>NC_140703.1:114567500-117382500 GCF_050655825.1 Lonchura striata | reverse complement strand
TGCAGAATCCCAGAATGACCAGGTCGGAAGAGACCTTCAAGATCATCAAATTCAACCCATCCCCAACACCTCAACTCAACCCTGGCACCCAAAGAGCAGGAGCACAAATGGAGGGGCAGAGCAAAAGTAAAAAACCCTTTTTCCATTCTTCACCACCATGAAGCAAAAGTCTGAGGTGTTTTGTGGGGGCCTGCAAGGAGGGAATGCTCCAGCTGAAAATCCAGGGCAGGCAAAGCCCGGAGGAGCTGCAGTGCAGGTGGATTTTTGCCAGGTTTTGGCTTGCTCCATATATATTCCTGCATTCTAAACCCTTAAATTCTAAGTTTTCCACCCTGTGATATCACACACTTCTATTCAAACTCCAATCCCACAATCCCAGTTCTGTCATTCCGTTTTGGAAGCTTCTCCACGGCCTCAGGTCAGTGCAGTGTTCTCCTGGGGGTCAGTGCCTGGCAGCACAGAAAATCTCAAATTCCAACAGATTTTCACTCCTTGCAGCTGTATTTTAAGAAGAAAATAGGTGCTGTTCACTGAAAATGCCACGTAGCTTCCTCCAGCCTTTCCCTCACACATGCGGTGTTTCGGGGAACCCGTAAATAAGGAATCTCCTCAAAAACGGAGGCTTTAAAAAATATCCTGCACTGCTAAAATCTTCTTTGGCAAACAGAAATGTCTGAGCTCTCCACGAGGGGTGAAAGTTTCCCTCTGCCTTCTGCCAGCCCCCCGAGGAGCTGAGGAAGGAGGGATCAGCTCACGGAGGGAAGGAAAACGCTGAAGGAAAACTTCTCACCCGCCAGTCCCGAGGGACAGCGGGATTGATGCTCACACAGCCCAGCTTTGCCAGAAAATCTCCTTCTGGGAAGGGGAAAGGCAAAATAATTCCCTAAAACCCACAGCAGGCACCTCCACTGCACAAAATAACTCCCCAAAGGCAAAATAACTCCCAAAAACCCACAGCAGGCACCTCCTCCAACTCCAGGCCCATCATTTCCCAGCCTGTCTCTGCCTCAAATCTTTTGTTCCCTCAATTTTTCCTATTCCTATGGAAAATGTTCTCTTCCCCAAAGATCTGAATATTCTTCTTTTAACAGCTACAAAACCTTTGTAGAGAGTGCAAGTTGGCAAGAGAAAGTCAAGCCTAGCCAGGCATGTTCAGAAATAATCTACGTTCGGCTGATGCTGGCTTTGTCACCGTTCAGAGCATTTCTGATTTCAGCAGAGACATCAAGGAGACATTCAGGAGAAATGTAAATAGGATATTCAATAGAAATGTAAAAATTAAATAGAAATAGGTCTATAAATAAGGCCAAAGTTCAGTAGAAATTTCAATAGAAATGTAAACACAAATGTAAAAATGAAATAGAAATGGCTCTATAAATAAGGCTAAATTTCAATAGAAATTTCAGTAGAAATGTAACTACAAATGTAAAAATTGAATGGAAATAGGTCTATAAATAAGGCCAAATTTCAATAGGAATTTCAATAGGAATGTAAATAAAAATGTAAAAATGAAATAGCAATAAGTCTATAAATAAGGCCAAATTTCAATAGAAATTTCAATAGGAATGTAAATACATATTTAAAAATTAAATAAAAATTGCTCTATAAATAAGGCCAAATTTCAATAGGTATTTCAATAGAAATTTCAACGAAAATGTAAAAATTAAATAGAAATAGGTCTATAAATAAGGCCAAAGTTCAGTAGAAATTTCAATAGGAATGTAAATAAAAATGTAAAAATTAAATAGAAATAATTCTATAACTAAGGCTGAATTTCAATAGGAATGTAAATAAAAATGTTAGAATGAAATAGAAATAGGTCTATAAATAAGGCTAAATTTCAATAGAAATTTCAATAGAAATTTCAATAGAAATTTCAATAGAAATTTCAATGAAAATGTAAAAATGAAATCGAAATAGCTTGATAAAGAAGGCCAAATTTCAATAGACATTTCAATAGAAATTATAATATAGAAATTATATATAGAAATATATAGAAATAAAAATGTAAATAGGATATTCAGCAGAGAGACATCAAAAGCATTTGATTGGAAAATCATGTTAATTCAAGAGGGGTGAAAAAAGAGCTGTGTGGGATGAAGTGACTAAGAAAAGGAGCTGAAATAATTTCTGCAGGACTAGGCCAGACTTAACTTCATTCCTAACCCACAGTGAGCAGCTCTGGCTTCCCGAGTCCCTGATTTCTCAAGGAATGAGCTCGGCCTGCCAACACTTCTGTGTTTTATTTTAAAAATCCCAAAATTATTTGGGAAGCAATTCTCTAGGATCTACTGCACTCCCTGAAAAGCAGTGTTGTCACCAGGTCTCCTGCTCCACATATTTGACCATTCCATTAAACTGAATAAATTACAAATCCCCTGCCTCACATCTCCCATCTCAACCCTCCAGCCTCAGCAGAGAGATTGATAAATGCCAGGGAAAAGAATCCCATCCCACATGGAAAAGGAGTGTCTGCACCCTAAATCCTCAAGGATGGGAGTGTTAAAAACCTAATGAGGTTGAATTTATTGATAGGACGTAAAGGATCCTCAGCATCACTGCGTCGTGCCAGGAATTCCTACAAATTGAACAATCCTTTGCATTGCCAACCAGTTGAATTCCTTAAATACATAAAGGGGCTACAAAAACGCTGGAGAGGGATTTTCACCAGGGCATGGAGTGACAGCAAAATGGGGAATGGCTTTAAAGTGTCTGACAGCAGGGTTAGATGGGATATAAGGAAGAAAAGCTTAGGAGTGGCTGGAAGAGTGCCATGAAATAATCAGTTTTATCTCCAGACAAAAAGCATTGAAACCAAGAATTCCTGTCTTTCCTTAATGAGCTCCTTTATCTGTTAGAATTCAGAGATTTGTAAGTTTGGTTCAAAACCGGAAAAAAAAAAAAATTGGAAGCATATATTGGAAAAGAGGTGACTTTGCTTTCGTAGAGAATTTATATCATGGAATGATTTGGGTTGGGAGAGACATTAAAGATCAGCCAGGTCCATGGGCAGGGACATCTTCATCTACTCCAGGCTGCTCCAGCCCCATCTCAAGCTGGCCCTGGGCACTGCCAGGGATCCAGGGGCAGCCCCGGCTGTGCCAGGGCCTGCCCACCCTCACAGGGAGGAAATTTTTCCTAATTATGTGATCTAAATGTGAATTTTTCACTTTGAAGCCATTCCCTGTGTGCTGTCCCTTCATCCCTGGAAATTGTCTCTCTCCAGCTTTCCTGGGCCTCCTCCAGGCCCTGCCAGGCCACCCTGAGCTCAGCCCAAAGCTTCTCCTGTGCAGGTGAACAATCCCAGCTGTGCCAGCCTTTCCTGCCAGCAGAGCTGCTCCATCCCTCTGCTCATCCTGGAGCCTCCTCTGGGCTCTCTGCAGCAGCTCCAGCTCCTCCTGGGCTGGGACCTCCTTCCTGTCTTTTCTCCTAAGTAACTCTTTTGGAGAAGAGTTACCAAATCTGAATCCCTCCACTAAAATTTAATCCTAATTCACCACCAAAATTTAAATATTGGGTATTTTCCAATTACGAAATGGTTCATTTTTACATGGTTTCTAAGTTGTTATTTGGTACAATTCAGCCTCAGCTTCCAAAATGAGGCACTTGCAGCAGAAAATCCGCAAGAAATAAAGGCATTAATATTACTTCAGCCTGCTGAAATAATGGAAAGGTTTTTTTTGGAGAAAAGTTTGGCTTTTGTTATTTTTCTATAAGGAAAAGGTTCTTGAGGTTTCCCTAAAAATGACCTCAGGTAGGACAAGACTTCCTTCAGAACAGACCCAGCAGATTTTTAGGCTCCTTCTCAACTCCTGCTCGGCAATATATTCCCTCTTTCCCCACGCTTCAACATCCCACCCTTGGATATATTTTTTTTTCCCAAAAGTATTTGGGAAGACTACATATCGAACAGGGAATAATCACATTTAATGCCCATCTCAACTTTAATCTAAATCCATGTAGCTTTTTCCTTTCATATCACTGTCAGGCACCTGGGCCATGAGTGAATTTTTCAGAGCTATGTAGGTTAAAACAATTCAATGAGGAAAAGCAGAAAAAAGCAGTCAAAAGGAGAAAAAACCCCTAATTTTTCAGTAGATGTACACAGCAGGTCAAATGGCCTAAGGGAAATATTTAATTTAGGACTCAGACTATTTCTACCAAGTTTCCTAACCAAAAGTATTTTCATCAGGAGCACTACTCTTGATCTGGTTTCTGCTAATGATTTTCCCTGTGGACCTTGCTCATAAAAACAGAAATTGCTTTATGAATCATAGAATCAGAGAAGTTGGAGAAGAAAATGATGGGTTAGGTCATCCTGCCCTTCTCCCTGACAGTGCAGCAGGATTTCTTTTCAGAAAAAAGAAAAAAATCCATTTTGAAAATAAGCATTTATTCAGAAGTGGGGGATAAAAATGCTCAGTTCAAAAGAGGTTTTAAAAATCCATAATGAAAGCAGGGGAGGAAGAGCCAGGTTTTTAAGTACCTTGGCTCTCTCTACGAGCTGTGACAATTTGAGAAGTTTTCTCTGGGTAGGCACAGACAGGAATCCAAGGGGCAAAAAAGAAAAATGAATTCCCACAAATAGGAATTTATCACAATTTGGAGTGCAAATTTAGATGTGCTGCTGGACAAAGAGCTGGACACCCCAGCAACCATGGATGATGGGATAATGGGATAATGGGATGATGGGATAATGGCATTTATTCCTGTTTGCAGGGTGGCTGAGCCTGAAGGGTTTGACCAATGCCATATTGGTTTGCAATGCTTTGAAATGCCCTTAACATTTGAAAATGTCCACAGGCCTTTGTGCAGAGCAAAGGTGGCCCTGTGACAGTGTTATTGTCACCTGTCGTCACCTCCACACATCCCAGACAGCCCAAAAGCCACAGAATCCCAGAAAGGTTGGAAGAACCCTTCAGGATCACCCAGTCCCACCTTCAGCACCAGCATCACCCCAACCCTGTCCCCAAGGCCACATCCAGACTCCTCGGGGACAATTCCAGTGACTCCAAAGCTCCCTGGGAGCTCATCCCAAGGCCTGACCACTCTGTGAGGGACAGAAATGTTCCAAAGCTCTACAGAAACCCCAACAGCGACTCTCAGATGTTCCTATCTCCCAGAGATCCAGGGGACAGCCAGGAAAAGATCCACCAGAGGAATCTGGGTGACCATTTTTTGTTCAGTTTCACAGGAGCTGTTTTAAAAACCTGAGCCTCCCCTGGTGCCACCTGAGGCCATTTCCTCTCCTCCTGTCCCTGCCCCTCCTGGCAGGAGCTCTGCAGAGCAATGAGGGACCCTGAGCCTCCTTTGCTCCAGGCTGAGCACCAGAGAGTTTGACTTGTCCGACCTGCCCTGAAGGTGGAGTTTAGGAAGTGCTGGATCTTCTCAGAATCCCAGAACCAAGCTGGGAAAACCCTCCAGGATCACCCAACCCCACCAGCATCACCCCAACCCTGTCCCCAAGGGCACATCAGACTCCTCTGGGACAATTCCAGTGATTCCAAACCTCCCTGGGCAGCTCATCCCAAAGCCTGACCACTCTGGCAGGGAAAAATTGTTTCTAATCCTTAATCTGAATTTCCCCTTGCATTTATTGGAATCCAGGCTGTCTGAGAACCATCAAAGCCACGAAGGAAATGAATCAAAGAAATTTTTGTTGGAGTTGGTTTTGGGGAATGAATCAAAAACTGTTGTTGGAGTTGGTTTTGGAGCTCAGCAGGTGTTTCTAGATCTCTGGAAGACAGCAGGATCTCATTTTGTTCCCACATTCTCATTTTGCTCCACAGATCTCTGGTGAATCAGGAGAAAACACATCTTGGCCTCTTTGGAATTCCTTCAGCTCAAGTGACTGAGTGAGTAACAGATTGAGGGAATGTTCCCAAATATTGATTACTGAGAGGAAAACACTCAAATCCAGCAGTTTTTGTTTTGATTCCCATCCCAATCCAAGAAAGCTGATATCCTTCTAAATCCCTCCAGTCCACGGCAGGCCTGGTGTGACAGGGCTCACCACGGATCCAGGCCAATCCATGTGGCCATCAAAGGAATTTAGGGAACAAACATCAGAGTGGTCATGGCTGTGATTTGGAAATCCTGGTGAGAAGTCAAATTTGAGGACTTTGAAGCCCACTTAAAAATGAAGGAAGCAAAATGGAATAATTGGAAAAGCTGGGAGAGATGGGGGTGGGCGGCCTGGGGAGGAGAAGGCTCCAGGGAGAGCTCAGAGGTTCTAAAAAGAGAAGGACTTTTTATACAGACAGAGAGTGACAGGAAAAGGGGAATGATTTTAAAGAGATGGCAGGGTTAGATGGGGTTTGGGAAGAAATTCTTCCCTCAGAGGGTGGTGAAGCCTTGGGAGAGGTGTCCCAGATTCCCCTGGATCCCTGGCAGGGCCAGGTTGGACAATGGGCTTGGAGCAGCCTGGGACAGCGGGAGGTGTCCCTGCCATGGCAGGGGTGGGATGGGATGAGCTTCAATCCCTTCCACCCAAACCCTTCCATGATCCCACAATCGGTGTCACGAATGACCCAGCGATAAAAAAGCTGTGAATTCCTGCTGGGGGGATTCCTGCTGCTGGGAGCCCAAGGTTTCCTCATGAAAACCTCGCTCACTGTGCAGTTTATTTGCCTCAAACAAGGGATCTGAATTCCAGGGAATCCTTTGCATGCATTTGGGTCGGGCAGATAGGAGCGCTGCTTCCGTCTGGATCATATCTCCACTTCCTTTTTAAAATGCAGAATCTCATTAAATATTAACTCTCCTACCAACTGAAGAATTGATTTCCAACAGAAGCTTTGCCTGCAGGAGGATTTTGTTTCAAGCAGATGCATACTCAAAGAACTAAAGTTTATTCATTGTCTGTAAACCGTGAGCATGCCCAGGTAATTGCATATGCAAATCTATAATTTGAATATGCAAATATATTTTTTATGTGCACAGCTGCCTAGTTCACTGAGGATATTTTTCAGGGACAATTCAACCACAATTTATATTAAAAAAACCCAAACAACAAGCCAAAGAAATAAGAATAAATAAATGAGAAGCCTTACTCTGACAGAGTATTTGTTTTAAGGCCTGTTCTCAAATCCAAAAAATATCTCAGATTTTTCCACAACAAACATGGTTCGTGACGCAACTCAGGTGAATTAAGGCTCCAGAAGAAAACCTGAGTTGTCTAAGCTACTTTAGTTGAAGGATGAAACATTTCTTTCCTGGTTAAGCAGCCCCAAGCTGTGAGTCTCATTCCCTGGAGGGTGTTTGAGTCCTGCTGCTCTGCTCTCCCGGGACAATTCCACTTAAGCAACATCCAGAACTTCTGCCAAGAGTGTGGGAGGGGTGCAAGGAACTCATCCCAAACCTCAATTTACATTTTGATAACAATATGCAAATGCCCCGTTGGGGTGGTGACTGGGGCCAAGATTGCCTCTGATGAGCAGAGGGATGGAGCAGCTCTGCTGGCAGGAAAGGCTGGCACAGCTGGGATTGTTCACCTGCACAGGAGAAGCTTTGGGCTGAGCTCAGGGTGAGCCCCAGGAAAGCTGGAGACAATTTCCAGGGATGGAGGGACAGCGCACAGGGAATGGCTTTAAGCTGAAGGAAGGCAGGGCTGGGTGGGAGATTGGGAATTGGGAATTGTTCCCTGGCAGGGTGGGCGGGGCTGGGATGGAATTCCCAGATTCCCCTGGATCCCTGGCAGTGCCCAAGGCCAGGTTGGAGCAGCCTGGGACAGTGGAAGGTATCTGGGGTGGGATGAAATGATCTTTAATATCCCTTCCACCCCAAAGCATTTCCTGATTCTGTGATGTCTCCTTGCACATCTGCTCCACCCTCACTGCATTTCACCCAGACAGAGCTGGCTGCCCTCAGCACCCAAACAAAGCAACCCCTGAGTGCAGGGCAGGCATTCCCTGGGAACAGCAAATCCGTCAGCTCCTCCTTGTGCTTTATTGTTTTAAAAAAGGGAAGAGAGAAGGAGAAGCAGAAAGAAGGAGAAGGAGAAGGAGAAGGAGAAGGAGAAGGAGAAGGAGAAGGAGAAGGAGAAGGAGAAGGAGAAGGAGAAGGAGAAGGAGAAGGAGAAGGAGAAGGAGAAGGAGAAGGAGAGGAAAGGAGAGGAAAGGAGAGGAAAGGAGAGGAAAGGAGAGGAAAGGAGAGGAAAGGAGAGGAAAGGAGAGGAAAGGAGAGGAAAGGAGAGGAAAGGAGAGGAAAGGAGAGGAAAGGAGAGGAAAGGAGAGGAAAGGAAAGGAAAGGAAAGGAAAGGAAAGGAAAGGAAAGGAAAGGAAAGGAAAGGAAAGATTTGCTGTGAGGATAGATTTGCTGTGCGGCTCAGGGAACTCCACGAAGCAGCAAACCATGGCATTTATTCTTGTTTGCAGGATGGCTGAGCCTGAAGGTTTTGATCAATGCCATATTGGTTTGCAATGCTTTAAAATGCCCTTAACATTTGAAAAGCAAGCAATGATGTGCCAGGTATTCACTGCCCACCTTTTACCAGCATCCCTTCTGTCAGCTCTTGGCTTTGGACCAAGCCAGGCCTGGCTGGATATTTCAGAAATGCAAGTCACTGGATCAGCTGGACACCAGTGAGAAAGAACACTTCAGGAGGGCAGGATAAAAACCATTTTAAAGCTTAAAACATTCCCAATTCTCCACATGCTGCTGGATTTGGTGTGGATGGGGATGAGCCCCTCCATTAAATCAGTTTATCCCTCTGGGAATTGTCTCCTGAGCTCACTTACTTCGGGGTTCCCGAGGTCCATCCACCGTGATCTTGATGGCTCTGTGGTACGTGGCCACTTGGGGAGGGTTTGTGAAGACTGTGATAGTCAGAGTGAAGCTTTTCCCTGCAACAGGAAAAAAGAAAAAAAGAAAATGTTACTGAGAAAAAAAAAAAAAAAATCCTTGAGCAAGTGTTGTGCAAAGCAAACTCCTCGTTTCTGGTAGAGCTCGAACACCCTGCAAGGCACTGAAAAGGTTTTATGGGGTGTAGAATCCTGGTGCTGGATTCCTTCCCTCCGTGGCAACTGCTCAAAGCTTTCGGGGAAACAAAATTAATTTATATTTAAATCATCTGCGCTTTGTTTGTGAAGGAAAAGGCGGTTACCCCTAAGAGTCAGGGTTTATCTGATATTATTCCTGACTCTGCTGTGTTACCTGGGATTTCTAAAGGGATTTCGTCCAGGGAGGTTGGGAAATCGTGGCTGGCTTTTCCAACAGTGCCACGGCAATCTGAGCAGCAGCACTTTTCAAACCCAAGAGAAGGGGGTGCAGAGCAGGAGCAGAGCCCTCTGAAAATCAGCTGCTACTGCAATGCCAAGAAAGAAGGGAATGGGAAAAATAAAAAAAAAATCTCTACAGCTCATCCACAGAGAAATAAAATATTTTACAAAGCCACAGCAGAGGAGAAGGCTCAGTTTCTCTTTTATTCAGTAAGAAAATTGTGAAGGTTTTTCCAAGTTGTTCTGTGCAAGGCATGGCTCTGTTTTGGGAAAAGTGATCTGTTGGAACCCTGGTTTTACTGAGAATTTCAGACTTTCTGTGCTGCCAGGCACTGACCCCCAGGAGAACACTGCACTGACCTGAGGCTGTGGAGAAGCTTCCAAAATTCCATAATAAAACTGAGATTACAGGTGTGGAGTTGGAATGGAAGTGTGTGATAGCACAGGGTGGAAACTCAGAGTTGAAGGGTTTAGAATGCAGGAATAGATATAAAGCAAGATGGAGGTTTTAGGGTGGAGGCTGCTCCTTCTCCTTCACCTCCTTCTCCAGGGGTTTGGGTGGTTTTGTGCAATTGGATAAAAAAGTCCCATTGCGGGCACGGGTGGTTGGGTATTGGGTTAAAAGTGAAAATAATTGAGGTGTCATTTCTTAATTGGACAGTTGATCCTTAAAAGGCCTTGCAGAGAGAGAGATGGGCTCCATTTTGAGTTTGTTGAACTGCTGCAGAACTCAGGGTTTCTTTTTCCTCCCTCTCCCTCATTTCCCCACCTGGCCCCAGCCTGAGTGAGGAATTTCTTCCCTTCCACACGTTTTTGTTGTTTCCTTCTGTTAGCTCTATAAATAAGGCCAAATTTAAACAGAAATTTCCATAGAAATTTCAATAAAAATCTCAATTAAAATGTAAATAGTCTATTAAATAGAAATGTAAAAATGAAATAGAAATAGATCTATCAATAAGGCCAAATTTTGATATAAATGTCAATAAAAATGTAAATGGAAAATAAATAGAATATTAAATAGAAATCTAAAATGGACAGGGATCTTCCTCCTTCCAAAATAGAGTTCCCTGTATCACTAAATACAACATTTAGACCAATAAAACAGAGGGAGAATTTAATATATATATATTTTTTACCAGACTAATCTGCAATATTTCCATCTGACTTCCAGTTTGGGGTTTGGCACCTGCTGCTCTGCTAGAACACAAAATCAATTTATTTCATCAGAAGGTTCTAGATAGAAAATAAGTGCAAGGAAACCCCCAACAATGGTGAAATGCACTGAAATGTGGCCATAATTCCAGTCCCCAAAAGCAGAATAAAGAAGAAGAGACAGAAATCCACAAGGATCATCCAGTCCAACACTCAAGTGAACTGCCTGGACAGGGATGTTCCTCTTTTCCAAAACAGAATTCCCTGTATCACTAAATACAACACCTGAAACCGATAGAGAATTTAAAATATACTTTATTTACTGAACTAATCTGCGGTATTTCCATCTTGCTTCCAGTTTGGGTTTTTTTTTTAATCAACTGCTCTGCCAAATCATGGTGTAAATTCATTTCTTTAGAAGGTTCTGGAGAGGTTTCTATAGAGAAAATAAATGCAGGGAAAACCCCAACAACAATGGAGCAAAACGTGGCTGTAATTCCAGTCTACAAGAGCAGAAGAAAGAAGAAGGTAGAGCTGATTTTCTTTTTTTAAAAGATTTTTTTTCCAGAACAGACTGGAGTGAACCTGTGTGGGGCTGTGCCATGAGCTGGAGGATATTTGGGTCCCTCCTTGTCCTCCTGAAGCACATCCTGGTTAAGCACAGCCTCCAGAACCATAAATTTGGTCACTGCTTCTTGCCAGCAATTCCACCTGGCTTTTATCCCCTGCTTCTCCTGCCCCCTTTCCAGCCAGCTTTATTAAGTGCTTTTATCATTCCTGAATTATTCATCGTTTATGGGGCTGGTTGACAAAGGCTGGATTGGAGGGGTTGGGAGTTGAATGTGGGGTTTGTGGGTACTCCTGCTTTGGGATGACAGCAGGGCCATAAACATCTCCTGGTTTTTATGGGTTATGATACAGATTTTATTTTCAACAACGCTTGCATAATACACCCAGAGTGTCTGTACAGACGGATTGCCCAAAACTGAGTCAGGCAGAGAGGTCCTGACCTTGCTGGTGACAGGAAAAAGGGACCAAACACACCCAAAAGTCATCCTGAAACTCTGGCCTTGTTAGGGAGCCTCCAAAAGTCCCACTCAAAGTGTCACAGCAGTCACAGCAAAGCAGCACCATGAGCTAACATCAAAATCCGAGAGCTCTGGGCTCAACTCTCCCATAAATAGATGGAAAACCTCCCAGAAATCAGCTCGGGGCTGTGTGGATGGAAGCCAATGGTTCTGGGGTCATCCTGGGGGTCTTTGATGAGGATGAAAGGGGTTTTGGGGTGCAAGAGCTGCTTCAGACCCCGTTTGTCTCTAGAACTATTCCTGGTGGTTCCTGATACAGGCACAAGGATGGAATTCTCCAGAGGTGGGACAGGGCTCTGCCTTTGGAAACCCTTCCCACAGACATCAAGGGCTCAAATGTGTGAGGGCACAGCTCAGGATTCACTGCTCCCATCAGCTCTTCCCTCCCAACCAAGGGAGGAGAAATCTTTTGGGAATGTTCATTATTGCGAGAGGGGTAAGGTCAGAACCCTTCCAGAAACAGGAATGGGTACAGGAGAAGTCCTGGCTGGAGCTAGAAATATTACCTGTAATAATTACCTGTAATTATTACCTTGTAATAATACAAGGCTGAGGTTGGAAATGTTACCTGGGCACTCTCTTGGGGGGTTTGGTAGAGATTGGACTTCAAAAGAGCCTTCAGGTGTCACTGATTTAGCAGCTGAAGTCACAGAATCCCAAATCCCTGAGGTTGGAAAAGCCCTCCCAGCCCATGGAGTTCCAGCTCTGCCCCATGCCCACCTTGTCCCCAGCCCAGAGCACTCAGTGCCACCTCCAGGAATTCCTTGGACACCTCCAGGGATGGGGACTCCATCACTTCAGGTGGATTCTGAGTTGTCCTCACGTTTATACGGCTGCTCAAGGAGGTCCCTTGAGACTGGGCAAAACTGGGAGAACTTCAGAAGAAGAACAAAGCACAAAGTTCAAGAGGAACAGCCTCAGGCTGGGCCAGGGCAGGCTCAGCTGGGACAGCAGCAGCAATTTCCCCATGGAAAGGGTGCTCAGGCCCTGGCAGGGGCTGCCCAGGGAGCTTTGCAGTGCCCATCCCTGCAGGTGTCCCCTGGAGGTGGCACTGAGTGCTCTGGGCTGGGGACAAGGTGGGCATGGGGCCCAGCTGGGACTCTCTGGGCTGGGAGGGCTTTGCCAGCCCCGGGAATTCCATGATAAGGGAAGGAGACGTTTCAAGTGAGGGAAACTCATCCCTGGGAGTTTGTGTCAGGCTCTTGTTTCCAGGGTGGTCTCCAGCATCCACCTCCCCCCACCTGGGACAGCAGGAGCTGAAGGTGGATGTGGCCAGGAGCTGGAGTCATCCCAGGAGGGCATCTGGAGGTGCCCAAAGAGCACCTGGAGGTGGCACTCAGAGCTCTGGGCTGGGGACAAGGTGGCCATGGGGCCCAGCTGGCACTCCATGGGCTGGGAGGGCTTTTCCAGCCTCAGGAATTCAGGAATTTTCTGATATCATCCCTTCAACCCAGGCATCTCCATGATTCCATGCTGGACCTCCAAGATCAAAGCCTCAGCCTGTGCCCTGTGCTGAAACACAGAAATTTGGAGCCCCATTCCAGGTCCTTCCTCCTCCAGAGGCTGGAGCAGGAGCAGCTCCCCCCCAGCAGGATCCCAGGGGTCTCCAGGACCTGCAGAGCTCTGGAGGCTCCTGAGCTGCTGCCCCGGGAAGGTCTGGGAGGAACCCAGGGGACAAATGAACCCTGGGTGACACCACGGTCACATGAAGCTCCTGTGCCCTGCTTGAGTCATCCCTGAGCACTGTCACCATCAGGAGGAACACTTCTAAAAAAAGTGGCTGCATGGGCAGAGGGAAAAAGGAGATATAACCTCTAATTAATCTCTAATTGATCTCTAATATTATCTCTAATCTGCAGATATCCTGCAGATCAGTCCAGTGAATAAAGCATGGAAAATAAAGATGGATAAAGATGGAAATACTGCAGATTAGTCCAGTAAATAAAGTATATTTTTATATTCTCTCTCTGTTTCAGTGGTCTAGGTGTTGTATTTAGTGTTACAATCAATTATGTTTTGGAAAGGAGGAACATCCCTGTTCTTGTAGACTGGAATTATGTCCATGTTTTGCTCCATTGTTGTTGGGGTTTTCCCTGCATTTATTTTCTCTATAGAAACCTCTCCAGAACCTTCTAAAGAAATGAATTTAAACCGTGTTCTAGCAGAGCAGTCAACAACAAAAAAAAAAACAACCCAAACTGGAAGCAAGATGGAAATAGTTCAGTAAATAAAGTATATTTTAAATTCTCTCTCGGTTTCAGGTGTTGTATTTAGTGATACAGGGAATTCTGTTTTGGAAAAGAGGAACATCCCTGTCCAGGCAGTTCACTTGAGTGTTGCACTGGATGATCCTTGTGGATTTCTGCCTCTTCTTCTTTATTCTGCTTTTGGGGACTGGAATTATGGCCACATTTCAGTGCATTTCACCATCGTTGGGGGTTTCCTTGCACTTATTTTCTATCTAGAACCTTCTGATGAAATAAATTGATTTTGTGTTCTAGCAGAGCAGCAGGTGCCAAACCCCAAACTGGAAGTCAGATGGAAATATTGCAGATTAGTTCAGTAAATAAAATATATATTTTTAAATTCTCTCTCTGTTTTATTGGGTGCTGTATGTGGTGAGACAGGGAATTACATTTTGGAAAGAAGGAAGATCCCTGCCAGAACCCAGATCCCTGTCCTCGAACCTCTCACTTCATTTTGACCCCTCGAAAAAGCCACTGAATCCATGGATCAAGGCTCATCCCAGTGGGAACAGGAAAAAAATGTAGTGAAACCTTCAGAAATTTGGCTGTGGAGGAGGGAGAGAAAGGCAAAGAGATGAGCTTGGTGCAATCCTTTTACTTTTGGGCTTTGCTCTAATAAACCTTTGTGCCATTAAATTTGGTTTGGTTGTTTGGGTTTTTTTTTTTTCTTTTTCTTTTTAAAAAAATCATTACAGTAAATTATTAAATAAAAAACAGGAGAAAAAAAGGAAGGAAAGCAGCCGAGAATGTCTGTGCTGACAAGGACAAAAGGCATAGGTGGAAAACTATGAAATGTGAGGCCCAAATGCAACCCAAATGACATTACAGACATTTCTATTCTATTAAGGAGAAAATTCCAGGTTTTAGGAAGAAACAGGATGATTTTATTTTGGAGGTTTTTTTAATCCATTTTCTACCTTTTAGCCCCTTTGTACCTGTATTAAACCAGGCTAAATGATCAATTTTCCCCATTTTTCTGGCTCCTGACAGCATCCCCCCGGCTCCCTGCCAAAGCCAGCAGCTCTCCTGCATTTAAACATCTCCAGGATGCCACCCACACGTCCCACATCCATTCCCAAATGTCACCTCCCAGACACTGGGGACAGTTTTTTGCTGGTTCTTATCTCTGAGCCCTCCAAATGGGATCAGGAAGTTGAGAAGGGCTGAAATCACTTGACCCTTCATGAATTAACAGCTGCTCATCCTGGGAGTGAAAGTTTTGTTGGTTTTTTTTCTTTTTTTTTTCTTTTTTTTGTTTTTTTTGCAGGTGTTCAAAGCCTGCACGAGGCAAAATTCTGTGCTCAGGTGGGAGCTTTTTTTCTTCAGCCACCAGTGATGGTTTGGCACAGGCTAAAACTTTGCCTCTGATGTTTGAGCTGGTGCTGTTTCATCAGAAGAGGGGAAAAAAAAAACCAACAAAACTGCAGCTGGTGCAAGAGGCATTAAAAAAAAAAACCAAACCAAAAAAACCAAACAAACCCACATGATTTGTTTACCAGCAGCACCACAGATGCCACTGGATTTAAATATGAAATAAAGCTGTTATTCACCTCAGCTGGAGATGGTTTGTACATTGTGACCACCGCAGACCAACGGTCCAAACACCCAAATGAGGGGGGTGGCCCAGAAAAATGCACCAGGGAGAACTTAAGAGACTTTTGCAGGGCTTAAAGGAGCTCCAAAACAGCTGGGGAGGGACTTGGGACAAGGGATGGAGGGGCAGGGATGGTTTAGGATGGAGAATCAGGGATGGTTTAGGATGGGGGATCAGGGATGGTTTGGGATGGAGAATCAGGGATGGTTTGGGATGGAAGAGCAGGGATGGTTTGGGATGGAGGGGCAGGGATGATTTAGGATGGAGAATCAGGGATGGTTTAGGATGGAGAATCAGGGATGGTTTAGGATGGAGAATCAGGGATGGTTTGGGATGGAGAATCAGGGATGGTTTAGGATGGGGGATCAGGGATGGTTTGGGATGGAAGAGCAGGGATGGTTTAGGATGGAGGGGCAGGGATGGTTTGGGATGGAGGGGCAGGGATGGTTTGGGATGGAGGGGCAGGGATGGTTTAGGATGGAGGGGCAGGGATGGTTTGGGATGGAGAATCAGGGATGGTTTGGGATGGAGGGGCAGGGATGGTTTGGGATGGAGAATCAGGGATGGTTTAGGATGGAGAATCAGGGATGGTTTAGGATGGAGAATCAGGGATGGTTTAGGATGGAGAATCAGGGATGGTTTAGGATGGAGAATCAGGGATGGTTTAGGATGGAGAGGCAGGGATGGTTTAGGATGGAGAATCAGGGATGGTTTGGGATGGAAGAGCAGGGATGGTTTAGGATGGAGAATCAGGGATGGTTTAGGATGGAGAATCAGGGATGGTTTGGGATGGAAGAGCAGGGATGGTTTAGGATGGAGGGGCAGGGATGGTTTAGGATGGAGAATCAGGGATGGTTTAGGATGGAGAATCAGGGATGGTTTGGGATGGAGGGGCAGCGATGGTTTAGGATGGAGAATCAGGGATGGTTTAGGATGGAGAATCAGGGATGGTTTAGGATGGAAGAGCAGGGATGGTTTAGGATGGAGAATCAGGGATGGTTTAGGATGGAGGGGCAGGGATGGTTTAGGATGGAGAATCAGGGATGGTTTAGGATGGGGGATCAGGGATGGTTTGGGATGGAAGAGCAGGGATGGTTTAGGATGGAGAATCAGGGATGGTTTAGGATGGGGGATCAGGGATGGTTTAGGATGGAGGGGCAGGGATGGTTTAGGATGGAGAATCAGGGATGGTTTGGGATGGAGAATCAGGGATGGTTTGGGATGGAGAATCAGGGATGGTTTAGGATGGAGAATCAGGAATGGTTTAGGATGGAGAATCAGGGATGGTTTGGGATGGAGAATCAGGGATGGTTTGGGATGGAGAATCAGGGATGGTTTAGGATGGAGAATCAGGAATGGTTTAGGATGGAGAATCAGGAATGGTTTAGGATGGGGGATCAGGGATGGTTTGGGATGGAGGGGCAGGGATGGTTTAGGATGGAGGAGGGCAGGCTTCGATGGGATTTTGGGAAGGAATTCCTGCCTCTGAGAGTGAGGCACAGAAAAGTTGTGGCTTTCCCATCCCTGGCAGTGCCCACGGCCAGCTTGGACCACCCTGGACAGAGGAAGGTCCCTGCCCATGGCACTGGATGAATTTTAAGCTCCTTCCCAACCCAAACCATTCCCTGGTTCCAAGAACTGCCCATGTGAATCGAGCACAGGGGGCACAGAGCTGTTCCTGTATTTTTATGGGTTTTTTTGGGGGTTTAAGCACGTGCCAAACTGGAAATTTGGAGATGCACCTCCTTCCCTCCTGCCAAAGCAGGATAAACCTGACCTTGGGAACATTTCTCACTGCAGGAAGTTCTTCTCTCAGTGTTTACACAGCAGCTCCTCACCCAGATGAAATCTCCAGCGCTCTCAATCAATAAATGCTTTGTTCTGTATTTCTATGGGGCCAAAAGGGATCCTGCTGCAAACTGGAATCCCCAGGAATATTGGATTTTTTTTCACAATAAAGGTGGAAAAGCAGCTCATTCCTGCGGGAACACAGCTGGTCCTGGATTTTACCATTTCCTTTCCTTCCCAGCTCCCAAATCCTGATTTTTTTCACGATAAAGGTGGAAAAGCAGTTCATTCCTACAGGCACATGGCTGGTGCTGGATTTTCCCCTTTTCCTTCCCTCCACAGCCCCCAAATCCTGATTTTTTTATGCACTAGGGTTGGAAAAGGAGCTCATTCCTGAGCTGATCCTGGCTTTACCATCCATGTCTGATTCTGGCTTTTACCTTTTCCTTTCCTTCCCAGTTTCTAAATCCTGAATTTTCTTGCCACTCATTCCTGCAAGGACATGGTTGGTCTTGGATTTTCACTTTTCCTTTTCCTCCCCAGCTCTCAATCCTGATTTTTTTTTCCACAATAAAGCTGGAAAAGCAGGGACGTAGCTGGTGCTGTATTTCCCTCTTCCATTTCCTCCCCAGCTCCCAAATCCTGATTTTCTTTCCACAATAAAGCTGGAAAAGCAGGGACATGGCTGCTGCTGGATTTTTCCCTTCCACTTCCTCCCCAGCTCCCAAATCCTGATTTTTTTTTTTTTTTCCCCCACAATAAAGCTGGAAAAGCAGCTCATCCCTGCTGGGACATGCTGGTGCTGGATTTCCCCTTCCCTTTCCTTCCCAGCTCCCTGCAGCACTCCAGACATGCCCTCCACACTTTCCCCCTCCCTTTTTCCACATTTTTTTCCTGGCCAACAATTTCAATTCTGGGCTGGAAAGCAGCAGAGCTGCTGTGGCATTCCCAGGAGGTTTTGTCTTGGGGTGGAATCCTTTCAGTTCTTTTGGTGAAATCAAAATAACGGCACTCAGCCAAAATGCACCAATTATTTTGACACTTTTAACCTCGGGCAACACAGGAATTACATTGAGCAACCCAAATTACATCACTGGAATCAAGTAATAGAGACATTGTCAGGCTCAGCAGGCACCCAGGTTGAATTTGACTTTATCTGGGTGATGAGGGAAGTCCCTGTCGCTCATGGGGAGATTTTTTTCCCTGATCATTTGCTTCTTTCAGAAGTCAAAAATATCATCCTGAGCTGCAGGCGTGAAATACTGACCCAGGCAGAGGTGGGAGCTGCTGCTGCTGCAGCTCTCAGTGTTATTTTCCAGCTCTTCAAATCAAGGGAACTCAGGCCCTGAGCTTTGATGCTACCTGGGGTTTCAATTCCTTGGAGGAGAGGTGAAAAGGCTCCTCAAAAATGCTTGGGAGGAGTCTCAGGCAGATCCAAATTCCATGAAAAGAGAAAAACCAGCATGGGCAGGAGGCTGGGGCTGCTGCCTGGGGTGGCAAGTGCCTGAAAAAGGGATGGACAGACCCTGGGGGATGCTCAGAGGAGTTTGGGTGGACCCCAGGATGCCAAAAAAGCACAAATATCTTGGGAAGCTCCCCTGGAGGAGTCTGGGGCTGCTCCCTGAAATCTCAGCTGCCTCAAGAAGGTGACAGGGGGGTTCAAAAGTCACTTTTCCCCTCTTTTCCTGTGCTGCAGTGGTACCAAAATCCCAACCCCTTCCCTCAGAGAAATGATGGGACGAGCAGCCAGCGTGCCAAAACGCATCAATGCCAATTCCAGACCACATTTCTGCCTCAGTGCTGCTTTTTTATCCCTTGCTGGAGCAGGCAACACCTTCAGCGTTTCACCCGGAGCCCTCGGGAGCCTCTCCCTGGCACAACAGGCCGTGAAACCCTGCAGGGGTGGCACCGAGCTCACTAAAACAGCCACGATTTTAATGTCTGTGGGGTTGGGTTTTTTTTGGGGGGGAGGGAGGCAGATGTTTTTGAGATCTCGACTCGAATTTGACAATTTGTGTGCAGCCAGTTTCACTTCTGTGCTGCTGAGGGGTTTCACTTCCCCGGGCTGCGGGCTGGGGTGATGCCACCATCCTGCCAGCCTGGCAAGTGTGGAACAGGGCAGCTGGTGGCACCTGATGGCACATTTTTTGGTGGGCATTCCTTGGAAAAGTTTGTGGATTTCACGAAAAAAAGGAGTTTTCCAAGTGGATTCCTGTTGTCCCTCTCTCAGGCTGCTGCTGCTGCCACCTTGGTGGGATTTTTCCAGTCAGTGTTCTCAAGCAGAGGACACAAAACTCAATTTGTTGTGTTCAGAGAATGAAAATGTGGCAGTCGAGTTGCACGGGTAGGAAATGGCTTCAGGAAGGAGCTGAAGCAGGAAAATACCTGAGAATCTGGGAGAGGCTGGAAATAAAAGAGGCCATAAAAAAGAGGAGGCCTCTGAAGGAAGGGTGACCTACAGCAGAATCCCAGAGTGGGACTGGGGGAAGGATTGGGTTGGAGGAACCTTAAAAATCATCTCATCCCACCCCAGCCATGGCAGGGACACCTCCCACTGTGCCAGGCTGCTCCAGCCCCAGTGTCCAACCTGGCCTTGGGCACTGCCAGGGATCCAGGGGAACCTGGGAATTCCATCCCAGTCCTGCCCACCCTCTGGGGAAGAATTTCTTCCCAATATCCAAAGAAAATTCCAATTCCCATTCCCTTCCACTGGCTGTAGCATGCCACCTCCTTATCAATCTGTACTCCAAATAAATATTTGATGTCAAACTCTTTTCAGATTATCCTTTTTTCCTGTTGATTGCTGATGGATTTCTCCTATTTTCATCCCATGGCTAACTCCAGAGTGGGTTTGGAGCTTTGGGAGGAATTTGGCTGCCAGGAGCCTCATTTGTGTCTCAGCATCCTGATCTCCCGTGGAAATCCTGGCTTTGGGGCTTTGTGGTGCTTCCTGTGGATGTATCTGTGCACCAGAGTGACTCCAACCTCTGAATGGGATTTTTATCCTCAAAAACAACCCCAGCGACCTGTTGGTGCTGAATTTTTGGGGTGGGATGCTGCCTGAGACTGCAAGCCTGCAGATCAAGTTTCCAAAATGGATTAAAAGCATGAAACCCATGGAGCAGGGACGGGGGGGGAAGGAAGAACATTTAATGGAAAAGCCAAGCAGCTTCTACCTCTAAGTGGAGCTGCTGCAGTAACCACCATAAAATTCTGATGAATTTGGGTGGAGACGATAATTACAGCCCAGCAGGAACGAAGGGCTTGGGGTGCCTGGCCCCGGCACAAGGAGATCTCAGCTGGAGCCCTTAGAAACAAGAATTATTATTATTAAAACATTTGAAGGCCTGAATTAGAGATACTCAATTTCCACCGACATCATGGTCGAACACACATTTGGGGAGAGTGGAGTTATTTTTGCCCCAAAAATGGCTCTAATTGAAATTTCTGATGCTCCTGTGCATGGGCTCCTCAAAATCTGAATATTTCATTCCAAGCTGTGATATAAATATGAGGGAATTTTGGCTTTTTTTATCCTCCTTGCAACATCATTTTTGGTTTAAACAAAGTAGAGCAGAGCTTGGGCTGCTTGTGGAGAGCTCAGAAATGAGCTGACCTCCACAAAGTGCCACCCACAAGCTGTCCTGACTGCTGTGTCACTGCTGAGGAGGTCAGGGCAAAGGGAAAAACAGGAAGAGCAGGTGGAAAGGACAATTCAGGATGAAATGGCTCCACTGCAAAGCTTCTCCCACATTCTCACTGAAAATGCCTTGGGATCCTTAAGCCTAATGATAGTCCTGAGCCCAGCTTTCATTTCAGACCATTCATCAGCTTTTTGAGGTAGAAATTATCCCCCAGACTTTATAGGGATGACAGAGACAAGGTGAGGTTAAGGCCCAGATTCACGAGCGGATTGGGATTAAGTCCAAAATTCCACCTCTCACCTCTTCCCTTCCCCCAGCCCAGGGGGATTTCTGGGGAAAACACCCCCAAGCCCTGGAGGCCTCAAGCCCAGGAGCTCAGAGGGGTCAGCTGGCCTTGACCTGCAGCCTCTGTCCCCTCCCCTGGGTTTGGAAGCTGCTGCTCTTCTCCAAGGAATGGAGAGAGAAAATTCCAGGGGATGGAGGGACAGCACACAGGGAATGGCTCCCACTCAGAAAAGGAAGGTTTATATCAGATATTAGGAAGGAATTGTTCCCTGGCAGGGTGGGCAGGGCTGGGATGGAATTCCCAGATTCCCCTGGATCCCTGGCAGTGCCCAAGGCCAGGTTGGACACTGGGGCTGGAGCAGCCTGGCACAGTGGGAGGTGTCCCTGCCATGGCAGGGGTGGCACTGATTGACCATTAAAACCCCTCTGAACCCAAATAATTCTGGAATTCTGGGATTCTCTGGCTGCTTTTCTGTTTGAACCTGTGATTTCTTCTTCCCTCAAAGCACTTTTCTCATCCTTTGCCTAATCCTCACACCAGGCAAACCTCGTGGCCTGGCTGTTGTGGTTTTGGCACATCCCATTCCGAGGCACATTCATGGCATTGTCCTGTGAACTTGGGAAAATCCCTTGGAGACCTGGATTTTGCCTCAGTCCCTCTCCCTTTTGCGGTGCCAGGACCCAGGGAATGGCTCCCACTGCCAGAGGGCAGGGCTGGATGGGATATTGGGAATTGGGAATTGTTCCCTGGCAGGGTGGGGATGACCAGAGAAGCTGGGGCTGCCCCTGGATCCCTGAAAGTTTCCAAGGCCAGGTTGGATGTGATTCTGAACAACCTGGGATATGGAAAATTGTTCCTGTCCACGACAGTGGGGTTGGAATGAGTTGATCTTTATGGTCCTGTCCTTCCCACCCCATTCCATGGTTCCACGGCAGGAGCTGGGAACAAACCCTGGGCACGGCTCCAGGCAGAGGCTGCAGATGCAGGGAGCAGGGAAGGTGTGGATTCCCTGGAAGAGCAGCAACGCCCTGTCTGAGCAGGAAAGGCAAGGAACAATTCCACCAGCACCATCAGGGCTGTTCCTGCAGTGAGGAGTTCACAGAATCACAGAATTCATAGAATTCACAGAATCACAGAATTCATAGAATTCACAGAATCACAGAATTCACAGAATCACTGGGTTGGAAGAGACCTTCAGCATCATCAAGTCCAACCCAGCCCCAGCACCTCAACCCAGCCCTGGCACCCAGTGCCACATCCAGGCTTGGTTAAACCCACCCAGGGGTGGTGACTCCACCACCTCCCCGGGCAGCCACTCCAGAACTTTGTCACCATTTCTGTAAAAACTTTTCCCTGATGTCCAACCTGGATTTCCCTGGGTGCAGCTCGAGGCTGTGAGCTCTGGCTCTGTCAGCTCCTGGAGAAAGAGCCCAGCCCCAGCTGGGCACCCCCTGAATTCCACCTGAAGCAGATCAATCCCATCCCGAGCATCCCTCCAGGAGCTCTCTGAGCTCAGCAGCTGCCCTGGGGCTGTTTCCTCGGAGCTGATTTGTTTGGAGCAAGGAGCCTCCGTGCTGTCATCCCACTAATGCAGCTCCCATCGATCCCAGAGCTCAGAAAAGCCCCGGGGTCACTCGATGGATATCCAGGGTGGGGGATGACACAGCCATTACCAACCTGGAAGCTGCCAACTTCCAGCTCCGTGGCCTTGGAGGTGAGCAGGGCTTTGTGCACAAAGTCCAGCCCGCGGAAAATCTGTGGCTTTGCCAAAGCTTTTCCTTCAGTTCCTCCCTAAATTTCAGGGAACTGATGTGGGCGCACAGCTCCAAGCACCGCCCCGATGGCACCGAGCCCTCCAGGCAGCTCCTTCCCCCTCCAGAACCTCCTCCCCACACACCTTCAGTGGGAAAAGGCAACAAGAGTTTAGGAATTTGGGATCCTTCCTTTAACATCCTTTTCTGAGCCCCAAACCTGCCACGGTGCCAAAGGTTTACACGGAATTCCCACCCTGTGCCCAGAGGCTGCAGGTCTCCAAGGGGACTCCCAGAAAAACCATCCAGAGAGGGAGGAAAGGGGGCAGAGAGGAAGGGAATCACGATTTGGAGAGGCTGAGAAAACCCTGTGGAAGTAATATGGTGGGGAAAACACTGGGGAGCAGGATGGGGGCAAAAAAGGTGGAGAGATTCAGCGTTAAGATAATAAAGAATTCTTTTTAAAGTCTATTTTTAATATTTTTTGCCACTCCTAAAGGGTTTTTGGAAGGGAACAGAGTCTGATTCAGCTGGATAAGGGGTTATGCACATGACTGTGCTGGAAAAGACTCTCTTGACAGCGATTGTGAGCCGCTGATTTGCAGCATCCTCACTCCTGCTCAAGTCCTGTGGCCAGCCCTAAGCCTGATTTATCTCCCAGCAGGATTTTATTTTGGTGACAAAATAGCTGCTCTTCTTGGAGTTGGGATATGGGGACACACATATCCGTAAAAATCAGTATATTTTGACCAGAACTCCAGGAGTTCTGAAGGGGGGCACCAAAAAACAAACAGCAAAATAAAAACAAATTTGAAAAAATTATATAAAACCAACAAGAGAAGAGCTGCAGGGCAAACAGATCTCTCAAAACTATGTAACCTTTTCATCTAGAGAGGTACTTTGTTTTCCCTAAACAACATTCTGGGAAGTCCTTTTATCAAGGCAAAAAAAAAAAAAAAAGAAATTGGGAAAACGCTCCGAGCGTAGCGTCTGCCTCATCCTCGCCGCTGCAAAAATGTGCAAGCGGAGCTGCGCAGAACCAAAAAATAGATTTATTGTTATTGGAGTGAGGGCAGTGGTTCAGCACTTGGCATGGCCACTGTTTACAGCAGGAATACTCCCGGAGACAGGAAGTTCTCCGAGCCCTCTGCCGTTATTTTTCTCCTGTTGACGCGTTCCGAGCGGGAATTTATTCGCCCCGATGAAATTTTTAGTAACGAGGCAGAGAGGGGTTTTTGGGAGCTGGCAGAGCCATTGTAGGTGTGCTCAGCCTCGTCCCATGGGATGGATTTGGGGAGTCCAACCCCTCTGAGGAGCAGCATCACCCATGGGGTTAATTCCTCAATCAGGGAATCCTAAATCCAGCAACTCAGAGTAAGTCAAAGCAACCCTGGGCACTGGGAAAGGATTTTCCTCTCTTCTCCTGCCACCACATCCCTGCTGAATTTTTTAACCTTTTCGAGGCCTGGGTTGACTGCTCAGCCTCATCCCTCAGGATGTTTTTGGTAGTCCCAACCCCTCTGAGGAGCAGCATCATCCATGGGGTTAATTCCTCAATCAGGAATTCCTGAATCCGGCTGCTTGGAGTAAACGTGCCCAAGGAAGCCAGGGCAGGGGGAGAGGCTTTTCCTCTCCCTTCTCCTTTCATCAGATCCCTGCCAAGGGCCAACCTGGATGGTTTTTGGGAGTCCAACCCTTGTGAGGAGCAGCATCCTCCATGGGGTGAATTCCACAATTGGAAATTCATACCCCCAGCTGCTCGGATCAGTGCCCAAGGAACCCTGGGCACTGGAAAAAGCTTCTCCCCTCCTTTCCTCCTGGCACTGCATCCCTGATGAGGTTTCCATCCCTTTGGGGGGCTGGGTTGGCTGCTCAGCCTCATCCCAAAGATTGGTTTTTTGGCATCCAACCCTTCTGAGAAGCAGCATCACCCATGGGGTTAATTCCTCAATCAGGAATTCCTGAATCTGGCCACCCAGAGAAAACCCAAGGAACCCTGGGCTCTGGGAAGGGATTTTCCTCTCCTCCTGCCACCACATCCCTGCTGAATTTTTTTAACCTTTTCGAGGGCTGGGTTTGCTGCACAGCTTCATCCCAAAGGATGTTTTTTGGGAGTCAAACCTCTGTGAGGAGCAGCATCATCCATGGGGTTAATTCCTCAATCAGGGAATCCTAAATCCAGCAACTCAGAGCAAGCCCAAGGAACCCTGAGCACTGGGAAAAGCTTCTCCCCTCCTTTCCTCCTGGCACTGAGGTTTCCATCCCTTTGGAGGGCTGGGTTGGCTGCTCAGACTCACCCCTCAGGATGTTTTTGGGAGTCCAACCTCTGTGAGGAGCAGCACCATCCATGGGGTTAATTCCACAACTGGAGATTTGCACAACCCAAGCTGCTCAGAGCAAGCCCAAGGCACTGGGAAAAGTTTTCCTCTCCTTCCCTCCTTCCATTACCTCCCTGCCAAGGTTTCCATCCCCTTGGAGGGCTGGGTTTGCTGCTCAGCCTCACTGGGATTGCACAGAAATCTTGGCTCAAATTAATGACGCAACCAAGCCACCCTAAATCGCTTAAAAAGAAATGTCTCACTCCTGGCCTCTGGTTTTTAGGGGAAAAGTCACATTTCAGAACAGAATGGAGGGAGAAGAGTCCTCACAGAAGAGTCATGGAAGCACAAAGAGCCTCCAACACACACCCAGGGCACTGCCCCTTCCTTTCACTGAGTCATGGAATCACGGAATGGTTTGGGATTGGAAGGAGCAGGAAATATCATCCAGTTCCCTGGGCAGGGACACCTCCCACTGTCCCAATGTCCAAGCTGGCCTTGGGCACTGCCAGGGATCCAGGGGAATCTGGGAATTCCATCCCAGCCCTGCCCACCCTCATGGGGAAGAATTTCTTCCCAATATCCAAAGAAAATTCCAATTCCCATTCCCTTCCACTGGCTGTAGCATGCTACATCCTTATCAATCCGAACTCCAAATAAATACTTGACTTCAAACTCTATCAAATGACCCTTTTTTCCTGTTGATTGCGGATGGATTTCTCCTATTTTCATCCCATCTGGCAAACCCTGCTTATTGTGACTCCAGGATCTGATCCCATGTCCCCAGCAGCATTCCAAAGGCTTGGATCAGAACCTGGACGCCTGCTTAATACTGGTTTTACGACCCTGCTGAAGGGCAGCATCCTCTGTTTTGTACATACTTTTATAATTTTGAGTGCATTTCAGTCAAAAAAATAAAATCCATTTCAACCAAGTGCTCAAATAACACAGCCTGCACAGAAGGAGCAGAATTCTGGCTTGGGAAGACCAATAAAAATAATTGGATTTGGAATCCCGGCCAGTAATTTTTGGAGTTTGAGTATTTTTGAGATTTTGATCTTAAAGTGATTTTTTTTTCCCCCTGGGAATCCTATCCAGAGGGAAGAGTCCTGAGGGCAGAAATTGTGCTTGGTAAAATCTCTCATGTTCTACAAGGCTACACCTGCTTTGGCTCTGTGGAAGTTGAAAAATACCACAAAATGTACTCCAATTCCTCTAATCCTGAGGAAATATATGCATGGATTTAATTTTCCATCCTTTCCAAGGTGCAGTTTTTAAAACTCTCCTGGAGCTGCAGCTCTCGGGTTTAGATTGAGATCTCCTGCAGCAAGCCAAGACACTTCTCCATTAGCTACTCATAGGATAACCCATTAATAATCATTTTCATCTGGAAAACATGTTTATTTTTGGGGATTTTTGGAATCTTACATCCTCCAAAGAAGATAGGAACTGGGATTAATGATTCCATGAGGAAAATATGTCGTGTTCCCCAAGCCACAGAGCTTTCCCTCTCCAAAATAACTATTTATTTTTAATTTTCGCCAATGAACTTCTACAATGTCAGGCTTTTTGCATCAGATCCATTTCATCAGAGTGACCTAAACCGGTTCTTTATCCACTAAAAAAACAGGGATACGTTGCAGCGGGAGCAGTTGGAAGCTCGGAATGTTCGCAAACAGGGGGCGAAAAATCAAGATTAATTTTGTTTTAAGCAGGTAATCAGGCCAAGGGGGGAGGCTGAGATTGGCTGGAGTTTTAAAAGGACATTTTTCTTCCCGAAATGACTCCCGAGCCAGACGGGCAGGTTTGCCCAGTAGCATTCTCCAACTGGGCTGAGGAATCGGAGCCTTGGATCCCGGCCAAATCCAATGGAAATCTCTTTGGTTGAGGAAGAAAAAGCCAAATTGCTTTCCTACCACATCTCCAGGTTTTGGGTGGCCTGTGATAGTCTCGCTCCTATTTTGGGTGTGAAGAAAGTCAAATGTTTGGGGTTTTTAGCTCAAAAAAAGCAGCACAGGGCAAACTCTGGGTGTTGGGCACGCAACAAGGCTGAAACTTCGGCCGAAATTTGGTGCCAAATATTGATGTGGGGAAATCAGCCCCCAGACCAGGGGGATTTGCAGTGACCCTCCCAAAACCAGGAGGAAAACAAGGAAAATAATCTTTGATACAGACTGTCTTGCTGCATTTCATGAAAAAAAAAAATTGAAATTATTCATGAAGCGTTTCAAGAACGGGAATTTCCTCCTCGGAAGCGACAGAGCTGTGGCTGCTGAGGGGATTTTAATGGGGATTCTGATGATCACCACTCAAAACCATTCCTGATTCCCCATCAGGGATTTAAAAGAAGGGTTTTAAATCCCCTGAGGGACACAAGGAGCCTCCACCGTGGCCTGAACCGAGGTGAACTCTCGGTCCCTGCTCGCAACGCCCCTGGCACCGCATTATCACCGGTGGCACTGAGCTGAGCCCAGCTCAAATATTCCACGGCAAACAAAGTCGGGGTTCATTTTCCTGCAGCCAAGTATCAAAGGCAGCAGTGCCCTTTGAAGCAGCCACCTTCTGCTGCAGGCTTTGTGCAAATGCCGCAGAACAGCAGCTCCCAAATCCCGCACAAAGGCAAACAATCCCCACCTTTGGAAAACAATCCCCTGGCGGAGGAGTAAACAAAAGCATCCATTAGTCACCGCCCCAAAGATGGGCAGGTGAGGATGTTGAACCTGGGAGCCTGACTAAGAGCACGCAG
Source organism: Lonchura striata (assembly GCF_050655825.1). Lineage (NCBI taxonomy): Eukaryota > Metazoa > Chordata > Aves > Passeriformes > Estrildidae > Lonchura > Lonchura striata. The sequence goes on along the minus strand of NC_140703.1, from coordinate 117,354,669 downwards.
CATTCCCAAATCCCTCCACTTAAAGGATCCTCAGCACCTGGCCCTGGAGAGCACACCTGGAAATCCCGGGATGGTGTGTGAGCGGCTAAAGGAGCAGGGAAAGGGTTCCCCATTCCCAACAAATAGGGCCTGCTTTGTCCCAGCTGCTGGATTTTGACCTTGAGGCTCCCCCAGTTGCCTGTTATGATTTCCAGCCTCATTACCATGGCCAGGAACTGAACTACAGGTTTGTTTTTATGAGCTTCTCCAGCGCTCTGCCAGCTATTCATTTGAATCTTCTAAACAGTCAGCTCTGAATCATAATGCAAATTCCATTTACTGAAAAGGTGGTACCTTTAATATTCCAAATGACCGCGTTTAATGACTGATACTTTTAGACATTACAGCATCCCTCATGTTTTCAGTAAATGGATATAATTTGCTCTGCATTACCCTATTATTATTCCTCGCTGGCATTACAAGGCGACGTTCTCAGCTGCGGGTGTTTTCCATTTGAAGGCGGCCCAAACAACACAATTTGAGAGGCAGCTGCCTCTGTACCCTCAGCTAAAAACGCTGCAGCACCCAGAGGAAAACTGGATGGGGATTTTATTCCTGAAATGTGTTTAGTGCCCCGGCAGTGCTGTGGCGCTGTTTGTGTTGGAAGGGTGTCCACGGGTGCTTTTCACTTCAAAGGAGAGGAAAGGCTGTTGTGTATAATCAGGAGAACTTCCTCCTCTCCAGCCTGACACATCTCCCGTTCGGAATAAAAGCCAGAAGTGGGTCAGCTCTGGGACTCTCCCGGAAATCAGGAATCCGTGTGTGGAACCAGGACACGGCTCGGGTGTCGCGTGGGAACAGAGGGAGGGGAAAGTGGTGAGGAAGGGGCAGCACTCCCTGACCTCTGAGGGACCAGAGCACAGATTGCTCCAAAATGAGACCTCCTGAAGTTCAGGAGGTGCTGCCCTGTCACTAAATTGTCCTGGAATAATGCCGGAATACCACAATGCCCCATTCCGATTTTAAAGACAAATTAAACAGAAGGAAAATTCATAATAAAACACCTGAATTCACACTGGAAATGTGATGGATTTTCACCCTGACCTTACAAAAAAGAGAGAGGCTGCTCCTTCTCCTGAGCTTTTTCTGACCTCCAACTTGCTGGCTTCTCTTTGGGGGTTTGACCCAGCCTCCCTGAAATACCCTCATCATTCTATTAGTTTATTTTAAGTGCTTCTCTTGGAATTTATGGGATTTAGGATTAAGGAGTGACATTTTAAAGGGCATTCTGATGATTATTTTGGGATGAAGCTTTGTGCACCTGCCCACTCACAGGCAACACGTCAGGTGCTATTTGAAGCTTCCTAATATTTTTGTATAGTCCACTCTAAGTCAGCTTCAACTCTTATTTGTTATTTATGCTCCAAAAGCCTTTTTATTTCTACCAGTAACTACTGGTTATGGCAGAGATAAACCAGATTTTGAGCCCCTCTGCCCTGCCTGGCCTCTCCATATTGCAGGAGACATCGACTGCTGTGACTGTTGAATTTTGAGAGGAAAAAAGCTCAGAGAAAGAGCCTTCAGCAGGTCAGGAACCTTTGAAATCTTTAGATATAAGTGGGAATTATTTGTATTTTTAGCCTGACTCTCTCTGTTGCAAAAATCACTTTTTGCAGAGAGTGCTGGGGAACCCCAAGATGACCGCAAGCTGAAAATTCTCATTTTAAATTGAAAATCAGCCACTTAAACCTAACCACGGGTAATATTGTGCTGCCTAAATTAGGAAGGGTGGCTGCCAGAGTCACTCTCTGGGTGCATTTTTGGTTATTTTTCCTCAACAGGATTTCACCGCTTAAAAATCAGAGCGACGCGGAAAAGCGGGAAAAATACGGAAACCCATCCCGCGCCTTTGGAACGGAGCCACGCTGGATTTTGCAGCATTCCCTGGTGGATAACAGCTCCCAGCTCTGTGTCCAGGGATGCAGGAGCTGGAGATGGATTTTGCAGCATTCCCTGGTGAATAACAACTCCCAGCTCCGTGCCCAGGGACAGGAGATGGAGCTGGAGCCCTGTCAGAACTGAAAATGTCCCTCAGACATTTTTGGATGTTCTGGGCCCAGGTCAGAAGCATTTGAGACCCTGGCAGGCAGCTGCAAACAGCTGTGATTTTGGGTTTGAACCATGGAATGATTTACCAGCCTTGCAGGAAGAACAAGAAATCACAAAAGTTTAGATATTATAGTGGAAGTAGTCACAAAGTAGAGGGAAGAATTTTTGAGTGCTGTACAGGGGGTTTTGGTTTTGTACATGGGGGTCAGAGGTTTTAAGATGGATTTGGGATTTGGGCCTGCCCTGTCCTCCCTCTTTCTCCTTCCTCACCTCCATGTTCTTGGTGATGTTGGCACTCACAGATTGGTTTAGAGTAGAAAATCACCATTTAATATAGGTAATAGGCATTGGGGGAAAACTGTAACCATGTAACACGTAATGTACCATATAAAAGATAGAAAATCATTTAATATAGGTAATAGGCATTGGGGAAAACTGTGAACATGTAACATGTAATGTACCATATAAAAGATAGAAAAACACCATTTAATATAGGTAATGGGCATTGGGGAAAAACTGTAAACAAGTAACACATAATGTACCATATAAAAGAGAGCAGCAGCCCTGGGTGGGGAGAGAAGAAGAAGAAGAAGAAGAAGAAGAAGAAGAAGAAGAAGAAGAAAAAGAAGAAGAAGAAGAAGAAGAAGAAGAAGAAGAAGAAGAAGAGAAGAGTCAGAGAGGATGTCAGGGTGTGTGTGTGCCTCTGCCTGAGCTGCTGAACAAACCACAGCAGCCCAAGGAGAAAATCTTTTAGATAACTCACAATAACAACAACAGAAGACTACTGAGCCTTTCTTTGGAAGCTCGGGTTGGAGGAGAGACTTTTCCACCCCACGGAGCCACCCCGACCCAGGGTGAGCTCCGGCAGAGCCCCCCGTACCTCTGCCGCTCCTGCCCACGAAGCGCAGGTCGTTGAATCGCGCCACCTGGTTCTTCATGGCGGCCGTGGCGTTGCGCAGCTCCGCCGAGTAATTCTCGTCATTCCCGGCCATCACCGTCACCAGGGTCCCGTCGGGGACGTCCCCCAGGGCCACCACCTGCGCCAGAAAGAGCAGAAACCTCAGTTCCCTGTGTTCCATTCGGAAGTCAAACCACAGGGGAGAAGCCGTGGTGAAAACCTGGGTGGGTCAAGCGGGTGTTGGAAATCATTCCCAATTTGCTGGGATGGGAATTCTCTTCACCCCGCCAAGTGTTGACCCCTTTGTTATTCTCTAATCCATGTTGGAAATCATTCCCGATTTGCTGGGATGAGAATTCTCTTCTTCCCCCCCAAGTCTTGGCCCCTTTGTTATTCTCTAATCAAGGATTTTCAATTTGGGGATGGAATTTAGGATCTGAAATTATAAATTCCACACACGCCTGCTGCTAAATGGTAGCGCAGTGCTTGACTTGTTGCTGCACTAAGGTGTTTTCCAACCCAGATAAAAAATTCTTCTCACCATGTCCTGGAGAACCAAAGGACCTAAGATAATGAAATTTTAAAATATCTTTATATTACCATAACTTATACTGTTTTAAAACTCATCTTTTTTTTATTCCTCATTGTGGATTTCTACCACTTTAAACCCGATTTTCCCCAATGGCTGGACAGAAATTTTTCTTCCTCGATGCACCCTGAAGCACCCAGCATGATGTGAAATGAAAAATGCTCTGAGACGAAAAATACAGAAAACGAGCTTTCCAAAATCTCTGTAATTGTCAATAAATAAATACAAGTAGCAGCGCTCGATGGATTGATTTATATCAGGAGCTCTTAACAGAGCTGCCCAAGCAGAAATCCAGAGCAAGGCCGTGGAAAATCAGGCCTCAATCAAATGTTTAATCCCAATTTACTGAACAATTCCTTTCTTTCCCTCAGGAGCATAAAGCAAATCATTTTCAGACCTCACCCTCCTGTGGATGGATGGAAATCATGACCTGAACTAAGGACTTTCCCCTTTCCCCAAAATATTCATGCTCTTTGGTGCCAGAATCCATCAAACCTTTAGGAACACAGGGTTCACTGGGGTTTTGATGAGAAATATAAAGATTTCTGAACTTTAATATTCTGATTTTTTTTTTAACTGTTCACATTGATTTAATGATGAAAAATTTGATTTTTCTTGTAGCTCCTTGAATCCCCCAAAGAAATCCAACCTGCTGGAGCTCCATGGACATCTGGGACCTCTCTCCGTGTCCTCTGACAAAAATCAGAGTTTGAATTATTTTCTCTGATTTTCTTTAGAGCCCATTGCTGTTTCCCCAATTCCACGGCACTGCCACCACAGAAACCCCCTAAACCCCCCCAAAAAGCAAACCCAGAGATAAAATCCAGCTCGTTTTTAATTCCTCTTTTGCCCTCTGGAAGAGGAACCAGCCTCGCATTGCGTCCTCGAGTTGCAGCTCGAGATTTTCCTTCCTCTTAACATTTTCTGACTTCAGCCCAGGCAGTTACAATCGGCTGAAGTTTGTCACAACCTGATTTTATTTCTCTTTTCTGATCTGTTCTCTCTTTAAAAACAGGACCAGCAGCTCCTTTACTTGATCCAGCCCTGATTTTTATTCCCCAGCCACAGCCACCTCCCAAAATACGAGAGGATTCTCCATTTTCAGGTATTTCACAGCTTTTTTTTTTCCACACAGCCTGAGCTTTTCACTTCTGTCCTCTCCCTTTGCTCACCCCTAACCCTGGTTTTCACTTCCACATGCAAAGCTAAAATCTCTGGGTCAAAATTCCCTCTTTACATCTTGATTTCAGTTTCCTCTTTCCCCGTTCCTCCCCAGCCCCGATTTTTGGGTTTTTGTTCTCCTCTCTGCGCTGTAATTTGATTTTTTGGGCCTGCAATCAGCTTGCCTTTTCAGATTTCTCTGATTTTGGCAGAAATGAGGCCCTGCTGGAAATGCTGAAGCTTGGAAATCATCACAAAATCAGCAACTCTGCAGCCAGTTCTTAAAAAATCCTGCAAAACCTTGATGCTTTCACATCTAATAGACAAAAAACAGGGAGAAGGGAAAATCGGGGCAGTACCCTGCCATGCAAATATTGAATTTAAGGGAATTTATGCCCCGATTTTAAGCTTTCATTAAGTTTTTCATGGATCCAGGGCCAGTTGTCTCTGACAGAAATATTTTAAAGCTTTCAAATCCCAACCTCGGTGAGAAAAAATGGGAAGAGAATTCTTAAAACCGATTTAAAAACTGACCCAGCCCAGAAAAGAAACTGGACTTGAAAGTCACAGACAATAGAAACAGAAATACAAATATTTACATTAGAAAAAAGACTAAACAGATAAGCTGGGACTTGTTTCTGGAGCTATCAAGGACTTGGTTGTACTTTTTACTTCTAAAAATTTGTATTTCCCGAGGAGCAAGAAGAATATCGGTCTTGCAGTGCAGTGGGGAATCTAAATTTACTTCTCCTGCATCAATTAATCCAAATTGGCCTCTTAAATGTAGATTTGGATTCTTAACAGCTTTTGGACAATGAATTGACACGGCACCTTATTGGTTGTTGTGAATTATTTTTCAAGTTGCTCAGAATCATTCTTAAATTTAGGAAAAACCAATGAAAATGGATCACTTTGGTTTGAAATAATATCTCAATCCTGCAGAATTTTTAATGGATTTTTCTAAATGTGAGGAGAAAAGTCTCTGCCTGCCTCTTTTTATTCCCACAGTGAATAAAAATAACAAATACTCGATAAAACTCAGTGCTTTTTGTCAGATACAAACCAAAATATCGGCAGCAGAGGAATGATCTGAAGTGAATTTATTTTTCTTTTCCTAGGCCAAATGATCTGAAAAATCACGAATTGTTTAAAATGGCTTTGCAAATACTCAATATTTAGTAGAAAACCACTGAGATGCAGCAAATCCTTTCGGGATTTATTTCTCAGACATCCACGGAGAGAGAATTTGGGGGGAAGATGAAGAGCAGGGAGCCAGCAGGTGCCTCCCAGCCCACCCTTCCAGCCTCTCCTCCTGAAACCTTCTCCTCATTTGCGGGTGGGTTTGGTTAATTTTTTTGTTTCATTTTATTTTTCTCATGGTTATTTCCAGGTGGAATTATCCCAGTTTTCCAAACTCCTGGAGAAGCAGCGTTTGGAGCGGGGCGAAGGCTGAGGCTGCTGGGGACAGAGGAGGGAAAGCGGCTGCGGGCATCTCTGAAAACCCCTGGAAATTTTTTTCCACGGGCGATTTCCACCTCGCCGGGGCATTCCCAGGGATGGGACGGGGATCGGGCAGGAGAGGGAAGAGCCACTTCTCCCGTCCTTCCTCCGGGATGTCACCCGCAGTGGGATCCCCCAGGAAAAATCGGGATTTCCCTTCTCTTCTCTCCCTTCCCGGCGGGGCGGAGCGCCTTTCACTCCCGCATTTTTTCCAGCAGGAAAACTTCCCGGCTAATTAGCAGCCCGGTGTGTGGGGAAGAGTGTAATAATTAATCTAAATGTGGGAATTTCGGAAGTGACCCCGTGGCCGGTTCCTCCCTTTGCCCCGCTCTTATCTGCGGCAAACGAGAGCAGACACAATAAAACTTTTCCCTCCTCAGCAGGAATTCCCGACGCTGAGCTGATTCCCTTCTCCCTCGTTTCTCCTCTCCCCAAAACACGGGAAAGGCTCGAGCCTGGTGGCCTTTGACACACACAAAAATAAAAAGGTTATGCTGAAGCAACCGGGGTTTAGCGACCGCATAAAAAAAACCATTTTTTTTTTTTTGGCTTGGCAAATCCCGATCCTAAATCAAGCCCCGGGGCTCCCGGGAGCTGCGTGTCCGTGCGGCTCCCGGCTCGGAGAAAAGGATCACGAGAAGAATTCCCAATTTTTTCCTCCCCTCGTTCGGGAGCCAAGCTACAGCAGCAGCGAGAAAACAGCGAGCTTAGGGAGGCAGCGACAGTCCCGGCTCAAAAAAACAGCGGGAGCCACGGGAGGAGGAATTTACTCCAAGGGAGGAGGAATTTACTCCAAGGAGGGAGGAATTTACTCCAAGGGGGGAGGATTTTACTCCAAGGGAGGAGGATTTTCCTGGGAGCCGCGTAACGGGAAGGGAGGAAAGCGCCACAAGCATCCCCCGCACGGCTCGGGACAGGAGGGAGCCGGGATGTTCTCTCCCATTCCCTCTCCTCATCTTTTTCCCGGATTTTATTTGGATTTAGCAAGGGACTCTGCGAAAGGAGGGAGAGCTCTGAGAGGTCTGCCCGGGTTAGGCCGCGACTTTTGCTGCTGTTAAACCGGGCCAGTAAAAGAGGAAATGTGGTTTTTTGGGATTGCCGCTGGGTTGTTTTGTGGTGTTTTGTCCCTCCGAAAGTCCCTGGCAGGGGAAAGGCGGGGGACAGCAGAGGGACAGAGGGACAGAGGGACAGAGGGACAGCAGAGGGACAGAGGGACAGAGGGACAGGGGGACAGAGGGACAGAGGGACAGAGGGAGAGGGGGGACAGGGGGGACAGAGGGACAGAGAGACAGGGGGACAGAGGGACAGGGGACAGAGGGACACAGGGACAGGGGGACATAGGAACACAGGGACAGAGGGGACAGAGGGACAGAGGGGACAGGGGGGACAGAGGGACAGGGGGACAGAGGGACACAGGGACACAGGGACAGAGGGACAGAGGGACAGAGGGGACAGAGGGGACAGAGGGACAGGGGGACACAGGGACAGGGGGACACAGGGACAGAGGGGACAGAGGGGACACAGGGACAGAGGGGACAGGGGACAGAGGGACACAGGGACAGAGGGACACGGGGACAGAGGGACAGAGGGACACAGGGACAGAGGGACACAGAGACAGAGGGACACAGGGAGCTGCCACCATCCTGGGTGATATTTGGGGATCCAGGGGCTCCTCCAGTTCCGGGCCGCCCGTGTCCAGCTGCGGCATCTGCTCCCCAGCGCAGCCAACTCTTTATTTTGGAAATAAAATGGATTGATCCCTGTTTTTCCCCCTTGAGCAGAGCCGCCCCTCACTGGCAGGGCTCTGGATGGGGAGAAGAGGGAGGCAGCGGCTGCAGGGAGCTTCTCCCGGCCCTTGGCACTCCCCGGCTGCCCCGCTCCTGCCCCGAGCGCGGCCGGGAGCCGGAAGGACGGGAAGGATGGAGGGAAGAGGGAAGGGATGGAAAGAGGGAAAGGGTGAAAAGAACAGGGAAAGGAAAGGATAGAGGGAAGGAAAGGAGGAAAGGAAAGGAAAGGAGGAAAGAAGGGAAAGGAAGGAAGAAGGGAAGGGAGGAAAGGAAAGGAAAGGAAAGGAAAGGAAAGGAAAGGAAAGGAAAGGAAAGGAAAGGAAAGGAAAGGAAAGGAAAGGAAAGGAAAGGAAAGGAAAGGAAAGGAAAGGAAAGGAAAGGAAAGGATGGAAAGAGGGAAAGGATGGAAGGAGGGAAGCGCGGAGCGAGCCGGGAGCACATCCGAGCCCCCATCCCCGCATCCTTCCCCCGCTGTTTCCCCCCTTCCCCAGCCAGCCCTGCCCAGCACCTACCTTGAAGGCGATGGGCAGCGTCTTGTTGCAGCGCCAGTGCGTGGGCAGCACGGAGCAGAGGAAGTTGGGGCTGTCGGTGCGCACCAGCTCCCCGGGGTGATCCGCCAGGACCTCCACCATGCTGCGGTCGGCGGCGCGCAGCTTCCCCGGCAAAGCCCCGCTGTGCTCGGCGCCGGGCAGCGCCAGCGGCTCGCTCATCTTCCCCGGGCTCAGCGTGGTGGAGGGCGGCGTGAAGCGGCGGCTGGTGCTGGTATCTACGGGGATACGCATCACAACAAGCCTTTAGAGCCACACAACACCTCCGCTGAGTTCCTAGCAAGCGGCTACGCGAGCGCAACTCCTCGGCGAGCCGCTCTCCGGGGACCAACATAAACGGGCGCGGGCTGAACCCCGCCGAGAGCTTGGTCCTGCGCCAGTGCCCCGAGTGAATTTTGTCGCTGCTAGCCTCAACTCTCGGCTTCCTGGCCCGGCGGAACAGATCCCGTTAATCCGATAAGCGCGAGGGTCGTGCGGGAGCGGCTTTACCGCGGCCGGGACGCGGGAAGGGAGCGGGGCCAAAGCTCATCCCAAAGTGCCAGAAAAAAGTGAAAACGGGGAGGAGAGCGAGCACGGGAGGCAGAGCCGGCGCTCCCCAGTTCCTTCCAGGTGATTTCTCCCCGGTGCCGAGAGAAAGCAAAGCGCGCCGGCGTCTTCTGGAGGCAAAAATCGCTCTCGGAGGGAAATTCGGGGCTGTTCTTGGGAGGAGGCGGATCGCCAGCTCGGCGTGCTGAGCAAAGGTCAGCTGGCTACAACTGGAGAGAAATTCACGGCCACACACTCACGCACACGCACATCTACCGGATTTCATCAAATATTTACGAGAGAATCTGTAGAGAATTTAAACACAACAGGAATCCATTAATGTTCTCCGCGAGATTTTCTTTTTCTTTTCTTTTTTTTTTTTTTTTTTTTTTTTTTAAAAAGCAGCCGTGAAAATGAGCTTCAGTAGTTTGGTTGGCGTTGCTCTAAGAGCGCTCGTGTCATGACCTTCCAATCATTCTTGCGCAAAAAGGAAAAAAAAAAAAAAAGAAAAAAAAAAAAGAAAAGAAAAGCTCAGTGCATGGCATTCAAGCTTCAGATCTCTATCTTTGGTATAACGCTTTTCATTAATTTAAAGAAAAGTCACAGCCGATCGCAAGCGCCGGAGCTGAGAGGTCCAAGAGCTGCAAACTCGGGGTCGGGGATGTTGGTTAAATTGTGGGTTTTCTCTGTGGTTTTGTGTGTGCAACAGCGCTCTCTCCCTCCCACTCACGTCCTCCTCAGCAGTCAAACCAACAGTCTGCAACAACTTCGCCGCTCCCTGCCAATTCTTTTTTTTTTTTTTTTTTTTTTTTCAGTATCTCAGGCAGTCTTCCTCTAATTCGGCCACAGGAACCGGCTGCTTAGCAGTGTTTGAAGCGCAGCAGGTGGAAGGCTGCTTCGGCAAACATTGCTTTTCTCCCTCTCGTCCTGCGGGATGGAGCCCGCCGCGCACGCAGGAACCCAAAACCACCGGCGACGGCAGAAAAATAAAAATTAAAAAAGCGGAGAAAAAAAAACCAAAAACAACCAAAAAAAGCCTCCCCACTCAGCGCAATCTCTACTTTTGAACGGGTGAAATCTTTCCTTCCGCGGAACCAGGCGGCGACAGCAGAGGCGGAGAGCGGCGGGCGCGGCGGGACCGCGGAGCTGCCGGGCGGCTCTGGAGAGCGGCTCAGCTCCGCTCAGCCCGGGAGCGAGTCCACGGCCGGGAGCTTCCCGCGGGCGCGGAGAATTCCTGCCGGGATGGATGCGCGGGGCCGCGGAGCGAGCGCGCCCGGCCGGCGGCCGCCGGGCTGGCTGGAGGTGGCCGGGAGCGAGTCGGGGCTGGCTGGAGGCGTGCGGAGGAATGTCATTCCCCCGGTGCTTTGCATACGGGGAGGGCACCGGCCAATCACGGCCCTACCGGGGCGCGGCCGCGGGCCGGGGGCTCCCGGGATCGGCGCGGGGCGAGCGCCGGCTCGGCGGGGACGCCGCGGCCGCGCCTCGTCCCCCGGGGCACCGCGGCTCCGCAGCCGCCCGCACCGCCCGCTCCCGCGGCCCCCGGCCCTGCCCGCCCGCCCGCCCGGGCTCCTGCCGCTCCCCGCCCGCCCCCGGTGCCCGCAAGGTGCCCGCAGAGCCGCGGACACCGCCCCGCCGCACGCCCGCTCCTCCCACGGTGGTCCCCGCTCCTCCCCGGGTGGTCCCCGCTCCTCCCCGGGTGAGCTGGCGGCGCTTTCCGCTCCGGAGCTTTTGGGGGGACGCCTGAGGGGGTCCCGGGCACGGCCACAGCCCGGGTGGTGTCCCCGCCGCCCCCGAGGGCAGGAGCGCGGCCCCGAGGGGCGCCCGGCGCCGCTCGGTTTGCTGGGGCGGTGGCGGCGCTGCCAGCCAGGACCATCCCTGCCAGCCCCCCTCCTCCTCCTCCTCCTCCTCCTCCTCCTCCTCCTCCTCCTCATCCTCCTCCTCCTCTGCACAGCCCAGCGCGGGGACAGCACCGCCGGGAGCAGCTCGGGCACAGCCACACGGCCACCAGCGGGTCGCCAGCCGCCGGTCGCTCTGAGCCCGCGGAGCCGGTAGCGAGGATGCTGGGTGGAGGCGGGGCGGCCGGGTCGGGCTGCGGATTTTTGGGTTTGGAGGCTTTTAAAAATTGTTTTTCTTTTTTTTTTTTTTTTTTTTTTATGCTATTCGCCGATGCCGCGAGCGTAACCCAGACCGGGAACGGGGCGATCCCGACCCGTCCCCGCCGCGCTCTCGGCGCTGTCTTTGCCCTTCCCTCCGCCAACTCTCACCCCCCCCGCCCGCCGCATGCCCGCCCCTCCCGCGGCCACCCGCGGGATGCCTCCGCCAGCCCCGGCAGCTCGGATGGATGGATAATGGATGATGGATGAAGGGATGGATGGATGGATGGATGGATGGATGAAGGAGGAATGGAGGAATGGATGGATGGATGGATGATGGATGGATGGATGGATGGATGGATGGATGGATGGATGGAGGAGGAATGGATGGATGGATGGATGGATGGATGGATGGATGAATGGATGGATGAAGGAGGAATGGAGGAATGGATGGATGGATGGATGGATGGATGGATGGATGGATGGATGATGGATGGATGGATGATGGATGAAGGGATGGATGGATGGATGGATGATGGATGGATGATGGATGGATGGATGATGTATGGATGATGTATGGACGGATGATGTATGGATGATGGATGGATGGATGGATGGATGGATGGATGGATGGATGGATGGAGGAATGGATGGATGGATGGATGGACGGATGAAGGAGAAATGGAGGAATGGATGGATGGATGGATGGATGGATGGATGGATGTTGGATGGATGATGGATGGATGATGGATGATGGATGGATGGATGGATGAATGGATGGATGGATGGATGGATGGACGGACGGACGGATGGATGGATGGATGGATGGATGGATGTTGGATGGATGATGGATGGATGATGGATGATGGATGGATGGATGGATGAATGGATGGATGGATGGATGGATGGATGGATGAAGGAGGAATGGATGGATGGATGGATGGATGGATGGATGGATGGATGATGGATGAAGGGATGGATGGATGGATGGATGGATGGATGGATGGATGGATGATGGATGGATGGAGGAATGGATGGATGGATGGATGGATGGATGGATGGATGGATGGATGGATGATGGATGATGGATGGATGGATGTATGGATGTATGTATGGATGGATGGATGGATGGATGGACGGACGGATGGATGGATGGATGGATGGATGGATGGATGGATGGATGGATTGAGGAATGGATGGATGGATGGATGGATGGATGTATGGATGTATGTATGGATGGATGGATGGATGGATGGAGGAATGGATGGATGGATGGATGGATGGATGGATGAAGGAGGAATGGAGGAATGGATGGATGGATGATGGATGGATGGATGGATGGATGGATGGAGGGCTGCAGGTGGTCGCGGGGGTCCCCCGGGGCCGCTCCCGTCGGGGGGAGCCGCGCCGGGGCCGGCGGGGGCGCGCTGGGTGCAGTTCCCGCCGTGGCCGCTGGAGGGCGCGCGCCGCCCGCCGGCCGAGCGGCACCGTGGGGGGGGGGCGCGGGGAGACCCCGGGATTTGGGATCGGATTTGGGATTTGGGATCGGATTTGGGATTTGGGATCGGGATTTGGGATTTGGGTCGGGATTTAGGATTGGGAGCGGCAGCTGCGGCCTCAGGAGCCGCTCTCACCACGGCCCATCCCGTCCCCACAGCAGCTGAGACCTCCTGTATCCCCGGGATTTGGGATTTGGGGTTGGGATTTGGGGTTGGGATTTGGGATGAGCGGCCTCGGGAGCCGCTCCCACCACGGTCCCTCCTGTCCCCACAGCAGCTGAGACCCCCCCGCAGCCCGGGGAGCGCGGCCCGGGCCCCCACGGCAGCAGGGGATGCTCTGCTTCGCCGGGAGCCGCTGCGGGGACGGAGCACGGCGAGTCCCTGCCTTGGATGCTGCGGGCTTTAACCCAATTAACTGAACAAACAAATTAATTAAAGCGGCGGGGAGAGCTCGGCGCCTGCTGCGGGGAGAGGGATGCAATTCCCGGTGCCAGCGAAGCTTTCCCCGCGTCCCCCCGGGCTCGGGGTCCCTGTCCCGGCGCTGTCCTGGGGGGGCACCCGGGGATGCCCATCCTGGCACTGCCCAGCCTCAATTTCGGCTCCTGTCCCCCCAAATTCGCCCGCCCGCCCACTTCCAACACGTCCCTGTTGTTTAAACCCAGCCGAATTTGGTGCTCCAACTATTTCACCCCAATTTCCTAAATTTTTTTCTAACTTTTATACATTTTTCTTTAATTTTTTTTAATCCCGTGTTTTCTACTTTTTCGCGTGCAACGATCCCGAATTTAATTCACTTTTCTATTGTAAGGGGGGGGGAAATAAAAAAAGAGAAATATCGAGGCGAACGGCTGTTGCAAACCACAGCTTAAAAAGCATCTGGGCTGTATTAGTGGCTGATAACTTTTTACGGGCATGGCAGAGATAAGAAAAGTTATTTTACTGATGTGCATCCATCTGCTAAAACGTGAAAAAATAGCCTTTAATTATTTCTCTTTTTTTAGTCAAGATCTGGGGAGGATTTGACGTTTAAATTCATGAACATTTTGAGCTGAACTTCACTCCCTGCTTTGCATTTCTCCTCAATTCGACCTCCTTGTAAACACAAAATAAACACTAAATAAACGCGAAATAACCGCAAAATAAGCACAAAATAAACACAAAATAAATAAACGCGCCCCGCGTGCGTGGGGAGACCCAGAAACCGCCACGATTTAGCAGAAAATCCGCAGTATTTCCAATTTTGCCCCATGAATTCCCGGCGTTCTCAGGATTTAACGTGGGTTAAAGGCGACAATTTTCTATTTCACTGCACGGGAGCTTTTGCGAGGGAAGGTGAGGAGTTAACTCAGAGCAGAGCCAGGGCAAACACCGCGGGGAGGATATTTTGATATTTGGGTGCAGATCGAGCTGTTTATTTTACAGCCCCATTAGCACCGCCCGCACCTGGCTGCGTCTGGTTTTATTTGGGTTTTTTAGAGGTTTTTTTCAGTTTTGTTGGGTTTTTTGTGGGTTTCTTTCAGTATTATTATTTTTTTTTTTCCCAATTCCATTCATCCTCTCCTTTCTAATTTTATTTTTTTGCGGAATAAGGAGAGCAGCTCTCAGGGGTGTCCTCGCGTTGCTCTGGAAAAAACGGGAATTAAGCAGCTTTTGGGGATGGGAAGCGACGCGAGGCTGATGCTGCTCCTCCCAAAATGAGGTTTTGAGCATCCCTAAATTTAAGACGGGCGCTGGGTTTTGGGATCGTTTTTGGGAATCGCCACGGGTGCTAAAACTTCCCCAATTTGTATTTTGACACTCATTTCCGTCCGCTGGAAACAAACCCCAAGGGAATTTCCATCCTCCACGGAATCCTCGAGGACAAAATCCCGATTTTTTCCCCACACCGCAGCCAAGGAAAGCGTCGGGGAGAGGCGGCAACAATTTCGGGGTGAATTTTAACCAGCCTGAACCACGCAGGTCAATATTCCCTGGCCAAGTTCTTCCCTTTTGCACCTGAATTCCTTTAATTTATGCTCAAAAAAATCCCCGACCCTACAAATCTCATCGATTCACGGAGCTGCTGGTTCACTGCTAGAAGCAAAGCACACTTAAAACACCACTATAAACGTATTTTTGTCAGGTTGTTGAATTATCCCTGCAAATATTTATTGTGTTGGAGCCGCTGTCTAAGCTGAAAAAAAAATCCTATAAATTAAATTAAATTATTTGGGGGTTTTAAATGAAATATTGCCCAAGGAAAAGGGATAGACAATAAAGAAAAAGATGGTTTTTGTCCTTATTTCCTGCACTGGTGTCTCACATGCAACGGGAAATCACCCAAAATATCACCAGGGATGGGGTGGATGGGAATTCCCTGACTCCCAAGGACTGGGAAGTGCCGAAATTCCCAGGAATTTTGGGTTTGAGCGCTGCTGCAGCTCCAAATCCCTCCGGGAGCAGGGGAGGTGCCAGAGCTCATCCCAGGCAGAGCAGGGGGGGAGCAGAGAGAAATAACCCCAAAAATGGGATTATTTGGGATCCTGGAAAAAAATTCCCAGGGGATTGCAGTGCCTTGAGGAGCCTCAGCTAATAACGGTGCTGAAAATCCCAAATCCTGTAGGATCCTCAGGTGATAATGATGGGTAAAATCCCAAATCCTGTAGGAGCCTCAGGTGATAAAGGTGGGTAAAATCCCAAATCCTGTAGGATCCCCAGGTGATAATGATGGGTAAAATCCCAAATCCTGTAGGATCCTCAGGTGATAATGATGGGTAAAATCCCAAATCTTTTAGGATCCTCAGGTGACAATGGCTAAATCCCCATTGCTTTTAAGATCCGAGTTGATAATGGGACTTAAAGCCCCATCACTTTTAGGATTTTCAGGTGAAAACAATGGGTAAAATCCTAAATCCTTTAGGATCCTCAGGTGATAATGGTTAAAACCCCATTGATTTTAGGATCCCCAGGTGATAATCATGGGTAAAATCCCAAATCTTTTAGGATCTTCAGGTGATAATGGCTAAAACCCCAATGCTTTTTAGGATCCACAGGTAATAATGGCTAAAACCCCATCACTTTTAGGATCCTCAGGTAACAGCAGTGGGTAAAATCCCAAATCCTGTAGGATCCTCAGGTGACAATGGCTAAAACTCCATTGCTTTTAGGATCCTCAGGTGATAATGGGGCTTTAAACCCCATCACTTTTAGGATTTTCAGGTGAAAACAGTGGGTAAAATCCCAAATCCCTTAGGATCCTCAGGTGATACTGGCTAAAACTCCAATCATTTCTAGGATCCCCAGGTGATAATGATGGTTGAAATCCCAAATCCTTTAGGATCTTCAGGTGATAATGGCTAAAACTCCATTGCTTTTAGGATCCTCAGGTGAGAATGGCTAAAACCCCATCACTTTTAGGATCTTCAGGTGATAACAGTGGGTAAAATACTAAATCCTTTAGGATCCTTAGGTGATGATGGCTAAAACCCCATTGCTTTTAGGATTCTCAGGTGAAAACAATGGGTAAAATCCCAAATCTTTTAGGATCTTCAGGTGATAATGGCTAAACCCCATTACTTTTAGGATTTTCAGGTGGTAACAGTGGGTAAAATCCTAAATCCTTTAGGATCCTTAGGTGATGATGGCTAAAACCCCATTGATTTTTAGGATCCCCAGGTGATAATGATGGGTAAAATCCCAAATCCTATAGGATCCCCAGGTGATAAACCCCATTTATTTTAGGATCCTCCAGTGACAATGACCAAAACCCAATAACTTTTAGGATCCTCAGGTAACAGCAATGGGTAAAATCCCAAATCCTTTAGGATTCCCAGGTGATGATGGTTAAAACCCCAATCCCAGCTGCCGACTGATGCCTTCACACATCTGAACTGATGCTTTATTTAAAAATTCCCCCATTTTTGCTGTTAATCCCAATTCCAGGAAAACTTTGGGAAAAGAAAGGAGCTTTAGGAAGGCGGCCCTCGAGCAGAGCTGGGCAGAGCTAAAGAATGAAACGGATTTTTTAAAGGATCTCCTCATGGATGCACCTTGGGCAGCACCAGAGCCCAGCCAGGGCTGCACCCAAATGACCCAAAATGGTCCCAAAATGGTCCCAAAATGGTCCCAAAATGATCCCAAAATGATCCCAAAATGCACGAGCGCTTCCAGGGGCTCTCACTTCTCCTGGGGAAATTTCCCATTCTGAGAATTCCCATTTTTTTCTGGGGTGTTTGGAGCTTGCTGAGTTTGTCCCCAGCACGGATCTGCCCTGGGGTTCCGAAAATTCCCATCAAAACCTGGGCTCCTCTTTATTCCCGGTGGGGTTTGAGTGCCAGGGTGGGATTCCTGGGAAATTTTAGGGCCAGGATGGGATCCCTGTGCCAGGCTGGGATCCCTGTGCCAGGCTGGGATCCCTGTGCCAGGATGGGATCCCTGTGCCAGGCTGGGAGCAGGGGGATATTTTAGGACCAGGATGAGATCCCTGTGCCAAGGTGGGCACAGAGGGAGATCCCTGTGCCAGGATTGGGTCAGGGGGAAATTTGAGTGCCAGGATGGGATCAGGGGGAGATTTTAGGACCAGGATGGGATCCCTGTGCCAGGATGCGATTAGGGAGAAATTTGAGTACCAGGATAGGATCGGGGGAAAATTTTAGGGCCAGGATGGGATCCCTGTGCCAGGGTGGGCACAGAGGGAGATCCCTGTGCCAGGCTGGGATCCCTGTGCCAGGAGGAGATCCCTGTGCCAGGCTGGGATCCCTGTGCCAGGATGGGATCAGGGGGAGATCCCTGTGCCAGGCTGGGATCCCTGTGCCAGGCTGGGATCCCTGTGCCAGGCTGGGATCCCTGTGCCAGGCTGGGACCAGAGTTGGTCCAGGGAGAGGGAAGGAGCAGCCCAGATGATCCAGGTGAATCCCACATCCCTGGTGGGGACCCTGAGGCCTCTCCTGGCCCTTTTAAAGGGAGTTTTGCAGGAATTTTGTAGGGGATTTGTAGGGAATTCCTCCTCTCTGTGCCTCCTCATCCCCAAACTCTGACCCTGAGCTTGTCCCTGGTTCTCTGCTCCCAAAATTTCATCTGGATTGGGACCAGGGGCTGCAATTCCAGCTCTGCTCATCCCCTTTCCTTCAGCCTCCTTCCAACCCTGCCCTGAACCCCTCCAGACCTTCCAGGTTGTGCCAGAACTATTTTTATTTCTGATAAAAACCTCCCTGGACACAGCTCCAAAGAGTGCCCACCCCCTATTTAAAGGATTTTTACTGTGGGGTGATCAAAGCTGAGCAGGATCAGCCTCAGAGCAAACCCAGGTCCTGTTTTCCAAAATTTACATTTCCAAAATTCACATTTCCAAAATTCACATTTCCAAAATACTGCACGTGATAGCCACAACACAAAATCAACTGCAAAATTCATTTTAGAGCCTTTAAATCTGATTTTCCTCCAGTTCATCTGCACAGTGATGAAACCAGGGACTGGAACCACCCTAATTTTAGGTTTTTTTATCCAGGAAAAGCATTCTGGCAGGATTTTTAGGTGGGAATAATCACCACAAAATCAAATCTGTGCATGGCAATATTTAAGAAATATCATGTGGAAGCAAAGCAAGGAAAGGGCAGGATGGTCCCAAGGGAATGGCCGGGCACAAATTTCGAATTTCAAGTTTCAAATTCCAAATTTCATCCCCTCAGTGCCAGGGTTTGCCCTAGAAATACACAGCAAAATATCAATAATATATAGATATATTGTATGTATTATTCATATATGTTATTATAGAGATAGAATATATATATGTTATATAATATATAAAGCTTGTACTATATTACATTACATTACATTACATTACAAGGTTATTTACCAAAGAAAAAACAGAACCTTTACCAAATAAATCTGTTTTTCCTCAGCACGTACGTGGTCCAAGAGACTGGAGATGCCAACCCAAAGTGCCAAAGATTCATTTTTAGGGTTCATTTTTAGGGTTCAGAGATTCCTACAGGACCCCCCCTATTCTTGCTGTTAATCCTCACTCCATGACAAAGAAAAGAAAATAAATTAACTTTACTAAAGAAAAGAATCAACATTTACCAAAGAAAATAAAGACTTTTTTTACCAAAGAAAATAAGGGATTTTTACCAAAGAAAATAAAGGATTTTTACCAAAGAGAATGAAGAATTTTTACCAAAGGAAACAAAGAATTTTTATCAAAGAAGAGAAAGGATTTTTACCAAAGAAGAGAAAGGATTTTTACCAAAGAGAATGAAGAATTTTTACCAAAGGAAACAAAGAATTTTTATCAAAGAAAATAAAGGATTTTTTACCAAAGAAAATAAAGAATTTTTACCAAACAAACCCAAACTTTAGCAAACAAATCTGCTTTTCCTCAGCAGGTACACGCTCCAGGAGAGGAGAACTGACAACCCAAAGTGCCCAGGGTGCATTTTTAGGGTTCAGAGATGCCCAAACCCTGCAGGAGTACCCAAGTCTTGCTGTTGATTCCAAATCCATGACAAAGGAAAAGAAAAGAAAGAATTTTTACCCAAGAAAATTAAGACTTTTTACCAAAGAAATTAAAGAGTTTTTACCAAGAAAATAAAGGATTTTTACCAAAGGAAATAAAGACTTTTTACCAAAGAAGAGAAGGAGTTTTTACCACAGAAAATAACGAATTTTTACCAAGGAAAATAAAGATTTCTACAAAAGAAAATAATAAATTTTGACCTGAGAGAATAAAGAATCTTTACCAAAGCCCCCCGAGGCCGCTCTGCTTTTCCCAGCAGGTACACGCTCCAACCCAAAGTGCCCAGGCTGCATTTTTGGGGTTCATTTTTGGGGTTGGGTTTTAGGGTTCAGAGCTGCCCAGACTCTTCAGGACCCCCTCAAGTCTTGCTGTTAATCCCCACTCCATGACAAAGGAAAATAAAGAATTTCTACCCAAGTAGATAGAGGATTTCCACCAAAGAGAATAAAGACTTTTTACCAATGAAAAGAAAGAACATTTACCAAAGAAATTATGGAGCATTTATGAAAGAAGATAAAGAATTTTTGCCAAAGAAAATAACAAATTTTGACCCAAATAAAATAAAGAATCTTTACCTAAGCCCCCCGAGGCCGCTCTGCTTTTCCTCAGCAGGTACACGCTCCAGGAGAGGGGAGCTGCCAGCCCAAAGTGCCCAAGGTTCATTTTTGGGGTTAAGTTTTGGGGTTGGGTTTTAGGGTTCAGAGATGCCCAAACTCTTCAGGACCCCCCAAATCTTGCTGTTAATCCCCACTCCACACAAAAGAAAAGAAAATAAATAATCTTTACTAAAGAAAATACAGAACCTTTACCAAACAAATCTGCTTTTCCTCAGCACGTACATGGTCCAAGAGATTGGAGATGCCAACCTGAAGATCCCAGGGTTCATTTTTGGGGTTCATTTTTGGGGTTAAGTTTTAGGGTTGGGTTTTAGGGTTCAGAGATGCCCAAACTCTTCAGGACCCCCTCAAGTCTTGCTGTTAATCCCCACTCCACAACAAAGGAAAAGAAAATAAATAATCTTTACTAAAGAAAGTATAGAACCTTTACCAAAGAAAATAAAGACCTAACAAAGAAGAGGAAGGATATTTACCAAATAAAAGAAAAGATTTTTACCAAAGGAAATCAAGACTTTTTACCAAAGAAAAGAAGGGATTTCTACCGAAGAAAATAATAAATTTTGACCCGAGAAAATAAAGAATCTTTACCAAAGCTCCCCAAGGCCGCTCTGCTTTTCCTCAGCAGGTACACGCTCCAGGAGAGGGGAGCTGCCAGCCCAAAGTGGCCAAGGTTCATTTTTGGGGTTAATTTTTGGGGTTGGATTTTAGGGTTCAGAGATGCCCAGACTCTTCAGGACCCCCCAAATCTTGCTGTTAATCCCCACTCCACACAAAAGAAAAGAAAATAAATAATCTTGACTAAAGAAAATACAGAACCTTTACCAAACAAATCTGCTTTTCCTCAGCACGTACATGGTCCAAGAGATTGGAGATGCCAACCTGAAGATCCCAGGGTTCATTTTTAGGGTTCATTTTTGGGGTTAAGTTTTAGGGTTGAATTTTAGGGTTCAGAGATTCCCAAACTCTTCAGGACCCCCTCAAGTCTTGCTGTTAATCCCCACTCCACAACAAAGGAAAAGAAAATAAATAATCTTTACTAAAGAAAATACAGAACCTTTACCAAACAAATCTGCTTTTCCTCAGCACGTACATGGTCCAAGAGACTGGAGATGCCAACCCAAAGTGCCCAAGGTTCATTTTTGGGGTTGGGTTTTAGGGTTCAGAGATGCCCAAACTCTTCAGGACCCCCCAAATCTTGCTGTTAATCCCCACTCCACAACAAAGGAAAAGAAAATAAATAATCTTTACTAAAGAAAGTATAGAACCTTTACCAAAGAAAATAAAGACCTAGCAAAGAAGAGGAAGGATATTTACCAAATAAAAGAAAAGATTTTTACCAAAGAAAATCAAGACTTTTTACCAAAGAAAAGAAGGGATTTCTACCGAAGAAAATATTAATTTTGACCCAAATAAAATAAAGAATCTTTACCAAAGCTCCCCGAGGCCGCTCTGCTTTTCCTCAGCAGGTACACGCTCCAGGAGAGGGGAGCTGCCAGCCCAAAGTGCCCAGGCTGCATTTTTGGGGTTCATTTTTGGGGTTGGGTTTTAGGGTTCAGAGATGCCCAAACTCCTCAGGACCCCCCAAGTCCTGCTGCTAATCCCGACTCCACGACAAAGGAAAAGAAAAAGAATTTCTACCCAAGCAAATAAAGGATTTTTACCGAAGAGAATAAAGAACATTTACCAAAGAAAAGAAAGAACGTTTACCAAGAAAAGAAAGAACATTTACCAAAGTAGAGAAGAAATTTTTTACCACAGAAATGAATGAATTTTTGCCAAAGAAAATATTAATTTTGACCCAAATAAAATAAAGAATCTTTACCAAAGCCCCCCGAGGCCGCTCTGCTTTTCCTCGGCAGGTACACGCTCCAGGAGAGGGGAGCTGCCAACCCAAAGTGCCCAGGCTGCATTTTTGGGGTTCATTTTTGGGGTTAAGTTTTAGGGTTCAGAGATGCCCAAACTCTTCAGTACCCCCCAAATCTTGCTGTTAATCCCCACTCCACACAAAAGAAAAGAAAATAAATAATCTTTACTAAAGAAAATACAGAACCTTTACCAAACAAATCTGCTTTTCCTCAGCACGTACATGGTCCAAGAGATTGGAGATGCCAACCTGAAGATCCCAGGGTTCATTTTTAGGGTTCATTTTCAGGATTAAGTTTTAGGGTTGAATTTTAGGGTTCAGAAATTCCCAAACTCTTCAGGACCCCCCAAATCTTGCTGTTAATCCCCACTCCACACAAAAGAAAAGAAAATAAATAATCTTTACTAAAGAAAATACAGAACCTTTACCAAACAAATCTGCTTTTCCTCAGCACGTACATGGTCCAAGAGACTGGAGATGCCAACCCAAAGTGCCCAAGGTTCATTTTTGGGGTTGGTTTTAGGGTTCAGAGATGCCCAAACTCTTCAGGACCCCCTCAAGTCTTGCTGTTAATCCCCACTCCACAACAAAGGAAAAGAAAATAAATAATCTTTACTAAAGAAAGTATAGAACCTTTACCAAAGAAAATAAAGACCTAACAAAGAAGAGGAAGGATATTTACCAAATAAAAGAAAATATTTTTACCAAAGAAAATCAAGAGTTTTTACCAAAGAAAAGAAGGGATTTCTACAGAAGAAAATATTAATTTTGACCCAAATAAAATAAAGAATCTTTACCAAAGCTCCCCGAGGCCGCTCTGCTTTTCCTCAGCAGGTACACGCTCCAGGAGAGGGGAGCTGCCAGCCCAAAGTGCTCAAGGTTCATTTTTGGGGTTCCGAGATGCCCAAACCTGCAGGAGCCCGGCAGCGACTGAACCCCAGCAGGGCTGAGTTCTCCTTTCCTCCCTCCTGCCCCCGAGATCCTCGATCACCAGGAGCAAATTGCAAAATGACATCCAGCCATACTTAGGCTGGGTTTTTTTTTTCCCTCCACTAACCAAACTCACAGGAGATTTCCCATCCTCGCCTCTCCCTCCCTCTCTCCTTGTTTTTTTTGCCTCGGGCGTTTCTAGATGAATAATTCTCATTTTAGCTCCTCAAATGATTTTTTTTTCCTGCTCGATTCCGGTTGAAGGAGGTGAGGATTTGAGTTCAAAGTTGGGCTGGGAAGGAGAAATTTGGGATTTTGCAGTTTGGGATGCTCAGGGATCTCCTTTCAGTAGTTAATGCCATGAAAAATGACTTTTTTAAACTCACAATATTTTATAGGCCCTGACAGCACGTTGGTATCATGAAAATATCTTAAATATTGAGATTTTTTTCTCCCACCACCCTCATTCCATGGGAATAATTCCAGGGATGGGAACGTTGAGTGAGGGAATAAATCCCTAAATGTGATTCAGGATCTGCAAAACCTGAAATTCTTCTGGAGGAAAAGTGATTGCACCTCTCCAAGCTCTGCTGTTTAAAGGGAATTTGTCCTTCCTGGGCACAAATTCTGTCACATTTTATGGAATTTTATGGAATTCGGCATTTTCCTGGGAATTCATGGAGGAATAAACACAGGGATGAAAGGAGGAAAGGAAGGATGGAAAAACAGATCCCAACATGTCAAACCAATGGACAAATGGGATAAAATGGAATTTTATCCCATTTTTTGCCCAACACCCAAAATGCTGCAGGCACTGAAAGAGTTAGAAAAGCTGGAAAATGAACAAAATCCAACTTAAATTCAAATTTCCAGAGCATTTCCTGCCCTTGCTGATCCCTGGGTGATCCCTTTCTTTTCCTGATTTAATGAGGGAAATCCAAATTTATTCCCTGGCCTTTTCCACCTCATCTTTCCTGATCTATTTTTCCTTCTAAAAATTGGAGAGATTATCACTTTGACAATTAAAGAGAATTTTTCCTTCCTGGGCACAGATTCAGTCATATTTTATAGAATCCAGCATTTTCCTGGGAATTCATGGAGGAATAAACACAGGGATGAAAGGAGGAAAGAAAACCAGACCCTAAAATCTTAATCCACACTCTGAATTTTATCTCATTTTTTGCCCAATATCCAAAATGCTGCAGGCACTGAAAGAGTGAGAAATGCTGGAAAATGACCAAAATCCAAATTAAATTCAAATTTCCAGAGCATCTCCTGCCCTTGCTGAACCCTGGGTGATCCCTTCCCTCTCTTTCCCTATTTTTTTATAAAAACCAAATTTATTCCCTGGCCTTTCCCAGCTCATCTTTCCTGATCTATTTTTCCCTTCTAAAAATTGGAGAGAAGATCACGGGGACAAGAAGACACAAAATCAAGCAGGAGAAGTTGGTTCTGGATAATAAAAAATTGCCAAAATCGTGGTTGATGTGGGGAGGGGGATTCGATATTTCGGGGTTTTTTTTTCTTTTTTTTTGGGTTGTGTTTTCCAGATTCCAGGCTGGGATTTTTGCAATGGAATCAGGGAAATTACATGGGGAACAAAACGTGGTGAGATTTGCTCCAATTGCACATTTCAGTGATAAACCTTTATTATGAAATAATATATTATTTCGATATGTTATTTAAATATATATACATTTATATATATAAATGTATTTTATATAAAATATCTATTATTTAAATATATATTATTTAAATATATTATTTTAGATTTGCTATACTATATATATAAAATTGCTATATTATATGTAGATTATATATAGATAAATATTTTATATTGTACATAATTTTATATTATATATTTATATCTATATATAGTTAATATATTTATACATATTTTATTTATATTACATAAATGTAAATTACAAGTATAATTATTTTCTATTTATATATAATTTTAATATTACAATATTAGATATATTTATTATATTGCTACTGTTTCTATTGCATTTTTATTTTATTTCTATTTTTAAAATATTATTTCCTATAAAACCCCTAAAACCTCACTTGCCAAACTCCCAATTCTCTACAAATGCTGGAATAGGAGGAAAATTGGGTGTTTCAGCTTTTCCAGGAATTGCCAAAGCTGCTGGTTTGGGGGGGAGCAGATTCCACTTTCTGGGAATTCTTTCACCATGGTGGAAAGAGGGACAATGAGAAAAAAAACAGAATTTTGGGGAAAGCCCATCCAGAAACTCTTTGCTGCTGTGGTAATGGACAAGAAAAGGAAACGAGAAAGAAAAATAGAAGAAAAAAGGAAAATACGAGAAAAAAGCAAGATACAAGAGAAAAGGAAATACAACAAAAAAGGAAAATACAACAGAGTTTGATTGTTTTGAAAGGAAAAACGAAAGGATAAAGGAGGAAACCCAAAGAAAATAATGGAAAAAGAAGGATAAAAAGCAAATCCATGAAATGAAACAAGGCAAATTCTCCTTTTCTTGCCCCACCCTGGGCTGTGACTTTATTTCACTGTCACAGAGAATTTGGGTGAATTTTCATCAGCTGCCCCCAAGATGTTTCCTCTGTTCCAGGGCAGATAAATCCTGGAGCTGCTATCTCCAAAATTCCTCCTTGCCAGCCCTCCAGCGCTTGGCTTTATCCTGGTTTTTTGGGTTTTTTTAAAATTATTATCAGTTTTCACCTCCCTTTTCCTCCCGTTATCACCGCGGGAGCACCTGGGGGATATCTGCAGGGAGATACGGAATGGTGGGGCTGCCTGAGGACAGCAGATCTCCAGGGAAAAGCAAATTACAGCCCCAGGAGGGGCTGAACTTCGTGGTGGAATTCCTTCAGGAAATACCTGACTCCTGATGAGTTGGAAAATATCAATTTTCCCCCATTTTTGTTCGGTTATTTTGGGGATTTTCGGGAAAATTCGTTTTTTGACTCACTGTGTGTGAGTGCCAAGATGCTCAGGTGAGCACTAAAAGTGAAATTTCAGCTCGATTTTACCACTTTAGATCCTACAAAGTCAGCCTGCAGCTGGCAGGGATGGATAGAAAGTTTTGAGAAGCGAAAAAATGAATTATTCTTATTTTTTTTCTCCATTTTTTTTTTTTTCAGCATTGAGCCGGAATTGAATTGTGAGCCAGAATTGAATTGTGAGCCAATCCTAAGTGAAGGAAAACAGACATTTTGGCAGCTTTATAACCTGGTTTTAAACTATTTGCCTGAAAAAAAAGTGGAAATAGTTGGGAATTCTGAGCCTTTTGATGGTGGCACATTAGCAGGGAATAGGAAAAGTGACATGGATTTCACTTGGAAGTTTCCAAAAGAATAAAAACAACCCTGCTCAAATCAAAAATTAGGATTTTATCTCCTCAAATATTGCTCCTGGACTGCAGGACAACCGTTCCATGGCAATAAAATTTTTCTTTCCTGGAATATATGGGAAATTCCCACAAAAATCCCTTTTAATGCTTGAATAAAAGGATTTTTTAATTTAAATTTCTCAAACATGAGGGTTTGGGATCCTTATTGAAATGCTGGGCTTCTGTGGCCTCTGATATTCTGAAAAACAGCCAAAAAAGGGAATTTAACCATTCCTTCATTGAATATTCCAGGTAGGAACGTTGGGAAGTGATGGACTTCCAACAAAAATCCTTCTTAATACTTGAATAAACTGATATTTCTATATTTAAATTTCTCAAACTCGAGAGTTTGGATTTCTTATTGAAATTCTGGATTTCTGTGGGCTCTGATATCCTAAAAAAAAAACCAGCAAAAAAAAATCAAATTTTACTTTTCCTTTCTGGAATATTCCAGGCAGGAATGTTGGGAAGTGATGGTATTCCCACTAAAATCTCTCTTAATGCTTGAATAAACTGATATTTCTTTGTTTAAATGTCTCAAGCACAAGGGTCTGAGCTTCTTATTGAAACTCTTGATTTCTGGGATATCCCAAAAACCAGCCAAAAAATCAAATTTAACTTTTCCTTCCTGGAATATTCCAGGCAGGAATGTTGGGAAGTGATGGGGTCCCACTAAAATCTCTTTTAATGCTTGAATAAACTGATATTTCTATATATAAATTTCTCAAACAAGAGGGTTTGGGCTTCTTATTGAAATTCTGGATTTCTGGGACATCCCAAAAAACAGCTGAAAAAGAGAATTTAACTTTTCCTTCATGGAATATTCCAGGCAGGAATGTTGGGAAGTGATGGACTCCCACAGAAATCCTTTTAAATGCTGGGAGCAACTGATATTTCTTCATTTAAATGTCTCAAACGTGAGGGTTTGAGCTCTCGGAGAGCTTCTGAAACCCTTTTTTGAAGCAGGTTGTTCCTCTAGAAACACAATTTCATGGGCAGGTGCTCAGGGAATTGCCAAACTCAGGGATGAGGGTGGATTTCCCTGGAAAACTACCAGAGAAATGTGACTGCCAAGGGGTTTCGGAATAAAATTGATATTTGTGTGCATTTTCACTCTGAAACGCTGGAGCTGGGCACGTTCTCCTGGGAAAACGAGCTCGGGGAGATTTGGGAGCAACAGCTGCAATTCCATTTGTTTGGAGATGTCTGTGATGCACTTGAAAATGATCAAAAACTCATTTATCCCCTTTTTTTCTTGTCATGGCCACTCCTTCCATCAGCATCTCCTTCAATAAGACCAGGAGCTGGGAAATGGATGGGAAATTTAGGAAATGAGGGAGCTTTGCAACCTGGGAATGCACCCGAAGGCTTGAGAAGATTTAGAGAAAATTTAAATTCACCCTGGGAGGTTTTTTGAGCAGAACCAGAGCAGAAATGAGATTTTCTGCCAGCTCAGCTTCTCTGCTGGCCCTGGAGTTGGACCAGCACTAAAACCAACCCAGGACTCCAACTGGTGTGGATCTGGTTGGGAAAACAGGGCTGGGAATGGCTTGCAGAAGGATTTTAAGGATCATCCAATGCCACCCCTTGAAATAAATCCAAACCAAGTCAAATTTCTGATTTTTTGTTTGAATTTTCCTCTTGATTTCATTTTAGAATCATGGAATGGTTTGGGTTGGAAAAATCCTTAAAGATAATCTAATTCCAAATCCTTTCCGTGGGCAGGGACACCTTCCCCTATCTCAGGTGGCTTCAATCCCTGTCAAAACACCAGATTTGGGGGCCCTGATGGGCTCAGAGTGTGCTGGGTGAGAAAAAGATGAAATCTGAAAAATCAAATTTTCTGCTGCCCTCAAATCCAAGCCAAGCCAGCCACTGCTGCTGTTTGACAGAAACTCAGGGGGTTTTGCTGGAATGCTGCTCTGGATCTAATCATGGAATCATGGAATGGTTTGGGGTGGAAAAATCCTTAAAGATAACATAATTCCAAGTCCTTTCCATGGGCAGGGACACTTTCCACTATCTCAGGTGGCTTCAATCCCATCCAACCTGGCCTTGGACACTTTCCAGGGGCAGCCACAGCTTCTTTGGGAATTCCATCCTCTCAGAATCTGAGCTATTGATGGTTCCAGGACTGTGGAAAGTCTCTGTCTGTCAGCCCCGCTGCCAAAGCAGAAGCCATCATTGGTCTGTGCTGGTTTCCAGGTTGTTTATTCTGTTTATCTCTCACATGTTCTGCTGCCCTGCCCAGCTCTGTCCTGCAGGGCAGCGTGTGGGGCTCTGCCCTCAGTGGGATGTGACAAACATTAAATACCAGAAACTCCCTGGGCTGGATTTACAAGAACGTGCCAATATCTGTCACCTACGTTGGACAGTGTGTCCCCAGCCTGAACCAACAGAAAAATGCCAACACCACAGTGAGACATGGAGGGCATGAAGAAGGAGAAAAAGGACAAGGCACACCCAATTTCCTCCATCTTGTCCCCTTTGGACCCCTCATCTAGAATCCTAAAATTTTACTTTTGCACCCGTGCCACACTTAATTATTACTGATATCAAACCCTCAGAGCTGGTAATTGATCCTGTAAGATTGAAAACTCTTTTCCATGGGCAGAGATCACAGCCAGTGTCTCTGGGGGCTCTGTCCAGGGGGTTCCTGAGCCCTGCCAGGGTCCCAGGGCAGCCAGAGGGAAGCTCTGGACTCCCACATCACCCCAAGGAGGAATTCCTTCCCAAAATCCCATCCAACCCGGCTCTCCTCCAGTTTAAATCCATTATCCTGATAAAAAACCCCTCTCCCTCCTTTTTCCCAGCTCCCTTTAGGTTCTGTGCCACAGCAGATCTAAAACAACCCCACAAATCAATATTCCAATCAAACCCCAGCCAGGACCAGGCTGAGCTGTCCCCACCCAGAAGCCACCAACATTCCTGGCACCATCCTGAAGCCCTTGCACTCTTGTTGTCGGGGTTTGATGGAAGGATTGATGCCGTGATCCCCCGGGAGGTTTTGCTCCTCTGTGGGGATTTAAACTTCCCCAGTGGATCTGGGATTTGTGGCCAGGATGAGGTGGAGGCTGCTGGCCATGGAGAATTCCAGCTTCTCCTGGAATTCCAGGAGCAGGGCCAGGACCGAGGCCCCCCACATCCCAAGAGAGTTGCAGGATATTCTCGAATTTAACCCAACACCTCACCCCACAAAGAGAAGAACATTTCCAGTCAAAACCAATCCCTATTTCTCTGATGAAAAGCTGAAGTTTTCATGAGCTTACTTTTCTTTTTGCCTGGGGCTTTCTCAGGGTAGGATTTTTCATTTATCTCCTCAGATTATTTTTCTCTGCTCACTTGGAAGGGAAGGGGATAAAGGTTGAAAATCCTGAGTTTTGCTGGAAGGATCCAGGTTGGGATTCCAAGTTCTGCTAAATATCTATTTATCACCTCAGATGTGACCTGATAGGCCAAAAAACACAATCAGAGAGGGCCCTGTCAAAGATTCATCAGGAATTTGAGTAATTTGATTTCTGCAGTGCCAGGGAGATGCCTAGAAATCACCAAACCTGGGAATTTTGTACCTGAACCTTGCAGAACCAGAATTTCCACTGACCACAAAGAGGAAAAATCACAGCTACATCCCAACTCATCAGTTTTTGGAGCAAAACCCATTCCTGAAGCTCCCAGTAGCAATTTCCCAGGCCTCCAAGGCTGTTGGGATTTTGGTGAGGGGTTTAAAGGCGGGACTCAAGCTTGGTCTGTGCCAGAGCTGGAGCCTAAACCCAGCCTGGGTCGGACCATTTGGGTGCTCAGCTGCTCATTCCAACCCTTCCCAAGCTCCTGGCAGGGGGGAGAGGGAGAAGAGTGAAGGGAGGAGACAGAGGGCTCAGATTTGGATGGAGTTTTCCATCTGGGAAAGGAATTTCACAGGAAATTCTGTGTGATCCCAGGGTACCCTCCCATGTTGGAGGTGACACTGATGGGACAACCTCACCCAAAACCTCCTGATGCCTTCCAGACTTTTCTCACTGAAGTTTTCCACCACAAGAATCCCAATTTCCAAATCCCAAATCCCAAATCCAATCCCACCTCTGAGCCACCTATCCTCCTATCCTGATTTGGATGAGTTTTCCAGTTGTGAAAGGAATTCCACAGGAAATCCTGCGTGATCCCAGGGCACCCTCCCATGTTGGAGGTGACACTGATGGGACAACCTCACACTCCTGGTGCCATCCAGACTTTTCTCACAGAAGTTTTCCACCACAAGAATCCCAAATCCCAAATCCAATTCCATGTCTGAGTGACCCATCCTGATTTGGATGAGTTTTCCAGCTGTGAAAGGAATTCCACAGCAAATTCTGTGTGAT
Organism: Lonchura striata; assembly: GCF_050655825.1. Taxonomy (NCBI): domain Eukaryota; kingdom Metazoa; phylum Chordata; class Aves; order Passeriformes; family Estrildidae; genus Lonchura; species Lonchura striata. The sequence goes on along the minus strand of NC_140703.1, from coordinate 117,324,348 downwards.
CCCAGGACACCCTCCCATGCTGGAGGTGACACTGATGGGACAACCTCACACTCCTGGTGTCATCCAGACTTTTCTCACTGAATTTTTCCACCACAAGAATCCCAAATCTCAAACCCAATCGCACCTCTGATCCACCTTCCCTGATTTGGGTGGAGTTTTCCAGCTGGGAAAAGAATTCCACAGCAAATTCTGTGTGATCCTAGGACATCATCCCATGCTGGAGGTGACACATGGGACAAACTCACCCAATACCTCCTGGTGCCCTCCAGAATTTTCTCACTGAATTTTTCCACCACAAGAATACCAAATGCCAAATCCAATTCCATGTCTGAGTGACCTATCCTGATTTGGATGATTTTTCCAACTGGGAAAGGAATTCCAAAGCAAATCCTGTATGATCCCAGGGCACCCTCCCACGCTAGAGGTGACACTGATGGGACAACCTCAAGACCTCCTGATGCCTTCCAGACCTTTCTCACAGAAGTTTTCCACCACAAGCATACCAAATCCCAAGTCCCAGATCCCAAATCCCAAATCCCAAATCCAATTCCATCTCTGAGCCTCTTTCCCTGATTTGGATGAGTTTTCCAACTGTGAAAGGAATTCCACAGCAATTCCTGTGTTATCTCAGGACACCATCCCATGCTGGAGGTGCCACTGATGGGACAACCTCAAGACCTCCTGATGCCTTCCAGACCTTTCTCACAGAAGTTTCCCACCACAAGAAGAGAGCAAATCCCAAATCCCAACCCCAATCCCACCTCTGAGCCACCTTCCCTGATTTTTTCCCCCATGGAGCAGCTTCAGGAGACCAAGGCACGGGGAAAGCAGGAGGGGATGCCCAGCCAGGCTGTGTCCCCTCATCCATCCAGGCCCAATCCCAGCTGGAAAGGGGGACACAAAGCCCCAGCAGATCCCTCAGGGAAGCTGTGGAAGGGCAGGGAAGGCTCTTTCTGCTCCCAAGCTTTTTTTCGTTATTCCCATCTGGAGAATTGCACCTCCAGAGAAAGGAGAATTCACGGAGCATCCCAGATCTCTGGTGCTCTGCTTTGGGAGGCAGAATCTTCCCTTTTCCCCCCTCTTTTGGCTCCTGCTCCCTCCCAACAACGTTGATTAGGCTCGAGGGCAGAAGCAGCATTTTGCACTTTCCTCCAAGCCGGGCTTTCGCCAGCGGAGCAAACCCAGCCTGGCTTTCTTTAATAATTCACAGCGCAGGATGGTGTGGATCCTCCTAACTGCTACTTAGAAGTAATTAATTGATTTTCTGACATATCAGTTAACGATGTCTCGCGCTGACGTGAAGTTGGGGCTCTGCTCTCCATTGGGCTGGAGGCCTCGGAGCATCACGCCGGGCTCGGGAGCTGAGCTGGAAACGCTCTCCGTTTGTTCTGCTAGGAAAGGAAAAGCATTTTCCACGTTTTGGGTGACTCAAACTCCCCTCCACGCTCTGCCTCCAGCGCTGGCAGGGGCAGGGATTTCATTGTTATTTACAGGAGGCTGAGAGGGTTTAAATTTACAACATCTGGGAAGTAGGAAAATACAATTTCTGTCAGCAGCACACGGGGAGCTGCAGGAGGATTTTTGTGTGTTCCGAAGCTGAGAGAGGTTTGGAGCCCTGGGTACTGAGAATTTTAGATTTTCTGTGCTGACAAACAAGAGAACACTGCATTTGACCTGAAGCCATAGAGAAGGCTTCCAAAATTGAATGATAGAATTAAGATTATGGGTGTGGAGCTTGAATAGAAGTGTGTAATATCACAGGAAAGCTGTATAATATAATAATTATATTATATATATATAATATAAAACAATATAAACAATATAAAACAAGGTAGAAGTTTTAAGACAGAAGCTAGTCCTTTTTTTTTACCTTCTTCAACTTCTTCATGAGCTTTAGTAGTATCGTGTAATGAAATAAAGAAGTCCATATTGTGAGTCACAAGTAGCTAGATATTGAGTTAAAAATAAAAATAATTTACATGTCATTTCTTAACTGGATAGTTTATCCTTAAAAAGCCTTATTAAAAAAGAGGCCCGGCTCCATTTTTAGCTCATTAAAGTGCTGTAAAACTCACAACTTGTGAGACTTTATTTTTGGGGCATCTCCTCCAAATTGCTGGAAACCCAGAGATCTGGATGGATGAGTCCAAAGCAGGAGGACAAAGAACCAGAACTCGTTTTTCAGTGTTTTTTTTACAGCTTTTTATCTTTACAGGAGGTCAGCACTCGTAATAAACCCCAGGGCTGGGTGGTAACAGCAGGTTAAACAAATGATTGTGCTCCAGAAGTCCCAACCAGGAATAATATTCTGTTATAGCCAAACTACAGAAGATTTCCCTGGCTTTAATGAAATTTAGGAGCCTTTATAAACTCCCCCAATCCCAAATTCACAAATCTCCTGTTTATCGCTTAGGCTTGAAAGCTCTGCCCTGGCTAGCTGAGGGAAACTCCTGGAAAAATTCCCATTTTTTTATAGAGGATATGAATTGACTTGCCTGTGATCTCTGCTTTGATATAGGGAATCCCATCATGGATAACTTAGGAGGTCACATCCCCATTTTTATGTGTTCCAGGGTGCTTCACGTGTTGAACACTGCTTGGCTCCTGTTCCCGAAGAGATTTTTCCTCCTTCCTTCCTTTTATATCAACCACCACAGGAAAATTTTTGAGGAGCAGAGCAACTGTCCCCTAAAATTGCTTTTTAATTTTTATTTCATGTGAAATGGCTGGTAGGGAGCTGCAGGTGCTTTTGCAGGATTTTTTGCTGCCTTTCCCAGTGATTTTTGTCCACATTCACCCCCAAAACCCTGCTATTTTTATCTCCTGTTTGTCAAGAATATCAGAACATTTCTTCCCCCACCCTCAGCCCTGTCACCAGCTCGAGAAGCTGCTACAGGAAATTAATTTGCCCCAGACCATCCTGTTTATGCAATTACAGAATTAGCTGGCTTCACTCCTGCGTGCAGATGTGAAACAACCTCCACCCTCCAACTTATTTATCACCAACCACTGAGATTTCCTCATTTAAAACACCTTCAACAACTTCAGGGCTTATCTGAACTTAAATAAAACTTAAAAGGATCATCAGCATCAGCACAGAGAGTTTTGTGGGGTGTTCAGCTTCAGGAAAAAGGAGTTTTGGGGAAGAAGAGAGAATAATAATGAATTATTTACAACACTCTCTGTGGATGGGAGGTGTTGGAACCCTGGGTGTTGAGAATTTGAGATTTTCTCTGCTGCCCCAAGAGAACACTGCACTGACCTGAGGCCGTGGAGAAGCTTCCAAAATTCAGTAATAAAACTGAGATTACAGGTGTGGAGTTGGAATGGAAGTGTGTGATAGCACAGGGTGGAAACTCAGAGTTGAAGGGTTTAGAATGCAGGAATAGATATAAAGCAAGATGGAGGTTTTAGGGTGGAGGCTGCTCCTTCTCCTTCTCCTCCTTCTCCATGGGTTTGGGTGGTTTTGTGAAATTGGATAAAAAAGTCCCATTGTGGGCACGGGTGGTTGGGTATTGGGTTAAAAGTGAAAATAATTGAGGTGTCATTTCTTAATTGGACAGTTGATCCTTCAAAGGCCTTGCAGAGAGAGAGATGGGCTCCATTTTGAGTTTGTTGGAGTGAAGTGCTGCAGAACTCAGGGTTTGTGAGGCTGTGACAGAGACAAGAACTGATAAACACCTGAGTCCCAACAAGAAATTCCCTCTCACCCATTTAATTTTTTGGCAGAAAAAAGAAGATAAAACTCGGCATAGATCTTCAGAAAAAAAAAGAGTTTTGAAGAAGAGAGGATAATAATGAATTATTAACACCCCCTCAGTGGAGGGGGGAAAGTGTCAGGATTTTGCTGAAGTCACGGATTGATTTTCTGACACAACAGAAGAAGAAGAAGATGTGGGAGCAGCCACTTGGATGGCAGTGTCAGATTTTATCCAATTTATCCAATTTATTTCCACCAGGAAAAGGGATTGCTCCTCTCCCCCAGCAGAACAGGCAAGAAAAAGTGGGAAAAGGTGGCAACAATTTGAATAAAAACTAAAAAAATCTATTTTGACAGATCTGGGTACAATTTTAGGGTCAGGTTTTTTTCCCTCACTGAAATAATGCAGATTTTGGCTGAACTGCCTTTTCATGGATTTATGGCTATTTTCAAATTTAGAATAAAAAATTGGAATGCTCTGGGTTGAAGGGACTTTAAAGCTCATCCCATGGCCAGGGACACCGTGCTGCGCTTAGTGTTGGTTAATTATTAGTGTATTTATTAGAATATATATATTTTTGTGAGGTAGGATTAGGAGAAAGGTAAAGTAGGTTTAAAATTTTAAAAGGCTCTAAAAATTCATTAATATTAATTAAAAGAAAGAGTAATAAGAATTAGAATAAAACCTTTAGGATATTTTTCCTCTTCATAAGTTTTTTTTTTAAATTGATAACGTAAAGAAACAAAACTTAAAATTTTAATTAGTTTACTATTGTTAATATAGACTTTTTTTAGTTTATTTAGAGAGAGAAGTCTTTTTTGTTAATATTATGGAGATTTCTCTATAAGAATAGTTTTTTGTGGATTTTTTAATCAATAGGAATTGTTTGGGGAAATTTGCAATTCTGAATTTTTTTATAAGTATTTATGGATTATATTAATTTACGGGGTATTGTTTTAAAGACACTTTCTTTAAAGGTAAAGGTTTTTATTATTTATCTATGAAATTAATTATTTTGGGGGAGTATAGGTGTTATTTTGCTGCTTTACATTTGTGATAACATTACAGATATTTTACTATGTGTGTACTTTAGTATGGAGGAGTTTAGAGAAGGAGTTTATAGAGGAGATGAATTTATCCAAATATATCCAAAGGGTGTAAAGGAGAAAATTTAAAAATTCCAGAAGCAATAAGATGGGAAGTACCACCAGGATCACCCCATGCCATCCCAGCAGCACCAGCATCACCCCAAACCCCTTTTTTCTGCCCACTTGCACCTCTCAAAAATGCTGGGCCCAAGGGATAGAATTGTTTTTCTTCTTTTTCCTTTGAAAATGACTCTTCCCCCTCCCATATAGCTATCATTTCCATAGTTATTTTTCTATCTATTTGTGTCTCTAGATAGATTTATATTTATTTTATATGCGTGTATTTATATAAATATATTTATATATCTACCTATATGTATCTGTGTATCTATATATCTATGTATCTATATATCTATATATCTGTAATATATATTTATATGTCTCTATGTATTTATTCATATCTATCTATATCTATACCTATCTATCTATATCTATATCTATATCTATATCTATATCTATCTCTATATCTATCTCTATATCTATCTCTATATCTATATAATGTATATGTATATGTATATGTATATGTATATGTATATGTATATGTATATGTATATTTATATTTATATTTATATTTTCGTTGTAGTTGTAGGTGTAGTTGTAGGTGTAGTTGTAGGTGTAGTTGTAGCTGTAGGTGTAGTTGTAGGTGTATTTGTGTTTATTTTTATTTTTATTTTTATTTTTATTTTTATTTTTATTTTTATTTTTATTTTTATTTTATGTCTATGTCTATCTATATCTATGTATGACCAATACCCAGCCCCCTTTGTCCAGGTTCTCTGGGAAAATCAGGACAAGAATCTGAATGAGGCACCAGCATCACCCCAACCCTGTCCCCAAGGCCACATCCAGACTCCTCTGGGACAATTCCAGTGACTCCAAACCTCCCTGGCAGCTCATCCCAAGGCCTGACCACTCTGCCAGGGAAATTTTCTTTCCCAATCTCCAACCTGAGCCTCCCCTGGTGCCACCTGAGGCCATTTCCTCTCGTTTTTTCCCTGCTCCTCCTGGCAGGAGCTGTGCAGAGCAATGAGGGACCCTGAGCCTCCTTTGCTCCAGGCTCAGCCCCTTCCCAGCTCCCTCAGGAACTCTCCAGCCCCTTCCCAGCTCCCTCAGGAATTCTCCAGCCCCTTCCCAGCTCCCTCAGGAGTTCCCCAGCCCCTTCCCAGCTCTGTTCCCTGCCCTGGACAGCAGCAGGAGAGGAAATCCTGAGGTGGGGATGGGTTAAGTTGAGGCCCCAGGTCACCTTTTCCTTTCCCAGCCCAGCCAAGCCCTGGGATCCCCGTGTGGAAAGCCTGAGGCAGGGATGGTGCTGGAATTTGGGCTAAAAGGGATTTGCAGAGCCAGGAATCGGGGCAGTGTGGGCAAACAACGGTGTAAAACAACGTTTTTACAAAATTTACCAAAATTGCTTTGCTGCAATGCAGAAACCCAATGGTTCTGGTGGCAGAGAACCACAAGGCAGAGCCTGGCCTTAAAAGGGGACATGAAAAAATGGCCAGGAAAAATTTCAACCACATTGGAAGTGATGCCTCAGGTTTGAGCTTTTCTATTTTTCAGGTTCTGTGCTGCTTTAGTGAGTGGGTCTGGGCTTCACATGATGGGATGCTGAGCTCTGTGCACAGAGCAGAGACAAAACAATTCCTGCTCCAGCTGGGCACCAAGGACAAATGATCCAAACCTCAGCCCAGGAGCACAAACAGCGTGGGCTGGAGAGAGAAAAACAAGCAGGGTGGGACTGATGGGCTGGAGCTGGAATGGGACAATGAACTCCAAGGTGCCAATGGAGCAGAACTGATCCCAGGGAGAGCCCCGGGAGCGCTCGTGCATTTTGGGACCATTTTGGGTCATTTGGGTGCAGCCCTGGCTGGGCTCTGGTGCTGCCCAAGGTGCATCCATGGAGGAGATCCTTGAATAAATCCCTGATTTATTCTGTAGCTCTGCCCAGCCTCTGCTCCAGTTCAGCCTTCACAAGGCAACAGAAGGATCAATTAATCCAAATTTTACCAGGAGATCTGATGTTTAAAACCAAAGGAAGGACAGATCCCTCAGTATTGAGCAAAAGATAAGGAACGGTGCAAAAAATGTGAAACTCAGAGGCCGAATTCCAGTTTCCTGAGGTGGGAAGAGCAGCCTGCTCCATGATTTTGAGCTGCCTGTGTAGGAGTGGTTTCTGGTAGTCTTTGTTCAGTTCTCAGTGGTTTGGATCCCACCACACATCTGGCTCCTTTCCAGGGGGAAAAAATCCTTTAGCAATTAGGATGGAGATAACAGGATTTCCTTCTCCAGCTGGGTGGTCTCTTTTATAGCCCAGACTAAATTAGATCCAGGGAAGGACAGGTATGGCTGAGGCTACAGCTTGACAGCACTGAACTGAAAAATCAGCAAGATGTGTCCCACAGTTTTTAGAAGGATGGAGGCTCAGAAGTTTATAAATGTCTGAAAAAGTTGGAAGGAAGAGGGGAGAGGAATATCGGACTCTGGGGAAGATCCAGGGTGCATTTCCATGGCATTCCTGCCTGGTTTTATCCCCAATAAAGGTGTAAACTGCACTGGAGACAGGCAGTGAAACCCCAGTCCAGAATTTGGGATTCAAAAAGGACCTGGAGCTGCTGCAGAGAGCCCAGAGGAGGCTCCAGGATGAGCAGAGGGATGGAGCAGCTCTGCTGGCAGGAAAGGCTGGCACAGCTGGGATTGTTCACCTGCACAGGAGAAGCTTTGGGCTGAGCTCAGGGTGGCCTGGCAGGGCCTGGAGGAGCCCCAGGAAAGCTGGAGAGAGACAATTTCCAGGGATGGAGGGACAGCACACAGGGAATGGCTTCAAAGTGAAAAATCCCAGGTTTAGATCAGATATTAGGGAAAATTTCCCCCCTGGCAGGCTGGGCAGGCCCTGGCACAGCTGTGGCTGTCCTGGATCCCTGGCAGTGCCCAAGGCCAGGTTGGACACTGGGGCTGGAGCAGCCTGGGACAGTGGGAGGTGTCCCTGCCATGGCAGGGGTGGCACTGGGTGGGATTTGGGGTCCCTTCCAACCCAAAGCATTCTTTGATTCCATGAAAGTTTGTAAAAGTGCTGCTTTAAGCGCCCTCACCACTGCCTGATTTCTCAGCAGGTTTCTGTAGACAGAATTTTCTCTTCTGCTTTGATAAAAGCTGATGGGCAGAGAAGTAAGAACCAATATTTTGTGTTTGTCTCCATGTATTTGTGGTGAAATCCTGAAATCCTGAGACCATTTAAATCCACAGCAAAACTCCCCCTTCCTGAGTTGATCCCTGGCATCAGGAATGTGCTGTGGAGCTCAGGGCCCTGTTGAATGGGATGATTTTTAAGATCATTTCCTTCCCAACTCATTCCAGGATTTTATATTTCTCTAAGAACCCAAATTCCTCTTGAGCAAGGGAAAGAAATCCATCCCAACTGCCGAGTGATGCCTTCACACGTCTGAACTGATGGCTTGGGAAGGCTGAGCTGGAGCAGAGCTGGGCAGAGTCACAGAATAAAGCAGGGATTTATTCAAGGATCTCCTCCATGGATCCACCTTGGGCAGCACCAGAGCCCAGCCAGGGCTGCACCCAATATTTTGTTTTCTCCCTTTCTTTGTGGTGAAATCCTGAAATCCTGAGACCATTTAAATCCACGACAAAACTCCCCCTTCCTGAGGTGATCCCTGGCATCAGGAATGTGCTTTGGAGCTCAGATTGCTCTATGTGCTTGGAGGTTCAGGGAATGGCTGGAGTGACCTTTGCAGCCCATTTCCCTCCAAAATCACAAAATTTCCACATAAATGCAGTGAGCTGGGTGGGGATCCCTCTCTTTCAGTCCTGATTCCAGGATGGGATGCTCTGTGTGTGTCCATCCGTGTGTGGCTACTACTACACGTGTCTCTGGAGTAGCCTACTTGATCTTTTTTACAACAACTTTTCCCCCTGCTCATCCAAGAGCGAGTGGTGAACACAGATTTGATGCAAAAAACTCTGTGCTCACTTATTTTACACATTTGTACTCCCTTCCCTGAATATATATTTTTTTTAACAACCCTGTCGCTTCCATAAAATGGTTCAGATTAGAGGAGAGCCTGGCTAAATTTAGCTTTTATGGGAGAAAGAATAAAGCAGAATTAACTGTTTCAAGAGCAAAACCCAAACCACATGAAGGCACAGAACTTGTTGGCAAGAAATCTGACAGCAGTGCTGGTAGCAACCCCATCTCCTGGGGAACAGATGTTGGGGATTTTCACACCAAAACAGAAATTTAAAGGCTTTGCTGCCTGAAAAACTGACAAACCTTGGGTGGGCACCACGAATTTCCAGGTTATCCATGAGAAATGGGAAGGAATTAAAGCCAAGCAGCGGCAAAGTGTTATTGACTGATTTTTTTTTCAAGCAAATCCCCATCCTAGAGATGTCTCTCCGCCTCCAGGCAGCTTTTAGTGCAGTCTGAATGGTTAATTATTGCCAGCAGTGATGGAAAAGCTGCTCTGGAGCCACTTGATTCCCCTGGAAGCATCAGGCTCTGTTTGCAGCAGAGCTGGGCACAACTTTCTATAAATTCTGCTCAAATAAACCTGTTACCCGTATTTTATAAACGGATGTTGGGGCTGTTGAGGTGGAGAAAGTAGAAAAAAAAACAACAAAATCAACCCCCTTGGGGGTTTGGGCTCATTTCTCATCAGGAGAAGGGAAGTGCAGTGGCCTGATTTCCAGAGGGGACTCCAACACGGAGGTGAAAAATGGCAATGCCTGTGCCAGTCCTGCAGATCGTGGCTTTTAGGGGGAGCAGCAAACTGGGAAAATATGGAATTTGCACTGGAGCAGCATCCTTTGGTTCCTGGAGCAATATTTGTGCAGAGCCCGGATGGGTGGGCTCGTCATAAAGGGATTTTTTGGGCTCTTGTCACCAGGACAAGAGGGAACGGCCTGGAGCTGTGGCAGGGCACGGTCAGGTTGGACACCAGCAGGAATTTTTTCATGGAAAGGGTGGTTAAACTTTGGAATGGACTGCCCAGGGAGGTGCCCATCTCTGGAGATGTCCAAGGAAAACCTGGACGTGCTCAGGGTGGGCATTGGGCACAGCTGGGACTCTGTGACCTTGAAGATCTTTTCCAACCTCAGGATTCTATGATTTAAAATAATTCCACAATTTTGGACAGTTGCTTCCCAAACCACCACCTGTGGAGAGCTCTCCAAGACACTCTTGACCATGACAAAGCCTTTTATTGTCCCAGAATGAAATCCACCAGAATGAAGAGACCAAACCCCACCAGACCCTCCATGAATTTTCCAAGTGGAATCCAAAATCAGCACAGAATGAAACCCACCAGAATAAAGAGACCTCACTCAAGCTTCTCCATGAATTTTCCAAGCAGATGGAACCAGAAATTAGCACAGAATTAAAACCACCAAAACAAAGAGAAGTCATCCCCCCTATCAGAATATTAATGAATTTTTCCAGTGGACTCAGAAATCAGCACAGAATTAAACCCATCAAAATAAAGAGACCAAACTCCCTGGAAACTTCTCCATGGTTTTGCCAAGTGGATGGAATAAAAAATCATCACAGAATGAAACCCACCAGAACAGAAATTAAACCCCTTGGAAGCTTCTCCATGAATTTTCCAAGTGGAATCAGAAATCACCATAGAATGAAACCCGCTGGAATAAAAAAACCAAACCCTCTGACAGACTCTCTGTGAATTTCCCAAGCAGATGGAATCAGAAATCAGCACAGAATGAAACCCACCAGGATAAAGAGACCAAACTCCCTGGAAACTTCTCCATGAATTTTCTAAGTGGATGGAATAAAAAGTCACCACAGAATGAAACCCACGAGAAAAAAAGAGACCAAACCCTCAGTCAGACTCTCCATGAATTTTCCAAGTGGATGGAATGAAAAATCACCATAGAATGAAACCCATAAAACTAAAGAGAGATGAAACCCCCTGGAAGCTTCTCCATGAATTTTCCAAGCAGATGGAATCAGCAATCAGAACGGAATGAAACCCACCAGAAAGAAGAGAGATCAACCCCCCCATCAGTGTGTGTGTGTGTGGGGGGGTGGAATCAGAAATCACTACAGAATTAAACCCACTAGAATAAAGACAGATTAAATCCCCTGGAAGCTTCTCCATGAATTTTCCAAGTGGATGGAATGAAAAATCACCACAGAATGAAACCCATCAGAATAAAGAGACCAAACCCTCTGTCAGACTCTCCATGAATTTTCCAAGCAGATGAAATCAAAAATCAGCACGGAATGAAACCCACCAGAATAAACAGAGATTAAAATCCCCCTGGAAGCTTCTCCATGAATTTTCCAAGCAGATGAAATCAGAAATGAGCACAGAAGGAAACCCACCAAAATAAAGAGAGATGAACGCCCCTGGAAGCTTCTCCATGAATTTTCCAAGCAGAAGGAATCAGAAATCAGCACAGAATGAAACCCACCAGAAAGGAGATCAACCCCCTCGTCAGACTCTTCATTGATTTCTCAACTGGGTGGAATCAGAAATCACAGAATTAAACCCATTAGAATAAAGACAGATCAAACCCCCTGGAAGCTTCTCCGTGGATTTTCCAAGCAGATGGAATCAGAAATCAGCACAGAAGGAAACCCACCAGAAAGAAGAGAGATCAACCCCCCCATCAGACTCTTCATGGATTTTTTGATGGGTGGAATCAGAAATCACAGAATTAAAACCCACTAAAAACAGATCAAACCCCCTGGAAGCTTCTCCATGAATTTTCCAAGCAGATGGAATCAGAAATGAGCACAGAAGGAAACCCACCAAAATAAAGAGAGATGAACGCCCCTGGAAGCTTCTCCATGAATTTTCCAAGCAGATGGAATCAGAAATCACCATGGACTTTCAGCAGCTCCCTCCAAAGAAAGACATCACTCCCTGCCACACACTGAGCTGAACACATGTCCCAGCCAGCCCCAGCTCACCAAAACATCCCAAAAAATCCAAATAAAACCCATCAGGCCAAGCCCAGCCTCCTCCCATGTGTGCACACACCACTTTCACTTGGGTTCTCTTTTCACATCTGCTTCCCTCTCTCCTCCCACCCCTCCTCTCCCTGTTTCCAACTGGAAAAACCCCAATAAATTGGATTGAAATCTTGCCCCTGCACCGGGCACTGAGGGAAAACAGGAAAGACAAAAGCAGAGTGAAGTTTTGAAGGGAAGACCAAAAACCTTCCAGCGTCGTAAGGGACTTTAAAAATTATTAAGAGGGAATTTTTCTAGGGATAGAGAGTGACAGGACAATGGGAATGATTTTAAACTGACCCTAAATGAGATTTTAGGTAGAAATCCTTTCCTCAGAGGGTGGGGAGGCCCTGGCACACTTTGCCATGGACTCCTCATTCCTTGAAAACAAACCTTATTTTTTTGGATAGAATTTAAGTGGAGGATTAATTTAAGATTGATTGATTCCCATGATCAGGAGCTTTCATGGTGCTATCACATACATTAATATTTTACGTAATTTTCACAAACATTAATTTCTTTATCTGTTTATCAGGACAAATGAAACCGCAAAAGGAGCCACAAGTACAAAACAAATTACCCCCAAAATCCCTGAAAAATCTGTGGAGGACAAACTTGACCAATTTTCCAAGAGGTTTTCCTAATTTTATTATATTTTATAGTGTTAGAGAGCAGAAATTTAACAAAAAAACTACAAAATTTTTGGAAGGAAATGATTTTCTAGTGTAGGAAGAGAAGCAGGATTAATTTCTGTAGAACTGGAATTTTCTCAGTGCTGTTTCCAGACTCGAAGATGATTTTGGAAAGCTCCTGAACTGCTCCATTCTCAGCCTTTCTCAATCCTGACTTAAAATGAGGCAAAATTTAGGAATTTGGTTTTTAGGAATTTGGCTCATTGGTTTAATGAGCCCAGTCTCACTTCAGTACCTGGGGAAATGATTGAGGTCATTCCTGGAATTATTGAAAAAACACCTGGAAAACAACGGAGTCATTGGGCACAGCCAGCATGGAAAAATCCTGTTAATTAACTTAATTTTGAAAATACTCAAGAACAGAGCAGGATTTTGGGGTTTGTGCAGGGCAAGGATGATCCTTGTGGATCCTTTCCCACTTAGGATATTCCAATAATCTGATCTGCACTTGTATTCCTCTTGGGATCCAGCAGATTTTTGTTAAATGGAGGGGAAAAAATAAAATTGTGATTTTTTTCCTAGTCTGAGGTCTCATTTCCTCTTCCTGGAATGAATCTGAGTGTGTCCATCTCCCTCCCTAAATTAATTAATAAATTAAAAAAAGCTGGAAGTGCATCTTATATTAACCTTGGCTCTAAATTCCTACTGTAAATTCCTGCAGATTTTATTCAATTTTGTTTCTTCCCATATGCAAATTTTATGCAAATTTGGTATTGCTTGATGTCCTCCAAACATGCAGTCCAAGGAAAATCTTAGCCCCAGAGAAATGGGATTTCCAAACCTGCAAATGAATTTTTATAGAATAGCAGAATATACCAAATTAATTTTTCTTTATGCCGTTCTTTTCCCAAGGAATCCCAAGGAATCGCCAAGGAATCACAAAGAATTGCAAAGAATCCCAAGGAATCCCAAGGAACCCCAAGGAATCACCAATGAATCCAAAGGAATCCCAAGGAATAGTTGAGGAATCCCAAGTAATCCCAAGGAACCCCAAAGAATTACCAAGGAATCCCAAGGAATTACAAAAGAATCCTGAGGAATTGCAAAGAATCCCAAGGAATCCCAAGGAATCCCAAGGAATCACCAAGGAATCTGAAGTAATCACAAAAGAATCATGAGGGATTGCAAAGAATCCCTAGGAATCCTGATGAATCACAAAGAATCCTGAGGAATCTCATGGAATCCCAATGAATTGCAAAGAATCCCAAGGAATCCCAAGGAATCCCAAAGAAATCACCAAAGAATCTCAAGGAATCCCAAGGAATCGCAAGGAATCGCCAAGGAATCCCAAGGAATTGCAAAGAATTCTGAGGAATCCCCGGGAATCACCAAGGAATCACAAAGGATTACAAAGAATCCCAAGGAATCTCAAGAAATCCAATGAATTGTAAAGAATCCCATGGAATCACAAAGAATCCCGAGGAATCCCAAGGAATTGCAAGGAATCCTGAGGAATCACCAAGGAATCCCAAGGAATCCCAAGGAATTGCTAAGGAATCCCAAGGAATCCCAAGGAATTGCTAAGGAATCCCAAGGAATCCCAAGGAATCCCAAGGAATTTTGTTGAGCGTTTCTGATCCTGGAGGATTTGGAGGCACCAAAACAGGAGCAGCCACAATCTGAGGTAGAATTTGGGATTTTTTGAAGGCGAAGAGGAGAAATTGCCTGGCAGGTTCTCAGGAGAAATCAGGGACAATTTGGGGTGTCCCATTCCTAAAATTTATGGGTATTCCCAACTATGGGGTCAGGTTTGGGAACAGGGAAGGGAGGAGAGGGAACAGCCTCAGGCTTATTTTGGATATTAGGAAAAATTTCCCATGGAAAGGGTGCCAGGTCTTGGGAAGAGCTGCCCAGGGAGTTTTTTTGGGATTTAGTCAACCTGGAGGATTTCCTCAAGTTTCCACCTCTGCTGGTGGCTGAAATTCCCAAATTCTTCTGAAAAAGGGAAAAGCAGAAGTGGGAAGGGTTGGCTGGGCCTTGGATGTCTTTGCTGGATGTGTTCTTGTTGGAATTTTAGATATCGAGATTTTTTGGTGGGTTTTTTTGTATTAAAAGGAATTGATTTTTTTAAAAAAATATTACTTTTAGTTGGAGATTGCAGAGCAGGTTTTTAAATTTGTACAGTAGAACTAAGTTAAAAGGCATTGATTAAAAATATTCTATTTAACTGGAGATTGTAGAGCTGCTTTCTAAAATTGTATAACAGAACTAAGTTAAAAGGCATTGATTAAAAAAATATTATATTTAATTGGAGATTGCAGAGAAGGTTTTTAAAAATTGTATAATAGAACTAAGATTATGAGTGTGTAGTTGGAATAGGAATGTGCAATATTATATAGGAGAAAACTTGAAGTTTTAGAATATAGTAATATATATAAAGTATGATAAAAGACTTTAAAGTTTTTATCTATTTTATTTAAAGTTTTAGATTTTTTTAGATGAGTTTAAGTAGCATTGTATAATTAAATAGAAAATAAATAAATATTTATATTGTAGATTAATATAAATAATCAATATAAGTAAAAATAAATATTTATATTATAGATTACAGCTAGTTAGTTATTGAATTAAAAGTAGAAATAATTTAAGTGCAATTTCTTAATTTTTTAACAGTTTATTTTAAAAAGATTTTTTAGACAGAGACAAACAATATTATTTTGTGACTTTTTTGTAAAGTATTATAGAACTCATAATTTATAAGATTATAGCAGAAATAAAAACTAATAAACATTTAAGTTTGAACAGAAGTGTTCTTGGAGAGGGGCAGGAGCAGACCCACAAGCTCAGCCCGACTTCCACACCTTCCTCTTCCCCTTTTCTGATGGAAAAACAATTCTTCCTCTCAGCCTAAATTAGCACCTTTATTTTAATTTAATTTAAATTTATTTTATTTTATTTCAATATTTAACAATAATAAAAGTTAAAGACATTTAATAATTCAAATTAAATAAAATTAATAATTAAAATTTAATAGTTTTATTATTTTATTTTATTTTATTTTATTTTATTTTATTATTTTATTTTATTTTATTTTATTTTATTCTAGAATCAACTTTATTATAGTTATTATATTTTATATTTTATTTTTTAATTTTTTATTTTTATTTTTTTTATTTTCCCCCATTTAATTTGCTAAAATCCTCTGAGTCTGCTTCTTCCAGCAGGAAAATAACTATTTTTACTTCCCACCTGTTGTGTCCCTACCTGTATCCTCTCCACAACACAATTTTATAATAAATACTTTATTTATCCTCTCACTTTCCTGCCTAAGATGATCAATAAATACATTTTCCATTAAAATATGGATATTTCCCTAAATCTTTCCAAGCTTTTTATCTCCCAGATTTTTAAAATCCACGATTCTGATTTTTTTTTTTTTTTTTTTTTTTTTTTTTTGATTATAGTAAAAGCAGAGAATTCTCTTAAATGTCAGCCTGCAAAACCCTCAGGGCTTTATACCCAAAAATCTTTTTGAAGCTCACTTAACCCCAAATAAGAGTGGGATTAATGCCCAAAATCTTGATTTTTAATGCTCTGGAGAGCTGCTGCTGCTGCTTTTATCCTTGGGTCTTTGGTTGGAGACAACAATTTTGGGGTGGCTTTAATTCCCAAATTAAATTTGGGATTGGATCTTTCAGGAAAATCATCTATTGGAAGATAAATTTAGGAAGTTAAGCCCGGCTCTGTGTCCTACAAAACTCGTCTGAATTCTTTGATTTATTTGGATAAATGAATTATCCCAACAAATCAAAGTAGAATTTGCACTTGAATTATTTTATCCAATGTAGAGACACCAAAAAAAGAGAAAAATTAAAAGCTTTGGAGTCCCTACATGAAAGAAACTCAAATATTTTCTATTTACAATTCTCACCAAGCCTTTGCTGCTTGATTATTGCTGGGAGGGTTTGTGAAATTGCCTTTAAAAGGTGACAAAATGTGAATTAATGACCACAAGAACCACATTGCAGTCACTTCTCCACAATGGTTTTACCACACACAAAGCAATTTTTCCTTCATTCCATTCACTTTCTATTTTAGTGCAGAGAAACTCCTCAGTTCTGAAGATTTAAGGTCTAATCAAAGAGTGGAAATTGAGTTTTTGGGCTTTGGAGGGAGTTAAAGTTGAATCATCAGGGCTGTTACTACACAGAAAACGCTGCAGGATTTAATTGCAGTTAATTAACCTGAAATAACGGAGGGTTTTGTGTATTAATGCAACTTCTCAGGTACAATTTTACTGTATTTATTTTAAAAAATGATTTTTGCTGTATTTTTAAATTTTAAATTAATTAAATTTAAAAAATTATTTTTTACTGTATTTATTTTAAAATTAATTTTAAATTCTGTGCTTCATGCACTCACATTTTCCTGCTAAGACCTGGAGTGCCACAGGCTCAGTTTAATCCACAGGAATTTTTTATTCCTTGCATCCAAAACCAAATTTTTGTTCCCCTGCCTTTCTTATGAGGATTTTTAGAGGAGTTTTGAATAAGTTGGGATGGGACTTTTGAGTTTTTCCATGTAATAATAATAATAATAATAATAATAATAATAATAATTATTATTATTATTATTATTATTATTTTGTTGTCTTTATTTTTTATATAGATAGGAAGGGTGATTTTGGTTTATTTTGTTATAATATGGTTTAGAAGGTTACAAGATTCTTAGCTATATGATTTTTTAAAGGAGTTATTGATGAATAAAATACAGTTAACAAGGATATTTATGCTTTTGATTTAATCTTTAAATATTTTAGTTTTTGGACTTACAGTGTAAGTTTTTTTAGTTAATCATCTTATGACAGAAACTTATAGTATTGTACTTTAAACTCTGTTTATTTTTGTGACTACTTTTATTTTTTTATATTTTAAATTCTAAAACTCAAAACTTCCTTTTACTTAGCTTAACGTGTTTCTATTTTAAACTAAAAAATTACATTCTTACTTTTAGTACTTACGTTTGGAAGCTTTTTCTAAGGTTTCAAATTAAATCTTGTGTTTAATTCTAAGCTTTGGTTTACTGGCTCGAAGTTCTGAGAATTCTTGGCATTTTGGATTCCAACCCTTTCTGAATGGAAAAAATTCCTCTTTTTGCCTCCATCAAAATATATTTCAGTGTGAACATTTAGGATCCTCACAGAAAATGAGAAATTGGAGGGATTTTTGCAGATAAAAGAAGAAGAGAATAAAGAAGTGGAGTAAAAGAATAAATAATTGGAGCGAACAATACTGAGGAGAATTCAATTAAACACTATTGTGGAATTATTCAAAATAAAAAATCCTGCCCAAGTCTTTAAAAATCAGGAATTGTCCTCTAATCAGACCAGAAGAAAGAAAAATTAAAAAATCATACAAATTCCTTCAACTTTCAACTTCAATTTCATGGAAGATTTCCATTATCAATCCAATTTTTCCTGTTGGCACCCCTGGGCGTTTTTAGGGACTCTGTTTTTAGGATAATTAATGGTGCCAAAGCATTAACATTCCCTATATTTTTGTATATTTGGTAAACTGCATTGTTTATATTATTGCAATATTTGTATTATAATTTTTGTAATTTTGTAAATTTAGGCAGTTTAGGGCTCGTGATCACCCCAATTTACAAAACTGACTTTGGCAATTATCTACACCCAGGAATAATGATGATAATGATGATGATGATAATGATGATGATAATAAAAATAAAAATTGCCAGGAAATTTCTCCTCTTCACCTTAAAATTCTACCTCAGGTGTGGCTGCTCCTATTTAGGTGCTTCTAAATCCTCCAGGATCACAAACTCTCTAAAAAATTCCTTGGGATGAAAAGAACGGCCCTAAAAAAAATTAATTTGGGTATTCTTCTAAAATAGGGGTCAAGGGATCTTTCCATTTGCAGGAGGTTTGGGAACTCCACTTCTCTGGGGTTAAATTTTACTTGGATTGCATGTTTGGAGGACATCAAGCGATACCAAATTTGCATAAAATTTGCATAGAGGAAGAAGAAAAACTGAGCAAACTCTGCAGGAATTTCCAGTAGGAATATGAATCCAATATTAATATAAGATGAACTTTCAGCACTTCCAGCTTTTTTTGAATTTATTCATTCATGGTGCAGAGCAATGAGGTCCCCCTGAGCCTCCTTTTCTCCAGGCTGAGCCCCTTTCCCTGATCACTCAGATGCTCCTCAATGTTCTCCTCAATGTTCTCCTTATGTTCTCCTTAATGTTCTCTTCCATGTTCTCCTCAATGCTCTTCTCATGTTCTCCTCAATGTTCTCCTGATGTTCTCCTTAATGTTCTCCTCAATGTTA
Organism: Lonchura striata; assembly: GCF_050655825.1. NCBI lineage: Eukaryota > Metazoa > Chordata > Aves > Passeriformes > Estrildidae > Lonchura > Lonchura striata. The sequence continues at coordinate 117,305,532 of NC_140703.1, read as the reverse complement.
TCTTCATGTTCTCCTAAATATTCTCCTCATGTTCTCCTTATATTCTCCTCAATGTTATCTTCATGTTCTCCTAAATATTCTCCTCGTGTTCTCCTAAATATTCTCCTCATGTTCTCCTCAATGTTTTCCTCAATGTTCTCCTCAGTGCTCTCCTCAATGTTCTCTTCATGTTCTAAATATACTCCTCATGTTCTCCTCAATGCTCCCCTCATGTTCTCCTCAATGTTCTCTTCATGTTCTCCCAAATATTCCCCTCATGTTCTCCTAAATAGTCTCCTCATGTTCTCCTCAATGTTCTCCTCATTGTTCTCCAGACCCTTCACCACAGTGGTGGGAGATGAACCCTTCAGAGGTTCCATCCTGATCACAACAATATCCCAGTGAAGATCCCCCGCTGCCCTGCAGCAAACACTGAGGTGGATACAATTTTGGGGTGCATTTTTAAGATGAAGCTGGTTCTGCCCTCAGGATGATTTAAATGAGCTGGAAATGGATCCCAGGAGCTGAGCACGGTGTCGCCACCCCTCCCTTCACCCCTGGCTACAAAACTGATTGTTAAAAAAGACAAATCCCACATTTCTTGATGAATTAATCTCCTGTACAAGGATTTGTAGGGTTTGGAGCCCTTTGGTGGCACTTTCTGAGGGGGAACTGAAGCCTTGGGAAGGCTGAGCTGGAGCAGAGCTGGGCAGAGCTACAGAATAAAGCAGGGATTTATTCAAGGATCTCCTCCATGGATCCACCTTGGGCAGCACCAGAGCCCAGCCAGGGCTGCACCCAAATGACCCAAAATGGTCCCAAAATGCACGAGCGCTCCCGGGGCTCTCCCTGGGATCAGTTCTGCTCCATTGGCACCTTGGAGTTCATTGTCCCATTCCAGCTCCAGCCCATCAGTCCCACCCTGCTTGTTTTTCTCTCTCCAGCCCACGCTGTTTGTGCTCCTGGGCTGAGGTTTGGATCATTTGTCCTTGGTGCCCAGCTGGAGCAGGAATTGTTTTGTCTCTGCTCTGTGCACAGAGCTCAGCATCCCATCATGTGAAGCCCAGACCCACACACTAAAGCAGCTCAGAACCTGAAAAATAGAAAAGCTCAAACCTGAGGCATCAGAACTTCCCCACTGACCCATCTTTAACTCCAAAGCTCGTCGGCCACCTCGAAATAACACGACATGACTTAAATGGAATATTGAGGGGAAACATTAGGATGTGCTGCATATTCAGGAATTCAAACCATGCTGGCAGCTGCTGAAGGAAAAGGTCATTCCCATCCGGCTGAAATCCCTGAAGAACCACAAGGCTTCTCTGGGTGCACTGATGGAGAAGCGTTAATGACCATGCAAAGCTGTGGTCAGGGCTGACCACCAGCCCTCAGCCCCGTCTGGAGAATTATCGACAGCTTTATTGCTTCTTCTTGTCGTGGTTAGGAAATGAAAAACCCATCTCTGATCAAGGAATTGCATTAAGCAACTGCTGGGAACATTTGGCCGCCCTCGTTTCAGGGCCTCCAAGTGGAGCGGGTTTTAGATTTGTCACCTGTCAGGAGCTGTTTGGGTCACATTTGTTTTTGGAGTACAAAAAACGTCGTTGCTGCTTCTGCCCTTGCAAGTAGAAGTTGGGGTTTGAGTCACTTGGTAAATGCGGGCCAGGGAAAAGTCTGGGTAATGCTGGGAGGATCTCTGAGAGGAAGGCAAGGGAAGGGAGTTCTGGGGAGAACGGAGCACTAAACCTGTGAATCCAGGAGAAAAACATGCAAAGAGAGTTCTGGGGAGAAAACCAGTGAATCTGGAGTAATAATAATAATAATAATAATAATAATAATATGAAAGTAACACCAACAACACCAAGTGGTTGCAAGTGAAGCCATGCAATTCCTGGGGAATTTTGGACCATGAGGAAATTACTTTCCCTTTTTTTTTCCTTTTCCTTTTCCTTTTCCTTTTCCTTTTCCTTTTCCTTTTCCTTTTCCTTTTCCTTTTCCTTTTCCTTTTCCTTTTCCTTTTCCTTTTCCTTTTCCTTTTCCTTTTCCTTTTCCTTTTCCTTTTCCTTTTCCTTTTCCTTTTCCCTTTTCCCTTTTCACTTTTCCTCTTCCCTTTCTCTTTCCTTTTCCCTTTACTTTTTCCTTTTCCCTTTATTTCCCTGTGATGGGATGTGAAAGAATGACAATGAAAATAGGAATAGAAACAGCTTTGGGTGTAAAACAGTCTCCAACAAAGACAGGGAATGTCCAGGAAACAGGAAAACCCCGTCCATGTCCAGAGGTTTGCCAGTGGATCCACGCAGCTGCCGCAGCAGGACAAGGACAATATTTAAACTCAACATTTAAACCTACAGAAAATCCAAATCACCACAAAAAGTCTCAGGAGCTGAGCCTTGTTTTTCTTGCCAAAAATCCAAACAACCCTGCTGAGAATCCCCTCTCGTGTTCTCACCTCACTGTAAGAGTTTGTTTAATCTTCTCCACGTAAAAAACATTAGAAAATATTTTGGTGACAATGAGAAACGACTTTGAGCCCTTTTCTTATCATTTTCTCTCTTATTTAACAGCTGCAAAGCTGAATATTCTTCCTGAGTTCCTTTTTCAGTATTTTGAGGGTGTTTGGCAGCTTTAATTTCATTTTTCTGCTCTTGTGTTCCATGCTCTGATGTTTTCTCCTATGAAATTGCCCAGCTGCTGGAATGTCCCTTCTCCAGCCCCAAATGCAGAATTAAGTATTTAAAGCTGAACTTGGAATGCATGGGGGAAATGTAGCTGCTAAAAATATCCCCTTCCAATACATTCGATTTAGGATGGGTTTTCCACAGTGTTTTCCTTTGTTTTGAGGGATTTGTTTCTTTTTTAACAGCTGAATTTCAGTTCTGAGCAAAGAATTATTTAAGAATTCCTAATCAAGCAGCCAATTTTGCTTATATGGACTCCAGTTGGGCAACTCCTCCCACAAATACACCCAAAATACAGTTTTTAGAGCAGGAACAGCTGCTCCAAAATCTCTCCTGGAAAATGGAGAAAAGTGGGATTTCCTGGTTGTAGTTGTGCTTGTGATCATTTTTTGAGGAGAAACCTACTTTGGTTGTTCACCAAACACCAGATTTGTTTCCTGCCTTGAAAAGAATTCCCAGATTTCTGGAGGGGAAATGTGGAGGAAAGGCAAGAGGGGATTTTTGTAGGAAAACTGATCATTTCCATAGCTCTGGACTTTTTTAAACTGCATCATCTGCTGTTTGAAAATTGGAATTTTGGGATGGAATTTAGGCAAGATCATGGAGCCATCAAGTGTGTTGCTGAATATGAATGTTCCTGAATATTTCTAGAAGAAAACAGAAGTGCTCCCCAAAAAATCCCTCAGATGAGGGAGTCTCTCCTTTTTATATCACAGGGACATTTGGTTTGCAAGGAAACGCCAATAATTTGTTTATTCCCGGGAGTCCAAACCTCTGGTGTTGTTAAATATAGCATGAAAGGCATTCCTAGAGGACAAAAAAAAAAGATTCCTGGATGATTTTTATTTGGAAGGAGGCGATGATTGTGGGGAATGTTTACCCTGCATTCCCAGTTTTGTAAAAGATGAGACGTTTCTGAGGAAAATATTCCAGGAGAGCAGGGGAAGCACATCAGGATGACAGAGAGGCAGGATTTGGGGGGGAAAAAAATGAAATTCCATCAATCCAGCCTCACTGCCACCAGCTGATTCCAGCTCCTTCCTGGGGCAGCAGGAGAGAAAATGAAGATGAAAAGAGGAAATCTCGGGAAAGGAAATGAAAAGAGCTTTATTAGTGAGGTTCTTCTCCTGCCTGACCCAATTATCAGATTTTGCATTTAAGTTTAAGACAGCAGATCAAACAAGCAGAGCCACTTTGTACTCGTGCCAGGAGCCCAGATGAGATCTCTCAGGGACTCTCCTGCATGCCAGGAATAAGAAACTCTGCCTCTACCCGAGTTTTTTTGTCTACATATGGTGCAAAGTGCAAAAAATAGCCCAATTCAGGACTGGCTGGCTGGAGGCCAGGATTTATGGCACTTTATCAGCTGGGCTGGGAGGGAGCAGCAGGAGGAAGAGGAAAATCTAATTATAAGTTTCCCCAAATAAGCTCAAAAGAATTGCAGGCAAGTCCAAAGGTTGGTGTCGTGCTAAGGTAGCAAAAGGAATGAGTATTTTGGGATGTTCAGCTCCAAATTTGCTTGGGATATTTGGGGAGTTTTTTGGTGGGGGATACAAATTCACCTCAAACATCTCCAAGGTGGGACAGAGAAGCTTCTGAGACACCTTCCAAACCCCCAGGCTGGGGGCGTTTAGATCTTGAAATCAGAGAACAAAGTGGGACAAGTGCTCTGGAAAGGAGATATGATCAAATCAAATGCAACTGAAACAAAACAAAACCAAAACAAAGTTCTGCAAATGAAGAGACCACGACCAAATGGCCTGAGATGAAATGAGGTGCAGTGAAAAGGACTGAAACTTGCCAAAATTATTCCTGTTAATATCCCAAAATCAGGCAAGAGAGGAGAATCTCTGCAAAAGCTTCTGTCCCTCTGGGTTGCAGCATTCCAGCTTGGGGTGGTTTTAGGGCTGAGGTGGGATTTGGGATTGAAAGGGACACAAGATGCCTTGAAAGGGATTTCCTTCCCTTCATCTCTGGACACCACTGGGAGCACAGGAACCCCCTCTACCTTTGCACATGGGTGGACAACTCGTCTGTGGGCCACAATGCCATAAAAAGAAATAGTTTTGCTTTCACTTGTGCAAATAAAAGCAAAGAACAACAAAGACCTGGGAGTTAACGGGGCCTGAGCTCATCCCGTTAAGCAAAACCAGAGGCAAACTTTTTCTGGCAGGGTTTAACCTCAGCTTTTCCACAGAAGAGCTTCCTCCCTCACGTCCTGCAAGAGATGCTCTGGGTTTTACTACCTGCACTCATTTTCCCTTTGGCACATTGATTCCTGAGGTATTTCAGGGTTTTGATGCGTTTCATTACCACCTGTGCTCCTGAGTGCTGTTCCAGCCTTGTTTTCAGGAGACAACTGCAATCCTGTATTTATTATCTCCTTTGGGCTGAAGCCACTTCTAATGGACTTTATTATTATCCACCACATTCCTCAGGAGGAAACATCCAGCCCAGACTTGGCTGCCTCAGTCCTAAACTTGTTCCACAGGGAGCTTTTTGGAAAAGGAGGCCAGGACTTTTTATCCTCCTGTTTTCCTACCTATTTTCACTGCAGCTTAAATCTATTTTTGCTTTTCCCTGTCGTCATTCAGCAACAAACAGAAACAGACCCTGCTTGCTTTTATAATTTCCCTTTACACAAATATTTAGGGACGACCATCCAGCTTTATCCAGATGTGAGGTAGCCACTTGTGATCCAGATGTTTTTGCATCCCATTTTCTCCTCCCCTTGAGGACAGAAAGGCCTCAGCATGTGTATAAAAATATGAGAGAGGTCTATAAAATCATAAATACAGGGACAAAAGTGAGGAACATTTTGAGGAATATATTGAGTGAATATTATTCACTCAAGAGCAAAAAACTTTCAGGCAACTTTTTGGAAAAATACTTTTTCACACAGTTTTTAATTAAATCCTGGAATTTTTGCCATAGGACGCTGAAGAGACCAAAATGGAAATTAATCCAAAGAAGTTTAGACATGTTCACAAGGAACGTGTTGGATGAAGCCGTGGAAGGACACCTCTGTTGCTGTCTATAATGATTTATAAACAGTTCCCAGCCCAAAAAATCCCTATTCCAAGTCCTGACCATCACACAAGACAAGAGATTCTTCAGTGTCACAGGATTATTTTTACAAGGAAGGGACAAACCAGATGTGATGTGGAGGACAGAACAGCCTCTCATAGAGCAGCAAAGCTCTAAAGAACATTCCTCCAGCTTGGAGGCTGAGCTTGGCCAGGGAGGGAAAACCTTGGTTTTCCTTTCAGGAATCCCAAAGTCTGCCTTTTCCATGGACTCTTTAGGTTTTTTTCCTTGCTGCAACAAAGATACCATCAGGTGGCTGCTGGGAAAACTTCCCCCGAGCTGAATGAGTGGGGAGAAGTTTGTTCTCCCAAGGATCCATCTGGAGGGGAAATATCTGGAGCTGATATTCCCAGCTCCCCTTCCCACCTGGAGGCAGTGCTGGGGGAAGCTGAGTACAATCAATCCCCTAAAACCAACTACAAGTTCTGGGAGTTGTTGTTTCCACAACATTCCCTGGAATGGCCTGGAAAGCTCTGCTCATGCCATGACCCCATCCCACAGGGATTTTCTTCATCTGTCGGGATGTGTCGGAATCTGTGGTATTGATGATTCCAGGATTGTAGAAAGTCTCTGTCTTTCTGCCCCACTGCCAAAGCAGAAGCCATAATTGGTCTGTGCTGGTTTCCAGGTTGTTTATTCTGTTGATCTCTCACATGTTCTGCTGCCCTGCCCAGCTCTGTCCTGCAGGGCAGCGTGTGGGGCTCTGCCCTCAGTGGGATGTGACAAACATTCAATACCAGAAACTCCCTGGGCTGCATTTACAAGAACGTGCCAATATCTGTCACCTACGTTGGACAGTGTGTCCCCAGCCTGAACCAACAGAAAAATGCCAACACCACAGTGAGACATGGAGGGCATGAAGAAGGAGAAAAAGGACAAGGCACACCCAATTTCCTCCAGCTTGTCCCCTTTGGACCCCTCATCTAGAATCCTAAAATTTTACTTTTGCACCCGTGCCACACTTAATTATTACTGATATCAAACCCTCAGAGCTGGTAATTGATCCTGTAAGGTTGAAAACTCTTTTCCATGGCCAGAGATCACAGCCAGTGTCTCTGGGGGCTCTGTCCAGGGGGGTTCCTGACCCCTGCCAGGGTCCCAGGGCAGCCAGGGCAGCCAGAGGAAAGCCCTGGATTCCCACAGGGATGAGTGGCTGATAATTAACAATGTTTGATTCTTTCCAAGTCAGGCTGAATTAGGAACCTTTGCTCTTTAATCCAGGCCCAACCTGCTTCATTTTCTTTCCACCTCATCCATAACGACATCAACACCGACACGGGGGTGGGAAGGGAATTGTTTTTCCTGGGAATTTTTGGCTCACCCGTGACAGCTCCTTGTGTTGCACTGTTTTGTGTTTCTAGGTTAAATCCTGCTCATTGCTTGCTCTCTTTTTTCCCTTCTTTCCCCCCCATTTTTTTTTTTCCTAAGCCACGTTGGAATAAGGAAACACAAATATATAAAAAGCAGCTGTTGAAATGTAATTAAAGAACAGACGGGGCCTTGTGCCAGGCCTGCTGAGGGAAGGGAGAGCCTGAACCCTGCTCTGGACACGCCCCAGCGCCAGGATGCAGCTACTGGGAGCAATTCCTGATCACAGACGGGGAGCAGACCAAGGAGAATCCAGAGGGAGAGCACAAAAAAGCAGATTCAGAGGGGGAGCAGGGAAAGGGAGATCCAGAATGGGAATAGACAAGAGACAGATCCAGAGTGGGAACAGACAAAAATCAAGAGTGGGAGCAGACAAATGCAAATTCAGAGTGAGAACAAAGTAAAATCTAGAGTGGAAACAAAGACAGATCCAGAGGGGGAGCACACAAAGGCAGATCTAGAGTGGGAACAGACAAAGATCCAGAATGGGAATAAAGGCAGATCCAGAGTGGGAACAGACAAAGATCTAGAATGGGAATAAAGGCAGATCCAGAGTGGGAATAGAGAAAAGACAGATCCAGAGTGGGAGCAGACAAATATGAAGAGTGGGAGCAGACAAATGCAAATTCAGAGTAGGAACAAAGAAAAATTCAGAGTGGAAACAAAGACAGATCCAGAGGGGAAAACAGGTAAGAGACAGCTCCAGAGTGAAACAGATGAAGGCAAATCCAGACAAAGATCCAGAGTGAGAACAAAAGCAAATCCAGAGTGGGAACACAGGGAGATCCAGAGTGGGAACAGACAGAGACAAATCCGGAGTGGGAGCAGAGAAAAGCAAATCCAGAGAGGGAGCAAAGACAGATCCAGAGTGGAGCAGACAAAGATCCAGAATGGGAAAAAAGGCAGATCCAGAGTGAACAGAAAAGAGACAGATCCAGAGTGAGAACAAAGATCCAGAATGGGAACAGACAGATGTAAATCCAGAGTGGGAGCAAAGGCAAATCCAGAGTGGGAATAGACAAGAGACAGATCCAGAGTAGGATCAGACAAATGCAAACCCAGAGTGAGAACAAAGAGAGATCCAGAATGGGAATAGACAGAGGCAAATCCAGAGTGGGAGCAGAGAAAATCAGATCCAGAGTGGGAACAAAGCTCTTCTGAACCAGAGGAAATGTCCCATGGTGTCTGGAGAGATAAGGAGAGCTGGAATTTTCCTATGTTCTCACCCCTGTTCTTTGGTGATTCACCACAGAAATGTTCTTTCATGGAATTGTGGAATGTTTAGGTTGGAAGGGGGCTTAAAATCATTCAGTGCCACCCCTGCCATGGCAGGGACACCTTCCACTGCCCCAGGCTGCTCCAGCCCCAGTGTCCAACCTGGCCTTGGGCACTGCCAGGGATCCAGGGGCAGCCACAGCTGCTCTGGGAATTCCATCCCAACCCCTCATTTCCATAACAGGGAACAATTCCTTGCTAATATCCAAAATAAACCTTCTTTCTCTAAGTTTGAGCCATTCCCTGTGTGCTGTCCCACCATTCCCTGGAAATTGTCTCTCTCCAGCTTTCCTGGGGCTCCTCCAGGCCCTGCCAGGCCACCCTGAGCTCAGCCCAAAGCTTCTCCTGTGCAGGTGAACAATCCCAGCTGTGCCAGCCTTTCCTGCCAGCAGAGCTGCTCCATCCCTCTGCTCATCCTGGAGCCTCCTCTGGGCTCTCTGCAGCAGCTCCAGCTCCTCCTGGGCTGGGACAGGGCTGGGGCAGCTCTGCAGGTGGGATCTCACCTGTGGGGCTCAATCCAAATCCCAATCCTGATCCCCAGGGCATGGGGGGGCTCTGGGCTGGGGCAGGTCCAGCTCTCCCAGGGCTGCTCCATCTGCTCATCCCAGCCTGGATTGATCCTGGGGTTGCCCCAACCCAAGTGCAGCCCCTGGCATTGCTGAACCTCATGAGATTCCCACTTCCAAGCTTCTCCATGTCCCTCTGGATGTCCCATCCCTCAGCAACATCACCACAACCCTCAGCTTGGTGCTGACCCATGAAAATGACAAAGAATTTCCATTTTACTCTTCTAAATATATCCCCCAAGCTGCCTACACAACAGGATTCTGCAAGAATCCTAAATCCTGCCTTGGCCAAACCAAACCAGCGGTGAGGAAAAGCCAAGGCTGAAGCATTTCCTGATGGTTTTGCCTTTCCAGTGGTGCCACACAACCTATTATGTGCTGGAAATCACCACCTGGACATGTATTTATTGAGAGATGCTCGATTTTCCCTCACCCACTGCACATCCCAAAGTTTTGGCTGCTCCAGTCAACGCCCTAAACTCGAAAAGGCCAAGAAAATGTAAAAAACAAGGAGTTTTCTGGAAAAAGAAATCTCAAAAAAAGGAGGGCTGAAATATAACTGGGATTTTATTTCTGGTTCATGCTGTCTTCCAAGCTCACCTCTAATATGCCAGAGGGAACAGTTTTTCTCCTGATTGATGGAAATTTAAATCTCCTCACAGGAAGGGTTTCCCTTCCAGAAAATGAAAACTTTTTTTAAAAAAAAAAACGTATCAGACAACACAAAGCTGTGCCAAAGAACAGAAATTTCCAAAGATTTGGCTGGAATAAACACTTTGTTTTACATGGCAAAATCTGTGCTGAGAAGAAAACACAAAGATGTGGAAAATGCAGAAGGTGGATTTTAGTTTAGAGTCAATTTTATGTGCAGGGCTGGAAATCCAGGGTTATCCATGTGCTGATAGGTGAAGTCACAAAAAGAATCAGGAATGAGGGAACAGAGCAGAAGTTTCAGGATTAAACAGAGCCTAAAAGTTAAACAAGAGGATGTGGGTGCCATTAGAGAGGTGAAAAGTGAATTTTAGTGGGAAATATCAACAATTTATCTTCCTAATTTTAGTGGAAGTGTCCCTGCCCATAGCAGGGTTGGAATGGGATGAACTTTAAGGTCCCTCCCAACCCCAACAATTCTGAGGTGACTTTTTTACACCAAGCTTAAATTTTGCTGCCTTGGCACCTTGAGATAACCTCGTGGAGTGCACAGAGTGAAATGGGAACCTGACCCCCTCAGATTGCTGCTCTTGGAGTAAAAATCTGGGGAAATGTTGGGAAATTTTGAGAAATTTTGGGAAATTTTGAGAAATGTTGGGAAATTTTGAGAAATGTTGGGAAATTTTGCTCTGTCTCTCTCCACACTCCTCATGCAGGGATTGTCCTCATCTGAGAGCTGCATAAAGCCCCAAAATTCCTTCCCAGCCCTTATGAACTGATGTGAGAATGCGTTAAAATGGATTTATTCAGACTTTTGCCCACGATTTTTCTCTTCTGATGTGAATTCCCAGTAAATCTTGGGAGCGTGGTGCAAACAAGGCCCGGTGTCATTATCTGCTCACACATGGGGGATGGACTTAGGGCAGGGGGGATCTTATCAGCTCAGACTTAACCCCAGACTGATTAAACCCAGCCTATCTGTGAGTCCAGCAGCAGAAGAACCCCTTTGGAGTGGGATTTTAGGGATGTGACTGGGGCAGGCAAGAGAAGAAAACAATTCTGGGTTTCTCCAGGCAGGCTGAGCTGACTGTCCTGCTCAAAAACAAGCCTGACTTTCTTAAGCTGAGCTGTCCCCTCAAATTCTGTGGGACAATGTGCTGAAAGTTAAACCCATGCTTGAATTAGTGCTTTTTGAGGGTTGAGCCCTTCTGAGTCACCAAAACGCTGCTGCAGCCCCAAAATGGAGATAAACCCACTTCAAACTGAGATAAACCCACTTCAAATCGAGATAAACCCACTTCAAATCGAGATAAACCCACCTCAAATCAAGATAAACCCACTCCCAACCCTGGTGGGGCCTGGCTGGAGGGATCCCTGTGATCCCTGAAGGAATAAACCGACCCAAAGTGGCACCAGTCCCACTCAGAGGCTACAAAACCCAAATAATTTCACTACAGAGGTGCTGCCCTCCCTCAAATGCAGCCGGAGCTGGAAGCACCAGGAAAAGCAGGAATTATGGAGGAATTAAGAGAGCTCCTCTCTTTCCGAGGGTTTGGAGCTCCTGGTTGTTTGTGCCAGAGACACAGGGCTTAAATTAAATTTCTTCCGGCCCAGATGTGATGGGAGGGGGAGAAGGAGGCAGGAAACTCAGATTTTCCAACATATTTATTTAGTCCAGACTTCATCCACCCTCTGGACACGGTTTGGAGAGGCAGGTGAGGACACAGTAGCACAATTCCTGCTCAGGGACGTGTGGCCACACTGCCCAGAGCCACCAGGATCTCGGGGACACAGCTGGTGGCCACTGGTCTGGCACTGGAGGATCCAAGATTCCCTCTGGGAATTTTTATCCAGGTGCAATTCCCTCCTGAGCAGGGCAGGACACCCAGCTGGGATGGTGGGATCTGTTAAACCCAACACACAACTTAAATGTGTTAAATCCCTGGCACTTCTCCCAGTCTGGGGAAGGGATGGGAGAGGGAGCAGATCCTGCAGGTGAGGATCCACATTTCATGGATTCTCCATCCCTGGAAATGTCCCAGGACAGGTGGGACAGTGTGGCAAGCACATTTCTCTTCCTCTCAGGATTTTTCATAGAGCAGCACAGAGAGAAGAAAGAGAAAACAATTTCTGTTTCTGCTCCTTGTTTTCCCATGTGGAATGTGTTTGGAGAATTGTTTCCCTGGTGTGTTGCTTGGTTGGATTCTGGTGAGGATTGTTTGAGCCTGGTGGCCAATCCAACCCACCTGGGGCTGCACTTTCGAGTTGAGTTAGAGTCAGAGAAAGTAGTATGTAGTTTTAGTATCCTCCTTTATATAGTATATGAATGTATTTTAGCATAGTTATAATAAAGAAATCATTCAGCCTTCTGAACTGAGTCGGACATCAGCGTTTCTTCCCATGGGGTTCACCTGCATTTACAATAGGACAGGACACGAATCAACCTGGGGTAGTGGAAGGCGTTCCTGCCCGTGGCAGGGGGTGGAACAAAATCATCTTTAATGTCCCTTCCAAGCCCAAGCACTCCAGAATTCCCTGCTCCGTGCCCTGGAGCCAGCTGGAATCCTGGGCTGGGCTGGAATTCCACTCTAGTGGAGCACAGGCAAGGCTTTGCTGCAGCAGCAAGTGCTGACACCATCAGCAGCCACTGATTTAATTTGATTTTCTCTCCTGACTGGTGGCTGCTCCTAACGAGGCTCACATGGGATAGGGAGGATGCAGGATTCAGTCTGGATGTTGTGCAGTGGCAGAGTCTTAAATTTTAGATATTCCCAGCACAAGGCTGAGAAATATCCACGGAATAAACCAGTTTGGATTAGCAAGGAAGGAAATGGGTGCTTTGACAGCACTGATGAATCTTTCCTTACCAATATTGTGTTTGTGTGACAAAATGATGCTGCCAGCAACCACCGAATCCCAGAATTTGGGTGGAAAAAGCTGTGGAGGAGACTTTTGGGCATGATTCATAGAAAGGAGGGGAAAAAAAATGCAGGAACAGGAGGAAGAAGCCCGAAGAGAGGAAAAATTTCTGGGCGTAGCTTTGTAGCAGCAGAGTTTATTTGCTCTGCTACCTGAGCACAAGCAAGCTCTGTGTGTCCCAGCCCATGGAAAAATTCCTGCAGGGATCCATCCAGAGGGAGAGCTTGGAAAAGCAGTGTCAGCTTATCACAGCTCCCATTTGGGAAATGGCAAAACCAGGAATGACCCAAATCTTTTGATGGGCTCGTGGATTTCTCCTCCTTCTGCCACACAAAGGAGGAGCTCCCCTGCGGGAATCCAGAGCTTCCCTCTGGCTGCCCTGGGACCCTGGCAGGGCTCAGGAACCCCCCTGGACAGAGCCCCCAGAGACACTGGCTGTGATCTCTGGCCATGGAAAAGAGTTTTCAATCTTACAGGATCAATTACCAGCTCTGAGTGTTTGATATCAGTAATAATTAAGTGTGGCACGGGTGCAAAAGTAAAATTTTAGGATTCTAGATGAGGGGTCCAAAGGGGACAAGCTGGAGGAAATTGGGTGTGCCTTGTCCTTTTTCTCCTTCTTCATGCCCTCCATGTCTCACTGTGGTGTTGGCATTTTTCTGTTGGTTCAGGCTGGGGACACACTGTCCAACGTAGGTGACAGATATTGGCACGTTCTTGTAAATCCAGCCCAGGGAGTTTCTGGTATTTAATGTTTGTCACATCCCACTGAGGGCAGAGCCCCACACGCTGCCCTGCAGGACAGAGCTGGGCAGGGCAGCAGAACATGTGAGAGATCAACAGAATAAACAACCTGGAAACCAGCACAGACCAATTATGGCTTCTGCTTTGGCAGGGGGCTGACAGACAGAGACTTTCTACAATCCTGGAATCATCAATAGCTCAGATTCCGACAGTCCCCGAGCGGGGTGAAATCCCCAGATTTGTCACATTATTTTTGTCCAGTTTTTCCTGTCCAGGGAAAATGGAATCAGTGCTGTTGGATGGGGAAAATGGCATTTTCCAGCTGGGAGAAGCAGGAGACACGTGGAGATGCCCTCCAGGTATGGGGACAGAGTCAGGGCCACTCCATGGGAACACCAATCCAACCGGACGAGCGGGTTTAGGAGGGATGGGATTTATCCTGAAGGATGAACCAAGAGCAGCTAAACCAGGCTTTAGGGCAGAACTCCCACAGAATTCCCCTGGGTGCTCCACCACAGCAAAGTGACACTCCCTGCTTCTCCTGGCCTTCCCAAGGCTTGGAATTCCATCCCTGCCAGCCTGGCAGGATTTGTTATTCCAGGAATTCCATCCCTGGCAGGATTTGTTAATCCTGGAATTCGATCCCTGGCAGGATGTGTTAATCCTGGAATTCGATCCCTGGCAGGATGTGTTAATCCAGGAATTCCATCCCTGGCAGGGTTTGTTAATCCTGGAATTCCACCCCTGAGAGGGCTTGTTAATCCGGGAATTCCATCCCTGGCAGGATCAGTTTAGTCCTGGAATTCCATCCCTGAGAGGGTTTGTTAATCCAGGAATTCCATCCCTGTCAGGATTTGTTAATCCTGGAATTCGATCCCTGGCAGGATGTGTTAATCCAGGAATTCCATCCCTGTCAGGATTTGTTAATCCAGGATTTCCATCCCTGGTAGGGTTTGTTAATCCTGGAATTCCATCCCTGGCAGGGTTTGTTAATCCTGGAATTCCATCCCTGGTAGGGTTTGTTAATCCTGGAATTCCATCCCTGGCAGGATCAATTCAATCCAGGCTGGCTCCTGCTGAGCAGGGCGGTGTCAGGCACAGTCAGGTCTTTGTTCCGGAAGCCGCCGCCTAAAACTGGAATTAAATCCTGAATTAAATAAATTTCGTCTGCTCCGGAGCCACGTGTCCCTGTGTTTTCAGAGGGTGGGGTTGGACAGCAGCCCCTGCTGGGATACCCCAAAGGAAAGAGGGAAAAAATCCCCAAAAATCCAAACCAGCAGCACTAAAACCAACCCTCACCTAAAACTGCTCTTAAATTTTGGGACTACAGGAGCTGTAAAGAGGGGAAAAGCTGCAGGTTGTGGTTTCGCTGCTGGGTTTTGAGGTTATTTTCCCAGAAAATGAGCACATCCAGCTCATCAGCAGCAGGATGTGAGGCTGCTCAGACAAATCCATGCTCCAATCCCTTCCCAAGCTCCAATCCCTCTCCATCTTCCAGTCAGGAGCTGGAAATTCTGAGCTCGGTCAGGCCCAGGGCGCTGATTTGATGTTGTAGAAATGTGCTCTGGAGAGGGATCAATAGAAATGTTTATTTCAGGATGTGGCACCTCAGAGGTTGGGAGCTGAAAACATCCAAAAACATCCCAGGCCCAGCTCCCAGCCTGGCCTGGCGGGAGCTTCACAGCCCGGGCAGGGCTGGGGGATTGCCTTGGGAAAATCCCCTGCTGGAGCAGGGAATTCCCACTCCTTTTCTTAGAAAGAAGTGAATCGAAACCAGATTTGGGGGCCCTGATGGGCTCAGAGTGTGCTGGGCGAGAAAAAGATGAAATCTGAAAAATCTGAATTTTCTGCTGCCCTCAAATCCAAGCCAAGCCAGCCACTGCTCCTGTTTGACAGAAACTCAGGGGGTTTTGCTGGAATGCTGCTCTGGATCCAATCATGGAATCATGGAATGGTTTGGGGTGGAAAAATCATAGAACATAATTTAATTCTAAGCCTTCCACTGTCCCAGGCTGCTCCAAACCCCAGTGTCCAACCCGGCCTTGGGCACTGCCAGGGATCCAGGGGCAGCCACGGCTGCTCTGGGAATTCCATCCCAACCCCTCCCACCCTCACAGGGAACAATTCCCAATTCCCAAAATCCCATCTGGCCCTGCCATCTTCCATTTTAAAATCATTCCCCCTTTTTCCATCACTCCATTCCCATCTCCAAAATCCCTCTCCAGACTTGTCCAAAGCCTCTGTTGTGTTTTGGAATCTTCCCACCACACTTTGTATTTTTGTTTTCCAGCTTTTTTTTTTTCCCCCACTGGTCTGAAATCAGTATCAGAGAATGGGGAAGAGTCTCTTCAGCCCTTCCTTAAGGTTTTTTTGGGTCATTTCTTAGCAAAAATTCATTGCAGAGCAGCCTGGCACAGTGGGAGGTGCCCCTGCCATGGCAGGGGTGGCACTGGGTGGGCTTTGAGGTCTCTCCCAGCCTCAAACCAGTGTGGGATTTAATTTTTCCACTCCCTGCTGGGTGGGGGAGCCACTTTCAGATGTACCAGGGGGACAAAGCCCTTCAGGGATCACTGAGGCAGATTTCTGGTGCAGAACCGAGACCACACTTCCCTCTGAGTGGCACAAAACCCTCAGAGAAAGCCACAGAGAAGAGGGAAAATGCCAAAAACAGAAAAGAAGGAAACCCCAAACTCTTTAGAAAAGCTTTCGTGCTTCTCTGTGTAATAATAATAATGCAATAATAATGAAATTCTGCCGTTATTATGATGAAGTTTTAATAATAAAGTCTCCACAGCAGCACAGCCATTCATTTTTTGCCCTCCCAAGCCAGGTCAGCCTATGAGGCTCCAGCTTTAGTGCTTGGCCGGAGCAAGCAGAGCTTTTTGGACAAGAACTGAGAGGCTGACAAGGAACACAGTGTGCAGGACATGTGCAGGCACTCGAACAAAAATGCAAATCCAACTCTCCAGTCTCCAGCTTTTCCGGTCGGAAAGGATTGCCAGAAAATAACTCCAGTCAGGGAAAACAAAAAAGATGCTGCTGCTGCTGGAGAAATTCTCTTCAATTGTTTCCCAACTCACTTTCCTTTTGAAATAACTGAGGAGGATGTCAGGACACAGATCCTGATTCCCTCTCCCTGCTCAGGGCAGCCTGGGCATGGATTTGAGCCTGATTTCCAGCCTGGAAGGGTTCGAGGTGGATCCTGAGCTCTTTGGGATGATGTTAAATCCCAGCCTCTGGGGATTTCTGGCTGCCCTGGACAGGGCTGATCTCAGCCAGGTGGGAGAAGGGAAAAAAATCAGGGACTCATGGAATGATTTGGGAAAGGAAGGACTTAAACACCACCTAATTCCACCTCCTGCCACTGGCAAGGAACTGCTGCCCCATCCCAGGTTGCTCCAAGCCCCATCTTGGACACTTCCAGGGATGGGGAGTCCACACCCAAAGAGCTTTTTTCCCCAAAGCATTTGGGAATAACCTTTTTGGGAAGTTTCTTATTTGGGAATAACCTTTTTTGGGGATAAATGAGAAGGTGGCAGCAAATTCCAGGAAGGAAGAGGAGCCCAGAGCCAGCAGAGGAGGCAGAGGAGGGAGGGATAGGAAAGAAAATCCCATGGGAGCTTCCACTATCTGAGCCACCCTCCAAGGAACCGCCGGGTGTTTGATGAGGGAACAACTTTGCAACCAAGCAGGATTACAGCAAACAAATCTCTGGCTTCTCCAGCAACGCCTATTCCCAGAAAAAAACCTCCTCAAAGCCCCTCTTCATCATTCCCATAGGATGGGAAGAAGGAAAATGTCACATCTTGGAGGGGCAGCTGAGCCCAGAGCGACTCTCCTGGGTGAAGCGCCCTGAGGACAAAGGCTCTGCTCCAAAGGGAGCTGCCAACATCTCATTCCCACTTATCTGTTGGAACTCAAAATGTCCCTCAGACATTTTTGGAGGTTCCGGGCCCTGGTCAGAAGCATTTGAGACCCTGGCAGGCAGCTGCAAACAGCTGTGATTTTGGGTTTGAACCATGGAATGAGTTACCAACCTTACAGGTGGAACAAGAAGTCACAAAAGGTTAGATATTAGAGTAGAAGTAGTCACAAAATAGAGGGAAGAATTTCTGAGTGCTGTACAGGGGGGTTTTAACACCTGTACAGGGGGGGTTTTACTTTGTCCATGGGGGTCAGAGGATTTAAGATGGATTTGGGATTTGGGCCTGTCCTGTCCTCCCTCTTTCTCCTTCCTCACCTCCATGTTCTTGGTGATGTTGGCACTCACAGATTGGTTTGGAGTAGAAAAGCACCATTTAATATAGGTAATAGGCATTGGGGAAAAACTGTAACCATGTAACACGTAATGTACCATATAAAAGATAGAAAAGCACCATTTAATATAGGTAATAGGCATTGGGGAAAACTATAAACATTTAACACGTAATGTACCATATAAAAGATAGCAGCAGCCCTGGGCGGGGCAGAGAAGAAGAAGGAGAAGGAGAAGAAGAAGAAGAAGAAGAAGAAAAGGAGTCAGAGAGGATGTCAGGGTGTGTGTGTGCCCCTGCCTGAGCTGTGAGCAAACCACAGCAGCCCCAGAAGAAAATCTTTTAGATAACATGCAATAAACTGCCTTGGGACCGAACAACAAGAGGCTGCTGAGTTTTCTTTGGAAGCACGGCTTGGAGGAGAGACTTTTCCACCACACAGAACCCCTGAACCAGGCCGGGGTTCTGACATTATCCAGCTCCAAAACCTCCTGGAATCTCCTCCCAGCCCCTAAATCAGCATTCAAACCCTGAGCAAGAGGGACACCAAAAAACTCAATCCCTCCAAGCCACCGTCCCAACAAACTCCCAAAAAAATTCAATCTCTCCAAGCCACTGTCCCAAAAAATCTCTGGAAAAATTCAATCCCTCCAAGCCATTATCCCAACAAACTCACAAAAAAATTCAATCCCTCCAAGCCACTGTCCCCCAAAACCGCTGGAAAAATTCAATCCCTCCAAGCCACTGTCCCCCAAAACTCCTGGCAAAACTGGTCAGAGAGGCAGGACAATAAATCAGGATGTGCAGCAGCTGTCAGGGACAGGAATCCTTCCCTGCCAGCTTTTCCTGCCAGGTTTAATTCAGGATCAGCCAATCTGAGTTTGGATATCACAGAAGGACAGAGGTAACAGCTAAAGGAGAATTATTTAGGTTGTAAACACACAGCAAAAAAAAAAAAAAAAAACACCTTAATCTTGACCTGAAACTTCAGCCAGAATCTTGTGCTGATGTAGCTGGGTAAAATCTAAATAAATTAAAGTAATTTCCTGAATAGAAAAGGTGCATCCCAAAGCCTTTTGGTCGTTTTCATGAAGGAAACTTTATCTACTCTCATTAAGCAGTGAAGGATCTTTGAGTTCTCGTACAAAGCAAATAAATACAGAAATAAACAGAAGGAAAATTGAGATCAGCTGGAGCCTAAAATCCCTTTTCAGCACAGACGGTTTGGGGGATGAAATCCATCAGCTTTGCAAAGTCTGCCCTGTGCTACTCACTGAGATCAAGGAGCTCCAGATGATTCAGATTTCTGCCTTTCCTTCAAAAGAAGCCACAGAAAAATCTTCAGTTTTCCATGGACAGACAGAACTGGTGGCCCAGACTCGCTGGTTATTAATAAATCCACTTTAATCACCCTGCTGACGAGATTTTGGGGTGGTTTGTGAGGTCATAGCACAAAGATATCAACTGGAAAGCACCAAAAAATCATTGATAACCTTCAAATTATCTCCACAATTTCCCTGTTTTAAACATATCACAGGTTTTCTGTAAGAACTCCAGTCATGCATTTACTGTGCACAATTTATTTGGGGTTCAAATTTTCGTTTTTTCAGTGGACAGCAGAGCACTGATCTCTACATCATTTCCCAAACTTGGTGTAAATTCATCCCTTAATTCTGATTTTTCCTCTGCACACAGGATCTGGCATGAAAAGGGGCTAAAGTTAAAGGATAAAAGAATGAATATAAAATTAGGCAATTTCCACATCAGTGTTGTTCATTTGAGGAGAAAATTTAATGTTTTCAGAGTAAATTTTGTAGCAAATGGCTCCTCAAATAGCTGTGAAAATAAATTTGGCTTTAAAAGAACATGAAAATCAATTTGGGTTTAAATGAACATGAGAATAAATTTGGATTTAAATGAATATGAAAGTAAATTTGGTTTTACACGGTGACTGCTAATGTTACAACAAAGGGCCCAGAGCAGCCACCAGCCAAGTATGAAGATAATAATTTAAAAAATCAGGGGAAAATATGGATTTTCCAGAGTGGGGTGGTTAATTCCCAGAGTTAATTACAGAGGTAAATAATACCTCGAGGGGCTTTAAAGGGACTTTCCACAAGGGCATGGAGTAATAGGAAAAGGGGGAATGGCCTGGTTTAAGTTGGCCTTGGACATTTTTGGGATGAAGAAACCACAGCTTCTCTAGGAAATCCATTCCAGGGAGGAATTTCTTCCCAAGATCCCATCTAATCTAAATTTAAAGCCTTTCCTCCTTATCCCATCTCTCAAACTCCCTGTGAAAATTCCCTTTCCAAGCTGATTTTATGGCACAACTGGGATGGCAAGCTCTGGCCAGGATTTAAGGCAGAGGTGCCAAATCCTTTGGGGCAAACCCTTCCCTCCCCACCTGGAATTCCTGGCAATCCCAGATTTGTGACAACTCCAGCCCAGTCCTGGATACCCAAAAAAACCGTGCTGATTTCAGAGAAATATTTTGGAAAATACGATGACATGGTGCTGACAGCTCCCCCCTCATCCCGCCGGGATGCTCCCGGTGCTGACAGCTGCTCCAGACAAAAATAAAGAAAAAAAAACAACAAAACAAAACATGGAAAATCCAGCTCCAAACAAGCTGCTCTCGAGGATTGCTGGAAATATTTTTCCAATTTCCAGTGTCACTTTGGAGTTTTTAAACCAAACCGCCGCAATTGGAACCCAAAGCTGCGCCTGTGCAATTCCAAAGGGAACCGATCCAAAGGATTTGGTGAGGGGACTGAGACAGAGTGAAAATTTAACAGGGTAGAAATCCATCTAGATTTAGGTAAAATGTCCCACTTTAAGCTTGCTAAATATGCTGTTTAGTCTGGTAACTGCAGGCTAAAAAAATCTATTTTAGCTAAGGAGAAAGAATGCAAATTTCCACACTAAAAGATAAGAAATAAAAGATTCCTCAGACCTTAAAACGGAGAAGGCAGAGTAACCCAGGAGTTCTTTCTGTACTTTCTGACAAAAACTGAGTACAAGTGTAACCAGCTGTGAGTGTAATGTGAAATCAGCAGAATGAATATGCATGAACCTATTGGGAAATTCTATGCATATAGAAATTAGTAAGAATAATAAAAAAGGATCGGGAGTTCTCAGAGGTACGCAAGTCCATTAAAGGGCAATGAGTCCTGACATGCGTCCAGTGCTGTGAATAAACAAACCCATTCCCTAAAAATCTTTATTAAAATTCTGGAGTTTGATTTTTCATCCGCGTTTCAGGACAAAGGTTGGAAAGGATGGACAGAGAGAGGATTTTTGGAAAAACTCTTCCTCAAAGTGGCAAATCTGTGCTAAATTCGGGATTAGCTGCCCGATGTGGAGTAGGGAAGTGAAGCAATTAGGAGCTGATTGAGATAATTAAGAGCTTTCCTAGAACTTCGGAGGAACCCTCAGCCTCTGGAATTGCCGGAATTTCGCCTGCAGGGCAGGAGAGGTAGATAAGAGTGGAGGCAAAGAAAGTGCCAGGGCTTTGTGCCCTTGCCAAAATTTCATTTTTTTTTAACAGCCAGGCTAAAAATCCTTGGGATCATCCCGCTCCAATCCTGTTTTTCTGCATTTTATTTTCCCTATTGAAAGCACAATTACACTCACATTATCCAGGAGCTATTTAGGCTGGATTAAAATTTAGGAGAGACTCGGGTGAGCCCCATCAGGTGGGAATGTGGCACCCCAAGGAAAAGCGATGTCCTGGGCTCAGATTCCCCAATCCCGCTGCTGTGTGTGGGTGCAAAATTTAGGATGGGATAAATCTGGACTAATTTTAGCCCTAAAAATATCTAAGCCAGTCTAAACTCTGCTCCCTTTATAGCCAGGGGAGGTTGGGAGGGCACTGCCAGAGGGGGATCCAAGCTCCTTATCCCGGAGATTTATCTTGGGATGGGAACAAACCCGACAAGGAGGCGCCTCCCTGCTCCTCTCTCCCCACATTAATAGAATAAACTGATGGAGCTGGATTTTCCCAGAAAATCAGCTTCATCCTGAATATCCCTCCCTTTAAAAGTCTCATTTTCCTGGGAATTTTTTGTGAATCTGAAGCTTTCAAGCAGGTAGGCCCTAAGCACAACTTGTAGATCAGCATAAATTTGAAATACTTATTATTCATCCCACATGGATTATTTTTTTCCAAGAGCTGCACAAACAAATCCAACATCAACATCGTGACTTCCCCACGTTATCCAGGGACCAGGGAATAAACTGATGGAGTTGGATTTTTCCATAAAAACAGCCTCATCCCAAACATCTCATCCTTTACAAGTCTCCTCTTGCTGGGAATTTTTTGGGAATTTGAACTTTTCTGGAAAGTAGAACCAAAGCACAACTTGCAGATAAGCAGGGCTGGCATAAACTTGAGATATTTATTATTTACACTACACCGATTTTTTTCTGTCCAAGAGCTGCACATGCTGATCCAACAGCATATAAAATGTTTTAAATAAAATAGAAATAATAGAAAAATATATTAAGATAGAAATAAATGTACTTGTAAAGAAAACATATAAATAATTTTTAAATATATAAAAATATTAAAAATATATTTTTTCTGCCTTTTTTCTAAGGCTTCATTACTGTGATTACAGCACCAATAAAACAGTAAAAAAACCTCTCCACCAGGAATAAATTGCCTTAAAACTTCCAAAGGAATTGCTCAAGGCTTTGGAGATGAACTTTCCTTTAGAGGAACTGCATGGATTCACAGAATTCTTTGGGAATTTGTGTGTCCCGAGGATTTCTCCTGCCTGCAAAAGCAGTTACAGCACTGGATTTTAATACTGAAAAGAGTGAAACGCCCGAGGTGGATCCCGGCTTTTGCACACAGGGCGGTGAGATAAAGATCGAATGTCGGGAATTCTATCCATCCCTCCCGTTTGGGAGCAGGGAGACAGCTGGAAGTGGAATCAGCACATGGGGGTGAGCCAGGCAGGAGAAAGGGGAACGGGAGATTCCCAGCGTGGGGAAATCTCGGCTCCAGGTCCCTGCCAGAGCCGTTTCCAGGCGCGCACAGCTGAGCCCTGAGCTGCGCTTTGATGCTGAGCGAACACCGAGGGAAGGAGCTGCCTGTAAGACGTGGCTCATCCCATTTTTCACTTGGAAAAGACAAGGGAAAAAACAAAAATCCCACCCCGTGAAAGAGTTTTGCTGTATGACATCACCCCGGGTAGGAACAGAGATGGAAATGTTCCTTGGGAATTCCAGGGATGGGGATCTGCCCTTGGTAGCTTGGGAGGGGAACTGGGGGAGGCTGAACTCAGGGAATATCCTATTTATGGGATATGGGAGACACGGGAATAACACAGGGACTGGCTTGGTCTTAACACAAGGGAGGAAAAGGAGAAGGAGAAGGAGAAGGAGAAGGAGAAGGAGAAGGAGAAGGAGAAGGAGAAGGAGAAGGAGAAGGGAAAAGAGAAAAATAAAAAAATAATAAAATAAAATAAAATAAAAATAAAAATAAATAAAAATAAAAATAATAAAAAAGAAAAAGGGAAAGGGAAAGGGAAAGGGAAAGGGAAAGGGAAAGGGAAAGGAAAAGGAAAAGGAAAAAGAAAAAGAAAAAGAAGAAAAAGAAAAAGAAAAAGAAAAAGAAAGAAAAAGAAAAAGAAAAAGAAAAAGAAAAAGAAAAAGAAAAAGAGAGAAAAAGAATAAAAAAGAAAAAGGGAAAGGAAAAGGGAAAAAGGGAAAGGGAAAGGGAAAGGGAAAGGGAAAGGGAAAGGGAAAGGGAAAGGAAAAGGAAAAGGAAAAGGAAAAGGAAAAGGAAAAGGAAAAGGATGATCCTTTTTAGTTTTTTATCCTTTTTGATACGTGCAGGAAGAATGTCCTGGATTGTTAAGGGAATCCTCCTCCCCAGCTTTAGGAAAATGTTTCTGTCCTGAATAACCTGGGTGCCTTGGAAAAGGGGTTGCAAAGGAAGAATCCCATCTTTTTTCCTGAGAAGATGAGCAGTGTTTCCAAACTGCCAAGCTGGGAGAGATGTCCCGGCCAAAACAGAGGAACTCACAGGCTTGTCTTGAAATTCCCATTAACTTTAGCAAGAATTTAGGGACAAACTCATAAATACAGCTGGAATTCATACAGAAAGGCCTCAGGGACAGTTTCCTAAATGCCAGCAAGTTGGAATAATGGGATCATGGAATAATGGAATCAGGGAATCGTGGAATCATGGAATGGTTTGGGTTGGAAGGGATTTTAAGGATCGCTCATTCCCACCCCTGCCATGGCAGGGACACCTCCCACTGTCCAAATGCTCCAAATCCCAGTGCCCAACCTGGCCCTGGGCACTGCCAGGGATGAGAACTCCACAACCTCCCTGAGCAAGTCCCAAAGCTCCCTGAGCAAAGCCCAGCTCATCCCTTTTCTCCCGCTGCCAATCCATGCTTTGGGACTTTCTGGACTGGGAAGTTCTCCCAGCTCCCGTGGCTGGACATGGCCACAGCCACCACAACCAACCACTGCAGCCTGCTGAGGAAATTCCCAGCTTTTGGGCAGAATCCGTGGGATGGGGCATCCTTTGGAGGATCCCATCCCACTCCTGGTGTCCCTCCAAACCCTGGGGGTAACCGTGGTCACCAGAGGGCAGGAGGTGACCCCGCACACCACGGGGGTCAGCCCTGCACTGGTTCCCTGCACTTTTGCCTCCTGAATCCTGGATCCAGCTCCTGAAATCCAAATTCCTCACGGAGTGAGGCTGCAGGGCTGACCCAGGTCAAAAATTCAGCCATGGGGTGGCCTAGGGATTCATTCCTTTCCTTGTTTTTCCCCCAGATCTTATCTGGAGTGAAAGCTGCTGGAGAGACACTCCCAGGGTTGAACAGGGAGCAGCACCCTGGGCAAGGCCACGAGATGTCCCAAATCTCCAAGGTCAATTCCATGATGACTTCCCAAACATTACATGGGATTTTCTGCATCGCTGGGAGGATTTTGGTGAAAACACAGCAACCACAGGTTGTGCTTTATCTCCAACCATTTCTCTCCCCCCAGACCTCACAGTGGGGGCCTTTTTGAACAGGATTTTTTGGTGTGAGCCCCCACGGAAAGGAGATCTTTCAGCAGGGATAATTCCAACTGGAAACTCAAACGTATTTTATGACAGCTCCACATCCCTGTGTAGGGTCCATTCTTCTCCAAACGGGTTCTCCCCTGCCAAAAATCAGTGTAGGATGTTCAGGGAAGGAAGATGAAACCCTTCCAGGGTGGTTGGGATTTCTGTTTCCAGGAGCAAAGCCAAGGAAAGCTGCACTGGATACTCGATGCTCCAACATCTCTGAGAGATTTGGTGGTGGGAGAGTGGAAGAGAGAGGTCAAAAAAGAGACTCAGGAAGTTCCACCTTGCTATGGAGCTCTGGAACCATCCTGGTTTGGAAAACAGCTCCAGGATTTAAAGATTTCCTCCCCAGAGCACGAGGCAGCACAAAGGACAGGGGTTTGGATTATCATCCATGGCCTTAATTCTTGCCATTGTCTCCAGGAGAGTGCATGGCACATTCCTGAAATCACAATCAGGTGTGGAGTGCTTCCATATCCTCCATTCCCCTTGGGATTTCATTTGGATGGCCAGCAACTTCCAGCCAAATCTGCTACAAAAAATACAAATAAACCAAAGGTACAGGATATTTACTTTAGGTTTGGATGTGGGTTGTGGATTTTTGGGTTGTTTCTTTTTTTTTTTTTTTTTTAGGTTCTTTTTGTTTGTTTGTTTTTGGTTTTTTTTTTTAATTAAAGATTGAGCCTCTGGGTTCATTCTGGCTTTTTTTTTTTTTCCCCTTTCTTATCTGAAATATTTTCCATCAGCTGCCTGGGAAGCTGCTGTGGAAGCTCCACTGGACGTTTGTGGTGCTGGCACAGGGTGCAGGGAGACATCAGCCATGGCACCAAGGCTTTCCAGTAAAGCTGCATTTTTGTGGCTGGCTGAATTCACTGCCTGTGAAAGGTGACTCAGGGAGAGCTGTGAAGGCTGAGATCCATGAGAAAGAGGAAAAGCAAATGATTTTCCTACTCAGCATCCCCAGAATTCCCAAGGAGCTGCTCCAGGGGGAAGACGGGACCCTGCAGGACACTCAGGGAGCCCAGACCCTGCCGGGGCTGCCAGGAAACAAATCCACAGCTGGGATGGAAAGGAGCCAACTCATTCCTCGTGCCCCTGATCCAGCACCCCCAGAGGTGCTGGCACTGCCCAGGGAATGGGCACGGCCCCGAGGCTGCCAGAGCTGCAGGAGCCTTTGGCCAGCGCTGCCAGGGATGCCCAGGGTGGGATTTTGGGGGTCTGGGCAGGGCAGGGGTGGCACTGGGGGATCCCTGGGGGTCCCTTCCAGCTCAGGATATTCTGTGGTCATTGGATCGTTGGGTTCAAGTGCCTCAAGCCATTCACACCAACAGCTTCTCAACTTCCACATGGAATAATTTGGGATGGAAGAGAACTTAAAGTTCATCCCATCC
Source organism: Lonchura striata (assembly GCF_050655825.1). Taxonomy (NCBI): domain Eukaryota; kingdom Metazoa; phylum Chordata; class Aves; order Passeriformes; family Estrildidae; genus Lonchura; species Lonchura striata. Next base: position 117,279,540 of record NC_140703.1, on the reverse strand, counting down.
CACCCCTGCCATGGCAGGGACACCTCCCACTGTGCCAGGCTGCTCCAGCCCCAGTGTCCATCCTGGCCTTGGGCACTGCCAGGGATCCAGGGGCAGCCCCAGCTGATCTGGGAATTCCATCCCAGCCCCTGCCCATCCTCCCAAGGAGGAAATTTTTCCTAATATCTGATCTAAACCTGTAATTTTTCACTTTGAAGCCATTCCCTGTGTGCTGTCCCTCCATCCCTGGAAATTGTCTCTCTCCAGCTTTCCTGGGGCTCACCCTGAGCTCAGCCCAAAGCTTCTCCTGTGCAGGTGAACAATCCCAGCTGTGCCAGCCTTTCCTGCCAGCAGAGCTGCTCCAACCTGCCCTTGGCCACTTCCAGGGATTTTCCTCCTTGTCCCAAGTGTTCTCTCCATTTATTTGGGAATAATCCCCTTCTTCCTGATATTGGAAATCCTCAGGGGATCAAGCCAGGGTAACGACCAGGGATGTTTAATTGAAATTAAACTCTGCACCAACAAATGGGTGAAGCTTTTCCGTGGCAGCTCAATTCCATCTCAGGGGGAAACATTTTTCCAGTTTAAGGTACAATAATCTGCTTTTGGAATTCTCTGGATGCAACCCCACTGTCCTTACCCTGTAATTCCCATTCCTGCACATCCCCAGGGCTCTCAGAGCCAGGGGCAGGAGCTGTGCCTTTGAAGTGACTCTTACAGGACATTACAAATCCTCTGGAAATCTGCCAAAACCTCGGGTTTATTTTGAAATGTTTCAGTTTTTGACTCAAGAGCTTGTCTGCAGTCCTGGAAACACCATTAGGGGTCTGTGTGACTCAATTTATGACTCAGGAAACTGCTGCTTCTGTCTCTCAAAGCAGCACATTTGGAGATCCAGACTTCAGTCAAATTGAAGGCGGATCAAACTGAATTTTACTGAAGTTTTCCCCCCTCTCTGAGTAATTAAATTTGTCTGTACATTCAAAAAAAAAAAAAAGGAATAAAATAAAATAAATCCTCACTTTTGTAAGAAATGCCCACTGGACATTGAGATAATGGAGTTGTTTATCCCATGTCCTGGTTGCTCTTCACACCGCTTGTCTAAAATATGATTTTTTTGGCATTTTGATCTTTTATTAATTAATAGTTTCTTTTCCATGCCCACAAATCCAAGGTGCAGCTGTGTCCTCAGAGGTCCTGCCCCTTTGGAATGGGGCTACTGCATGTCCTCAGCAGCCTGAGCTGGAAATCCTTCCCCAGACAAGACAGAAAATCCCTCTGCTACAAGAACTGTGCCATTGCACAGCCTTCACACCACAAAACTGGAAAAACTGTTTTTTTTTGAAAGAATAATTATTTTTCTATAATATATTTAAGGATTATTCCAGGATTATTTTTGGGTTTCTTTTCACAAGTTCCTCCCCTCCTCCTCGAACCACACTGAACCCAGCTCAGGAGTTTTAACCTTTCAAAGTTGCACAATCTCTTGGCACAGAACTTTCCTCTCAGACTGGACATATCCAGAGTTAAATCTGATTTTCCTGCCTGTTCCTGCCCTGAGACTCTCCCCAGCCACCAGAATGACCCTTTTCCCCACAAGGGCAGAGTGGTTTCTCATGCTCTGTGCCCTCCTTGGCCAACCCCATCTTCTTGCCAAAAGAAAAGTAAAAAAAAAAGGAGACAAACAAACCCCAGTTTGTTCAGCCAAGGATGGAAAAAGATTCCAGAAATCCCCATTAATTTTAGGATTTAACTCTCTTGCAGCCCCTTTAGGCACTGGAAGAGCTCTGAGATCTCCCTGATCCTTCCCAGCTCTTCCAGAGGAGAAAACCAGGCCTGAGAATTTGATTTTAGTGCTTTCCACACCATGTCACAGCAACACTTAAATTCAATTTACGCTCCCAAATTCTCATATGTTACCTATAAAATTAAATTTTCTGTGGCTTGTTGAAAACCTTGAGTGGCAAAGCCATTGACTGAGGTCATCTCCACCTCATCCCACTGCTTTCCACCCCATTTGCAGGAAACATCCCCTAAAATCTGTTTTAGAACCAGCTCTAAGCAAGTTTCCTCTCCTCCCTTTCACTTCAGGCAGTTTCTCTTTCTTTTTTATTGCATTTCCTGCACAAATCTGCCAAGTCCAGAAAAATAGGAAGAGAAACTCCTTCCTTTCCCCTACCCCTGGCTGCAATATTTCAGAAAATATAGTTTAAATAGAAGTGTGTAATATCACATCATAAAAAACTCAGCGTTTAAAGTTTTAGAATGTAGTAATATATACAAGACACAATGAAAATTTAAAAACAGCAGCTAGCCCTTCTTCTCCACCTTCTTCTTCATTGTGTAATTAGATTTAAAAAATCCACATTACAAGCCACGAGTAGTTAATTATTAAGTTAAAAGTAAAAATAATTTAAGTATCATTTCTTAATTAAACTGTTTATCCTTAGAAAGCCTTATAGAGAAAGAAATACAACTGAATTTTTAATTTTTTAAAGTAGTATAAAACTCACAATTTATGAAACTATAATAAAGTTAGAAGTTAACATTGCTCTGTATTAGTTTTTTAGGGTGGTGCTGGAGAGGGTAAGAGAAGCTTTTGCTGAGTTTCCAACACTCAGGAAATGCAGCCTGGGAATGCTCCTCACAGCCAGGGAATGCTCCTGGGAAAAGCTGCCCCAGGTTCTGCCAGCACCTCCTGTCTGCAACAGGAGATCAGAGCCTGGGCAAGGAAATTCAGCTGGATCCAGGGAAAATTCTGCTGGTGTGGGCTGCAGAGCAGGGAATCAGGGAATATCCTGAGTGGGGAGGTGTTGGAACCCTGGTTATTGAGAATTTCAGATTTTCTGTGCTGCCAGGCACTGACCCCCAGGAGAACACTGCACTGACCTGAGGCCGTGGAGAAATTCCAAAATTCAACAATAAAACTGAGATTACAGGTGTGGAGTTGGAATGGAAGTGTGTGATAGCACAGGGTGGAAACTCAGAGTTGAAGGGTTTAGAATGCAGGAATAGATATAAAGCAAGATGGAGGTTTTGGGGTGGAGGCTGCTCCTTCTCCTTCGCCTCCTTCTCCAGGGGTTTGGGTGGTTTTGTGCAATTGGATAAAAAAGTCCCATTGTGGGCACGGGTGGTTGGGTATTGGGTTAAAAGTGAAAATAATTGAGGTGTCATTTCTTAATTGGACAGTTGATCCTTCAAAGGCCTTGCAGAGAGAGAGATGGGCTCCATTTTGAGTTTGTTGGAGTGAAGTGCTGCAGAACTCAGGGTTTGTGAGGCTGTGACAGAGACAAGAACTGATAAACACCTGAGTCCCAACAAGAAATCCCCTCTCACATTTAATCCTGATTTTGGCAAAAAAGAAGTAAAGGCTCCACAGGAAGGGATCCACAAGGATTGTGGAATTCTGTCCCTGCCCAGACCCCACCAACCCCACCCTGGGCATCCCTGGCAGCGCTGCCCAAAGGCTCCTGCAGCTCTGGCAGCCTCGGGGCCGTGCCCATTCCCTGGGCAGTGCCAGCACCTCTGGGGAAGAGCCTTTCCCTAAAATCCACCCTAAATCCCTCCTGGGCCAGCCCCAGCCAGGATCCTGTCCCTGTCCCAGAGCAGAGCTCAGAGCTGGAGCTGCAGCCCCTGAGGAGTTTCCCCTCACGCTCCTCGTCTCCAGCTGGACATTCCAAGCACCCTCAGTTGCTCCTCCTCCCCTCCAGGCTCTTCCCCATCTTTTTGTCCCTCCTTTGGGTGTTCTCCAATAGTTTAATATCTTTATTTTTTTTTATTGTGGTGCTCCAAACTGCCCCAGGACTGGAGGTGAGGCCAACCCCTCCCTAGGCCAGCTCCAATCCCATCCTTTTCCCAGGACAGGCTCTCCCTGACTCCCAAGGGATGGATTTGGAGCAGCAGGGCCTGAGTCACTCAGAGCTGCCCAGGACAAAGGGATCAGGAAGGCAGAGAAGGAAACTCTTCCTCTTGGATCCCTGCACATCATCCAAGAGAATTCACAGAATCACAGAATTCACAGAATCACAGAATAACAGGATCACACAATCACAGTATTCACAGAATCACGGAATTCACAAAATCACAGGATCACAGAATTCACAGAATTCACAGAATCACAGAATCACAGAATCATGGAATCACAGAATTCACAGAATCACAGAATTCAGAGAATCACAGAATTCACAGAATCACAGAATAACAGGATCACACAATCACAGTATTCACAGAATCACGGAATTCACAAAATCACAGGATCACAGAATTCACAGAATCACGGAATAACAGGATCACAGAATCACAGAATTCAGAGAATCACAGAATCACAGAATCACGGAATTCACAGAATCACAGAATCACAGAATTCACAGAATCACAGAATAACAGGATCACAGAATCACAGAATTCACAGAATCCAGAGAATCACAGAATCACAGAATTCAGAGAATCACAGAATTCAGAGAATCACAGAATCACAGAATCACGGAATTCCCAGAATTCCCAGAATCACAGGGTTGGAAGAGACCTTCAAGATCATCAACCCAGCCCCAGCACCTCAACCCAGCCCTGGCACCCAGTGCCACATCCAGGCTTGGTTAAACACACCCAGGGGTGGTGACTCCACCACCTCCCCGGGCAGCAATTCCAGAACTTTGTCACCATTTCTGTAAAAACTTTTCCCTGATGTCCAACCTGTATTTCCCTGGGTGCAGCTCGAGGCTGTGAGCTCTGGCTCTGTCAGCTCCTGGAGAAAGAGCCCAGCCCCAGCTGGGCACAGGCACCTTCCAGGAGCTGTGGCAGTGACAAGGTCACCCCTGAGTTTCCTGTTCTCCCCAGCTCCCTCAGTGGCTCCTCACAGGGCTTTCAAAGAGTTCCCAACTCTATAAAAACACCACGAGGCCAAGAGGAAAAACATCCACTCCAGGCTTTTCAAAACACAGCAACTTGATAATTAGCAAGGATTTTTTTTTTTTGTTTCTGGCTCCTCTCACACGTGCAGAACCCTGCCCACACCTCAGCTGCTGACTGGAAAAGCAAACACAGACACGAGTGTGAATTCCTGAGTTCCTGACGGGGCAGGAGGCATCCAGCCCTTGAGTCAGCCTTCACAAAAAAAGCTTTTTTGGGGGTTTTAAGAAGGAGTTTTTAGCCCTGGCCTGTAGAGGATGGGCTTGGGATCATCCCCTGCTCTGCCAACAGCACCAGGGCCCTGGCTGTGCTTCGTGTGACTGGAAATGTGAAGGGAAATTTGGGATCCAGTTAAAAGTTGCATTCAAGGAAAAGCTTTACTTCTTCCTTTTTGGGTTTTTTGGATTTGGTTTTTGGTGTTTTTGTTTGTTTGTTTGTTTGTTGGTTTTTTTTTTTGGTTTGTTTTTGTTTTAGTTTTTTTGGGTATTTTTTGTTTTTTGTTTTTGGTGGGTTTTTTGTGGGTTTTTTTTTGTTTGTTTGTTTTTTGGTATTTTTGTTTGTTTGTTTGTTTGGGGTTTTTTGTTTGTATTTTTTTGGTGAAAAAATATGGACAGAGCAGCTGGGGCTGCCCCTGGCAGTGCCCAAGGCCAGGTTGGACATTGGGGTTTGGAGCAGCCTGGGACAGGGAAAATTTCCCTGCCATGGATTGGGATGAGCTTTAAGGTCCTTTCAACTTCCACTTCCTGACCAGATTTTGGGATTTTGTGATTTCTTAACACCCTTTTCAGCTCATCAGCCCTCAGCTCCCAACCCTAAATCCTCATTTCCTAACTCAAAGCATCAGGGCAGAAAGGAGTGAATTCCCTCACACGGCAATATGGGAATCCTTGGGAATCCTAAATCCACCTCCAGGTTTGTAATTTCCCAAAATCCAGCAATCCCTCCTGGATCCCAGCTTTTCCTGAATATCCGGAGGAAACTCAGCCCAGCCTGGCTCCATCCATCCCAGCGCTCTTGACAAAGCAATTTCTAAATTTTTATTTAGGAATTTAATTTCATAATGTATTTATTTATTTATTTATTTATCTATTTATTTATTTTATTTAATGTATTTATTTATTTATGAATTTATTGTACTATTTATATATTGTAGTATTTATTTATTTAATGTATGTATTCATTTATTTAATATATGCATGTATGCATGTGTTTATTTAATTTATTTAAATGTTTAACTAAATAATTCATTAACCGAAGGTATGGTGATTAAGCACATTCATTAATGGGTGTGACCAGGCCAGGTTTAGGGGGCAGGAAGAAATTATTGTCTCTCCAAACCCCCCCTGGGAATCCTGAGCATCACAGGGGGTCGGTATTTCTCTTTTAAAGAAAATCATTAATAAGAATTAAAACGCCAAATAGAGAAATTCAGGATCTTTTTGCAATCATTCCCAAGTTTATTCAAAGCTGAAGAGATTTTAGGATCCTTAAAAATGTCATTTTTTAGGCCATTACCATTTTTGAGCAGGCTTTAAAAAGGAGTTTTTTTCCCTTAACAAATGGATTATTTTTTTCCCCTTTGCACCTCATAAAAATCCCAAAGTCTCCAAGGAGGATGCAGCCATCCAAGCCCATCTCAATTTATCTGAGGGATAAACACAGAATTACCTCAAGAAAAATACACAGAGCTGATAAAATTTATATGTGCGATAAAATAGATATAAATTATAAGTTATAAAATATAATAATAATTCTTATCATAATTATTTTATAATAATCTTTATATTATAATACATTTATATAAATTATATTATTTTATAATAATTATATTATAATATTTATAGTAGAATTTACTTTTATAATTTACAATTTTGTATTTTATATATTTAAATATTAAATATAAAGTATAATGTTATATTAAAATTAATATATTATAATATGAATATTATAATTTATATTTTATATGCTATATTTTCTTATTGTATGTTATATTTTATATTATTTATATTATCTATTATTGATATTATTTATTATTTTCTATTTTCTACTTTATACTTTATTTTTTATATCTTATAGATTATACATATTATATTATGTATTAAATAGCTATTTAAACTCCCCATGGAAATCCTGAGCATCACCGGGGGCCATATTTCCCACAAAAATGAAAAATTTAAGTTAAAATCAGCTGGGAATGCCCCAAATTCTCCAACTTTGTGGCAGAAAAATCCCATTTCCAAGCCAGGGGAAGCAAAAAATCCCTGCTGTGTTTTCCTTAAATAACTGCAGGTTTCAGGGAGAAGATGTGGGAGCAGAAGGAATTTTGGCAGGAGCAGTCAAGGGTCTGATCCCATATTCTGAGGGTCTTGACTTTTTAATTAATTAATTAACAAATAAATAATCATAGTAATAGTAATGATCATAATGATAATAATATGGATAATAATGAAAATAATGGTGTTAATAATGAAAATTAAAATAAAAATGAAATAAAAATTAAAATAAATAAAAAATATACAAAATGCAAATAATAAATGAAAATAATAAAAATTTAAAAATGTAAATTAAGAAAATATAGTATTTATTATTATTATTATTATTTATCATTATCATTATCATCATTATCATTATCATTATTACAGCCCTTCCCTAGACAAATTTTCTGGCTAAAATCAGAATCAATTTTGTTCCAAGCTGGGATCTGACAGGAATTTTCCTATCAGATTAATTAAATTAAATTAAACCACCCAATTAATGAAATTAAATTAAATTACCCCTGCTCTCCTTCCATCGTGCTGGGACTGGGTGGGCCTGGGATCCCTCTGGAGCTGGACAAAATTCCCTGCCTGGATTCAGAAAGGACCTGGCACCAAAATGATTAAAAATCCTGGAAAATGAGCTCCTAAATCCCTTGGGAACCTCAGGAAATGGGAAATTGTGCCCCTAAATCAGCCAAAAGTTGTTTATAACTTCCCAAAATTCCATTCCATGGAATCTTGGATGAGAATGAGAATTGAAATATAATTTTAGTAAAGAAACTTGCTTTAGCAAGAGGAGTAATGCAGGAAAATTTAGTTGTAAAAATTGGAATCAGGGAATCAGGGAATCATGGGATAGTAGAATAATGGAATCATGGAATCATGGGATGGTTGGGGTGGAATTTTTGGGATTTTGAGGTCATCCCATTCCCACCTCTGCCATGGCCAGGGACACCTTCCACTGTCCCAATGTCCAACCTGGCCTTGGGCACTGCCAGGGATCCAGGGGAATCTGGGAATTCCATCCCAGACCCTGCCCACCTTGCCAGGGAACAATTCCTGCCCAAAATCCCATCTGAAATTCCCAATTCCAAGAAAAAATGAACAGCCCAGCTTTGAAACGAAGTCCCTGGACAGCCACAGGAGTGACCTGTTCCCTTTTTCCCTGGGAAATCCGAGGATTCCAGGGAGCAGCTGGCTGTAACAGGAGCCCTGCGCCCCACACTCCCTTTTGGGCATGGATCCCAATAAAAATGGGGATATTGGGTGTCCTTGAGCAGGTGTTGCTGGATTAAAGGGGATAAATTCTGATTTTTACTGGATTAAAGGGGATAAATTCTGATCTGGGTCTTTTTAGCACTACTTAAATAAATATTATTCACTCTGCAACCTCCTTATTACCTACCAGGGAAGGAGGGATTAGGGTTTGTGTTTTAGGATTTTTTTTTCAAATATAATTTATTAAAAAATATATCAGAATTTTGTTAAAAATAGACATGATTCAGGACCAGAAGGAGCTGACAAGGAAGATGGAGAGAGACAATTTCCAGGGGATGGAGGGACAGGAGCCAGGGAATGGCTCCCACTGCCAGAGGGCAGGGCTGGGTGGGAGATTGGGAATTGGGAATTGTTCCCTGGCAGGGTGGGCAGGGCTGGGATGGAATTCCCAGATTCCCCTGGATCCCTGGCAGTACCCAAGGCCAGGTTGGAGCATCCTGGGACAGTGGAAGGTGTCCCTGCCATGGCAGCTTTTTAAGGATGGGATGATCCCTAAAATCCCTTCCACCCCAAACCATTCCATGAATCTGAAGACCTGAACTGAACTTGAGCAGGCAGAGGCAATTCATGAGGAGAAAAATCATTCCTGATCCTCCAGGAATTTCTGTGCTGGGAGCTTCACGGCTTTTTGTCGCTCTTCTGGCAAGAACAATGTTTGCTTTAGGGAAGAAATGATTTGATGCTGATAAGAAAATAGATCTCGTTCAGAGCGGGGAAAATCCTTCCTGGAGGTCACAGAGGTTTTGTGTTTGCTCTTAAGTAGGAGCAAGAACATTTGGTTTTACAGCTTCATCCCTCCTCACGTCTTTTTCTGTCGGCAGACACTGACCCTGCTCTGTGGCAGCTGCATCCCAGAATCACCAAGGTGGGAAGAGACCTCCAGGACCATCCAGTGCCACCAGCACCACCCCAAACCCTGTCCCCAAAGGCCACATCCAGACTTCTGAGCACTCCCAGAGTCAGTCACTCCACCATGGGCAACTTATTCCACTTCCTGACTGCTCCTGTGGGGAAAAACCCCTCAAATCTCTTTTCAGAACCTCCCCTGGTGCATCTTAAGTCTGTTTTTTTTTAATCCTTTCACTTGAGTTGTGACGTCTCAAAGATTGCACGAGACACAAACACAGGTCTTTGTCCCACTGATGGCCCCTGAGCCCAGAAGTGTTTCTCACTCTGTTCACCAGCTCTGATCTCCTCCAGAACTGCCCTGAGCACGGGTTAGATCAGCCCAACGACGTTCTTGGGGACATCAGGCTGCCAGGTGGCTGCAAACTCCCGAAACCCCAAAACCCGTGACGGGTCCGCCCTTTTAATTCCATTTATCCACCACCTCCTCCTTCCCCACTTCCCAGCCCCACGGGAGGGGGCAAACCCGCGTTCCCTGCCAGCAGCAGAGCTCCCGGCCCTTCTGAGAAACCAAAATAACCGAAAAAAGAGCTCGGCAGAGCTGGGGGACAGGAAGGCAGCGGGGGGAGCGGGGACGGAACTGCTGCAAGAGCAGCGCAGGGCCCTTATCAGCGCCAGGCAGGGGCTGCGGTTTGCTGCTCTCGCAACCCTCCTGCAACTGTCACTTGTTTTCCTACAAACAGGATGCCCCAAAGAGGCCGGCAGCTGGCCCAGGACTCCGGGGAAAGGGGGGTTTGGGGGTGCTTGGAGCCTCTCGGGGGTTTTTCCCGGAGGAAAAGTGGGTGCAGGTGTGAGGCGAGCGCCGCACTGCTGAGAGAAACTTCCAACTCCTCGTGGCGGTGGGGCTCGGTTGTGTGGCAGGGTTGAAGGGCTGAGCTCTCATTTTGCTCCGTTTTTATGATTCCGCCTCGGATTTGTTGTTGAGGGAGGGGTTGTGCTGTGCTGAAGCACCGAGGGAATGTCTCTGGTGCGCCCAGAAAAGTTGAGGATGCTCCATCCTTGGAATTGTCCGAGGCGATGGAGCATTGTCCAAGGAGCAGCCTTTGGGACGGAGTGGCAGGGGGTTGGAATGAGTCCTTAAAAGTCACTTCCAACCCAAAGCTTTCCTTGAATCCATGCAGATTCCCATGATTTCTTTGCTGTGCAGTCCCCCTTTGCTGGAGTGGGGGCTGAATTAATGGAAATGCTACTAAAAAGCCAAAGGAGCAACTGGAGGTGACCAAGGAAGGCCTGGAGGTGGCACTCAGAGCTCTGGGCTGGGGACAAGGTGGGCATGGGGCACAGCTGGGCTGGGAGGGCTTTTCCAGACCCCGGGATTTGGGAATTCTGGCGTTCTGTGCTCCCAGCCCGTGGATCCTGACACCATTTCCACCACCCTGTCCCAAATTTCGCAGCTCACGCTCCTCAAGGAGCACGTTCTGTTCTCCAAGGGCACTTGGGCTGTCCTACAGAGAAACCTGCCCTGCCAACCAGCGAGGCACCAGCCTGGAAATGTACCCTGAAGGGAGATATGGGAAAAACAAAACAAGCTCTGATAATTCCCTGGGCAAAGGTTATTCCCTGTGCCAGAGGTGGAGCCATTTCCAGCAGCAGCTTTGGCTTTGCACCCTGCAAGTGTTTCTGGAACTTCCCAGTGACAGAGAGAGCAGGGGGGAAAAAAAATAGCTCTGGAATTATTTTTTATTTTTTTAAATGAAGTTATACTTTTCAATTATTTTATGAAAAACAAAATAAAATAAATAAATAATTTTAAATGCATGAATGAAATCTTTGTGTGCCACAACAACCTCCTGCTCTGCTGGAGCCTGGGAGGATTTTAGGGAGTCTATCAAGAATATCCTGAGTTGGAAGGGACCCAGCTTGATGTCCAGAAACAGCTCTTGGCATTTTCAAGTTTTCCTGCTGCTCAAAAGTAACAGGAGAATACTTTTTTCCCTGGATTTTTTTGTGGTTTTCATTTGAACAGCACTGCAGCTGGAGAGGTACAATATCAGAGCCCTGAAATAATGCGTGGTGCTCAGGAAACTTCTGATTAAGACATCAGCTCAATTCAATCTGAATTTTGAGGCAAACACGAGATCTCTTGGGAGATAATTGTAAAACTGAGGTTCTCAGAACTGCTGAACTTATGATCTGATCATTCCTCCCTAATTCTTCATCCATGAAGATGAGGAATTCCTTATTCTCAGAGATATTTAAGCATTTCAGGATGGATTTGACTAAGTTTGGGTGCCACTGGGGCCAAACTGAGCTGCAAACTCCTCTCTCAGGCTGCTTTTGTGGAGGCAGAGCTTGAGTGATCTCTCCTCGTTGTCTCTGGCCCTCCCCCAGCTCTTGTGGTTTGTGGGCCAACTTTGCTAAAGTTGATAGAGCAGAAGTGGGCTGAAGTTCCTTTGGCTTTCATGAAACGTGGCTGAGAGGCTCTGTCAGAGCTCCCTCCCAGCTGAAAGGAGCCTGAGGGAGGTTTTAGATTCCTGGGGAAAGGAAAAACCTTCCAGCAGATAAAATCCCGCCCGGATTTTGGAGACCTCAGGAACGAAGCACATCCATGTCTGTAAGAAATCTGGGTCTGCCCAGGACAGCATCTCCTGGGTTTTTAATTGCACCAAACCAGACTTGCCTTGAATTCAGGTGATGCTTCAATGTGAAATTTTACCCTCCATGGAGAAGACTTTTAGTGGTTTTGCACATTTTCAGTGAAAGCTTTTTGGAATTTCCCACTAAAGCAAGGCTTAGCTAGAAAAAGGACAAATTATCATGAGAAGCGAGAGAGATTTTTCACCACCTTGCACAGGTTGTGGGGAAGGCCCCCATTAACAACACTTGGATTTCATGGAATTAATATCCATGGAGTAATTGGAGTAATCAACCCATCCCCAGCCCAAAGTGCTTCTCCAACATTCCCCTCAAAACATGACCAGGTCAGGGAATGATCCAGCCCTGGGGGCACCTCTGGGTGCTGTGCCCGGCCCTGGGGGCACCTCTGGGTGCTGTGCCCAGCTCTGGCTCCTCAGCACAGCAGGGCCAGGAGCTCCTGGAGCTGAGCAAGGGCCTGGAGCAGCTCCAGCCCAGGAAAGGCTGAGGGAGCTGTGATGCCTCAGGTTATGACTTTTCTATTTTCCACATTCTGTGCTGCTTTAGTGTGTGGGTCTGGGCTTCACATGATGGGATGCTGAGCTCTGTGCACAGAGCAGAGACAAAACAATTCCTGCTCCAGCTGGGCACCAAGGACAAATGATCCAAACCTCAGCCCAGGAGCACAAACAGCGTGGGCTGGAGAGAGAAAAACAAGCAGGGTGGGACTGATGGGCTGGAGCTGGAATGGGACAATGAACTCCAAGGTGCCAATGGAGCAGAACTGATCCCAGGGAGAGCCCCGGGAGCGCTCGTGCATTTTGGGACCATTTTGGGTCATTTGGGTGCAGCCCTGGCTGGGCTCTGGTGCTGCCCAAGGTGGATCCATGGAGGAGATCCTTGAATAAATCCCTGTTTTATTCTGTAGCTTTGCCCAGCCTCTGCTCTAGGGCAGCCTTCACAAGACATCAGCTGAGAGGGGCCTCAGTCCTGTCTGTCCCTGTGTGTCCCTGTGTGTCCCTGTTGTCCCTGTTTGTCCCAGTCTGTCCCAGTCTGTCCCTGTCTGTCCCAGTCTGTCCCAGTCTGTCCCAGTCTGTCCCTGGCTGTCCCTGTGTGCAGGAGGTCACAGCAGCCCCAGGCTCTGCTCCAGGCCCAGCAATTCCCTGCACATGAAGCACAACTTCTGCCCTGCTCTAATCTTGACTGGAACCAACCCTTGGGCTCAACACCCTCCCCACTTTTTATCTCCCACATCGTGACTTGCACCAGAACTCTGACACAAGCTGCCTCTTGAGTTTCACATCTATTCAAGCGAAAAAGAAACAACGAAGAAACCAGTTCAGAAATAATTCTCTTTTTCCCTGCCATTTTCTCCCTCCCACGCCCAGCACACGATGCCACTTTCGAGTTTTGCGTTGCCAAAATTAATGTTGATGTCACCGCATTACCGAAATTAGCAGGCCCAGGCTCATGCAGGAAACTTCTAGGAGAGACGGGAAAAAGGAAATTAAGATCCCACAGGAACCTGCTTATCCAGTGGGATTTATGCACAGAGTCCTGAACTTGAGATTTTGGGAAAAAATCAGGAACTTTGGAGGTGTACTCAGCACTTGTTGACTCAGGACTCTGGGTAAACTCAGAAATTAAAGTGGAGGAGTGCACAGCAGCTCCAGGAGAGGCCAGTCCTTCCATCCCAGAGAATTTGTGGATTTCCCATCCCTGGAAGTGTCCAAGGCCAGGCTGGATGGGACTTGGAGCAACCCGGGATAGTGGAAAGCTCTGAGTGCAAAGTGGTAGAAATTAGATTATTTTTAAGGTCCCTCCCAACCCAAACCAATCCAGGATTCCACGATGCCTTCCTGACTTTCTAAAAAAGCTCCAGGAATCAGGATCAAAGAGAGGAATTCCAGGTGCCAGGCACAGCACCAGGATTTCTTTGGGCCACCTGCATCCATCCAATCCCAACCAAAGTGAGAAGACAGCAGTGAAGGAAAGGACAATAATTTAACAACCCAGTAGGATGGACAATGGGGGATGGACTTCAAACACTGAGCTTCCAAAAAAAAAGAGAAAAACCTGGAAAAATGCCAGTGGATTATTCTGGGAGCACAACCTGGGGGACTTTTCTCTATTCTTTTATTTTAGCTCACAGGCAAAGGCAGCTCCAAACACCTGTGTCTCAAATATCAGCAGCTGGGATGCAGATTTCCATCACCCAACCATTCCCTGGAATCCTGGCAGCTCCAGCTGCTCAGGAATATTCTCCATTCCAGCTGGAAAATGCAGCCCCCAGTGGAAACAGAGGTCAGCGGAGGAAAAGTGGCTTTGCTACTCAAGGGTTAAATCATACACACCATGAAAAACTTCTTCCCCTTCCTGACTTTCTCACCTCTTTTTCTGCACTGAATTCTGGTAAAAAATATTTTAAATTGATTTTTTTTTTCCCTAGGTAAATCTTTAATCTGCTCGGTTATTTTATTTTTTGCCTTCATTTTGAGATACCTCAAAGCAGGTGAGTCTTCAGCTGCAGAAATGCAAACCCAGCAGCAAAATTTGCAGCATTTCTAGCACGTTTCTAAGTCATGTGCTAGAAATGTTTGGGTGAACTGGTTGGTGGCAAATGTTGCAAAGAGCAGCATTTCCTCCAAACCTCAATCACGAGGTAGTTTGTTTTCTCACCGAAGAAAAAGAAGTGAGAGAAGCTTTGCTGCAGGTAATGACATCCTAAAATAGGACAGCTCATGTTTTTCTGTAGGTTATTTATTTAATTTCTCATTCGTCTTTGAACTGCAGTTTCAAATAAGAGAGGCCTTAATTTTCTGGAGAAAAAGCAAACAAACCAAAAAAATACTAGAAAGTGCAGCAGTGCTTTAAAAAATTCAAGTTCTTCACCTTAACAAGTGAGGGACTTCAGCCAGAAAACAAGATTTTCCTTGGAAATGAGTGGAAATCTGGTCACAAATTTCTGTTAAATCATAAAACCTCGGTGTAGGAATTTGTATACACCTGAAGTTCCAGAGGCTGAGCTCGTGTCCAGCCTGCTCCCACAGCTGATCCCCTCGGACAATGGGATCTGGAGATCTCCTGCTCTCCCTGCCTGGAATGGGCTTTACCAGAGGCTGAAAAGGAGCTGAGCAGGTGAAAAACCTCCAACTGCTTCTGGTTAAAAAGTGCTTTTGATCTCCAGCTGGGGTGGTTTCATCAAAGCAGGAACTCCCCAAAGCCTCAAGAGCTGCCTTTGCCCTCTCCACGTGGGTCACGGATCTGCCCAAAACTTGGAGCTGTCACAGGAGGGAAGGGTTGGGAGGGGACTGCCGTAAAATAAAACAGGAAAAATGAGCCAAGTCACCCGTGGGCAGCTGGAATTGGCACCTCTGGATCACACAGAGAAGTTTTTTATTCAGCACATCCTGAGATTGGGGAAAAACAGGGGAGGAATGGCCAGGATTGATCTGCTGGAGCAACCAGAGGAGGCTCCAGGATGAGCAGAGGGATGGAGCAGCTCTGCTGGCAGGAAAGGCTGGCACAGCTGGGATTGTTCACCTGCACAGGAGAAGCTTTGGGCTGAGCTCAGGGTGGCCTGGCAGGGCCTGGAGGAGCCCCAGGAAAGCTGGAGAGAGACAATTTCCAGGGCATGGAGGGACAGGACACAGGGAATGGCTTCCAAGTGAAAAATTACAGGTTTAGATCAGATATTAGGAAAAATTTCCTCCTGTGAGGGTGGGCAGGCCCTGGCACAGCTGTGGCTGCCCCTGGATCCCTGGCAGTGCCCAGGGCCAGGTTGGACACTGGGGCTGGAGCAGCCTGGCACAGTGGGAGGTGTCCCTGCCATGGCTGGGGTGGGATGGGAAGAATTTTAATGTCCCTTCCATCCCAAACCATTCCAGAATTCCATGATTCTGCTCCAAAGCAAAAAGCAGCAGTTTGAAGAGGAACTGCTGGCCTGGACCATCGGAGCCACACCTTTTTCTGCAGCACAGGAGTCATCCCAGGTCTCAGCCAAAGCCCAAAGCCATCAGCCAGGTCTTTCCAGTGGTTTCCCTGACTCTTGCATCAGCTTCCATGTACACAAAAGTCTGGGTTGCCTCAATTGCCTCAGTAAAATATGATGCTTAATCATCTTTCCTTGCCTAGAAATCAGTTTAATGACAGAAATTCACCCCACAGGGGCACCCTAAATCCCTCTTCATGTTGCTAATGTTTTGTTATCCGAAATGGGATTTGTAAAACCATTGAATAACCTCAGTGGAAGGGACCCCCAGGGATCCCCCAGTGCCAGCCTTGCCCTGCCCAGACCCCAAAATCCCACCCTGGGCATCCCTGGCAGTGCTGGCCAAAGGCTCCTGCAGCTCTGGCAGCCTCAGGGCCGTGCCCATTCCCTGGGGAACTGATGACAAAAATGACTATTTCCATTACAATCCCTATTTGAGGAAAAGAAAACCACCCTTGCATTAAAAGTTCTGATTGTTTTTCCAAAATCTCAATGATTCACCACATTTAAACCCCAAAAGTTGATCGTATCTCTGGTTTTTAACCTTGGCAAGTCATTCACATTTCATTTCCAGGCACGCTGAACATGAAACCCTGTTTCATTTAGAAAATTAAATCATTTTCTCCAGTAAAGGACAGCCAGAAGAAGCTCATGTTCCTATAAGAGACCTGACTCTTGGTTTCAGTGTGCAAAGGTTTTTTTTATGCTTGGTGTGAAAAATGTGTGGGTGTTCAGCCCCATCCATTCTCACTTTTACAGGTTTGATGAAGAGAAAACTCTGCAGACTGAGGGCTCCTTTTCCTCTCACAGGTGGCCCAAAGGATGGAAAAAGTTGTAATTAAATTTCTTGCAAAGTGTTTGGAGCAATGAAACCACTACATTATGCAGCAAGTGATTCCCCAGCACTCACAAATACAGACTCAGAAAGGTTTGGGTTGGAAGGACCTTGAAGATCATCTTGTTCCCCCCCCCTCCATGGGCAGGGACACCTCCCACTGTCCCAGGTGGATCCAAACCCTGTCCAAGCTGCCCTTGAACACTTCCAGGGATCCAGGGGCAGCCACAGCTTCTCCAGGAATTTCATTCTAATGATTTCTCCCTAATATTTAATCTAAACCTCTCTCTTTTAGTTGAAAATTTTGTTGGTGGAGTCTGAACTTGAGTGCATCTTCCAGATATGAATTCTATTCCATCGCTGACTCATACAACACCCAGAGCTCATTTACATGGAGGTCCTGAAAACCAGAAGTGTTTTACAGAAGTCTGATATTATCTGGTAACTGAATTCTGAAATGCAAAGCCCTTCCCGTGAGGTGGGTGGAGCCCCGCTCTCAGATCCGGGGCCTCTCTGGGTGATGTGACTCCCAAATCATCCAGGTGGGAAGGGACCTCCAGGATCACCCAGCCCCACCAGCATCACCCAAACCCTGTCCCCAGGGGCACATCCAGACTCCTCTGGGACAATTCCAGTGACTCCAAAGCTCCCTGGGAGCTCATCCCAAGTCCTGACCACTCTGTGAGGGACAGAAATGTTCCAAAGCTCTACAGAAACCCCAACAGCGACTCTCAGATGTTCCTGTCTCCCAGAGATCCAGAGGACAGCCAGGAAAAGATCCACCAGAGGAATCTGGGTGACCATTTTTTGTTCAGTTTCACAGGAGCTGTTTTAAAAACCTGAGCCTCCCCTGGTGCCACCTGAGGCCATTTCCTCTCCTCCTGTCCCTGCCCCTCCTGGCAGGAACTGTGCAGAGCAATGAGGGACCCTGAGCCTCCTTTGCTCCAGGCTGAGCACCAGAGAGTTTGACTTGTCCGACCTGCCCTGAAGGTGGAGTTTAGGAAGTGCTGGATCTTCTCAGAATCCCAGAACCAAGCTGGGAAAACCCTTCAGGATCACCCAGCCCCACCAGCATCACCCAAACCCTGTCCCCAAGGCCACATCCAGACTCCTCTGGGACAATTCCAGTGACTCCAAACCTCCCTGGGCAGCTCATCCCAAGGCCTGACCACTCTCCAGGGAAATTTTCTTTCCCCATCTCCAACCTGAGCCTCCCCTGGTGCCATTTGAGGCCATTTCCTCTCCTCCTTTCACTTTAACCAACCTTACCTCACTGCCCCTCCTGCAATGAGCTCCCCCTGATCCTCCTTTTCTCCAGGCTGAACACCCCCAGCTCTCCCAGCTGCTCCTCCCAGGATGTGTTTTCCAGACCCTTTTCCCATCTCTGGACACTCTCAATGTCCTTTTGAACGTGAGGGGAGCCCCATCCAGCCACCCCTGGCAGATGTCAGGATGAGCTGTGGTGCTGTGTGAGGGCAGGAGATGAACCCGGGGGCTGTCACTACTGATTTTAGACAACCAGGACAGATTTAAGGTAGCACTGCTTTAAAACCATTCCTGCAGCCACACTTCCCCTTTCCCTGGGGGAAGAAAATGTGTCCTAGAGCAAATTCTTAGGATAAAATCCTGTAACCCCCCCAGACAGGGACAAAGTGGCCATCAGCTGGTCAGTCTGGAGAAAAGGAGGCTCAGGGGGCACCTCATTGCTCTGCAGAACTCCTGACAGGAGAGGGGAGTGATGTGGGAGCTGGGAATTCTCTGGGAAGGTTCAGGAGGAGTCTGGATGTGGGTTATGGTTTGGGGTGAAGCTGGTGCTGCTGATGGTGGGAGTGGGTGATCCTGAAGATCTCTTCCCACTCTCCTAACTCCAGGATTCTGTGGATCTCTGAGCCCAGGTCTGGCAGTCACAGCACAGATGAATGCCATAAAACCACCTGAAAAATGAACTTCTGAGAGCTGCAGGCGGTGCTGGGCCCTTTGAAGGTCCCAGACATTTGTCACAAAGGACACACGCGCTCAGTCCCACGCTGTGCTTCACCCTCAACCTGCCAGGGGTTTCCCAAACTCTCCTTTCCCTTTTAAACACCACAAAAAGCCACTGGAAGGGCTGGCTCAGAGCTTCTGAGCTGCTGATTTGATGAGGGTGGCAGGGCTTGCCCTAAATACAGCAGCTTGAAATGTTTATAGCAAACCTCATAAAACCTGATGGTTTTCAGGTTTCCTTCCAGTGTTTTCTCAGAAATACTTGTAAGACATAATAAACCTTTCAACCTGCAGACAAAACCCAACCTAAATGCAGTTTCTGGGCTTTCAAAATCACAGCTTTGGTGTGAAAGCAGACAACAGAAAACTTCCTGCGAGGCAAAATATTCACGAGGCAAAAGAAAAGAACCCCAAGCCCATCTCAGACTGCCTGGGGGTTCACCGGAATGAGAAACTCAAAACAAAAACTGCAGGTTGGAAAAGGAAATTCCCAGATTGATCAAAGCCAGAGAAAGTGTTCTCTCAGATCTTCACCAAGTGAAACTGCCCAGTTTGACAGAGTTTCAGCAGAAGTGGAGACTCCTCCAGACAACATCGAGGATGAACTGGAAACTCAATTTCAGTTGAGCTGCCCTCACTCTCTCCTTCCCTGCTTCACACTCAGCCCTTCTATGCCCTTTTCTTTCTCCTATTTCAATATTTTGAATAAATCTTTATAGAAGGTTTCATGTTTTGGAGTAAAATTAGTGTTACTGGACTAAACCAATTAGTTTTATTAATGAATTTAAATTGGTTGTACAGCAAGGCTTTGGCTGGGATCCCAGTGAAAAAATAACTAATTTCTTTTGGAAATGACATTGGGAATCTGCATAACTCCTACTCTTTGCATTGGCAGGAGTGGCATGCCTTGATTTCAGCACTGCTGAGGACATTCTGGTGTGTGCACAGGCTTCACCAATTGTCCTGAGTGGGAAATGCAGGATGTGGCTGGGGTTGTGCTCTGTCACCATCTGCCAGAGGTGGGGCAGTTTTTTCTTTATCTCTCCAGGAGACCTCTTCTGTTAATTATTAATTTTTAATTAACTTCTGTTCATGGCCAGTGAGTGTCCCTGCATGGCTGAGAAAATTCCATCATCCATGGGGAGATGCTCTGCTCAGGGGAGGAGCCAAACATTCCTACCTGGATCCAATCTGACCTGGGAACAGCACAGCAGCCTCTGCCCCCTGCATTCCCAGGGGAGCAGCTTTCTTCCCCCTGCATTCCCAGAGGAGCAGCTTTATCCCCCCTGCATTCCCAAAGGAGCAGCTTTCTCCCCCCCTGCATTCCCAGAGGAGCAGCTTCCTTCCCCCTGCATTCCCAGAGGAGCAGCTTCCTTCCCCCTGCATTCCCAGAGGAGCAGCTTCCTTCCCCCTGCATTCCCAGAGGAGCAGCTTCCTTCCCACTGCATTCCCAGAGGAGCCCAGGCCCATCTCCCCCAGCCCTGGAGCTCCAGAGGAAAACTCCCCCCTTGTGCAGGATCCTGCTCCAGCAGAAGCACAGCTGGCACTGCAGGAGGGCTGAGCCCCCCTGGGATGGGGCTGAGCCACTCCCTGACCCACAGGGGACAGGGCATTTCTGACCTTGGCAGTGTTTGTTTTGTATTATTATTATTATATTTTTTTTAATTTTTAATTATTTTTATTTTTATTTTTATTTTTATTTTTATTTTTATTTTTATTTTTATTTTTGTTTTTATTTTTATTTTTATTTTTTTATTAATATTCTAATAAAGAACTGTTATTCCTACTCCCATATCTTTGCCTGAGAGCCTCCTTAATCTCAAAATTATAATAATTTGCATTTTTTTTCATTTCAAGAGAGGCTCCTGCCTCCCTTCACAAACACCTGCCTTTTTCAAAGGAAGCCACGTCACAGCTCCCTTCGTGGGAGCTCAGATGCTTCCAGCACCAGCACTGCTGCCATCCCCACTGCTGCCACCCCTCACAGCTCATCGGTGCCTTCCAGAGAGGAGATCTCACTGCACCATTTGAGCAGCTGACTCAAGTTTATCCAAATATTACCCAGCCTCCCCGGAGCAGAAAAAAGGAGAGAGATGTTTTCTTGTCCTCTCAGCCCAGTGAGTCACCGTGGCCTGTCTCCCTCCATGGCCAATCCCAGATGTCCTGGAGGAAGCCACAAATCATCTGGCAGATGACAGAGCTGCTTCCAGGGGATCTTTCTTCCCCAGCTTTAACAGTGTTTGCTTTGTGCTCTGAAATAGGGCAGGGAGAGGCAAAGGGAGAATTTAACCCTTCTGAAGTTTTTGGGGTTTTTTTTCCCCTTCAACCTGGCTGGTATTTATTAAGAAATTTGTTGATGATCTTAAAGGGCTTTTCCAACCTAAACAGTTCCATGCTACTCTGTATGTATGGACAAATCCAGGAGTTTTTAGGATTCTGTTCAAGCCTTGGATTCAGCGGGGTTTTATGGCAAGGAACCTCCTCTGGTACAATTTAATGCCCACTCTGCCTTTCAGCCTTTTCTCCATCCTCATTCCTGCCTGGCTCTCTGGGAATCCCTTTGGATGTGCAGCAGAAACCTCTGGAACCCAGCAGGTTCCATTTGCACGTGGCAGGATGTCAAAGTCAGACATTTCTCCTCGTTTTGGGATAACCTACAGAGAAATCTGCTTTTTGCTTAGGATTGCTCCTGCTTGGCTTTTCAAATCCAATTTCTAAATCCAACAGCAGCAATTTCCTTGCCACTCTTCTTTAGGTGCAGACTCTCCCCTCTCAAACAACAGCATGATTGACACGCTCATTCTTTATTCTGAAGTCAAATTTCAAAAATTGCTTTCATAAACGTGCCACTACCCCTGGCATCACCGTGCATTTTGAGATTTTGGGATAAGCATCCTGTTATTTTGGGATCACACTTCAGCAGCCAAACTAAATCTTGATTATCTTTTGGTCACAAAAAAAAAAAAAAAAAAAAAAAAAAAAAAAAAAAAAGCAGTTTATTTTGTGTTTTTACTGCACCCCCTGGCAGCGTGGGGGACACACTTTCATTTTCCACCAGAGAGCCACCTCAGAGCTGGAGCTGGTCCCTCATGGTAAAACACCCAAAAAATATCGAGCGATAAAGGGCAAAGGCAAAACAACCCGAGGGATGTGCAGGCCAGACAGAACCGAAATCCTTTTCAGACTCAGCACAACACATCCCTGCGCTGAGCGTGGCTGCTCAAACGCTCAGTGAAATATTTTGGCGCAGGCTAAAATCTCTTGATCTCACCAGAGCAGCATGTTCAGCTCTGTCAGACTTTCTACTTCCTGCGTTCAGGCCTCGCAATGTTTCTCAAGGCTTTTAAGTGAAAAAAAGAGCTCAGGCTGTGTAAATCAGACATTGTGCAAGGTTTTTCTACTTGTAAGCCAAGGTTTTTATGAGCTTTAGTTCAATTTCCTATTCACAAGCTGCAGTCAGTGGTTTATAATGCTGACATGGATTAACTCTTTGGTAGGGGACAGGCAGCCTGAAAAAGGCCTGGAAAATTGTCTCTCCACAGTGACAAGGGAATTTATGCTGCTGGAAAAAAGAGAATCCCAGACTGCTTTGGGTTGGGAGGGATTTTAAAGATCATCCCATCCCACCCCTGCCATGGCAGGGACACCTTGCTCTGTCCCAGGATGTCCCAGCCTGGCCTGGGGCACTGCCAGGGATGAGGAATCCACAATTCTGGAGATGATGGCAGCGAGCCCCTGATCACTTCAGCCTCCATCCCACCCAGCACCGGGGACTTGAGGACTTTTCCAACGGGAATCCCACAACAAGGAAAGCCAGAGCCACTAATTTCCAGTGAGAAGCAGAGTGCTCAGGGATGGATGTCCCTGAATCCCAGCAGGGACGACCTTCGGAGCAGGAAGAACTTCTCCATTAAATCATCTCAAGACCTCCAGAATCACCCAGCCCCACCAGCATCACCCCAAACCCTGTCCCCAAGGCCACATCCAGACTCCTCTGGGACAATTCAGTGACTCCAAACCTCCCTGGGCAGCTCATCCCAAGGCCTTACCACTCTGCCAGGGAAATTTTCTTTCCCAATCTCCAACCTGAGCCTCCCCTGGTGCCATTTGAGGCCAGTTCCTCTCCTCCTTTCCCTGCCCCTCCTGGCAGGAGCTCTGCAGAGCCACAGGGTCCCTCCTGAGCCTCCTTTGCTCCAGGCTGAGCCCCCCCAGTTCAGCTGCTCCTCCCAGGATTTGTTTTCCAGCCCCTTCCCAGCTTCATCGCCCTTCCTTGGACTCACCACACTTTTATTTTGCATTTAGAAGGCAAGAATCCTTCAATGCCAGAGTGCTCCTTGGCACTGTAGGACTCAGAAGAAATCACCCACAGTGTATTTTTCTATTTTATCATGTTCTAAAATTTGTGTTGGTGTTCACTCCCAGTTGATAACAAACCATCCAAATGTCACACCACAGCCATGATTAATTAATAAAAAAATACCACACAGGCAAAACCAGGGGAAAACTTCTTTGCCTATTGGAAGAATCCAACCTTGCAGCAAAAATGAAGGAAAAGTGCCCTCCTGGAAAAGATTACACTTGGTGCTATTTTGAGCTGCCTAAAAAGATTAGTTCTGTTTTCTTTCATAGGCAAAAATTATCAGGAATTTTTAAATCGTTACAATGTAATAACCTTGAGAAATGGTGAAATTAGAAATTACAAAGTTAGAAATTGCAAAGTTAGAAATGGCAGAATTAGAAATTATAAAATTGGAAATTACAAAATTAGAAATTACAAAATTAGAAATTATAAAATTAGAAATTATAAAAACTAGGAGGGTGTGTGACACAATGATTTTGTCCTCCTTTAAAGCCTATAGGGTCACTCTTTACCACAAACCCCACCAACAGGACTCGTTTTGATGCCCCATCCCAAGAGGTCTCCTTGGGATGTGTTTGGAATTCCGAGGTTCCAGCCTGCTCCTCATTCCCCCGGCGAGGAGCTGGTGTGGTGTGATAGAGAAAGGGCCACATCCTTTGTGGTGTACCACACCCCATGGATATGTAGCTTCCCCATTCCCCTCCTTTTTTCCCAATTTTCACCTAGCATCAAGCTCCAAAAGAATGATGGATTTCCTTCTCACAGAGCTGCCTGGCCTGATAAAGGGTAATCCACAGAGAAAACAATTTTTTTTTTTTTCCCCTTTCCTTCACGATTTCGGTTGAGGGAGAAAGCGCAATAAATTTTGGCGGGAAGAGCAGAAAAAGAGGCACTTTGGGGACGTTTCTTTGCAAAGCCTGTTGAGAAATAGGGTGAGAACAACCCACCCTAGGGATGATTATTTTTCTTGCTCCTGAGCCCAAACGTTCCTTTTGCTGAGCCCAGGATTTTGAAACTGCCTGGAGTTCGTTTGAGTGGAGAAAGGAACAAAAAGGGAACTGCTGGAGAACCATTCCATGTTCACACACACACACACACACACACAATGTTCTTTTGCAATGATGAAACATTTGTTTTACAACTCAACTGAAGTGTTTGACCCCAGGTTTTCTGCAGGAAAAAACCTCTCTACACAAAGTTCTGCAGGATGTTGTGCCTGGCCTGTCAAAACTGAATAGAAAATTTTATATAAGTATAAAAACCAAGAACGATTTGAGGTGGAAGGGACCTTAAAGATGATCCCATTCCACCCCCTGCTGTGGGCAGGGACACCTCCCACTATCCCAGGTCACTCCAAGCCCAGTCCGGCCTGGCCCAGAACATTCCAGGTGTTCCTAAAATACACAGATGACTTCCAGCCTAACGCTGCTTGTAGCCCATTCCCCAAAGAAAATGAAATACTGGTGCTGGAGCAACATTAATGCCAAAAACGAGGACAAAAATAAACCCCATTCTGGGGTGTTGGGCTAAATCTCTTGCTGGATTAAGCAGCTTTAGGAAACTCCTCCTTTTCTGGACAAGTCATCCCTTGGTTTTCAACCAGCTGCTCTGAAATGTTTTGGGTTCCTGCCAAGCACACGACCCCTGCTCTCCATCCCGCCCCGTGGCCTGGCACAAGCACAGCCCCACGAGGTTCACTCTGTTCTTTATCACACGCACAGAATTTCCTCAAGAACCCTTCCTGTGCTACACATTAAACGCCAAGCAGTTGCTGAGCTAAAAAAAAAAAAAAAAAATTTAAATTAAGAAAATAAATAAATAAAAGGCTGACGAATTGCAGGAAGATCCTGCTTGTTATTTTAGCAGTATTGCTTCCTTTCCCTGCTCGGGGTGCTGAGCAATGTCAGCACTTGGGCACCTCTTGCTCACCCTTCAGCATCTCCCCCACCCAGGCACGAAGGCGCTGGTGACTCACAGGGAAAAAGATGGAGAAAAACTTCGGCTATGAGGAGAAGGGGGAGGAAAAAATAGATTTGAACAGCAGAGCTGGGTAGGATTTGGGCAGGCTGTGACCCTCAGGAGCTGCTGCCAGTGGTGACACAGCAGCTGGGAGCAGCTCTTCCGCATTCCCCGTTATTAATGGGAATAAAGTCCTGACTCACGGCAGCCAGGCTGGGCTGGGAGCAGCTCTCAAGTGCTGCTCCCTTTTTGGATCCCTGGCTGCAGAGAATTTCAGACTTTCTGTGCTGCCAGCACTGACCCCCAGGAGAACACTGCACTGACCTGAGGCCGTGGAGAAGCTTCCAAAATTCAATAATAAAACTGAGATTACAGGTGTGGAGTTGGAATGGAAGTGTGTGATAGCACAGGGTGGGAAACGCAGAGTTTAAAGTTTTAGAATACAGGAATAGATATAAAATAAGATAGAAGTTTTAAAACAGAAGCTTGTCTTTCTTCTTTACCTTCTTAATGAATTTGAGTAGTATTGTATAATTAGATTAAAAAGACCCCATTACAAGCCATAAATAGTTACTTACTGAGTTAAAAGTAAAAATAATATTAGTGTCATTCCTTAAACAGTTTATCCTTAAAGAACCTTTTAGAAAGAGATATACATCTCCACTTTTAACTGACTAAAGCTAACTGCTACAAAACACACACCTTGTGAGACTATAATATAGATAAAAACTAATAAACATCTGAGTCCAAACGAGAAATACCATCTCACACATTTAATCCCAATCTTAAAAAAAAAAAAAGAAAAAAAAACCCATTAGTCCCTGGCCAAGCCTGGGCTGGCACGGGCTCCGTGTCCTTGTCACCCACGCGGGCACGGCCCCGCTGCAGGACAGGGGAAAAGTTCATCTCCAGGAGTTCTTTGGGAAGGTAATTCCCGGCAAGCTGAGAAGTTTCCCGTGCCAGCGCCTGGCTGAGCAGTGTGAATAAGCCATGACTAAAGCATCAGCTCCTCGGGGGGTGGTGAGAA
The DNA here is from genome assembly GCF_050655825.1 of Lonchura striata. Classification (NCBI taxonomy): domain Eukaryota; kingdom Metazoa; phylum Chordata; class Aves; order Passeriformes; family Estrildidae; genus Lonchura; species Lonchura striata. Next base: position 117,253,482 of record NC_140703.1, on the reverse strand, counting down.
CACGACAAGAACGTTACAACCTCTTGGCCACTGGTGACAAAACGCAGATTGCTGCCTCAAGTTCCCCCCGGAGCCCCTCCAGGGCTGCAGCTGCTCCTTCAGCCATCACAGCATCCTCAGAGCTCCCAGTCCATCCCCACCACTCCTTTCCCATGCGAGTCGCAGCAAACTTTAAGCAGGTTCCTAAGCTTTTATCTGAGCCTTCAACCCAGCCTAAATCCTGCTCTGCTGGCTGGGCTTGCTGCTCCCTCCCTGCACTCTCATTTGTGGTGGCAGCTGCTCAGAAAGTCCCCGAGAAAAAACCCAGAAGGAGCTGGTGCTGCCACTCTTGTACCTGCAGCAATTCCCAAGAGTTTTCCGAGCCCCCTGGGATTTAGGAAGAGCAAATCCACGAGCATGCAATGGTTGTTTGAACAGCTTAAATGAAACCTTGTTGTAATCTCTTCAACTGATAAGCAAGGAGGTGATATTTCTGCAAGCTCAGATACCAACTCAAAGACAGCTGAAGTGGAAAAAAGCCCATGTGCTGCAAGCAAGCACCCAGATCCTCTCCAAACGTGCATTTTCTGAAACATGGGAAAGCAAAACATCTACTTAGAAATTCTGAATGGCACTTACCTCTCAAGAAGTGCTGGTAAGAAGGAAGTGACTCAAATATGCTGTTTGAAGCCATTGTTTCCTCTCTAAAACTCACTCTCTCTTCACTGGGAGGCAATTTAGGGTTTCTTCCACCTTGGGGAGTGCAAAGTGAAGATTGGTCATTGCCACCACCCTCCTCCCAGCCATCCCTCTCGGCTCCATCCCGGCGCCTCGGGAGCAGATCCTGAGCTACTTTTGCTCAGAGAACTCTGAAAATGTTTCTTAAAAAGAAGGAGGGGGGGTAAAAAAACCAGCGGCTTGGTTGTGGTTGATGATGCTTACCAGCCTCCGAAACCCTGTGGTTTGCAGGCACAACGATTCGCCCTCCCTGCTGACCAATATCCCGGACCCGCTCTTGGGTGACTGCCTCCGTACCCAACTTGTGGTTCTGTGGTTGTTTATGAGGCCCAAAGAAGTGTTTCACACAACCCAAATTACAAATTTAACTGTTCCCCTTTCCAGGACCTGCCTCCATTGGTCCTTTTCTATCACATGACTGGGGTGATGTCGACTTTCTGCTTTTTCTTTTTTTTTTTTTGGGGGGGAAGGGTTTTTTTTTTTTTAACTTGCTGAAGTCATGCCCTCCCCACTCCACCTGCCCTCCCCGGGGCTCCAGGCAAGGATGGAGTTGCTGAGGGAGGGAAAAACTGGTGATTCACCAGCCCCAGTGCTCCAAAAGGTCTTTGATGAGTTCATTCAACTCCTCTTGTTTGGTTGGTGGAGGTTTTTTTGGAGCTCCTGCTTATTTTGATAGCGACTTCATTGCTGCTTATTCCATAGGAATTCAAACCTGGGTTTGAGGCTGCTGTGAAGGCAGCAGGATGTGGAACTCATCCTGTTAAACATTGGGAATCAGCTGGAGGGGAGACCCCTGTAAGGAGAGTTATTTTTTCAAGAAAATGGGAAAAAAAAAATAAAAGGAGATTAAAAAGTCCCAACATTTTTTTCTTTTAAGAGAATGGGGGAAAAAAAAAACAAAAAAAAAAAGAGGGGAGATTTAAAACCCAACCCATGTTGGGTTTTTTTTTTTAAGAAAACAAACAAAAAAAAAGGGTGAGATTAAAAAGTCCCAAGATTTGTTTTTTTAAGAAAATGGGTGAAAAAGGGGAGATAAAAAAAGTCCCAGTTTTATTTGGAATCTCTGTGATGGCACTCTCTAAGGAGTGCTGGAAGATCACAGGAAATCTTTGTCTTCCATAGGGTCCAGACCTACAATCCCTCGTTAGCCCAGTTCTTGCTTTGTCTTCTCCCTCCTCAAAAGAAGAAGAAAAAATGAAAAATAAAAAGCCTAAACCAGTAATCAATTGGAGGTTTTGTCTCTGCCAATGAAGAAGAGAGGAGAAAATTAAATTACTACTCCATGAAGTGGGAATTCCTGGAAAAAAATAGAGGCTTAATCCAGTTGGATTTTTCTGCTTATTGCAGCTATGGAAGCAGAGTCCTGTCACTGCCTGAATTTCTCGTGGTGACATCCTGGCTTCCTTCTGGAGCCAGCGGGAGCTCTGGGGGTGTGTGCCTTTCATTTTCCTTTGTAAACAGTCAGTTTGCTGAACTGTGGTGGGAATTTAAGAATTCCCTACAAATTCATTTCCTACAAACCAGAGGCTTAAAGAATCCTGGAATAGTTTGGGTTGGAAGGGACCTCAAAGCCCACCCAGTGCCACCCCTGCCCTGGCAGGGACACCTCCCACTGTCCCAGGCTGCTCCAGCCCCAGTGTCCAACCTGGCCTTGGGCACTGCCAGGGATCCAGGGGAATCTGGGAATTCCATCCCAGCCCCTGCCCACCTTCCCAGGGAAGAATTGCTTCCCAATATTCCATCAAATCTTACTTTGAAGCCATTCCCTGGCTCCTGTCCCTCCATCCTTGTCCCCAGTCCCTCTGCAGCTCTCCTGGAGCCCCTCCAGGCCCTGGCAGGGCTCTGAGCTCTCCCTGGAGCTTCTCCTCTGCAGCCTGAACAGGCTCAAAAAAGCCTCTCAAGGTGCAAAAGGATTTGGCAATTCCACTTCACCAAGGAAATAGGGATGTTTTCCCAAATTAAATTCCTAATAAACCCCCCCCAGAGCAATTCTGAACAGCAGGAACAGGGAGCTGAGAGCTCTTCACTCCCATGCTTTGAGCTTGGCTCAATCCTGACTCAAAGGTTATTTTGCTTCCCGGCTCTTCCAGATCCTGCCGCCAACTTTTTGCCTGGATCGGGATAAAGCTCTTCCCGCTTGGGAGCTGGATGCCTTCCACTCCCAAATAAACACCCCAAGGGGAGTTTATATGGCTCTCACTGCCAGGAGCCCGGCTGCCTGGGCGCTGGAGCCGGGATGGAGCTGTGGAATCACTCTGGGAATCACATCCCGGCTCTGGGCAGGATACGGGCGGGATCTGAGTGGGATCCGAGTGGGATCTGGGTGGGATTCGGTGGGATCCAGGCGGGATCTGGGCAGGATCCTGGTGGGATCCCTATGGGATCCACGCGGGACCCAGGAAGGATGGGGGTGGGATCCGGGAGGGATGCGGGTGGACCCGGGTGGGATCCCGGCAGGATGTGGGTGGGATCCGAGTGGGATCCGGGAGGGATGCAGGAGGGCTCCCGGTGGGATCCGGGTGGGATTCAGGTGGGATCCAGGCAGGATGCGGGATGCAGGATGCGGGATGTGGGTGGGATCCCAGTGGGATATGAGTGGGATGCGGGCAGGATCCAAGTGGGATACAGGAGGGATCCAGGTGGGATCAAGGTGGGATCTGGGCGGGATGCGGGATGTGGGCAGGATCCAAGAAGAATGCGGGAGGGATCCCGGCGGGATCCGAGCGGGATGCAAGCAGGATCCTGGTGGGATCTAGGTGGGATCTAGCGGGATGCGGGATGCAGGATGCGGGTAGGATGTAGGCAGGATCCCGCGGGATGCGGGTGGGATGTTGGAGGATCCCGGCACGATCCGGGCGGGATGCGGGTGGGATGTTGGAGGATCCCGGCAGGATCCCGCGGGATGCGGGTGGGATGTTGGAGGATCCCGGCAGGATCCGGGCGGGATGCGGGTGGGATCCCGGTGGGATCCCGGTGGGATGCGGGAGGGCGCTGCGGGACCGGCACCGGCAGAGGGAGCTCGGGCCGGCGGCACCGAATTTTGGCTTCATTTTCGCAGGGTCCCCGCCCCAAAAAGGCGATGAAGCGAGTTAAATTCAGGGAGCAGAATTCCAGGATCTCGTGGCACATTCACCTAGGGGAAGACAGAGCCCCAAAGTTCAGGTTTGTCACCACGGGAAAGGATTTTTAAATCGGGATACAGAGGAGAGGTATAAAGTGCTGAGTTACCTATGAGGAAATATCTGGTATGTCCCAGCAGGCAGGAGAAAGGATTATGGAATCATGGAATATCCTGATACAGCTCCAGCTGCTCCCTGGGTCCTGTCCCTGTCACAGGGGGCAGAGATCGGAGCTGCCCCTCAGGATGGAGGGTTTATTATGCACATTTTAAATGCCATCAGATGGGAGATGAGGCCAACAGGAATGTGGTTCGGGGTATCCAAGGAGCCAGGCTGCTGCAGGGATGTATTCTGTGGCAGGATACCAGATTCCTTAATTTCTTACTGTCTGTCCTGGCACCTGGGATAGAGACTCTCCTTGAATGATCTCTAATCCCTGGATGTTCACAAGGCAAAAATTATCAGAGCCTGAAATCTCTCTTTGAGGCCTTGAGCAAGCTGATCCATGCCTGCCCATGGACTGAGATGCTGTTTGAACCCAAACCATTCCTTGATTCTCCAATTCCCCGATTCTCTGCTTGGTGTTGCATTTATTTCTATCTTCCTGGCACTCAGCAGGTTGGGGCAGGAATGGACAGCCAGGGCTAGGGCACAGCTGAGGGACAAGGGACAGTTGGGCTCCTTTTGTCACCTCCTGGCTGCAGATGATGCAAGGGAAAAGCTCGAGTGGCTCCTGGCACTCCACGCTCTGATTTGCCAACAGGCAGCTGGAAATAGCACATGGAATGGGATTTATTAAGGTCTGACCACCTTGAATTCCCGAGGAATGCTTGATTAAGGTCTGACCACGCTGAATTTTCAAGGAAAGGACTGAGCCACGTGGCCCTCTGCTACACTCAAGCAAGAGGATGCACTGCTCTTCTCCCAGGCCGCTTCTATATCCACCAGCAAAGCCATAAATCCCAAAAAAAGTGGGGAAGGGTTGTTAGAAATGCTCCATCGGCCACAGGGCCCTGTTGTGCTGGGTGCACCTCAGCTGTTCCTGCAGCCTCCCAATAAATCTGTGTCAAAATGTGCCCTCAGCGTGGCTGGCATAGCTCGGAGGAGAGGGATAAATGGAATTGTTCTCAATTCCGGCCTCAGGGAGGGCATCCAAGTGCTGCTGTGCCACTGTTAATGCCAATCTGAATTTTTTTTTTAAAGCTATCCTGTAATTACTGTAAAAACAGGTTCATGGAAAAGTCATCTCACTGGGATTTGGGCACTGTTTGATTTTTAATGAGTGAGATTTGGTCTTCTGGGCTGGCTCGGAGAGGCCCCTCCAGGGCTGTGCCCGGTTCTGGTCCTGCAGGAGAGACCTGGAGGGGCTGGAGCATGTCCAGGGCAGGGAACGGAGCTGGGAAGGGGCTGGAGAATTCCTGAGGGAGCTGGGAAGGGAATGGAGAGTTCCTGAGGGAGCTGGGAAGGGGATGGAGAGTTCCTGAGGGAGCTGGGAAGGGGCTGGAGAGTTCCTGAGGAGCTGGGAAGGGAATGGAGAGTTCCTGAGGGAGCTGGGAAGGGAATGGAGAGTTCCTGAGGGAGCTGGGAAGGGAATGGAGAGTTCCTGAGGGAGCTGGGAAGGGGCTGAGCTGGAGCAAAGGAGGCTCAGGGGGACCTTGTGGCTCTCACAGCTCCTGCCAGGAGGGGACAGCCGGGGGGTCGGGCTCTGCTCCAGGAACAGGGACAGGAGGAGAGGGAACGGCCTCAGGCTGGGCCAGGGCAGGCTCAGCTGGGACAGCAGCAGCAATTTCCCCATGGAAAGGGTGCTCAGGCCCTGGCAGGGGCTGCCCAGGGAGCTTTGCAGTGCCCATCCCTGCAGGTGTCCCCTGGAGGTGGCACTGAGTGCTCTGGGCTGGGGACAAGGTGGGCATGGGGCCCAGCTGGGACTCCCTGGGCTGGGAGGGCTTTGCCAGCCCCAGGGATTTGGGAATTCTCAAAACCAACACGACTCAGGTTCTCCCTGTCCCGGCTTTCTGTGCTGAGGGTTTTGGCACAGGGAGAGAAACCTGAGAGAAGTCAGAGCTGAGTGTGGGTCTGTGGCAAGCACATTTCTCTCCCTCTCAGGATTTTTCATAGAGGTGCACAGAGAGAAATGAAAGAGAAAACAATTTCTATTTCTGCTCCTTGTTTTCCCATGTGGAATGTGTTTGGAGAATTGTTTCCCTGGGGTGTTGCTTGGTTGGATTCTGGTGAGGATGGTTTGAGCCTGGTGGCCAATCCAACCCACCTGGGGCTGGGCTCAGAGAGGGGCACGAGTTGGGAGTGAGTTATAGTCAGAGAAAGCAGTATGTAGTTTGAGTATCCTCCTTTTATATAGTATATTAATGTATTTTAGCATAGTTACAATAAAGAAATCATTCAGCCTTCTGAACTGAGTCACACATCAGCATTTCTTCCCATGGGGTTCGCCTGCATTTACAATATGGGTCCTGCTCCAAACAGAATTTGTATTTTCCATCCTCACTCCTTTCCTTCCCGCTTTTCTGGAAGCCAAAGGGAAAGTTTTGGGCTTTCATCACCTGCGTGATTCTCCCTCCATCCTGCAGTGGCTTCTCAGAACCTCACGAACGAGGTGGAAGGGTTATGAAAATAAGAATTAAAATAAATGAGGAGGAGAAAATTCACCCAGGGATGGCGTTCCAGAGGAACGGGATCTGCCTGGGAATTGAGGCTGTCACTCAACGCAGCGCAGAGGAGCTGGAACCATTTTAAAACAACAGCTCGATGGTGCGCTCTGTCAGGTTTAAAATAAAATATTTTGACTTTTCATTTCAAAAATTGACCCAGATTAAATAACTCAGCTAAAAAAAGGCCCGGCCTAAATGAACTTTTCCTTCTGGTCTTCCTGGTTTGACTCCATCCTAAAAATTCTGCATCAGGGCCTGCAGGAGAATGTTCTGGTAAAACATTCACCACATTTGGTCCTTTTTCTCCCTGGATAGAAGAACTCTTTTATTTATTTCCATTTTATTTCTTCCTTTATTCTCATTTTATTTATTTCAATTGTACTTACTAATTTCCTTTTTATTTCTTTATTTCCATTTTATTCATTTATTTCCATTTTATTTCTTTATTCCCATTTTATTTATTTATTTTCAATTTATTTATTTTCATGTTTCCATTGTATTTAATTTCTATCTTATTTCTTTATTTATTTCCATTTAATTTTCTTATTTCCATTTATTTATTGCTTTATTTCCATTTTATGTCTTTATTTCTTTATATCCATTTCATTTATTTATTTCCATTGTATTTCTTTATTTCCATTGTATTTCTTTATTTCCATTTGTATTTCGTTGTTTCCATTGTATTTATTTGTTTCCAATTGTTTTTTTTTTTTTTCAGTCAGAGTATTTACAGGGGCTTTCCTCATTTTTTTGATGGTGTTTTGAAAAGAGTTGAATGTTTATGGCCAGCAGAGGAAAAGGCAGAAAAACAGCGTAAAAAACAGGAATAACAAAAAACACGTGGGGAAAGGAAAGGCCTCAAAAATCCAGATAAATACCTAAATATGATTGTATGTGGGAACCCTTATAAAACTTCTGAATATTTTAAATTTCCTGAATATTTTAAATTTAAAATCAGTGGGTGCCAGGGATGGGTTATTTCCTGGAATCAGACACAATCAGATGTGATTCCCACTGAGAAAACCAAAAACTTCCCACCTTAATGGCTTTTTCCCATTTTTTTCTCTCCGAATATGTGACAAATTCCAAAGGCCCACTCCAGCTTTTCCATTGGCAATGCCATCATTTTTCATAATAATTAATTTTTTTTTACCTAACAAATCTCCAAAACCAGTCTTTACAGCATGAAAAATAAGAACTCAAGTCATAATCAAAGCCTAATCAAAAGTATTATCAATAACAAACAAAACTTTTAAATTACAAAAATTACATAAAAAAATTTTAGTTAAGCATTACAAAAATCAAAATATTTGCAAATTACATTATTAAATTTTTAAAGAATTTATTCCATTCACTTTCCAAATCACCAACTATTACAAACAAAACCTCAGAAAAAAAACACATATTAAATTCAAATACCTATAAATACTTTAAAAATATTTACTAATAAGTCTAAAAAAAACCCCACAAATCCATAATTACATGACACAACCAAACAACTGAAATATAAAAATCAAACATTCAAAGAATAAATCACATTCTGGCCACCATTTTTCACTGCCTCAGCATCTGCTTTGGGATCAGTGGGATTTCTCACGAGTGGGATCAAATTGAGAAGGATTTTCCTTCTTTTCCCCCCTGGATTTAGGAATCCCAATATGATTATGCTGATATTAAAATGAGCTCTTGCCCCACTGTTTGTTTTTAGGGTATATTTTGGGATATTTTGGAAGGGAGTTAATTCTTTCTTTATTCGTGTGAAAAATGAGAATTGAAATGTATTTTTAGTAAGAAGCTTACTTTAGAAGGAGGAGTAATACAGGTAAATTTAGTTATAAAATTGAAATCAGGGAATCATGGAATCATGGGGTGGTTTGGGTGGAAGGGATTTTGGGATCGTCCCATCCCACCCCTGCCATGGCAGGGACACCTTCCACTGTCCCAATGTCCAACCTGGCCTTGGGCACTGCCAGGGATCCAGGGACAGCCCCAGCTGCTCTGGGAATTCCATCCCAGCTCCTCCTCACCCTCTCATGGAACAATTCCCAATTCCCAAAATCCCATCCATGATTCCATCTGCTACAAACCCCACAATGAACCCTGTCAGGGCCATGGCTGAAGGAAAAACCCATCCCAAATCCCTCTTTTGATTCCGAAGGAATTTGTTTGGATTTGAGAGGATCTGGATTGGATGACCTCGGAGCTGCCTGAACCCAGCGTGTCAATAAAAAATTCCATTCTGGGGCCTCCTCACCATCCCAGGGAAGAATTCCTTCCCAACATCCCATCTAATCCAACTCTTTGGCTGTTTGAAGCTGATGGATGAGGTGCAGAAGATCAGGAGCTCATCAGATCTTCTCAGCTCCTTCCTCCTGTGCCACTTTAGGGCAATTAATGAAACCTCACCGATTAATTAAATCTGAAAAACCTCTCTGGAGCACTGGAAATCTTCCTCTTAGCCAGGCAGGAGGAGGAGAGGGAAGTCTCTGGATTGGTGGGATTTTTTTTAAGCTTCTTTCTGATAAAACCTGGCATGGTGGAAGGTTCCCTGCCCATGGCAGGAGGTGGAGCTGGATGAGCTTTGAGGTCTCTTCCAACCCAACCCATTCCATGAAAATCGACCTTGCCAGCAGAGAGGAGAACAATTACAGAGGCTCTCCCAAAATGTGGGTGACAAAGCAGGAAGGAATTGCTGTAAAATTCTGGAATTGTCTCTATTTATTTGGATTAAGTTTCTTTTTCTGATTTAGAGATGGGTGTTTTTAAGACTTTTATTTTATTTTTCTGTGAAGGACGAGACAATACAGATGTTATAATTCATGCTATTATTATTAGAAGTTAACTATTTCTTAATTATAATACACTATAAGTGTTTCTTAGTTTATCCATTTTAGCTACACTATGTTGTAAATGTTTCAAAGCTAATAATTTAAAATTATTTCTTCTGGGTCTTACTACAACTTATCTTTCATAGTTCTATTTCTCTAAAGGATTTAGTCTTATTTGTAAGGTTATCTTTTGAAACTTGTGTTTAGTTTTATTTCTCTCTTAATAATGTCTGACTAATTCTATGGCATTTCTAAGTCAGTATTTCTTATCTTAAAGTTTGCATACAGATGTTTGCTATGTGGGTTTTCTGTCAGGCTTTAAGAATTTTCTACCAATCTATTTCCCACTAATTTGCTTTTATTTCTTTGTAGAAAGTAGGTAATTCCCATATTCCCTTTTGAGTCAGAGAACAAATTTGCTGTGAGGTTGAACATTTTTTTTTTAAAAAACCCTCACAAAACACAACTGCAGCTTATACAGACATGCAAAATAAAAGATATTCCATCCCTTTAGCTCCATTTTCCTTTTGTCCAGACATTTCTGTGGCCTTCAGAAGAAATCCAGCTGTGCTACAGGAGGCACATTAAAGGCTAATTAAATCAAATATTCAAATTATCTCTACTGGAGCTGACTAAGAGTGATCAACACCAGATTTCCTTCTGTGTTACTTAAAACTTGGTGCATTTCTGTGTTGTTGGGTAATAATGCAGAATGCACACAATTTCTGTGGGATTGAAATATCATCCCACGGACAATGACTTCACAGCATAGGAAAAACCTCAAATAGCAATTCCAGAGGGTAGGAGTTATCCAGTTATGTCTTGATAGCAGGCCCTGGACAAGAGCCCTGGAATTGTCTGAGTTGAGGAATATGTGAGAAACACATTTTAAAAAGAATATCGATTTATATATTTGTAATCAGTTTTATCTGCTCAGTTTCCATCCTCAGGCACTGCTGGACATCGGGCACAGGTGGGAACAGCTTTCCTGGGAATGCAGGTGGGGTTTTTCCACATTTGTCCCCACTTCCATGCCAGTGCAGGGGATTTATTTGGGTGCTGCCTGAACCCTTGAAGAAATGGTTGGTCCCAAGCCAAATCACTCCATGATTCCATTGCCCAAGTGTGGGAATCCACGGCTTCCCTCTGGCTGCCCTGGGACCCTGGCAGGGGTCAGGAACCCCCCTGGACAGAGCCCCCAGAGACACTGGCTGTGATCTCTGGCCATGGAAAAGCGTTTTCAATCTTACAGGATCAATTACAAGCTCTGAGTGTTTGATATAAGCAATAATTAAGTGTGGCATGGGTGCAAAAGTAAAATTTTAGGATTCTAGATGAGGGGTCCAAAGGGGACAAGCTGGAGGAAATTGGGTGTGCCTTGTCCTTTTTCTCCTTCTTCATGCCCTCCATGTCTCACTGTGGTGTTGGCATTTTTCTGTTGGTTCAGGCTGGGGACACACTGTCCAACGTAGGTGACAGATATTGGCACGTTCTTGTAAATGCAGCCCAGGGAGTTTCTGGTATTGAATGTTTGTCACATCCCACTGAGGGCAGAGCCCCACACGCTGCCCTGCAGGACAGAGCTGGGCAGGGCAGCAGAACATGTGAGAGATCAACAGAATAAACAACCTGGAAACCAGCACAGACCAATTATGGCTTCTGCTTTGGCAGCGGGGCTGACAGACAGAGACTTTCTACAATCCTGGAACCATCAATACCACAGATTCCTACACCAAACAAGCAGGAAAACCTTTGGATGAGCACCTGGGACAAGCTGGAAGCCAGGATGAGGAGAACACTGCTATTCCCTTTCTCCTGATGCTGAGACCCCCTGAACCAGCAGGAGCTGAGTCAGGTTCTTCCTTCTGGAAGTTTGATTTTCCAGCTGCTGCTCCGGGCAGGGAAGAGCCATCCCCTTTATCCACGCAGCACATTTATAAACATCCATCAGCCAGGCATTTCTCCCTTTCTTCCCAGTGATTAAATGGCCATGAAATGTTTTCATTTATTTGGCGCCAGGGTAATCAAAATCAGTCGGAACCGCGGCGATGAAGGGAAGGAAAACAAAGAGGCGTGGGATTGATTGTGCTTCTCCTCCTAGGAGCTGGCAAAACTTCTCCCTTGCAGACGAACATCTTCTCCAGCTGGTAATTATTCCCAGTCCTCGTGGCCTCTGTCCATCCAGGATGAAGCTTGAAAAGCTCTGGGATTGCTGTGGGAGCGTCGGAGCCGGCGTGTGCGTGACTCCACGGAGACAGGAGGGAGCTGCTCCCAGAAAACCTCGGTGAATGGGATTTTCCTGCTTTCATGTCTGCCCCTGTGCAGATTCTGGGTCAGGCCTCCTGATCTCCAGCATCCGGCTGGAGCGGGTGTTTTCCACTGCATCCATACAAAAATATTTCCATTCTCAGCCTTCAGCAGCTCTGCAGAGGCAGGGGAGGGGAGTGAGGTTGGACAAGGGGGTTTAGGGGAAAAAAACCCTCATAAACAACAAGAAACCCTCCAAGTTTCTCTGCTTTTCCGTTAAAACCCCAGCATTTTATGTTCACCTCCTCAAAGCCAGATGGATTTCAAGGATGCTGGTTTTGTTTGCATTTTTCCTCCTATTCCCCTGGTTTTTCCAGTCGGCTGCGTGGCCACAGAGGGCTGCAGATATGGCCCTTCCTGCTTTTCCACAGGAGCTTCCCAGGGCATTCCCTGCTTCCTCCAGGAAAAGGCACAATCCAAGTACTGCAGCACTTGAACCACTCGGGATCAGCTGGGAAGAGCTGGAAGTTCAAGGGTTTTCCTAAATTAAAAACCAAACCAACCCAAACCAGAGCTCAACCACTGAGGTCAAAAAACTAAAACCATTGAGGGCAGTGGTTTTAAATGGAGGGAAGGCAGGGTTAGATGGGATATTGGGAAGGAATTATCCATGACAGGGTGGGCAGGCCCTGGCACAGGGTGCCCAGAGCAGCTGTGGCTGCCCCTGGATCCCTGGCAGTGCCCAAGGCCAGGTTGGAGAACCTGGAATAATGGAATCCCATGGGATGATCTTTAAGATCCCTTCCAACCAAATCATTCTGGGATTCCGTGGGAGCTGCTCAGGGAAACTGTTGAAGCAGCTGGCAAACCTCCTGTTGTTTCACACCCCGGCCTAAGACCCAGCTGGATAATCTGGGATATAATAGGATAATTTCTATGGAAGGACTTTTCCAGCACTGTTGGCTCTAGGATTGATGACCACTTGCAGACAATTGGCTTTACGTCCTCTCCAAGGATAAATCAGGCACAATATGTACTCCGGAGGCTCCAGACTGGGATATTTTTCCTTTTGATGGGCTCCTCTTGGCAGACCTGGGTTTTGAGGACTCCAGACTCTGTCCCCACAGCTTTCCAAAACTCCTGGGGATGACAAATCTCCGGGGGGAAGGAGCAATGACTCCACTTGATCTTGTCAGCCTCCAAGGCTGAGCTGTTTGCAGATAACAGAAAAACTGGCAAATCTGGGTAAATCATCTGTGTTAAGGTGCCCAAAATTGAAAAGAAGCTTTCATTTGGTTGGTTACTTAGGTTTTAAAATGTGAATGAATTTTTGTACGACAACAACAAAAATAAAAAAAGGAGTGGAAAACTAGGCAGGCTCCTAAACCTGTGGGATCATTCAACACATTTTCCAGGCCACTTGACAGTGGATTACCAGGTTCTTTCAGATGTTTACAGACGTAAATTCAGTTTATTTACATTCTTCTTAATCCCTTTTTTTAAAACTGAATATAGAGGGGACCACAGCAGTAAAAAATAAGACAGTGTAAAGATGGCTCCTCTGAAGGGTCAGGCATTCAGACCTGCAGGATTTCAGCCTTCCCCAGGACATGTTCAAGCACAGGAATATTTGTCCCATGCTCCCCGTGCTCAGCTGGAGGAATTTTTCAGGATAATTTCCTCACCTAGCTAAAGCAGAGCCCAGCTCCTCCAATACCTGATCCAAAGCTTTGTGCTGCTCAAAAACTGCCCCATCTGCTGAGAGTTTGAGATCTGTCGAGGTAAATGACATTTATTTCTGGGTACACAGGGAAGAGAAAGGTGAAAAACTTCACCAGAGAGTTCTGAAGACTCCAGGAGCAGACTGGGGGCAGAAACCCCACCACAAACTCTGCCTGAGACTTGTTTTGAATATCACAGAACCTTGCACTCTGTGCTTCTGCTGCTTGAGCTGCTCTGCAGTTCTTCACAGGCCACCTCTCCACCAGCTGCCATCCCCTGGAGCCCTCAGCAAATTTTGGGGAAAGGATTTCTGGCCACAAGGAAATGGTTTAAATTTGGAGAGTTCTGTCTTACCTGTATTTTTTACCACACAGACAGAAAACAGCACTGGCTGTGCTGATTGAAACTCTTTTTACTGCTCTGCCTGGGTTCCTCCAAAGCAAAATGCTCCTGCCTTGGACAGGAAATCCATTTAAATTCACCTGGAAAGTGCTACTTGTCAAATAATTCCTCTTAAATGTTATCTATGAGATGTTTAATGCTGTGGGGGCAGAGTTAACTGCAGCTTGGAAGCCCACAGATTATCCTGGAGAGTGTGAGTAGTTAATTAAAACAGACATTTAAAAGCATCTAATTCAGATTATGACTTGAATATACTCTGTTAGTGTTAGGGGCATGAATCCCAGAGTGGTTTGGGTTAAAAGGGATTTTAAGGATCTATGGCAGGGGTATCTCCCACTGTCCCCGGCTGCTCCAACCTGGCCTTGGGCACTGCCAGGGATCCAGGGGCAGCCCCAGCTGCTCTGGGAATTCCATCCCAGCCCTGCCCACCCTGCCAGGGAACAATTCTTAATTCCCAAAATCCCATCCTGGCCCTGCCCTCCTCCACCTTAAAGCCATTCCCCCTTGTCCTATCACTCCATGTCCTTGTCCAAAGTCCCTCTCCGGACATCTCCCAGCCCGGGGGATTTCCTCTGGCTGTGTAAAATCCCCAGGCAGAAGAGTTTAACAACAATCTCTGTCCTCTGTATCCAAAAGAAGAGCAGATTATCTGGCCCTGCTGTCTCCCTGAACAACAAAAATCACAACTAATAACTAAAAGTCACCAAAACCCCAACAAACATCTTATGCCAACACCAGGCCTTTCCTTCCAAGACCAAGGGATGAATCTGTGAGGGTGGCATTGCCCCCACCTCGGGGTGGCACAGGAGGGTCACCGAGGCCTGGTGTCCCCAAGGTGCTGGCAGCACCCTCGGTGGCTCCTGCCAGGATTGGGGACACGGCCACCACCTCACCGGGATGGCAGCAGCGCCACACGGGGCTGGGAAGGTTCTGGTCCTGCTCTCAGGGCTTGGCTTTGGCAAGTCCCAGGCTCAGCTTAGCAGGGAGCCATCCAAAATTGTGGATATTCTCAGTTCAGTCAGAGAGAAAAAGAGAAAGTTTTCTGCTAAGCCTGGGAAAAAGTCTGAGAGGAATGTGAACAATCCATTATCTTGTTTTCTGTTCATATTTTTTATAGATGTGTTCTACCACACTGACCTAAGTCCAGTGCACCAATCAGGTGAAATGTTTTTACTCCAAGACCAATGGAATTAATGTTCACCATGTTCTCTATAGAAGAGAGAGGTGTTTTTGAATAAAGATCATTCTTTGCCCTCATATTGTTTATAGATACCTTCTACCACACTGACCTAAGTCCAGTGCACCAATCAGGTAAAATATTTTTACTCTAAGACCAATGGAATTAATGTTCACATTGTTGAGGTAGGATGGGAATGAAGAGACTTTGAGTTAGAAGGTGAGAGAATAGAACTCTGATTTATTTTAAAATACATCGCTCTTTATATAGAGCTTCGTGTAGACCAACTCTACTGGTCCTGAAGAGAAAACACTTCACCTATTGGTGTGCAGTGAATGATGCACAGTAGTAAAACTTAACTATAAACAGTGTGAACAACAAGAAATATAAAGAACTTTATTTAAATTCTTTTTAGCAGTTTTTCAGGCTTCTGCCTGGTTAGAAATTTTCTGTTTCTCTCTTTGACTGAATCTGAGACGGACACACAATGTTCTCTATAAAAGAGAAACGTACTTTGGAATGAATGGTCATTCTTTGCCTTCTGAAGATGGAATCTCTTCATTTCCATTCCTGCCTCAATAGCAACACAAAATCGGGGAGGAAAGGAGCCTGTCGGGCCAAAGTGGAAGTGTCTGGCTGTTATTCCCTGGGATTGCCAGGATGTATTTTTAAATATGGAGAAATGCCCAGAAATGGTCTGTTCTGTGCATCAAAAAGGCCCAAGCAGGAATATTCATGTGTGTGAATAAATAAGAATTCCTACATGGATATTCTGTTCTGCTCCTTGCTCAGCTTCTCCAGAAATGATTGAAAGTGAATGAGAAGGAGAAAATAGGAGAAAATGTTATTGTGTTGTGTCAATTGATCCGTGTTAATTGATCCAAATTTCTGGGATCAGACCTTTTGTACAGGGAATTGTGTTTGGGTTGAAAAGGACCTCAAAGATCATCTAAAGATGAGTCAGAGTAAAAATTTAACAGAGTAGGAATGTATTTAGATTTAAGTAAAATGTGCCACTTTGAGCTTACTAACATAAGTAAAATAAACTGTTTAGTCTAGTGACTGCAACACTAACAAAATTGACCCAGCTAAGAAGAAAAAATGCAAATTTCTAAGCTAAAAAGATAAAAAATAAAAACTCTTCAGACCTTAAAACAAACACAGAGTAACCCAAGAATTCTTTCTATACTCTCTAACAAAAACTAAATACAAGTGTAACTAACTATAACACAAAATCAGCAAAATTAATATACATAAACCTATTGTAAAATTATATATATATAGAAATTAGTTAAGAGTAATAAAAAATGATCAAGAGTTCTCAAGGGTACACATGCCCATTAAAGAACAATGAGTCCCCACATGCATCCAGTGCTATAATAAACATACAATTCCCTACAAATCTTCATTAGAATTGCAGAGTTTTAATTTTCCATCCGCATTTCAAAGATCCCCAGGACTGGGACAGCTTCATCCGTGGCAGTCCAAGGCCCAGCTGGATGGGGCTTGGAGCACCCTGGGATAGTGGAAGCTGTGCCTGCCCATGGAGGGGGTGGAACTGGGTGATTTTTAAGTCACTCCCCACCCAAACCATCCCATGATTTCATGGAAAGAACTGGAGCGATTAAGAGCGCAAATTACTTTGTCCTGACTTTTGCCAGGTCCATTTTCAGGGTTCACATCCCACTCCAGTTTTTCTTCAATCTCCTTTGCTTGGACAACAGCAGGAGCCAGAACCCTCAGGTGCCACCCGCTGAGATCCCAGCGTCTCCGGGATGAGGAATAAATGAGGATTGGGAAGAAGGAAGCACCCACCCACATTTTCCAGAGGCAAAAAGAGAGGAAATTGCTTTTCCAAGGCTGCCTGGGAAGCCTGGAAGGACTTCTTGCAGTGGCTGTAGCCATCCTGCCTGGCTTCCTGTTCCTACCTAAAGCTTTGACTCCATCCATCCCTTGGCTCCATCACCTTTGGAAAAGCTTCCCACGGGATATGTTCTTATCCTGCCTTTTGTTGCTGCTGCTCCTGCTGCTGTGCTTTGTGCATGAAAAGGATTTTTCCAGCCTCTTCCTCTGCCCAACGAGTTCAGTTGCAACCACAAATCCAACAAAGGTCAGAATTTCACAACCAAACTGCACCAGAGAAGAAAAACCTTGTTCAAAAGCAGGATGTTTGCCCAGATATTTGCATAGTCACTATGCAAATGACCCCAAGCATTTTGCTTAAGGAAATTCCAAATTTCCAGTATGGATTCAAAGCCACGCCGCAACCAAGGGGGGTGAAAAGGGAACAAAAGGAAGAATAATGGATAAATAGAATTGTATTCAATAATTTAATAATCCTTTCAAAAATGATGTGAATATTTAAACCTGCTGATGGGGCAGGTGTTTCCCTGAAGTATTTTGGGGATGTGAAGGCCACCCTGACTCACATCTGAGCAGCATCTTGAGCAGAAGGGAGCTCCTGCTCAGCTACAGCGACAATAATCTGGTTTTAATCTGTGCTACAGTGACAATAATCTGTTTTTAATCCGCTCTCCATCCCACTAATTGGATGTGCAGGAATCTCTTCCAGCTCCCAGTGGAGCCCTGCAAAGCCCTTTGCCTTCTCCTCCTTCTCCCCCACTTACCCTGCAGCAGCTTCAGCTCCAAAATTTCAGGGCATCACCTCTGTCTGCAGGAGGACAAAACTCAAATTTCCTCCAACCCCCATCTTGATTCAGGCTTTAATAGGATTCCCTGATTCCTAAAATTAGGATTTTTTTGTCCTAAAGAAGCTTGAGGGGGGTCTGATGGTAGCAGGAAAATCCAACAGGTGTTTCCAGCCATCTATGGGGAATACTCAACCTCTGCAATCCCATGGATTATTCCTTGGATCACCAGAGGTCACAGGCTGGATGCTGAACCTGAGAGTGGAGGTGTTCCAGCAGGATCCAGACCTGGAAATCATCCAAACCTGTTGAAACCCTGGTTTTACTGAGAATTTTAAACTTTCTGTGCTGCCAGGCACTGACCCCCAGGAGAACACTGCACTGACCTGAGGCCGTGGAGAAGCTTCCAAAATTCAACAATAAAACTGAGATTACAGGTGTGGAGTTGGAATGGAAGTGTGTGATAGCACAGGGTGGAAACTCAGAGTTGAAGGGTTTAGAATGCAGGAATAGATATAAAGCAAGATGGAGGTTTTAGGGTGGAGGCTGCTCCTTCTCCTTCTCCTCCTTCTCCATGGGTTTGGGTGGTTTTGTGCAATTGGATAAAAAAGTCCCATTGCGGGCACGGGTGGTTGGGTATTGGGTTAAAAGTGAAAATAATTGAGGTGTCATTTCTTAATTGGACAGCTGATCCTTCAAAGGCCTTGCAGAGAGAGAGATGGGCTCCATTTTGAGTTTGTTGGAGTGAAGTGCTGCAGAACTCAGGGTTTGTGAGGGTGTGGCAGAGACAAGAACTGATAAACACCTGAGTCCCAACAAGAAATTCCCTCTCACCCATTTAATCCCAACCTTGGCTAAAAAAGAGATAAAACTCAACACAGACCTTCTCCATAAAACACAGCACAGCCATGGACAGGTCCTCAGGAAAATAGTATATTAATGCATTATAGCATAGTTATAATAAAGAAATCATTCAGCCTCTGAACTGGAGTCACACATCAGCATTTCTTCCCACCAGGTTCATCTGCATTTACAATAAAAGGCTCTTCAGGCTGGTCTGCAGCTGGAGCTGGCAGCTGTAGGCACAGGCTCTGCCACCCACGACCCATCTTGGGCACAATAAACTGCATTTTGAAGAGCCACGTGGAGCCCTGCCTCTCTGATCTCAGGCTCTTACTCCATGGCTTTACCCAAAACCCACCTGCCCTGGATGTTCAGATTGTACCTCTGAGCCCAGAGCTGGTTGGAGGAGGGGTTAAATCTCCCACTTTCAGGGGATGCTGAGCACATTTCCAGGTTAAAAATGGGGATAACTGGAGGCTGGAGAGTCCCAGAGTGATGTCACCTTGGCTTGGGTGACATTCACCCAGGGAGGGACTGGGAAAGGAGCTCAGACCCTTCCTGCAGCTCCACTGAAGGTGCTACAGGGTGTGAGAGGACTCTGCAGCTTCCCCACTCTCCCAGCAGCTGGACTGGGACCTTAATCCACTTCTTTCACCTTCCCCCACTCAGACTTGAGTCCCCAAACCAGATTTTTAAACCAGGAAAATTGGATTCAAGGCCTCCCAGGTATAGCCCAGATAAAAAAGTACGGGGGTAGGATGAACATTTCTCAGGCTCAACATTCCAGCAAGGAATTTAAAAATCAGAAATAAGGAGTAACAGGCTCATGAAGATCCCTGGCAGGCTGGGATCAGCATGGGGAGAAATCAGCTCCAAGCTGGGGATGATTTTCCCCTTCCATTGCCCTAGAAAAGCTGGAAAAATAAAGATTTTCAAAGTTCAAGATTTTCTAAGAAAGTTTTCTCCAAGATTTTCAGGTTGTTCCCTTGACTTCCCTCTGCCCTCACATGAGGTATATCCCAGGGATGGAATTCCCAGGAGTCGAGGTGTTAATTAGAAATATATTCAGGAAGGTTAAACCTCTGGGGTTTTTTTGGGTTTTTTTGGTTTTTTTTTTTTTTTGGTCGTTTTTGGTTTTTTTTTTGTTTGTTTGTTTGGTTTTGGTTTTTTTTGTTTTTTTTCCCCAGCAACAGTTTTTACATCTCAAGAGGAGAATTCAGCTGCTCAGGAAAATCCTGCAGGAATTTTTGCCTTCATCTTGATGTCCTTCATGCACCTGCCCCATGAAAATACCTGTTGAACTCCCTGTCGCCCTCTGGAAGGTTCTCCAGGTCTTTGAGGAGTGGGAATTTCCCTGCTGGGAGGAAGTTTCACTCCCTGCTGCCCACACTGGGAAATGTGGAACCCCCAGCAAACAGCACTGCTGCCCCTCCACGTGTTCCCCATCACCCTGGGACGTTCCCAGTGCCATTCCCTGCCTGAAAACTCCCTGGCAGCTTTTCCTGCTGCTCACTTTCACCTGCCAGTGAAGGCCAGAAGTTGCAGTAAATAAAAACCAGCCCCTATTTTATTTAAAGCATCTGTAGAAAGAGGATCAGAGCTAATAAATTGCAGACTGATGAATGCCAGCCTTGGCTGGGGAGTTCCATTAAATCAAAGCCACAGTTTAACACTTCAAAAAAAAAAAAAATATCTGTGCTATCATGAGATGCTGTAACAAAGCATGACCCATTTTTTGATCCGTTATTTATTTTGTTACCATGGACATCTTTAACTTCCCGCTGAATCAGTTAAAGCAGGAATTTGCTTTTTCAGACATGTGAGGAGGTTTCATTCAGAATGCATTAAAGCAGAAAGTGCTGCAGGAAAGGGGAGGCTCCATCATCTTCAACTTTTCAGCTGCTGGATCTGTAAGGCTGATGTCCATCAAACTGGAAGCTGGATCCCTGGAAAGTCTGGAGAAGAGGAGGCTCAGGAGGGACCTCACTGCTGTGCACAGCTCCTGCCAGGAGGAGCAGGGAAAAAATGAGAGGAAATGGCCTCAAATTGCACCAGGGGAGGCTCAGGTTGGAGATTGGGACAGAAAATTTCCCTGGCAGAGTGGTCAGGCCTTGGGATGAGCTGCCCAGGGAGGTTTGGAGTCACTGGAATTGTCCCCGAGGAGTCTGGATGTGCCCTTGGGGACAGGGTTGGGGTGATGCTGGTGATTCCTTCCCCCATGAGGAGGAAGCCAGGTCAGGAATAATCACTGCCAGACACAGAGTAATTAACTGAGTGTCTCAAGGCCGGGTCTGAATTCTCAGGGCTGTGAACTGAGCATGAAGCAGCTCCGAAATTCTTTTTTTTTCCTGCTCTCCTCCCCAGCTACAAGACTGGATCTGCTAATGAACCATCCCATGGAACAGGAGAGGAGTAATCCACTCTGGAGCAGGGCTGGCTGCCAAGGAGTTCAAGTTGTTAAGGAAAAAATTAATTGGTGATGCTGGGGTGGCACTGGATGATCCTGAAGGGCTCTTCCCACCTTTATGATCCTGGAATTCTGTAAAAATAAAATCCTTCCAAGAGGGGCAGCTGCCTGTGACCATCACTGAGCAAGGAACCTCACAAACCTTGCCAGGAGCTCTGGGAACAGGGATTACTCTGCCCTACACTCAGAGGAAGCCTGGAATCTGTAAATTGAGTAAAAGCTTCCCACCAAACAGAATTTTACTCACGGACAACTACACCTTTATTCTTCCCCTCCAACAATCTGCAGAGAGCTAAATTTGGAAATCCTCTTTAAGGAGCAAAGGAATACAGACAGATGGATGCCTTCAGTAGTTTCCACAGCTCCAGCCTAAAGCTAAAAATCACCTGTTCGCTTTTCCTCCAGTGGTTTTCCCCTGAAGCTGAGATTTGCAACTGCTGATATCCTACAGTGAGTGACAGAATGAGGTTATTTAATTCCAGCAGCAAGGAAATTCGGTGTTTTATTACTCACCGGAGGCACGTTGTGTTCTGCTCTTGGAAGTTCATATTGCTGTGTAAATGTTACAGGAACGAGGCACTGAACATTCCTGGCCCACTGGTGGGGTCTGAGCAAACTGGGATTTACTGGAACATCCAGGGCGTGATGCCAACTTGCCCTCAGGAAAACCTGGATTACAGGAGCCCTGCAGCAGACGTGGAGAGCTTGGACAACCCCGGCACAGTTGTCTGGAAAGGAAGGAATGCTGCATAGGATGATGATTATTTTTAAGTTCTAAACCATTCCTAAAGCTGGGATTTATGAGAGTGAGGGAGGAATCTTCACCAAGACATCCTCACACTGAAAAACTCAAGTTTAAGAGAATTGCTCTGTAAATTTGCTGTGTTATTTGGGCAAGCTCTGTCTCAGCATAGACATCTCTCATTTCCCAGAGTCATGGAATTACCAGGGCTGGAAGAGACCTTCAGAACCCCCTGAGTCTCCTCCCCTTCAGACAGAACCCCAAACATCCCCTCCCAGAATGTGTTTTCCAGCCCTTTCCCCATGTAACCTAAATTTTAGGTGCCCTTTGCCAACTTCATCTTAAAATGGAGCTTGAAAAGTCTCCCACAGTTGATCTTTGCTTTCTCAGGGTTGGGATTTTTTAATTCTGCCTCCACAATTAGGCCAGGTTTAACCTCTGTGAGGAGGAAGCCAGGTCAGGAATAATCACTGTCAGACAGAGAGTAATTAACTGAGTGTCTCAAGGTTCTGAGTTCTCAGAGCTGTGAACTGAGCATGAAGCAGCTCTGAAATTCTTCAATTTTTCCTGCTACAAGACTGGATCTGCTAATGAACCATCCCATGAAACAGGAGAGGAGTAATCCACTCTGGAGCAGGGCTGGCTGCCAAGGAGTTCAAGTTATTAAGGAAAAAATCAAGTGGTGCAGCCCTTCGGGCTGTGAATGTGCCAAAACGACAGCAACAACCCCAATCTGTTCTCATGGCCCAGAATATGAACCAGACACGAAGAACTTTCATTAAAAAGCCACATTTTCTGCACGGAGTTTTCCCCGGAGAGAGCGACGTTCCTCGCGTCGTCAGCGGGATGGATTTTACACTTCATTAAATGCCTTGATCTTTTCAGCACGTTAGGCTGGGACACGACAGCTTAATCGTGAGTTTGGCTGGATTAATGATTAAAACAAGGCTTTGTGCACGTGGGTCTCTGCAGGTGACCACAAACTCCTTCACCAGGCCTCGAAAAGTGAAATATTCCATGTTCCTGCCACAGGAGTTGGTTTAAAATAGGTGGGTTTGCACTTTTTTAGCTGCAGGGTCACAGAGGAACTTTTAAAAGCCTCGAAATTCTCTTGTGGTGCTCTCCAGGGTGGGAATCAGCCCTACAGTGGGATCCTCGGAGCTCCATGAGCTGATGTTGGAGTGATGGGGGAGAAGGAGAGCAAAGCTTGAGACATTCCCAGCTGCTCCCAGAAGAACCTCATGGATTTCAACAATTCCCAAGGCCAGGGGCTGCTCCCTGACACTCGCCTGGACCGAACCATCCTTGGAATGTGGTTTCCATCTGGATGTTCCAGTGAAATAAAGATGTAGGGAAAGCTGAAGGCTCTCAGTGCTGGGAAGCACCTCAGGCTCAGGGGTTAGGCAAGGAAGGTTTCATTTCACCCAATTTCATCTTTTTAAAGCAAGAGCTGTAGGCCCAAATCACTCCCTGGACTTCCCAGACTGAAGGGTGGGATGGGGATTCCCAATCTCCATGCTGGGGTTCCCAATTCAAGAAAAGTGTGGATCTGTAGGAATGAGTCCAGGATGAGCAGAGGGTTGGAGCCCCTCTGGAGCCAGGCTGGGAGAGCTGGGAATGTTCAACCTGGAGAGGAGAAGCTCCAGGGAGAGCTCAGAGCCCTGCCAGGGCCTGGAGGGGCTCCAGGAGAGCTGCAGAGGGACTGGGGACAAGGATGGAGGGACAGGAGCCAGGGAATGGCTCCCACTGCCACAGGGCAGGGCTGGGTGGGAGATTGGGAATTGGGAATTGTTCCCTGGCAGGGTGGGCAGGGCTGGGATGGAATTCCCAGATTTCCCTGGATCCCTGGCAGTGCCCAAGGCCAGGTTGGACACTGGGGCTGGAGCAGCCTGGGACAGTGGGAGGTGTCCATAAGGTCCCTCCCAACCCAAATCATTCCAGGATTTCATGACACTGCCCAGATGAATGAAACTGAACTATAATTACGAATATTTAGATATTTTTGAAATCTTTTTTCCAACAGGGAAAGGCCTCTCTGTATTTCCCTTCCACAACTTAGGCAGAAATGGTTGCCCAGTACATAGCAGCACTAGAATTTCTTCAATTTTAATATTAATAAATCAGGGAATCACAGGAAGGAGGGTGCTGACTCCTCTTTTAGGAAATGTGACTGTTTATCCCTCTTTTTTTCTTTTTTCCCAAGCAGGGATTTAGGCATCAAATAAATAAAAGGTCATAAAGCAAATGGCAGGAGAGATGGGGAGAGAAGAGAGAGGAAACCTTGGGAGTAAAACACAAAACTTCAGCTTGTGACCTGAATTATGGAATTATGGGATATCCTGAGTTAGAAGGGACCCACCACGATCACTGAATTCCAACTGGATCAGCTGGGCTCAAACAAGCAGCAAATTTTTCCCCGTTTCATAGGATTTTCTCCTATTTTTTGCCAGCTTTTGGAGCTCCAAAACACAACATGTAAAAAATAAAACTAAATCAGCTGTAATTCCTGGCAATACTCCCAGGACTTTAATCCAGGAGTGGTAATTCAGTAGGAATTCTGAAGGTTTTAATGTGTTCAAGGAAACTGTTGGAATATCCTCTAAAATGAAGGATCTACTCTCTGGTGATCTGGGAAGCAGGAGGAGCAAACCCAGCACAAAAACCTTTGTGTTTTTTGGCTTTTTTCCCCAACTCTTCATCCCTTTTAATGCATTTCGGGACCGTCATTCCCGTCACTTCAACCTCCTCGTTTTTTTCCACTTGGAATTCTCTGAAAGCCTTTTGTTTGGGATCATAACTGGGCACTGAGATCAGAATGCCACAAAGCCCTGGTGGAGCCAGCCAGGACCGAGCACCTGCTCCGAGACGTTTCCTGCGTGGGCGGCCGAATTCGGGGACGCTTCAAATCCCGCTTACGGAAAATTCCCAACTTCCAGCGGGGGTTAAAACGGGATAACAGCACCTCCATTCTCAGCCCTGCTGGTTTTTGGTGTAAAAGCAGCTCAGTTTTGTGGGATTTGGGGAAGAAGAGCAAGAATCTGGTCCTAAGTCTTTAGTTCAGCCACGTTTCGTCGTCGCTCGCTCCAAGTGATGTTCCCATCCCAGGGTCATGTTGGAAATAAAAGGGAATAACTGTGGCAGTAATTCTGAAATATTTTTCACATCTCATTTTATTATTATTATTGATATTATTATTATTATCATTATTATTATTAATAATATTAATATAATGTTTATATAAATACAAATATAAATATAAATATAAATATAAATATAAATATAAATATAAATATAAATATAAATATAAATATAAATATAAATATAAATATAAATATAAATATAAATACTGGGCCATTATATTTGAAATCCATGCATTTTTCTGTTATCTCCATACAAAAAAAAAAAAAAAGAGAATAAAACACTTTAAATTGCCACAGATAATTTTTATAATCTATAGAAAATCCTTCATATTTACACCAAAATTCCCTATTAAAAAAATTTCCAACCTACTCAAAAAATACTGGAATGAAGGCGTGGAAGAAGTGCAGGAATTTAGCCCCTAAGTAGCAAAAATAGGCCAAAAATCATTGCTCCTAAACTGTGGGCAGTGTGATGGATGGGGAAAAAAATCAAGGCTTGGAATTTTTCCAAGGAAAATTGCAGAGATTCCTCAGCAGGAGGCCAAAGTTCAGCCTGGGAGGAAATTGGAGCTCCTGATGGCTGAGGGAAGCACAGAAAATGCATCAAAATAATCAATGGCAAAAGGATTTCATGGGTTATCCTTGACTTTGGGATAAATGCAGGATATTCTCTTTAATCTCAAAGATAAATGTGTGGCCAAGTGGTTCCAGTGTTGTCATAACCAAATGGACGGAAGAGAAAGGAACAGGGATGAAATTCTACTTAAAGATCAGGACTTTGACAGGCAGTCATGAGGATTTTCCTGGAAAAAGGAGGAAAGCTGAGAAGAAAATTCCCTTCCAACTAAACCAGTGAGGCTGTCTTGATGGGATCATGGAATCATGGAATGCTTTGGGTTGGGAGGGACCTTAATAAAGAACTTCCATTCCTACCCCTGCCATGGCAGGGACACCTCCCACTGTGCCAGGCTGCTCCAACCTGGCCTTGGGCACTGCCAGGGATCCAGGGGAATCTGGGAATTCCATCCCAGCCCTGCCCACCCTGCCAGGGAACAATTCCCAATCTCCCACCCAGCCCTGCCCTCTGGCAGTGGGAGCCATTCCCTGGCTCCTGTCCTTCCATCCTTGTCCCCAGTCCCTCTGCAGCTCTCCTGGAGCCCCTCCAGGCCCTGGCAGGGCTCTGAGCTCTCCCTGGAGCTTCTCCTCTCCAGGTTGAACATTCCCAGCTCTCCCAGCCTGGCTCCAGAGCAGAAGTTTGGAAGGACAGGAATTCTCCAAGAGGGATTGGACACAAAATGAGCACACACAGAAGCTTGTTGAGTTCAAGAGGAAAAAGAGCCAATTTTATTTCTGACCTCGCAATATATAGAATTCCAAAAGTGCCAGTGGATTGGAGGATGGAATTGCCACCTCTCCAACCACACTGGTCAAACCAACAGCCCATCAATTCTCTCCTCCCACAAAGAACACAAAACAATCATTATTTACAGGAACAGTGTGTGAGAATGCCAGTAGAAATATGTAAATATCAGAAGGCATAGAAAACTGTGGCAAGCACATTTCTCTCTCTCTCAGGATTTTTTCATAGAGGTGCACAGAAAGAAATGAAAGAGAAAACAATTTCTATTTCTGCTCCTTGTTTTCCCATGTGGGATGTGTTTGGAGAATTGTTTCCCTGGGGTGTTGCTTGGTTGGATTCTGGTGAGGATTGTTTGAGCCTGGTGGCCAATCCAACCCACCTGGGGCTGGACTCAGAGAGGGTCATGAGTTGGGAGTAAGTTAGAGTTAGAACAAGTAGGTTTGTAGTTTTAGTATCTTTCTTTATGTAGTATATTAATGTATTTTAGCATAATTATAACAAAAAAAAAAATTCAGCCTTCAGTCAGACATCATCATCTCTTCCTATCAGGTTTGCCTGCATTCACAACAGAAAGCTTTTAAAACAACTTTAAAACTTTCAAAATAATTACAAAGGAAAACTAATGACTTTTAAAAATCAGGGCAACAGACATCACCGATGCTCCTGCCCTCAGGGATGATGGTGCTGCTGGAATCAGCTGGGATTGGATGATCCTAAAGCTCTCTTCCCTCCTTGATGGTGACTCCACCACCTCCCTGGGCCAATCCTTCCCATGCCTGACCACTCTTCCAGGCACATTTTTTGCCAAATATCCAATCTGAACTTGCCCTGGTTCAACTTTGCATGAGCTCTCTTTGACCCTGCTCTCACCCTGCCCTTTTCCACAAAAAAATCTCGTCTCCTCAAGCTCTGAAAACAAATTGAAAAAAATTTTTAAAAAAGATTAAAAATGTTGCTAGAGCAAATATGAGTCACATCCCATGATCTCCAAAGAGTTGGGTGAGGCAAACACCCCAGGAGAAGGGGTGGGATTTTAAGGAAGGTCCTGGGTTGTGTTTGAATACGATGAGACATTTTTAGCACATTAAAAAGTCACCCTGGGTGGGGGGAAAAATATGGAAAAATTTTAAAATAAAACTCTACTGGTGAACTAGTGAACTTGTGTTCCCACTATGAAATAGGCAGGCTCTGGAATTTGCCTGCTGACCAATCCATCAGTCTCCTTACTCCATGGAAAACCAGAAAAAGAGAATTTCTCACCTATTAAAGCAGCAGTGCCACCCACCCCAGGGATGATGTCATCCCACATTCCTCCTTAAAAATTCCTTTCATTCCAGGCCTCTGCTCTGGAGCCAGCCTGGGAGAGCTGGGAATGTTCAACCTGGAGAGGAGAAGCTCCAGGGAGAGCTCAGAGCCCTGCCAGGGCCTGGAGGGGCTCCAGGAGAGCTGCAGAGGGACTGGGGACAAGGATGGAGGGACAGGACACAGGGAATGGCTTCAAAGTAGGATTTGATGGAATATTGGGAAGCAATTTTTCCTTGGGAAGGTGGGAAGGGGCTGGGATGGAATTCCCAGAGCAGCTGTGGCTGCCCCTGGATCCCTGGCAGTGCCCAAGGCCAGGTTGGACACTGGGGCTGGAGCAGCCTGGGATGGTGGAAGGTGTCCTGGCCCATGGGATGGGACGAGCTTTAGGTCTTTTTGAAGTGCCCCTGTCACCATAATTCACCTTTAAATTTGAATTTTGCAACTATTTTGAAAGGAAAAAATCCTACCCCTGGCTCTTCTAATGGAAAGAAAGTTTGGGTTGTTTGGGAATTTTCATTGGATGTGTTCATGTTCCTCCAAATCATTTATTTTCACCTGGCTTTATGGACAGCTTAATTTTCTGATGAATGAATAGTGAATGAATAATTTTCTGGAATGGTTTGGGCTGGGAGAGATCTTAAAGATGATCCCATTCCACCCCTGCCATGGCAGGGACACCTCCCACCATCCCAGGCTGCTCCAGTCTCCATCCAGCCTGGCCTTGGGCACTGCCAGGGATCCAGGGGCAGCACCCACCTCCCTGGGAAGCCTGTTCCTGGTCTTGTGAATCATTTGAGTTCTCTGTGTATAAAAATGGCTCAAACTCCTGCTCTGCCAAATAAAAATCAGTCAAATCCAAAGGCCTGGCCAGTCAGAAACCTCCCAGGTCTGAGATTCATTCCGTGATTAGACATAGGTGAGGCAAAAAAACCCCAAGAGAGGCATTTTCAGAGCGTTAGAAGATTTTATTTCTGCACTTCTGAAGTAAAACTCCCGAGTCTTCATCTCTTGTTATTTAAAGAGCTTTTTTTGTTGTTCTCTTAACGGTTGAGTTTTCCTTTGTTTCCTACTACAAAGTGCAAGGAACCTGAAAGGAAGCATCCCAAACATTTCAGTTGGGACACATCCAAACTCAAACCCTCTGCTCTTTGATTTGTCAGGAGCGGAGACATTTCCATTTATTTTTTTCTAGTCCTTTTTGTTCCCACTTTTTATCAAAACTCCATCCCCCAGCTCCTCGTTCCATCCCCAGGCAGGTGTGAATTGCTGCACCAGCACAGATTTAGGCAGTTCCTGGGAGCTGTGCCCTCAAACGAACAGGTTTAGAGTGATATAAAACACAATCAAATGAAAATAAATTAAAACTAATATTAAAATAAAAATACCAGCCATGGGGTTTGGCTTTTTTACCAAGAGGCAGAGTTCCATAGAACTCTTGTTTTTTCCTCCTTTTTGGATCAGGTTTGGGCATGAAGTTGCAAACTTTTTTTTCCTTGGTTTCATACTTATTTATTTATTTATTTTTATAATAATTGGACCACACAGCCTCCTGTCAGCAGAGCTTTTACTGTCACCCTTCAACATCTTGGCCCCTTTGTGTCCAGTTCACACGTTCAGGCACTTTATGAAATTGGTGCCCGAGAAGATTCATTTAATAAATTGAGATTCCCAGCAGTGGCTTTCCATTCCAGGAAAAAAAAAAAAAAAAAAGGATTAAATCACTCTGTGACATTTCCAACTGGGAAAGAAAAATCCATGAATTCCCTGTTTTCTGTCTTCTGTGACTTCTGTATAAATCTGCATTTACAAGCACCCCTTGTGAATAATAAAAGGCCTAAATTTGACCACCAATAAATTAAAATTTAATTTAAATACAACGCTGTGCTTTTTGGCCTGACACGCCCACCTAATTAACATAACGAGAGAAAATATTGATGTTAAATAATGATGCAATTTTGTGTCTGCCCTCGCTCTTTTCCAAGGTTCAGCCTCCCACCGAGGAGCAGGCAGACGATTACCCTGGAAAACCTCTCCAAAAAAACCAACCCAGCCTGGAAAGCCCAAGAGGCTGAGCCAGGACTGACTTTGGATTCAAGTGGGTGGTAGGAACATAAAAGGGATGGCATCAGATAGAGCTGGGGCTTTGATCTCGGCTCAAAAGCAATAAAAGAGTCATAAAGGACTTTCACTCTGCACCTCAAAGCTGGAGACAGAGCCTTGCTAAGCCTCCCAAGTGCCCTGGGGCTGATGTTATCACCTGGGCTTTACCCAACACTAAACCCAGCCCAAAGGTCTGAGGTGGTTTGGCTGAGGCAGCTCAGCCTCATCCAGCCCATCCTCAACCAGCCTCATCTTCATCAGCCCATCCTCATCCATACTGTCCTCATCTAGCCCATCCTCATCCAGCCCATCTTCATCCATCCCATCCCCATTCAGCTCAGCCTCATACAGATTTGTCTTCATCCAACCTCGTCTTCATCCAGCCTCATCTGCATCCATCCCATCCTCATCCAGCTCAGCCTCATCCATCCCATCCTTATCCATCCCATCTTCATCCATCCCATCCTCATCCAGCTCAGCCTTATCCATCCTTGTCTTCATCCATCCCATCCTCATCCATCCTTGTCTTCATCCATCCCATCCTCATCCTTCCTCACAGGGGCCACCATGGTCATTGATTTCTGGTGCCCCCTCCCATTCCTGAGGACAGCCCAATTTCATGGAATCACAGAATCATGGAACGGGTTGGGTTGGAAGGGACCTTAAAGCTGACACAGTCCCCCAGGGACACCTCCCACTGTCCCAGGCTGCTCCAGCCCCAGTGTCCAGCCTGGCCTTGGGCACTGCCAGGGATCCAGGGGCAGCCCCAGCTGCTCTGGGAATTCCATCCCAGCCCTGCCCACCCTGCCAGGGAACAATTCCTAATCCCCAATTTCCCATCTGTCATCCCTTGCTCTGCTTTGGGCACAGACAGCAACGTCTGTCACTTCTGTTTGTGGGAGTTTGGAGCATTGGAGTCTCCCCGGGTCTTTCACAGCATCATGGAATCACCAGGGTGGGAGGGACCTTCAGGACCATCCAGCCCCACCAGTATCACCCAAACCCTGTCCCCAAGGGCACATCCAGACTCCTCTGGGACAATTCCAGTGACTCCAAAGCTCCCTGGGCAGCTCATCCCAAGGCCTGACCACTCTGCCAGGGAAATTTTCTGTCCCAATCTCCAACCTGAGCCTCCCCTGGTGCCACCTGAGGCCATTTCCTCTCCTCCTGTCCCTTGGGACATGGCAGCAGAGCCCGACCCCCGTCACTGCCCCTCCTGGCAGGAGCTGTGGTGACCAAACATTTCTGTTTCCCCAAGGAGTTTTTATTTGGTGTCGTTTTTGTGTCCACGCCCTCCTGGGGTTCTCAGCAGGGCTCTGAGGGACCCAAGTCAGAACCTGTGGATCTGATCCCGTGTTGGAGCCACCACATCCCTGAGGAAAAGCACTCCAGTGGCAGGGATGAGGATGCTGCTCGTCCTCCCTCAGGCTCCCAACCCCTCCATCCATCCCTGGATATTCCACAGCCTTTCCACCCCACCCCAGGAGCCCCTCATGCTTCAGCTCTGGCCATTTCCACCCTCTTCTGCTCATCCAAGGGTGAAGAATCCCTTGGGATGTGTTATCCTGGACAGCATCCATCAGCTGTGAGATGGGATCTGACCAGGCAGACTGGGACAAGCCCCATCCTCCTCCCGCTCTGCTCCCACTTGCTTTTCCCCATGGATTTGGGGCTCCCTCATCCCTTTTCAAGCCTCCAAAAAAATCGTCTCCCATCTGAAAGTCTGGTTCCCTGCTCCAGAATTACCATAAAGCTCCTTTTCCCCAGACATTTCCACTGCTTCTTCCCTCCAGTCTTGATCCAGATGGATTTGGAGCTGTCTGGAGTTTGGAAACCCCTGGCAGGAGCCCAAGTGGCTCCACAAAGAAGGAAGGAGGGAATTTTGGGGGAGTCCATGGCCATGGGATGGGGCCAAGTCCACATTCCAGAAGGGTCGAGGGTCTCTGGTGGATGCTGGAGATTGGGAAAGGGACTAAAAGGATAAAAATGGGATGGGATGTGGACTGGGAGCCAGGAGTGACCGGACATGAAGGGATGGAGGATGAATTTGTGCCTTAGAGCAGGGAAAATGGGATTAATTCCATAAATTTCAATCATCTCCTGCATTTGATCCCAATGGGAACAGGAGGAGAACTTAGGGGAACTTCAGGAATGGGGAGAACTTGGAGCCAGAGCTCCCCTTCCTTATCCCATCCCTTTCTTTCCCTCATTGGGAATACATCAGTGCCAATGCCATGGGAGCAACTGTTGTGATTGTAATATAATAATAATAATAATAATAATAATAATAATAGTACAGAAATAACTAAATTAAGGGAATAGCAACATCTCCATGGTCCATCATTACAATGAAAGCTTTTTATCCCAAGGAATCCCTTCCAGCTTCCATATGGTTTGTTTTCTATTCCATGGAAAAATATCAAGATATTGAGCATTTTATTATTCAAAATCAGTTAAAAAAATATTTTAAAAATCCATTGATGCCAGAAAAAGAAACATTAAAATATCAAGGTCTTTTTGAACTAAAAAACGCCAACACAACCCAAACCAAACCAAGTTTCATTTAATGACTTCCAACCATTTTTAAATTAATATTTCATCTTTTTACATCATTGCTTATATTTATTACAAAATAAAAAGTGCTTTTTTAACTCCCACCAATCAGTTTTCCTTTGAAAGTACAAAGGGATACGTTTAGACCACTTCTATTGTTTATTTCAGGATTACTTGTGTTCCCTGATAGTGGGTGATGAGAACGTGGAATAATGGAATAATGGAATAATGGGATAATGGAATAATGGGATAATGGAATAATGGAATAATGGAATAATGGAATCATGGAATCATGGAATCATGGAATCATGGAATCATGGAAAAATGGCAAAAAGGAATAATGGACTAATGGAATAATGGAATCATGGAATAATGGCAAAAAAGAATAATGGACTAATGGAATCATGAAATAATGGCATAATGGAATAATGGAATAAAGGAATAATGGAATCATGGAATAATAGAATCATGGAATCATGGGATCATGGAATCATGGAATGGTTTGGGTTGGATGGGCTTAAAGCCCATCCAGTGCCACCCCTGCCATGGCAGGGACAACTCCCACTGTCCCAGGCTGCTCCAGCCCCAGTGTCCAGCCTGGGCAGCCCCAGCTGCTCTGGGAATTCCATCCCAGCCCCTCATTTCCATCACAGGGAACAATTCCTTCCTAATATCCAATATAAGCCTTCCTTCTCTCAGTGTGAAGCCATTCCCTGTGTGCTGTCCCTCCATCCCTGGAAATTGTCTCTCTCCAGCTTTCCTGGGGCTCACCCTGAGCTCAGCCCAAAGCTTCTCCTGTGCAGGTGAACAATCCCAGCTGTGCCAGCCTTTCCTGCCAGCAGAGCTGCTCCATCCCTCTGCTCATCCTGGAGCCTCCTCTGGGCTCTCTGCAGCAGCTCCAGCTCCTGCTGGGCTGGGGCAGGGTTGGGGCAGCTCTGCAGGTGGGCTCTCACCTGGGGGGCTCAGGGACACAATCCCCATCCCTTTCCTGCTTTGGAATCCATGAAAATCCCAAACCAGCAGAAACACACAAATGCCTCACTCCCCACCACCTGGATCTCACAAAATGCCTTGGAAACATCAAAATTCAGATGTCACTTGAGCTGTGCTGTGACTGGAACCTGTCTGGGCTCTTACACAAACACACAATATCCCATTTGCATAAAACCCGATATTCAAATGAGGGAATCTTCCTTTCGCCTAATTTAACCAGTTTATTTTTCTACTCTTGGTATCTTTTTACCACTGTATCACCTCCACTTAACCCTCCAAAAAAAGAACCCAACCCATCCTCAAAACTCTTGATTTTCCTGTCACCAACCAGGATTTTTTTTGACAGATTCCCCAAGGAGGGAAAAAGCAAAAAAGCCCCAAACCTGACTCTCCCAGAGTTCAGGGTGCCCTCATTTACCTTTTGCATAACAAAAGCTCATCCTTTAATTGTGAATAGATGTTTTGTGTCAACCAGGTGTCTCGCAGCACGTTAAAAGTCAGCAAAAAGCCAATTTGCTTTGTTTTAAAACATTTTGTTTCAATCGCTGCCAAGGCCTGGGGCTAAACACAAATTCGGGTTGAAGGCAGACAGGGAGGTTTTAAAGGGTTTTTTTTTTTTGGTATTCATCTCACCTAATCCTATTGTCCTGGAAGAGATTGGGAGAAGTGAAAGTGTACAATTGCGATTATGGTAAATTGATCCCACAAATAAAGCAATTTCTGTCCAATTAGGTGAAAATAATGATCAGAAACGAATGTCTGGATTTAAAAAAGTTGGAATCTTCTCATGGCAGTGGAGATCCTAAACCTTTCACATGCTGATGGATTTAATCAGAGTTTAATGAGGATTTTTACAGTTGTGATTGACATGTTTGGAAATCACCGTCACAGATCCATTCCTGCTCTCCCAAAAACACCCCAAATCCTTGGCAGAGGGGTTTAAGCACGAGTTTAAACTCCTTCCTAAGCTGGGGGATGCACCAAGGGCATTTTGGAGTCCCCACACCTGGAAGGATTTTTGTACATTCTGAATTTATGAGTATTCCCAGGGAATTTAATGGAGCTGATCCCACGGGTGAAGCCACTTGTGGGAAAGAGCCTTTAATGTATTTAAGAAGGAAAAATCATGGATGAAAAAAAAAAAAAAAAAGGTGTGATCCCATGGGAATTCCACCCTGGAGCAGCTCCTGGCAGGGATCTGAGGCCCTGTGCAGGTTTGGTGGGAGGGCTTGGGATCCCATGGGAAAAGGGGCCCACACTGGGGCAGTTCCTGCAGGAATGACCCCATGGAAAAAGGGAGAAGTTCCCAAAGGACTGATCCCATGGGAGAAAGGAACAATTCCTGAAGGAATGACTCCATGGAAAAAGGGAGAATCTCCTGGAGACTGACCTCATAGGAAAAGGGATCCAGGCTGGGGCAGTTCCTGAAGGACTGGCCCCATGGGAAAGGGGTCAATTCCTTCAGGACTGGTCCCATGGAAAAAGGAGCATTTCCTGCAGGAACGACCCCATGGAAAAGGGAGAAGTTCCTGCAGGAATGACCCCATGGAAAGGACCCACACTGGGGCAGTTCCTGCAGGAATGGCCCCATGGAAAAGAGAGAAGTTCCCGAAAGACTGACCCCATGGGAAAAAGGATCAATTCCTGAAAGACTGATCCCCTGAAATAGGGAGAAGTTCCTGGAGGACTGACCCCATGGAAAAAAGACCCACACTGAGCAAGTTTCTGAAGGACTGATCCTGTGGGAAAAGGATCAATTCCTGCAGGACTGACCCCATGGATAAAAGGATCAGTTCCTGAAGGACTGACCCCATAGAAAAGGGATCAATTCCTAAAGGACTGACCCCATGGGAAAAGGGATCCACACTGGAGAAACTGCTGCAGGAATGATCTCATGGGAAAAGGGAGCAGTTCCTGAAGAAATCACCCCATGGGAAAAGAGATCAACACTGGGGCAGTTCCCAAAGGATTGATCCCATGGAAGCTGGAGCAGTTCCTGAAGGACTGACCCCATGGAAAAGGGACCAGTTCCTGCAGGACTGATCCCATGGGAAAAGGGATTCATACCTGAGCAGTTCCTGAAGGACTGACCCCATGGGAAAAGAGATCAACACTGGGGCAGTGCCTGAAGGATTGACCCCATGAAAGTTGGAGCTGTTCCTGAAGGAATGGCCCCATGGAAAAGGGAGCAATTCCTTTAGGACTGACCTCATGGGAAAAGGGGCCCACACTGGGGCAGTTCCTGCAGGAATGAACCCATTGAAAAGGGAGAAGTTCCCAAAAGGCTGACCCCATGGGAAAAAGGATCAATTCCTGAAGGAATGACCCCATGGAAAAAGGGAGAAGTTCCTTGAGGACTGACCCCATGGAAAAAGGACCCAAACTGAGCAAGTTCCTGAATGACAGATCCCATGGGAAAAGGGATCCAGGCCGGAGTAGTTCCTGAAGGACTGATCCCATGAATAAAAGGATCAGTTCCTGCAGGACTGACCCCATGGATAAAAGGATCTGTTCCTGCAGGAATGATCCCATGGGAAAGGGATCAGTTCCTGCAGGACTGACCCCATGGATAAAAGGATCAGTTCCTGCAGGAATGACCCCATGGATAAAAGGAGCAGTTCCTGCAGGACTGACCCCATGGATAAAAGGAGCAGTTCCTGCAGGAATGACCCCATGGATAAAAGGAGCAGTTCCTGCAGGACTGACCCCATGGATAAAAGGAGCAGTTCCTGCAGGACTGACCCCATGGATAAAAGGAGCAGTTCCTGCAGGAATGACCCCATGGATAAAAGGAGCAGTTCCTGCAGGACTGACCCCATGGATAAAAGGATCAGTTCCTGCAGGAATGATCCCATGGGAAAGGGATCAGTTCCTGCAGGAATGACCCCATGGAAGGGGACCAACACTGCCCATAAACCCCATTCCCATCTCCCTGTGCCCCTGGTGAGGAGAAGAGGGAGATTTGGGAATAGATCTAAGCCCAAGAAGGAGGGAAAGGGATGGAGTGAAGTTGGTTTTAAGCTTTTATTTGACTTCTTACTCTGCTCTGCTTTTGATTGGTGATAAATCAAATTAATTTCCCCAAATATGTTTTTTTTTTTGACACTGATGAGTGACTTTTCCTTGTCTTTATCCTGATCCATTAAATTTTTGTTGGATTTTCTCTCCCAAGTTGAGGAGGAACTTCAGGGTGAAAAAAGACTAATCTCCAAATAACAAACTAACCTGAATTTCAAGTTTTACTTCTTTACATCATCATTTTACAAAAGTGATAAAAAAAAAGAGAAGTGTCCTAAAGGTTTTATCTTAATTCTTATTACTTTTTCTTTTAATTACTGTTAATAAATTTCTCTTTATACCCTTTTAAAGTTTTAAATCTACTTTGCCTTTCTTCTAGTTCTACAAAAAAATATATCAATACAACAATATATCAATGCAACAAAAAATAGATTAATGCATCCTAATAAATACCAATTAAGCAACACTAAACCCACCACACTTTGTATTTGGCTAATACATTATTAATGTATTTGGTTAATACATCAACCAAAAAATCTCAAATTAACAAACCAAAACCACGACACATTTTGATTTTTTTTTTTTTTTTTTTTTTTTTTTTTTTTTTTTTTTTGCTGGTGACACTGAGGGCACCACCCCCAATAAATGACTCAGTTGAGTTTATCTCAACATTGCTCAGAGGATAAAATCTGTGAACCCAACTGTGAAGCTTTTTGAGCTGCAGCTGAGTCATTTGGGGCCAGCGCCTCGTTTAAATGTCCTGCTCAGGGCGCCACTTTTGTCACCAAACTTGTGACAAAACCCAGGCCTGGTGCTGAATGAACAACTGAAAAAAAAAACACCTCACGGATTTTCTCCTAAATTGAACACTCGTTTCAATCTGACTGGGTTTGTGAGTTGATTTTTTTTGTCGTTTGTTTCTTTTTTGGTAACTCGTGGAAATTTCGGTTGGTGCCTTCAGCTGCAGGACTGAGCTTTGCAGCTGGGCACGGTCACTTTGTCACCCACTCGTGGAGTTTTATTCCCGTTTCCTGGCTGGATTAACTCTGCAACAAATCAAAGCTGCACTCGGGGAAATCCAAACCATCCCTGGGAGCAATTTTAGGAATGTTCCGGATGTGAGGCTCTTCTTCATTCTATTTTGAATGACCATCACTGTTGAAAAATTCTGAATTTTTTTTTTTAAATGAGGAGGAATTTTCAAACCAGGGAGAAAAACCCCCTTGAATTTCTCCTGGGATTGAATCCTGTGATGTGGAATTAAAAAATAACAGAGCTCAGAGCCAGCCTGGGGAGCTATGAGAAATAAACCCCACCTGCCCCAGAAGGATTGGGATAAATTCTTCACCTCTGTCTGTTGTTTTGCAAATCCCAGAGCCTTTCTCACCCCAGCTCCTCTCCTGATTATTTCCATCCATCCCAGTTTTCCAGTTTGCTCAAAAACCATTCCATGGAAATACTCAGTGCACTTACAGCCTATTAATATGGAGTTTTAAAGGACATTAAAAAGGCCACACCTCCCATCCCACTGCCTTTATCAACAGGAAAATTCAGTGTACGGTGGGGCTTCTGTGGCCACATTAAATATGAGATGCACAGACCCTCAGATTAAAACAGATATTCATATTTTTTCTGATAACATCTAAAGGACACACATTATAACTTTAATTCAACATAAATTAACTGCAGAAGTTGTAAAAGCTGAATTTGGGATAATTAGAGGATTTAAGAACTGTCATATTTGATGTAGAATAAAAAGCAGAGGTGAAGAAAATCATTAAGAAATTTGGGAATCATGAAAGAAATTCATTTTTAACTTGATTTTTCCCCCAATTTTTGTCTCAATACCTGTGAGTTACAATAAATCCTTAATAAAAATCAGCAAAAACAATATTTTAATGTAACATAGATTCCCTGCAGGGTTTTAAGAGTAAATTTGTGTGGAGTTTTCCTGATTTCAGAGAGAAAATTCCCTCCCTAATTCTCAGCAAGGCAGAAATCCTCTCCCAAAAATAAAATCAAGGTGGAAAACTTGTCCAGTTTGGAGAATCCCACTCCCTGCATGGTGCATCCTGATGCTTTTGTTCCTTAAATCCATTTGTTCTGATGATGTCAGAAATGTCTCCCAAAAGGGCTGAGGGATTTAATGAAAGGTTTTTATTTCCTGTTGGATGAGGATGTAGAGGAATTTTATTGGGATTCTGAGCCTTGTAAAAATCCCAGCTTTTTCCAGACGACCTCTGATCCATCTGGGGGGCCTCTGTTTATGTGATTTTGTAAAAAGGTTTGGCTTCCCCATCAAACCTGATACAAGAATTGTGCAATAAACAGAATTTAATGATGGTCTATTACACAAAACCACCATAATTAATGTGCAATTAATGCACTGTGGAGTTGTTTCATAAATTAATATTCTGATTACCCCAACCCCACATGGAATAGAAAGAAAAGCTGTTCCTGCTGCACACAAAATGTGTGAAGCAAATAGGAACCACATTTCAAATTTAGAGGCCATATTTCCTGGGGATCTCCATATGTCTCCTTAATTCCTCTCATGTTTCCCTGATTATTTGCATTTCTTTCCTTTTTTTTTTTTTTTTTTTTTTTCTGTCTCAGATCTGGTCCCAGTTCAGGTCTTGTAGAGCCAGAGACAAAACTGAGCTGTTGGTAAATTTTAATATAATTTTAATATAATTTTAACATAATTTTCAGTTTTTTTGTTGGATTTCCAGCTGTTCATTTGGGATTTCTCTCCTCTTTGGAGAGAAAGAGATGCTTTAAAAAAGAAAATTAAATATGGAAGCGGTTTAGCTCCTTGTGCAGAGATTCTTAAAGTAAATTTAGGATTAATTGATGGGATTTAAGTATTTGGAAGTATTCCTCTCCAATAAGTGTTCCTCTCCAGGCAGAATTCACCCTCTGGTTGAGCAGCAGAGGCAATTCCTGGCCCCCAAAAGAAGTGGAATTTCAACAACACAACAGAGAAGAATTAAAAAACCACTCCCCACATGTAACCTTTAAATATAGGAATAAAAATAGGAAAAAAACCTCTAAATTCTTAGATTTTGTTAGCCAGGTTTAGTAGTTCTGATCTGTCCTTCACTGAAGTTAAAACCCAAGACAAAAATTTCTGTATTGCAGGGGTGGAACTGGAGGAGCTTTAAAGTCCTTTCCATCCCAAACCCTCCATGGTTTTATGATTATTCTGTGACAGAGATTTTTTTTTCAGTGTCAGGTCTTAGCTACAATAAATTTCCTGAGGAATATTAATTTTGGAAGGCTCAGAGGCAGGAGAGAACCAGCAACAAGAATAAACCACAGAAGCAGGAAAAGCCAGGGAAGAGACTATAAAATAAAAAATTAAGCCCAATTAATGTGTTCACCACAGCTTTCCTCCCTTCCTTTGTGTTGCCTCCAGCTCAGCCCACCCAGAAGAGTCTAAATAAATTGATTAATGCCTCATCCCTAAAAACAGGATGAGCTGCAAAGTGATTTCCATCCTGCCAGGCCTGGTTCTAGCACAAGGCACAGGAAAACTCACTGGGTCGGGGTGATCAGCCTGAAATCTGACTTTAAAACAACAATTTAAATGAGAATATGAAACAACACGGAACAGCACGCTGGGATTCTGTTCCTGCAGCCAGATTTTCTGTGCAGAAATTTGGAAAGGTGCAAATCCAACCTGGCTGGGGGATTAATATCTGTGACCTCGCTGGGATGTTGGAATATGCTTTGAACTCTTCCCATATTCCTTTTCTCCTTTCCACAAGGACAGCCACCACCAAGACAATGGATAATTACAGGGTTGGGATAATTAGAGGATTTAGGAGCTGTCACATTTGACTTGGATACAATAAATAACCAAGATGAAAAAAGTATCATTAAGAAATTTGGTGAATCATGAAAGAAATTCGTCCTTTAACTTGATTTTTCCCCAATTTTTGTCTCAATACCTGTGAGTTAGAATAAATCCTTGATAATAATCAGGGAAAAGAATATTTGAATGTAACACAGATTCCCTGCAGGGTTTTAAGAGTAAATTTGTGTAGAGTTTTCCTGATTTCAGAGGGAAAACACCTTCCCTATTTCTCAGCAAGGCAGAAATCCTCTCCCAGAAATAAAATAAATGTGGAAAATTGGTCCGTTGTCACAAAGCATTGGCGTTTCAAGGCATTGAAGAGAGGGAAGAAAAAGTGGGAGAAGAAAGAGGGAGGGGGCAGGGAGAGGATATTTGGTCTGGTGTTAATGAAGAGCAGCTGATGACAGGGATGGTTTGTCTGAGGCCCTCCTGAGCGGAGCCGCTGCGGGTTACACTGACAGCTGGACATTCCTTCCTGCCTGCACTGTCTGAACTCCGGCCAGTGGCACAATCACCACTGCTGAGAGTGGGTTTGGGAATCAAAAATCAAACCTGACCTTTCTTCCTCCCAGACAGAGGGGTAGAGAAGTGCTGGAGCAATCCCTAGTTAGGGGTGGCTCCGTGGGGTGGAAAAGTCTCTCCTCCAAGCCGTGCTTCCAAAGAAAGGCTCAGCAGTCTCTGTTGTTTGGTCTCATGGTTGTTTATTGCAAGTTATCTAAAAGATTTTATTCTGGGGCTGCTGTGGTTTGCTCACAGCTCAGGCAGAGGCACACACACACCCTGACGTCCTCTCTGACTCCTTCCTCCTTCTCTTCTCCTCCTTCTCTCCTTCTCCTTCTCCTTCTCCTTCTCCTTCTCCTTCTCCTTCTCCTTCTCCTTCTCCTTCTCCTTCTCCTTCTCCTTCTCCTTCTCCTTCTCCTTCTCCTCCTCCTCCTCCTCCTCCTCCTCCTCCTCTCTCCCCGCCCAGGGCTGCTGCTCTCTTTTATATGGTACATTACGTGTTACATGGTTACAGTTTTCCCCAATGCCTATTACCTATATTAAATGGTGCTTTTCTACTCTAAACCAATCTCTGAGTGCCAACATCACCAAGAACATGGAGGTGAGGAAGGAGAAAGAGGAAGGACAGGGCAGGCCCAAATCCCAAATCCATCTTAAATCCTCTGACCCCCATGTACAAAACCAAAACCCCCCTGTACAGCACTCAAAAATTCTTCCCTCTACTTTGTGACTACTTCTACTCTAATATCTAAACTTTTGTGACTTCTTGTTCCACCTGTAAGGTTGGTAACTCATTCCATGGTTCAAACCCAAAATCACAGCTGTTTGCAGCTGCCTGCCAGGGTTTCAAATGCTTCTGACCTGAACCTGGAGCCTCCAAAAATGTCTGAGGGACATTTTGTGTTCCAACAGGGAAGGAACAACCCGAAGTTCCATCAGAGAGGTTGGGATGTATTAGGCTG
Organism: Lonchura striata; assembly: GCF_050655825.1. Lineage (NCBI taxonomy): Eukaryota > Metazoa > Chordata > Aves > Passeriformes > Estrildidae > Lonchura > Lonchura striata. Next base: position 117,212,113 of record NC_140703.1, on the reverse strand, counting down.
TACGTTCTGTGTTGCAAAACAAAGCCTCTGGTCATTTTTTTGGGTTGGTTATTAAGAGGTTTTGTTTCCTCACATCTGCTGACAAAAAGAAATCACTGTCCTCTGACCTTTTCCTCGCAGAGGATGTCTGGCTTGGGGAGGGAAGCAAGCAGAGCATCCCTGGATTCCTGCCCTGGCAGTGGGATGCAGAGGGACTCACTGGGCTGCAGGGGTTGCTCTGAACTGGATTATGAGGAGGATAAAAATAATGATTTAAGGAAATGGTTAAATATGAGATCTCTGAATCCAGCTCTCAGCCTGCCATCAGCTGAGAAGCTGGAAAATCTTTGTCAAAAAGCCAAACACGTCCTGGACACTCCAGAGGTTCTTTCTAAACCCCCTCTTCACCCTCCAAAATCGACAGCTCGTTACAAATTGAAACTCTTCCCTAAAAAGGAGGGGAAAAGAAAATTATCTTTGTCTCCTGCCTGAAGTTTGAACTAAACCACAGAGCTGATTTGACCCAGATATGTGCAGCTGGACGAGCCTGCAGGGCTTTGCTCGCCAGCTTTGTGTGGATGATGCTGCTGTTACTCACCAGGGCTGGGGTGCTGATGCTTTTTGTTTTCTAGGCTGGAGCTGGGGCTGAAATCACACACAGAATAAACAGGAAGGATATATTTAGCTCCTGCAGCTTGCTGGTAGCGGGAAATCTTTACTTTAAAGTCCTGCAGTCATCTCAAAAAACTTACACAGCTCTCAGAGTTACCCTGGAGCTGGAGGAATTGTCCTGCAGTGGTGCTTCCACTCCACTTCTTCTTTTATTTTTATGTGGAGATTGACTTGAGTGACCAGCTTTGGTAATTTAAATCTAGGAATAAACAGCCTATAACATTTAAATATAGGAATAAAAATAGGGAAAAAAACCCGAAACTAAATTTTTAGATTTTGTTAGCCAGGTTTAGCAGAGCTGGTCTGTCCTTCACTGAAGTTAAAATCCAAGACAAAAACTCCTGTATCGAATATCTGAGTGCCTTCCTCCTCTACCCTTTTTCTGGAAGGACAGACAGCCCAAGCTATGGAAAACCACATTGCACAACCCCAAATGTATCCCAGCAATGTCCCAGCAATGCTGGGAAGGCACCGAGGCAGAGCAGAGTCCCTGCCCCACAGACAGGGACTTTCAAAACTGCCCATTCATCAGCTTAAATGAAATTAATTGGAGTTTTTCCCTAATTTACTTTCAGTTTAGACCAAGGAAAAATGCCCAAAAATTTCACTTCCACTCGAAAGTAGCAACTTTTTATCTTGTTCAATCAAGGTGAGATCTTGATTGGGTTTTAATCAGGATTAATCAGATTTCACTGAGGTGAAAGTTTGCCAATTTTCATGGATCTCCTGTTTTGGTCTCATTTTCCCCAGAGCCTCAAAAGCCTCCAGGGAAGATTCCCTGGTGGAACACCCACATGTGCTGTGAAGGATGAACACAAGGACTGAAATCTTTTCCAAGGTGGATGGATCCTGGTGCCATCCATGAATTTTTGTTTTGTTTCTGTCAGAGCTGTCCTGATCCATCTGTAAGTTTTCCACCCAAGAGATTTGGATTTATTTCTTTCTATCCTTTTTGTCACTTTCTCTTCAAGTTGTTCCTTGGACACCTCCAGGGATGGGGACTCCAAACCTCCCTGGGCATCCCCTTCCAATGCCTGACCATGGAGAAATTCTTCTTGTCCTTTTTAATCCCTTCTAGTTTGGCTTCAGCTTCACCAACTGATTCTCCCTCCTTTCCTAAGGAGGAAAATCAAGAATATTTTTGAATTAAACCACAATAAATTCATTCAGAACTGCTCTTCCTCCATGAAGAACAAACCCAAGGTCAACAAACAACCCCAACTCCGTGGTGCCAGCAGGCACCATGTGCCATTCCAGCTGGGAATCTCATCCATGTGAGGCCGTGTGGATTTCCACCACAGTTATGCCCTGAGCAGGTGGGCCTGATGAGCAACGGGATGAGTCAATCCATGTGGGGTTCAAGGGGATTCCCTGGATAGCTCTGAATCACCCAGCACCAATCCCAAAATCATTCCCACCGTTGGGAACAGTTGAGGCAGCAAGGGGAGGGTTTGGGCTCAAAATTCATCTCTGGGACCACTGCTGGGTCACAGCCTGGGTTGGAGGGGTGTCACAGCTGGATGTGCTCAGCCAGGAGAGGAATAAATCCAGGGGCAGCTCCCAGCTCGGGGTATTTGTTTGGAATTGTTGGTTGTGTTTGTGCCCACACAATCAGAGGGGCTGGCCTGGCTGAGCAGCACCTCAGCGGGGACACTCAGGAGAAGTGATGGGACACTCAGGAGAAATTATGGCACACTCAGGAGAAGTGATGGGACACCCAGAAGTGATGGGACACTCAGGAGAAGTGATGGGACACCCAGGAGAAGTGTCCCTGGGAGAAGCCCTGGGGAGGTTGTGGTTATTAGGTCTTTTCCTAATATCCATGGTATTCACAGAATCACAGAATTCACAGAATCACCAGGCTGGAAGAGACCTTCAAGATCTTTGAGACCTTCAAGATAGGGAGGTGGTGGAATCACCATCTCTGGATATGTTTTTAAAAAGACTGGACTTGGCACTTGGTGCTATAGTCTGGTGGTGGTGTTAGGGCACAGGTTGGACTTGATGATCTTAGAGGTCTCTTCCAACCTCATTATTCTGGGATTCTGGGATTCTGTGACCATCTAATCCAACCCAGCCCCAGCCCTTCAACCCAGCCCTGGCACCCAGAGCCACATCCAGGCTTGGTTAAACCCACCCAGGGGTGGTGACTCCACCACCTCCCCGGGCAGCCACTCCAGAACTTTGTCACCATTTCTGTAAAAACTTTTCCCTGATGTCCAACCTGGATTTCCCTGGGTGCACCTCGAGGCTGTGGAATCATGGAATGGTTTGGGATGGAAAGGATCTAAAAGACCATCTGGTTCCATGGCAGGGACACCTCCCACTGTCCCAGTGTCCAACCTGGTCTTGGGCACTGCCAGGGATCCAGGGGATTCTCTGGGAATTCCATCCCAGCCCCTGCCCACCCTGCCAGGGAACAATTCCCAATTCCCAATCTCCCATCCAGCCCTGCCCTCTGGCAGTTTAAAACAATTCCCCCTTATTCTCTCAGTGTTTATCCCTACAAAAAACCCCTCTCCCTCCTTTTATAACCCTCTTTAGGCCCTGGAAGGAACTCTGAGCTCTCCCTGGAACCTTCTCTTTTCCAGCTGAACAGCCCCAGCTCTCCCAGTCCATAAATTCCTATCCCAAACCAGTTAAACCAACTCAGCTTGGTTCATTTCCTGCATTTTCCCAGCAAGGAGGGAAGAATTTTATGATTCACATTGTCCCACACAGGGCTTGATGTGGCCTGGACCAGTGCAGGGACACTTTTGGTGGCCAAATTCCCACCTCAGCTCTGCAGGGACTGCTCAGGATGGGCTTCAAATCCATGGGGTGTACTGGGCTCCCAGTGTTGGGGTTTAGTGGATATTTTCTGGGAATGCCATTTGTTAATTCCCCAGGATCAATGATCAAAGCCTGCCTGGAAAACCCGGCCTAACCAGGTTAACTCAGGAATTTGGTCTTTTTTTCCCTGCTTTTCCTGCTCCTTATATCAATAAATTCACTTTAGGCTGAGCTGAACTACGCAGTGCAAACCAGAAATGTGGGGGTTGGTGTTTAATTTTATTAAATCAGCTCCTGTTGGCCTCTGCCAGTTTACACCAGTGAGGATGTGGTGTGAGCTTGAACTCACACCTCTAAGAACTCGCTTGTCCCTAAATGCAAACACATTTCCTGCTAAAACCTCCCAGTCCGAGGGAAAAACCCACACAGAATCCCTAAAGTCTCCTGGTTCATCCCAGAAAATCAAGGTTTAAAGGTGGAATATGAAGAAATCGTATTTTTAGCTGAGTTTAAATTCCATGTTCCCTGTTTTTAGGAGTATTAGATCAACATATGTTAGTTTTGCTCCAGTCATCATTTCCAACAGAATATTTATTGTTTCAGGGGTTTTATACCTCGTAAAACTTTTATAAAGTTGAGGGAAAAGCTGATTTTTTAGGTCTCAGTGCTGTTGTGTTTTTATATGCAACAAATACAAAAGAGAATCACAGCTGTTATGGCTTTCAATATTTTTAGAAAGAGGAAGAACTGCACATATAATCAGAAATCAAATATTTAACCATTCATTTTACACAAAGGATCTGGGCAACGCTTAACAAATATCTGTCAATTGACCTGATTTTGCTACCACAGCAACACTAAATATCCACCTTTTCCTTAAGGGAATTTGCTAGGGTTTATACTGGGAAATAACTTAATTTAGGAGGTTTTAGTGTTTAGTTTTTTAATTTTTAAGTTGAAAATGGGAAGAGAGCTTGTCAGTGGTGGGAAGCACTGGGGATAGAAGAGGGAAGCAGCAGGGTGAGTGGGAATAAAAAGAAATCCAAGAGCAAAAGCAAACAGAAGCCAGGAATTTTCAGCTCCTGTGCATGTCCATCTATTTTTATCCCAGGAGGAAGCTGGGTTTTCCTTCCTTCTGCTGTGGGATTTCCAGGATCCATCCCAACACCTGGATTTTCCCGGAGCCTGATGTGTTCTGCCTCCAAGGGAGGAGAAATTTGGCAGCTGCCTCATTGGAAGCAGAACAGGAGCAAAGCTGGATACTCCAGACTTCCAGGGGCACCAGAGGAATGTGATTTATTCCTTTTCCTTCGGATTTTGCTGGTTGACTTCTTTTGAATATTCAAATAGAAAAAAAAATTTGTTTTTTCCCTTTTTTTTTGATTATGAGGGCATCCTTTCTCCTCACACTGCTGTTGTATTGGAGAAAACTTCTCTTTTCCCCTCTTTTGTTCTTTCTTGAAGCTGTATGATAAAAGAAAACTTGGCTGGAGTAAAGTGTCCTGAAAAGGGAAAGAAAGCAGAGGCTGAGGCACCAAAAAACCAAGTAATTCCCATATATTTTTCCATTTGCAGAGCAGCAGAGCCAGGAAGAAAAAGCCACATCTCAACCGAGGCCAATGGGATGAAGGATCCACGTAAGGAATCCAAACTCATCAGTCTTCCCCTCATAATTATGATTATTAATTATCTAATTTTATATTGATAGAGAATTTTCATGGGCTGGATCCCCTCTGTCCAAGCCCAGTTCACAGAGATGTTCCTTGCCCAATATTTGATGCCAACACAAAGCATAATGACCATTCTAGACTTAAAATTGGTTCTAAATCTAAGTCTAGACTGCTCAAAAAAGTGGTTTTTCACAGAAAAATTAGGAAGGATTAAAAAAATATCAATTATTTGGTGTTTCAGCCCCAAATGATTCAATAGCAAAGAGAAAATTACTCCTAATTTTGGCATCAGGATCTCTAAATTTAGGCTGAAATGCTGGAAAAAATAAAAATCATTGTAATCCAAATCATAAAAGGAAAAAGATAAAGGTCTTTGGAGATTGGGCTTGGGTGAAATGAAACAAAAAACGCAAAAGAAAGAAATTCAAAATGGGAAAGTCTGAGGAAAAAGCTCCTTCAAACTGGGGTAAAGGTATTTGGAGATTGAGCTTGGGTGGAAATGAAGCAAAAAGAGTAAAACACAAAAGAAAGAAATTCAAAATGGGAAAGTTTGAGAGAAAAGCTCCTTCAAATTTGGGTTGTCACATCCAGGTGAGGAGAAATCCACAGGAATTGTGCAGAAAATGCAGAATTTCCATCAGAACTTTTCTATCAGCAGTAGTTCCCTAAGGAATAAATTGCTGCAAACACACCAGTAAGAATTTGTGATCCCAAAGGAAAAAGAATTCCTGGGGAAACCAGCAAATTCCAGTCACTGCTCCTGTCTAATACCAAGGGACCAGAAATCTCTTGGTGTCTTCTATCCTTTAAATCATTCAATTCAGTTAATAATGACGAACTCTCAGAAAATAATCCCATTTCTCTTTAAAAAATGGGATTTAGGATAATGGGCAGAATGAAAGCAGGGCTGCTGAGGTGGGGAATGGCTCTGGGTGTCAAAGGATGAGCAATAATCTCTTTACAAGGGCAATTCCCAGACTTTGGGGGATTACTGGAAACAGCTGTTCCCTGCAGCAGGACATTTTCCTATGTTTTATTTTATTTCTCTTTTAGGTCACTGTCCTAACTGAAGAAGGACATGGAGGACATTGTCTCCATCCCCCTCCAAAAAAGCTTTTCAGAGTGTTTTTTCCTTATGGGGATTTTTTGAAGGAATTTTGAAGAAGATGGGACCTCTGAGTTACCTTAGATGATGCAGTTTCTTTTTCTTCTGCATAGGCAGGAAGGGTGAGTTCAGCTCACATCTTCACTGCATGGTTCAGAAGATTTTTATTTACAAGACTTTTAAAGGATTTATTAACCAATAAAACACTGCTTTAACTCTTCACATGGTAAGAGGGGTTAAGTGGCACTCGAGGGCCAAACCAAGGATTCTGATGCTCAGCCAGCTGCAAATTTGAGGATGCTTCATCCCTGTGGTAATTCACTTGTGGGGAATTTTGGAAGGAATTACAGACAGGACCTCTGAGTTGGTTTTGATGATGCAGTTTATTTTATCTTCTGCACAGGCAGGAAGGGTGGGTTCAGCTCACATCTTCACTGCATGGTTCAGAAGGTCCCAAGACCCTCAGTTGCAAGACTTTTTAAGGGGTTATTGACCAATAAAACACTGCTAAAAAGGATATTTATATTTTTGACCCAATCCTTAAATATTTCATCTTATAGACCCATGCTACAGTGTGAGCTCTCTTAGCCAGTCATGTTCTGGCACACAAACCCACAGTGCTGCATTCTGAACTCCTTGTTTGCCTCTGGAACTGCTTTTATTTTTATATCTTAAACTCTAAAACTCTAAACTTTACTTAGCTTAACGTGTCTCTGCTTTAAACTACAAACCCACATTCTCCCTTCCAGCACCTAAGTTTGGGAGTCTTTTCCAAGGTCTAAGCTCAAATCCTGGCTTTCATTCTAAGCTTTGGTTTCCAGGCCCAAAGTTCTGAGAGTTTATTGCATTTCCGATTCCAGCTTTTCCTGCTTGAGCAAGGTGAGTATTTGAAAGGGTAAATTGTGGAATATCCTGAGAGGGAGGAATGATGGAATCTAAACAACCCCACCCTGGCCATCCCTGGCAGCGCTGGCCAAAGGCTCCTGCAGCTCTGGCAGCCTCGGGGCCGTGCCCATTCCCTGGGCAGTGCCAGCACCTCTGGGGAAGAGCCTTTCCCTAAAATCCACCCTAAATCCCTCCTGGGCCAGCCCCAGCCAGGATCCTGTCCCTGTCCCAGAGCAGAGCTCAGAGCTGCCCCTCTGAGGAGCTGCAGACTGAAAACTGAACCCCATTTCCAGGAGAAACGGGCTCCTGTCCTCCAGAGGGGCTGTGGGCTCCAGCCCCGCTCCGAGGGCGCTGCAGCTTTATCCCTGGGAGGTTTGCTGGGAGAAAATGCCTGGGAGGTCCCTCAGAGGGTGAGGGTGGAAGGGGGAAGGTGGTGCCACACGTCAGGAGGGGCCCCCAGGCGTTGCTGCTCTCGTTCTTTCCTCGCTGACTTCGCCCCCACGCTCAGCTCCTTGTAGGTGACACCGGGGGCAGCTCCGGCTTTGCCTGAAAGCTCTGTGAGGCCAGGAGCTCTTCCCAACAGCCTCGTTCCACAGAATTCCTGCTGCAGGATCAGCTCAGGTGCCCCTGTGCTGAGACTTCAGAGAATCCCAGACTGGTTTGGGCTGGGAGGGACCTCAAATCCCACCCAGTGCCACCCCTGCCATGGCAGGGACACCTCCCGCTGCCCCAGTGTCCAGCCTGGCCTTGGGCACTGCCAGGGATCCAGGGGCAGTCACAGCTCCCCTGGGAAAACTCAGAAACAAAACTCAAAACCTCCTCACCCTCACAGGGAGGAATTTCTTCCCAATATCCCATCCAAACCCACTCTCTGTCAGTTGGAAGCCATCTCCCTTTTTTTTGGCACTCCAGTTCCTGATGCAGAGTCCCTCTCTGGTCTCCTTGACCTTCCCGTCAGCCCCTGGAAGGTGCTCTGAGGTCTCCACACATCCTTCTCTTCCCCAGAGCTCCAGGAATGTTTGGACAACACTTCCAGGGGTGCCCAGGGTGGAATATTTGAGGGGGTCTGTGCAGGGCCAGAGCTTGGACTGGATGATCTTTGTGGGTCCCTTGCCACTCAGGACATTCCCAGATTCTATTAATGAATTAATTTCCTGGTTTACGTGCTCCTTAGGACAAAAATTAAATTTTTTTTTTATTATTTTTTCCTTTGCTCTCTGCCTTGATAATGTGGCTGAAGATAAGAGCAGAGGAGCATCCCTTCAGCTCCTCAGGGCTACCACACAATCCCAACTCTTCCTCACCCCCTCCCAGAGCTTTTTATTAAAAAAAAATAAATATATATGAAAAGCCAAAGGAAAATCAGCCCAGAACAGCAAAATCCTCCCTTTTGACTCAGAGTCTGACTCCTTTTTCCAGAGGGACTTTTCCCAGGAAAGTCCACATTGGTCTGACCCCTCACCCCACCCTGCTCCTCCCTGCCAGCTCCTGGGGTTGTCCCAGGGTTGTCCCCGGGGCTGGACGTGGTGACCTCATGGAGACGTCAGCCGTCATCTTCCTCATCTTCCAATTTGGGACCCAATATAAGGCCAGTGGCTCCCAGGGCAGGAACAGAGGCTGGAAGGGAGGGGAGGGCAGGAAAAGCCTTTGGGGAAAGAGTTCAGAGAGTTTGGGAAGGGTCACATTCACTCGTGGAGTCACTCCTTATAATTTTAAGTTTTATATTTTTTTCTATTTTTTTCTCTTTTTTTTTTTTTTTTTTTTGGTCATTTTTTCCTATTTTTTCCACTTTTCCCCCACTGGCAATTTCTCAGCCCTCCCTTTTCCCTCTCTGTCCCTCTCTGCTGCTGGTGTGGTGAAGATTTCCACCCACGAGGAACTGGAAAAGCCCCATAGGGATATTCAGGCTGGAGAAGAGGAGGCTCCAGGAGAACCTGATCCCAAATGGGAGATCCTCCCCTGGAACACTCCCCTGTGGACTCTGGGACCTGAACACTTCCCTCAAAACACAGCCCTGGGGTATCCTCACAGATTTCTTGGGAAGCAGAGCTGAAACCATTGGGAAAATCCCATTTTTTTACATCTTGGAACATTTTCTGTTGTGAAATTTCCATGGGCTGGATCCCCTCTGACCAAGCCCAGATCACAGAGATGTTCCTTGCCCAATATTTGATGCCAACACAAAGCATAATGACCATTCTAGACTTAAAACTGGTTCTAAATCTAAGTCTAGACTGCTCAGAAAAGTGGTTTTTCACAGAAAAATTAGGAAGGATTAAAAAAATATCAATTATTTGGTGTTGCAGCCCCAGATGATTCAATAGCAAAGAGAAAATTACTCCTAATTTTGGCATCAGGATCTCTAAATTTAGGCTGAAATGCTGGAAAAAATAAAAATCATTGTAATCCAAATCATAAAAGGAAAAAGATAAAGGTCTTTGAAGATTGAGCTTGGGTGGAAATGAAACAAAAAACGCAAAAGAAAGAAATTCAAAATGGGAAAGCTTGGGGGAAAAGCTCCTTCAAATTGGGTTAAAGGTATTTGGAGATTGAGCTTGGGTGGAAATGAAAGAAAAAACACAAAAGCAAGAAATTCAAAATGAGAAAGTTTGAGGAAAAAGCTCCTTCAAATTTGGGTGGTCATGGCCAAGTGAGGAGAAATCCACAGGAATCGTGCAGAAAATGCAGAATTTCCATCAGAACTTTTCTATCAGCAGTGCCAAACATGACAAATTCAAAGGTCCAGCCCTGCCTGTGTGTTTGGGATCACCCGGAGGTGATTTTCCCAAGATTTTCCCAAATTTTCCCAAGTTCTCCTCTCCAAGCTGGGACAGATTTGGCCAAGAGCAGGAGCAGCCCCAGATGGAGGCCACGGTTCTGTCAGGAGCCCAGAGCCTGTCCAGGATCTTCAGGGAGGGGAAATGAGAACCTGTTGCTGTCCCAGAATGGAGCATTGGCCTTGGAATGGGAAGCTGAGTCACCTCTCCTGCTCCTCTGGCCTCTCCACCTGTCGGATTTGCTGCTTTGCTTTTTTCTCTTTCCTTCCCTACCTTCTTTTCCAGGTTCTCAACCATAAAATTTCAGCTTTCCGCAGTGACATCACTGCCCAAATCCTCATTTTTGGAAGGAGGGGCTGATGCTTTCCAGCAATATCCTCATGCCCATGGGACACAGGGGGGAATATTCATGGAAAAAATCATTTTTAAGCATCCCAAAACCTTCTCTCCCTCTTTCTAACAACTCCTGCTGTTCGAATTAAGAGGCGATCAGAGGTTCCTTTATGTTCCAAGGGGTTTTATCCACGATATTCCCACTCCATCAGACATTTAGGGAAGTGTTGGGAGGCTGAAGTTCTTGGCCTGGATGTTGGGATGTGACTCATGAGCTGGAGGTGGGCAGGTGACATCACCAGCAAAGGGAAACGAGCGTTTCAAGGGCTCAGGGGTTTCAGTGGAAAGGAATAAAATATCCAGACACAGAGGATTAGCAGGAAAATTTGCCTCTGTCAGGAGCAGGGCAGCCCAGAGAGAATAAATTATATCCTTTTGCTTCCTTCAGCCACCGGTTTCTTGTCAGGCTGGAAAAAAAATTGGAGGGGAAGCCAAAAAAAAAAAAAAAAGAAAAAAAAAAGAGGGGAAAGAAAAGAAAAAGAACCCAGCTGGCTTTGACAGAAATGCAGCCATTACCTCAGCGAGCTTCACAGGAGGGCTTTGAAAGCAGACAAATTTTCTGGGTCCTGTCCCAGATTCCCAAATCTGGATTTCCTTTCCATGAAGACAGGGAGAGATGTGGAGTTAGACAAAACAAAAGTGGTTTTAGTAGCTGAACACGAGCAGCAGGAACAGGCCTGAGCCCCCCAGGGACTGAGCTTCTCCTCTTTTGCCTCGTCATGGCCAGAAATCTCAGCCCAAACATTAATCCTGGAGGTTGTGAGATTTTAGAGAAGTGTTTGGTTATAGCTCAAGAGCAGTCAGAAGATTTTTTGTTGTAAGGGAACATATAATTTTTAAATTAATAGCTAGTTGTTATAGGATTTATTTTATTTTTTTTTAACTTGTTACTTTTACTTACTTCTGTTGTACTCTAATTTTATTTATTTATTTTTATTATATATATTATATATATTTATATATATAATAAATATACAATATATTAAAAATGTATTATATATAATAAATAAATAAATAAATATATATATATATATATAATATATATTATACTTTTATTTAATGGGCTTCTGACTTATAGGTATAGATATGTTTCTATTACAACTTTTAAACTCTTAGTTTATTCTATATAATTACACTTTAACATTATTAACTTATTATATAAAGTTTTATTAAAAATAAAATATATATATTAACTATATCTTATTTCATATAGTTTCTCAGTTAAGGTATATTTTTACTTATAACTATAGAAATATACATTTATGATTTTTTTGCTTAATGTTTGTGTATTGTATCTTGACATTAATTTAATTTTACATCGTTATTATTTTACATAATTATCAATGTAATTTTACATTCATTTAATTTAAATTTAATTTAATTTAGTTAAATAAATGAATTAATTTAATGTTACAGATCAAACTTTTCAGTGTCAGTTTTTCTGATTCTCACGCCATGGGAGGGGGTGGAATGGGATGAGTTTAAAATCCATCCGAAACCCAACCACTCCATAATTCTCTGAACTCTGAGCCCATGGACACAAGGATACAGCAGGGACCATTCCTAGGGGGTAACAGAATGAGGATTCTTTGCTTCTTCTTTTGCCAAAATCGGGATTAAATGTGTGAGAGGGTATTTCTTGTTGGGACTCAGGTGTTTGTCAGTTCTTGTCTCTGTCACAGCCTCACAAACCCTGAGTTCTGCAGCACTTCACTCCAACAAACTCAAAATGGAGCCCATCTCTCTCTCTGCAAGGCCTTGTAAGGATCAACTGTCCAATTAAGAAATGACACCTCAATTATTTTCACTTTTAACCCAATACCCAACCACCCGTGCCCGCAATGGGACTTTTTTATCCAATTGCACAAAACCACCCAAACCCATGGAGAAGGAGGTGAAGGAGAAGGAGAAGCCTCTGCCCTAAAACCTCCATCTTTATATCTATTCCTGCATTCTAAACCCTTCAACTCTGAGTTTCCACCCTGTGCTATCACACACTTCCATTCCAACTCCACACCTGTAATCTCAGTTTTATTATTGAATTTTGGAAGCTTCTCCACGGCCTCAGGTCAGTGCAGTGTTCTCCTGGGGGTCAGTGCCTGGCAGCACAGAATGTCCCAAATTCTCAGCAGCCAGGGTTCCAACAGCAGAAGGTGTTGAGATCTTCCCCAGGGGCAGCAGGAGCTGGAAAATTGTGGGAACAATGACACCAGGTGAACAAAAAGGAATTTTTTCATCATGGCAGCAAAGTGGCTTTGGGAAAACCTCCCATTCCCCCTTCGGGAATGGCCTGAAGGTGCAGGGGGGCAGGGTTAGGTGGGATATTGGGGAAAAAAATTTCTTTACTGGGAGGGTGGAGACTTGACAGAGTGCCAAGAGAAGTTGTGGACTCCTCATCCTTGGATGTTCCCAAGGCCAGGCTGGACAGAGCTCTGAGAAACCTGGCAGGTTTCTAAACCTAAAGACCCTAAAATGTGGTGGAACACCAACCAGGATCTTCCCAGGTGACTTCCCAAGGGTCATGCCCGGCTCCTTGGGGCTGTTTGACAGGAAAACAAGAGAGAAAGGTCTGAACTCTGCTTTTATTAAAAGCTGGTTTTGTGCTCACAGACACCAGGGGCAGATCCAGGCACACAAAACTCAGCCCAGACCTCGCTCAGGGTGAGCTGCACCTGGAATTTGTCCCCTGGGTCCCTCCCCAGGGTGTCCTCTGCAGCTGTCACCGCCCCAACAGCAAGTGGAGGTGACAAACAGCTCCTCAAAGTGTCAAAAATCAATTTTGGTGATGCTCCCTGCCCAAAACCCAGCACAATTCCCCACCTTAAGGAGGGGAAAACAGGGAATGAGCACCCAGGAAGGTCTGGGGTGTCCCCAAGCCCAGGTTCAGCCGGGTGAGCTCACTGATTTTGGCTCCTCTCTGAATTTTTCTCAGCTCCAGCCTAACAATGCCTGCCATGAAAAGCCCCTTTCACCTTTCTTGTCACCTTTTCTCTCCCCACAGCACAGCCACAGCTGGTGGCAGCCAAAGGAGATTGCTGCAGCTCCTCTCAGCTGAGGTTTGGGGGAAAAAAAACAAAAGCACAAAACCCCAAACCTCCAAAAAACCCCATGCACAGCAAGGGTTGAACTGTGCTGTTCTCACGGGGTGGAGGAGGAGAGGAAAACACTTTTATTGCAGCAGTTTTGCAGCTACTGCCAGGATTTGTCTAAAACTTGTTGAAATCTTGATTTTTAGGGCTGGCACGTGGATTTTTAAGATATCACCTCCACCCAGGTGGAGCTTGGCTTAGAGAGGGCTGATCCTGCTCCTCTGGGCTGCCAAGGAGAATATTCCTGCAGAATACTGGGATTTTTTAATTTTGTGTTTTGTATTAAATATATCTCCAAGCTTGGAGACTGGCCTAACCCATCCTGGGTGCTGTCAGGCCTTCATTGAATTTTCCCATTTCTGCATTCCTGTTTCCCAGCAGATTAGGAACTGGATATTAGGGAGGAATTCCTCCCTGTGAGGGTGGTGAGAAACTGTGGAAGTCATCCCTGGAAGTGTCCAGAGCAGCTTGGACAGGGCTTGGAGCAACCTGGGACAGTGGAGGATGCCCTGGGGGACTGGATAAGTTTTAAAATCCCAAACCAATAAACATCAACCTGATATGTGGTTTTTGTTTTATTAAGCCATTTTTATTTTTTATATCAAAACAAATATCTGCAATGAGAGTTTGGAAATGACCCCCTTGCCCTGCTGTGTACCTCAGTTCCCTGCCACGCTGGTTTTGGGGTCCCTCAGGCTCCTGCAGGTTGGTTTAGGGGTCACTGATTGTCCTGCAGGTTGTTTTGGGGTCTCTAAGGGTCCTGCAGGTTGTTTTGGGGTCTCTAAGGGTCCTGCAGGCTGGTTTGGGGGTCACTGAGAGATCCTGCAGGCTGGTTTTGGGGTCTCTAAGGGTCCTGCAGGCTGGTTTTGGGGTCACTGAGAGATCCTGCAGGCTGGTTTTGGGGTCACTGAGAGATCCTACAGGCTGGTTTTGGGGTCTCTAAGGGTCCTGCAGGCTGGTTCTGGGGTCACTGAGAGATCCTGCAGGCTGGTTTTGGGGTCCCTCAGGGTCCTGAAGGCTGGTTTTGGGGTCACCCAGGCTCCTGCTGGCTGGTTTTGGGGCCACTGATTGTCCTGAAGGCTGGTTTTGGTGTCTCTAAGGGTCCTGCAGGCTGGTTTTGGGGTCTCTGAGGCTCCTGCAGGCTGTTTTGGGGCCACTGATTGTCCTGCAGGCTGGTTTTAGGGTCTCTGAGAGATCCTGCAGGTTGGTTTTGGGGTCCCTCAGGGTCCTGCAGTCTGGTTTTGGGTTCACTGATTGTCCTGCAGGCTGTTTTGGGGTCACTGATTGTCCTGCAGGCTGGTTTTGGGGTCACTGATTGTCCTGCAGGCTGTTTTGGGGTCTCTCAGGCTGCTGCTGGCTGGTTTTGGGGTTCTGCAGGCTGTTTTGGGGTCCTGCAGGCCTCCCCTACCTGCTCACCCCTGACCAGACCCGAAAGCAGAGGCAGTTTCCTGAGCCAGCCCGAAGAAAAGAAACTCTCCGACGTTTCTGGCAGCAGCTGCAGATCAGAGATCACCCCTGGCCAGCAGCCCCGGAGCCCTGAGAGCCCGGCAGGCTCTGCCCTCTCAAACAGAGCCTCACGTTTTGGAAATGAGCTCTGAGCCCTTTTTCCATCATCTCTTACAAGTGGGAACCGAAACCTCTCAAAGCCAGGGACCTCATTAAATAGGAAAGCTGGACAGGACAGAACACACATCCAACCAATATGGTTAATTAAACGTTCTGTTTATTAGTGAGAAGATGGCACTTTATATACACTTCTATATAGTTTACAGTTTAAAAGGCACTCTCATTGGCAAGCTAACATTGTTTGTCTTTGTCTTAAGGTGAACTAAACTTCACATTATAAACCTATACTCCTTCACACCCAGACAGCCCAGTGCTCCCCATCACACCTTGATAGAATTTCTAACTGTGCCACGAACTCTTAATTTCTAACTGTGGACAAACTCTTAATTTCTAACTGTGCCACAAACTCTTAATTTCTAACTGTGCCACAAGCTCTTAATTTCTAAATGTGCCATAAGCTCTTAATTTCTAAATGTGCCACAAACTCAATTTCTAACTGTGCCACAAACTCTTAATTTCTAACTGTGTCCCAGGCTGGAAGGCCTCACAAGGCCCAGATCTGAGGTCTGGACTGGAGTGGCTCAAATCTCATTCCAGACAGAAATCTTCCCTCTCTCTCTCAGAAATGCTGCAACACTTCTCAGTGCACAGAGAGTGTGTTTGACACCAGAGCTGTTTGATGCTGATTCAGCCACTGGGCTGCTGGATTCTGATCCTTAAAGGGAACTTTTTTTTCCTGGATGGATGAGAATTTGTCGTTGTGTTTGATAATTGGATTGGAAATATTATTGGGGGTGCTCACCTGGAGAGGAGAAGCTCCAGGGAGAGCTCAGAGCCCTGCCAGGGCCTGGAGGGGCTCCAGGAGAGCTGCAGAGGGACTGGGGACAAGGATGGAGGAACAGGAGCCAGGGAATGGCTTCAAAGTAGGATTTGATGGGAGATTGGGAAGCAATTCTTCCCTGGGAAGGTGGGATGGGGCTGGGATGGAATTCCCAGAGCAGCTGTGGCTGTCCCTGGACCCCTGGCAGTGCCCAAGGCCAGGTTGGCCCAGCCTGGGATGGTGGAAGGTGTCCCTGCCATGGCAGGTTTGAATGGAATGAACTTTAGATCCCTTCCATGATTCCATTTTTTGCTGAGCCAGGATTAAAGCCGCGTTCCCAGACCTGTCCTAAATGCTGCATAATTAACTCTGAGCTTAAACCACATCCAGCTTTGGGAGGACCTGGGTCTGTCCACCCCAGGCGTGTCAAGCTTTTGGATCGCACCCAAAAAAAGGGACAAAACATCCACTGGGAATTAGGACAGAGCAGCCAGCAGGAATTTCTCTGGATGTGAGTCCAGGACATCCCTCTGGCTCCAGACCCTGGCAGGGGGCTCAGAGACCTTGGCACAAAGTCACAAACACTTGTGGCTTCCATTTTAGCCCATGGAAAAAGCTGCCAGTGTTGTATGAGGAATTACAAACCACAAGGGTTTGAGCAGTGTGGTAGTTGAGTTAACACAGGGTGGAAAAGTAGAATTTTGGGGTTTTTAGAATGGGGGTCAAGGGGACAAGATGGAGGGATTTGGGCATGTCCTGACCTTCTTCTCCTTCTTCTTGTCCTCCATGTCTTGCTGTGATGGTGACACTTTTCTGTTGGTTCAAGGTAGAGGTTCACAGTCTAACATAGATGATAGGTATTGGCACAGAATTGTAAATATAGTACATGTAATTTTGAATATATAATGTAAACTCTGCCTGAGGTGGGAAGCAGATTGCCACGGCCTCCTTGCTAGGCAGAGCTCAGCAGGTCAGAGAGAGAATGTTCTAGATAAGGAAAAATAACCTTGAGGAGCTGATCCTGCCCATTCGGACTCCTCCTTTGGCTGCAGGGAGAAAAAAGACTTTTACGCTCCTGGGGTCATCCCAGCACCACAGACCCTGAGAGATGTGTTTTGAGGTGACTGCCTTTCCAACCCTCTGCTCCCCAGATTATTTCCCAGGCTGTTAAAACGAGCCCTTAAAACAAAGCCAACATCTAAATCCCAGGAATTCCAAGGCTTTCTGAGGGATTCTGATGTCCCAGCAGGAGGCTGCTCACTCCTGTCCCTCTTTATCCCCACCCAGCAAAGCTCGGGTGTGCTGTGACATTTCCCTGTGCCACACTTCCAGCTCCATCCTGGCTCTTCCCAGCTGCTCCAGGGAAACATTTAGACCCACACACTCCTGGGAGGAATATTCAGGCACTAAAATGTCACTGCAGAAGGTTGAGTTGGCCTCTCTGCCCCATACCCCACTGTCCCCTACGAGCAGGCAATTTTCCTTTAGGGTTTCACTCCTCGTCACAGCTTTTAGGGCACTGGAGGGCACAGTGAGTACAGATTTTCCACCCTCAGATGGTGGGAATTGTTCTTTTTCAGCCTCCCACTTGGTGTGGTTCCTTGCCAAGGAAAACCCAGGTGCTGCTGGGCTCTTGTCCGGGATCCAGGCAGGAGCTTTCCCTCTGAGTCAGGAGAAACCCAATCCCCCCAGCACGCCCCGAGTCCGGGCCGAGTTGCAAATTGCTCAGACAAGACAGAAAATTGAGGTCCTGACCACATCTGGTCCTTAAAGATCCCCCTGAGCTCCTTGCAGAGGTAGGAGCAGCAATCCACAGAATTTGGCAGTGCCTGGAGTTTGCTCCTGCTCCGCTCCTGGCTGTTGATGTCGTGGCGTCCTGTCTCCAGCAATTTGGGGTGGATCTGTTCAGGAGTGGAGAAATCTCCTTTTTAGGGTATTGTTCACTCCCTACCCTCCTGTTCCAGGCAAAGCTGGGCCTTTCTTGAATTGCTCAGACACAGGGAGCAGGACTCGAGTCCAGGAAGTCTCAGCTTGAAGTGATCACTGGAGCACCAGTCACAGAACCCCAGGATCCCAGATTTACTGAGGCTGTAAAGAAATAAAGAAAAATCCTTTCCTAAAAAACAACTTTACCACCGTGTAAAGATATAAGTAATAATAGTAGCTCAACCACCCAAAGTTTCTCCAAAAACAGAACACTTAGAGAACTCCAATGTTTATTTGATCCTTCAGAACCACCCAGCCCCACCAGCATCACACCAAACCCTGTCCCCAAGGCCACATCCAGACTCCTCTGGGACAATTCCAGTGACTCCAAACCTCCCTGGCAGCTCATCCCAAGGCATGACCACTCTGCCAGGGAAATTTTCTTTCCCAATATCCAACCTGAGCCTCCCCTGGTGCCACTTGTGGCCTTTTCCTCTCATTTTTTCCCTGCCCCTCCTGGCAGGAGCTGTGCAGAGCAGTGAGGTCCCCCCTGAGCCTCCTTTTCTCCAGGCTGAGCCTCTCCAGTTCAGCTGCTCCTCCCAGGATTTGCATTCCAGCCCTTTCCCATCTCCTTCCCTGCTGTGGCCACACTCCAGCCCCTCAGTGCTGTCCCCACTGTCCCAGCCACCCCTCTGCCCTTCAGCCAAGCACTCCTGGGCCTTTAACCCCAAAGCCTGACCCCAAAAGGAGCCTGGCTCCACCTCTGGCTGGGTCTCTCCACAGCCTATGGAGAAATTCCATGATTTTTAAGGTTTTTAAAGGGTTTTTTTTTAAGGCAGGATCCCCATGGTTATGACCATGAACTCCTGTTTGCCAACAGAGTGAGTCCTGCTCTCCTCAGCCAAGGGAGAGAAGCTGGAGGAGATCCCAGTGGGATCAGCTGAAAGCACTAAAAATCCAAGCAGTGACCTAGGGAAACCCTCATCCCATTTTCCCACTTCAGTCCCTCTTGACCCCACTCTGGAGTGTCACTGGTGGCATTTGCTCCTGGCTCTGTCACTGGCCTAAAAACTCAAATATCGAAGTGGGTTTTTGTTTGGTTTTTTTGGGTTTTTTTTTTTTGTTTTCTTTCCAGAACAAGAATGGAACAAGTAAGAAAAGACAAAAAGATGCCTTGCCACAGATATTC
Source organism: Lonchura striata (assembly GCF_050655825.1). NCBI lineage: Eukaryota > Metazoa > Chordata > Aves > Passeriformes > Estrildidae > Lonchura > Lonchura striata. Next base: position 117,193,270 of record NC_140703.1, on the reverse strand, counting down.
CCTGCATCTGGCTGCCTCCCCACGAGTTCCAGGAAATTGGTTGGCTGCCACTTCACACAGCTGGGAACACTTTGGAGCAGCAGTGGCCGTGGTGCTGGTCCTGGTTGGAATGAGAAGGGCGAGGGATGGGATGGATGGAATAACAACTGCAGACTGGCTGGGGATGGATCATTCTGCAGATCCAAGTAATTCCAAGGCATGGATAAAAGGTGTCCTGAGAAGCTGAGGATGCAGGATCACCCCAAAAATACCACTCAGAGCTGGGGGTGTCTGGGATCCAAACAAAATCAGGATGAGGTGTTGGAGTGTCTCCCAGAAAGACTCAGGAAAGAGGATGAAGGTGGGAGGGAAGGAAGTTCCAAGAAAAAAAAGGTGGGAAGGGATAGAAATTCAATTTTTTATATGGATTGAGATCTATGTAGAGTTCTTGGAATGACAGGGATTTTCCTGTCATTCAGGATCACTCCTAAGTGATCCTGAGAACTCTTGTGGAGGAGTTCAGCTTTCAGAGGTGGATTAATCCCAGCAGAATCCATAAACCCTGGGAATGATTGGTGTTCCCTCGGGAGCATTGGGAATGAGCCCTGTGTGCCTTCTCCTTTCCCCAGCACTGGGATGGATCATTCTGCTCCCCAACCCTTTGGGGATCCAAGAAATTCCAAGGCATGGATAAAAGGTGTCCTGAGAAGCTGAGGATGCAGGATCACCCCAAAACCACCTCTCAGAGCAGGGGGTGTCTGCGATCCAAACAAAATCGGGATGAAGTGTTGGATCACTCCCAGAAAGAAACAGGAAAGAGGATGAAGGTTGGAGGGAAGGGAGTTCCAGCCTTGATTGAGTGTCCAAGAAAAAAAAGGTGGGAAGGGATATAAATTCAATTTTTTATATGGATTGAGATCTCTGCAGAGTTCTTGGAATGACAGCAATTGTTCTTGTGAGGAAAATCAGCTTCCAGATTAATCCCAGCAGAATCCATAATCCCTGGGAATGATTTTGGGTGGATTTCCTTCCAAGTGATTATTGGCTTGGTTTTGTCAATGCTGATGATATTTGGGAAGATCTGATTGGAGAAAACTGCCTGCAGTGAAATAATTAGGAATTAATTCAGTTCTCTTAATAAGATTTTTTGTTTTAAAAGAGAAACATTTTATAAAGTAAGGATATGAGGGATTGGAGCCAGATGGAGTGAGCAGTTCAAAGTCCAATTTGCTCAAATCATGGATGCAAGGAAAGGATGGTCCTTTTCGAGCAAACAAAGAAAATTAGCAATAATTAGGGAGCTGACCAGGAATAAAAAGAGAAGTTCCAGTTGGAGTTCAGAGGCACAAAATACAAAGTAGCAAAAATCCAAAGTAGCAAAAATCTGGTTTAGATCTCACAAAGGAAATAAAAAGCAGCAAAAATGGTTTTCAGTTACAGAAACGAAAAGAGAACAAAGAAAGAAGAAGTGAGGACACTTTGATGGCAACCTAGACATGAGAACTAAACAATGACTCAAAACTCAGGGAATGCTTTCTCTCGTTTTCCAGGGAGGATGCAAAAGGTGGTGGGAAAAGCAGGAGGACGAATGGGGATGGAATGAAGGTGAACTGGGAATGGTGGAAGCAGAGCTCCAAGAGCTCCCTGCCTCAAACTGGGTGAACTGGGCACTCTCCATGTTCACCTCTGGAAGGATTTTAATGGGAACAGGGATCTTAGTGTTCTCCCAGTTCACCTGGAGAAGCAAAATCCACAAGGGAAAAGAACTTCAGCAAAGGATAATGCTGATATCCGGAGAAATGGGATTACCAGCTACTGGGAGGTTCAGGTTGGAAACCACAGAACATTTCCAGCCCTCTGAGGCCTGAGGATGTGGCTCAGATTCCCAGGAGGAGAAGATTTCTCATGAAAGGTGACCAAGGGCTGGGAAGTTTAATTTAAGAAGGCTCAGGGGGGACCTTGTGGCTCTTCAGAACTCCTGACAGGAGGGAACAGCCAGGACAGGGGTCAGAAAAAGGGACAGGAGGAGAGGGAACGGCCTCAGGCTGGGCCAGGGCAGGCTCAGCTGGGACAGCAGCAGCAATTTCCCCATGGAAAGGGTGCTCAGGCCCTGGCAGGGGCTGCCCAGGGAGCTTTGCAGTGCCCATCCCTGCAGGTGTCCCCTGGAGGTGGCACTGAGTGCTCTGGGCTGGGGACAAGGTGGGCATGGGGCCCAGCTGGGACTCCCTGGGCTGGGAGGGATTTTCCAGCCCAAATAATTCTGGAATTCTATTCCTGGGCTGGGTTCTACCCCCAGGTGTTGCCATCAGTGCTGCCCTGGCTGAGGAGCTGCGCTGGAGACCCCACAGCTGCCTTGGACCTTCATCAGCAAGAGCCCCCTTCCAAAATTTAGGGAACTCTGGCTGCATCTGGAATTTCTGCCTCTTTAATCCACTTTTAATAGCCGTGGAAATTAGCATGAAAGCCTAATAATCGTGTCTGGGATCAAGAGAGACAGACAGGTATTGTTTAAATTCACATTTTAGCAGCATTAGTAAGCAAACACAAGGGAAAACCAGTTCTCTGTTGCAACGCTGGAGGATTTTGGCAGGATTTTGGCAGGAGGAATAAATCCTGCAAGCTCTGCTTGTAATTAATCTCTATCTGCAGCTCAGAGCTCTGTCCAGGAGAATTCCCATTGCTTCAGCTGAAGATGCTTCAAAGTCCGTCGCAGAGGACACACCAGTGAAAAGTTTTGCTGGTAAGGTCTTTAATTATGGCTTTGTTAAACATTTAATTTATAGATGAAAGAGCAGCTATTGTGAGATGGGCTGTTAAAATCATCTATGCTAAGCTGTTAAATAAGCTCCTGGCTTTTTGTTAATTCCCAAATATGTCAAGGAAGTAATTTAATATTGGGACGTGGAGTTTTTGTTCCTGTCTCCCTCCTTAAATTGGAGTTAATTGGATGGGTGCTGCAGTGGAGCTGAAATGGTGCCAGGCATTTAAAATTCAGTATTTCAGGGCAAGATTGCAGATTTAAATCCGGAGACATCACAAAGAGACAGAGGCAACTTAAAAACAAGGAGCATCCTCTGCCCTTTGGATCTGCTTCAATTAATGGCAGCTTTGGAGGTGGTTCTCAATAGAACCACGAGGGGTTTTTTGGGGACAAGCCCTGGGGAGAAGGATTTGGGGATCTCGTGGGTGAAAAGCTGGACAGGAGCCACCAGTGAGTGCTGGGAGCCCCGAAATCCATCAAAATCCTGGGCTGCATCCAGGGAGGAGAGAGCAGCAGGAAGGGGATTGGGATTGGGGTTGGGGTTGGTATTGGTATTGGTATTGGGATTGGGATTGGGATTTTGGGATTTTGGTATTGTGCCCTCCAGGTGAGAGCCCACCTGCAGAGCTGCCCCAGCCCTGCCCTAGCCCAGCAGGAGCTGGAGCTGCTGCAGAGAGCCCAGAGGAGGCTCCAGGATGAGCAGAGGGATGGAGCAGCTCTGCTGGCAGGAAAGGCTGGCACAGCTGGGATTGTTCACCTGCACAGGAGAAGCTTTGGGCTGAGCTCAGGGTGGCCTGGCAGGGCCTGGAGGAGCCCCAGGAAAGCTGGAGAGAGACAATTTCCAGGGATGGAGGGACAGCACACAGGGAATGGCCTCAAAGTCTGAAATTACAGGTTTAGATCAGATATTAGGAAAAATTTCCTCCCTTGAGGGTGGGCAGGACCTGGCACAGCTGGGGCTGCCCTGAATCCCTGGCAGTGCCCAAGGCCAGGTTGGACACTGGGGCTGGAGCAGCTGGCACAGTGGGAGGTGTCCCTGCCATGGCAGGGGTTGGAATGGGATGATCCTAAAATCCCTTCCAACCCAAGCATTCCACGATTCCATGATTTTCCATGGGTATGGAGCCTCCTGCTGCCAACAACCACCCAAGAGCAGCAGGACAACATCTCACACCTGGAGACCTCCAATTTCCCAAAGGGGCCGTGCCCATGGCCAGGCTTGGTCATGAATTCATTTCAATTTGCCAGGCTTGGTCATGAATTCATTTCAATTCACCCAGGATTATAAATTGTGCTCCATCAGGCAAGAAAGGAGAGACTCCAATTAAGTTCCTACCTCGTTAAGCAAAGCCAGAGCAAAGAGTCCAGAAATTACCCGTGGACAATCTGCCCCGACCACGGTTTGTAAACAGCTGACAAATGCATGTTCATTAATTCAGAACTTGCTCCCAGACTTTTTCAGAGCACAAAACGAAGCCACACTCTCACAGTAAATTATTCACTGCAAATGATTCACCAGCTTTAGAAATTACCCAATCCCTGAGCTCTTTTTCCAAACAGTGCATGGATTTCTCTGGATTGATTGTAGTCCCAGAACCTTAATTATTTCCCTTTTTTTTTTTTTTTAATGCTTTATTTGGTTTCCATTCCATTTTTCTTGCCTGTTACCTTGTCCTGATGAGGATTTTTTCCTTCCTGATTTATTCCCAGCCAGTGAGGTCGGTGTTAATCGTCATTTTGTCTTTGCTGGAGTGACTTTGTGGCTCCTGGGTGCCACAGTCCCAGCGCTGGTTCACCTCAACCCTCTTCATTTGCATTCTGAGCCCTCATGGTCTGGGCAGAAATTCTCTGTCACCCGGGGTGACCTTTCAGCCACTTGTCACCACCAGCTCACACCCTCGGAGCAAGGGTTCCCCTCAAATGCCACAAAACCGCCCTTTGGGCATTTCCCATCCCTCAGAGGGGAAAGGAACTGTCCTTTGGGATGGATTTGGTGGTTTTGAGGTGCTGTCAGAGGTCGTGAAATGCTGGATGATCCCTGTTTGGTGTCCACAGGTGATTTATCCGTGATTTCTCAGCATCCACGGAGCCTTTCCCATCACGGATCCTGCTGGATTGGCCCTGCAGGGAAGTGGGGAGGGGGACAGAGGCTGCAAGGACAGGAGGTGGCTTCTGTCCCCTCTCTGCTCTTCCTGCCAACTGCGGGAGCAGGAGAAGTGAAATAAATATTTTTACTTTATTTCTAAAAATAAAATATTGATTTTATTATTAATAAAATAAATTAATATATTATGTATATTATATAAAAATAAAAGTAATAATATTGTATAATATAATGAATAATTAATTATTTATCTACTGTATATATTAGATATAATAATAAAATTAATAATATAATATATAATTAATTATTTATCTATTGTAAATAGATAATATTGTAAAATCATAATAATAAAGGGGCTATCATTAACAGCCCTGCTTTCCACAGAATCCCAGAATCTTCCAGGTTGGAAAAGACTCACTGGGATCATCAAAATCCAATGATGCAGGAGCACCACATTAAAATATGGGCATGGTCCATAACACTTGGAGATCTAAGTGGCAATTTTCTAACTGTGTCCCCTCATAAAAAACTTGTGATTGAGAATATCTTAAAAAGCTTTTTTTAATATTTGAATTTATTTTAAATGAAAATCCTTCTTATATTCGGTTTATAAATGGTGAGAGAAGCATCTGACAACCGAAATGTTGAAGCTGCTTTGAGTTCCTCTCGAATTATCAATAATCTGTGGGCCTGGAGCAGAAAAATTCTTTTGTTCTGCTATTTCTGCAGCCACGAAACACAAAGTGCAGGCGGGAGGAGCGGGTGACGGTTTAGCTGCAACCACATCTTCTCTAAATTGGTGACACAAGCCAGGGGCCTAAAAATAAACATCGCTGTGGTTTGGCTCTCAGAGCCAGAGCGCAGTCAAGAGGTTTGGGGCACGCGAAGGACGAAAAAAATCAACCTGTTCTTCCAAAAAGAAGAGAAAAACCTTCATGGTTTGAGTTCTTTGAGCCCAAATGTAGCCATGAATGGGAAAAGTCACCAGTGAGGCACTTAGAAATTAATGGATTTACAGAATGGTTTGGTTGGAAGGGATTTTAAAATTATCCCATTCCATGGCAGAGACACCTCCCACTGTGCCAGGCTGCTCCAGCCCCAGTGTCCAGCCTGGCCTTGGGCACTGCCAGGGATCCAGGGGCAGCCCCAGCTGCTCTGGGTCAGCTCCTGGAAGCCAAAACACCAACCAGAGGTTGAAAAGCAGAAAAAGAAATTCCTCCAGAAGATCTCCAGTGAGGACCAAAGGGACTTTTTGGTCCTTCCACAGGCGTGAAACAACCCTGAGCCACCACCAGTTGCTCCCTGAAGGGTTTTGCTTCCTCAGGCTGTGAGTCACCAGGATTTTTTCCACCAGGAAGAGTGGCCAGACCTTGGGATGAGCTCCCAGGGAGGTTTGGAGTCACTGGAATTGTCCCAGAGGAGTCTGGATGTGGCCTTGGGGACAGGGTTTGGGTGATGCTGGTGGGGCTGGGTGGTCCTGAAGGGTTTTCCCAGCTTGATTCTGGGATTCTGAGAAGATCCAGCACTTCCTAAACTCCTTTAGGGCAGGTTGGACAAGTCAAACTCTCTGGTGCTCAGCCTGGAGCAAAGGAGGCTCAGGGTCCCTCATTGCTCTGCACAGCTCCTGCCAGGAGGGGCAGGGACAGGAGGAGAGGAAATGGCCTCAGGTGGCACCAGGGGAGGCTCAGGTTGCAGATTGGGAAAGAAAATTTCCCTGCCAGAGTGGCCAGGCCTTGGGATGAGCTGCCCAGGGAGGTTTGGAGTCACTGGAATTGTCCCCGAGGAGTCTGGATGTGGCCCTGGCAACAGGGTTGGGGTGATGCTGGTGGGGCTGGGTGATCCCAAAGGGCTTTTCCCACCCTGATGATTCTGTTTTCTTGTGTCAACAGCTGACACTCAAATAATTTTCTGCCTCATTCAATGTGTTATTAAGGCAGGTGTGGAAAATGGGGGCTGCTTTCCCTCAGGAATGGTGTGGAGTAGGGAATCAACACAAAACCCAACAGTAATTCCAATATCATTCACTTCTAACAGTCACACCCTGGACTGTGTGGTGACGCTGGACTCAGACAGGGGGATTCCTAAAAATGTAGGAAGTGGTTGAGAAAAATGTCAAAACAAAAGGGGAAATTAATTCCTTAGAGTCAGCAGGAGGAATGAGGCCAGCACAACTCTGAAGAGGAGCTACAGAAAGTGTGGGGCGAAATTGGAGCAGAAGAAATGGAGACAAAATGGAACAACACACCTGGGATTAAATGGCAGAGTTAAGAGGTTTTTAAAGGTTATTAAAACCTTGCCAGAATGCACCAGAAAATGGGAATTTGTATCCAGTGGAGCTGGAAGAAGCAGCAGAAACAAACGCAGGTAAGTTCTGAAGGTGGAAATGAGAGGAATGAGCTGAGGGGGTGAAGAAAGCAAGCAAATCAAAGTCTTAAATAATAAATCCAACATAAAAATGTCTTTTTGTGTGTTCAAAAGGTGAATCCCAGGAATAAATGCTGGGTCTGGCTGTTTTGGGGAGCGCCAATGTCTCAACTGAGGACAATAAAGAACCAAAGGGAAGATTTTTCTTCACCAGTGAATTCAGGGTGAAATATCTACCTCACACCCCAAAGATGATGCTTTGCCTGAGTTTTTCCATGAAGGAAAGAGTGGCCCAAGGAAACGGGGGTGTTTCAGAAGTGGGTGAGCTGTTTTTCCACCTCCTGCCGTGAAGTTACACCTAAAACCAAGAGTTAGTCAGCAAACCCTGAAAATCAAAGAAGACAACAAATTATTTCCATTCCTGGAATTAGCAGGTTAGAAAGGGCTCTCACCTTAAAAAAATCATTGAGCTGTTACATTGCTAAAAGGGGATTAATTAGTAAAAAATGTGTGAACTGGGAGGGGAACTTCATCAACTCCATATCCATCCGAGCAGTCCCCAACTGCCAGGGGTGGGAAGGAAGTTCCCATCCATGCAGATAATGCCAGAAATAACCACAGGGTTTGGAGAACTTCCTGCGAATTTCTGGCTGTTGTAAGATACAGGGCAGGGCCAACAGACCCTGCTCTAATCCAGCGTTTAAAATGCCTTAAAGTGGGGTTTTATTCCCAAACCAAAATTCAGATGTACAGTGAGATCATCGGTCTCTGCAATGCTGCTGCTGCTCTCGCCCCAAAAAGCACAAATTTTGGGCAAATTACAAAGTACTCTGGGGTCTGACTGAGACATCTCCAGTGTTTGCTGCAAAACTCCATCTGTAGCTGCTGGAGGTCCCAGATGAGGTTTTAGAGCTGTTTCCTGCCCATTTTTTTGTTGTTGTTGTTGTATTGGATAATTTGCTGCATTTTCTCTTAGGTGCTTGATGAAAATAAAACTAAAATGGTGAAAATTGCTGGATTTTTTTAATTCCTTGTTTATCCATCAGAGAAATCTTGTTTTGCTGACCCAGCCCAGAAAGCCAAACACATCCTGGGCTACCCTGAGGGAGGTGATTCCCCTTCTGCTCTGCTCTCCCCCTGCACAGCTGCCTCCAGCCTGGGGGACTCCAGCGTGAGATGGACCTGGAGCTGCTGGAGTAATTCCAGAGGGCCATGGAGACAATCAGAGAGAGGGATCTGCTGGGAAAACAGCCTGGAGAAGAGAAGGCTCTGCTCCTGGAGCACCTTACAGTGCCTGGAAGGAGCCCACAGGAGAGATGGAGACATTTCTCAAGGGCTTGGAGAGACAGGACAAGGAATAAAGACTTTAAACTGAAAGAGGGAAGGTTTCGGCTTGGTATTAGCAAGGAATTCTTCCCTGGCACAGGGAATTCTTCAGCTGGGGCTGCCCCTGGATCCCTGGCAGTGCCCAAGTGTGGGAATCCAGGGCTTCCCTCTGGCTGCCCTGGCTGCCCTGGGACCCTGGCAGGGGTCAGGAACCCCCTGGACAGAGCCCCAGAGACACTGGCTGTGATCTCTGTCCATGGAAAAGAGTTTTCAATCTTACAGGATCAATTACCAGCTCTGAGTGTTTGATATCAGTAACAATTAAGCGTGGCACGGGTGCAAAAGTAAAATTTTAGGATTCTAGATGAGGCGTCCAAAGGGGACGAGATGGAGGAAATTGGGTGTGCCTTGTCCTTTTTCTCCTTCTCCATGCCCTCCATGTCTCACTGTGGTGTTGGCATTTTTCTGTTGGTTCAGGCTGGGGACACACTGTCCAACGTAGGTGACAGATATTGGCACGTTCTTGTAAATCCAGCCCAGGGAGTTTCTGGTATTTAATGTTTGTCACATCCCACTGAGGGCAGAGCCCCACACGCTGCCCTGCAGGACAGAGCTGGGGCAGGGCAGCAGAACATGTGAGAGAGAAACAGAATAAACAACCTTGGAACCAGCACAGACCAATTATGGCTTCTGCTTTGGCAGCGGGGCTGACAGACAGAGACTTTCCACAATCCTGGAATCATCAATAGCTCAGATTCCAACAACAAAAGCCAGGTTGGACACTGGGGCTTGGAGCAGCCTGGCACAGTGGAAGGTGTCCCTGCCATGGCAGCGGGTGTAAATAAATCATCTTTAAGGTTTCTTCCAATCATCACTGAGCTCTTAATTCATTAATTCACCTTTCACACTGGCCAGGCTACATCAATCTTCTCCCCACTGAGAACTGTGGCAATAGACCTCCCCCCAAAACCCCTAGATAGAGAGAGCATCCCAAATTCCACCCAAGAGATGGACAGCATCCCAAATCCCAAATCCCATCAATTTGGATTTCAGCTCCCCTTGGCTCCTTTTCAAATCTGAATTTAACTTCCAGCCAGGCAATACCAGCTAAACTCTGCAGGGTTTCTTTCAACACTCAGGACTAAACAACACCACACTGCAGGGGTGAAAGAAATCAGGTGACACGGTGCTCTTCATTTTTCCAGAGCCTGGGATTGCTGGAATCCAAGATGTAAGGAACTCTCAGGACTTTGGGCCTGGAAACCAAAGCTTAGAATGAAAGCCAGGATTTGATCTGGGACCTTGGAAAAGGCTCCCAAACTTAGGTGCTGGAAGGGAGAATGTGGATCTGTAGTTTAAAGCAGAGACACATTAAGCTAAGTAAAGTTTAGAGTTTTAGAGTTTAAGATAAAAAATAAAAGCAGTTCCAGAGGCAAACAAGGAGTTCAGAATGCAGCACTGTGGGTTTGTGTGCCAGAACATGACAGGCTAAGAGAGCTCACACTGTAGCATGGGTCCATAAGATGAAATATTTAAGGATTGGGTCAAAACCATAAATATCCTTTTTAGCAGTGTTTTATTGGTCAATAACTCTTTTAAAGGTCTTGCAACTGAGGGTCTTGGGACCATCTGAACCATGCAGTGAAGATGTGAGCTGAACCCACCCTTCCTGCCTGTGTAGAAGACAAGAAAATAAACTGGATCATCAAAACCAACTCAGAGGTCCTGTCTGTAATTATTTCCAAAATTCTCCACAAGTGAATTACCACAGGGATGAAGCATCCTCAAATTTGCAGCTGGCTGAGCTTCAGAATCCTCGGTTTGGCCCTCGAGTGCCACTTAGCCCCTGTTACCATGTGAAGAGTTAAAGCTGTTTTGTATTTCCCCCCTGGGAATCTCAGCTCCTCCCGGAGGTTTTCCCAAGCTGATCCCCTTAAAACCTGGCAGCAATTCCCGAGCTGCTGCTCTGCTTGAGGAAACGTTCACACTGAAATGTTTGAAATACTTCTGCGAGCGCCTGCCGAGCTGCTGCAGACGTATTTTAAAGACAGAAGTATTTTAAAGACAGAAGTATTTTAAAGACAGAAGTGTTTTAAAGACAGAAGTATTTTAAAGACAGAAGTATTTTAAAGACAGAAGTGTTTTCAGCGCTGCCTGGAAGGGAATTCCCGGCTGAGCCCCCGTTTTCCCACCTCAATTACCCCTCCAAGCGCATCCCTCCCCCCGCACGCACCTCCCCGCAGCCTGGCATCAACCGGGACGCTCCGAACCGGCTTTTGCTTCCTCGCCGAGCGATGTTTACCTAATTAAGAGCTGCTCGGCAGTCCCCAGGCAGTTAATTGCGCCATTAGCGGCAGCTCTGACACGAGGAGCAGCCCGTGGCTGCGGGATGGGGATGCTCCGGCTCCGAGCATCTCCCGGGGGAGCCGCGGCCGGGCCGCCGCTCCGAGCAATAATTGGTCCCTGGAGGCTGCTCAGCTGCCAGGGGGAATTGTGAATAAAATTCCGAGCTGCCACGGCTCCTGTGTTGCGTGGTAACTCCCGGCTCCCTGAGGGTTGTCCCCTCTGTCGTTCGGTGACATTTCCCTGTCGGAAAGGATGGAGAAGAGTGAGGACAGAGCCAGGAGGGACATCCCTGTCCTGGGGACAGCAGGAGCAGCAGGGAGGGCAGTGTCCCACCCAGCCTCACCCCAGGGCTGGGGACAGAAAAAAAAAAAAAAGCTCTCCAAGAGTGTCTTTTATAAATGAAAATTTGTCCAGCCAAATTAATATGAAAAAATAAAATATTTATTTTGCAATCCAATTCTATCTAGCCAGCCAGAAGGAAAGAACAGAGCTGAGCCCGGGGTCGGCCCTGGGTGTGCCACAAGGAGTCAGCCCCAGCAGAGGTTTCCTCTGTGCCCACCCCTCCATCCTGGCACAAGTGGTTTTTATAGGGAAAATTCCACCTGAGGCCAAGATTTCAGCAGTCAGTCTTTTCTTCTATTCAGAGTCCATAGGTTAATGAGATTTTCCTTTTTGGTGATGAGGGAGAACAATTCAGTGTCTGGAGTTTGTTGAATCTCTTGATGAAATTTATGTGAATTCAGGAACACTGCATTCACATGGATCTGCCTGAGGATTTCCATGATTTCCATCTCGGGTTGTTCAGGTGATGACCAGCACCTGGGGTTCCTGTATCTCCCCAGACATGGCCCATCCCCATCTCCTGGGGAGCTGCACCTTCTTACTTGGAAATCAGTTTCCAAAATACACCCGGTCTCGCCTGCAAGGGTGGGGGAATCCTAATACAAACATGTATACTCTAATAAACATTCAATATCACATATATCATATTAGAAATGGTGCAAATTATATCTACTACACATAACAGTGTCCAAAGGAGGGACACGAGGATGGGGAAGGCTCTGGAGGGGCCACACGAGGAGAGGGCACCTGGAATGGAGCAGGGACTGAGGGCAGAGCTCCCTGGGACAGCTCTGAGCTCTGCTCTGGGACTGGGACAGCACCAGGGAACAGCTGGAGGGATTTAGGGTGGGTTTTAGGGAAAGGCTCTTCCCCAGAGGTGCTGGCACTGCCCAGGGAATGGGCACGGCCCCGAGGCTGCCAGAGCTGCAGGAGCCTTTGGGCAGCGCTGCCAGGGATGCCCAGGCTGGGGTTGGTGGGGTCTGGGCAAGGCAGGAGCTGGATTTGGATAATCCTTGTGGATCCAGGTGGTTCCTAAAATCCAACCAAACCCTGGCCTCCTTCAGCTGGAGGCTGTTCCCCTCCTCCTGTCACTGCACAAAGCTCCCTGTCCCCATAGCAGATCTGGGGACAGGGAAGTGGGAAGGGATGGACCAAAACACGCCTGGTTTGGGATTTCCCCTGGGTTTGGGTGATGCTGCTGCTGTTGCACATCCTGGGTTGGTGGGGAGGAGAATTCCTCTGTTTGAGGGGTCAGAGTGTGAATTTCCTGGAGATCTGGCTGCCAGAAAGGATCCTCTGCTTGGAGGCACAACTCCAGCAGCTTTTCTGCTTAAACTCTCTTCAGTCAGCAGCTGTGGGGACAAACCCCCTGTTCTTACAGACAGAACACGCCCAGGAGAGGGATGGGGGTGGGGAGAAAACAGTGCAGGCTCTTCAGAGGAAAATAATAAAAAAAATTTTCACCATCAAATTAGCAGAGAATACCTTTTAGATCATGGGCATAGGCTAAGAAAATAATAGGAGAGCACAGCAGATTTTTAGACCTTCAAGTCATAGAATATCCTGAATTTAAATCATGGAATATCCCGAATTTGAAGGGATCCACAAGGATGATCCAATTCCAGTTCTGCCCAGACCCCACCAACCCCAGCCTGGGCATCCCTGGCAGTGCTGCCCAAAGGCTCCTGCAGCTCTGGCAGCCTCGGGGCCATGCCCATTCCCTGGGCAGTGCCAGCACCTCTGGGGAAGAGACTTTCCCTAAAACCCACCCTAAATCCCTCCAGCTGTTCCCTGGATGCTGTCCCAGTCCCAGAGCAGAGCTCAGAGCTGTCCCAGGGAGCTCTGCCCTCAGTCCCTGCTCCATTCCAGGTGCCCTCTCCTCGTGTGGCCCCTCCAGAGCCTTCCCCATCCTCGCGTCCCTCCTTTGGACACTCTTGGAGAACTTTTTGTGTTTCTTACACTGAGACACCCCCAAACTGTCCCCAGCCCTGGGGTGAGGCGGGGTGGGACACTGCCCTCCCTGCTGCTCCTGCTGTCCCCAGGACAGGGATGTCCCTCGTGGCCCCAGGGCTCTGCTCATCCCATCCAGCTGCCAGCAGCCAGGACCCCCAGTCCCCTTTCCCCTGCCCTGCTCTCCAGCCTCATGTGGAACCCACCTTTTCATTTCAATCCCCACCAGAATCGTCACCTTTGCCAAAATAAAGATGGTTTTTTTTTCCCATTTCCACCCAACCCTGATTGCCTCTTGAGGCCCTGAACTGGTCCTTTTGTGGTTTGAGATTTGGCCCAAAAGAAGAGATAAGAGCATTACATCTCCTACCCCAGGGAGGCACAAATGGGAATATTTGAAAATTAAAGCTTGGCGGGGATCCAAGGTTTTTCCAAGCCTCGCCAGGGGAGAAGCACATCCCAAGCAAAACCCTTCCCTGGGCATGATTTATAGGCCTGTTAAACCACAATGTGCTTTAATGATTATTTAGGAACATCAGGGAAGGGAAAAAAAAATGAAGAAGGAAGAGTTTGGGCTTCTTTGAATCAATAGATCTATGAGAAGATAAATACAAGTTTAAAAGGGGGTGTTCATTTAGTGGCTTTAATAGACCAATAGTCTGATAATCCCTCTCATCGTGCACCTTGTGGACTTGTGGGATCGTCCTATCTTCAAGACATTACACGGAAAATCATATCATTGATGACTACTAAATTATATTAAAAAAACCCCAAACCCATCAGTTTTTCTTCTAAAGATATTATGTATATTAATCTAGAAAAAAAATTCTTATATCTTCATACATCAGCCAGAAGTCAGGAAAAAAAATTAGCAATTATTTCCCCAGGAAAAAAACCCAAAAACAAAACAAAAAAACCCCCACCACAAAACAAAACAAAACCAAACAAAAACAAAAAAAAACCCCAAAAAACCAACCAAACAAAAAAAAAAAACCCACAAAAAAAGAAATAGAAGAATTATTCCAACTGCACAAACTGAAGTTGGGTTGTTTCATTGCTGCTGAAACAAGAGGGGACAAATCAGGGGATTGATGTTCAGCCTTTGAATCTGGTCAAAAGAATTGTAATTAGACATTAATTAAATATTTGAGGCTCTGCATCAATGGCTCAGTGGTGTTTCCCAACTCCAAAATAATGGATTGCTGCTTCTCCCAGGTGAAGGAAAAAATTCCCCACGGGAATGGCAGCTGGAGCTCTCTGGGCAGGATGTGTTGAAAATCCTTGTTCTGTTGAAACAATGGGTTTGGAAATCTTGAAATCCCAAGGAAGAGATTAATTGGGGTGTGATTAATTAGGGAGAGCCTGGAGGATCCTGAAGGAATCAGGAAAACTTCCCCAGGACTCCAAAGGGTTTTGCTTCAGGCAGGGATGGGCTGTGGGGGACAATCTCTCTGGATCTCTGGGAGATCTCCCTTGTACAACACCAGGGTTGGGAAAAGGATGAAAAAGGATGTCTGCTGGAATTTTAGTGCCCGTTTTTCCAAGTTTTTTGCTTGCAGGAAGGAAGCAGCCCTGACTGTTGGCTTCTCAGGCAGTGGGGAGTGAAATTCTTCACCTGGCAGGACTCAAATCCAGAGCTCCAGATCCTGAATCTTTGTGCTGCTCAGGCTTTAGGAGAAAACCTCTGTGCAAGGGACACAAAGTGATTTTTTGGGGGGAAAACAGGAGGGAAAATTTTGCTATTGGACACAAAATCAGTACACAGAAGCTTGGTAAGTTCAAAAGAAAAAAGACTTAGTTTTATTCAAACATCTGGTATTTATAGAATTCCAAAAGTGACCATGGATTGGAGGATGGAATTACCACCTCTCCAACCACACTGGTCTAAAGATCAATCAATCATTTCTCTCTGCCTCTAGAGAAATATATAAACTATTCTATTTATCCATTAAATGGTGTGGGAACTTTGACTCTCAAATATGTAAACATTATCAGAAGGCTAAAGAAGTTTTATGAGAACTTTAAAACTTTCAAAAGAACCATAAAACACTTCTAAAAATCAGGGCAACAGGAGAGCTGGAGGATGGCAGGGAGAAGAGGGACACAAATTGGACAAACACAAAAAGCCCCCAGAGCTCAGCCAGCATTGCAATCCTGCTGTATCCCTCGATCCAGGGGGTCTTTTCCCACAAAAAGCTCCATCAGAGCTAGCACAATTCCTGCCACAAGATGATGTTTCTACACACAGGTGCCTCCATCCCTTAAAATCCAGGAGCCACCTCTTCCATCTTTCCCCTTTAAGCATTAAATTCATCTTCATCCCTTCCTGCTCGTCGAGGATTTTATCATGACATCTTCTTGTTCTTAGAAATATTTCACTTTCTTCCCTGGCACATGGAAAACACCCACAGAAACGCAAAAGGAAGCTGACTAATCATTCCTGGGAAACAATGAGATTTACAAAGATCATGAAGTTTTTCATCTCAGCTCTCATTTGTTATCACCTCACATCATGAAGAGCAAAACCACCAACAGAACAAAAATTACTCATGGCCTTTCTTTAATAAACGGGAATCACCTCTAATAACCAGCTGGAAAATCCCAGATAATGAGGGAGGTACAAGAAGAGATTTGGCACTTGCACCTCATCCAGAGTGAATCAGCAGAGCTCAAATTTTCCTGAGGAACAGGAACATCTCAGTTCCCACCCCTCTGGGTGCTGGGGTCACCTTGGAGCACCTTGCAGTGCCTGGAAGGAGCCCACAGGAGATATGGAGACGTTTCACAAAGGCTTGGAGTGACAGGACAAGGAATAATGGCTTTAAAAGGAAAGAGGGAAGGTTTAGACTTGGTATTAGAAAGGAATTCTTTCAATTTCCAGGGGATCCTCTAAATTTCCAGGGGATGAAGGGACAGGACAAGGGGGAATGGCTTCAAAATGAAAAATTACAGGTTTGGATCAGATATTAGGAAAAAATTGAGGGTGGGCAGGCCCTGGCACAGCTGTGGCTGCCCCTGGATCCCTGGCAGTGCCCAAGGCCAGGTTGGACACTGGGGCTGGAGCAGCCTGGGACAGTGGGAGGTGTCCCTGCCATGGCAGGAGGTGTCAGCAGATTAAATTCCAACCCCAAAAATTCCAGGATTCCAAGGTTTTCTGTGTGTTCCACGTTTCTCCTCAGCAAAGGAGACCCCTTCTCTTCCCATCACCTCAGGCAGGCCCTGAGGAAACAACCACCAGTTTAAAACTGGGGCTGGCCTGGTCAGCCAGGGTGGGGGAAGGAGAAGGAATCACCTTTTCAGGAACGTGGAAAGCTCCAAAATTCTCTCATGAGTCACCTCAGCTCCTCTGAGCTGCTCTTACTGGCACAGGGATCAGCTGCCTGCACTGAAGGCTCGTTTTACACTTCAAGGCAGAGCTCAAAGCTCCCGGGGCCAACTTGTGTGGACTTGAACCTCTCAAGATCCCGCTGACATTCCAAGCAGCTGGCAGCTGTTGCTGCTTGCACTCATCATCCACGAAAAAAAAACTCCTCTTAAAAATTCCATTGCAAACTGAGACCATGGATCAGACTCATCCCAAGCCGAGTGGCTGCTCTGCCTGTCAAGCCTGTCCTCACAGAATCATGGAATGGTTTGGGTTGGAATGGACCTTGGAGATCATCCAGTGCCATGGCAGGGACAGCTCCCACTGCCCCAGGCTGCTCCAGCCCCAGTGTCCAACCTGGCTTTGGGCACTGCCAGGGATCCAGAGGAATCTGGGAATTCCATCCCAGCTCATCTTTACCATCACAGGGAACAATTCCTTGCTAATATCCAAAATAAACCTTCTTTCTCTCAGTTGGAAGCCATTCCCTGGGTGCTGTCCCTCCATCCCTGGAAATTGTCTCTCTCCAGCTTTCCTGGGGCTCACCCTGAGCTCAGCCCAAAGCTTCTCCTGTGCAGGTGAACAATCCCAGCTGTGCCAGCCTTTCCTGCCAGCAGAGCTGCTCCATCCCTCTGCTCATCCTGGAGCCTCCTCTGGGCTCTCTGCAGCAGCTCCAGCTCCTCCTGGGCTGGGACAGCTCTGCAGGTGGGATCACAGGATGAGGAATCAGGAATGGTTTGGGTTGAAGGGACCTGTTGCTGTCGAGGCAGGATGGGAATGAGAAGACTGACCCAGAAGGCTGCTGGGAGTAAAACTCCGATTTATTCAAAATACACTACTCTTTTATACAGAGCTCCATGAGGACCAACTCCATTTGTTCTGAAGTGAAAACAACCCACCGCATTGGTGCAGAGTGCTTGACGCACAGTGATAGAACTTAACTACAAACAATGTGAAAAACAAGAGAGTTAAAGAATTATTTACATTCTTCTCCAGCTCTTTCCCAGGCGTTTGCCTGGCTAGAAACTCTCAGTTTCTTTCTTTGACTGAATATGAGACCCACAGGGACCTTCAAATCATCTCATTCCGCCTCTGTCCTTATTTTCTCCTCTTTGAATTCCAGCAATCCCATGGCCACTCTGGCAGGGAGGTGACACCTGTTTTGTGTGGGATGGGGGGAGAAGCAGGGGATGAAGAGGTTCCATGGATAAAAGCTGCAGGGAGAGCTGAGATTCAGGGCTCAGCTTTGCTGCTGCATTTCCACCGTCGGTGAGCAAAGAAACAACAACAAAAAAGCCCCCAAAGCTCAGCCTGAGGTTTCCTCCAGAGCTTTTCTAAAATAAATGTTGAGCACCACAGAAACCCACCCTGGCTGCAGCTCTCAGTTATTCACTTTCTTCTGTTTGCTCCCCTCTTTCTCAGAAACTCAGATGCAACAAAGTTGCCCACAAAAAAAACCCCAAAACAGTCAAAACCAGGTTTTTTGATGCCAACAAAGGAGGGTTGGGGAAACAGGTGCAAGGTGGAGGTGGAGAAAATAAATATGCGACTCTCAGCCTGTTTTTCCTTCTTTTTCTTTTTATTAAAATAAATACTTCAGCACTGAATGCTCAATTTAGCAGCATAATTATTTCTTCTTCTTTATTTTGCAACCATTGCCTGCATTATCACCACAACGTTCAAACACACTCATGGAGAGGTAAAAAATCTTGGAGAAGTGTTCCCAAAGTGAGAATTTTGGGATGGGCATGGAAGAGCATTTGACCTAATTGGGACCAAAGAGTAGAAGGAGGCAGAAATTCCCCTCCTGATGGACACCTGCACATGAGGAAGGTGAGATATTAGGAAAATTAATTTCCTGTGAGGGCTGGGAGGCCCTGGAATAGAATTCCCAGAGCAGCTGGGGCTGCCCCTGGATCCCTGGCAGTGCCCAAGGCCAGGTTGGACACTGGGGCTGGAGCAGCCTGGCACAGTGGGAGGTGTCCCTGCCATGGCACTGGATGAGCTTTAAGGTCCCTTCTAACCCAAACCATTCCATGATTCCATTTTTTTTTTTTTTTCCTGGGCCTTGGCACTGACTCTGTGCACCACGGGAAGAGAGCAGACAATTCCACCAGAATTCCTCAACTTTTCCTTCCCAGTGAAAAAAACCCAGGAAGATCAATGGTATCATTAAGGTTGTTCCTAACTAATAATAATAAAACATTTGGGAAATAAGAATTGCCTTCACAGTCTCCATCTGAATTTCCAGGGGATAAAGGAACTGTGCTGAGTTAAATCATCTGACTGGAATAAATCTGGCTGATAAACTTGCCTGTAGGGAATATAAAAACATTTAGGAAGGAGTTGTTCATCCTCTCCATAAAATGACTATCAGAGAGGTGCACTTGTTCAGGGTTTTCCAATCCATTCCCCTCTCAGCTCAGTGGGGAACAGAAATAAAGAACCAGGTGATAAAACAGAGTGGGGGCAGTGCCTGACTGGGGAAGCAAAAACATCCCACTGCTGCTCCAGGATTCACCTGGAATTACCAACCCAGCTGTCAGTGAGAAACCCTGGACAAGTTCCAGTCAGCTGCTCCGACCTGCTCCTCTGCCCCACAGTTCTTGCTGCAGCCCTTCCCACAAAGCCAGAGCAGCCTGGGGTTTATTTATCCAGCTCCACTCCCCTCTGAGGGTGAATTCCCTGCTCAGCTTTAGCAGGGAAATGCTGAATTCCAGTGAGAGCAGCATCCCGAAGGAAAAAAATCCATGGCTTTCAAATAGTGAGGGCACTTTTAACAACACCTCCCACTGTGCCAGGCTGCTCCAGCCCCAGTGTCCAGCCTGGCCTTGGGCACTGCCAGGGATCCAGGGGCAGCCACAGCTGCTCTGGGCACCTGTGCCAGGGCCTGCCCACCCTGCCAGAGAACAATTCCTAATTCCCAATATCCCATCCAGCCCTGCCCTCTTTGAGATTTAGACATTCTCCCTTATCTTGTCA
This sequence comes from Lonchura striata, assembly GCF_050655825.1. Lineage (NCBI taxonomy): Eukaryota > Metazoa > Chordata > Aves > Passeriformes > Estrildidae > Lonchura > Lonchura striata. The sequence goes on along the minus strand of NC_140703.1, from coordinate 117,173,752 downwards.
TTCCAGTTGTGGACAAGAGTCCTTCTCCATCCATCCATCATCCATCCATTCATCCATCACCCATCCAGGGAAGGAAAAGGAAAAGGAAAAGGAAAAGGAAAAGGAAAAGGGGAAAAAGGAAAAAGGAGACCAAAGTTGGCATTTCTGTGAGCAGAAGAACAAAGAGAGTAATATTTTATTGAACTTCACAAACTGATCCATTTCAGTTAAAAAAACTTTTTAGAGGCCCAGATCTCTTTAACAAGAGTTCCAGAAATCCCTTATGAGCAGTGATGAGATGCGAGAAGATGCTGTGAGTTTAAATAGGTGGGAACTGCCCCCTTTTATTGCTCAGGCAAACCTTGTATTCCAACTTGCAATATCATCATGTCCTAATAAAATCCACATGGGACCTGCAGCTGGGAGCTTTAGGGCAGAGCTCTGAAGGCTGTGAAAAGCTTTCCGTTATTATTTCAGATATTTACACCAAGCACAACAGGCCTTGTGTTGCTGGGAGCTGTGGAGCTGGAAATGCAGCCCAGGGAGAGGCTGGAGAGGTTTGTGCTGGAGCTGGTGAAACAGATTTTTGGAGTTCTCTTTTTCACTGGGAGGGAGCTCTGAGCTGCCAAAGCGGGTTTGGACAAGGACACAGCACCAGGGAAGGCGTGGAGTGGGATGAGGGGATTTAGTGGGGTGAATTCATGCGCCTGAGTCAGGAGGGGAGACTTTTCAGAATGCCAGGATCATCAAGGTGGGAAAGAACCTTCAGGATCACCCAGTGCCACCCCAAACCCTGTCCCCAAGGCCACATCCAGACTCCTCTGGGACAATTCCAGTGACTCCAAACCTCCCTGGGAGCTCACCCCAAGGCCTGACCACTCTGCCGGGGAAATTTTCTTTCCCAATCTCCAACCTGAGCCTCCCCTGGTGCCACCTGAGGCCATTTCCTCTCGTTTTTTCCCTGCCCCTCCTTTCAGGAGCTCTGCAGAGCAATGACGGCCCCCCTGAGCCTCCTGTTCTCCTAAGTGTCTCCATCCATGCTCCACTTATTTAAAGCCTTGAACAGATCCTAGGAAAAGCTGAAGGGAATTATCTGAGAGCAGATGTGCCATTTTAAGGCCTTGGTTTTGACCAGCTGGGCAGTTAAAGCACATGTGAGTGCTCACTTTTAGGGGAACCCTAAAAGGCACCTGTTGCTCACACTTCAGTGCCCCAAAACCCAGCAGGTTCCCTCCTTTCCATCAGGACCACATCCCAAAAACATCTGCTCCAGCTGTTGAGAGAAAGAGCTGCCCGGCCTGCTCTGGAGGGATGTTTGCAGACACGGAAAATGAACATTCCCAAAATGTTTTCCGGGTGTTGGAGCCGTTCAAAATGAACGTTCCCAAAATGATTTCGGGGTGTTGGAGCCGTTCAAAATGAACGTTCCCAAAATGATTTCGGGGTGTTGGAGCCGTTCAAAATGAACGTTCCCAAAATGTTTTCTGGGTGTTGGAGCCGTTCCCTGCGGATCCCTGTGCTGAATGTTGGTCACATCACCTGATCGCTGTGGTTGGAGATTGTGTGCTCTGTGGTTGAAGCAGGCCAGGCTCTGTAGCTGTGGATTCTGTGGTTTAACTCCCTTATCTTTGTTTCTATCTCGGCTGGCACTAATTGGTGCTCTGGCACTTGCTGCTTTCCTGCTTTTTCACCCACCCCAAACAGCTCAGGGAGGTTTAATTTGGATATTGGGAGAAAATTCCTCATAGAAAGGGCTGGCAAATATTGGACCAGGCTGCCCAGGGAAGTCCTTGACTCACTATCTCTGGAGGGATTTAAAAGCCATGTGAAAGTGGCACTTTTAGTGGTGGGGGAATGGTTGGACTTGATGATCTTGAAGGGTTTGTCCAACTAAATAATGAAATTATAGAATGGCCTGGATTGGGAGGGACCTTAAACTCATCCAGCTCCAACCCTCAGCTGCAGAAGAAGCAGCTCCACAAAGCCCATCCCACGCCAGGCATATTGCTGATATTTAATTTTGGAATGTCTGGTGAAGGAAATGGAGGTGAAATCTCTCTTCTGTCGAGATTAAAGACACAGTGATAGCCCCAAGCTTGTACAGAGTGAACAAATATTCTTGTGCCTTTTAAAAATAATTAAAGAAAAATTAAAATAGTTTTAAAACTGGTTGCTCACATATCAGTCACTAGCTTTATTTCTCTTTCCAGCTGGGAAAAGCACAGCTCTGAACTGGAATGTTATCCCTACACAGCATTTAAAGGCTCATTATCCCGAAATCTTTGATATTTACACAGTGTGAACCTCCTGGTGTTGGTTAAAACACCCTGCCATGCCCTTGGGCTCCTGAAGGAATTTTCCTGCCCTGTTTTGCCAGAGAGGAGCCTCTCACTTCATCCTCAGCAAGCCTCAGGTGCCCGTTTATAGCTCCCAGCCTCCCTGAGCTCCTCACCTCACCAGGATACCTGGCAGGACCAAACCTTTCCAAAGCCTCTCCCAAATCCACGCCCGGATTCCTGTGCTTGCAGTGCAGGTGCTGGGCTTGGTGCTGAGGTGTGGAAAACTGGGTTGGTCTGTGAGTGCTGCATGATCCAAGGAAAACTCTGATCCCAGGGCAGAGCTGAGAGCTGGATCAGATCCATCCCCAGCACCAGGGTGGGACTCATGGAATGTTTTGGGGGGGAGGGTGTGGCTGCAGTGCAAAAGAGAATTATGGAGTGGGTTGGGTGAGAAGGTTGAAGATCATTCAGGTGATCCCTTCCACTATCCCAGATGGCTCCAAGCCCTGTCCAAGGTGGCCTTGGACACTTCCAGGGATGCAGCAGCCATAAGGAAGGAGCTGGAGACTCAGTGCCAGGGTTATTGAAGGACTGTGGGAAACTCAATCCCTGACATGAAAGCTGACACCATTTTCTCACTTTCCTGTCAGGCTGCAGTACCTCAAGTGTCACAGGATCTTTGGCACACCAAAAAAAAAAAACAAACAATTTGTATCTTTGCCATGTTGAAAATCCCAGGATCACCAAGGTGGGAAGAGCCCCTTAGCATTACCCAGTGCCACCCAGTGCCATCAACATCACCCCAACCCTGTCCCCAAGGGCACATCCAGACTCCTCTGGGACAATTCCAGTGACTCCAAACCTCCCTGGGAGCTCATCCCAAGGCCTGACCACTCTGCCAGGGAAATTTTCTTTCCCAATCTCCAACCTGAGCCTCCCCTGGTGCCATTTGAGGCCAGTTCCTCTCCTCCTGTCCCTGCCCCTCCTGGCAGGAGCTGTGAGAGCCACAAGGTCCCCCTGAGCCTCCTTTGCTCCAGGCTCAGCCCCTTCCCAGCTCCCTCAGCTGCTCCTCCCAGGATTTGTTTTCCAGCTCCTTGCCTGCCCCCTTTATTTACTCCCTTAGATTTTGTTTTGGAGTTTGAATGCTCTGTGAAGCCAAAATTCCTGAAAGTGAGAGGACGTTTTTAAAAGTGCCTGAAAGATGCTGAGGTAAAACTCTAAAACAGACAGAGCTTTTTAGAGCTGGCTTGGAACCAGGGAGATTCTGTTCCTGATTTTACCACTGAATTTAAATAATGAAGAGGAACCCCCATGCAGAGTTTGGACCCGCTGAACCACAGCCAGTTTTGAAGGAAAAAAAAAATATTGCTAAGATGTAATTTTGCTTCTTATGGTCAGAAAATTGTAAATTTTTTTGGAAAATAATCTGACCAGGTTTGCAGAGAGCTCAGCACAGCTAATCCTCGATCTTGCTGCCACACAAACACCAAACCACCAAAGCAAGGGGTGCAGAACCTCTCTGCTCTTTTTGCAGCACCCCAGGGGTGGGAAAGGGGAAAGGTGAGAAGAAAAAACTTTGTTTTCACTCTGGTTTTGTATGTGCCTGACAAAAGAATCTTTGAAATAAAACCCCCCTGATCTGGTTGTGATCTCATTTTTTTAACGAGCTGCAACCTCGGTTTGCATCTTGATTTTGCAGATTCACCAGGACACAAAGAGCCAGAGTGCACTTAATTAATTTAAACGCAGATTTGCATTTAAAAAAGGCGATTTTGCAAGTAATTTCTGCTTCACGGAGTGAATGGAGCGCAACACTTGTTGTCTGAGCCACCGTTCTGTGCCACATCAAAGCCTTCACCTCAGCACTGAAATTCTCTCCCAACATCTCAGCTCAGCAATTGCCTTTTCTTGTTTTTCTTCACCAGCCAAACAATGGCCCCGTTGTGTTTTTGCAGGAGATAGGATAATGAGCTCAACTGCTGGCTGTGAAAAGTGAATTTTCTAGGCCTAATTGTGGTAAAAAAGCCAAAGTTATTTAAGGTTTTTGCTGCCTCAGTGCCAAAGTTGCCTTCCCAGCTTTTGCCACGGGGCTCCAGCTTGGAAAAACTTCTGAGCAAGTTTGACTTTAATATCAGGAGTCATCAGTGTCCATTGGGAAGAGCTGGCTCAGTGTCCCGGGCACCATCACACAGAGCCTTGCTTGAATCATAAAATCACAGAATCTTGGAGAGATTTTGCTTCAAAGGCAAAATAAAGATCCAGATCCAGAGCAAACCCCCTGCCATGGCAGGGACATCTTCTTCTGTGCCAGGTTGCTCCAAGCCCCAGTGTCCAAGACCAGCTCCAAAACTCAGTTTTCCCCCATGCAGGCAATATTTAGATTTTCATCTCTGGCATGATTCCTCTTTCATCCCTAGAAATGATGTTTTCCAAGCTGCACTTCTCAACAATTGGATAGTCCATTGTTCAGGCCATCCCAAGCAGTTCCATGGAAATATTTTCACTCCATGATGGATATCAGGGTTGCTCCAAGCCCCACTGTCCAAGACCAACTCCAAAACCCACTTGTTCCCCACGCAGGCAATTTTTAGAGTTTCATCTCTGGCATGATTCCTCTTTCATCCCTAGAAATGATGTTTTTCCAAGCTGCACTTCTCAACCTTTGGATTGTTTGTCCATTGTTCAGGCCATCCCAAGCAGTTCCATGGAAGTATTTTCACTCCATGATGGATATCAGGGATCCTAAGCTGGGACACTGCCAGCACCAGCCAGGCAAGGGAGCTTCCACAAAACCCCTGGAATGTTGGCTCCCACCCACCCATGGATGCAGCCACGACCCTGGGATGTCTCCTGAGCCCATTCCAGGTGTGATCCCAGCCCTGTGCCCAGCTTGTCATGGATGTCACACCCTCCTCTGGGTTCCTGTTCTTGCTCTCCATCTACTTCCAGTTCCTTCCCCCGTCCTCAGCTGCCTCTTCCATCCTGATCAAAACCCTCCCAGGCTTCCAGGAAATCCAGGAGCAAACAGAACCCACCACTGGTACCTCTGAATCTTCCACAACAAAGAGAAAAATCAACAAATGCTTGCCAGCAGCACTTGGTGGCCGAGCACAAAGGAGGGCACAACTCTGGGGACATCTCCTGGGGGCTCTTGAGCCTTTCCTGCAGCTCCTGCCTGCCACATCGTCACTTCCCAGAGATTCCAGGTCATGTAAGAAGGTGCTGAATTAGTGAAAAAATTCATTTAAATCCCTCAGGAGGTGTCTGGGAAGTGGCACCAGACTGCAGCAGCTGGTGGCTCCTCAGAGCTCCACAGAGCACTGAAGAATTTGGAATTCTCATCTCATCTGTCCCTGCAGCTCTGAAAGAAGAGGTGACAGCCAGGATGGTGCAAGGCCTCCCTTTTGTCCCACTTCTCAAGTGGTCACTGTTGCATTCAAAAAGAAAAACGCAGAGAAAATCTCCTTTGCCAGCAAAATGTCTTTGAAATAGGAGGCAGAACTGCAAAGCCAGAAAACTGGAATTATTTTAGAGAGTTAAAAATATTGTTAAGAAGTAGAGATCACAGTCCAGATAAAGGAGATTTCTCCTTCATGAATTTGATGAAAATATTCAGGATTCAAGTTAGAAAAAATTCAATATAATTTTCAAAAAAATCTCAATTTAGGACAACACTGAAATTCAAATTATATGGACATGAATTAAATGCACATAAATAATTTTCTGCTTCTGCACTATCCAGGAAAGTCTTAAATGAGATACTGGGAATTGGGAATTAGGAATTGTTCCCTGGCAGGGTGGGCAGGGGCTGGGATGGAATTCCCAGAGCAGCTGGGGCTGCCCCTGGATCCCTGGCAGTGCCCAAGGCCAGGCTGTTCATTGGAGCTTGGGGAACCTGGGATGGTGGAGGTGTCCTTGGAGGACTGGATGATCCCAAAAATCCCTTCCAAACCCAAACCGTTCCACGATTTTGTGAACTTCACCAGGGATAAAACAACCCAAACCCATGTGAGAGGTCCCCATTTTCTCCGTGGCTGTGTTTTGAAAGCACAATAAATTTATTTAGGCCGAGCAAACACTGCCCCCATTGCCCAGGAGTTGTTTTTTCTCCCACAGGAAATCTCCCCGTCACCTCCACAAACACAAAACCAGAAAACCTCAGCGTTATTTTAACGAGCTCCTGGGAAAAATTTGGAATAAAGCTGAGGCCAGGTGGACCAAAGGAAAGTGCTGAGGTTGGATGCTGGGCTGAGAGCCCAAAGCAAAGCAAAGCCAGCTGTTCCCCTCGTGAGCTGTGACTCAGAGCGGGGACACCAAGGAGAGCACGTCCAGAAGGGCTCTGGGACACAGGAAATGCTGAATAATGCCCTTAAATATATCCTCAATAATGTCCTTAAAGCTCAGCATTCCCATGGAATCCATTGGGGTGGAAGAACACCTCCAGAAAGGCTCTTGGACACATGGAATTCCAAATAATATCATTAAATAGATCCTTAATAATACCCTTAAAGCACAGCATTCCCATGGAATCCATTGGGATTGAGGACAGCACCTCTAGAAGGGCTCTTGGACACATGAAATTCCAAATATATCATTAAATAGATCCTTGATAATACCCTTAAAGCTCAGCATTCCCATGTAATCCATTGGGATTGAGTACAGAACCTCCAGAAGGGTTCTTGGATGGAAGAAATGCTGAATAATGCCCTTAAATATATCCTTAAAGTACAGCATTCCCATGGAAATCATTGGTATTTAGGACAGCACCTCCAGAAAGGCCCTTGGACCCAGGAAATTCCAAATAATATCATTAAATAGATCCTTAATAATACCTTTAAAGCACAGCATTCCCATGGAATCCATTGGGATTGAGGACAGCACCTCCAGAAGGGTTCTTGGATGGATGAAATGCTGAATGATGTCCTTAAATATATCCTCAATAATGTCCTTAAAGCTCAGCATTCCCATGGAATCCATTGGGATTGAGGAACAAGTCCAGAAGGACTCTTGAATGGAAGAAATGCTGAATGGGACACATGAAATGCCAAATAATAGCCTTAAATATATCCTTAATAATGTTCTTAAAGCTCAGCATTCCCATGGAATCCACTGGGATTAAGGAGCAAGTCCAGAAAGGCTCTTGGACACAGGAAATGCTGAATAATATCCTTAAGTATATACTTAATAATGTCCTTAAAGCTCAGCATTCCCATGGAAATCATTGGGATTGAGGACAGCATATCCAGAAAGGCTCTCAGACACAGGAAATGCTGAATAATGTCTTTAAAGCTCAGCATTCACATGGAAATCATTGAGATCCAGAAAGGCTCTCAGACACAGGAAATGCTGAATAATATCCTTAAGTATATCCTTATTAATGTCCTTAAAGCACAGCATTCCCATGGAAATCATTGGGATCCAGAAGGGCTCTCAGACACAGGAAATACTGAATAATGTCCTTAAAGCTCAGCATTCCCATGGAATCCACTGGGATTGAGGACAGCACCTCCAGAAGGGCTCTTGGATGAAGGAAATGATGAATAATGTCCTTAAATATATCCTTAATATTGTCCTTAAAGCTCAGCATTCCCATGGACTCCACTGGGGTTCCCCCAAGGATGTGAGCAGCCTGTGGGTGGCTGTGTGCCAGTTTATCCTCCAAAGGGCCTGGAGAAGAGCCAGGGAAGGTGCCAGGTGGGTGTGCTCAGGGTTTATCCTTCTGGAATTCGCATCATTTCGGTGGATTGGGGTGTTACCCCAACCCCAGGGAGTCGCTGAGGAACAGAATCTCCCTGGTTCCAAGCCAGCTCTAAAAAACTGTCTGTTTTAGAGCTTTACCTCAGCATCTTTCAGGCACTTTTAAAAATGTCCTCTCACTTTCAGGAATTTTGGCTTCACAGAGCATTCAAACTCCAAAATAAAGCAAAGTCTAAGGGAGTAAATAAAGGGGGCAGGCAAGGAGCTGGAAAACAAATCCTGGGAGAAGCAGCTGAGGGAGCTGGGAAGGGGCTGAGCCTGGAGCAAAGGGGGCTCAGGGGGACCTTGTGGCTCTCACAGCTCCTGCCAGGAGGGGCAGGGAAAAAATGAGAGGAAATGGCCTCAAATGTCACCAGGGGAGGCTCAGGTTGGAGATTGAGAAAGAAAATTTCCCTGGCACAGTGGTCAGGCCTTGGGATGAGCTCCCAGGGAGCTTTGGAGTCACTGGAATTGTCCCAGAGGAGTCTGGATGTGGCCTTGGGGACAGGGTTGGGGTGATGCTGGTGGGGCTGGGTGATCCTGGAGGTTCCTTCCCACTTTGATAATTCCCACACCAATTATTCAAGGAGAGACAATTCCTCATTATGTTCATTATAAATCCACAGGATCATTAATGAATGGGCACCCCCTTTTCCAGAGTTTTTACAAGGAATAATCCCACACTTCCCTTCCCCTGCTCTTCAGAGAAGAACATTGGTCCAAGTCCCACTCCCAGGCCTCCACAAACAAACCCACAAAGAAATTTTTGGGTTTCCCACAGTGATTTCTTCTTATACAAGTGTACAAACCATTGGATAGGTTTGGAAAACAGCAATGATAAGGATTTCCAATGGGAAAAACATACAAAGGATCCAGAGGAAGTTAAAAATTCATTTGATTAGATATTTACACATTTTAAAATCTATTAAATCACTTTTTCTTTGTCTCGCTCAAACCACAGGGAGAGCAGGTGGGAAGAGACAAAAATTAAAACAAAAATAAATAAAATAACAGGGGATATTCCTAAAGCAGTTGCCAGTTGTGATTCCCAGATTTTGCAGAATTTTTAACCTTGGGATCATAAATAAAATGAAATCATTCAACACATCTGGGGACAAGTGGAGGAGCAAGGAAGTGAATTTCCCTTGGAGAAGCAGCTCCATCGCCCAGCTGCTTTTTGGAGCAGAGAGAGGAACAGGCAGGAATTCCTCACCCCAATCCCATATCCAGTGGGATGGGGGAATCAGGAGGGATAAATACCCTGATCCAGACCCTTGAGTGGTTTTTAGGGAAGGATTCTGTGGGATGTTGGAGATCCAGAGCATTTCTGCCAGCTCCAGGGTTTGGAGCTGGGACTGGAACACCAGAGGGGGAAATCCCATGGAACCAGGCAGCTCCCTAGTGGCTGCAGGGATGTGGATGTTGGAGGATTTCCCAAGCTAAGCTCAGAACTAAACTGAGCTCAAGTTTTCACCCAGATCTGCTTTTTTTTTGGTGTTATCCCACAGCTGAAGTTGTTGGGCTCGTTCCACCTCCTTCTGCTCAAGTCTTGGACCTCCAGGGGCTCCAGAGCTCCAGCATTTCTGGAGGAGGAGGAGGAGAAACCTCTGGAAGGGCTGGAATGTGCCGCCTGCCACCATCCTGGAGCCAAACTGCAGAAATCTGCAGGATAAAACTGGTGGTACCACCTGGACCTCAGCACGTGGGAGATAAGAACCCTCTTTTGATTATTTTTTTTAAATTATTTTTAATTAAGAGATTTTATTAAGCTTGTTTTAAATCCCTTAACTTTAGGAACTACTCATCAAATAAAACAATTTACAAATTATGAGCAAGAGCTTTAAACAATCTACTTGCCCTTATTTTTTTAATGTGCCTTCAGTAGAACTCACTGAACTCCTTTAATTTTTCTGCTTCAGGAATTTGTGCTGCTGGGGATGCATCAGCACAGGAGGAAAAACTGGGAGACTCCCCTCCAATTCCCTGCCTTTCGTCAGGCTTTTGAGGTTCCTACTCCACTTTCATCCTTTATATTTTGGATATACACAGGTTTGCTTAGGTCTTAAAAACCGAAATGAAAACACCCAAATACAAAATGAAAACACACAAAGAGTTTGAATCCAAAACACACCAGGCCAAGTTGTGGTGCTGCCTCAACTGGAGCTCCAGGGATTTAAATGATTCCCAGAATTCACCCAAATTCGAAGGAGAATCTGTGATTCCTGCAGGGATTTATTTCTCACATGGATTTTTGATTTATGCTCAGGTTTTTTTTGAGCACATCCTCATTCCCATTCCCTAATTCCCACCAGAGAAAATGACCCTGTGGGGATTTTAAAGTGCACCCAAATTCCTGTGGAACTGCTCCACAACTTCCATCCTCGTGGGATGGGGGACACAAACCTTTTCCTACCTCTTCCATCAATTCCCAGTGGGATTTTTAATTTTTTTCCCCCATTTTCTTTGCATCCACCAGCCAGAGAAGAAGGAATGAGCTGATGAGCTTCGTTAATTGGCTGGAAAAATCAAAGTGCAAACTGATTTTTTGGGCATTGAAGCCAGCCAGGTTTAGTAAGACTATAACAAATATGTGTTATGTTAGAAAGAGGAGACTCCCAGGCGCCAGGAGTGAAACATTATCCTCCTCAGACAAAGTCCCAGACAAAGATCTTTATCTGGGAATGATATATGGGATATAGTTTGGAGATGACTCCACATAATACCTTTATTAGTGTTGAAGTTGAACGACTTAAAAGGGAAAAAAAAAAATCCCATTTCTCCTTTGTTACTCACCCAAATAAGGGCAGGAAGCTTCCGATGGGGCTGGATTTCGAAAGAAAAACATAATTAGGTTCAAGCAGCACCAATATTTGTGGGGTTGAGGGGGGATGGATGAAGCAACTGGAGGATGTAGGAGCCAAAACTTGCTCTGGGTTGCTGCTGATGCAATTCCTCTGGAAGCAGCACAATCCATCTGTGCGTCCCTGAGGGAATCAGGACAGGCCAAGATGAGAAATTCAGATTAAGCTGAGGATGCTTTACCATTTTTAATCAGAATTCCTCCAGATAAAGTTGATGGGGATTGATTTTTCAGGAAGCTCATTGTGCTCTAAAATCAGGAGAAAAATCAGTTTTAAAGCGAGATACCAGTTCAAAGCTGGGAAATTCCTTGGAGTTTTCCAGTTTTTTAGAAGCAATGGTTTGAGGATAGGGGGAATATTCACTTTAAAATTTAGAATTTTTTTTTTCACTGAAAAAAGCTTGGGATGAGCTGCACAGAGAAGTGGTGGAGCCACCATCTCTGGAAATATTCAGGAAAAATCTGGATGTGGCCTTTGGGGACATGATTTTGGGGTGCTGATGGTGGGACTGGATGATCCTGAAGGTCTCCTCCAGTCTTTAAGATTTGGGATTCTCAAGCTCCAGAACTTCAATGTCCTTTCTTGATGTGGGGGGTCCCGAACTGAGATGTGGCCTCACCAATGGTGAGACCTCATGGAGACCTTGGAGATCTTGGAGACCTCAGAGACCTTAGAGACCTCTGAGACCTCAGAGACCTCTGAGACCTCTGAGACCTCGGAGACCTCTGAGACCTCAGAGACCTCGGAGACCTCAGAGACCCTGGAGACCTCACAGACCTTGAAGACCTTGGAGACCTTGGAGACCTCAGAGACCTCAGAGACCTTGGAGACCTCTGAGACCTCTGAGACCTCGGAGACCTCAGAGACATTGGAAACCTCTGAGACCTCTGAGACCTCTGAGACCTCTGAGACCTCAGAGACCTCAGAGACCTTGGAGACCTCAGAGACCTCTGAGACCTCTGAGACCCCTGAGACCTCGGAGACCTCAGAGACCCTGGAGACCTCAGAGACCTCAGAGACCTTGGAGACCTTGGAGCCCTCAGAGACCTCGGAGAGCTCAGAGACCTCAGAGACCATGGAGACCTCAAGGAGACCTCAGAAACCTTGGAGACCTCTGAGATCTTGGAGACCTTGGAGACCTCAGAGACCTCAGAGACCTCAGAGACCTTGGAGACCTCAGAGACCTGTGCACAAAGCCCTTGTTGGCTTGGTCACTCTGTTGTAAAAAAAGAACCCTCAAAGACATGGAAAAGTTTGGAAAAGGTTCCTTCAGCTTTAGGATCACATCCAGGCTGCTCTGGACAAATGGAACAGAGGGAGAGGAACCTTCAGAGGTTGTTGCTATTGGACACAAAATGAGCGCACGGAACTTGGTGAGCTCAAGAGACAAAAAGAGTCAATTTTATGTCTGACCTTGCAATATATAAAATTCCAAAAGTGCCAGTGGATTGGAAAGTGGAACTGCCACCTCTCCAACCACACTGCTCAAACCAAAATCCATCAATTCTCTGCTCCCACAAAGAACACAAAACACTCATTATTTCCATGAACAGTGCGTGAGAGCTCCAGTAGAAATATGCAAACATCATCAGAAGGTTGAAGACGCTTTATGAGAAGTTTCAAACTTTCAAAAGAGCTCTAAAAGAAAACTTAACACTTTTAAAAATCAGGGCAACAAGTGTGGCCTGGCCAGAGCAAAGCGCTGCTGTCGGATCTCCAGGGGGACAGGTCCAGGCAGGGATCTCCAGGTGCTTCTCCAAGTTGTTCTTGGGGTGGGAATCCTCAAATATTCCAGTGGGGAAGCAGGAAAGGGCCCTGCTGGTTGGGGGTTGGAGTCCTAAATATTAGCCCCCACCAAAAAACATTACCTTTAACCTAATACTGTTAAAAAAACTTCCAAAATTAATTAATAATGCTAAAATGATAAATATATAATTAATGAAAAATATATAGTATCACAAAATAAAAAAATTTAAAATATAATAATATATATAAAACCAAAATAAAAAATTTAAAACCATAACTAATCCTTCTTCTTTACCTTTTTCTTCCTTCTTAATAGTACATTTAAGTAATATTTTATAATTAAACAAGAATAATGCACATTACAAACTTAAAATAATTAATTACTAACTTAGAAAGAATTTAAATATAATTTCTTAATTAAATAATTTAACCTTAAAAAACCTTATTAAAAATAATTAACCATTTTATACCTTATTAATAAAACATACAAACCTCACTACTTATGAAACTATAACATAAATAAAGAAAATAAATGTCTAAATCTAAACAGAATATACCATCTCAAATACCTTCAATCTCAACCTCAACAAAAAATAAAATAAAATAAAATAAGGTAAAGTAAAATAATATAAATTAAAGTAAAATAAAATAAAATATAATTAAATTAAAATAAAATAAAATAAAGTAAAATAAAAAATAATAATAAAAAATAAAAAGAAAATAATGAAAAATACAATAAAATAAAATAAAAAAATAAAATAATAAAATAAAATAAAATAAAATAAAATTTCTTTTAAAAATCAAAAACAAACCCAAGAACCAACAGCTGAGGACCCCTTTTATGGGTGGATGGTGCAGATAAAAGTGAGGTGGGGTGGTTCCAAAAGCTGCTTTTTGAACCTCCCAGCCCTCAAAACCCACGGGCAGACACCCATGGGGCATTCGGGGCAGGGTTTGGTGATGGGAGCCCAGCTCCTCTCCCTGCTGGCCCTGGGATTTGGGATAAATCACCTCAGCCGTGCCCTCCTGGCCAGGGACTCTGAACCAACATTTAACCCCACATTTCACGGGTCATTTCAGCAGCACAAAATGGAGCAAATGGATCAGAGAGAATCAATTCCAGCCACCAGTGAGACCTTGGGAAGACTGAGCTGGAGCAGGGCTGGGCAGAGCTACAGAATAAAGCAGGGATTTATTCAAGGATCTCCTCATGGATCCACCTTGGGCAGCACCAGAGCCCAGCCAGGGCTGCACCCAAATGACCCAAAATGGCCCCAAAATGCACGAGCGCTCCCGGGGCTCTCCCTGGGATCAGTTCTGCTCCATTGGCACCTTGGAGTTCATTGTCCCATTCCAGCTCCAGCCCATCAGTCCCACCCTGCTTGTTTTTCTCTCTCCAGCCCACGCTGTTTGTGCTCCTGGGCTGAGGTTTGGATCATTTGTCCTTGGTGCCCAGCTGGAGCAGGAATTGTTTTGTCTCTGCTCTGTGCACAGAGCTCAGCATCCCATAATACAAAGTCCAGACTCACACACTAAAGCAGAACACATTGCTGTCGAGGCAGGATGGGAATGAGAAGAATCTGACCAGATGCTGCTGAGAGTAAAACTCTGATTTATTCAAAATACTCTGCTCTTTTATACATAGCTCCATGAGGACCAACTCCATTGGTCCTGAAGTGAAAACAACCCACAGCATTGGTGCAGAGTGCTTGACACACAGTGATAGAACTTAACTATAAACAATGTGAACAACAAGAGAGATAAAGAATTATTTACATTATTTTCCAGCTCTCTCCCAAGCTTCTGCCTGACTATAAACTCTTCATTTCTCTCTTTGACTGAATCTGAGACCCACAAGCACTGAATCTGAAAAATAGAAAAGTAAAACCTGAGGCATCACCAGCCTCTGCAGACACTGGGAATTGCAGAGTGATCCCAAAAATACCTCATCCCTTGGTTTTCTGCAGCAAATCCCACAGTCTTCGCTGCACAGCTGGGAAAAGTGTCTGTGTTTGAGACGTGGAAAGAACTGAGGTGTGAGGGGAGTGGCAGGAGGGGTGGGCAGCTGAAGCTGTGTCCAACTCACCCATTTTCCCAGTGCCATAATTTTTCCAAACTAGGGAAAAAAAAAAAAAGTAGTTCTGGCTGGATATGGTGAAGCCCTAAAAGAGAAGGCAAGAAACCCCAAGAAGAAATTTGTGCATGAAGTAAAATCTGACCTGAAATAATCCTCAGGCCCATCCATGGCAGAGAATGTCCCAGAGCATCACAGGTGAAGTGCAGGAGGTGACAACATGGCTGGGAAGTTTTGTGTCCCTTTTCCCTCTCTGGGTATTTTCATCCCGGAAATTTTAGAGGAATGAGGCAAAGACATTTCCCTAAAATGTGGTGCTGCTGAAAAATTCCCTGGAGTCCACAATCTCCCAGTTAAACCAGGCCTGCATTTACACTGGGATGAGCAGCAGGACAAGAGTCGTCGTAAATGTTCAAGTGACAAACTGACTTCTTGCAGAAATTCCCTTTTTTATCCCTGGGAAATGAAGGGCTGAGGGGCCTGGTGGGCCTTTGGGTGAATAAATATTAAATTTACAGTGATAGAAGCAAAAAAAAAAAAAAAAAGAAGAGGGTGGAAAATGCCTTGATGAACTTCTTTGTTTGCCAGGCCATGAGAAAAATCCCTGGATCACTCTTCTGATAATCCTGGATCTTGCTGGAGTTTTGAAACTGGGGATCCTGGGATCCCCAGGGATTTTAGGATAATTTCTCCCTACCCTTTCCACACCTGATGTTGGAGTTGTTTCTGCTTTGTGATAAATCTTTGCTCCTCATTCCTGTTTTGAAACTCCAGCTCCACACAAGTGAGCAGGAAGAGGGGTGGTGTGGAAGCTCTGCTCACTCAGGATTGCCCCTCACCACCAAACACAAGGAATTCCCTTCCTTGGATAATTCTGGTGCCTTTATATTGCTGGAAAACAGCTTTTTGTTTTCTATGAATCGGTGATTCCATGGATCTGCTCCACTCTGTCCCAAACTCAGACCAGGAACGAAGGAAAATGTGTGGAAATGAGGGAAAATCTCTCTGTGTTCACTCCCAGCTGATTCATTAGGAGCACGAATTTAGGGAAGTGGCAGGGACAGCTGTGCTGAGAGCTTGGCTCGGTGTTCTGCCAGATTCCACAAATCCCAGGGCAAAAATCCATGGCACAGCTGCTCGGAGATGCTGCCACTGCTGGTTACTCATCCTCCTCCTGTCAGGAAAGTCATCTTTTCCCGGGATGCCGCTGCAAGGAGCAGGAATGTGACAACCTGGGCAGGACCTCTGCCCACACAGCCTGGCAGGGGCACAACAAAACCATTCCCAGAGGGAATAAGCAAAGAGCCTGCAATAAAACATAATCCCAATATTCCACAACTTTGGGTGCTCAAGTGAGGCCAGAGCCAGCAGCTCTCAGCCCCTGAGCTGACAGAGCTGTCAGGATTCCCAGAATACCTGTGGAATGTTTTTGGAGTCGAGTCCTGACACGTTATCCCAAGGTTTGGTTGGAACAGCTCAGCAGGAGGAAAGGGTTTTGTGGAAGGCAGGGGTTGTGCTGGGGATGGAGGGGACAGGGACAGTGACCACTTGTCCCACAGGCCTGGCAGCTGTCCCAGAGTGAAACCACCGCTGGATTTGTGCATCCTGGGAAGGATTTTGGACTCAGGAAACCCAGAGAGAACCCAGAAATGAAGTGAGGTCTGTGAGAAGTGAGGGCAGGGATTGTCCCTCGAGGGCTGTGCCCAGTTCTGGTCCTGCAGGAGAGACCTGGAGGGGCTGGAGCGTGTCCAGGGCAGGGAACGGAGCTGGGAAGGGGCTGGAGAATTCCTGAGGGAGCTGGGAAGGGAATGGAGAGTTCCTGAGGGAGCTGGGAAGGGAATGGAGAGTTCCTGAGGGAGCTGGGAAGGGGCTGGAGAGTTCCTGAGGGAGCTGGGAAGGGGCTGGAGAGTTCCTGAGGGAGCTGGGAAGGGGCTGGAGAGTTCCTGAGGGAGCTGGGAAGGGGCTGGAGAGTTCCTGAGGGAGCTGGGAAGGGGCTGGAGAGTTCCTGAGGGAGCTGGGAAGGGGCTGAGCTGGAGCAAAGGAGGCTCAGGGGGACCTTGTGGCTCTCACAGCTCCTGCCAGGAGGGGACAGCCGGGGGGTCGGGCTCTGCTCCAGGAACAGGGAGAGGAGGAGAGGGAACGGCCTCAGGCTGGGCCAGGGCAGGCTCAGCTGGGACAGCAGCAGCAATTTCCCCATGGAAAGGGTGCTCAGGCCCTGGCAGGGGCTGCCCAGGGAGCTTTGCAGTGCCCATCCCTGCAGGTGTCCCCTGGAGGTGGCACTGAGTGCTCTGGGCTGGGGACAAGGTGGGCATGGGGCACAGCTGGGACTCCCTGGGCTGGGAGGGCTTTGCCAGCCCCAGGGATTTGGGATAATTTCTCCCTACCCTTTCCACACCTGCTGTTGGAGTTGTTTCTGCCTTGTGATAAATCTTTGCTCCTCATTCCTGCTCCCCAATCTCATCCCAATATACAGAACCCAGCCACCACCCTCCTCTTTCCTCAGACATAAAAATACCAAATTAATTGAGGGGGATTCCCAAAACTTTATGGCTGAGGGATGACCTGGCAAAAACTTGAAATTTTGAGGGAATTATGAAGATCATTCAGATTTCACCTCCACGTGGATTTGGTCTCCTGAAGCTGCAGCAAGAAAGGAGCTGAAAGAAAGGTTCAGTGCCACGCTGGAGATGGGTGAAACAACAGCAGAGGATGATCAGCCACAGGATTGCTCCAATCCTTGCCAAAATTTCCATAGGAATCAGGACAAAGAGTAATTTTTAATGCTCCAAAGGGGAAAATAAATTTTATAATTAATTTTATAATCAATTAATATGTAATTATATGTTATTTTAAATATATAATAAATACAATATTTAGTTATATTATATTGTATATAATATATTAATATGATATAACTCATATAATTATATTTTATAATTAAATATAAGACATTTTAAAAGAAATTCTATGACTTTGTGAATTAATATTATATAATTCATATAATTATATTTTATAATTAAATATAAGAAATTTTAAAAGAAATTGTATGACTTCGTGCCTATTTCAAGCAATTATTAAGAATAAAACTCACGTTGCTTGTGGGCAGCTGGATTTTTTTTGGTGGAAGAGCCCAGCAGAGGCTCTGCCATGAAGTTCTCACAATTTACTTCTGCTTCATCAATTTTTTCATCTAATTTGGGAAGGTTTTCCCAGAATGCAGAAGCACGGCTGCTGCTGGAGATGTGCTGTGGCTGAGCTGCTTTTCAAGTCAAATTAAGGAACTGAAGATTTTATTTTTGTCTCATGAGGGCATTACAGAGAAGAATCTGTTGTAGAAGTCCTCACAGGGCCACCAGGCCGTGAAATTCATGAGAAAAGCCCAGGGAGTTTGAGAAGCTCCGTCTTAAATCACAACTTCCCATTAATGCCCGTGAGAAAAGGAACCAGAGCCGGGCACCAGCTCACGTCATCCGACCTTCAACATCACCAGGATCTGCTGTGGGCACGGAAAAACCACCAGGGACTTCTTTGAGGAGGTTGGACTCAACAAAATATGAACAAAAGCCAACGGCGCAAAATAGGAAATAAGTGGAAGGTGTTTCTTTGATGGTTTTGGTCTCAAGGTAAAACTGATCCAAGAACAATTTTTATTTAAATAAAATCACTTTCCCATGATTTCTTTGCTGTTGGGATGTTCAAGTAAAGCACAGAGGTCTGGACACCTGTAAAGAAACGAGAAATTCCCAGAGTCCTTTCCTCTTCTATTGTTCCCCTCACAGAATGATGGAAAATTTCTTTTAATTCTTAGAAATCCCAAAATGGCTGGGGTTGGAAAGGACCTTAAAGTTCCAACCCCCTGCACTGGTCACTCACCTCTGTGCACTTTCTTTTCCTTTAAAAATCCTGGATTGGTTTCCTCTCCTGAACTTCTCCCTCTTCTTCATATTTTTTATCCCTTCTGGATTTTTGATGCTTTCTCTCCTCAGTTCTTTCCATTTGCCACTCCAACTTTTTTTTCCCCTCGTTGAAGGAATTTGAATTTGAAGGATTGAATTTGAAGGATTACAGGGATGTCTTGTTTTCCATAATATCCTGTTTCTTTCCAGCCTGTTCCTATTGGAACCAACACCCAGCATCCCACTCTCTCCTGGGAGAGCTGGAATGGCTTTGGAATATTTCCTACTTGCCAAATTCTAGGAGTTTTGAGCCCAAAGCTGCTCTGTTTCCATCAGAATCAAGTGCAGGCTCCAGCTGGAATCAGAACCATCTGCTCTTCCCAAATTATGGATTTCCATCGGAAAATAAATCTCCATAACTCCTCCAAAAAGGCCCCTGGAAAGTGCTGACTCAGCGGCACGGGAAGGAGGGAAGGGGATCCTGAAGGATCCAGGGGAACAGACAGAGGAAATTTGGTTGTGTTTAACAAGAAAATGCAATTAGAAAATATTTCCCAGTGTCTGACAGAGTTCCTGAGTGAAACTCCTGCAGCACTGACGTCAATAATCAGCCTTCCATGGACTCCAGGTGTCTGGAAGTTCCCTAAAAAGTGTTGGATTTGCTGTAGAAATGGGGAATCCATCCTCTGGGGACTCTGTAAGGACACCCAATGATGGCACTGGGACACCCCATTTTCCTTGTGTGATTTGTCATTGATTGTAAAGCTCAAAATAATCTGATAAAGGTTTGGAGAGGAGGGTAAATATAATCATGAAAAAGCCCAATGTTTCTTTTACATTCAAAATTTGTCTTTATAAATACTCAGAAAACTCAGAGCATTTAGAAAAACTGATTTATTTTTTTTTTTTTATTTGATACTCTGGCTGAAGTGAAACACAACTGGGGAGATGTCTCCTCATCCTGAGGATGGCTGGGATTGTCCAGGGACAGGAAAATACATCCTGGGAGGAGCAGCTGAGGGATTTGGGGCTGTTTGGGGGAGAAGAGGAGGTTCAGGGGGGGCACATAAAAAATGAGAGGAAATGGCCTCAAATGGCACCAGGGGAGGCTCAGGTTGGAGACTGGGAAAGAAAATTTCCCTGGCAGAGTGGCCAGGCCTTGGGATGAGCTCCCAGGGAGGTTTGGAGTCACTGGAATTGTCCCCGAGGAGTCTGGATGTGGCCTTGGGGACAGGGTTGGGGTGATGCTGGTGGGGCTGGGTGATCCTGAAGGGTTTTCCCAGCTTGATTCTGGGATTCTGAGAAGATCCAGCACTTCCTAAACTCCACCTTCAGGGCAGGTTGGACAAGTCAAAGTCTCTGGTGCTCAGCCTGGAGCAAAGGAGGCTCAGGGTCCCTCATTGCTCTGCACAGCTCCTGCCAGGAGGGGCAGGGACAGGAGGAGAGGAAATGGCCTCAGGTGGCACCAGGGGAGGCTCAGGTTTTTAAAACAGCTCCTGTGAAACTGAACAAAAAATGGTCACCCAGATTCCTCTGGTGGATCTTTTCCTGGCTGTCCTCTGGATCTCTGGGAGACAGGAACACCTGAGAGTCGCTGTTGGGGTTTCTGTAGAGCTTTGGAACATTTCTGTCCCTCACAGAGTGGTCAGGCCTTGGGATGAGCTCCCAGGGAGCTTTGGAGTCACTGGAATTGTCCCCGAGGAGTCTGGATGTGGCCTTGGGGACAGGGTTGGGGTGATGTTGGTGGGGCTGGGGTGGCACTGGGTGATCCTGAGGGGCTCTTCCCACCTGGATTCTGTGTTTTCCAGGGAAGTGCTGGTGGCTGCCAGCCCTGGAGAGCTCCCACAGCACCAGCCTGGAGGTCTCTGTGGCTGAGCCTCCCCACATCCCACAGAACAAGTTGTAATTTGTGAACATTTTGGATCTGGCCTGTAACTCCCATCCATGTTTTTGAAGCTGTTCCTCCATTTAAAAAGGAAGGAATCTGTTTTTCCAGCTGGAAGGAAACCTGCTCCATGAATTACTGACCCAGGCCCCCCTCCCAGGACTCAGATAGGCACCATATTTAATTTCTTATTAAATCCATTTTCCCTTTTTAGTCTCCTGTTTTCTAGCACTGTCCTCATATTGATTTTTCCCTCTTGCCACCTGTTAATTCCTGTTAATTCCAGGATTTCTGTCTCTCCTTCCCACTGGCCTATTTTTTTCCTTCTCCAGCACAAATCCAAATATAAATATTCCCACTTACCTATGCCACTGCACTTCCAGCAGGGCAGGAGAAGCTTGGCTCCCTCTGCTCCCCCAGTCTGGTATTTTTATATGGGAGGTGTTGGAACCCTGGTTATTGAGAATTTCAGACTTTCTGTGCTGCCAGGCACTGACCCCCAGGAGAACACTGCACTGACCTGAGGCCGTGGAGAAGCTTCCAAAATTCAATAATAAAACTGAGATTACAGGTGCGGAGTTGGAATGGAAGTGTGTGATAGCACAGGGTGGAAACTCAGAGTTGAAGGGTTTAGAATGCAGGAATAGATATAAAGCAAGATGGAGGTTTTAGGGTGGAGGCTGCTCCTTCTCCTTCACCTCCTTCTCCAGGGGTTTGGGTGGTTTTGTGCCATTGGATAAAAAAGTCCCATTGCGGGCACGGGTGGTTGGGTATTGGGTTAAAAGTGAAAATAATTGAGGTGCCATTTCTTAACTGGACAGTTGATCCTTAAAAGGCCTTGCAGAGAGAGAGATGGGCTCCATTTTGAGTTTGTTGGAGTGAAGTGCTGCAGAACTCAGGGTTTGTGAGGCTGTGACAGAGACAAGAACTGATAAACACCTGAGTCCCAACAAGAAATCCCCTCTCACACATTTAATCCTGACCTTGGCAAAAAGGAAGATAAAATTCCACACAAGGCACTCATGGAAGTGATGCAAAGAGAAAGCTGACACACCTCTGTGAACACCCATGTGAAAAACGAGAAATCCTGGGAAATCCAGAACTGGTGATCCTAAACCACTGCACCCTGAAATCTTGGAATATCCTGAGTTTGAAGGGACCCTCAAGGATTATCCAAACCCAGACCCCACCAACCCCACCCTGGGCATCCCTGGCAGCGCTGCCCAAAGGCTCCTGCAGCTCTGGCAGCCTCGGGGCCGTGCCCATTCCCTGGCCAGCCTCTGGGGAAGGACCTTTCCCTAAAAGCCAACCTAAATTCCCTTTGGAACCTCCCTGCTGGGACATGGGAACCAGGCAGGGCTGACAGGACCCATCTCCATCCCATGGGATAACGGGGAAAGCAGGGGGGCACCTTTGGGGGTGCACAGGAGGATTTATACACCTCGGGGTGCCAAGGGAGGCTGGGAGAGGAGACTTGGGACACCAGGGAGCCACACCTTGACCCTGCCACTGCAGCCACAGCATTCCCAGCTGCAGCTCCCTCATTTCCCAGTGGGAAAGCAGCAGGATCTCTCCTGACACCACGCCAGGGGCTCTGTGCCCAGCACAATTTCCCAGGAAAACAGAGGTGTGGCAGCTCCGGCACCTCGGAGCAGGGTCAGGCTTTTCCTGCAGCACCAACATCTGCACCTGGCAAAATCCTGGATCTTCCCGTGTGGCTGTCGCTTTCCAGATGCCCAGGTTCCCGTTTTTGGCACCTCAGGAGGAGCTTGGTGGATGTTTGCCCGTGTCACAGCCAGAGCTGCCACCTCTGAGGAGGTTTGTGCCACAAATGTCCCCGACATGCAGGAAAAGGAGCTGAGTTTTGTGTTGTGGAGAGAACGGAAAAAGGGGGTGGAGGAAAATAATTCTCTTCCAGCTCTCATTCTTTTTTAGCTTTTTAATCCCTTCCTTCATTCTCAAACTTTTCTTACCCTCTTAAATCGATTTTATCTGAGGTCTCTGTGTGATCCCAAAGACATCTTCCATGGGAAAAGCCTGCAGGTGACCCAGCAGGTGAGGGACACCTGAAACCTTCTCCTCCCAAGCTCCAGAAGCTGAACTTCCACTGAATTGTCCTTCTGGAAAAGCTGGGAATATCTGACAGGCTGGGAGAGCTGGGAGTGTTCACCTGGAGAAGGGAAGGACCCCAGGAGCTGTGATTAAAGGGGTTCTAAAAAGAAGGAAAAATGACATTTTTTTATGGGTGAAGAGTGGCAGGATGAGGAAGAATGATTTCAAAGAGAAAGAGGGCAGGGTTAGATGGGATTTTGGGACTGAATTGTTCCCTGGAAGGGTGGGGAGGGGCTGGAAAAGAAAATCTGCCCTGGAAGTGTCCAAGGTCAGGCTGAAGCAGCCTGGGACAGTGGAAGGAGTCCCCGCTCATGGCAGGGGTGAGCTTTGAGGTCCCTTCCAGCCCAAACTATTCCATAATTCCACGATTTTTCTGTTTAACAAAGCCATTTCTAGTCCCAAAGTTCATTTCCACTGACCAGCCCCTGGCCTGATAATGGCACAAATCCCAAAAGTGACCTGGAGGTGAAAAATCATCCCCAGATCCCCCAAACTACTTTCTCCAGATAAACAAATCCACTCAGAACTTTAAAAAAAAAAAAAAATCAGCAATTTTAGGTTGCCCACCACTAATTTCCACATTCCTGCTCCTCTCTCAGGAATTTTAACCCTCAGCCCCTCAGTTTTTAGGCACGGGGAGTTGAGTGAGGCCTCAATGATTTCATTTTCTGGAGGTTAAAAAGGTTCTTGTAAATGACTGCTCCAAATAACTGGAAAGCCAGTTAAAACAACTGGATAACAGATGGCGAAGGAAAGTGCTTTCCTGTAAAGTGTTGCAGAGGAGAAGCTCATTTACAAGAAGCAATTACACAAACATCCCCGAGCATCCAAGATCCCATAAAAGGCTTGCTGAGGTGCAAACACATTTTCAAGGGAGGATTTTTGTGCTGGAGCAAAAATTTGATTTTTCTTGAAATTTTTTCCCCCCTTTTTTTTTTTTTTTTAAGTTTTTTAATCCCTTCCTTCATTCCTAAATATTTCTTATCCTGCACAAGCAATGAAAGCGCCCAGAGATGCATTTTTTCCAACACATTTTTTGACTAATAAAAAAGATGTATTTCCTTTTAATTCTTCATTCCTTTAATTCCTCTTCCCTCTGGGGTTAAGGATCACTTCAAGACCAAGCAAGACAATTCCTGTCTCGTGGACAATAAATAGTTTTAATGAATTAAACCATGGGAGTAACATTTTTCTTCAGCATCATGACAGAAGCCAGAAGCTGCCTGGTGCTGACATTTAGGAAACTAAACTTAGATCTGGCTTTACCTTTGCAAGCCCTTTTCATCCTCCCTCTAATCCATTTTGGATGGATAATGGGAACATGATTTCTCACAGGATCTTGACAGGGTGATGAGTTAATAAGACCAAAGCCTTTAGAGGTGTGCAGACCAAAGGACTGGGAGAAAATCATCCCTCAAGCTGGAAAGGATGGACACTGAGCAGCTCCTGCTCCTCTGGAGGAGTTTGAAGCCTGGAGGTTTTGCTGGGATTTTGTAGGAAAGGCTGAGCAAAGCCTGCAGAAAGATCTGCTCCTGTGGGAATCCAGAGCTTCCCTCTGGCTGCCCTGGGACCCTGGCAGGGGTCAGGAACCCCCTGGACAGAGCCCCCAGAGACACTGGCTGTGATCTCTGTCCATGGAAAAGAGTTTTCAATCCTACAGCATGAATTACCAGCTCTGAGTGTTTGATATAAGTAATAATTAAGTGTGGCACGGGTGCAAAAGTAAAATTTTAGGATTCTAGATGAGGGGTTCAAAGGGGACAAGCTGGAGGAAATTGGGTGTGCCTTGTCCTTTTTCTCCTTCTTCGTGCCCTCCATGTCTCACTGTGGTGTTGGCATTTTTCTGTTGGTTCAGGCTGGGGACACACTGTCCAACGTAGGTGACAGATATTGGCACGTTATTGTAAATGCAGCCCAGGGAGTTTCTGGTATTGAATGTTTGTCACATCCCACTGAGGGCAGAGCCCCACACGCTGCCCTGCAGGACAGAGCTGGGCAGGGCAGCAGAACATGTGAGAGATCAACAGAATAAACAACCTGGAAACCTGCACAGACCAATTATGGCTTCTGCTTTGGCAGGGGGCTGACAGACAGAGACTTTCTACAATCCTGGAATCATCAATACCACAGATTCCCACATGCTCTCAGAATTTCATCTTCATTAGGTACCTGACACACCAAAGCCACAATTTCCCTGCTGCTCCGCAGGCAGCTGATGTGATCCCAATACCACATCAGGATGGAACATCCATCATTTCCTCAGAGAGGGGAGGGAGGCTGGAATGACCTCATCTTAATTAAAGGGTCTTCACTGAGCCACTAACCCTGCACATTCCTGATGTTGGTTTTGTGCCTCGCCATCACCGCTTGGCCTCCTCGTTAAATCTCCAGTTAATTGAGAGCCGAGCATTTCATCCAGAAAATTGCAGGATGAAGGAAAATAACAGGATAGAGATGTGAATCATAAGAGCATCGATTGCTCGTGGAGTCGTTTTTCTCAAAAATGGGAAAAAGTTGTGGCTCACAGGAGGTTCACAATGCCTTCAGAGTCTGGGATTGCTGAGGGTGATGGCAGAGATGGGGACGTGGCTTAGGGTGATGAGGGTGGTGCTGGGCTGGTGGTGGGACTGGATGATCCTGAAGGGCTCTTCCAGCTTTGGGGATTCCATGATTCCGTGAGGATTTTCTGGCACAGCACCCCAGGAGCTCTGCAGACACCCCCGTTCCAGGCTGGCTGTGCTGCAGGGGTTTGGGGATGGCTGTGGTGGAAACCCTGGTTTCACACTGGGCTCACTGGGCAGCAGAGAAGGGGAAATGCTCTGGGCAATGACAGGGAGAGCGACTTCCACCTTTCCGTGGGGATAAGGGACAGATGTCCTTTAACTCCACCAGACTCTTCTCATGGAGATCTGTTCAGCCCCAAGGGGTGCATTCCATAGTCATGGAATCACCAAGGTGGGAAGAGCCCCTCAGGATCACCCAGAGCCACCCCAGCCCCACCAGCATCACCCCAAACCCTGTCCCCAAGGCCACATCCAGACTCCTCTGGGACAATTCCAGTGACTCCAAACCTCCCTGGGCAGCTCATCCCAAGGCCTGACCACTCTGCCAGGGAAATTTTCTTTCCCAATCTCCAACCTGAGCCTCCCCTGGTGCAATTTGAAGCCATTCCTTCTCCTCCTTTCCCTGGCCCTCCTGTCAGGAGCTGTGCAGAGACACAAGGTCCCCCCTGAGCCTCCTTTTCTCCAGGCTCAGCCCCTTCCCAGCTCCCTCAGGAACTCTCCAGCCCCTTCCCAGCTCCCTCAGGAACTCTCCAGCCCTTCCCAGCTCCATTCCCTGCCCTGGACATTCTCCATCCCATTTGGACATGGACCATCCATCACAGAGGGACACAAGGAGCATGAGGGGGGTGTCTCTGCATCCCCCTGCATGTATCATCCCAACCTCTCTCTCCTGGCACTCCAGGCTCTGGAGCATGGAATGTGTCATCCCTGCCTCTCCTTGCTGGACACCAGGGCCAGTTCCCTGAGGCTCAGCTGTCCCCAGGAGCATCTCCCTCCTCACTTGCCAAAAATGAGTTTTTTCCTCCTCATCTGTCAGAGCTGGATTTTGTGGGAAGCTCTGCCGTTCCCAGGTGCCTGATGACAGCCTCTGGAATCATCTGCCTGTGACAGAGAGGGGCTTGTGTTTGGGATGAGAGCAGGGAGAGCGCCTGGCTACTGAGTAATCCAAAGCAGGGAACCAAATTTAGCACAGTTGTTCACAGCACAAGGATTTTTGGCAGGCTGCTCCTGCAGCAAGAGCAGCTGTTCACATTTTCTCACCCACCTACACAGCCAGGACAGCCAGGATTGCTCCTTTTTTTTTTAAATAGAATGAATTGTATCCATTGGTGAAAGGAGTTTTGCTGGAATCTGCTGCCTTCAGCAGCCGGGATTTGATAGGAAACCCCTATAAAGGAACACGAGGGGGTTTGAATTGGTAAAGAGTTTTCCAGCCTTTGCTTCCATGGACAAGTTTCCAATACCTCTTTAAAGAGGAGCTTTTCAAGGACGTCTCTGTGCTTTGATTGTTTGGAAATTTGGCCTGGGAGTTGCTTCATTGCTCCCCTCCCTATTCCCAACCTGATGTCCCAGAGGAGCAGACGCTGAGGAATTCAAGCATTCCCCAAAATCTGGCTGCTCCCTACCCAGGAGTGGGGAAAAGGCTTCAAACTCAGCTACTCCTTCCTTTTTTTTTTTTTTTTTTTTCTCTTCAGGCCAATAGGTGGATTGGAATAGGACCACAATTTGGTGGAGTTCTCTGCCTCCTTTTGGTCTCCTCAGAGGCTCCTGCATTGTCCAAACTGCTCCCCAAATGTTCCGGGGGGAAAAGTCTGAGGGTAGGGATGAACTCATGTCCTCTGTGAGGATGTTCTGATTTCCCAAGTATGTCTGTGAAGCAGCACAATAATTTTCCAGACTCGAGCACTTCCCTTAGGAGAGATTTCAGATCAGTGGCCAAGACATCAGGGAAAGCATTCCCGGCCTGCTCCAGCATCCAAAGGCAGCTCTGGCACAGCGGGATGGTCTCACCTGCTGCCCCAGACACACAGCTCATCCCACTGCCTTCTTCTCCCACTTCCACGCTCTGTACAAACCTGGAATGAGGTCAGCTGGGCTTGGAATTCACTCTGGCTTAGCCCACATCCCAAGGAACATCTCAGGGACACCAGGGAAAATGGAGTTCTAAGGTTTTTGCACTTCTTGAGGTAAAGGAGAACTCTTCTCCGTGAGAAAGCTTCACATGCGGTTCCTTGGGAAAATCAGGAGCACAGGTTGCCTTCTTCCTGATGCCTGACCAGGAATTGCTTCATTTCCTAAACACTGAGCACAGGAACAATCAAATCTGCCACAGAATTGATTTCCAGAGTGAATCCTGAACTGATTTGTTGAAGATCACCCAG
The DNA here is from genome assembly GCF_050655825.1 of Lonchura striata. Classification (NCBI taxonomy): domain Eukaryota; kingdom Metazoa; phylum Chordata; class Aves; order Passeriformes; family Estrildidae; genus Lonchura; species Lonchura striata. The sequence goes on along the minus strand of NC_140703.1, from coordinate 117,146,239 downwards.
GAAAGAACCTGCTCATACATGGGGAGCAGAACTGGAGCCACCACCATCCAAATCCATCAGGAAAATGAGCTTTTTAATAGGACAGGAGCTGGTTGCTGTGTAATTCCTGCCTTGCAGTTTGCAGGCTGACATTGCTGAGTAAAATGAGGAGCAGGGAAATCAAGGACTGTCAGAGTTGGTGCAAATATTAAAGCCTAAATTAAAGCTCAGGGGGGACCTCGTGGCTCTGCACAGCTCCTGACAGGAGGGGCAGTGGGGGGTCGGGCTCTGCTGCCATGTCCCAAGGGAAAGGAGGAGAGGAAATGGCCTCAAGTGGCACCAGGGGAGGCTCAGGTTGGAGACTGGGAAAGAAAATTTCCCTGGCAGAGTGGTCAGGCCTTGGGATGAGCTGCCCAGGGAGGTTTGGAGTCACTGGAATTGTCCCAGAGGAGTCTGGATGTGGCCTTGGGGACAGGGTTGGGGTGATGCTGGTGGGGCTGGGGTGGCACTGGGTGATCCTGAGGGGCTCTTCCCACCCTGATGATTCCACGATCCTGTGAAAGCAGGGGCAGTGGGAAGGAGCAGGTTTTTATTGCACCACGCTCTGTTGTCCACATCTGAACTTGGCTCCAGGCTGGAGCACAGCCAGTGCTGCTGAGCCCCATCCCCTCCCCAGCCTGAGCCTTTGCAATATTGACCAGAGATTCTTTCCTTAGCTCTGGGTGTGGAGAGACATCGCCACAAAACGTTCCTGTCATCCCCAGAACTCGGGGTGGGAGTTTCTCTGGAATGGGTTTGGTCCTGGTCATGAACAAACTTTGACATGCTCAGCTCAACTCTTGACCCTCCTGATTTCAGGAGTGGAACATTCCCATGGATGTTGCAGATGTCCAAGGAAAAGACACATTTTCCCAGCCCTGTATTCCTTGGAGATGTTGCCAGTGCTAAGAACAAAGAGGTTTTGCTGATGGTTTAAAAAAAAAAAAAAAGAAAAAAAAAAAGTGGGATTTGGTTTCCTCTTCTTCCAAAATCTGCAGAGACAACTCCTGGTTTTGAACCACATCACCCTGCTCGTCTTTTATGTCAGTGTGGGAAGCATGGACAAAAATGTCTTTATTCTACCCCCCTGTCACGTTCTGATGACCTTCCCACATCTTTGGGGTGTTGCTCAAATTCCTCACTGGAAAAGCAGCCGAGGAGGCTCCAGCTGAGCTCAGAGCAGCAGCAGCTGAGTCATGGTGGCAGCACTCACAGCTTTGGGGCTGCTCCTCAAGGCAGGGAAGGACGAAAAGCCAACCCCACAATCATCCTGCAAGCTCCCAGGGGGAAAAGGCACCTCGGGATGTGTTTCCTCACACAGCTCAGCTGACCTGGGGTGGGAAGGCAGGCATGGGATAACTCCCCAAGCCCTGAGGGAAAACATTCCTGAGCTGACATCACTTCCCATCCCTGCCCTGGAGGTGCTGCTGATGCCACCAACATCAGCTCCGAATGGGAAACGTCCTCACTGGAAAGGATTTGGGAGGTTTTCTTTTCCAAGGCACGAATTTTCCATGGTGCCCATTCCCAAACCCTCGTGGTGCCTGAAGCCAGAACTGGGTTCCTACAAAAGGCAGAAACTCATGGAATGTTTTGTCATGGAAAGGACCTTAAAAGTCATCTTATTCCACTGTCACTCCCTGGATGTGACCCTTGGTGAGGCTGAGTCAGGACAGAAGGGATAAACCTTGACTTCCATTGGAAAACTGGGAATTTGGAGAGTTTTTTCCCTCTTTCTGTAGGCAGTTTTTTGGATAAGAAGGATCTACTGCCATTCCTACCTGCAGCCTTCCAGGAAAAAATCTACAGGACATAGAATAATGAATAAAGTTGTTGTATATTAAAGAGTAAAGTCTGAGGGCAGCACTCTCCCTTTGCCCTGGGTTTATCCCTGTGGAACGTGGCTGTGGTTGGGGATCAGACAAAAATCAGGAAGTGAGAGCAGCCTTGGGCCTATGAAAATTTGGGATTATGAATCTCCTTGGAAGTTTTGTGCAGAAACCCTTTATTCATCTAGAGTTTTCCCCAATATTGCTACAGCTTTAAAAGTAACATTTTTGAAGTGAATAAAAGAAGAGAAGCAGCCCAGAATGACCATTTCAGACAATATTAAACCAGATGTTTTAACAGGAAGATCCTCACCAAAGGCAATTTTTCTGCAAACACTTGAGAAAAGCAGCTCCTCTTAGAAAGCCTCTTAAGCAGAATTAATTCCAATGTGCCTGTGCAAGGTAGCAGGGAGAGAGAGCTGTGGCTTTCTTCCCTGTGGAGGAATATTTTTTATTGTTGGAGGCTCCTTAAAGAAGGCCTGGGTCTGTCTGGCTGTTAATTGTGGAGTTGTCTAGACAGTGATGATATTATTACCAAGCTATGCACAGCTCCTCACTCTGTCACTGTTTCCAGAGCTGCCTACACAAATTGCTTCACTGTTGACATGTGCAAGAGCTCCCCAGATATTTATTTTTCTCATTTAGAGGAGATACTGCGAGGCTTTGAAAACCATTATGCACTGAACCATTGCTAATGTTGGAAATGTCTCGTGGGCTCGAGTTGAGGGAGAAGGAAAGGAGGAAGAGTTGGATGGGGTTGAGCTGGGAGGAGAAAAAATTGGGAGATTTGGGTGTGGAGGACAATGGGATCTGGTCCAAAGCTCGCTTGTCCCAGGTTTGTACTCATCATGGGCTGTCCACATTTGGGGAGGTGAGAAAAGGAAATGCAAAACACCTTGTGGGGCCTTAAAAATGACTTTTGAGTGTGTGGTGGCCATCCAGGGTGGTTTTCAGGGGTAAAAAAGGATGGAATTGCTGGAATCATCCCATGGGGCAGAAACGTGACTCTGGGAAGGGTGAAGAGGAACGAGGACACCTCACACAGGACTAAGAAATAATCCAGGCTCCCCGTGTCAGGTCTGGGATCCCGAGTGCCTCCTCCCATCCCATCCTTGTCCCTCACATTCCAAAGCTCAGTTCAGATCCCAGGATTTCCTGAGACACCCTCTGGTACCCCAGGAAAGGAATGAATGCCCTGAAAAACACAGCAGAGTCTGCAGAAGTTGTGTCTAAAACCTTACAGAGCTGTAATTAATATCATTTCTGCAGCTTTGTCCCACAGGATTAAAGATACAGGATTGATATTTATATATATAAATAATTTATTATGATATTTATAATAAAACACCTTAATCAGGGTTATTTACCATGCAGCACAGGTAGATAAAACTGCAGGTAGAGTTCACTATTTCAAAGCAATTATATTAAAATTAGGAAAAATAATTATTAAGTAGAGTTTGATGTTACTCACCCAGAGCAAGGAAAGGAGGCAAATCTCACTCAGCCTCAAGGAGTGACCTCAAGGGGTATCCCCATTCCAGGGAGGAATCTTCAGACACTCCCAAAGAAAAATTCTGATGGGAGACCCTCCAGTTAAAAAGTGGGATTGGGTTTTTATGGGATAAAGTGTCAGTCAGCTGTGCCAGCTGTGTCAGCTCAGCAGCTCGAGATAAGTCATCAGTGCTTTACCCTTGCTGGGTCATTTATCAGGTGCTCTGCCTGTCAAATCCTCCCTAGTTCCAGTTTCTACCAGCAACTTGAACTTTGGGATTGATGAGTCAGGCTGGTTTCAGCTCGGGGTTGGTTTCCAAGCCCAAAAGCAGCCATTCACTGACAGCTTTGCAAATTTAGGGGTGTTGGAGTTGTTTTACCCCAACTCCTGGCACAGCATCTTGCCACACCTTTGGATCACCACTCCTGAGCAGCCTCAGCCTGGGGAAGGTTTTGATGCCTCAGGTTTGAGCTTTATTTTTCAGATTCCGTGCTGCTTTAGTGTGTGGGTCTGGGCTTCACATGATGGGATGCTGAGCTCTGTGCACAGAGCAGAGACAAAACAATTCCTGCTCCAGCTGGGCACCAAGGACAAATGATCCAAACCTCAGCCCAGGAGCACAAACAGCGTGGGCTGGAGAGAGAAAAACAAGCAGGGTGGGACTGATGGGCTGGAGCTGGAATGGGACAATGAACTCCAAGGTGCCAATGGAGCAGAACTGATCCCAGGGAGAGCCCCGGGAGCGCTCGTGCATTTTGGGACCATTTTGGGTCATTTGGGTGCAGCCCTGGCTGGGCTCTGGTGCTGCCCAAGGTGGATCCATGGAGGAGATCCTTGGATAAATCCCTGATTTATTCTGCAGCTCTGCCCAGCCTCTGCTCCAGCTCAGCCTTCCCAAGGCTCTTTCAGTTGGACAGGAGGAAATCTGCTCTCAGGCCATGGCAGCACCGTCAGAAGCACCATCACATTCCCAAACCTTCACTGCTTTGCTCCCTGTGCTGAAAGGAAGGGCTGGAGGCCTCAAGGCAGCACCTGCAAATCTGAGTGGGCAGAATTAGGGGATCACAGCATCATGGAATCATCAGGGTGGGAAGAGCCCTCCAGGATCACCCCAGCCCCACCAGCATCACCCCAACCCTGTCCCCAAGGCCATGTCCAGTCTCCTCTGGGACAATTCCAGTGACTCCAAAGCTCCCTGGGAGCTCATCCCAAGGCCTGACCACTCTGCCAGGGAATTTTTCTTTCTCAATCTCCAACCTGAGCCTCCCCTGGTGCCATTTGAGGCCATTTCCTCTCCTCCTTTCCCTTGGGACACGGCAGCAGAGCCCGACAACCCGACATCCTGGCAGGAGCTGTGCAGGGCCACAAGGTCCCCCCCGAACCTCCTTTTCCCCAGAGTGAGCCCCCCCAGTTCAGCTGCTCCTCCCAGGATTTGTTTTCCATCCCCTTCCCCATCTCCATTGCCCTTTGGACATCCTCCAACCCCTCAAGGTCATTTGGAAGCGAGGGCCCCAAACCCAGGGCCCAGCACAGGGGACAATCCCCTGCCCTGCTCCTGCTGGCCACACTATTCCTGATCCCAGCCAGGTGCCACTGGCCTCCTCAGCCAAAATTTGGGCTGCAAAGATGGGGCCACGTGGGGTTCACCTCTTTGACAGCACTTTAAACCCTGTGGCAGAGGCTGAGTGAGCGACTCCTGCCAGCTGAGGTTCCAGGAGCTGAAGTCCTCATGTCCCCAGTGCTGCAGTGGCAGTGTCACACCGTGACCTGGCAGCTGCCAGGCAGGAAGGTTTCCAGCTTGGAAAATGGTTTCCAGCTGGCACCATTTGTTCTTTCATCATTCCTTGTTGGAACCCTGGCTGCTGAGAATTTGGGACTTTCTGTGCTGCCAGGCACTGACCCCCAGGAGAACACTGCACTGACCTGAGGCCGTGGAGAAGCTTCCAAAATTCCATAATAAAACTGAGATTACAGGTGCGGAGTTGGAATGGAAGTGTGTGATAGCACAGGGTGGAAACTCAGAGTTGAAGGGTTTAGAATGCAGGAATAGATATAAAGCAAGATGGAGGTTTTAGGGTGGAGGCTGCTCCTTCTCCTTCACCTCCTTCTCCATGGGTTTGGGTGGTTTTGTGCAATTGGATAAAAAAGTCCCCATTGCAGACTTTGAGTGGTTGGTTATTGGGTTAAAAATAAAAATAATTTACGTGTCCTTACTTAATTGGATAGTTTAGCCTTAGAAGACCTAGGAGAGGAAGATCGTTAGCCATGGTGTAGCTTGTTAGTAGAATGCTGTAGAAGTCACAACTTGTGAGATGTAATATGGATAAGAAATAAGAAACATTTGAGCCTGAACACAAAATACCATCTCAAGCACTTTCAACCCTGCCCCTTACAGAGGCAGAAAAAGAAGATAAAGAATCAACAACTCCTAAAGGAGCAATTCCTTCCTTCCTGTGAAGGAGCAGCTTCCCCCTGGCTCTGGAGGCTGCCAGAAGTGGTAGAACAGGGAAGGAGTTGAGAGAGATTCTCCTGAGAATTCACTCCAAATACACCAATGGAAAGGATTTGGGGATTTTTCTTTCCCAAACAGAATTAGACCTGAAGTATCAGAATGATTTGCTCACCCATTTTGGTTCCTGGTCCCCACAAGAGCCTGAAGTCACACCCTGTTCACAAATCAGTACCGTGAAGCTGTGGTTAGAAAACTGAATCATAATCTCCATTTCACTCACATTTTCCCTATTTTTATGTGGGATATTTTTTTTTCCTCTGCCTGTTTTCATTTCCCTTTTTTCCTTTGCTATTTCCCTCTCTCCTCCAGGATGCAAAGGCTGTTACTCGATACCAAAGCCACGTGTGCTGTTCCCAAAACGGAGCTTGGAGGGGATCAGTGACACGGATTTGATGGGAACAACAGCCAGAGACGGTGCCTCCCTGATCCCCCCCTCCCAGCCCCCAAAAATTCCCTGCTTGATGCTGACCAAAGCTGAAAGCACGGCTGGAGGGAGCTGAAACAAGACGCTGAGTCATTAATTTTCCTGAACTCCGGAGAAGTTTGGAATTACATCATCATTTAAGGGAAGTACATGAAATTTTGACTCGGTGTCTGTGTGGCCCCGTGGCTCCGGGCCTGGGATCTGGTTTCTGCCTGGATGGGGAGGCTGGAGGAGGGGATTTGCTGCTCACACCCTTTCCTTTCCTGGGGTTTTGCCTTCCAAACCCCCTTTTCCCCATTGATGATGGGGATGGGGCTCCCAGGAGGGGCCTTTAACATTTTCCCAGTCCAGGTTTCTCCCCACAACATCCAGGCAGGGAAATAATTTGTGTTCCCTCATCTCCCTGGGGTAAAACTGTGCCACGTTGGAGCTCCATACCTGAGCAACTCAGCTCAAAACTCCAACAAGCCACTTTTTACCTAAAATAAGGACATTTTTCCACATATTTGATGTCTTTGCATTGCTGAGCAAGGGGGGAAGGAGCTCCCCAGGGAGGAAATCCCAGTGGAAGGAAGCAAAAGTCCCTGAACCCAGTTTGCTCCAAACTGTGGGAAGTGTCTGGCACGAGCACTTCCTGCCTAGACTGGTTTGGGACTGGTTTGGGATTGGATTTGGGATTGGTTTGGAATTGGTTTGGGACTGAATTGGGTTTGGTTTGGAACTGATTTGGAATTGGTTTGGGATGAGTTTGGGACTGGATTTGGATTGGTTTGGAACTGGTTTGGGATTGGTTTAGGACTGGTTTGGGATGGGATTGGGATTGGTTTGGAACTGGTTTGGGACTGGTTTGGGATTGGTTTGGGACTGGTTTGGGATTGGTTTGGGATTGGTTTGGGACTGGATTTGGATTGGTTTGGCACTGGACTAGGATTGGTTTTGGACAGGTTTAGGATTGGTTTGGGACTGGACTGGTTTGTGACGGGTTTGGGATTGGTTTGGAATTGGTTTGGGACTGAATTGGTATTGGTTTGGGACGGTTTGGGATTGGATTGGGATTGGATTTGGATTGGTTTGGGACTGGTTTGGGATTGGTTTGGGACTGGATTTGGGATTGGTTTGGCATTGGTTTGGTACTGGATTAGGACTGGATTAGGATTCGCTTTGGACATGTTTGGGATTGGTTTGGGATTAGTTTGGGACTGGATTGGGACTGGACTAGAATTGGCTTGAGACAGGTTTGGGACTGGTTTGAGACAGGTTTGGGACTGGATTGGGATTGGTTTGGGACTGGTTTGGGATTGATTTAGGACATGTTTGGGATTAGTTTGGAATTGGTTTGGGACAGGTTGGGGACTGGTTTGTCCCTCCCATGGATGTAAAGGCATGCTCATCTCATCAGCCGTTTTCTGCTGTGGTTTATTTTGTGGTTCTCTCCCTCTGTTTCAAAGAGCAGAGGAGATTTTTTTAAGGTTGACCCTTCCCTGGCCTTTTTCGTTTTTTAATTGGAATACTGGGGAAAAGAGCAGGAGGCAGAAATGAACAAAAAAACAGGAAAATACACACTATTTTAGAGTAAATGTCAATTGCACTAAAATCAATGTATTGGTAGATTCATGGAATAAATTTTCCAAAATTAGTGCCAGAAGTTGTTTGGATAAGGTGAAGTCAAACTGCAGTGCACAACAAATATTTACCTTCATTTCAACAATGAAGGGTAAAAATGAGGACAAAAATAAAACACATCAACAATAAATTTGACATAAAAAATTGGATTTATGGAGGGAATTTCCTGCCTGGAGTTGCTTGGTTTCAGTGGTTTCAGACCCTTGGAGCTGCTCTCACCATGAGGACATTGGATTTTTCTCTGTATATTTTCTTATATATATATATATATATATATATATATATATGTGTGTGTGTGTGTATGTATATATATATATATATATATATATATATATATATATATATATATATGTATGTATGTATGTATTTTTTAAAAATGTGGTTTGGGTTTTAGAAACCAGAGCAGCTGTGGCTGCCCTGGATCCCTGGAAATGCCCAAGGCTGGATGGGGCTTGGAGAACCTGGGATAGTGGAAGGTGACCACGGTTGGAACAAGATGAACTTTAAAAATCTTTCCAACACAACCCAAATATTGAGAGAAAAAATTAAATTTCTAAATAAACTCTGATATTCACCCAAACAGATTTTTTTTTTTTCCTTGCCAGCCACTTGTCACATTTTTCCCCTCATTCTGTGATCCAGAGGTTTCTCCTGACAGGATAATTCCACCTCCCCTCCACAGAAACCCTCCTCAGCTATGGACAATCTTAAGGAGTTTTTCCCAGAATAAATGCTGTTCCTCAGTTCAGTTTCCTGTGTGTTTCAGTGGATTTTAGACAGGTTTTATCACTAGAAAGGGTTTTGAGTGAAGCAAAAATTAAATTAGTTCATGCACATAATTCCAAACACCTTTGCTGCAGTATCTGTGTATTTAAGACCAGTTTTATTTTAGTTTGAGATCCCAAAGCTCATCCCTGGATAGGACTGGAGCTGTTTTTTTTTTTTTTTACCCAGAAGAAACGCTGCTCCTCAGTTCACTTTTTATTTCAATTCCCCTCACACAACTCAATTCAATTCATTAATTCAATAAAATAGCCAATAAAGTATTTATATATAGAGAATATATAAAAACCTCAATAAATCAATAATTCAATTCATTCAATTAATCCCTTTTCAGCCCAGAAGTGAGAGCTGCCTCTCTGTCACGTCCCAGGGAGTTTTGTTTGCCCCACAGAAGCTTTTGAAAGAGTTCCACCTCCCAAATGAAACCCTAGAGCAATGTAAACATTTTCCCTGCTGCCAAAACCAGAGAGCAAAAGTGAAATGCACACCTTTCTTTGCTTTCCCCTGCTGTTCCTTGTCAAAATATTCCCTGTTAACATCTATCACACTCTTTATTTGGTTTTTTTTCTTCTGGGGAGCGCCACTGGGATTTTTTTATTGCTGTTATCCCTGGGATTTGGGGTTATTTGAAGGAAACACACAAATACATTTATAATAATTAGGAAATTATCAAGGCTGGAGGAGATCTTGAGCATCATCCAGTCCCACCATCACCTTAATCCCCAAACCACCTCCCTGGGCAGCTCATTCCAATGCCTGCCCACTCTTGCAGGGAATTTTTTTCCCCCAATATCCAATCTGAAACTCCCCTGGTGCAATTTGAGGACTTTTATTCTTGAGTGGAGTTTAATCCTGCTGGGAATAACATCAGGTGAGTAAAACCTGGATTTGCCTCCATGAATTCAACTCCTTGGTCTTGTCCAGCTTGGGAAAAATATACAAATATCCCCCTGATCCTGTTTTTCATCCCTGTGGATTTCCTGCTGTCCCATGGCAGTCAGGGATGGTCTCTTGGAATTGCAGCACAGGTTTCTGTGCTTCCCCCAGAATTCCCCACTTTTCTTCAGTTTGGGGTTTCCCAATGGAAAATTTAACTCATTATTGGTTCAAAGTTTGGTGGAGCAGAGCTACAAGTGCCCCCTGAATTTGGAAGATTAAAGGTACAATAATCAGAGCCAGGGCCTTGCACAACATCTCTCCCTCAGCGAGGTGTTTATTTCCTAAAAATAGAAAAATTACTTCAGGAAAACATTTCCTGGCCGGATAAGGTTCTCATTTCCAGCATTCCACACGCTGCTTGCACACGTCATGGGAGGACTTTCATCCCTGAAAAAGAAGGATGATCCTGTGGTTTTCATGCCTGTGAGAGGCTGCCTGGAACAGAGGCTGGGCAGAATTAAAGAATAAAGTAGGGACCCAAAATGGACCTAAAATGGACCCAAAATGGACTCAAAATGAACCTTGGGTCACGAGTTTTCACACTTTTACATGTTTTGGTCATTTCCATAGTGGGGTAATTGTCCAATTCCAGCTCCAGGCTGTGAAGTCCCATCCTCCCAGGTTGCTCTCTTTAATTCATTTTTGTTTGTGCTTTTGGGGCCTGGAAAAGCATTGTGGCTGTGGCTACACCCAAGATGGATCCTTTGTCATGATTTTTCACACTTTTACAGGTTTTCATCTATTTCCATATTGGGGTTAATTTTCCAGTTACAGCTCCAGGCTATGAAGTCCCATCCTCCCAGATTCCTCTTTAATTCTCTCTTGTTTGCACTTTTTGGGCCTGGAAGAGCATTGTGGCTGTGGCTACACCCAAGATGGACTCTGGGTCACGAGTTCTCACACTTTTACAGGTTTTCATCTATTTCCATATTGGGGTTAATTGTCCAATTCCAGCTGCAAGCTGTGAAGTCCCATCCTCCCAGGTTGCCCTCTTCAATTTGCTGTTGTTTGTGCTTTTTGGGCTGGAAAGGGATTTTTGTGTCACTGAGCTGTGAGGAGACCTTGCTGACACTTCACATGAAGTTCAGAGTCACACACTAATCTGAAAAATAGGACAGCTGAAACTTAAGGCATCAGTTTCACCCATGGGATTGGGAATCTCGAGGGTTCCGTGACTCCTGTGAAGTTCCACCACCACAGCTCCAGGGAAGAGGTGCTGGGCCTCCTTCTCCTCCTCCTCCTCCATCTTCCCTGGATTTTGGCTGGGAATGTTGCCCTACTCATATTTCCCCGGGAGAGAAGAGCTTTTGGCCACCACAACTCCAGGAATGCTGAGAGAGGTTCCTCGACCTGCTGCCTTCAGAGAGGAGATTTTGTTAAATCCATGAAAAACCCGGTTCCAGCCCCATCCAGGGATGAGCTTTGGGTTCTCAGACTAAGATGAAACCCTAGACTAAGATGTCTAAAACCCACAGACAACACACAGAAAATGTTTACATTGCTCTGGGGTTTCATTTGGGAGGTGGAACTCTTTCAAAAGCTTCTGTGGGGCAAACAAAACTCCCTGGGACGTGAGGACAGAGAGGCAGCTCTCACTTCTAGGCTGAAAAGGGATTTATTGAGTCAGTTGTGTGAGGGAATTGAAATAAAAAGTGAACTGAGGAGCAGCATTTCTTCTGGGTAAAAAAAGCCAGCTCCAGTCCCATCCAGGGATGAGCTTTGGGACCTGAAACTGCAATAAAACTTGTTTTAAATACACAAATACTGCAGCAAAGGTGTTTGGGATTATGTGCATGAGCTAATTTCATTTTTGCTGCACTCAAAACCCATTCTAGTGTGACTGTCTAAGAGTTAGACTCGAGATCAATTGATCTTGACATAGTTGAGGGCAGACTATCATTAAAGCTGGGCCTAAGCTGGAAAAAATCCACGAAGACTGATGTGTTCTGATGTGGGGTGGTGCTTTTTTACTGCAAAATCTCTCTTTGGAAAGGAGGAAATCAGCTGGAGAGGATATCCTGGGGCTTCCCCGTGCTCAGCCCATGGGAGCTGCAGATTAATGGGGTCACCTCAGCACAGCCAGGAGAGCTCAGTAAAGCCAGGTTTGCTTCCCATATCCAAAATGTTGCCCTGGCACGCTGGAAAAGGAGATCTGAGTCATCCAATTCCCCTTAAAATTAATAGTTAATAATTTCCCCAAACTCTCAGGCATCTATAAAGCAAATCCACAGCTATTTTTGGGAGCTGCAGAGGCTGAGGTGGGAATGGATGGCACAAACTGATGATAAAACTGGTGGATTATACTACTTAAACCAATTTTTTCCTCATATTTAGACTAAACTTGGTGCTAGAGTAAATTATCAAAGCAGTCATACTTCCATTAGTGATTAATCCAGCTCAAATATAATTAATCCATGGTGAAATCAATTGTAACTCACTCCTGCCTTGTGATGAAAGAAGGAACAGAAAAAATTCCCCAGATCAGAATCAATACCCAAAACTGAGCACAGTTTTCAAAGATCCCAGTCTGGAAAACAAAAATACCTCTGGTTTGTCTCAGCTAAGGAGATGATTCATATCAAAATTATTCACTTTTCGTTAAAGAATTCTATTGCTCCACATTCCCAAAAGGTTTGCTGCTCTCCTCCCCAAGCCTGAAATCTTTAAAATCCCAGAAATCTCTACAGTGATTTTTGGTGTCCTGGTGCTCTTCAGCTTTCTATGTCCTCATTAGGAAGGATAATTTTGGTGCATAAATTAATGAGGATGAGGGGACAAACAAAGAGGCATCTTCCAGGTTCAGTATTTAAGATTTCCCACTTATTTTTTAACTTCTATTTCTATTTATGCATCCAGAGCTCTCTAGGATAACATCCAAATGTTCTCAGCATGGTAGCTGAAATGCAGGAGAATCCCAGGGAAATATGGGAACACCTTTCCCTTCTTGGGAGCGAGCAAACACCTGCAGGGAAAAACATCCACCACCTTTAGGGAATGCCAGGATTTTCAGGAGGAGCAGAGCAGGTGAGGAGATGAGCAGAGGGATGGAGCAGCTCTGCTGGCAGGAAAGGCTGGCACAGCTGGGATTGTTCACCTGCACAGGAGAAGCTTTGGGCTGAGCTCAGGGTGGCCTGGCAGGGCCTGGAGGAGCCCCAGGAAAGCTGGAGAGAGACAATTTCCAGGGATGGAGGGACAGCACACAGGGAATGGTTTCCCACTGATAGAAGGAAGACTTATTTTGGATATTAGGAAGGAATTGTTCCCTGTGATGGAAATGAGGGGCTGGGATGGAATTCCCAGATTTCCCCTGGATCCCTGGCAGTGCCCAAGGCCAGGTTGGACATTGGCACAGTGGGAGCTGTCCCAGCCTGGAACAAAATGACCTCTAAGGTCCCTTCCATCCCAAACCCTTCCATGATTCCATGCCAATATTCCCATTTATCACACTGGCAGGACTCTTGCCCTGCCATTAAACACAGCCCTTCCACCAGACCAGGCTGACCCAGGTGTGATCCTGGCCTTTTCCTCCCTGCAATCCTCATTTTCAGCTGCACCCCTCAGCTGAAAGATCTCCTGAATTTCTCCTCTTTGTGTTGTCCAGCCCAAACCCAGCTCTGCTGAGCTTCCTCACCGAGCCCAGCTTGGCAGGATTGCTTTGAAAATCAGGTTTTGTTGATTGTGCTGCACTAATAAAGTTCCCTCTCACATCAGATTGCTCTGCCAGGAAAACACAGGGATCCTGGGAGTTCTCTGTGCTCCCCTTCGGAGTTTTCTTTAAAAGGTCTGACTGAAAATTCAGATTTCGTTCCCAGTTTTCCCTGGCTGCTCTTTGCCATGCCAGCCTGGCAGTGCCCAAGGCCAGGTTGGACATTGGGGACCATGGCAAGGGTGGGATGAGATGAGCTTTAACGGCCCTCCCAACCCAATCCAACCCAACCCAACCCAACCCAACCCAACCCAACCCAACCCAAGTCAGCCCAACCCAACCCAACCCAACTCAACCCAACCCAACCCAAAGCCCAACCCAACCCAACTCAGCCCAACCCAACCCAACCCAACCCAACCCAAATCAGCCCAACCCATCCCAAATCAGCCCAACCCAATCCAAATCAGCCCAACCCAATCCAACCCAACCCAACCCAACTCAATCCAACCCAACCCAACCCAACCCAAACCAAACCAAACCATACCAAACCAATCCAACCCAACCCAGCCCATCCTGTGAATCTCTGAAGGCAAAATCTGCACTTGTGACTCCCCCAAAACCAACTAAATATTCATGCCACTGATATTTTAGAAATCCCAGTTTGGGAATAACCAGCTGAGAGCACCCTGTGTCCCCAGGGGAGCGGATTAAAGTGACAGTGATGACATTTCTGAACTTGATTTTCTTGCAACATCCTGAGAGGCAGAAACCTCATCCCTGGGGACCATCCAAGGTGGAGCTCCTGAGGAATGCCACTCCTGCCAGCTGGAATATCTTCTTTACCCTCTGGAATGACTCCTCCATCCCTCTGCCTCCTGAAGTTAAAAAGCAGCGTTCCCTGAAATCATTTATTTGGCTTCTCCCATAAATTTTCTCCTTAAACTTCAGTGCAGCATTCCAAAACAAACCAAAATATCCCGGAAAAGCTCTGCTCTTATCTCTTGGCTGTCTGGATTTGGGCAACATTTTCCATGACAACGAGCAGCAGCAAAAAAAAAACACAGCCAGAGCCCAAACAACAGCAGGGGATGGATGGACCAGCACAAATAAAGGGAAATACAGTGAATTTTTGTCCATAAAAAACAACTTCTTAAGCAAAGTTTGTTATTTTATCTTTGATCCCCAACAGAAGAATCCTCAGCATCCAGTTCAAAATCTCCAATGAAAGCTCTAAGAAAATATAATTTTTATTTATTCCAGCTCTTTCTTTCACCCAAATTTATATTTATAAATTTATATTTCTCACCATTCGTGCACACACAGGCTGTTAACTGTTTTCCCATAAGGAAATACCCAACAATTCTGCCTATTTATCTCCCTGAGAAAGATGAGTTATGAAAGCTAAAAAACCAGCTAAATTCAGTGGAGGTTTGGGTTTTTTCTATTTCAAACCTCTGACAGCATGAAAAAAATCAGATTTTTTTCTTCAATATATTTTTAAATCATCCAATATAAATGAATAATATTGAATATAAATTGAGAGCATTGAGCAGTGTTTAAAGAGAAGGGAGTCACGGTCTGACTCTTCCCAAAGAGTGGGAATGTGGCTGGGAGGGGGAGATGAGCCCCAGACACTGCTGAAGTCTCTGAAGATGTCTGCAGCAACCAACACTCTCCCTAATGAGACCTCAGAATGTCTTGATGAGCTTCTCTAATTGCTCTGCATAATTGGAAGGAGCTGCAGCCCCATTTCAAAAATGCTCAGCTTCCAGTTGGGGGAATGTGGCTCTAATTAAGCTGAGGGGGGTGGGTTTGGTTTAGAGGGGGGCTTTTGTTTTATTTATTTTGTTTTATTTTGCTCTGGTTTGTTCTGGTTTGTTTTGGTTTGCAGCCTTGATTATTTGAGGATGAAAACAACCTTAATCAGTGACCAGATTTATCAATAATCAATCACAAACATCTCAAAACCTACACTGATAGTTTTTGGGTTCATCAGGGGATTTGTGCTGTTAATAAAGAAACAACCAACATTTCTTAATATTTCACTTGTTCCCACTAAATCAGCAGCTTTTCCCCAAATTCTCTCTCTCAGGCAGTACAAAAATAACCAGAAATATTTTAAAAAGCAAATAAAAAGGTAAATGTTTATGTTGGGGGTGAGAAGGGAGACCTTAGAGCCCTTCCAGGGGTTTGGGAAAAGGAGGGAGAGGGATTTTTATAGGGACAGAGTGGGACAGGACAGTGGGAATGGGTTTAAAGTGAGGTGGGACAGGGCTGGATTGGATGCTCAGAAAAACAGGGAATTCTGTGCCTGGGGCTCCCCAGGACAGGGTTGGCTCCCTCAGCTCCCAGGGAACATTCCTGGCTAACGTTCCTTAGAATCCCACCATCCCTTCCTCATCTGTCCCATCCAGGCTTGTTCCAGAATCCATCCAGGAGTTTCTTCACGTGTTCCCAGACTTCTCATTTCTCTGGGACTCCCAGGAATTCAACTTCACCACTCACCACCCTGTAAGGGCGAGATTTATCCACGGATTCTCCCAAACTCCACCTGATCCATCATCAGCTCCGTGCCGTAGATCCAGCTGGATTTATCTCCATGCTGGGCTCGTGGTTGCAAAATTCCATGATCCAGCTTTTCTCCCAGAGCTGGATTTCTCTCTCAGTCTCAGCATGGCATTTAGACTGAGATGAAAAGGTGCTGCTGTCCCCTGTTTACTGCTGGAAAATTGGTAGTGAATTATGAGCAGCAGAAACCTAGAATATTATCATGGAAAAGTCTGCCAGTCCCAGTATCAGACATTGCCTCCAGGATCTCCATTCCCACAAGGAGCTGTGCAGAGAGGCTTGACAAGGATATTCACAGGAGTGGAATTTTCTGGAATCCCAGGATTAGGGTTGGAAAATCCCTCCCAGCCTAGGGAGTCCCAGCTGGGCCCCATGCCCACCTTGTCCCCAGCCCAGAGCACTCAGTGCCACCTCCAGGGGACACCTGCAGGGATGGGCACTGCAAAGCTCCCTGGGCAGCCCCTGCCAGGGCATGAGCACCCTTTCCATGGGGAAATTTATCCAAAATAATATATTGGAAATATATTCCAATATATTTCCAATATAAACCTTAAGGCCGTTCCCTCTCCTCCTGTCCCTGTTCCCTGGCAGCAGAGCCCGACCCCCCCAGCTGCACCCTCCTGTCAGGGAGTTTGGAATATTGAAATATTGAAATATTGGAATATTGGAATATGGTCCCAAAACAGGTTGAGGACAAGAGTAGGAGCAAGGCAGCCTTACCACCCTGATCACCAGCAGCAGAAAAGCCTTGTGGTGTTTGCTCCATTCACTCTTTGTTTTTAATGATTTTTCTTTTCCTTTAGGAGCACAAAAGATCCGGGAGACGGAATCTGGCACTTCATCATCCCCTTCCTCACAAAAGTGCTAATTTGGAAAAACAGAAAGGAGGATAACAGGAGGATTTATGAACACACACAGAGTAATAAATAAGCTGATAACACTGCGAAAGGGCCGTTGTTAAATATGTTTTACATTTGAAGGGCTATAAAGTTGTTCAAGCAAGCTCTGGTGAGCCTGGTTTTAATGAAGTCTTCTCTCTCTACAAGGCAGCGTGTTCCATGTGGAGACGGTTATTTCCTCCCATTCCTGATGGAGTCACTCTCCCAGGATGCCAGGGCACTTGTTAGAGCTGCTGGTTATCCCTCTTTCCCAAAGGAAATCCAAAACATTCCCTGAGCACTGCTGGAGGCTGCCCAGCAAAGGGCCAAGTGTGCAGAGTTGTGAATCTCTCAAAAATAAATGGTCAGTGACAAAAATCCCGAAGGAATGAGAAATCCAAGCTGTGTTTTTTGGGTCGTCATGGCCCAGCAAGAACATCCAGGCTGATTGTGCTTCCCAAAAGTTTTGCTTTTCCCACTTTGGAATCCCAGCAATTCTGACCATCCCACACCTCTGAGAGCTGATTTTCTACTGAATCTCTTCTTCCATCCCCCTGAGCATTCAGTGCTCCCTGTGCCTCCTGCTGTGGGATGGTTTCATCCTTGATTTCTTCTCACCCTCACAGTCTGCTTTTCATGGAATTCCAGAATGGTTTGGGATGGAAGGGATATTAAAAATCACCCAGTGCCACCCCTGCCATGGCAGGGACACCTCCCACTGTCCCAGGCTGCTCCAGCCCCAGTGTCCAACCTGGCCCTGGGCACTGCCAGGGATCCAGGGGAATCTGGGAATTCCATCCCAGCCCTGCCCACCCTGCCAGGGAACAATTCCCAATTCCCAAAATCCCATCCAACCCTGCCCTCTGGCAGTGGGAGCCATTCCCTGTGTGCTGTCCCTCCATCCCTGGAAATTGTCTCTCTCCAGCTTTCCTGGGGCTCCTCCAGGCCCTGCCAGGCCACCCTGAGCTCAGCCCAAAGCTTCTCCTGTGCAGGTGAACAATCCCAGCTGTGCCAGCCTTTCCTGCCAGCAGAGCTGCTCCATCCCTCTGCTCATCCTGGAGCCTCCTCTGGGCTCTCTGCAGCAGCTCCAGCTCCTCCTGGGCTGGGGCAGCTCTGCAGGTGGGATCTCATCTGGGGGGCACAATCCCAATCCCTTTCCTGCTCCTCACACTTTATTTTACCCTTTATTTATCCTGCCACTATGAACTTTTCCAGACCCAGATAAAACCTCAGGAGCAGCCAAAAACCCTCTGGCCACAGCTGAGCACAATGACATTTTTACCAAAGCTCTCCCACTTGGAATTTCACTCCATTGACATGGGAAACCTCCAGGCAGTGGAGCAAAGGTGTGTGACTGGAGGAGAAGTGTGTTAATTAAAGGAAAAATTGGTGACACCTCCCTCTTGTTTTTCCAGAAGGGAATCCAGAGGTGAGGTGCTCCTGAAAAGCTGCTTATCCTGAAAAGAGACGGAGCAAGGAGATGAAATGTCTGAGTCACAAAACTCCTGAGGATGCTTTTGGGGCAGAACATCTCATGTGGCATGGTTCATCGGTGGCTCCGGAGCTGGGAATGCCATCCTGCAGGGATGGAATGTAGAGATTGGGAATTGGGAATTGTTCCCTGGCAGGGTGGGCAGGGCTGGGATGGAATTCCCAGAGAATCCCCTGGATCCCTGGCAGTGCCCAAGGCCAGGTTGGACACTGGGGCTGGAGCATCCTGGGACAGTGGGAGGTGTCCTTGTATGGAACAAAATGAGCTGGGAATGCCATCCTGCAGGGATGCAGAGCTGGGAATGGGGTCCTGTGCGACCAGGGACCTCAGATAAGACAGGAAAGCTGGACAAGACAGAACGCACATCCAACCAATTTGGTTAATTAAACATTCTGTTTATTAGTGAGAAGATGGCACTTTATATACACTTCTATATAGTTTACAGTTTACAAAGGCACACTCATTGGCAAGCTAATATTGTTTGTCTTTGTCTTAAGGTGAACTAAACTTCACATTATAAACCTGTACTCCTTCACACCCAGACAGCCCAGTGCTCCCCATCACACCTTGATAGAATTTCTAACTGTGCCACAAACTCTTAATTTCTAACTGTGCACAAACTCTTAATTTCTAACTGTGCACAAACTCTTAATTTCTAACTGTGTCACAAACTCTTAATTTCTAACTGTGTCCCAGGCTGGAAGGCGTCACAAGGCGCAGATCTGAGGTCTGGACTGGAGTAGCTCAAATCTCATTCCAGACAGAAATCTTCCCCCTCTCTCTCAGAAATGCTGCAACAGTCCTGCAGGGATGCAGAGCAGGAATTGCCCTTGAACTGGAGGGTGGCCCAGCCTCTCCCTCCTCCATGGGCGTGGGCTTGGCAGCACCTCTGAACTCCTTGTATATCCTAAACCTGCTCCTCGCCCTTCCCTTTCTCCTAGAAAAAATGTGTCTATTGCCCCTTGGCATTCCCAGGAATGGCTTTGTTTCAGGGGAATTTGTGCCTTCTCTGACTAGAGGAATATTCACTTCCATCCTCAGGATTTTCCTTTGGAGCTGTTTCGTCTGGAGCCTCAGGATTTTCACGTGAGCCCCTCACATCCAGCAGGCTTCTGGATGTTGCTGTCAGACAGTTATCACAGGAAAATCCCATGGGAAACCCACAGCAGCAGTGGGTAAGCTGGAAAAGAACTGTCCTGAACTGTGCAGTCTTAACTTCTTTTTTGCCCAGGGTCAGGATTAAATGGGTGAGAGGGAATTTCTTGTTGGGACTCAGGTGTTTGTCAGTTCTTGTCTCTGTCACAGCCTCACAAACCCTGAGTTCTGCAGCACTTCAACAAACTCAAAATGGAGCCCATCTCTCTCTCTGCAAAGCCTTTTAAGGATCAACTGTCCAATTAAGAAATGACACCTCAATTATTTTTACTTTTAACCCAATACCCAACCACCCATGCCCGCAATGGGACTTTTTTATCCAATTGCACAAAACCACCCAAACCCATGGAGAAGGAGGAGAAGGAGAAGGAGCAGCCTCCACCCCAAAACCTCCATCTTGCTTTATATCTATTCCTGCACTCTAAACCCTTCAACTCTGAGTTTCCACCCTGTGCTATCACACACTTCCATTCCAACTCCACACCTGTAATCTCAGTTTTATTGTTGAATTTTGGAAGCTTCTCCACGGCCTCAGGTCAGTGCAGTGTTCTCCTGGGGGTCAGTGCCTGGCAGCACAGAAAGTCCCAAATTCTCAACATGCAGAGTTCCAACACCCAGGAATTCCCAGAGCCCCTTCAGAGGCTCTGAATTCGGACAGGGAAAGGCTGAGGAGGAAACAATTCCTGGTGTCCCACCCACCTCGTGGGGCAGGGGATGGACAGGCCACACATCGGGAAATATTTCCACACACTCCAGCCCCAGGATAATTGATGAGGGCTTAAAATGCTAATTTCTGCTGTTCAAACTGCTCTCCTGTGCAGAGGTGGGCAGGGTAATGGAGCATTCAGTCTGGCTCAGGCTGGAACCCAGCTCTGTCTCGGCTCCGTGCCCAGGATTGAGGGAGACTCCGAGCCAGGGTGATGAAAAGAGTCTGGAATCACCTCCAGGAACTCCGGGCGACCCCAGGAGCTCCCTCGTGGGTGCCCCATCCCACCCCACTCCTCTTCCCTGCTCCATGCTCACATCCAAAGGTCTGAAGATGTTTTTTTTGCCCCGTGGGGATGACACAAAGAAATGTTTGGCTTCTCCCAGCCCGGGCTGCACTTCCCAAGCTCTTGGAGGAACACTCTGCCTTAATTAGAGGCATCTTTCAGCAGGATTTATCCCCAGGAAGGTGAGACAGAGGGAATTGTTCCTCCCTCTCTGAAGGTAAACTGCTGCTGAACTCTCAGCCCTCACTTCACCTGCCTGATGGAACATGTTTGGAATTACATAACACCGAGTTTTATTTCATTTCAGGCACTAAGAGAGGGTTGCACCAAATCTCCGAGACTCTTTTCCAGCTGGAGAAAGCCCCACATGCAGGAATTTGCACTGGTTTTGGAACAGCTCAGGGAGGAGAGCTGGCATTTCCACCACCTTTTTATAAAACTTGTACAGATTCGTAAAATCCACGCCCAGATTTGCAAAATCCACGCCCAGATTTGCCCCAGTTCAGGGTAAATGTTTCTTTCCCAGGTCAGGATCATTTTTAAATTTTGGAAATGTAGAAAAAAGGCACTGTGGTAATTCAAGTTCTTTGAAAATTGGACTTTGCATCAGATGGAATCAGATAATCAAAGGACCATGGCTTTGAGTCGGGAGGGACCTCAAATCCCAGCCAGTGCCACCCCTGCCGTGGCAGGGACACCTCCCACTGTGCCAGGCTGCTCCAGCCCCAGTGTCCAACCTGGCCTTGGGCACTGCCAGGGATCCAGGGGCAGCCACAACTTCAGCTTTTCCAATGCTGGGAATGGATGCAGCAGGATTTTGCACGTGATTCACACAGGGTGGTTTTCCCAAATTCCAGCACACTGACATATTTTGAATTTATAAACCAAGTTCAAAATGAGCCAAACACATCCCTATTTTCAACAAGTCCAAGTCACTTTTCAATGGGAATGGGGCTCTAATGCTTCATTAAATAATTATTATTTGCCTGTTATTTCCTGGCCAGAAGTTTCTGGATGAAAATACCAAGTGGACATAAATCCAGCAGCTTGGTTGGGTTTCCTAAACAGATTTTTGGGAATACTCCTGTGCTCTGCTGGAGCTGAGTCACTGCAGCAGTTTCAACTTGGAATTTCTGGAAGTGGAGAGGCCAGCAGAGGTGAAACCCATAAGAAAGTCTCAGGAAATGATAAATTTCAGGAACACCATTCCTGCTTCCTTTGAGGAACTGTGTCTGGGGAGTTCTGGGTCACCAGGAGGGCTTGAAAATAATGGATGGAGGTCCTGACCGAGCAAAACCACACCAACCCCACCCTGGGCATCCCTGGCAGCTCTGGCAGCCTCGGGGCCGTGCCCATTCCCTGGGCAGTGCCAGCACCTCTGGGGAAGAGCCTTTCCCTAAAATCCACCCTAAATCCCTCCTGGGCCAGCCCCAGCTGCTCCCTGGGTGCTGTTGCTGCCACCAAAGAAAGAGAAATTCAATCAATTTTTTCCCACTGAGTGGCATTCACTGTGTCTGCTCTTGATGCGAACAATAAAGGAGATATAAAAATCACCCTCAGCCCAGCTCAGACCACTCACAAGTTCCTCTTTCCAAGCATTTCTTCTTGACTCCCCACTAGTCCCAGCCCTCAAGTAAACACCCAGGGGATCTCAGTCCTCCTGGTTTTTCCATGTGCTTCTCCACTCTGCACAGACAAATGCTGAGAATTGCACAATATTTGGTTTTCAGCCAGTTTTGGGCTGGATTTTATACTCTGCAAAAGCTACAGATTTCTAAGATCCTACCTGGAATGCTCTGCACCAGTCTGGTGTCCCCAGCATGGGAAGGACATGGAAATGTTGGGAGAAGTTCAGAGGAGGCCACAAAGCTCCTTAGGGGACTGGAGACAGGATGGGAGAGCTGGGAATGTTCAGCCTGGAGAGGAGGAGGGTGTGTGGAGACCTCACAGCAAATTCAGGGTCTGAAGGGGCTCCAGGGAACATGGAAAGGGACTTTTCGTCAGGAATTGGACGGACAGGGCACAGGGAATGGCTCCCACTGCCAGAGGGCAGGGCTGGATGGGAGATTGGGAATTGGGAATTGTTCCCTGGCAGGGTGGGCAGGGCTGGGATGGAATTCCCAGATTCCCCTGGATCCCTGGCAGTGCCCAAGGCCAGGTTGGACATTGGCACAGTCGGAGCTGTCCCTGCCTGGAATAAAATGACCTCTAAGGTCCCTTCCATCCCACACCCTTCCATGATTCCATGCCAATATTCCCATTTATCACACTGGCAGGACTCTTGCCCTGCCATTAAACACAGCCCTTCCACCAGACCAGGCTGACCCAGGTGTGATCCTGGCCTTTTCCTCCCTGCAATCCTCATTTTCAGCTGCACCTCAGCTGAAAGATGTCCTGAATTTCTCCTCTTTGTGTTGTCCAGCCCAAGCCCAGCTCTGCTGAGCTTCCTCACCGAGCCCAGCTTGGCAGGATTGCTTTGAAAATCAGGTTTTGTTGATTGTTCTGCACTAATAAAGTTCCCTCTCACATCAGATTGCTCTGCCAGGAAAACACAGGGATCCTGGGAGTTCTCTGTGCTCCCCTTCGGAGTTTATTTGGAAGATCTGACTGAAAATTCAGATTTCATTCCTGGTTTTCCATTATGCTCTTTTCCATGCCAGCCTGGCAGTGCCCAAGGCCAGGTTGGACACTGCGGCTGGAGCAGCCTGGGACAGTGGGAGGTGTCCCTGCCATGGCAGGGGTGGAACAAAATGATCTTTAAGATCTCTTCCATCCCAAACCATTCCATGATTCCATGAATCCAGAGTTGGGTTTTGAGGTCTCTTCCATCCCAAACCATTCTGGAATTCCATGATTGACACATCTGGGCTTTGTGGGGGCATTTCTTGCATTCAGGTCCTGGTAGGAAGAAAAAACTTGTTTTCTCCACCTGAACATTTCCTGGCTTGCTGGGTGTCCTTCAGCTCTTCATTTGTTTCTCCATGCTCCCATCCCTGCAATAAAGGGATAATAATTCCCACCCTTTCTGTGGAGCCACTTTTCAATGATTGCATAAAACTCATCCTTTCCCAGGTCCTTGGGAAAACAATTTATTTAAGTTTCTTAACAGCAAAAGTATCCTTAAGAAGGCACTAAAAACCTAAAATTATCCCCCTTTTTTTCTCAATGTATGTGAAATGTTTAATTAGTTAACAAACTTTCCCTGGAGCTCTAATTGGCTGGAAAAAACATGTGGGATTTTTCCTAATTTCCACTTCACCCTGATTTGGCCCTGCCTAAAGCTGTGCTCCCGTTGTGGTCACGACATTTGCTCAGTCCTGCCTTAAAGTTGTGTTCACACGAGAGATCTGGGAGGGAAGGACTGGAGAAGAGTCAATAAACATTGTATTCCTTCAGAATCATGAATTTTGGGTGAAATTGGGGAGTTTAAAATATTACAATCTTAAGTTTACAGTACTTTCCCTACTGCCTTTTTGAAAAAAAAAAAAAATTGAATTGGGATGGGTTTTTTTTGGTCTTTTTAAAATTGTGGGAATACTTCAAAAGGACATTGAGGGGCTGGAGAATGTCTAGAGAAGGGAATGGAGCTGGGAAGGGGATGGAAAACAAATCCTGGGAGGAGCAGCTGAACTGGGGGGGCTCAGCCTGGAGAAAAGGAGGTTCAGGAGGGACCTCGTGGCTCTGCACAGCTCCTGGCAGGAGGGGCAGGGAAAAAATGAGAGGAAACGGCCTCAAATTTCATTCCTAATTGGATATTAGGGAAAAAAAATCCATGGCAGAGTGGTCAGGCCTTGGGATGAGCTGCCCAGGGAGCTTTGGAGTCACTGGAATTGTCCCAGAGGAGTCTGGATGTGGCCTTGGGGACAGGGTTGGGGTGATGCTGGTGTCACTGGGTGATCTTGGAGGGCTCTTCCCACCTTGATAATTCTGGAATTCTGGGCCTGACACAGGTGGTTGGTGACTGCTCCGGTTTTTTGGAGTACCAGGAGATGTTTGGATTTCAAACAGCCCAGGTTGACACCTTCAACCCACCAAACATTCCAAGTGTGTCCCGTCCCTGCAGCGGCTAAACCCCAACCATTCCCCTCCTTGGTCCCTCTGGCTCCCAATCCATCAGAATTCCCCCAAGGAAGGTGGAATTTGGGGGGTGCTGCCATCACCCAGAACGTGCCAGGGCCTGCCCAGCTCCAGCAGCACCCAAACCTCTCATCCCAGCCTGGAGCCAGCCGGAATCGGCGATTCCCGACACGTCTGAGCTCTGCCTGCCACCTATTGGTGTTCAAACTCCCGAGCCCGTATTCCCATTCCTATTCCCAGCTTTCTTTTAGGCCAAAAGCTGTACCAGGGTAAAAATGAGAGCAGCTTTTGGCCAGGGTCACTCAGAAATGCCTCCTGTGGCTGTTCCCTGATTTGTGAGAGGGCAGGAAAAACCTGGAATTGTGTCCTGGAAGGGTTGGTTTGTTTTTCCGGAGGCAGCCAATCCAAACTTTCTTCCCAAAGCTGGGATTTGTGATCTTAAAATTCCCAGGATGTGAAAGGTCAGGAATTTTATTTGTTTTACTGAATTGCTTTGTGATAGAGAGTGAAACATTCCTGGTCACTCCAGACAGAAATGCCAAATCCAGAGGGAGATGGATCAGCACCACTGCACAGGAATTGGCATTTTGGCTCCTGGGATGCTGATTCCACACCACAGGGTGATAAAACCATGGAATTCCAGAGTGGTTTGGGATGGAAGGGACCTTAGAAATCATCTCACTCGTTGGACATGGCAGGGACACCTCCCACTGTCCCAGGCTGCTCCAGCCCCAGTGTCCAACCTGGCCTTGGGCACTGCCAGGGATCCAGGGGAATCTGGGAATTCCATCCCAGCCCCTGCCCACCCTGCCAGGGAACAATTCCCAATTCCTAAATATTCCATCAAATCCTACTTTGAAGCCATTCCCTGGCTACTGTCCCTCCATCCTTGTCCCCAGTCCCTCTGCAGCTCTCCTGGAGCCCCTCCAGGCCCTGGCAGGGCTCTGAGCTCTCCCTGGAGCTTCTCCTCTCCAGGTGAGCCCCCTGAACCTCCTCAATAACCAATTTATCCTCCAAACAACTCCTCAGAATTACCCAAAATGGGGTAGGGAAGTGGATTTTAAGAAACTTACGGAACAAATCCCAATTTAAGATGAGAAAGGATCAGCAGTCCAGCGCTTCAGACTTGCATTCCATATTTTTAGCCAACTTTGTGGTGGCTTTAAAGGGAGTCAGGGGTGGGAAGATTCAACTCAAACTCTTAAATCTGGGGATGTGATGTTCAGACAAATAATTTTTCAAAGATCCCCCCCTAAAATAAGTGGGAGCCTGATCCATGTGGCCTAAAGTGGTGTTGCCATCCCTGGAGAAAAATCAATATTTTATTGTCCACTCACAACTCTCAGAGGCCTCAATCAGAGTCTGATTCTCTCCTTAATTTTCTCCATTTTGAATAAATCTCCCACTGAGCTCCATAAAAGCCTTGAAACTCAACCTTGTGCTCAATGTGGCTCTGGCAGAAATTATATCCAGATATTCCTTCAGTTTATGTGGGGAGAACGAGAGGAAGCCACTGCTCCATTTTTATTAATCACTGATAGCCATTCTTATTAATACTGAAAAAGATTGGTTTTCACAGGTTTTGGGGTTGTTTTTTAGTTTTGGTTGCTTTTCTTGGATTTTTTTAAGATACAAGACGGATTCTGATGTTGTTCAGACCTCTGAATATTGAGTTTGCTGTGCCTGACCCTTTTAAAATTGAAGTGAAATAAAATCTTGTGGTATTCTCTTAAATCTTGAACATTAAAGCAATAAAATTAATTTAAAACCAACAACAACAAAACCCAAAAGCAACCAACCAAGGAAACAAAACCAAACCCCAGTTTATTTGTGAAGTAAAAACAGAGATGGATGAAAAATTATTTATTTCTTGATTTTTGAATGTTTCTGTAAGAACATAATTAAATTTCCAAGTGGAACAAGATTGAAAGTGTCTGAAATATGGGATTTAGGGTTAATAATTAATTTTCACCTTTTTTCTAATGTGGTTTTGCTCGGTCAGGACCTCCATCCATTATTTTCAAGCCCTCCTGGTGACCCAGAACTCCCCAGACACAGTTCCTCAAAGGAAGCAGGAATGGTGTTCCTGAAATTTATCATTTCCTGAGACTTTCTTATGGGTTTCACCTCTGCTGGCCTCTCCAGAAATTCCAAGTTCCTGCTGCAGTGACTCAGCTCCAGCAGAGCACAGGAGTTTTCCCAAAAATCTGTTTTTTTCCCCAAGAAACCCAACCAAGCTGCTGGGATTATGTCCACTTGGTATTTTCATCCAGAAACTTCTGGCCAGGAAATAACAGGCAAAAAATAATTATTTAATGAAGCATTAGAGCCCCATTCCCATTGAAAAGTGACTTGGACTTGTTGAAAATAGGGATGTCTTTAGCTTATTATGAACTTGGTTAGAATATTTGATTTTATGCAAATTTTATTCCGGATTAAGGACACAAAAAGAAAGCCAGGCATTGGAGCTTGCTGGCAATTCCAATTCCTGGAAATCCCTTTTTAGTGCCATCAAATCACCATCCCTGGGGGTATTCAAGGAATTGATTGATCAAAGATTGGCCTTGATCTTGGAGATCTTCTCCAACTTTAATTTTATTTTATCACTTGAATTCCATGATTCTGCTTCTGGAGAGCTGCTGTGAAAAAAAAAAAAAAAAAAAAAAAAACAGCACAAAACTGATTTTCCCTCTGCAAGCAGCCTGGGTTTAAATCCAAAGTCAGCCCAGAGCTCCTCTCTCTCTGCACTAATTGATCTCTTAATTGGCTCAGTCAACACAGCATCTGCATCACACGAGCAGCACTAATTGCTACAAGCTGCTGGTGCAATGTTGAGCGCTCCAAGGCAGGGAATGCGGGATGTGGATGGGCAGGATGGATTCCAAAGGGGCCTGAGCGAGGGGGTTCCTTTTGGGAACCCCAGCAGGAGAATTGGGGGGTTCCCCTGAGCTTCCAGCACGATGAGGAACCCCAGTCCCTCCCCTAATCCATGTGGGAAAAGAGGGAAAGGCAGGTCTTGTCCAAAGATCAGTGGTAATTCCTTAAGGAATATATTTATTAATGTTTATTTCTCAATATTAAGACTGGCTATTGTTGTTTTAATTTCAAAATAGAAGAGATTTTATATAAGAATATAATATTTATATAAGAATAAAATCACAATATTTTATTTCACGTTGATTTTAAAAGGGTCAGGCACAGCAAACTCAATATTCAGAGGTCTGAACAACATCAGAATCCTTCCTGTATCTTAAAAAAATCCAAGAAAAGCAACCAAAACTAAAAACAACCCCAAAACCTAGGAAAACCAATATTTTTCAATATTAATAAGAATGGCTATCAGTGATTAATAAAAATGGAGCAGTGGCTTCCTCTCGTTCTCCCCACATAAACAAAAGGAATATCTGGATATAATTTCTGCCAGAGCCACATTGAGCACAGGGTTGAGTTCCAAGGCTTTTATGGAGCTCAGTGGGAGATTTATTCAAAATGGAGAAAATTAAGGAGAGAATCAGACTCTGATTGAGGCCTCTGAGAGTTGTGAGTGGACAATAAAATATTGATTTTTCTCCAGTGATGGGATGGAATTCCCAGAGCAGCTGTGGCTGCCCCTGGATCCCTGGCAGTGCCCAAGGCCAGGTTGGACACTGGGGCTGGAGCAGCCTGGACAGTGGGAGGTGTCCCCATGGCAGGGGTGGCACTGGATGAGTTTAAGGTCCCTCCCAACCCAAACCATTTCTAAACTAATTTAAGACTTGGCTTTATCTCTTTCAAAGCCACACAGAATGAAAAATTTCTCAAACTCAAACAGAGAAACATCAATTTTCCAGGATTACATGGAAAATAAGTAGGTTTGCACAGTAGAAAATATAAAGACCAAGCTCAGAAGGGATATTTTGACATATTCTGGTTTTCTAAACATGCTCCAAAAATGTTATTTTCATTCCAGCAGGAACTCAAAATACATTTCAAATGATAAAACCTTGAAAAACTTCCCAAAAATAAAGTTTTACCCTGAGGTCAGACTGAGTTTGGCCTACAGAACATGGAACAGCTGGGCAAAGGTTTTACTCTGAGAAAACACTCAGATTTCCTATCAATTTTGTGAATAAAGTTATCCTAAATTTAACAGCTCACAGGCAGAATTCAGTGGAAAATTTGATAAGTCTCTTTCTGCAAATCAAACTTCCAGCGTTAGATCCTTGACCTGGTGTTGGGATGAGAGCTTGGCTCTAATCAAGAGGAATGAGAAACAAAGGAAACAGAAAATGTTGGCAATTTTATTCAGCCTGGAGGAAAGAGCAAACTGAGTTAAATCTGCAGCTGTTTGGATGATTTTAATATGATTTTTAGAGCACTAAAATCACCAGAAGTCAGATCTGAATGAGGTTTTAGGTGATAAAAATCCTGCCTTTGCTGTCAGGGGAAACTGAGGCTGAGGAATTTTCACTCCAACGCCTTCCTGCACCTCCCAGGCAGGACACTGAAGAGCAGAAGACCTATTTGGAAATATATCCAGATATCAGCAATGCCACTGAGCAGCACAAAAGAAATCCCTGCACCTCCCAGGACATTAATGGGACACTGGAAGAGCAACAGCTCTGATCTCTGCTCCCTGTGACACATCAGGACCTGGGGGAGCAGCTGGAGCTGGCCCAGGAGGGATTTAGGGTGGATTTTAGGGAAAGGTTCTTCCCCAGAGGTGCTGGCACTGCCCAGGGAATGGGCACGGCCACGAGGCTGCCAGAGCTGCAGGAGCCTTTGGGCAGCGCTGCCAGGGATGCCCAGGGTGGGGTTGGTGGGGTCTGGGCAGGGCAGGGCTGGCACTGGATTATCCCTGTGGATCTTTCCCAACTCAGGATATTCCATAAATCTATGAAATATCATCCCATCCCATGGGCAGGGACACCTCCCACTGTCCCAGGCTGTTCCAAGCCCCCGTGTCCAACCTGGCCCTGGGCACTGCCAGGGATCCAGGGGCAGCCACAGCTGCTCTGGGCACCCTGTGCCAGGGCCTGCCCATGCTCACAGTAATAAATTGGACTTTAAATGTTTCTAAATCAGTTATTTTAAAGTTTATTTTAAATTCAAGTTGTCTAAAAAAATGTAAAATCTTGCTATGGGAGCCCTGGCTGATGAGAATTTGGGACTTTCTGTGCTGCCAGCACTGACCCCCAGGAGAACACTGCACTGACCTGAGGCCGTGGAGAAACTTCCAAAATTCAATAATAAAACTGAGATTACAGGTGTGGAGTTGGAATGGAAGTGTGTGATAGCACAGGGTGGAAACTCAGAGTTGAAGGTTTAGAATGCAGGAATAGATATAAAGCAAGATGGAGGTTTTGGGGTGGAGGCTGCTCCTTCTCCTTCTCCTTCTCCATGGGTTTGGGTGGTTTTGTGCAATTGGATAAAAAAGTCCCATTGCGGGCACGGGTGGTTGGGTATTGGGTTAAAAGTGAAAATAATTGAGGTGTCATTTCTCAATTGGACAGTTGATCCTTCAAAAGCCTTGCAGAGAGGGAGATGGGCTCCATTTTGAGTTTGTTGGAGTGAAGTGCTGCAGAACTCAGGGTTTGTGAGGCTGTGGCAGAGACAAGAACTGATAAACACCTGAGTCCCAACAAGAAATTCCCTCTCACACATTTAATCCCAACCCTGACCAAGGCAGAAACAGAAAATAAAAACCACAACACTTTCCCACACAGGATATTCCATGATTCCATGATATTCCAGGCTGAGAGAGATGGGATGGCTCAGTCCCAATAGTGAAGTTCGGGGACAATCTGGTTTTGGTACAGGAAGGTAAAGAAATCCCAGGGAGAGGAGGAGGACAGAAAGGCAATGAACCGAAATACAGGAAGTTCTACTTCCTGTAGGTTCCCAGCACTAAAATTACCCAAAAACAGGGTTTGAACAAGATGATCCCCAGTCATCAAATCTCATCAGCAATTACTTGAAAACTAATTTGGAAAACAGAGGTAAAATGGACTAAAATGATCTCTGAATAAACCAAGATATGTGTTGCACCCTAAAATCTTAATTTTTGTGTCAGCTGAGGGATACATGTGGTAGATGCAGGAGCTCTGTGCTTTCACCTGCTTCATGGAAAACCATTTTTTATTGTAGAAAAAAAAGGGAATGAGCTACAAACCAGTCTGAGGGAAGAACAGGAAATGTCAAAAGCCTGCAGTTAAAATCAGTTTGAGAGTGTAAATGCTGAAAGAAAATGAGCAGCACATCTCGTCTGTGTAATGCCATCCCACCCCTCTGCCAGTCCCAGGCAAGGCAATTAAAATCATCATTCCCAGGAGCATCCCAGAGGAGTTTCCATGGAATTGCAGAGCAGGGAGAGGGGGGCAGGGTACCACAGATACCCACGATCCATTAGGCATAATGTTAATTGTACTCTGGGTATTGGAGAGCATTAAAATCTGACAGAAAATTCGCAGCAAATGCCATTCTCAGGAATTTTAGCTTTTATGCTCTGAGGAACAGAACACTCTAAATGATGGCATAAAGGCCTTGGTTTTATTAAAAATCAACCCAAAAGCTGATGCTATGATGAGTGTCTCTACTTTCCAAGATTCCAGCTGGAAACTTGTGGCTTCTTCCCTAAATTTTGGCCCAGTTTCCATCTCCTCCCAATGGAACAGGGGAAGGAATTCAGGTGCTCTGCTCTGCCTGGCATCAAGGTGGTCTCACACTCACCAGGGCTGTTCTTAGAGTGATTTTTGACTTATTTTACACCAGTGTAAAATTCAGTCTTCTGTTCCATGGAATATCAGCGTAGATCTATCTTTTAAAGGATTTTAAGGGGACTTTTCTGTTTCTCCTGAGATTTTGCATCATGGTGTAATTTTGGGCAGCACCTTTCAGTGTGTCCTGCTCAAAATTAGCTTTCCTAATGCCAGTGAAAGCATCGAAGGCAGTGGAGTGACATCCATTAATACCTGGAATTTTCAGGAAACACAAAATCCTGCAGGTCAAGAGTATTTTTGTATAAACCCAGAAACAGCAGACGCACAAAAAAAATCCCATAAAGGTTCATAACTCCAGAGGGTCAATTCAAAACAAAAAGTAAGATTTGATCCTGTTCCTTCTTTATTCAAGGGTATCACTGAGTCCTGAGAAGAACCAGCCCAAAAACTGATCAGAATGAAGCTGTTCCTCTCCCTGTTTTGAAATGTATCTCAAAACCCCACGTATTTAAAAGAGACTTTTGTCTCTGCACTCCACTTGAATTATTCATGCAAAATCAATCCCTGAAATATCTGCAACCATTCCGTGTACGAGGCTCTGGTCAATTTACAAATTATTTTTAGGCCAAATGTGCGGCAAAATTCTTTCCATCTAATTGCAAAATGGAGTTGGGCTTGGCCTGGTTTGAACCCAGTTGCTTGGGCTGCTTCTCTGCATTAGCTAAGCCCAGGTTAAGAGAGGAGAGGGGTGGGATTTGTGCAGAAATTTACTCTACCCTTGGGACTTCTCCTGGCTGTGGAACAGCAGGAGAACCCAGAAGGGAGAAAAACTGGTGCAGACCTTCTCAAAATTCAGATTTTCCACCTCAGGAATGAAGAGGCAGATTTGGACCATGCAGGTGAAGGAGGAGATCAGGGTAAGAAGTGGAATGGGAACAAGAAGAAAGAGAATGAAGATGGAGAGAGGTTATTTATGAGAGGTTGTGGTGGGGGGAATTGTTCCAGACTTCCGGAGGGCAGGGCTGGATGGGATTTTGGGAAGGAATTCCTCCCTGGGAGGGTGGGCAGCCCTGGCACAGGGTGCCCAGAGAAGCTGCCCCATCCCTGGAAGTGTTCCATGCCAGCTTGGAAGGGGCTTGGAGCAACCTGGGATAGTGGAAGGTTCTCTGCCCACCACAGGGGGATTAAAATGAGATGAGATTTAAGGTCCCTTCCAGTCTTAGAGCAGAAAAATTTGCTCAAAAGCCAACATTTTTGCCTGTTTTTGCACAACTCACGTCCATAAATGTGGAATTCCTTGTAACAGCCCTGTGCTGCTGAGTAGGAGGGACAGACTCAGCAGGAAGGCCCAAACCACCTGGAATGAGTCATGATTTGATTAAAATGATAATAAAAATCCAAGAATTCCCATGAAGGAAGGAATTTGAACAGTTGCTTTAAAGAGCAGCATCAGCTTTTGGGCAGAGCCCTCAAGAAGTGAGAAAATGGAATTGCTCACCACCAAAAAAATGATGTTAAAGTTCATTTGCAAATTATATAAAGGGAAAAAAAAAACTGGACTGGCAGCACCGTTTAACCCTGTTCCTAAACAATTTCAGTGATGGAGAATCAGCTCAGCTCAGAAATTTACTGGAGCTCTTCTTGGGTGTGAGAAGAATTCCCTGACTCTTCTCCTTGCTGCAAGAACTGACAGGTCTGGCCTAAAACCCTTCTCAGTTGTTGATGGTTCAAGCCCAAAAGGATGGGGATTGAGGCCTAAAATGTAAACCAGCTCAGCCAGGATTCTCTGGAAGGGTTTCTGCAGTGGGCAATAATTAGATAATTGAGAATAGGTAAAGCTTCTTTTTAACTGGCATTTGCTAGGTGATGTTTCCCTGTCTAAATATGGGGCAAAGTGAAAAACAGGAAACAAATGAAAACACAGAGCCTCATTCAAGCCACACACGGCTTTGTTTGGTTTCCCAGGGCCAAAACTCAAACTCCTGAGGTTTTACAAAGCCCAGCTGTCCCAAATTACCCATTACAGACCCTGGGAAAGGAAGGGAAGGGAAGGGAAGGGAAGGGAAGGGAAGGGAAGGGAAGGGAAGGGAAGGGAAGGGAAGGGAAGGGAAGGGAAGGGAAGGGAAGGGAAGGGAAGGGAAGGGAAGGGAAGGGAAGGGAAGGGAAGGGAAGGGAAGGGAAGGGAAGGGAAACCCAGGCTTTTATCTAAGCCACGGCTCTGGAAAGGCTTCAGAGGAGGTGGAAGCCGCCTGTGACCCCACACAGGTCACCCCAAACCTCAACCCGCCCCGCAGAGCCCCTGCAGGCGCTGCCCGCGCCCCGTTTGCGGTGTCTCCTCTGCAGCAGGTTCCCCCCCAGCAAACCCCGGGGGCTTTTGGCAATTTGGGAGGCTGAGCATGACCCAAAGATGAGCTAATTTCCAAGGAGAACGGCGTGAAATGGGCCTGTGACTTCCAATAAGCGGCGTCTCCGCGCCGACTTCTGAGAAGTGCGGAACTCTTTATGGGCGTTTTAGCAGAGCTGGTGCTTGTAAGTGATCTCCCTGCCCAGCCTCAAGAATCCACTTACAGCACTAATTGTTTCCACAGAAAGTGATTTTTAATGCACCAAGATCCTCTAATTTCCCCCCTCCCTTCTTTTCCCTCTCTCCGAGCCACCTCAGGCCTCAGACTGAGGCCCGCAGTCACCGCTGGCCTCGTGTCTTCCACAAAGAAATAAAACTAAATGGCAAAGAACCACGGAGATTATTTAAAATTATTTACCATTTCCCCCCTGTGTTTTGGCTTGTGGAAGTGCCACAGTGATTATTTATCACATTGGCTGTTTTGCAAGAGAATTTAACCAGACAGAGAAGCTGTTCTCAGACCAGTTTTAATGCTGATCTCAGAACAAAGAGATCAAAGTTACTCCAGATCTACAAAACAAAGACATTTGAGCCATATATCTTTTTCCAATTAACTCTTTAAAGAAGGAGGATTTCTTCTAGCCCAGGGTTAGGTCATCAGGATATTATTCCTGACAGCACAGACTTGAGGAAATGACTTTGGTTAAGTTTGCCATTGAAGCCGAATCACCTGCACACCTTTTAAAGTTCCAATCATTATATTTGCTTGATTTTGCTCCTTTTATTGTTGCTCTTCTTATTTAAAACTGATTTTATGGGCTCCATTTAACTATCTCAGGTTGATCCAAGCCCTGTCTAAACTTTCCTTGGACACTTCCAGACATGCAGATTCCACAACCACTCACTGAACACGGCACACAATTCTTCACTGATCTCCTTACCAAGAGAGTCTTTTGAAAATCCCTTTGCCACAGCCAAAAGCAGAGTATTTTTGGTTCCCCAGAAGGGACTGGCAGCACCAATAGTTCAGTGCCTCCAGTGCCCAGCCCTCCTTCAACCCTAAATAGTTAACCCTGCTCTGAAAGCAGCAGGAAGTTTATTCCCGACTTCCCAGGAAATGGCTGAGCTCTGATTCTACAGAATCCAAAGCTGAAACTCAACCTCTGAGCAAACACTTGAGATATTTCAGCAGAAGCTCTCTGAAAACACAATGCCAGCAGAGCAGGAGTTATGCCAAGGACAAGCTTTTCTATTTCTCAGGAAGCAGCTTGATTTTTGCACTCATTTTCCAGGCAGGATCCCCCCAAAGTTTGCTCACTAACCAGCTTTGACACCTGCACAAAGCAATTGCTGGCAAATGCGTGCTCTGAGCCCACTTAAAGTTTAAAAAGTGTCCCAAATTATGAGTGCATGACAGGAAGACAGGGGGAAAAGTGACAGAATGATGGAATGGTTTGGTTTGGAAGGGACCTTAAAACTCATTCAGGTGTTGGGACCCTGGCTGATGAGAATTTCAGATTTTCTGTGCTGCCAGGCACTGACCCCCAGGAGAACACTGCACTGACCTGAGGCCATGGAGAAGCTTCCAAAATTCAATAATAAAACTGAGATTACAGGTGTGGAGTTGGAATGGAAGTGTGTGATAGCACAGGGTGGGAACTCAGAGTTGAAGGGTTTAGAATGCAGGAATAGATATAAAGCAAGATGGAGGTTTTGGGGTGGAGGCTGCTCCTTCTCCTTCTCCTCCTTCTCCAGGGGTTTGGGTGGTTTTGTGCAATTGGATAAAAAAGTCCCATTGTGGGCACGGGTGGTTGGGTATTGGGTTAAAAGTGAAACTAATTGAGGTGCCATTTCTTAATTGGACAGTTGATCCTTAAAAGGCCTTGCAGAGAGAGAGATGGGCTCCATTTTGAGTTTGTTGGAGTGAAGTGCTGCAGAACTCAGGGTTTGTGAGGCCGTGACAGAGACAAGAACTGAGAAACACCTGAGTCCCAACAAGAAATTCCCTCTCACACATTTAATCCTGATTTTAGCAAAAAAGAAGTTAAGGCTTGACATGGCAGGGACACCTCCCACTGTGTCAGGCTGCTCCAGCCCCAGTGTCCAACCTGGCCTTGGGGACTGCCAGGGATCCAGGGGCAGCCACAGATGCTCTGGGTACCCTGTGCCAGGGAACAATTCCTGCCCAATGTCCCACCTAACCCTGCCTTCCTTCAGTTTAAAACCAATCCCACTTTTCCTGTCCTGGGTGAAAAGTTCCTCTCCTGCTTTCCTTTAAGCCCCCTTTAGGCACTGGAATGGTATCAGGGCCTAACTCTGAACAGCCACACTCCTTGGAAAACACTGCCTTGGAAAAGCAGCAAAATTGGCTTTTTCAGTGCTGCAAGAGAAGGCTTCAAATGCCTGCAAAGGAATTGCAATGTCACCACCTCTCGTGAGATGGTCAGGAATTTCGCAGTAATTGATATTTGCCATCAAGGCCCAGGACTTTTCCAGGATCAGCACAAAAGGAGACATGGAAAAGCCTTTAAAATGTGGATCAACAATCTTAGTGCTCCACCAGGAAAATATAATTAGAAAGAAAACATCTAGCATTTATTAATTTTGGTTTTAGGGGGAAAAAAAATCGGATGGATTTTTTCACTCTGACTCATAACTTTGAATTGCTTTGGGCTGAACACGCCAGAATCAGTTTGTTCAGAGGAATTTGGTCATCCCTGAGGAAAATGCTTGATTTCCCTGCTTAATTTCCTGAAATGCTCTTTTTAGCCTGGAAATTCAACCCTCAGTGCTTTGCTCAGCAAATTCCTCTTGCTGCTCTTCCCTGCTGCTTTCTCTTCATGACCTGCGCTTCCTTTTCCCCCTGCCTGCTTCCCCTGGGACACAAAAGCCAGGCTGCACCCCGAGGAATTCCGGGCACTCGGAGCTGTGCCACCACTGCTGGGGACAGTCACAGCACAGTGGGCAGAGTTTAAACCATTCTGACTTCCAGGAAGACACAAAAGATGCCTATAACTCATCAGTGCCCAGTTGGGATTAATGAGGAGGAAAGGAATTAGTGAATTAAGGGAAATAAGGGCTCTGTTTGTTGTTGCAAATGCATTTCTTTTGAAAACTCTGTGCAAACCCCTAAAGCCTTGATCAGTGGGCATTGAGTGGCTTTAGTCAAAAAGATTTCTCTCTGGGAAATATTTCTCCTGAGCTTCCTCTTTGATCCCTCAGTGGAGAGACACGAAGTGCCGGCAGAGAAAAGAATGAATGAATTCAATCAAGGTGACAAATTGGGAAGGTTTCACTTCCAGCACATTAAAGTCTCTGCTGGAGGACACAGAAGCTCTCCAAGCACGTGAGATTCCCACAGGAGCTGTGTGGCCACCACAGGGCACAAAGAAGGTGAAACATTTTGTGTTTCACAGCAGCAGGAGGCAGAAAACCACCCTGTGAGGTTCCACAAAGAGTTTGACTTCAATTCCAGGGCTCATTGGAGAGCCAGGCTCAGGCATCTCCAGGATCCTCAGAAGTTGTGGATTTCCCATCCCTGGCACTGCCCAAGGCCAGGCTGGACAGGGTTTGAGCAGCCTGGGGCAGTGGAAAGTGTCCCTGCCATGGCAGGGGTTGTCAGAATCTGAGGTATTGATGATTCCAGGATTGTAGAAAGTCTCTGTCTGTCAGCCCCGCTGCCAAAGCAGAAGCCATAATTGGTCTGTGCTGGTTTCCAGGTTGTTTATTCTGTTGATCTCTCACATGTTCTGCTGCCCTGCCCAGCTCTGTCCTGCAGGGCAGCGTGTGGGGCTCTGCCCTCAGTGGGATGTGACAAACATTAAATACCAGAGACTCCCTGGGCTGCATTTACAAGAACGTGCCAATATCTGTCACCTACGTTGGACAGTGTGTCCCCAGCCTGAACCAACAGAAAAATGCCAACACCACAGTGAGACATGGAGGGCATGAAGAAGGAGAAAAAGGACAAGGCACACCCAATTTCCTCCAGCTTGTCCCCTTTGGACCCCTCATCTAGAATCCTAAAATTTTACCTTTGCACCCGTGCCACACTTAATTATTACTTATATCAAACACTCAGAGCTGGTAATTGATCCTGTAAGATTGAAAACTCTTTTCCATGGCCAGAGATCACAGCCAGTGTCTCTGGGGGCTCTGTCCAGGGGGTTCCTGACCCCTGCCAGGGTCCCAGGGCAGCCAGAGGGAAGCCCTGGATTCCCACAGGGGTGGCACTCGGTGATCCTTAAGGTCCCTTCCAACCTAAAGCATTCTGGAATTCCTTGATCCCATGAAGAATCCACTCCATAAGGGAGTGGCTTTCTCAAAGTCAATACAGTAGAAGTTCATTTACATTGAGATGTTTCACTTTTTTTTTTTTTTTTTTTTTTTTTTTTTTTTTTTTTTTTTTTTTTAAGGTTTCTTCCAACCCAAACCATCCTGGAATTCCTTGAAGGGTTTTCCTCTCTCCTTGGGGAAGCTGTGCTTGCCCAGGCTGACAGAGGGGCTGCACTGGGGTATTTTGGGGATCCTTTGCTGTTCCCAGTGCAAAGATAGGGGAAAAGGGAAAATAAGGGAAAAAGGAGCTCCCCAGCATAACCCAACCTTTCTGCCTCTCCTGTTTCCCGCTCCTGCCTCTGCCAAAGTTTCTGCATCTGTGAGGAAAAAAAAAGATAAATAAACCCCATGGCGCTGCAGTGATACATGATTAGGATACTTATTAGGGTAATTATTAAGATAATCCCTCTTTGTCGTGCTGCTGGGATGTTTTTTCTGCAAATCTCCCTCTTATCAGCGAGATATCCCTACACAAATCCCTTTTTTATCCTTACACAAATCCCTTTTCAAGCAGATAAACCCCGAGTGAGAGCTCAGCCCCAAGCCCAGCAGGGTTAGAGCTGAAGACAGTGAGTGTAGAAAGGTTAAAGGAGATTTTCTTTGCCTCAAAGAGGCCTGGACTTGCAATCTGCTTAAATTAAGTGTGAAAAGCAAAGATCCTGATAAGGGGGATAAACTGGAGATTTAAAAGGGCAGCAGTTCTTGGAGGCTGGGAAGTGGCTTCAGCAGCTTTGACTCAATAAAAGGAGCCAAGAGTGATGAGAGGAATGAGAGACCAGCCGAGCTCCCCTCAGCACTTGGAGAGCAGAGTGAAACTCTAATTAAGGGCAGCACTTGGACAAGAAAAATCTCCAAGGGTCAAAGCCTGCAGTGCTGCAAAAAGAGTTGGTGCTTTAGGGGGAAAAAAAAGGGAATATAATAAAAAGGTGAAAGGATGTGATGGGCATCATCTGCTTGTCTGTTCCAAAGGTTTTTTATCAGCTGCAGCAGAAGAGATCATGGAGAAAAACAAGCACATGATAAAGAGCAATGCTACATTCAAATCTATCCAAAAGGAAGAAAAACTCAGGGTAGAAAACCCCTCTAGAAACAAATCTAGGGAAGTCAGTGGTGAAGCTGGAGAAGTTGATTTTGCCTGAAAAATGCTATTTAAGAGAATCAAAAGAGTAAGAAAACAAAGCAGTTTCCTTCCAGAGCAGACACATCTATAATTCCCTGCATTGTTTCTCCATCTGTGTGACAGAATCAGCTCCTGGTCTGAAGGAAAACTCAGCTTATCAGTGGCTCACAGGAGCAGACTCAAAATGACATTAAAAATGAGAATGGTTCAAATAAAACCCCTCTGCTGAGACATTTAATTTTGAAATTATCATTTAGATAATTGCCTTGGGGATAGTTGAAGTTTGCATTTTCCTCCCCGTTCAAGGAAGGGAATATTTCCATCCTCCAAAATTTACTGCCTCCCTCCATCTGATACTTGCACCAAAACCAGGTAATATTTGGGAATAATTTTACCTAAAGACTTAATGCCAAGGAATATCTCTGACTCCACCAGCCAGAACATTCCCTGACCCAAACCAGAGCAGCTTCCTGAGGCTTTACTCAAAATTCACGGGGGGAATTACTCACACACACACAGAGAATATTCCAGCCAGGGAATGTCCACCCCCTTGGTTCCCACAAAGAACCTCCGAGGTGCCTGGCAGGAGTTTATTGGTTTAATTTTCCTCTCTCACATGGGAATTTTGGCAGGCACCAGGATTCTCACATCTCCACTTCACCCTCACCTCATTTCAAGCTGCTGCTTGCACCAAACCCAGCCTTGTTGTTTCTCTCCTTTGTTGGTTCTTTGGGGATGTTTGTTTACAAAATCTTGGTGGAGAGAAAGGAGGGGAAAGATCAAACCAAGCAAAGCTAAAAACAAAACAAAACAAAACAAAACAAAAAAAAAAAACAGGCAAAAAACAGCTACCAGAAGTTATGCACTGGATCTTTTCCTAAATGAGGAACATAAATGAGGAAAACTGGACATTTCCTTTCCCAATGCAAGCAGTAAAACAGCAAATTTAAAGGATTCATGGAATATCCCAGAATGGTTTGGGTTGGAAGGGACATTAAAATTCATCCAGCCATGGCAGGAACACCTCCCACCGTCCCAGGCTGCTCCAGCCCCAGTGTCCAACCCGGCCTTGGGCACTGCCAGGGATCCAGGGGAATCTTGGAATTCCATCCCAGCACCTGCCCACCCTGCCAAGGAACAATTCAGCTGCTCAAGGAATTCTATTCCAGGGCCTGCCCACCCTCACAGCCAGGAATTCCTTCCCAAAATCCCATCCATCCCTGCCCTCTGCCAGTTTAAATCCCTTTGTTCTGTCACTCCATGCTCCTGCAAAAGCAAACTCTTACAAATTCCTGGCTGAGCTGGCAGAGCAGTTCCTCATTTGGGAAAATTTGTCACGTTCCAGCTAAAAATATTAATTATTCCTTTCAGTGGCTGTTGGGAAGCTGAAGCTGGCTGAGCAAAGCCCCTCTGTCCTCTCTGCAGCAATGCCACATCCTCAGTGGGGCTGGAAATCCAACCCAGAGCAGATCCAGAGGAAATTCCAGGGGAAAGGAAGACACCGGCCCCATCTGTCCAGAGGCAGCAGAGAGCCAAAAGACAGGTGTGAAAAGCAGGATGGATTTTTGTCTCTCATTAGCTACAGATGATTTTTTTTTTGCCCCTCAGTTTGGAGCAGGTGATTTCCTTTCAGGTCTTTGTGTAGAGCAGGTGGCCTTTAGTAGTGGGGAGGACGGAGCTGAAAATCCACCTTTAGAAACCCAACTTTTGTTCTGTTCAAAGCCTTCTTGTGTCGGTGCAACCATTTGACACATCAAGCTGCTCCCTGACACATCCCAAATTCTATGTGGCGGGAAGCAGAGCTTTTATGAATTCCCTTTTATTTATAAATATTGCAACCACCCTTCAGAACGAGCTGCTGGCATGTCCTCGGGCTGAGTTGGAGGGCAGAGAGAGAAACATTCCCATTATCCCAGAAAATCCCTACTTGGTGACCTCCCAGCTGCCCTCTCTGCTGACCTTTGAGGATATTTAGCCTGGCATTTAACATCTGTGCTCCCAGCAGCAGCCCTGGAGTAAAAGGTACTTAATGCAGAGCAGCTCTTCTGCAAGGTTAGAAAGGATCAATAGGAGATGTGTTTAATGTGGTATCACTATCAGGGCTCAGCTCACTTTTAAAACTGGAATATCCACAGTGGGACATCAGCTCAGGCACACAGCACTGAGATCTTTAACGGGCTGACCTCCCTTCTGCCAGGGTCTAGAAAGGGAGCTCGAGGCTCACGTGGAGGAAATGACCCAGGTTTGGGAGGAAAAAAAACTAAAATGAGCAGGGGAGGCTTCTGGTGTTTCAGTCCCACTGTGGTTTTCTTCTGGAGCTGGAGGAGTTCTCGTGGAAAAGAGGCAGCTTTGCAACAGGCTGTGAACAAAAGCAGGAGAGTTTTTCCCCTGGGAATCTGTGTGTCCTCTGCCTGCAGCTAATCCTCTCTGCCTGCAGCGTGGAAGAGGAGCATGAGGGGAGTTTCCACCAGGAATTTCAGTGAACTTCCAACCCTACAACAAACCTGGGCTGGCTCACCAAAAATACTGCAGTGAAGCTGCTCTTTAAGTGATGCACTCAGCCTAAGAGATCTTGTATTATAACAGAGTGGGGTTTTTTTGTTGTTTAGATGTGCTTAGAAACCCACGTGTGCCACCTCACAGCATTTACTGGCTGTGAAACACACC
The DNA here is from genome assembly GCF_050655825.1 of Lonchura striata. Classification (NCBI taxonomy): domain Eukaryota; kingdom Metazoa; phylum Chordata; class Aves; order Passeriformes; family Estrildidae; genus Lonchura; species Lonchura striata. The sequence continues at coordinate 117,104,647 of NC_140703.1, read as the reverse complement.
TGAAGGAAGAATTCCTCACAGAAGGATGCTCAGGCCTTGGAAGGAGCTGCCCAGGGAGGTCTGGAGGTGTCCAAGGAAGGCCTGGAGGTGGCACTGAGTGCTCTGGGCATGGGCACAGCTGGCACTCCATGGGCTGGGAGGGCTTTTCCAGCCTCAGGGGTTCTGGAATTCTGCAATTGAGGGCACAGCTGTGGCCTGAGAGGTTGGGGTCCCACCGTGGGACACCCCACAGCTCCCACTCCTCCTGCTCAGCAGGGCTGGGATCATCCCCCTCTGGCAGCACTGAGGGGGAGCAGCTCTGGTTCAACTCCTGCTTTAACTCATGGTTTATATCCTGGTTTAACTCCGGCTTTAATTCCTGCTTTAACTCCTGGTTTACTCCTGGTTTATCTCCTGGTTTAATTCCTGCTTTAACTCCTGGTTTACCTCCTGCTTTAACTCCTGGTTTATCTCCTTCTTTAACTCCTGGTTTACCTCCTGCTTTAACTCCTGATTTACCACCTGGTTTAACTCCAGGTTTATCTCCTGGTTTATCTCCTGCTGTAACCCCTGCTTTAACTCCAGATTTATCTCCTGCTTTAACTCCTGGTTTATCTCCTGCTTTAACTCCTGGTTTATCTCCTGGTTTAACTTCTGGTTTATCTCCTTGCTTTAACTCTTGCTTGAACTCCTGCTTTACTTCTTGCTTTAACTCCTGGTTTATCTCCTGGTTTAAATCCTGCCTTAACTCCTGGTTTACTTCATGCTTTAATTCCTGGTTTACCTCCTGATTTAAATCCTGCCTTAACTCCTTGTTTACCTCCTGCTTTAACTCCTAGTTTATCTCCTGCTTTAACTCCTGCTTTACCTCCTGGCTTAACTCCTGGTTTATCTCCTGGTTTATCCAAACTCTAACAAGTGGTAGGAAGTGACAGCTCTGCCAGCAATGACAGGGCCACCCCATGAAGGGTTTTATGCTCCCACACAGCCTCTACATGTGCTACAAGAAGGAAAAAAAAAAACCAATGCAACTCTATTGCAAATCCCCAGAGGCATCTGCTCAGCAGAGTGATTCAATTGTCTGGCTCAGAAAGTTGTGGATAATTATGGTTGTTCCAGTTTTCAACCCAAGTTGCTGAGCTGGGAATTAAACAGCAGCTTGTTTTCATGCCTAAAAGCCTAAATCCTGGCCACTTTTTCCTGTCCTTCCCAGAGTTTTCTGTCAGCTCTGCCCCTCTCAGGCTGTGGATCCCTCCTGAGGCAGGTTCAGCCTCTCCTGGCTCCGGAGCCACTGGAGTGCCCACATAAAACAAGTTGAAATTCCTGTTCCAGCCTCTCTGGAGAGGGATGCAGCCACTCTGGGGCAGAATGAGCCATGGGGAATTTCCAACTGGAAAGGGCCCAAGTGTGTTAGGTTTGCAATCTGATCTCTGAGGGAACGGAGAGGAGGAATTGATGCCAGAACTGGCTGGCAGTGAGAAACTCGAGTTCTGAGCAATTAAGGAGTAAGGGTTGTATCCACTTTATTTTTTTTTTCCTTTGTAAACACTGCTTTGCATAAAATTACAGATTGGTTTGGATTGGAAAGGGCTTTAAAATCATCCAGGGCTGACCCTCAGCCAGGGACAGGGATGGCATCACTAAACCAGGTTGCTCCCAAATCCTGCAGGGATGGGGCAGCCACAGCTTCTGTGGGAATCTGTGGCCTCCCCATCCAGCCAATTCCCAATTCCCAAAATCCCACCCAGCCCTGCCCTCTGGCAGTGGGAGCCATTCCCCGGCTCCTGTCCTTCCATCCTTGTCTCCAGTCCATCTCCAGCTCTCCTGGAGATCCTTTAGGTCCTGGCAGGGCTCTGAGCTCTCCCTGGAGCTTCTCCTCTCCAGGTGAACATTCACAGCCTCTTTCACTCTTCTGCAATCAACATTTGTTCTCTGATAAGAAAACACTGTTGAGAAAAGAAAATGAACATTCCTCATCCCTCTTCTCTCCCTGACTGTGGCAAGCACATTTCTCTCACTCTCAGGATTTTTCATAAAGGTAAACAGAGAGAAATGAAAGAGAAAACAATTTCTATTTCTGCTCCTTGTTTTTCCCATGTGGAATGTGTTTGGAGAATTGTTTCCCTGGGGTGTTGCTTGGTTGGATTCTGGTGAGGATGGTTTGGACCTGGTGGCCAATCCAACCCACCTGGGGGTGGGCTCAGAGAGGGGCACGAGTTGGGTTAGAGTCAGAGAAAGTAGTATGTAGTTTTAGTATCCTCCTTTTATATAGTATATTGATGTATTTTAGCATAGTTGTAATAAAGAAATCATTCAGCCTTCTGAATTGAGCCAGACATCAGCATTTCTTCCCATTGGGTTCACCTGCATTTACAATACCTGACATTTATAGATATTTTTATATTTCTCTAATTGTCAGTAAATTGGGGTTCTGGCAGCGCTTTGAGCAAGTGTTTGATGCAGCCACAGAGCCCTTGAAAGGGCACCCAGGGTTTGATTCAAACCACTGCAGCCCTGGCACTTGTGACATCCATCCGTGGATGTCTTTGTCCGCTCGGATGCGGCCCCAGCAGGATCCTTCCAGCTCGGAAAAAGCACTTTTAGCATTCAGCTGGGTCAACAGGAGCACCAAAAAAAAGGAGGAAAAAGGCACGGGATGAAAACCTGATCCCATTGAAGGCTCTGGCAGGCTGCAGCACGGGGTCGGGCTTCAGCCTCTGCCCCAGTTTTGGAGCTTTTGTAGGATCACAGGGACACTCAGGGAATATTTGGCACAATTGCACCGAGGCCACGCACGGAAATTTCTCTCCTCTGAGCACAGATTTTTCTGCTCCTCGGGATTTGTCAGCCCAATAGTTTTATACTGATGAGCACCACTACTGTAACCACACATTTTTCTGTAAAATAAAGGATTTCAAGGGTTTTTCCAGAGGAATTGAGGGCAGCTTTGTTCTTTCTTCCCCAGTGGAAGGTGATTTTCTCCTGCCAGCATTTGTGTTTGATGGAGAGCTTGAAAATGGAATTAAGAATATGTAAAAAATACAGGAAAATCACCGGAATAAGCATTTACTACACATGAAATAAATAAATAAAGAGCAATTCCTCAAAATCAGGCAGCCTGTGGGAATATTTTGATCTCCTGGGGTTCTCATCCCTAAACTCTGTCCCCAAGGGCCACATCCAGACTCCTCTGGGACACTTCCAGAGTGACTCCACCACCTCCCCAACCACTCTGGCAGGGAAAAAAAAATTCTAAAATCTAAACTGAACCTTCCCAGGAAATTCCTGTTCTACATCACCTGATAAAATTGTTGTCACTTTTTCCTGTAGTTGGAAAATGTTTGGATTGCTGTGGTTAGAGAGGATCAAGGGACTTCTCCTGTCAACTTTAGGAGACCTAAACAATTCAGAATTCCCTGTCTGGTTTTCAGCCAAGCTCATGCTCCTCACCCCTTTACCTTTGCCAAGTTCCCAAATTTTAAGAAAATCTCAGTCTTTGGGGAAAAACTGAGGTTGTGTCTTACCCTGGATGGGGATTGGGGTTAAATCCCCACTTCCTTGGGGCCGGATTTATTGGGAATAATGAAGTGGTTAATGAGTGACAGCAACAGAGCCCACAAATGTGATATCACTCTCACAATTCCTTAAATCTCCAAGATAGATGGAATTTCACTTTCTCTTTTTTTACATATAATGAATTCCCTCTTTGGCCTCTACTCTGTTCTTTTTCCCCTTTTTGCAAGGAGAGATGGAGCAAACTCATCCAAACATCCCAAACCCATCAAGGTTGGAAGAAATCTTCAGGATCATCCAATCCCACAATCACCACCCCTAATTCATGTCCTTATCATGTTGACAGTGATCCCCAGAGCATTCACCAGTTATTGATAAGATATGGGATCAAGTATTCAATTTTTTTATAATTAATTCACGTTAAAGTTTCTTTATGGTCTCTGCCAACCAGGGCCTGTTTTGATGTTTGGAATAATTTAGGAATATTCAGCTTGATTGGATTTTTGTATTTTCCCCCCTCTCACTGGAGTAGCTTTGCTTTAGTGACACATAAAAATGCCTAAAAAAAAGTAAGTGCAGCTTAAAGACATGAGAAATATGAACAGCAGGAACCAAATTTTCACACAAACACTGGACTGAGTTGATAGAATTTTCAGTCCAACATTTTTCAGAATCCCTGGGGCTGGCAAAGCCCTCCCAGCCCAGGGAGTCCCAGCTGGGCCCCATGCCCACCTTGTCCCCAGCCCAGAGCACTCAGTGCCACCTCCAGGGGACACCTGCAGGGATGGGCACTGCAAAGCTCCCTGGGCAGCCCCTGCCAGGGCCTGAGCACCCTTTCCATGGGGAAATTGCTGCTGCTGGCCCAGCTGAGCCTGCCCTGGCAGCACAATTAAGTTGGTGCCCACGGGATTGATTTGGATCTGCACCTGACCCTCCATCCCACGCCAAAATCCCGATTTCCAACACTCCCAACAGGAATCCTGGTGATTCATTCCACATGGCAAGAAGCTGGAAGAGAGTGGGGATTGTTTTTGTTGTCCTGCTTGCTCTCGGAGCCCTTTTATGTACAAGCTATCGATGAGCTGCATCTTTGAAACCTTGATTTTCTTCGCACACAAATTCTTTGTACGCCCACGGTTCACATTTATCCTGGAGTGGTGCAACAGCTCTGGGAGAATTTGTGGCTTCAGGAAGCCACTCCAGACTATAAACAGAGTGGGAGTTTTCCTCTGTGTTGAGGGAAACTCATCTCTTCCAGCTTTTCCCACAGAAATTCAGCCGCCGCTCCGAGCGTGAGGCCACCTGAGCCAACGGACACGGCGAGGAAGTCACAGATTCGGAGAGACTGGGAGCCTAAACCAGCCCAAACCCTAAATGTCCTTAGGCACAGGTGTCACCACAGGGCACAGAGCCAAAATTCAGCTCCTGTTGGTTGTGGGCCACCCCCAGAGCCCTGGCTCAGGCCCAGGAGGAGCCGTTGCTTCTTCTTCACAGAATCCCAGAATAATGAGGTTGGAAGAGACCTCTAAGATCAAGTCCAGCCCATGCCCTAACACCACAACCAGACTATAGCACCAAGTGCCAAGTCCAGCCTTTTTTTAAACCCACCCAGAGATGGTGATTCCACCACCTCCCTAGGAAGACAATTCCAGTATTTTATTATTCTTTCAGTGAAAATCTTTTTCCTAATATCCAACCTGCACCTTCCTGACGAAGCTGAGGCTGTGTCCTCTTGTTCTGCCAGTGCTGCCCGGTGGAAGGGCTCAGACATCAGGCCTGGGGTTGTTTGGGGTGGCTCTGCTCTAGGGCAGGGTTAAATTAGTCACAAATAAAGTAGGAGCCACGCCAGGGGGGAGGTTTGGTGCTGGTGAAAGGCTGACCAGTAAGAGCAGCACTGGTTTTAATGGGTGTGAGCTCAGGCTGGGGCCTTGTTAATTTAGGTTTTCCATAAACAGGGAAATCATGGAGTGGTTTGGGTTGGAAGGGACATTAAATCCCACCCTGTGCCACCCCTGCCATGGCAGGGACACCTCCCACTGTCCCAGTGTCCAACCTGGCCTTGGGCACTGCCAGGGACCAAAGGCAGCCACAGCTGCTCTGGAAAAAAAAAATAACCCTCCACCCTTTCGCATCACTTTTTAAAGGTTCTCCTCCCATTTTTCAAGGATTGTCCCATGTCTTACACTGCACTTGGGGGATTCAATGCACAGTAGAGTGAAATTTTATTGTAGATAATGGCTAGAGATAAAATTAAATCAGTTTTGTACTATTTAGAAACCAGGGAATATTGCCTGGAGAAGGAATTAAATTGATAGCACAACTAAAAGTGTGTAGCTCCAAAGTTTTACAGGCTGGTTCTAAAATACATGTTGGAAAATTTGGGATAGAATAGTTTTCCTTGTTCTAAAAACAGATTGAATTCTACACGTGACTTTCTGGTCAGATATAAATAATAGACCCTGATAGATCTTATTACTTCTTCGCAAAAATAAAATATCTAAACCTTCTAGCAACACAAATAATTTCTTTCTCTTTGTCCTGTTTTCCTCTAATAAAGGCACAGGGATATTTTTTTTCCCATATAATTTATGGAAAAAAGGAAAACAGTCTTTGTATTGGAAAATCAGATGCATAAACAGCATCCTGAGTCAGCTTCTCAGCATGAAGGGATTTAACAGAGTCAAGAAATCACAGAATGGGTTGGGAGGGACCTAAAATCATCCAGTGCCACCCCTGCCATGGCAGGGACACCTCCCACTGTCCCAGGCTGCTCCAGCCCCAGGGTCCAACCTGGCCCTGGGCACTGCCAGGGATGGGAGTTTATTCCACAAGTCTCCCATGCAAAACAAGTGCTGTGAACTGGGGTCAGACACAGAGGTTTGTGTTGGTCTGAGGCTGGAAATGAAAAAAGCTGCTCCTAATGTAGGATAAAAGAACAAGACTAAATAAAAAATATCACTGTTTTGCTTGGAAATGTTTTGTGTCTCTCACTTTTGATCCGAAATCATTTGGCACTTTCGTAAACTTTATCCTTTTATTTCCCTGAAATCCAATTAAGTTCAACAATAGCCTTGGGCTGTGGTTTCCAGAAGCACCTGGGTCACAGAGCTGCTGAAATCCCACTTTTAAAGAGCTTGGGGAAATCCATTAGAAATCTGGGACGTTGCAGGGCATCCCTGTGGAAAGGACAAGTTTTTAGGGGGACTTGGAGTGACATGGAATGGCTTTAAACTGAAAGAGGGCAGGGCCGGATGGGAGATTGGGAATTGGGAATTGTTCCCTGGCAGGGTGGGCAGGGCTGGGATGGAATTCCCAGATTCCCCTGGATCCCTGGCAGTGCCCAAGGCCAGGTTGGACACTGGGGCTGGAGCAGCCTGGCACAGTGGGAGGTGTCCCTGCCATGGCAGGGGTGGCACTGGGTGGGATTTGGAGTCCCTCCAACCCAAACCATTCCACGATTCTATGAAATTAAGTAAAAAAGATCCAGGCTCTTTCCCTTTACTTGCAGGATCACCATAAAAATGGCTTTGCTGGGATGATGCAAAGATAATTCAAACTGCAGCCAGACCCAAAAACCCTGACTTTGGGACTCTCTCTTATTCTCAGGCTCCGTGGCTGCTTTGTCAGCAGCACCTTCATGCTTTAAACCAAGCCTAACCAAAGAACAGAAAAAAGTAATCCTGGGGAAAGCGTACTTGACAGCTTGAGGAAGGAGGGAGGGATTTGTTGCCTTTTTTGTTTTCCAGGAGTGTGGTTTTGTGTTGTTTTTACCTCTGAAGTGCAGAGCATGTCCCAGGTTTTTCAGGCATTTCTGGTGTTTGCTGATAGACATAACCAGGGATTATCAGGCAGGTGACAATTCCAGGGATCCAGGGGCAGCCACAGCTTCCATGGGCAACTGGTTCTGATGCCTTGTGAAGGCTGAGCTGGAGCAGAGCTGGCAGAGCTACAGAATAAATCAGAGATTTATTCAAGGATCTCCTCCATGGATCCACCTTGGGCAGCACCAGAGCCCAGCCAGGGCTGCACCCAAATGACCCAAAATGGTCCCAAAATGCACGAGCGCTCCCGGGGCTCTCCCTGGGATCAGTTCTGCTCCATTGGCACCTTGGAGTTCATTGTCCCATTCCAGCTCCAGCCCATCAGTCCCACCCTGCTTGTTTTTCTCTCTCCAGCCCACGCTGTTTGTGCTCCTGGACTGAGGTTTGGATCATTTGTCCTTGGTGCCCAGCTGGAGCAGGAATTGTTTTGTCTCTGCTCTGTGCACAGAGCTCAGCATCCCATCATGTGAAGCCCAGACCCACACACTAAATCAGCACAGAACCTGAAAAATAGAAAAGCTCAAACCTGAGGCATCAGATGCAACAGTGAAATCCAGGATGGTGTAACAGGGAACATCACACCCTGGAAAATTGTTGAGTTGTTCCCCTGCTGGTCCACCCCCATCTCAGGCAATTTTTCCATGTTTCATGTTAGTGACCACATCTTCCTTTTCCTCCTGCTGGGACATGGAGAAACTTATAATAAACTGAAAAATATAAAAGCTACAACCTGAGGCATCAGTTCCAGTGCTTCACCATCCTCCCAGGGAATGATTTCTTCTTAATATCCCACCCAGCCCTGCCCTCTGGCAGTGGGAGCCATTCCCTGTGTGCTGTCCCTCCATCCCTGGAAATTGTCTCTCTCCAGCTTTCCTGGGGCTCCTCCAGGCCCTGCCAGGCCACCCTGAGCTCAGCCCAAAGCTTCTCCTGTGCAGGTGAACAATCCCAGCTGTGCCAGCCTTTCCTGCCAGCAGAGCTGCTCCATCCCTCTGCTCATTCTGGAGCCTCCTCTGGGCTCTCTGCAGCAGCTCCAGCTCCTCCTGGGCTGGGACAGCTCTGCAGGTGGAATCACAGGATGAGGGATCAGGAATGGTTTGGGTTGAAGGGAACCTCAAATCATCTCATTCCACCACTGCCATGGCTAGGGTCACCTTCCAGCCTGGACATGGAGTTCCAAGGAGATTCAGGACAAAGACAAAGAAATAAAGTCAAGTTTTTCTCTTCATTCCAATTTTTTTTTTTTTCATCCCAAACCATGCAAGTAGAAAACAAACCATGAAGGTTGGAGTTTTAATCAAAATCAGAGAGGGAAGAGCAAATCATCCAGTGCCACAAATCCAGGTTGCTCTGCTGCCTGTGGCAGCTTCCTCCAGCCAAAGATCCACTCCAGGAGCACCTTCACAAGGACAGTTTAATTATTTAGAAGAGATGAAATACTCTTCACAATTAAAAAAAAAAAAAAAGAAGATAAAAGGAAAAAAAAAAAAAATGGAGAGTGGAATAAAAAGCAGCAATACCTTGCAGGTTTGTTGGAAAATCCCCCAGCAAATGAAGTGTTTAACAGAGGGATCCCATTTCCGGGGGTGACAGGAGGAGACAGATTAGGAGCAGAGAGAAATGAAAAAAAGGGCCACAACTGGAATGCTCTTAAGGAAGACGAAGTGTCCTGGGCAGCTCCCGGGACTGCCAAAGGAAATGAGGGAAGAAAAGAAGAAATGAGCAGAGCCCGGAGGGATTTGTTCCAATTGCCCCCGTGACAGGTTGGGAGCACAGGGAAGGAGCAACACAACGGCCAGAATGATTTCATCCCTGAATCTTGATTATCCAGGGGTCATGGGATGCTGCAGGTAGTCAGAATCCACTTGGCTCCAAGTGATTTCCTGGCGAAAATAGTTTTGTGGGATTTAATGAAGTCGTGAGCTCGTATTTGCAAGGACTCGTTTCACTGGAGTTGGCCCAGGTGGATTGGGATGAGGGGCGCTGGTGCTTCCCAGCTCTCTGGAAATCCTGGGAGATGTTGTTAAAGCTGTCTGGGAAAGGCTTTTCCCATCTTGCAAAACATTTTTTTGGGTTTTTTATTTCTTTTCCCGCCCTGATTCAAAATGTTAAACAAAGCTTTGCAACGTTTTGTTCTGATTAGGGACAAAAAAATTTAAAAAAAATACTAAAGAGGGGAATAAAGAAGGAGAAAAATTGACTCACTTGGATGTGTTCAAGTCAGGAAAACTCAATTTTTGGGCAGAATTTGGCTGCAGGTAAAGGTTTCACCTTACCCTTCAGTTTTCTCTGCTTTCCCAAGGCTTTCCACAAAATTCTGCTGCTGCTGTCCTTTGCCTCAAGTTTCATTTTTCTCTTCCAAATGAATATTCTTTGAAGAAAAAATCATACAAATAAATTATCAGGGCTGTTATAAATGAGAATTTTACTGAAGAATTGAAGTCCTACAACAGATGGAGCTCACAGAGGAGCTGTAGAGAAGGATTAGCCAGTGTTTATGAAGTATTTTGAAAATAACACTTAATATTCCATAATCCATAACCTGTGCGTTCAAAAAATGAGGATTTCATGACCCTTAGGAATTGTCCTGCAGCCTTGTAAATCCCATTTTCCACCTGGTGTTAAGTCAGTGATTTCAACGCTGTTCCATCAGGCAGGAACTTTTTTCCTGGTGGTTTCCAGCACTTCATTTCCCCCTCTCTGCCTGATAAAATCATTAAGTAGAGGAGGATTGGGTGTGAAATAAAACAGGAAATTATAAAGTGACATTCTGCAGGGAGGCAAGGGGACAGGCTGACTCCAAGCCAAACATTCTTAATGACTCTTCAAGAACTTGATGTCAGAATTGGTTTTAAATCATATTTTAAGCCTGGAGCTTTGGTATTATCAGAGAGTGACTTTAATTATGAGATTAAATCTCTTGTAAGAATTTCAGGGACTAACCCAGCCACACTCCCTGACATCTTTCACATTTATTTAGACTTAAAACAACTTTACACCTGATTTCCCCAGCTCCTGGAGTCTGTGCTTGATTCCCATTGCTGGCATGGCAAAGAGCAGCCAGGGAAAACTGGGAATGAAATCTGAATTTTCAGTCAGACCTTTTAAAGAAAATTCAGAAGAGGAGCACAGAGAACTCCCAGGATCCCTGTGTTTTCCTGGCAGAGCAATCTGATGTGAGAGGGAACTTTATTAGTGCAGCACAATCAACAAAATCTGATTTTCAAAGCAATCCTGCCAAGCTGGGCTCGGTGAGGAAGCTCAGCAGAGCTGGGTTTGGGCTGGACAACACAAAGAGGAGAAATTCAGGACATCTTTCAGCTGAGGTGCAGCTGAAAATGAGGATTGCAGGGAGGAAAAGGCCAGGATCACACCTGGGTCAGCCTGGTCTGGTGGAAGGGCTGTGTTTAATGGCAGGGCAAGAGTCCTGCCACTGTGATAAATGGGAATATTGGCATGGAATCATGGATGGGTTTGGGATGGAAGGGACCTTAGAGGTCATTTTGTTCCAGGCCGGGACAGCTCCCACTGTGCCAATGTCCAACCTGGCCTTGGGCACTGCCAGGGATCCAGGGGAATCTGGGAATTCCATCCCAGCCCTGCCCACCCTGCCAGGGAACAATTCCCAATTCCCAATATCCCATCTAACCCTTCAGCTTAAGGCCATTCCCCCTTTTCCTGTCACTCCTTGCCCTGGTGAAAAGTCCTCCTGCAGCTTTTTTGGGGATTCCCTTTTGTTCACTTTTCCTTTGCTCTTTCTTTCCTGTCGTTTTTCCCTAAACTTTGTGGTGACAAAGGCAAACTTGCTTTTTGTTCCCAGGATCCCCGGGGCTGGCAAAGCCCTCCCAGCCCAGGGAGTCCCAGCTGGGCCCCATGCCCACCTTGTCCCCAGCCCAGAGCACTCAGTGCCACCTCCAGGGGACACCTGCAGGGATGGGCACTGCAAAGCTCCCTGGGCAGCCCCTGCCAGGGCCTGAGCACCCTTTCCATGGGGAAATTCCATCTGATTGTGGAATTCTGTGTGTTTTTCCTCAGCAGAAAAGACTCCAAACACCATCACTGGAGCAGCTGCAAATCCTCGTTTGATGAGAACACGAGATGAAGAGAGAGAGGAGGGGACAGGAGGTGTCTAATGAACACTAAAACACCTTTAATTTATGGGAAGCCCCCTCAGGTCTCCTTCAGCATCCTGGAGAATTTAGAGGGAAATTAAAGGGATGGAAACTCAGCCCCAAAAGAGACCCTTAAGTGCTTTCCTCCCCCATGAGCATCACAGAGAGGAAAAGGAGAGAGGAGCAGCAGCTTCAGAGAAACAAAGGATAAAGTGCTGCTTTCCCTGGAGCTCAGGAGCTGCAAGGAGGGATGGAGAGAGAAGAAGAAACATCTGGAAGCAAGGAAAAGCCCCACATTCCTGTTTTTTTTGTACAACACAAGCAAGGGATGTATTTCCTTGAACCAAATCTCTCTGCTGTGTTTGTGAATGTTTACCGGCGTGTTCAAGCTCAAAATCAAGGGGAAAACTTCAGTTGAAAAGACACAATTTATAGGAATAGGTGGAGGGAAAACTGGGATTTGGCATTGGAATGCTGGGAGTTGCTTTTAACTTCAGTTATGACCAAAACTACCATAAAAATGAAGAAGTAACTTAAACAAGAATAGAGCAACACAACAGATGGGGTTCACCCTCTCAATGCTTCCAGCTCCTGACAATATTCCATTAAAAATAGTGAAGGAAAAAAGAAACTTATCCACAAGTCAAAATGAAGATTTTAAGCCTGAAAACATGGATTTATTGATCAGCTTCACCTCCTGAGTGCAGCCAGGTTAGCTCAGGTTTCTGCCTTGTCCCAAGGGAAAGGAGGAGAGGAAATGGCCTCAAGTGGCACCAGGGGAGGCTCAGGTTGGAGATGGGGAAAGAAAATTTCCCTGGCAGAGTGGCCAGGCCTTGGGATGAGCTCCCAGGGAGGTTTGGAATTGTCCCCAAGGAGTCTGGATGTGCCCCTGGGGACAGGGTTTGGGTGATGCTGGTGGGGCTGGGTGATCCTGGAGGTCCCTTCCCACCTTGATGAGTCTGGGATTTCACATGAAACACTCCCAATTACAGCAGCTTTCCTTGCAGAGTGGGTGAAAAAGCAAGAGCAGCCCCAGAGTCACAAACCAAATTCCCATTATTTGTTCCAGCCCTCTTCTCCCACCGAAGGAAAGAAGGAGAAAAAAAAAAAGCACAAGAAAAGTGGCATCAATAAAATGAAAAATGCTCAAAATGTAAAAAACTCCTGATTGATAACAAATAATCAAATTTTACACAATTCCAGTTGTATTTAATCACTCCTGAATAGGATCTCCCAGAGGATCTGCCCCTGGATCCCTGGAAATGTCCAAGGCCAGGTTGGACAGGGCTTGGAGCCTCCTGGGATAGGGAAAGGTGTTCCTGCTTCGAAGAGGAACCTTAAAAATCATCTTCTTGTGGGCAGGGACACCTCAAACATTAAAGACATTTAAAAATGTGAAGGTGTTTTTAGTGTGGGATAAAACTGACATTTTCCCAAGGATGTTCCAGCTCCTTGGGATCTTGGGATTGTGTGGAGGTGCTGGAAGAAAAGGAAAATTAATTTCTTCCGTGCAGCTCTGGTCCTGGAAGGAGAGCAGGAAAACTGCCTCCAATTCTGAGCACCAAACAGATCAGCCACCACCAAAAATTCCTAAATCCTTGCTCCAGGCCCTTCCCAGCCAGCAGCTCTGCTCCCAAACCTCTCCTCACTTCTCCCTGGGCTCTCCTCTGTTTCTGGGAAGGTTTTGGGGGGCGTTGCTCTTTACTTGCATTGAAAACCTCTCCCTCTTCTCCTTCAGTCCCTGTGCCCAGCTGGACCTTCCAAGACCAGGAGAGAGGATTTCCCCTCCTGGGCACCCATCAGTTCCCGGCACAGCCCCAAGGAATGCCAGGGCTCAGTGCCAGCCCCATGCCAGGGGAGCAGGATTTGTGCCCTCCTGGGCCCACGCTCATCAGACACTCCAAGCCCTGGAAATGGCTGCAGCGCTCTTTAATTGGCATCATTACCTCAGATAATGTTTTCTAATTAGATTATTGATTTCCCCTCCCCCCCCCCCCCACTCCTTATTCTTTTTAATGGATTCCCCTTCCAGTTGTCCATGAGGAGTGGGGATGGATCTCCAGGGAAACTCTTCCAGCACACAGGTGTTTCACTCCGTGTTGGCTCCCTAATTAGCCAGGAGTAAAATTGTTTGTGGGATGGCAGGAAGAACAAGAGCTGTCGTGTTCCACTAAAGTGAAACATTAATTCCTGCTCTGGAATAACAGGGAGAATAATTCCCAGAGGGTTTTCGTTTTTGTTTTTGTTTTTTTTGTCCTGCTTCACAAGTCAGAGGAGCTGCCTACAGAGATAAGAAAGAGATCTTGTATCCTGCCCAAATTTAAAAAAAAAAAAATCTTGATTCTTTGAAACAGCAAAGAGTTTGGTTTGAGTTTGGTTTGAAGAGCCTTCTATGCAAACTCAGGGCGAGTGCCCCACAGCCAGGGCAGAGTCATGGATCAGGAGGATCTGCTGGAAGGCAAATCCAAGGGGATCCTCCCTCACCTCCAAACCAGGCACAGGTTGTGGCTGCCCCATCCCTGGAAGAGTCCAAGCCCAGGTTGGAACAACCTGGGACAGTGGAAGGTGTCCCAGGGATTGGAATGAGATCATCTTGAAGGTCCATTCCAGGCCAAGCCATTCCATGATTCCATGAAGCTTCTGTAATTCCCACAAACTCCATTTCTCCACAAGTAATTTCCTGTCCAGGTGTGAGGATCGAGTGTTCAAATGGTCAAAGTGTGCAGCTCTTGTGGGAACACCTTTGGATAACCAGGATGAGCAACAGCTTTTCCACATGGGCTTGGAAAACCCACAGCCCTCTGGAGCTGGGAAATGCTGTATCCATCTCCTAAATCCTCGTGTTTTGTGGGAGAAAAATCATCCGTTGGATGGTTTTAAAGTGTATTTAAACTGGTGACAGAGAAAATCTGCCCTTTCTCTCAGCTCATCCCAGAATTATCAAGGGTGGAAAAGATCTCCAAGCTCTGCCAGTGCCATCATCATCACCCTAAATCACATCCCCAAATTGGATATTCTGAATACCTAGTGTTACTTTGCTCCCAGTTAAAGACAGACAGAAAATACTTGGTTTTGGTGGGAATTTATAAATAAATCTTGTGGCTTCCCAGGTTAGTTAGAGAGAAAACTTGTCAATCAATTTTACTAATCCTCATTAAAGCGCTTTTCATGGATAATAAGGCAAATTCCTCTCTCCCAAATGGGTGAGGTGTCACAAATCTATCTTGCCAACATGGAAATCCAGCAGCTCCATCCCTGGAGCTATCGGGAATCCCATCAGGACCTCATGAGTCTCTGTCTGGAATAAACACTGAGTGGGAAAAGGCTCAAGGGATTCACAGCCAGACACTCACAGAGCAGGGAATACCAGCATGAAATTGGGATAAGGTAACTGAGGATATGGGATATTAAATGGGCTCTATTGAGCTGAGCTACACTTCAAACCCACTTCTGTTTTTAAGCTTTAATATTGTATTTTGCAATGTGTTTTTGTAGGGGTTGGATACCCCAAAGCCCTTTCCAAATCGTGCCTATAATTCCTTCCAGACATTTTTGCATCTTTAAATCCCAGTTGTGATGCAGTGACAGGACAAGAGGTGCCCCATCAGCCCCAGATCCTGGTCAGATCAGGGCATTTCCCCGAGGATGTGGCAGCAGGGATTCCCAGTGGTTCCAGTGCCTGTGGAACTGCCTCATTCGATTTAGCACAAATAACCTGCAGGTTTTAGCAGTTTTCTGACTTTCAGGAGCTTTGGCACCCCTGAGAAAGCAAATTCCACCTGCCTTGGTGCTCTGGCAAGAGGATTTCCAAAAGTCCAGGGGATCAGCATCAGGAGCTGAGCCCTTGCTCTGCCACCCCAGGAACTGAGGGCTCTGTGAGAGCCCAACCAGGCTTCAGGTCACAGAATTCCAGAAACATCAAGGCTGGAAAAGCCCTTTGGGATCACCCAGCCCCACCAGCATCACCCCAACCCTGTCCCCAAGGCCACATCCAGACTCCTCTGGGACAATTCCAGTGACTCCAAACCTCCCTGGGAGCTCATCCCAAGGCCTGACCACTCTGCCAAGGAAATTTTCTTTCCCAATCTCCAACCTGAGCCTCCCCTGGTGCCATTTGAGGCCATTTCCTCTCCTCCTTTCCTTTGGGACACGGCAGCAGAGCCCGACCCCCCTCACTGTCCTCTCCTGGCAGGAGCTGGAGAGAGAATTTGGAGGAACAGCTCAGATCCAGAAAAATCCAGGAAGGGACCCTGGGGCACCTGAAGCAGCCCCAGATGTGCAGGCAAAGCATCCCTCCCTCCATCCTTGCACACCTGGAATGGAGCTCATGGACTAAGGGTTGGCTCCCTCTGGAAATAATTCCAGCTCCAAATACTCCCTGAGCAACCTGGGATAATGGAAGAGGTCCCTGCCTGTGGTAGTGGCTTGGAACAAGATGGACTTTAAGATCCCTTCCCATCCAAACCATTCCGGCATTCCATGAATGTTCATGAAACTCCAAAAACAATCTTAGAAGGAAACCCTTAAAATTATTTTTAAATTATAAATATTTACTAATGATTCAAAATTATTTTCCAGGTGTTTGACCCATGCAATGAGCAGGTGGAAAATAATTTGTGTCCTGCAACCAAATGCTCCCTATTGCAAAGAGATGAAGCCCAGCTCTGTTTTCTTTTTTCCTTGTGGCCTGAACCAAGAAAACCATCAGGAATGTTGTGGGCTCTGTAGCACAGAATGAAACGAGAAATTTCCACAGAACTTCCCATGAAATGAGAAAATTCCACAGAAGTTCTCATGAAATGAGAGCATTCCACAGAAATGAAGAATTTCCATGAGGAAAATCAAGTGCCTCAAGCAATTTCGGCCCCAGCTGCAAGGAAAAACAGGATCTGGGAAGTTTGAGGACCATCCTGGTGGGTTTGGAAATGTACAAACTCTGATAGTCGTGTAAAATTTGGGATATTTTGGAGAAGTAAATCAGCTTCTTCTTTACAAGATTGGGTTCCTGAGGAAGTTGTCATCTTCTGGTGAAAAACAACAAGTTATTAGTGGGTTTTAAGCCATTATTCAATAAAATTCAGGACATATCACTACAATTCCTCATGAATACATGGAATTAACTCCAATGAACACCTGTGATTATACCGTGGCAATGGAGAAACTGAGAATTTGGGTTGATAAATCCACAGGCCAAGCACATAAGGATAAAAATCAAAATAAATCATTGTTTTATTCCATGTTTATGCAGCCCAGCCTTGAAGGGCTCCTCAGTCCTGACATTCCAACTTTCCTGAGGTGTCACTGAGGGGGTTCAGTCTGGAGAAGAGGAGCACGGGGGGGCTTCACTGCTCTCCACAAATCCTTGACATGGAAACAGCCTGAAAACATCAGCTTTGGGACATACCATGCTTGGTTTGGTGCGAGTGGCATTTCTTTATGTTATTTTTACCAACCAAAATCGAATATCACAATTGATGACACAGGCAGAATGGGAACTTCAGACAAAGTTTTTAGAATTACGAGGTGCAGAAAGCAGCCCCTGACTTTCTAAACTCCTTCTCAGAGAGGAAGCTGGGTGAACATGGACCCAATCTTAGCCCCAGAATAATAAACAGTTTATATTTAAATGATTATATAGATGTAATTGAACTTTTATACAACTTTGTCCCTCCAGATTAAGAATGGCAATCCAAATATATTAATATAAAAATATCATGAAAATTATTAGATTAAAAACCTTAATCAGAATTATTTACTGCAGAGTAGTAACGGTAGCTACTGACAGATTGCACTATATTGAAGCGATTAAATTAATATAACGATTAATTAAATTAATATACCAATTATTGTGTAGACACTGATGGCACTCACCCAGAGCAAGGAAAGGGGGCTAAATTTGTGCTCATTCTTAAAGGAATTCCCCGCTCCTGGGGGGAATCTCTACGAAAGGGAACGTTCAAACTGTGTTTTTATGGGATAAAGCGTCAGTCAGCTGTCCCAGGCAGCCGCGGCAGCTCAGCAGCTTTAGATAAGCTATCAATACTTTCCCTTGTTGGCTCCTTTATCAGGGCCGTTATCAGCTGGGCCACATCTTCACCTCATTAGCAGGGTGATTAACTCCGGGATTGATGAGCCAGGCTGCTCTCGGGGTTATTCAGCACCAAAACGCTGCCCCCTCCTCCTTCAGCACTGACAGCTTTTCTTTAAGGTGTTGTTTGAGTCGGTTTTTCCCTCTCCGGGCACAGCATCCCTGTCCCATCCTGGTTTTAGGGAGGCGGGATAGGCACGGAACGGAACAGCTTCTTATTTTTATTTTTTTTTCCTTTTTCTTTTTTTTCTTTTTTTTTTCTTTTTCTTTTTTTCTTTTTTCTTTTTTCTTTTTCTTTTTTTTTCTTTTTCTTTTTTTTTCTTTTTCTTTTTTTTTCTTTTTCTTTTTTTTCTTTTTATTTTTTTTTCCTTTTTCATTTTTTTTTTCTTTTTTTTTTCTTTATATTTTTTCTTTTTTCTTTTTTCTTTTTCTTTTTTTTCTTTTTCTTTTTTTTTCTTTTTCTTTTTTTTCTTTTTCTTTTTTTCTTTTTTCTTTTTTTTCTTTTTCTTTTTTTCTTTTTCTTTTCTTTTTCTTTTTCTTCTTTTTATTTTTCTTTTTCTTTTCTTTTTCCTCTTTCCCCTTTCCCCTTTCCCCTTTCTCCTTTCTCCTTTCTCCTTTCCTCTCCTTTCTCCTTTCTCCTTTCCTCTCCTTTCTCCTTTCCTCTCCTTTCTCCTTTCTCCTTTCCTCTCCTTTCCCCTTTCCTCTCCTTTCCCCTTTCCTTTCCCCTTTTTCCATTCCTTTTTCCTTTTCCCAACAATTGTAAGGGATTAAATGCCTAAACTCCGAACCGACGGAGCCTTGGCTCCCTCCTCAGGATGCTGGATTCACCCCAACTTTGAAGGAGGAAGGAACCTTCCTGGATTTCAGAGGGTGCTGGGGAGGAATCTGGGCTTTGCCAACAATTCTCTGTCTCCCACCTTTTCCTCTCCCCTTTTCCCAAACGATCTCTGGAGGTGTTTGATGGGGCTTGGAGCAACGTGGGACCGTTCAAGGTTCCTCTAGCCCAAACCATTCCACGATTCCCTGATTTGATGATTCACAGCATCCCTCGTGGAGCTGCACACGAGCTCAGATCCTTGCTCCCTGTCATGCCTGAAATCCCTCTGGCATCCCCACACATTCCCTTTGCTCTTTCCTGGAAAAGCCCTTGATTTATTCTTTACGGAGGGATGTTTCCCTTCTCCTTTTCCAAGGGTTTGCTGTCTGCATGTTTATTGTTTTCCTCGGTGATCTGGGAGACCCTACAACCTGACCTAATCGTAACCCTGGTTTCCTGTTGCAGATAAAATACTGTTAAATGCCTGACGAAGACAAAAACCCACAACACCCCCCCCTCAAAAAAAACCAAACAAACAAAATTAAAAAAAAAAAAAAAACACCAAAAAAAAATCAAACCAACCAGCTGCTGTTTTTCACTGCGGTAAAGAGAGTAAACAGCTCGTGCTGGAACTCTGAGAGAGTTTTGAAGACAAATGTTCTGTCACACGTTTTGTGCGCTGTCATTTTTTTATTATTAGGGAAAAACAGAGGATGTTTCTGAGCCACCCAGGCCAAGATAAACACAGGGAAATGAGTTGTTTTAAGGGGGTAGGACTGGAAATATGTGTGCTGAAGAGTGGGGACAAGTTCAGGATGCTGCAGGAGGAGCATCCATAGAATCCCAGAAAGGTTTGGGTTGGAAGAGACCTTAAAGCCCATCCCATTCCGTCTGCCACTATCCCAGGTTGCTCCAAGCCCTGTCCATGCTGGCCTTGGACACTTCTAGGGATGGGAAATCCACAACTTCTCTGGGCAACATTGCAGATTTTCCTTGATTTTTCCTGGTTTAAGATCATATTTTCCACTTCTTACTTATCCCACGAGGTCCCTTCTAAATAGTCACAAGAACATTCAGATATAATTGTAAACACACAACCCCATTCAAGCCTTTCCAAGGAGGATTTTGGGAAAAAAAATTCTCTCCTTCCATGATAAAAAAGAAAATCAGTTGTTTTATGGTTTTTTTTTTTTTCCTTTAAAACTCCATTTATTTTAAGACAACCACAGCAGCACAGCTCTAGGGGAAATACAGTGAGAGTGACCACAAGGTTTGGACTTAAAGCCAAACTTCTCCCAAGGGGAAGCACGAAAAAGCCAAACTTCCATATTGGCTAATCAGGCAAACAAACCTCAGGCATGAAACTGGAGGTGGAGTTCATGGCCAGCATTTTGGTGCAGGATTCCATGTTTATTTAATTGCTGTTGATATGAGTTTTCCTCCTTTTCTGCCCTGCCTTTGGGTGCTGGTGGGGGATGTGGAGCTGTCACAGGTGCAGAGAACTGTTGCTATTCCTCATCCAAAACCTTCAAAGCCAGGTTGGATGGGGCTTGGAGCAACCTGGGATAGTGGAAGGTGTCCAGGTGGAACTGGATGATTTTTAAGATCCCTTCCAACCTAAAACTTCTGTGATTTGATGGAAAATCTAAGAGAAAACATCATAATAAAATGTATGCCAGACGACTTTCTTTCTGAAGTGCTGCTCCAGAGCCAACTGAGAGTCCAATAATTTCTAAGAGTTAAGAAGTGGCAGCAGGATGGGAATGAGAGAAGAAAACTGAAGGCAAGATAACAGCTAAATGTGTGGTTTGACTGAGTTCAGTATTAATTTAGGATATTGTGGTCATTTCAGACAGAGAGAAGGAAAGAAAAGGGTGGGGAGTGCTGCAGAGATGATTCTACTAAAAGCTAATTTCTATGTTATCACTGGAGAATGGATTTGATGCAGCCACACCTCTCCCATTTGGAAAAGAAAAGTGCATTTTCCATTTTGAAACTGATTTCTTGAAGTCTCAAATGTCAGTGGCAAAAGCATCTTCAATTGCTAAAGAAATGTGTCTGAATTGATTATTTCATCTGCTCTTCTCAATCTGTGCAGGACCAGATATAAACTCAAGGAGTTCCTGATCAAATCTAAAGGTTTCACTACAGCTCTTCTCAAAGTGCTCCATCAGGGTGAGTTGGTAGTGGAGTTCATGTCTCATTTTCCAAGAAACACAGGTTGAGAACTCCAAGTCAGTTTTTCCCCAAGTTACAGAGAAACAAAAGGGAAAACTCTCTGATTTTGAACTGCCACCATAAAATCTTCTGAGGCTGAAACATGGAAAGACACATCAGGTCACCAAAGAAAACAGGGATCTTGCTGATTCAGATTTGGCTGCAAACACAGAGGTGCTGATCCAATTCTTTTTGAATGTGGTCTTTTAGAAAGTTCTATTTCCAGTTAAAGGAGAGACATTTTAAAAGCTTGGCATCCTGCAAAACAGCCTGTATGGTAAAAATCCTGCTGTTTAAGTTAAGTACTCAAAAATCATGGGCAATAATCATATATTTTAACAGGATCGTTTGTGGAAGGAGCATTACCCAGAGCAGAAATCCCTCTTAAATCTTCAGAGGTGCTTTTCCCCTGGACAAAAAGATAAATGGAATCCACTGGACGGGCAAATCAATTTTTGTATTGTTGGACACAAGTGCAAATGAGTCTTTTGCACTCTTGACCCCAGACAGGCTGACTTTGGTAAAGGCAGGTCAGTCCCTGCTTCCTTTATTGCCGAACACTGATAACCCCTCCGAATTATCTCCGCCTGAAACCTGGGGGTTGTGGTGGGGAAGGGGATGAGAAACACGAGTCCTTCCCGTGCTCTCCTGGTTCCACAGCTGGGACAAAGCCGGGGGAGCCGAGTTCAGCAGGAGGGCAGAGATGGAGCTGCCCACGGCCAATTCCTCGTGCCCTGGGCAGCGCAGCCCGCACGGCCAGGGCTCGGCACTGCGGGGCCGGGCTGCCGTGGGCCAGCGGGGCCAAAGCCTCGCAGGGCTCGGGGCACAGCAGGGCCCGCCAGGACACCGCTCCGGGGATGCTCCCGGCCGGCTCCTGCCCGAGCCCCCGGAACCCGGGCTGGCTCTGTGCGCTCCGGCAGCCACGGCGGGACCGGCCAACAGCCGGGGACTGGGCTTTGCCCACGGCTGAACCTGCAGAGCTGCAAGCTCTGCCCTGCACGCTGTTACAGCCACGGCAGGGACCAGGCCAGGGAGGAAGGAGGAGCCTCTTTGCCTTCAGCTTCCACGGGGAAAGTTTATTCGAGGTGCAGGGAGCAGGATAACAAAGAGCCCTCACCCTCGTTTGCAAGGGGTTTTGCTCAGATCCAAGTCAGGCGGTGGGCACAAACAGCGAAGCAACAGGGAATCCGCAGGGCAGGAGTGAGGGGATTACATCAACACTGTGGGACCATCAGGATCGGGGGAGCAGAGGGAAAGGCACAGGGGCCAATGGGGCATCCTGGATTAGGGGATTTCCAAGTGGGAGTTTCAATCAGGGGCTGGCCGTGGGGCTGAGTGGCAGGGAACATTCAGGAAAAAGGGGCAGGGTTGCCTGGACAGGCAGGGAAGGGACTGGGACAAAGGGAGGGGAATAACTTGAGCGAAGGCATAAAAGGGAGTGTACAACGTTGGGGAAAAAAAACGACTTGTGGAAAACGTGGTGGGATAACAGAATGAACCACTTAACAATAACGTAATGAAATAAACATAAACAGCAACAGGTTCCTGTCTGCTCCAGTGCCGTTGGGGTGCCGGGGGTGGCCCTTTGTGACACGGCACATGGTGTCACGGCCCTTTGTGATGTGGGCCGTGATGGTGGCCAGAGACCCTTGTGACATCAGGGAGCCCCGCCCGGGCTGAGGGTCTCCAAGGGGCGCAGAGCCCTGGGGTGCCCAGTCCCAGGAGAGCCGCTCTCTGAGGAGGACGCAGCTCCCTGGCTCTGTCTGCGCCAGACGCCGACAGCGACAGCGGCCGACAGCGACAGACAGAGACAGCAGAGAGGAGAAAGCCAACTCCACCTCCCGGTCCCACAGCACCTTGCCCAGCTGGCTGGAAGCCACCAGCGAGCCGTGGTCAGGGGCAGTGGGCAGCTCAGTCCTGCCACTGTCACAGACTGAGGAGGAGGAGAGGCTCTTTGCAAAAATGGACCGAGAGCTTTCCCGGAGGGAAGATGTGGAAGAGAACCGCCAGAGAGAAGTTCCAGGAGACCAAGAAGTGTCCCAGCACGGAGCCAGGAGCAGCCAAGAGCTGTACCAAGGCCAGGTACGTGTGGGAGTTTGGGAAGTTTCCCCGTACAGAGGGGGGACACACCAAGATCTCTATGAAGGGGAAGAAACCATCAGAGCTCAGGAGCTGTCCCAGTGGGAGGAGGACAGTGAGATGTACCAAGAGGGGTGGGAGAGGGAAGAACGTGTGACAACCCAAGAGGTTTCCCAGTGGGAAATAGATGTGAGTGGGCGGCAGGAGATGGGATGGGGAGAAGACGAGAGGTGCCACGAGGGCTGTCCCTGCAGAGAGATCTGAGTGTACCAGAGGATTCCCAAGGGGATGATGGCCAAGAGATGTCCCAGAGGGAAGGTGAGAGGTACCAAGACCTCTCAGCATGGGGACAAGGTGAGCACTCCCACATGTCCCAATGGGAAGACAGGAGAGAGCTGGAATTGTCCCAAGTGGGAGACAGCAATGGCAGGGAGCTGTGCCAAGGACCAGACGCTGCAGCCCAAGAGCTGCCCCGGTGGGACGATGTGAGTGAGCGAAAGCTGTCCCAAAGGGAGGAAGATGTGAGCAGGCAGGAGCTGTCCCAATGGGGACACAACATCAGCTCTGAGATCTGGGACAGACCCTTGTGCCCAGGGAGGGACGAGGAGCCTCAGCCTTGTCCCCCAGAGGGGCCCAGCTCTGCCGGCCCCGTGGGCACAGAGGTGGCAGCAGAGGCAGAGCCTGCCCTGACCAGCGCCTCTCCTTCCCTGCAGAGTCCCACGGAGGCCGAGCCGGCAGCTGCTGCCCCGGCTGGAGCTGCTGAGGAGGACGAGGAGGCCCCTGAGCCTCTCCTGTCCCAAGGGGAAGATTTGGGAATCCAAGAGCTGCTCCCTTGGGAGGACGATGTCAGCACCAGTTCCTTGGAGAACCCACTGGGCTCAGTGAAGGAGGAGAAGAACACCCAGACTTGTTCCTCATCCAGCGACGAGGAGCTGTCCCAGGTCGAAGAGGCCATCGAGCTCCCTCCAGGGGACAGCAACACTGACCCAGACCTGTCCTCAGTGGAAGAGGCAATTGAGGACATCCCATGGGACAGCACAAGTGACCAGGAGCTGTCCCCAGTGAAAGAGTCCCTTGAGGGCATTCCAGAGGACAGCACAAGAGAGAAGGAGCTGTCCTCAGTGGAAGAGGCCATCGAGGTTGTTCCAGAGGACAGCACAAGAGACCAGGAGCTGTCCTTAGTGGAAGAGGCAAGTGATGATTTTGCATGGGTCAGCACAAGTGACCCTGAGCTGTCCTCAGTGGAAGAGGCAATTGAAGATATTCCATGGGACAGCACAAGTGACCCAGAGCTGTCCTCTGTGGAAGAGGCCCTCGAGAACATTCCAGAGGACAGCACAAGTGACCAGGAGCTGTCCTCAGTGGACAAAACCATCAAGATTTTTCCAAAGGATGGTACAAGTGCCGAGGAGTTGTCCCCAGTGGAAGAGGCCATTGAGAACATTCCAGAGGACAGCACAAGTGATCAGGAGCTGTCCTCGGTGGAAGAGGCCATGGAGGTTGCTCCAGAGGATAGCACAAGTGACCAGGAGCTGTCCTCAGTGGAAGAAGCCATCGAGAATATTCCAGAGGACAGCATGAGTGACCAGGAGCTGTCCTCAGTGGAAGAGGACATCGAGAACATTCCAGAGGATAGTGAGAGTGACCAGGAAGTGTCATCAGTGGAAGAAGACATAGAGAACATTCCAGAGGACAGCATGAGTGACCAGGAGCTGTCCTCAGTGGAAGAGGACATCGAATCTGTTCCGGACCATGGCACAAGTGATGAGGAGCTGTCCCCAGTGGAAGAGGACATTGAGGTCTCTGACGGGGACAGCATAAGAGAGGAGAAGCTGTCCCCTGCAGTACAGGACATCATGGTCTCTTCAGGGTACAGCCTGAGTGCTGAGGGGCAGTCCAAAGTGGAATTGGCCATCAAGCTTAGTCCCGAGGACAGCACGGCTCTTCCCCCAGAGGGGCCCAGCTCTGCCAGCCCCGTGGGCACAGAGGTGGCAGCAGAGGCAGCCCCTGCCCTGCCCAGTGCTTCTCGTGCCCATGGCAGTCCCACAGAGGCCGAGCCAGGAGCTGCTGCCCCGTCCGGAGCTGCTGAGGAGGCAGCAGCGGGGTCAGGGCTGGCAGTGCGGGAGAGGATGGACGGCTCCTATGACGAAAACAAAAGTTGGCAATTCTTGCTTGACCTGGAGCCTTTCCTGCTTGGAAACCCTGAGCTTTCCCAGGAAGCAACCTACTGTGAAGAATGCATGGAGGAAGATCTGCCCTACGGGGAAGTCAAAAGTTACCAAAAACACTTTGACTGGGAAAAATATTTGGACCAAGACCTGTCCCAGGGAGAAGTCAGCAGCTCCCAAGACCCCTCGGACTGGGAAGAATGCATCGAGCAAATGCTGTCCGGAGGAGATGTCATCAGCTGTGCAGAAATTTCAGACTGGGAAGAATACGTTGGCCAGAACGTTTCCAGAGGGAATGGCAGCAGACCCTCAGGACTCTCCAACTGGGAAAACGACAGCAACATGGGGCTCGTGCAGGAGAACTGGCCCGAGCATGTTATCTTGGCCAAGCCCTTGTACCCCGAGGACGATGAGTGGGACGATGTGAGCCTCCTGGAGCTGCCCCCAGAGGATGGCAAAGACCAAAAATCGACAGTTTGTGTGTCAGAGGGGCTGGCAGTGCCCGTCCCTCGGGAGGCCTGGGCTGAGTGCCCGGCACAGGAGCCGTGCAGCCGAGGGCCGGCGCCTGCCCCGCACAGCCCCCCCAGCCCCCGGCCTGCCCGGCTGGGAGCCCAGGCCCTCCGCGGGCAGCCGGCTGCCCCCAGGAAACGTCCCTCCCGCTTCAGGCGGGCGCTGCGGGCGCTGCGGGGGCTGTTCCGCTGTCCCTGCCTCAGGCCACGCTCTGAGGACTGAAAGAGACACGGAGAAAGGTGAAGAAGATGAAGAGAAGGAAGGTGAAGAACAGGAAGAAGATGAAGATGACCGCTCCTGCCAGTCCCGCTCCTCTGTGTCGGAGCAGCAGCTGTCCGGTTCGGCTCGAGGGGCTCAGAGATTGCTGCTGCAGCTCCTCCAAACCAGGGAAGAGAAAAGCCTTTGGAGGGGCCAAGCAAGCCAAGCAAAACCCAACCAGGCAGAGCCACGAAGGCCTGGGCAGTGGGGCTTGGAAAATGCCCACCCAAAGAGCCCAAAGCTCCCCCATCCCTGCCCCGCACACACCCGGCCCCGGGCTGGAAGGTGCAGCAACCATTTCTGGGGCACAAAGCAGAGGCTCCTGGAACTGACTCTCAGCACAAACCACTACAGGACAACGGCAAAGAAGACAAAGACAAAGATGAAGACAAAGACACAGAAAAAGAGGACAAAGATGACATAGCAGATGAAGAAGATGAAGACTGTGAAGAAGATGAAGACAATGAAGAAGGTGAAGACAAATAGGATGAAGAAGATGAAGACAGCAAAGAGGAAGAAGACAAAGATGAAGACTAAAAAGACAAGACATAGAATGATTATTTAAGAATAGATAGAAGAAATATAGTAATAAGAATTTAGAAATACTTAGAAGAGTACTAGGAATAGGAATTTCAATATATGTAGAAGAAGACGTATAGGAATAGGAATAAGAATTTCAAAATATATAGAAGAAGAATAGGAATAGGAATAAGAATATAAAACTACATAGAAGTAGCAAAGAAGAAGAAGAATACTAAAGAGTAGGAAAAGAAGAACCATAAGAAGAATAAGAATAGAAAAGTGAAGATAAAATTGAAGGAATAAGGAAAACAAGCAATTAATTTATTTTTAATACATATTGTATATTTCTATAACAGTTATGAAATAAAAACATTACTCTACATTATGTTGTAATCACAATGCGGTCGAGAACAGAGCAAAGCAGACTGAAGCTTAATAACAAGGGAAAAACTTTATTAAGCTACTACTATTATACTACTATAAAATAAAAAAAGAAAGGAAAAAAACCCACACGCACAAAATTTAAAATGAAGACATTTTAAAACATTCAGAATCTCACCACCTAACTTGAACAAAGTACAGTGAGACAGAACATGGACCATAATCGGTTCCCACCATCTAGATAATTAATAAAAAGAGAGAGTTCTCCTGGGAATTCTGCTTTTAACCCCTCTGTGTTCTCAGAGGCGTGTCCACCTTCAAGTGGTCAATATCCAAACTAACCTCTTCTTTCCAATAAAATTCTTTTTCCACATCAAACCACGACAGGATCTCAATCAGGGGTTGGCCCTGGGGCTCAGTGGCAGGGAACATTCAGGAAAAAGGGGCAGGGCTACCTGGACAGGCAGGGAAGGGACTGGGACAAAGGGAGGGGAATAATTGAAGGACACATTTAAAGGGAGTGTACAACTTAGGGAAAAAAACAACTTGGTGAAAACACGGGCAGTCAACAGAATGTACCACTTAACAATAACGTAATGAAATAAACATAAACAGCAACAGGTTCCTGTCTGCTCCAGTGCCGTTGGGGTGCCGGGGGTGGCCCTTTGTGACACGGCACATGGTGTCACAGCCCTTTGTGATGTGGGCCGTGATGGTGGCCAGAGACCCTTGTGACATCAGGGAGCCCCGCCCGGGCTGAGGGTCTCCAAGGGGCGCAGAGCCCTGGGGTGCCCAGTCCCAGGAGAGCCGCTCTCTGAGGAGGACGCAGCTCCCTGGCTCTGTCTGCGCCAGACGCCGACAGCGACAGCGGCCGACAGCGACAGACAGAGACAACAGAGAGGAGAAAGCCAACTCCACCTCCCGGTCCCACAGCACCTTGCCCAGCTGGCTGGAAGCCACCAGCGAGCCGTGGTCAGGGGCAGTGGGCAGCTCAGTCCTGCCACTGTCACAGACTGAGGAGGAGGAGAGGCTCTTCGCAAAAATGGACCGTGAGCTTTCCCGGAGGGAAGATGTGGAAGAGACCCGCCAGAGAGGAGTTCCAGGAGACCAAGAAGTGTCCCAGCATGGAGCCAGGAGCAGCCAAGAGCTGTACGATGGCCAGGTACGTGTGGGAGTTTGGGAAGTTTCCCAGTACAGAGGGGGGACACACCAAGAGCTCTATGAAGGGGAAGAAACCATCAGAGCTCAGGAGCTGTCCCAGTGGGAGGAGGACAATGAGATGTCCCAAGAGGGGTGGGAGAGGGAAGAACGTGTGACAACCCAAGAGATTTCCCAGTGGGAAATAGATGTGAGTGGGCAGCAGGAGATGGGATGGGGAGTAGACGAGAGGTGCCACGAGGGCTGTCCCTGCAGAGAGATCTGAGTGTCCCAGAGGATTCCCAAGGGGATGATGGCCAAGAGCATTCCCAGAGGGAAGGTGAGAGGTACCAAGACCTCTCAGCATGGGGACAAGGTGTGCACTCCCACATGTCCCAGTGGGAAGACAGGAGAGAGCTGGAATTGTCCCAAGCGAGAGACAGCAGTGGCAGGGAGCTGTGCCAAGGACCAGACGCTGCAGCCCAAGAGCTGCCCCGGTGGGACGATGTGAGTGAGCGAAAGCTGTCCCAAAGGGAGGAAGATGTGAGCAGGCAGGAGCTGTCCCAATGGGGACACAACATCAGCTCTGAGATCTGGGACAGACCCTTGTGCCCAGGGAGGGACGAGGAGCCTCAGCCTTGTCCCCCAGAGGGGCCCAGCTCTGCCGGCCCCGTGGGCACAGAGGTGGCAGCAGAGGCAGAGCCTGCCCTGACCAGCGCCTCTCCTTCCCTGCAGAGTCCCACGGAGGCCGAGCCGGCAGCTGCTGCCCCGGCTGGAGCTGCTGAGGAGGAGGAGGAGCCCCCTGAGCCTGTTGTCCCTCAGGCAGAAAAGGCAGCGGAGCCTCCTGCCCCCAGGGAGGAGCTGCCATCAGCAGGGACACAGAGCTCGGTCCCTGCCCCTCCCAGCGCCCCGGGCTGCAGCCAGGCTCTGCTGGCCTTGGCCTGGAGCATCAGTGCTAGGATCCTGAGCTGGGCACTGCTGCACATCCAGGGATGGAGGCAGCAGGAACAGAGGCAGCTGGGGGAAAGGGAGGATCCAGCAGGGGCAGCAAGAGGCCCGGCAGAGAGGGCAGAGATCCCGGTGCCTGCCCCGCACAGCCCCCCCAGCCCCTTGTCTGCCCAGCTGGGAGCCCTGGACCCTGGGGAGCAGCAGGAGGAGGGGGCAGCATCAGCATCTGTGTGGGCAACGCAAGAGAGTGAGGAGGGGACCTTGACTTGCAAGGACAAAGACTGGGAAGATGACATCAAGCCAGAGCTTTTCCAGTGGGAAAATAAGGAACAGGCAGAGATGTCCCACAGAGAAATGAACAACTCCCAGCAAGTGTCCCAGGGGCAAGAGAGCCCTGAGCAGGAGCTGTCCCAGGAAGAGCTTTCTGACTGGGAAGAGAGCACAGAGAAAGATCTGTGTCAGGGAGAATGCACAAGTGACCACAAATACTGTACCTGTGCAGGATACTTATCTGATGATGAGCTGTCCTTCACGGATGTCACCAGCTGCTCGGACCTCTCAGACTGGGGAGAATGCACTGAGCAGGTGCAGTTAGGAGGAGAAGAAAGCAGCAGTGAAGACGAGGAAGAGTGGGACGATGTGAGCCTCCTAGAGCTGTCCCCAGAAGACAGCACAGACGAAAAATGGAAAGTTTGTGTGTCAGAGGGGCTGGCAGTGCCCGTCCCTCGGGAGGCCTGGGCTGAGTGCCCGGCACAGGAGCCGTGCAGCCGAGGGCCGGCGCCTGCCCCGCACAGCCCCCCCAGCCCCCGGCCTGCCCGGCTGGGAGCCCAGGCCCTCCGCGGGCAGCCGGCTGCCCCCAGGAAACGTCCCTCCCGCTTCAGGCGGGCGCTGCGGGCGCTGCGGGGGCTGTTCCGCTGTCCCTGCCTCAGGCCACGCTCTGAGGACTGAAAGAGACACGGAGAAAGGTGAAGAACATGAGGAGAAGGAAGGTGGAGAACAGGAAGAAGATGAAGATGACCGCTCCTGCCAGTCCCGCTCCTCTGTGTCGGAGCAGCAGCTGTCCGGTTCGGCTCGAGGGGCTCAGAGATTGCTGCTGCAGCTCCTCCAAGCCAGGGAAGAGAAAAGCCTTTGGATGGGCCAAGCAAGCCAAGCAAAACCCAACCAGGCGGAGCCATGAAGGCCTGGGCAGTGGAGCTTGGAAAATGCCCACCCAAAGAGCCCAAAGCTGCCCCATCCCTGCCCCGCACACACCCGGCCCCGGGCTGGAAGGTGCAGCAACCATTTCTGGGGCACAAAGCAGAGGCTCCTGGAACTGACTCTCAGCACAAACCGCTCCAAGTCATTGGCAAAGACGACAAAGACAAAGATGAAGTCAAAGACACAGAAAAAGAGGACAAAGATGACATAGCAGATGAAGAAGACAAAGACAGTGAAGAAGACAAACAGGATGAAGAAAATGAGGAAGACAGCAAAAAGGAAGAAGACAAAGATGAAGACTAAAAAGACAAGACAGAGAACATTTATTTTAGAATAGATAGATGAAATATAGTCATAAGAATTTAGAAATACTTAGAAGTAGAAGTGTACTAGGAATAGGAATTTCAAAATATGTAGAAGAAGACGTATAGGAATAGGAATAAGAATTTCAAAATATGTAGAAGAAGAATAAGAATAGGAGTAAGAATATAAAAATACTTAGAAGTAGCAAAGAAGAAGAATAGTAAAGAGCAGGAAAAGAAGAACGATAAGAAGAATAAGAATAGAAAAGAGAAAAGAAAATTGAAGGAATAAGTAAAACTAGTAAATAATTTATTGTTATTATATATTGTATATTTGTATTACAGTTATGAAATAAAAACATTAATATACATTATCTTGTAAACACAATGCATTCTAATGACCCCACGCTGTTCCCGTGATTGAAGAACCTGTGTGTTTCTAATAAGGTCTGTAGGGCACCAGAGCAGAGTGCCCGGATCCCATGTCCTGTCTCCCCGAGGTGCCGATGGATTGTCCCAGCCCGAGCCCCGGAGCGCCCCGCGAGCAGCGCGGGCTCAGCCCCGGCGGCAGCGGGAGAGTTCCCGGCCGGGCCGGCGGGGCAGGGCTGTCGCTGCTCTCTGCAGGCAAACGGGAGGCGCAGGCTGAGCCCGGCTGGCAGAGAGCTGTGCCGGGCAGCCCTTTGCAGCAGGGCTGTGCAGCCAGCACAGCCAAGGCAGCAGAGCCCCGCTCTGCCGCTGCCCGTGGCCGGGGAGCCGGGCCGGGGCTGTTCCTGCAGCCCTGCCTGCCTCCAGCAGCCCCGGGCCGGGCGGGAGGGGTTCCCCCGCTGCAGCCCCAGCTGAGGCAGCAGCAGCAGCTCTGTGCTGCTCCTGGCACATCCCTGCGGCAGCAGCTGCACGGGGCTGGGCAGCCGCAGAGCCCAAAGCAGCGCAGCAGCAGCGCAGCAGCAGCGCAGCTCTGGGGCTCTGCTGCTGCTGCTGGGTGGAGATGATAAAGATGATGGAAATATTAAATATACATAGAAGTAGAATAGTCATAGGAACTGAAATATACGTCGAAGAAGACAAGGAGAAAAACAGTAGTAATATTAATGTAAATTATAAGAGGAATAATAATTTAAGAATATACAAATGATAAAATTTAATGAAAAACAGAGGTACAGCTCCAATCTCTGCTCCCTGCGACAGGGACAGCACCCAGGGAGCAGCTGGGGCTGGCCCAGGAGGGATTTAGGTTGGATTTTAGGGAAAAGTTCTTCTCCAGAGGTGCTGGCACTGCCCAGGGAACGGGCACAGCCCCGAGGCTGCCAGAGCTGCAGGAGCCTTTGGGCAGCGCTGCCAGGGATGCCCAGGGTGGGGTTGGTGGTGAGTCCGGGCTGGGACAGGAGTTGGACTGGATGGATCCCTTCCAGCTCAGGATATTCTGTGATTTCATGGAATTTCAGGACAGTGGGCAGCAGGTGCAGAACAGAAGGGTCTGGCTCAGCATAGATGGAATTCCCAAGCTCTGAGGCTTTTCTGAGCATGTTGGTGCCATCACCTCTGGAGACTTTAAGAACAGGCTGGAGAAATACCTCTCAAGAATAATAATTTTTTAAGACAGTTGACGTTTCTAGTCCCTTCCAGCCCTGTGTTTCTACCATATGGGGACTTTTCTTAATTAATACTTTTGAAAGCTCTCCCTGGGGGTAAATTTACTGGGTTACATCGCTAACAAGTGCAGCAGGAATGTGCCATCTATTGGGCTCTGCTATTGTAGGTCTGAACAGCAGCAAGAATTCAGGTGTCACTTCTACATCCACCTTTCCACCACGGAAAATACTCCCCAAAAAGCTTTGAGGTGAAGGGAGCAGCCAGTTTGTAATTCTGAGGCTGTTACTTCCAGAGAGAGATGAGACATTAGCAACTAAATGAGAAAATCGGCACAAATCCAGACTGCACCATCCCATCCACAAATGGAATAAAACTTTTCTTTATTTCTACATTTTTTCTTTATTCTCCCTTATCTTGATTTGTTTTCTCTTCACTGAACTTTGCACAAGTGGCTGGAATCAGGTATTCCCTTGACTCCACTCAAAACAACATCCCCAAACTCCTCTGACAGTGCAGGCAGGAAAAAGCCTGAACAAGTGGCTCACAGAGACCACATCGAAGAGAGAAAAATTATTTAAATTATTAAAAAAAAAAAAACCAAACTGCAGCCTGCTGTTAATTGGCGCCGTCCAAATGCCGATGTACACGGAGGGCAGGCAGTGGTGCAGTGTGTTAAGAGATGTCTGTATCTCTCCTGGTAAATAAATTGTTTAGAGCTCTCAGATTTCCAGCTAAATGGTGGTGAAGTTTATCAGAGAGTGTTGGTTCAAAAGAGGAACTGGCAATTATCACTCAATTACAGCCCCTGGAAATCAGACAATGAGGCACCATTGGCACAGCCCCAGGAAAACACTGAGGACAAAGATACTCCTCGGGCTGCTGCTCCTCACAGCGAACAAGAAATTCATTTTAATGTCATGTACACTGAGCACTTGGATGTTGTCAGATCAATTTGCCCCTTTGATTTTCCAGAGGCCCCGTGAAGAAATATTCATCCCAGCTATTCCATTATTTACCAGGCGTTGCAGCTGAGCTTTTATGGGGGATTTAAAGCCTGGAAGAAGGAGGGGAAGCATGGAACAAACTGCTGAAAGGCAGGGACTCAAACCCCCGGTCACCCATGGCAGCTCCACAGAGATTTTCTGATGGGATATTTGAATGGGAAAAAATCAGATTTTTAAGCAGCAAGGATTTCTCCCATCAGCATTGCCTGGGGAGGGGGGTGAGGGCAAACAGAGCAGCAAAAAAAAGTGAAGTGGGAGAAATGGGGTGAGTTAAATAAACTGGAAGATTAAAAAGTTTTTTGTTTTTAAACTTTAAAAAAAAAGTTTAAAGGGGGTGGAACTGAATGAGCTGCAAGTTCCTCTCCAACCCAAACCATTCCAGGATTCCATGAGGTGAAAGCACAGCTGTACAAATCAGAGAAATGCCCTGTGGAGGAGATGTAGATGCTTCACCTCAGACCAGGAGGGCACTTTAAACAAATCATTGTGTCAGACTTGATGGTATTTGTCTGATTGGTCCCAGTCAGAGAGCTGAGACATGAACAATGACATCAATAAAAGATAAAAATATTTCCTAGAGGGAAGATGAAACAGTTGCCACTGATTTTTCTCAGAATCTTGCAGAGGAAGAAATCTTCCACGTAAAGATCAGATCAGTAGAAACTGTGAAGCAGAAGTGGAAAACTTTCTGCAGAACCTGAATTTGCTCATTTAGAAACAACGGGTATCGTTTCTTGGAAGGCCCCAAGAAATGTCACAGAAACATCAAAAAAGACCTAAATTTAAATGCACAGATTGATGCTCAGATAGGGTTAACTTGTTCCTTTATCAGGAACGACATGCTCTAGGCTTTGATAATTCAATTACAAGATAACACAAGTGGAGCAAGAAAATGTTTTCAAGTGTTTTTATCAAAAGGCTTTGGTTTGGGAAAGGGCTTCCTAGATTCTTTTCTGATCAGTCAAAGCTTCTTCTTTTGTATAAAATAATGATTTTTGTTCATTTTCTAAGGGAATTAATGAGAGAATTCTATTCAAAATAAGCGTTGCTTACAAAAATTTCTTACATTAAGCCCCAAGACCATTCCAGTACCTAAAGAAGGCTGGAGAGGGACTTTTCCCAAGGGCATGGAGGGACAGGAAAAGAGGGAATGGCCTTAAACTGAAGGAGGACAGGGCTGGGTGAGAGATTGGGAATTGGGAATTGTCCCCTGGGAGTGTGGGCAGGGGCTGGGATGGAATTCCCAGATTCCCCTGGATCCCTGGCAGTGCCCAGGGCCAGGTTGGACACTGGGGCTGGAGCAGCCTGGGACAGTGGGAGGTGTCCCTGCCATGGCAGGGGTGGCACTGGGTGGGATTTGGGGTCCCTCTAACCCAAAATGATTCTCTGAACCGAGACAAGTTGTGCACGACGGCTGTCAGGCAGCAAATTGCTGGAATTGGACAAATAACTGGAATAATCACCTAAACCTGTTATGGGAGGCAAGGGTCAGCACTTCTTGATGCTACAGGTGATGAATTTGGTGTTGAGGGAAAAAAAAAAAAATCTTTCTAAATTCCCAAAAGCCTTTTAGCACCCAGCTGGCCCTTCCACCTATTCCTCACCTGCGGGTAGGAATTTGATCCATCCCATGGAATTGCCGTGGGATAATCCCCTGTGAAGGGAATAATGCAGCTTTTTCTCAGTGTGGAGCAGCAGAAACCACCGTGCTGGCAGGCAGCAGCAGAGTTTCCTCCCTGTCCCTGTGTCTGGCTCACAGAACCAGTTCCTCCTGCCCCTGCTTTCTCAGAACCCCACGCTGTATCTCAGCTATTTGCAGCTACTTCTGCTCCGAGGCACAGATGTGTGGGATGCCAGATAAACGAAGGGTAGGAAATAAATCCCCAGCGCTCTGCTTGGGTTTTCTTCCCCAGCAGGAAGGAATCCTCATCTCTCTGCACTCTCAGCTCCCTGCAGCGACAGACGAACGCTGTGCTTTGCCTGGCTGTGGTGTTGATGCTCTGCACCTCTGTTTTGGCTCAGCTCTGGAGAAAAACTGAGAAAAAACATGATTTCTTCCAGTCCGAGTTGCTCAGATTTCATATCCTGGCTTGGGTTTGGGTCAGTTTTATAAAGCTGAGGTGTGGAAAAAAAAAGTCTATTTTCCAGCAGACTAATTTCTCCTTTGCCAGCTGTGCTGGCTTCTGCCTCTCCTTTCTTGTAAGTGAAAAAAAACCCACCCAAATATAATCTGGCTCCCTGAAGGGGAATTTTAGCCTCAGCTCAGCAGGTTTCTCCAATTGCTCACATGCATTCCCTGTCTCACTTCTTAACAGCTGGAGGGGAAAGAATGGAAGGGGCTGAGCACAAAGGGTGGGATGAGGAAAACAGGAGAGCACAGGAGAGGAGCACCTTTGGAAGGGGACCAGCACAGGATGGCAAACTGGGATCTGGTTTTATTCCCTGGAAATTGGGTAGAAAAGTGTTGTGACAGGATCTGAGTCTGCCAGAGCTCTCATCCTTCTGGAGAGCTCCTCAGGGAAGGATTAAACCACAAAAGTGCTAAAAAAATGAGGTCATAAGCAAAGAAATTAAGTGTTTATCCACATATCTCCACCTGCCCACTGTGTCTTTGTGGGGTTTTGGTCCTAGAAAATCTTTGTCTGGGGTCTTTTCCCAAATCTTCTTTTTGAGGTCTCAAGAGGTGTTTGCTCCTTGTTTATCTCAATTATTTCTCTTCCCTGGCATCCCTGGCTTGGGCAACTGTATCATCTATCACCAAATAAAAACCAGTAATGAAGAAAAGAGGGGGGGGGGGGAACCAGAAGAAGGAAAATTAACTGTTTAAATCCAATTGGAGCTACACAAGAATTTGCAGGACAAGGACAATCATGCCTTGATTAATCACTTTACAGTCAGGACAGTGTTAAGTGTTGTTCTCTGATATCAATTAAACCTCCTAAAAAGATCCTTTCACTTATTTGATGATATTTAGGCAAGAGGAAAACTGAAAAGAGAAAAGCAGTGTCAGAAGATGACATTTTTCCTTGCTGTTTCTAGAGCTCCACCATCCCTCCTTTGCATTAAACAGGATTCAGATGATTTTCTGGTTTTCAGCAAAAAACTTCACTGCAGTGAATTTATTTTACAAGTCAGCTGCCCTCCTGGAAAACATCCGTATTTAACAGGGAGCCAGGCTTCCAAAAAAGCATGGATTTAAAATTCAGCCTTTGTTTTAAGCCAAAAAAACCCCTTATGTTACGTGAGACATTTCCACAGGAAAAGAGAAAAAAAAAAAAAATCTTGTCTTCAGCTGGACCCAAATTTATAGTGAGATGAATCATAAATGTCACGCTCTGAAGGAGCTCTGCCCAGAGAGTTCCTTTTCCTGCTCGTGTCGTGCTTCTGACTTTGTGGTTCAGTGCCTGCCTGACATCCCCCTGGAAAGTTCAGGGAGATTTCGGGGGCGTTGTTTGTGTTTCATTGCGCTTCCCGCTGGGTTTTGCACCTTGGGGGTGGGGAAAAAAATCACCAAATCATCGCCCCGTGTTGGTTTCCTTCGCTGGTATAGAGATGGGTGACTGAGAGGTGTCTGAAAAAATTTATTTTATTATTAGTCTTGATGAATAGTGAGACACAAGAGATGTAAGACTCAATGGCAGTCCATCAAAAGCCAATTTATTTCCTGCTCACAGCGCCTTAGAAATGCTTTTCAGCCATTAGCTTTTGCCACACAATGCTGCTCTTATTTCTAGCACCAATGAACTGTATTTCCCCCTATATTTAACACCACCTATATTTTCCCCTGCATTTAACACAAATCACCTATATTTTCCCTATATTTAAAATTAATCACCTATGTTTTCCCCTATATTTTACATCAATCACCTATATTTTCCCTATATATAACAGACTCACCTATATTTTCCCTATATATAATATAATATAATATAATATAATATAATATAATATAATATAATATAATATAATATAATAATATAATAATATAATATAATATAATATAATATAATATAATATAATATAATATAATATAATATAATATAATATAATATAATATAATATAATATAATATAATATAATATATGTGTGCACAGATAATAGCCATGAACACAGAGGAAGATGTCGGTGTGTTCATACATAAATCTATATTTTTATGAAGCATGTTTACAGGGGGAATAGAAGAGGGAAGACCTTTTTCTGGGAGCCCACGGCAAAACCCACAAACATTTTTTTGCACCTTAAACCGAATATTTTGAGGGACTTTCGCTGCTCTCAATTTGCTTTTCCAGGGGGGCAAATTCCTGCTCGGGGGAGTCCGCAGGGCTCGGGGACGCTCCGTCAGTTCGGGTTCGGTGCCGCCCGTCAGGGCTGTGACACGCTCAGCCCTGTCACCCCGTCTCCCTCTTGGGCTCATTTATTGGGATTGCTGGCAGGAAGCAGCCATGGGGAAAGGGGAATTTGGCAGTGACAGCCCCAGGATAACAAAGCCGGCCTTGGCAGGGCCGTTCCCCACCGGCACAAATCCCAAATTCAAGCACATCCTGGCTGTTCTTTTAGGATTTGTCGGGGTGGTGGCACTTGGAGGTTGGGTTGGGTTATTTAGGTTCAACGAGTCTCTGGTGGTCAAGTACCCACAGCAAAGGGCAGACCACAAAAATCAGCGTGAGGGTTATTTACCATAACCATATACAAAACCACAAGCAGCAAAGGTTCCCTCCAATCCATCAGAGACACTGCACATCTCTTTATTAAAGCCTGCCTGCTACGCTTCCGTTTGCCTTTCAATCCAAGCAGGAATCAAAGTCACAAGCTCCAAATCAAAGCACAAACAAATCAAAGAACGAAAATAGTAACAACCGAAGCAAAGCAGAAAAGAATCGTTTCCTCTCCCTCCATTTTTTCATGTTTTGTTTTAAGTTTGAATTGATTTTACTCCATTCCAGCACTGGAGATCAGTGATGGGCAGCTATGAAATTCTTTTATTCGCTCATAAATAAAATATCTGTGCTGCTCGAGAGTTATCCCCTCATTTTGACAGTAATGAGTGTGCCATTTTAGCAATCCATTATAAGCCATCTGAAATCCTTCAGACAGAGGAAGCAGATACCTGGTTAGAAATCATCTCTCTCCTCCCCTGTCTGAGTGATGCTGCTCCTCTGAATATTTGTATAATGCCTTTAATTCTTGTATATTATTTGTATAATTTGTATAATAAATTGTATCATTTATTATACTATAAATTTGTATAATTTCTCTCCAGACACCAAACAATTTGTCTTGAGGTACTTCTTCTTCCTAAATTACTTTAATTTTTCCATTTTATAAACAATTTCCATCTTATAAACAATTTCCATCTTTTTTGCATCAAGAAATTGAGTCTGGCGCCTAAAATGATCAAAACCCCTGAGGTCTCCTTTGGGTTTTGCTTCCTTTTTTCAGTCTTTCTCGACTATTGTAAATGCAGGCGAACCCAATGGGAAGAAATGCTGATGTCTGACTCAATTCATGAGGCTGAATGATTTCTTTATTACAACTATGCTAAAATACATTCATATACTATATAAAAGGAGGATACTTAAACTACATACTGCTTTCTCTGACTCTATCTCTAATCCAACTCGAAAGTGCAGCCCCAGGTGGGTTGGATTGGCCACCAGGCTCAAACAATCCTCAGAGAATCCAACCAAGCAACACCCCAGGGAAACAATCTCCAAACACATTCCACATGGGAAAACAAGGAGCAGAAACAGAAATTGTTTTCTCTTTCATTTCTCTCTGTGCTGCTCTATGAAAAATCCTGAGAGGGAGAGAAATGTGCTTGCCACACTTGACCACATCCTTTTTGCTTGATTTCTCCTAATCCTTCTCCCAGATTTCTGGCCCAAAATTTCTTGTTCCCGATAATATTTCCTCAGAGGCTGGGAGCCGCCCCTCCTGCGAGCTCTGTCCAGCTGCTGACTCCACAGGCAGCACCGAGAGGCTTTTCCCACTCCAAAAGAAAAGCAGGATGAAGCAAATTGGCATTTCCAAATGATGGGAAACGCAGCAATTACCAGTTCTTGTAAATGTGACTGGTTTTGCCAAAGGAGCAGCAAGATTTAAAGCTGCCAGAAGGTGGGGAAAGCTCAGGATTTTGGGAAGAGGCAGAGCAAGGGATGTCATTGAGGTGAGATCCCACCTGCAGAGCTGCCCCAGCCCTGCCCCAGCCCAGGAGGAGCTGGAGCTGCTGCAGAGAGCCCAGGGGAGGCTCCAGGATGAGCAGAGGGATGGAGCAGCTCTGCTGGCAGGAAAGGCTGGCACAGCTGGGATTGTTCACCTGCACAGGAGAAGCTTTGGGCTGAGCTCAGGGTGGCCTGGCAGGGCCTGGAGGAGCCCCAGGAAACCTGGAGAGAGACAATTTCCAGGGCATGGAGGGACAGCACACAGGGAATGGCCTCAAAGTGAGAAATTACAGGTTTAGATCAGACATTAGGAAAAATTTCCTCCCTGTGAGGTTGGGCAGGCCCTGGCACAGCTGTGGCTGCCCCTGGATCCCTGGCAGTGCCCAAGGCCAGGTTGGACACTGGGGCTGGAGCAGCCTGGGACAGTGGGAGGTGTCCCTGCTGTGGCAGGGGATGGGAACAAGTTGATCTTTAAGGTCCCTCCCAACCCAAACCATTCCATGTTCCCATGGTTCTCAGTCCATCCCTCCAACCTTTCCAGGGCTCCCTTCCCCACCTGAGATATTTTTTCCATCCTCTTCTCTCAGACAGAGACAAAGTGATCTGACCTTCTGGGCAATTCTATGGAAATGAAATTGATAGTTGTATTTACTGCTCTTTCTCCAGAAGTTTGGTCATTATTGATTAATATCGATAAAAGGATTTATAAAAATCCCAGTGTGGGCCAGCATTTGAAAAGCTGTCTGTGGGACATGTGGGACGTGGATAACTTCAGGCTTCACTATTCCATATAGACCATATGGCATTTTCAGGAAAAAAAAAACCCTGAACATTCTCCCTGGGTTTGAATTTGTTTGGAAGTTGGGGTCAAACTCAGCAGATCATGTCAAACAAATGAAAATAAAGGGAACATCATTGCAAAGGTGAACTTCGTTATTTTGGAGACTTTGAAGGTAACATTCCCAAGCATTTCAAACATCAGTCATCTCTTCCTGGCTGCAAGGGGGGAGGGAATTAAATTTCATGCCCTGCTGTGAATCAGGCGCAGGGATTTCAGCTCCAGCTTACTGCAGCACCATAACTAAAACCCTTCTCTGTCAGAAGAGCACTGAGATTTTTAAAGATTTTTAGGGGTTTTATCAATTTTTGGCCTCAAATCCTAATTTTCCCAATTTTCTTCAGCTCAGGATCCAAACAGAACCCTGAGCAACCTGGGGCAGTGGAAGATGTCCCTGCCCATGGATGAGATGATCTTTAAGGTTCCTTCCATCCCAAACCAGTCTGGGGTTAAGATCAGTTTCTGCAAATAGAAAAATCCCCTGAATCGCCTCAAACCTTCCATTCTCTCCAGAAGTGATGGGTTTCCAGGGCCACCATCCCCTCCTTCCCCTGGAGCAAACATCTGGGGCCCAGCCAGGAGGAGCCAGACCAGCGACATTCCCAGCTGAGATCCCCATCTCCAGTCCAGCACTGAGGCTGCAGCAAACTGTGCTCAGGCTAGCTCAGGTTTCTTCTCAAATCTAATTTTAGGCCTCCTCTGTTATTATTTATTCAACAATGTGAATGAGATATAGATCCTTTCATCGATTGCCTTCCTCTGAATTTGCCTTTTTTTTTTCTTTTTTTTTTTCTTTTTTTTTTCTTTTTTGTTGCTGTTGGGTTTTTTTTTTGGTTTTTTTGTTTGAGATCTCACACCCACCTTATTCCTGTGCTGTGTCAAGCCTGGAACAGGGGGGAAAAAAAACCTAAATTGAATCAGACTACTTTCAAAAATATTTGTTTTAATAACTGTATTTACCCAAAATTCCATCATTTAGTCAGAGGCTGGAGTTCAGAGTTTCCTCTGTGTAGACCCAGTTGCAGCTGAGCTGTTGCAATCCACCTCACATTAATTTTAACAGGAATTCAAAAATGTGGCCTGGAATTTATCTTGGATTGTCCTCAGCAAATGCTGACGTTCCAGAGTGGAGCATTTGCTTTCATTTTTGTGCAAAACTTCTGTCCCCTTTGTACTTTGGGGTTTACAGGTTATCATTATCTTGGCAGAAAAAGACATGGAAATTTACATCCCATAAATTGCAGGCAATTAATCCAGGTAGGGAATATTAATTCTTCATTAGCCCATAAATCATGGAGAGAACTGAGAGCTCTTTTCCTTGACTGGGAGGGTTTTGGATTCAGAATCTTACACCTCAGGGCCTCATTTTACAACAAGAAGGGTCCTTCCAACTCCAATTCCAGCAATTCCAATCCGTGAAAAGATAAAGCAGTCCATAATTGCTTGTTGTAATTAGTTTATTGAGACAGAAAGGTTTGATCATCGCTATTGGGTTGTGAGACTCACATTTTAGAAGGAAAATTTTCTATCATTGTTCTCACAAAACTGCCACCAGATCCAATAGGAACATTTCAAAGAATGAAAAAAAAATCAAAGAATGGGAAGTACTTGCCAAAAAAGAAAAATAAAAACCTTCTAGAACTAATTATTAGTTACTACTTTGACCATTTCTGTCTGGTTTCAAGTATTTTGAGGCAGCAAACTCTGCCTTGGACTTCTTTTTTGGGAGGTCGAGAAAGTTCATTTCCTTCAGGGCAGCTGCCACTGCTAAAACAAGTTAAATTTGGACATCAGCACACACAAAAATGAGGGAATTTCTGTCCTGTTTGGAAAATCTTGTATCTGTGGGTGTTTGCCAAGCAAAACCAGTAAGAACTGGGATTCACCCCCTGGGATTTCTCTGTACAGGGATCAATCCCATTCCTGTCCTGGGATGTCCATGGGACTGGGGGATGATGATGATGATGATGATGATGATGATGATGATGATGATGAACTCATGGCAGATGAGGCACGGGATGTTTGGAGAGCCTCAGATGAGGGATGGAGTCTAGTCAGAGGGGTTCCCAGTGTCCTCTCACAAGCTGAATTCCTCATTTCTCCCACTTAAACAGAGCTACTGGAATGAATTCTTAATTTTCTTGTGTTCTGGGTCCAGACAAATTTCTGGAGGATGCGAGGAAGGAGAGCAGTGAAAGAAGGTGACTCCCTCAGTCGTGGGCTTTGTGATCTTCTGGTCACAGGTAGGTGACACCTCTGGCTCCTAAAGGCAAGGTGCCCCTTGGGAAATCTGTAATGACACAGCAGGACTGGGTGGGTAGAACAGGAGCTTTAACAGAATTAAAGGAGTGAAATCCCTGTTTTTCATCCTGGTTTGGGCACCTGAGTGGCTCAAGGTTCCCTTGCTTTCTGCAAAAGCCAGGAGAAGAGCCAGTGTGTTTTCCCTCAGGACAAGGGAGAGCTGCTGAGCTTCCTCTGGTTTTCCAGAAGGGGCTGGGAAGTTTCCCAGAGGTGATGGAACTCAATTTGTCATGAATTTAGGGCAGTTCTTAGATGACAGGACCCATCTGTGAGGAAGAAAACAAGGGCAGTTCACACTGCATGACATGAAGTTGTGGAGATGAGAGACATCAAATGTGGGTCTCAGGTTCAGCCAAAGAAAGAAACTAAGAATTTCTAGCCAGGGAAAGACCTAGGAGAGAGCCTGAGAAGAATATAAATAATTCTTTATCTCTCTTGTTTTTCACATTGTTTATAGTTAAGTTCTATCACTGTGTGTCAAGCACTTTAGACCAATAGTTGAGTTGTTTTCACTTCAAAACCAATAGAGTCAGTCCTCACAAAACTCTGTATAAAAGAGTGGTATATTTTAAATAAATCAGGGTTTAACTCTCACAGCCTTCTGAGTCCAGTCTCCTCATTCCCGTCCTGCTTCGACAGCAACAATCAAATCTTCAGATTAGAGATTAGTAACCTGAAATCTTAGAATGGTTTGGGTTGGAAAGGACCTTAAAGATCATCTGCCATGGGCAAGGACACCTTCCCTTATTCCAGGTTGCTCCAAGCCCTCTCCGACCTGGCCCCAACAGAGCAAGGAACAAGTAAATCCCACTCCTTCTCCTCTGCCACTTCCATGTCCTGCCCAACACTCCATGGAAGATGTGTGCCAGTGAAATCCCATCCAGATCTGGCACACAGGATCTGAATCCTCATTCCTCAATTTTTCCTTCAGGAAACCTCACTCCTCCAAGGCTGAACCCAAGAGGGGAAATGTTGCTTGTTCACTTTGCCAAAGGCACGTCCTCAGAACCCACCCAGCAGCAGTGTGACGCCACAGCGGGGTTTAAAGCACCCCTGATGCCCTAAATGTGGGACTTTTAATCAGGAAAACAGCCTGTTAGTGCCTTGGTGGTCCACACTCGAGGGAAGCTTTGTTAATAAAGGTATTTCACCCTGCAGAGCTGCTGGAGGCAGCAGGGCCGTGCCCGTTATCTCGTGAGTTATCAGCCGCAGTTTCTGAGCGTGGAGAACGGAGGACAAGCCCCATTCCCGTGTGACTCCTGGGGTGACAGTTTGTCCCTTCTCAGCCTGTGGCTTCCCCTGCCCTCTGAAGTGGTGACATGTGCAGGGTGGCAGAGGGGCCTCCCTGGAGCAGGGGGGACCTGGGGTTGAACCACAGAGATCTGATCGATGCCAGTGGTGGTGCGTCCCAACTCCTCCTGCTCAGCTCCTCCAGGTGCTGCTCCCACCTTCAGCCATGAATGGAGGCTCTGGAGGCTCCAGAATTCCTGGAAAAGCCCTGATGTGAGCAACACTCCGACAAAACCAACAGCAGCTCCAGGCAAACAGCACAGGTGACCCAGAGAGGTTTCTAAACAAGTGGAAATGTAGATGTCATCCTTGGAAAAATTAAAATATGTTGCACTTCCCACTTTAAATATGAATCTGATAAGAAAGAGCAGCTAAATACATCAGTGATAATTGGAATTAAATAATAGAATCCCAGAATGGGTTGGGTTGGAAGGGATCTTAAAGATAATTTTTAACAACCCTGCCAAGGCAGGGACACCTCCCACTGTGCCAGGCTGCTCCAGCCCCAAATCCAACCTGGCCTTGGGCACTGCCAGGGATCCAGGGGAATCTGGGAATTCCATCCCAGCCCTGCCCACCCTGCCAGGGAACAATTCCAAATTCCCAAAATCCCATCCAGCCCTGCCCTGTGTC
Source organism: Lonchura striata (assembly GCF_050655825.1). NCBI lineage: Eukaryota > Metazoa > Chordata > Aves > Passeriformes > Estrildidae > Lonchura > Lonchura striata. The sequence continues at coordinate 117,060,784 of NC_140703.1, read as the reverse complement.
CATTTGAAGCCATTCCCCTTGTCCCATCACTCCAGCTCCTCAGGAATTGTCCCTCTCCAGCTTCCCTCTAGCCCCTTCAGATATTAAAAGTTGGTGTAAGATCCTCACACAACCTTCTCTTCTCCATCATAAAATCCATTAAAAAAAAAAAAAAAAGGATCAGGAATTCTGTGGCCCATCTGACTTTCTCCATTCCCTGTTCAAAATATAAGGATATAAGTCCACACAGCTAATTAGCAAAATAAAACTTATTTTCAACATAATTAATATTTATTTTGTCTTGATATTGAGTGAAGTAATCAAACAAAAAATTTATTACAACATTTTTCAATAAGATTTTGTAAGGAAAACACCTTCATTTTCTCAGATTTTTTGGAGGTAAAATGTTGTGAAAGCTTGGTTTTTACTCTGCTCACAGCTTCAGGCTAAGTTTATTACAGCATTAAAATAATAATCTTCAACCTGAATTTCAGATACTTTAAAATTCCCTAATTAATGCTGACTGAATCAACAGTTGTTTATGGCAAAAAAAAAAAAAAAAAAAAGTAGGAAAGAACACAGGGCTGGTTTATTAAACCTCTTCCAGTTCTCCAAGCTCTTCATGTGCTAAGACAAAGTCTCCCAAAAAAATAATGAGTGGCACTTTTTGGAATGGATTAGTAATTGGAATGTCTCACTCAGGATCTTTGTCATTCCTGGTTGTGTTCACCTCTGTGTTCATCAGGTCAAATTAAAAAAGAGACAAATTTTCCCCATATTCAGACACAGAACTCTCTGGAATTGAACTGGATCTCAGAAATGCAAATTGGAAAAATTATAAGGAAAACATCAATAAAAAAATGGTGCAGATCCAACTTCTGGCTCAAGGATTTGAGGAGTCGCCCATTGCTGGAAGCTGGGAGGACACTCCTGGTGATGGGAACTCTTGTTTTCCTTGGAATCTGCTCTCAGTCCCTGCCGAGAGCCAGGCAACACCAATTTTGCTCTTAGTCAGATTTAATGGCCAAAATTTTTACATTTTCTTCAAATGAAGTGCAGTTTTCTGGGATTTATAAACCACGAGTTGCCTTCCCCTGCTTTTGAATCCTGTTTTTTCCTACAGGGCTGCGTTTCTGTTCTCCATGGGGACATTGATGTGGGTGTGCCCAAATCTCCAGTCTGGCAAATCACCTCTGCCAGGACCACCTGCAGATTTCTTTCTGCCTTGCCAATTTTAGAATTTTGCTTTTTTTGGATAATTTATGCTTCTTCTGAGAACTTACACTGTGAATTTTGGTGGTTCAGCACATCCCAGAGGAGCACCTCAGGATGGGCCGGGCCAGCAGAGTTACATCACATCCAGGAACTCCAGCAGTTTTCTGCCTCCTGTGGTGCTCTAAATTTGATTTTTGAAAAAAAAATTCAGGGCTTCTTTGTGCTCTGCCTCAGCCTCCAAGCTGCTGTAGCTCCATCAAGTTGAGTAGTGGCTCATCTGCTCCACTGAACAGACAAATTTTGGGGTCACCTCTGTGTCCAGCCTGTTGTTTACTGAACATTGTGCACCATTTCCTCAACAAAACAAAAAAAAAAAAAAAAAAAAAAACCAAACCACCCAAAAAACCCAAAAATCAACAGACAAACAAACAAAAACAAACAAAAAGAAAACCTCAGTAGGGCCCAAATTTGTCATCCTCAGGAAGATTTTGGCTGTCATTGTTGGTGCAAAGATTCCTCAGCATGCCAGGAAAGAAGGGAGGAGAGCATTCCCAAAAACTGCAGCTGTTCATCCCTCCCAGGGCGAAACAGAGAGCTGGAGGTGTCCGGGACAGAATTCCCAAAAAAAAGCTGGAGAAGGAGCCAGATATTTTAACCTTGAAAGAGGTTTTTTTAACCAGCTGAAAGAGGAGATTGTTTTGTTGATTTGGTTTTTTTTTAAGTGGTTTTCTGTTAGCGGCCGCTCCTGGGGTTTGCGCTTCCTTCCATTTCCACACCGCTCTGCCATTCCCAGTCCTGCTCCTGGGATGGGACTTTGCTAAAACCCAAACCCAAAGCCAAGGCTTCTGCATTTTCCTGGCTCCTTGCGGGAATTCCAGCCTGCCCTGTCCATGTGGGTGGGAAGAAGCTGGAGCTCGGGAAGAACCGCGGCCAAGCGCTGACAGGAACAGCCCCCACCACCCACAGCCCAACCTCCAGGACTGGCAAATTCCACCTGGGGCAGACGGACAAAAGTGGCCAGGGAGGAGAAAATTCAGGAATTAGAAGCGAAGCGTGGAGCAGACTGGCGGGAAGGAACATCTACGTGGCTCCAAACGAGGAATTTTCGCACAGGGAACAGGAGAGTTCAGCTTTATTGGGATGATGTTGCCAAAAACATGAAATTAAATACACGAAAGGGAATCAGCAAAACGCGTTGAGCCAAAGGTTTTGGTTTTGTGTTACTCAAGATGATTTCTGCCCCTTTTTAAAACAGCATCCTTTGAGTCACCGAATGAAGGTTTAATTTGAGGGATTCTGCTGGAAATCCTGGTCTCCAGGTCACTCTCACTGTCTTCAAAGCATTTTGTGCCCCATGGAAGAGCTTCCAGAGGGGAAATTTCCCACCAAAGTCCCCTAGGCTGAGGTGGGCACATCTCCCTGAAGATAAAGCCTGGTCCCAACCAGAAGGACCAAGAGAAAATCTCACAGAAATATTTAGGCTGGAAAAGCCCTCTGAGAACATCCCTTAGCACCCACAGCACCTCAGGAACACGCTGGGGAAACTCCCTGAATTCCATATTCCAGAGGTAGACTAGAAAGAGCTGGATGAACTGAATCTGGGGTTTCCATTGTTGGAATTTCGGCTGAGCCCCCAAAGAGCTCAAGAAATACGGAGAGAGATTTTTTAAAGGGATGGGGTGGCAGGACAAGGGGGGATGGCTTCAATCTGCCACAGGGCAGGATGGGATATTGGGAAAAAAATTCTTCCCTGTAAGGGTGCTGAGGGGGCTGGAATGGAATTCCCAGAGCAGCTGGGGCTGCCCCTGGATCCCTGGCAGTGCTCAAGGCCAGCTTGGACACTGAGGCTGGAGCAGCCTGGGACGGTGGGAGATGTCCCTGGATGGCAGAGAGATGGAATGAGATGAGCTTTGCTGTCCCTTCCAACCCAGGCCATTCTGGAATTCCATGATTTTATGTCGTTTGGATCCCAGGTGTGGTTGTCACACACACTAAATATTTTTCGGGATTATTTTTCCATTCATTTCCATTTCCACTGCTCTCTTAACACCTGCAGGCAGCCAGATTTCTCCCAAGAACATTCCCAAGTTGCAGTGACCAGGGTGAAACTGCTGCTACTTTTGCTTTCTTCCTGCTCATAATTCCAAGCAAGGGAGACAAAGAATCCCCTGTGCTGAGCAATTTAGGATTTTCCAGCAGTGCAGGCACCAGCTTTGCACAATCCAGGCAGTTCAGAGCCAAGGAATCTGAGATCCATCCAGCTTTGCCCGGAACTTCCCAGAAGAGTAACTCCTGAGTGCTCCTTGTGCTCCCAAAAATCAGGTGATGAAAACACTCAGACTTCACTCCAGGAGGCTTCGTTGGTTTTTGTAGGTTTTGTGGGTTTTCATTGGGTTTTGTGGACTCAGGATGAAACTCAGGAATGTTCCTTTTCTCCCTGCCTCAGGCAAAGGGTTGTATCACTCTCTCCCAGAATTATCATGGAAGTAAACAAAACTGAGAGCATGGAGAGGAGATGATGACATTTTCCTTGGAGTGGGATGGATGTTCAGCAGAACCACCTTAGAGGAGGCTTTTCTAACCTTCTATCACTGTTTCCCTTGGAAAATCTTGGGATTTCAGGAAGGATCCCACATGCTCAGGACAGCCCATGAACAGGAACAGATCCCTAACTCCTCGTCCTCTGCTGAGCCTGAAGTCGAATATTTGAGGTTTGCCACAAACCGAGCTGGAGTTTATTTCCACCAACAAAGGGCACCCACGGAACAACAGTGGCCTTAAATATGCACCAATTGTTTATCAGCAGCAGATATTTACCTTAAATTTCCAGTTTGGAGAGAGGCTTCCCACAGGATCAGAGTCATGACCTCCGTGGTTTGCTCTGTCTTGTTTCCCTCTGCAGAGCACGCGCTGGGCTTTGTAGGAAAAGACAGGGAAAAAAACCCCATGTGCAGCATAAAATAACACCCTGGAGTATTGATGGAAATCCTCCTCCTCTGCTTCAGCCCAGACCAGGAGACTCCAGAGCTCTCTGTGTTCTCACAAAACCTTTGGGTTATTAACTCCAAATTAGACTCTTTCTCATGGCCGTTTTTAGTCAGGGAAAAGATGTTTCTTTGCCAAGAAAGTGAGCGAGATCCCCTCGTTTTGTGGCCTCTGGCAGCTCCCTTGGGCCCTTCTGGTGGTCATGGACGAGGATTTCCTCATCCTGATGCTGGGCCAGGCGTGGCAGCACTGGAGACACACAGGACAACTTCTCTGTGGGTGGGAGGAGGGAAGGGGCAGCATCCACAGGGATCAGGGTTGGGAAAAGGATGCATGGCTATGTTGGATGCTGAGAATTTTAGTCTTTCTGTACAGACAGACTCCCAGGGGAGCGCTGCATTTGACCTGAGGCCATGGAAAAGGCTTCCAAAATTCATTGATGGCACTAGGATTCCGAGTGTGGAGTTGGTGGGAAGTGTGTGACATCACAGGCTGGAAAACTTAGAGTTTGGGTGAAGGCAGGTTGTTCTTCTTTACTTTCTTCTTCCTTCTTCTCCATGGGCTTGGGTGGAGAAGCTTCCAAAATTCAATAATAAAACTGAGATTACAGGTGTGGAGTTGGAATGGAAGTGTGTGATAGCACAGGGTGGAAACTCAGAGTTGAAGGGTTTGGAATGCAGGAATAGATATAAAGCAAGATGGAGGTTTTGGGGTGGAGGCTGCTCCTTCTCCTTCTCCTCCTCCTCCATGGGTTTGGGTGGTTTTGTGCAATTGGATAAAAAAGTCCCACTGTGGGCATGGGTGGTTGGGTATTGGGTTAAAAGTGAAAATAATTGAGGTGTCATTTCTTAATTGGACAGTTGATCCTTCAAAGGCCTTTAGCAAGTGATAGTTGGCCATTTTGTACTTTGTTAGTGAAATACTGCTGAACTCACTTCTGTGAGGCTGTAACATAGAAATAATTATAAGAAATAATAAACATCTGAAAGAAATAATAAACATCTGAAAGAAATAAGAAACACCTGAAAGAAATAAGAAATAATAAACACCTGACTCTGAACATGAACCGTCATCTCCAGTGCCTTCAATCCTGACTTTGATGGAGGTAGAAGAAGGAAGCCAAAACCCAGCGTTGCTGGCCATGGGGAGTGGCTGACCAGGATATGTTCCCCAGGGGCCTGGCCACTTCTCTTAGAGCCATCCTTATTTTCACATTTTCAAACAGCGAGAAATCCTCCAGATTCTTTGGGTGAGGTCCGTCTGGGGTTTCTTTCCAGACTCAGGGGCCATTTTCTCCCAGATCCTTCCAAATGAATTGGAACACTAAAACATTTCAGACCATGAAATTTTAGTTCAATGGAGTTTGTTCACTTGAATTGTCTATTTAAATGAAGAAGAATTTCGATATTTTAGCCCTTAGATCAAACCTTACATATTATTTCATGGATTTTTCACTCTCTGCAGCAGCTCCAGCTGCTCCCTGTGCTGGGGCAGGGCTGGGGCAGCTCTGCAGGTGGGATCTCACCTGAGGGGCACAGGGACACAATCCCAATCCTTTTCCTGCTGCCCACCCTGCTTTGGAATTGTGGAAATAAGGGGATTTAGATAAATAAAAATAAAAACAAAACAAAACTATAACTATAAATATAAGTATAAATATAAGTATAAATATAACAATACAGATGAATATAAATATAAGCATGCTATAGTATAAGATAGTATATAAAACTACTTATGTTCTGTTTATATTATATTAATTATATTATATTATATTAATTATATTAATTATATTAATTATATTATATTATATTATATTATATTATATTATATTATATTATCATGATATATTATATTTTATTTTACATTCTATTATTACATTACATTACATTATATTACATTATATTACATTACATTACATTACATTACATTACATTATATTACATTGTATTATATGACATTATGATATATTATATTTAGTATATAAAATTGTATATAATTTATAAATATAAATTTATAACATGTGGGATTGCATCCACAGCTTGGGAAAAGCAGGGGTTGGTTTATTCCAATTACACCGACGAGGCTGGAGCGGCACAGCTTTGAGGTCAGAATATAAATGTCCTACAAGTGACCTCTGAGAGCTGCTGGGAGGGGAATTTTGGCTTCTGCTAATGAAGATTTCCACTGGACAAAGCAGTCAGGGAACTGCTGGAAAAACGGCAGCGGCAATGTAACTGTGCTCAGGAATATAACGGGAAAATCTGATTTTTCCACAGGGTCCAAGTTGTTCTTGGGAACTCAGGGATGGGAAGGGCATTGTGGATTGGCAAGACCAACCCCTCAGGCAGCATTTCCTGTAAATGAGCTGTATCCTGAAAGTTTTGCCTCAGGAAAAGGGAATGGGGCTCTCCATCCCATCCAATCCCACCTCCTGGGAGCTGGGAGCTCCTTCCATGGACATTCCAGTCTGGCAGCACAGGAGCTGAGTAATGCACAGCAGCGGTGCCAGGAGTGCAACAGGCTCAGCTGGAAAGCTGGGAACAAAAAGGCAGGAATTAAAAAAAAATTAAAAATAAAAATCAGAAAACCTAATAGAGTTTGGCTCCCAGAAAAAACTACATTCCGAATTCTCTTAGGAAAACGCGGCTGTAAAATGCGTTCTGTGCGTCCGCAGGGCTGGCACCTGGGTTATCCAGGAAATATTCCCGGATTTTCGCAGCCACAGGGAGAGGTCACAAAGGAAATCCCTGGCACAAAGGAGGAGCTTTGGAACCCGCAATTCCCTTTCCCAAAATGCTGATTAAAGCTGTGTGAGGAGAGGAATTCCACCCAGGGATGGAGCAATGTGATGCCACACAAGGAGCCCGGCTCAATTCCAGCTCTTCTCCAGCTTCCCTGGAGAATTCCCTCCCCTGGGAGAGGGGAATCCCCTCGGCCATGCCTCCCTCTCCTGGAATTCAGGGGAAATTCAGAGGGACCGGGCTGTGCTTTCCTACCTGAGCAATGGAAACATCAGGATTTGGGGCGTTTCAAGTATCAGCTGCACTGAATAAAATAAAATAAAATAAAATAAAATAAAATAAAATAAAATAAAATAAAATAAAATAAAATAAAATAAAATAAAATAAAATAAAATAAAATAAAATAAAATAAAATAATAAAATAATAAATATAAATACAATTTAAAAATAAAATATAAAATAAAATAAAACAAAATTAAATGAAAAATAAAATACAAAAGACACATAAAAATAAAATTAAAAATATTAAATTAAACGAATTAAATTAAAAATAAAATATAAAAATTAAAATAAAAATATTAAACTAAATTTAATTTAATTTAATTTAAAAATAAAATATAAAATAAAATAAAATAAAATAAAATAAAATAAAATAAAATAAAATAAAATAAATACAATTTTAAAATAAAATACAAAATAAAATAAAACAAAATTAAATGAAAAATAAAATACAAAAGACACATAAAAATAAAATTAAAAATATTAAATTAAACTAATTAAATTAAAAATAAAATATAAAAATTAAAATAAAATAAAAATATTAAACTAAATTGAATTGAATTGAATTAAATTAAATTAAATTTTAAAATAAAATCTAAAATAAATATAAACTAAATTAAATTAATATAAAATAAAACAGTGAGAGGGAATTTTATACAGGTATGGAGTGAGGGAATCATTTTAAACTGCCACAGGGCAGGGATGGATGGGGTTTTGGGAATTAGGAATTGTTCCCTGGCAGGGTGGGCAGGGCTGGGATGGAATTCCCAGATTCCCCTGGATCCCTGGCAGTGCCCAAGGCCAGCTTGGACACAGGTTGGAGTGAAAAATGTTCTTCTCCATGGCAGGATGTTGGATCTAAAGGATCTTTGAGGTCCCTTCCCACCCAAACCATTCCATGATTCTCAATATTCTGTTTGGTCCTGGCTGCAACGATCTGCTGTGCCCGGGGATTGATTTTCCAGGCTCTGGGAGAAGTTCTGCACCACCCACGGGAATTTGGATCTGTTCTGATCCCGTTTGGATCAGAGCAGCTCGGAGAGGAGCTGCACCTGGGGCCAGACCTCAATCCTGCCCCTTCCTTTCATCCAGAGTCCCCAGAAAATCCCTCAATGGCACCAAGGGGAAAAAGCTGCCAGAAAATCCCAGAAAACCCCTGCTCCTTTTTTTTTTCTGGCAACATCTCCTGCCTTGTTTGAAAATCCCAAACGTGGAACCACCTAAACCCAAAAGCTCTGGGTGCCTCCACTGCCAGCATTTCCCATGGAACATTTTTCCAGACTGTCCCAACGTTGAGCTCAAGCCTCTGCTCAGAATTAAAAATTTCTTTTCCTTTTCTTTCCTTCCCATCATCATCTTCCCCGGGGAAAACCCAGAGGGAACCACAGTCTCTGCAAAACATGGAAAATTCACCCAAACTTGCCCTTTTCCAGAGATACTCAAGAAGTTCCTTGGTCTGGAGCCAATGATCCCAGCTATTTCAAGGTTTTTCTCTCATCCCTGTCCTTTCCTTTTTCGGCTGAATTTACCTGGCTGAAAACTCCAGCAGGAGTTTAAATGGAAAAGCTTTCCATTCTCTTGGAACAGTCCCCAAAAGAAGCTGCTGTGTCTGTGGGTCCTTTTATTTTAAATTAATTTATTTTTTATTATTTAAGTTCGTTTTTTAATTTTAGAAAAGATTTTATCTTTTATTATTTTTTAAATTTTATTTTATATACTTTTGCATATAATATTTTAGAATTTTATATATTTAGAAATGTATATATTTTTACGTATGATAATTTAGAATTTTAAATTATAGATTGTACAGCTCAAAGACGATTTAGTTCCCTGGATTTTTTTTTTAAATTATCTTAAAACTGAAATTTTTGGTTTCATAATCTCTCTTTAGAAGGGATTTATAAACGTGCATTTAATTGCTAAACCACTGATGTCTGTCTAGCACTAAACATTCAACCAGTTTAATAATGTACATTTTAAAAGCTTCCTACCTTCATTATTTATACTCCAGGGTCAATAATTATGTGTAATTCATTGCAGGATATATATATTTTTTTCCAAACAAGTAGCAGCAGGGATAATTTCAGGTGCACTGGGCAGGTTGGCCTAAAAATTGGTTATTGGGAAGGCTGGGCTGGGTTTAATGGCTTAAAATAGAAGTTTAGAGAGTTAGATCGGCTTAAAAAAAAATCCTTTTTTGTGCATATTTGGTAAGGATGTCCTGGCCAGGAGAAGTTTTGGGGTGAAGTTTGAAGGAGAAGGACATGAAGAACAAGAAAATGTGGAGTTACAGCATCATCAGAGAGGAGGTTTTGGAATAAAGACCTGTAGGGAACATCCAGCTTTCTGAGAAAAATCAGTTTTGAGGGCAGAGAAACCTCTGCCATATCTGCCTGATGTCATTTATGCTGGAATTCCACCTCCCCTACTCCATGACCAAACCTAAGGAGCTGCTTCACTTCTAAGTGCAGAGCACCTGAAAGGCAACTCCTTTTTATAAAATTCATTCAACATCTCCCCAGCCTTGTTCTTTTTTCTTTTTCTGCCCATGTTCCATGTGGGATTTCTCTCCCTGTTTCTTCCTGCCACTTTTCCAGGACTTTTCCCCCCCCACCACGGAGCAAATTTGCAATCCCGAAAGTATTTGATCCAACCCACAGACAGGAGCTCAGTCATGACAGGTCTGGTTTATTCACTTGTGATTCAGTCGGGCTGGGCAGCAAACACTCAACAGGGAGTCTGAAAATCGGTGATAAGGATCAGTCTCCAAGGAAGAAAATTCCTGCTTGGAGCCTGAGCCTTGCACAGAGGAGTCAATAAGGGTGGCTTTTAGAATCATCAAATCCCAAAGTGGTTTGGGTTGGGAGGGATCTTAAAGATCCCATCCCACCCCTGCCATGGGCAGAGACACCTCCCACTGTGCCAGGCTGCTCCAGCCCCAGTGTCCAACCTGGCCTCGGGCACTGCCAGGGATCCAGGGACAGCCCCAGCTGTGCCAGGGCCTTCCCACCCTCCCAGGGATGAATTTCTCCCTATTTAATTATATTTTACATCATCCTCATCTCTCTGCGCCTCCTGAGACTTGTAGAGATGAGAAGAGGTTTTGGGACACCCCAACCCCATGGAAGCAGATCTGTCCCCTGGGCTGTGCCCTTCATGCTGGAGCGTTTTGTGGTCAGGAGCAGCCACAATTTGGATAAATTGAACTGGAAACCCAAAGTCCAGCTGCCTGTGATGCCCTCTCCCCATTCTAGCCTCAGCCCAGTCCTGCTCTTAAGCTGTGACTCAGGTTTAGCTGTATTAATAATCTCAATATGTGGAAGAGGTTTTACAGGGACTCCTGTGAGCCAGAGAGAAGTTTGATCAGAGAATCCGTGTTCACCCCTTGGAAGAATTTTCTACCAAGGTCATTGACACAGAAACCAAGAAAGAAGGAGAAATAAGAGAAACCTGCAACTTGCTGTTCCAATAAACACCTTGTTTGTCTTTCCTGACCAATGAGTAAACTTCTGAGTTTTGTAAGAATGTACAAAAAGCTTGCATGCTAAAATAAAACCAAGCTTAAAGCCTTCTGAAAATGGAGTGTTGCTTTGTATTGTGACTGTCTCAGCTACGAAGTCAATAAAGTCGTATGTCCAGCTGTGACTCCTCAAGAAATCTGTGTTCAGAACATGACTAAAGCCTGATTTCTTCAAACTTTCCACCATGACTAAACCAGAAAAAAATTTACCTTGAAACCTGTATTCACAAAAAGGTGAAAACCAGAGGTGGAGAACTATTTATTTTTTGTCTCTAAAGCTTGACTTTGTTCCCCAGACTCTTTGCTGGACACAAAAAGATGTATTCACAAAACGGTGAAAACCAGAGATGGAGAAATATTTATTTTTTGTCTCTAAAGCTTGACTTTGCTCCCCAGACTCTTTGCTGGACACATTCCCTGTGCTCTTAGCTTGGGAGAAGACCTTGCTTGGCAAATTGAGGCTGTGCCTTCCCGTTACTCCTTTAGCAACTCCAGCCTTCCCCCATCGATCGCTGCGTTGCAATGGAGGGTGTTAATCGACTCGAAACATTTAATTAGGCCTGGTTTCAGCCCAGCATTTTACAAGCCCGGCGCTTCACCCCGCTGCTGGAACGAGCACAATGCAGCATCTTTCAAACCATGCAGAAATAACAGAATGGTTTCAGCCCTGCTTTTGCAGTAGCATCAATAAAACCCCTCGAGCGTGCCCAGAGCCAGTGGCCAGGAGGATTCTCTGGAGCTCTTTTATCCAGGATGAGCAGCTTTGTTCCGAAATTCCTCGCTGCCTTTTTGCTGCCTCCCTAATGACCACTTCAGTGGGCTCCCAGGAGAATGCCTGAGTCAGAGCCAGCTCGAAAACTGCTGAGGAAACATCCTCCCTTACTGGAAATGATTCCCAGCAAAATGCCCTGCTCCATATTTAGACTGACGGAGCCAAGGGCTCGCAGCGCTTGGGATTCTGCTCCTGCTGGAAAGGGATTGCCTTGGCCCCACCAAGAGCTCTGCAAAACTCAGGAGCAAATTTTGGTGGCCACCAGCAAGAGCTGGAGAGGGACAGCTGACCTTGTGGAGTCTGGCCTGGGCCACAAATGTGAGGTCCATCTTGTAATTTCTGATTTTAATCCTGCTTGGGATTCTGCTCCTGCTGGAAAGGGATTGCCTTTTTCCTGCCAAGAGCTCTGCAAATCTCAGGAGCAAATTTTGGTGGCCACCAGCAAGAGCTGGGGTGGGCCAGCTGACCTTGTGGAATCTGGCCTGGGCCACAAAGGGCATGTGAGGTCCATCTTGTAATTCCTGATATTAATCCTACTTTAGATTCTGCTCCTGCTGGAAAGGGATTGCCTTGGTCCCACCAAGAGCTCTGCAAAACTCAGGAGCAAATTTTGGTGGGCACCAGCAAGAGCTGGATTGGGCCAGCTGACCTTGTGGAGTCTGGCCTGGGCCACAAATGGGATATTAAATCCATTTTTAATTTCTGATTTTAATGCTGCTTGGAATTCTGCTTCTGCTGGGAAGGGATTGCCTTGGTCCCACCAAGAGCTCTGAAAAACTCAGGAGCAAATTTTGGTGGCCACCAGCAAGAGCTGGAGAGGGACAGCTGACCTTGTGGAGTCTGGCCTGGGCCACAAATGTGAGGTCCATCTCGTAATTTCTGATTTTAATCCTGCTTGGGATTCTGCTCCTGCTGGAAAGGGATTGCCTTGGTCCCACCAAGAGCTCTGCAAAGCTCAGGAGCAGATTTTGGTGGCCACCAGCAAGAGCTGGGGTGGGCCAGCTGACCTTGTGGAGTCTGGCCTGGGCCACAAAGGGCATGTGAGGTCCATCTTGTAATTCCTGATATTAATCCTACTTTAGATTCTGCTCCTGCTGGAAAGGGATTGCCTTGGCCCCACCAAGAGCTCTGCAAAGCTCAGGAGCAGATTTTGGTGGCCACCAGCAAGAGCTGGAGAGGGACAGACAACCTTGTAGAGTCTGGCCTAGGTCACAAATGGGATATGAAATCCATTTTTAATTTCTGATTTTAATGCTGCTTGGAATTCTGCTTCTGCTGGGAAGGGATTGCCTTTTTCCTGCCAAGAGCTCTGCAAAGCTCAGGAGCAAATTTTGGTGGCCACCAGCAAGAGCTGGGGTGGGCCAGCTGACCTTGTGGAGTCTGGCCTGGGCCACAAAGGGCATGTGAGGTCCATCTTGTAATTCCTGATTGTGGGAGGGCAAATTTAGTCACTCTGCTCTGAATCCAGGCTTTCAATCTGAAGCAGTATTTTCCTTTCTTATATTAAACACCAAAAACTTATTTCTCCTCAGAGAAATAGCAAACCAGCAATTAATAAAACAGAAGGATTCCTAAGGTCATTGGAGAAAATGCCTGTTCCTGTGTTATACAAAAGAACAAAAATCTGCTTTTTTTTTTTTTTATTCTGCTTTTCTTGCTTAGCTCAGTGTCTATTAAAGAGATAACAGTGGCTGCAAGCAAACCACAGGCAGGAAATTTTCCTTTATTTTCATGTAACGAGGAGGTTTGTTGAGTCTGGGTTGCTTAGGTAGCTGTCTAAAGCAGTTTTATTTTTAGAACTAATGAAAGCTTTTTACCAAGGGGGAAAAGTGACTCCCTGGACCTCCCTGTGCTTGTTCTTCATATTTAGAAAATTATACTTCCCAAAAGTCCCAGTTTTGCCCAGTTGTGTTCCCGTGGCAGGGGCTGGAACTAGAGGACATTTAAGGTCTCCTCCAACCCAAACCATCCAGTGATTATTTGGGATTGCTTTGAAAATCCCAGTGTGCAGGGGACAGGGCGGGAGAGGTGGTTGGGGACAGCAGTTCAGGATCCCACCTCCCTGAAAGGTCCCAAAGAGCCTCAGCTGGAAGTCCCTGTGGTTCCCCAACATCCATGGATGCCCCAGGGAAGGGCTTTTCCTGCTCCTTCCCAGCTCCTGGTCCTGCCAGGTGTTGTTCCCAGTTTTTCTTGCATTAACCCCACTGGAGGAACCCTTTTCATCAGCTCTTGGAATTTCATTTGTCTCAAACCACTCCACAAAGCTCCTTTCTCCCCCTCTCTGCCCCCCAAACTCTGGGAATTATCCCTTTTTTTCTCCCCTTCCAGGAATAACCATTTTGCAAATGCAAGCATTGAGAAAACAGGGGCTGCTGTAATTAAGACCATTTATCTGCTGTAATTAAGATGATTTATCTTGGATTTTGTAAGAGGTGTCTTGCTCTGAGCAAGAGTGTCTGGGTTTGAAATTGGATTAGAAATCCAGGTTGCTCAATTCCAAGAGGTTGGGAAGGATGGGGCCCTCTCCAGGTCTAAAAGGAAGTTTGAGCTTAATTTGGGGTCTAGACCTAGCAAATTCATTCCTGGATCTTTTCCACAACAACCATGTGAGCAAATCTGGGAATGAAGCAAGGCACTGGGGTAAGGTAGGATAAAGTCTGAAGACATCTGGAAAATATGAAGTCAAGGGAGCAGAAAAGCCTCACTGCTGCCTTGGGTGAGTTCAATTCTGCTCCTGCCTGTGCCACAGGGTTCCTGCCTGATGTCTCTGAGGATTTATCCCAAGTCCTGGATTCCTCATTTTCCACAAGCCAAACTGAAGGCCTGGTGGTTGTCCCAGTGTTGAAACCCAGAATTTCAACCAGATTTCAATCTGTTCTTGGATGTTGGTATCAGTGGCAAGAAGGCTGAAAAATTAAACTCTTAGGAATGGAAAATTCAAAATTCTGAATGTTCTGCCACAGTGGAGATGGGCCAAAGGCTGGAGTGGATGTTCTTGTAGGTGTTTTAAAACAAGGGTGTTGCAACCTCTCCTTCCAGCAGGGCACAAGGGGTTAAAAATCCCTCTTTTTGGAGCCCCTTCCAGGCCACCTCACCACAGGAAAGGCAGTGAGGAAACTGATAGCCCCTATCTGCAGAGCAGGCTCTGGGTTGTGCCACAAGCAACGCCAGGACTCCCACTGCAGGCTGAGGGCAGAGCTCAGCTCCTCATTACTTGTGTGCAGCCCATCCTGTGCTGGAGGAAACAGCAGCTCAGGGGGTTAAAAAAAATACAAAAACAGTTTTGAAAGCTGTCATGAGACAGCAGAGAATGGCCACGAAAAAATGTTGCACAATTCTCTGAAAATGTCCAATTTCTGAGACTTGACTTTGCAACCTTAATAAAGTTATTTTAATTACCGAGGGGTTTGATTGTTTGGTTGTTTGTTTGTTTGTTTGTTTGTTTGAGGAGGATTATTGCTTTCAGTCATGCAAGCAGGTCAGCAGCTAATTATTTCGTGGATGCATCCAAAGGGAGGGATGATCCTGCCTGGCTGGGCTGGTCTTGGAGTTCTGGCTGCTGAGAATTTGGGACTTTCTGTGCTGCCAGGCACTGACCCCCAGGAGAACACTGCACTGACCTGAAGCTGTGGAGAAGCTTCCAAAATTCAATAATAAAACTGAGATTACAGGTGTGGAGTTGGAATGGAAGTGTGTGATAGCACAGGGTGGAAACTCAGAGTTGAAGGGTTTAGAATGCAGGAATAGATATAAAGCAAGATGGAGGTTCTAAGTCAGGCACAAATCTTTCTTCTTCACCTTCTTCTTCCTTCTTTTTCAAGGGTTTGGGTGGTATTTTGTAATTAGATAAAAAAAGGACACATTACAGACTTTGAGTAATTAGTTATTAAGTTAAAAATAAAAATAATTTCAGTGTCATTTCTTAATTAAATGGTTTAACCTTAAAAAAACTTGTAACAAAAAAAATAAATATAAAATAAATTTTGTAGCTCATTAGTAAAAAACAACAGAACTCACTGCTGTGAGACTGTAACATGAATAAGAAGAAATTAACATCTAAACCTAAACACAGACTATCATCTCAAATACCTTCAATCCCAATCTCAAAAAAATTAATTAAAAACAAAACAAAACAAAACCAAAAAAAAAAGTAAAACCAAAACAAAACCCAACAGGTTTGGATCACATAAAACAGGAAGAAAGACCTGGTCCATGGGGGAGGTGGAACCCCACGCTGCATCCCTGTGGTTAAACCTCTCCTTCTCCACACTCCCAAAAAATCCAGCCTTTGCTCTGGGAAAATCCTACTTGGCACAGGCCCAGATCTGAGCAGGGAGTTAGTGAGGAGTAAATAAAGAGGAGCAAAGCACAAGGCAGGCCTGGGCTGCAAAGGCAGCAGAGGGATCTGGTTGTGCTGCTCAGGGAGTTCAGGGCACTGCCCCAGCTCCACCCGGAGACTCCTGACTTCCAGATAATTCTCTATTCCTGGGATCTGTGCTGCAGCTGCCCCCCAGATCCTAAAATCAATCCCTGAGGAGGATCCAGCTGCTTCCAGAAGATCTCTTCCATAGGTGGAAAGGATCAGAGGGACAGGACTGATTTACTCTGGGTTTGGGATTCCCGGACCCCACCCAGCAGGGAACAGCAATTCCCTCATGGTCTTGTTCCCTAAAAACCCTCAGAGGTTCTGAAACAGCCTGGCTGGGCCAAACTCCTGCTTCCAGCAGGACAAGGCACAAAAATCCACAGGGAGATGGCTGAAGCACCCAAGAGCTGCAAGGGAATGCAGAGAGATCCCAGGGAAGGTAGAGAGATCCAAGGAGATGCAGAGAGATCCAAAGGAAGGCAGAGAGATCCCAGGGGATGCAGAGAGATCCAAAGGAAGGCAGAGAGATCCCAGGGAATGCAGGGAGATCCAAAGGAATGCAGAGAGATCCCAGGGAATGCAGAGGGATCCCTGTCACCATTCAAAAGACAGAATGGACTTGGAATTAAGGAATCACAGAATGGTTTGGGGTGGAAGAGACCTTAAAGATCATCCCCCCACCCCCAGCCACGGCAGGGACACCTCCCACTGCCCCAGGCTGCTCCAGCCCCAGTGTCCAACCTGGCCTTGGGCACTGCCAGGGATCCAGGGGCAGCCCCAGCTGCTCTGGGCACCCTGTGCCAGGGCCTCAGCACCTTCTAAGAATTTCTTCCTAATATCCCATCCAAACCTTGCCAACATGCAACCTAAAATTCCAGGGGTGGCAGCCAGAAGGTCCCCAGGACCTTGTGATTCCATGGGAATTCCAGTGGGTGGGATATTCAGAGAGTGGATGGGGAGAGACGTCTTCCATCTTCACCCAAACCTGTGTGCAGGGGCAGGACAGCAGCACAGCAGCACAAGGACACCCTCAGCTCATCTCCTGAATGGTGCTGAGGAGACAGGAACAAAATCTGGGAGAGGTCCAACCTGTGGTGTCCAAAAACCCCTGAAGTCACCAGAAACAGGCAGTGGGAGCCTGATGGGAGAAACAGAGCAGATAAAGCCACAGCCACAAGAGGTTGATTCCTTATCAGACATATCAGCTCTGCCCAGAATCCCCAAATCCCAAAATCCCTGAGGCTGGAAAAGCCCTCCCAGCCCAGGGAGTCCCAGCTGGGCCCCATGCCCACCTTGTCCCCAGCCCAGAGCACTCAGTGCCACCTCCAGGGGACACCTGCAGGGATGGGCACTGCAAAGCTCCCTGGGCAGCCCCTGCCAGGGCCTGAGCACCCTTTCCATGGGGAAATTGCTGCTGCTGTCCCAGCTGAGCCTCTCCTTACAGGAAGGAGAGAAGGAAAAAGGGCCAGAGGAAAGGATAAAGCTGTTTGTGCAGAAGGAAATCATCCTGAATTTTTATCTGTTGGAATCCAAAATTGCAGAGCTCCCAGAACTTTGAGCCTGGAAGCCAAAGATTGGAATTAAATCCAGGATTTGATCTGAGACCTTGGAAAAGGCTCCCAAACTTAGGTACTAGAAGCAAGAATGTAGATTTACAGCTTAAGCAGAGAGACGTTAAGCTAAGGAAAGTTTAGAGTTTAAGATAAAAAATAAAAGAAGTTCCAGAGGCAAACAAGGAGTTCAGAATGCAGCACTGTGGGTTTGTGTCACAGAACATGACTGGCTAAGAGAGCTCACACTGTAACATGGGTCCATAAGATGAAATATTTAATGATTAAGTAAAAAACATAAATATCCTTGTTAGCAGTGTTTTATTAGTCAATAAATCCTTAAAAGGTCTTGTAACTAAGGGTCTTGTGACCTTCTAAACCATAAAGTAACGATGTGAGCTGAACTCACCTTTTCTGTCTGTGTAAAAGATAAGAACAATAAATCACCTCATCTAAAAACTCAGAAGTCCCATGTCTAAATAATACAAAACTCCTTCAAAAACCTCCATATTAATCCTTTAAAACATTCTCTGGGCAAGCTGCTGGGTGACCAGGGCAGTTCATTTGTTGCCTTATTATGGATTTGGGAGTGTTTAGTGTTGGTCCATCAGTAAAAATGAGCTTGAATGTTCTTCCTGTTGGGTTGGACAATTATTCCATTTTCTCATTTGCTGAAATGACCTAATCACCTACTCAGGAATAAATTGTTCCTTCAGTTGTTGTTTTACATGACCTGGTCACTTTTTTTTTTTTTTTTTTTTTTTTTTTTAACTGAAGCGAATTTGCTTTGTCTAATTGAGAGTTTTCATAAATCCTCTGACAACTCTTAAGATGAGAACTCTGAGCTTGATTCTTTCATCTCTCATCTGGACAAATTGGTTCACTTGTTTACACCCTTAGATTAAACCAAATGCTTAACAAAAAATAATCAAAATCTGATATAATGACAAATGTCTTCTATTCCTATTTATTTCACATTTTAAAAGTTTGTTCTTTCAGATGACATATTGACTTGGAGTCCTCACACTTATCAAAGCTCGTGGCAGAGACAGTATAACACATTCAAGTCAAATAAAATAAAGATGAAATAATGGTTTTAATAATCTATAAAATGAAACTGCATTTGTAGTATCTTTTAGCTCAAAAATCATTTAATTCCAACCCCCTGCCATGGGCAGGGACACCTTCCACCAGCCCAGGTTGCTCCAAGCTGGCCTTGGACACTTCCAGGGATACCCACAACTTCCCTAGACAAAATTCAGGTTTATAAAGCAGCCACACCTTTCTCAGCTCTTCAGGGATGTGTCCATAAATTCCCAAGTGGAGCAGGAGAAAAGCCTGTCAAAAACAGCAGTGCTGGCTCCAAAACATCTCAGAGAATCCATCCTCATGGTTGCTCAGCTCCCAGTGCTGCAGGAACACAGACACACCAAAATCCTGATGTTTGCTCCCTCCTCAGGCCTTGGCACGAGCACAGGACTTTTTATGCCATGCAAAAAACATCCAGGCTTTAATTTTCCCTATCCTGAGAGTCCCAGAAAAGTGCATTTCCCTTTCACTTCAAAGCATCCCCCACTTTCCTGGAGCTGATTTTCTTCCTGCTCCACTGCCTTGCCCAAAATCAAGACGTCGAGCTCAATCACTCTCCAGCTGCAGCAAGGAAAACAGATTCCATTACCTGCTGGAATTGGGTTAACCCCAGGTATAGACTGGATTTTTTGGGTTGATTTTGGTTTTTTTGGTTTTTTTTTTTTTCTTTTTCCTGAGCTGGAAATTATCCATTACCGCATAATAAAACGGAAATTGAAAGCAGTTCCCTTTCCCTTTGCTCCTAAAAACTGGTGTTTCAGCTCCGGGGAGGAATTCATGGGCCCAATCACAAAGGCTGAGTGTAGCTGCTCTCTAATTAAATTGGAGCAGCTCTATTTTCCAGCAGCAAGGCTATTCCTTGGAATGAACCTCCACGCTGGGGATCTGAGCAGTTCCAATTAGGAGAGTTCTGCTTTGAGCTCTCCCAAGCCCAAACACACAGCGTGGCATTGTGCCCTGGGCCATTAAACTGGAAATACAACCCCCTTCTCTTGGTGCTTCAAATAAGCTCCAGGAGATGCCTTTCCTGGAAGTTTGAAGTCTCATTCTTCACATCAGGTCGGGCTAAATTGGTGATTTCCATCAGTTCTTGATGGAATTAGCAGAGTGGGGTGTGCCCATTTGGATTAAATGGTTCCATGCCCTGTTTTTGCTGTGTTTAATTGCTGCAGTAATTAGGGGCTCTCTCGGAGCTCTTCTCACAGGAGATCATGCAGGACCCTCTGATTCCTCAAAACCAGCATCCATCTTTTCCTGCCTTGCATTCCCTGGCATTCCCACTCCGCTGAGGGAATAAATTGCTCCATAAATTCAGGAGGAACTGATCATAGGAGTGGAGAGAAATGTATGAGGAGACCATTAAGAAAATCAAGCCAGACCCTCCTGTACTTGGCTTTCCTTGTCATGCAATATCCCAGATGAATGGCAACTTTAATGACCAGCTAATTAAAATTTAACGGACTTGCCATTGCTACTGCCTGTGCTTTATTTGAGCTCAAGGTACAGCCTCGATTTCCACTTCATCTGGCTGCCTTGAGGGATGTTTTCCATTCAGTAAAGTGACCTAGAACATGTATTTGCTGCTGTTGCTGATAAAAATAAATTGATAAAACCAAAACCACGGATTTTTCAACTCTTTCCTTCTATTTGTTGTTACCTTTTCCCTCCCTCCTTAATTCCTCCAAAGTCCTGTTCTCCTGTAGGAGGAGAAATTCTTTTGAAAACCCCCCAAAACAACCCAGTGGGTGCCGTGCAAGTGATTAGACAGGCTTGCAAAATATTAACAGGAATTGCATTGCTAATTTGGTTAACCCCTCATTATCATTATGTACTAATTATCCCAGCTCTGCCATTGAGGGCTGATATCAAACCCTGACAGCAGCAATTCCCTGAGCACAGCTTGTGGTTGCTGTCTGTGATCAGGGCTCAGCACATTCCTGGTTCCTGAGAGATGTGGGGTGGCTGAAGCTGCTGGAATCCCTCCTATGGAAATTCAGTGGGAAAAGAAGAATTTGGAGTGGAGTCACAGCAAAGAATCGCTGCTGCCAGGAGCTGGGAATGAATCCAAGCAGGAATCAAGGTCTGGATGTTGCTCCCTGTGTTGGTGGGATGGGCAATCCCTCGGGAAAGCGAATCCCAGAGGATTGAACTCTCCTTTTACCACCCCCAGGTGACTCTGGGTGGCCAAGCAAAGCTCATCCCCTCTGGCAAGGGGGTGACACGGGGGTGACACCCCCAGATTCCTCACCAGGGAGCAGCTGGACCCTCCTGCTCCTTGAGCTCCTCCATCCTGACACCAAAGCAGCTCCAAAAACTTACTGGACAGCAAAATCCCTTTATCCCAACTGATCCAAGGGCAGACAGGGCTCCAGAGATGTCCTGGAGCTCATGGTGGCCCTCAGCTTTTGGGAAGTGTTGGGCACTGCTGAGGTTTCTTCTTTTGGCCCCTCATCATCCCTCACAGAAAATTAATTTTCACATTTTTAACCTCACAGAAACTTGATTTTTCACATTTTTCACATCCAGATGTCCTGGAGCTCAATCTCCAAGGATGGCCCTCACCTTTTGGGAAGTGTTGGGCACTGCTGAGGTTGCTTCCTTTGGCCCCTCATCCCTCATAGAAACTTCATTTTTCACATGTTTAACATCCAGGGATGTTCACAATTTTAAACTCCCTTTTTTTCACATTTTTAATCTCATTTTTTCACATTTTTAACCTCGCAGAAACTTCATTTTTCACAATTTTTCACATTTTTAACCCTTATTTGTTGTGCCTTGCTTCAGGTTGTGTCCAAGAGCAGCTGGGAATGAAACCTCCTGCTGCACATGGGGCTCAGCCAGAGCTTTCCTTCTTATTTAGAAAACTCAGGCTCACTTCTGAATTAATTCTGTGAAACTACACTTTTAGATAAGTTCCAGATAAGCTCCAAATTTCTTGCAGTGTGTCTGAGGTGGCTGCATAATTCCAGAGCACCAGTCCTGCAGGAAGCCTGTGATTTATTTACAGCAGGAAAAGCAACCACGTGGAATAATAATTAATCATTTACATTAAACATGTATCATTATCCAGACTATTTTAGCAGTGCACCACTACAACGCTCTGTTTCCCTTATATATATATATATTTTTTTTTTGCCTTCTGGCCTGGGTACAATAAAAACAATTGTTCAAAACACAGCAAAAGGAGGTTATGTCAGTCAGCCTGAGCTGCAGCATCCATAGAAAGATGTTTTCTAGTCAGAAAACCCAACAGTTATTTATTCATTCCTTGCAAATTCCAGCAAACACTTTAGAGGCCTCTTTGTAATAATCCAGTCAGTGTTTTTTATTGACCTGGAATCCTCCAGGGAATGCCATAAATCCATCCAACGTGTGCTACCTTTTGTGTCTGGGTCCTGGGCTGAACTGGGAATGTGTTTCAAAATCACCCAGGAGCTGCCCAGTTCTCTGTGGGTCACAGACATAAAAAGCAGCTCAGATCCATTAATTAATTCTACAAAGGCCTCTCAGTGTTGCCACAATTCAATCAACTGCTCGACTTTAAGCACGGGCTTGGATTTCGTTGGCACGAGCAGGATTGAACCATGAATTTCAACTTGAGCAGGCGCCCGGAGCGTCGTCCTGCTGGCCAGGAAAGCAACCTGGATCCCCCGGGATTGATCCAGCTGGGAATGAGCTGATGGAGCAGCCCCTGGGGCTTCTGCTGGGGAGAGCTGGACCTGCTCCAGCCCAGAGCCCCCTGTGCCCAGGAGAGGGACTGGGATTTATTGGGATTTATTGGGATTTATTGAGATTTATTAAGATTTATTGAGATTTATTGGGATTTATGGGGATTTATTGGGATTGATTGGGATTTATTGAGGTTTATTGGGATTGATTGGGATTTATTGGGGTTTATTGGAATTTATTGGGATTTGGATTAATTGGGATTTATTGGGGTTTATTGGTATTTATTTGGATTGGGATTTATTGGGATTTATTTGGATTGATTTGGATTGATTGGGATTTATTGGGGTTTATTGGAATTTTTGGGGATTTGGACTAATTGGGATTTATTGGGATTTATTTGGATTCTGATTTATTGGGATTTATTGGGATTTATTGAGATTTATTAAGATTTATTGGGATTGATTGGGATTTATTGGGATTGGGATTGATTGGGATTTATTGGGGTTTATTGGGATTTATTCAAATTGGGATTTATTTGGATTGATTGGGATTTATTGAGGTTTATTGGGATTGATTGGGATTTATTTGGATTGATTGAGGTTTATTGGAATTTATTGGGATTGGGATTTCTTGGGATTTATTGAGATTTATTGGGATTTATTGGAATAGGGATTGTGCCCCTGTGCCCCCCAGGTGAGATCCCACCTGCAGAGCTGCCCCAGCCCTGCCCCAGCCCAGCAGGAGCTGGAGCTGCTGCAGAGAGCCCAGAGGAGGCTCCAGGATGAGCAGAGGGATGGAGCAGCTCTGCTGGCAGGAAAGGCTGGCACAGCTGGGATTGTTCACCTGCACAGGAGAAGCTTTGGGCTGAGCTCAGGGTGGCCTGGCAGGGCCTGGAGGAGCCCCAGGAAAGCTGGAGAGAGACAATTTCCAGGGATGGAGGGACAGCACACAGGGAATGGCTTCACACTGACATAAATAGAATTTTGGATATTGTGAAGAAATTCCTGGCTGTGAGGGTGGGGAGGCCCTGGGAATGATTTCCCAGAGCAGCTGGGGCTGCCCCTGGATCCCTGGCAGGTTGGACACTGGCCTTGGAGCAGCCTGGGACAGTGGAAGGTGTTCCTGCCATGGCAGGGTGGGAACTAAATGATCTTTGATGTCCCTTCCAACTGAAACCATTCTATGTCTGTTTCTAATTCAGATCCATGGATTTCTGCCCATGGATTTCTGTCTATCCCTGGATAAATCCCCATTGCTGAGCTCCAGATGCCTCCCAAACACCCTTTTGAGCTGGAATCTCACACACAGAGGTCCCACATGATGTTAAAACCTCTCAGTCATCTTTTCTCAGACCAAACTGTTCTGCCTGGATCCCCGCCCTGACAAGCACAGGGATCACAGAGGTTTGGGAAACCCACTTTTTTTTTTTTTTTCAGGATGGCAGAATATCACCGCTTTTCCAGGCAAAAGCAAAAACATTTATGAGTCTGGAACGCTGATCTGGAGAATGTGGTTTTGACAAAGCAGAATGTCAAAAGGAAAATAAAACAGTAAAATCCCTTTGTGGGGTACATGTCTCCTGTAGGTATTCATCAGTGACTCTTAGGACACTCCCTAAAAGGTTCCCTAAATGCTTTTCCTCATGAATACTTTGGAAAATTCCCATTTGTGGCTCTGCATAAAGCAGGATCTCCCTCACTAGAGCTGCAGTGAAAATTACATTTACTGCTCTTTCTTCATTCTTCCCATTTATTCCTTAAAGTGCTTCAGGCTCTCCACTGAGGGAAGCATCCTCTCCTCCAGCACCTCTTTTCCTGCAGGAAACACCTTCCCAAGAAGCTGAAGAAGGAATCTGTAGATTCCAAGGGGAGTTAGCTGGAGCAGCAGTGGCTTACTCAAGCCCAGAGTCTGCTCTTTCAGCCTTTCCACCCCCAGTTTCTCAGGCTTTCCCATGAATATTTGTATTTTTGTGCTGGTCCTCAGCTTCTTTTTCTTGCCTCTCTCAAGACCAGGATTGAAGGCACTTGAGATGGAATTTCACGTTCGGGCTTAGATGTTTGTTATTTCTTATCTCTATTACAAGTCATGAGTTCTACAGCATTTCACTAACAAGGTATAAAATGGTAAACTATCTTTCTCTCCAAGGCCTTTTAAGGATCAACTGTCCAATTAAGAAATGACACCTCAATTATTTTCACTTTTAACCCAATACCCAACCACCCGTGCCCGCAATGGGACTTTTTTATCCAATTGCACAAAACCACCCAAACCCATGGAGAAGGAGGAGAAGGAGAAGGAGCAGCCTCCACCCTAAAACCTCCATCTTGCTTTATATCTATTCCTGCATTCTAAACCCTTCAACTCTGAGTTTCCACCCTGTGCTATCACACACTTCCATTCCAACTCCACACCTGTAATCTCAGTTTTATTATGGAATTTTGGAAGCTTCTCCACGGCCTCAGGTCAGTGCAGTGTTCTCCTGGGGGTCAGTGCCTGGCAACACAGAAATTCCCAAATTCTCAATAACCAGGGTTCCAACATTTCTGCACTACAGCACCTCTCAGGAGTGTTTGGATTTCCTGTGACAGGCTTTGAAAAAAAAACTCCCTCAGGTCTGGGTGTGGAATTCACCCTCCTGAGGATTAACAGCAGTGACAAAGGAGAATTTTTCCACAGCTACTGAGGGGGTTATTCCTTGGATTCTGGATCAAATGGGACATTAACATTGCCACAGGAATGGGTAAGGAACTGCTGAGGAAATGTCCATGAATTTCCCATCTGAATGATCACTGCCTAGCATAACATAAATGTCATAAATCACCTCCCTTAATCTTGAGCAGAAGTGACTGCTCTGAAAGGAGCCTTTTGTCCAAGAACCAGTGGGTTTGAGATGTGAAGAAAGGACTCATAAAAAAAAGGGAGAAAATTTCCTTGAAACGGGAGTTTGGCTTTGACCCTCCGAGAGAAGCAGTCTGGTGAAATTTCTGAAGGGTATTTTGTTTTTTTATGGAGCAATAAACCACAGTGAGCTTCGAGCCTGTGGTGTCCCAGGGAAATTGTGGGGCCTGGAAATCACATGGCTGAGCGAGTGGCACGGCAGAAATGTTTGGCACCACACCCAAACTCGCGAGACAAATGAGCGAAGAAAGGAGAGTTTCTTACACAAGTGGAACCCAATTAATGTCCAAAAAAAACTGGTCAGATTTATGGTTCAATTTGTCTCGGGGAAAAGTGCAGGACTGACCCTTTCTTGTACTTTCTGGGTGAGTTCATTAAGAAATTCACTGGTTAAGTCTGTTCTACAGTCAGGGGCACGTCCGCAGTTCTAAATCCAAGTCAAGGGTGGAGCTGAAGTGTCAGAACTGCTAAAAACACAGGAATTATTGGATCAATCACTCCAGAGATTCAGGTGATCAACTAAATTGATTGATTCATCGATTATCTACGTTGATCCACAACTAAAATCAACAGAGATTTAAGAGGGACAAAAGAGGGTCCAAAGCCTTCTGAAGGCCATAAAGTGTGATTTGTTTCAGAGTCTGCCCATTTATTGGGCTGCTTTATCAGAGAATTAATTAGGTTGGAAAAGACCTCTGGGAGCATCAATCCCAACCTTTCTATGCTTATTTAAACCACTTGATAGCCCAGTATCTCTTTTGGGGTTTTATGCTGTCAACCACTTTAATCCCTGAGCAATTTTGATCCCATGTTTGGACAATCTCATCTAAGATGCAAAATTAATGAACACAAAACATTTCCAGAGACCAGCAGTGGTGTATTTATGTATTTTCTTAAAAATACTTTTCTGCAAAAGCCGTGGATTTTTCACAGCATAAAAACAAAGGATTTGTGGAAAGGAATCTAAAAACAGTTTAATTCTTCACTTCATGCAAAGGGTGCTAAGGGTCAAAGGGAGCAAATCCCTGGAATAAAATGAATTTGGGTAAATAACTCAGCATTTCCACATCACTTCCTCTGTTTAACTTTTCCTGCAGGAGTGCTGGAATTGCTGGGCATTCTTATTATTGTAACACCCCAGTGGTGCCTGGACTGGTTCACTTGGAGAAGGATAATTGTTTTCTTTCAGTGTAATTACTGGCACGGGTCGTATTTGATCACTCTTCAACACTTTCTTCTCTTTTGGAGAAGTTCCTTGTAAAGTTTTATGGACTCTGTTTTAATTGTCCCTGCTTGCTTCTAGGTTGATTGCTTTGATTCATTTCTTTCCAGTTTGAGAGGGGTTTTTTTGGGGGTTTTTTTGGCTTTTCTTTTTTTTTCTTTTAATGGAGGATTGGTTTCGGGCTCTGATTCTCTGATTTCACACAGTTGCAACTTTACAATTGTTCTGAAGTTGTTAAAAATTGCTACATTTAGAATGGTATGGGTTGGAAAAAAACCTTAAAGATAATTTAATTCCAACCCCCAGCACTTTCCACTATCCCAGTTTCCTCCAAGCCTCGTCCACCCTGACCTGGGAGATTTCCAGAGATCCAGGGGTAGCCACAGCTTCTCTAGGAAATCTTTTCCAGGGTCTCACCACCCTCACAATAAAAAGGGAAAACAAGGGAATAAATTAAATATCAGGCATGGGGAACCACAGGAGCTTTCCAGTTTAAGGCTCAGGGTTTGGTTCTTTCCCCACTTTACGTCTGTGTCACTTCCCATGGGATGGATCACCTGAAGAAACAAGGACCCAATCCCAAATCTGCCAAAGTGATGAAGAATCTTATCAAAATATCTGTGACAACCTTTGACATCTTTTTCTGAAGCCCTCAGAGCAGGTGCTTTGGGAAAAGCTCAACTTCCCCCCAACCTCCCAGGAGGAGGAACCAAAGGAGCCAAGAGTGAAGGAATTTTGAGGTCGTGTGTCTTTTTCCCTGAAAAATGGCTCATGGAACACCAGCTTGCTTCCCCAGGAGATGAGAGCCAAAGGAATACTGAGTTCCTGCCAAGGTTTAGCAATCCCTTCCTTTGAGTTATGGTGCTTGGAGGTCAGGGATGGGGAGCAGTCACAAGGACATGACACTTTTAAGATCCAGTTAATTACTCCTGCCACTTTATTAGGAATAAAATCAGGGAGCTGGATGTCATTAGGTAGGAGAGTATTTATCTATATTTGACTGCCAGAACATTCCCTTATAGTTCTGGCAAGTTGCAAGGTGTCACACTTTGGAAACTTCTTCCATGCAAGCTTGAAAGTTATTTTTAGAACTTCCTTACAATTTATGACAGATTTGTGCTTCCTGTTTTTCCTTCAGAGTTGGCTCAGAGTGGTGCCCTGAACCCAAAAGCAGATGGACATTGTCAGTCCTGTGAGCAGCCCCTGGAATTCGCTGGAACCTTTGGGAGAGCTGCTGAGCAAAACCTTAGATCAGCGGCACTTGTGGAAAACATTCCATCGCTGGAAGTGCTCAAGGACAGGCTGTGATGCCTCAGGTTTGAGCTTTTCTATTTTTCAGATTTTTTGCTGCTTTAGTGGGTGGGTCTGGGCTTCACATGATGGGATGCTGAGCTCTGTGCACAGAGCAGAGACAAAACAATTCCTGCTCCAGCTGGGCACCAAGGACAAATGATCCAAACCTCAGGCCAGGAGCACAAACAGCGTGGGCTGGAGAGAGAAAAACAAGCAGGGTGGGACTGATGGGCTGGAGCTGGAATGGGACAATGAACTCCAAGGTGCCAATGATCCCAGGGAGAGCCCCGGGAGATCCTCATCCCTGCCTTGGTGCACTCACTGTGCCTGATTTTGGATATCTGATTTCACCAGTGGAAGAACTCAACAGCTCCACACCACAACTGAGTTGGGTTTGAGTTATAAAATGTTTAAAACACCAATTCCTAACAAAAAAAAAAAAGGATAATTTAACTTCTTTTCCACCCTGAGTTAAGCCCGTGGAGGAGGAGAACAGTAACACTTTGTGGACTGAGGGGAGTTGTTAAACCCGACCTGCAGCTCCCCCAAACACACTTCACACAGAGGTCATAAAACCCTGCTTGATTTTATTTGTTTATTGTAAAATTCCAGGAAAACCCGGCTCACCTTTGGGCATTTGGAAAGGTAAGGAAGCCTAAGGTGTGAAAGCTGCTGTCAGAAATCTCATTAAGACATTATTTACTCCTCCAAAATGAATTTACATTGATCTTTTGAAACTCTTGCTAACCACAAATGCATTAAAACTAAACAGTCTTCATTTACTGAGAAATAAATGTGTCAGCAAAACCTTGACTTTTGGCCAATGCTGCTCTGCCTTTTAATTCACAGGAGCTCAGTGCTAAACAGTTTATGGCTTGTTGTGTTAATTTAATTGTTGATATATTTCCTTCCTGCAATCATTTGCAAAATAATTATCTTGAAAAATATATATTTTTAAATAACCTCTTTCAAAATTGTGGCAATTCTGGGAGATATTCACCAAAATTGGTTTTTTCTGCATATTAAACATGGTTTAAAGAATTTAACAGAAGAGTCAGGTAAAATATATTGAAATAAATCTGACTTTTCATCCATTTTGTATGGAGTTTTGGGTTGTTTTTTTTTTTGCAACATCTGCACTCTTTAGAATTTAAATCAACAACTTAATTTTACATTAACTGTTCCAGACCACATTCTAAAAAATAATTGATTTGTATTTGTTTGATAACTTTATAAGACATTTAAAATATCACTACGCACACCTGCTCCAAAGGCAGAATTTCACTTCATTTAATCTTTGGACTAAATTTTGGTTGGAGTAAGTTTTGGTTGCACCAAGAAATCCAAGCCAAAAGGGCAGAGAGAAATTCCATAGCACAGATTTGTCACTGTCCCTTCTTCCCAAGGATGCTCCATGGGGCCAGCCTGGAGCTGGAGATGTCCATGGAATGGGAAGAACCTGGCTGGGCTGGGAGGGGCTGTCCCAAGGGGCACCTGGATAATCCCAAAATTGCAATCAGAGCTCCTTGCTGGGCCTGGGAAAGTCACTCCTTCAATCCCTGACTCTGTGTGGGGTATGAAGAGTGGGGACACCAGACAAGGTTGGGCAGCTGAAAATCCAAGATTTTCCCAGGGACTGGTTTGAGCCCAAGCACCTGAGGCTCTTCAAACTTCATTTTTGTGCAATCCCGGAATGGTTTGGGTTGGAAGAGACCCCAAATCCCACCCAGTGCCACCCCTGCCATGGCAGGGACACCTCCCAGTGTCCCAGGCTGCTCCAGCCCCAGTGTCCAACCTGGCCTTGGGCACTGCCAGGGATCCAGGGGAATCTGGGAATTCCATCCCAGCCCCTGCCCGCCCTCCCAGGGAACAATTCTTTCCCAAAATCCCACCCATCCTTGCCTGCCCTTCAGGTTGAGGTCATTCCCTGTGTCCTGTCCCTCCATCCCCTGGAAATTGTCTCTCTCCACCTTTCTTGTAGCTCCTTCAGGCCACAATGAGGCCACCCCAGAGCCTTCTCCAGGTGAACAATCCCAATTCCCTCAGCCTTTCCCCATTCCAATTTGGGAGGGACAGAAACTCAGCACTCGAGGCCCTTCCACAAAAACCTTTCGATTTTCTGGTCAGGCTGGGGCCCAGCAGAAAGTCTCGAGCAGATTTCTAATAAATCTTGGGAAGAGATCTCATGCTGGGAATTAACACCTCAAAATCTTGCAGGATAAATAAAAGATGGAGCTGGTTTTGTTCTGGTGGAGAGAACTCTCAAAGACACAATAATTATGTCCCTAACAAAGCTTTTATACTTTTTGCCACAGCACACAGAAGGAAAAATTCCTGTTAGACACCTTTTCCCAAGAGCAGGAATTTGGGCTGCCAGGAGAAGCTGGAAAACTGATCAGGTTGAGATGGGCCTGTATGAAATGGCTTTGTGGATATTCAAATATCCCAAATCCCTTGGATTCCTCAGTTTCTGCTGCATTTCATTCAACTTGGAGGCTCTTTCCTAGATTTAACTGATATTAAACACATTCCCAAGGCATCAAAACAATGTTTTATCGAGATATTTTTGCAATTAATATGTGTAAGGAGAATGTCTATGGAATATTTTCCTGGTGCCTCTCCACTAGGGAATACTGACTGTACATGTATATATGTTCTTTCCTAATGAATCCCAAATTTCCCTTTCTAACCCCAGAAATTCTGCATTTGCTTATTTCTAATGCTGATTTCTAATCCAGCGTTGCCAAAGTCCCTCAGAAACTTTGGAAATACTTTGGAATACTGACTGTATCCAGATGTATATGTTTGTTCTTTCCTCAAGATATCAGTGCTGTGATTCCTTTTCCAAACCCAGAAATCCCAAAATCCCTCAGAAACTTTCAAACTCCCCCTGTACCAGGGAATATTGACTTGTATTTAATATTAATTTAATATTAATTTATTAATTTAATATTAATATTGTATTTAAAGGGATATATTTCTTCTTTCCTCTAGATGTGAATCCCAAAATTCCTTTTCCAAATCCAGAAATTACATATTCATTTATTGTTCTTGCTGATTTCTAATCCAGCATTCCCAAACCTGGGAATTCCCTCTGTACTTCGGAATACTGGCTGTATCCAAAGGAATGTATTTGTTCTTTCCCCTCAAATCCGTGCCATGATTCCCTTTCCAAACACAGAAAGTTTATATTTGTTTATTTCTAATGCTGATTTCTGCTCCAGCGTTCCCAAAGTCCCTCAGAAATTTGGGAATGAAGGTGCAAATCCAAACTTGGCATTGCTTAAGGTGGTGAGGCACAGGTAATTAGAAATCACATTTTGCCCAACTGAGAGGCAGTCATGGATTATGGACCCGCTTGGAAGCAGAGAGGAAAACACTTGGGAAAGTCAAGGGAATTATTTTGTAAATTCTTGGAATTTATTAAGTTATTGGATTATTCCAATGCTGCCCCTTTATTTCTGCTGGATAAAAGCATAAGGAATAAACGCAGCTTTGGTGCCTTCCCAAGTTTCAGAGGAAGAAGGTTTCCAGGGAGCAGAAATAATTTAATGAATATTTTTTATAATTTCCAACTTGGTCAAGAAGATCTTGGCCATTCCTGGATGAGTCCATAGTGTCCCATGTCCTGTAAAGAGACTTTTCCAGAAAGTCCAGCAAGGAAAGGTTATTCTGTGACATCTCCAATCACCTGCAATTACAAATATTGATAAAAGTTTGGCTTATGGGGTCTGGATCTGCTCCCAAATTACTCCTTTTAGAGGTCCAGAGCACAAGGAAAAGACTGGCAGGAAGAAAAGTTCAGTTTATCCTATAAATTTGGTTATAGGAATAAAAAAATAATTCAAATATTGAATTCATATTCTGTATTAGACATCTACAAAAGAGGAATTTCTCCCTGGAAAGGGTGGGCAGGCTTTGGAAGGGGCTGTCCTGGGAGGTTTGGAGTCCCCATCCATCCCTGGAGGTGTCCAAGGAATGATTGGATCATGGACTTGGAGATTCATGGAATGCCTTGAGTTGGAAAGGACCCATCAGGATCATGGAGTCAATAAAATATTAATAATTGTAGTAGAAATAATATTAATAATGCTAATGATTATGATAATAATAGTAATAATAATGATAATAATAGTAATAAATGGATGTGGCACTCAGTGCTCAGGGCTGGGTGACATTGGGATCAATCACAGCTTGATTGATCCAATGATCTTGGAGCTCTTTTCCAATCTCAATAGTTCTGTGATAAATAGAATAAAATATAACACTTAAATATAACCAATATAATAAATTTTAAAATAGAATAAATGTAATAAACTTAAAACAACATAATAAAACAATATAGCTCAATATATAGATAATAGATAATACTAATATAATGGATAATATGGAAATAATATATGATTTTAAAATAATATATAATAATATTAAAATATAATAAAACAGCAATATTGACCCTTTCCTAGCTCTCTGTCAAACAACCATTCCTTTCCCTCCATTCCCAATCCCATTCTCATTCCCCACAATGTGGGGATCAATCTCAGGTTGGACTCAATGATCTTGGAGCTCTTTGCCAACCACAGTGATTCTGTGATAAATATAATAAAATATAATATTTAAATAGAAAAAAATTAAAATAGCATACTAAAACAATCTAGATTGATATATAGAAAATACATAATATTTCAATAATAGATAATATAGTAATAATACATTATTTTAGAATAATAGATAATAATATTAAAATGCAATAAAACAGTAATATTGACCCTTTCCTAGCTCTCTGTCGAATAACCATTGCTTTCCCTCCATTCCCATTCCCTTTCCCATTCCGGTTCCCATTCCCATTCCCAGTCCCTTTCCCATTCCCATTCCCATTCCCTTTCCCACTCCCACTCTCAGTCCCTTTCCCATTCCCACTCCCATTCCATTTCCCATTCCCTTTACCTTTTCCACTCCCTTTCCCACTTCCACTATCTTTCCCACTCCCATTCCCACTCCAATTCCCATTCCTATTCCCTTGCTCTTTCCCATTCCCATTCCCATTTCCACTCCCATTCCTTTTCCTATTCCCATTCCCACTCCCATTCCCTTTCCCACTCCCACTCCCAATCCCATTTCCACTCCCATTCCTATTCCCACTTCCATTCTCACTCCCTTTCCCATTCTCATTCCTTTCCATTCCCACTCTGATTCCCACTCCCACTCCCATTCCCAACTCCCACTCCTATTCCCATTCCCTTTCCCATTACCATTCCCATTCCCATTCCCACTCCCTTTCCCATTCCCACTCCCATTCCCATTCCCAACTCCCACTCCTATTCCCAACTCCCATTCCCATTCCCAACTCCCACTCCTATTCCCAACTCCCATTCCCATTCCCAACTCCCACTCCTATTCCAAACTCCCATTCCCATTCCCAAATCCCACTCCCATTCCCAACTCCCACTCCTATTCCCAACTCCCATTCCCATTCCCAACTCCCACTCCTATTCCCAACTCCCATTCCCATTCCCAACTCCCACTCCTATTCCAAACTCCCATTCCCATTCCCAAATCCCACTCCCATTCCCAACTCCCACTCCTATTCCCAACTCCCATTCCCATTCCCAAATCCCACTCCCATTCCCAACTCCCACTCCTATTCCCAACTCCCATTCCCATTCCCAACTCCCACTCCTATTCCCTTTCCCACTCCCATTCCCAACTCCCACTCCTATTCCCAACTCCCATTCCCATTCCCAACTCCCATTCCCATTCCCAACTCCCACTCCTATTCCCTTTCCCATTCCCATTCCCAACTCCCTTTCCCATTCCCAACTCCCACTCCTATTCCCAACTCCCATTCCCATTCCCAACTCCCACTCCCAACTCCCACTCCTATTCCCTTTCCCACTCCCACTCCCAACTCCCACTCCTATTCCCTTTCCCATTCCCATTCCCACTCCCCTCCCGGCCCTGCTTGGACAACCCCAGCTCAGGACAAGCACGTGGGAAGCAGTGTCCCTCAGCTGTCAGAAAAGTGCTAAAAACCCTCCCTCATTAGCAGCCATCATTCAATTAAGAGCATAAAGAGTGACCTCGGGGTTGATTGGAACTGGCTTTCCTTCCCACATTCCCACAATTCCAGCTGGAAGGAGGAGGACATGAGGGGTGGGGAAGGCTCCCACATTCCCTGCTAATGGCAGGGAGGTTTCATCTCCTGATCTAACCCAGAGTGGTTTGGTGGGGATTTATGACTCGCATTAGGGCTGGAGCTCATTAAAAATTAACCTGTGGTGAGGGGAGAGTGCACAACAAGTGATCAGCTCGGTGATTTATCCCCCAGAATCCACGAATCCACTCAGACAGCCGCTCCTGTCCTGCCTCTGGATGCTCCAGGATGGGATTCACCTGCAACTCCCCAGCTGGGGCAGTGCCGTGGTTGTGTCCGTCTGCTCTCCGTGAGGATTTGGAGGTTTTTTTGGAGATCTGAGTGGTTTCTCCCCAAATCTGAATTATTTATTGCCCGTGTTCTCAGCATTGATTTGGTCCCACAGTGTCTTTGGGATAATGCTTCATTCCTTTCATATGAAAATTCCAGCTGTTGCTCAGCCTTATGGAAAAATCCACTTCCCGTTTTATCACGTGGATAAAATTACGGATTTCCTGGAGAAATAATTGGATTTTTCCATCGCTCAAGTGTGTACAGCATCAGCCAGAAAGGACCAGTCAGGAGGCAGGTCACCATTCCAAAGGGAATCCATGCATTCCCTACTGGGATCTGGGAAAATGCTCTCCCGGAGCATCACCTTGCCAGGATCATTCCTTGGCAGAAAATTCCCCCAGCCCACAGGCAAAAAAACACCCCCAGTGCCCCATTTTGACCTCTCCACAGGGAAATTCCCACTTGGATCCTTCCATGGCACTCTTCCCATCATCGGGATCGTTAAATGACTCCCCAGCACTCCATAAATTAATTGGCCCACGTGGGAAAAGAGAGGGAAAGAGAAGCTGGAGAGGGCAATAAAGAGGGGTGGGAGAATTGGGAATTGAGCCCTGGATTCCACAAGGGCTGTCCCTTTCCAGGGGCTCCAGCTCGGACAAGTTCTACATTCCCAAAAATTCAGTCTATAAACCAAACATGTAAATCCACGTGGAATTTGAAAAGTTGTTTTAATAATATGCAAATGAGGAATAGTTCCTCCTCATTCCTGCTTTTTTTTGTGTGTAGAATGACAAAAATTCTTCCCTTTCCTGCTTTTTTTTTTTTTTTTTTTTTTTGTAGATTGACACAAATTCCTCCTCTTTCCTGACATTTTAACACAAAAATATGTTTGCGAAAGGAAAATATTTTTTCTTTTGGTGACATAAGTGACTTCCAACTCAAATATCTTCATAAAACCCTTTTTTTTTGTGCTAATTATGCTGTATTTGGAGCAAAGAGGGATTCTATGTTTGAAATAGAGGATATCATTAAAAACTTTGGATTTGAATGGAAATATTTTCAGGGAATGAGGTGATAAATTACTTTATTGTAGTCTCTGTTTGGGTTCGAGGTCATTATTAAATATTTCTTAGGTCAAATGGAATATCCAAGGCTTCAGCCTTGAGGCACTTTTTCTATCAGGAGCATTTTTACCTCATGGAAACACATCCAGAACTTTTTTTTTTTTTTTTTTTTTTTTTTGTCTTGGTTTGGGATATAAGGCAGGAATAATTTCACTGAGTTAAGGCCATGAGGCTCCCAGTAAGAATATTCCCTTTGGGATATAATGTATATTCCTTAAGGAACCTCTGCAAATAATTAATCTTTAATACCCTGGTCATTCTTCCTTATTCAGTGGGATTCTGCAATGAAAGGTGTTCAGAAAAAAATTACTTTTTTTTCTTCTGTGTCTGAAGGGATTGATTTCAATGAGCTCTTCCTGGAATTATTGCACAAAAATAGAAAATCTCCTTCAAAAATCCACAACTTTCAAAGAAAATTTCTGCTTTATTGATACCCAAAGAATCAGAGTTTGGTTATCAAATACAGGGATTTTAAGGATCATCCAGTGCCACCCCTGCCATGGCAGGGACACCTCCCACTGTGCCAGGCTGCTCCAGCCCCAGTGTCCAACCTGGCCTTGGGCACTGCCAGGGATCCAGGGGCAGCCTCAGTGGCTCTGGTCAAGAATTATTATTATTATTATTATTATTATTATTATTATTATTATTATTACTACTACTACTACTATTCTGATGGGTTTTTATTATTAAAATCTCTGTGCAAAGCTGTGCAGGAAAGCTTTGCCTTCCTGGGATCTTGGATTTTATCCCATTCTGTTCTTCCACCAGGAAGCTCCGTGGATGGAAGATCCATGAGGGGCTCCAGCTCTGCTGAGCAGGATCACCACAATCCCACAGCTCTGGGAGAGCTGGGAATGTTCACCTGGAGAGGAGAAGCTCCAGGGAGAGCTCAGAGCCCTGCCAGGGCCTGGAGGGACTCCAGGAGAGCTGCAGAGGGACTGGGGACAAGGATGGAGGGACAGGAGCCAGGGAATGGCTTCAAAGTAGGATTTGGTGGGATGTTGGGAATTGGGAATTGTTCCCTGGCAGAGTGGGTAGGGCTGGGATGGAATTCCCAGATTCCCCTGGATCCCTGGCAGTGCCCAAGGCCAGGTTGGACACTGGGACAGTGGGAAGCATCCCTGCCATGGCAGGGGTGACACTGGGTGGCCTTTGAGGTCTTTTCCAACCCAAACAATTCCATGATCTGGGCACATCCAAGGTCTCAACCTCACTGCCTGCGCCTTCCATGGCTCCTCCAAGCTGAGGAATCCAACTCTGGACAACAATTCCCAACCCAAGGGGCAGAAAACTCTTGGCTATCCCAAAGTTCTTCCCTCGAGACCAAAACTGAGGTCGTTCATCCCTGACAGCTCCTTCCTGCCCCACATTCCCAGGGCTCATTCCAGAGTCCTGGAGTGCTCCGAGGAAATTCTTGGGACCGTTCCCCGCGCTCCAATATCCACCGAAGCTTTCAGAGGAGCTGAGATGGCTCCTTTTACCAAGTGCTCCATCCCAAAGAGTTCCCAAGCAGCTGCTCCAAAGTAATTGCAGCCATAATGCCCAGAAAAACGACTTTTCTAATGGTTGCCTCCAAGATTTATCTTTTTTTTAAATGTAATTAAAAAGTAGATTTCGAAAGATGCTCGGCAACCCAAAGGATTAAATATTAATACGGGGCATAATTAATAAATGATACAGCTCTTGATTACTAATGGGTTATTGACTCTAAAAGCCTGGCATTATGGAATATTAGGGCAAACAAAAGGCTTTGGGGGAAGATTTCAAAGTTTCCAGGATGAAGCTGCATCTTTGTGCTCCTTCAAAACCCTCCAAGTGCTAAAAAATAGCATTAAACTGAAATATATCATTATTAAAACCTTTTTTTTTTTGCTGTTTTTACCATTTGTTTTCCAGTGGAGTCCCACCCTGTGGGTTTTTTCATTAGAATTCAGCCTAAAAAGCTGTTTTGTCATAAAATAAATCAAATTTCTTGACATTTCTCTCATTGCCATTGTGTTTTCCAGCTAAATTCTTTCCAAAATATTACGATTCTTTGCTAAAGACAGGGTTCTGGGTGTCTCTGCTGAGTGTACCTCAGTAATAAAGTGAAAATGAGAAATATGTGAACTATTCAACAAAATTCTTAATTTAAATAATTAATAGCAAAAAAATCTTTATTCACAATTCTGAATCTAAATAATTAATCACTAAAAATATTTATACAAACTATTGAACAAAATTCTTTCAAACTTTCAGGACCAGCAGCAATTTTGAATGATAACATTTTATTTTTGCAGGAAATTACAGCCAAACAATGGTAACATTGACAATTCTGGGTGGAAAAATTGCAGGGAATGAAAAAAAACATGGAATTAGGAATTTAATTTTATTGGGAAATCCATTGTTTGAGACACCAGAATTCCAACAGGAGGGTCCTCACTGAAAAGGGTCACCTTGTATCCCTAATTGAAGAGGAAAACTGGACAGGAAAATTCAATTTATCAGGGAAGAGGCTGAGAATGAAAATATAAACAAATGTTTTAGTTCAGGAGTTCTATCCCTAGGAAAAAAGTCCAATTTTTTTCTTCAGCTTATAGATATTATTTATCAAGATAATATTAAATTTTAGTCGAGATTTCTAATCTAAACTGCAAATTTAATTCCTGTAATGGATTATTTTATACTCAAGCATATTTAGGCTATTTAATTAATTTAA
Source organism: Lonchura striata (assembly GCF_050655825.1). Taxonomy (NCBI): domain Eukaryota; kingdom Metazoa; phylum Chordata; class Aves; order Passeriformes; family Estrildidae; genus Lonchura; species Lonchura striata. The sequence continues at coordinate 117,022,957 of NC_140703.1, read as the reverse complement.
AAACCTTTTTACTCAGGATGTTGCTGTTTTATTAATCTTTTTTCGCTGTATCCTCTTACCTAGCTTAGATTTAGGGGCTGAAATCAGATAAAATTTTATTTTATTTGAACTTTTGATCTTTTAAGAGCAATTAATACTCATTTTAAGCCACCACTAAAACATTCCTGGGACTTTAATCCAAGAAAAACTCACTTTAAAACCTCCATTCAAACTTTGGGATGCAGCTTGAACTTTGGGGTATTTAAGGATAATTTCTGATGGAATTCTGCCTACCTGCTAGCTAAATGTACATCTTAATTAATTGATGATTAATGAATAACTCATAAAAACCTAGACTCATTTTAAACCAGAGCACAGCCACACTTTGAGCTGGATTTTTAAATTTTCCAGACAACATTTCTGTAGTCTGGACATTATTTTCTTTTAAAATTGTGTTGATTGAAAGAAAATTTCTTCTAGAAATATTTGATTTATTTCATCAATACTCTTCTACTTATAGCAGTGTCAGTGTGCAGCAAGAATATTCATTAATATTTTGATTTCTTTATTTATTTTTAAAATACTTGTTTTGAATATGTGAACTTACAGAGAGGCTTTATATAAATTGACTTTTCCTTTGGGTGATTTTGTTCAGTTTTCACAGTATTCCTTCCCAGAATGCAAAATAATTTTTCATTCTACATTTTAGTCATTTTCTGTTTTAATTTTTAAACCTCAAATCTTTGGGTTTGCATTTTTTGCTGGACATTAAAGCCAAATCCTGTTCATAAATCACAGTGAGATCACCAATATTCCATTTTTTCTGGGTGAAACAGGTTTTGCTTAGCAGGTGATGCCACACAAGCAATTTTGGATATTTCTGGGGAAAGAAAAAAAAAAAAACAGCTTCAACTTTTGAGTTATTGATCTTATTTCTTCCTTTTAGTCTCACCATGGAAAAACCAATTTCTCATGGTAAAATATAAATATTCCCCACAGTTATCTGGCAATTGAACCTCTAAATTTAGAGAACAAAATCACCAACGGCTTCACTATGATATCCTAAAATATTTTTGGGTTTTTGTTGTTGTTTTTGTTGTGGTTTTTTTTTATTTTGTTTAGTTGGTTGGTTGCTTGCTTTTTTGGTTTTTTTTTGGGGGGGTTTGGGTTTTTTTGTTTTGTTTTGATTTAATTTTTGGTTTAATTCTGTTTATTTCCGTTGTTTTAAGCCAAGGCGTTCTTCTCCCTGTAGGGAATGACTGGGATGAAGAATTCCCACATCCACCCCAAGAGTGTTTGGTCTATAAAAGTACAGAAAATACAATTTATTATTAAACCACTGTATGGAACAACTGGATTTTATCCCAAAGAGCAACTTTGAGGGAGGTTGAAACATCTTGGGATGATTTGGAGCAGCTCCTGCTTTTTTCTCCAGGTGGAAAGCTCAGAGCAGGGGATTATTTCCCATTCCAAGAGAAATTCCTTTTTTATCCTTCCCTTGGCGTTGTAGCCCCAGGATATCCCAGTTGTCCCAGTAAAACCAGTGACTCCAAGGAGCGGGATGTGAGCAGAGAAGGGCAGGTTGCACCCAAAAAAAGTGGTGCAAATGGAATAATAAGGGAATAATCCCTGGGAACTCTTGGGGTATGGAACAATCAAACCAGACAAGCGCGTGCTGGAAATTAAATCTCCCAGCTGGATTGATTGCTAATGGGCTTTTTTAAATTCCAGCCTTATTTACTGGGGAGAGATAAGAGCTGACTCGGAGCACTTTGGCTGATTCTGAACCCCGTGGAAGGAATCTAAAGATCACTCAAATTAAGAGGGGCTGGGAACTGCTCCCCGGGGGGATCCAGGGAATGTTTGCTTTGCCCCCATTAGAGCAGGAGAAGAGCCCCGAGAAGATTCAGGCTAATCAGGGAGACCATTCCACAAAAAAGTAGCAGCTGCTTTTTGTTTTTCTTGAGGAGCGTGGAAAAATCCATCCATTCCCATTAGCACCATGCTTTCCTCCTTTGGTTTTCCTGCTGCTTCGTGGTTTCATCCTGCAAACTCCAGAGCTTCTCTGGAAAATGACCCTGGAAATGTGAAATGACCTTCTCCAGGTTATCTGTTTTAAAAGATGGCAGTGGGTTCATCCATGTCTGAACACGATTCCAGGTGGAAAGGAGGCCACTGGCAGCTGGGCTGGGTGAGGAATTGTGTGTCCAGCAGGAGCAGGACAGGGATTGTCCCTTTGTGATGATGTCCCTCAAAGGCTGGGTCCCTTTCTGGGTCCTGCAGGAGAGACCTGGAGGGGCTGGAGAGGTCCAGGGCAGGGAACGGAGCTGGGAAGGGGCTGGAGAGTTCCTGAGGGAGCTGGGAAGGGAATGGAGAGTTCCTGAGGGAGCTGGAAAGGGGCTGGAGAATTCCTGAGGGAGCTGGGAAGGGGCTGGAGAGTTCCTGAGGGAGCTGGGAAGGGAATGGAGAGTTCCTGAGGGAGCTGGGAAGGGAATGGAGAGTTCCTGAGGGAGCTGGGAAGGGAATGGAGAGTTCCTGAGGGAGCTGGGAAGGGAATGGAGAGTTCCTGAGGGAGCTGGGAAGGGGCTGGAGAGTTCCTGAGGGAGCTGGGAAGGGTCTGAGCTGGAGCAAAGGAGGCTCAGGGGGACCTTGTGGCTCTCACAGCTCCTGCCAGGAGGGGACAGCCGGGGGGTCGGGCTCTGCTCCAGGAACAGGGACAGGAGGAGAGGGAACGGCCTCAGGCTGGGCCAGGGCAGGCTCAGCTGGGACAGCAGCAGCAATTTCCCCATGGAAAGGGTGCTCAGGCCCTGGCAGGGGCTGCCCAGGGAGCTTTGCAGTGCCCATCCCTGCAGGTGTCCCCTGGAGGTGGCACTGAGTGCTCTGGGCTGGGGACAAGGTGGGCATGGGGCCCAGCTGGGACTCCCTGGGCTGGGAGGGCTTTGCCAGCCTCAATGATCCTGTGATTCTAGAAATATTTTGGATGTGTTTATTTTTTGATTCTGAAGACTTTCCTCCAGCCCTTCAGCCCCTTCAATACCAATTGTGTGCAGACAACTGGTTTGTTCTGCCATAGTGGGATTTTTATTTTTTTCTCAGCCTGATCTTTGAGTCTGGGGGGGCTTTTCCAGCCCAGCTGATTCTGTGAAAGAGACTTCCTGGCAGAATAAGAACCTCCTGAGTTATAAGATACAAAACAACAACCAAAAGAATCCAAAATACCTGCTCTCTTTTCTGAAAAGGCACCACGTTTTTTTCCTCTGCCTCAACAGCCCTGAAATCCCAGCAGAAGGCACTGCCACAACCTCTGAGTACCCAGCACTGATTGAAAGCTCTCATTAACTATATTTTAGTTTTATATTCCCCGGGTGGCTTGGCCTCACAAATAGAGCTGTCACAGGCAGCAAGAAGTGGCTGTTCTTTCATTATTTTGAACTTTCCCAGCAGGATTCACCGCTCGGGCTTTTTTGAGCCACTTGTGGTTTGGAGCATGCAGGCCCCATGCATTATGTACTAGCTGGGATATTTCTACCTTAAATAGGTGGTGGAACTCTGCAGAGACTGAGTAACCTGTTGGCAAAATGTGACTCGCTCCAAACCTCAGCACGAAACCTCAAACCAAACTTTAAGATGAGAATTGGTTGAGAAAAAAGGATTCTGCCCTCGTGTCTCTGTGGAGAATTGGGTTGATGGAAATGGGCCAGCACCTTGGTACAGGATTAAAAAGCCCCAGGTTTTATTCTTCCTGCAGCTGAGAGAACTCCAAAATCAGGCTGGGAAATCACACAAGATCAGGCTGGGAAAGAAACAAAAATTATATTCTAGCAGAACAAACCTGTTGTTGGCTTCTGATGGGTATTGAAGGGCTGGAGGAAGGACCTCAAAACAAAAAATAAACACCAAAATATTTCATAGAATCATAGATTCATTGAGGCTGGAAAAGATCATGGAGTCCCAGCTGGGCCCCATGCCCACCTTGTCCCCAGCCCAGAGCACTCAGTGCCACCTCCAGGGGACACCTGCAGGGATGGGCACTGCAAAGCTCCCTGGGCAGCCCCTGCCAGGGCCTGAGCACCCTTTCCATGGGGAAATTCCTCAGCAAAGGCAAGGAATTTTGGCAGCACTGGGATGGACTTGGAGAAGACTCCCCAGGCCATGTTCCTTGGTGGAGGTGAAGGCACCAGCTGAGGTTGTTGAAGGTGCTCTGAACCCTGTGGAAGTCAACAAGTGTCACAGGCACTTTCTTCTCTCTCTCAGGATTTTTCATAGAGGAGCACAGAGAGAAAAAAGAGAAAACAATTTCTATTTCTGCTCTTTGTTTTTCCCATGTGGAATGTGTTTGGAGATTGTTTCCCTGGGGTGTTGCTTGGTTGGAGTCTGGTGAGGATTGTTTGAGCCTGGTGGCCAATCCAACCCACCTGGGGCTGGACTCAGAGAGGGGCACGAGTTGGGAGTTAGATATTGGAGTAAGAAAAGTAGGTTTGTAGTTTTAGTATCTCCTTTAAATAGTATATTAATGTGTTATAGCATAGTTATAATAAAGAAATCATTCAGCCTTCTGAACTGAGTCAGACATCAGCATTTCTTCCCACTGGGTTCACCTGCATTTACAATAAATGAGAGCCTTTTTGTTGTCCTACAATTACTGGGGAAATTGGGCATGGAAAAAAGGATGAATCCCAGACCTGGGCATTGTTCCAGAGCAGCTGTGGCTGCCCCTGGATCCCTGGCAGTGCCCAAGGCCAGCTTGGACACTGGGACAGTGGGAGGTGTCCCTGCAATGGCAGGGGTGGCACTGGGTGGGATTTGAGGTCCCTTCCAATCCAGACCATTCCAGGATTCTCTTCTGGAGCAGGTTGAGAACTCCAAATATCTGAGTCAAGAAATGCATCAGGATCAGCTTTGGGAATTGCAGAGAAACTTCCAGCACAAACCTTTCCCATGCACTGGAAAATTCTGCCTCGGTTGTGTGGAATTTGAGATGGGATTTTTGAGTTGTTTTAGATGATGGGGTTTTTTTTTAATTGTTTACAGGAGGAGTTTTATCTTCTTACAGGAAGGGTGGGTTTGGTTCACATTTTCACTGTATGGTTTAAAAGATCACAAGGCCCTTAGTTACAAGATTTTTAAAGGATGTATTGACTAATAAAACACTTAATAAAACACTGTTTTTAACTTAATCTTTCAATATTTGGTCATATAGATTCATGCTAATTTAAGATTTTTTAGTTAACTATGTTATGACACACAAACCTACAGTACTTAATTCTAAACTCATTTACTTTTGTAACTACATTTAATTTTTTATATCTTAAACTCTAAAACTCTAAACTTTCCTCTTCATAACGTCAAGTTTAAATCTACATTCTCACTTCTATTACTTGCTTTTTCCAAGGTCCCAGATCAAATCCTGGGTTTAATTCTAAGCTTTGGCTTCCAGCCCCAAAGTTCTGAGAGTTTCCTGCATTTCAGATTCCAACACTGGATGATTCAGCAGAGGCTAAATACTCTTTTTCTAAAAAAATTCTCACAATTAAGGATTTTCCACCACATTGAGTTTCAAGAAAAGGAGGATATCATGCAACAGGGTTAGGAAATGAAGGTAGCAAAAATGCCAAATTGTCCAAGTTCTTTAAAGACTTTTTCCCCCATTTTATTTCCTTAGCAATCTTATTCTGACCTGTTGCAGATTGTGATGTCTGGCATCCAACTGTATCCATTTCCTTCCTATTCCTGGAGACAGATTTATTCCCAAAGGGAAGAGAAGGAAGAAAGGAATAATTTTTCTAATTCTTTCAAATTTTCTAGAAGCGTTTAATGAAAGTCTGAAGGAAAATTAAGCCTTTCCTGGGGTTATTTAATACAAGCATTCAAGCAGAGCCCTTCCAGTGGTCATAAATAACTGTTTGTGCTCACAGGAAGCAAAATTATGTTTTGATGAAAGCTCATTAAAGAAAAAAAAAAAAAAAAAAACACTTTTTTTATGCTTTACCACAAATGCAAGGTTTTGCTGTTAGAGCAGATTTCAGGAAAAGGAAAAACTGCAGGAGGAATCCATGGAAGAGGAAGGATTCCTTTCATTCTCAACTAATTCTCAAGCATTTCTCAAGTACCTCTGCATTTTGTAGACCCTGAAAGAGCCATTGGATATTTCACATTTCAGGTGTTGTGCAATTTCTCAGCAGATCCTGGCTGGATCTGTCCATGGAAGCACGACCCACCTGCTCCAGCAAATTCCACATGTGAATTTTATTCACTTACACCACTTACAGTTCAAAAAAAGTCCTTCAATCCACGAGAAAAAATCCTACAAAAATCTGCACTATTCCCCCACGCATGCATATTTCTGAGTGCTGGAATATTTTCTCTTGGATAAAAGCAAATGGTAAATTTGCTTTTTTTTTTTTTTAACTTAATTGCTATTTAAATTGCTATGAAAACTTCTTATCAGCTTATTTTCCCCCTCCTTGATGAATGAATAAACTAAAAAATAACCTGTTGGTGGTACAGCCCTACCATATTTTTTCTTCCTCAGCCTTCTCCTGGGAATTTTTCTCCATGGGACACAGGAGCATCCTGAGCTTTCCAAGGGGCCTGGGAACAGAGAAAATTCCATGTCCTGTCACCTCTTAGCCCTCAGTTCCAGGTTCTATTTCCCAGCAGGATGTTGAATTCCTGGACTTTTTATCCCCCCTGTTCCAGCTGAACATTCCAAGTGTCCTCAGCATTCCTGGTTTGTCCTCCAGAGCCTCTCCAGGACCTGGACAGATCCGAGGCCGAGGCAGGTGTGGGTATCCTGAATTTTTAATCCAAATTCATTTCTAGCTGAGCATCACTAAACACAAATTCACTGCCTGGGAGTGATGGACACACCTTCTTTTAGGGAATTTAGTAGGATCTGGACCAGGTGTGGAGGTTGAACTCCATCCTTGCCTCACCTCGGTGCCTTTCCAGCAGGAATGATCTGCTCCAGACTCTGCCTTGCTCTGGGAAGGAAAGAGAAACTTTTCCGAGGCTCTTGGCTCTCTGTGTTAATGACAGAATGACACCAAAAGGCCGCTGGAAGAAATGCAGGTGGGAAAAAAGGAGCTGAAATCCTTTGGGAGGGTAAAATCCAGCCGGGGAACTGCTCCGGAGGCTCTGCTGCCGCGGAGAGCATCGCCCTCACCACAGCTCCCAGGGCAGGGATGTGGATCTCCTCAAAATCTCCTCAAAATCTCCTCAAAATCTCCTCAAAATCTCCTCAAAATCTCCTCAAAATCTCCTCAAAATCTGAGTTTGAACACCCTGAGCTCTAGAGAATTCCTGATTTAAACATCAAAATCCAGAGAATTCCTAATTTTGACATGAAAATTCCAGCGGGACAAGGCTGAAGTAACAGAATCGAAACAGAATTCAGCAAAGTGAAAATGGGAGAGCAGTGAAGAGGAGCAGAGATAGAAAATATTGTGAAAGGAATCGAGTCCTTTAGAAAAGCAGAATCAACAAAATTGGAGGAGACCTTCAAGGTCCTCCAGTCCCAACTTCATCACCACAAAAAACTCCTTAAATCTCTTTTATTTAATGTTCTATTAAAAAAAACCTCCACATCTTTATAGGGAGAATATATAAAAATCCAAATGGCTGGAGAAGCTGAGAAAAGAAGGAAAGGAAAGGAAAGGAAAGGAAAGGAAAGGAAAGGAAAGGAAAGGAAAGGAAAGGAAAGGAAAGGAAAGGAAAGGAAAGGAAAGGAAAGGAAAGGAAAGGAAAGGAAAGGAAAGGAAAGGAAAGGAAAGGAAAGGAAAGGAAAGGAAAGGAAAGGAAAGGAAAGGAAAGGAAAGGAAAGGAAAGGAAAGGAAAGGAAAGGAAAGGAAAGGAAAGGAAAGGAAAGGAAAGGAAAGGAAAGGAAAGGAAAGGAAAGGAAAGGAAAGGAAAGGAAAGGAAAGGAAAGGAAAGGAAAGGAAAGGAAAGGAAAGGAAAGGAAAGGAAAGGAAAGGAAAGGAAAGGAAAGGAAAGGAAAGGAAAGGAAAGGAAAGGAAAGGAAAGGAAAGGAAAGAAAGGAAAGGAAAGGAAAGGAAAGGAAAGGAAAGGAAAGGAAAGGAAAGGAAAGGAAAGGAAAGGAAAGGAAAGGAAAGGAAAGGAAAGGAAAGGAAAGGAAAGGAAAGGAAAGGAAAGGAAAGGAAAGGAAAGGAAAGGAAAGGAAAGAAACTGTGTAGTGCATCCTTCACCTCACACAAGGCACTCACTGCCCCAGGCAGGGAAGCTTTTTTTGCCCAGAACATTCCCAGAGCACTCAGACAAAGCAAATCCTGTTTTATTGTAATTAAAATCTTGTTTTCCTTGTTGTGCTGTTGGTGCTCAGAATATTCCCACTCCATCAGCACAGCTCAGGGGGTGCAGGTTGATATTCTACCAAAAAGAGCAAATATGGAGTGAGGAAGGGGAAAAAAGGGAGGGGGATTAACACCAGTTTAAAACTGTCAAACACAGACAGCTCTAAATGCAAAAGGGAGCCAAGGTTAAGGTCTTTGCTTGATTCACTGTCACTTGATAGCTACAGGAAATTAAACCACAGAAGCTCCAGTCAAAAAGCATTAATAAAAGCAAGGGAATTCAGGTTGGGAAAAATGTTACGATGATTAAATGTCTTTTTTTTGTTGTTGTTGTTGTTTTTTGGGGATGCTCAGGTGAGGGAATCCCACTGGAAGTGTGGCAGGAGCTGTGGATTTTGGTGTTGTCACTGAGTTTTTCCAGCTTGGCTGATCCCAAATCCTGATGGAATATTACTCACACGCAGCTTTAATCCCAACAATGCAGTGCAGGGACATTCCAGCATCTGTTAGGAATCGTGGCAGCTCCGGAGGGCACAGCTGCTCATGGTTGAAGTTGAGACCCTCTGGTTTGGGCAAGGAGCTGTGGTGGAAAAAGAAATGCCAGGGTTCTGGAACAAAGGAGGGAATGTGTTTTTCCTCGCGGAGCCATTTTGCATTGGCCAAAAGGATGGTGTAACTCACAACAGAACTTTGGGAGTTAGATAACTGCTCTGAAATGGTCTCAAACTGGGTTTCTCCTCTTAAAAAATGCCTGGCTTGGAGGTCTGGGATGGTTTTATCCATGCTTTTTCACCCAGCAATGTGGGCACATTTTCCTTTGCAGTTCTATGGGAAGCCCAGGAAGTTTTTGGTCTCTGGGGCTGCTCTATCCCTGGGATTTGGATATGGAAAAGTGCCTGGGGATCATCCTTCATTTCAGCCCTCTTGCCCCTTTCCCAGCACTTAAAAGAAAGCTGAAAGTCTCTCTCATCATAAAGGAAGCCCCTTAATGGAAATCTTTGACATGAATGGAGCAGTGGAAATGCTCAAACTGCTGGAAATGGCCAGGAGAAAGGGGGAAAAGGGGAAAAACTCAGCAAGAAAAGCCCAAAGTGAACTATTTGACAGAGAATCATAAGCTTGCTTCAATTACAAAAAGCTACTTGAGCCCCAGTGTGCGTTCCCCGTGCACAACCATAAATCAAGATCACTTACTTGAGGTGCTTTGTTATAAAGCAGCCCTGCTTCCTTCTGGGATTAATGACTAAAAATCCTGCTAAAGATTAACTGGCTGGCTTTAATTTCATTAAGGGGGAGAAAAAAAATCAGCATCTCCCACATTTTTCAGCTTTGGACAACCCCCACTCTGCACTTTTTTGTTGGGGCAAAGGCTGAGGAGGCAAAGCCTTCCGAAGGAGTTTTGTTTCAGGGAATGTTATTCCCCAGAATGTTGGAATTCTGTTCCTCTCTCTGCAATAATTCCCACATTAATACAGAGCTCCCTGGCTTCCCAAGGGTTTTGGGAATCATCTGTGCAGAGCAGTATCAATGGGAACAATCTGAATTAATGGGAGTTGTTTTTTTATTGTTCACACAGGTGACAAAGGCCAAATGCCCAACCAATCCTTCATTGCTTTGGGTTTGGAGTTTTGGGCTGTTCCTCCTGGGCATCCACTTTATTTTCATCATCTGCCATGGATTGCACGATTTGAAGGATTTAGCTGCACAAACTTCCTAAGAAAATCTTGGGACAGATTCACATCCTTCACATCCCCCCTGGAGTATGGCAAGAGCTGGATAACCCAGTTCAAAGTGAAAAACAAAAAGGAATTTTCCATATTTAAATGTATAATTCCCTCACAAAGCATTCCCTGTTTTCTCCAGGTAGGTGAGAAAGGATTGTGCACTCAGCTCTCCTGAAATAATTAAAAGGTCATCAATTTGCTGTCACTGTAGTGATATGCTTTAATTACATTCTACAAATCTATTGAGCGAGCTATCAAAGGCAGATTATATTGCTGAGATGTGTTATTATTTTAACAACAAACCAATGTCTGTTTGGAGGAATGCATGGAAATATGATCTGGGCACAGCTGAGATGAATCCAAATCTTCTCTACTGCAGCATTATCTGGATTTGCCAATCAGAGAACTTTGCTCAAAAATTAAGAACAAAAGCAATTCAGGCAAGCAGCAGATCTTGTACATCAATGTTCAATGTTATTTTGGGTTCAAATTTATGTTCAAACTGAAATAGGGGAATTTTAGGTTCAAATTTAGGAAAAAAGTCTTCCCTGTGAGGGTGGAGAGGCCCCAGCACAAGTTTTCCAGAGAAGCTGTGGTTGCCCCATCCCTGGAAGTGTCCAAGGCCAGGCTGGGTGAGGCTTGGAGACCATAATTCAGAAGTACAACTCATATCCCTAAATTTTAAAGTTACATATCCATGCTCAATCCTAATAATCTCCTTCTGATTTATTTCCCAGCATACTCTGCTGTTGAAATTTTAGCAGGCAGCTCAAATATTAAATTAATTCTATTTTATCCTATGAAAAGTAAAAGAATTCTCCATCCTGTCAAACAAAATATCATGGAGAGGGTCCTTCAAGCAGAATTAGGATAGGAAGGAAGGACAAGTTAAGCAAAAAGAACAATGGAACACAAGAAATTTAAAAGGTGATGTCAAGGATTTGCTGGAGGTGCCTGTTGGAAGGGCAATTTGCCTTTGCTCCTCACCAGGACAAAGGAGGATGGAGAAACATCAGCAAAAGAGGAAATCTTCCAGACCTGGAACTCTGTCCCTCAGCTTGGCTGCAGCTCTGAGCCTCAAGTCTGCCTCATAAATTTTACAGGAATAAAAGGCACAATAAAAAGGCAGTTTCAGAAGAAAGGAATGAGTCAAGGTCCATAAAACCCTGGGGAGATTTGGTGCCGTTCTCAGGAGGAATTTCCAGCATCCTACAGGAAACATCCCACCAAAATCATCCATGGTCAGATGGAAGATATCTAAAATCTCCCAGTCTGACACCAAAAGGTTGGTGTCACCATGTCCCCAGGCTGCTGAAAGTGTCACTGACCCCCGTGTCACATCTCTGGACTCACTGGGGTGTGCTGGGCTCTTCTGCTGGCCCAAGGAGCAGGAGGGAGGAGCAGGAGTTCACCAAAATCCAGACAAGAGGATTGCAAAGGCACCACCTCCTGCCGCTGATGGTGCCCTGTCCTTTGGAACAGAGGCTCCAGGACACTTCCCAGAGTTCAGCCACTTCCCACGATCCTTGGAGAGCTGCAGGGAGGGAAGCTCTCCTACATTATTGCTACAAGGAGGGGACACTCCATGGACCTGCCTCCAGAACTCCCCAGGGGCCTGAGGGTGGAAACTGCAGCCAAGGCACAGACCAGGATCTCATTACAGAATCATGGAATGTTTTGAGCTGGAAGGGACCCACAGGATCATCAATCCAAGCCCTGCCCTGCCCAGACCCCCCAAAAATCCCACCCTGGGCATCCCTGGCAGTGCTGCCCAAAGGCTCCTGCAGCTCTGGCAGCCTCGGGGCCGTGCCCATTCCCTGGGCAGTGCCAGCACCTCTGGGGAAGAACCTTTCCCTAAAATCCAGCCTTGATTTCACTGCACTTCACTCCTCTATTTCATCCTCCAATAGTTTGAAAGGGTCTCACTACCACCCTTAGATTAAAAGGCTTTACTAAAAACCCTTGATGGGAAGACTGACAGAGTTGGGATTGTCCAGCCTGGAGAGGAGAAGCTCCAGGGAGAGCTCAGAGCCCCTGGCAGAGCCTGGAGGGACTCCAGGAGAGCTGCAGAGGGACTGGGGACAAGGGATGGAGGGACAGCACACAGGGAATGGCTTCAAAGTAGGATTTGATGGAATATTGGGAAGCAATTCTTCCCTAGGAAGGTGGGCAGGGCTGGGATGGAATTCCCAGATCCCCCTGGATCCCTGGCAGTGCCCAAGGCCAGGCTGGACACTGGGGCTGGAGCAGCCTGGCACAGTGGGAGGTGTCCCTGCCGTGGTAGGGGTGGCACTGGATGATTTTTAGGGTCATCTTTAAGGTCTTTAAGTCCTGTCTGGGCAATGTGTGCCAGTGCCAAATGGTACCAGAATATTTGGCAGTGATTTAGGCAATATGTTCTCCATACATGCCCAGAAAGTTGCTCCTTAATTGTTCCCTCTTCCTGTTCTGCCTTTACTCTGCATATACCTGACTAAAAACAAGGGAACTGTTCCATGATATTCCATTTTCCTTCCCATTAAACTAAACCCTTATAAACCCAGAGAATTAGAATCTTCCCCTCTCTCCTCTCGTTACTTTGGATAAAAGTACGCTCAGACCTCAGTGTAGGTGGGTGGGATTTTTTCTCCTGAGTTACTCCCAGTAATTACCACAAACTTTCCCCACCACCAAGGCTGAATTCCCAGCAGAATTAGCTGGGTAAAGCACTCCAGCAAAATCTGGGACATTTTGTGAAAAGTTTTTACCGAGCACCTGAGGAAGCGGATTTAGCACACAGGAGAAGTGTCAGGCCTGAGCACACAAATCCTGACTCCCACCATCTCCTCCTGGAACTGGGACTGGAAACTGGAATTAGGACTGGGAACCCTTTCCAAACCTTCTCTTTGCCATCGTGAGCACCCCCAGCCTGTGGTCAGCGGCCGCACGCAGACTTTGTCATTTTGCTTACTGACCACACGCTGCCATTGATCAATCCCAAATTGGATTATTGTTAGCTTTAAAAGCGCCTCAACAGCAGAAAGTGGCGGGGGAGGCTGGCAAAGCAGAGATGGATCGTGGAATAAACAGCCCCAGTGACAGGATTTCAGCCAGAATTGATCACTGTCAGCGAGTTAGTGGTCAGCTGTCTGACCTTTGGGGCCCAAAGCAAACATCAGAATAATGTTTAGACAAACACATTTGATTTTGGAGGTAATGGGTATGTCAACTAAATGACAAACCTTAGAAAGGTCAAAGGGAGAGCCATTTTTCAGGCTTTTTTCAGGCATTAATCGTTCGTTTGGGGAGCGGTGTCTTTTGGAGCTATACGGAGGGAGAAGTTCACTTTGTGGGTATTTTTTGTGTTTTTGTGTCTTCACAGGCACCGAAAATTCAGCCACAGGGAGAATTCCCATCAAAGCCAGGCTGTCCCTAACCCCTGCCACTCCCAGCTGCCTGTAGAACCTAAAATCCTAAAAGAATCTAGAATCCTAAAAGCGTTGGGGTTGGGATTTGGGGCTCTGCAGGGATTTAACCCCACCACAGCTCCCAGGCTGTGAGCTCTGGATGAAATCAACTTCTCCACCAGCACTGGGAGATGCCTGTGGCTCATCATGGCCTGGCACCAGTCATCCCAAAATCCCAGAGCTGTGGAAGCAAGGTGGGAAGAGCCCAGTCCCACCATCATCATCACCCCAAGTGCCACATCCAGACACATCCTGAACACTTCCACACCTCCCTGGGCAGCTCATTCCCATTCCTGACCATGCCTGAGGGATGAAATCTCTTTCCTCATCAATCTGAACCTTTCCTGGTACAATTTAAGGCCATAAGTGAGGCTTTTCCCTCGCTTGTTGTGCCACATCCTCCAGGCTGGGAGGCTCCTGCAGCACATCCATACAGGGAGGAAGGCAAAGGAAAAATGCTTGGATATGTTTTTGGAGAGGTTAATAAAAAAGAAATCCTAAAGGGACTGGAATATCCTTGTGATTTCACAAGATGCAGTAGAGACAACACAGGGAAAACCCTGGGAATGCTGGGGGAAAATTAAGGAAAATGAACAAAAAAATGATAACACAAATAACAAAACCAGCTTTTGAGTTGACAGTTACTGTCTCTGGCTCTTGGAGTGCTGTTTAAACAGCTTTTTCCTAAATTATTCTCCTGACAAAGTTGAAGGCAGCATGTGATATTCTTGCAGAAAACCCCAGCAGGATCTTCTTCATGGTGTGTACATCAAAATCATTTAGGAAACAAAGTGATTTTAATAGTCTTATTAATTAATTTCTAATTTATTTATATTAATAATCTTGTAATTAATTAATAATAATTAATTCTAAATTCTATTATTAACTAATTTCTTCACAACCACCCCCTGTCCCCAAAAAACATTTGAACAGCAAGACCATGTTAAGGAAGGAAGTCTCTTTAACTGGTGTGTAGAAAAAGCAAAGGAATTCTTGGAATATCCCAACAATATCCAAATTAACTGTTTATGCCCACGCAGATCATTTATGCCAGAAAATGAGGAATATTTTTCATATTATATTTTATATTTATATTTAATTTTATATTCTTGACTTTTAGGTGTCTGTCCTCACTGCTGGAGGTGACAGAGATTCATTGTAGAATTGGTCAAAAGTCAGGAATTTTGTTTGGTGAGAAGACTTTCAGTCTCTGATTTTCCAGGCCAGATTTAACTGTTGGAACCCTGGCTGATGAGAATTTCAGATTTTCTGTGCTGCCAGCACTGACCCCCAGGAGAACACTGCACTGACCTGAGGCCGTGGAGAAGCTTCCAAAATTCCATAATAAAACTGAGATTACAGGTGTGGGGTTGGAATGGAAGTGTGTGATAGCACAGGGTGGGAAACTCAGAGTTGAAGGGTTTAGAATGCAGGAATAGATATAAAGCAAGATGGAGGTTTTAGGGTGGAGGCTGCTCCTTCTCCTTCACCTCCTTCTCCATGGGTTTGGGTGGTTTTGTGCAATTGGATAAAAAAGTCCCATTGCGGGCACGGGTGGTTGGGTATTGGGTTAAAAGTGAAAATAATTGAGGTGTCATTTCTTAATTGGACAGTTGATCCTTAAAAGGCCTTGCAGAGAGAGAGATGGGCTCCATTTTGAGTTTGTTGGAGTGAAGTGCTGCAGAACTCAGGGTTTGTGAGGCTGTGACAGAGACAAGAACTGATAAACACCTGAGTCCCAACAAGAAATTCCCTCTCACACATTTAATACTGGCCTTGGCAAAAAATAGAAGCAAAGGTTCCACACTTAACTAATCCTTGTCCCTTCCACCAGCCTTTGGGAAGGTCCTTGCAGCTCCACAGGCTCTGCATTGATTCTCATGGCTTGTACAGTGGCTGGGGTGTAGCAAAGTACGGTGTAAAATGAGAGAAAATATTGATTTCCAGAAAGTTAATATTATTAAAAGGCAGTTGTATTCATCTCCTTCTGGAATTTTAGCTGGGGGTTTTCCTCTTGGAAAAATCAATGGAAGTAATAGTCTTGTTATAGCAGGAGCACTTGTTAGACGATTTTTTCACTCCGACGCTTTTAAGTTGTGCTAAGAGCAGAAGAGTTGAAAGGCCATAAAATTATTGACTGGGATTTACAGGATTTGAATGACTGAAGTTTTTATGTTCATCATTTTTCATCACTTTATCCAGCAGAGAAATATTTTAATTAAACACGATTTTAATTGTGTCTGAGTTCTATTTATACCACCAGAAAAATCCCGAAGTAGTTGAGGTAAAATCTCCTCATCCCAATTTGTTTCAATGATCAGATTTGTGAAAGGACTCCGAAATAGATCAGAGTTACACAAAATAATTTCTGCACATTCCTGGAACATATGAATGACTGACAAGCACGTTTAATATTTCCCCTTAAAAAATTCAGTTTTCTGTCTTAAAAATTGCTCAGATTTTGTTCCCATCATTCTTGGGAACAGCTCATTTCACCTTCTCACCAGTGCAGGCTTGACAAGGCCAAAGCCAGGCCCAGTTTCAGCTGGAAATCAAATCTCTAAATTCAGCAAAAATCCATTAAATTGTCACTTTTTTCTCAGGAGAAGCTCATAATGACCAATTCCTTGATTCCAACACAGAACCTGCCTGTTTAGCCAAAACCAGCTTAGCCTCATGTTTGCATCCTGGTTTTCTTATTCCTATTTTTCAACTAATACATTTATATAGAAAATAGGGGAAAATTGTGTCATAAATCACCTGAAATTTCTCCTGAAACTTTGTTCAAAGAGAGGAATGAGTAGGTGCTGCCAGCACCTCATGAGCCAAGGAACCATTTGGGGCAGTGAGTCCAGACTGAAGGAGAGCAGGGCTGGATGGGATGTTGGGAATTAGGAATTGTTCCCTGGCAGGGTGGGCAGGGCTAGGATGGAATTCCCACATTCCCCTGGATCCCTGGCAGTGCCCAAGGCCAGGTTGGACACTGGGGCAGTGGAAGTTGTCCCTGGCTGGAACTGGGTGATCTTTAGGGTCTCTTCCATCCCAAACCACTCCACGATTTGATGTCCCCTTTCCCCAGAGCTCCCGCATGCTCAGGTGTGGAAACCACCAGCAAAGAGGGCTTGGATTTTTCTCTTTGTCCATCTTTTGATCCCAGGATGAGCACCCAGAATTCCAAAGGTGTTGGATTGCTAAAACCACTTGGTTTGGGTCCTCTGTGGTGGAAGGGGGAGCTCACACCAACCCTGGAGGAGCATTCCCAGGGCATGCATGGCTGTTGGCTCCTGAATCCAAGGAAAGGCTGTCTCCCTGTGGTTTCTCCAGGTCAGTGAAACCACAGCCTCCTCCTTTTCTCCTCTGCAACCCTCTGGCTCTCAACTCTGCCTGATCCCTCTAAATCTGTCAGGGCAATTATCTGCCATCATCTCCGTGCTATCAACAGGAAACAAGTGCTCCATGTGACAAGAGGAGCACTGCAACAACACAATTTGGAGCCAGACCAGGCTTGACAACAGCTCAACTTCCCTGCTTTTGAAAATCCAAGGTGTAAGAGGCAAAATTCCTACCCTCACAATGATTTCTTGGCCAAAAAAAAATGATTTATCCACATCTATATGGACCACACACCCCCTTACACTGAAAACTGTTTGTAAAATAAGGAGGTAATAAATGGTTCCTGATCTGAATCATCAATAATTAATGACACACACACACAAAAAAAATCTTAAATAACCATCTTCTTCCTGCAGAGCAAATGCAAGTGTTTCAAGCTGCAGTAATTGCCTACAAATTAACTTGTAGCAAAAATGAAGAGGGGAATGTTCTGCTGTTCCTGTGTCACGCTGGTGTTTTACAGCCACTTAAGGAGAACATCTCGCAGTGAGCTCAGTGTGTGAACTCCTGCAGATCAAAGCTGTGTTGGATTATACTTTGTTCTGACTTTGAGATGGGGTAACTAAGAGGTGTTTTAAAAACCTTTATTCTGTTTTCAGTTGCATGAGAAGGGTGAGACAATACAGATGTTATAATTCACACCATCACAAACAGAAGTTAATGACTTCTTAATTATAATACACTGTAGGCATTTCTTGGCTTAGTCACACTCTGTTGTAAATGTTTTAAAGTTTATCATCTAAAATTACCCCTCGTGGGTCCCACTGCAATGCATCTTTCATAGTTCTGCTTCTCCAAAGGATCCAGTCTTATTTGCAAGGCCATCCTCTGAAACTTGTATTTCTCTCTCAGCAATGTCTGTCCTATCCCATGGCATTTCTGAGGCAGCATTTCTTATCTCAAGATGTGCACACAGGTGTACAGTGTGTGATCCTTCTGCCAGGCTTGGGGAATTCCCTACAAATCCATTTCCCCCAAAGCTGTGCTCACCAATCCCACCCTACACCCTGGCTGCTTTTCCTGAGCAAATCTTGGCACAGGAGTTGTTGTAACCAGGGCCAGTGTGTGGGAACCTGGGAGAGGAGTGAAGAGTGCTTCCAGCATGGATTGATCTGCAGGGCCAGGAAAGCTGACAGGGTGATGCCAGAGAGGAAAGGAATACCACAGAAATTTCAAGGGATCATGGAATTCTCTGTTTTGGTTCCAGCTGGGAGAGCTGGAGCTGTCCAGCCTGGAGAGGAGAAGCTCCAGGGAGAGCTCAGAGCCCTGCCAGGGCCTGGAGGGGCTCCAGGAGAGCTGGAGAGGGGCTGGAGGACAAGGGATGGAGGAACAGGACCCAGGGAATGGCTTCAAAGTAGGATTTGATGGAATATTGGGAAGCAATTCTTCCCTGGGAAGGTGGGAAGAGGCTGGGATGGAATTCCCAGAGCAGCTGGGGCTGCCCCTGGATCCCTGGCAGTGCCCAAGGCCAGCTTGGACTCTGGGGCTGGAGCAGCCTGGGACAGTGGGAGGTGTCCCTGCCATGGCACTGGATGAGCTTGAAGGTCTTTTCCAACCCAACCCATTCTGGAATTCCATCAGCAGGCAACAACTTTCACGTTGGGATTAAGCCCCACATTCCATGGATACTTCTGGAAGCCTGCTGGGACCCTGAGCCAAGGAAAAGGACAATTAGGGACACATCCACCATCTCCCAGGTGAGGTGACGCCTTCTCCCACCATCCTGTCCCATCCCAAGGAGCTCCACAAAGAAAGATCAGGCTCAGGCTGTCCCAGTTCTGCTGCCCAGGGGCTCATCCAGGGAACTCCAGTCACCATCTGGGATGGAAGCTCACAGCCAGCTGAGCTGGGGTGCTTTCCTTTTTAAAATAATACATTAAAAAAAAAAAAAATATTTGTGTCCTGCCTGTGGGCAGCTTTATTACAACCCTATGCATGGGTCTAATAAACCACACCGCAGCCCTCCCTCCACCCTCTCCCTGGTCCTAAATTATTAATTCCTGATGTCCAGTGGTCATCAAGAAATGTGGTGGCCTTTGAAAAGGAAGATTTAGCAATATTAATAACCCAAATTGCCCAATCTCACCCAGGCCGCAGCTCAGGGTGGCTGGAATATTCTCAACAAAATGTCATTGCATTAAAATATTGTGTTTATCAAAGCTGGGTTATTCTGTGGAGTTTATTTGGTTTGACCAAGTTTTCTGAAGACCAGGGTTTCTGTCTTGATGCCTGCATCAAAGCCTGGAGCTCTTCAATATGAAAACAGCAATTTTTGAGCCACTTCCAAGTCAGAAAAATGTTCCTAAAGTTTTGTTTTCATTCCAGCAGGGAACAAAAACATTGCTGGAACCTTAATATTTTCATGACACTGAATTTTTACTCTCAGGCTAGCACCAGCAAAAATTCTCATGGTGTGAGCTGATTGTGAATGAAATGACTTTATTTTGTGGGTGTTGATGATCTTCTGCCTCAGTGCATTTGTGTGTGAATTCCATTTATCCTCTTTATGCTTTTGATTTTTTGGGCAGCTGACTTCTTGCTGTGGTTCTGCTGGGAAAGACAGGACAGGAAAGCACTCCCAGGAATCATGGAATCACCAAGGTGGGAAGAGTCCCTCAGGACCATCCAGCCCCACCAGCATCACACCAACCCTGTCCCCAAGGCCACATCCAGACTCCTCTGGGACAATTCAGTGACTCCAAACCTCCCTGGGCAGCTCATCCCAAGGCCTGACCACTCTGCCAGGGAAATTTTCTGTCCCAACCTCCAACCTGAGCCTCCCCTGGTGCCATTTGAGGCCATTTCCTCTCATTTTTTCCCTGCCCCTCCTGGCAGGAGCTGTGAGAGCCACAAGGTCCCCCTGAGCCTCCTTTGCTCCAGGCTCAGCCCCTTCCCAGCTCCCTCAGCTGCTCCTCCCAGGATTTGTTTTCCAGGCCCTTCCCAGCTCTGTTCCCTTCTTTGGATAAACTTCCTTCATGCCCAGTAAATAAACTGGGTGAGGTACCCATAAATATATTAAAAAGTTGGATTTTTTTAAATATAGAATCAGAGAAGCATGGAATTATGGAATGGTTTGGGTTGGAAAGGAACTTAAAGATGATCCCATCCCACCCCTGCCATGGCAGGGACACCTCCCACTGTGCCAGGCTGCTCCAGCCCCAGTGTCCAACCTGGCCCTGGGCACTGCCAGGGATCCAGGGGCAGCCCCAGCTGATCTGGGCATTTAAAGCTTTTCCCCTCCTTTCTGTTCCCTATTTCTGTACATCTGATTAATGCTTGTGTCTCCCTAAAGGCCACCTGAGTGTTTTTCTACCTATGGGATGATCCCTATGTGAGTTAGGGATTTTTTAATTGCTTTTCCCAAAACACTGTGGGGGCTGAAATGCTACAGAAGAAGCTGGGCAGGCTGGGCCATTATCTTCATCTATTTTATCATGATTTATTTCAGTTTTTTGTGGTTGTGGCTGGGCAGGGAAGAGCAATGTCTGTCCTAATTCAATTTTTGTGCCTTCTGATCCATCCACATTTTGGACCAGGAGCCTTTATTCCAAAACACTCTACTTTAGAGGAATTATTGAGTAAGAAAGGGCTGTCTGGAGGGGTTTTGAGACTCAGGAGTGGGAAGTTTATCTCATATTAAACCTTTCATTTACAGAGAACCCAACAGCTCCAGCACCGGCAGGAATTCACTCATTGATTCCCAGATTTCCTTTTCCACAGCGCTTCCCTGTGCTGGTAACCCCGTGTCATTTGTGGCTAGAAAATGAAGATACCCCAGTGTGTTATTGTCAGTCCCAGTCCCCGGGCAGGCTGTGACAGCCTGGAGAAGCCAAAGCCCGCCAGACTCCTTCTCCGGCCTCCCAGAGAAACCCAGGCAGCAGCTGGAAACGACAGGAGGAATTTCCACGATGCAAAAATTAGAGCTGATGGATAGGAAGCCACTCATAAAATGTCATCTCCCATCGAGGGGGAAGGAGGCCAGCAGCAGTGACAAAGTGACGTTGGCCAGCTCTGACAAACGGGCCCGGGAGCTGCCGTATCGACGGCCAGGCCCGGGATCGATCCGGCTGCCAGCTTTATCATATTACACAATCACGGGATTGGATTTGCATTTTTAATTCTTTTAGGAGGAATTGGCCCCCAGGCAATTACAAGAGGGAAATGCTGGGATGGAGCCTGCTGGTCCAGCCTCGGAGAGTCAGAAGCTTTTAGGGAGAAGCAGCCACTGTCAAAGGGAAGTTCTGCTCAGCGGGGCCGTGACAAGGAAACAATGGGAACACAAAAGCAATAAAGCTTTAAAGGATTTGCTCCCAACTGTCTGGTCTCCAGGGACAAAAAAGCAAAACCAGCTCGCCATTAAAGCTGGGCTAATAAAGATGAGATCCATGGGATCTTGGCTTTGTATGGATCATAATGCCATGGATCTGAGGCCTGGAGAGTTTGGACAAGACAGAAAGCAAAAAAAATTCAAAATACTTTAACCCCAAGCCTCAGGTGTTTGTAGAAGCCCATGGACCTGAGGCCTGGAGAGTTTGGACAAGACAGAAAGCAAAAAAAATTCAAAATACTTTAACCCCAAGCCTCAGGTGTTTGTAGAAGCCCATGGACCTGAGGCCTGGAGAGTTTGGACAAGCCAGAAAGCAAAAAAAATTCAAAATACTTTAACCCCAAGCCTCAGCTGTTTGTAGAAGCCCATGGATCTGAGACCTGCAAAGTTTGGAAAACACAGTAGGCAAAAAAAAATTCAAAATATTTTACCCCCAAGCCTCAGCTGTTTGTAGAAGCCATCCAAGCTGGGTCTAACCATGTCAGGCTTTTGCAAGCCAGGAGAAACGATTGTTTTTCGGGACAGTTCTTTTGTCCAGAGTTGGACAAAAATCTCTTCCTCTCACTGGCATGCTCTGTTGTAGGATTAGTTCTCCTGGGATTCTGTCCTCAGAGGAAATCCCCCGAGGAGAATCCACCCTCTCTTGGCTCATTCAGCTCGTGTGAAATGGGCTCTTGCTGCCTTTGCTGAAGTATGAGCCTAAAAAACACTGATTTATTCTTCAGTTTTAATTAGAAAAAATAAGGGGGTTGTGGTGTTTTGAGGCCTGTGGATGAAATGTTCTGAGCAGGTTTTTGACCAAAAGAGCTCCTTTTGGAAGTACCTGATTTTTGAGGAAAGTTTTGTTGTTTTGGTTTTTTTTTCCCCAGATTCAGAAATGTTGTATTAAATGATTCCTCACTTCCCCAATCCCAGCTTTTCTGCACCCAGCAAGCTCTTCCTTGATTTCCTCGATAACAGGAACCTTCAGATCTGGAGCTGCTGGATTTGCATTCAGGAACTGCTTTTCACTTTTTTCTCAAAACAAAAAATACGAGAACCTTTGGGTCTTCATAGAATCACAGAAGATCAGAGGACTTTAATGAAGAGCTGACTGTAATTACCCATTAATTCCTATCGATTTCCAAGCCGAGCCATTCCATGATTCTGTGACATGAATTAACATCATCTCAGTGGGATGAGCAAGAAAGAGAAATCCAACCACCCTCCTCTCTGGGAGCACTGGGATTGCACAAAAACAAAGTGAACAAAGAGCCGGACACAGGCAGGCAAGGAAGGAAAAAACAGACAGAAGCCCAAAAAGCTCCATCCCAGAATTCAGGAAGCACAGGAATGAAGACAGAGCTACTAAAAATCCACGTTTAGCTAAATTGTGTGAAGGAAAGGAGACCCACAAAACTTTTTTCAGTTATCTATATAAAAGAAGAGTGCAGAGTGGTGAGGAGAAAAGCAGGACCAATTCAAAAGTTGAGGAGGGATTAAGGAGTTCATGTAATGCAAATTAGCTAAAAAATTTAAATATTTAAAACAATAATTTGTCCACATTAACTGAGGGGTATTTAATACACATTTAATACACATTTAATGCACATTTAATACAGAAAAGTGGAAAATGAAGGAAAGTATGATTGAAAATGAAAAGAAATGGTCACTGCTTGAGATGAAAACAAGACATTGCAAGGTCCAGCCCAGAACTCCAAAGAAATAGAAGATGGAATTGCAGAGATGGTTAGGAAGGATTTTTAATAAATTTGTCAAATCAGGGATTAGAGCAAATCCTCAGAGAATAACAAATGCATCACTTAAGGAATTCTTCCCCTTCTGACTCAGGTATCTCCGTGCTCATTGGCCTGACTTAATCATATGCAGAGCTTTTAAACAAATTTTGAGAGAAAGAGTAATTAAAGTCTTGAAAGAAAATTGTAAATGTTATCTCAGGAACATGGCATTGCAAAGGAAATAATTCCAGGCTGGTCCAATACCTCTCCCATGATGTGCTGAGTGACTTATTCCATTTTAAGTCACTGGATCTATTCATGTTTCAGTCAAATTATTTCATTTCAGTAAAATATTTGCTTTAGGTGCTGTAGGAGAAGTTATTAGGTAACAAAAGCAGACAAAGATCACAAAAAAGCAATAAGAATTTAATTAAATAGTGGTGATAATGAACTTGAATGGACAAAGGATGTTTGAGCTGCTGACAGGTTACAAGGACATTGCTAAGATGACTTTTAATGAGCTAGATAAAAGTGGAAATTAGTAAGGATAAGCAACAAAAAAATCAAAAAATTCTGGAAATAATTAGGAATTTATCAATTAGTAAAGACACGAGGGGAGAGATCTTGATATGTCTTGGTTTATCAGCAAATCCCCGTGGAAAGACAGGTGTGATCCAAGGATGTGGGAAGGGAAACACCATCAGGAGAGGGCTGAAATACTGCTGGAAAAATCTTGTATTTTCCCTGAGTTCTATCTCCAGTGTCCTTCCTGTTCTGGCTCTGCTCCTCCAGGCAGATTCCTCATCTGGCTGATCCAAGAGGATTAAGGGAAGAGTTTGAAGGAATTCTGCCCTGGAAATGTTGATTTTTGGTGTTTTCTTTATGGCACACCTACATCAGGTGATGCTTTTGCAGCCCCACTCTGGACTGACCTCGTTGCTCCAAACAAAGCAATTCCAAGCAGGATTCAGTCCCTGGGACCCTTCCCCATCCTTCATCAGGCAAAACCTGGAAGTTTCCATCACCAGGACTTTGAACCCACTGAAATGCCCTGACATCATCATTTTTGTACTTTTTTATTGTTGCTTTTGTTGATCCTAGTCTCAAAAAATAGTCAAGTGTCCCTTCTAAAGACACTTCTGACCATGGGGTGAGGGCAGTGGTGGGAGGGATGTTTGGAGGCCGTTTGGGATCACAAAAGCTGATGGAGAAGAGGCCCATCCTCAGCTGTCCTGGGAGGCAGAAGGATCCCACTTCCCATCCTAACCCCGAGCTGTGGCTGGGAATCACCAGGAATAAAACTAAAGATAATTCCAGCAAGCAGATTCCCCATTTTTGTGAGTGGATAATCATATTCCAGAGGTCAGGAACCACCACCATGCCATGTCACTTTAGTATTCTCTTCACTTCCCATGAGGAAATGAGCCTCAAACACCCAAGTTGATAAAATTCACTGCTCAGGTGAGGTGCAAGGCACAATTTCTTTGGCATAACCTTTAATTTATTTGCCTTAATCCCTTTATTTCCCTTAATCCTGCAGCTCTCCATCATTCCATGAATTTTGCTCTGTAGTCCCCATCCTAAACTCAAGACTAAGTAAATCTAGATGCAAACCAAGGTTGATTTTATTTTCCTACACTTTTGCAAGCAGAAACATCACTGCAACAAAAATCATCAAGACCATCCTTTTATTCTACAGGAAATCAAATAGAACATATTATGAATGGACACATATTAAAAATGGCTTTTCCCAGTGGGAAAGGACCCCATGAATATTAATATATTTAAGCTCTCTGTTCTCTGTCAGACCAGAGTCATGGCCCAGGCTATACAGAAGAGCTGGAGTTGAGAAGGGAATTGAGAGAATCAAACTCAGGAGATGAAGAAAAGCAAGGAAAGAACCAACCCTGGACAATTCCAGGGATGAGACAGCCACAGCCACTCTGAGTAACCTATGCCAGAGTCTCACCATGCTCACAGGAAAGACAACTGGGTCAGTGCATCAAGTTTTTAATACCTTTAGCAAGTTTTGAACAACTATAACAAGATTTGATCAGCTATAAGAAGTTTTTTTCCCCAATAAATGTCAATAGGGAGCAGAACATCTCCTTTCCAAAGAAGTCTCCAAACCTCAAATATTTAATTAACTCTGCTTCTTTTTTGCAATGCCTCTCTTTACTCCTCTGGTTAGAAAACCAAATCCTTAAATTTTTAAATCACTGTGTAAAATAGTTTGGGCTTTTTTTGCACAAACAGAAAAAACTTCTGAAGGAGCTTTTAGCCCATCCCTGACTGTTTGCCTTCAGTCTCCTCCAGCAGAGCATTACCAACCCTGACAGCATTGATTTTCAAATGTATGATTGCCAGTGAAATATTAAACCCTATTGATCTGAAATTCAGGATCGGCTGCCTGCGAGATCCTTTGAATATTTTGGGCATGGACAGTTTCATTTATCAGCTCTTCCAACGGCAGAATAATGAGAGCTCCATCATGTCCCCTTTTGGAGATGGAGAGTTTCCCGTCAGATTACGGCATCTGCAATCTGGAGAAGTGTCCTCTGCATTATGTTTCTTAATTGGGCAATTTATCCTCCCCGAGAAGCTTTTCCATCCATTTCTCGGGACAAAAACATCCATCTTTTCACCCACTGAAATTTCACAGAGTTCTCGTCTTCTTATGGAAGAAGTGATAGGAGCGTAATGAAGATTTCCATGATTAAACCAAAAAGTCAAAAAACTTAGCACTGAAAAAGACCTTTTCTGGTGGGTTGGGATTTATGTTTGGAGATGGAGAGTGAGATTTGCCCCAAAAATGCTCCATGGAAAGTGCACAGTGATACAAAACACCCAAAAAACTCTTCCTGAGTTCCTTCAGGGACACTGAAGGGAATCCTGCCTCGAATGTTCTTTAGAAACTCAGAAATGCACAGAAATATCTTAAAAAACATAAACCCAGCTCACGGTTTTCATGCTAAGAAAGGACTAAAGACTAAATTTCATGAGCATTGTACAAGATTGAATTAATAACCGAGCCAATAATTTTAAATTTGGATTTTCTGGGCTGACTGAGGCTAAACCAAACCCTTCATTATTTCCCTCTCCACACTGAGTGTCTACCTGGTACCAAATTTTTTGCTTTGCTGTTTTTTTTTTTAAGCAACTTATTTCACTAGGAAAGCAACCTGATTTAATCCAGCTCTTCTGATATCCCTCCACAGCAAAAAATTTTCACAAAAAAAAATCTTCCTTTCCTTCTTCTTCTTTTTCTTTGCTTGTCAAGGTGAGATTTTTGTGTCACAAGGTGACTAAGGTGACAATATCCACATCGTTCTTCCACAGTCTCAAATATTCTCAGACTGACCATCAAGAACTTTGAATCCATCTGAGTCAAATATGAATTTTCAGTCTTAAATAGAATCTTGGAATTATTTCCATAACACTTCCTGAATTTGGAGTTATTATGGCCATAAATGTATCTTTTATCACCAAAAAAAAATAGCCCTCTTTACATTTTCAAGTACTGACACAATGATGATGTTCTAAATTCCTATGTAGATTAAGCCTTTAAGAGATTCCAGGGTGAAAAACCAGAACATTTTCACCATTAAGTGATTCCTTAACTCTAAAAACCTGGATTCCTCCATAAATGGGGCTCTACATCCATCTGTATCCTCAGTTCATGCAGAATCCAACTGGCTGGAAAGGTGGAAGAACTTGAGGCTCAAATTAGAGGGTTTTAAGAATTAAGTGTTTTCTAGTAATTCAGCAACTCTTTTGTCATATTAATATAAAGATTACTTTGTATAAGTCCAAACTTTGAACATTTTACAGATTTTTTACAGATTTTTATGATAACATTTTTACAGGATGAAAATATTGGTTTTAAATTCCTGAAGTGCTCCTGGCAGAATCTTGACACTTCTCAATTTCCTTGTTTAGTGAGATAGAGATGGGAAGGCATTAAAACAAATCTCTCACAGGTTTGGAATAGAGTTAATTCCATCCAAAAGACGATGGCTGGAAAACCAGGGAATTTTTGAGAGCAAAAAATTGACTGAGGCTCTGTGGTGAAAGTGTTTTGTTTCTTGACCTGGACTCTCTTAAAGGGTTAATCCACACAGGAATTAAGAATATCCTTGTTGTGTCTGTACTCAAAAATGTAAAGAGGGAATTTTTTTTGGTGATAAAACATATTTTTATGGTCATAATTACTTCTATTTCAGGCAGTGTTATGGAAATAATTCCAAGGTTCTGTTTAAGACTGAAAATTCATGTGTGACACAGCTGGGATGGACAGAGCAGTTTGGACCAGCAGGGCTGAGCCTTCAGCTGGGTGATGCCTTCAGGCACTGCTGCCGTCAGTTTTTGTTGGGTGAGGATGTCCCATCCTTTCTATGGGATTTAATTCCAAATATTCCAGTGTCTGCTCTCTAAAGGCAGGGCTGATACCTTGGAGAGTTCAAATCCCAGGAAGGGAAGCACTGGGGGAAAGAACTGTGCTCCCAGAAGCTCTGCTGGGATCTGAGGGAGCTTTCCTTTAGCTGATCCTCAGCTTGAAACTCCTGATTGTTTTGCTTTAATGTAGAGGCAGCACAGACAATCCATCATCCCTCGTGTCATCTTGGTGTTTGGCTTTTTCAAATATTAATGAACAGTCTGGTCCCTCCTTTTGCTGACCACTGAAAACAGCCCCCAGTTCCCCTGGGGGAACCCAGGCTGATTCTTTAAGCCTGGGATTGAAATTCAGTCAAAGCTGGGGGTGAGTGGAAATCATTTGTTGTGTGACAGTGACACGAGGCAGCTCTTTTTTGTTTGCCAGAGAGCTCAGGGATTCTGTGTCTATTTATTGTCATCAGCTGAGGTATTGATGGTCACCCAAAACTCTGTGGCTTTGGAGAGGGGAGGCAGCTGCAGATTTGGCAGAAGAGCCCCTGAGCTGGAACAAGAAGGGCTTTGTTGGTTTGTATTCAAAAAAACTCTGCACAGAACAAGGAAACTCCAGCTGGTCTGGCTGGGAACGGGAAGGAATGGCCAGGATGGTCCCAGATGATGGAGGATGGATGTCCCAGGGAAGTGCAGCCCGATCTATCTCCTCCCTCTGATGTCATGGAATCCCAGAATGGGTTGGGTTGGAAGGGTCAAAAAATCCTTGATGCAGAAATCATCCCATGCCACCCCCTGCAGGGACATTTCCCACTGTCCCAGGCTGCTCCAACCTGACCTTGGGCACTGCCAGGGATCCAGGGGCAGCCCCAGCTGCTCTTGGAATTCCATCCCAGCCCCTGCCCACCCTGCCAGGGAACAATTCCTAATTCCCAATCTTCCATCTAACCTTTCCTCCTTCAGTCTAAAACCATTCCCCCTTGTCCTGTCCTTCTCTGCCCATATAAAAAGTCCCTCTGTCCCTTTTTTTACTAAACCCCTTTAGGTACTGGAAGGGCTCTGAGGTCTCCCTGATCCTTCTCCTGTGCAGGTGAACAATCCCAGCTGTGCCAGCCTTTCCTGCCAGCAGAGCTGCTCCATCCCTCTGCTCATCCTGGAGCCTCCTCTGGGCTCTCTGCAGCAGCTCCAGCTCCTCCTGGGCTGGGACAGGGCTGGGGCAGCTCTGCAGGTGGGATCTCACCTGGGGGGCACAATCCCAATTCCAATCTTGATCCCAATCCCAATCCCAACCCCAACCCCAACCCCAATCCCAATCCCCTTCCTGCTGCTCTCTCCTCCCTGGATGCAGCCCAGGGTTTTGATGGATTTTGGGGCTCCCACCACTCACTGGTGGCTCCTGTCCAGTTTTTCACCCATGAGAACCCCAAATCCTTCCCCTCATTTCTGCTCCCAGTGAATTCTCCCCCAGTTCCATGCCCTGAGCCAGGAGCAGCCCCTGGCACTGGGAATTGTGGATCTCCACGAGGTTCTCCTGGGCCACTTCTCATGTTTGTGCACTTTGCAGTCTCCTGCCTCAGTCTGCAGATGAAATTTTGGGTCCATCCAAATCCCTTCAGTGTTTGACACACACAGTGACACCATCCAAGAAGTCTCCACATCCGATTTATTTCTTCAGGTCCTCTGAGTGGACAATTCTTCTTCTTCATGGAATTATTGGCTTCTGCCTCAACACTCAGCTTTGGAGTTGCTCAATCAGCCCCAGCAGCTTTAGCAGACCCCACCTGTGGCTCCTCCACACATGGAGAGTTAAACAGCAATTCCCAGTTCACGGAATCCAAAGCGCTGCCCTGTCATGGGAGAAAAATTTGGGAGAGGTCAATAGGACAAAAAAGAAATAGCCAGTTATTGTTGAAACTCTAAATAGAGAACCTTAACATAACACAGACTCCTAAAAATCCTGAAAAGGTGATGTAAATTCTCAGAAAAATGCCAGAGTGGAATGATTTTTGGGGAGAAGCTTAATTATGGTGATTAATGGTGATTGTCTTGGAGGAGAGGAAAAAAATATTTCCTGCTGGAGAACCCAACAAGAATTTCAGCAGAACTGAGTCTGGTAAGAAATCCCAAAATACAAAAAATTGTCTTTTTTTCTTGTATAAATATCTTTTTCCAGAGGAGAAACAAACAAACAAATAAATAAATAAATACATAAATATGCATGCTTTTGCATAAACATAATTTTTCCAATAAGAAAAAAATAAAATTAATAGAAATAAATAAATAAAAATAAATAAATAGAAATAAATAAATAGTGCAACCTCTCCATTTACAGCTGAGACTCTCTGTGACCTTGGCTCCCAGGGAGGTTTAACCTACTCTGATTAACTTTCCCATGTTATTCCATGAAATAAAACCAGTTTTGACACCCAGAGACTGAGGCATCCTAGGGATAACACAATAACCCCATGGAATCATTCCAAATTGAGTTGCAATAATTAGTTTAGGTGACCATACAGATTTGTTATGTGGAATATGAAACATTGCAAAATGAAATCAATAGAAATGTTTCTTGTTAATGAAGATAGACTGGGCTCTTCTGGGTGGGATTTGGACTCCACAGCACAGAAATCAAATTTGGATTCAGAATTCCACAGTATCTGACTGCTTAAAAAATGAGGAAAACATTATTTTATAATGAAATGGTTGGACAGCTGGGAAATTATATCCTGAATTTTGTTCCATGCTTTGCTCATTAAGAATGCAAGAACAGAGCAGCCAACAGCAACTGGAGCTTGGTTGTTTTCTTCCATAAGTGCTTCACCCTACATTTTTTTGGGGATTATGGTTGGATTCTGTGTGAAATTCATCCTCCTGATGAATTCATGGGTTTTAAAGGACATGAACTTTCAATGGTGGATTTTTTTAAAACCTTACAAAATTTGATGCTGATTTATTCTTAAGAAAGACAAACACACTCAAGTGTAACAAGTGACAGGAGGAGAGGAAATGGCTTCAAGTTGCTCCAGGGGGAAATGATACCTCAGGTTTGAGCTTTTCTATTTTTCAGGTTCTGTGCTGCTTTAGTGTGTGGGTCTGGGCTTCACATGATGGGATGCTGAGCTCTGTGCACAGAGCAGAGACAAAACAATTCCTGCTCCAGCTGGGCACCAAGGACAAATGATCCAAACCTCAGGCCAGGAGCACAAACAGCGTGGGCTGGAGAGAGAAAAACAAGCAGGGTGGGACTGATGGGCTGGAGCTGGAATGGGACAATGAACTCCAAGGTGCCAATGGAGCAGAACTGATCCCAGGGAGAGCCCCGGGAGCGCTCGTGCATTTTGGGACCATTTTGGGTCATTTGGGTGCAGCCCTGGCTGGGCTCTGGTGCTGCCCAAGGTGGATCCATGGAGGAGATCCTTTAATAAATCCCTGATTTATTCTGTAGCTCTGCCCAGCCTCTGCTGTAAGTCAGCCTTCACAAGGCATCAGGTTAAGTTGGATATTATCAAACAGAAAATCACAGAAAGGATTGTAAAACACTGGAATGGGCTGCCCAGGGCAGTCATGGAGTCACTGTCCCTAGAAGTGTTCAAAAACCTGTGGATGTGGCAATTGAGGACATGGTTTATTAATGAACATGGTGGTGATGGTTGAATTTGATGGTCTTAAAGATTTTTTCCAGCATTAACAAATTTATTCCATAAATGCAGCTGGATTTTTATGAGTAGCCAAGCAACTCCATTTCAGATTCCCTGGACAATCCCTGTGTTGCAGCATGGACATATCCAGGGTTTTTTGCTTTTTTTTCTGCATGTACAGAAGAAATTCTCTCAGCCTTTGTCTCAGAGCTTTTGAGGCCAAATCCAGGGAATTGGCAGAGATGCATAAAGAAAATCTCTAGGAGGAAGGAAAAACCCAAAGAATCATGGACACAACAGAAAATTTAACAGCAGGTCCTGCAGGTTGTCATCCCTTATCCCATTGGAAATATGGAATGCCTTCAGAGTCAATGCAGCACCAAATTTGGAATAAATTGGCTGGATTTAATTTATTTGGGGAACTCCAGATTGGCTCCTTAAAGCCCTGAGCAGAAACTTGTGATAGGTTCAGCCAAGACAGCATCAAGGCAGAAAATTGTGACTCCATGGGAGGAAAAGGAGCTCTTGGAATGTGACGGAGAGCTCTGGACACAGTGATTAAAGGAGGTTGAACTCCTTGACCTGGCAAATCAAATTGGTGACAGCTCACTATGTTAAACTACATTAAAATTTATGACATTGAAGAAGAGGATCAATGTGTAAATAAAGCCTAAATTAGGAGACCTCTGGAGCAGGGGAAACAATCACCTGCAGGATTTCCAAACAAAGATTCCACATTCATTTGCTGGCCCCAAAATAATATTAAATCTTTGAAAGGGAGAGGAAAAGAGATAAAATGCCTTGGGAAAAAGAAGGAAAAAAAAAAAAAAACTGCAAATGGTCATTAGAGGGAAAATCTGAGGAAGTTTCACGAAACAGCTGCAAATGAATTTTTGTAAATGGCTTTTCTGGCTTGGAGAAACGACCCTGTGACAGCAGCAACCTGTGGCCAGGGTTCAGGGCACTGGAAATTCAAACACCTCGGCCACAGTTCAGGTGTCAAGCAGGGCTTTGTGCCCTGCAAAACAAACTTATTATAGAGCTGAAAACTTATGATGAAAAGCAGTGCTTACAGCTCCTTAAAGCACTTTGGAATTTCAATAATGATTTCTGGAATTAAAGAAACACTGTCGAGGTAATTTCTTAGAATAAAAACTTTAAACCTTTTTTTTTTTTTTCCTAGCAACAGTTTTTCTTATTTCAGAACTGGACATGGAAAACCATTTATTTTTCAGTGGCTTCACATTTAATTTCTATTTTTATGTCATTCGGCCTGACCTAACAGTTTTATTTCAATTTTTACAGTTTTATTTCCATTTACAATCAACTCTGATGAACATAAAGAAACTCTCTTAACCCTTCCCTATGTCACCTCTGTTTCCAAAAGTGAAAAAGCCAAAAATAAAGCACAAGGACTGACTCTTTAGAGACTTCTTATTCTAAAACTGCTTCTCCTTAGCTGTATTTCGTAAATGAAAAAAAAAGGGGGGGAGGGGAACTGATAAAAAGTAGACACAAAGCCAACTCAAACCAACAAGAAGCACAGCCACTCTGAAGTTAAATCAGAAATGGTCAAATATAACCCAAAAATGCTTTCTCCTGCTTTTCAGTGGCACTAGACATGTCCTTTCCTCATTACCTTGGCCCCCCACTTGGACACATAAAACAGCAGCAGTTTCCACCTGCAGAATTTACCTTTATTTTATTCTTCCTCCAAAAGTGAACAGCTACAAAGAATCTTTGTTCACTTCCAGTGTCTCTCCTTCCTCTCAAAAAGATAAAAATTATTGAAAGCTTGGATGTTCACCACACATTTAAGGGCAGATCTCCCAGTAATCCTTTGGAATCCCATTAAATATCTCCACACATCCAAGTGAGTGACAACAACAACCCCACAGTGACAAAACAAGCAGCTGTTCCTGGCCAAAGGGAATTCCTGGGGATTGTTGTGGGTATTCCAAGGTGATACTTGGACTGGAGATGGGATTATTCCCACAGTGTATTAATTCTGGGGACAGTCTTGTGCTTGCAGCAGGAACAGGGTTTGAAATCCACTGGTGTGGCTCCGTGATTTTCCCACCCCTGGTCAGGACATGAGATCCGTGGGTTTTCCATTTTCCAGTTTCCACTGGTCTTCTGGGAGAGCTCCTCAGTGCTGCCTGAGCCAGAGGGACCCTGAGAGCAGAGCTGGTGGCTGTAACAAGAAACAAATTAAGAATTGATGCCACTTTGACTGAATCCACTCACATCTAAGCGGCACCTCCGCAGTGCCGAAGGGATCCCTCAAAATGATGGATGAAAATCCAATAAAGATTTTGGAACCAGGAGGGGATAGGGAGTTGTGTGACTGCAGTTCTGCCACCAAGCCAGCCTCTGCTCCATGGGCATCCCAGGCCCTCGTGGCTTGGGATGAGACCTGGGGTGGGTTGGGAAAGGTACAATCCGGCCTGGCAGGGTGCAGGGGGTGAGTTCGTTGTGGGGATTCTTTGGAAAGGTCATCTCAGGTTTTACCTCGGTTTTCAACTGCCAGAGAGCAGGGTTAGATGGGATATTGGGAATCAGGAATTGTTCCCTGGCAGGGTGGGCAGGGGCTGGGATGGAATTCCCAGATTCCCCTGGATCCCTGGCAGTGCCCAAGGCCAGGTTGGACACTGGGGCTGGAGCAGCCTGGGACAGTGGGAGGTGTCCCTGCCATGGCAGGGGTGGCACTGGATGGGCTTTGAGATCCCTTCCAACCCAAACTATTCCATGATTTTATGAAAATATTCCCATTTACTCTTAGCTGCTTAATCATCTCCCTCTCCTATCCATATGATGTTCCTAACTTGTGTCCCTGTCGAAGTTGAGACAAAGACAATACAAAGCAATACTCCATTTCAGAAGCCTTCAAACCTGCTTTTATTCTAGCATGCATGCTTTTTGTACATTCTTACAAAACTCTTAAGTTTCAACTTCACTCATTGGTCAGGAAAGACAAACAAAGTGTTTCTTGCAATAGGCAGTTGCAGGTTTCTCTTATTTCTCCTTCTTTCTTTCTTGGTTCCTATGTCAATGACCTAGGTGGAAAATTCTTTCAGGGGTGAACATGGATCCTGTGATCAAACTTCTCTCTGGCTCACAGGAGTCACTGTAAAACCTCCTCCACATGCCCCAGTGCATCCCAGTTCTTGCCCACTTTTTCCTGTACCTCCCCCTCTCTGATTTTTCCACTCAGCTCTCAATCCAATTTCAGACTTGTGCTCTCTCTTTTGTTTTTATCCCTAATTTCTCCCCAAAATTCCACTCCCAAAAGCAGATCAGCTCAAATTATACCCTGCATGGTCTTGTCACCTTTTTCCATGACCTTTGGCTAAACTGGGTCCAGGAGCAGAGCTGGTCCCTGGCCACCATCCTGGGATGGGTGCCACGAGTCCATCCCGCCAGGAACTGTCACCACGAGCCAGGTGCTGAAGGATCAGGGCACAGGGACATCCCACACTCTGCTGCCACCAAAACTGCTGGGACATGAAGAGCTTTGTCTTCTTTTCTGCCAGGGTTGGGATTAAACGTGTGAGAGGGTATTTCTTGTTGGGACTCAGGTGTTTATCAGTTCTTGTCTCTGTCACAGTCTCACAAACCCTGAGTTCTGCAGCATTTCACTCCAACAAACTCAAAACGGAGCCCATCTCTCTCTCTACAAGGCCTTTTAAGGATCAACTGTCCAATTAAGAAATGACACCTCAATTATTTTCACTTTTAACCCAATACCCAACCACCCGTGCCCACAATGGGACTTTTTTATCCAATTGCACAAAACCACCCAAACCCATGGAGAAGGAGGTGAAGGAGAAGGAGCAGCCTCCACCCCAAAACCTCCATCTTGCTTTATATCTATTCCTGCATTCCAAACCCTTCAACTCTGAGTTTCCACCCTGTGCTATCACACACTTCCATTCCAACTCCACACCTGTAATCTCAGTTTTATTATGGAATTTTGGAAGCTTCTCCACGGCCTCATGTCAGTGCAGTGTTCTCCTGGGGGTCAGTGCTGGCAGCACAGAAAATCCCAAATTCTCAGTAGCCAGGGCTCCAACAGGGACAGAGGGAAGAATTCTATTCAGTTTTCCTTTCATTTTTTCCTTTCAGCTTTTCAGGTCCTGGGAGAGCTCTCCCAGAAATGGTGCCTGGAAGTACATGCAGCCTCTTCCCAGAGAAGGGGAAGAGAAATTAAGAGATCCTTCACTGAAGTGTTTCCCCAAATGTTCAAAAGTTTGTCTTTACACCAAAAATGGAGGAAAATTTACCCTTGGAATTATTTCATTGTCTCTTAAAGGGCTTTCTTAATTAAAATTCTCCAGGCTCTCATTATCCTTTTACAAGTCCTTAATTTATTATTTCTTGAGGATTTTTTAGCAGCTCAGACCTTGTCATCAGGTGGTGATTGCATGACAGCTCTTTACATGGAGTTTGTGCTAAGAAAATGGAAATTAAACGGTTAGTTCTTCTTGTGTGTGGCTGGCACAGCATCACATACTGTGCCCAAACATTCTTCCCTTCCCTGTTCCTCCAAAAAGCCTAGTTCTTAATTTAGGGGAAAAATAAAAACAAATTTGATTTTTCTGCCAGCATCTCTTCCTGATCTTTGAGACATCCCTGACAACAAACTGGAACATTCTGGTAACTGAAAAAAACATTTTTCATCTCTGGGATTTTAACTATTCCATTTTGTTGTTACAATATGGGATCAAATGTCTCACCTTCCCTGTCATGGCCTGCACAAAGTTTGGTGTTCCCATTCCATGGCAGAGATCCAAATCTCTGATGAAAAGACAGATTTTCTGACCAGTACTTTGTTTCTTTTTAAAAGTTCTGTCTTGCCAGCATCAAGGAAGCATTTATTCATTTATTTTTTATTATTCATGTGCATTCCTGCCATGCTGTTCTTCTGCCATGGGACTTTCCCAAATGGAAAGGCTGGACAGAAATCCTGTTCTCCCCAGGATTTTTCAGTCATTGATCCACGTTCAGCTACATCAGTTTCCAATACTTTTGTTTTCCAGTGCATTTGTTTTGCCTACTGAATTTTTCAGGACACTCATTTCAGCTGGGGATATTCTATTGAACACTTTGGGGCCAGGGATGAGATAAAGAGTTGAGTGTAGGCACTTAATGGGAAACTTTGGAAGTTGTTTTATATTTGTGTGAGGAGAGGTTACTCTTGTTCATTTATCCAATTTATAAATCACAAAAATTTTATCGTTTTAAATTTATAACACAGTTTTTCTATGGATCCTTTCAATGTAGGCGAAGTCCACAGACAATTTCTTGAGTAAAAATTTCTCAGTTTTACTTTAGCCCCATTTTGCTAGACAAAACTCTCCAAAGTTCTGTCTGGAGAGCTGGAAAGGCTTTCAGTCAGGATTTGTGTAATTCCTAAGAGAAAGCTTCAAGAGAAACCTGGAAGGGAAGGAAATGTGATTCCTCCTTGCTCAGTCCTCCT
Source organism: Lonchura striata (assembly GCF_050655825.1). Lineage (NCBI taxonomy): Eukaryota > Metazoa > Chordata > Aves > Passeriformes > Estrildidae > Lonchura > Lonchura striata. Next base: position 116,986,561 of record NC_140703.1, on the reverse strand, counting down.
GAATTTTGAACTGTATGGGATGGAAGTTCCCATAAATAATTCCACCCCTGATTTTTAGGCTCAGCCATTTCAGGGAGGAGCTCCCTGGGGAATGGGCATGGCCCCAAGGTTGCCAGAAATCCAGGAGATTTTGGACACCACTCCCAGGGATTCCCAAGGTGGAATCTTTGGGGGGTCTGTGCAGTTGGATTTGGATGATCCTTGTGTGTCTCTTCCAGCTCAGGATATTTCATAATTCTATGATTCTCTTGTTTCTTTAATCTGCCCAGCTCACAAGGAACTTGTCTTGTAATTAATGAGCTCAAAATCCCTTCTCCATTCCTCCACCTCAGTCCCACAGCCAGGGAATGCTCTAAATTAAACATTTTATGGAAAACAAGGACTTGGAGTTCTGCCTCCAGTGCCACCGGGGCAGCCACTTAATGTTGTTAAACCAAACCAAACAAAAAAATGTTAATTGAATGACAATTTCTAAATTTAATAGATGTAGATCTTCACTTGGAACTGGCTGGAATTACCTTGAGTCCTAGGGAAAGGTTACCCATTAACTCCTGAGTTCTGATTGGAGGATTCCAATATTGGGATTTCATTAGCAAGATTTATAGGAGCATTCGGTGGCCGCTGTAGTAATGATTGTTATCATTACATAATCAGAGAAATATTTTCTATATTTTCTGATTAAAGTCCAATTTCTTCTGAAATCCTAATGTTTGTGAAGCAGGCAGCCTGATTTAATGACAGGCTGTGACTGCAATATTATAACACCAGCTCCTCTTTGCTTGTCCTGAACCCTACTGACACAAATTTCATCAATCCTAATTTCAAAAGGCCAAATTCTGATGGTTTTAAAGAGCCCTCAACAAGTCCAACCCGTTTAGAGAGGAAAATGCTGTTTGATCCAAAAGAGGGATGCTCAGAGACATTTTCCTGACTCCCTGTATGCAGCACATCCCACAATCCATGGAACCCCTTGAGTTCTGCCAGTGGGGTGTTCACGGGGAGAGGTCTCCCATATGAGAGGTTTTCTGTGTCAGGAGCATCTGAGAGAGCTGGGAAGGGGCTGGAGAATTCCTGAGGGAGCTGGGAAGGGAATGGAGAGTTCCTGAGGGAGCTGGGAAGGGAATGGAGAGTTCCTGAGGGAGCTGGGAAGGGAATGGAGAGTTCCTGAGGGAGCTGGGAAGGGGCTGGAGAGTTCCTGAGGAGCTGGGAAGGGAATGGAGAGTTCCTGAGGGAGCTGGGAAGGGGCTGGAGAGTTCCTGAGGGAGCTGGGAAGGGGCTGGAGAGTTCCTGAGGAGCTGGGAAGGGGCTGGAGAGTTCCTGAGGGAGCTGGGAAGGGGCTGGAGAGTTCCTGAGGGAGCTGGGAAGGGAATGGAGAGTTCCTGAGGAGCTGGGAAGGGGCTGAGCCTGGAGCAAAGGAGGCTCAGGGGGACCTTGTGGCTCTCACAGCTCCTGCCAGGAGGGGACAGCCGGGGGGTCGGGCTCTGCTCCAGGAACAGAGACAGGAGGAGAGGGAACGGCCTCAGGCTGGGCCAGGGCAGGCTCAGCTGGGACAGCAGCAGCAATTTCCCCATGGAAAGGGTGCTCAGGCCCTGGCAGGGGCTGCCCAGGGAGCTTTGCAGTGCCCATCCCTGCAGGTGTCCCCTGGAGGTGGCACTGAGTGCTCTGGGCTGGGGACGAGGTGGGCATGGGGCCCAGCTGGGACTCCCTGGGCTGGGAGGGCTTTTCCAGCCTGAATAATTCAAGAATTCAGCTGCTCTTCACATGGAGGACCTCTCCCCATGAACACCCCACTGGCAGAACTCAAGGGGTTCCATGGATTGTGGGATGTGTTGCATACAGGGAGTCAGGAAAACGTCTCTGAGCATCCCTCTTTTGGATCAAACAACATTTTCCTCTCTAAACTGTTTGGACTTGTTGAGAGCTCTTTAAAACCATCAGAATAAATGTCATAAACACCTTTAAGTCAACTCTCTATCCCATACAACTCATGAGTAGAGCTGCGTAAACTTTTTACATCAAAAAGATGTGACCGTGTATAAAATCTTCCAAATTTCCTATTACTTTTATCTTCTCACTCACACAGAAATGGTTTCAAAGTTTTGATGCTTTGGGAAGAAGTTCTAAATTATTTACTCTATTTTTCCCCTCCTCTCTCTCCTCTTAGGCTCTGTCACCACAGTGAAAGTACTGAGAGTAGTGACAAGTCCAATATCAATAAACATAATAATAATTGATTTCTGGGAGATGAAAAATCTGAAATTAGTGGCAATTTCCCCCCAGAGTGTTGTCTGATTAATTTAATGTTCATCTAAGTCATTCTAATACTTATCTGCTCAGCAAACCTTTGGGATATGTCTGTGGGCCAAAGACCAGAAGAAAGTGAAGAATTATTGCACAGTCCAGGGTTTTTTTAATTTTTCAAACAAAACAAAGAAAAAGAGGCTTGAGGAGATTCTAAAAGTTATGTTTGCTGTAATTCTTTTAATTCTGCCATTATTTCTGAAGGAAAAAAAATGGCAATGTGGGACAGGAGGAGAAGCAGAAAACATTGTCCCATCTCGTGGCTGCCATGGAAAAGCTGGAATGAAGGAGCATGGGAGGAGTAAGGGAAAAAAAATGAGCTTGGGCTGGGATTTATCAAAAAAACATCACAAACATGATCAGGGACTAAACACTTGGGAAGAAGGGAAGATTTGACACAATTTTAGGATATAATTCAGAAAAAAAGGGGAAAAAATGTATTAATGAATGAATTTGTCACAAAAAGGGAAACTGTGACCCAGCAAAGAATCTCTGGGAAGTTTCTCCATGTCCCAGCAGGAGCAGGAGGAAGATGTGGCCACTAACATGAAACATGGAAAAATTACCTGAGATGGGGATGGACCAGCAGGGGAACATCTCAACAGATTTCCAGGGTGTGATGTTCCCTGTTAGACCATCCTGGATTTCACTGTTGCATCTGATGCCTCAGGTTTTAGCTTTTATATTTCTCAGATCCTGTGCTGATTTAGTGTGTGGGTCTGGGATTTGTATTTAGGGATAAGTGATCTCTGTGCACAGAGCAGAGACAAAACAATTCCTGCTCCAGCTGGGCACCAAGGACAAATGATCCAAACCTCAGCCCAGGAGCACAAACAGCGTGGGCTGGAGAGAGAAAAACAAGCAGGGTGGGACTGATGGGCTGGAGCTGGAATGGGACAATGAACTCCAAGGTGCCAATGGAGCAGAACTGATCCCAGGGAGAGCCCCGGGAGCGCTCGTGCATTTTGGGACCATTTTGGGTCATTTGGGTGCAGCCCTGGCTGGGCTCTGGTGCTGCCCAAGGTGGATCCATGGAGGAGATCCTTGAATAAATCCCTGCTTTATTCTGTAGCTCTGCCCAGCCTCTGCTCTAAGTCAACTTTCCTAAGGCATCACATCCTGCCCAAAACATGGACAGAAACCTCAGGCACTGCCCTAAGCTTTGCAGATAAAGCCCAAATTCGGATGACCAAAAAAAGATCAACAGTTTTCCAGGGTGTGATGTTCTTTGTTAAACCAACCTGTATTTCACTGTTGCATCCTGCCCAAAACACAGACAGAGACTCAAGCACCACCCCAAGTTTTGCAGACAAAGCCCAAACTCAGATGGCAAAGGAAGGATCCTGTGAAATCCCGCACCATTCCGAGACATGGACGTTTTCCTGCAGCCCATTAACGATTCAGACAGCCCCAGAATTGTTCATTACTGGGAGAGACAGCATTCCTGTTGTTTAGGCAGTGGCATCCTTCATCAGTCCTTAATCATCCCTAAATTGAGCTCTCCTGAGTGGGCTCCCTCCTCTCGGAAAGGAGGAAGAAACCCTGCACGACAGGAACTGGAGTTAACTGCCTGATTCTTTGCACCCAGTGTGGTTTCAGAGAGGAAATAAAGAGCATTTAGAGTGACTGAATCCCATCAGATCTTCCAGACATCCTCATTAGGCTGTTCTAATTAGGGTTGTGTTGTTTGCTTCATTTTCTCTCGATAGTGTTAGCTGGCAAAGACTGATGCCTTTAGCCCTCTAATAAATTAATTATTAATGGAGGAGTTAATAATTCATGTTAATTGGTACTATGAGCTACTTTCCCCAACAAATGTGAGCAAAGGTCAAAACTTGTTAACAGCAGAGGTGAATTCTATTTTTAAGTTTTCTGTTCTATAATATATCTGGAAAATCAATGTATAGCTTGCAAAATTAACTGGTTTTCAAAAGAACAGCACAGACTGAGGGCAAAGGTGTGGCTTATTCACTTGCTTGCATTTAACTGGGAATTTCCACAGCTTTTGGCATGTCCAGAGACACAAGGAATTGGGGATTGGCCACCATGGATCATCAGGAATTGTCTCTCAGGTGGGCCCAAACCTGAGTAGGGTGTGATGAACAAAACAGAGACTGACAAAATGTCAATTAGTGAACACCAGGCTGTTATTTTAATGCCACCTGGGAAGTGCATGATGGAGCATCCACGGTGCCTTTCCTGGAGGAGAAGAACCTGTTCCATCATCATTGGGAGGTTCACCTTAGGGGAACATCAAATAATTCCTTATAATTATTTCTTGCTGCTCAGATAAGACAAATTCACCACTCAATCCTTGAATGAGGTGCAGTGCTTTGATCTCTGTCTTCCCAAATACAGCACAATTCCATGTGAGTGTCTCTCTCAGCCCCTTCATCTGGAATATTGGAGCTGGGATCTGCTTTTAATTTGATGGAATGTTTGAACAAGGCCATGTGCTGTCACATGTGTTCAGCAACCATTTTCCCATGTAAAGAATAAATCTCCAGCCTCTCTTCCCCAAACAACAGGAAATCATGTCCTTGTTTGTGTTTTGTTTGTGAAACAAACATTCCAAAGAGCAAAGTGAGGGAAGAGATGTGTAGAGTTTGGGAATAGCTTAAAAGGGACCAGCAAAATATGCTTTTAATAAAAATAATCAGCTTTTCTTTAATAGCTGTAACAACCTATTGTAAGAAACTTATATAACACCAGGCTTTCCCAATACTCACCAGAACCCAGCAACTCAATTTTCATCATTTAAACACGAGGATGAGGTGGGAATTCATCCAGCATCCACTGTCATCGGTGGGAGCTCTTCCACTGCCTCCTGTGGGTGCTGGATCCAGCCACTGCTCAGCAGGACGTTCTCATTCTGGGAAGAAAAAGCAGCCTCCTTGGAAAAGCTTTCCTTTAGGACATGGCCAATATATATTTACTCTTTTCTCATTATTTTGGAAAATCCAGCTGATGTTTTATAAGCAGAAGAGAGCACAGCTCAAGATAAACAAGCAGAGTTTTATAACACTTGCTTCTACTGACGGGAAGTGTTAAAAATTCTGATGGGAAACATCTCATGTCTTGTGTAGAGTTTTTCACTGTGAGTATATCCAGTTTCCATAACATAAGTGACCTGCAATTCCACAGATTATGGGGAAAATTGCAGGGACACCTCCCACTGTGCCAGGCTGCTCCAGCCCCAGTGTCCAGCCTGGCCTTGGGCACTGCCAGGGATCCAGGGGCAGCCCCAGCTGCTCTGGGAATTCCATCCCAGCCCTGCCCATCCTCCCAGGGAACAACTCCCGATTCCCAACATCCCATCCCAACCTTTCCTCCTTCAGTCTAAAACCATTCCCCCTTGTCCTGTCCTTCTTTGTCCATATAAAAATTCCCTCTTCCTCCTTTTTAAAGCCTCCTTTGGGAAGGGGCTCTAAGGCCACCCCAAAGCTTCTCCTGTGCAGGTGAACAATCCCAGCTGTGCCAGCCTTTCCTGCCAGCAGAGCTGCTCCATCCCTCTGCTCATCCTGGAGCCTCCTCTGGGCTCTCTGCAGCAGCTCCAGCTCCTCCTGGGCTGGGGCAGGGCTGGGGCAGCTCTGCAGGTCTCAGGGCTCTCACCTGGGGGGCACAGGGACAGAAATGTCACCCACCTGCAGAAAAATTCCTCCTGTCCCTCCTGTCCTTCCCTTATCCCTGCACTGCTGGATCCAGTCCCTGCACCTGGTGTGTGCAGAGGGCTCCACATCAATTATTTCACCTCACAGCACTGCAGAGGTGGAAACAGCAGAATCTGCTTCCAAGAGGGATCCCGAGCTCAAGTTAATGGGCAGTGGAAGCAGGAAAGGAAAAGGGCAAACAGGAGGTTTGGGCTGGGGGCAATTCCTTATTTCCTTCTCTGCCTCAGGATCAGTGCTCCCCTGTTGTGCCTCTGGGGCAAAAATCCAAACCCAAGCCTATCTTAAGTAAAGAAAAACTAAAAATCTAAACCAAACAGAATCTCAACTGAAACAAAACTCCACGTGATGATGCAGAGCCCTGACTCACACCAATAAAATAAATTCTGTTTCTTCCTCCATGCTCCATGTTAAGCAAGGAAGAACTTCAAGTCAAAGGAAGAACTCCAAAGGAAATAATCCTGCAACAGACAATTTGTAATCATCCTACAAATCCTTCCTAGAGGTTGTGGGGGGTTCCAAGCACAGTTTGTGGGCAGGGATGTGAATCACGGGGGCTGTTCATGGTGGGGGTACCACGGGAAGTGTTTGCAGGATCCTCTGTGTCTTCCCTTCTCCATGAGCAGTTCTCCAGGCTGGGAATTGTCATTAATTCCTGCAAAAGTATAGATCAGAGGGGGTTTGGTGAGGAGATGAGTCTTTATTTGGTTGTCAATCCCAGGGAAGGGAGTAAAAGGCAACAACAGCAGCTCTTGGCGTGGGTTGTTGTTAATTTTTCTTGGCTTGGAGTACCTGTCTGAAAAGCTGCTGCAGTGCAGGAAGGAAATTTTTCCAGAGATTAAACTATTATTGTTTCCTGTGGGGCTGTCTTCACTGCATATAAAAAAAAAAAAAATAAAAATAGGAAACAAAAACCAAAGAGCTCTAAGGGCACTTGAAAAGGGATTTGTCTGAATAGCAAAGTTGTTGTGATTCATTCCCTGCCTCAAAGGGCCAGGATTTGGCCAATTTCCTCAGGAAAGTGGCTGATTAGGCCCACGGATTGCTCCAGATATGAAATAGAGGTGATTAATGGTGAACCCTCCATCATAGGAAGCCCAGAGTTGAGCAGAGCTATTTTCAAGGGCAGGGAAGGAAAATAAGTCATTTGTGTTTTTGCCAAAAGGCTCCGATGTTTAAAGGCCTCTTTGTGCTCCTGGCAATTAATGCTGCTGCCTATCAGAAGCTGGGGGATTTTCTGGTTTTACAAGTTGGTTTGAAAAATGGATTCAATGTGTTGCAGTGTTTACCTAAGAGGATCTTGTGGAATTAAAATGAAATGTTTCCACAAGACCAGCGTTTGCTGCTGTCCCTGAAACCAAGGATGTCGGAAGCTTTTTATGCCCCTTCCCAAGAAAAGGTTCACCTGGATTTTCCCCTGGATTTTTAACGTGCCACTTGATGAGTGTTTGGGGAGATGATTACCTGCCCTGACATAAAAAAACCTGCACTGAGCCTTTGAGAAATCACTGAAAGTTACAAAACATGAGATTTTTTTTAGTCATCTCCTCTCAGACACTTCTTTAGACCAATCCTTTTTCCCACTAATTTTGGTCCTCGTGTATTCCTTTCATTTTCAGTGTGGTTGGGCAAAGTAATTATCACAGTGCATAATGCAGACTTAAATCTCTCTTTTTTTATTGTTTTTTGTTGGGTTTTTTAGTGCTGCACCCAATCCTTTGTGTAAGCAATCAGGGATTTCCACCTGAAGTCGACCCAGGGTTGAATTTAGGGAAAACACCAGAGGTCTTCCACCAAAATATGGGTGGAAAATGTCTCTGAAAATGTCTCTGAAAAACCACCTGCAAGCAATACTGATGATCTACACCAGCAGGACCAGCTCTGTGTTGGAAAATAAATCCATAGGTCAAAATCCCAAGGAGGGAATTCAGATAAATCCTGGTTCTGGCATTAAGAGAGATCCCAGGTGAGCAGGCACCATCCCCAGCCCTCTCCTGGTTCTCCTTCCTGGCCTCTGCTGGCAGCACAGCAACTTGTTATCCCACCACAGGGTAAATATTCCATGCCAGGAATGGGATGGAGGAAACCCAATCCATCTGGGCATCGAGCGACACAACGCAACATCTGTTAATGGGAATTAATTCTGGAATAAAAAAACCTGGACGATCCTGAAAAGCTGGTCTCCCAACAGTATTTTTCAGAGCTGTTATGATCCAGTTTCCTTTTCTTTAGGGTTTTATCCCTACAACTCCTTCCTCTTACCACACTTTTTCCATTTTTCCACTGATCCCATTCCCACTTCATTCCCATCATTCCAGTCCATGCAACCATTTTCCCTGTTTATCCTCCCACAGCCCCTTATCCATCATCAGTCTTTTGCCCCTTTCTCTCTCTGACCCTTTTTGTGTCTTAACCCCACCTTGTATCCTCATTTCATTCTCATTCCCAGATTTTTTGCTGTTTTCCAGGTCCTTCTGTCGTCTCATACACACAGTGGGACAAGCTGCACCCTCAGCACCACCAGAGATGATGCACAACTCTGAATTTTCAACCTGCATTTTATTTTTAAACATTATCATCCTGTGTGCCATTGTTGTGAGCTTCAGGATGTTTTTAGCACAAGCATTGTTCACTGAAATGAACCAGGAAAATAATCCCTGGACTGATCAAAATTATCCATTCTGACTTGTCATCCACAATTAATTGCACGTAGAAATTCCTATTTGAAGGAACAGTTTTCAACTTAAAAGGAAAAGGCTTATTCTACGTATTGCTTGTGGCTTTTCTAATCTGTTGATAAATATTGAATTTTAAGAGAAAACTGCCTTGAAAAAAAAACCTGGAAAACACATATTCCAGGAGAGCTGACATGATCACCTTCCCACTGCCAGAGGTCAGGGCTGGGTGGGATATTGGGAATTAGGAATTGTTCCCTGGCAGGGTGGGCAGAGGCTGGGATGGAATTCCCTGAGAATCCCCTGGATCCCTGGCAGTGCCAGGTTGGACACTGGGGATTGGAGAAGCCTGGCACAGTGGAAGGTGTCCCTGCCCATGGAAGGGGGTAAGAACAAAATGTTTTTTAAGGTCTTCCCAACCCAAACCAATTCCATGATTCCATGGTTTCAGTGTCTCCAATTATATCAGCATTTGGAACTCATGACCCAAGCAAGCTGGAAAGATCACAAAGGGGTTTTGGTTTGGTTTGGCCTTTTAAGAATGAACTCAAAGCTTTGCTTGGCCCTTCACCTTTTCTCCTGCAAATACAAGGCTGGAAGGTTCCCTGCCCGGGGCAGCAGGGTTGGAACTGGATGATCCTTAGGGTCCTTTTCCAACCCCAACCATTCCATGACTCCATGATTCATGATGACAACAGGATTGGCCGAGCTTTGGTGAGCAGGGGTGGAGTTGACCAAGATTTTGGGGGGCACAAAGTGTGAAAGGTCCTTTTCAGGGAATTTGTCACCAGGAAAAGTTGGACTTCTTGGAGGAAGGTCTCAGCAGAGCTGCTCTGTCCCAAAACCATCGTGCCATGGAAATGGCAACACATGTTCCCAGGAATTTGAAATACCTGAACTTTGAGCAAGGTCTGTGGCCTTTCAACAGTTCCAGCACAGCTTTGATTTTCTGGCTTAGACTCCAGGACTGAACTCCAGCGTGGAGCAATAAAAATTGGGAAAAAAAAAAATAATCAGCCTAGCACAGAGCCTGTATTTAGAACTTCCTGGCAGCAGGCAAGGAGCTGTTTATCCTGACCAAGGATTTCCTAAGGCACTCATGGAAAACATTCCCGCTGTCAGAAGGGGCCATGGGCACACAAAGAGGGACACTCAGGAGTCTGGGATCACCGGGGTGTGACAGGAGGAGGATCTGCTGACCTCAAACCGTCTGACGTCCCACAGCGCTGACGACACCGACGACGACGGCCTGGGAACAGGGAAAAGGTTGTGGAGTTCGTGTTTTCCTGTGGGGAAATGTCATCACCACCCACCCACAAGGCAAATAAAGCTCAGAGCGCCAGAGGCACACGCCAACTGCGTTTCCAGCGCTGGGGGTTCCGACTGCAGCACAAATGGGAAGTTATTTTTCCTACCCACTGACGTAGGAGGCAAAAAGAACCCAGATTTTCACGATGACCGAGTGGGAAGAGGATGCTCCATAAAATATCCAGAATCCCGTCACAGCCGCAGGATATGGGCAGTGGGAGTTAAGTTTCTTGCTCCTCATTCAGCTGAATCACAATTCCCAAAGAGAACCACAGAATCACCAAGGTGGGAAAAGCCACTCAGGATCACCCAGTGCCACCCCAGCCCCACCAGCATCACCCAAACCCTGTCCCCAAGGCCACATCCAGACTCCTCGGGGACAATTCCAGTGACTCCAAACCTCCCTGGGAGCTCATCCCAAGGCCTGACCACTCTGCCAGGGAAATTTTCTTTCCCAATCTCCAACCTGAGCCTCCCCTGGTGCCATTTGAGGCCATTTCCTCTCCTCCTTTGACTTGGGATGTGGCACAAGAGGCCGACCCCACCTCACTCCACCTCCTCTCGCTGCTGTAGAGGGACTTTCTGCTCCTGCCCTCAGGAATAACAAGGTATTTGATTTATCAGGCAGCACCAGCACACCCAGTTTAGGTCTGACCAGAGTCCAGCCTGGGCCTCAGTAAGTTTTCTAAATATTATCTTGAAGTTGGTCCATTCTCTCTAAAAAGGAAAAAAAATATCTGATTTTAAGCCTTGCTTATGTTTCCTGAGACCTTTTCTACCCACTCACATTCCAGTTCTAAAAACTCTCCCAGGAGAGGATTTCCTTGCACAAGGACTCCAATAATCCTTGAGACCCAATCCTGCAAACAAAGGAGATATTTCCATTGTCTGCCATGCAGCTTTATTTTGGATAAGGGACCAAAATAGCAGCTGCTATAGGTGAAAATATAGAAATACCTATATTTAGCTTTTTCAGGATAACCTCCTGACCAGTTTCAGCACGTGGAAAAATCTCCAGCAGTCAGCACTCACATAATAAATCCCCTTTTTTTTAATATATTATTAGGAATTCTCTAAATGCAGAACAGATGTTGTGACCCTACAGAAGATTGAAGTCTAAAGCAGCTATGAGAGAGCTGCCAGTGATAACTTATTCTTGTGTAGTCCAAGGAAAAATTGTTATTATTTGGATATTTTGTGAGGAAATCCTCACTGAAGGAAAAGAGAGCAATGGAAAATGTGTGGCATTCAGGAATAACATGAACTAAAGGGATTCTGAAATTCAGCTCTCTGATTTCCTTGGATTTCATGTTCATAAACATGAATAAAAACAGTTCTAGCTGCCCTAAAACCAGTTCTAGATATCCCAAAACTAGTTCTAGCTGCCTTAAAACTAGTTCTGTGTTCTCCCCAGAACTCTCACCGCTTAGCATTTTCACAAAGATTTTGGCTAAAGCTGTCTCAGCATTGTTGAAGAAACCTATGGAATATCCAGGCCAAGGAACAGATGAAAAACCCTTTTTCTTTTTCTCCCACAGAGGCACCTGGAAATAATTAGAAGGAAAATACAAAGAGAGATCATGTCAAATGTAAACTTTGCCATGCTTGCTCGTCTTGATCACCTGATTAAATTTTATGGTCAACAGACACTGGGAGATGTTGCAGGAAAGAAGATTTCATTCAGATCCCATTTTTCAGACACTTGGCTGATATTTGCCACCTGTTTCATCAACTTGTGGCTGGAAAATAATAAAATCGGCCAAAGTCCCTCGTGGACAAGAGAAGAAGAGTAGAAAAATATGCAATTTTCCACCCCAGTCCAGGACAAGGGAGAAGCCAGTGGATGTTTTGGCACTGAGCAGATGAAGTTTGGCACTGAGCCATGTCAGGGGCCTGGACATGGTTCATTTTCATAGCCAAAAAGGTTTTCCCAGAATCAAAAAGGTTGGAAAAACACTTCAGGATCATCCTGTCCCAGCATCACCCCAGCCCCATCATCATCACCCCTCAATTATATCCCGTGTCACATCCAGACACCTCCTGAACACTTCCAGAGTGACTCCAACACCTCCCTGGGTGATTTATTCCAATGCCTGACCACTCCTTCAGTGATTTTTTTTATTTTTCTGATCTGCATTATTGCAGAGAGTTCATTAATCCTTCCTCTAATTAATGGAGGAGAAGCAGCCCAACATTCACCTGTTGCTTTCCATGCTGAGAAATGTTGGACACATTTCAGGAACACCTCCTAAAATTGCAGCAGGACCTCTGGATTTGGGAAGCAGATGTTCTCCAGCTCAGGCTGCACTTTGTGCTTGCTCTGATCTCCACACTCTCTTTGCCAATTCCATACACAACCAATTTCTCCTGTATTTCCAAATTTTCTGTTTGTTCTGCTCATCCCCTGCATTTCAATCTGCAGAGCTGAACACCTGTGACTTGTGGAGTATCCAGTGGCAATTCCCAGTTTTTCCTACTCCAGCTGTGTGTGTTTTTCCTTCTTTCCTCACTTCAAATCCCCCTTTTGGACCTAGATGTGCCTGTGGAGGTTGGAATTTCTGCCACTTCTCTGCCCATTTTTCCTTCGTGGGATTGAGTAAAGGCTTGGATCTCATGGAACTGTTGTAGACTGACAGATAGAATGGCACAAAGTCTAATATTATTAATAGATATTATCAACATATTCATATATTAATAATTTATTAGTGGTAGATTAATCACCATTTCTCCATAAAAATGCGGGATCAGTTGTGTAGATGGAGTCTTTCCTGGCAGGTAGTGTCTATTTCAAATCACCATTCTATTTCAATCCATTTCAATTACTTTCATTCAATTCCAATCAATTTCATTTCATTTCAATTAATTTCAATTAAATTTCATTCAATTCCAATCAATTTAAATCCATTTCATTCCATTCCTATAAATTTCATTCTGTTTCGTCCAATTCTGATCAATTTTAACACATTTCATTTGATTTCAAATCAGGGAATTCATTCCAAATCCCCACTAGAACTCACAGAAGGGAGTGGGCAACCAACTTCCCACCAAGGCCAACCTATTCCGTGATTTTTTTCCCCAGATTTTCAGCCCCTCAAAGGAAGGAAAACAGAGCCCAGTTTTAAATTAAACTGCTGCTCCTTTGGAACATCTGCTGTGCACCCCATTAAAAATTTCATTTTCCAGTTTGAATCCTCATTCCTGTGCCAGCAGAATGGAAGGAAAACCAGATTGGATCCCAATTGTAGCTACTCCTCTTGGATAAATTCCTCTGTAAAAGGAGTGGGAGAGATGAATTTAATGACAAAAGAAATCATGTGGATAAATCAATAGTGGGAGATATAAACTGGTGGCTCTTACTGGTGTTAATGGGAACTGGGGATGTCCTGCAGGTATTTAAGATCAGAGCCACAGGAAAACTCAATTTCAGGGGCAGTTCCCCATTTTCTTATTGCCTGATTTTCTCTCCTTCCCAGAAGTCTCGTCCTGACTTTCACATCTCCCATTTTCAATGGGAATTTATGACTCTGCCTCTTGCTCCGTGTTGTAAACCTGTAGTATTTGGGTAGGGAATGCTCCTGTGGAACCCTGTCCTGAGGTTTTGAGGATCAGCTCCTGGGCACCCCATTAAAAATTTCATTTTCCAGTTTGAATCCTCATTCCTGTGCCAACAGAATGGAAGGAAAACCAGATTGGATCCCAATTGTAGCTACTCCTCGTGGATAAATTCCTTTGTAAAAGGAGTGGGAGAGATGAATTTAATGACAAAAGAAATCATGTGGATAAATCAATAGTGGGAGATATAAACTGGTGGCCCTTACTGGTGTTAATGGGAACTGGGGATGTCCTGCAGGTATTTAAGATCAGAGCTACAGGAAAACTCAATTTCAGGGACAGTTCCCCATTTTCTTATTGCCTGATTTTCTCTCCTTCCCAGAAGTCTCGTCCTGACTTTCACATCTCCCATTTTCAATGGGAATTTATGGCTCTGCCTCTTCCTCCGTGTTGTAAACCTGTAGTATTGGGGCAGGGAATGCTCCTGTGGAACCCTGTCCTGAGGTTTTGAGGATCAGCTCCTGTACACCCCATTAAAAATTTCATTTTCCAGTTTGAATCCTCATTCCTGTGCCAACAGAATGGAAGGAAAACCAGATTGGATCCCAATTGTAGCTACTCCTCGTGGATAAATTCCTTTGTAAAAGGAGTGGGAGAGATGAACTTAATGACAGGAGAAAAGATGTGGATAAATCAGTGGTGGGAGATATAAACTGGTGGCCCTTACTGGTGTTAATGGGAACTGGGGATGTCCTGCAGGTATTTAAGATCAGAGCCACAGGAAAACTCAATTTCAGGGACAGTTCCCCATTTTCTTATTGCCTGATTTTCTCTCCTCCGCAGAATCCATCGATCCCCTCCCAATTAGCCCTGAGCTACATTTCATCCCTGACTTCGTTTCCCAGGAGTGATTGCTCCTCCCGAAACACCCAGAGCCAGATTCCAAAACCCAGCTGATTTTATTAAAGCCCCGTAAATTCAATTTCCCCTGACATTTGCTGTTCATATCTGCTGGGAAGCATTTGGACCTCCATATTTTTGGAGTTCATGCGGAGTTTAACAATATGAACTCCTTATCAAGGAAAATAAAAAAAAACAAACTCTGTTCATTGAGGAGAGCCAAGGAGAAGACGAATTAACAGCTATCAAATTCCAGAGGGAAAACAATTTCTGCTGCCAGCTGTCAGAATTCCATCTGAATCAGGAATTTCCCTTTTCTCCCAGGCTCCTTATCCTCATTTCCCCAGCAAAATCAAGATCTCAGCTCTCACTTCTCTTCCTACAGTAGTCAAAAAGGATATTTTCCTTTATTCCCATGGAAATGGAGCTGGAAATTTCACCAGACATATTCCAGATATTTCACCAGAGATACTCAAAATCCCAACTCCCTCTTCTCTTCCTACAGTAGTCAAAAAGGATATTTTCCTTTTTTCCTGTGGAAATGGAGCTGGAATCTTCACCAAAGATACTCAGAGATATTCCAGAGATATCACCAGAGAGATCTCTGGATATTTGGGATATCTCAGAGACATTCCAAATCCCAGCTCCCACTTCTCTTCCTACAGCAGGCAAAAAGGATATTTTCCTTTATTCCCATGGAAATGGAGCTGGAATTCTCACCAGAGATATTCCAGCTCTTTTCTGAGCTCCAGTATTTAGATAAGCAAAGATGGAGCCCCCCTGTGTGAAATGTTA
The DNA here is from genome assembly GCF_050655825.1 of Lonchura striata. Lineage (NCBI taxonomy): Eukaryota > Metazoa > Chordata > Aves > Passeriformes > Estrildidae > Lonchura > Lonchura striata. The sequence continues at coordinate 116,971,362 of NC_140703.1, read as the reverse complement.
TTTTCTTGTCTGCTTTGTAATTTCTTCTTCCAATAAAAAGCCAAGATTTTCCAGGAAAAGAGGAAAAAATAAAAAGCAAACAGCTGATTTCCATTTTCATTAAAGACTTTTCATTAAAAAAAAAAAAAATTGTTTCATCAGAACAAAAGTTTTCCATTAAAAAAAAAAAAAAAAAAAGAGTTGAATGGAAAAACCAGTTTGTGAGCCCAAATATTTTCCCATTTAAAATAAGTGGGTTTTGACTTATTCTTCTGGGAATTACCAGCACAGATTTAACTGTTCCATTGCCTTCTCAGAATATCCCAGATTTTTCCAAGATATCCAAGTCCTACTGCTGAACATTGTAAGACGTCCCATTTTTTTTTTTTTTTTTTTGCCAAATGATTTCTTCCTCTTCTTTCCCTCCTTCCCATTCCTAATTAATAAGTTACTCTGGATTTTCTATCTTCTTCTCCAAAGCAATCTTTGTTTCCAAAGTTAGGAAATAAAATCTTATATAAATTTGATAAATATTAAAAATCACAGTATTTACCAATCAGCACTCCCTATAAACAGATAAATGGGTAAATAAATAGATAAACTACTTTAATCTGTAATTCAAATGGAAAATAACCATGGAACTTTGATCCCACTACAAGATCATTGCAAGGAAATGCTGATTTTTTAGCAAAAACTGCTGGAAATTTCTGGACTTTGGTAATTATCTGTCAGACTCCATTACATAAGCATTTATAAATATTTAAAAATATAAATACTTATATTATTTTATTTATTTCTATTCCAATAAGCATAATAAAAATATACTAAAAATTAAAATATACTAAAAATTAAAAGATTGCCTTAGAGAAATTATAAATGAGAAAAAATGCTGAAATCTGTCTCTACATTTTTCCACTATATTTAGTTATGGCTTTTTCCTATGCCAATACTCCAAATTTTCATCTTGCCTGGAGGCAAAACTCAGCAACCCTGAAGAATGAAACAAAACTGATTTTTCCTGCAAATGTTCTACATATAAACCACTATTTTTACAAAAAATCATTCCTTCAGCCTCATCCCATACATTTTACATTAAAGAAGAAAAGAATTCAAAATTGCAAAGGAATGTTTTTGGCATAGAAGTGATGGGGGTACCCAGACAGGTTTTTTTGGATTATTCATAAAAATAATGAGAATCCTCAAGAGAATAACATAGGAGTAGTTGGACCTTTTTGCTTAAAAATCTACTTATAAATACAATTTTTTAATCACAATAAATATTAGATGGGCTAAATTGAATGGTTGGGTTATTTATTCCATGTTCTAATAAATTTTATTCCATGGACCTTCCTATGCTTGCTATTAAAAATGGGTTTAAATCTAAAAATAGGAGCTGAAAATGCCTATAAAAAGATGGAAGAACAATAATTCTGCCTGTATTTTTAACATAACCTGTTATCTGCTGCAAAAATAATCCCAAAGTTGGTTTTCACAAATCATCTTTGAGATGGCAATTTCCCAACTGGCCACCAAATTAATTTCTGGTGTTCAAACAAAGACAGTCAAAATGTTTTCCCAAATAAATGTTTTTTCATGGCTTCAGATGGACTGGCAGCAGAACTTGGCTTTGCCAGATAAATACAAATTTAAATATAAATTTTAATTTTAAAAATATTGATATAAATGTAAATAATACACCTAACAAGCACATAAGTGCAAATAATTAAATATAAATATAAATATACATAAAATAGACACACTATTTATATAAATGTAAATAATATACCTAAATGTAAATAAGTGTAAATACATACATCTAAATATACATTAAAATGTAAATAAATATCAGTATGAATTTAAAATTAAATATATTGCAGTACAGTTTTGCACTCTCATTCCCAATGTGGAATCTTCATTAAAATCACAAAAACCAGTCAATAAAATCAATAAAATTCTGTAAAATAAACTCAAAGAAAGGTACATTAAAATGAGCTTTTCCAACAGATTTTTAAGTCATGCTGAACCACACTATTGAAAATAAGAAATTATTAAATATTTGCCATGTTTTTAACTCAGACTTGTCATTTCTTCCTGGATTTTCAGTATCTGAGTGCAGAATATCCCAAAATTATTTTATCCCCTGGTATGGTCCAACTGCAGCACAGAGAGAGCCCTGTCCACATGGAATATGAAAAATTTCCTTGAAAAGGCTTAGTCCATGAAAATGAGATAAATATAAAATGTAACCAACGAGGTTTTGAGACTTTTATGAAAATTTTAATTATGATAATCCCTGTAAATGGGATATTAAAAAAATAAAGGGATATCCAGGGATAACCTGGGGTGGTGGAAATTTCCCTGCCCGTGGCAGAGGGTGGAACGAGGTGAATTTGAAACCTCCCCAACCCAAACCATTCCATGATCCCATGAATTCCATGGAACAGCTGGACCAGGAATCCATGGGATCCATCCCAGGATCCTCCTTCCAACAGTGGCCAGCAGCAGCAGGAAGTTAAAAAAAAACAAAGAAAAAGCAAAATAAAACCAAAGATTTGGAGCTGGATGAACCCTCCCACTCAAGCACAGTTTATAAACTCTTTGAATTAAACAGAATTTTTGTGTATTATTACTTAAAAAAGAACAAACCAGATTTTATTATTTTAAGTGTTTTGACTAAAAATAGTGAAGGATATTTCAGTCAGTCTTGAAATCATTCGTGCTCAGGTCAAACAGACAATTTTATTGAGTTTCTTAGGGGTTTTTACAGAATTGTGTCTCATTTCACCAAGGAAATCTCTCTGCTTATGATTTAACGAAGATGCAAATTAACCACATTGGGAAGGAACGTGAAAAACTGCATTGCAATATATTTATTTTAGTTTATTTTTTAAAAATCCAGTTATTCCATTTAGGAGTGAAGGTGCCAATAAGCACAGAAAGTGTTAAACCCAGACATCTCAAACCAGCAAAAGACAGAGGTTAACAAAAAGCTCAGGAATTAATGTGACAGAAAAATATGGAGAGTTCCAAGGACAGCAATAAACCCAAATCTCTGGGAGCTGGAGGCTTCCCATAATGAAAAACAAAGGGGAAGTTAAAAAATTATGGGGATGTGATTAGAAAAAAAGGAAATTGCCTGTGGAAAGGCCATGGATTTACAACACTGAGGATTAATCAGGCAATAAGAAAATGGGGATATTTTCTTTTATTCCTCAAATTGAGTTTTCCTGTGGCTCTGATCTTAAATACCTGCAGGACATCCCCAGTTCCCATTAACACCAGTAAGAGCCACCAGTTTATATCTCCCACCACTGATTTATCCACATCTTTTCTCCTGTCATTAAGTTCATCTCTCCCACTCCTTTTACAAAGGAACTTATCCACGAGGAGTAGCTACAATTGGGATCCAATCTGGTTTTCCTTCCATTCTGTTGGCACAGGAATGAGGATTCAAACTGGAAAATGAAATTTTTAATGGGGTGCACAGGAGCTGATCCTCAAAACCTCAGGACAGGGTTCCACAAGAGCATTCCCTGCCCCAATACTACAGGTTTACAACACGGAGCAAGAGGCAGAGCCATAAATTCCCATTGAAAACGGGAGATGTGAAAGACAGGATGAGACTTCTGGGAAGAGAGAAAACACAGAGAAGGTGAAGTCACTTGTCACAATATTACAAGCAATGAAGGGCGAGCTCTATGTAACAAACAAATGAATATTTGATTGTAGACAGCTCAAAGCACTGCTCAAAAATTGGATTAAACTCAGAGATGCCAAGAAAATACAACCACTTGGCATCTAAAACCAGCTTTCTTCTTTAGCCCAGAGTCTGTTTGATGGTTACCTAAATATACCAGCAAGGCAATTCTGGCGTGGCTTTGCTTAAATGTGGTTACATAAAGTCATACAAAAATAAGTTCTGCTTTGCTGCAAATGTGCATAATGGAAAGACAAACATTATTATAAAGCCCATCATTTTTTGAGATTAAAATAATCCACAGCAAAGGGAAAAAAAAAAAAAAAGAAAGAAAAAACTCCTCTGCAACTTTCCCAGTTGCCATTTATCATAGTTTTGCAAAAAGAAGCCCCGGTAATTTCATTTTTCTTGACTTCTATTAAAAAGATCAATACTTATGATTCCAAAGAGTCTCGGCTCATGAAAAGATGGAGCTGCTCTGTAATCATAGCTGAAAGTATTGGTTGTCATTAGCAGGAAGATTGATCTGTAAAGACAGAGTGAAAGTACTTAAAAATTTCCATTGGGCTCCTGCAGAACAACAGTGCCCAGCAACCTTTCACCTCGCGGATAATTAAATCCAGATAACGAATTACCATATTAGGAGGAAAAATTGCATTGGGGATATTCAATAGATGCCCACTTTAGGAAAGGAGTTCCAGATCTCTGAATAATGATTTTGTTTTGTGCATAAAACCTAACGAGCTCCGACAGGAAAAAGTCGTTTCTCAGCGTGCATTTCAATCTGACTTGTCAGGGATGATATTAATGAGTCACCTGAGCTCCAGGAATTGCTGATGGCCTTGGAGCAGGAACATTCCAGGGCTTTGCACCATCTGGGCTCCCAGAAGAGCATCAGGTGGGCTTTGCAGGGCAATGGCTTTGCTTGGAGTCACAGAGGAATTCTGCCCCTGCTGAAACTGCTTTGGATGGGGAGGAAAATCCCCCCTGTGCCCCACAGGTGAGATTCCACCTGGAGTCCTGCTCTGATCCAGCTCTGATCCCAGCCCAGGAGGAGCTGGAGCTGCTGCAGAGAGCCCAGAGGAGGCTCCAGGATGAGCAGAGGGATGGAGCAGCTCTGCTGGCAGGAAAGGCTGGCACAGCTGGGATTGTTCACCTGCACAGGAGAAGCTTTGGGCTGAGCTCAGGGTGGCCTGGCAGGGCCTGGAGGAGCCCCAGGAAAGCTGGAGAGAGACAATTTCCAGGGATGGAGGGACAGCACACAGGGAATGGCTCAAACTGATGGAGGAAAGGCTTATATTGTGCAGGGAAGCTGGACTCCAGGCCGGTTTGGATGGATGGAGACGAGAGATCTCTGAAGGATGCTCTTAGAATATCTGGATTATTAGAGAGGGTGGAAGGCCCTGCTTGGGGTCACCAGACATGACCCATGGCAGGCCCTAGGGTGTGGGGGGAGAGGCAAGGGGTAGAGGGAGATAAGAGGATGCTCCAGGAGAGGGTGGAAGTTCCAAGAGAGCATCTGGCTCCTCAGGGACTCCCTGTCAGGGGTCTTCAAGGTGGGCTGGAACAAGACTTAGGTCAGTGGGGTCACAGACTCCTGATGCTTCAGGGGAGGGTTACAGGTGTGGGATGAACCATCAAGAGATCCAACAGTCCATCTGACCCTTGGACCTACCTGTAGGTAAGGGCATTGTCCAACCAGAAGGGGGATTGTCCTCATCCTGGCTGTACTATTGTTTTCTAGTTGTTCAGCAACTAAGGTTTGGTATGCCACAACTTGTTACCATCTCAATCTCTGTATTTTCTAAATCTTTTGCCAGGCAATCGTATTTATAAGGCTTTCTTGTTTCATCTTCCCCAACAATATTGGGTATTAGGAAGGAATTGTTCCCTGGCAGGGTGGGCAGGGCTGGGATGGAATTCCCAGATTCCCCTGGATCCCTGGCAGTGCCCAAGGCCAGGTTGGACACTGGGGCTGGAGCAGCCTGGCACAGTGGGAGGTGTCCCTGCCATGGCAGGGGTGGCACTGGGTGGGATTTGGGGTCCTTTCCAACCCAAACAATTCTGGAATTCTGTGATTCCATGCGTCCCTCCAGCCTGCAGCCACTCCTGCCATAAAGGAGGAACACTCTGCACCCCTTTTCTTCCCAATCCTTGAATGATCTTGGGCAGCAATGGAAAGAGAAGAGTTTCAGGAATTCTGGGGAGAAGGGGAAGTCAATAGATTATTTTCAAATAGATCTGTTAAACTGAAAACAAGCACAAATATGGAAAATTCCAAGGTTTTTTGATACTTGCCTTCCATCAAATACCTTGAAACAGTCAAGGACCAAGAACTGTAGTGCATTAGAAGCTCTCCCTGGTAAAGGTTTTTGAAATTAGGGAGAAAATTGAGATGACAAGAGGAAAATCTGACATTTCCAAGAGGTGGAATGTCAGTGGGAAAGAAAAGCAGCTGGAGGAAATTAAAAAAAATAAAATAAAATAAAATAAAATAAAATAAAATAAAATAAAATAAAATAAAATAAAATAAAATAAAATAAAATAACCAAAAATAGACCAAACTAAACTAATCTAAACTAAACTAAAATATAAAACAAAATAAAATAAAATTAAATAATTCTGGAAAGGGAAAGAGAAAGGAAGTGACGAAGTCTTGGAACTGACATCATTTGGGATGCAAACTGGTCAGTGAAGAGCAAGAGTTTGTGCTTCACTTTGTAGGGTCTAGGGCAGAAATTCTATGAAGACAGAGAATATAATGAAAGGGAATATAAAACAGGGGAAAAAATTGATTTAACAATGGAGAAGAGCAGAGGTGTTGGACACCTGAAATCTATTTGTGAACCAAAAGCCCAGGTGGAAAAAATACACATCCAGGAATGTCACAATTCCCTGGAATTAGGTAACCCCAAAAGTGTGGGTTTTAAAGTTTTCTGTGACTGGTCCATGAAAGAAGTAAGCCCAGAAAATTGATTGCAATTTGGAATGTCCTGGAAAGGATATTCCCAAGGGTTTTTATGAAAAACTATTTTTTCCCTCTTCTAAATAAAATAATGGAAGAGAATGTGTTTTTATGGAAATGCCATAAGGTAAGGAATGCTCAGTTCCCTGGAATTTCCTTTAGGAATGACAGAAGGAAGGTGTTTCCTTGTGTAATTCCACTGCAGAAAAATGGATGTGGAAAGGCATTATTATTCCTTCCAAACCCAGAATTATATTTCCCTCCTAAAATGTGGTTAAAATTAGATTTTGTGGGATTATTTCGCTCCTACCAAAAATCCATCTCAAATCCATCTGACAGGAGATTCAGGCAGAACTTCCTGACCTTCCATTCTCTCAGAATCCCATCACAGCCAGCACGGAAAAAACACAGTTTGGGTTCAAAATTTAGTTCCCAGCAGAAAAACACCTCTCCTGCCATTCCAAAGTGGAATAAAAGAAGGAAAACATGGAATGCAAGGCTGAGAAATTTGGCTGAAATTTATCTTCCACACGGCACTGCCTGTGTCGCTGCTGGATTTCAGGACAGTTTTATTCCATGTTTTCGGTTGGGTGGTTCCTGATGGAAGATTCTGATGGAATCAGAAGGATGGGCCTTGTGTGGTGATGAAATGTTCACTTCTGCAGAGCTGCTTCAATGGATAATTGTTTTTATGGGGTGGGGAGTGTGAGATTAATGAGCTCTTAAATTATTCATCTCCTGGCTCTTGAGTGCTCGTGTTTTGTAAATTATGTGATGGAGTCTTAACTGGCTTTCCAAAAAAAATAAGGGAGTTTTGGCATCTCTCAGGGGCTTAAATTGTGTCCTAAAATCCTTGATGCAAAAAATACTTCCCGAATGATTCCTTTTCAATCACACACAGTCCAGGAAGCACTAAGAGCTCCTTTGGAGCATCTTATCCTACAGGATCATGGAAAAGTTGAGTTGGAAGAGATCTTAAAGCCCATCCAGTGCCAGCCCTGCCACTGTCCCAATGTCCAGCCTGGCCTTGGGCACTGCCAGGGATCCAGGGATAGCCACAGCTGCTCTTGGAATTCCATCCCAGCCCCTCCCCAGCCTCCCAGGGAAGGATTTTTTCCATGAAAAACTGACCTGTCTGGAGCTTTTACTCTTCCAGGGAAACTCGTCCCCAGACCGAGGAGGGGAATCAAGGATCTCCCACCAAAATCTGGGATCTGCTCCTCAGCTTCTTGCTCTCCATCTGAAGGGTCAAAGACAACCAGGGTTGACGTTTTGCCTTCAAAAATGTCCTTTCATCCCTGATCGAGGGACGCTTTTCATTGGGAATGATCTTTTCCATCTTCCTAAGCTACGATGATCCCACCAGGCTCTAATGGATGGGATCATTCCCAGCTTTGCCCATTTAGGAATTGTTGATTCCCATTTCCCAATTCCCATCAGGAATTGGTCCCATTTAGGAAATTGCAAAGTTTGATCCCAAAAGCATTCAACAGTGTTCAAATCCCACTTTTCTACAACTTCCAGTTTCTTTCCCAAGCAGTGTAAACATTCATGGAGACTTTTAAACCAAAGCACCAAGAGAATTTGCTTTTGATTTATTTGTCTGAGAGGGTCAAGCTTGTCCTGTGCCACCAATATCTTGGAATTAGGATTATTCTGGGTAATCCCTTTGTCCCTTAATTTGGACGGAGATGAGCATTCCACAAGCAAAATTCAGGCAATTGCTGAAGAGAAAATTGCACTGAAAACATTTTTCTTTTCCTAAAGGAAGCTCAGGGAGGCACAGTTATTTAATAAAATGGAAAATCAATATAATTTTAATTTTAAGAAGTCAGAGCCAATGCCAAGCTGTCCTTTAAGGAAGCTTGATAAGAATTCATGACCCTCTTTTTTTTTTTTCTCTTTGGTAAGAAAAATAAAATTAAAACCAGCATTGATTTAATGACCATCCTCCAACTTTGTTTAGGACCTGGAAGTTTTGTTCACCATTTTTCCTTCAGGATCTTTGTTTTACTTGTGTAAAACCTGTTGGATCATCATGAATTTACTGAAGAGCTGGAACATGAATGGAACTCTTCCCTCCCTGGAAACCTGAGTATTGAATCCTCGTGGCAGTTGATAAAAATAGTGGATATGTTTACATGGCTTGGTGCAGAAAATCAAACACTGGGATTTCAGGGGTCTTGTGGGGCAGGTAAAGACAGGATGCCAAGGAATTTTGGCTTTTGGAATGGAAATGCTCTTAAATCTCTGGGATTTTAGCCTGGACAGAGTGATGGCTCTCATGGGTGAGGGGGAACCAGTGCAGGTCTCCAAGTCACAAATGATTTCCCAAAAAACCTCCAAACTGCTTTTGAGACATTCCCATTTTAACAACCTCAAGGAAAGCCAGAGCTGACCCTCACCCATATTATTTTTAACTGTATTAAAATCAACCAAGCTGATTGTTTCCTTGTTCCTGGTATTGAACCACAGAGTGGAAATTATCACACCCAATAAAATCCACATTAGTCCTGACCATGGCATCAGATCAAAGAATCCACAGTGACCTTAAAGACTACACTCAGATTTCAAAATCAGACTTTGAGACATATTTGATTGTGATAACAAATGAAATCCATGAAGGATTAATGAAAAATCCATGAAATTTTCAGCCTGGAGAGGAAAAGCTTTGGGCTGAGCTCAGGGTGGCCTTGCAGGGCCTGGAGGAGCCCCAGGAAAGCTGGAGAGAGACAATTTCCTGGGCATGGAGAGACAGCACACAGGGAATGGCTTCAAATTGACATCAATAGAATTAGTTTGGATATTGGGAAAAAATTCCTGGCTGTGAAGGTGGGGAGGCCTTGGGAATGATTTCCCAGAGCAGCTGGGGCTGCCCCTGGATCCCTGGCAGTGCCCAAGGCCAGGTTGGACACTGGGGCTGGAGCAGCCTGGGACAGTGGGAGGTGTCCCTGCCATGGCAGGGGTGGCACTGGGTGGGATTTGAGGTCCATTCCATGATTCTATGAAATCACCGCCCTAGGTAAAATGCCATCTTTTTTGCACCCAAATCCAGTGTTTTTAAAAAATAATAAACAGGCAGACCGGCGTATATTGACTGACAAATAGATTTCTGAGATGAAAGCACAAATCCAGCCAAAATCTGTCCCTAACGTGTGGGTTTGTGTGGGTCAGCCATGATGTCACTTCTCCAGCACTCTGAGGACACAGCCAGCTCTGGGAATTGCTTATTGTCATCTGCTCCATCAGGATACAGAGTTTGGAAGTTGGAGAAGTGGCTCTCCCAGTCTCTGCTGGCCTTTCAAGCGGTGCCAAGGTCAGGCTGCCACTGCTACAGTGGCTGGAGTGACCGGAGGGTGTCCCAAAACTCTTCCCAGGATTTGGAGCGGACTGGTCCCAAGTCCAGAGACCAAAGAAACCATAAAACCCACAAGCCCAAAATGAATTGTTTATCTGTGTGGGGGTTTGGTTATTTAAGGAACTTTAAAGTGTGACAATGATGCTGTGAATAATTTTCTTTCTCCTGTATTGATGAAGAAGGAAGAATAAGATAGTTTAATTTTTTTTTCCTCCAGTGTTAATTGAGGAGCTCCTGATTGCTGATAAACTCCCCCTTAGAAAGGAAGTTTGATTCGTGGCCATGAGCCTGTGGGTGAGGGAGGAATATCCACAGTCCTTGATGGAAGTTATTTACACCTACTTGGAACTGGAGGGAGGGGACTTAGAGACATCACAGGAAATTATTTTCTGCTGACATTCCCTGAAAAGTGACAGTGTTGAATTTATAACAAACAGGAGAGACAGAGAATCATGGAATCACAGGAGGTTTGGATTTGGAAGGGAATTGAATCCCATCCCACCTCTGCCATGGCAGGGACACCTCCCACTGTCCCAGGCTGCTCCAAGCCCCAAATCCAACCTGGCCTTGGGCACTGCCAGGGATCCAGGGGATTCTCTGGGAATTCCATCCCAGCCCTGCCCACCCTCCTAAGGAAGGATTTTTTTCCCAGTATCCCACCTAAATTTGGGGATTTTCAGTGTGAAGCCATTCCCTGTGTGCTGTCCCTCCATCCCTGGAAATTGTCTCTCTCCAGCTTTCCTGGGGCTCCTCCAGGCCCTGCCAGGCCACCCTGAGCTCAGCCCAAAGCTTCTCCTGTGCAGGTGAACAATCCCAATGCCAATTGTCTCAGCAACACATTTGATACAAAATCTAAGGAAGCAGAACTCTAATTCCTCCCCCTCCAGTCCACCTCCACAATCAACCAGGGCAATGTATCCTAATTTTTATGAAAAAAGAGATTATTTTGTCACCAGCACGTTGGCATGATCATTTCTGTGCCCAGTTAATTATGAAATACTATTTTTTGGGCTCAATTTTTTTTTTCTGAGGGGATGGAAATACGTGAGAGGGAAAATCTTTTAGAAGCTTGTTGTAACAGAAGCTTTGTTAAAATTAGACCCAGGACTGATTTTTTAATCAACCTGACACATAAGGAATAATCTTCACTCCTTACTAATTCTTGTAATTAATGAGTTCAAAATGAGACATCCCAGTGCTTCCCAAAACCATGTCCTTCCAGAAGTCTTCCTGAGGGGAACAATTCCTGCCTATAGTTATTTTTCCTATATTAAAAGCATTTTCTTTGTCCATAGAACTTTCAGGGGCAATCCTTGGGAAGTGCAGCTGGGCCTGGATGCAGAAGGAACACACCCACATGTGCTGGTTCTACCCTGAGCTCTAGGATATCTCCTGGGCTTAAATATCCATTGACTTTGAAATTTGTGGGAGCAGGCAGATTTTTGCAGCCCTGAATGCGATAGAATGGCAGGGATTTGAGAGCTGTCAGCCCTTTTGGTGCAATTTAATCCAGGCTGGTTAAAAGGAGCAATAGGAAATCTATGGGAGCAGTTTCCAGCTGTCAGCTCCAATTTGCCAGGACAGCCCCTGATGCTGCCAGGCTTAGCAGCAACGGAAGGGAAATTTGAATTCCTGGACTCTCCCCCTGGAAAAATGCTGGGAGAAACATCCAGAAGTCCAGCACAGAAAATTTCTGTGGCCCCTGGAATGATGGGAGAGAGCAGAGCTGGCAGTGAAAGGAATTTTATGGGAATTGGTGCTCGTGGCTCCATGTCCTCCCTGATAAAGGAATGCTAAGCACAGGAGAGACCTCTGGAAAACCCCTGTGTAGAATCCCAGAATTATTTGGCTTGGAAGGGATCATAAAGCTCATCCCAGTGCCACCCCTGCCATGGCAGGGACACCTCCCACTGTCCCAGGCTGCTCCAGCCCCAGTGTCCACCCTGGCCTTGGGCACTGCCAGGGATCCAGGGGCAGCTCCAGCTGCTCTGGGAATTCCATCCCAGCCCTGCCCACCCTGCCAGGGAACAATTCCCAATTCCCAACATCCCATCAAATCCTACTTTGAAGCCATTCCCTGGCTCCTGTCCCTTCATCCTTGTCCCCAGTCCCTCTGCAGCTCTCCTGGAGCCCCTCCAGGCCCTGGCAGGGCTCTGAGCTCTCTCTGGAGCTTCTCCTCTCCAGGTTGAACATTCCCAGCTCTCCCAGCCTGGCTCCAGAGCAGAGGGGTTCCAACCCTCACATCAACTTTGTGGCCTCCCCTGGAGTGTTTCCAACATTTCCATGTTTATTTCTTTTTCTTCTTTGCCCCAGGATCATTCTCAAGTAGCAGTGCCAACCACATTGCCCTCTGTCCCCATTTTCACATTGTTTCATCTCTTCCCCTTTCGATCAAACAGACTTTTTAAAATTTGTGCATCCAACTTTCAGACAGGTCCCTAAAAATACTGGGAATTGCTCAGGCCCTACACTTGGCCCAAGGGCCAGGCTCTGCTTCTAACGAGCTCCTTTCCTTCCATGAACCTGAAGGATTGAATTCCCTACAGCACTGCAGGAATTATTTTTCCATAAGCATGGAGCAGAGTGCCCATCATTCATTTTCCTGGCTGAAGGGGCACTCGAATGCCAGGCTGCTTTTTCTCCATTAGTCCCAACCTGCCACAGCCAACTTTAAAGCCAGGCTTTGGCACACCTTATAAATAACAATACATTTATGCAATTGAATGCCTGAGCAGTAATTCAATCAAGGCAGTTCTGCTGCTGGTCATAAACTACTTAAGCTGTTTGAGTCTCAGCTTAAGACATCAACAGAGGGCCTTGATTGAATTGCAGCCTCAGATTTACCTTCTATTATTCAAGGCTACCTCTCTGTGTGGTGAAACATTGATATGATGAGTAAATCTTGAACTGCTACCAAAATAAACTGGGTTGCTTGCTGGGTGGAATATTCTGATGCTGATGTTGAGGGAAGTTTTAGCTCAGGTTTTGGGTAGGGCAAGGCTGCAGCCCTGTAAGAGCAATTTGCAGAGTTCCTGTGATGCAGCAATTATAAAGGCAGGGAATAGCTTCCACCAGGCCAAAGAATTTGGGAAAAAAATAGATTTGTCATGTTCAAGATGCCTTTGAGGCCTGACAAAGACTACACCAATGACACAAACCAAACAAACTAAACAAACTACACCTATTGTAAATGCAGGTGAACCTGATGGGAAGCAATGCTGATGTGTGACTCCAGTTCAGAAGGATGAATGATTTCTTTATTATAACTAGATTATAATACATTAATATACTATTTAAAGGAGATATTAAAACTACAAACTTCTTTTTCTAACTACCATATCTAACTCCCAACTCGTGCCCCTCTCTGAGAATCCACCCCCAGGTGGGTTGGATTGGCCACCAGGCTCAAACAATCCTCACCAGAATCCAACCAAGCAACACCCCAGGGAAACAATTCTCCAAACACATTCCACATAGGAAAAACAAGGAGCAGAAATAGAAATTGTTTTCTCTTTCTTCTCTCTGTGCTCCTCTATGAAAAATCCTGGGAGAGAGAAGAATGTGCCTGCCACACCAAGGAGCAATGAAATTACTCAAAGTAGGTTGGAGTTGATCTCAGGGGTCTTTTCCAACCTAAATTCTGGAATTGTGTGGGTTCAAGTGACAGCCCTGAGTGTAACTGAAGTGCCACAGCTTGGGAGAAAAGCTCCTGTCCTCAGCTGAGGAGACACCAACACCCATCTGGAGCCCACAGAGTGCAGCATGATTATTGTTGCTGTTTTTAAGGATGGGATGGGGCTATTTTCAAGTTAAAAATTATTTTTTTTGTTTCGATAAACATCAGTCTCAGAGGCTGTGAGATTTTAGAGGAGCAAGCATTGGGCCATAGCTCAAAGTAGTCACAAGTTTCTTAATTACAGGGCAATATAGAATTTTCTAACCCAATAAATAGTTGCTACAGGATTTATTTTGCTTTTTTAACTGATTACCTTTACTTACTTCTACTGCACTGAAGGTACTTTTATCTAATGGGTTTCTAATTCACACACAAATGCTTCTCTTGTAACTCCTAAACTCTTATCTTATTCTATACAACCACACCCTACATTATAAACCCTTCACCATTTTATCAGCAGTTTCTCACTGACTTAAGGTATATTCTCACTTACAACTATAGAAATTTATAATTTTTCTGCTTAATATCTGTGTATTGTATTTTTACATTAATCTAAGCTTCTTCTAAGGCTACAGATAAAATCTGTGGCAGTTTTTGTTTTTCTGATTCCCACATGGCATTTTCCAGGATTAATTTTACCTCCCAGCTATTAATTTTGCCTTCCTAGTTTCTGTCATTTGAAGGTGTGATCCAGGCCTTCTCTGAGGATCAGACCTAAAGCAACCACCAGCAGGAAATGTTTTCCTTGAAGACCTTCCTGCCTGGCTGTGGAAGTTCTGGAACGAAGTTTGGTTCATCAAACCAAATTTGGTTTCACCTATGTCTTCCCCATGGGAATAATTGTTGTAAATGGCAAAATAAATAGCACTGGGGAATTTGTGGAAGAACCAGAAACTTGGGCACATCTGCTGGGAGGATAAATTTATTTTAGGGGGTTTTATTTGATTGGTTGGCTTTTTGTTTGTTTATTTGGGTTTTTGGGTTTGTTGTTTTTTGTTTGGGTTTTTTTTTGGTTTTTTTTTTTGGTGGGAATTTCTTGCATCACCCACCCCATTTCTGAGGATTGCTCTCATTTCAGGGCTTCTCCATCAGCACAGAGGGTGGAATTGGCCCTGACAAGAATCCAGTGGCCTCCTTGGTGTAGATCTCACAGCCCCATCCACATCCAGCCCCAATTCCCAGAGCAGGAGCACATGAGGACAAGCTGGCCAGGAAAAAAAGGGAAAAAACTGGGATTTATCCCCTCCCAGAAGAGCAGTGCTCATCCAGAGAGCTCCTGAGCCTGAGAGAAAGAACACAGACATCTCCAAGTGTGGATTTGGACAGAAAACTTGATATGGCCCCGAGGATTTCAGCTTCCGGTGCCTCGGATGGAGCTGGGAATTGCAGCAATATTTATTGCCAAATATAGATTCACAAATCCAGCTGCTCGCACTGCAATGAGAAACAGCCTGGGGGACTCTACCTTAAATTTTGTCCCCAAAATCTGAGCCCTGCACAAAAGCCCCACCAAAAAAACCCACCCCATGGATGTGAAGAACTCTGCTCAGAGCTTTTCCTGGGTATAAATCACCACCATTTCTCACTTAAATATCAGCAGATCCCAAGCACCTCTCGGGCTCTAACACACAGAACCTTCAAGCTGCCTCAATATTTCTTTTTCAGAGGAAATTCAGCAGAAGAGCTGCAGCACCGGGGCTTTTTTTTTTTTTTCTTCCAGTCCACAATCTTTAGAAAAAAACCCACATAACAGAAAATGGAATATTGTGAGCAGCCCACATAATTACTCATGATAGATAACTGTATTAAAAATTAAACATAAATTATTAGAGGCATTACAGTGTTGGCACAGGATGAAAAAGGTGCTTCATATTCCTGAAAGGTTGAGCTAACTGCCTGAAAGTTTGGCTCCATAGAAAAGAGACTAGGCTGGATAAATGGAAAGCATTTATTGTTTGAAATATGGATTTTAATATAGCCCAGCACAACCCCAAAACATCAGTCCTTTTCAATAGGGTTAAAGTAAGACGGATCTTGCAGATTAAAGCAGTCAGGAAGATGCTCTTTGGCAGGGAGAAGGAGGAAAGGAGGCTCCTTGGAGTCACTCCATGTCTTTGGAGGAGGAATATTCAGTTTTATTGGGCTCCACGGAGCCCTGCCCAGCTGGTTTGTCTGAGAGCACTGGCACAGGCTGATGGCTTGGCATGGGAATGCCCATCCCAGCCCTGAGGGCATCCAGGAGTCAGCCAGAGGGGGAAAAGCCCTGAGGTGGGAGTGCAACAAAACTCCCTGCAGGCAGATCCACATCTTCCGGATGAGGAGAGAGGATACAATTCTGCATGGGTTTATAAAGTTCTGTCAATGATGTAGAAAATCTTGGAGCATCTTTGTCTTAGGTTGGAAATGGGGGTGTGAGTTCTATTCCCATCTGTCAGATGTTCATTGGGCAGTTTTTTCTTTATCTCTCCCACAACCAATCCTCCCTCCAGGAGATCTCTTCTGTTAATTATTAATTATTAAATTATCTTCTGTTCATGGCTGTGGCTGTCGAGGCAGGACAGGAATGAGAAGACTCTGACTCAGAAGGCTGCTGAGAGTAAAACTGATTTATTCAAAATACTCCGCTCTTTTATACAGAGCTCCATGAGGACCAACTCCATTGGTCCTGAAGTGAAAACAATGCACACCATTGGTGCAGAGTGCTTGATACACAGTGATAGAACTTAACTATAAACAATGTGAACAACAAGAGAGATAAAGAATTATTTACATTCTTCTCAGGCTCTTTCCCAGGTTTCTGCCTGGAGAGAAACTCTTCATTTCTCTCTTTGACTGAATCTGAGACCTACACATGGCCAGTGAGTGTCCCTGCATGGCTGAGAAAATTCCATCATCCATGGGGAGATGCTCTGCCCAGGGGAGGAGCCAAACATTCCTACCTGGATCCAATCTGACCTGGGAACAGCACAGCAGCCTTTGCCCCCTGCATTCCCAGAGGAGCAGCTTTCTTCCCCCTGCATTCCCAGAGGAGCAGCTTTCTTCCCCCTGCATTCCCAGAGGAGCAGCTTCCTTCCCCCTGCATTCCCAGAGGAGCAGCTTTCTTCCCCCTGCATTCCCAGAGGAGCAGCTTCCTTCCCCCTGCATTCCCAGAGGAGCAGCTTCCTTCCCCCTGCATTCCCAGAGGAGCAGCTTCCTTCCCCCTGCATTCCCAGAGGAGCAGCTTCCTTCCCCCTGCATTCCCAGGGGAGCAGCTTTGTTCCCACTGCATTCCCAGGGGAGCAGCTTCCTTCCCCCTGCATTCCCAGAGGAGCCCAGGCCCATCTCCCCCAGCCCTGGAGCTCCAAGGAAAACTCCCCCCTTGTGCAGGATCCTGCTCCAGCAGAAGCACAGCTGGCACTGCAGGAGGGCTGAGCCCCCCTGGGATGGGACTGAGCCACCTCCCTGACACACAGGGGACAGGGCATGTTCGACTCTGGCAGTGTTTGTTTTCCTTTTTGTACTATTGCATTTGTATTTTTAATTTTCTTTCTGTTATTCTCATTCCCGTATCTTTGCCTGAGAGCCCCTTAATTTCAAAATTATAATAATTCAGAGGGAGGGGGTTTGCATTTTCATGTCAGGGGAGGCTCCTGCCTTCCTCAGCAGACACCTGGCTTTTCAAACCAAGACAATCCTGAAGGTGTTTTCTGCTGATTCCTCCCTGCATTTTCCATCGCAGCTTTTAGCAGCTCTCAGCAAATATTTGATTTTTCCATTGTGTTTTGTAGGTTTCAAATATTCAGTAGGGCCTGATTTCCTAGAATATCACTTCCAGCTCTGACATCAGGGACCAGCTCTGAATTTAAAAAGCTGCAAGTTCCTGGACAATCTTCAAACTGAGCCTGGCCTCTGACAAGAATGTGACTCTCAGAGTGTTGCTGGTCAGCTTAGAATGCTGCTGAGCTGTTCCTTGAAATGGGAAAAGGCAAGGAAAAAACTTCTGTGCTAAAATCCCTCCTCAGCAGGAATTCCTGGGGAGGATTTAGCTGAGGGTGACTGGGAAAAGTCTGAAGAGAGACAGGGAAGGGTGTAATGTTATTTTCACAAACAATTAATTGAAGAATTCCAGAGGTCTCGGAATTTCCAAGCCCTTCCATGATTAAAAAGTTTGCAAATCTGAAAATGTCGTTATGATTTTTAATATAGCAACAAAGAAAAAGAAAACAGAGATCAAGTAATTCTTAATATTGAAGGTCTTGGTATTTCTCTGGTATAAAAACATGATTATGTAAAAAGCTGTGACAGGGAACTCACTTTTATCAGATATTTCTCTTTTTTTTCATTGTCATTTATTCTGTTGCTGCCCTAAGCATGACTCAGATTTTTTCAGAGGAAGAAAAAATAAAGATAAGAAACCGTGTGTCTCATCTTTCAGAAAAGATTTTTTTCGAAGAGGAAATCCTGGGCAGCAGCTCTTAGGAACTTTATCCTGAGCTGTGCATTATGGAGGAAACAATGGGATTGAGGATGGATCTGTGGGAAAAGTGGATTATACCTACAGAAAAGCTTCTTCACCCTGTCCAGGAGGAATTGTCCTGTCCCTGCTTTTCCTCCCTGTGCCTTCTCTCTCCTTCTCCAAGACACCCTCAGGAGGTGCCCCAATCCCTGTGAAGTGTCCCCAGCAATGGAAGGAGCACAGAAAAGTGAAATTGGGAAAGATTTTGGGAAGATCTTTGAAACCATGTTATCTCCAAATTGTGCTGCATCCCACAGCTTGAGGAAGAAAAGTTTAACTACCAAGGAGCAGATTTGCTAAAACTCCTTTAATGTGCAATGAAAAGAACAACTGGAGCTGAATTTGGGATTTTTTTCCCATCTCCATCTTCTCAGTAGGGGGTTGTTGTGGTCCAAGACAAAATGCTGGAGTTTTTTATTCCTAATCACATTCCACTCCATTCCCAATAAAGTGTCTCCAGCACTGGAATGAGCACAGAAAAGTGAGATTGTGCCTCATATCCTCCACCTCAGTGGAGAAGATTTTGGGAACTTCTTTGCGACCATGCTATCCCCAAATTGTTCTGTATCCCACACCAAAGAATGGACTTGCTAAAACTCCTTTAATGTGCAATAAGAAGAACAATTGAAGCTGAGTTTTGGGAATTTTTTCCCCCTCTCCATCTTCTCAATAGGGGGTTGTTGTAGTCCACGATAAAAAGCTGGAGTTTTTCTTCCTAATCACACATTCCCACTTCAGCTCAGGACGTGGGCAGGGTGGAAAGAAGAGCAAAGCAAGGAGTGAGAAAAACGGTGAGGTCATAAAAAATTCATCCAGGAGGGGATCCAAGTGCAGTAATGAGGCCTCACACGCCCGAGATGGAGTACTTAGCACTAAAACCCTCTCTCGGTGCTATCTGGTTACCATCTTATCAACACGACACCCATTAGCCACTGATAATAGTAACTAATCAGCTGTTCTGCCTTCCTTTATTTGCCTCCCCAAAAGATCTTCTTCCCTGTGCAGCCCCTCCCCACAACCATCTCAGGCTCTCAATAATTCATGGCATTCAGGCGCTGTCCTCCAGCCCTGATGTCACTTCCTGACCAGCTCATGGGGACACTCAGCTGCTCCCATCACAAAAAAATGGGTCCTGGTCCCTTCCTGGTGTC
Organism: Lonchura striata; assembly: GCF_050655825.1. Classification (NCBI taxonomy): domain Eukaryota; kingdom Metazoa; phylum Chordata; class Aves; order Passeriformes; family Estrildidae; genus Lonchura; species Lonchura striata. The sequence continues at coordinate 116,952,041 of NC_140703.1, read as the reverse complement.
ATGGATCAGCTGAAGTTTTTGGCACATCCAGGTGTGCTCCTTGTGGTATGGAAGGAGAGAACCATCCCTGAGATCATCCTTGGATCCAGTGCTCCTGATCATCAACAGACTACACAAAAATGTGTATTTTGGAATAAATTTGGTGATTCTAAGCCAGGGAAGGAGACTGACTTCTGGATAAGAAGTGGTATTAGGAATTTCAGGAGGAATTTCTTCCTGAAAAGGGAGGTCAGACATTGGAAGGGGCTGCCCAGGGAGCTTTGGAGTGTCCATCCCTGCAGGTGTCCCCTGGAGGTGGCACTGAGTGCTCTGGGTGGGGACAAGGTGGGCATGGGGCCCAGCTGGGACTCCCTGGGCTGGGAGGGCTTTTCCAGACCCAGGAATTCTGGGATTCTGGGATTTCTTTATCACTCAAAGTGTGAGATTCCACACAGATTTTTTTTTTTTTCTTGTATATGTCAGCCATAGTTTCCATCTAAAAAAAGGACTTGATAGCTGAGGGGTGTTTTTTTGTTTGTTTGTTGTTTTGTTTTGTTTTTTGTTTGGTTGGGGTTTTTGTTTGTTTGTTTGTTTTCTGTTTGTTGGTTTTGGTGGGTTTTTTTGTGGTTGAAACTTTGAACTGTTACACTGCAAAATGGGATTTGAGGTCTGTGGACACCCAGAGGGTCCCCAGACTTCCCATGTGATTGAAATGTGTCATTTCTTCTCTCTTTCATTTCCCCATCCATAAAAGAGCAGCGACAAGAGCTGTGTTTAACAAATTACTTCTACCTCAGAACCAGCCTGAAAAGCCAAGGAAGAAAGAATCTCATGCTTAAATTCATGGAATCATGGAATGTTTGGGTTGAAAGGGACCTTAAAGTCATCCAGTGCCACCCCTGCCATGGCAGGGACACCTCCCACTGTCCCAGGCTGCTCCAACCCCAGTGTCCAACCTGGCCTTGGGCACTGCCAGGGATCCAGGGGCAGCCACAGCTTCTTTGGTCATCCTGTGCCTCCCCACCCTCACAGCCAAGAATTTTTTCCCAATGTCTAATCCAGACCTACTCTTTTTGAAGCCATATCCCCCTTGTCCTGACAACATTTCAAAATATACTTTAACCATTGAAAACATTCTTCAGGTATTTCTTCTTACAAATTTCTGGCTATTCCTGGGGAAATATAGGAGAGGAATTCCAGGTCTCTTTTAGGACAGAAAAATTCAGGGGCAGCAGTGGCTTCCAGCGTGGTAGGAGGTCTTGCTGACAAGGCAATGACCTCAAGTGTTGCACAGAGGAAATGAGATAATCTGCCCAAACCTACGTGCCTCGAGTCCGAGCCTGAGGATGTGGTTTCATCATCTCCTTCTCTTCCAAATGGAGAAGGGAGCATTTTGTCTCATCCCAAGTATTACCACAGACTGATTGCCAGAAATTGAGCTGGAGCGTTCAAAACACGGATTGAGTCACTCTGGGACATCCTTTCCCTTGAAACCTGAGGAAGTTCAGAGTCTCTGGTTTCAGATGTTCCTCTTCTCCAGTTTCACCTTCTCTGAAGGGGAGGTAAAAGCAGGAGGCTGCGAGGATTCATTCAATTCCATGGTAAAAACAGGCCGTGAATACTGAGTGGCACCAAAGCACAGGTGGGATGGTGTCATTACTCCTAGACAGCATTTCCAGAAATAATTCCCTGCCAGGAAGAAATTTGGCACATTCCTTTACCTCCATGGGGTTACAGGCATTTTGACCACAATGCAAATCTTCCCCAGGAATTATTTCAGCTTCCCCAGGGACAGAGAGCTGGGCTGGGATCCATTGAGGCTCCATCCAGTCTCCCTTTAAATTCTACATTTTTAAGGCATTTTAAGTTAATCTCTCCTTAAAATGAATCTCATTTAGGAATGAGAGAAGGAACAGCACGCTGTGAATTGTTTAAAGTTGTGTTTCTTACATTTAAAAATGGTTGTGGAGCTGTGGTTGTTCTGTTGGTATTGGGTGTTGTTTGTGTTGTTTTTATTTTGTGTTGCTTTTGGTGGTTGTGTATTTTGTGCATTTTGTGTAATATCTGTAGTTGTTGGTTGTGTAGTTTCTGTAATTTATATAGTTTGTGTAATATGTGCAGTTTGGTTTGTGTAATTGGTGTATGTAGCAGGCACATTCTTCTCCCTTTCAGGATTTTTCATAGAGGTGCACAGAGAGAAGAAAGAGAAAACAATTTCTGTTTCTGCTCCTTGTTTTCCCATGTGGAATGTGTTTGGAGAATTGTTTCCCTGGGGTGTTGCTTGGTTGGATTCTGGTGAGGATTGTTTGAGCCTGGTGGCCAATCCAACCCACCTGGGGCTGGGCTCAGAGAGGGGCACGAGTTGGGAGTTAGATATGGTAGTTAGAAAAAGAAGTTTGTAGTTTTAATATCTCCTTTAAATAGTATATTAATGTATTATAATCTAGTTATAATAAAGAAATAATTCATCCTTCTGGAGTCACACATCAGCATTGGTTCCCACCCGGTTCACCTGCATTTACAATAGGTGTAGTTTGTTTGGTTTGTGTCATTGGTGTAGTTTTGGATTGTTTGGTAGTTGGGGTGGGTTTGGAGCACCCTGACAGGGCTCCTTCCCCCTCACTCAGCCCACAGGAGCTTTAAATCCCACCCTGCCCAAATCCTACCCCCTCACTACTGTGAGTTCCTAATAAATCCACTTCCTATCCTAATGGTGCCATGACTGTGTCAAAAGGGGGAAAACCACAATTAGGCAACAACATTGAGCCTCAGATTTGGAGAATCATCCCTTCCCCTTCACAGTTTGTGATGTGACATTCCAGAGCCCTAAACAGGGCTTAGAAAAAGGAGGGAGAGGGAATTTTTGTAGGGCAGAGGGTGACAGGACAAGGGGTTTTTCAGGAGGGCAGGGCTGGATGGGAGATTGGGAATTAGGAATTGTTCCCTGGCAGGGTGGGCAGGGCTGGGATGGAATTCCCAGATTCCCCTGGATCCCTGGCAGTGCCCAGGGCCAGGTTGGACACTGGGGCTGGAGCAGCCTGGGACAGTGGGAGGTGTCCCTGCCATGGCAGGGGTGGAACAAAATGATCTTTAAGGTCCCTCCAGCTCAAACCATTCTGGGATTCTTTATGAAACCATGAGCCAACCCTGTTTCTAAATCATATTAAGGATCAAAGGGCCACATCCTGTAAAATGGATGCCATATTCCTTCTATAACTGATGTTTGGCTATAAACATCCAGTAATGTTGATAATAAGAAATAATTTATACATCTAAAATAATGTAATTCGTACGAAAATGTGCATCTATAATAATACAATAATAGGATGATAAGAAAACACAAAAAAACCCACCAGCACTGTGATCTGTTGACTCCCTCAAAACACGATTTGAATTCAGCAACAATTAAAACATCTAATTTTGCTCCATTCAGCTTTTCTAGTTGGATATTTCCTGTCAAAATTCATTCAACACCCCCTGAACTGGAGTCAGCACTGAGAAATCTCTCACCTTCCCAGTCAGGACCTCCCAAATCTGGCACATGGGAGCTGTGGAGCCAAATTTGACACCTCCAGCCTGGGAACAGCCTCTTGCCCTTTACCTGAAGACAAGTGACACACATTCCCTGGCTTTCCTGTTATTCCCATAACACAGGATAAATCCACAGGTAGCCAAGATTATTTTCACCAAGTTAATCCTCAGGGGTGCAGCAAAATCTTGATCTCAAACTCATGACTCATCCTACACCTCTGCAAAGCTTGTAGCTCTGCAGATGAAAAATGTCTTCACTCCAATATTAATTTCCAGGAAAATGAAAATCTTTCCTGTTTCTGCTCAGGATTACAAAATCACACTTTGGAAGTGTTTCCACCTCGGGGTCCCTACTTTTGCAGCCTCTATATCAGTCCCAATCTTTCACCAAGAAAAAGGAATTTGCAGACATCCAAGCTGTTTCTATCCCAAAGGATTTTTGTTCCTGGTATATTTAATGAGGACATGGGAAAAACAGTGGCTGAGGAGCTGATTTCTCTGTCCTCACCAAGCCTGAGGGGTAACAAAGCACAGAGCATCCCAAAACTCCCACTGATTCCTTGTCATCCTCTGTTTCCCCCCCAAACGTTGGATCTAAGATGAATTTCTGCACAAAAGTAGCAGAAGTGCTTCCTCTTGCGCAGGGAATCCATGAGCAGCTCCAACATTCCCTAATACTGTCGAGGAAATTGGTTTTATTTTGCAACAGGGACAGAGCAAACCCCATGTTTAGGAGATTTCCTAAACTGCAATCCCTGTCTGTCCATGTGCTTGGGGTGAGCTAAAAATCAGGATTATTTATCATGACTGGGCAGTCCCTGGATCACCCAGACATGTGGCAAGACACAAGAAAATCAGGACAAATTCTGGCAAAAGGAACTTTCAGGAATATGAAGTCCATGCTCCCATTCTTCTCACACAGACTTTGGATTCACTGCTGATGAATATTCCAGCAGGGATCTCCAGATGCAGGGAAATGTTTCCTAAATACAGAAGAGAACAGGACTTTTTTTGGAGCAAATTTCCAATCCCTGTGCAGGACAAGCACAATTCCAGTCTTGTTTTCAATGAAGAGTGGAATAGGCACTAACAGGAAAAGGAAGCACAAAGGATTTTAATATAGATAACCCAATAAAATAGTGGAATATCGTGAGCTGGAAAGGTTTGATAAGGATAATCAAGGCCAATATCAATTATTGTAAGATACTTTTTGAGCAACTACAAGCTAAGAAGAAATGATTGGACAAAAACACTGAAAGTAGTGGAGAGCTTTAAAGCCACCTGAAGGTGCAGATATTTCATTAACAAAACCATCTTTGGACAGGTGATAAAACCTGGAACCTGAAATATGCAGGGGAAAAAATAGGGAAGAAGCACTGCTGAAATCCAACCTGAGAGCAGGATAGAAAATGGAAAGTGTTGGGCTGGTTTTTGGTCAGGCTGGGAATTGGTGTCCATGGGATGGAGCTCCCATCACCTGGAGTCCTGCATCCAGCTCTGATCCCAGCCCAGGAGGAGCTGGAGCTGCTGCAGAGAGCCCAGAGGAGGCTCCAGGATGAGCAGAGGGATGGAGCAGCTCTGCTGGCAGGAAAGGCTGGCACAGCTGGGATTGTTCACCTGCACAGGAGAAGCTTTGGGCTGAGCTCAGGGTGGCCTGGCAGGGCCTGGAGGAGCCCCAGGAAAGCTGGAGAGAGACAATTTCCAGGGCATGGAGGGACAGCGCACAGGGAATGGCTTCAAAGTGAAAAATTACAGGTTCAGATCAGATATTAAGAAAAAATTTCTCCCTCTGAGAGTGGGCAGGGGCTGGGATGGAATTCCCAGATTCCCCTGGATCCCTGGCAGTGCCCAAGGCCAGGTTGGACACTGGGGCTGGAGCAGCCTGGGACAGTGGGAGGTGTCCCTGCCATGGCAGGAGTGGCACTGGATCCTTAATTCCCTTCCATCCCAGGCCATTCCACAATCCCATTATTTTTTTCTCTCTCCCTGGCAAAGTGCAGAGATCCCTGGATATGGACTCTCCTCTTTCCCATCCCACCCCCTGGGCTGTGAGGGGTTCCCCACAGCAGCCATGGGATCCGACCTTTGGACAGGGAATAAAAGATTAAATAAAGGATTCCCAGAAGGAGCTGAGCTGTGAAAAGTTGAGCAAAGAGCAAAAAGGAGCAGAGCTGAACCTCCAGAGACCCAACAAAAGACAGGAGTCCATCCAACCCTGGTACAGGAGGAGTCCTGGAGGAGGGAATCTCCTAAAGATTCTCCTGACCCCTGAAGGGTCCATCCAATCCCAAAATTGACTTAATTCCAAGACTCTCCTTGTGCCTCCATCTTTTTGTGCCAAAAATCCCAGCTATTTAGAAGAACATGTTTTTGTGGAATTTTAAGACATTTCCTCTTAAAAACTGTTGCAGTTCCCTAAAGTCCCAAAGATTTATTTTTACATTTCATGTGTCTCCTCTCACAGATCCACACACAGAAATATTTTGTGAATTCATATTAATATTTAGCAGGGTGTAGCTGACAAATGTGAAGCTTTTCATCTCCAAAGTGACTTTGCACTCCTGATTTTAATTAGAATTTAGGTTCAAATGGAAAGCAATCCTTTGTGCCATACACTGCTTTAGGACTTCCCTGTGAGTCCATAAGAAATTCCAGACTTTCCTGGGGTTAATCCATTTTCTCCAAGAAATCCTAAGCAGGATTAAGGCTGAGTCACACAAGCTCTGTCTCAAATTTGGATGAGAAAGATGAAGGCCAGAGGAAGATGTTCCCATCTCCAGTTTCAGCCATTCCATGGATTTCCTCCTGCCTGGCTCCATCCATGCTGATCCCATCCCACAGATTCTCCAGCCAGAGCACGGGGGCTTTTTTTAAATCCACTTATCATCAGTTTAGCACCACATTGCAAAATCAGGGCTGCATTTTTCTGTGAAACTCAAGAAAGTGTCTTTCATTCTCTGAATTGTCCCTCCTTGCCTTCATTTCCTGTCCCCTCCAGAGCCCTGCCTGGTTTGTTTGCTTTTCAGTGGTGAGGGGAAAGGAGTGGGAAGAGAAGAGAATTTATTTCTATTTATTTGGTTTGATTTGATGATGTTTCCACGATTAAGAAATTTCTTCTTTCCTGTGGCAGAGGCAGCAAGGAAAACTGCTTAATTTGAGGAAGTCCAAGGCAAAACAATGAAAAAAATCAGAATATTCATTTCAATGGATGACTGTTTAAAAAAGGATAATGAAACACTGAAGTGGTTTTGATGGAGTGGGAGTTCTGTGGAGTAAAGGAATGACAGAAGTCAGGGGGACCATGAATCTTCCAAAGTTTCATTAATAAATTACATAATTGAAAATTGATATAAATTAATCCCTGATCTCCTATATAAGTACATGGCAGTGGGATTGGATAAAGGGGCAATGGGAAAGGGAAGAGAAAAAGATGGGAAGGGAAGGGAAGGGAAGGGAAGGGAAGGGAAGGGAAGGGAAGGGAAGGGAAGGGAAGGGAAGGGAAGGGAAGGGAAGGGAAGGGAAGGGAAGGGAAGGGAAGGGAAGGGAAGGGAAGGGAAGGGAAGGGAAGGGAAGGGAAGGGAAGGGAAGGGAAGGGAAGGGAAGGGAAGGGAAGGGAAGGGAAGGGAAGGGAAGGGAAGGGAAGGGATCTTCAGCCCCAGCTCATGAGCTGACCCAGCTGATGAAGTTTCCAGAGTCTTCCATGCTTCTCCATATGCTAAAAAAACTAAATGTCTTTAATCCTATGAGACCTGACCATGAGCTGCTTCTCTCCCAGCACTCAGAGGGATCCCCTCCACCTTCCCAGGTCAATTTACAGTTTTTATTTCCTTGCATTCAGAAATGAAGCATAAGAAGGACTCTTCACTCCTGCCTGGACTCACTGCTGCTGCTAGGATAGTCCAGGCTGATCCCAGATGTCCGAATTGATGCTCTTCTATCATTTTATACACCAACAGGACAAAATTCTCAGCTGGCACAGCTGAACTAAACCAACAGCAACGTTCCCAGTGTGGTGTCCCTCTGGGAATGCCGTTCTAGGCTTGTGGGAAATGGGAATGAGGGGGATATTGCCTTAAACCTGACCACTCTTTGACAAGCTGAGCCTACATTTAACAGAAGCTTGGTAAGTGCAGGCACCATTACCTCGAGGGGTAATGGCAGCTGAGATTGATCTATTGTGAGTCCTACAAATTTGAACAGTTACACTAAATGCTATTAAAATGTATGGAACCTCTTTGTCTTCAATTATTAAATGGAGTAATTTATGAAACCCAATCTCAATAACCTCACTGTCCTAGTGGCCATCCCCGCTGAAAGGAAGAGTAAATGTAGAGAACATTGCTATCGATCCCTCCTGCAGAGGGGGAAAAAGAGGATCAGGCCTGTTAACCCTTCCCTGCAGGACAAAGTGGTTCACTCGTGGTTTCTTCTCCCCCCAGAGGTCGTGTCCTTCTTTCATTTCTGGGGTCGGGTTTCAGTCTGACAAGTGGTAATTGATTCCGCTGCTGGTTAGGCTGGGGGTAAGTGGGGGATGAAGTTTCAGTGAAAACAAATAGCACTTCACAGGTCTGACCTTTCCTCTTTAAGCTTTTGTTGTGGTTTACTTGGGATGTGCAGCTTAAAGACTGGAAACCAGCGGTGTCTATCTGGGGAAGTTTCACTTTTGGCCTGCAGTTAAAGCTGGATTTGGGCTTTGTGGCTCTTCGGGGCTTTTTCCATCTTCTTTCCCATGATTTTGCACGAGACACGAGGATGTGGTCCAGCAGCAGCTGGGAGGTTCTGCCAGCAGGCTGAGGGACACAGCTCGGGGTTTCAGTGTCCAGCAGGGCTGTAATGACACAAAACAAATCTTAAAAGAAGAAGGCAGCCACCGGTCCTCAAACCAAGCTCTTCAAACCAAGCAGGTGGCAAATCTGCCACTTCTTTTCTGTCGGAATCTGTGGTATTGATGATTCCAGGATTGTAGAAAGTCTCTGTCTGTCAGCCCCCTGCCAAAGCAGAAGCCATAACTGGTCTGTGCTGGTTTCCAGGTTGTTTATTCTGTTTATCTCTCACATGTTCTGCTGCCCTGCCCAGCTCTGTCCTGCAGGGCAGCGTGTGGGGCTCTGCCCTCAGTGGGATGTGACAAACATTCAATACCAGAAACTCCCTGGGCTGGATTTACAAGAACGTGCCAATATCTGTCACCTACGTTGGACAGTGTGTCCCCAGCCTGAACCAACAGAAAAATGCCAACACCACAGTGACACATGGAGGGCATGAAGAAGGAGAAAAAGGACAAGGCACACCCAATTTCCTCCAGCTTGTCCCCTTTGGACCCCTCATCTAGAATCCTAAAATTTTACTTTTGCACCCGTGCCACACTTAATTATTCCTTCTATCAAACACTCAGAGCTGGTAATTCATGCTGTAAGATTGAAAACTCTTTTCCATGGCCAGAGATCACAGCCAGTGTCTCTGGGGGCTCTGTCCAGGGGGGTTCCTGACCCCTGTCAGGGTCCCAGACCTGCCAGGGACAGAGGGAAGCTCTGGATTCCCACACTTTTCGTGCTCCATCTCCCTCCTTTTACCAACTCAGCAGCTGAATTACATCTTTAATTGTCCCTCCTGGTGCTGTTCCATGTGCCTGCTGGAGCCTGGTTTCCAACCAGCTGCCTGGTGCTCACTTTTGCAATATCTCCAGAGCTTGTCCCTGGATTGCAGCACAGCGATTTCAGCTAATGAGAACCACGCCGGTTCAACCAGGGGAAAACACACTGACCTGTGTGAGAAGCTTTATTCTGTCTAGAACAGAAAGGAAAATATCCTCAGGGGCTCTGTCCCAACGCTTCCAGTCAGGGAGAAGATTTCTGCAAAAGAAACCTCTTTATTTACAAACAAGTTGTTTTTGCCAAAGTCAGCCTTTATTTTAAGGTGTTCTCAGAGGAAGCTCAGGGCTCAGCAGCTGCCTCCAAAATGTTGCAACCCCCTTGTGTTGCCAACAGTTGCAAGGGGAAAGGTTTAATTTTATTTTTTATGGGTTTTTTTAATGGTTTGGATTTTTTTTTTTTTGGGGGGGGGGATGTTTTGTTTTTGTGGTTTTGGTTGTTTTCTTCTTTGTTGGTTTGTTGGTTTTTGGGGTTTTTTTTTTTTGTTTTTTTCTTCTCTCAAAGCATCTCAAATTTTTGAGGGAGCCCTGAAGATTCTTCTCTGCCACCTACAAGGAATGGCCTTAAGCTGAAGGAGGGCAAGGATGGATGGGATATTGGGAATTAGGTATTGCTCCCTGTGATGGTGGGGATGGAATTCCCAGATTCCCCTGGATCCCTGGCAGTGCCCAAGGCCAGGTTGGACACTGGGGCTTGGAGCAGCCTGGGATGGAGGAAGGTGTCCCAGTGATGATCTCTAAGATCCCTCCCAACCCAAACCATTCCACGATTCTCTGGTTCTATGGAAATAAATCCCTGCCCTTTAAGGTGGACAAAGCCGTTCCACAAACATCAGAACATTTCTGCATTGTGCAGTTGGGGCATTAATTTTTATTTCTATATCCGTATTTAAAATTCATTGGAGAAATTGTGCCAGCACGTGGACGTCCAGTGAAATGCAAAGGATGAAGGATAATGACAAGGACCTTAAATCACAAAATGATCCAAATTATGCATCCAGATGTGCCAGAGATCTTTTAGGCTAATAAAATCTGTCACACTGTATGAATCCTTCCTATTTGAAGGAAAGGGAACAAAAGGACATCCTGGAAAGGATAATCATAATTGCTCAGGTCAAATCCTGATTTATTTTAGCACAGACAGGAAATATTTAAACATTTGCTATAGCAGCCATGCATGCCATGAGCTGTATTTTGTTTAAAATAAGCAGCACGAGTTTTCCATCTTGATAAAAGAGGAATTTAAATGGATTGCTAAAATAAAACAAGACAAACAAAAGCAAACAGATGTAATAGAAAACATCTCTGAAAAGGAAATTCATGTTGCAAAAATCTCTTGACTAATCATAAAGTGATGCAGCTTTGAAAGGAAATACTTTGATTGCATTTTGACTCCTATGAGAAGTCAGATATTTGGAAATACCCAGGATTTTTAAGAAATATTTCCTGCTGTGGACATAAAAACAAATTGCATGCTCAGGAACTTGGGTCTGATTCTTATCTTTGATTTCAGCTTTGAACTCAGGTGAACCACCTGTGTTTCACAAGGGGGGAAGAAATGCTGATGTGTGACTCCAGTTCAGAAGGATTAATGATTTCTTTATTATAACTAGATTATAATATATTAACATATTATTTAAAGGAGATACTAAAACTACAAACCTGTTTTTTCTCACTATCATATTTAACTACCTAAAGCTTGTGACCCTCTCTGAGCCCAGCCCCAGGTGGGTTGGATTGGCCACCAGGCTCAAACAATCCTCACCAGAATCCAACCCAGCAACACCCCAGGGAAACAATTCTCCAAACACATTCCACATGGGAAAAACAAGGAGCAGAAACAGAAATTGTTTTCTCTTTCTTCTCTCTGTGCTCCTCTATGAAAAATCCTGAGAGAGAGAAGAAAGTGCCTGTGACAAACAAACACCCCCATGACATCTTTCAACCTGCACAACCGGGGTGACACGAAGGCCTGGTCCTTGCCACTGAATATTTGTGGGCATTTCCACCCCTCTGCTACCCTGAGAGATGGAAAACTGAGGAAAAGCACAGTGTGGGATATTCACTGGATTTCTGACACCCCCCAAACCTCTCCTTGTCTTCACATCTGCCCTGATTTTGGGAGCAGCTCCTGCCCAAGCTCTGCCTCCATCAGGGCCTGACAGGAACAAGAAATCTGTCACAGCCCTTCTCATAAATTTTAAGAAGCTTTTGCCCTGCCAAATCAAAGAAATTAAAAGCTGTGGCGTGAGAAGGATGTGGAAACAACCTGCTAGGAGAAGGGTAATTAATATTCTTAAATTAAAAATTGAGAGATCGTTTGTCATCCTCAAAATTCAGGCATGGCTTAGCTGGGGTTTGAAGCTTCAACCCCACAATTTTCCTCCTTTTATCAGCCTCCAGTTTTTGGTGTTTGACAAAAATCCTGGATTTGCTGAAATCAAAAATCTTCCTCTTGTCTTTGGAGAATTCATTGCTGTTTCAGGCCTATTTTTCTTTTTTTTTTCTTAGATCTGGAAGAGAAAAGAAGAAAATTATGAATTCTGAGAATTTCCTGCCTCTCCACGTGGGTGACAAAGGATGATGGAAAAGTCAATTCTGTGGAGAACAGATGGGAGGGACTTCATGTATCCCCTCAAAACCCTCTCCCAAATCTGTATCAGAGGGATAAATGCTTTTTTTTGTGTGTGTGGAATATATGGAATATAATAAATGGGATATATGTGGAATAAATTTTGCTCCTGAGCCTTCCTTCTTCAATGTCACGGAGGCCCAGAAAGGACAAACCCACATGGGAAGTGAGGAAAAAATCCTGAAAAGACCCTCTCAGTGCAACCCAATCCACCCTTCCCCACATGGGTGGCCTGGGAAAAGCCTTGCCCTGACAGAAAACAGTGGAAAAAGGTATTTTAAAAGTGATATTTGAGTGGGGGAAATGAACCCTCACTTGGTAGAGCATGAGCCAGATTGCAAAAATAATCAGCTTTTACTCAGGCAATAAAATAAGAGGCCAGGACTTCAGTGATGAGTAATATTAATGTGCTGTGTGAAGAAATGTTCTGGGAGACAAAAACCTTCCATTTAATGTTTTCCTAAGTGTTCTTGGGTTCAGAATAGTCCTGCAAACCTGAACAGCTTTTCTGTCTCTGATTGGAAGCTGAATTTTTTCCAGAATCTCCTGGGATTTCGAGATCTACGTAAGAAAGTGTTTTATAGAGAGGCACTTGGCACTTTGGGTAGCACAGAACACACTGCAGGAGCCCTGAGGACAGAAAACTCAAGTGAAATAATAGAAACAATAGACAGAAACAAGAGATTTTGGGTGTTTTCATGCAAAACAAGAGCACAAGATGCTGCACCATGACTGGAAGAAAAGAAAAAGAAAAGAAAGAAAGCATTGTCTGCATTTTTTTTTTTTTAATCTTGAGGAGTAAAAAACAAAACACTGGAAAACCTGAAGGATTTTACAAGGCAATTTACCACAAAAGCCTTTAGTTATGGAATCATCCTGTCCCTCTTCATCCAGCAAGAGAGTGTTGGGAGGTAAAATATCATTTAAAGAAGTAGAATTATGCAGAAAATGAAGTATTGTTGAGGGGTCTTAAAGCTCTGGACAAGGTTCATTCTCCAAGAGGCTTAATTTTGGGGATAGATTTGGGAAGTTGGCATTTTTCTGTTTATAAATATCTTTGTTGCTCTGACTTTTGTTCTACTTCTGGATCTTGCATCAGCTCCCACAGGGAAGGGACTGTCCTTTTTATATCCTTTTTTATATCCTTTTTTAAAATCCTTCTTAGATGTTTATTCAGCATTTAATACCCCAGAACAGGGTATTTAATATCCCAGAATCATTTAGGTTGGAAAAGGCCTCGAAAAATCAAGAGATTTGGCAAAGTAATTCCCACTGATTCCATGAGATCCCCCAGCAAATATGGGAATGACACCTGCAGTGCCAGTGATCCCTAAATCATCATTTTCACCCAGGAAAACAATTTTGAGCTTTCCCAAATCCAGCATTAACCAAGGGAACAAAGTTCAGGGAGCCTTTTTTTTAAATAAATCAGCAGTGAAAAAGCAGAATTACCTTTGGTAAAGGGTGTGAACTCCTTCAGGGCAGGGGAAAGGCTGGCAAAAATCACCACATTTGCTCTGTGTCACTTGGAAATTCTCCCCAAAACAGGCTCTAGGTTTAACATTTATCACAGTTCTCCACATTTTATTTATCTGCAACTCACAGCACGTTGTTTGCTGCACTGCAATCTCATTTATTAATAAAGTTTTAGGTGGTAGGGTGGATAAAATTCTTAAATAAAATGTAATGTAGAAAAACCACTGTTTGCTGCCTGAAAACTCTTCCCTCATTTTCACAACATTTCTGTTTCTCATCACTAAAATTAACAGCTCAACTTAATGACCCAAAGGAGGGATTTTTAATTTGGGAAATCAACTTGTCTTGCCCTCCATGACCACGTTTTGCTAAATGTGTCCAATTCTTTCCCTGGAAGTGGAAGATCATCCATGAGTGTCCTCTCTGCAGGGAACGCTCACAGGAAGGGGGTGGGATGAATAATTTCAATTTCAGAGCAGTTTTTTCCTCACTGGCCACCAGCACCACAGCCCAGGAAGGGAGAAAAGTTTCTTTTTGCACCAAACACCTTCAGGGAAGAGAGGAAATAAAGCTGGGCAAGGAAAGACCTTTCCCAAATCTTCCCAAAATCAGTGGGATACACATTGGAGGATTAAAACAGAAAATCAAACACCTCAGAATACTTAAAGCTTTTAAGAAGGAAAAGTCATTTTTTTAGCAATATTTGCCCATTCAGGTAATAGATTAGAATCCCAGAAGTCCCAAATCATTGAGGTTGGAAAAGTTCTCCAAGGTTATTGAGTCCAAGCTCTGCCTGATCCCCACGTTGTCCCCTGCCCAGGGCTCTGAGTGCCACATCCAGGCCTGGGACACCTCCAGGGATGGGGACTCCAAACCTCCCTGGGATTGTTTCAACCCAAACTTACATTTTAACATTAAATCCCATATTTTCCCCATTTTTTTACTGATGTAAATGATTTCTGCCTCTCTCAGCTTGGGCAGCCTTACTCTGAATTGGACGCTGTTGTACTTTTAGTTTCCCGGACAGGCCATTTCATCAGTGTCTGTGCTAACCATGAATTGAATACTAAAATGGAAAATCAATGTGTTCTGACCCAAACTGGGCTGGAAACCTTGGATTTTCAGGAAAAGAGGGAATCAAGTCAATCGCCTTGCAAGCAGTGAAGAGCATTGATCTCAGTCAACAGCCAGATTTCATTTCTAAAGGTCACTGAGGACCAAAAGCGACACTCGAGATGTCATGGATCACGTCACTGAGTTTTTTCAGGGTAAAAAGGTCTCCCTACCTTTATTCTCCAACATTTGGCAGCCACTTCGGAGAAAAACACTGAGGGAAAAACCTGAAGGACTACATTCTTCCTAAAAAATATCAGCCTGGAGAAGGGAAAGGTTTGAAGTGAGCTCAGGGTGGCCTGGCAGGGCCTGGAGGAGCCCCAGGAAAGCTGGAGAGAGACAATCTCCAGGGATGGAGGGACAGCACACAGGGAATGGCTCCCACTGCCAGAGGGCAGGGCTGGGTGGGAGATTGGGAATTGGGAATTGTTCCCTGGCAGGGTGGGCAGGGCTGGGATGGAATTCCCAGATTCCCCTGGATCCCTGGCAGTGCCCAAGGCCAGGTTGGACACTGGGGCTGGAGCAGCTGGGACAGTGGGAGGTGTCCCTGCCATGGCAGGGGTGGCACTGGGTGGGCTTTGAGGTCCTTCCAACCCAAACCCATGATCCTAATGATCCCATGATGATCCCATGATTCTAATTCAGATCAGAGGCAGAGATGGAGGAAGAGTCAGACAGGATTTTAAAGTGGATGTGATGTCTTGGGAAGGCTGAGCTGGAGCAGAGCTGGGCAGAGCTACAGAATAAAGCAGGGATTTATTCAAGGATCTCCTCCATGGATCCACCTTGGGCAGCACCAGAGCCCAGCCAGGGCTGCACCCAAATGACCCAAAATGTCCCAAAATGCAGGAGCGCTCCCGGGGCTCTCCCTGGGATCAGTTCTGCTCCATTGGCACCTTGGAGTTCATTGTCCCATTCCAGCTCCAGCCCATCAGTCCCACCCTGCTTGTTTTTCTCTCTCCAGCCCACGCTGTTTGTGCTCCTGGGCTGAGGTTTGGATCATTTGTCCTTGGTGCCCAGCTGGAGCAGGAATTGTTTTGTCTCTGCTCTGTGCACAGAGCTCAGCATCCCATCATGTGAAGCCCAGAGCCACACACTAAAGCAGCACAGAATGTGGAAAATAGAAAAGCTCAAACCTGAGGCATCAGGCGCAGCAGCCAGAGATAAACAGAATTTTCAAGCTCCCAGGAAAGCTGAATTCCAGGGTGCTGGTGTGTAAAAGGAAGAGGAGCATGGAGCAGTCACACCCCCAGCAAGGGGAGCAGCACAGGATTTGCCAAAATCCACATTCCAGACTTGGTAGCTTCGGTTATCCCTGGATGGGATGAATATTTCAGAGAGAGGCTCCACAGTCCCGAGTGCTGCTCTCTCTGCTGTTCTGCTGCACAAATCTCCTGAAAGGAGGTGAAAAACCTGAAGATCTCTTTGCTACAATAAAGCTTCCATGATGTGCATATCCTGAAATTCTCTTTTTTAACTTTTTATTTTTTCCCCAGCTACTCATACGAGGATATTGTAAAGCCTGATTTTCTCTTACTTGGCTCTTACTGGCAATAACAAAATCTCACCATTGTGTTCCACTTTCAGATTTGACCATTTGCAATTGGAGGAATAACAAAATGAAGTAATAAAATATAATAACTAAAATAATAAATTATAATAAATTTAATAACATAATTTTCCATCCTTCTATTGGTAATAACAAAATCTCACCATTGTGCTCCACTTTCAGATTAGACCATTTACAATTGGAGGAATAACAAAATGAAGTAATCAAATATAATAAATATAAATACAATAATAAATTTGAATAAATATAATAATAAATTTAATAACATAATTTTCCATCCTTCTATTGGTAATAACATCTCACCATTGTGTTCCACTTTCAGATTTGGCCATTGGCAATTGGAGGAATAACAAAATGAAGTAATCAAATATAATAAATAAAATAATAAATTATAATAAGTACAATAACAAGTGTAAAAACATAATTTTCCATCCTTCAGCCTCACAATTGAAGCTGCAGGAAAGGCCAAAGTGACAGTGCAGGCCCGGTGGTGGTGCTGTCCTGTATCCAAGTGGAAGTGTCCATGATCCAGCACCATCCATGGAAAGTGGCACTGATCCCGCTCCTTTTCATCATGGCAAAGCTCACACGTGACTGGAATCAGCAATTCTGGGGAAAAATGTGGAAGAGCTGCTATAATTTAATTTTTTTGGTTGTTTTTCTGAGCTAGCTTTGTTCTAGGAAAACACTGGGAGTCTTAGTGGAGTCTTAACGAGGCATTAATCGTGGCTTATTTAATTATGATTAATCCCTCAGGGGTTTCAACTTCTGATTTTTTTTTTTTTTTACATCATTAAATTTTAGAGATCATCTTCTAAAATGCTTCCCAAAGAATTCCATCCCTGGCAGTGCCCATGGCCAGGCTGGATGGGGTTTGGAGCAGCCTGAGACAGTGGAAGGTGTCCCTGCCCTGGCAGGGGTGGGAATGGATGAGCTTTAGGGCAAAATATCTACTAATAATATCTATTAGTATCTTCTAAATAAAAGAAATTAACCATAATCAACCACAAATAGCCTACAACTAAACACAAAATAACAAAATAATTACAAGTAATAGCATAATCATAAATCATTATATTATTATATATTATTATATATTATTATATATTATTATATATTATATTATATTATATTATATTATATTATATTATATTATATTATATTATATTATATTATATTATATTATATTATATTATATTATATTATATTATATTATATTATATTATATTATATTATATTATATTATATTATATTTTATTTTATTTTATTTTATTTTATTTTATTTTTATTTTATAGATATAGTTAATGTATAATTGTGTATATAAATATATTATTATATATTATATAGAAATATATTTATTTATAAAAATGATATATACTATTCTATTATTGTAATATATAGTATACATATTGTATATAGTATGTAATATATACTTATATTTTATATATTATATATAATTATATATTATGCATTACATATATTTTATGTAAATATATATATTTATATTATATATAAATATATAATCACATCTATTATATAGACTATATCTTATATAATTATATTATATAGGATCATATAATGCTATAATCTTTCTATTCTATTCTATTCTATTCTATTCTATTCTATTCTATTCTATATTATTATATTAGATTTTATTTTATATAATATTATATAAAATTATAATACATATATATAATATATAATATATAATATATTATATATTATATATTATATATCATATATCATATATCATATATCATATATCATATATCATATATCATATATCATATATTATATATTATATATTAGATATTAGATATTAGATATTGTATATTGTATATTGTATATTATATATTATATATTATATATTATATATTATATATTATATATTATATATTATATATTATATAATGTATAATATTTATATATTTTATATACTTTCTTTTCAATGGCAGAAAGGTGGAAGAAAGGAAAACAGGTAAATTGACAGGCAAATCTCTGTTATTATCCCTGTAACAGGCAATACATTTTACAAGCTTTAGATAAAAAAGCAAAACATCTGCTCTCATTAAAGGTTAATTAATGAAACTGGAAAGAAGAGACAGGAAAAGCAGAACATCTTCTTGGGATTCTTCTTGGGATCTTCCCTCAAACCTCCTGATTTTATCCTGGTAAACTCCGGAATGGTTTCAAATTCCAGCTCAGGAATCTGCTCTGCACATCCACTCCTGCTTTCCCTGCTCTTTTTTCCCACAGAAAATTGGAAATTGCCCTGATTTTCCAAGGAAACGAATTGTTCTGCTCTGCTGGGGTGCATGAATGATAAGAAAGAAATATAGAATAAATCTGGATTTTATAACTTAATTTTCTTAAGCATCTTCCTACATTTTAGAGTGGCTGAGAGCTTTCATTCCCGCCACTGCTGCTTCTTCTTTCTCATCCTGATCTCGGTTTCAGATGGGATCAGGATGGAACTCCTAATTCCTCGGGATCCCAGTGGGAGAAGCGTTCTCCTACTCTCCAGGAAATATCATCATATCAAAATATAAAATCAAATATCAAATAAACTCTCAACATTTTGGCCAGTTTTTGCACAGAGAGGTAGAAATCCCTACCCCTGCTGAAATCAAAAATCCTGTTGCCACCAAAGCTCATTTTTTCCATATCCACAAGGAGAGCATTTCCCTGGATTTAGAGGGCCCAGGGAGAGGAGACTTTCCAAGCAACAAAACCAATTTTGGGTTTAAAAACCTGAGATTCATCTACGTGTCCTTTATACAGCTGAATTTCCATTCTCATTTAAGGGTCATGATCATCACCAAGACCAGGAGGAAGGAAAATGAAGAAGTTAAAAATTAGACAAAAAGCTGATTTGAGGCAGTTTTATTCTTGTAAAAAAAACAAAAATACCAAAAAAACCCACAAAAATCTTACACTTGCAGCCAGTTCAGATGCTGTCCAGAGACAATAAATCTCCTGATAACGCCACAATTCCACTTTTTTAAAGAAGAACTTCTAAATCACAGCACTGTTTTATGAAAACTCTGTGTGTCCACAGCAAATTTTTCCCTTTTTTTGATACAAAGTGACTGTTTATTCCCTCAATGCCTTATTTATAAAGGCCTGACAAAACAGCCATTCACCCCCAGCAGTGACTCAGATTTTTGGGACTTTCCTGCTCGTCTGGGAATAATGTTTATAATACAAATGTCTGGTTAATGAAAGGCCATTTTCTGTGTGTCACTGACATTTGTGTGCTGGAAGGAGCAGGGAAGCAGCCCCGGAGCTCCTCCTTTTCTCTTGGAAATTTGGGGTGACAATGGCAATGTTTCATTAGCAGGTGACTCTTTTGATCAAGCTTTTATATATATATATATATATATATATATTTTTTTTTTTTTTTTTTTTTTTTTTTTTTTTGCAACCAACATTTTTCCAACTTAACGCCTTGCTTGCCCTGGAGTTGGATATTTTAATTAAATAGAATTGGAAATTGTGGTTTTGTTGGAGGGGGGAGTCAGGAGTGGGTTTTCCATGTTTTTACACTGCCCAATTCATTGGGGGGCTGACAAATCCATGAGAGTGATGTCGTGGCGTGAGCGATGGCACAACATGAATACTTAAGTTAATTACAAAAAAAAAAAAAAAAGGAAAAATTATCTGAATTACTTAGTTTGCCTCACAGCTGAGATGGACAAAGAAGAATTTGAATTTTTCTTGCCTTAGGGAAAAACCCTTTTTTTCTCCTCAAAGAGTTGCTGTTTCTGGTGGGTGCCTTGGTTTGAAAAGCCAGGTGTGTGCTAAGGAAGGCAGGATCCTCCCTTGAAATGGAAAATGTAAAACCCCTCCCTCCGAATTATTATAATTTTGAAATTAAGGGGCTCTCAGGTAAAGATATGGGAATGGGAATAACAGAAAGAAAATTAAAAATACAAATGCAAGAGTACAAAAAAATAAAGTAAAATAAATAAAATAAAATAAAATAAAATAAAATAAAATAAAATAAAATAAAATAAAATAAAATAAAATAAAATAAAAGAAGCCAGTGCCAGGGTCAGAGCAGCCCTGTCCCCTGTGGGTCAGGGAGGTGGCTCAGCCCCATCCCAGGGGGGCTCAGCCCTCCTGCAGTGCCAGCTGTGCTTCTGCTGGAGCAGGATCCTGCACAAGGGGGGAGTTTTCCTCCTGCTCCAAGCCCCAATGTCCAACCTGGCCTTGGGCACTGCCATGGATCCAAAGCTTCCCTAGGAATTCTATTCCAGGGCTCCCCACCCTCCCATGGAGCAATTCCTTCCCAATATGCCACCTTATCCCTGCCTTCTGGCAGTTTAAAACCATTTCCTCTCTCTGTCACTCTCTGCCCCTATAAAAAGTCCCTCTCCCTCCTTTTTTTGATCCCCTTTAGGCCCTGGAAGGGGCTCTGAGGTCTCCCTAAAGACCATCCCCAGCTCTCCAAGGAGAATAAACACCCACCAACCCCACTGCAGTGCTCTGGGAGCAGGAACCCCATGGGAAAAGCTTAAAAAAAAAACAATTTTTTTAATTTTTTTTTTTTCTGGCTGATCTGCTGCTGGTGGCTGAACAATGTGCACTTAAATCTGCCAGTGCTGCCTGTGTTTCCATCAGCTTGTGTCCCATTGTCCATTCTCCAGTGTCACTCAGCCTTGTAACATCTGAACAAAACCAGGGCAGCAGGAGCGACACGCTGGGGCTGCTGCTGATTAACTGCCCGGGCATTGCCACCCCGGGGAAAGCAGAGACTGAGCTCAGGGAATTTCTTTAATTAATTTTAACCTCACTGGCTTCAGATCTGCATCTCCCAAGAGCCGTGGTTTGGAAGGGCAGAGCTGGGAGCCAAGGGTTGATGTGGAGATGTAAATTTATATATTTGTATATGGGCACGGCGTTCACTGGGAACTTCTTGGAGCCTTTTCTTATTTCTCAGGGGAGTTCCTGACACTCTGCACGCCTCCAACTCTCTGGGGATGAGATTCCAGCCAGGAAATAGCCAGAGAAGCAGCTCAGCACTACATGGCAGCCTCAAAGTAAGGCTTGGATGGTCCTGCCTGGGATGGCAAAAGAGAATTCCAGAATCCCTGGGGCTGGAAAAGCCCTCCCAGCCCAGGGAGTCCCAGCTGGGCCCCATGTCCACCTTGTCCCCAGCCCAGAGCACTCAGTGCCACCTCCAGGTGCCACTTCCAGGGATGAGCACTCCAAAACTCCCTGGGCAGCCCCTGCCAATGTTTAACAACGTTTTCCATGAAGAAATTCCTTCTGAATTCCTCCCTTTTCCCTGCCATACTCATTAATGCCAAGCCAGCCTTTAGACATCTACACCAAGAACAGAATTTTCCCCATGACATTTTGGAGGCCACTAATGTTCAGCAACCTCCCTGAGGATGAAAACCAAAGGAAGTGATTATGTCCCTTGGAACCTTGCAGCTTCTCCAAAAAGAAGCCTCCACAGCAGCAATTTTTGCCCTAAAACCATGAGCTGGAGCATCAGAAGAAGCTGCCCAACCTCAATAATTCTGGAATTCTGTGAGCTGCTTCTCCTTCCTTGGACCATCCTGTTTGGAAACAAGAGCCCCTCATCCCCAGGTTCCTCAAGGCTGCCCAGAAGTGTCCCTGAAACAGAATTTGACCCCTTTTTAAAGCCTGGTGCACTTCCTTGAGCTGTAGAGAGGATTTGAGGAGGTGACTGAGCACCAGGAGTGAGGTGAATGTGCAACACCCCCCCAGCAGCTGGGCAACGAAGGGTAATGTTCACTAATTTCTTAATTATGGAAGTTTTGCAGCTCAATGCTTCATATTGACCAAATTGCCAGTTTGGCTCTGCACAATTACTGTCTGCCTTGATAAATATCCCTTTAATTGGCCAAGCTTGCATGAGATGAACTTTTAAATCACAGCATTTCCACACAATGCAGTGTGAAATTTCTTTTCTCCCTTTTTTTTTTTTTATTTATTTTATTTCCCCTAGAAATGAGTCACAAAGAACTGTGTTTAAGATATATTGCTATCTCCTTTTTAAGTGGAGTCGGAATGGCTGCACCAAAGCCGAAATGTTGCCAGCATTTGGTGCCAACACTTTGATCCATCCACATGAACTGGATATAGACATAAGAGCTTACTAAACAAACTGGACAGAGTCCCAGTGGGAACACTCAAAAATGTATTAATCAAAGTCAAGCGGCAGAGCAAATTGAACCAGTTCATTAATTATGAAAATTCTCTCACCAAGTGACATGTTGTTAACTGTGTGAGGACTTAACACGTTTGAATCCGTGGGCTGTCCTCCCTGCGTGCAAAATTGAGTTAGAAATTGGGGGTTTCTCTTTTTTTTTTTTTTTCCTTCCCCTTCTGTGGGTTTCTAACCAGGAAAAAGGGTAGAGTCAGTAGCAGGGACACAACACTCGCTGCAGGAGGAGACTTTGCAAAGGTCAGTGCTGCAAAGAATCGAGGAAAAATGGGGTGGTCAAGAATTTTGAGAAGAAAACCCTTGAAGGAAAGGTTGGAAAAGATCTTTGGGGTCATCCAGTGCCAACAGCATCACCCCAAATCCTGTCCCCAAGGGCCACATCCAGACTCCTCTGGAACATTCCCACAGTGACTCCAAACCTCCCTGGGCAGCTCATCCCAACATCTGATCACCTTGAAGGGAAAAATAATTTTTAATCTCTGATCTGAACCTAATTAGAGGAATTATCTGGTCACTTGTAACCTCTTCAATAAAGACCAGAAACCCACAGGTGCCCACAATACCCATCCACATTGTTTTTCCTTGCTCCCAGCAATGGAACATTTGCTTCCGGATTAAAACCTGGGGGAAAAAATGTATTTTTAGGGTGTCTTTTGATGAACAGGGCCTCAGACCAAATGACAAAAGACAGCCTGAGAGTCCCAGCAGGGATGCAAAGCTGATTTATTTACAGTTCCTTTGGAAAAGGAGAGCAAGGTGAGTGGGAATTATCAGGTGTTGGGAAGGAAGATTTGGTTTGGGATGCTGGGATCACCAATGGATGCTGTAATTATCAGCTCTATAATATTAAAATTTTCTCATCTCCTGATTTTTAGCACTTCTGTAAATCAGAGACTTTAGAAAAAAAACAAAAGAATGTGATTTCAGAGCTTTTTGCTCTTCAGAGTGATTTAAATAAACACATTTTTAGTGCAGGAAAGAAAAGCAAACCTCAATCCCAGCCTTTCAGAAGTTGGACATGAGGCAGCCATTTGGGATTCCTGTGTAATCAATAAGGACAGGCAGGTCCCAGGTGGATTCATCCTCCCAATCCCACTCACCTCTCCTGGAATGGGATCAATCCAGAGCCAGGGAGGCTGAACTGCTGCCTCGGATTAAGGCCTGAACATTGGAACCCTGGTTATTTGAGAATTTCAGATTTTCTGTGCTGCCAGCACTGACCCCCAGGAGAACACTGCACTGACCTGAGGCCGTGGAGAAGCTTCCAAAATTCAACAATAAAACTGAGATTACAGGTGTGGAGTTGGAATGGAAGTGTGTGATAGCACAGGGTGGAAACTCAGAGTTGAAGGGTTTAGAATGCAGGAATAGATATAAAGCAAGATGGAGGTTTTAGGGTGGAGGCTGGGCCTTCTTCATCTTCTCCTCCTTCTCCTTCTCCTTCTCCTTCTCCTTCTCCTTCTCCTTCTCCTTCTCCTTCTCCTTCTCCTTCTCCTTCTCTTTCTCCTCCTTCTCCATGGGTTTGGGTGGTTTTGTGCAATTGGATAAAAAAGTCCCCACTGTGGGCACGGGTGGTTGGGTATTGGGTTAAAAGTGAAAATAATTGAGGTGTCATTTCTTAATTGGACAGTTTATCCTTAAAAAACTTGTAGCAAGAAATACCTCACAATTTTTTACCTTGTTAGAGTAAAATACTGCAGAACTCAGGGTTTGTGAGACTGTAACAGAGATGAGAATTAATAAACATCTGAGTCCCAACAAAAAATACCATTCAGGATTTAATCCCAACCTTGGCAGAAAAGAAGCAAAGAATCCATTACTGAACCCGAGGCAACCAAAGATTTTCAGGAGGATTTTCACCCCCAGTGAATATTCAGGTGATGTTTGGGTTTGACCCCAAAGCATTGAGCAACATTTAAGCAAAGCATGTCGGCATTCAAACTTTGCTCCTATAGTTAATCCAAAATTATTTCCATAAATACTCTGCACTGATTAATTTTTAAAAATCGTTCTGATATTTTTCTGAATTTTTTTGTCTTCATCCCCATCTTGAAATTACATTTAAAGCTGAGAGTTCACCAATGGGGGTGAAATTAAATTCACTTTTGCACAGTGCTGTTGATTAATTATTATCCACTGAAACCCTCCACAGATTCCAAGGTGTGTCACTCCTCTACCAAGTGAGGATATGGGAAATATTCCAAGAAAAAGGCAGTTAAAGGAGTTAAAAGGAGTTAAATCAGAGCTGCAAATTCAATATTAGGGGAGCCACCAAGCAGGAGGCTGAGCTTTGCTCAAACATTGACTGAGATCCTGAGCTTTCAGGAATTTTTCTGGGAATAACTGAACTTTATCCCTACAGGTGTCTGGTCAGGGAAAGATGATCCTCTTTTTGTTTTCCCTAAGGAATAGACAGATGAAAGATGATATTTTTAATGTGCCCATCACCCATTATCCCTAAATTCTCCTAAAACCCACAACATTCCTATAAAATCCCCTTTTTTAAAAAAAATAAAAGCAGCAATCAGGACTTAAAGAGACTGCTCAGTATATTTAATTCATTTATATTTAATATTAATATATTATATTATTATATTACATTACATTACATTACTATATTATATTATATTATATTATATTATATTATATTATATTATATTATATTATATTATATTATATTATATTATATTATATTATATCATATCATATCATATCATATCATATTATATTACATTATATTATATAGATTAAACTATATATTAAAATATATAATGTTTATTGTATATTATAATATATAATATAGACTATATTAAAATATATTTTATTATAATAGTATGCCGTTAATATGTAATGTGTAACTAATTATATCATATACTAATTAATGTATATTATTCTATTTTTGTATGACTATATATTTAATATTATTTTATATAACTAATTATTTTAATCTGCTTTTATTCAGCAGTTTCCACTCTGGGAATATTAAACATGTTTTTTTTGGGAAGCCACTGAGGAGGAATCCCAGGAGGAAAAACTGATTTTCCAAGAGCCTGGGGGAAAGGAGAAAATTCCCTTGGTCCCACTGCAAAGCCAGGGCAAGGTCATGCCTAAATTCTTATTTTTTACAGGGAAAATGGGATTTTCCTAAATATCTAAAGTGCTAGAAAAATTAAAAATCAAATATGAGGCAACAGAAAAACCTACTTTGCTCTGCAGAGACCATGACTAGGGAAGAGTTTATCCTGAAATGAAGGAAGTGGGGGCTGGTTTATCCATGGAATTAATAAATTAGGTGAAATCTGTCTTTGTGTGCTTATGGAGAAAAATGTTCTTTTCTTACCTATAAAATCCTCCAAGCCACTGCTAACACAGACATGCAGCATCATCTAGCGACCACAGCAGGATAAGGCAGGAAAAATTTGGGAATGGGCTCCAATACCCACATTTAAAGCTGAGGATAAGATAAAACATTGGATTTTATTTCCTTGTTTCATCAAGGTTTTGTTCCAGCTTAAAATTAACACGTTCCTACAAAAACTCCACTCGATGGAAAATCTCTCTCCCTAAAAAAGCATTAAAAAAAAAAAGTTTCCCAGATCCCACACAATAAAAATGATCAAAATGGGAACGTGAAATTCTTGGAAATTGTTGCTGTATTAATAAAAAATCTGAATTTCACACCCTGCTTTTAAGCAGGTGTAAAATCATTGAGATCATGGTCCAGAATGAGAATTATTTGTGTCTTTATTTAAGGGTTCAGAAATTAGTCTAAAACCTGGTAAAAGCCAGGAAAAGAGCTATTGTAATTAACAATTCTATTTAACAATTGGTGTCTGCCCTGCCTGAGTGGTTGAAGTTCTACTTCAGCAGAATTATTTTTTCCTTATTTTTTTCACTTTTAAATGTTGCTTTTGTTTCATGGAAAAAGCCAACGAAGGCAGAACATTTCCATCTGCTTTTTTTTTAACCACTTCCATGCTCCAGCTGCTTCCCAGATGATTTTTATCAGGGAACCACGAGGCAAAATTCATAATTCCATGGGTAAACAAATTACAGGCAAAGAGAACAAAGTGGCAAATCTGGGGCTGTGGACATGAGCAAATTCAGATCTAAACCCCTGGGGGATAGTTTGGAATGTGATCCACAAATCTTGGAAAAATTCATCCCAGCCACAACTGGAAGGAAGTTTGAAGCAGAGTTGTCCTTCTTGGGTCCCACACCACATGGAGGACTTGGAGCTCAGGGAGGAATTCTGCAGGAATTGGGGGATTTGGGGCTTTGGGGGAGGTTTTGGTGGTGGGACTGGCAGTTTTCTTCATGCTCAATGATTTTTTTTTAGGGGTCTTTCCCAAATCTGTGGTTCTGTGATTCTCTAATTCAGCTGGGTTTGGACAGGAATCACCTCCCAAGGATGGCTCGTCCAGAAGGAACCTGGACACAGGGAGTGAGTCCTGAGGGGACAGAATTAAAATCACAAGGGGAAGGCAGAGGGAATCAGACCAGGAATAATAAAATCTGGATTTGGGTTGGGAGGGAATTTAAAGCTCATCCCATCCCTATGGGAATCCAGGGCTTCCCTCTGGCTGCCCTGGGACCCTGGCAGGGGTCAGGAACCCCCTGGACAGAGCCCCAGAGACACTGGCTGTGATCTCTGGCCATGGAAAAGAGTTTTCAATCTTACAGGATCAATTACCAGCTCTGAGGGTTTGATAGAAGCAATAATTAAGTGTGGCACGGGTGCAAAAGTAAAATTTTAGGATTGTCCAAAGGGGACAAGCTGGAGGAAATTGGGTGTGCCTTGTCCTTTTTCTCCTTCTTCATGCCCTCCATGTCTCACTGTGGTGTTGGCATTTTTCTGTTGGTTCAGGCTGGGGACACACTGTCCAACGTAGGTGACAGATATTGGCACGTTCTTGTAAATGCAGCCCAGGGAGTTTCTGGTATTGAATGTTTGTCACATCCCACTGAGGGCAGAGCCCCACACGCTGCCCTGCAGGACAGAGCTGGGCAGGGCAGCAGAACATGTGAGAGATCAACAGAATAAACAACCTGGAAACCAGCACAGACCAATTCTGGCTTCTGCTTTGGCAGGGGGCTGACAGACAGAGACTTTCTACAATCCTGGAACCATCAATAGCTCAGATTCTGGCACATTCCAACCCCCTGCCATGGCAGGGACACCTCCCACTGTCCCAGGCTGCTCCAGCCCCAGTGTCCAACCTGGCCTTGGGCACTGCCAGGGATCCAGGGGCAGCCACAGCTGTGCACCTTCCCAGGGAGGAAATTTTTCTTAATATCTGATCTAAACTTGGAATTTTTCACTTGGAAGCCATTCCCTGTGTGCTGCCCCTCCATGCCCTGGAAATTGTCTCTCTCCAGCTTTCCTGGGGCTCCTCCAGGCCCTGCCAGGCCACCCTGAGCTCAGCCCAAAGCTTCTCCTGTGCAGGTGAACAATCCCAGCTGTGCCAGCCTTTCCTGCCAGCAGAGCTGCTCCATCCCTCTGCTCATCCTGGCTCCCAAATCCCTCCATCCACCAAGGGTTTCATGCCAATTATCCTCCCTGATTTCCTCAAATGATGCTCCAAGAGTCTCAAGAGGTGAATTTTTAATCCCATTATTTCTTATTTTATGGGTAATTTTCCCTCCCAGCCCCATGGAACAACTCTTGAATAATTTCTGATCTCTTTAATTCCAGGTGACTGAAAGTTCCCATGAAAATTTGTCTGATTTTTTAAAGGAATTAATTTAAATTAGTAATGTTTTGGGGATTCAGGTTCTCCCAGTCTCCATAAATTCCTAAACGTGGGAAAGGAGATTTTTTTCAGGCATTTCTGTTATGATTTTGCCTGAAAATCACTCAAATCCAAAGGCTGATCTATCTGCCAGAACAGAAGAAACTCCAATTTTAGGGGAGCAGAAAGATTCCCCTGAGTAGCTAAACTATAAAAATGTAGACTCAGGGGAAAAAAAAAATAATAATTCAGATAAAAGAAGCATCTGATATATATGAATCTATTATTATAAACCTTTCTGTTAATCTACCTACTTAAATAATATGTCTGTCACAAAAAGCCATAATCTTCCACCCAGAAAATAAAAAAAAAAAAAAAAAAGAGTTAATTATTGTGATTTTTGAGGGCAGGAAGGTGAAACATCTCAAATTTTCCCAGCCAGATGCTCTCCTGACAACGTGAGGACACTCCCCACCCTTCCAAGCGCCGTTTTGTGTCCACATGTGCCAATTTTGGTTCTTTGAAAGCCTTCAGAAGTCAGGTTTAGCACACATGAGTGCAGCTGATGCCTTTGATTGAGGATATTGTTGTTGCTGAGCGCACACTCGTGTCACATTTGCTCATCTGAGAGCACCCTCGGAGGAGTTTTCTGCAGCACAGCCCTCTCCTGTTTGATTTTACACGTGTTTGTTCTCCTGAAAGGCTTTTAGCCCTCAGGTAAGGATTAGACAACGATTTGGCTGCCTTAAAAGACAGAAAAAAAAATAGATTCTGCTGTCATCCTCAGCAGCCAGAGGCCTCGTTGGTTTTTTGCCACACTGGGGGATGATGTTTCTTCCAGAGGATGAAAAACAGAATAATTTTGGTAAACTGAGGCAAGGAATCTCAGATTATGAGCAGCTGGAAGGGATCTGTTGGAATCCAAAGTGCAAGAAACTCTCAGAACTTTGGGCTTGGAAACCAAAGCTTAGAATTAAATCCAGGATTTGAGCTGGGACCTTGGAAAAGACTCCCAAACTTAGGTGCTGGAAGGGAGAATGTGGATTTGTAGCTTAATGCAGAGACACATTAAGCTAAGGAAAGTTTAGAGTTTTAGAGTTTAAGATAAAAAATAAAAGCAGTTCCAGAGGCAAACAAGGAGTTCAGAATGCAGCACTGTGGGTTTGTGTGCCAGAACATGACTGGCTAAGAGAGCTCAACTGTAACATAAGATGAAATATTTAAGGATTGGGTCAAAACCATAAATATCCTTGTTGGTGGTGTTTTTTGGTCAATAACTCCTTCAAAGGTCTTGCAACTGAGGGTCTCGGGACCTTCTGAACCATGCAGTGAAGATGTGAGCTGAACCCACCCTTCCTGCCTGTGCAGAAGATAAGAAAAAGAAACCACATCATCAAAAAAAAGTCAAGAGTCCTGTCTCAAATTCCTTCCAGAATTCCCCACAAGTGAATTACCACAGGATCCATGAGGATCACTGAGTCCAGCTCTTCAGGGTGTGGCCCAAACTGGGACCAGCCCCACAGCCCCGCAGTTCTTTGTGGGTCTCAGATTCAGTCAAAGAGAGAAATGAAGAGTTTCTATCCAGGCAGAAGCTTGGGAAAGAGCTGGAAAATAATGTAAATAATTCTTTATCTCTCTTGTTGTTCACATTGTTTGTAGTTAAGTTCTATCACTGTGCGTCAAGCACTCTGCACCAATGCTGTGGGTTGTTTTCACTTCAGAACAAATGGAGTTGGTCCTCACAAAACTCACTATAAAAGAGCGGAGTATTTTGAATAAATTGGGAGTTTTACTCTCAGCAGCCTTCTGAGTCAGAGTCTTCTCATTCCTGTCCTGCCTCGACAGCGACATTCTTAGCACCAGGCTCTCACTGGGATTTCCACCACAGTGCTGAGGGGAAACCTGAGACAGAATTCAAATTTAGGGTTCTCAACATGAGGAAGTTGTGCAGCTGTTGGAACAGGTCCAGAGGAGGCCATAAATTGATCCCAGGGCTGGAGCCCTTCTGGAGCCAGCCTGGGAGAGCTGGGAATGTTCAAGCTGGAGAGGAGAAGCTCCAGGGAGAGCTGGGAATGTTCAAGCTGGAGAGGAGAAGCTCCAGGGAGAGCTCAGAGCCCTGCCAGGGCCTGGAGGGACTCCAGGAGAGCTGCAGAGGGACTGGGGACAAGGATGGAGGGACAGGAGCCAGGGAATGGCTTCAAAGTAGGATTTGATGGAATATTAGGAAGCAATTCTTCCCTGGGAAGGTGGGCAGGGGCTGGGATGGAATTCCCAGATTCCCCTGGATCCCTGGCAGTGCCCAAGGCCAGGTTGGACACTGGGGCTGGAGCAGCCTGGCACAGTGGGAGGTGTCCCTGCCCAGGGCACTGGATGATTTTTATTGTCCTTTCCAATCTAAACTTTTCCATGAATTTATGATACTTTGACAGCAGCACAACCCCAGGCCTGGGATCTCTGCCTGAAGAGAATCAGGATTTGTGTGGAGGAAACCTGTCACTATAGGACAGGTGAAAGCACAACGTGAGCTACTGTTATTTGCAAGGTAAAGAAGAAGGTTTATTCTCTGACTCCAACTTTTATACTTTTCCAAAGGTGACAGTGGATTGGAGAGTGAATGGGCCACCTCTCCAAAGACATTGGATAAACTACTAGTATATTAAGTTTTTCTACTCTTATGAAGGAATGTAAAACAATATGTTGCTTATAGAAAATTGTGTGAGAATTTTTTTTAACAGAATGTAAACTTAGAAGGCTTTAGAAAATCTTAAGAATCAGGGCAACAGAAACCTGGCTAGGAAATGGCTCCCAGACAATTTGGACCTCCAACAGCAAAAAATGCAGGAGGAAATGTTCTCTGGTTGAAATCCCTGACATGCCAACAAATGGTGTTAGAGATTAATTCTGTGATAAGAGGAGTTAATGCCCAGGTTTTACCAGAAGTGTGTAAAGAAGAAATTAAACTTTTTTAGGGAACCAGGTGACTAAAAAAATGAAGCCCTCACTGTTGATCAAAGCATCAGCACAGAGCTGATCCTCAGGAGAAACCATCTGGTTTAAAAGCATTTGGTTTCAATATGGGGGAAAAAAAAAAAGAAAAAAAAAAAGAGAGAGCTTGGGCTACTGATCAACAGATCTGGCTTTCCTTCTGCTGTTTTATTAGGAATTATAGCAGAGAAAATCAGAAAAGCCAACAAAGAAAGCAGCAAGGAAGCACCAAACAGAAGCTGTGGCAGGGTGATGCAGAGAAAAAGCTGAAAGAGGGAACTTTTAATGCCAGTGCTGTCAGAAAAATCTGGAATCTGTTGCAAAGATGCTTCTCCTGCTTTATCCAAAGACATCAGACATTGATCCAAGCCTCTGTTTCAAACTGGAAACACCTGGTGGGGCTCAAACATCTGCCCAAATGCTTGAGGCTGAAAAGGGGACAACAGGGGGTTCTCACTCACTTTTGGGAGTCCTTATTTTCTTTTAATTGTTTCATAATTTAAAGCAATTTTCTGTTGCTGTAGGTGTTGTAATGAAAAGGTAGAGCTGAGTTTGGTGACAAAGGTGATCAGGGAGTCACCCTTGGTGCAGTCCCTGGGGCCTGCCAGGCTCCAAATGAGCTCAGCAGAGCCTCAGTCCATGATGTCCCATTTTTCCACCACAGTGGTCACAGTCTGATGTGTCATTGACAAAATTCGCAAAGTAAAAAATATTTAATTTCATTTTTTCCTCACCAAAAAGCAGGAGGAACCCACTGTGCCAAAGTCACTGGTTCTTCCACAAAGTTCAGCCACTTTTGGGTGACACGGCCTCGGCTGTGCTGAGTCCATTCAGCCTGGAATGGGATAAGGAATTCTCTGGTGATGTTGCCACATTTTACAGCTAATTATGCTGTTAATGATGATCTGCTGGATTGCTGCTGATGGGGGGGAAAGAAATCTCAAATAATTCAGCCTGGAAGGATCTGGGGAAGAAGGGGAAGTTTGAGGGAGTCCTCACTGCAGCCTTGCAGAACCTCAAAGGGGCTGTAAAAATGAGGCAGAGACAGGACAAAGGGCAAAATTTTTTTATTGGCCTTTTGTCAATTATTTTGCTTCTCTTTGCCAGGGTCAGGATTAAATGTGTGAGAGGGAATTTCTTGTTGGGACTCAGGTGTTTATCAGTTCTTGTCTCTGTCACAGCCTCACAAACCCTGAGTTCTGCAGCACTTCACTCCAACAAACTCAAAATGGAGCCCATCTCTCTCTCTGCAAGGCCTTTGAAGAATCAACTGTCCAATTAAGAAATGACACCTCAATTATTTCACTTTTAACCCAATACCCAACCACCCGTGCCCGCAATGGGACTTTTTTATCCAATTGCACAAAACCACCCAAACCCATGGAGAAGGAGGAGAAGGAGAAGGAGCAGCCTCCACCCTAAAACCTCCATCTTGCTTTATATCTATTCCTGCATTCTAAACCCTTCAACTCTGAGTTTCCACCCTGTGCTATCACACACTTCCATTCCAACTCCACACCTGTAATCTCAGTTTTATTATTGAATTTTGGAAGCTTCTCCACGGCCTCAGGTCAGTGCAGTGTTCTCCTGGGGGTCAGTGCCTGGCAGCACAGAAAGTCCAAAATTCTCAGCAGCCAGGGTTCCAACAGCCTTGGGCACTGCCAGGGATCCAGGGGATTCTCTGGGAATTCCATCCCAGCCTGGCCCTGCCCACCCTGCCAGGGAACAATTCCCAATTCCCATCTCCCATCCAGCCCTGCCCTCTGGCAGTGGGAGTCATTCCCTGTGTGCTGTCCCTCCATCCCTGGAAATTGTCTCTCTCCAGCTTTCCTGGGGCTCCTCCAGGCCCTGCCAGGCCACCCTGAGCTCAGCCCAAAGCTTCTCCTGTGCAGGTGAACAATCCCAGCTGTGCCAGCCTTTCCTGCCAGCAGAGCTGCTCCATCCCTCTGCTCATCCTGGAGCCTCCTCTGGGCTCTCTGCAGCAGCTCCAGCTCCTCCTGGGCTGGGATGCCAGGTTTGGCTGCAGTAGGAAGTGGGAATGTTCTTATTCACCTGAGTGGAGCTTTGGTAATGTCTGCAGATGACAGGAATTCACAGTGATTTCATATCATGCATTGGCACAGCTAAAAATTCCTGTATTTCCCCAATTAGCAGCCAACTCAACTCCCCAGAAATATTTTTATCCAATCACATCTCTTCTGGGACACCTCTGCTTTCGTAGTTTTTGTGATTTATTTTACTTCTGGGGCTTTTTTCTGCTCTGTGACTCAAACCCATAAACTGACTCCATGCTGGTGATAAAAGCTTTGGGCCGGAGGAATCCCACTGTCCTGGTGGATCTGCCTCCCAGACAGAACTTACGGGAAAAGATGAAAGAAGCACATTCCCATCCTTTCTTCCTCCCTGAGGAGAAAATATTCCTGGAGCCTTGCAAGAAGTGGGTGTCAACTCTTATGAAAATCTGATTATAATGATCTGGCAAGCTGCTATTATTGCTTACGTGAACAACACAAGACTGATGTGTAAACAAAACTGGACATTTTGATTTTTTAAACCAGGATTAGTTTTCAGTGATCAGAACTCTTGGCACAGAGAGCTCCAAACACCACCTCAGACATTTTTACTTTCCTTTCCTTTCTTAAGGCATCAAAATGAGATTTCATCATGCCAGCGCCGGGTAAACAAAGCCTTGAAACAGCACTTAGGACCCAGCCCTTGTTCAGTTCTAATCTCTTGAGCTTCTCGCTCTGTTTTGGCTGTCCTTAGGGAGATCAAGGTGTTCTTTTTCTGTGCCCTGTTTGTTTTCAGCATTCAGGTTCCAAACCCATCTCAAAGGTGAGATTTACTGTACCAAAACACCAGCTCAGCCTTGTTTGAGGGAGACAATGCAGGGAGTCTTTGTGCACTCTGCCAGTGACACATTAACCCTAATTTGGAGTTATTCCATGTGTTTATTTCAGAAGCCCAAATGTACAGATTTCCAAGAGCTGTCACAGTTCAATTGCTGTTTATTTTTTGTCTTCCTTTTTTTGGGGGGTTGCAGGGTCAGAGTTTCAGCTGCGCATTCAGACACAACATCAGAAAAATCACAGAATGGATTGGATTTCATCCATGAAGTAAAAGAAGACATTAAAAAGTCTTTAGTGGAGAACAAATTCATCCATTTTTCATCTTGTATCCAAAAAAATAAAAAGCTAAAAGCATCTCAGATCTGCAATGGGGAGTGAGGCCCAGCTCAGTGTCCCAGTTGGCAAACACCTGAAAACTGATGCCTCAAAAATTTCCTTTAAAACTAAAACCTGCCATCTTTTTTAATACCACAAGCCCTGGGAGAAGGGTAACACAAATTCAGATATTGCAGGGGCAGCAATTGACATTTGGCAGAATAAATTAATTCCTGCTTTTCTTCTGAGCCTCAGTTTTAAGCAGCTGGTGCTGGCCTGGAGGACAAGATCCCAAAATCCAGCGAGTCCATGTATACAAAAATAAAGTTGTCAGCCACTAAAGTGATGTGAAGAGGATGTGGGGTGAGAGGAATCTCGGAGGGAGGTTTGATTTTTATTTTTCTATTAAAAGCACAAAGCATTTTTGCCATAATTCTGTTATTTCTCACTGCGCTCTCGCTCTGAGTTTTTCCTCCTGGAATGATAAATTGCAAATAATTTTTTACTCCCGAGGTATTTCCAAAAAAAAAAAAAAAACTGACATTTAAAATCTGCATGCTTAGCAGGTCATTAATTACCTCATTTAAGAGCTGACAGGTCTCATGTCAGGCTCGACACTGTTTTTCAAGCTGTCACACCCACGCTCTGCCTAAAAGCTGTGGAGTACAAGCGTCATCATTTATAATGCAAAAAGGGGATCATTGATTATGCCCTGATTATTCATCATAATGCTTTCTTTCATGTCTACTTAATCATTGTGGGTTCTTGGAATATGCAAACCTTTCAGGCAAATCTTGCTGCGGAGCAATCCAAACAGAGCTCGGAGCTGACACCAGCTGGGCAAATAGGGCAAAAATAGGGAACAATGCAGGGTACGAACCCCACCTCTGCTGGGAAAAGGGGGGTTTGGGGTGGGGTCAGTGTTATAAATGAAAATTTGTCCAGACAAATTAATATGAAAAAATAAAATATTTATTTTGCATCAAATTCTATCTAGCCAGCCACAAGGAAAGAACAGAGCCGAGCCCGGGGTCGGCCCTGGGTGTGCCACAAGGAGTCAGCCCCAGCAGAGGTTTTCTCCCATTCTCACACACCTCCATCCTGGCACAAGTGGTTTTTATAGGGAAAATTCCACCTGAGGCCAAGATTTCAGCAGTCAGTCTTTTCTTCTATTCAGAGTCTATATGTTAATAAGATTTTCCTCTTTGGTGATGAGGGAGAACAATTCAGTGTCTGGAGTTTGTTGAATCTCTTGATGAAATTTATGTGAATTCAGGAACGCTGCATTCACATGGATCTGCCTGAGGATTTCCATGATTTCCATCTCGGGTTGTTCAGGTGATGACCAGCACCTGGGGTTCCTGTATCTCCCCAGCCATGGCCCATCCCCATCTCCTGGGGAGCTGCACCTTCTTACTTGGAAATCAGTTTCCAAAATACACCCGGTCTCACCTGTGAGGGTGGGAGAATCCTAATACAAAGGTGTATACTCTAACAAATATTCAATATCACATATAACATATTAGAAATTAGAATTATATCTACTACACATAACAGTCGGGGAGGAAGGATCTGTAGGATCTGCAGGGCTCTGAGAGTTGAGTTCCAGTGCTGGAGAAATTCCTGGCTCGGGGTCTGTGTTTGCTGTGATGACTTTGGGATGATTGTGGCAAACCCGGCCCTCCCCACACAGGGGATCAGCCAGCAAGAGTGAAAGGTTCAGGAAAAGAAAATTCCCAGCATTCACAGAATTCCCAAAATCATTTTCATTGTGGTTACAAAAGCCCTCCCAGCCCATGGAGTCCCAGCTGTGCCCACCTTGTCCCCAGCCCAGAGCACTCAGTGCCACCTCCAGGGGACACCTGCAGGGATGGGCACTGCAAAGCTCCCTGGGCAGCCCCTGCCAGGGCCTGAGCACCCTTTCCATGGGGAAATTGCTGCTGCTGTCCCAGCTGAGCCTGCCCTGGCCCAGCCTGAGGCCGTTCCCTCTCCTCCTGTCCCTGTTCCTGGAGCAGAGCCCGACCCCCCGGCTGTCCCCTCCTGGCAGGAGCTGTGAGAGCCACAAGGTCCCCCTGAGCCTCCTCTTCTCTCTTCCCTCCTCCTTTTCTCTTATCTTTTGTTATCTCTAGACATAACAGTGAGGTCAGACAATGATTTCCACCAAAAAATTCCTTTCATCACTCTTAAGATATCATTTCTAGGAAAAGCTGATGGGGCAGCAAAGTCTATCTGTATTTGACCTCCAATGAAAAGGATTTTATTCCACTAAGGATTTCAGGGGTGGACAGTGGACAACACCTTCCTGGAACCCTGTGGATGTTCTGGTTCTGGGGGCTGTTGCTGCTGCCAGACTGATTTGTCGAGGCACTCACGCTCCCCACTGGTGCACACCAAGGACAGGGGACTGGCAGTGCCACCAGCAGTGTCACCAGTGTCACAGCCCATTCCCACCACTTTGGGCTCACACTGATCCCAGAGCATCAAGCCCTGGAGCAAAGCAGAAGCTGCCTCCGAAATGAGATCCACTGTGCTTAGAGCTCCACCTTTGCTCTGTGAATGTTCTCGTGGGAACCCAGGGCATTGGGAATATTTCTCTGTCTGCTCTGGGCTGTCCTGACCCCCAGGGCAGCTCTGACTTTGCCCCTCATTCATGGAGAAAACTCCCAAAGCCTCAAGGTAAACCAGAAACCACAAAAGTGTGAAATGGATTGTAGAGATTGTAGAGAGTAGTGGAGTGTGTCAAATGTGTGAGAAATTTAGTGTTTAGGATTTTTAGTATGTTATAGATGGGTTCAAAATGGAGGATACAGGATGTTGTCTTGAGTTCCTTTCTTCTTCTTCCTTCTTCTTCTTGGGTTTAGGTGGTATCTTGTAATTGAGTAGAAAAATCCTCATTTTGGATCTTTAGGGGTCAGTTATTGGGTTAGAAAGGAAAATAATTTAGGTGTCATTTCTTAATTGTGTGGCTTAGTTTTTGATTAGGTTTAAAAGGCCTTGTAACAGGAGGTTTTTGGCCATTTTTGTGCTGTTTTTCCTGCACACAGAGCCCGGTGCAGACAGTGTGCTGAAGTTTTGATAAGGTAACAATAAACAGAAGCTGAAGACAGAAAAAGTCCAAATTGTCTCTGGTTCCTGACACAGAACTGCTCCAGGAGGGTCTGGACTTGCTCAAATCCAGGGAGTTGCCCAGCTTCGGGCCCACATGTTCTCAGGAGAAAGCTCAAACCTGAAAATATGAATCAGTGAGAGGAGCAGAGCCTGAGGGCCCAAGTGCTTTGGGGAAGAGGCTTGAGGAGCCTGGATTTCTCCATCTAAAGAAGGGTGTGAGGGCATCTCCAGACTCTGGCTCCAGCAGTGCTTCAGCCAGCAGAGGTGGAATTCACAGAATCACAGAAGGAAATCGATTGGAAAAGACCTTTGAGGTCATCAAGTCCAATCTGTGACCTAACGTAACACCTCCTCATCAGCTGAACTGAGTGCCACGTCCAGGCTTCCTTTAAACACATCCAGGGATGGTGACTCCAGCACCTCCCATTGCCCGAGGAATTATCCAAAGAATTCCCAGAATTCCCAGAATCACTGGGTTGGAAGAGACCTTCAAGATCATCAACCCAGCCCCAGCACCTCAACCCAGCCCTGGCACCCAGTGCCACATCCAGGCTTTGTTAAACACACCCAGGGGTGGTGACTCCACCACCTCCCCAGGCAGCAATTCCAGAACTTCATCACCATTTCTGTAAAAACTTTTCCCTGATATCCAACCTGTATTTCCCTTGATAATTCCCTTGGAATTGTCCCCAGGGGAGCTCTGTTTCTCCTGGTAAAACCTTCTTGCTTTTCACCCCTGTGAGAAGGGAGCTCGGGCTGTTTGGCAGATGGATAACAAAGTTCTTGGAAAGGCAGAGCATTGTTCTGTGGGATCCTGTGGATTTTGGGATCACTGTGTGGTGCCCAAAGCACGGGTGGCACCTTCCCTCTGCTGTGGGAGGCAAAGAGGGAGGGGGGATTTGCAGTTTTGATCCTATAGGTGACCTTGTCACCTCAGGCAGGTCCAAAAATGGCACCTCCAAGGGTAGTAAAAGACATTTATGATTTTAAAATATTCTGAAACATCTGCTGTACCTTTACTAAAATAATGGCATATTTCAAACCATCTTCTTTTTCCTAAACAAGCCACAGCATCAGGGGGGGTTCAGATTAGATTAGATTAGATTAGATAATTTATTTTTTTTTAAATCCCTTGCAAAGTGGTCAGGCCTTGGGATGAGCTGCCCAGGGAGCTTCGGAGTCACTGTGGGAGTGTTCAGGAGGAGTCTGGATGTGACACTTGGGGACAGCATTTGAGGTGATGCTGGTGGGATCATGTAAAATTTATATTTATTCTTTGAATAAAACCTGCTTACAGAAAGAAATATTCATCTACAATACATTTATTTTTCCATGGGTAATTCTACAGTCCTCAGAATGGAGTTTTCCAAGGAAAATACTAAATACTAAAATACTAAATACTAAAATGCTGCACAAAATCCATGGGAAAAAAAAATCAGGGATCTGAACAGTGCCCAGTTTTCTGCCTGACCAACTAATCTCTTCCTCCTTTGCAAAATGCAACCTTGGGGACAAAGGGAAGCTGCTGAGCAGTGTCCAAAAACCTGCAGGCTGAGAAAACTCCCACCTTTAAACCCTGAAGTTCCTGAAGCAGTGTCAATGTTGAGATTAAAACTGAGAAAAGGTGTGAAAGTTCATAATGGCAGAACAAGTAACGCTGATAACATTATCTGTGAGGTTAATTAATGCATAATCATTCCTGGGAAGCCTTTTCCTTTTGTCCCAGAGCGGGGTTGTTTGCCAAGCAAACTGCCAGGAGATGTGTGAACCACCTACAGCAAATGTTCCTACAATGAAATG
This sequence comes from Lonchura striata, assembly GCF_050655825.1. Classification (NCBI taxonomy): domain Eukaryota; kingdom Metazoa; phylum Chordata; class Aves; order Passeriformes; family Estrildidae; genus Lonchura; species Lonchura striata. Next base: position 116,913,104 of record NC_140703.1, on the reverse strand, counting down.
CTCAGCAGTGAGTGGGGATGTTTGCTCAGGTTTGATTTCCACCACCTGTGCTGGGTTTACCAAGCGGGCTGGGAGCCCTCCCTATCTTTTGTGCTTCCAGCTTTTGTTGCCCAACAACCACAGCTCCTTCCCAAGTGTGGGAATGGAAATGGGCCCGGCTGGTTTCTCCCTCTGCCTGAAGCTCAGGGAAAAGCAAAGGGAGAGTGGAAAGGAGACTCCCTGCCTTTGAACTGATGGGTGCCGTGGTTTGGGAGCGGGTGTGGAACAGGAGATTTTGGGATTCTGGAATCATCAGGGTGGGAAGAGCCCCTCAGGATCACCCAGTGCCACCCCAGCCCCACCAGCATCACCCAAACCCTGTCCCCAAGGGCACATCCAGAATGGTGCTCTAAAGCTCAGCTGAACTTCATCTCGTCCCTTTGGCTTTGTAGGAACCTGACCTTCGGCTGGGAGGGACCATCCTGGAGACTCCTCACAGCCCTCAAGGTGCTGAGTCTGGCAGCTGATGAATTGTGAGTTGGAGCACCCTGGAGATCCATTTGGTGCATGTGCAGGTGCCTTTGCTTTGATTGCATGGAATCACCAGGGTGGGAAGAGCCCCTCAGGATCACCCAGAGCCACCCCAGCCCCACCAGCATCACCCAATCCCTGTCCCCAAGGGCACATCCAGACTCCTCGGGGACAATTCCAGTGACTCCAAACCTCCCTGGGCAGCTCATCCCAAGGCCTGACCACTCTGCCAGGGAAATTTTCTTTCCCCATCTCCAACCTGAGCCTCCCCTGGTGCCATTTGAGGCCATTTCCTCTCCTCCTGTCCCTGTTCCCTGGAGCAGACCCCAACCCCCCTCACTGCCCTTCCTGTCAGGGGATCCTACCCATATTTTTTTTTTTTTCTATTCCCTCTGAGGGGCAGTGCACCCTTTTTTATTGTCATTTTAAATGTGGTATTTACCAGGGCACATTCAAAACAAACACACCCTCCCTCCTTTGTCCGCCCAATTCTCTGTACCTGCCATGATATAAAACAGGATAAAGAATTGGCTGTAGCTGATGGTGGGGCAAATCAGTGCTGGGGTTAAGGTGAGAGCTGCTGCTCTGCTGCTCAAGTTTTCTTTGAGCTTCTGGTATTTATTTAAGAGGTAACAGGTAACCAGACAATCTTCTAAAGGTTCAGAATAGAGATTAGAAATAAAATTTCCCTGGCAGAGTGCTCAGGCCTTGGGATGAGCTCCCAGGGAGCTTTGGAGTCACTGGAATTGACCCAGAGGAGTCTGGATGTGGCCTTGGGGTGATGCTGGTGGCACTGGATGGTCCTGAGGGGCTCTTGCCACCTTGATATCTCTGTAATTCTGTGTGATTCTCCCAGGATTATCTCACTTGTAAACACAAATTAATCCCCATCCTGATGAGTCAGAGATCCAGCTCCCTACTCCAGGGCAGCTCCTGCTGCCCAAACAAATCCTGCTGCCCCTTTGCAATCTCTTAATGAGTTTCTGGCTGTCAGCTCAACACCAGAACTGCACGGGTGTTCCTGACCCCATTCCCTGACTTCACCTGATGTTCTCCTCAGCACTGGTGTCAGAACTCAAAATGTCCCTCAGACATTTTTGGATGTTCTGGGTCCAGGTCAGAAGCATTTGAGACCCTGGCAGGCAGCTGCAAACAGCTGGGATTTTGGGTTTGAACCATGGAATGATTTACCAACCTTACAGGAAGAACAAGAAGTCACAAAAGTTTAGATATTAGAGTAGAAGTAGTCACAAAGTAGAGGGAAGAATTTTTGAGTGCTGTACAGGGGGGTTTTGGTCTTGTACATGGGGGTCAGAGGTTTTAAGATGGATTTGGGATTTGGGCCTGCCCTGTCCTCCCTCTTTCTCCTTCCTCACCTCCATGTTCTTGGTGATGTTGGCACTCACAGATTGGTTTAGAGTAGAAAGGCACCATTTAATATAGGTAATAGGCATTGGGGAAAAACTGTAACCATGTAACACGTAATGTACCATATAAAAGATAGAAAAACACCATTTAATATAGGTAATGGGCATTGGGGAAAACTGTAAACATGTAACGTGTAATGTACCATATAAAAGATAGAAAATCACAATTTAATATAGGTAATAGGCATTGGGGACAAACTGCAAACATGTAACACGTAATGTACCAGATAAAAGAGAGCAGCAGCCCTGGGCGGGGAGAGAGGAGAAGGAGAAGGAGAAGGAGAAGGAGAAGGAGAAGGAGAAGGAGAAGGAGAAGGAGAAGGAGAAGGAGAAGGAGAAGGAGAAGGAGGAGAAAGAGGAGAAGAAGAAGGAGAAGGAGAAGGAAAAAGAAGAAGAAGATGAAGAAGAATATGAAGAAGAAGAAGACGAAGAAGAAGAAGAAGTCAGAGAGGATGTCAGGGTGTGTGTGTGCCTCTGCCTGAGCTGTGAGCAAACCACAGCAGCAGAGAAGAAAATCTTTTAGATAACTTGCAATAAACTGCCTTGAGATTGAACAACAAGAGACTGCTGAGCCTTTCTTTGGAAGCTCGGGTTGGGGGAGATTTTTCCACCACACGGAGCCACCCTGACCTAGAGGTGAGCTCCAGCACAGCTCTCCACAGCTGCCCTGGGAAGGAGGATGTCCCACCCAGGCACCCCTTCCTCAGCCAGGGTGGCAGCTGCTCCACGTGCAGAGCTGATAGCTGAGGACACGTGTGATCGTCCACTGCAGAAATCCTCCACATGTCATCAAAGATCTTATCATCAAGGAGGTTTTTGCTCTTCGGAGTGGAAGCCTGCAGTTGTCTTCAAATATTCAGGAGGCAGTTGTCTTCAAATATTCCCTGCTGCCCACATTCCTGCAGACGGAGTGGAAACAGATGGAAACTCAGGAAGAGAAGCTCTGACCAGAGTGGCTTTTCCTCATCCTGACACATGTTCAGCATGGTGCTCTGCAGGCTTGAAACACTGGGTGGGCCACAGGAGTGGCTGCTGCTACTTCAAAGGTTGGTCAGGGCTTTTGTTTCTTTCAGCTCGGGCTGAAGAAGTTCAGGTTTTACAGCACCAAGGTCAGAGCTGCTGTCAGTGACAGCCTGAATAGCACAGCACCTTCTCACACACAGGACAGAAAAGGGCATCAGAGCCCTGCTTAAAAGCAGAGAATTGCAGAGTTATCAGGGTTAGAAGAGTCCTTTGGGATGATTCAGTCCCACCCAGCCCCACCAGCATCACCCCAACCCTGTCCCCAAGGCCACATCCAGACTCCTCGGGGACAATTCCAGTGACTCCAAAGCTCCCTGGGAGCTCATCCCAAGGCCTGACCACTCTGCCAGGGAAATTTTCTTTCCCAGTCTCCAACCTGAGCCTCCCCTGGTGCCATTTGAGGCCGTTCCCTCTCCTCCTGTCCCTGTTCCTGGAGCAGAGCCCGACCCCCCGGCTGTCCCCTCCTGGCAGGAGCTGTGAGAGCCACAAGGTCCCCCTGAGCCTCCTTTGCTCCAGGCTCAGCCCCTTCCCAGCTCCCTCAGGAGTTTTCCAAACCCTTCCCAACTCCGTTCCCTGCCCTGGACACGCTCCAGCCCCTCCAGGTCTCTCCTGCAGGACCAGAACTGGGCACAGCCCTGGAGGGGCCTCTCCGAGCCAGCCCAGAGGGACAATCCCTGCCCTGCTCCTGCTGGACACACAATTCCTCATCCAGCCCAGCTGGATTAACCCTGCAGTGCTCAATGCCAGGTGAATATCCAGAGTGCCCAAATCCTCCAGAATTCACAGTAAAACCTCTCACAGAATGAAGATGTCCTGGAAAAGCCAAAAAAACCCCAACACTGAAGTGGTTGGTTTGTGATTCACGCAGAGCTCCAGGCACACACAACATGAAAATGCATTGGAATTATGGAATGATTGAGTTGGAAAAACCCTCCAAGACCATTGAGTCCAACCATTCCCCAGCACTGCCAGGCCACCACTAACCCATGTCCCAAGTACCACATCTGCACAGCTTTAAATCCCTCCAGGAATGGTGATTCCACCACTTCCCCAGGCTGGATAACCCTTCCTCACCTGGCACTTGAGCCAGGTTGGACAAGGCAGTGTGAGGCTCAAGGCACCATCTGCAAATCCATGAGACCACGAATATCCCAAATATCTGGGAAAGGACCAGCATCCCAGAGCTGTGCTGAAGGATGCTCTATATATATTTCCTAAAATATCCAGGTAAATTTTCAGAAAAGTCTCAACACACATCCCCTGTCTTATTCTCTTGATACAAATATCTATAAATCAATCAGAACTGTAATAAAAATTATCCTTACAGAGAAAAAGCTGTAAAACTCCCATCTTTAAGACATTTCTTTGGCTCTGTAGCAATGTTGGGAGAATTACAGATGATATCACTTTTGGTTTGTGTTCTCCAAGGTGCCCAAGGCAATCAGGCATTTGAAATGTTGATTTTCTTTGGGCACACTTTTGAAAACTCCAGCTGTTTGGGTTTTTTTTTTTCCAAGCTGATACATCCCCCCTGGGAAAATATTCCAACATAGATTTGCAGCTCCTTGACACCTCCCAGTGAGAGCCAAGGAGTTGTTTTAATTCCTCTGCAGGAGTGTATCAGCACTGAGGTTTTCGTGGTGAGCTGGGAGAGGAGTTAACAGCGCCACGAAACCTCAGTTGTTTTATCCCAACACGGCTGTGGTTTGGTCTTCAAACAAACCCAAAGATAAGGAAATATCTGCTGTGACCCTTTCTTGCATCATGGATATTTGATGAGAGCAAACAGCGCTGTGTAATGGGTGATTCACACCCCGCTGCTGCACCACAAAAGGGGTTCCAAGGGCTCTTATCCCTCCCCAAAAGGCAATGGAATGAGCTGCCCAAGGAGGTGGTGGTGATGCCTCAGGTTCTAGATTTTTAGAGGTTTTTTTGAGCTTTTTTTGGAGTTTTTAGGATTCTGTGCTGCTTTAGTGTGCAATTCTGAGCCTCACATGATGGGATGCTGAGCTCTGTGCACAGAGCAGAGACAAAACAATTCCTGCTCCAGCTGGGCACCAAGGACAAATGATCCAAACCTCAGCCCAGGAGCACAAACACCGTGGGCTGGAGAGAGAAAAACAAGCAGGGTGGGACTGATGGGCTGGAGCTGGAATGGGACAATGAACTCCAAGGTGCCAATGGAGCAGAACTGATCCCAGGGAGAGCCCCGGGAGCGCTCGTGCATTTTGGGACCATTTTGGGTCATTTGGGTGCAGCCCTGGCTGGGCTCTGGTGCTGCCCAAGGTGCATCCATGGAGGAGATCCTTGAATAAATCCTTGCTTTATTTTGGAATTCTGCCCAGCCTCTGCTCTAGGGCAGCCTGCACAGGGCATCAGTGGAGTCACTGTCTGGGAGCGTTCCAGAGGTGTTTGGATGTGGCCCCTGGGGACAGGGTTTGGGATGATGATGATGATGATGGTGGCACTGGATGATGCTGAAGGATCCTCCCATTGATTTTGGGATCTCCTTACAGCCATAAGAGCATCCAGAGGACCCTGTGCTGCAATTCTCACAGTGAATTCCTCATGAAAAACCTGGGAAAAGTCAGATTTCCTGATCTTATTCCCTGCTTAGCTCCCTCTCTGTCTCCCCAGTTACAATCCCATATTTGATGATTTGGTTTTACCTTAAAACAACACCAGGACAACACAAAGAGGAGGATTTTATTTCAGAGAAATTTCAAAAGGATCCTGGGAAGAGCAGGAAAAGGCACAAACCCCCATTCACGTCACGAATCACACAAGTCCAAACCCAAAAACAATTGCAATATTTCTCAATTCCCTCCAGAGCTGACATTTAAAGCTCATGTACATTTCCTGCAAGCCTCACAAGAGATTCTTAAAAATAGTTTTGGCTGCAGATAAGTGGTGAAGCACCAAATCCAAGCCGTGCACACCAAGAATTTTAACCCAAATATTCATTAGCCTTTACTCTTTAAAAAAAACCTAAATTAAGGAATAAAAAATCTGTGTATGATGCACACTGAGCCACATCTGGAAGATTATAAGGGAGAAATAAAACAGCACTTGGTTTTGAGATGGATGATTGGTATCTTAAGGTCCCAAAATGCCACTAAAATCCACTAAACAAGTAATGTTTTACTTTTAAACCCTGTTAAGTTTTAAATTATGTGCAGTTGAAGGAGTGGGACACAGTGCCAGTCCTTTTCCCTTAAAAACTCCTCATGACTAAGTCAAATTTGCAAACCCAGCAAGGATTTACCCAAGAAAGGCTCCTTAAGACTGAAATAATAAAAGTGTTGAGCAGTTGTTAAGCCTGGCCTTAAGTCATGAACTCAGAGAGTTTAGGCCAGACCCAGGGATTTGTACAGGGTAACTCCCTGGGAGGGTGGGGAGGCCCTGGCACAGGATTCCCAGAGAAATTGTGGATATCCCTGTTGTAAATTCAGGCGAACCCAATGGGAAGAAATGCTGATGTCTGACTCCATTCAGAAGGCTGAATGATTTCTTTATTATAACTATGCTAAAATACATTAATATACTATATAAAAAGGAAGATACTAAAACTACATCCTACTTTATCTCTCACACAACTCGTGACCCTCTCTGAGTCCAGCCCCAGGTGGGTTGGATTGGCCATCAGCTCAAACAATCCTCACCAGAATCCAACCAAGCAACACCCCAGGGAAACAATTCTCCAAACACATCCCACATGGGAAAAACAAGGAGCAGAAACAGAAATTGTTTTCTCTTTCTTCTCTCTGTGCTCCTCTATGAAAAATCCTGAGAGGGAGAGAAATGTGCTTGCCACATATCCCCTCCCTGGAAGAGTCCAAGGCCAGGCTGGACAGGGCTTGGAGCAGCCTGGGACAGTGGCAGGTGTCCCTGCCCATGGCAATGAGATGATTTTAATGTCCTTTCCAACCCAAACCACTCCATGCTTCTCTCTCACGGTCAGGAAGTGGAAATCCCACCCGATTTGTGGCTGCCAGGCACATCCACACCCCTTTGGTGGGGACAGAACTCGAAGGGAGCGAGAGGCAGAAGCATGAGGGCTGAGGAAACCATCGCCTGGCAGCTTCCCAAACCAGAGAGAGAAAGAGCAATTCCGTGTGGGAACGGAGAGAAGCCATGCCAGGGTCCAGCCAGCACGCAGGCTCCAGGGAAAAGCCTAAACCAGAGAACAAAGCCGTGCTCTTGTCCCAGTTTGCATCCAGACCATTGGCGCTGTCCTTGTCCCGACCCTTTTTGGAAAAAGTTTCTCCTTTTGGCCTCCAGGACATCTTGAGGCAATAAAGCTCCACGAACCGATTCCACACTGCTGGGAAAAGCTCTTCCCTTTTGTTTTTTGGCTTTATAATCCCACCAGGCACCCCCTACTGCTTGTGTTTTGGGAAAGAAGATTTCGGCTTTCCCTCTCTGCCTTCTCCGTGCTATTCAGGATTTTATAGGCGCCCATCATGACCCTTTCCTGCCCCATTTCTCCATTTTCCCAAACTTAAGGGAATGTCTATGTTTTATCTTAATTTCTGCAGGGATCACTTCAATCTCTGGTCTTTTCTTTAGTTCTGCTGGATTCGAGAAGTGATGCCCAAAGCAGTGTGTGTTATTTATATTTATATTTATATTTATATTTATATTTATATTTATATTTATATTTATATTTATATTTATATTTATATTTATATTTATATTTATATTTATATTTATATTTATATTTATATTTATATTTATAATGATATGATATGATGTGATGTGATATGATATGATATGATATGATATGATATGATATTATATTATATTATATTATATTATATTATATTATATTATATTATATTATAGTATAGTATAGTATATTAGTATATTATAGTATATTATTGTATATTATTGTATATTATTGTATAGTATATTATATTATTGTATATTATATTATTGTATATAATACAATTGTATTTCATTATATTACATTACATTATATTATATTATTCCTATATTATGTTATAGCATAATGTATATCTATTCTAAACTATTCAATTATATTTCTATGTTATGTTATATATATATAAATATATATAGATATGTTATGTTATATATATTAAAAATATATATATTATTTCATTTATATTATTTTTTATTTATATTATTTTATTATTTCATATTATTTATATTATTTATATTATTTTATTAATATTTATTAATATTATTTATATTTATATTTATATTTATATTTATATTTATATTTATATTTATATTTATATATTTTTATATATTATATATATGTTTATTATATTTATATATATTTATTATATTATATTACATTACATTACATTATATTATTGTATATAACACAATTTTATTACATTATATTAAATTACATTATATTATATTATTCCTATATTATGTTATATCATAACTTATATCTATTATAAACTATTCAACTCTATTTCTATCTTATGCTATATCATCATGTATTTATATTTATTTATCATGTATTTATATTTATTTGCATTCATCATGTATTTATATTTTTTTAATATAATGTATTTATATTTATTTATTCTATTCTATCATACCGTATTCTATTTTATTCTATTCTATTCTACTCTATTCTATTCTATTATTCCTGTCTTAAAGGACATACATCCATGAGTTATAAAGGCCACAAAAATGCTCTGTTCATTCAGTTTTGGCTCTGAACCAGCATTTTCACCAACCACAACCCAACTGTCCCAAGGTGACACCTGTACCCTGCAGGCAGCTAAATCCCCAAATTAAATTTGCCAGCGAACTGCAGAGTGGCTCAGGTGGAGCATAAATCAGTAATGGGGTAAATCCACTCCCGAAGAAAAGCTGGAATATGGCCAGGGCCTCTGGGATGGACCAGGACAGGCTGAGCCATGGGATGAGGCCACCACAACCCCATGGAGCTCCAGGCTGGGCAGAGGGGCTGGAGAGCTGGAAAAGGCCCTGGGGGTGCTGTGCCAGGGGCTGGACACGAGCCCAGGGGTGCTCAGGTAGGCAAGAGGCTGCTGGCAGCTGGGCTGGATGAGGAATTGTGTGTCCAGCAGGAGCAGGGCAGGGATTGTCCCTCTGGGCTGGCTCGGAGAGGCCCCTCCAGGGCTGTGCCCAGTTCTGGTCCTGCAGGAGAGACCTGGAGGGGCTGGAGCGTGTCCAGGGCAGGGAACAGAGCTGGGAAGGGGCTGGAGAATTCCTGAGGGAGCTGGGAAGGGAATGGAGAGTTCCTGAGGGAGCTGGGAAGGGACTGGAGAGTTCCTGAGGGAGCTGGGAAGGGAATGGAGAGTTCCTGAGGGAGCTGGGAAGGGGCTGGAGAGTTCCTGAGGGAGCTGGGAAGGGGCTGAGCCTGGAGCAAAGGAGGCTCAGGGGGACCTTGTGGCTCTCACAGCTCCTGCCAGGAGGGGACAGCCGGGGGGTCAGGCTCTGCTCCAGGAACAGGGACAGGAGGAGAGGGAACGGCCTCAGGCTGGGCCAGGGCAGGCTCAGCTGGGACAGCAGCAGCAATTTCCCCATGGAAAGGGTGCTCAGGCCCTGGCAGGGGCTGCCCAGGGAGCTTTGGAGTGCCCATCCCTGCAGGTGTCCCCTGGAGGTGGCACTGAGTGCTCTGGGCTGGGGACAAGGTGGGCATGGGGCCCAGCTGGGACTCAACGACCTTGGAAATCTTTCCCAACATCTGAGATTCTGGGATTCTCTGATCTGCTGGATGCTCCAACATCTCCATGGGTGTCTGGGCTTCTCTTGCCTTTTCTCTGACCACACAGCCCTGCACAAAGTCATTATAAAGTGACACTCTGTGGGGTCTGGCATTCCTTCTGGTGGAAACACTTTTTTAATAAAATCCTGATCATTTCTCACCCACATCACTGAGTTCTCAGCTCCTCATGTCAGCAGAAGGGAGAAAAACAAAGGGGTTATTGTGCACTTAATGTTCTGCCGATTGGTGACAAAAATAAAGCAAAACATCCCTGAATACTCTTAATAAGATTTACAAGAAAACAGCAGTAACTGCTGCAGGATAATCACTAAACAGGCCCCACAAAGCTTTTGACTGTCAGGGTTTGCCTTTAATTTTCCCCACAATCTCACATGGTTTTGTTCACTAATTGTGCCGTTGGCTTAGCAGTCTCTGATGTGGAATTAATTTAGGAACTGTGAAAAAGTGACAATCAACAGAGTCATGGCAGATGTGGCCCAACAGCCACAAAAAAATAGAAAAAACTCTCATATTGTTGAATTCTGCACTGTGTTATTGCACCAAGGTGTTCCATAGGCAGCAAAATTAATAAATTCCCCTTTCCAAGGGGTCTGAATTGGCCAGATCCATTGAGATGGGGTTTGGTGTCTCCCACCATGTCCCAAGGGAAAGGAGGAGAGGAAATGGCCTCAAGTGGCACCAGGGGAGGCTCAGGTTGGAGATGGGGAAAGAAAATTTCCCTGGCACAGTGGTCAGGCTTTGGGATGAGCTGCCCAGGGATCTTTGGAGTCACTGGAATTGTCCCCGAGGAGTCTGGATGTGGCCTTGGGGACAGGGTTGGGGTGATGTTGGTGGGGCTGGGGTGGCACTGGGTGATGCTGAAAGTTTCTTTCACTTTGATGATTCTGTGCCATTCCCAAGAGTCTGGAGAAAAGAAGGCTCCAGGGAGAGCTCAGAGCCCTGCCAGGGCCTGGAGGGGCTCCAGGAGAGCTGCAGAGGGGCTGGGGACAAGGATGGAGGGACAGGAGCCAGGGAATGGCTCCCACTGCCAGAGGGCAGGGCTGGATGGGAGATTGGGAAGGAATTCTTCCCCATGAGGGTGGGAAGGGGCTGGGATGGAATTCCCAAAGCAGCTGTGGCTGCTGGAGGTGTCCCAGGCCAGGCTGGACATGGGGCTTGGAGCAGCCTGGGACAGTGGGAGGTGTCCCTGCCCATGGCACTGGGATGGGCTTTGAGGTTCCTTCCAGCCCAAACCATCCCATGATTCCACAATTCCGTGCAGCTCTGCAGTTGTGATCCACAGGGTTAATGTAACCTTCTGTCTTGTCCTTTATCTGGGTGACCAAAAATCTCAGGGGCAGAGGTGACCAGGGCAGTGCCACATTCGTACAACTGCAGTAGGGAAAAGCTGATTTATGGCACGGGAATCTCAGAGCAGGACAGCACTTAGGAAGGAGCCACCAGAAGAAATCCACGTTTAAATACAAACCCAGCTGAAATGCAATAGCCACAGCTATCACTGAGACAATCTGCCACTTGCCAACGAGAAAACCACAATAAATGGCTAATAAAAATCGACCTCTGTGAAGCACAAAAAGAAAATGTACATTACTGTTATGTTGTGGTTAATTCCCAGACAATACTGCAAAATGAGGGTGAAGTGCTACTTCCTGTCACTGAAAGGCAGAGAAACCCAAACAGGGAGAATTCCTCAGGCTGAGGAATGCAGACATACATCATGTCTGCAGGAATCATAAAAAGATCAAATGCAATATTTTCTTTCAGTGCAGACAACAGCTTTGAGATTTTTCCATCCAGACAGCCTCGAAAAGCGCCTCCAGCGCTTGCCAATTACTCCTGACAAAGACCATTTGGTAGTGAGTGATGTTTTAAGTGAAATAAAGCAGTGGAGAAAAGTGAACATGATGAAAGGGTTCTTTGCCTCCCTCTGAAGTGACTGGAAGTTCTGTACTCACTGGGTTGGGCTCGCTCTTCCTGCCGGTGACAAATCCTGACAAATCCCGCGGGACGCGAGCGGGGAGGCCAAGTTTGTTCGACAGGAATAGGAAAGGAACTGGTTTTCATGTTCTGTTAAGCATCCAGAGAGTTTCTGGGCTATAAACAAAGTGGGACTTGCTGGGACTTCTGTTCCACATCATTCCTCAGCAATTTCAGGGCGTTAATGGAGGGAATGATTCCCCAGTGTTGAAGTGGGCAGAGGGCAAAAGAGGCTGGAGCTTTCTGCCATCGGCACTTGATTTATGAATCAGCTGCAACCAGTAAGAACCAGGATATTGCGTATTTTTAAATTATTTATTAATCATGGAGAGCTTCAAGACAGGTAAAAATAACTCAGGCCCTCCAACTGTGTTTAAAGAATGATTGAAGTAACTCACTGTTAGTTCTCTCTTGACTTTTCTCCTTTTAGACAGAGCATTTGGGTCCATTTAGCTGCACATTTTTATCTCAGCTGTCAGGAGTGTTTGTCTCAGTCCTGTGTCCTCTTTGCTGTCTGCTGGGCCCACAGAGCATCACAACCCTGCTGCCCCTAGAACACCAAATTAGCAGAAATTTGTCTCTTCCTCCCAAGGGGAGCAGCATCTTTTTGTAACACAACCCAACAGCAGCAGCTGCTGTGTGAATTATCCAAGGAACGCTCCCGTTTCCCCCTCCTTGACACTCAACAGTTGCATTTTGTTGTTGACTTAGATCCAAATCTTGAACCAGTGGGGAAGCTCCAGAGAATTTGGGTGCATTAAAAACATTTTTCACGCTGTTTCATTTTGCAGGGGTCTGGGGTTTTGGGGTTTTTTTCACAATTCTCTGCCCATTTTCTCTAACAAAAACATTTTATTTGGAAATCAGCAATGTTTAACCATTCGGTTTTTTCAGTGCAGTTTCTCTCTTCCTTTTTTTTTCCTTGCTCTCCACAACTCCCTGACTGATTTTTCCAGTGGAGGGTGTTCCTGCCCTTGCCAGGAGTGGAACTGGATGGGCTTCAAGGTTCCTTCCAACCCAAAAAATTCTGGAATTCTGGGACACACTGATACAACAGAAACCTGGAATGGGAGAGATTTCCCACCTGGGATCTGTGTCCATATCCATCTGTGCAAGGAGCAGTGACACACCCAGGTGGACCAGCACAACCAAAAGGCTCCAGCACTGCCAAAAAATGCCAAAAGGTCCCTCATGATCCCTCTCCAACATCCTCTGCAGGCCAGAGCAGCCCCACCAAGCATCTCTGTCCTTGCAGAGCTCATCTCGTGAGAAGGACATCCAAATTCCCTGAAATTCCATCCTTGGGACACCCAAATTCCCCAAAATTCCAGCCCTGCCCATGGAGAGATTATTTCATAGGAAGGACACACAAATTCCCTGAAATTCTGTTGTATTGAGCCTTTTTCTGAGCCACAGATGGGGTAACTGAGAGGCATTTTAAAAACTTTTATTCTATTTTCAGTCTCCTGAGAAGGGTGAGACAATACAGATGTTATCATTCACGCCATCACAATCAGAAGCCAATTACTTCTTAATTACAATACACTATAAGTTTATTGTTTATTGATTGTTGCGTACAGTGAAGTACACAAGGCACTATTACTAATATTGTCACTATCATAATTAATGTATATAAACTTAATTATGATATTATATTATAATTATATATAATAAATAAAATAATATTATGCTATTACTAATACTATTACTAATACTAATACTATAATAATACTAATTACTAATGCTATTACTAATATTGTCACTATAATAATGTATATAAACTTAATTATGGTATTATATATAACTAATATTATTATATTATATTATATTATATTATATTATATTATATTATATTATATTATTATATTATATTATATTATATTATATTATATTATATTATATTATATTATTAATAGAATATAGTTATATAATTGATATGATTAATATAATTAATATAATATTAAATTCATTATATCAACTTTAAATACATTTATATAAACTTATGTTTTAACAAACTATACTTATTGGAATAATCTTATTTTGAATACACACTATATAAACCTATATAAACCTTGTGTACACACTATATAAACCTTCTATTAAACTTTAAAAATTTTCTATAAATCCATTTATCACACAGTTCCTTCTTGGCTTCTTCTGGACAAGCTCTGGATGCCAGCCCGGGCAGGCTGGCACAGCCAGGAGTGGCACCGGCCTCGTGCTGGGAGCGTCCCTTGTCCCCTCATCCCTGCCTGCCAGGGGGCACGAGGGCCCAGCTGCCCCTGCCAGCTCCTGCCAGAGCAGCCCCAGCTGCTCTAAAGGGGCACATCCAGAGCCTCTGGAACGTCTGCAAGGGGTGCAGAGCTCAGCTGCTGATTGCTCCAGCCCAACTCCGGCATCCTGGAATGGTTTGGATTGGGAGGGACCTCACAGCCCACCCAGTGCCACCCCTGCCATGGGGACACCTCCCACTGTCCCAGGCTGCTCCAGCCCCAGTGTCCAACCTGGCCTTGGGCACTGCCAGGGATCCAGGGGAATCTGGGAATTCCATCCCAGCCCCTCATTTCCATCACAGGGAACAATTCCTTCCTAATATCCAATATAAACCTTCCTTCTGTCAGTTGGAAGCCATTCCCTGTGTGCTGTCCCTCCATCCCTGGAAATTGTCTCTCTCCAGCTTTCCTGGGGCTCCTCCAGGCCCTGCCAGGCCACCCTGAGCTCAGCCCAAAGCTTCTCCTGTGCAGGTGAACAATCCCAGCTGTGCCAGCCTTTCCTGCCAGCAGAGCTGCTCCATCCCTCTGCTCATCCTGGCTCCCAAATCCCTCCATCCACCAAGGGTTTCATGCCAATTATCCTCCCTGATTTACTCAGATGATGCTCCAGGAGTCTCAACAGGTGAATGTTTAATCCCATTATTTCATATTTTATGGGTAATTTTTCCTTCCAGCCCCATGCAACAACTCATTGAATCATTATTGATCTCTCTAAGTCTGGGTGACTGAAAGCTCCCATGAAAATTCCATCCAGCCCTGCCCTCTGGCAGTGGGAGCCATTCCCTGTGTCCTGTCCTTCCAGCCCTTGGAAATTGCCTCTCTCCAGGTTTCTTTCAGCTCTTTCAGATCCTGGAAGGCCACACTGAAGTCATCCTGATGTTTCTCTTCTCCAAAATCCCCCCAGACAGAGGAAATGTTTCAGTCTGCTCCATCCAAGGAAATTATTGAGAGGGATCTGTGCCAAAGATCCATCAGGCCCCTAATTCTGAAGGATTAAAACATAGGAACAGACATTGCTCCACTGCAATCCCACAAATTAAACCATCAGAGTGGAATTCATGGCATCACCAAGGTTGGAAGAAACCTTCAAGATCGTCCAGGCAATGATTTGAACTCTGTCTTGGGTGACAGTTCCAAGAGGAATACCATCAGCAAACTTGTGAGAGGAACAACAGCAAAGTTAAATTCTAAGAAAACTAAGATAAAAGACCACAAACCTTCATGTTTCACTTTCAGAGCAGAAAGAAAATGACATTTTGAACTATTTATCTAAATACAGCTCTGGTATACCTCTGAAGAAAATGCTTTTTACTGTTAAAAATGTAATACAGTTACAGTAAATAGTATTATAATTGGATGTGGATCTACTGTAATTCCTAATTTCTCTGCAGTACAGCTGCATCATCTAGTGGACAGCACAGAGATTGCATTGGTTTTACCTTTTGTATAATTGATTTGGGATTGATTATCTTTGTATTTCACCTGAATACCCTTCACTGCAGTGCCTTCTAAACCTGAATTCTGGGATTATAGATATCCACTAGAACATACAGTGAAATGAGCTGGAAATATAATGTTTATTCTTTCCATTTCTGGAATGGTTTGGGTTAGGAGGGACATTACAAATTATTTCAGCCCCTGCCAGGTTACTCCCAGTCCCATCGAGCCTGGCCTGGGACCCTTCCAGGGATCCAGGGGCAGCCACAGCTTCTCTGAGAAACCTGATCCTGTTACTGTTTCAAGAAATCCATAAAGTTTTTTTGGGGGGGATATTTCCCAGTGTCCCAGAGAACATTAAATCCATCACTCGAATCACTGACTGCAAACATTTCAAATTCTGCCCAAGTGTGGCACTTTTTGGACAATACCATTTTTAAAAGCTGGTTCTTTGGGAATGTCATCTTGGCAGCGTTTTCATAGCTTATTTAAAAGCTTTAATTATCAGGCTGTGAAGTTGATACTCCCTTATCTTGTCCCAAACCAGACAGGCCTGAGGGCACTGGGCAGTGATAGATGAGCTCCACACATTACAGGAGAAAACTCTCAACTGGAGCCACTTTCTGCAGGAGATCAAAGGAAATCCATGTTTTATTGACATAAACTGACAGGGCAAAGATTTTGTCAGGAGGTTTCATGTTTATAATTTTTCAGTGACTTCAGTGACTGCACTAAATCAACACCTCTCTTAAATAATAAAAAAATCAATTGTGCCATTTCTACCTCGTGCTCTTTCCACATGAAATCTGGTGGCTCTTATTTCCTAAACAAACCCAGTGTGTCTTGGCTGCAGCCACGGAGTGAATTCCCACTTCAGCTCTCCTTGAATCCCACAATCATCAAGGTGGGAAGAGCCCTTTGGGATCACCCAGTGCCACCCCAGCCCCACCAGCATCACCCAAACCCTGTCCCCAAGGGCACATCCAGACTCCTCTGGGACAATTCCAGTGACTGGGCAGCTCATCCAAAGCCTGACCACTCTGCCAGGGAATTTTTTTTTCCTAATATCCAATTAGGAATGAAATTTGAGGCCATTTCCTCTCCTCCTTTCCCTGCCCCTCCTGCCAGGAGTTGTGGGGAGCAGTGAGGTCCCCCCTGAGTCTCCTTTTCTCCAGGCTGAGCCCCCTCAGTTCAGCTGCTCCACCCAGGATTTGTTTTCCAGCCCTTTCCCAGGTTTTTTTTTGCCCTTTCTGGCCAAGCTCCAACCCCTCAATATAATTTTTTGTGTAACATAGCACAAGCTGGGAGAGAATCCAAATCCCTGCCTTGCTCTGGCCCAGGTTTGTATCACTCCTGGGCAGAAGCTCAGTTTATTCACTTTTATTCAGATTTGCAGGTTGAATCTGAAGGGAAATTTATACCAAGAGGGAAATCGAATTTTTGTTGTTGTTGTTTTTTGTTTGTTTGTTGGGGGTTTTTTTTGTTTGGTTTGGGGTTTTTTTGTTTGGTTTTTTTTGTGGGTTTTTGTGGTTGATTTTTTTTGTGTTGTTGTTTTTGTTTTTTGGTTTTTTTGGGTTTTTTTCACAGTAAGATCCCAGCTCAATCCTTTCTCAGGGAACAGACAGCCAGAGTGAAATGCTAACAGCACATCACTGAGGAGATGCTGTTTGCAGCTCAAAGTAGAGGCTGAGAGGGAGAATTTTCACTCTCAAATCTTGATTTAATCTGTAAAACTATAGACAACAGGGCTGCTTCTTCCTCAGGCACCTCAGCTCTCAGCCCTGTCTTGCACATAGTTTAGGTTGAATCAAAAAAGTTCAAGCTGAAATTTAAATTTAAGGTGTATTTTTATGCATACACATAAATTGCTATGCTCTGCCTTCTTTCCTGCTCTCCCTGGAGGGTCTGCAGGAGTTCCAGGAGTAGAGCTCATATCCAAAACACCTGGAATAAATGTGGAGCAAAAGCAAATCAACTTCTGTCAAACTCTATTCACCTCGCCAGACACATTGTACAGGAGCTGTTCTTAAAATAACCATCCTCAGGGAAAAAAAAAAAAAAAAAACCAGAAATAAACCAGCCAAACATCCTTATCTCCTTTAACTCTGCTCATTTTGTGATAAAATGGTAAAATTAGAAACACAGCTGGTGTTAGAGAAAGAAAAGGGGTTTATTAAAGGAAGGTCAAATAGTCAGAGGGGCAGGGCTGAGGCAGGCACAGGAGGACAAGGAGAAACTGGTGAGAATTCCCAGCAGAACAGCATTCCCAAATCCAAAGGAATCTCTGGAGGCACTTCAGAGCCAGAAAATCCCAGAATCCTTAAGGCTGGAAAAGACTTTAAGCTCAAAGTCCAACCATCACCCCACGGTCACCATCAGACCACGTGCTCAAGTGCCACATCCACATTTTTGGACACTCCCAGGGATGGGTGACTCTTCCCTGGGTATCCTGTTCCAATGTTTTACAACCCTTTCCATGAAAAAAAAATTGCTGATATCCAATCTAAACTGATCAGGGCTTAATGAGACTGATTAGAGTGTAAAATATGGTGGCAAGTGACCTAAAAACACAATTTAGGCAAATCTGAAGGTAAATTCACCTCAAGGATGTAAGAAATAGAGATCCATCTCCAGAAAGGATTTTAGAAAAATAAAACAGACAAGTCTTGTAGAAAATGAAGTAATACATTTATAAAAATAAGCACTTTTTAAAATCACATCATGGATAATAATCACAAGAGAACCCCAATTCCAAATAAAGTTTCTGCAGGTTAAATAAGAGTCCTGCCCTGAAATGCCCTTTTAAAAAAATTCTCTTTTCTCCAAACCAAGGAGCTCGAGCTCTCCACTTCAGCAGAACCTTTTGTGTGAAGGTCAGCAAGGAACAAAATTACTATGATGAATTTTTTAATTATTCTTTGCTGCTCAGGTCCATTAAAAGAGTATTAATCTGGCAATAATCCCTGACCAATTACAGCTGTCACAGCTCCAGGGAGCTCAAGCTGTTCCTAAATTCAAGTTGCAAAGAATCTCAGCTGATTTCTGAAGGATCTTGAGGTCTTCTAAGCGCAGCATTTCCACCAAAGCCAGGTGGGTTTTGAGGTTCTCTTTGTCCCTTTTCAACTGGGAAATCTGGAGTTGAGACAAATGGGATGAAATTATTCAAAATTTTGATTATTTAACAGGACCCGATGAGAAAATTTGTGGAAATATGTAAGGATTTTATTGATTATGTTAAAATAGTGTGTTTTTTAAATTCCACAAGAGAAACTTTAGTAGTAATGAAATGTAGAGGAAAAATTAAATTTTATAATTCTAATAAAGATTTGTGGGGAAGGGGTATGTTTATTTATAGTGCTGTGGATGTATGTTGGGACTTACTGTTCTTTAATGGATATGTGTATTTCTGAGAACTCTTGATTTTTTTTTTATTACTTTAACTAATTTTTGTATGTATAGAATTTTACAATATGTTAATGTATATATATTTTGTTGATTTTATATCACACTTATAGCTAGTTACACTTGTACTTAGTTTTTGTTAGAAAGTACAGAAAGGACTTCTGGGTCACTTTGCCTTGTCTGTTTCATGGTTTGAGGAGTTTTATTTATCTTTTATCTTTTAGTGTGAAAATTTGTATTTTTTTTTTTCTTTAGTTGGGGTAGTTTTTTTAGGGCTGTAGTCACTAAACTAAACAACATATTTAACAAGCTCAAAGTAGCACATTTTATCTAAATCTAAATAGATTTCTACTCTATTAAATTTTCACTCTATCTCAGTAAAAAGGAAAAAACAAAAAAGAGGGAAAGGGAAAAGTCATCAAAATTCTCACCCAAAAAATGACATTGTTCTGACAGAGAAAGGAATCTGAGCTCCCTTGTTTTTCCAAATTACCTGGAGAAGGACATGCTGGGTCTCCTCTATTAAAAACTGACAGATTTTTGTTGCTGTACCCAAAGCCTGCTGTTCATTCCTGGCTGAAGTGACATCACCAAGCAGGATCCTCTTCCAGCAGGCACTGGAACCCAAATGGTTGAAGAATACAGAATTATTTGCTGCACTCTCCAGCTGGATGCCAAACGTGGCTCTGCTGCCCTGGCCCTCACCTGGGCTCATAACCCACCCCAGGGATTTATTTTTAGTTCTTAGATCAATTTATTCCACTCAGCAATGGATCTTCAAAGCACAAACAACTCTGAACAAGCCTTTTGTCATTAATTTATTCCCTCATTTCATTTATCCCAAGCAAAGTGCAGGTAATCATTTTCCACCCCTGATGTTTGAGGCAGATTTGCCATTTGGAATAAATGCTCCAAGTGCACTGAAAATCCCTGGAGATGAATTTCAGCAACTTCCTTGGCCCTGGAATTTCAGCCTGTGGAACACATGACTCAAGGAAATCAAGCCAGGTTAAGAGCATTTAAAATTTCATCAAATCAACAGGAAAAAGGCTTGGAGCCTCAACCTTGAGGGAATATCTGGGGCTTGAAATAGAAAGGAAAAATGATAAAAGAAAGAAAATCACCAAAGCAGCAATAGGGGAGTGAGTTTACAGTCAGTGCTGTTCTCTGCCTTTCTTCTTTTCACTGCTCCCATGGGGTCAACAAAACAGACACAGGAGATCCAAAAATTGTCCCAGTGTGTCACTCACAGCCAGCAGAGAGAAAAGAGTGAGGGGAAACAGAAAATATTGAATGGGCTGGAAAACAAATCCTGTGAGGAGCAGCTGAGGGAGCTGGGGGGTCTCAGCCTGGAGAAAAGAAGGCTCAGGGGTCCCTCATTGCTCCCCACAACTCCTGACAGGAGGAGCAGGGAAGGAGGAGAGGAAATGGCCTCAAATGGCACCAGGGGAGGCTCAGGTTGGAGATTGGGAAAGAAAATTTCCCTGGCAGAGTGGTCAGGCCTTGGGATGAGCTCCCAGGGAGGTTTGGAGTCACTGGAATTGTCCCAGAGGAGTCTGGATGTGGCCTTGGGGATGATGCTGGTGGGGCTGGGGTGGCTCTGGGTGATCCTGAGGGGCTCTTCCCACCTTGGTGATTCCATGCAATCAAAGCAAAGGCACCTGCACATGCACCAAATGGATCTCCAGGGTGCTCCAACTCACAATTCATCAGCTGCCAGACTCAGCACCTTGAGGGCTGTGAGGAGTCTCCAGGATGGTCCCTCCCAGCCAAAGGTCAGGTTCCTACAAAGCCAAAGGGACAAGATGAAGTTCAGCTGAGCTTTAGAGTGAGTTTTCTTCCTGAGACACATCAGCCATGCAAGATCTCCAGCTTTGATACTGGTGTTTACAACTTCTCCATCACTCCCAAGCAGCTAGTTTGCTAAAAAACAAGTAATTATATTTTTTTGCTGGATTTTGGTACTAGAAGCAAAATTTGACTCCCAGAAAACCTTAGTAAAACCTGTCCAGGAAAATAAAAACTACAGAAACTTACTCTAGGAAATCATGATCCTTTAGAATGGAAACTTTGGCCTCTCTCTGCTTGTCCAGTGGTGAGAAATATTTGAGGAGAGTATCTGCAAAAAGTACAGTTTAAATATTTTAATAAATTGTATGTAAAGAGAAACCACAGTCATCAATTCTGAAAAAATATTTCAACCATATTTTTCATGTAGGACTAAGATCAAAACCTGTTAAATTTTGGTGAACTTTTCAGAATTCTCAAAAGCTATCAGCACTCTCCAGGATTTTGTCCTTATAACAGAAATTCTGACTCAAATTTAAGTTATGAAAAACTCTAAGGAAGTTCAGTTTGTGGAGTCTGAATTGCAACCCTCAATGGTGCATCCTAAGACATCCAGCTGGAATCACTACACAGATGTTGTTAATAATAACAATTTTTAAAAATAAAATTATAACAAAAACAATTTTCAATTAAGAAAAAATTAAATCATTAATGTTTATGCAAAGAGATGTCAAAACCTTTTTCACTCCTTGATAATTTACACACTCAGTTCTCAGTTTTTGTGCCTTTCAATGCTCAGACAATCCATAAATCCAACCTGCTGAGACATAAACACTGCTGTGAGGGTTGTCCATGGCAACAAATCCATATTCCAGCAGCAGCCTCTGATTATCATGAGGTCCATAGCTGATCAAAACTTCCTGGTATTTTTTGCATTGTGACTCTGTCCAAATTTCATAGCTCCTTGTCTGCTCGTTAAACCCAGCCTTGACCTTCAGTGAGTGAAAAATAAAAGGTTTTTACCCTTGGTAAGGTGAAAAAGGAAACAAATCTTTAAACTTTGAAACCCCAGAGGACTGAAATTCTTGTTCAGTTGTGGGGACTTCTTGGAGAGACCCAGATCTGCAAACAGAGACAGTTCCATGCAGGGCTGGCCTCTCCTGTGCTGCCCCAGCTCAGAGGTGGCACCCAGAGCCTGACAGAAGGTGAAAATTCCCTCTGCACTCCCCTCAGGCTGCTCTGAGGCTTCAGCCAGAGGTGAAGTAACACAGAGACCATGGAATTTGTGTCAGGACAAGGAATTTGTCTTACTTTTAGGAGCAGAACAGGGGGATGTTTGTTTAAGTGGCTCTTCCCAAAAGCTGTTTTGGATGCAAATCTCCCCCAGCCACTGTAGGGTCTCCTCCATCAACTGAAATATTTAAATTATAGAATCACTGAATGTTTGGACTGGGAAGGACTTGAAACATCTCATCCCACCCCTGCCATGGCAGGGACACCTCCCACTGTCCCAGGCTGCTCCAAACCCGTGTCCAACCTGGCCTTGAGCACTGCCAGCCCCAGCTGCTCTGGAAATTCCATCCCAGCCCCTGTCCACCCTGCCAGGACAAGATTTTTTCCCAAAACCGACCTAGCCCTGCCCTCTGGCAGTGGGAAGCCATTCCCTGTGTCCTGGCACTGCAGTTCCTGAGGATCTGAGCCATTTCTCCCCCTGTGAGATCTCCCCCTGCCCTCCCCACACTCATCATCCATCACAGAAACGCAGCTGGCATTGACAGAGAGCACTTGATAAAAATAAAGAAATTTACTGATCTATTTTGAGCTTCTTACCTGAACATTTGGGCTGTGGTTTAGCAAATCTAAATATGGTGCCAGTGCATAAACATCTGGCTCCAGGGAGAAACACTCCCTGTGTGGGTGTTTCATGTAGATTGTCCTGGTGTTTACAGTGCACCAAGCCCACTGCAAAGCACTGAAATTAAAAATGTTTCCTGTGTCCTCAGCAAATAAAGGCTGCAGGGAAGAGAAGAAAGCTCTGGAAGATTGGAACAGCTCTTGGATCAGCATTTTTTGCTCCTGAGCTTTCTTTTTTAAGGGTTTTGGGAGAAGATTTATGACATCAGGTTCCAAACAAGCAGGGCAAGTGTAAGCCTTGGGGAGAACATCCAGGTAGGGTTTCCATGGAGATTTCTGCCCAGTGTGTTTCTCTGCTATCAAAAACGTGCACAGCGCCAGCAAAGGAGACACGGGGGGCTTCCATCTGTTGGAAAAGCAAAATAAAATAAAAATATATTTTAAAAATTAAAATAATATTTTTTTTAAATGGGTAAAAATAAAATAAAAATAAAAATTTAAATTTAAAAAACAAAAATTAAAATGAGAAAATTAACATAAAAAATAAAGGAATAAAAATTCAAATAAAAATAAAATAAATAGAAATAAAAATAACTAAAAAATAAAGCAATAAAAAATAAAAATAAAAAATAGAAATAGAAATAGAAATAAAAATAAAATAAACATTTAAAAAATACAAAATAAAAATTAAAATTAAAAAAGAAATATAAATAAAAATAAATATAAAAAATAAGTTAAAAATAAAAATAAATTTTTTAAAAAACATAAATAAAAATTAAAACAATTAAAATAAAAAATAAAAACAAAAATAGAAATGAAAATAACTATAAACTAATACAAATAAAAATAAAAATAGAAAAAAAGACAAATAAAATTAAAATTTAAAAAATAGAAATAAAATTTAAATTAAAAATAGAAATAAATATATATATAAAATAATTAAAAATATAAATTAAAATAATTTTAAAGTATATAATTAATTAATAAAACTAAAAATAAAAATAAAATAGAAATGAAAAATAGAAATTAAAATACCAACACAGCAGACCCACAGAGGTGAGATGGGAAAGGAGCACAGCAGTGTTTCACCTCTCTCAGACCTCTCAGGAAGTTATAAATTGCTTCTATTTAAAACTTCTTTGTAGTTCATCTCCCAGTCCTTTGGCTGATTTCAAAGGGGCAATAAAAGCTGGTTTTAATAACAATTTCAGGTTCACCCTTGGGTTGGGCTTTTTAGGATACATAAATATTCAATGCCCAGCATGGGGCTTTGTTCCAAATTTTCCAAATTTCCAATTTGTTCCTAATTTTCTAAAAGGCCCTGGTTTTGCAGCCCAGTTTTATCTTCCTCCTCCTATTGAAGCTGACTCACAAATTCCCAAAAAAAAATTTCTAATTGGCATTTAGGGCCAGGCAGGCTGTGACACAGCTCCAGCTCTCCCTCCAGCTCTGCCAAGCTAAAAGATGTTCACTATTAAAACTTTTCCCTGTCTGAGCATTCCAGATCCCTGAAATGCTGGCACCACTCAGGATATTCAGTTTAAAGCTCCACCACCTCTTCAGAGAATTTATTACTGCTGAAAAAAACCCATTAAAAAATAAACAAGCCCCCATGTCACTCACTTCTCAATGTGTCCTCCCAAGCAGCTGCTGAGGACAGTGCCAGTGGTGAGCAAACACTTCTCAGGCAATGAAATAATCAGATCTCCTGCCTTTGAGAAAGGAGGGAAAAAATTAAACACAAAAACGGTAAAAATCAAGTGTAAAGACTCATTTAATTACTGTGGGGACTGGTGGTTTCACATTATGGCTGCAACAGTCTAAAAGTCAGAAATTACAATCACAACAGATTTCTGAGCTTTGCTTGTTGCAAAAATCATTACATGTCAAAAAAACCTGAAGAGCTGCATCAGAAATTCAGAAATTAGAAAATATCACTCACCTGAAGTGCTTTTGTTGTCATCAATCCTCTTCCTGTCTCTGAAGAAGGAACAAAGAGCAGGAGTAAAATAAATGTAGATATGGAAAATCAGTGATCTGTGATCAGCTCAGCAAGGAAAAGCTCTAAAAGAACAGGCACTATGTCTTACAAAACATAAATCCAGTTATGGACTATTCCAGATTTACCTCATTTCTTTGTTCGCCAATTCTCTTTATTTTTCAGGATCTTTTCCCTGCATATCCTACAGCATTTGCTGTCCAGTTCTAGCAACTGTTCAGCTTTTTTTCCTCCCACTTATAGCAATTATTCACCTTCTTTTTCTCCATTTTTTCCTCAAACACATCTTGCATCACCAGCTGCAGCTCTTGGTTTCAGAGTTTTAACTAAACTTTAGCATTTCTAGTCAAAATATTTTTCTCTGATCCATTCTATTATTTCTGCTCTGTCTATACTACTACAAAATGTTTAAAATATACAGAAAGATTTAAAAATTTAAGTATAAATCTTTACTGTAAAGACTGCTAAGTGAACCTCAGCTCTCTGCTAAACTTGCTTGGGGATAAAAAGATAAACAAGTTATAACGAGGTTAAATTCCAAAAACTGTGTTATTAACACTTCAAATTTTGGCTTTTTCAGGCCTCCATATCTATTGTTTCATATTAAATTGAGATTCCAAGAATCCTTGGAAGAGTATCAGTAACTGTTTTTTTTTCCTGATGCCAGACAGGGGCATAATTTAAAAGGAATTGCAAGAATCTAAAATTCTTAGAAAATAATTTAATAAATAATTAAAGCATTACCCCAGAACTCTGCTGGCCTTAAATTACTGTCTTCAAAGCCTCTCTCTTTTAACCACTTCTTAAGTTTAATGTATTCCAGCTTGTGACTGCAGTTGACTAAAAACAGAAAAAAACATTAATGCTATTAAAGAGCATTCTGCTGGACAACACAGGAAATATAAATATTTTACTGTACAGACAGGAAAACTGTATTTTGGACATTTTAAAGCATAACAGGATAGCAAGAAGGAATTGAACTAAATATATTTGGGGTCTCTGGTCACTGGGAGGTCTCAGAAATGTGCGAGTTATTCAGCATGTCCAAGGAACTTTAGAATAATGTAATATTTGCCATTAGGCAGAAAAGTGAGGTCATAAAAGTCACCATGCTCTGCTTGGGACTGTAAACTAACACTCAGATATTTGCCTATAAAAAAAGATAACATTCATTAATGTAATTTTCCAAGCACAAAGGCTTTTGAAAACATAAATAATAAAATGACACCTTGAGGAACAACTGGTTATTTTATTATTTAACTTCCAGGCATGATGATACCTCCATCCATAAAACTCTTCAAGTGTTTTCTTCTTCTCTTTCGACCCGTCCGACCTCTGCTCTTCTTCATATTAAGCAACAGATTTTGCCATTTTTAGACAACCTGAATTTAAAATAAAATTTAAAATAACTGATTTAGAAACATTTAAAGTCCAATTTATTACTGTGAGCATGGGCAGGCCCTGGCACAGCTAGGGCTGCCCCTGGATCCCTGGCAGTGCCCAGGGCCAGGTTGGACACTGGGGCTTGGAACAGCCTGGGACAGTGGGAGGTGTCCCTGCCCATGGGATGGGATGATATTTCATAGATTTATGGAATATCCTGAGTTGGGAAAGATCCACAGGGATAATCCAGTGCCACCCCTGCTCTGCCCAGACCCAAAAAATCCCACCCTGGGCATCCCTGGCAGCGCTGCCCAAAGGCTCCTGCAGCTCTGGCAGCCTCGGGGCCGTGCCCATTCCCTGGGCAGTGCCAGCACCTCCGGGGAAGAATCTTTCCCTGATCTCCTTCCTTTTGCCAAAATTGCCCCGAAATTAAGCTCAAAGCGCAGCTTGTCCCTGCCAGGAGGGAGGGCCTCAGGGAGCCGGGATCCCCCCAGGCGCTCGGGCTCCTCCAGAGGCCGGCCCTCCATCCCACCCTATTTGAGTTGAAAAGGCCTCAGAGACCACCGAGTCCAAATCCCATCCCCGATCATCCCATCCCAGAACTGGGAATCCTGCGCTAACCCCCGTTCCCCGCTCGGCACAAACCCCCGGGACAGGAGGGACTGAAGCGGCCCCGGCAGCGCTGCGAGGGCGGGAACGTCCTGAGGGACCGCCCGTGCCCCGCGCACTCCGCTGGAAACCACCACCGCATCCTCCCCTGCCGGCCCAGACTGTGATTCCCGAGCCTCTCCCGGGCTGGAATTGCCGCTCAGAGTCCCAAACCCACCTGCTGAGGGGATACAAGGACCGACATTCCCTCGCCGTCCCTCTCCCCGCCCCTGAGGCGGGGCTGCCCCGCCATCTTAGGGGCGTCCCCGTCTCCCTTCCCCGCGGGTTGCGGGTGGCTGTGCTTGGTGTATAACGCGTTCTGTCCTCGCTGTGCGGAGCTGAGGGACGAGGGAGAGGTGCCCGCCGTGCTGGAGGTGGGTGATGAGTGCTGGGTGTCCCCCAGGACCCTTCACCCCGAGGGTGTCGGGGTTCATGGCGGTTCCCTCCCGTGAGGGGACGAGAGGAGCGGGAGAGGGCGAGACTGGCGCTGAGGTGGGAAAGGCGCTCCCGACCCTGGGACGTCGCGCTGGAGATTCTTGCAGTGGAGTAATGCCAAGAGGGGGGCAAACTCAGCGTTTAAACTTCGTTTTATGAGGGAAATGCAGCTTCTTTGAATGCACTGTATCGGTTAGAAAAGCAGCAAGCAGGTTTTCGCATGGTGTGTTACACAACCAGCCGTTGTAGGCAGCGTGTTCTGTGCTGTTTTCCCCCGAAAAGGCTGTAATTGCTCCTTCTGCCTGGCCCTGGAAGATAGAGCTACCCCATCCTTTTTTATATATTGTTTGGGATCTTAAAGATCATCCACTTGCAACCTTTGCCATGGACAGGGATACCTTGCACTAAACCAGGTTGCTCAGGTTTTGAGCCTGAAGTTCTCAGCAAAACTCGAGCTGAGCTAGTTGAATATTCCCAAAAGATGGAAAGCCTTCCTGTGAGCTGTTAGTGCAGAAGAGCTTACTCCTACAAAAAGTTAATTTAGTACTAAAGATTAGTCACTGGCATTTTTCAGTTGAGACATTTCTTTCTTCTTTTTACCCATCACGGGTTGGCCTTTCTTCAGAACACATGAATACCTCGTGTTGCCTTAGGAATTTACACGGCTTGCACAGGAATGTAGATTCACATAATCCCAGGTGGAATTTTAAATAGTATTTTAAAGAAAAAAACACTTGTCCGGGGAGGCTCCACACTGCTGGAAATATTTAAAGCCAGGTTGGATAAGGCTTGGAGCTATTGGGATAGTGGAAGGTATCCATGGCAAAGAGATGATCTTTAAAGACCCTTCCAACCCAAACCATCCCACAAGTCTAATTCCTTTCCAAACAGCCATTTTAGCTGTCTGAGTGAACTTTTCTTTGCTGCTGACAGTTCTTACATTCCGAGGAGACAATGTCCAGTGTGCAGGTGGCTGTGGTGACAGGCTCCAACAAAGGGATTGGCTTGGCCATCGTGCGGTCCCTGTGCAAGCAGTTCCCAGGGGATGTGTACCTGACCTCCCGGGATCCCGGCCGTGGCCAGGCTGCCGTGGCACAGCTCCAGCAGGAAGGGCTGCGCCCACTCTTCCACCAGCTGGACATCGATGACCTGCAGAGCATCCGAGCGCTCCGGGACTTCCTGAAGGAGAAGTATGGAGGCATCAACGTGCTGGTGAACAACGCTGGTATTGCTTTCAAAGGTAGGAAGTGCTCTGCTGGGGTAGTCCTGTGTTCTGATTTCCTTATCTCTCTAAGCTTTCAGAGAAAGGTAACACACCCGAGATAGCTCAGCTACCTCAGATGGTTTAAGATTAGCAGGATGGCTTCTGAGACAGTGTTGGAAACAGAAAAGATTTATTAAAAGGCAAAATAACAAAGCTCTTTGCAGAGAAAACCCAAGCCAGGGCAAGAGGTTCTTGCTGCTGATAAAACACTTCACAAAAGAGATTGCTTTCCTTTGTTCTCTTCTTTTTCTAGTGAATTACCTAGGTGGCACCTTTTGGCTTCTGTCCAGTTGGGTATCCTTAGGTTTGAGGTGAAGTCCCCAAGGTCCTATGAGGTGTCATTTAACCAACTTGAGGAGAGAAACTTCTGGGCTTCTTTCCTTTTTAAGAAGACAAAAGATAATTCAGTCACTCTGTCAACAGGAGGCACATTCCTGCAGATGCATCAACACTTCTGTGCCACTGCCATGCTGCTTTTTTGCTTGGGCAAACTTCCCATCTTAAGGGTGATGTGAGAACAGTGTGCCAGGGGAGGGCTAGCTTGGACAGCAGCGGGAATTTCCCCGTGGAAAGGGTGCTCAGGCTGCCCAGGGAGCTTTGGAGTGCCCATCCCTGCAGGTGTCCCCTGGAGGTGGCACTGAGTGCTCTGGGCTGGGGACAAGGTGGGCATGGGGCCCAGCTGGGACTCCCTGGGCTGGGAGAACTTTTCCAGCTGTAGCAATTCCATGATTCTGTGAACATGCTTCCCTGGAGTGTTGTGTTTGCACCACATGGAAATGTTGAGGCACACGGGTAGGTGGGCTGGGTTGGGTTAAGTGCCTCAGTGCCCAGGAGTTCCAGCAGGGCCATGGGAGCCCATCTCCCTTGGGAATGTCTCCCTGTGCCTCAGGGAGCTGCATTTTCTCTGTTCTCCACCCCCATGCTCTGGTCTGTGCATTATCTGCTCAGGGATTCCAGCTGATGAAAAAGCACCTTTATTGTCCCTGGCTGGGCTTTGCTATCCCGAGCTTTTTCAGGCCATTCAGTCACCTCTAAACTACTCAAATCCTGCTGTGCTGAGCAAGAATTTAACCCTTTCTCCTCCCAGTGGGCAGAAAGGCAGGGAAAGTGAGAAAGACACAGCAGTTTCAAGGTGGAAGGATGCATTTTTGTTGTGTGTATGAAATCCAGATCAGAATTTGCTCCAGACAGATTGTGGCTGATGGTTTTAGGGGGAAAATTGTGTCCCTGTACTCCCTCAGGTGAGATCCCACCTGCAGAGCTGCCCCAGCCCTGTCCCAGCCCAGGAGGAGCTGGAGCTGCTGCAGAGAGCCCAGAGGAGGCTCCAGGATGAGCAGAGGGATGGAGCAGCTCTGCTGGCAGGAAAGGCTGGCACAGCTGGGATTGTTCACCTGCACAGGAGAAGCTTTGGGGTGGCCTAACTGGGGCATTCCATGAGGGAATGGCTTCACACTGTAAGAGAGTAGGGAACTTCTCATGGAGTGGGAGTGCAGTGATGGTCTTCTGACTCTTACCTGTTACTTTATAGGAAAATTGCTTAAGATCAGCTTATTGGGAGGCAGCTCCTAATAGATTCGTCTGAGCTCCAGGGTGTGCTCAGGAAAGATTCCAGCAACAGTTAAAATATCACTTCCAGATGTTTAGCCTTGACTTTCCTCAAGCTGGCAACAACTGAGTCAGCCATCACACAATTTAGGACGTGATAAAGGAACTGTTGCTGTGAGTATCAAGCACAGAGGGTGTAATAGCTGTGTAAGAACTTATTGTCATGCTTCTCTCATAGTTTTAATTTTTGCTTCCCAGGTTGGTATTTCTACCCAAGCTTGTTTCTTTCCTCACCAAGTTTTTGCCATCATCCCAGAATTTATGCTCTCCTTTCTTAGTTGCAGCATTATGTGCTATTGCATCTGTCAAAGATTAGATATGCCATTAAGTTTTATTATTTTGGTTTTGTGCTGCGTTTGCCCAGCAAAATCCTTAATGTGGGAAAAACTTCCTGTATCAAATGGTTGTGGAGCTGTGGTTGTCTTCCGGATGAGCCTCTCTGGGAAGAGTTGTCTAATAAAGCTTCTTTAACCAGGGGAGCTCTGGATGTTACCACACACCCTGTTAGACACATGAGTGGGGTTTGGGGTGTAAGGAGATACTCTCTCATAAGAAAGGAAAGATATGGAAGCAGGATTTGGGGTTCTGCAGGATTTTAGTTCTCTCTCTGCCATAATCCTGGCCATGGGTCATGCTCTGCCGTCGTGTGTGAGATTTAAATGCGAGTGATTTACAAATGAATGTGGGTGATTAAACATGTTTTGCAATAAAAACCACATCAAATAACGACCTGTTAAAATTTCTCTTTTGAATTACCATGGATTTAGAGACAAGGAACTGCCCAGTCTGTGATCTTATGCCTCTTTTCTAATTACTAAAAACAGCAACTAAAATAAACTCTTGGGGTTTGGTAACTTCTATTCAAGCAGTGTTACAATTCTAATTTTTGGTTCTTTTTCCCCACTTCCTACCTCTTATGACCAGTCCATGACACCACTCCATTTGCAGTCCAAGCTGAGGTTACCCTGAAGACAAACTTCTTTGGAACCAGGAATGTTTGCACAGAATTGCTGCCTCTCATGAAGCCTTATGGTAAGTGAAACATAATAAGAGGAGAAAGAGTTTTGTTTAAATTTTGGCCCTTTTCAATGGGAAATCCTGTCCAGTCTCAGGCACTGCACCAGTGTTTCAGATGTGGTGCTGTGATGTGTTTGCTGCTATAAATGAAATGTAGTCTCTCCTAATATTTAAATACATTGAGGTTTTCAAGGGAAAAAAAAAGAAATCAACTAGATGAAAAGCAGATTTTTATTTCCTGAGGGAGAAGGAATAAATGGAGTGTGTGAATTTTGGGGAGAGGGGAAACAGTGCCAAAGTTGCAGTTTAGTCCTCTTGTACTACAGTGTAGGATGGCTGTTAATATTCTGTGGCTTTTAAGATTAAATCCCCAATTTCACCACCAGACTGACTGTGAAGTAGCAGGAAAAAGGGGAAACAGTGCAACATAATTTTGGAGATGAGTGATTTACTGATTCAGCTTACTCGTTCCTCTTACTGAAGTGCTGGGAGATAAATCCTTAAATTTGTAAATCTCCAGGTATTGTTTCTACTGTAGTAAGAGTGTACCTGCTGATTGTGAAGTCCTTTCCTGGATGTTTATCTGACTTGCAGGTTCACACCTTAAATTACCTTTCATGGTACTTACTAGAAATCAGAACATTGAGTTAATCTGATTTTCCAGGACCTCTGCAAAACAACCCGCCTAAAATATTGTACAGATATTTACCTGAGGAGCAAATTCAGAACTGGAGAGCAGCCCCACTTCAGTGTGAGCTTAAAATGGGTGAAAATAATCAGTTTGTATTCTCTTTTCAGGTCGGGTGGTGAACGTCTCCAGCATGGTGAGTTGCTCAGCCCTGAGAGGCTGCAGCCAGGAGCTGCAGCAGAAATTCCGCAGTGACACCATCACTGAGGATGAGCTGGTGCAGCTCATGGCCAAATTCGTGGAAGACACCAAGAGAAGTGTCCATGACAAAGAGGGTTGGCCAAACACTGCCTATGGGGTGTCCAAAATCGGGGTCACCGTCTTGTCCAGGATCCAAGCGCGGCTGTTGAACGAGCAGAGGAAAGGTGACCACATCCTCCTCAATGCCTGCTGCCCCGGCTGGGTCAGGACAGACATGGCAGGTCCTAAGGCCACCAAGTCCCCAGATGAGGGGGCCGAGACCCCCGTGTATTTGGCCCTTTTGCCTTCCAGTGCTGATGCTCCTCACGGCCAATTTGTCAGTGACAAAACTGTCAAACCCTGGTGAGCTCAGGGGGCTGGGGATGGAAAGGGGGCTGAGCTCATTTTCCTGATTTCATTCCTGATTCCATCATTCCCTTTTCTCTCTCCCCTGGCATGGGTCTCATGGGGCTGGGATGAGGAAGCAGGTGCCTTATCTCTCATCACAGTAGAGTTTTCCAGGATCCAGAGCTGTTCTGGAGGCTGCACAGGGTTTTCTAAAGAGGATAGGGCTGTTCTAGAGCTGCTGTGATCTGTCTGGGGAGAGATCAAGATCAGAATCACTGTTGGTCAGACATTTGTTACTATCAGAACTAAATGGAATTAGGTGAAAATAAAAATAACACTGATCCACCATTTATAGCCAAACATAATCAGTTGGTGTTATTAATATATCAATAAATAATTACTGATTTATATTCTGGTACTTAATTGTTCTGGTACTAAAAACTTATAAGGTCAGAAAATATATTTTCATTTTCTGCAGTAGAGTTTGTGGCTGGGATTTGTGATGTCTGTACTGGATACAGAGAAAATAAACTACAGACCTAACACAACAAAGTGTTCCTCAGTTCCTTTATTGCACAGCTAGAAGTTTCCTTAATAAAATCTGAATTAAGTGCACTCTGCATAGCAGCAGTGACAACTCTAAGTGATATGGAGAGCTGTATGTTTGCTGAAATGCTGCTTATTGCCTTTCAAACTCTCAGAGTTGAAAAATTACCTCTGAAGGAACTGGAAACAATTGCCCATAAAGCTGTTGTTAGTAATAACAAATCAATAATGGGCTTGTTAATTGTTAGTCAGGAGTCAGGGAGGCGATGCTGGCTGGCTTTGACATTGGCCTCCCCCAGAACAGCTTGGGTTGGGAAGCCTTGGAGTGGAAGGCATTGGGAATAAGTATTCTGGGGAATTATTAATTGCTTATCAGCACAGAACAAAGGGCTGGTTATAAATTGGTTTTTTAGCCATACAGGAGCATTGTTTTTGTGAAGAATTACCTCATCTGTCATGCCCCAGAGGTCCTTGAAGGGAAGGCCAAAAGTTCTCAGGGTAACTGTTCTCTGGGAAGGAAAAAACCTCAGAGGCCTTGGGTTTAGGGGGAAAAATAACAAAGTATTGGAACCCTGGCTGCTGAGAATTTGAGACTTTCTGTGCTGCCAGGCACTGACCCCCAGGAGAACACTGCACTGACCTGAGGCCGTGGAGAAGCTTCCAAAATTCAATAATAAAACTGAGATTACAGGTGTGGGGTTGGAATGGAAGTGTGTGATAGCACAGGGTGGAAACTCAGAGTTGAAGGGTTTAGAATGCAGGAATAGATATAAAGCAAGATGGAGGTTTTGGGGTGGAGGCTGCTCCTCCTCCTTCTCCATGGGTTTGGGTGGTTTTGTGCAATTGGATAAAAAAGTCCCATTGCAGGCACGGGTGGTTGGGTATTGGGTTAAAAGTGAAAATAATTGAGGTGCCATTTCTTAATTGGACAGTATATCCTTAAAAAACTTGTAGCGAGAAATACCTCACAATTTTTTTACCTTGTTAGAGTAAAATACTGCAGAACTCAGGGTTTGTGAGACTGTAACAGAGATGAGAAATAATAAACATTTTAGTGAGCACAAACTATAATTTCAAGTGCCTGCAATCCCAATATAACAGAAGAAAAAAGAAGGCAAGAACTGGCACAAAAGCTGTGAAAGTTTTGGCTGCTGCACTGGAACTCAACCTTGGTGCTGTGCCACAAAGTAAAACCAGTTTGTGTGTGCCCTTCCAGTTGTGTTACTGGGATCTCAGTAAAACACAGCGTGGCTCTTGGATTTAGTCAGAGCTTTAAGAGACTTAATCCTGCACTGGGGAATCCTGCCTAACTCCTCATCTCTTGAGTGCTGCCTGAGTCACTGAGCTCCAAAAGCTGTGTGTCCACCTGTGTGGCATCTCCAAACATTCCAAACACACCTTGGTCTTGTTTTGTGCAAGGACCTGCCTGGAAGAATCCTGGCTCCCCTGACCACAGCCAGGAAATATCCAGTGCTAAATACTAATTAGTTTTTCAGTATCCCCTGGGATCTGTAAAGCTCTTGCTTAAGTCTAATTCAGATCTGCTTTGTTGGTCTGGCTTTTGTTTTAGCTTCATCGAAATTCTAGGTTTTCAAGTTTTACCAAAAGTGTTAAACTCATGCTGAGCTGTAAAATTTTGAGTAGAACCCAGCCTGGAGAGGAGAAGGCTCTGGGGTGACCTCAGAGCAGCCCAAAGGGATGTGGGGGAGATGGAGAGGGGCTTTCCATAGGGCCATGGAGTCAGAACAAGGGGGAATGGCCTGAATTGGAAAGAGAGCAGGTTTGGATTGGATATTGGGAAGAAATTCTGTATGTCAGGGTGGTGAGGCCTGGCACAGGCTGTTCAGAGATTTAAATTCCCTATGCCTGGAAGTGTCCAAGACTGGGATGGATGGAGCTTGGAGCAATGTGGGATAGTGAAAGTGTCCCTGCCCATAGCAGGGGGCTGGAATTAGATGATCTTTAAGATCCCTTCCATCCCAAACCATTCTGTGATTCTTCAGTGCATTTCAAATTCTCAAATTAAGTGTTTTTTAAACCAACTTCCTCTGTGTCAGGGTGAGGAGGCAAAGTGGGAGATGATGGCTGGGGAGTCACTGCCATTCCTCACGGGGGTGTTGATCCTAAACAGAGTTGTGAAAAACAGAGTTCACTCCTTAGAAATGTTAAAAGTTTAATAATAGGATAAAAAAAAGGACACTATTTCTAGCACTGGGGTGCTTTTGATAATGGCCAAAGAGCAGACCAGAAAACTTAAAATCATGTTCTCTATATACAGTTACATTGCTGGGGTTACATGCATATTCATTAGCCTATACATTATTTAAATATTCCCGAGTTTTTGGTGTTGTAGGAACTCCTCGTGTTTAGGTTTCCCATCCTGCCTTATCTGCATGACATCCTGAGATCAAGTCCATAAATTTTATTCCTTTCTATAATTTCACCCCTGTTTCAGACTTTTCTGATAAGAGGAGATAAGGAGCTCTTCCCCAGGCTCCAGTGTCTTGTGTCACTGTTACCACCTGGAGAGGTGAGTCCCTGATGGCCTTACAGTGCTCTTAGTTACAAAAAGCTTTTTCACATCTTCTCTTTTGCTAAGGCCTGTAGTACAATGCTTCCATCACAGCACTATTCCTATAAGCAATACATAAATATATTAATTACACTACTATTTCTATAAGCAATACATAAATATATTAATTACACTACTATTTCTATAAGCAATACATAAATATATTTATGACACTACTATTTCTATAAGCAATACATAAATATATTCATGACACTACTATTCCTACAAGCAATACATAAATATATTAATTACATTACTATTTCTATAAGCAATACATAAATATCATATTCATGACTACTATTTCTATGAGCTACACAGTACATACTTAAACTGATAGATATTTTATATTATATTGCATACTATATTACATATTATATTGTATATTACCTATTATAATTATTATGATATTATATATAATATATATTATATTGATATTATATAATATATAAGAGAACATAATATAGTTATATTACATTATGTTATATATTATATTACATTACATTACATTATATTGTTACATTGTTATTGTTATATTACATATATTATATTATATTATATTATATTATATTATATTATATTATATTATATTATATTATATTATATTATATTATATTATATTATATATTAATTACATTATATTACATTATATCTAAAAAAAGTTATCATTTGTACCACATCTAAACACTTCTGAACAATACCAATGTGCAAAAATCTAACCCATAAATGCAAAAGCCAATATTACCTGGTTGTTTTTCACAGTCTCCCGTGGGATGAAGAGAAGGAAGGGCAGGACACAGATGTTTTCCAGCTGTGCTGGGGGACTCAGGCCAGAGCAGCAGCAGCTGGAGGAGAGAACAAGAGGCAGGTGAGGCAGGAAAGAGTCTGGCACCATTCCCTGCTGCCCCAGGAATGTGCCCTGGCATGGGGCAGGGCTCTGCACACAACCTGCATTGTCCGACCCACATTTATCAATTCTTTATTTCTTTTCTCTTTTTTATAAACTGCCTCCCCCACTTCAACACAACCTGCACACAACCTGCATTGTCCGACCCACATTTATCAATTCTTTATTTCTTTTCTCTTTTTTAAAAACTGCCTCCCCCGCTTCTCTCCCAGCTCTGTTGTGCAGGAATTGTTCTGTTGCTCTCGCATTCTGGCAGCCTTGCTGAGTGTGAAGTTGAAGGGTATTGTAAATGCAGGTGAACCCAATGGGAAGAAATACTAATGTATGACTCAATTCAGAAGGGTGAATGATTTCTTTATTATAACTATGCTAAAATACATCAATATACTAGATAAAGGAAGATACTAAAACCACATATTACTTTCTCTATATCTGTAACCCAACTCGTGTCCCTCTCTGAGTCCAGCCCCAGGTGGGTTGGATTGGCCACCAGGCTCAAACCATCCTCACCAGAACCCAACCAAGCAACACCCCAGGGAAACAATTCTCCAAACACATTCCACATGGGAAAAACAAGGAGCAGAAACAGAAATTGTTTTCTCTTTCTTCTCTCTGTGCTGCTCTATGAAAAATCCTGAGAGAGAGAGAAATGTGCTTGCCACAGAAGGGTTAATAATAATAATAATAATCACCATCATCATCATCATCATCATCATGGGCTGTTGTCCTGTACAACATTTCTACACGTGATTTACTGTGCTTTTCATGGCATGTCACTACCATGGAATCACAGAATATCTGGGTTGGATAACTTAAAGATCATCCAGCTCTACCCTCTGAGAAAGGAATTGGAAAACATCCTAAAAAATACACTGTATTTCAGGATATAAATGTTATATCTTAAGGATATAATCAAAAATACAACTAAGCATGCTTAGTTCTGACCATCATTTCCAAGAATAATTCTAAAATTTACAAACTGAAATTTGAACTGGTGGCGCTGCAGTTTGGAAAGGTTAAATTCCTAAAATGAAGCTAGGAAGGGGAGAGGCAGGTGGTACCAAGAGAGGGAAACAGTATGTTAATGTAACACTTCATATATTTATTGTTCTTAATGTAATGTAACTTCATGTTTAATGTGTTACTTAACACTTAATGTAACTTATCACTGAAACAGTATCATCCAAATCTGAACAGTTTCTCTTCTCTCACCTTGAATAACTGAATTAATGCATTTCCCTTGATTTTTTTTTCTCAGCTGCTTTGAGCTACCAGGATTTTCTGTCTGCATGTTTAAAAAAAAACCAAAAAAACCAAAAACAACAACAAAACAAAACAAAAAAAAAGGAAAAGAGAGAGAAGTGAAAGAGGGAAAGAGGGAAGAAAAAAAGGAGAAAAAGGAGAAGGGGAAAAGGGAGGGAAGAGGGGAAGGGATGGCAAAGGAAAAAAAAAGAAAGGAAGGGGAAGAGAAACTGAGGTTCAATAATGTTTCCACAGTATATGAATCCTTTTTGAGCATGATCCTGTATTTTACTTCCCATGGGAGTTTTGATTTTGTTTGGTTGGTTTGTTCCTTTGATTTGCTGTCACAGGACTAAAATTCCCCCAGCACAATTTCTTCCAAGCAAACAGATGGCTCCTTACATGGGAGCCCTCTATAAATGTGACATCTGACCTCTTGTAAAAACCATTAAAATTTCCCCAAAATGCTTTTTTTTCCCCTAAATCCACATAGTAGTGTAATATATACTTTGACTGTAGCATATTAGAGAGACTAATAGCATAATAGAGACTGTGAAATGTTGAAATGCTTTTTCATGTCACTAACTCAGAAAAAGATGTAAAATAATATTGTAGTATTATTAAAAGGTGTAAAAAATAATGGGGTGACTTCCCAGGTTCAGGAATTATCTTCTCTGAAAGACAAGATAACAGAAACAGAAACCAGAGCGCTGCAAAAATAAGAATTTATTGAGCCTCGTTATCAGGGAGTGAAAATACAACAGGATGGAGCCGCAAGAAGAAATAAAATATATTAATTTAATCTACAAGACATGAAGACGAGTCAAAGGTTAAAATAAAGCAAAAGAGCATCTAAACGCAAAGAGTGTTTGAATATGTATGAACTCTTATGAATATTCATGTAGCCCTGCGATGCGATAGTAAATAGAGAACGTGGTTGAATTTAAGGCGGGTTTTGGCAATAGCCAAGCACCCAGCGCTGCATTTTATCCCTTCAGAAACTTTTAATAAAATGTTCAATAGTCAGCCCTGCTTCTCACATCCCGGTGCATCCCGGGGTTCTCTCCGTGCATCCCGGAGCTCTCCCGGTTCATCCCGGGGCTCTCCCGGGGCTCTCCCAGTGCACCCCGGGGCTCTCCCGGTGCGTCCTGGAGCTCTCCCGGTGCATCCCGGGGTTCTCCCGGTGTTTCCATGGGCTGTCCCGGTGTTTCCCGGGACTCTCGGTGCATCCCGGAGCTCTCCTGGTTCATCCCGGGGTTCTCCCGGTTCATCCCGGGGTTCTCTCGGTGCATCCTGGAGCTCTCCCGGTGTATCCAGGGACTCTCCCGATGCATCCCGGGTTCTCTCGGTGCATCCTGGAGCTCTCCCGGTTCATCCCGGGACTCTCCCGGTGTTTCCCGGGGCTATCCCGGTGCGTCCTGGAGCTCTTCCCGTGCATCCCGGGGCTACACCGATGCACCCCGGTGTATCCAGGGACTATCCCGGTGCATCCAGGAGCTCTCCCTGTGCATCCCGGAGCCCTCCCGGTGCATCCCCGAACTCTCCCGATTCATCCTGGGACTCTCCCGGTGCATCCCGGGGCTATCCCGATGCATCCCGGTGCATCCCGGGGCTCTCCCGGTGCATCCTGGAGCTCTCCCGGTGTATCCAGGGACTCTCCCGATGCATCCCGGGTTCTCTCGGTGTATCCTGGAGCTCTCCCGGTTCATCCCGGGACTCTCCCGGTATTTCCCGGGGCTACACCGATGCACCCCGGTGTATCCAGGGACTATCCCGGTGCATCCAGGAGCTCTCCCGGTGCATCCCGGGACTCTCCCGGTGCATCCCGGTGTTTCCAGGGGCTCTCCCTGTGCATCCCGGAGCTCTCCCGGTGCATCCCCGAACTCTCCCGGTGTTTCCCGGGGCTATCCCGGTGCATCCTGGGGCTCTCCCGGTGCATCCCGGGGCTATCCCGATGCATCCCGGTGCATCCCGGGGCTCTCCCGGTGCGGAGCCGCCGTCCCCGCCCGCGTCGCCAGAGGGCGCTCAGCGCCCCGGCCCGCCCGCCGGGTTGTACCATCTCCCGCAGGGCGGGGGGGAGGCAGGTGACGCGCTGCGGGCTGTGGCGCGACGCGACAGAGGCTGACACCGGGAGAGAGGTGACAGCGACAGCGGGTGACAGCGACAGCGGGTGACAACGACAGCGGGTGACAGCGACAGCGGGTGACAGGCACAGCTGGAGCCCTCCCGCACCGCGATGCCCCGGCTCTCCCCGCACGGGGCTCGGTGGTGCGGCCCCGCTGAGGGCGGGGGTGGTGGCATTCCTTAGGAACGGGCTCCATGGGGCCGGGCTTCCATGGGGACGGGCTTCCATGGGGACGGGCTTCCATAGGGCAAACTCTCCATAGGGCCGGGCTTCCATGGGGACGGGCTTCCATAGGGACGGACTTCCATAGGGCTCATTTCCATAGGGTCGGCTCTCCCTAGGGCGCATTTCCATAGGGACTGCGGGAGCTGCCCGCTTCCCCACACGGCGCCGGGAGCTGCGGGGGCGCTGCGCAGGTAGGAGGGGACGGGAAGGGAAGGGAAGAGACGGGAAGAGAAGGGAAGGGAAGGGAAGGGAAGGGAAGGGAAGGGAAGGGAAGGGAAGGGAAGGGAAGGGAAGGGAAGGGAAGGGAAGGGAAGGGAAGGGAAGGGAAGAGACAGGAGGGATGGGAAGAGACGGGAAGGGATGGGAAGGGACGGGAGGGATGGGAAGGGACGGGAGGGATGGGAAGAGACGGGAAGGGACGGGAACGGAGGGATGGGAAGAGACGGGAAGGGATGGGAAGGGACGGGAGGGATGGGAAGGGAAGGGAGGGATGGGAAGAGACGGGAAGGGAAGGGAAGAGACGGGAGGGACGGGAAGGGAAGGGAAGGGACCCGGCGGAGCGGTCCGAACGCCGGGCTGGCGGGGTTGGAGGGATCGCCCAGCCCCGCCCCGCTCACCTGGAGCAGGTGACGCCGCAGCGCTGGGAGCGGCTCCGGCCATTCCCCACGGCCCCGAGAGCTGCCGCCAGGGATTGGCGTTGTTGGAGGGTGATCCCGCTGGATTTTCAGCCCACCTCCATGGGGAGAAGCTCTTCCGCAGGTTGAGGTGGAATTTCCTGTTTTGGTCTGTGGCCGTCGCTCCTCGTCCCGACCGCTGAAAGGAGCCTGGCATCAGTGGTGGAAGGTGGTGGATGGTTGTTTACATCGGGGTTACACCCTGGGATTTGGGTTATGTGCCGTAAGATCGCTGGCATGGGGCTTTTGTATGGTTTTTAATTATTTTATGTTATTCCTTATTTTCCTGCCTTTGCGCCCAAGCACAAACATGATCTATTTGCCTTATTTCGATTATTGGATTTTATCCAGCCTTGCTGACATTCAACCCCCACTTAATCATCACTTCCATCCCTGCTTTCCTGGGTGGAAATCAACCCTTTACCTGTTTTTTCACTGCAGAAAATCCAGATGAAATACCTTGAGAGCTGATGTGTCCTGGCAGCAAAGCAGCTGCCTGATCCTGAGTGATCCAAACAAATCTCTCCTCGGAAGTGGCAGCAGCCCTGCCTTGGCAGAGAGCTGCTGGAAAAACTTCCCAGCTCCTGCTTTGTCCTCAGGAGTAGAAACAATCCCATCATGAAAATCCTTCAATGAGATGAGGGAAATAGAGTTCCATTTCTTGCCCAGTGTTTGTATCAGATTACTCCTAATTTTTGCTGACAGTATCTTGCAGCTTTTCCACTTTGTTGGGTTTTATGGGAGGGTTGACTTTAATTTTTTTTTTTTTTTTTGGAACAAGCAGGGCTGGATCCCAGATGAATGAAATGTTATTCCCTGATTTCACTCTCTCTGATGTGAGCAGCACTGCAAACATCCCAATAAAGACAAAATTAAACCCTCTCTGTAGCTAAACAAACCAACAAACCTACCCTGATGACATTGTGTGATAATTTTATTTTTCCATGGAGGTAGATCTGGCTTGGCTGGCACAGAGTGCTTTTATTGGCAATGCCTCAGTCCTGCTCAGGGGTGTGCAAAGGTGGCTCCAACCTGCACTTAAAATCCTTTCTGGTTTTCATTTCATCCAGCATTTTTCTGGTTTTGAGAGGTTCTTACCAAATCCCTTCTATTGCTGGAGTTAAGGTTGTTTATTACAAGATATTTAATGTTTTAAAGGACATGGAGGATGGCTTGGGTTTATTTTTGTCTCCTAACAGCAGGAGACTGAATGCAGATGTCCTTCAGAAATGTAAAATATTTTGTTCCAGAGCTGTGATTTCTTTTCTGTATCAGTGATGCAGCAGGGATGACCTAAACCCAAGTATATTTAAACTATTCTAGAAGAATATTTCCATGTTTTCTAACAGAACTGGTGTCAGAGGTAGCAAAGGAGAGAAGGAAGGATTTTTTAAGTAGGGAAAATCCAACCATGCTTGGATTCCATTGTTCTAAACTGGGTACATTTGAATTTTTAACCTAAATGCCTTGCAAAACACATGAAAATCAAGTCTGAACAGCTGATCTTTAAAGATAAAAATATATTTTAAATGTAAAAATATATTTTAAACATAAAAATATATAAAAATACATATTAATATTTTATTTATATTATATTCCTGTTCTGTTGAAATACAGGAAGATTATAATGGAATTGGCATTTTTGGCACAACACCTTGGACTTGCACTTGAGCTGGTGCTGCTGCCAAGTGGAGCTGCAGGGCTCTGAGAGCTCCTTCTGCTGAGAGCCCTGGAGCAGGATTCTCCTGGGAAGCTGTGTTTGCACAGGGAATATTCCCCATTCCATGCTCCAGCTGACACAGCACAGCACAGAAAATGAGTTCTGAAGGAATTCCCAGCTCCCCAAATCCTTGGAAGGAGACTTTGGGATCCTCCCCCTTGTTATTGTGTGTGGAATGGGAAAAACACCTTCCAGAAATAGGAAAAATTGACTGAAAATCTTTTAGGAGAAGCAGTGGGGAGTCAAAATTATTTTGGGAATTATTTTTAACGTCGTGTTGAAATTTTTGCCTGTTTATTGTGCTGCCAGTGCTTCTCCATATTTATTATCTCAGCTGTGGCAGAGCTGAAATTGGGGTGATTTTTGTAACTCTTTGCATGTTTGAGTTTTCCAGGAGGCTCCACCTTGCTATGAGCTGCCAAGATGGATCCAGAAGAGCAGGATTTACTTGGGGATTACAGATACAGGAATTATTCTTCAGCAATTGAGAAAGCTTTGAGGAACTTTGAATCATCCAGTGAATGGGCAGATCTGATCTCTTCCCTTGGCAAGCTCAATAAGGTACAGAGGGGAACTTTTGTCATTTATTTGTGATATTTGTATTGGTGTGAACTTTTCTGGCACTTCCAGCACTTGAAAAAAATTGAAAATTCACTCAAGAAAAAGAATGGGAGGTGCTAAGTCAGTATTTTTTTAATATAAATAGGAGAAATTCTGGTGAATTTCTCACATTTACATAAAAGAGCTTTCCTGCAAATGGTGTTTGCTGTCTTAATGCTGCTACATTAATTTAATTTAATTCATTTAATTTTTGCATAAAAGAAACCTTCAGTCTAGAGCAGCTAAAAAGCTTTTCTTGAAAAGAGGAAATGACAAGTTACAGAACATTTTCTGAGTCAATTCTTTTATTTAAAGGTCACGTTTCCTTGGCTGTGCCCTCCCCTTGGATTTGGGGAAATTAGGTGGTTTTTGTACAGCCATGGAGAGAGACAGAAATATTGGTTTGGAACAGGAGTTTCACATTTCTGCCTGCAGTTTTTCAGCGTGATTCTGGCTCTCATCAAGAGCCAGAGGCCTTCAAAATGCTTTTCTCCAAAGGGAAAATATGAAGTAATTAGAGTGAGAGGAAGGCTTTGATCTTTGATCTTGACCTAGATGAACACTGAGCACCTACCTGATCTCTTCTTCAGGTACAGAATTGCCAAAATCTGTGGCAGCAGAGCAGAAACCAGAGGAAAAGCTTTCAGCTGATCCAGAGCCCATCTGCTGTGGGGTTTTATGGATTTAATCTTTTTAGGAGCTTAAGAATTGGTGGAGCAAATCATCCCCAGTGTTCATCCCTGTCTGTTGTCTG
This sequence comes from Lonchura striata, assembly GCF_050655825.1. Classification (NCBI taxonomy): domain Eukaryota; kingdom Metazoa; phylum Chordata; class Aves; order Passeriformes; family Estrildidae; genus Lonchura; species Lonchura striata. The sequence goes on along the minus strand of NC_140703.1, from coordinate 116,869,751 downwards.
AAAACCTGGAGGGATGTGGCAGGGGAGGGAAGATTAAGATGTCAGTAACTGTGGGGATTTTTGGAGGATTTATGGGGATTTTTGAAGGAGTTTTGAATGAGTTAGAGACTGGATTTTTGAGTTGTTTTTGATGGTGTGGTTTATTTGTTTTATTTCTACATAGGTAGGAAGGGTGAGTTTGGCTTACCTTGTTCCAGTATGGTTTAGAAGGTCACAAGACCCTTAGTTATAAGACTTTTTAAGGAGTTATCGACTAAAAAACACTGTTAATAAGGATATTTATGTTTTTGGCTCAATCTTTAAGTATTTCATCTTACAGACTACAGTGTGAGCTTTTATAGCTAATTATATTATGACACACAAACCTACAGTACTGCATTTTAATTTCTTTGTTTATTTTTGCAATTACTTTTATTTTTTAATATCTTAAACTTTAAAACTTTAAACTTTCTTTTACTTAAGTTAACCTTTGTCTGCTTTAAACTATAAATTTACATTCTCACTTTTAGCCACTAAGTTTGGAAGCTTTTTTTCAAGGTCTCAGATGAAATCCTGGCTTTAATTCTAGGCTTTGGTTTCCAGGCCCAAAGTTCTGAGTTTTCTGTATTTCAGATTCCAGCAAATAACCATTCCCTGAACTCCTGGGATTACTTGGCCTCAAATATAAATATTATTCTGGCAGGAAAACCTCATTGGTGGAGGTGGATGAGCAGGAAGGAGATCAGTGATAAAACTGTTTTTACAAACTACACGTGGCTATAGTAAAAATCCTGGGGGTCACTTGTGTGCAGGGAAAATTGAGATTAATCACCTGTGAAAATGCTGAGACAGGCAAGCACAAAACACAAGAAGTCAAGAAGTTCAGAGGTTCTTTTCCAGGGCAGTGTGAAATCAGCATTACACCACATGGGTGTAATGTTTTTGGAGACTTTTTCTCCTGCAGGCACTATTGAGCCACAGAGACTCTCTTATTTTCATAAAGTTCAGTGGCATCACCCTCCAGGTAATCCAAGGGCTGGAAAAAGCAAGAAGCAGATGTCCTTCTGTAAAATGTAAATATTTTGTTCCTGAGCTGTGATTTCTGTATTAGTAATGTAAAATATTACTGAAATGTACACAGAAATGTAAAATATTTTGTTCCAGAGCTGTGATTTCTGTATCAGTGATGCAGCAGGGATTGACCTAAACCTAAGCTTATTTAAACTATTCTAGAAGAATATTTTGATGTTTTCCAACAAAATTGGTGCCAGAGGTAGCAAAGGAGAGAAGGAAGGATCCTTGAAAATATCTTAGCCCTTAAAAATGAGGTAAAAGATGAAGCTTGGTGAAGAGAATCAACTCTGCTGCTTCTCTGTTGCTCCTTGATGATCTTAAAATCTTTTCCAACCTCAATGATTCTACTCAGGATAAACTGGAGCTTGGTTTTGACTCTCCCTGTTGCTTCTACACCTTGAAATTATATTTTCAGGTGACTTGTAGAACCAGGGGAGCAACATCTGAATGCTCAATGTGTAGAAATTTGATTTTATCACTTAAGGGAGATGAGTTTAATGTGACTTGACAATAATTCAGCACAGGAAGCTTCACCTTGAATTGCTTTGAGGCAGGCAGAGCAATAAAGGGGTTTCTTTTTTTGTTTTGTGATTCATCTCTTGCTCAAAGTAGGTCAGAGGAATGTTGTCCTAAGATTGTGTGTGCTCCTCGTGGGGTTCATGGGGAGCCTGAGGAGTTGCTGCAGTTTTACCCCCTTTTTTTGGGCTGATTTTTGTGTTTCTGAGGGCAGGAGAGATGAATCTCCCCTTCAGAGTTAAAAACCTGCAGGTGCTGGGTGTGAGCATGAGAGAATTGGCAGAATTTGCTCATTTATTTTACACCCTAAACTTGTAAGGGAAGGATATTGGGGGGTTATTTTGAATAATGTTGGTGTAATAGTTCATTATGGGAAATGAGAATCAGTGGAAAGTAATATTTCTAATAAGAATATAAATGGGCAGATGCAAATATAAAAATATTATATAAATAGAAATAATTAAACTATTAGAATATAAATATTATAATATTTATATTATAGTCTATATTCATAATATAAATATATGTAGTATATAGTACCTTATAATATATATTATATAAAAATATAAGTATTATAGTAAAATATTTATATAAATAATATATATAAATATATATGACTTATATATATAAATATATAAGTCTATATCATATAAATATATATAATATACAAATATAATATTTGCATAAATATTATGTTCTACTATTATAAAATTATACATATTATATTCTAATAAGAATATAAATGGGCAGGTGGATGAACCAGGCAGGAAATATGGATGCCAGTGTTTTAAAGAGGTTTCAGCTTCATTTTTCAGTGAGAAATCACTTTCATACTTAGATTAAAAAGCTGCTGGGGTGGAGGGATGTTTAAACTTAAAAATTATATGTAAACTTTTAAACTTAAAAATAGCTGCTGGTTCAATATAGGTGGGTTTGTCAATGAAACAGGTGCTTTTAACATTAATTTTATATCCAAAATGCCTGTTATTGTATTCAGAGTACAAACAAATAGCAAATATACATAAAATATTCATGTATGGGGAATTTCAGGCAATTAAGAGACTAAAAATATGCTGAAGATAGGAGAATCCAAATGCTCAGTTTGCATTTGGGCTTTTTATTCAGATTATAGGGATGTTTTTTTCCATAAACATCAACTCTAGGTGTAGGCAAGAAGTAGGGAAGTGGCAAAATGAAGAACTGAGGAGTAGAAAATACTGGATTTTGGTTTTGTAAGGAAATGAGGAAAGGAGTGGTTTTAAAACTCCCTGAAATTTGTGGTGGTGAGGCCCTGCACAGAATTCTGTCTTGGTTTGGAAAGAGATATCTGCTAAGGAAGGGGAAAAAAAAGTGTAGAGCCCCTCCCTCCAAATTGTTATAAATTTGAAATTAAGGGGGGCTCTCAGGCAAAAATATGGGAGCAGGAATAACAATTCTATATTATGGAAGAAAATAAAAAGATAAACACTGCAGTGAACTAAGACAACACTGACAGAGTCAGAACACAACCTGACACCCTGGTGCTGGCAGCAGTCCAAGTCCAGTCTGAAAGTTTGAAATTTATATAATAAATATATAAAAATAATTTTTATATAGAAAAATGTAAATAATTATATATATAAAAATATATATAAATTCATATAATTTATATAGCATCCTGGAGTGGCAGGTGTGTATTGTAAATGCAGGTGAACCTGGTGGGAAGAAATGCTGATGTGTGACTCCAGAAGGCTGAATGATTTCTTTATTATAACTATGCTAAAATACATTAATATACTATTTAAAGAGATACTAAAACTACTAAACTACTTTTTCTAACTACCATATTTAACTACCTAAAGCTTGTGCCCCTCTCTGAGCCCAGCCCCAGGTGGGTTGGATTGGCCATCAGCTCAAACAATCCTCACCAGAATCCAACCAAGCAACACCCCAGGGAAACAATTCTCCAAACACATTCCACATGGGAAAAACAAGGAGGTTGCAAAGGATTCCACATCTCCCCTGTTTTTTCTTACTGTTAAGACTTCACCAATGGACTTCTGCAGACACTTAACAGGGAAACATGAATAAGATGATAAAAACAATGATTACAACCCAAAAACTTCCTTTAGCAAGAGGTGAAACCCATCTTGTCAACCCCCATTGTCTGAAAGTTCATTGAGCCAATTTGAGTTCTCAACTTTTAATTCCTTTACTTGCTCCCTCAGCTTTGTGGATGCTTGTGTGGATGGATTCTGAGTGTGAGGAAAGGTTGAGGCAGCTCATCCTTCAAAATCCTGGCAGGCAAGTGTGGGAAATGGATTTGTAGGGAATTCTCCAAGCCTGGCAGAAGGATCACACAGTGAGCACCTGTGTGCAAACCCTGAGATCAGAAATGCTGCCTTAGAAATGCCATATATTCCATGTATTCCAGACATTGCTGAGAGAGAAACACAAGTTTCAAAGGATGGCCTTGCAAATAAGACTGGATCCTTTGCAGAAATAAAACTATTTATTTTTATAAACACTCTAAATACGTATCACAATACAATATAGTTTATACTCTGAATACAGTGACAGGCATTTTGGATATAAAAATAATGTTAAAAGCACCTGTTTCATTGACAAACCCACCTGCTCTGAACAAGCAGCTATTTTTAAGTTTAAAAATTTAAACTTAATTTTTAAGTTTAAGCATCCCTCCACCCCAGCAGCTTTTAATCAAAGTATAAAGGTGATTTCTCACTGAAAAATGAAGCTGAAACCTCTTTGAAACACTGACATCCATATTTCCTGCCTGGTTCATCCACCTGCCCATTTATATTCTTATTAGAATGAAAGATGCATTGTGGTGGAACCCACGAGGGGTAGTTTTAGAAAATTGGCTTTAAGGCATTTACAGCATGGGGTGGCAAAAGCTGATAGGCCAAGAAACACTTAGAGTGTAATTAAAACACAATATTGTGTATGGTAATTAATAAATAACCGGATTCTGATTGTGATGGTGTGAATTATAATATCTGTATTGTCTCACCCTTCTCATGAGACTGAAAATGGAATAAAAAGTGTTTAAATAAAAGTTTAAATAATAAATTTTTTTAGTAAGAGTTTTTAAAACACCTCTCAGCTGCCCCATCTCTGGGTCAGGAAAAGGGAATTGTCCAACACCGTGTCCACGGGCAAGCAATAAAAAGTCTGTTGCTGCTTGGTTTTGCCAGTGGCGTGCCTGGCAGTGCCAGTGTCACCAAGCAGGGCACTGAGGTGACATTTGCCTGCTCACCAAGCCAACATTCCAGGTGAGAATCCAACAAGACCCTCAGCTGTGGCCACCCAAGGTAAAAATAGAGAGACCACAACTCTCTTTTCTTTGTTCCAATTGTGAACGTAACCCTGTGCTCCCAGGACTGATTAATTAATTAAGAAGTCTCCATAACATTAACAAGAAAAACTTTCCTCCCTAAGTAAACTAAATAAAGACTATTTAAAAAGTAGCAAACTAAGAGAAAAATTTAAATTTTGTTTCTTTACATTATCAGTGAAAAAAGACAAACTGTAGAAGGAAAAAAAAAAGGGATTTAAAGGTTTATTTTATTCTTACTACATTATTTTATTTTAGTTACTATTAATAAAATTTTCTTTATACCCTTTTAGAGTTTCAAACCTACTTTACCTTTCTCCTAATCTTATCTTCCTACCTCACAACAAAAACTAAGTACATGGGTAATTAGCCAACATCAAAATATACCACACTCTTTAATACGTTAAACCAAAAAATCTTAAAGAAATCTTAACAAACTAAAACCACTACACAATATTAATATTTCCACCCAGTTGGCTAAAACCACCACATTGGCTATCACATTTTTAATCAAATTCAGTGTATGATCTCTTTTGGTGTGCCAGTTATCAAGAAGAAGTGGGAATTTTTAATAAGGTGGGATATTGGGAAGGAATTCCTGGCTGGGAGGGTGCCCTGAGGATCCCTGGAAGTGTCCAAAGAGATTTTGGATGGGGTTTGGAGCACCCTGGGATAGTGGAAGGTGTCACTGCCCATCCCTGGGTGGTCTTTAAGTTCCCTTCTGAGCCATTCCATGATTCTAAATATTCAGTTTATCATGAAATATTATCCCTGATGTTTGGGGAAGGGAGTTCTTATTTCCTTCAAATCCTTAGGAAATGCTGGAGCCAAAGCTGAGGTGCCATTATTGCTGTGGTGGAGCTGATGCTCTGTAGAATAAACAGTGAATATTCCCATTTCCTGCCTGGTTGATGTTTAAATTCAAACTGCTGGAATATTAAGATGGTATTTATTCAGTCTGAGCACTGAGAGGGAAAATATTTGCTGTTAGAATCCAAAATACAAAAAACTCAGAATTTTGAGCCTGTAAACCAATACTTAGAATTAAACACAAGATTTAACCTGAAATCTTAGAAAAGGCTTCCAAACTTAGGTGCTAAAAGGGAAAATGTAAATTTATAATTTAAAACAAAAACACATTAAACTCATTAAAAAAAAAAGTTTAGAGTTTTAAAGTTTAAAATATAGAAAAAATAATTTAAAAAGTAAACAAAGAATTTAAAATACAATACTATGAGTTTATGTTATAACATAATTAACTAAGAAAACTTACACTGTAGTATGAGTCCATAAAACAAACTATTTAAAAATCAAGTCAAAAACATAAATATCCTTACTAACAGTGTTTTATTAGTCAATAACTCTTTAAGAAGTCTTGTAACTAAAAGTCTTTTGACCTTCTAAACCATACTGTAACAATGTAAACCAAACTCACCCTTCCTACTTATATAAAAAATTAAAAATAAACCACATCATCAAAATTAACTCAAAAATCCCATCTGAAATTCCTTCCAAAACTACTCACAGGTAAATTATCACAATTTACCACTGACCTGATTTTTATAATTAACTCCTTTTATATCTCTAAATATACAGAGAGGGTGTGGGCAAATACATGCCAAGCAATATAAATAGAAAGTTCCAAAGTCCAGCTTTCCAGAAATCTTCACAGTTCTTACAACTCTTAAATATTCTAATGCTGAAATAATATTCCTCACCTACCACATGAGTAAAAAGCCCAAACATAAAAAGTATAAAAAAAGTAACTCCACAAATATGTGAAATAATGGTTTAATTTTGGATTCTGATTTTTATCATCCATTAAACGCAGCTCTGCCTGTGCTGGGGGGGAGGAGGAGGGGAATGAAGTGGCTCTAAGTGACATCTGTGTGTCATTTCTGTTTGCTGTTGTTATAAACTCCCAACCTTTCTTCCTCCTTGGGAGGAGAATTTCTCACTAAAAGGATTTTATCTCCTCCCCTTCCTGCTGAGGAGTGCTCAGGGAAAAGTTACCTGCTTTAGGTTTGTTCCTGCTTTAGGTTTATTCCACTTTCTGCTGCTTTTCCAAGCAAAATAGAAGAACCTCAAGTTGAAAATAATTCCATAGGCTAAAACCATGATTTCATTTTGGGAAGAGACAAGAATTTGCCTGATTCTGAAAACATCCCAAAAGTCCACGTGCTCTGGAACATCTCTGCTGGTTTTCAGCTTCGTTTTCTACCTCTGTCGAGGTCACGATTGGAGGCACTTGAGACCACAGTTCATGTTCAGGATTAGATATTTTTAATTTCTTGTCTGTGTTACAGTCTCACAGCAGTGAGTTCTGCAGTATTTCACTAAAAAGGTACAAAATGGCAAACTATCTTTCTCTACAAGGCCTTTTAAGGATCAACTGTCCAATTAAGAAATGACACCTCAATTATTTTCACTTTTAACCCAATACCCAACCACCCGTGCCCACAATGGGACTTTTTTATCCAATTGCACAAAACCACCCAAACCCATGGAGAAGGAGGTGAAGGAGAAGGAGCAGCCTCCACCCCAAAACCTCCATCTTGCTTTATATCTATTCCTGCATTCCAAACCCTTCAACTCTGAGTTTCCACCCTGTGCTATCACACACTTCCATTCCAACTCCACACCTGTAATCTCAGTTTTATTATGGAATTTTGGAAGCTTCTCCACGGCTTCAGGTCAGTGCAGTGTTCTCCTGGGGGTCAGTGCTGGCAGCACAGAAAGTCCCAAATTCTCAGTAAAACCAGAACTCCAACACATCTGTTTGTGTTTGCCCATTGAGCAAAGCCTGCAGTGCCCTTAACTTGCAATTTTGCTTTTGGATTGTCTGTGACTTGAAGAGAAAACTGATTTATTTCCCTGCTGCAATGCTCTGGTGGCTCAAGGAAAAACCCAAGAAGGGTTTTTTCCTAAAACCTTGCCTAGCAGCAAATCTTATTTCAGTATTTCCTGTCCTAAACATCTTTTGCTTGTACATGGATGCAGTGAGTGATCCAACTCAGTGAGTGCAGCCATGGAGAATTCCAGATCAGAGCTTTTATCCCATTTCATCATCTCTGCTTTGGTTGGAAGGTTTGGGTTGTTTTTTGTTTCAGATATTGGGGGAAAAAATTGTTCCCTGTGAGGGAGGGGAGTCCCTGGCACAGGTTTTCCAGGGAAGCTGTGAGCTCCTCATCCCTGGAAGTGTCCAAGTTCAGGTTGGACAGGGCTTGGAGCAACCTGGCACAGTGGAAGTTGTTGGAACAAGATGATTTTTAAGTTCCCTTCCAACCCATTCCACAATTCCATCCATGAAGGTAGAACTTCTGAGGAAAGAGAAATCTTGGATTCTTCCTTTATTCCCTAAAAGCTGAGATGCTCTTCTTGTCACTTCCCTTTTCCCCTGGAGATGGGATAACCTGGGATAATGGGATGCCCTGTCCCAGTCCTTTTCCTTGACTCCCTTTTCCCTCCTCTAAGCAGATTCACACCAGGCTTTTCCAAATTTCCCATGGCTGATCCCAAATGAAAACTCAGCTGCAGAGTTCTGCTGTAACAAAATGCAGTTCAAACCCTTCCCAATATTCTCCTCAAGCTTTAATAAACAGCTATTAGATATTTTATATTGTGCATTATAACTATTTCTTTTCTCTCCTTTCTCCCCCAGGCTCTGCAGAGTAACCTGAAATATTCTCTGCTGCCCAGAAGATTGATCATCAGTAAAAGATTATCCCAGTGCTTGCACCCAGCCCTGCCCAGTGGGGTGCATTTAAAGGCTTTAGAAACCTATGAAATAATCTTTAAAATCATTGGCACAAAATGGCTTGCCAAGGATTTATTCTTGTACAGGTAATTTGAATTTTCTTTTTATAAGGCACAAAAACAGCTCACCAAGTACTGATTTTTGTACAGGTCAGTTATTTTTTTTTTCCTAAGACATAACCATCTCAATCTATTAAAATTAACTCTCATTTTGTCTTTTTTTTTTTTTTTTTTTTTTTTTTGATTCAAAGCTCTGGCTTGTTCCCTCTGCTGGCAAATGCAGCAATGTCAGTGAGACCTGTTCTCCTTGGCTTGTATGAGAAATATTTTCTCCCTCTCCAAAAATCCCTCCTGCCTGGTCTCCAGGCCTTTGTAATTGGGCTGCTGCCTGGCTTGGAAGAAGGATCAGAAATTTATGACAGGTAACATTAATTATTCCATATTCATTGAAGCAATATCCAGGATTTTGATTTTCTAGGGAATTTTCAAGAAATTTCTGTCAGATTTCTATAAATAAAAAAGTTTCTAAAGGGGGATGAATGGTGGGACCTGGAAAAATGCTGAAATTAAAAAAAAAAAACTTTCCTCTCTATTTTCATCCCAGGAGGAGAAGAAGAAAAAGAGGGTAAAAAAACAAGAGGAGAGGAAAAGGAGGGTTAAAAATAGAAATGCTGAGAAAAAAGAAGAAAAAATTTCTTCAAGCTCTCTGACTCCTAAATAATTCACCTGACTCCCCAAACCACTGCTCTGGAGATAAATTCTATTTGAATTCTGTAACATGAGAGAGCAGCTGGATTCTTTCCAATATTTCAAATATGGAAATATTTCCAATATTTCCATATTCCAAATATGGAAATATTTCCAATATTTCCAATATTTCAAATATGGAGCAGAGAGGTAATGGGTATTGCAAATGAAATTCCAATATCTGACCTCTGGTTTTACACCTTTTTCCCCTATTTTTGATGGCATCATCTTCCTCTTTGAACAAACGGGATCTGACATATATTTCATAAATCCTGGGAAATATTTATGTTAAAATTAATTTAATTGGGGGTTTTTTTGTGAAATACCAATTTACATGAGGGAGTTTTTCTTTTGTTTACTCATTGCAATGATCCTGTGTTAAGAATAGCTTGTCAGAAGATAGGTTAATTTTAAATTCTTTTTCATGAGAGGCTCTCCACTGAGTGTTTTCAGAACCCTCAATATTGAGGACTAAAATTAATCCATCTCCTGCTGTTCCTGAAATTGAACAAAGTGCTGAGGTTGTGCTTCAGCCTAGACACCATTTCCAGCTCCAAATTTCCCTGAATTTGTGCACTCACACAGAAAATGGAAGAGGAAAACTGCTTTGGGGGATTTTTTAAATAAAGAAGTGGAAAAAACCCATCACACTGGGAGAGAGTTTCCTCATCTGAGCTGGGCTTTCCTCTTTTCTCAGTCTTGCCTTCCCCACGTGAGGTTTTAATTCCTCCTTTATGGCAAAAATCAAAGTGTTCCAGAGCAGGGACTGTGCTCCAGCCACAGGATTTTCAGTAGGGTGGTCTGGAATTCATTTCTGGGTGTCCTGTGTGCAATTTGTTGTTTTATCTCATGGAACCATGGAATGGTTTGGGTTGGAAGGGACTTTAAATCTCATCCAGTGCTTCCCCTGCCATGGCAGGGACACCTCCCACTGTCCCAGGCTGCTGTAACGGGACTTCACATCTCTTCTTTTTCTTCATCCAGTGCCTTAAAAATTAACCCTGTTGGTTTGAAAGTAGGAATTTTTAGGATAACCTTCAGCTCCCAGACTGACAAAATTTCCTTTCAGATTTTAACTGCTTAAACAACTTCCAATTTAGCTTTTCACGCCTCTGGCAATAAACATTCTGCAATCACAGGTGCTGCAGTTGTTTGGTCAGAGCTAAATATTTGCAGATATTTCCTGGAGAATTTTCCAGTGTGTGAACAGAGACTTGGTTCCAGTGATAAAGAACTGAGTGAGTCTGATTTTTTTGTACAATGAGATTCATCCACCACCAGCTGGGATAGGGGAATGTTCCCTGCCCATGGCAGGGGGTGGAATGAGATGATTTTTGGGTCCCTTCCAACCCAAACCATCCCAAGATTCTGTGATAAAAGGAAATGCTGACAACACAAAGCTGCAAAACATCAAATAAATTATATCAACTCTATATAATTCCATTTCTTGGTATAAAATCAGCTAACAAAGGGGTTTTTTCTCTGGCTGTGTACAGAACAGATGCTCTGCTGGTGAAGCTGTCCCTGCTGATGGGCCAGGAGGTGTTTTATGGAGCTCTCTGGGGCAGTGTCCTGGGCAGCCCCTCCATCAGGCTCCCTGCTTCCCTCTTCGTTGTCAGCCACATCAACAGGGAACTCTCTGGCAAACAGCAGAAATTCATGCTGGGCACTGATTATAAACTCACAGTAAGTTCATTTAACTCCCCTCTCTGGGTTTGAAAAGCCAGGTGTCTGCTAAGGAAGGCAGGAGCCTCCCTTTAAATGGAAACTGCAAACCCCCTCCTCTGAATTATTATAACTGTGAATTTAAGGGGCTCTCAGGCAAAGATAAGGGAATAGGAATAACAGAAAGAAAATTAAAAATACAAATGCAATAGTACAAAAAAGAAAACAAACACTGCCAGAGTCAGAGCAGCCCTGTCCCCTGTGTGTCAGGGAGGTGGCTCAGCCCCATCCCAGGGGGGCTCAGCCCTCCTGCAGTGCCAGCTGTGCTTCTGCTGGAGCAGGATCCTGCACAAGGGGGGAGTTTTCCTTGGAGCTCCAGGGCTGGGGGAGATGGGCCTGGGCTCCTCTGGGAATGCAGGGGGAAGAAAGCTGCTCCTCTGGGAATGCAGGGGGAAGAAAGCTGCTCCTCTGGGAATGCAGGGGGAAGGAAGCTGCTCCTCTGGGAATGCAGGGGGCAAAGGCTGCTGTGCTGTGCCCAGGTCAGATTGTATCCAGGTAGGAATGTTTGGCTCCTCCCCTGGGCAGAGCATCTCCCCATGGGATGATGGAATTTTCTCAGCCATGCAGGGACACTCACTGGCCATGAACAGAAGATAATTAAAAATTAATAATTAATTAACAGAAGAGATCTCCTGGAGGGAGGATTGGCTGTGGGAGAGATAAAGAAAAAACTGTCCAGTGAGCAGCAGAGACCTGCCCCGCCTCTGAGAGATGGGAATAGAACACACAGCCCCAGCCACATCTTGTAACCTAGAACAACCTTCTCTAGATTAATCCCAGCCTTCTCTAGATTAAATTAGGATGCCATTCAATTAAAAATATTTTAAGACTGAAAAGTCCATGCTCTGAAATTGCTTCATCCATCTAATTTGAAGAGCAGCTTTTCTGGTTTCAATGTTTAATGTACAGTTCCCAAAGTGTTTGCTGTTCTGAAATTTTTATTTTTCCAGTAAAACGGAAACCTTCTGTAGGGAGGCATTTGTGTTGAGTGATGGAATAAGTGTAAGGGTAATTAGACTAATATATATATTTTTGGAGGTTTTACATCTTGTAACTCTGGGACATTCTGTACTCTTACAAACCCAATATTAACAATTCTTTTAATAGCCACAAAAACTTGTTTTAACTCATTTTGGGTGCAGGAGTTAAATTGTAATTATCCTCTTATTTAAACAAGATATTGTTCATAGGTAGCCATTTTTTTTTTCTTTCCTTCCAGCAATTACTTGATAGCAAAATCAAATAAAATGTTGTGTTTTCCTTTTCCAGATAAAGTCTTTGTGCGTGTCAGTGCTGGATTCCAATGTCCTTGTGCAGAGGAACACTCTGGAAGCAATCCTCTTCTTTTTCCCATTTTATGCAGCTTTGGTAAGGGGATTCTTTTGGGATTTTCCCATGCAAGGCGTGTTCTGTGCAAGCAGCCCAGCTCCCACCTCTGTTATTGCCAAATGGCTGAATTTTGAACCTTCAAAATCCATGAATTTTGGGATTTCTTTTGCCCCATCAATCTGAGGAGTGGAGAAGACTCTGCTGCTTCTCAGCAACTTTACAGCTTCCAAGGCTGAAGAAATTATTTCACAGGGGCTTTTGGGGGATATTCGGGATGTGCTTGAACTATTCAGGCCTGAGCAGTTCACATGGAAAACATATGAAGTTTATCAAAGAAGGATTTTAAAATGTGGAATTGTCCACATGAAGTTATTTCTGGTAAAGACCCGAAGAGAAAATCTTACTTAAAAGAAAAGTGGTTCCTGTTGTTTCATCACCCCCCTGTAAGACAGGCAGTGTTTAGGATGGAGGAAGAGTTTTTAAGTCTTAAGGAGAAGAGAAACTTCAGGGTGAGCTCAGGGTGGCCTTGCAGGGCCTGAAGGAGCACCAGGAAACCTGGAGAGAGACAATTTCCAGGGCATGGAGGGACAGGACACAGGGAATGGCTTCAATCTGACAAGAAAGTAGGGTTAGATGGGAGATTTGGAATGGGGAATTGTTCCCTGGCAGGGTGGGCAGGGCTGGGATGGAATTCCCAGATTCCCCTGGATTCCTGGCAGTGCCCAAGGCCAGGTTGGACACTGGGGCTGGAGCAGCCTGGGACAGTGGGAGGTGTCCCTGCCATGGCAGGGTTGGCACTGGGTGGGATTTGAGACTCCATGATCCCACTTTTCTCAGATCACTTGAGGTTGTCATATTTCTTTTATTGACAACAAGGATGAGGGTGTTGAGTGTTTCATTAGTGAATCTGCAGAGCACACTAAGCTGGGAGCTGTGTCAGCTGTTGGAGGGTAGGAGGGCCCTGCAGAGAGACCTGGAACAGTTGGATGGATGGGCAGAGCCCAACGGGATGAAGTTTTATAAGTCCAAGTGTTGAGTCCTGCATTTTGGCCACAATAACCCCCTGCAATGCCATGGGCTGGGGATGGTGTGGCTGGGCAGGTAGAGAGGGACCTGGGGGCACTGGACAGCTGAACATGAGCCAGCAGAGTGGCCAAAGACCAACAGCTCCTGGCCTGGGTGAGGAACGGTGTGGCCAGCAGGAGCAGGGAGCTCATTCTGCCCCTGTGCCTGGCACGGGTGAGGGCAAACCTCGAGTGCTGTGCCCAGCTCTGGCCCCTCAGTTTGGGAAGGACATGGAGGGGCTGTACCACATCCAGAGGGGGCAACGAGGCTGGAGAGGGGCTGGGAGCACAAACCCTGTGAGGAAGCACTGAGGGAGCTGGGGGTGCCCAGCCTGGAGAACAGGAGGCTCAGGGGTGACCTTGTCACTGCCCACAGCTCCTGGAAGGTGCCTGTGCCCAGCTGGGGCTGGGCTCTTTCTCCAGGAGCTGACAGAGCCAGAGCTCACAGCCTCGAGCTGCACCCAGGGAAATCCAGGTTGGACATCAGGGAAAAGTTTTTACAGAAATGGTGATAAAGTTCTGGAGTGGCTGCCCGGGGAGGTGGTGGAGTCACCACCCCTGGGTGTGTTTAACAAAGCCTGGATGTGGCACTGGGTGCCAGGGCTGGGTTGAGGTGCTGGGGCTGGGTTGGACTCGATGGTCTTGAAGGTCTCTTCTAACGTGGTCACTTTGTGAATTCTGTGAATTCTTGACATTTTTAGCACACAAACCATTTTCCTTCTTATGCTTTGTTACCTTTTTCCCAAAACATTCTTATTCCCAGTTCAAAAACCCAGCCCATCACCAATTTGACTCCTTTCAGTGCTCACCGACAGCTGAAAAATCTTTCTTTTAACCCCAGGACAGCAAGGAAAGCACCATCCTGCTCAGAAGGGCTGATCTGGTTTATATCCTGTCAGCAGCCACTCAGACACTTCTGAGGAGAGACATGTCCCTCAACAGGAGATTGTATGCATGGCTGCTAGGTACTGTGCAAAATCCAGGGATTTTCAATGTTCTGCATACTTGAGAGCAAAAAAAAAAATCTGTGTTTAAAACTGGAATACACTTCTTTATGTTTTAAAGAATGATGATAAAGTAAAGTGGTGTTTATTTGCCATTTATTAAGTGCCTTAATACAATTAACTATTTGATAAACAGGGTTTCTCTTCGGAGGTGAATTTATTTCTCTCTGAATTCCAGGGAATTTGATAAATTCTGGTTCCACCCACAGCTTGTTGTAAAGTGGTCCAATGGACTAAAAGGACTAAAAGTTAGTATTTTAACCTTATTTTTCTGGAAGAAACAGTGATTCCCACTGTATTTGGCCTTGGTTTTGATTTATGTGTTGTGCTGAACATCTGCATGCCTTCAAAGTGGGACCTGTGGGCTATTGAAATGCCAAAGATTAAAAATGCAGTGTAAATTCAATATAAACCTCTCAGTGCTGTGTGCTGCTCTCTGAGCTCCTCCTGCCTCTGTTTTCATGTAGGTTCTGATATTAAAGGTGGCACTTTTGCTCCAGATTCCACCACTTCTGAAGACCATGCAGTTTATTTCTTTGGAAAATATTCTAAAGATCTTTTGGTTGAGGTAGGTGTTCATTTTATACAGATATATTCCAGATAAATTCCTGATCCTTGAAATTTTATCTCAAACTGTGTCCGGAATTATTCCCAATTATTGGTTTGTACTTACCTCTCTGTCCCTGTGGCTGCATTTCCACTATCTCAAAGCCTCTGTGCTGTATTTATCCCAATATTGGACTGCTTATGGAATCCAGGGAACCCAAAGGGAAGCATCTTGGCTGACCTACCTGAATTATTTAAAAATGTTTTTCTGGTTAAGATCAGCCCTTGAGTAGAGATGATAGGAAGATGGAATTGATTTGTTTGCCCTGGATGAAAAATTAGAGTTCATTTGTAGTCAGTCCTTAACAAAATCAAATTTAGAAAAACTTCAGCACTTATGAAGATGACAGTCTGTCCCTGATGGATAATATTGTGATGTTTTCCTTTTCTAGAGTTTGATTGTGATTCTGCATCAGAAATTCCCAGAGTCTGACCCAGAGGAGCAGCACCAGGCTTATCTCAAACCCTTCAGGATCCTCATCAGCCTCCTGGACAAACCTGAAATAGGTAAAGTGTTCATCCCAAATCTGAGTGGGACTTAACAAAACTCTGCACAATCCTAATCCTGTGTTGTGTGGGAGTGTGCAGGAGGCTGTTCCTTGCTTTGGCCATGCTCTGGAACAAATTCCCTCTGCAGGTTCTCTCTGGCTGCCCCACAGAGCCCTGCAGAGCATGGATGGATCCCAGGCAGGGAAATGCAAACCTCTGCCCTCCTGTAGGGTCAGCACAACCCAGGGCTGGGGGTTGTGCCAATCCCAACCCTACAGGCTGGGACAGAGTGTCCTGAGAGCTGCTCAAGCAGGAAAGGCCCTGGGGGTGCTGTGCCAGGGGCTGGACACGAGCCCAGGGGTGCCCAGGGGGGCAAGAGGCCACTGGCAGCTGGGCTGGATGAGGAATTGTGTGTCCAGCAGGAGCAGGGCAGGGATTGTCCCTCTGGGCTGGCTCGGAGAGGCCCCTCCAGGGCTGTGCCCAGTTCTGGTCCTGCAGGAGAGACCTGGAGGGGCTGGAGCGTGTCCAGGGCAGGGAACGGAGCTGGGAAGGGGCTGGAGAGTTCCTGAGGGAGCTGGGAAGGGGCTGGAGAGTTCCTGAGGGAGCTGGGAAGGGAATGGAGAGTTCCTGAGGGAGCTGGGAAGGGAATGGAGAATTCCTGAGGGAGCTGGGAAGGGGCTGGAGAATCCCTGAGGGAGCTGGGAAGGGGCTGGAGAGTTCCTGAGGGAGCTGGGAAGGGGCTGGAGAGTTCCTGAGGGAGCTGGGAAGGGGCTGGAGAGTTCCTGAGGGAGCTGGGAAGGGGCTGGAGAGTTCCTGAGGGAGCTGGGAAGGGGCTGAGCCTGGAGCAAAGGAGGCTCAGGAGGGACTTCACTGCTCTGCACAGCTCCTGACAGGAGGGGCAGTGGGGGGTCGGGCTCTGCTGCCGTGTCCCAAGGGACAGGAGGAGAGGAAATGGCCTCAAATGGCACCAGGGGAGGCTCAGGTTGGAGATTGAGAAAGAAAATTTCCCTGGCAGAGTGGTCAGGCTTTGGGATGAGCTGCCCAGGGAGGTTTGGAGTCACTGGAATTGTCCCAGAGGAGTCTGGATGTGGCCTTGGGGACAGGGTTTGGGTGATGCTGGTGGGGCTGGGGTGGCACTGGGTGATCCTGAGGGGCTCTTCCAGCCTTGATAATTCTGGGATTCTGAGCCTTGAGCTGGAATCTGAGGGGCACTTTTAAAAAGCACTTCCAGCCTTGTATCAACATTCAGCTCCATTTGTTCCTCAGGTGGATCTGCTCTTCCCCCTCTGTGTCTCTCCATGCAGCACCAGGAGGATGAGGCTCTGCCCAACCTTATTTCAAGGGCAAATTCACTATTCTGCACTAAATAATTAAACCAAAGTGACTTGACAAATTTTTTAAAACATATTGGGTGGGGATTGATGTTGCCAAAGAGGTTGTTTCTGTTAGAAATGTATTGATTAGTCTAATTTAGAAATAAATGAGAGACATTGCCCTACTGGATGTGTTGCTTGGCTGCCTGACAATCTGCATTAATCCAAAGTACAAATAAAGGGATAATAAATCCCTATTAAACCAGGGATATTTAGCTAAACTGCATTATCCAGTTTAATCTTTCCAGTCAGAGCATAAAGTTTGACTCCTTGAGCCTTAAGCCATTAAGACTTTCACTCCCTTTAGAAATGGATTTAACAATGCAACAATTATTTAAAGATATCAAATCCAACATAACAAGCTTTGACCTTTCTGCTATTCTTAGCCATTTAAACGTTTGTATTTTCATTTTTAAAAGCACTCCTTGCAATGCTTTATACACTACTTTTTTTAAAAAATTATTCCAAGTTTAGGGCACTGAAATTATTATTTCTTCTCCTCCTCTGTAGACAGCTCCTGGATTCTTTTTTCCCTTTCCTTGCAGGGCCACAGGTTGTTGGAGATCTGTTCCTGGAAGTTCTTAGAGCTTTTTATTCCTACTGCAAAGACACCCTGGGTTCTGATCTCAACCTCAGCTACAATCAAAGTGGCAACACCCTGGCCAGGTAGGACAAATTTCCAGCTCTGAGCTGAAACTGGATCTTTTTTTTTAAGCTAAATGGTTAAAATGAAGAAGATCAGTGAAGTTTTGGGTGGTAACAAAGTGACTTCCTGGCCAGAGGATGATTTTTTTCTCTGACTTCCCCTTTCCCCACACACAATTAATTTCTCTTGGATTAACAGAGCAAAAAATGAAGTTTGCTGCATGTGATGGGTGTTGGGTAAGCACAGTGACATCAGGCTGCTGACAGAGCTCAGCCTTGTGATTTCCATCATCTGAGAGATGCTCCAGCTATTCCAGAATGATTTAGCCTTTGATTTTAAAAAAATCAACATTTTTTAGCTTGTAGAGAAAGGGGAAAAGAGATTTTCGAGTCCATCAGCTCATGTGATATGAATCCTCACTGACATCTGCTTTTCTTTTGCTTTTCTCTTCCAGTGCAATCAAAGAGAACAAAAATGCTTCAGAAATTGTCAAAACAGTGAATTTGTTGATCACATCCTTAAGCACAGATTTCCTCTGGGATTACCTGACCAAATGCTTTGAAGATTGTTTCAGGTGTTTATGCTGTTCTCTCAAAAATGCCACTTCAGAGCTGTCTGTTCAGAATAATAATATTTATTGAAGCTTTTAAGGGACATCACACATGGTAGAGCCAGCCAGGTCTGTAAGTTGTGTCCAGAAATAATTCAGGAATGCAACCAGGTAAACAATTAGATGGAAATTTCAACCTGAGAATGAAAGAAATTCCTTTCAAATCAACAGAAAAAGAAAAAAGTGGTGGGAGGGGAGGTGGAGAGATCTTTGTAGAAGAAAAATAAAGATACTAAATGGGCTTTAAAGTCTCTTCCAACCCTCTGATTAGATGATCTCTCTCTTTTTATCATTTTCTAACTCTAAGAAAGAAGATTCTGCAATCTAAAAACTAGCAGCTCTTCATCATACCACACAGAGTTGAGGTTGTTTTGACAGACTGTTTTCCCCTGCTGTGTTAGAAGCCCTTTGCCTCAGAGCTGTTCAATATTTTGTGCTGATTTTAATGAAGCTTTTTACTTGTAACCACAATTTTGCCATGAAAAAAAAAAAACCAAAAAAACCTTCCATAAGAATGTTTCTTTCACTGCAGAAACAAATCCACAGGGACAAGGTATCCTCTGGAAAATGTGAGCACTCCTCCCACCATTTCAGAGCTCTGCACACTGCTGGTGTTCCTGCTGGATGTGATTCCTCTGGTAAGGCTGGGTTTAACAACCACTGCTCAGTGATGGATGAGATGGGATAACTCCTTTAAAAATTCATTTTTTATTTCAGGAGCTCTACTCAGAAGTGCAAACTCAGTACCTGCCCCAGATGCTCAGTTACGTGGTGCAGTCTCTCCTGGAAAACATGGAAGTGTTGGCACTGCCAGAACTCACTCATGCCTTAAAAACCTGTTTTAAGGTGCTCAGCAAGGTGCAAATGCCCCCTTCCTACCTGGACATCGAGACAGGCAGTGGCAATGGGGTAGGTGATTTTCAACCCCTCAGAGATGGGGAAAACCCTTTAAAACTCTTGGTTTAAATGATTTTGGGACAGAATTTAAAATGCTACTTCTCCTTCAGCCTAGATGACAATTGCACCCGAAGGGAGCCACAGGAAAGATGGAGAGAGAGAATTTCCAAGGGATGGAGGGACAGGACACAGGGAATGGCTTTAAACTAAAAAAAGAGTATGGTTGGATGGGATATTGGGAATTAGGAATTCTTTCTTTGTGAGGGTGGAGAGAGGCTGGGATGGAATTCCCAGAAAAGCTGTGGCTGCCTCATCCCTGAAGTGTCCAAAGCCAGCTTGGACAGGGTTTGGAGCAGCCTGGGACAGTGGGAGGTGTCCCTGCCATGGCAGGGGTGGCACTGGATCATTTCTAAGACCCTTTCCAACCTAAACCTGTAATTCTGTGAAATTTTTAAGTGCAACAATAAAGATTTTTTTGAAACTTCCCTTCTTTGGCTCCTTCCAGAGCACTCTGCTGCCTTGTTACTCTCACTGGGTATCCAGTTCTGGCCTGTTTGAATTATTTGTGACACTCAAGGGGTTAGTCTTGTCTGTCCCTGAGAAGGATGGGATCTAAATGATTTTGGAAACAGAATGCAGTAGCTAAAAACTGGAGTTACCAAATGCAGCCCAGCTTCACAGCTGGTTAGGTCTGCAGGGCTCTCAATGAATATTTCAGTGGAACACAATGGGGCATTGTTGGTGTGCAAAGGACCATGGTGAGGAATGAGGAATTAACGGGATAAAACAACCCCAGGAGCACAGCTTGCCAAAATCTGCCAGCAGAACAAATACCTGCATTTGAGCAGAAATAATGCAACAGATGGAACACTGCTCCAGGGAGAAATTGGTTTTAAGGGAGCACATCCATCTGTTTGATGAGTCAATTGTGATTTCTACAGAGGTATTTATATATAATAAATAAATAAATATAATTTATTTTCTACTATATATTTATACAGATATTGGGTTTTAAAGGGGAACGAATGGAACTGTTTATAAACAACTGTGATCCTGAAACTGAGAATCACAAACAGGAATTTTTCCTTTTTCTGTCATTGCTGTTCTCCAAGTGAAAGCTCTGTTGGCAGTGCCACATTAACCACATCCCTACTGCTGTTGCAGAGCCCAGTGCCAAAGGAAGGTGTGGACATAACCCTGGAGACCAAACCTGGGCTGCAGGAGGACGAGGAGGAGGAGGAGGAGGAGGCTCCATTCCCCACCCTCAAGTCAGAGGACAGTGGCATTGGCCTGAGTGCCTCCTCCCCAGAGCTGTCCCAGCACCTGGGGGTGCCCACGGTGACCCTGGAGAGAGATGATGTCTGGAAAAAAGGAGGGAGCATCCAGAAAACTCTGCATTGCATCCAGGAGCTGCTTGCCAAATTTGCCAGCAAATACATTTTTGGGATGCAGCTCCAAGAAATGAGTCCTGAAGGGATTGCAGCAATAAATCTGAGTGGGAAGGAGAAAAAGGAGAATGGCTACAGGTTACCTGAGAGTGGCAACAAGAAAAAGAGTCCCTGGGATGGCAAGCAGATCACTGTGCCTCAGGTGAAACAAATGCTCTCAGAGCTGTTCTCAGCCCGGGGCTCACCCTTCAGGAGCAAGAATTCCACTGCTCTCCTCTCAGAACACAGCTCTGGGCACAAAAAGGAGAAGGAGGAGGAGGAGTGGGACTTGGAGCTGGTGTTGGGACCCCTCAGAGGGGACTGCAAGGAAGCTTTCTCTGCAGCCTGTCACCTGCTGCTGGATTGCACCACATTCCCAGTTTACCTCTCCGAGGAGGAGATGGAACACTTGTACCTCTCTCTGTTTCAGGGGCCTGGTAAGAAAATTTCCTTTCCTGAGCATTTTTAGGATGCAAACAGCATGAGCTTGGCTGTTTTCAAGACCAGAGGCAGTAAAAACCCTTGGACAGAGCTGAAGGCAAATTGTGAATTAAAGCCTCACCCACCTCAGCATCTGGGGTGTGCCTGGCAGCTGGGTTTTGCCAAGCTTCTTAAATACAAATATTTTTGGAAAAAAATTCCACTAGAAAATTTGGAGCTGAAGGGATACAAAGACCTGCTGGCCAGTACAGCCTTACATGGTTCAGGATTTTCAGGATATCCATCCCTGTTGTCCATGGTTGTGTCCCCAAAAAAGGTTGTTTTAGAGGAAGATGTGTGTAGGTGGAAAATTTGAGCTCTAAACCATAACAGAGGCAGAATCATCTCTTATCCCAAATCCTCAGGATTCAATGGAGTTCAGTGTAACAAATAAGAATAATTTTGTACAGCTGTAGGGCCTGTTCTTGGATTTCCAGTTCATCCTTAGCTTTAGCAGGAGCTGGTACTGACCCAAAGGTTAACTCACAAACAGGTTTGTGGGGAATGGAGAGGTGGGAAACTGGAAAATTGGGTTCTGTTCCTCACCTCACTCCATATTCCTGCTGTCTGATGATATTCCCATCATCTCCATGGCTGAGCATGGCATGGACATGGAATACTTCCATTGCTCCCTAAGGAAAAGATGGCTTGGACTGATGTCAGCCACTTCAGTTATAAATTTCTAAATCCTGAAAGGAGCAGCCTCAGTGCTGCTGGAAGAGCATCCATGGATTCTGAGCCCTCAGGAATTGTTTGTGACAATGGCAGCTGGAAAATAAAGCAGCAGCTCTAAATAATGGTTGGGAATAAACAGAAAGGGGAAAGCAGAAATCCTGGAGGCTTTGGGGTCCTGCTCTCTGCTGGGAGAATTAGGGAAAACATGGAGAGGTTGTGGCTGCCTCATCCCTGGAAATGTTCCAGGCCAGACTTGGAGCACTCTGGGATAGTGGAAGGTGTCCCTGCCATCTTCAAGGTCCCTTCCAACCCAAATCTTCTGTGATTCCATAAGCTATTGATGATGGGATCTGGGCAGTCATTTTGGTCCTGTGACCTTGCTTAAAGGATTTTTGGGAGTATGACCCCAACTGTAAGGTTGTTTCATGTGGATTCTTTTGCTTCTTTTTTTTGCTAAGGTTGGGATTAAATGTGTGAGAGGGTATTTTGTGTTCAGACTCAGGTGTTTATCAGTTCTTGTCTCTGTCACAGCCTCACAAACCCTGAGTTCTGCAGCACTTCACTCCAACAAACTCAAAATGGAGCCCATCTCTCTCTCTGCAAGGCCTTTTAAGGATCAACTGTCCAATTAAGAAATGGCACCTCAATTATTTTCACTTTTAACTCAATACCCAACCACCCGTGCCCACAATGGGACTTTTTTATCCAATTGCACAAAACCACCCAAACCCATGGAGAAGGAGGAGAAGGAGAAGGAGCAGCCTCCACCCTAAAACCTCCATCTTGCTTTATATCTATTCCTGCATTCTAAACCCTTCAACTCTGAGTTTCCACCCTGTGCTATCACACACTTCCATTCCAACTCCACACCTGTAATCTCAGTTTTATTATTGAGTTTTGGAAGCTTCTCCACGGCCTCAGGTCAGTGCAGTGTTCTCCTGGGGGTCGGTGCCTGGCAGCACAGAAAGTTTAAAATTCTCAGCAGCCAGGCTTCCAACAGTTTCAAACCCTTTCTGTCCCTTCCCTGGTGAGCAGGAGGTGACCCCAGCTTCCCTCTGTGGCTGAAGTCCCTGATGACAATCTGCTGCTGTGTCAATGACTGCCACGTGCAGAACGTCTCCATCTTCACCCTCCTGGAGGTGATCAACCACTCCCAGTCCCTGGCTCTGGTGATTGAGGACAGGATGAAGAGGTACAAAGTGTCTGGCCACAACCCCTTCCTTGGCAAGCTGCAGATGGTCACCCTTCCTCCCATTGCTCCTGCAGTCCTGAAGATGATCTCAGAAAAAACAGATTTCTACCAGGTGTCCATTTTCTTTTCCTTCTTTAACTGCCCAGCTACACTGACCATGTAATTCATAAAATCCTGGGATTCTGAGGCAATTTGGGAATGCCTTCTGTAATAGGAAGCCAGGGAGGAAATGGCTGTTATTATTAATATAATTATGAATATATTTATATTTAGTTGTTTCCCCTTTTTCCCTAGAGAGTTGCCTGTGTGCTCTGGAATCAGCTGAACAAGGAGACTCGGGAGCACCACATTGCCTGTGTGGAATTGTTCTACAGGCTTCACTGCCTGGCTCCCTCAGCAAATATCTGTGAGGACATCATCTGCCAGGCCCTTCTGGATCGGGATAAAGTAAGTCCTGCATGCACTGTGGCCCCCCCAGCACTGTGGAATTGTTCCAGTGCTTCCCAAATTTCCTGCTGTTCCCTTCTCCATGTGTTCACTCCCGTGGTTGCTGTGCTTTCCAAGAGTCTGACAGGCTGTCTATACTTTTAAAATTCCCTGAGATTTGTTCAGCATGGGATTAGTGCTGGACCTAATCCCTGGATACAAAATCTATCACTTGATATTAGCTGGAGTTTTTAGTTCAAGCCCAAATCCTGTAGTTTTGTCAGGATTTCCCACTGCCCCAGCTCTACCAATATCTGTAAAATCACTTTATTTTTTGTAGTATTTGGTCTCACAATAAACTGTCTTTTAAGTGAGCCAGTTAAGAATTATTGTCCTTCCCTAAAATCATGAAAGTGCAGTTCTTTAACAGCTGACAGAACATTTTGCACAATAAAACTTTAACCAGTCTTTGCTATTGTTTTCCTATCCTTGCAATTTTGCAACATAAAAATTTGCAAACCTTTTTAAAGCTTTCCACCAATAACCACTGCCTGGATACCATTGTATTCCCATTTCCAACTTGGAAACCTTCCTAAATTTCCCTTTTTTCCTTACCAAGGGGACAAGGCTGGAAGCTCTCTTCAGATTCTCTGTCATGTGGCACCTGACCAGAGAGATCCAAGGCAGCAGAGTGACTTCCCACAATCGCTCCTTTGATAGGTATTTCCACTTCTGTTTGCATTTTTTTATATTTAATTACATCATGCTTTATTCTCTTTTCTGAGGTGGGGAGGAGTTCTCTGCAGGGAGAATAAAAAAATGAACAGAAAAAACAATTTTCACTTCCTTGGAGTTTATCTTTGCAGGGCATTCTGTGCATGCTGTGGTGGTGTTTTTTTTTTTGGGTGAAGGAAGTTGCTATAAAAATAGAAAGAGCTTCATAAAGGAGGAGTAGCCTTTCTGGAGAGTGGATTTATTTTTTTTTTATCTTGGACTGAATTAAATATGCCTTCCAAAGAAAATAACACCAGCTCCTTATAAAAATAAAAATCTTAGTTTAGTTTTGCTTCCTATGGGATAAAATTAAATAAAAGCAAATAAATATGGGAAAGAACTTTAAAAAGTGGGAGGATTTGTGTAGCCTTGCTTGTACAATTCCTGAATTCAATCCAGGGAAAGCTGCTTGGCCAAAGCTGTTGGGAGCAGACCTGAGCCATTGGCTGGTGCTTCCTTGAGCAGGCTCTGGGTGTGTTCCCTGCCAGGATTTTGTTGCTTGATTTAACTTTTTTTAGGGATTTCAGCTGTCCTTGGTGCTGGTGATGCCTTGGAGTGGCTCCCTAGAACAGAGGCTAGACAAGATTAAGAGAATAAGAGCAGCAGGTATTTATTAAAGGCTCCACAGACACACCTGGGGCACTCAGAAGCCTCCCAGAGGCCTCACCCAAGCTGGACAATGGTCACGAGTGTTTCACACAATTACAAATTTGGTCCATTTACCTATCAGGGGTTAATTGTCCAATTACAGCTTCAGGTAATGAAGTCATTTACACCCAGTTTGCTCTCTCCCAATTCACTTTTGTTTATCCTTTTCAGGGCCTGAGGCTGTAGGGTGTCCTTGGATTTCAGGCCTAGAGGGATTGTTCTGTCTGACCAAAATGTGAAGACAGTGATGCCTTGAGAGGGGACCTGGAACAGAGGCCAGGCAGTGCTAAAGGAATAAAGCAGGGATTTATTAAATAGCCCTTAAAGGATATACCTTGAGCAGTACAAGAGCCTGGCAGTGGCTACACCCAAGATGGACTCTGGGTCACGGGTTTTCACACTTTTACAGGTTTTGGTCCATTTCCATATTGGGGTTAATTGTCCAATTCCAGCTCCAGGCTGTGAAGTCCCATCCTCCCAGGTTGCCCTCCTCAATTTGCTGTTGTTTGTGCTTTTTGGGCCTGGAAAAGGATTTTTGTGTCACTGAGCTGTGAGGAGACCTTGCTAACACTTCACATGAAGTTCAGAGTCACACACTAACGCAGTGCAGAACCTGGAAAATAAGACAGCTAAAACTTAAGGTATCAACAGTAACTAACACTTCATACGGAGTATAGAGTTACACACTAACGTGTGAGAAATGGATTTGTAAGAATCCTTTGTAAGATTTGTAAGAATGGATTTGTAAGAATGGATTCATAAGAATCCATTGCAAGATATGTAAGAATGGATTTGTAAGAATGGATTCATAAGAATCCATTGCAAGATTTGTAAGAATGGATTTGTAAGAATGGATTCATAAGAATCCATTGCAAGATTTGTAAGAATCCGTTGTAAGATTTGTAAGAATGGATTTGTAAGAATCCGTTGTAAGGTTTGTAAGAATGGATTTGTAAGAATGGATTTGTAAGAATCCATTGCAAGATTTGTAAGAACAGATTTGTAAGAATCTATTGTGAGATTTGTAAGAATGGATTCATAAGAATCCATTGCAAGATTTGTAAGAATCCGTTGTAAGGTTTGTA
This sequence comes from Lonchura striata, assembly GCF_050655825.1. Classification (NCBI taxonomy): domain Eukaryota; kingdom Metazoa; phylum Chordata; class Aves; order Passeriformes; family Estrildidae; genus Lonchura; species Lonchura striata. Next base: position 116,843,892 of record NC_140703.1, on the reverse strand, counting down.
AGAATAGATTTGTAAGAATCCATTGCAAGATTCGTAAGAATAAATTTGTAAGAATAGATTTGTAAGAATAGATTTGTAAGAATCCATTGCAAGATTTGTAAGAACAGATTTGTAAGAATCTATTGTGAGATTTGTTAGAATGGATTCATAAGAATCCATTGCAAGATTTGTAAGAATCCGTTGTAAGATTTGTAAGAATGGATTTGTAAGAATGGATTTGTAGGAATCCATTGCAAGATTTGTAAGAATAGATTTGTAAGAATAGATTTGTAAGAATCCATTGCAAGATTTGTAAGAACAGATTTGTAAGAATCCATTGCAAGATTTGTAAGAACAGATTTGTAAGAATGGATTTGTAAGAATCTATTGTGAGATTTGTAAGAACGGATTTATGAGAACGGATTTGTAATAATGGATTTGTAAGAATCCATTGAAAGATTTGTAAGAATACGTTGTAAGATTTGTAAGAATGGATTTGTAAGAATCCATTGCAAGATTTGTAAGAATAGATTTGTAAGAATCTGTTGCAAGATTTGTAAGAATGGATTTGTAAGAATGGATTTGTGAGAATGGATTTGTAAGAATCCATTGCAAGATTTGTAAGAATCCATTCTAAGATTTGTAAGAATGGATTTGTAAGAATCCATTGCAAGATTTGTAAGAACAGATTTGTAAGAGTAGATTTGTAAGAATTCGTTGCAAGATTTGTAAGAATCCGTTGTAAGATTTGTAAGAACAGATTTGTAAGCATCTATTGTGAGATTTGTAAGAACGGATTTATAAGAATAGATTTGTAAGAATCCATTGCAAGATTTGTAAGAATCCATTGTAAGATTTGTAAGAATGAGTGAGTAAGAATCCATTGCAAGAATTTTAAGAATCCATTGTGGGATTTGTAAGAATGGGTTTGTAAGAATCCGTTGTAAGATTTGGAAGAATTCATTTGTAAGAATGCGTTTGTAAGAATGGATTTGTGAGAATCCATGCATTAACGTGAGAAACGAGCAATGCATTTCTCAACTCAAGGCAGCGCAGGATGAGGAACCAGACAACTGCAGCGTGTCCCGTGTGCCCGCAGGTCTCTCTTCGTGGTGCTGGACAGCCTGACCTGCTCGGATGGGGCCATCGGCGCGGCGGCGCAGGGCTGGCTGCTGCGGGCGCTGTCCCTCTGCGACGTGGCACGGATCCTGGAGCCCGTGCTGCTGCTGCTGCTGCACCCCCGCACCCAGCGCACCTCGCTCAGCTGCATCGCCCACGGCACCTCCCCAGGTGGGCACCCCGGGGCATGCCCAGGGACAGTGCTGCCCTTGGGTCACCACAACCCCGGAGCTCCAGGCTGGCAGAGGCGCTGGAGAGCTGGAAAAGGCCCTGGGGGTGCTGTGCCAGGGGCTGGGCACGAGCCCAGGGGTGCCCAAGTGGGCAAGAGGCCGCTGGCAGCTGGGCTGGATGAGGAATTGTGTGTCCAGCAGGAGCAGGGCAGGGATTGTCCCTCTGGGCTGGCTCGGAGAGGCCCCTCCAGGGCTGTGCCCAGTTCTGGTCCTGCAGGAGAGACCTGGAGGGGCTGGAGCGTGTCCAGGGCAGGGAACGGAGCTGGGAAGGGACTGGAGAATTCCTGAGGGAGCTGGGAAGGGAATGGAGAGTTCCTGAGGGAGCTGGGAAGGGGCTGAGCCTGGAAAAAGGAGGCTCAGGGGTGTAGCAATAAAAGGGAGAAGCCAGCAGCTCTGCAGGAGCTGTGGTTTCATCTCTGGTGTCAGGATTTGCCCTCCTGCAGCTCAGGTGGGTGTGGGCCTAAGGATGTCACTGCTCTCACTGCTTCAGGAAACCAAAATAGCAACAGGAAAACCTAATTTCACCTCAAACTAGCCAGGAAATTGTGCCACTCATGTTTGGATGTGAAATTTTGTTGAGCAAATGAGGCTTTCATCATATCTTCAAGCTCAACTATTGCAAAGAATATATTCTCAAGGTGGAGTCAGCCAGAAAAGGGCACTCAGAACCCATGGCTGGTTCAGATTTGTCTCCTGTGCCCAGTTCTGGTCCTGCAGGAGAGACCTGGAGGGGCTGGAGTGTGTCCAGGGCAGGGAACGGAGCTGGGAAAGGGCTGGAGAGTTCCTGAGGGAGCTGGGAAGGGAATGGAGAGTTCCTGAGGGAGCTGGGAAGGGGCTGGAGAGTTCCTGAGGGAGCTGGGAAGGGAATGGAGAGTTCCTGAGGGAGCTGGGAAGGGGCTGGAGAATTCCTGAGGGAGCTGGGAAGGGGCTGGAGAGTTCCTGAGGGAGCTGGGAAGGGGCTGGAGAATCCCTGAGGGAGCTGGGAAGGGAATGGAGAGTTCCTGAGGGAGCTGGGAAGGGGCTGGAGAGTTCCTGAGGGAGCTGGGAAGGAAATGGAGAGTTCCTGAGGGAGCTGGGAAGGGGCTGGAGAGTTCCTGAGGGAGCTGGGAAGGGGCTGGAGAGTTCCTGAGGGAGCTGGGAAGGGGCTGGAGAGTTCCTGAGGGAGCTGGGAAGGGGCTGAGCTGGAGCAAAGGAGGCTCAGGGGACCCTGTGACTCTGCACAGCTCCTGCCAGGAGGGGACAGCCAGGGGGTCGGGCTCTGCTACTGTGTCCCAAGGACAGGTGGAGAAGGAACAGCCTCAAATTGCACCAGGGCAGGCTCAGGGAGGATATTAGGGAAAATTTCTTCATGGGAAAGGTGGTAAAATATTGGAAGGGGCTGCCCAGGACAGTGACGGGGTCACCTTCCCTGGAAGTGTTGAAAACTGTGTGGACGTGGCACCAGGGGGGGTGGTGCTGGGTGATGGCTGCACTCTGGTCTTGGAGGTCTTCTCCAACTTTAACAATTCTGGGATTTGACCCAAATATCCAAGTTGTTTTTGCTGGAGTAGAACAGGAAGTGGAGAAGCCTCTGGGAGTTTTATATACAGGAAGTTCCTGTCCCCTGTCCCGTGCCTGTTACCAGGGTGTGCTTTCAGCATCATTTTTTGGTCTCAGTTGACAAATAAATGTCACACAATTAAAATATCCACAGGGCTGCTATAGAAACACAGAGCTAATCTATTCCTTCCTTGTTCCACAGCATTTAATCAAGGAAAACATTAGCTCTTTAATTAATTAATTAATTAATCAATCCCTCTGTTGCCATCCTTCTCATTGCCCTCCTGATCTCCACAAATATTTAATGTTCAAAAAGCATTAAAAAAAGACAGTTATCACTCTTGGGATGTCTCAGCCTAAAAGTGCTTTGCGTTTTGATCCTGTTCTTTTTGCAGTAAGTTAGCACTGCTCTTTAACCACTTTAAAAGAGAAATAATTCTTGCCTTAAGTATAATTCTTGTCCATTTTTTAACGCCACTCATCACAGCTAATACTGGACTGGAGCAAAGTAGCTTTATAAACTTTTTTAAAAATTATTTATTGAATATAAAGCATGATGTGCTGACTAAATGACCCTTAAAGGTCCCTTCCAAGCCAGGCTGTGATATAATTTTATGCGTGAAAGAGAAATCAGATTTAAAAAATCTTTCTTTCAGACTATGTTCGTGATTGGCTTTGCAAGAAAAAGGCCCCTCTGAAAGAGTCTGGCATCTCTGAGAGCAATTCTGAGGAAAACCTTCCCTTGAGCCAGTTCACTGCTGTGGACAGGGAAGCAATTTGGGCAGAAGTGGAAAATGATCCGGAGAAAGCAGAGCTAAAAGCTGAGCAGCCCGAAAATGATGGCTCTTCCCAGGACACGGAGGGCGACCAGGACAACAGCGAGCACACCGAGTCTGCAGACACCAGCACGGGCCACGACAGTGACAACAGCTCCTCCCTGTCCCCTTCCCTGGAGCTGCAGGAGGTGAGCAGCGAGGACAAGGAGGGCAGAGAGGCTCCAAACCACGGGAATTCCCTCAGTGCCTCCGAGAGCTCCAGATCCAGCGCGGGGCTCAACCTCGTCAGGGCCGACTCCGAGAGGACTCAGGCCTCGGAGTCTCTGTCCAGCGACGAGGAGCTGGAGCTGGAGCTGCAGGAGATGGCCCACTGCAGGCTGCTGAAGCAGCAGAAGGAGAAGCAGGAGCTGGCACAGGCCCTGTTCAAGCACACGCTGCTGTACTTGCAGCCCTACGACTCCAGGCGGGTGCTCTACGCCTTCTCCGTGCTGGAGGCCGTGCTCAAAACCAACCCCAAGGAGTTCATCGAGGCTGTGGCCACCACCAGCGTGGACACCAGCTCCACAGCACACCTGAACCTCATCTACAACCTCCTGGCTCGCCACCAGGAAGCTCTGGTAGGGCAGAGCTTTTATGGGAAGCTGCAGCCTCAGTCCCCCACGGCGTGTCCCCACTCCCTGCTGATCGAGCTGCTCACCTCGCTGTGCCTGCGCTTCCTGCGCTCCTACTACCCCTGCTGCCTGCAGCTCAGCCACAGGGACCTGCTGGGCAACAGGGACGTGCAGGTGAAGAGCGTGGAGGTGCTCATCAGGATGATGGCCCAGCTGGCCACCACGGCCAAGGCGGCCGAGCCCAGGAACGTGGAGTGGATCCGTGACCTGCTGGGAAGGTGCCGGGTGCAGGAGCTGGTGCTGCTCTCGCTCTCGGCCTCCATGTACGTCAGCCACAGGCGCTACCGGCTCCTCGTGGCGGATGGCGCCCACCAGGAGCGAGAGCTCTTCGAGGAGAGCCTGATCAACTTTGGCCACGATCAGATCTGGAGCGAGCACCCGCTCCAGATTGAGCTGCTGAAGCTGCTGCAGGTGTTGATTGTCCTGGAGCACCACCTTGGCCAGAGGCCTGAGGAGCAGGAGAACCAGCCAGACCTCTCCAGGGAGTGGCAGCAGGCTCTGAACTTCCAGGAGGCCATTGGGGTCATGCAGTACGTGTACCCACACCCCATCACTTCCCAGGGCTTGTTTGTCTCTGCCGTGGTCAGGGGGCTCCAGCCCGAGTATGGCCATGGGATGCACCCCACGTGGGTGGGCCTGGTCACCAGCTCCCTGCCCTACTTTGGGAAGTCCCTAGGCTGGACCGTGGCCCCATTCGTGGTGCAGATCTGTAAAAACCTGGATGAGCTTGTCAAGCAGTATGAAAATGAAGCTGTGAAGACTTCTGCCAAAACATCTGCCAGGTAAGAGTCACCTGCTGGGGGATTTGTTATCCCAAAAATTCCCCTTTCCACAGAGCTGGGAGTGTGTAGGAACTCCCTGGCTCAGCACCGTGGCTCCCAGAGTTTGATCCTTAATTCCTGCTGCACCTGGAGTGAGCTGGAGACAGGATTAGTGCAGCAGCTGGAGGGAGAGAGGAGAGAGGAGCAGCAGCTCTGATATTTCCTGGCTCCCTCTGCCACCTATCCAAATATAAAAGCTCCCAGTTTTATGGATCCATTCACTTTGATATTCCTGATTTGATATTCCTAATATTCCCTCCAATTTTAGCTATGGAATAGAAACAGGAACTTTCAGTCAAGGAGATACCACTTGGCTTATTAACATGTCTGGGTTTTTTTCCCCCTCCCAAAGCTTCACTTCTAAAAGAGAAAATGTGACTCCTGACTACCCCCTCACCCTGCTGGAAGGGCTGACAACCATCGGGCACTTCTGCCTTCTGGATCATCCCCACCCAACAAAAAAGGTACATGGGAACCCCCTGACAGCAGAGTCACATCCCCTTTACTTCCAGGTGAATGTAAACAGGGAATTGTACAAGAAAATTACCTTAGAGAGGCCTCAGAGCACACCCACAGAACTGAACTGACTCAGAGTGAAGGGACTGAGGCTTAATTTTTCTGTATTTGAAACCTGCAAAGTGAATTTTAAGTCATTATTCATGAAGATCTTGGTGATGCAAATATCAGTCCTCTGTCCTTAACCAACTGGTTTATTTTCATTTGAGTTGATAATGTTTTGATGAGTTCCCTACAATTTTTAGGCTCTTGTGCATAAGAAATAATTTTTAACATTGGCATGTGGATTTTTTTTTCCCAGTCATCCTGTTCAGCTGAACCTGCCAACCTGAGGAATGCCAGGAATGCCATCCTGGAGGAGCTTCCCCGAATTATGAACACCATGAGCCTCCTCTGGAGTGTCATAAAAAGGGAAGATTCCCAAAAAAGACCAACTGACTTCTTTGGGACAACTAAAGGCTCCTCTTCAGTCTACTTTAAAGCAACCAAAGTAGGAGCTCTTTTAAAATGCTGATTTTTTTAATCTACTTATCCTCCCCAGTGCATTTGACATGGAGTTCATTTATTGTTGTTTATTTTCTGTATATCCTGGAAAAGAAATCATATTTTATAAACCAGGAGTTGGTCTTGGCCTTACATTGATAATTATTTTCCTCCCTTTACAGACATTAAGAACAAAAATATTGGACTTCCTGAATCCCTTGACTGCACACCTTGGAATCCAGCTGATGGCAGCAGTGGCAGCAGTGTGGAACAGCAAGAAACCTCACAGGAGTCACAGTAAAACCAAGGTGAAGCTAAAGAAAAGCATCCTTTTATTTCCTATATAAAGGCAAATGGTACATTTATATGGTCAGTTCTCAACCCTTTTGTAGAGTCTTTGGGGTTTTTCAAATAGGACTGAAAAATCTGAAATCTTTTTAGTTATAAAATGCATCAGGACTACAATTAAACCTCAATAAATAATCACATTGTGGGCTTAAATCTGAGTAAAAGCCTATTTTTATTCAATACTGGCTTGCAATTGGCCAATTATATTTTAAAGTCCATGAATCAGCTCAATTTCCAGAGAAAATGAGAGTGGAATCATTATTTATTCTGGGGAGAACCTTTTCCTTTGCTGCTTTCATGGGGGCAGAATCCAGTTGTTTTCATAAGGTGCTGGGAGAAAATCAAGGGCTGTGTTTGATGATCCTGTGTAATTCACATTTCATTTTGAGGGCTGTGTCTTTGTAATTCACATTTCATTTTGAGGGCTGTGTCTTTGTAATTCACATTTCATTTTGAGGGCTGTGTCTTTTGTAATTCACATTTCATTTTGAGGGCTGTGTCTTTTGTAATTCACATTTCATTTTGAGGGCTGTGTCTTTTGTAATTCACATTTCATTTTGAAGGATGTGTGGTTTTTATTTTGTTTTGTTTTGTTTTGTTTTCTCTTGTCAGATTCTCCCAGTGGCCAGCACATCCCAGCTCATTCTCGTGGATTTAATTTGTGCCCTGAGCACATTGAAAATTGACACCATATTGTACCTGGTGAAAGAGGTGGTCAAGAAACCAGCACAGATCAAGGGGGAAGAGGTATTATTTGTTCTAAATTTTTTAAACAGCACTTTTACAAAACCAAATCCACCAAGCATTGAGCATTTTTCTAATAGTACACAAACAACATTTTTTTAAAAAAAATCCTTTAATCCTAATAAAAAACCTGAAAACAAAACAAATCAAAAATCCATTTCCACTAATAACCTAAGCAAAAAGTATACTTACAAATGCCAACAAAGAACATAAACTCATATCAAACACAAAAACATGTTAAAAACTCTAAAAATAAAAAAGTAAGCACACAAACATAAGGTACACAAAAACTACAACTAATAACTGACACCTTTTACTTCACATGCAAAAACTATAAACATAAAATTAAATCTAATATCATATTTATATATTTTCATTTTATTTACCCTCAGCAATACAGTTTTACCCATTAATCAACCAAAAATCCGATATTTAAATAACCTTAACCAACACATCAATCTTAAATACCATATGTTTAACCCTCATTCAAACCCTAAAAACACATTTTAAACTTGTTTAATCAATTTACCAATAAATACTTAACCAATACCAAAACCCATTCCTCCACATCTTTCACAATTCATTATAAATCCCACTAATAAATAGAGTAAACCAAATTCCTTCCATCCTTTAAACACCAAAACCTAAAAATCCTTAGTTCTATCAAAATAAATTTTTACATCAAATTCAACATTTTTATACTTAAAATATAATTATGTAATATAAGATATGTAAAATAAATACAAAAAATAAAATATAAAATAAAATTGTAATAATATAAAGGGATAAAATATAAATATATAAATATTTTAAATATAAATTTTATATCATTAATATAATATAATATAATATAATATAATATAATACACAATACAATACACAATACAATACAATATTATATATAATATCATACAATATATTATATTATATTATATTATATTATATTATATTATATTATATTATATTATATTATATTATATTATGTTACATTATATTATATTACATTATGTTACATCACGTTGTATTATATTACATTATAATTATATTACATTATATTTATAAAATATATAATGTAAAACAAAACCAAAATTTCAAGCAGGAAGATAAGTCAGTTTTCTTCATGTATTCCAGCCTGGCTGTTTTTCAATGTGTCTTTGAAGCACTGTTAGAAGGATTTACTTTTAAATGTGGAATTATCCTTTGCTCCTGAATAAATTTTGGTATCCAGATTGTGTTTGATCCACAATAATAGATTCTTTAAAATATATCAGGCAGATGGTGATGGGACAAGGGGAATGGCCTCCCCTCCCTCACAGGGAACAATTTTTTTCCCAATATCTGAAACAAAACAACCCAAACCTTCCAACCAAAGCAGAGATGATGAAATGGGATAAAAGCTCTGATCTGGAATTCTCTGTGGCTGCACTCACAGAGTTGGATCACTCACTGCATCCATGTACAAGCAAAAGATGTTTAGGACAGAAAATACTGAAATAAGATTTGCTGCTGGGCAAGGTTTTAGGAAAAAACCCTTCTTGGGAAAGGTAAGTCCTTTCCTTGAGCCACCAGAGCATTGCAGCAGGGAAATAAATCAGTTTTCTCTTCAAGTCACAGACAATCCAAAAGCAAAATTGCAAGTCAAGGGCACTGCAGGCTTTGCTCAATGGGCAAACACAAACAGATGTGTTGGAGTTCTGGCTGCTGAGAATTTGGGACTTTCTGTGCTGCCAGCACTGACCCCCAGGAGAACACTGCACTGACCTGAAGCCGTGGAGAAGCTTCCAAAATTCAATAATAAAACTGAGATTACAGGTGTGGAGTTGGAATGGAAGTGTGTGATAGCACAGGGTGGAAACTCAGAGTTGAAGGTTTAGAATGCAGGAATAGATATAAAGCAAGATGGAGGTTTTGGGGTGGAGGCTGCTCCTTCTCCTTCACCTCCTTCTCCATGGGTTTGGGTGGTTTTGTGCAATTGGATAAAAAAGTCCCATTGCGGGCACGGGTGGTTGGGTATTGGGTTAAAAGTGAAAATAATTGAGGTGTCATTTCTTAATTGGAGAGTTTATCCTTAAAAGGCCTTGCAGAGAAAGATAGTTTGCCATTTTGTACCTTTTCAGTGAAATACTGCAGAACTCACTGCTGTCAGACTGTAACATAAATAAGAAAAATAAACATCTAATCCTAAATGCTAAATACCATCTCCAGTACCTTCAATCCTGACTCTAACAGAAGTAGAAAAAGAAGGAAAAAACCAGCACATAATGGTGTTTTGTGTGAGGAATAAAATATTGATTAGTTTTGTTTTGTAAGATTGTATAGAAATATAATGATATAAGATAACTATATAAGTTGATATTATTAATAATATTTGGTTATGAGTGTGAGGAAATATGAGAGTAAAACAATGTATTTAGTGAAGAAGAAATTGGTAATAATTAATAATTAATTAGATAATATATATAATTAATAATATGTATGAAATTATATTATTAGAAATTACTATAATCAAAAGGTTTTAAAATGAGATTTTGGGAATAAGTCTTTCCCTGGCAGGGTGGGCAGGGCTGGGATGGAATTCCCAGATCAGCTGGGGCTGCCCCTGGATCCCTGGCAGTGCCCAAGGCCAGCTTGGATTTTCTTTTTCCTTCTGATGGCAAGTAAATGTGCAAATAAGTGTACCCCAATAAGTGTGGGTTTGCTTTTCTTTTTCAGAAATCCTCTCTCGTGGACATCCCAGTGCTGCAGTTCAGTTATGCTTTCATTCAGAGGTAACTGACTCCTTCTGAAAGAGAATTTTCTGTTTGAGTGCAGTGAGGGAACAGCCAGTATTGCCTTTTTGCTTTCCTTTGATCTCCATGTCCCAGAACACTTCTCTGCAGGAAATGTGTTGTCCCTTGGCTGTTGACACACGGACACAGAGTGCCAGGGCTGTGACACACTCAAGAAGGGCAGGACTGATCCTAAAGCTTTTAGGCCACCAAGTTCCTTTTGTTTGGTTGGTTTTTGTTCTTTCCTTAACTCAACCTTCACTCAGGTGTGCTTTGGTTTTATTTTTTTTGGCAGACTCCCTGTCCCAGCCCTGCAGGAGAACTTCCAGCCCTTGTTAGGGCTCCTCAGGGAGTCTGTGCAGCTGAACTTGGCTCCTCCTGGCCACTTCCTTCTCCTCAGGTACCGTGGGGGAGAGCAGAGGTTTCCCTGAGGTTTTGCTCTGTGCCATTCCTAACTGAGGGTGCTCTGATCTCCCCACAGCACCCTGAATGACTTTGTGACAAGGACACCCACCCTGGAAAACAAAAAGGACCAGAAAGACCTGCAGGTACAGAGGGTTCCAATTCACCTTTTTGGTCCTAAACCTGGCACTGTTCATCTAAGGACAAGTGGACATGACCTGATCTGTGCTTTGGGTCTGAATTCCTGTGCTTTTGGGAATACCTGGATGTGCATCCACCCATTTTGGCTGAGGCCTGGTGAACAGAAGAGACTCAAACATGAGAGACAAACAGAATTTTGCCCTAAATGCTTGAAATCTTTTCAAAGCTGGTTTTTTTCTGTGCACTATTATGATTTTTCTCAGAACTGAGCTGGTAGCACAAGCTGGATGTCACAAGTTCACATCCTGTGTGTGGATATTGAAACCTCCAATCTGTCTAGGAAAATTAATTAATCCTTGGAGCTCCCAGCTGGGCTTGGCAATGGGAATGACTCTGAGCTCAGCTGTGTAAAGAAAGGAGCAGAGCAGGATCCTCCCCCTGTACTGCCTTGTTCCACCAGCACAGTTTGTACACTGCTTACCTGAGAGGTTTTGGGTTGTGGTTTGGGTTTCATGTGCCAACAGGGAAATTCAATCTCCCCTTCTGCTTCAAAGTCTTGCCAGCAAAATGACAGAAAATGTCATTTTACAGCCTCTGCCTTGCTTTGGCTGGCTGGGATTTGGTTTCATTGCAGCTCCTCATTTCTCTGGGAATTAAACAAACTAATTAAATATCTGATGCCACTTTGGTTACGTTACAGGAGGTGACCCAGAAGATCCTGGAGGCTGTGGGGACCATTGCTGGTTCTTCCCTGGAACAGACCAGTTGGCTGAGCAGGAACTTGGAAGTGAAAGCTCAGCCTCAGATTTTACCAGATGAATTCAACGTGGAGGATGCAAATGGTAACGTGGCTTTCCCTGACTCCTGCTGCTCCCTGTCCTCTGCTGCAGGCAGTGAAGAGCATGAGGGGTTTGATGACGTGTGGTTTGCATGATTTTATATTTCAGTGTAACACCAATTTGCACATAAATGTTCTGTTTGGGCAGCAGATTAGGAAACAGCAACATTTAAACCTGTCTGAAGAGAAAACTCCATTATTTTGCCTCTTTTAGATACATCAGTGGCACCATCTTCAATGGTTTCTGCCTCTGCTCCTTCAATCTACAGTGTCCAAGCCCTTTCTCTCCTGGCAGAGGTCAGTGGGGCCCTCTCATCTGTGGGGTTTTTAAGCTGAGGACCTTATCACTCCCCACAGCTCCTGGAAGGTGCCTGTGCCCAGCTGGGGCTGGGCTCTTTCTCCAGGAGCTGACAGAGCCAGAGGTCACAGCCTCGAGCTGCACCCAGGGAAATACAGGTTGGAAATTAGGAAAGTTTTTTACAGAAATGGTGATAAAGTTTTGGAGTGGCTGCCCGGGGAGGTGGTGGAGTCACCACCCCTGGGTGTGTTTAACAAAGCCTGGATGTGGCACTGGGTGCCAGGGCTGAGTTGAGGTGCTGGGGCTGGGTTGGATTTTATGTTCTTGAAGGTCTCTTCCGACCCAGTGATCCTGTGAGTTCTGTGAGGAGGATTTTCCTAATGGATTAAACAGGAGTGCCCATCCTTTCGGGGCTATTCCATTGCACAAAGTGCCAGGCTGGAGCAGGGCAGCAGTGCCAGCTGTGGGTGACAAGAGCTGTGCTGTGCCCTGGCAGGTGCTGGCCTCCCTGCTGGACGTGGTGTACCGCAGCGATGAGAAGGACAAGGCCGTGCCCCTCATCTCCCGCCTGCTCTACTTCGTGTTCCCCTACCTGCGCAACCACAGGCCAGTCTCCCTCTGCCCCTGCCACTCTCCCTGCCTCATCTTTCTGTTTTCCCTTCTTTCTCCATTCTCTGTTCCCATCCTATTGAGTTTGAGCTGGCTTTCAGCACTGTGTGCCCCAGGAGCTGAACCCGTTGTTGTTAGAGCTGGGATTCCCTCACCTGGGATTTTGGGTTTTGCTCAGATCTTCCCTTTCTGTGCCTGTCAGGGAATGGTGATGGGGCAGCAGAGCATGGGCAGGTCCCAGGATCCTCCAGGAAGCAGGAAAAGCATCATCTCTCCCTATCCCCTTCCTAGGTTTTCTCACAGATGTGGGAGAGATGGATGAGATCTAATGGGGACACAGGGCATGGAACCATGGAATGGTTTGGGTGGGAAGGGACCTTCAAACCCACCCAGTGCCACCCCTGCCATGGCAAGGACAATTCCATGCCCCAGGGTGCTCCAACCTGGCCTTGGGCACTGCCAGGGATCCAGGGGCAGCCCCAGCTGCTCTGGGAATTCCATCCCAGCCCCTGCCCATCCTCCCAGGGAACAATTCCTTCCTAAAGATCTCATTCAAACCAACCCTTTTGTGAGTTGGAATCTAATTCTGAACTTTAAAAAAAGCCCATATTGATCATTTCTGTCCTCTCCCCCAGTGCCTACAACATTCCCAGTTTCCGTGCTGGTGCTCAGCTGCTCAGCTCCCTGAGTGGATACGCCTACACCAAGAGAGCCTGGAAAAAAGAAGTGCTGGAATTGTACATGGATCCATCTTTCTTCCAGATGGACACTTCCTGCACTCAGTAAGACATGGAATTGCAGCACTCCAAGCTTGTATTCTGAATTTACAAGGAAAGGCTTTAAAGGAGAAGAGTAACACTGGGAAGAAAATTCCATTTAGTGCTTTCTTATGGAATGGGATAATGTTAAAAATGGGTCTCAGCACTAACTCTGCTCCAGACAAGAGTCTGCACACAAATCCTGCCTGGAAATTGTTTCCTGTATTTGACCCAAATAATTTCTGAGGTGAGTCCACACCACAGCTTTCCCTGGATATCTAATTCCTTCTTTCTCTCCTGCAGCTGGAGATCCATCATTGATCATCTCCTCACACACGAGAAAACCATGTTTAAGGATTTGATGAGTAAGTATCATCTGCTAATCATTTATTTCTACCTCTATTTGAAATCTATTTGCATTTGAGCCATTTTGGGTGCATTTTTATAACACTGATTTATCCATAAATTATAATTGTATACTGACTGTGTATAATTGACCATTTTATTAACTTCATTCCCAGCTAAAGCTTAGTTAAATCTGGATTTTGGTCATTTCCAGAACACACCAGCGGAGGTTTTGCTGCAGAGGTGCTTCTGTTGGGTTCCCACATTCACATTTTGCTCTAATTTTGAGTTGTCCAAGTGTGACCTTTCTGAGGAGGAGACTTTGGCAAGCTCTGCAGGTGTCTGCCATGAGCAGTGCTGCAAACCTTCCACTGCTGTGCTGTGAGCTCTAATTCAGGCTCGAGAGGAGCGTGGAAGAACAAATCCTGGGGGAAAGGGTGGGATGGGACCCCTTAAATTGGCCTCAAGGTGGGATATGACCCCTTAAATTGGCCTCAAGCACCTTTAGACCCTTTTTCACCCTCTCTAAAAGAATAATTGAACGCTTACAACACAAGACAAATTTTATTACGCAAGACGAATTCACGGTGGGTGACCCGGGAGAGTTTTTTTTGTGGAAGATGTCAGGAGGCAGGATTGCTGCCAGCCCCACGGGCAGCAGTTTTTGTGGGTGGATGACTGTGCTGTGTGTTGCAGGCATGCAGAGCAGTGCCCTGAAGCTGTACCCCAGCTCTGAGCAGAAGGCCATGCTGCTGAAGCGCCAGGCGTTCGCTGTCTTCAGCGGGGAGATGGACCAGTACCACCTGTACCTGCCCCTGATCCAAGGTCAGCCCCATCCCTGCCCTTCCCCCAGCTGGAACACAAATCCCTGTGGCCACAGAAGCCTCTGCATCCCTGGCAGTGCCCAATGCCAGCTTGAGATGGGGCTTGGAACAGCCTGGGATAGATGAAGATGTCCCTGCCCATGGACCTGGCTGATCTTTAATGTCCCTCCCAACCCAAACCACTCCATAATATAAATTCTGGAAGAAAGCAAAGTCACATCTTTTCCAACAAATGTTTTGGTGTTTTATTAATTTTTGAATAAAATTTATGAATCTCTGAGTTCCACCAGATAAATTACCTCAGCAAGGAAAGACAGGAATCTTGGTTTCAAAGGCCTTTGGTCTGGAAATGTGATTATTTCATGGCAATCTTCCAGCCACTCTTGACCTGCTGTTGTTCTCCTTAAATGCCACTTTTGATCACATTTTGTGCACCATAAACCCACTCAGGCTTGGTCTGAATTACAATTTAGCTAATACAATGCAAAGAACTCAGCCCAAAACTGATGAGAAAGTAAAAATTGTGTTTTGCCACCTTCCACAAGGTGGAGAGGGACCTTCCACAAGGAGTGACAGCACAAGGGGAATGCCTTAAACTGACAGAGGCAGGGCTGGATGGGATTTTGGGAATTGGGAATTGTTCCCTGGCAGGGTGGGCAGGGCTGGGATGGAATTCCCAGATTCCCCTGGATCCCTGGCAGTGCCCAAGGCCAGGTTGGACACTGGGGCTGGAGCAGCCTGGCACAGTGGGAGGTGTCCCTGCCATGGCACTGGCTGATCTTTAATGTCCCTTCCAACCCAAACCATTCCATGATTCCACACTTTAATTCCCAAAACCAACACAAATTCAAGAAAATGCTGCTTTTATTTTGCTTTTTCCTTTTTTTTATGCCTCCTCCAGAACGCCTGACTGAGAACCTCCGTGTGGGCCAGACTTCTCTGGTGGCTGCCCAGATGTTTCTTTTCTTCAGAGTTCTCTTGTTGAGGATTTCCCCTCAACATCTCACCTCGTTGTGGCCAATCATGGTGACAGAACTGGTAAGAAAGAAGTTTTGAACATTTGAAAAAAAATATTACATTTGAAAAAAGCATCTGAACATTTTTTTTTAAAATTACATTTGAAAAATTCAGCCTGTGGTTTTCCCCAGCTTACCTTTTACCTCTTCCCTGCTTGGAAATGTTTCCACAGTTTTACATTAATCTGATAATTTGGAAGGGAAAAGTAAAATTGTCATTAGGGAATTCCTTTGGGATTAATTTTGGTGTTGTTTATGGAACCTCTTGCCTGGATTATTAATTTGTTGCACGTCATAAAGTTTCCTTTTCAATGTAAATCATCACTTTTATTTGGGATTGAATTGTGTGAACATTTCAGCTTCTCAATAATTATTTCTTTAAAGATCCAGACATTTCTACAGCTGGAGGAAGATTTAACTGAGGAAGAGGAACCAGCAAAGTAAGACCTGCAATTTGAGAGACTTCTTTAAAATTAATTAATTTAATTAATTCTCTGAGATAGGGAGGAGAGTTTGAGAGATTTCTTTAAAATTAATTCTCTGGGATAGGGAGGAGACAAAAGGACATTTTGCTATTGCATTTTTATTTTTCTATTGCTGCTAAATCACAATTTAGAATTTTTTTAGCAGGTGGTATGCTTAAAAATATATGTACTAATAATTAGTTGTGTACAAAAATAAACTGCTAAGTCAGCAGTTGAATATTTGAACATGGTGACATTTTTTGGTGTATTTTAGATTATTTTTGTATTAGATTATGTATTTTAGATTTATACTTGCTCCTACAGAGCAAAAACAAAATAAAAATACTTACATGAGAGCCTCCTACAGAATAAAAATAATTATCCCAGAGGTTTTTTGTGTAAATGTGGGCATTCCCCTTGTGCTGACTGAAAAACCTTGGGTGGATTGGAGTTTGAATGGGACTTTTTTAACATTTAAACTCAGGAGCAACAGCAAAACCAGCAAAGGCAAAGGCTCAGGGGATGGCAGCGGGGCTGAGATCCAGCCCAAGGAGCTGGGCCTGTACCTGGCAGCCTGCAAATTCCTGGACACTGCCCTTTCCTTCCCTCCTGACAGGATGCAGCTCTTCCAGATGTGAGTTCCTCTTCTCCCCCTCTTCCCTCATCCTTTAGAAGAATAGTTTCCACCAAGATTTCTTTTTGCCATTCATCAGTTCCTTTTAGGAGTGGTGATATTGAATATATGGTGATAAATGGCATTTGGGAGAAGAATTTAGTCTTGTTGTAGGAGGATTTCCCCATCCTCTGTAGGATTCCTTAACTTGGAAAATTGGGAGAGGAGAAAGGTGGAGATTATTTTCCATCTGCACACACTTGGGAATGTTTTGGAGCTGGTTGTATTTAAATATTGGCAAATTAGTCATGTAATAATTCATTAATAGCAAAGAAGAACATTTATGACAGATTTTTGTAGAAACAACCAGTGCTGCACTAAAGTAGGCATGATCCAAAGAAGGGTTTTCATCTTTTTAAGGAATCAACCCATTTATTCCAGGTACAAATGGGCCTTTGTGCCAGAGGTGGACACAGAATCATCTCCAGTCACCTCTCAGCTGGTGGAAAACCACCAGGAATGCCAACCACACATCGTGAGGATCATGGATCTGCTCAAGATGAAATATGGGGTAAAGAAACTTTTCCTTTTTTTTATTTCTTTTAATCCATTAATTTACTTTTCCAAACACAGGATTTTTAGTTATTGAAGGGATTTTAAGATATTTCCTGTGAGGAAAAGAAGCTGTGGCTGCCCCTGGATTCCTGGCAGTGCCCAATGCCAGCTTGAGATGGGGCTTGGAGCAGCCTGGGGTAGATGAAAATGTCCCATGGCTGATCTTTAATGTCCCTCCCAACCCAAACCACTCCATGATATGAATTCTGGAAGAAAGCAAATTCACATCTTTTCCAACAAATGCTTTGGTTTGTTGTTTTTACATTTTGAATAAAATTTATGAATCTCTGAGTTCCACCAGGTAAGTTACCTCAGCAAGGAAAGACAGGAATCTTGGTTTCAAGGCCTTTGGTCTGGAAATGTGATTATTTCATGGCAATCTTCCAGCCACTCTTGACCTTTTCTTGTTCTCCTTAAATGCCAGTTTTTAAGTTATTCAGGGGATTTTTAGATACTCCCTGTGAGGAAGAGGAGCAGGCCTCTGGATCCCTGGAATGTCCAAGGCCAGGTTGGAGCACCCTAGGACAGTGGAAGAGCTCATGGATGATCTTCAAGATCCTTTCCAACATTTACCTTTAGTACATCCTGTCACCCTGCTCCTTTGGGGAGTTTTAAAGTTCTTCTAAAAGTTTTCTATGCCTGCTGACATTTACATATTTCTATTGAATCTTCTCACACTGCTCATGAAAATAATGGTTGTTTTACATTCTTCTTTGTGGGAGGAGAGAATTGATGGATTTTGGTTTGACCAGCGTGGTTGGAGAGGTGGCAATTTCACCCTCCAATCCACTGGCACTTTTGAAATTCTAAATATAGTGGAGTGTTGGAGGAGAGAATTGAAGGACTGTTGGTTTGACCAGTGTGGTTGGAGGTGACAATTTCACTCTCCAATCCGTTGTCATTTTGAAATTCCATGTATAGTGGAGTTAGAAAATAAATTTTCTCTTTTGGTTCTTTTCTTCCCCTCTTTTACATCTTCCTGCTTGTGTGAGTTATTTTGTGTCATAGTGTGACAACATCCCAGCTTTTTTTTTTCCTTTCAGGACCCAAAGCACCCCGAGGGAGCTGCCAGGAATCCCAAATTCCCCCTGCTGAGCCTGCGCTCCGTGTCCAGCATCACCCAGCTGCTGCCTTTCTTCCAGACTCTGTGCTGGGCATTCACAGCCCGTGGCAGTGACCCCCAAAATTCCCACCCCTCTGCAGCTGCCCCCATGGATTCTCTGGGCAGCAACAGCATCAGGATCCTGCAGCAGCTGGAGGACGGTGTGGAATGTGATTTCCTGGAAAATCTGGAGAGTTGAGCCTCACCTGGGACATTCATGCTGGATCAAACACAGGGAAAGCTTGGCTGAAATTGCTTTTTTCCCCCCAAAGTTTTCAGCTACGTTTTGGGATTTCTCTTCAATTATTCAGGAGCTGGTGGTAAAAAGCAGGAAACTCCAGTTGCTGTGGTGGGATAAAAAGGCAGTTTGGTGGGAATTCCTCAGAGTTCCTGTGGTTTGTCTGTTTTCCACGGGAAGGATTAAAGACATTTTGTACATAGGTGAAGAATATTTTGGACTTGGTGGAAGTAGCAGCTGCCCTGGGACCTCTCCAGTACTTTAAAGTGCTTTTGGAACTGTGTCCTGAAGGAAAATTGAAGGAAAATCCAATATTGCATGTCAGTGTACAATCAGTTTGCAGTGAGTCATTGCCTGAGGTGAAAGCCCCTAATTTGGCCTAAATTGATCAAATTCTAAAGAAATGCCCCAAATTCCTCACAGATGGATTGTCTAAGTCTCAGCATTGTGCAAAGAGCTGCAGCTTTGCCCTGGCTGTAATTTCAGCTCTGTGCTGGAAGAGTATCTTCAGGCTTAGCAATTCCTAATAAATCAAAATGTGCATAAAACACAAACCTGTGCAGGAACACTTTGTCATTAGCATAACTCGAGGGGGTTTTATTTTAATTAATCCATTAAAATATTTAAATTAATATTTTTTAAATTTAAAACTTTCAGTGACTCAGGTGGCTGCAGCTTCTGAAATGCAACTAAATGAAGATAATGCTGTAAAAATAGAAATTGCTTAACTAAAATGAAAATAATATTCTTTTTTTTTCTGTTTTTGTAAGAACATTTTTTGTACAAAAGAATGTATTTGGCTGTTCCTGGATGGTGAGAGAGGTAGAGGGGGATCATCCCAGTGTTCTTCCTAAATTAAAAAAGACATGGGAAAAATTTGGTTGGGAATCAAGGATTTCTTTTTCCCAAACTCCCATAACAAACAAGGGAGGCTTCTCTGCAGTGGGTTTTAGGTACAGATGTATGAGATTTTCATCTTGGGTTTATAAACTAAAATCATGAAACATCCTTTACTCTCACACTGGGACACTGTACAAGGATAGCACCATAACAGGCTTGTGCCAAACTTATTTAAATCCTTTGCATTTTTACAGTGAAGGAAAGTGGTGGACTGAGGTGTGGTCATTAAGAATGTGAATTATTTCTATTAATATAATTTATTGATGTTCTCTAATGCTGTTGGAATGAGCACAAGTGAAAAGTGACCCTCTGAAAGCATAACTTGAATATTGGAGCGGGCCACTGTTCAGATGTTGGTGTTCATTTCCTACCTACCTTCAATAATTTTTATGGATAATCAGAATACTCAGGATGGTTTGGTACTTTTACTTCCAGTTTCCTTTTGGTTGCATTCCATACTTGGATATTTCCCTTAAAATGCTGATAAAGGAGAGTAAGGTTAGATGGGATGTTGCTGTGAGGGCGGGCAGGGGCTGGGATGGAATTCCCAGATTTCCCTGGATCCCTGGCAGTGCCCAAGGCCAGGTTGGACCCTGGGGCTGGAGCAGCCTGGGACAGTGGGAGGTGTCCCTGCCATGGCAGGGGTGGCACTGGGTGGGATTTGAGCTCCCTTCCAACCCAAACCATTCCAGGATTCCATGATTCTATCTGTTAAAAAATCTAAGACAACTTTTTGCCATCAAACTGCTTTCAATGTTACCAGACATTTAAGGGACTTGCAGAATCCTTCCACTTCAGAAGAAAAAGTTCTTTACAATTTAGTATCCAAGCATTCTAATTATAAATAACATGTGAAAAAGGAGGAAAGGGCTTTAACTAGAAGTCCTGTTTGAGTGCTGGAGGGGCACAGTTCCACAGGCCCAAAGGGGAATATTTGATTCCTTTATTCCATAAATTTATTACTTTTCCATGTGGGACTAACTGTGGTTCTCTCCTACTGATAAATCCACTGGGGAGCCACAGCAGGGCTGCCCTGCTCTGAGCAGAACAACCTGGCTGTCCATGAATCTGGAAAGGTTTTTGCCTGGAATTCCAGACATCCTCTCCTGTTACAGGAGAGGAAATTCTTTTGCTTTGCTGTGATTTTGCTTTTCAGTCTAACCAAGCTCAGCTTTGTCTTTAGGACACTTCAGCTCCGACACAGCAGGGCCACAGTGCTCAAAGGGAGACTTGGAAATATTCCACAGGATTTCATTTTCCTGAAAGAAAAAATTAGGAAGTGCAACCAAGGTAAACTGCTGAAGAGCAGCAGAACTTGAAGTGTAGAGCATTAAGTGATGGTTGTGTATCCCATACCATACATGAATGTAATTCTTCTATTAATATTAAATGTTATTTTGCAATGCCTTTTCAAATGCAGTTCTTATTTTTCAACCTCCCTTCACTGCTCGCTCACCAAGTTTAATTTTTATCTGACTCTGAAAAAGCTCCCAAATTCAATCACAGAGTAACTGAGGTTGGAAAAGACCTCCAAGATCATCAGGCCCAAGCTGGGCCCCATGCCCACCTTGTCCCCAGCCCAGAGCACTCAGTGCCACCTCCAGGGGACACCTGCAGGGATGGGCACTGCAAAGCTCCCTGGGCAGCCCCTGCCAGGGCCTGAGCACCCTTTCCATGGGGAAATTGCTGCTGCTGTCCCAGCTGAGCCTGCCCTGGCCCAGCCTGAGGCCGTTCCCTCTCCTCCTGTCCCTGTTCCTGGAGCAGAGCCCGACCCCCCGGCTGTCCCCTCCTGGCAGGAGCTGTGAGAGCCACAAGGTCCCCCTGAGCCTCCTTTGCTCCAGCTCAGCCCCTTCCCAGCTCCCTCAGGAACTCTCCATTCCCTTCCCAGCTCCCTCAGGAACTCTCCAGCCCCTTCCCAGCTCCCTCAGGAACTCTCCATTCCCTTCCCAGCTCCCTCAGGAACTCTCCAGCCCCTTCCCAGCTCCCTCAGGAACTCTCCAGCCCCTTCCCAGCTCCGTTCCCTGCCCTGGACACGCTCCAGCCCCTCCAGGTCTCTCCTGCAGGACCAGAACTGGGCACAGGAGACAAATCTGAACCAGCCATGGGTTCTGAGTGCCCTTTTCTAGCTGACTCCACCTTGAGAATATATTCCTTGCTATAGTTGAGCTTAAAGGTGATGAAAGCCTCATTTGCTCAACAAAATTTCACATCCAAACATGAGTG
Organism: Lonchura striata; assembly: GCF_050655825.1. Taxonomy (NCBI): domain Eukaryota; kingdom Metazoa; phylum Chordata; class Aves; order Passeriformes; family Estrildidae; genus Lonchura; species Lonchura striata. Next base: position 116,822,512 of record NC_140703.1, on the reverse strand, counting down.
GCACAATTTCCTGGCTAGTTTGAGGTGAAATTAGGTTTTCCTGTTGTTATTTTGGTTTCCTGAAGCAGTGAGAGCAGTGACAACCTTAGGCCCACACCCACCTGAGCTGCAGGAGGGCAAATCCTGACACCAGAGATGAAACCACAGCTCCTGCAGAGCTGCTGGCTTCTCCCTTTTATTGCTACACCCCTGAGCCTCCTTTCTCCAGGCTCAGCCCCTTCCCAGCTCCCTCAGGAACTCTCCAGCCCCTTCCCAGCTCCCTCAGGAACTCTCCATTCCCTTCCCAGCTCCCTCAGGAACTCTCCATTCCCTTCCCAGCTCCCTCAGGAACTCTCCATTCCCTTCCCAGCTCCCTCAGGAACTCTCCATTCCCTTCCCAGCTCCGTTCCCTGCCCTGGACACGCTCCAGCCCCTCCAGGTCTCTCCTGCAGGACCAGAACTGGGCACAGCCCTGGAGGGGCCTCTCCGAGCCAGCCCAGAGGGACAATCCCTGCCCTGCTCCTGCTGGACACACAATTCCTCATCCAGCCCAGCTGCCAGCGGCCTCTTGCCCCCCTGGGCACCCCTGGGCTCGTGTCCAGCCCCTGGCACAGCACCCCCAGGGCACTTTCCCAACACATTCCTGCTCTCCAGGCACTCAGGGTGCTCCTGTCTGCCTCCTAGCACAGTTTCCACTTCTGCATTGCTGCTGATTCCAGTGGTCCAGGGCAGGGAATGGAGCTGGAAAGGGGCTGGAGAATCCCTGAGGGAGCTGGGAAGGGGCTGGAGAGTTCCTGAGGGAGCTGGGAAGGGGCTGAGCTGGAGCAAAGGAGGCTCAGGGGGACCTTGTGGCTCTCACAGCTCCTGCCAGGAGGGGACAGCCGGGGGGTCGGGCTCTGCTGCAGGAACAGGGACAGGAGGAGAGGGAACGGCCTCAGGCTGGGCCAGGGCAGGCTCAGGGTGGATATTTGGAAACATTTTTTTGGGGAAAGGGTGCTCAGGTTTTGGCAGGGGCTGCCCAGGGAGGGTTGGAGTGCCCATCCCTGGATGGCTGGTGTGAAAAATGCCAATCACTTGTTTTTCTTAAATTTTCTTAAATTTTTAAAGATTAATAATAATAAAATGGTTATAAAAATAACAATACAATTAGAGTAATAAAATTTAGAGTTAGGACAATTGCAAGACAATAAAAAGCAAAGAATTACGGATGTCCGGATGCTCTCAGACGCTAAGTCACAAAAAGCATCCCTTGTGAACAAAGGAATAACCTTAAAAGCAATAACCTTTTGCATATTCATATATCTCATACATGATGCATAAATTCATTGCAAATTAAGAAATTTTCTGGTTTTTGTCAACTTCTCCTTAGTCTTGTTGCTTCCACAAAGACGGAGAGAAGGTGGAAGAATGTTTGTCATTTCTGATAAGGAGGCTGTGACTTTTTATGGGCCCCCTTTGCTGACATCTCTGTGTGAAGAGTTTCTTAATTACCTCATTTTCTTGCTTGAGCTTGTAACAAATCCTATATCGCAGAGTTTCTATGTTAACATTATGTTGTAACCTAAAACTACATTTAACACACTACGTAAGAGAATTAAACCAGCATAACTTTCTAACATTACACACATAATACTCATTGTAACATTGGCGAAAAGCCAATCGTAAAATACGCATTTTTCACAGCTGGGGGACACGGCTCGGGCACAGTCGGAGAAGGTTATATCAAATCCTGGAAAGGGAAATATTTTTTCCTGGAAAGGGAAATATTTTTTCCTGGAAAGAGAAATATTTTTTTCCTGGAAAGGGATATATTTTTCCTGGAAAAGGTGCTCAGGTTTTGGCAGGGGCTGCCCAGGGAGGGTTGGAGGTGGCACTGAGCGCTGTGGGCTGGGGGCAAGGCGGGGATCGGGCACATTCGGACAAGGTTATATCAAATCCTGGAAAGGGAAATATTTTTTCCTGGAAAGAGAAATATTTTTTCCTGGAAAGGGATATATTTTTTCCTGGAAAGGGTGCTCAGGTTTTGGCAGGGGCTGCCCAGCGAGGGTTGGAGCGCCCATCCCTGAGCACTGAGCGCTGTGGGCTGGGGACAAGGCTCGGGCACAGCCAGACAAGGTTATCCCAAATCCTGAAAAGGGAAATATTTTTTACTGGAAAGGGATATATTTTTTCCTGGAAAGGGTGCTTAGGTTTTGGCAGGGGCTGCACAGGGAGGGTTGGAGCGCCCATCCCTGAGCACTGAGCGCTGTGGGCTGGGGACAAGGCTCGGGCACAGCCGGACAAAGTTATATCAAATCCTGAAAAGGGAAATATTTTTTTCCTGGAAAGGGATATATTTTTTCCTGGAAAGGGTGCTCAGGTTTTGTCAGGGGCTGCCCAGCGAGGGTTGGAGCGCCCATCCCTGCAGGTGGCACTGAGCGCTGTGGGCTGGGGACAAGGCTCGGGCACAGCCAGACAAGGTTATACCAAATCCTGAAAAGGGAAATATTTTTTTCCTGGAAAGGGATATATTTTTTCCTGGAAAGGGTGCTCAGGTTTTGGCAGGGGCTGCCCAGGGAGGGTTGGAGCGCCCATCCCTGAGCACTGAGCGCTGTGGGCTGGGGACAAGGCTCGGGCACAGCCGGACAAAGTTATACCAAATCCCGGAAAGGGAAATATTTTTTCCTGGAAAGCGTGCTCAGGTTTTGTCAGGGGCTGCCCAGGGAGGGCTGGAGGCGGCACCGAGCGCTGCGGGCTGGGGGCACGGCGGGGATCGGGCACGGTTTCACGGGGTCACACCAAATCCTTTCCCGACCGGCGCCATCCCCTCACGGCGCCCTCAGCCCGCCCCTGAGGGGAGGGGGCGTGGCCCCGCCGCGCGCCCCTTCCCGCGCGCGCGCCCGGCGCCGGAAGCGCGAGCGGCCGCGGGGGAGGCGGAAGCGCGCGCGGGGCCGCGGCCGAAGATGGCGGCGAAAACACAGGGCGGGATCCGCCTGAGCGCGGTGAGTGCCGGGGGATGGCGGAACCGCGGCCGGCCGGGGCACGGCACCCCGGCCACCGGCTCTTCACACCTGCTGCCACGGCCTGGGGCGCCTTCCGCCGTCCCGGGCTGCTCGGAGCCCCGTCCAGGCTGGCCTTGGGCGCTGCCAGGGTCACTCCCTCAGTGAGGGCGGGGATGTGCGGCCGGGGGCTTCCCCGCCCTCACGGCGGCTCTGAGCCGGGAAAATCCCCTTCGCTGAGGGGTTTGTGCCCGGGGGAAGGTGAAGCTGGGGTGGGCTCGGTGTTGGGGGCGGGATGTCCCCGCCTCTGGTGAGCGCCGTGACCTCTAATTGCCGACTTGGAACTTCACATCTTAACTACTTTTATCGCAAGCGGCCTAATTACATTTTAACCCTAATTGCGGCTGAGAGGGATGAGTGTTCACGCAGTTAAATGCTGCTGTGTTGTGTTTTCTGTCGTGGTATTGTTGCTTGTTATTGCTGAGCTGTTGTGCCAAGTCTTCGATTTTTTTGTGCCCGTGGAAATGAAGTTAAAGCTGCTTTTTCAGGTGAAACAGGAGGGGTTTTTCCAAGTCAATACCTGTTCTCATCACCTTGATTTAGAAGAGTGAAAAGAAGCAGGAGTGCTCTGATGAGTAACTTATGAAATATTTGAGAGATAAAGGTGTGTTCGAATATGCTCAGCACTGCTGGAATCACAGAATCATTTAGGATGGGAAAGACCTCCCAGATCTTTGAGTCCAACCTCGGGCTGAAATTTTATCACCTAATATCGATTTATGTTACACTAATATCCATTTCTGTTACTTTAATATGAATTTATATTATCCTAATAAAAGTTGCTAAAATAAATTATTCTAGAGATGAGCCCTAAACATCATCTCCTTGCAGTTCCAAAATTGCATTTTGATTTTGATTTCAGGCCTTTAATTCATGGAAGTGTTTGAAACCCACAGTTTGTGTGATATTTTATTACAGCAGGATTGTCTTGCTTCTTTAGATCAAGATTGGGTATATTATTATTTTTTGGACATCTTATTGGTCATCTTGAAAGGAAAAATATCAAAAATCAGCCTTTGCATGTGACAGTTCAGAGTTTAAAATCATTCTCAGGCTGAAATCACTTTGCCAGTCGGAACTCTCAGAGATACAAATAAAACAAGATGAACTTGGAAACTTTCTGAATTATTTTTAGGCTGCTCTTTGGTTTTGCCTGTTGCAGGCACAACTGAGAATTTTGAGAATTTGCATTCAGTGGCTTTCCAGTGAAAGCTGTGGGGTTTGTGGGGTTGTTTTTTTTTTTTTTTTTGCTCAGGTGAAGCAGCTGATGCAGTTTTGACCAGGTTTTGTAAAATGCTTTGTAATGCAGACAATGGTGAGGAGAGCTGGTAGTCACAGTTCCCTGGGAATATAAAGTATTTCCAGTGGGTTCAGAGGCACTGGGAGGGCCTGGGAACTCATTCCCACCCTGGAATTTATCTCCTGCTGGTGCTCTGGCAATATTTTTGTCCAGCTGAACAAGGAAGAAGTGATCCAGGTTAATATTTTAAGAGTGGTTTTTAATTTGGATCAGTCCCTTGATGTGGTTCATTGAACAGTGGTGATTACACCTGGGATTGTGTAGCTGGCAGGAGAAATTTCAGCAGCAATTTCCCCATGGAAAGGGTGCTCAGGCCCTGGCAGGGGCTGCCCAGGGAGCTTTGCAGTGCCCATCCCTGCAGGTGTCCCCTGGAGGTGGCACTGAGTGCTCTGGGCTGGGGACAAGGTGACAGCACACCTGTCATAGATGGGACTCCATGGGCTTTTCCAACCTAAACAATTCCATGAAAATGGCAGAATTGTTCCTCAGAAAGTTGTTAAATAACTGCAGCCCAAACCAAGATGCATTTTTCACTCAAATGAATTGCTGTCGTGATAATGGGTCGTAATAGAAATTTAAGAAGTTCCTAAGATGAGGCAAACTCTGCAGGGGTTTGGGATTTGTGCACACCTTACAATCTGCAAGGGATGGGAAACTGAAATTCCCAAAGCTGCCTGTCATTTTTGAGAGATAAACTGCTTTATTCTTCAATATTTGCTGGTTGTAACTGCAGCAGATGCTCTTCTCAGGACAGTTTAGTTTCAGATATGCAGGTCTGAGTTGCATTTGGCTGTATGGAAAAAATAAAATTACTAAATAAAACTCACTTAGTAATGAAATATGTTTGGCAGAGTGAGTGTTCAACTCTTACTGACTCTCAATTAATTATGAGCTAATTAAAGTGATGCATTGATGAATGAAGTGTAAGGACAAATGGTCTGAAATATTTCCTGGTGAGTTCATCAGGAATTAGGGAGTGGTTGCTGAGAGCTGGATTGCTCTGGAGGAAACTACAAAACTGATGGCCTTAAACCACTCTTCTCCTGGTCTTTAATCTGGTTTTTCCCCTTGTTTCAATGAGGAAGGCCAGGCTGGATGAGGCTTGGAGCATCCTGCTGTGCTGGGAAGTGTCCCCATCTGGGGCAAGGCTTGATTTTGGGGAATTTCATGGGTTTGGGGAATTTATGGTCCCTTCCAGCCCAGAGTAGCTGGAATTCTATGATCAGGAGGTGCTGTGTGCTCTGAGGTAACTCCCATGAATTCCCTGTGGCACACTTGCTCAGCTTTTGCTGAGGAATGGGAGATATGAGAGCCAAGACTCCATTTGCCCCAGTTCCCATCTTCCAGCCCTTCCTTTGCCTGTCACAATTCCCAGTCCTGTGAACCACTTGCAGCCTTTCTCAAACCCTCCCCAGGCAGAGATCTAGTGAATGTCAGCAGGATTCCTGTGATGTTCTTGTCAGAATTCCCAGTGGTTCACAGCACTGGGAGCTGTTGTGTTACACAGGCAAGGTTTGATTTCTGTGCACACAGAATGGTTTGGTTCACAGGCAAAAAAGGACATTTATTGGTGATGGTGCCACTGAGTTGTCCTCAGCATTGTCTGATGGTCAGGGGAGGCACTGCTTCCTTTTCAGAAGGAATTTCTTCCTTGGAAAGGTGGTTAGGCCTTGGAAAGAGCTGCCCAGGGGGGTTTGGAGTGCCCATCCCTGCAGGTGTCCCCTGGAGGTGGCACTGAGTGCTCTGGGCTGGGGACAAGGTGGGCATGGGGCCCAGCTGGGACTCACTGGGCTGGGAGGGCTTTTCCAACCTCAAGGATTCCATGAAATTCCCAAGTGTTAGTTGATGCCTCTGTCAAAACCACAGTCAGGACTTCTTGCCAAGTCCCTCTTGCTGAGAATCCAGCAGGGAATCCAGCAGGGAATCCAGCAATGAATCCAGCAGGGAATCCAGCAATGAATCCAGCAGGGAATCCAGCACTTCCAGCCCCCTGTGGTGCTGGAGTTGTTCAGTATTTCAGCAGGGAGCTGAGCAGGTGCCAAATCCCTGAATGTGCATCCTTGTGGTGGGTTGGGATTTTTAAATGTGGTTTTGTTTTGCCAGGGAAGGATTTCAGGTGGGAAAAACCCCATCAGTTATTTCTGGTGGATTTTGATCCCAAAGCTTAGAAAACCAAGGAGCAGATGCTGGAGAATCAGATGAGGAGAATCACCCAGGGCTCTGAGGATCCCCTGAGTTCCTGCACAGCAAAGGGAGAAATCCAAAGATCCTTTTGCCCACGTGCCGTGGCACATGTGAGCTTTCCATTAATAGCCCAGAGGAATTTTCTTTTGGATTCAGAATGACTTGGAAGTGTTTGGGAGCACCCTGGCTCAGCCTGGCTCCATGCACCAGATTCTGTAAACCTGGAGTTCTGCAGCACAGATGGCAACGAGGAAGGTGCTGTCTGCTCCCTCTGGTGCTCCATGGAGAAATGCAGGGATTAGGTTGCAGTTGGAATTGTGTCATGTGCTGCTGTGACCTGAGACTCGAGGTGAGGGCTCTTGGCATGTTCTGTTGCTCTGAAGCAGGGCTGCTGCTTCTCCCTGTGCCTTCCTCCTGCTCTGGTGCCTGGTTTGTGGCTCTAGGATTTGCTTTTAGCATCATTTCTTTTCACCTTGGAGTTTTGAAGTGGCTGCTTGCTTTTATTTGCACTTTATTTGCACTTTTATTTACACTTCATACCTCGATAAAAGTGCTTGTCAATGAGTAACTGTGTAAAAATGATGCAGTATGGATATGTACACAGTATTTTAAAATACCTCTTGGATTTTCTCTGTATAATAATGTGGATTATGTTGTGGTTTTTGTGTGACTCAGTGGTACAAGGGCTGTTTTCAGTGTTTTGTGTTCATAGGTGCTGCTTTTTCTGCCATCACCACCACTCTGGCAGGGGGCTTGAGCAAATCTGTGCAGGGCGTTTGTGTTCAAGGCTTTGTAGGAGTGTAACCATGGATTTCCTCAGGGATAATGCAAACACAAGTAGCAGCTACAGCAGTTCAAATTTCTCCAAATGTTGCATGGACAGGTCCTTAATTTACATGGATTTTTATTTCTGGTTTTCCAAGTCTCTAAGTGAATGCATGTGAGCCTAGGCTGGGGCTGCTTGGCAGTTCTTTTGGCACTGACATCTCCAAGTTACATCCCATCAAGAGGTGCTTTATTTGCATGTTTTCATCTAATTCTGGCAGTGCCTGTGCCTTTGGGTACATGAAATGTGTGAGATCCAGCTGTTAAAAGCACAAAGCACCCTCTGAGAGGGGTTTTTGGTCACTGTGGGCACAGACAGTGACCCACAGAGGGTATTGGGTGCTGCTCACTCTTCACATGAAGTTTGAATCCTCCTGGTTTAAAATACGAATTTTTAACATCTGAGAACTTCTGTTACTGGGTTTAGACCACAGCTTTGATGTTTCCTGTAACCTCTGTCATCATTAATAGCAATAGTTCCTTATATTTTTATAAAGACTGTTAGGATGACAGCCCATGCTGAGACTGTGCTGGATTTCCTCTTCAAAAGCTGTATTAATGTACCCTGCCAATACCCAGAAATCACCTCAATTGCAGCCTTTTGGTGGCGTTGTCCAAACCAGCCTCATGAAATCTTCCTTTATTTGACAGCCTGGTTTCTGCCTTGGAGAGCACAAACTAATGCCCCTGCTTGTGCTTTATTCCAGCTGTCACCAAAGTTCTTGCACACCAACTCCACCAGTCACACCTGGCCCTTCAGTGCAATTGCAGAACTCATAGGTAGGTGATCAATAGCTTGGAATAATTCTTGTTTCTTTTTACAAACCCTTTTTCCTTCCTTTTAGGGAAAAACCTGGCTGAACATCCTCAGTGTTTTGCTCTTTGTTCTGGTCCTTTTGCCTTCATTACCCAGGGCTTGTGCATCTGTTCGTTAGCTCCTGTTGATCATCTTGCCTTTGATTTTCAGCAGAAGTTAATTGGACATCTCCAGTGTTCCTCTTTTCCACAGTCAGGAAATGATGAACTGGTTCCTCAAAAAGAAGGTGTGGCTTGGGAGCCCAGCCAAGCACTGACTGAGAACTTTGCTGCTGCCAAAGGGATCAACTCCTCTGGTCACACATCTTCCCCCTTTTGCTTCTTTCTTTCCTTCCCCTCCTTTGCTTCTTTCTTTCCTTCCCCCCTTTACTTCTTTCTTTCCTTTCCCCCCTTTGCTTCTTTCTTTCCTTTCCCTGCTTTGCTTCTTTCCTTTCCCTGCTTTGCTTCTTCCTTCCCCTTTCCTCCAGAAAATCAACCTAACAGAAGAAAAGAGGGATTTTTCAGCTGGATAAGACCAAAGCTGTCCCAGAGGAGGAGAGCAGAACCCTGTGGCTGTGGAAAGGCCTGGCTGTTTTGGGAATACAATCTGTTCAATCATCTCGGCTCTTTTCACACTCCAAATACTTCCAAACTCTCAGTTGTACCTGTCTGTCCTTTTTTTGTGATGCTGAAATACATTTTAGGAACTATTACACTGTGATGCAATTTGGACATAAAGTTTATAGGAAGAAACCTGCCAAGATTTCAATCACCAGCCTGTGAGTCCTGTTTTTGGCTTGTTATCTGTCTCTCAGCTGAACCTGCAGAGCAGGCAGTGAGGCAGAGGTGCCATCACATCCCACCCTCCTTCCCCCTCCCAAATCCTGGCTGTGCTGCCAGGAGGGCTTCGTGGAGCCCTGGTTTCTCTTTCACTCCTGTTTGATTTTCACATCCTGTAAACATAAAGTTGAGTCTGAAACATTTTGCAGCTCCCCTCTGTAAGGGCTGGGAGAAAGCAGACATTGCACCAGCTGCTTTGCAGGCAGGAAATGAAACCGGAATCTTGGCTTGCTTTCATTTTCTCTTCTCGTGTGAGCTGCTCACCTCCAGCTACATCTTTGGTCCCTGTTCTGCTGTCGTTGATAATCTGGGGAATTTTGTGTTGGTTTTGTGAAAAACGCCAATCACTTGGTTTTTAAAATTTTAAAAGTTTAATAATAATAAAATGGTTATAAAAATAGTAGTACAATTAGAGTAATAAAGTTTAGAGTTAGGACAATTACAAGACAATAAAAAGCAAGGAATTGCGGACATCCGGATGCTCTGGACACCAAGTCATGAAAAGCATCCCTTGTGAACAAAGGAATCACCCTTAAAACAATACACTTTTTGCATATTCATACATCCTTCATGGTTATGCATACATTCTATTCTGAACAAGAAACTCTGTCTGTTGTATGTCAACTGTTTCCTTTAATCCCCATGGCATCTTCAAGTCTGAGCAAGGCCTGAAAAAATTAGTTTCTTCTGATAAGAAAACCATAAATTCCTCTCCTTTGGAAGATTTAGGTGTTCCTCGAAGCGAGTATCTCATTCCTAAAAAAAAAACTCCCCCACATACATAGTCTCTATTTTAACATTGTGTTAGAACCTAAAACTGTATTTAACACTCCTTAAGAGAACTAATACAGCATGACTTTCTAACATTACACATATAACATTCATTGTTATATTTGCAAAAAGCCAATCATAGAATATGCATTTTTCACAGTTTGGGTGCAGCTGTTCCATCCTAACACTCTGATTGACTTTAAAATGTGTCTGCACTCAGCTGAATTTTTGTTTCCTGGTCTCCCACACTGTTTGCTTTCCTTGCCCTCAGATAATGCCTACGATCCAGATGTGAGTGCCAAACAGATCTGGATCGACAAAACCGTCATCAACGACAACATCTGCCTGACGTTCACCGACAACGGCAACGGCATGAACTGCGAGAAGCTGCACAAAATGCTCAGGTGGGCAACCCCTTCACACCTGTCTTGTACAAATTCCAGCTCTACTGCTCAGTGTTTTCCTGTTTCTCATCTGTAATTCAATGATTTTGCTCACAAATTCAGCATTTCTGAAGGTCCAGGTGAGACCCCAGAGTGGGCAGATGCTGCTAAAGCTTTCCTGTAACTTTGTCTGGGAACTTTCGCTTCATAATTTCCTTTTGTACTTTCTTTCAGCCTTCCCTTTATGCTGTGGAAACTCTCTGTAGTGGCTGCTAGTGGAGATAAGGAGAATTCAAACATGTTATTTTTACTATAATCATCATCATTATTATTATTAATAATAATAATAATAATAATAGGGTACATGAAATGTGAGAGATCCAATACTAAAAGAGGGGATTTTGGTTACTGTGGGCACAGACACACTTGCTTTAGTTTAAGTTAGTGAATGAAAGAAAAAGGGATATTCAGCTCAAACCCATTGGAATATTAGTAATAGAATGTATTGTAGAAAAATCAATGGATTTTCTATTTTTTAAATAATTATCTCTTTAAATATTCTGTGGGGCTGAAACAGATTTTTCTCTTATTTCTACAGTGGCAAAAAGCTTTCTGTGCAATTTCTCTTAGTGTAAAAATTGCTCTGCCTGCAGATTTAAATTTGAGCAAGCTTCAATTCAAACTGTTATTTTTCTGTTAGATACCATAATAAATCCTAAATTTCATATGCAGTTCCCTGTTTTACTTGAAGTGAGGTATGGAAATGGAAAACTTGTGAATCGAACATTTTCTAGGAAGTGGACAGAGGAAGAAGGGTTAGGGGCTTTTATTAGTATTTACTGTGAAATTACAGGATAACTACCAGAATCCCATAAGAATGCTTTTTCACGTATTTCCAAACTTGATATTTCTATTCTGTACTTAAAAGCTGGAAGTAGATTTTCCTGAGTTTTTGCTGTGTAGTTTTAGCAGTGTTGTCCAGGTGATTTTAGGATTTGATTGTTCAGTAGTTCCTGACCTCTAAAACAAGAGGGTTGGGTTAAGTAATTTGCCAAGTCTTGTGCTTGAATTTGTTGAACCCTCAAGTTTTTCAGGGAATTTTTTCTTGATGCCTTGAGAAGGCTGACCGAGAACAAAAGAATAAAGAGCTAAAGCTCTTTACCTTCAGCTAGAGAATAATAGACTCTAGTAGTTTATTCCAGTTGTCTCAGATAAAACTTTTTCCTTCCTTATTGTAAAATTGACCTCTTCTTCCCTGATGGTACCTATGTTTCAGGGATATGTTAATACCTATATTAGGGCTAGAAAAATGTCAGTTTTCTTTAACATAAAATATGCTCCCTGGTAGGAGGGTGCAGTGAGGTGGGGTGAGGCTCTTCTGCCATGTCCCAGTGATTCGTGGTTGCCAGAAACTGATGTCTTGGGAAGACTGAGCTGGAGCAGGGCTGGGCAGAGCTACAGAATAAATCAGGGATTTATTCAAGGATCTCCTCCATGGATGCACCTTGGGCAGCACCAGAGCCCAGCCAGGGCTGCACCCAAATGACCCAAAATGGTCCCAAAATGCACGAGCGCTCCCGGGGCTCTCCCTGGGATCAGTTCTGCTCCATTGGCACCTTGGAGTTCATTGTCCCATTCCAGCTCCAGCCCATCAGTCCCACCCTGCTTGTTTTTCTCTCTCCAGCCCACGCTGTTTGTGCTCCTGGGCTGAGGTTTGGATCATTTGTCCTTGGTGCCCAGCTGGAGCAGGAATTGTTTTGTCTCTGCTCTGTGCACAGAGCTCAGCATCCCATCATGTGAAGCTCAGACCCACACACTAAAGCAGCACAGAATGTGAAAAGTATAAAAGCTCAAAGCTGAAGCATCACCCTCCTCTCCCTGCTGATGCTTTTTGCCCGTTGCAGCTTCGGTTTCAGCGAGAAGTCGGTGATGAACGGCCGCGTTCCCGTGGGGCTCTACGGCAACGGCTTCAAGTCGGGCTCCATGCGCCTGGGCAAGGACGCCATCGTCTTCACCAAGAACGGCGACACCATGAGCGTGGGGCTGCTGTCCCAGACCTACCTGGAGGTCACCAAAGCTGAGCACGTCATGGTCCCCATCGTCACCTTCACCAACCACCATATCCTTCCGGCATTCCTTGGGAAAAGTCGGGGATGCGTCCCAAATTCGGGGGAAAACGTCACCCAAAAGAAATCTTCGGCTGCTTTTATGGATGTTGATATCAAAATTTTCTCCTTGGAGAGGAGAACATTTTCAAATTTATATCAAGTGTTCAAATTTATATCAAATTTTCAAATTTATATCAAATTTTCAAATTTGATGTAATTTATATCACATATGAATTTATATGAAAATTTATATCAAATTTTCAAATTTATATCAATTTTTCAAATATATAAAAAATGTTTTAATTAGATGTAATTTATATCGCATTTGGATTTATATGAAAATTTATATCAAATTTTCAAATTTATATCAATTTTTGAAATATATATCAAATTTTCAAATTTGATGTACTTTATATTGCATAGGAATTTATATGACAATGTATATCAAATATTCAAGTTTATATCAAATTTTTGAATATATATAAAATTTTTAAATTTGATGTCATTGATATCATATATGAATTTATATGAAAATTTATGTCTGATTTTCAAATTTATATCAATTTTTCAAATATATATCAAATTTTCAAATTTGATGTAATTGATATAATATATGAATTTATATGAAAAGGTATGTCAGATTTTCTAATTTATATAAATTTTTTGAATATATAGCAAATGTTCAAATTTGATGTAATTTATATCGCATAGGAATTTATATGAAAATTTATACCAAATTTTCAAATTTATATCAATTTTTCAAATTTATATCAAATTTTCAAATTTCATATAATTTATATCAAATATGAATTTATATGAAAATTTATATCAAAAATTCAAATTTATTTATGGATTCTTATATCAACATTTTGTCCTTGGAGAGGAGCCATAAGGCAGAAAATTCCAGGAGATTGGTTAAAACTTTTAGCTTAGTAGGATTTCTGAGATGTGGAATGAGAAGCTGGGAAGTGAGTCCTGAAATTCCCTCATTTTCTGAAATCCTGACTCCATTCCAAGTCCCACTCCTTAACACAGTGCCCACGGCAGATCAGTGATCCAGCAGAATCCAAGAACAGCCTCAAGGCCATCCTGACACATTCCTTGTTCTCCACTGAGGAGAAATTGCTGGCAGAGCTGGATGCCATCATAGGGGAAAAAGGCACCAGGATCATCATTTGGAATCTTAGAAAGTAAGAGAAATCCATCTCTTTCCTCATTCATTTCACATTTTCTTTCAGTGGATGCAAACATAGAAGGATTTGGGGGTTCTTTGTATGTGGAGTAACTGGAACAAGCTGTGTGCAGTTTAAAAAATGGCAAGCTGGACTCAAATGTGAATTTTAGCAAATCTCTGAGGAATTCTCCTTTTTTTCCTTCTTTCCTGACCACCACAACACTTGCTCATGTATTTGCTTTTTCCCCTATAATTAATACATTTTCCCTTCTTCATTCTTAGAGATAAAAACAACAGACCTGAATTTGACTTTGACAAGGATAAATATGACATCAGAATTCCAGAAGATTTGGATGAAACAGGCAAAAGAGGCTACAAAAAACAGGAAAGACTGGACCAGATTGTTCCAGAAAGTGATTACTCCCTAAGAGTACGTGTTGGATTTTTAAAATTAGGATTATTTTTGGATGCTGGAGGGTGTAAATGTTTTAATTTTAATCTAATCTGTTTTATAGGCTTACTGCAGTATTTTGTACCTGAAGCCAACCATGCAGATCATCCTGAGAGGACAGAAGGTGAAAACACAGCTGGTTTCCAAAAGTTTGGCCTTCATTGAGAGGGATATTTACAGACCCAAATTTCTCAATGTATCCTTTGATATTTCCATTGCAGAACTGAATTCTGTGACTGGATTTTGTTCAGTTATATTGATAAATTCTGGGTTCTTTTTTGGGTGTTTTTTTTTTAATTATTTTTTAAATCCTACTGAAGGAATTGTCTCAATATAAGAAAAGAAATCTCTAAGACCCACTCAGAGCAACTCTTAAATTTTGTGTTCCATGAGATTCGTCCTATTTTTCCTTAATATCTGCTCAAAGGCCAAAACAGTCAGAATTACTTTTGGATTTAACTGCAGAAACAAAGATCATTATGGAATAATGATGTACCACAAAAACAGACTCATCAAAGCTTATGAAAGAGTTGGCTGTCAGTTAAAGGTAAGAAATTGAGTCGTCAAAATATTTTTACATCTTGACAAATTTCATCCAAATACTGATTTTTAAAAAGAATATTGATGGAAAGCAAGATGTTGATGTATATTTCACAAAATCACCTTTTTTACTGTGTGCAGCAGTTAAAAATTGTATTAAATTGTTTGGTTTTGAGGCTGTTAGATTCAAAAATATGAATCTGATCACATCTTTCACGAGAAAAAGAGGGGGGGAGCAGAGGATTTATTCTTTAGGGGGTTTATATCAAGACTTTCTCCTTGGAGAGGAATCATAAGCCAGAAAATCCTTTTTCCCCAGTGTAGTTACAGTTAATAATTACCTCCAGCAAACTCTTGCAATATTGACATGGATTTTGTGTTGGTTTTCCTGATAAACTTTAATTCCTTGCAGGCAAACAACATGGGTGTGGGTGTTGTTGGGATTATTGAATGCAACTTCCTAAAACCAACTCACAACAAACAGGATTTTGACTACACCAATGAATACAGGTATTTTTATCTGCATTTTCTAGCCCATATTGCCATTTCCTGGGAAATACTTGATAAAGCTGCTTCTTTAAATAGGAAGAATAAAAGTTTCTGGTGTTCTGGCCAAACCTGGTTTAAATGCAAACAGCTATTTTTAGACCCCTTTTTGTCTGTCCCCTCTTTGTCTTTTTCCTTTTCCTTATAAATATTTTCCCACAATATCCACGCCAGCCTTGTTTCCACATTTTCCCCTGGGTGTTGTTTTGTAGCTGTTCATGAGGAGGGATTTTCCATGTGCCCAACAGTGTTTTTAATGTGGATTTTAGTGTGGAAATTTCAGGCATCAAACGGTGATGCTGAACCATTTCCTGTGTGGCACCAGTTCCTGGGCAGAGGGGCAGGAACTGGGAATGCCCTTGGCAGGGAATGGTCTCCACTTGTTGGGGTTTTTGGAACACTTCACATGCAAGGGAGATTTCCTCAATCCCTTGGGTTTGATTTGTGTGTCAGCACCCCAGGAAATTTGGAAACTTGGTGCCCAACCAATCTGTCCAAAAAATATAATTAAGTCAATATCCAGACAAGTGGGGAGAATCAGAGGATCATTGAGGTTGGAAAAGACCTCCAAACCTTAGAGTGCCACATCCAGTTGTTCCTGGACATAACTTCGGGGTAGAGGTGTGAGTTAATCTTACAATTAAATTAAATAATGAGCCAAGTTTGTCTGAGGAGGGGGATTTCACCCCAGCTGCTGCTTCAGCAGCAAAGCAGCTTCTCCTCTCCTGGCTGCTCTGTGTTCTGTCAGCTCCTGGTGCCGTGGAGTTCCCATTCCTGCAGGGATTCCAGCAGGACTGGCTGTGGTGTCTCCACTCTGCTGTGCTGTTTGTCACCCAGGAGCGTTCCCATGCCAGCTGCATTCCACCCAGGAAGCAGCAACTGTATTTCACCTCTGGTTTCAGTACTGTTAAATGGAAATGTAACTCCCCAGTTTGCTCTGGTTTTACCTCACCTCCCCTGCTCTTGGAATGTGGGTGGGCACAGTGACACCACACTTGAAACATCTCCTGTGGATTTTGTGCCAGGAGTGCTCCAGGCTTTCACAAGATGTTTTTGGTTTGGGCTGGAGCGTTGTGAGCCTGATGGAAAGCTGCCCTGCAGTTCTCTCCTCCCTACAAAGGGGATGTGGTGCCATCCATGCCTCACTGCTCGTTCCTGCCCTCCTGGTGTCCCCAGGCTCAGCAATCCCTGGATCCCAGCTCTGGCTCACACGAGTTCACTGCACAAACATTTGTGTTGGTTCAAGGCCCGGGGTGGTGCTGAGCCAGGCCAGGGAGGGCTGGGCCTGGTTACTCATCCCGGGATTGCTCAGAGGTGAATTCCAGGGGCTGTCCTCACCTCCAGCTCACCTGGGGGCTTTATTGTTGTTCCTCACCTCTCCCTCCTGGGCATGCCAGCTCTGGGAGTCCCTGAGCTGCACCATGAGCCCTGAGCAGGAAACAAAACTGAAAATTACCCTGGGTGAGACTGAGCTGCTCCTTTCTGTCAGAGTGCAGACTTTGTATCACATTGAAGGGATCAAATGTTGGCCAGCTCCTTGTTGTAAAGTTGGACATCAGCCTGAGAGCAGCCATGGACCTGCACTTGGGATGTACAGGAACAGCCAGAACTAGAGTGAGATGCTGGATGGGTTTTGTGCTTTTGTAATTCTCTGGTTGAGGCTGAACTGGTGACTCTGTTCATCAGCAGCACTCTTGATTTCAGTCTTTGTGCTCTGACTTGTATTTCCAGGAATTTCTTTGCTGACAAACATGACTTCAGAAAATTCCTCATTTCTACAGGTTTCTAAATAAAAACTTTTTATAAAAGAGAAAAGGAAAAGCTTTTAGAAGAGCTTTTCTCCCACTCTCGTGCAATTAGAAATATTGGTTTATGCACTTTTTCTGTCACTGGAGTTTATAAAGGTTCTTTCTGTGCTATAATTGAATTATTCAAGGTGGTCTTTAAATTCTTTTCTTTGTAGACTCACGATAGCAGCACTGGGAGAAAAGCTCAACGATTACTGGAACGAGATGAAAACCAAGAAAAATGAGGAATATCCCTTAGCTCTGCCCGTCGAGGAGATCCAGTGAGTCCCAGTGTGACAGCAGAGAACTGAACACGGGGTTATCTGATAGCAGAACACTCTCTGGTGTGCAGATGCTGATTGATTTTGGTGTTTGCCCAGGAAACAGCCTGACCAGACGTGGGTGCAGTGCGACGCGTGCCTCAAGTGGCGGAAGCTCCCGGACGGAATCGAGCACCTCCCGGAGAAGTGGTACTGCTCCCTCAACCCTGACCCCCAGTTCCGGTAAGGACACAGCTCAGGGACACCTCCCAGCCCTTACAGACCCCCTGGCAGCAGCAGGGCTCTTCACCTCCTTCTCTCGTGGGATTTTTTCTGTCCTCTTCCTTCCCTCAGGAATTGTAATGTGCCAGAAGAACCAGAGGATGACGACTTAATACACCCCACGTACGAGAAAACCTACAAGAAAAAGTGAGTTCTGGAGACTTTTATATTGTAAATGCAGGCGAGCCCAATGGGGAGAAATGACAATGTCTGACTCAATTCAGAAGGCTGAATTCTTTCTTTATTATAACTATGCTATAATACATTAATATACTATATAAAAGGAGGATACTAAAATTACATACTACTTTATCTCTAACACAACTCTCTCTCGAGAGTCCACCCCCAGGTGGGTTGGATTGGCCACCAGGCTCAAACAATCCTCACCAGAATCCAACCAAGCAATCACTCCAGGGAAACAATTCTCCAAACACATTCCACATGGGAAAACAAGGAACAGAAATAGAAATTGTTTTCTCTTTCATTTCTTTCTGTGCTCCTCTATGAAAAATCCTGAGAGGGAGAGAAATGTGCTTGCCAGACTTTTACATGGCCCTCAACACTAAAAACTACCAAGGAGAGCTGTGCAGCAGTTGGGGTGATAGTTCAGCTCCCAGAGAGATGATGTTCCATAGGATTTGGCACTGTGGGAATGGTTTGGGATGTCCCAGAAGCAAAGTCTGGGGGCTGTTAGGAAATCTTGGCTCTGTAACTTCCAAAGGTCCATGTTGAAGTATTTTGAAAAGATCAATACATTTATTTAGGAATAAAAGGGTTCTTAGCTAAGGTGTATGACAAAAACTGATTTGGGTAATTGTGATGCTGCTTTACATTCTAAAAGTGGGAGTTTGGGGTTGTTTTAAATATTTAATAAATAATCTAAAGGGAACTTGTTGGAAGTTAAGCTAACTTCAGACAAGCTTCCAGCTTCCTGAGGAAACTCTCATTCAATAAACAAGAATACTTGGATTATTGTATCTAGCTGAGATGAGGAGTAGTGTGTTTGCTTTTAGATCTTAGATTTAGTTTTTATAATGAATGAACAGTTTGAATCTAAGCTCTTCCATGTCTGTTTTTTCCTTGCTGCTGTGCAGGGACAGGGAAAAACTGAAGAGGCGAGTGGAGTACGGCCACCAGGTAACTCCTGAAGCTGGCAGGAGCCTGCCCTGGGTACCAGTGTCTGCTTCAACATCCCCTTGTACTCTGGTGGCTCTGCAGGATTTGCTCACCACGAGGAAACCCAAAATCCCCTTTCTTTGCTGCCCAGTGATGGAAAAGCCACCATTTCTTTCTCCTTAGGAAGGAGTTTGAGAGGGACAAAGGTCTCTGGCCAAAACTAGAGGAGATGACAGTCACTGGTGGCTGTTTGTATGGCAGGACACCCAGTTTGTGAAAGGGGATTTGTTGGAGAGAGGTGATGAGGATATGGAAGCAAAGATGCCCTTAAAAGTGGGGATAGACAGAGGTGGAACAGCTACACTTGTGCAAGGAGACGCTCAAGTTCACATTAAATCCAGATGCAGATCAAGGTGTTTGATGGGAATGTCTGAATTGTAACTCAGAATCAAATTTTCTACGTGGGATTTTGTTTCAGTTGCATTCAAAGTCAATTTCTGACCTAAGATCATTTCTGGAGAAGAGATGCTGCATGTGCTGTTTTAACCTATTTATTTCATTTTGCTGTTTCTCTGCCATTACATCTCCTCCAGCACAAAAGCAATTTCTGAAATTGATAAAATTGCTTGTTTTGGGCCAGCTAAATGAACCCTGAGTAGCTTTCCCAGGGATGTCTGTCCTGGAGTTTGTGTCTGATGGGCGAACTCCAGACAGAGACACAGCTTGGGAAAAGCTCTTGCCTGAGACTCTGCACAGCACTTTAAAATTAAAAACTGGGATTTGGAGTAGTCTAGTCAGCTATTCTTATCCCAAAATGCTGAGTCTGGGTTCAAGGAGGTACTTGGATATTGAAATGTCAGAATTTTAGGTGTTGGTATATAAAGAACTGCTTAAATCCCTCCTGAAGAATTTACTAATATCTGTTTATTTCCATTCTTAACTTACATTGTCTTATAGATGAATAATGAAATACTTTTAAAAACATCTGTTTCTTCAAGTAAAGACTTCAAAACATTCTCACCTCCGAATACAAAGGAAGCTCTCCCAAGGTTACTTATACCAAAATCATCAGATGCTTCTGTTAGAAGATCTCTGCCTATTTTAATTAAAGTAGCTTCCCCTCATGTGGATGCTGACAGTAGGTGAGTGGACCTGTACAAAGGAGATTCCTGTTTATTTCTAAAATTAATAACTTAATGAAAATGATGGTACTGGTGGCAGCTTCAGCTGCTGAAATTCCTGTGGGAATTCTGGGAGCATGGGAAGCTCCAGGTTAAAGGGACCTGGAGACTTTGTCAAGTACAAAAGTGAATGCAAGAAAATGACAAAGGAACATTTTTAGTGATTTGTCTGTTCAGGAGCAGAGTTTATGTTCTCCACACTGCCCAGGCTGTTTTCCTGAAATTCTGTTCCTGGGAGTGCTGAGTCTGCTTCAGAATAATGTGGGAGTGTGTGGATGGCAGGCACTTGTTTTTACAGGAATTTACTCTGATAAAAATCCCGTGCAGGAGATTTTCTGGAATGGTAATTTTTGGGCAGTGCTCAGCAAAACTGCACACGGTTGGAAACAGATGATTTGGCAGCATTTAAGCAAATAAACTGATTATTTTAATATTTTCCTCCTCAGTCTCAAAAGGAGGACGCAGAGCTGTGCGACACCCGTGTCCCTAAAGACCCCTCGGCTCAGTGACAAAACATTCAGCAACCACGAGGAGGAGGATGATGATGAAGATGTCATCATTTTAGAGGAGAGCAGCACTCCAAAGCCTTCAGCAGATCCTGATGTTCCTGTGGTAAAAACAGAGTGTATCAATTTGGATCAGGAGGAGAAGCAGAAGGAAGACTCTCCCGTGGAGGAACCTTGCAGTGCAACCACTTCAGAGGCAAATAGTGAACAGCTGAGCTCAGCAACACAGACAGAGCTCCCAAAGCTGGTGGTGAAAAAGGAGGAGGTGGAAGACATCCCAGTCCAGATTCCTGGGGCAGAGATGGAGAACGAACAGCACAAGGTCAATGGAGTTCCTGAGACTTCTGTAGAGATGGAAAATGAACTGAAAAATCAGCTGCAGTTACTGAACACGGAAAAAGAAATGTACCAAAGCAAATGTGAAGCGTTAACCAAACAGGTGGAAACACTGGAACAGCAGCTTTTGGAGATGAATAATAAATATGTAAAAAAGGAAATGTGCCATCAGGCAGTGCAGACCTCTCCCTCCTGTGGAGAAGGGAGTGCTGACGGGAGGAGCTTGGCCGAGGTGACAGTGCTCTATGAGCAGGCCCTGGGGGAAATAGCAACGCTGAAGGAGCAGTGCAGCACCCTGCAGAACCTAAAGACTGAGTGCAGCAGATGTGCTGATGGAGAGAGCAAGAGCGAGGTGGATGAGATGGCAGTGCAGCTGGATGATGTTTTCAGGCAGCTGGACAAGTGCACCACCGAGAGAGACGAATACAAAAGCCAGGTACTTCTCATAAAACCCTCCTGACACTTCATTATCTCTATTTTTACTCCCTGTTTCACAGCACTTCTACTACACAGTGTTTTGAAGAGTTTTTACAGCTTTGTTTTTTCTTTTGATTGGCAGATTGAAGTCCTAGAAGTGGAGAAGAATCAAATGGCCTGTCAGTGTGAGGAGCTCAAGGCAGAGCTGGCTCAATTAAAAGCTTCAATCCCACAGGCTGTAGCACGTGCAAATGATTCTACCACCAGTAATGTAGAAGACTCTGTAAATTTTTCTGATGGAGAAAGGTATCAGTTTTGTTCTTTCTAGATGTTATTTCAAGATTTTTGCTTGTTGGTTGTATTTCAAATGTTGTGATAAAGGTTATGTCTGATAATTGTATAATAAAATGTGATGCTTGCAATTCTTTTCTACTGCCTTTTGTGACTCCTAACTAATGTTGTTTTTTTTTTTTTTTTATCAAGTGATGTTTGTGATTTATGATTTATTTGTGTGAGCAGGATTGGCCACAACAGACTAGGAAACTGATACTTCAGAAAATATCCAAAATGTTGTATTATTTCTAAACACAACTTGCAAACCAAGGAGAGAAAAGGGAGGCAGGAAAGAGGATGGTGATAATTATTTTCTGCTGTGTAATGAACTTCACTTTGAGAGTCTGTTTTTCTGTCTTGAATCACCTGAAGAATCTGGATTTGAAACTTTCCTGTAAGAACTCCTTGCTGCAGGCAAATACTGTGGAATCAGGGTCCAGGGTGTGTTTTGGAATTAAACAAGGGTTGAAACTTCCACCTGGAGAGCTTGGAGCTCTTGGGAAGTGGGAATAGCACACACACAGAAGAGCCCAGAGCAGGTGGAAGCAAAGTGAGCTGAGGTCCCTGCCAGGGGAGGATCCAAGGGGGGGAAGCATCAGCTCTGATAAAAGGGAGTCAGTTAAGGGATCATTCCAGCAAATTGATCCCTGGGACCAAATGAGAGGCATTTCAAAGGGAGCTGAGGGCCTTGTAGTGTCTCCAAAAGTTAACATTCCCGGGAAAAGGCAGTTGTTACGCCTATGTTGAGGACAACCAGAGCTCCATCCTGGCACTGTAGCCTCAATCCCAGCGAAAACATGGAATAAATCTACCTGGAAGTCACCTACAGCCCCATGAGAGTCAAAAGGGAGTAAGGACAACCAGCATGGGGTGACTGAGGGCAAACTGGGGATCAGCAGTAAGGCAAAAGATAAAAAAGACTTTTGCAGCTCAAGTCCTCAGCCCAGTTCTGTGCCACTGTAAAAGGACATTGAGGGACTGGAGTGTGGCCAGGGAAGGGAACAGAGCTGGGAAGGGGCTGGAAAACATCCTGGGAGAAGCAGCTGAGGGAGCTGGGAAGGGGCTGAGCCTGGAGAAAAGGAGGTTCAGGAGGGACTTCACTGCTCTGCACAGCTCCTGCCAGGAGGGGACAGCCGGGGGGTCGGGCTCTGCTGCCGTGTCCCAAGGGAAAGGAGGAGAGGAAGTGGCCTCAAATGGCACCAGGGGAGGCTCAGGTTGGAGATTGGGAAAGAAAATTTCCCTGGCAGAGTGGTCAGACCTTGGGATGAGCTGCCCAGTGAGGTTTGGAGTCACTGTGGGAGTGCTCAGGAGGAGTCTGGATGTGGCCTTGAGGATGTCATTTTGGACTGGATAATCCCAAAATTCTCTTACAGACCTGGGCATTCTGGGTGACAGAGCCAAATGAACTCAATAAATTCCTGATGCCATCAAATTGGAGAGAACTCAGAGGAGGGCAGAGCTGCTGCTGGGGGACTTTGACAAATTGGACAAACGGGCTGGAAAAAATGCCCTGGAAGTTCTGCAGGGGCAGAAGCTGGAGGCAGCCCTGGGGAAGCAGCTGGAGCAGTCCCGTGGTGCTGGGGGTGGCAGGGCAGCGTGGGCCAGCGCTGCGCTCTGCTGGTGGCACCCAGCAGCTCCTGCTGGGCAGGCTGGGCGAGTGACTCTTGGGGCTCTGGCACCCCAGCCAGGAGTGCTGCACCCACCTCTGGGCACCCTGGCAGAGTGCAGAATAACCTGGCTAATTCCCAGAGACCCCTGTGAGTCTTAACAAAGGAATTGACCCACATCAAAAAAACTTACCTGTCGGCACTTAATTTTATTTTTCCTTATAGCTCTGATGTGTGTTTATTAAAAGAATTAGCAAATAAATGCAGGACTTGGAAGTAACTTCCCCCACAAGTTGATGGAGATATGGCAGCACTGAGAGAACTGGATAAAGGATCTGAGAGTAGAAGGAAATGGGCCAGAGAAAGGATGGCTCATGGCAAAACAATTTGATCAGGAAGAGGACACAGCAAGGACATCCAGGAAAGAAACCAAAAAAAGGGAGGCACAGCCTTTTCCCTGGGCTATACCCCTTACTTCCTGTTTATATTTTAAAGCTTTTGGACAAACTCCTCTTTCTTGCCTTCTCCTCTCTATTTCTCTCCTTTTGTTCCTGTGGGTTGTGGTAGTTTGGGTTTGTAAATGGATAAAAATACCAGGCTTTGAGAAATACAGGTGCTGTGGGGGAAAGGATTGTACCAATAGTTAGTCTGAAATATTTCTGACAGGAATTCAGTTTAGGGTTTGAAACTGAGGGAATATCCCCCTTCAAGCTGAAAACTGAAGAGACTCTTGAGAAAACTGGTAGATTTAGAAATAATTTCAATTTCGATGCAGCTTTACCTGCATCTATTTTTTTTTTTTTTTTTTGTTGTTGGTTTATGGGAGTCATGAAGCAAATCCAGTCTGGATTATGAGTCCAGCTTTGTCAGGTGAGCTCTGAACACAGAATTCCATCTCCAGCTAATGCTGTGCTGTTCTCTCCCCAGCCTGAAGCTCCGCTCTCTCCGAGTGAACGTGGGACAGCTCCTGGCCACCATCATGCCCGACCTGGACCTGCAGCAAGTGAATTATGACATCGATGTGGTGGATGAAATCTTGGGGCAAGTGGTAGAACAAATGCATGAAATCAGCAGTACTTAAAATCTCCATGTTTTAGCACAGTTTTATTGCTCTTCCATTATAACCTGTAGGTTCCAGACTGTAAACAGGGCTGCTTCACTTTATATATTTGACATAGGTGGATCTATCAGTGTAAATATTCCACATTTAGCTGTTCACTTCCTCCTCAAGGAACACTGTCAATACTGACCCACCCTGATGTACTTAATTAAGGATTTTGCTTTGGAAATGTATTTGTAATTAAATTTGCAGATATTTTTACTATTAGGAATCTTAATACTTTTCTACAGACACCTTTTGGTTGACTTTGGATCTTATATAAGAATTAATACCTGTGAGTATTTCCTCTTCTAAAATAGTGTAATATCTTAGAAATGCAAAAAAAAAAAAAAAGAAAAGTTGTATCCCACAGTGTTGTTCCATTGCTCCCAGCAGTGTTCTGTGTTGCATTCATGGAATAGAAATGTAAGTAGTAGGTGAGAATTTGGGCAATATTTAGGGAATATTTGTGTGGTGCTGCCACAAGAAAGGTTCTTTAAGGGTTTTGTCCTGAAAACTGGAGATGGACCAGTTGGATGGAAGCACTTGGAAAAGGAGGGATGTTTCTTATCTGTGGTGTAAACAACAGGGTAAAAATGTTCAGCTTCCACAGCTTTAGACAGTTTTATTATAGGCAAGAAAAGGGAATTCCTCTTTTTCGCATGTCCCCTTTTAGAATTGTGTGCTCTAAATCTTCCCATTTTTCCATGATCATGGGAAAACCTGGAAGCAACGGTACCAAGAGAAATTCCCAGCCAGCAGCAGGGGTTTCTTCCCAAGACATTGAGAATGACAAACAGGGTGACAAAGACAGCAAATCCATCTTTTCTTCTCTGGTGGGATTGGTCACCCAAAGGGTGATCCAGAAAGATTATTCTTGCTTTGAAGTTCAAAAAATAATTTAATTAGTGTTCAATATGTTAATATGTTAATTCTTAGGAAGTATCTTTTTTTTTTTTTTAATAAAGTCAATATTGTTGGCTTTTGCACTGCTACTGTCCTGAGTTAATCCCTTGGTGTCCCTTTTTTAGTTGTAGTTCGGTGCAATTCTTTCCAAGGACAGTATTTCAATGAAGATCTCTCTCTATGCCAATAATGGGAATGCACTACTGTTGTACTTTATAAAAGAGAAATTGAATGTTTGATTTGGGAAGAGGTGGCTGTAATATAACTACGTATGACTTTTGCAGTTTATATTTCCCATTTCTTGGTGTGTAGCTTTTCCATTTCTTAATCATTATTTATTACGTTTCATCAGACTGTAGCTGAATTTCTTGTAGACAGCTGGCAAAATAGAGCACATGTCTATATTAAAAATGGCAAATTTACAATGTACATTTACACTTTGGACAACGGTGGACTTATGGAAATGGTTTCTATTTACTTGTTAAAATGTATTTTTTGTAAAAAATAAAAATATATAAATCAGAGTTTGCAGGATCCCAACTTGTGTTTGTTTCTAAATAAAGCCTGTGCAGAGTGGCTGAAGTGGTGTTAGAAGAAAGCCTGGCTCAGTCTGGTGTTGGATTGGGCACACCTGTATGGAAATGGGATGGGAATGTCCTGGATATGGAAAAAGCGCTGGTGTAATCCAGAGGGTATTAATGGAATGGAGCTGAATTTCAGGAAGTTCTGCTCTTGATACATGGATGGGCTTCCTTGCCTTCAGAAAGTCACCGAGCACATGGACTTGCACCATCCTAAGGCAGTTCTACTGCTGTGGAACTCCTGAGGACTTTTGTAAAAATAATTTTAAAATCCCCTATTCCATACACATCCTCCTCCCTCAGCTGGAAAAGAGATGGAGAAGGAAGAGGTTGGATTGATCCAGAGGTTGGTGGGGACTGGGGTTAAGATTGATGGAGATGATGAGGAGAGGACTGGATGTGTCAAGGCTTAATTCAATAAATGGTCTCAGTGCCAAAGGAGGGAGTTCCCACAGGATAACTCACCTAAGACAGGCACAGCTGGCAAACAGGAAGGGGAAAGGTTTGGAATGAGCACAGCACAGGAGAAGATCCCAGTGTGCAGAGAGTGGGAAATGCAAATGCAACACCAGGAAGGTGCCAGCCTTGGTGAGGCTGATCCGGGTGAGCTGTTTGGGCAAAAATTCCCATCGTGGCAAACTGGGGGAAGGATTGTCCAGAGAGTAGGACAATGACAGCGAGCTGTGCCACAGGGATGTGACAACAAGGACTTCTCCCATGGAAGGCTTAGAGCCATGATGACTCCAGAATTCAAGGTAGGACAATGACAGCGAGCTGTGCCACAGGGATGTGACAACAAGGACTTCTCCCATGGAAGGCTTAGAGCCATGATGACTCCAGAATTCAAGGTAGGACAATGACAGCGAGCTGTGCCACAGGGATGTGACAACAAGGACTTCTCCCATGGAAGGCTTAGAGCCATGATGACTCCAGAATTCAAGGTAGGACAATGACAGCGAGCTGTGCCACAGGGATGTGACAACAAAGAGTTCTCCCATGGAAGGCTGAGAGAATTGGGATTGTTCAGCTTGGAGAAGAGAAGCTTTGGGGTGACTTCATTGTGGCCTTCCAGCATGTGAAGGGAGGTGACAAATATGAAGACAGACAATTTCCAGGGGATAGAGTGACAGGACAAAGGGGAATCGCTTCAAACTAAAAGAGGCGGTTTAGATGGAATATTAGGATGAAATTGTTCCCTGGGATGGAATTCCCAGAGAATTGCTCCTGGATGCCTGGCAGTGCCCAAGGTCAGGCTGGATGGAGCTTGGAGCAGCCTGACACAGTGGAAGGTGTCCCTGCCATGGCAGAGGTGGCATTAGAAGATCCCTTCCACCCCAACCATTCCATGATTCTGTGATGTAGAATTAATCTTCCCTCGTCCTCTGCTGGGTGAGGCCGTGTGGGGCCTGGGGAGCTCTCAGAGCCCGTTCTGGGCTCCAACCCTGCCCAGAGCTTTTCTTCCCTTGGGCAAGAAGTGAAAGCAGAAGCTTTTTCTCACAACGTAATCTGCCATTTATATTACGTTTTTGGGAAGTTTGGGAGACACGTTACCCATTCAGACTTTTATATATTTACACCAATCAAGCACAACAACACCTGTTGTGAAAAATGCGTATTTTACGATTGGCTTTTCGCCAATGTTACAATGAATATTATGTGTGTAATGTTAGAAAGTTACGCTGTATTAATTATCTTATGTAGTGCGTTAAATGTAGTTTTAGGTTGCAACATAATGTTAAAATAGAAACTCTGCGATATAGGATTTGTTATAAGCTCAAGCAAGAAAATGAGATAATTAAGAAACTCTTCACACAGAGATGTCAGCAAAGGGGGCCCATAAAAAGTTACAGACTCCTTATCAGAAAAGACAAACATTCTTCCACCTTCTCTCCGTCTTTGTAAAACCAACAAGATTAAAGAAAAAAAGTTAACTAAAACCAAAAAAGTTCTTAATTTGCAAAAAATTTATTCATCATATATAAAATATATGAATATGCAACAAGGTACTGCCTTTAAGGTTATTCCTTTGTTCACAAAGTATACTTTCCATAACTTAGTGTCCAAGAGCATCCAAACGTCCATAATTCTTTTCTTTTTATTGTCTCATAATTGTCCTCACTCTAAACTTTATCACTCTAATTACATCTTTATTTTAATAACCTTTTTACTATTATTAAACTTTTAAAACTTTAAAAACCAAGCGAGTTGCGTTTTTTCGCGCCGCGAAATTAAAAAATTAACAAAATTAACAAAAACGAAACAAAACAAAAAACATCTTTTATGAGGAAGTGCAAGCATCGGATTGTTGTTGGTTTTTTGGGTTTTTTTAGGTTTATTCTGCTGTTTTTGCGGTTTTTTTTTTTCCCCTGAGGGCGGCTGAGGCGGCGCGCGGGGCGGGCGCGCGCATGCGCGGGGCGCGCGAAGGCGGGAGCGCGCGGGAGCCGCGGGCGGGCCGCAGGTGAGGGCGGGAGGGGAGCGGGGGAGCCGCGCCGGGATTTGGGAATTTTGGGGATTTGGGGAATAGGATTGGGCGTCCCCGCCGTCTGGAGAGCGGGATTGGGGATCCCCGCGGCTCCGGGAGCGGCCAGCGGCGCCTCTGCCTTTCCCCTGCCCGCGCCGGGCCGCCCGTGCTCGCGTGTTGTTTGAATTGCAAGCAGGGTTGTTACCCCAAAATAAGTTTTTCTTTTAAGTCTTAAACCGATGGACGGGGCTTGATACCGCCCTCTTGCAGTCCCCAAACAGGAACTTTGGCCATAGCGATCACAACTTTTAGAAACAGGCGCAAAGCATCCTGTCAATGACTGCGGTGCAATTCCAGGCGCTGCCGGCGGTGCCTGGGAAATGGGCACAAAGTCTGGCCAAAAGGAACAAGAATTGATGTGGGAGCAGGAATTGGTGTGGGAGCAGGAATTGATGTGGGAGCAGGAATTGGTGTGGGAGCAGGAATTGGTGTGGGAGCAGGAATTGATGTGGGAGCAGGAATTGGTGTGGGAGCAGGAATTGATGTGAGAGCAGGAATTGATGTGAGAGCAGGAATTGGTGTGGGAGCAGGAATTGGTGTGGGAGCAGGAATTGGTGTGAGAGCAGGAATTGATGTGAGAGCAGGAATTGGTGTGAGAGCAGGAATTGATGTGAGAGCAGGAATTGATGTGAGAGCAGGAATTGGTGTGGGAGCAGGAATTGATGTAAGAGCAGGAATTGGTGTGGGAGCAGGAATTGGTGTGGAAGCAGGAATTGATGTAAGAGCAGGAATTGATGTGAGAGCAGGAATTGATGTAAGAGCAGGAATTGGTGTGGGAGCAGGAATTGGTGTGGAAGTAGGAATTGATGTAAGAGCAGGAATTGGTGTGGGAGCAGGAATCGATGTGGGAGCAAGAATTGATGTAAGAAGAGGAATTGATGTGGGAGCAGGAATTGGTGTGGGAGCAGGAATTGATGTGGGAGCAGGAATTGAGTGTGGGAGCAAGAACTGATGTGGGAGCAAGAATTGATGTAAGAACAGGAATTGATGTGAGAGCAGGAATTGATGTGGGAGCAAAAACTGATGTGGGAGCAAGAATTGATGTAAGAGCAGGAATTGATGTGAGAGCAGGAACTGCTGTGGGAGCAGGAATCGATGTGGGAACAAGAATTGATGTGGGGTTTGTTCTGTTCTCTCCAGGAGACATGAAGGTCATCACGTGTGAAATAGTGTGGCATAACAAGGAGCCGGTTTACAGCTTGGACTTCCAGCATGGGGCGGATGGGAGCATCAACCGCCTGGCCTCGGCAGGGGTGGACACGGCCGTGAGGGTGAGCGAAACCTGCCTCTGGAGCCTCTGCAGGGCCTGGGGGTTGTTGTCCAAATTAGGGGTTGGTTTCGTTATCCAAAATACCGGGTTGGTTTCCTTATCCAAAATACCGTGTTGGTTTCATTATCCAAAATATGGGCTGGTTCATTATCCAAAATACTGGGTTATTGGCAGGTACATGCCAAGGGGAGTGGATGGTTTCAGGAAATAGTGTAAGATTGTATAGGTGTTTGTAGAATTATAGGGTGGTTTGGGTTGGAACAGGACTCAAAGCTCATCCAGTGCCACCCCTGCCATGGCAGGGACACCTCCCACTGTTCCAGGCTGCTCCAGCCCCAGTGTATTTAATCCTAATATTCAATCTGAACCTACTCTCTTAGTTTGAAGCCACTCCCCGTTGTAATTTCAAACTCTTGTAAATAGACTCTGTAGTAGTTTATTCCAGTTGTCTCAGATAAAACTTTTTCCTTCCTTATTGTAAAATTGACCTCTTCTTCCCTGATGGTACCTATGTTTCAGGGATATTTTAATACCTATATTAGGGCTAGAAAAATGTCAGTTTTCTTTATCATAAAATATGCTCCCTGGTAGGAGGGTGCAGTGAGGTGGGGTGAGGCTCTTCTGCCATGTCCCAGTGATTCGTGGTTGCCAGAAACTGATGGCTTGGGAAGACTGAGCTGGAGCAGAGGCTGGGCAGAGCTACAGAATAAAGCAGGGATTTATTAAAGGGTCTCCTCCATGGATCCACCTTGGGCAGCACCAGAGCCCAGCCAGGGCTGCACCCAAATGACCCAAAATGGTCCCAAAATGCACGAGCGCTCCCGGGGCTCTCCCTGGGATCAGTTCTGCTCCATTGGCACCTTGGAGTTCATTGTCCCATTCCAGCTCCAGCCCATCAGTCCCACCCTGCTTGTTTTTCTCTCTCCAGCCCACGCTGTTTGTGCTCCTGGGCTGAGGTTTGGATCATTTGTCCTTGGTGCCCAGCTGGAGCAGGAATTGTTTTGTCTCTGCTCTGTGCACAGAGCTCAGCATCCCATCATGTGAAGCTCAGAACTGCACATTAAATCAGCACAGAATGTGAAAAGTATAAAAGCTCAAAGCTGAGGCATTACCAAAGGAAGGGAGGAGAGGAAATGGCTTCAAATGGCACCAGGGGAGGCTCAGGTTGGAGACTGGGACAGAAAATTTCCCTGGCAGAGTGGTCAGGCCTTGGGATGAGCTGCCCAGGGAGCTTTGGAGTCACTGTCTGTGGGAGTGCTCAGGAGGAGTCTGGATGTGGCCCCTGTGGACAGCGTTTGGGGTGATGCTGGTGGCACTGGATTATCCTGGAGGTCTCTTTCCACCTTGCTGAGTCTGTGACACCCCATCCTGCCCTGGAAATCTGTAACACTCTCCTAACTAGATCTGGAAAGTGGAGAAAGGCCCGGATGGAAAAGCCATCGTGGAGTTCCTGTCCAACCTGGCGCGCCACACCAAGGCCGTGAACGTCGTGCGCTTCTCTCCCAGCGGGGACATCCTGGCCTCAGGAGGGGATGGTGAGAGCTGCTCCTCCTCTATCTCATCCAGCAGCATTTTGAAGTTAAACTAAATGAAATCCACCTGAATGAGCAAAAGGGAGTGGGAATTAAAGCAGCTTGCTCTGGTTTCTTCTACAGATGCTGTCATTTTGCTGTGGAAGCTGAATGACAGCAAAGAGCTGGAGCCGTTGGTTTTTCAGGATGAAGATGAAGCTCAGCTCAACAAGGAGAATTGGGCAGTCATTAAAACTTTGAGGTAATTTATTATTTGCTGAGTTTGTTTTTTTTTTCAGTGGTTTTGTTTTCTCAGTGGTTTTTAACTTTTCAGTTTGTGTAGAACTCCAGCACTGTCTACAATTCGTTTGCTCTGATATTAATCCTTTTAACTCCCTGTTAATGGCACTGAGAAAAAGGAGGGAGAGGGACATGTTAAATAATCAGGTGGTGACAGGACAAGGACAATGGTTTTAAGCTGAAGGAGCAGTTCC
Organism: Lonchura striata; assembly: GCF_050655825.1. Lineage (NCBI taxonomy): Eukaryota > Metazoa > Chordata > Aves > Passeriformes > Estrildidae > Lonchura > Lonchura striata. Next base: position 116,791,371 of record NC_140703.1, on the reverse strand, counting down.
TAGCAGCTGCTGAGGTTGATGAGTGCTTGAAGCACCAGCAGGAGTTTTTATTTGCCTCTTGATATTTTTTTTAAATCTAAAAAATTCATAAAACTCATATTCGCACATAGCTTTTAATTTTAAAATTAATAATTGGTTTCTCCTGCCTTCTAGAGGCCACTTGGAAGATGTGTATGATATTTGTTGGACCTCAGATGGAAGTTACATGGCATCTGCTTCTGTGGATAACACAGCAATCATGTGGGATGTCAATAAAGGTAAATGCTGCAGTTATCCTTGGAATTCCAGATCTGCTGGAAGTGCCTCATGGCATTTCTCCCCAAAAGAATGAGAAACATCTTTTTTGTTTGTGAGGCCCCTCTGTTTACAGATATAAAATATTCTCAGGCCAACAGAATTTACACCTGAGGAATCTGTTCTCCTTGGAGTGTTTAGGAAATAACTTCACACATTTTTTATCCCCCAAAACTTGCACAAACATCTCCTATATTCCTTGCTCCACTTTTTGGTGTTGTGCAGAGTGGCCTGAGCTCTGTTTGTGTCTCTCCTTTTGAAAAACTGTTTATTTTCTTTGAAATTTGTCAGCTTCTGGTATTTCTTTGCAAGAAAGCATCACTTAAATAATAGGAAAAATCCCACCTGTGGCCTGTATTCAACAGAATATTTCTGAAACTCTCTGTGACTTTGTCTCATCAATGTTTTGGCTCTCAGATCTTCCCTTGTGGATCATCAGTGGAGTCAGAGAGCTCCTTCTTTTGCTGATATTAATCTAATATTAATGCTAATTAATTATTAAGTTGTAGTGAGCAAACTTTAAACTGGCACTTTAAAAGCAACTTTTGGTGATACTCTTATCAGCCACTATCCAATGAACACTTTTATGTTTAAAAAAATATTTCCCTAAATTTTGAAGCTTTTTTTTTTGTCTTGTTTGATGTCTGAAATATTTGGAAACACCTTGGAATTTATGATCTGAAAGCTGTTTTTGATTTCAGGACAGAAAGTTTCAATATTTAATGAGCACAAGAGTTATGTCCAAGGAGTAACCTGGGATCCTCTAGGCCAGTATATTGCAACCCTGAGTTGTGACAGGTGAGCCGTTGGTCTGAGTGTTTTTCCTGAATATTCCTTTTTCCAGGAGGATGAATTAAAAGTGTGCCAGATTTGTTTTATTCACTTTGTTGTGTAAGCAGGTTGATATGAAAGTAAAATGATATTTTAGTTAATTTTTTGACTTGTGCTCTGTGATTCCTGCAGTCTCTCTTAACAGCAAATAAACTTTTGTAGGAGTTTTCTTTTAGGAATTAAGTTTTTAATGTTATTGATCATTATTGATACACTTAAGAGAGTGCTGCATGGTTGTGTTTATGAGCTGATAAATTCATGCTTGCGGATGGAGCAGCCTGGGACAGTGGAAGGGTTGGAATTAAATGATCCTTAAGGTCCCTTCCAGCCCAAAACATTCCATGGTGATATGGCTGATGGAGATGTAGTTAATTGTTTCTAAGGGGAGTTCCCACTCTTGAGGAACCCACAGTGCAGGTAGGCACAGCCTGGCTGTTCCCCGTTTCTTAATTCCCTTATTCCTCCATAAATCCATGTGCTAGGACTTCCCAAACCTTGTGGAGTCCAGGCATTGTAAGGGATTCATTGGTTCTTTAGTCATTAAAACACATCTCTCTGGTGGTGTCTCGTGAGGAGTATTTTAATTTATGGTTAATTGGTGATCCAGATTTATATTTGGAGGTGCTGACTGAGAAGGGAGATCCTGGGGCATTTTTGGGAAACTTGGGGTGAAAGGAAGCTTTTCATAGGAAAGGCTGGGAGAACTGGGATTGTTCACCTGGAGAGAAGAACCTTTGGGGTGAGCTTAATGTGGCCTTGCAGGGCCTGAAAGAGCCCCAGGAAACCTGGAGAGAGACAATTTCACAGAATTCAGAGAATCACTGGGTTGGAAGAGACCTTCAAGATCATCAACCCAGCCCCAGCACCTCAACCCAGCCCTGGCACCCAGTGCCACATCCAGGCTTTGTTAAACACACCCAGGGGTGGTGACTCCACCACCTCCCTGGGCAGCCACTCCAGAACTTTATCACCATTTCTGTAAAAACTTTTCCCTGATGTCCAACCTGGATTTCCCTGGGTGCAGCTCGAGGCTGTGAGCTCTGGCTCTGTCAGCTCCTGGAGAAAGAGCCCAGCCCCAGCTGGGCACAGGCACCTTCCAGGAGCTGTGGGCAGTGACAAGGTCACCCCTGAGCCTCCTGTTCTCCAGGCTGGACACCCCCAGCTCCCTCAGTGCTTCCTCACAGGGGCTGGAGGGACAGGACACAGGGAATGGCTCTCACTACCAGAGGGCAGGGCTGGATGGGATTTGGCAATTGGGAATTGTTCCCTGGCAGGGTGGGCAGGGCTGGGATGGAATTCCCTGATTCCCCTGGATCCCTGGCAGTGCCCAAGGCCAGGTTGGACACTGGGGCTTGGAGCAGCTTGGGGCAGTGGGAGGTGTCCCTGCCATGGCAGAAATGGTTGATTTTTCATGTCCCTTCCAACCCAAAGCATTCCATGATTCCCTGCTGCTCTCCCACGCAGGGTCCTGCGAGTTTACAGCACCCAAACCAAGCGAGTGGCCTTCAATGTCACCAAGATGCCATCGGGGTCGGGAGCTGAAGGAGAGGTACGGGGCTCTGCTGGGGCTGGAAACTGCTGGGGGCTCTTTTATCTGAGCTTCCTGGTCCATGAAACCAAAGGATCAAATATTTTCCATTCAAATAATTCCTATCTTGTAGAATCATCAAGGTTGGAAGAGACCTTCATGCTCATCTACTCCCACCATCATCACCCCAAAACCACATCCCCAAAAGTTCTTGCTGATGAAAGCAGTAACACAATCCTTCAGTTGTAAAACTTAAAAATAGTGTGGAGAAAACAGTTCTTGACAGGAAAAACTTCAAACATAGTAGTAACTTCAAATGTAGCAGTAGCTGGGAGTTTATTAATGGATGTGACAGTCATTATAATAGTAATGGTATTTTAAATTTAATAGTAATAATATTTCAAAGTCAACAGTCTGGAATTTTCAAGAAGGTAGTTAGATTTTGAAGAAAAATATGAATTAGGGATAATTTAGGAAATTCTAAGCCTAAGAGGGAAAACAAAGAGCTTTTTTTCCTTCCCAAAGAGCCTTAAGTGATAGTAAAATAACACCTCCAGGCTGGCTATAACCTTAATTCCTTCTATTCGCTGCTTTTCTTTTTGGGGAAAAACATTTTTAAGAGTTTTATAGACATTGAAGAACAGGCCTGAGAGCAGGCACTTTGCCATGGGAGAAGTTCTCTTTCAGCCTCTAATCCTGGGGTTAGAATGAGATGCCTGAGCCACACTGGGTGTTAAATAATGTTGTTCTCCAGGTTATGACTGTTTTTTTGATGGCTGGTTTAAGGTGACAGCTCTGGGAGTGTTTTGCTTTGTAGCTCAAGAGGGATCAAGGATTATTTTTCTTAGCTGTGAAGAATTTTTTAGAAAGCTTGAAGGAGCCATGATTTTTTTTAAAGGTTTTATTGAAAAGTTCCATCAGGCTGGAGTGTCCAAGTGGATGTTTTGTGTCCCTGGGATTGCAGCTGGCACATTCCTGGCCTTTTCCTCACTCCTGTTTGCTGTGTTGCAGGCGAGGAGCTTTCGGATGTTTCATGATGACAGCATGAAGTCGTTCTTCCGCAGGCTTGCCTTCACTCCTGATGGCTCCTATCTGCTCACTCCAGGTGTGGGGACATCTCCTGGGCCTTGGGTTATGTCACTGAGGTTGGAAAACATTCCCAGGGTCATGGAATCCAAGCTGTACCCCATGCCCACCTTGTCCCCAGCACATTCACCTCACTCCTGGTGCTCAGTCACCTCCTCAAATCCTCTCTACAGCTCAAGGAAGTGCACCAGGCTTTAAAAAGGGGTCAAATTCTGTTTCAGGGACACTTCTGGGGATCCAGGAATGAGGGGCTCTTGTTTCCAAACAGAATGGTCCAAGGAAGGAGAAGCAGTTCAGAGAATTCTGGAATTATTGAGGTTGGAAAAGCCCTCCCAGCCCATGGAGCCCAGCTGGGCCCAGTCCCCACCTTGTCCCCAGCCCAGAGCACTCAGTGCCACCTCCAGGGGACACCTGCAGGGATGGGCACTGCAAAGCTCCCGGGGCAGCTCATCCCAAGGTCTGAGCAGCCTTTCCAGGACGAAATTTTCCCAATATCTAGCCTAAACCTCCCCTGGCCCAGCCTGAGGCCGTTCCCTCTCCTCCTGTCCCTGTTCCTGGAGCAGAGCCCGACCCCCCGGCTGTCCCCTCCTGGCAGGAGCTGTGAGAGCCACAAGGTCCCCCTGAGCCTCCTTTGCTCCAGCTCAGCCCCTTCCCAGCTCCCTCAATCTGTTATATCCTAATTTGAATGTTCCTTAATATTTCCTGCATCTCAAGGATGCTGATTTATCCTAATTAAGCCATTCCTCATTCTCCCTATGGAAGAAAATAAAAACTCCACAATACTCTCCATTAACAATCCACAACATCAGCTGTCTCCTGTGATAAAAGTGCTATTTGTGGCATTTTTGCTGACTAAATTGCAACACCAGAAGTCTTAAAATAGAAATGAAGGATAATGAGTGGGGTTTTTTTTTTACTCTGTCCTTCCCTCAGAACATTCTGCATTCAGAGTAAAAACGGCCCTGCAAGGAGGGATCAGTGTGTACCTGTCCAAACCCTGCTTTTATTGATGTCTGGCAACATCAAAAAGCAGCTTTGAAGAGGGGAAGTGTATAAGGGAAACAAAACCAGCACTAAATAAATATTTGGGATGCCTTTTTAAGATGTATTCAGCTTTTGCCCAACTGACAAGCCTAATTCCTGGGAATTAGAATATTTATGGAGAAGCCTAATTCCCAGGAATTGGAATGTTTGTGGACACAAGGTGTGTGCTCTCTGAGGTGATGAGTAATGTTGGAAGCTTTGTTTTTGCAGCTGGCTGTGTGGAATCAGGAGAGAACGTTACAAACACCACCTATGTTTTCTCCAGAAACAATCTCAAAAGGTAGGGGTTTAGTCAGATAAAAATCTGTTTGGATTTAAAAAGAAACGAGTCAAATAGTGTAGAAGTGGTTTCTGAACTCCTGCCTCTCTCCCAGGCCCGTGGGGCACCTGCCCTGCCCTGGCAAGGGCACCCTGGCTGTTCGCTGCTGCCCTGTGTACTTTGAGCTGAGAGGAGCCTCTGCTAAAGGTATGGGAAGCTTCAGGGAGTGGGAATAAATTTGGGAAAAGATGGGGCTGGACATCATTTTACACCCCAGCCTTTCAGCATTCCTCTAAGACAGTGCTGAGAAGCTGTTTCCTGACTCTGAGGCCCTGAGTTCACCTCAAGTCCCTCGTGAGTTGCTTTGGGTAGAGTGGATTAATGTTGTTCCTTGGCCTCTCAGGCTGCAGGAACGCTGTGAAATATTTTCCTTGAACTGTTAACCATTTTGTGTTCAAAAGAAATAACCTGGTTTAGCACAAGAGGAGCAATGCTGTGAAATAATTCCTGTTAGTCTCAACTGCCCACATCACAGGGAATTGGAATAGTTTGCTACAACCACTGGTGTTTATTCAAGGAAGCAGTGCTGGTGTTACTGAGCAGAGCAGGAATTCTGAGCTGGGGACAGGATTTTGTGAAGTTGTGTAAGAATTTATTTTTTATTTATTTAATCTAGCTTTATTGTGGGTCCAGGAGTATTTATATTTTAGCAAGAGTGACATTACTCAGGTGAAAAGGCAGAGCTTGGCTCCTTTCTTTAAAGGTTAAATCTGTAGTATTCCTTACAGGATTTACCTGTTCTATTTCCATCATAATTTTATATCCATGGTGTTGCAAAGGAAAGAAGTGAGGGTCTGCAGCTGGTCTCTGTAGCTCCTTTAAAGGCAGACTTTAATATTAAAGTTCTTATAAATATGCTGAAAAATTCCAGCTGGAAAATAGAGGGGAAAATTTACAAAACAAAACAGCAGCAATGCAGAGGGAAAAAGGTGCCTTTTTTTTTTTAACTGAGAAAATGAATGGTGAATTTCAGTCAATGGGAATGTTAAATTTTGCATTTTATGCAAGAGCTGTGTGCTCAGTGTTTATACTGATTGATGATGTAATTTTATTTAAATTAATGGCTAAGTGCAGTCACTGTCTTGCCGTAAATACAAGAGAATTCTCACTGTTAATTTCTTTGCAGATGAAATCAGTCCCAAATCCTCCCCTGCCCTGTTCAGCCTCCCCTACCGATTGGTGTTTGCTGTTGCTTCAGAAGATTCTGTGCTTTTTTATGACACTGAGCAGTCCTTCCCCTTCGGTTACGTCTCCAACATCCATTACCATACCCTGAGTGACATTTCTTGGTAAGGAATTGTATTCCTAAGATTTATTGTGATGGGGAAATGTCCTTTATCCATGTCCAGTTCTGCACAGCATTTGAGTCTTGCCTTGGGTTTCTATTTCATTTATGCAACACCCGTGCTCACTGTGTCTGAGCAGCAATCCAGCCCTGTTTGCTCTGCAAATTTGAGAATTATGGCTCTTAATCAGTTGCTTGAAGTAAAATCTTGACCTTTAATGGAAAAAATAAATCCCAAACAGGTCCAGTGATGGATCCTTCCTGGCCATTTCCTCCACGGACGGGTACTGCTCCTTCGTCACCTTCGAGGAGGATGAGCTGGGAGTGCCCCTGAAGGAAAAGCCCCAAATCCACGTCAGGACTCCTGGAGCAGCAGCAGACAAGAAAGCCAAGAAGACCCAATCCCACAAAGTGATTTCCCCAAGCTCCAAGCTGGCAGAGGGGACCCCTCCCAGCAAGGATCCCCCACTGCAACCCCGAACCCCCAGCTCTGCTGGGAAGGAGCTGCCTTCCACCCCTGTGGGCATCAAAACAGCTCCAGTGCCATCCCCTTCCACCCCTGTGGGCATCAAAACTGCTCCAGTGCCATCCCCTTCCACCCCTGTGGGCATCAAAACGGCTCCAGTGCCATCCCCTTCCACCCCTGTGGGCATCAAAACGGCTCCAGTGCCATCCCCTTCCACCCCTGTGGGCATCAAAACGGCTCCAGTGCCATCCCCTTCCACCCCTGTGGGCATCAAAACGGCTCCAGTGCCATCCCCTTCCACCCCTGTGGGCATCAAAACGGCTCCAGTGCCATCCTCAGAGGAGAGGAGAAGCAGCCAGGCAGGCACCCAGAGCAGCAGAGCCCCCCAGCCCAGGAGGGTCACCCTCACCACTCTGCAGTCCTGTTTCAAAACACCCAGGTGAGATTTCTGGTTCCCCTTCCAGTTGTAAATACAGGGGCCAAGGCAAGCTGTGCTTGTGCTGCATTTAAAGGCTGAGCTTTGCACACAAATTCCCAGCCCTGGCTCTGAGTGGAACTCTCTTGATGTGGAGTTTTTTGTTGTGCTGCAAATGAGAGGTCAAAATATGGAATATTTAGGTTTCTGCCTGAAATGTGAGGCAGCAAATTCACCTGAGCCTTCACAACAAAACATGTGTGTCTTGGTCAGGAGTTGGACTTTGATCCTCTTGGATCTCTTCCAGCTCAGAATATTCTGTCATTCTGTCTTCAGGTCCAGTTTTCTGCACAAAAATGGTACCTGAAGCCTTCAGCTGCCAAGAACTGTTTTAAACACTTTTCTGCCAAGGAGTATTTTAAGAAGAGTGCAAGTCTAGTCAGGCCCTCAGTGTGGGACTTAAAACATTGATTAGGTGACTTCCTAAAAGATCTGATTTTTTAGAAATTGCCAATAATCCAGGTATTGACTGTACTGCTCCAGTGGAAGGTGGCCCTGCCTATGGCAGGGGGTTGGAAGTGGGTAATGCTGCATGCAACTTGTAAAAAGAAGGGAAAATGTACACTAAAATATATCTGAACTACCTTTGCAGTTAAGTGATTTTATATTAATGAAATCATGAAGTGGAATACTTGTGGAAGTGATGTCTATAAAAGAATTTAACTGTTTCTGCTCTTTTAAAGGAGAATAAACTTGATTTCCTTGAAGCCAGACACCCCAACCTCTGCATATCCAGACCCAGCCCCCACCCCTCCTTCCTCACAACAGGAGCATGGTGAGTTTTTATGGCTCTTAACACCAGCCAAGTCCCTTCCCAGTCAAAATTTTCCATTATAGATTGATATTGTAAAAAAATTCCTCACTCTAATTACAAATTCTAAAGCTTCTCATTGTTTTGATGTGTCTAGAGAGGCAAAACGAAATGTGTTCTCCCTGCTCTGGGGCAGCTGATTGTGACTGTCCCCACAGTTTTACAGCAGTGAAACCAAGGATAAATTAATGGGTGTGGTGTTTTAAAGACTTTTGTGCTTCCAGTTATCCTTGTTACACTTGCTGGACTGTTGTCTTGATTTTTAAGATTTTCTAAAACCTTCTGAGTTTACATTCTGTTAGAAAATTTTCTCACACAACTTTCTGTAAACAACCTATTGTTTTACATTCCTTCATAAGAATAAAAAAACTTGATATACTAGTAGTTTGTCCAATGTCTTTAAAAAAGTAACACATTCACTCTCAAATCCACTATCACCTTTAAAAAAATATAAATGATAAAATCAAAAAATAAACTCACTCTTTTCACCTTACAAATAACAATAACTCACATTATACTTTCACATATCCTATAACAACACTGGACTCTCTCAGACCAGGGTTGGGGTTTTTCTTTTTAATCTAAGTTTATTAATTTGAAATTATTTTCTTGTCTGCTTCTTCCAGAGAATCCATTGCCATCTGATGAGAGCCTCCAAGCTCCCCCAGCACCAAAACGTGCCAGGACTGAGGAATTGTCCCTTCCTGGAGACCAAACCAGCTGTGAGTCCAACAAATAAAGGCTGGGCAGACCCCTCACAGCCTGAAGTCACAGCAGCCATGTCTGAGTGCATTTCTTTCTGCAAAAATTCAATCCTCAATTCCCAGTCCAAGTTCTCTGTGCCTGTTTGATGCAGAAACATCAACATTTCTGTGAAGAAACTGCCAGTAGAAGACCCAGGTTTCAGGAATTTGGTTCTGCAGCAGGAGAAATAGTTGGGAAGTGATGTCAAGAATAAGGAAATCAGGCAAATCTGGGGATTAAAAATCCATCTAGTAAGCTGTGAGTATGCATCACAGTCCCCAAATCCATGTTTAGAAAGCATTATGTCTTCCAGTAACTGTCTGGCAAAAAGAATTGAATGCATTCGTAAGATTTGACGTGGTTCAAGACCTAAAAAAAGAGGAAATTGTGTCATTCCAGCATTTTGGTTCATTTCTGGTGTAAAATGCTGCTCCCCTGTAGCTGTGGGGTGGAGCTGATTCACTCTGAATGCAGCAGCAAAGCTCAGAAATGGGATGTGGAAACAGAAATGGGAAGTTTGAACTGCAAAAAACAAGAAAGCAAAAGGAAGAAATCCTCTGAAGAGCTGGTGGAAAAAATGAAACAGCAGAAAGTTCTTCTTGTTTAATTTCTGGACTTAAAGAAATGCAGGTGTGAGATTTTCCTGAGACAGCAGGATTTGAGTGTGTACAATGAAATTTCCCCTTTGTCCCCAATTTAACTCCCTTAGCCAATAAAACACAATCCACTGGATGGGAAACTTCTACACCTAAAATTTCTGTTTAGCATTTAATACTTCATAAAAGCAGAAATACAAATGTTCCAGAAGTGACTCACAAAAGTCTCACAGGGAGGAAATACTAACAAACACTTTTGTCAGTCCTTCAGGCAAATGAGCTCTTGCCTCCAATTAAATTTCAATAATTAATCAAAAAGTTGTAGGAAGCTTGATGAGATCTTTATTTTCTCACTGTGATGAGGATGGATTTAATTAAAGCTGGGGTTTTATTTAGTGAAGAATTACAGGGAGATAATTCTTACATTTCTTGAGTTTCAAGTGGATTTTGCAGTTTCTCAGATGGGTTTCAAATGGAATTTGCAATTTTTTAGATTGGTTTCAAGTGGATTTTGCAATTTTTCAGATGGGTTTCAAATAGATTTTGCAGTTTTTTTAGATGGGCTTAATTTCAAATAGAATTTGCAATTTTTCAGATGGGTTTCAAATAGATTTTGCAGGTTTTTTTAGATGGGCTTAATTTCAAATAGAATTTGCTATTTTTCATATGAGTTTCAAACAGATTTTGTCACTTTTTAGCTGGATGAGGATTCATGATTGTCTTGCTCCTGAAAAGACTTTTTGCTGTGTAATGGTTAATTTTTAAACAGCCAGACCTTGTGCTCCTGTGCTGTTGAAATTTTAATTTTTAGCTGCCCAGCTGTCAATATTAATTTCTCTTGTCATTAATTAACCACTGCCTTCTGGTCAAAATTTGCTTGATCCTGGCCCATGGATTCCAAACAGATTTGGTATTTTGCCCTGTGTTTATATGAACTTTGTTAGCAAATATAGACATATAAATAATATAATAAATAAAAATAGATTAATAATATTAGATAAAAATATAAATAAATAATATATTAAAATAAATAGAATATAAAACATAAATACCATCAAATTAATCCAAAATAAGAAGACTTTTCAGGGATCTCTGGGTGTTTTCTGCTCTGGCAGCTGCAGGATCCTGAAGAAGGGGCAGATGAATTATGTGCTAACAAAATGTCAGGAATTAAATGACATCAGGGATGTGATTCCATCACTTCCCTGGACATCCTTCCTTTTCCAAGAACAAATTTTTCCTGATTTTTTCCTAAACTAACCACATCCCTGGAATGCCCAGCACGGGAACAATTTTTGGCAGTCCCAAATCTCTCGGTGCTCCCTGTGAAAAATGGAAATGGTGGAATTCAGGCAGGTGTGAGATGTTCCTGCCCTGTGGGAGCTGCTGATTCTCTCTGGCCACGTGGAAATTGTTGGAAAGGAGGAGGGGTGTCCATGGAGATGGAGGTGGCTGGAGAGGAGAAGGGACAGGAATGGGTGAAGTGGAGCTGGGATGTGCAGAGAGGCTGGAGAAGGAGACAAAATGAGTTTGAGGAGGAGTGGGAGGGAAGCTGAGAGGGAGTTTGGTGTCTCTGGGAATTCCAGTGAGGATCCTTCTTTCCCAGGATCACATTTCCCAGGCTGGGTTTTACTTCAGAGTTTTTTGTGGGTTTTTTCCCCTCTCTGGGATGGGGATGCTCTTTTTTTTTTCCCCACAAAACTCCAATTTCTTCCTCTCCTGCCAGCAGGTGACAGCATTCCCTAAAGCAAAGCAAACTCCCCTCTACTCCACACTTCATCCTTCCAGGCATTTTTCATCCTCGTTATTTATTTTTTTCCCTACAAACTGATAATTTCAGGCTTCTATCCACGTGCTGAAGAAGCAAACAGGGTTCAGAGGGAAGAGGAAAACACAGCAGGATAACTTCAATCATGAGCAGAGCAGTGAATCCAGAGGCTTTTTCCAGGAGGAATTGCCACCACGGAGGGTCCAAGCAGCAGACCTTGGATTGCCATGGCCTGAGGGGACACAGAGTGCCAGGATTGCACATCCAGCAGAACCTCTGGCTGTGGGAACAAACCCTCAGAGCTCCCGGCAGCCTTTATGGAGAGACTGGCATGGATTTGGGTTTTGGGAGAAAAGTCCACCAAGGGAAGAGCGTTCAGTGCCTGGAGGAGGTGACAGGAAAGGAGGGGTGACAGGACAAGGAGGAGTGGTTTGGAATGACAACGAGTGGGGTTAGGTTGGATAAAGAGAAGGAATTGTTCCCTGGGAGGGTGGGCAGGCCCTGGCACAGGGTGCCCAGAGCAGCTGGGGCTGCCCCTGGATCCCTGGTGATGCCTTGGGAAGGCTGAGCTGGAGCAGAGAGTAAAGCAGGGATTTATTCAAGGATCTCCTCCATGGATGCACCTTGGGCAGCACCAGAGCCCAGCCAGGGCTGCACCCAAATGACCCAAAATGGCCCCAAAATGCACGAGCGCTCCCGGGGCTCTCCCTGGGATCAGTTCTGCTCCATTGGCACCTTGGAGTTCATTGTCCCATTCCAGCTCCAGCCCATCAGTCCCACCCTGCTTGTTTTTCTCTCTCCAGCCCACGCTGTTTGTGCTCCTGGGCTGAGGTTTGGATCATTTGTCCTTGGTGCCCAGCTGGAGCAGGAATTGTTTTGTCTCTGCTCTGTGCACAGAGCTCAGCATCCCATCATGTGAAGCCCAGACCCACACACTAAAGCAGCACAGAATGTGAAAAATAGAAAAGTCATAACCTGAGGCATCCCTGGCAGTGCCCAAGGCCAGGCTGGACAGGACTTGCAGCAGCCTGGCACAGTGGGAGGTGTCCCTGCCATGGCAGGGGTGGCACTGGATGGGCTTTGAGGTCCTTCCAAACCAAACAATTCTGGGATTCTGTGATTCTATGGATCTGTGCACACCAGGCTGCTCCAGCCCCAGTGTCCAACCTGGCCTTGGGCACTGCCAGGGATCCAGGGACAGCCCCAGCTGCTCTGGGAATTCCATCTCAGCCCCTTCCCACCCTCACAGGAACAATTCCTAATTCCTGATATCCCCTCTGTCCTTCCCAGGTATTTTTCCCAGCTCGTTCCAGATGTTCCTGCTCAGATCTCTCAGCCCTCACTTGACAGCGCTTTTACCAATCATCTCCAAAGTCAAATCCCAACATTTGGTCCTGATTATCCCTCTCCCTGAGCAACCCCAACCCCACACAGCAGCTCTGCTCTTCCTCAGCTGTGGGATTTTGGGATGCTGCCCTTCCCTTTCCAAGGGGATCTGACAGAGCTGCCAAGAGATGGTACTGGGGGGTGCTGAGGCTGCTCCTCCTTCCCAATCCCTGTGGGAGAAACTTTTCCAGGCTCATCATCTTGGAATCACCCTGCAGCTGCTCCAACCCCAGCAGAAAAGCTGGAATGGGCAGAAAAAAGCCAACAGCTCCTGGCCTGGGTGAGGAACGGTGTGGCCAGCAGGAGCAGGGAGCTCATTCTGCCCCTGTGCCTGGCACGGGTGAGGGCAAACCTCGAGTGCTGTGCCCAGCTCTGGCCCCTCAGTTTGGGAAGGACATGAGGAGCTGGAGCACATCCAGAGGGGGCAACGAGGCTGGAGAGGGGCTGGGAGCACAAACCCTGTGAGGAACCCTGAGGGAGCTGGGGGTGCCCAGCCTGGAGAACAGGAGGCTCAGGGGTGACCTTGTCACTGCCCACAGCTCCTGGAAGGTGCCTGTGCCCAGCTGGGGCTGGGCTCTTTCTCCAGGAGCTGACAGAGCCAGAGCTCACAGCCTCGAGCTGCACCCAGGGAAATACAGGCTGGACATCAGGGAAAAGTTTTTACAGAAATGGTGACAAAGTTCTGGAGTGGCTGCCCGGGGAGGTGGTGGAGTCACCACCCCTGGGTGTGTTTAACCAAGCCTGGATGTGGCACTGGGTGCCAGGGCTGGGTTGAGGTGCTGGGGCTGGGTTGATGATCTTGAAGGTCTCTTCCAACCCTGTGATTCTGGGAATTCTGTGATTCTGGGAATTCTGTGACCTTGGAACATTTTTCCCTCCTGTGGCTGCCAAACTTTCAGCCCAGGGATTTTTTTTTTTCCCTGCTGATTTTTCCCTCAGCTGAAAAATCCCAGGAAAAGCCCCAGCCCTGAGGCCTCTGTGCCTGCAACCCGAGAGGATTTGCCTCTCAGAGCATGAAAAATTAAAAAGATTCACAGATTTCTTTCTGTCTGGAAACTGGGTATAAATTGGGGCTCTTCCAATGCCTGGGAAAACCTGATCCTGGTGCTCCTGAAAGAAGAGGAGCCTGTTTGTGTCTTTTAAGTTGTTGCCATCTTTTCTGAGAGGGCTGAACTCCCCAGATTTTCCTGTTTGTGCTCCAATTATTTGTCCACTCAAAATATTTTCCTTTGAAAAAAGCTTCATTTTGAAGGGAATTATTTCTCTGTGCATTTTTCCTCCTCAAGATTTGAATTTTATGCACAATAATGCTAAATTTTGATGCTGTATAATGAATGTCTCCCCTTCAGCCACCAAAAGTAAATAAGCTGGACAGGAGTTCTTGTTTTGATTTCTGTCAAGCTGAAATAAGGAATTTTGAAGTGGTTTTTTGCTGAGGGAAATGGAAAGGGGCCAGGTTGGAATGGGAATGGCTGTGGGATCTCAGCCTGTTCAATTGATCTCCTTCAAAATGATACTTTGAGCTCCCTGAGTGCTCCTTCTGCAAGGCAGGAGCTGCACGAGCCTCTGGATATTTTTGTTTTCCCTTTTCCAGTGGGGTTGCACCAGCTGGATGTGCTTAAAAATAAACAGCAGGGCAGGAGAGGAGCTGTTGGCTGTGTGCTCCAATATTCCAAATTTGAAATTCCTAAAAAATCTGCATCTGTGCTGTGGGATGGATTATTAGAAGAAGGGAAAATTGACAGCCAGGAACAGCCACATCAGAGTTCCTTGAATAGCAAAAAAATACTTTTCTGCAATATTTTACTGGATAAAATGTCATTCTGAGCAGAGAGTGCAGGGAAAAGATGGGTTATTGTCCATGGCAATTATTCTTTGGAAGGGGAAGTCCAATGTAATGGCAAAGGGTGGGCATAAAACACCTGCACTTTATGTCCAGGCAGGGCTTTCCACCAAAAAAAAAAAATTGGAGAACTTTGCCAGGACCTGAGATGTGCTTGTTCCTGGAGCAGGGGGGTGGTAAATTCACCTTTGCTTCTCTTCACTCTCAGCTTCTCAGAAGGAAGGAAGAAATTTTACAAATAAATCACAGAATCATGGAATGGTTTGGGTTGGAAGGGACCTCAAAGCCCATCCAGTGCCACCCCAGCCATGGCAGGGACACCTCCCACTGTGCCAGGCTGCTCCAGCCCCAGTGTCCAGCCTGGCCTTGGGCACTGCCAGGGATCCAGGGGCAGCCACAGCTGCTCTGGTGTGGCTGTGGGAGTTCCTTTCCTTGGATTTTTCTTGTCAGTGTAGAAGAATTTATGTGATACTGCAGAGAAGGGTTTGTAAGAAAAAGTATAATAAACTGACTGAAAAATCACAAATTATTATAGCAGTCAGGATAAAGTAATTCAAGAGTTGGAGCATTAAAATTTCACTTTCAAGCCATGTCAAATATGAAGAGTATTGAAACCGATTCCTTGTTCTTTTTTCTTCCTTCTCGTTTCTGCAGGAAGAGGGGATTTTCACTTCTAGAATTTCTGCTTGGATAACTCAAGATGAATTTTGGAGTGAGGTTTTCAATGTGATCTCTAAATCCCTGAGGGTAAGGAGCACTGTCAGAGCTGTGGTTTCACCCTATCCACTGCACATGCGTTCTTGTCATAAAAATAATTACTCTAATTATATCCTGCAATAGTAACAACTTCCAACATTGAGTTTTACCAGCAGGATCCAGGTGGAAAATGCTTTTTGATGAATAAATTCGGGCTCGTGCCTGAGCCTTTGCTGGGAGCAGCCACATGATGGCAACATTGCTAATCTTTAACTTTTATGGAAGCAGCTCCTGGAGCTGGGCTTTGGCTCACAACGAGGAGTGGAGTTCTGGAGCTCTCTGGGCTTTTGAGGAAACTTTTCTTTCATCACTTGGACAGGGACATTTCCCAAGGGATGGAGTGATGGGAAGAGGAGGAATGGCCTTAGGCTGAGGGAGGCAGGATGGATGGGATTTTGGGAGGAAATTCTTTATGATGAGGGTGGTGAAGCACAGGTTGCCCAGGGAGGTTTTGGATTTCCCATCCCTGGCCAGGTTGGACACTGGGGCTGGAGCAGCCTGGCACAGTGGGAGATGTCCTTGCCATGGCAGGGGTGGCACTGGGTGGGCTGTGAGGTCCATTCCACCCCAACCATTCCAAGATTCCATGAAATCAAACCATGACGAGACACTCCATGGCTCTCAGCTCAACATGGGCAGGTTTCTAAGAGGCAGAAGGAGAAAATGCCACTTTCCTCTTTTTTTCCCTCTTTTTTTTTTTCTTTTTTTTTTTTCCCCTTTTATGAGCTGCAGTGGAACCTGTAAAAAACTTTTCCCCAGTGACAACCAAGCAATTCCTGAACTGGTGCAGCTCTGAAACAGGAGAACAGGATCTGGCACTGCTGAAGGAGCTCAACCAAGTTCAAGCAAGATCTTCTTAGATCTTGGACATGATAAATATGGGCAAGTTTTGGTGGAGACTGGAAGAAAAATGTGTCTTTTCAGCCAAAGTAACTCTTATCCCGACAAACATTTTGCTGGATTGTTATTTGAATGAATATTTAATATAAAACATGCAACCTGCTCTAATAAGAGCACATTCATAATTTTGAGCAAGCGAGCCTTGTCCAAAATTCCCTTGGCTTTGCTCTGGGTAAGGAATAACTTAAGAAGGAAATGTTGGACTGCAGCTACTCTTGGCTGAAGGACACAGTACAGCAGGAACAGCTGTGGAAGCAGATTTACTGCAAGAAGTGAGGCTGCTAAAATCCTGACAGTACTTTGATTTTTTTTTTCTGGCTTTTTTTTTTTTTAAATGAAAAAGTCCAATATAGAGTTTATGACTTTTCATACAGTTATTTATTTTAGGAATAAGAGAGCTGCCAAACACAGCAGGTAGTTAATACCCAATTCAGACTGTGTTTAAATAGGGAAGGAACTATTGGCTGCATCCTTTGGGATTCTGTGATTAACCCACAGGGAGCTGGGGGTGGCTTTTTCCAGAGGCTTTCAGGTGAAACATGAGTGGGAGTTGGCTCCTTTGGAGTGAAGTTGGAATCAGATATGGCAGATAATTCAGCTCATCCTGAAATGATTTCTGTACTGAAATGAGCTTTTCCTTTGGGCAGGGGAGATGGAGCTGCTGGAGATAACCTGGAGCTGAGATGGAGATTCTGTCTCTGTTCCAGACATGGATCTTTCCTGGTGAGGTTGGTGAAGGTTCTGGAGAGTCAATCCTGTGAGGAGCAGCTGAGGGAGCTGGGAAGGGGCTGGAGAGTTCCTGAGGAGCTGGGAAGGGGCTGGAGAGTCCCTGAGGGAGCTGGGAAGGGGCTGGAGAGTTCCTGAGGGAGCTGGGAAGGGAATGGAGAGTTCCTGAGGGGGCTGGGAAGGGGCTGGAGAGTTCCTGAGGGAGCTGGGAAGGGGCTGGAGAGTTCCTGAGGGAGCTGGGAAGGGGCTGAGCCTGGAGAAAGGAGGCTCAGGGGTGTAGCAATAAAAGGGAGAAGCCAGCAGCTCTGCAGGAGCTGTGGTTTCATCTCTGGTGTCAGGATTTGCCCTCCTGCAGCTCAGGTGGGTGTGGGCCTAAGGTTGTCACTGCTCTCACTGTTTCAGGAAACCAAAATAACAACAGGAAAACCTAATTTCACCTCAAACTAGCCAGGAAATTGTGCCACTCATGTTTAGATGTGGAATTTTGTTGAGCAAATGAGGCTTTCGTCACCTTCAAGCTCAACTATTGCAAAGAATATATTCTCAAGGTGGAGTCAGCCAGAAAAGGGCACTCAGAACCCATGGCTGGTTCAGATTTGTCTCCTGTGCCCAGTTCTGGTCCTGCAGGAGAGACCTGGAGGGGCTGGAGCGTGTCCAGGGCAGGGAACGGAGCTGGGAAGGGGCTGGAGAATCCCTGAGGGAGCTGGGAAGGGGCTGGAGAGTTCCTGAGGGAGCTGGGAAGGGGCTGGAGAGTTCCTGAGGGAGCTGGGAAGGGAATGGAGAGTTCCTGAGGGAGCTGGGAAGGGGCTGGAGAGTTCCTGAGGGAGCTGGGAAGGGAATGGAGAGTTCCTGAGGGAGCTGGGAAGGGGCTGGAGAGTCCCTGAGGGAGCTGGGAAGGGGCTGGAGAGTTCCTGAGGGAGCTGGGAAGGGGCTGAGCTGGAGCAAAGGAGGCTCAGGGGGACCTTGTGGCTCTCACAGCTCCTGCCAGGAGGGGACAGCCGGGGGGTCGGGCTCTGCTCCAGGAACAGGGACAGGAGGAGAGGGAACGGCCTCAGGCTGGGCCAGGGCAGGCTCAGCTGGGACAGCAGCAGCAATTTCCCCATGGAAAGGGGGCTCAGGCCAACTTCCAGATTCTTCAACCTCAACTTCCTTTCAAGAGTGAGTGGGCTTAAAATGATCTGGCTTTGCAAACATGATGTAACCCAGATCTGGGTTTATTTTATCTGATCTTTACCATGTGTTTCACAGAATCATCCAGGTTAGGAGAGATCTTCAAGATCCTCCACCCCTGCCATGGCAGGGACACCTCCCACTGTGCCAGGCTGCTCCAGCCCCAGTGTCCAACCTGGCCCTGGGCACTTCCAGGGATCCAGGGGCAGCCACAACCTTTCCCAAGCACTTCAGTCCTAACTCTGATTTTCAAGGCTTATTGATGCTTCTGAACTTCGCTCTCTGTGTTTTCCATTGAATGATAAAACGTGACCAAAAGAAACAAAGAGGCAGCTCAGGGCAGGGTGGAAGGCTGGGATTGCTCTGTCCACGAGCCCTTTTCTCCCACACAGGGCCATGAAAAGCAGCTGAGGTTCATTAGCAAGGCAGCCTAATTGGGCTGGAATCGCCAGGGATAGCAGTAGTGGTGATAGCACCAGCCTGGATGGATTTGAGAGCACCCCTGGTGATCAATACCAGTGATTATGACATTTTAAAAATAAAATTGCTTGTCCTTGACTCCAGTGGAAGGGAGAACTCCCTCACACATCCCACGGGTTGCAGCTGCTCTGCTCAATACCAAACACTTTGTGAAATGGCCAGCAAAAGCCTTTCCTTGCCATCCCATCCCTCTGAGGGGGCAAAATCCCCCTGACTTTGATTCTCTTTGCTCCGGAGGCCTTTTAGTTAAAAGCTCTCTAATAGATTTGGGAGTATTGACAGTAATAATGAGCTTATGGGTGAAATTGTGACCTCAGCGAAGTCAATGGAGCTGGAATTCCAGCATTTTAAATATCCACACATCTATATGAAGTCTGTACATGTGCTCTCAACAGGTCAAATCTCTGCATTGATTCACTCCGCTTTCCAACAGTTTGCTTACCAAACATCTTTGAAGTGTGAGCTAATGAAATTAATGCATTTTCCTCCTGCTTAAAGCAGAAAATAAAATTAACCACCTTTTCCCCCAGGAAAAAGGAGGGAGGTTGGGTCTGTCCTATCTTTCTTGTCCATAAAGCATTTTGAACCCATTCAGATGTTTGAGTTTATGGAAAACTGTCTGAAGAACTGTCAGGATTCTCAGTGAAGGGTTTAAACATGATTTCTGATGCCATGGGCTGAAGACTTGCAAAGGATGATCCAAATGAAGTTGGGAATCAACACGTCCAGGTGCCCCTTTAGTGATAAGAATAGAAAATGTGGGGACCAAGCTGCATTTGTAATTTTTAAGAAAACAATTGAAAAAGAGCATTCATGTTACATGGCAAAGCAGGGCATGCAAGGGAGGGATAATGTCTTTTAGTAGATCAAAGAAGGAAGGAAAAAAAGGAAGAAAAGAAGGAAAAAAAGAAGGAAAAAAAGGAGGGGAAGGGGAAGGGGAAGGGGAAGGGGAAGGGGAAGGGGAAGGGGAAGGGGAAGGGGAAGGGGAAGGGGAAGGAAAGGAAAGGAAAGGAAAGGAAAGGAAAGGAAAGGAAAGGAAAGGAAAGGAAAGGAAAGGAAAGGAAAGGAAAGGAAAGGAAAGGAAAGGAAAGGAAAGGAAAGGAAAGGAAAGGAAAGGAAAGGAAAGGAAAGGAAAGGAAAGGAAAGGACACTGATGTCAGTTTAAAATGGAGTAAGATCCACTGGTTTACAGCTCTGTGAAAGAAACCATTTCCCTCTTATTTTACATCCAAGCACTTCCAGGTATTTTTGCCAGGACTTTATAAACTGTTCCTTCTGCTGTCACATACTCTGCCTGGCTGGGGATTGCTGCAGTAAGAACGGCCCTACACAGGAGTATTCCCACCACACCAAAACCTGGCAAGTGAATGAATTTATCAGTAGATGGCAACCACCCCCTAATGACCCAGAGCCCATTTCCTCTCTTGGAACTGTGCTCCAGCATTCATGGCTGTCCAAAGCCCTCCTCAGGCTGATATCCAATCACTTGGCAGCATCTCTTAGAATGGAAACACAGGAAAAGCCCAAGGTTTTGACCACCTCCACTGGGCTGGAAAAATCATCCCAGAAATCCATAATGGACCACCAACAGTTTGTCTCCATCTTCTCTAAGAAGCCTTTGTGCAGTTTGTGTCCATTCCCTGCACCTCAGGCTGTCTCTGAGATATTTGCAGGGTCATTGATCACAGAATTGGGGCTGGAGGGGACCTTAAAGATCATTCAGTTGTAACTCCCTGCCATGGGCAGGGACACCTTCTACTGGTGTCCAGCCCAGGAGGAGCTGGAGCTGCTGCAGAGAGCCCAGAGGAGGCTCCAGGATGAGCAGAGGGATGGAGCAGCTCTGCTGGCAGGAAAGGCTGGCACAGCTGGGATTGTTCACCTGCACAGGAGAAGCTTTGGGCTGAGCTCAGGGTGGCCTGGCAGGGCCTGGAGGAGCCCCAGGAAAGCTGGAGAGAGACAATTTCCAGGGATGGAGGGACAGCACACAGGGAATGGCTCCCACTGCCAGAGGGCTGGATGGGAGATTGGGAATTGGGAATTGTTCCCTGGCAGGGTGGGCAGGGCTGGGATGGAATTCCCAGATTCCCCTGGATCCCTGGCAGTGCCCAGGGCCAGGTTGGACACTGGGGCTGGAGCAGCCTGGGACAGTGGGAGGTGTCCCTGCCATGGCAGGGGTGGCACTGGGTGGGCTTTGAGGTCCCTCCAAGGTCAAACTATTTTGGGATTCTGTGATTCTATGGATCTATGCTCACCAGGCTGTTCCAGCCCCAGTGTCCAACCTGACGAGGGATCCAGGGGCAGCCCCAGCTGCTCTGGGAATTCCATCTCAGCCCTTTGCCACCCTCACAGGAACAATTCCTAATTCCCAATATCCCATCCATCCCTGCCATCCTTCAGTTTAAAGCCATTCCCTTTGTCCCACCACCACAAATAACCAAAGTCAGGTCCCAGATCACTTTTATTATTGTTGGTCTCAGCAAATTGTTTAGAAATCCCATTTATTTTTAAAAACAGTGGTGATGTTAACATGAATCAGTGCTGAAAACCCTCTGTCCAAATCAATGTGGAGCCAAAGGCAGTGGTGATCAACCACAAAAAGGAAGTTTCAGAGTGGAAGCAGGGGAAATGTTGAAAATCTCTCAGCTCTGGAGGTGACACAAGGTGACAATAAAATTGCAAACAGATTTTTCTTTTTGCCAAATGAAGAATTGTTGCCTCACAGGCATTGGAAATATTTTTTTAAGTGTTTTGGTCCATCTGTTGAAAGTGGGAGACCTCTAAATTTCTGGTTTAAGAGAAATCCATTGATTCTCTTTTTTGTCATAATTTTGTATCCTAATATGTGTGCCTGGCACTTTGCTGTAATGTGAAATGGAAAGGGCTGGGCTTCTTTGCTCATTATTTTATTTCTGATTGTTTGAATGCACTGTGGAATGATGGAATTTTGTGAGGATTTTAGAAGGAAATGCCTGGATTTGGTACTTCTGGTGAGCAGTGGTCACAGTCCATGGAGGGTCCCTTGTGCCCCGATGGAAGTTCCCCAGAAATCGCTGGAGGGGATGGAAATATCCTTGCCAACCCTAAAGCACCTTCAGGCACAAATTACCAGCACTCATCCTAAGAAATGAGCACCTTTCATTACATGGGATTTATTAATTAGGATTCTAGAAACTCTTTTTCCACTCCCTATAATGCATAGATTGTGCAGAATGCTAAATCTGCTCAAAAGCTAAAAGTGACAAATTCTGAGAGTTTTTAATTTTCATTTTTAAAGTATATTTAATATCAAGTGTCTGGTTCCATTCTATTCCTGACATTTGTAAAAAACCCAGTTCTGAGCCACCAAGAAGGGTTTGTTTCCCTCGTGATGCATTTCAAAAAATGCACTGAAATTTTATTTTGATCCGGTCAAAACATTGTAGTATAACTTCAAATATTGGCTGTAACAGGCTGTCAAATACATCTGTCACAGTGCTATGGAAATTCATATTTCAAGGGACTGTAAAAAAACAAACTGAAAAAAAAAGTTAAGTGAAAGCAAAATTAATACCTTGTCACGATGAAATGTTCATGAATTATGGAAATGAGGAACCTAGCAGGCAACCAGTGCTGGAAATCACTGTGTATCCCCAAGAAATTCCAGATTTTTGGGAAAACTGTCTTTTTTTGGGAAGAAACAAAGTGATGTGGCCAGCTCTGCTTCCGAGGGCACCGACTCCAAACCAAACCATTATTTTTAACAGAATACCCCTTGAATTACCTGCCTGCAAAGCCCTGATGGGAGGTAGACAGGGATGGGCTGCCTTGGGAATATGTCAGCCTCCTTTGCCTTTATTTCCCAGGTTTTACAGGCAGCAGTTCTGCATCCACATCCTTTCCTCCTCCGGGAAGAAAAGGAAGGAATAAACAACGGGGAACTCCGACATCCCATTCGAGGTGTTTGGTGGCAGGCACAGAATTCCTGAGGCAGCGGTGCTGGATCCTGGGAGAACTCACACGTAGTCGCTCAGCCTGTAGCCGCTGTGGGCCGCAGACGTCAGGGAAGGAGCGTGGTTGCCCTTGAAGGCGCTCGGTGGCCTGGAGGATGGAGGCTGGAAAGGCGCCTCGTTCCCAAGGCATGATGTGCACAGCAAGGCCCCACCCAGGATGGTCAAGGCCGAGGAGACAAATCCCAGATAAAGAGCCTGCCCTATCTCATACTTCATCCCCGCGGGCAGCGTGGGGTTGTAGAAACCCACCACGACGTCGCTGGTGCTCCACGCCACCGGCGCCAGGCAGAGCAGCCCGGCCGCCACGAAGCCGACCCCGCCGGAGCCGGCGATGGAGGCCTTGGCGGGGCTGCGCTCGGCACAGCGCGTGCACCTCATGCCCACCACGGCCACGCCGGCCGCCAGCGCGGCCAGCAGGCAGGAGATGACCATCATGGCCCGGGCGGCGCGAAGCTCGGCGGGCAGCGCCAGCTGGGAGCGGTGCGCTTGGCACTGGTAGACGCCGGTGCTGTGCCACACGCACTCCATCCACAGCCCCTTCACGTAGGCCACGGCCGTGATGATGTTGGCGCCCACGTGCGCCGAGCGCCACCAGTGCGGCAGGATGGTGGCAATTAACGTCCCAATTAAGCCCAGCAGGCCGAGGGAGAAGCCCAGCAGCTCCAAGGCCCAGCTCGCCATGGGAATGTTTGTCCCGCGCGGTTCTCTTAACCAGGCGCCTCCGCTTGGGTTCCCTTGGAAAACGCCAGCTTTCCTTGGAAGAGATGCGGCCGTTTCACCCCGACACCTCCTGCTCTCCTAATAAAAGGTAATTGAGGGAAAAAGGAGTTAATTATTACCCCGAACCATTGCCTCTCCAGCCAGTGAGGTGCATTTCAAGTGCAGCGAGAGGAAAAATTAGCATAGTTATCGCTGTTAATTGTATTTTTGTGGAAGTAATGGGAAAGCAAGCTTCCCTCTTCCCTTATATAAACAGCCTTGTGCTGCCCGCTGGGAAGAGAACTCAACACAATTTATGAAATGGAAAAAAAAATATTTGAAATGCAAATATTCCTCTTCCCAGCAGGCTCTTCAAAAAAACAAACATGATTTCCTCTCTAAAGGAGAGAATTAGGTAGTGTTAACACTTGGAATGGAGGAGATTTATAAAGTAGGGAACTGCAGGTTGCTTTACACGATGAAAACATTCCCAGAAGGTCATAGCAGGACTAGGAAAACAATAAGGGTGCAGTTGCTCAAAGTAGGAAGCAAAAAGCGTGATTTAAAACCTGTGGAAGGGAATAACAAATATTGGATTAAAGTCGCTTTCCTGACTGGCCAGTATTTCTTGAGGTTGCATTTCAAGGAAGTAACTCAAAGGGGAATAATTTTCATTAGGATTGGGGAGTTTCAGGTTGTGATTTCAGGTTGTGGGTGAAATGTGGAATCAGGCGAACATCCTGGAGCTTCTGAGGGACAACACCTTCACAGTTTGGTCGTGTCTAAATCCAAGCTGGAAAACAAGGAATGGCAACTCTTCCTTCTGTATAAATCCCAGACTAAGTGGCCTTTTCCAGTGGCTGCCTTGCCAGCTCTGTTATCCATCATGCGTGATGTGTGTGGGCAAAACCACGATATTTTAATATATAAAATAACCCTTGCGTCACGATCCGGCTTGGAACTCAGAAACAGGAACAAGTTTAGGCTCCAGCTCTGCCAAGCCCCATGCACGTGCTGAACTCCTGCTTGGAGGAGAAAGTGGAAGTGTTTGCTGGAGCTGGCCCGAACAGGAAAAGGGAGGAAAACCTCCTGGATCAACTCAGCAATGCCATCAGGACAGCAGAAGGATGCAGAGGGAGCAAAGTGAAAGCTGCTCCACATTGCCATTAGCTCAGACCTGGCTCTAACAAGTCTGGAGTGCTTGGGGTGACATCAGTGCCAGGCTTGGTCCCTGTTGTTGTGGCATTCAGTGATCTCTGCCTGACAGCAAAATCATGGAATGATGGCATGGTTTGGGTTGGAAGGGGCACTAAAGATCAGCCAGTTCCATGGCAGGGACACCTCCCACTGTCCCAGGCTGCTCCAGCCCCAGTGTCCAACCTGGCCCTGGGCACTGCCAGGGATCCAGGGGAATCTGGGAATTCCATCCCAGCCCCTGCCCACCCTGCCAGGGAACAATTCCCAATTCCCCATCCAGCCCTGCCCTCTGGCAGTGGGAGCCATTCCCTGTGTGCTGTCCCTCCATGCCCTGGAAATTGTCTCTCTCCATCTTGCAGCATGGTTTCTCTCTTCCCAAAACAACCCCTTGCATGTTGTGAAAAGAGAGGGGAAAATGGAAAAGCACAAGGATTTTGTGGCCTGGGCAGGACAACACCACAGGCTGAGGATTCTGTGCTTCTACACATTCCTTTTATTTGGAATGTGCCATGGGATGGGCAGGAATGGGATGTTGGATTTGCTGCCTGGGAAGGAAGAGCAAACCAAAGAGCAGCTTTCTTTAGTGCACCTGGTTTTAGGAAAGTTTTTCCTCCTGTTGCCAATTCCTGGCCTTTCAGGTGCTCTTCATGTAACACATAAATGAAAACACCTGAGTTTATGTGGCTGCTGAAGGAATTTACCTCATTTTCAGATTCCAAGAAAATCACAGGTTTTATATCAGCAATCATCATTCCAGGGGAAGTCAGGCTGCAGATGTCTCCCAGCTATCACAAATATGACAGGCCAGGAGTTAGGGACAAGCACAGCACAAAGGAACAAATTGTTACCTCCAGCACTACTGGAGATATTTTATTTCTGTCCCAGCCACGGGAAGTCCTCATGTGTGTTTGCCTTGCAGGTTATTTGGGTTTGATTCCCATATTAAGGAAAATTAAGCAGTCCTTTACCTTTTTATATTATTGTTTGTTTTCTGTGAGGTGCATCTGGATCTAAGTCTGTGACACATCTCAGGAAAATTATCTTGAGAATATCCAGGATCAAGGAGATGGACATGGTTTTGGGTCACAGCAGGACCACGAGAGACCTCAAGATATCTCACAAGACGTCAGCAACAGAGCTGGAAATGGAGCTTGGATCTCCTGTGTCCTTAATCTCAACACCACCTTCCTCATCCCTGTTTTTGCCTGGCCTGGGAATTTCCCACTCACAGAATTCAGAGAATCACAGAGTGACCATGTTGGAAGAGACCTTCAAGACCATCGAAGGTCAAGCACCTCAACCCAGCCCTGACACCCAGTGCCACATCCAGGCTTTGTTAAACCCACCCAGGGGTGGTGACTCCACCACCTCCCCGGGCAGCCACTCCAGAACTTTGTCACCATTTCTGTAAAAACTTTTCCCTGATATCCAACCTGTATTTCCCTGGGTGCAGCTCGAGGCTGTGACCTCTGGCTCTGTCAGCTCCTGGAGAAAGAGCCCAGCCCCAGCTGGGCACAGGCACCTTCCAGGAGCTGTGGGCAGTGACAAGGTCACCCCTGAGTTTCCTTTTTTCACTCCCTCATGATAAGCACCACCCAAGATTATCCTTTCCAATTCTTCATCCCACCCAGGACATCCACACCTTGCCCACCATCCCGAGGAGTGACCCAGCTCACTCTGGTGCATTTGCAAAGAGGCTCCCGAGGTCAGGCACGAGCCTTTGCAGCTGATCCTGGGGAGAACAGGACCTCAAAGGAAAATGTGATTTACACCACCAGTCTTGGGAAATGGACCCCCAATCTAATGGAGGTCAAACCACTCTGGGGCTCAGCAGCAGCTATTTTTAGATGTCATTAAGGTGTTATTTTTAAACATTAGCCATTAAAAGCTTTCTAATTTAAGCAGGCAGTGTTAATTAGCCCCGCTTGCTCGGCGTCATGTTTTCCATGTGCCTCCCTCAGCAGTTCCAGCTGCCCCTGGTGCTCAGTAACGCTTTCACTGCTGGGCACAGCCTTCCCCTCCTCCTGCCAAGTGGTGAAAGCAGCAGGAACTCAACACCTTTATCTCCAGGAACATCAGCAGCCAGGTGGAAATGTCTCACTTTACAGCTCAGCTGAGGAACATTCAGTGGGATCAGGTGAGTGGTGCCTTGGATGTTCCTTGTGGGCTGAGCCAGACAAATATTAAATCAAAAATCAGCTTTTCTTTTCCTGTGCGGGTTGTGTTTGTTGATTTTTCTTTAGAAAGTGAGCCAATTTTGCTTTCTCACTTGGGAGTCATCCTTTTCTAACAGGGACAGGATGAGAAGGAAAGGCCTCAAGCTGTGCCAGGGGAGGCTCAGGTTGGATGTCAGGAAAAAATTTCCCCATGGAAAGGGTGCTCAGGAAGCTTTGGAGTGCCCATCCCTGCAGGTGTCCCCTGGAGGTGGCACTGAGTGCTCTGGGCTGGGGACAAGGTGGGCATGGGGCCCAGCTGGGACTCCCTGGGCTGGGAGGGCTTTGCCAGCCCCAGGGATTCTGCGTTTAGAACGAGCTGCTCAGACATTGCCTTCAATTGAGTCTGGGAGAAACATGGGAACCAAAAAAAAGGCAGAGAAATAAAATAAAAGCTATGAGAGGGCTGTGAATGCCCAGGCAGCTGTGGGATGAAAGTTTATGGGGCTGAGCTGGGGGCAGAAGTGAGAGGGGAAGGGTGCCCTGAGCATGGAGATGATGGGGAGACACCCGCTGACTCCTGCAGCTCAGCCTGGATCCAGCACATGGCCTTGCCCTAAGACAAAGTGAAAAGTTAACAAGGTAGAAATCCATTTAGATTTTAGTAAAATGTGCCACTTTAAGCTTGCTAAATATGCTGTTTAGCCTGGTAACTGCAGGCCTAACAAAACAGAGAAAGAATGCAGATTTCCACGCTAAAAAGAAGAGATAAGAAAGACTCCTCAGACCTTAAAACAGACAAGGCAGAGTAACCCAAGAGTTCTTTCTGTACTTTCTAACAAAAACTAAGTACGTGTAACTAGCTATAAGTGTAATGTAAAATCAGCAAAATCAATATACATTAACCTATTGTAAAATTCTATACATTTAAAAATTAGTAAGGGTAATAAAAAGAGACAGAAAGTTCTCAAAGGTACACATATCCATCAAAAGGCAGTAAATCCCGACATGTGTCCACAGCACTGTCAATAAACATACCATTCCTACAAATCTTTATTAAAATTAGAGAGTTTAATTTTTCATCCATGTTTCAGCCCTTCCCCCTCCTCGTGTGCAGCGTGGCAGCCCAGATCCCGTTTCAGGGTTTGTGCTGGTGCATTTTTTCCTCCCTTAGATCTTTCCATGGGAGAGCTCCGGCCCCTCCACATGGGACAGCGACACCCCCGGGGCTGAGCCTGGGGTGGAGGGTCAGGAGAGGGGCTGAGCTGCCTGGAAAGCCACCAGCAGTTTGGGAATGAGAGGAGAGCCGAGGATGCAGACCCCCAGCAGGTTATGCCACTGGCAACACATCCAATTTCCTTTTGGTCTTTAACAAAGCAACGGTTGGAACGCTGGGAAGAAGTTTCTGGAATCACTGAGCAAGATTTTGCAACGAGCCAGTTTGGGGATCATAATTCCCTTCTGAGACCAGGCTGAAGGGGCAAAGGCAAAGCCCAAAACTCACAAAACCTCACAACAAAGGTGAATTAAATTGGGCTGGAAACCATTTTAAGCACTATTAAATGACATAAATAACATGAGAGTGGGGAGCAGGAGTGAGCCCAGGTGAGGCACAGATAATAAACAAGGCAGGGTTGCTCCCAACAGATACTGGCAGAGCATGAACATGAACCAGGTCATTTTTGGGGTTGGTGCAAGGAAACACAGCTGGGAAAAGGAGCAGGAGGGTTGGGTTTGGTTGGGTTGGGTTGGGTTGGGTTGGGTTGGGTTGGGTTTGGGTTGGTTTGGTTGGGTTGGGTTTGGTTTGGTTTGGTTGGGCTTGGTTTGGTTGGGTTGGGTTTGGTTTGGTTTGGTCTGGTTGGGTTTGGTTGGGTTTGGTTGGGTCTGGTTTGTTTGGTTTGGTTTGGTTTGGTTTGGTTTGGTTTGGTCTGGTTTGGTTTGGTTTGGTTTGGTCTGGTTTGGTCTGGTTTGGTTTGGTTTGGTTTGGTTTGGTTGGGCTTGGTTTGGTTGGGCTTGGTTTGGTTGGGTTTGGTTTGGTCTGGTTGGGTTTGGTTTGGTTTGGTCTGGTTTGGTCTGGTTTGGTCTGGTTTGGTTTGGTTTGGTTTGGTTTGGTTTGGTTTGGTTTGGTTTGGTTTGGTTTGGTTGGGTTTGGTTTGGTTGGGTTGGGTTTGGTTGGGTTTGGTTGGGTTTGGTTTGGTTTGGTTTGTTTGGTCTGGTTTGGTCTGGTTTGGTCTGGTTTGGTCTGGTTTGGCTCTCGGGGTGCATTTCTGTGCAGTGGAGCAGACTGGGCAGAAATCTGCCATGGGACATGTCAGACACTCCAAGGCTTGAGCCACTTAAAAACCGAGTGAGGAAAATCAGAAAATCACCCAGAACAATTTGGAGGGAAACTCTGGTGGAACTGGGCAAGCACAGAGGTCTCTGAATTACAGTAGGGGCTGGGAATTACAATAACTCAGATACAATTTTATATATATATATAATATTTTAAAAAATATAAATAGATAATAATTATGATATTATATATATTATATATAATAATTACGATATGAATAGAGGGTTATGTATTACACGAACTCAGATACAAATATATATAATATAAATATATAATCATTACAATATTATATATAATATATGATAATTAAAATATTATTAGAGGGCTATGAATTACAATAACTCAGATACAATCATCTATATAATATAATATAATATATATAATATGTAATAATTGCAATATTGATAGATGGCTATGAATTAAACTAACTAATATATATAATATACATATTGCAATATATAATTATAATATATATAATAATTACAATACGAATAGAGGGCTGTGAATAACAATCACTCAGATATAATAATGTATATAATATATATAAAATAGATAATAATTACAATATGAATGGAGGGCTGTGAATTACAGTAACTCATACAATAATATATATATTATATATATAATAGATAATTATTACAATATGAATGGAGGGCTGTGAATTGCAAAAATTCAGATACAATAATATATAATATATATATATAGTAGATAATAATTACAATATGAATGGAGAGCTGTGAATTACAGTAACTCAGCTACAATAATATATATTATATATAATAGATAATAATTACAATATGAATGGAGGACTGAATTAGAATGACTCAGATGACTGATAATGTAATGTAATGTAATGTAATGTAATGTAATATAATGTAATGTAATATAATGTAATATAATGTAATGTAATATAATGTAATATAATATAATATAATATAATATAATATAATATAATATAATATAATATAA
Source organism: Lonchura striata (assembly GCF_050655825.1). Taxonomy (NCBI): domain Eukaryota; kingdom Metazoa; phylum Chordata; class Aves; order Passeriformes; family Estrildidae; genus Lonchura; species Lonchura striata. The sequence goes on along the minus strand of NC_140703.1, from coordinate 116,761,521 downwards.
TATAATATAATATAATATAATATAATATAATATAATATAATATAATATATAAATGGAGGGCTGTGAATTACAAAAATTCAGATACAATAATACATATAATATATATAATAGATAATATTTACAATATGAATGGAGGGCTGTGAATTACAAAAATTCAGATACAATAATATATATAATATATATAATATATATAATTAATATATATAATATATATAATATATGTAATATATGTTATATATATAATATATATTATATATTATATATATTATATATATTATATATATTATATATATTATATATATTATATATATTATATATATAATATATAATAGGTAATGTTTACAGTATGAATGGAGGGCTGTGAATTACAAAAATTCAGATACAATACTATATATAATATATATATCGAAGATACAATACTATATATAATATATATATAGAATAGATAATAATTGCAATATGAATGGAGGGCTGTGCGTGACAATAACCCAGACACAGTGGGCACCCACGGAACGGGGGCACGGAGCTCCCAGCTCTGCCGCCCAAGCTGCTGGAACCTGTGCCCGTCCCTGCGTCCGCCGAGGTGTGGGGGTGATTGACGGGAGCCCAGAGCAGAGCTCCTGACGCGGGGCTCCCCCAGCTCCATCACCCCCGGGTAACAAACACCCCGAGATCCCCTCCTGGGGCTCTCTGCAAGTATTTGCCAGCGGGCAGGAATCCTCCGGGGCGCCGAGCCCCCCGCCCCGGGTTCTGCGTCACTGCAGCCCCAAGGCTTTGAGCAGATGTCGGTGCCCCCCTTCCCCTCTAATCTGGGGGGCTGATAAAAGCCCAGCCTCCGCAGAGCCTGGCCCTGGCTGCACAGATCATGTTCCACAAGTGGATATGCTTGTTTCCAGACTTTCTGAGCTCGCTTTGGCCTCTCTTCTTCGGGAACGAAAACGGTCCCGCCACACAGAAAAATTCTATTTTGCGCCTCACGTCTATTTTAATTTTGGACAGAGATTTGTTTAAACATTGAGATAAACTCTTGTCTTTTCCCTGTGCATCAACATATAAAGAAATGCTACATGAGGTTCAGAGCAATGCTCTTATGAAAAAATGCTACGTGACGTTTAGAGCAATGGCATAAAAGACTGCTACGTGACGTTTAGAGCAATGGCTCTGTAGTCTCACTGTAAAGCATCAGGGATTTGAGCACCCATGAATTCACCCTCAGCTGGAGTTATTTTCATGGAGGAAAAAAAGGCAAAGTTATCAAAAAATATCACCCAGTGTTTGGTCAGTGGAGCCTGTTGGATTATGCCTTTTTTGACTTAGAGATGGGGCAACTGAGAGGCATTTAAACAACTTTTATTCTGTTTTTAATCTTATGAGAAGGGTGAGACAACACAGAATTACAATCAGAAGCCAATTATTTCCTAATTACAATACACTGTAAGTGTTTCTTGGCCTATCAGCTTTAGCCACACCATGCTGTAAATGCCTTCAAGCCAATTATCTAAAATTACCCCTTGTGGGTCCCACTGCAATGCATATATCTATAATATCTAATCTCATTTACAAAACCATCCTTTAAAACTTATTTCTAGTTCCATTTCTCTCTCAACAATGTCCTATTCCATGGCATTTCTAAGTCAGCATTTCTTATCTCAGAGTTTACACACAGATGCACTGGGTGAGCCTTCTACCGAGCTTTAAGAATTTTCTATAAATCCATTTCCCACAGAACCAATCACCTGGTTTGAATAGCACCGAGCATTTCAGCACCTTCTCTCATCAGCCACTGAATTTTTTGTCGTGTTTGGTACCCCCTGGAAATGGAATTTGGCATCTCTGATCTGCCCAAGCCTCCCAGGAGCTTTGGGAATGATTCCTTTCCCTGATTACCAGCCAGTACTCCAGACCAGATGAGGGATGGGCTCTAAAGGAAATAAATGTTGATTTATCGTCTTCATTCACAGGATTCCATTGTGTTTGTATGTTTGCAGACAGATCCAAATTAAGATTATCCAGACAGGTATTGATAACTCTTCCAAAGACATGGAGAAAAAAGCCATTTTCTGGGGGGTGTTGACTCCTCTAGCAGAGTCTCACAGGCAAACAAACCCCTCCAGGACTCAGTAAACCAATTAATTATTTTATTATCATTATTTTATTCCAGTAAGCCAAGTCCAGTCACTTTCTGATAAGAAATTAAGGGGTTTGGTGTGTATTTTAATACTATAAATAAAGGGCAGAACTAAATTGTCCCATTGCATGCAGAATATAGTTTATAAATGTAGATCTAATAAGTTATAATATCCTCCTCTCTATTATCCCATGGTGATGTTTATTATCATTCACAACTAATAACCTTGGCTTCCTTCAGCAAAAATATGAGCTGCAAGAACTTTTGTTCACATGCCAACCAAAAAGCTAAATGTGAATATCCCTTCCTCTGACCACATCAATAATTTTATAACCACAGTCAGATCGTTTTGCTCTTTCACTCTTTTTTTTTTTCCACACCAAAGATTTCATGGGAGGACTGAGAGACTGAGTTCAAGATGTGACAGATGATCCACCCAGCCACCCCAAAAAGCAGGTGGCAGCCCTTGAGGGGGCTGGCAATTAATGCCATATGTGACATAAAACTCTCCCTAAATGTACTTTCCTCAGCCACTGGTCATCTGTGGGACTGAGGGGACAAAACTCTAAAATCTGGGAAGTAAAATTAAATGGAACCATAATGTGGACCTGATCCTGTTTTCTTTGTTGCCTTTTGTTTTTCCAGTTCTAGTGACTTTTACAAAAATTCAGGGTCAAGATGAAACTTCCAGTTTGCTCTTCTAAAGAAAAACCTCAAATAACACACCACAAAAAGCTGCATCGTTTCATGATGGAAACAAAACATTTGGTATCTTTTGAGGAGTATTTCAAAGAGAGAGAATTTTAATTCCAGCAGAGATGATGTGGGACTGGTCCCAAGCAGGAATAAACCATGAAATGAAGGGCAGCACCCACAGCTAAGACAACCCCAAAAAGCTTCCCTGGCTTATGATGGTATTCTTGGCTTCCCAGCCAAGAAGACCCCAAAAATATTCCTTTTCCAGGAGGAAATTTGGGAAAATAATGAGGTGGTGCAAGTCCAATTCTAAACCCAAGGAGGTTCCCACCCAGGGAAGGTGCTGGAGGGATGTGAGGAGGGGTTGGGGCTCTGCTGCACATCTGGCAGAGAGAGCAGCAGCTGCACTGCCCTGATCCGTGGAGAGGGGGTGGGAGTAGGTGTAGGATCAGGCTTGGTTACAAAGTGCCTTTCAAACATCTCTTCATTTCCTAATCTCCTCTTTCAAAAAGCAAAGAGGGCTGGGAATGAAGAGAAGAATTTCGCTGTGAGCCAGGCAGGCCTTGCTTCCCCTCAGATCTGCCCACCCTCGTCCACATCCAAGCAGGGAGCTCTTCTTACCAGACAATTGTTTGTTTTTTTTTTCCCTGAAAATATTTGTGATAGGGCCTGGGAAGTTAAAACAGCAGAATTTACAATGCCAGGGTGTGGAACCTCACTCACCTATCTGGTGAACATGAGCACGCCCCAGAGCTCTGATCCTTCAACATTAATTAATCAAGCTGTGAGAGATTAATCAAATAAAATTAATTTAAAAAGTAAAATGAGTCCATACTTAAGGGCTTAGCTTAGCTGAGGTCCAGCAGATGATAGGAAGGACATCACATCACTTTGCATTGCCAGTGTGGAGGCTGAAAGGGATTCCTGGCATTTCTGAGGGAATTGGTGCAGAATTTGAGGTTGCTGAAGGTAAAACTGGAGCTGGGAAGGACTCACAGAGAAATACTAAAATTACTGGGGCAGAATTCCTTGGCAGAGCCACCTGCAGCCCAGGGAAGGGGCACAGCAGCCACGGTCTGCACGAGAGTAACAGCTCAGAGGTCTGGAGAAAGAGCAGGAACAAAAGGATAAGACTGATGCAGGCAGAAAAAGCAGTAAAATGAGAATCAATGAAAGAGACAGCAGTAAAACATGCATCTGTTATTTAATCCTGGGTAAAGACCCAGATTAGTGACATCAGATTCTGCTGTTTGTTTGGAGTTCCCTCTGGAGCCGTGGCTCCCAGGGCTGAGGCAGCTGGGATGGAGCCCATGGATCCAGCCCAAGGATTTATCCCAGACATGGCTGTTCCTGTGCAGCACAGGCATCGGGCAGAACGACATTCAGGATGGAAAAATTGGCTTTCCAGCCCTTGTGCTCATAAAAATAAAGCTGGCATGAACTGGCAGGGTGAGGCAATTCAGAAGTTTCATAAATTGTCACATCATTTCGCAGTCACTCGGTGCTTAGCTGGGCCTTGAAGGTCATGAAGACTAAACATGGACATTGTGTCTGTTTTTTCTGTTGGTTTTTATCCCAGATGCCATGTCATTGCCCCACAAAGGCTGAGGCTGGTTGACAGAGTCCCAGAATGATTAAGGTTGGAAAAAAACCCAGGATTATGGAGTCCAAGCTTGTCCCCAGCCCAGAGCACTCAGTGCCACCTCCAGGGACACCTGCAGGGATGGGCACTGCAAAGCTCCCTGGGCAGCCCCTGCCAGGGCCTGAGCACCCTTTCCATGGGGAAATTCCTGCTGGATTTACACACAGCTGTGTGAGCTGCACAAACTGCACTGCTCCTGAATAGATGGGATTGGTGGCACCTCTGGCACCCAGGTTTGGCAAACCCCAGGAGCTCAGCTGGCAGGGCTGCTCCAAACGCATTTCTGGAAGGGGCTTGGCAGCCCCAGACTGGCCAAACATCCCCATTGTCCTCTGCCACCTCTGAGAAGAGTTCTGGACTGGCTGGTGTTGGTGTGAGCAGAGAGCAGCTCCCCCAGAATCCTTCTGATGGAAGGGATGGGATCAAACATGACCCAAAGATCTTCTCCTTTAGGTGTTTGCTTAACTTTGGTGATGCTCATGGGTACCCCTGGAAGTGTCCAAGGCCAGGCTGGACAGGGCTTGAAGCAATTTGGTTTAATGAGTGGCATCTCTGCCTGTGGCTTTTCTATATTTCACATTCTGTGCTGCTTTAGTGGATGGGTCTGGGCTTCACATGATGGGATGCTGAGCTCTGTGCACAGAGCAGAGACAAAACAATTCCTGCTCCAGCTGGGCACCAAGGACAAATGATCCAAACCTCAGGCCAGGAGCACAAACAGCGTGGGCTGGAGAGAGAAAAACAAGCAGGGTGGGACTGATGGGCTGGAGCTGGAATGGGACAATGAACTCCAAGGTGCCAATGGAGCAGAACTGATCCCAGGGAGAGCCCCGGGAGCGCTCGTGCATTTTGGGACCATTTTGGGTCATTTGGGTGCAGCCCTGGCTGGGCTCTGGTGCTGCCCAAGGTGGATCCATGGAGGAGATCCTTGAATAAATCCCTTTAATAAATAATAAATATTTATTATTAAATAAATAAATATTAATAAAATATTCTTTAGCTCTGCCCTGCCTCTGCTCCAGCTCAGCCTTCCCAAGGCATCGGCTGGGGGTTGAAGTGAGATGATCTTTAAGGCCCCTTCCAACCCAAACCATTCTGGAATTTTTGATTTTACACAAAGTTTTAGGTCCTGCCACTTGTACACCTTCACGGGAGACATTTTATTCCCAGGCTGACAGAGTTCCATGACCAAACCAGCCTAAAGCTGACTGACACAGAGCTCAGGATGCTCGTAGCTTCCTGCACCCAACCTGGGAACCTCAAATAAAAATCCCTGGAAGCACCAAAATGTCATTTTTCCTTGGAGCTGAGCTGTTGTTGGACTCCTCACCGCCACACTTTTACCTGTATTTGCTCCCTTAGCTGTGCCTTTGGCCATGTGTGAAACTCTCCCCACATTTTTGATATTTTCATTTGTTTTTCAGAATGACATCAGCAGAACCAGCGCTGTCGGCCACAAACTCATTCATCTTTCCTGTGGCTCTCAGAGAGTGCCATAATTATTTAGCTTCTTAAAACCTTCACACTCTTACCGCTCTCATAAAGTAGTTATTCAGCTCTTGATATTTTCTCCCCAGCTGTGATGATTTAATCTGGCCTGGGGTTTGAAAGGCTCAGCCAGGAAAATCCCAGAGCGCAGTACAGCTCATTTATAAGGCTCAGCATTTCTGCAGTACCCAGCCCGAGCTGGGCTCTCCATCTGCCTTATCTAAACACTGCCATCACACTGCATTTAGGCTTTCATGGGAAGTTAAACCACCACACAGAGCTGCTCCATCTGGCCTGGAAATCTCATCCTGTATTTGAAACATTTTGTGGCACAGCTCGCTATTAATTCAGGTAGAGCGTGTTTGTATGGGGAGGTTTCGTTCACCTGCCAGCAAGGGGGAAGCACTGTGGTCTCTTCACCACAGTTCTTTGAAAAAAAAAAACCCAAAAGATTAGTTCAGTTCCCTAACTATATAAATCACAGCTTTTTATAAGCATCACAAAGTTATTCTGAGGTGATTATAACACAGGTGAAATTCCCTTTCTTTCCCGGTGATGACTAAAACCCCAAAATTAACTTAGCTATGCAGCAGTGCCATTTTATTTCAGAACCAAGCCCCCTCTGAATTCCACAGCCAGGAAATTCTCATGATTAAGATGCCTCTTCGAGGCAATAAATAACCAATATAGTTTATGCTGCATATTAATGGTCAACAAGAAGACTTTTAAAGTTCAAATTTCACACAGAAATTGCAAGTACAAACTCCTCTCACTACATATATTTGCTGTTGCTGAGCTAACATTGAAAGACACGTACTAACTTTTTAAATTTCCTGACTTTTATGATTGCTCAATTTTGCAACCTGAACATTATTTTGAAAGTAGGATTGTGTAAAATTTTCCCCAAGGGACTCAGAGAGCTCTGTGCTTTTGAAACGTGGCCTTGCTGCAGCTAATTTCCCTCGTTTTGTTGGAGGGTGGGTTGTTTTTTTCCAACCTTGCAGACAGGAGCAAAATTGCAGGACCTCAAAAATAATCCAGTTTTTTGTTTTTTGTTTTTTTTTTTTTTCTGGTACCCTGGTGCCTTAATTTTGTGCATTTGCTGAGTTTTCATTCTGCAGTGCAGGTGCACATCTGCTATGGATCACAGCCCTGTCCAGGAAAACACTTGACATCCCCAGAACCACTCACAGGCCTGAGGTGAAGCTCTTGCTTAAAGGCTGTCCTGGATGGGGGAATATCTTCAGAGATATTTCAGACTGAAAGGAAACTGAATTTCATTTTCCTATTGATGCACGTGGGGTTTAAACAGATGACAAATTACAGGTAATGGCTGCTGTGTGCATGTTCCCTGAGCAGGAGTGGGAAATGGATCCTTTCTGTCTGTATGGAATTATAAAGCAACACTGTAAGAGGGAGAAAATGTGTTCATCTGGAAAAATCACAGGTTGTTCTCAGCGTGGTTGGCATTGCAAGGTGAGAACTGGGTTCTGGGCCCACCACTGCCTGGTTTGCTGGGGGTTATCTTCCACTAAATGGAATTTTTAGGTGTAAATTCACCCCTTGTGAGGGGCCTTAGCAGAGCCACACAATATTTAAAAGCCCTCAAAAGAGAATTATTCAGTGTCTGGATGTTAATGCTGGCTCTCCACAATGAGGTGGCTTTTGGAAATGTGAATTTTTGACAGCGAAGGAAGGACAACATCCCTCAGCCCAACACGGAGCAGTGCCAGGCACCTGCATCTCACCCAGTCCTCTCCCTCTGGCAGCAAGAATCCCATAAATCCCACAAATCCCACTCTACACCTGTCTGGGCTGATCTGGTTTTATTATTAACCTTAAATAACACTCAGAGCAGACATGTTCACCACAGGAACTCACCCCTATGTGCAGGACCAAGGGTTGCAATAGAAAACCAAAATCTTCTTAAACAACATGCAAATCACTTCTGCTACAAAAACCACAAAACCTGGTGGAAGCAAAGCTTTTCCAGAGGACTCAGTGTCACACAGAAGAAAATTATTCACACTGCTGGTTTGCAAAAGTCTGTACAAGGATGGGGAGTTCAATTTGGGAAGTGCTGGGAGTGCAGGTTCTTTTCCTTTGAATACCCCTTAATGTCTTCCCTTTCTTCCTTTATTTTCAGAGGAAAACACCCAGCAGCGTTCTTTTTTTGTCCACAAAATGAAGGTTTTGTTTCCAGTGCCTTTCTCCCAGCAAGTTTTCCTATGGCAGAGGAAGAATTTGCAGTGTCAGCTCTTACAGGGACTCAATGATTTGACCATTACAGCATCACTGCCTTATTAATTTTATTATTCCTCATCTCTCACTCCTATTTCCATGGTGTAAATACACTTTCCAAAGGCAGTCACATCTTCCAAGGAGTTTATCAGTGCCCATCCAGAGATGGAAAAAGGTGTTTGTAGCTCTGACTGAGCCTAGCACAGGAATTACCCCTCCAGTCTTTCCTTGGAGCTGCGATTCCCGGTGATGAAAGCTCCAGACCTGCTGGCTCCAAGGAGTTACTTTTTACTGGATCAACTTTTCACATGTCATAAAAAGCGGAGCCACACGAGAAATTGAAGTTATCTGTGTAGCCCCAGGTCTCAGGGAGCAAAAGACTTCTAAAGCAAGTGATGTGATTAGGAGAAATAAGGAAATGAAATCATTTAATGGGAATGTGCTGTGCAGAGAAAGAATCAATAAATAGTTCCCAGGAGTTATCAAGGGCCATTTAGTGCTTTTTTTTGGATCTAAACTCTCTAATCCCTGCCCATTCTGGTTTATTTGTCCTGCATTCTACCACGTATCACCGGGCTGTGATGCTTCCTGAAGATCCCAGCTCAGCCCTGGGATGGAGGTGCTGTGGAAAGGTCGAGTTTTCCTTGAATCCCATCTCGGATTCTCCCTGAGAACTCTCTGTCTCTTCACAAGTGCTTTAAAGGCTCATTAAGGATATGGATAGAAGCCTGTTTCCACGCCCACTGAGTTGCCTTCCTCTTCCTGTGGATTAATACCTGCTATGGAATAATCATCCTTGCCCAGTAGCAGCGAGTCCATCTGGATGCTGATAGACAAAGCAGTGCCTGGCTGCTGAATCGCTTAAAAAAGCAGCTCTTGCCAAAAAGAAAGGAGGTAATAAAAGCCTACAGGCCTCCCGTGACATCTCTGTGACCTTGCTGTAACTTCAGAGTCTGTCCCTGGATGTTTTCTGAGCTGCCTACCTGGGGTTCTTTGAATGACACAAAAGGGATGAATAAACAAGGATTGGAAAGTGTCAGGCCTGAATTCAGCAGCCACTGATGTTACCCTTCCCTTGGCAGGCCCTGGGCCAGGGTTTTCATTCTGGGTGGTGCCACGTTATTCTCTTGTCACTGCTGACAACAAGAAACTTCACTAGGGTGAATGCTGATCAAAAACTCAGAGTGGAACAAATTACAGACAGAATCTGGGCCAGCACATGCTTTTTATGCAAGGTTGTGTTAAGCATAAAAATATTTGTTTGGTGGTGTCCACCCTAGCTGAGGAAGGTGTGCCAGCCACCACTGGGGCAGATTAATTTATGTCCCTAGACCCTTGTCACATACCTTGATTTTTGACCCTGTATTCAGTCAGGAGCATGGCTCTGCCCACTGATATTTATTATTGCTAAAAGAACTCAAAAATGCTTCCCTGAGGGCACGAGTCCTGCTTGCTCTGCTGGAGGCTGAGCCAGGGTGTGCAAAGCTCCAGGAAGGCTTCAGGCTTTGCCCTGTTCTCCTGAAGATTTAAAGGCATTATCTGTGGAAGGCACAAAGTTTTACCCAATAACACAAAAAATTCACTTTTAATCAGCCTGGATTCTGAAGTCAGGATATCCCTACACCCAGTAATTCTGTGTGCCATGGGATCTCACCAAAACCTGAGCCTGAACACCTCTGATTTGGGAGATCTGTGTTATGGTTTAGACTGAGTTGATAGCTGGAGTTAAATCTCCACACACTGAAGTCTTTTGGTGTGAGTTTTTCTCATTCTCTGACTCAAAAAAAAAAATCTGTTTTACTTACTAATGTAAAAACTGTGTTGGGTTAGATCAACACCATGTCCCAGCACTGCCAATAGCTGTGGTTTAGGAAATAAATAAAAATAGGAAGAGGATGTAGCATGGCTTTTGCAGAATATTTTATCCCTACAAGTTGATCATCACTGATTTCTTGACCCTAAAGTGTTACATTAATGATTCACTTTAATGAGTTTTTCTTTCATTGTTCTGTCCAATTATTTTTGTGAACCCATGAAGGAGTTTGATGTCAATTGTCCCTTGACAAAAGGGACAAAACTCTTTGTTTTCTTAATATTTTGAACTTTTTCCATCCCACTTTTGTTGTATAGTCCTTTCTTTCTGTATTAGAACCATAGAATAGTTTGGGTTGGAAGGGACCTCAAAGATCATCTCATTCCCAACCCCTGCCATGGTCAGGGACATCTTCCACCAATCCAGGCTATCATTCCCAATTTAATATCTCTGTGCTGCTTTTGGAACACAGGTGCCACTGGGAGGACAATCCAGACCCATGGAATTCAAATTTATTTTATATCAGGAGATAGAAACCAGTTTGGCTTTTCATATGGAAGCTCCATTTCCACCTCTTTCCCCCCCTTTTTTCCACCATTTTCAACCTGCAGTTCTCAGCATAATAAAAGGTAACAAGCACGAGTTCTTGGCAGATGGAGGGAAGTTATTTAATGCCTGTGGAGAATCTGTCCCCACATGTTTAATAAATGCTTTCTTTCAATAAATGTATACTCAGCTTTAAGGAACATGGAAAACTACAGGGTTTTTTTGCATCAAGTGCCAAGATAATAATAATCTGGCAAGTGACTGCTTACTCCAAGTAGTAAAAGGCCAGGGAAGCCAAGACTCTCTGTTACCACTATTTTAATCATTATTTGCTGGTGACCACCAGTCTTCAGTGAAAATTTCAGGTGCCTCTGGTATTTTTCAATTTTTGCTGAGTGCCAGGTGACTCAGGGCCCAGCTCTGCTGCTCTTTCTCACAGAGTTTTATCTGATTGAAAATTAGCCTCCAAAGACTCGAGCTGAAGCAGAAAAAACACTCGTGCTGAGGAACAGCAGCAGAATCTGATCCCATGTTTCTGGTCTCTAAATGGTTTTTTAGTAGCTGGCACCAAAGCTTTACATTCATCTTTAAATACTGGAGGTCTGGGGTTATTATAAAACCTTGGAGGTTCTGTTTTTTGGGTTTTTTTAAAAGATAAAAATATGTTATTTCTATTAGATTCTGTTTGTAAAAATTACATATTGTTAGGCTGAATAGCGCAACCCCCAAAACTAAAAGTAAATGACATATTCAGACTTCTGGAATTGTGTAAGTTCCACTGAGAAAATAACCCTGAAACCTCACCAGCCACATCTGTGTATATCACTGCTCAATTATTACCCTTTTACTAGACTGCAGGTTATTTTGCCTTACACCCAATGGTCCAGGGGAAAAAGAAAAAAAGCAGCCCTTATTGACAATCATGGGGAAAAAGTTAAATCAGTAAAATGAAAAATTATCTGACAATAATTACAGTTGTAAGGCTTGCTCCTGGGCACACCATGAAAGCAAAATGAACTTCAAACCTCTGTTATTGCACTGCTCCATTTCAGCAGTACAGAAATCCACTTTGGGCCTGGGAGTGCCAGATGCTGAAATCATTTTTTGGGGGAAAAAGTAGACTAAAAAAAAAAAAAACAGACTAAAAAGAAATAGACTAAAAAAATAGACTAAGAGTATTCTAAAAGCAAAGTCTGAACAAGGACGGTGCCCGAGTGGATTTGTGTTACTGTGGAGCTCAGCCCAAAGACGGTCACCCACAAAGTGGGTGTTGTAAGTGTGTTGTACTTGCTGCTGACAGGGAGAAATGGGGGTACAGAGATGAAAAAATCATGGAATATTCTGATTTGGGAGGGATCCCATCCAATCCTGCCCCTGCCCTGCCCAGACCCCCCACCAACCCCAGCCTGGGCATCCCTGGCAGCGCTGCCCAAAGGCTCCTGGAGTTCTGGCAGCCTCGGGGCCGTGCCCATTCCCTGGGCAGTGCCAGCACCTCTGGGGAAGAACCTTTCCCTAAAATCCACCCTAAATCCCTCCAGCCACTCCCTGTGTGCTGTCCCTGTGGCAGAGCAGAGCTCGGAGCTGTCCCTCTGAGGAGCTGCAGCCCCTGAGGAATTTCCCCTCAGTCACCTCCAGCTGGACATTCCAAGGTCCCTCATCCGCTCCTCTTCCCTTCCAAACCCTTCCCCATCCTCCTGTCCCTCCTTTGGATGCTCCATAATAATTTTATCCCTTTCTTGTATTTGGTCACCCACAAGACTTAGGAGGAGAGCTTGGAACCGATTCCCACATTTCCCATTTCCTGAGGAGGAAACTTCTCCAGACAGAGCTGAGATCCCTTCAGAGGGCACAAATTTAAGCCCAAATCTTCCTGGCCCCACCCCAGCAGCAATTCTTCAGGACAAGCTCCACGATGTGGTCTCAAATGTCATCCCAGAGAGGAAATAAGAGGCAAGCAAAGCTTTGTGCTGTGGCAGTGGCTGCATCTTCCTCTGTCTGGGAAGCCTCCCAAAAGAGAATTACAGTAATTTGAAAATGAGGCCAAGAGAGCAAGCACTGCTCTTGAAGGATAATTGCAAAGTAAATAAGGGCACACACAACATTTGCAAATTTTACAGACATTTAAAAAAAGGGAAAATGAAACCACTCTTTGGACCCACAAGTCCTTTCCAGCAAGAGCTCAGAATCAAAAAGAGCCAGGATAATCTTATTAAAACACTTCTAATGGCATTCTCTTCTGATACACACGACACAAACATGTATTAATCACCTACACATTTGCATTTGCTCTGCATTACCTGGCTTTTCAAGGCTGCTGAGCCCAGAAAAGGGTTTCAAAGCCAGGGACCTCATAAAATGGGAAAGCTGGACAGGACAGAACGCACATCCAACCAATATGGTTAATTAAACGTTCTCTGTTTATTACTGAGAAGATGGAACTTTATATATGCTTCTCTATAGTTTACAGTTTACAAAGGCACACTCATTGGCAAGCTAACATTGTTTGTCTTTGTCTTAAGGTGGACTAAACCTCACATTATAAACCTATACTCCTTCACACCCAGACAGCCCAGTGCTTCCCATCACACCTTAACAGAATTTCTAACTGTGCCACAAGCTCTTAATTTCTAACTGTGCCACAAACTCTTAATTTCTGTGCCACAAACTCTTAATTTCTAACTGTGTCACAAACTCTTAATTTCTAACTGTGCCACAAACTCTTAATGTCTAACTGTGCCACAAACTCTTAATTTCTAACTGTGTCCCAGGCTTGGAGGCCTCACAAGGCCCAGATCTGAGGTCTGGACTGGAGTGGCTCAAATCTCATTCCAGACATAAATCTTCCCTCTCTCTCTCAGAAATGCTGCAACAGGTTCCATTTCAGTCTGCAGCACAGGAGCTTGGCTGCAGGATATCCATGAGCTGATAAAATGTTCCATGTTCAGCACAGCCTGAGTGAAAAGCCCCACTGAGTTCTCTGAAATTCCAGATTTCAACCCTGCCCTGCAGGGACCCTCAGCTGAGTGGTGACTGCTTCCTTGTGTCAAAAGGGGTGTGAGGCTCCTGTCACAGAGCACAATCTGGGATAAACAACACAAAAAGCTGCTGAAATGGGCTGCCTTGTCAAGGATCCGTGACAGGAATCCTGCAGAGGATCTGAACATGCTGGATCCATGGGATGAGGCCACCACAACCCCGGAGCTCCAGGCTGGGCAGAGGGGCTGGAGAGCTGGAAAAGGCCCTGGGGGTGCTGTGCCAGGGGCTGGACACGAGCCCAGGGGTGCCCAGGGGGGCAAGAGGCCGCTGGCAGCTGGGCTGGATGAGGAATTGTGTGTCCAGCAGGAGCAGGGCAGGGATTGTCCCTCTGGGCTGGCTCGGAGAGGCCCCTCCAGGGCTGTGCCCAGTTCTGGTCCTGCAGGAGAGACCTGGAGGGGCTGGAGCGTGTCCAGGGCAGGGAACGGAGCTGGGAAGGGGCTGGAGAGTCCCTGAGGGAGCTGGGAAGGGAATGGAGAGGGAATGGAGAGTTCCTGAGGGAGCTGGGAAGGGGCTGGAGAGTTCCTGAGGGAGCTGGGAAGGGAATGGAGAGTTCCTGAGGGAGCTGGGAAGGGAATGGAGAGTTCCTGAGGGAGCTGGGAAGGGGCTGGAGAATTCCTGAGGGAGCTGGGAAGGGAATGGAGAGTTCCTGAGGGAGCTGGGAAGGGGCTGGAGAATTCCTGAGGGAGCTGGGAAGGGAATGGAGAGTTCCTGAGGGAGCTGGGAAGGGAATGGAGAGTTCCTGAGGGAGCTGGGAAGGGAATGGAGAGTTCCTGAGTGAGCTGGGAAGGGGCTGGAGAGTTCCTGAGGGAGCTGGGAAGGGAATGGAGAGTTCCTGAGGGAGCTGGGAAGGGGCTGGAGAATTCCTGAGGGAGCTGGGAAGGGAATGGAGAGTTCCTGAGGGAGCCGGGAAGGGGCTGGAGAGTTCCTGAGGGAGCTGGGAAGGGAATGGAGAGTTCCTGAGGGAGCTGGGAAGGGGCTGGAAAACTCCTGAGGGAGCTGGGAAGGGGCTGGAGAGTTCCTGAGGGAGCTGGGAAGGGAATGGAGAGTTCCTGAGGGAGCTGGGGAGGGGCTGAGCCTGGAGAAAGGAGGCTCAGGGGTGTAGCAATAAAAGGGAGAAGCCAGCAGCTCTGCAGGAGCTGTGGTTTCATCTCTGGTGTCAGGATTTGCCCTCCTGCAGCTCAGGTGGGTGTGGGCCTCAGGATGTCACTGCTCTCTGTGCTTCAGGAAACCAAAATAACAACAGGAAAACCTAATTTCACCTCAAACTAGCCAGGAAATTGTGCCACTCATGTTTGGATGTGGAATTTTGTTGAGCAAATGAGGCTTTCATCACCTTCAAGCTCAACTATTGCAAGGAATATATTCTCAAGGTGGAGTCAGCCAGAAAAGGGCACTCAGAACCCATGGCTGGTTCAGATTTGTCTCCTGAGTCAGACATGCCAAAAAAAGCACTTCACACCAGTGCCCTGAGCTCCTGGTCCAGTTAAAGGTTCAGCAACCTTGTCTTTCATCTGTAAAATCTCAAAGTGACCCAAGTGTGGCTCACAGAACTTTCTGCCTTCCTGCTCTGTAAGGAAGAGGGATCAGTAAGGGCAGCAGTCACCATTTTCCAAAACATCAATAGGGAAAGAATTATGAGGAAAAAATTGTTCCCTGTGAGGGTGGGGAGGCCCAGAGAAGCTGTGGCTGCCTCTGGATCCCTGGAAGTGTCCAGGGCCAGGCTGGAAGGAGCTTGGAACAACCTGGGACAGTGGGAGGTGTCCCTGCCATGGCAGGGGTGGCACTGGTTGAGCTTTAAGGTCCTTTCTAACCTAAACCATTCTGGGATTCCATGATTTAGGAGCCTTTATCTTTGTACTTTGCAGTGGCTTCATCTTCTACCACTCTTGGATATTTGTGGAAGTTTTATCCGTGTGAGGAATCTGGAATTTTGAAGATCTCATGTGCAGGGAAGAGGGGTTCCCAACAGCTGAGGCCAGCTTCAGAAAGGAACGTGTTTGAATGTAAAATAAAGATTTAGGGTCCCACCTCCCCATGATGTTCCTGGCATCAGAAAGCAGGTGGTAGGCACATTTCCTGAGAACAGATAAAATAATCTCCCCTGTCCTCCTAGGGCTCAGGGAAGGTGACAGGTTGGTGATTAGAGTCTCCCTGGAGCTGCCACTGTGGGAGGTTCAGGAGTTTACTTGGCTTCTGTGCTTGATGCTGAATTAAAAATCCCACAAAATGGTCTTTGTGTGTGGAAGTATCCCAAAGGACAGGAGATAACATTTTCCAAACCAGCGAAGTACTGGAGGAGCGACATCATTTCCAGAATAGTTCCTACCACAGGATTCAGCAGAAATATCCACAGAGTGCCCCTGACTGTATATTTAAACTACAATTACTCCATAAAAAGCTCACAAAAAATTCTATTACTTTCCTTAAATTCAAGCTTTTCCTTTTCAGTGATCTGGGGATTTGAGAAAAGAAGCTGTTGGTACAATGACCCATGACTCCTTGTCTTGAGAAGAAGCGAGGGAAAGAAAATAAATCTCATTACAGATGAGGATTGTGGAACTCAGACATGAAGCAGGGATAAAGAATAATAAAAAACACTGTATGGGAGGGAAAAGGGAATGTGACAGGAGATCCACAGCCCTTGCCACACGGGAAGAGGAGACAATTCCTGGGGCAGAAAGGCAGGGAAAGGACAGGGGATGGAGGGCAAGAGCTTGAGATGTGTGAAACACATTTGGCCTGCAGTGATGTTCTCCCTTTCCTCTGGTTCCTCGTCGTAGCTGTTCCCCATGACTCACACATCTCGTTTTGCCTCTCTCTCAGGGCTCTTTCCTCGTTAAAAAGGCCGAATTTTAAAACATCTTGAGGACAAAAGGATCCAAACCTCCGATGGTTGTTGTGGCTCAAAACTAGTAGGGTTAAATGTAAAGGACAGCCTAAAAAACCCACAGGAGACATCCCTGGGGGCTCTGCCAGGAAGGTCTTTTGAACAGACACTTGCATGAACCTGAAAATCAGAATTTTCCCATCCTTAAAAATGGAAAAAAACCCAAAAAACTGCTGATCTCCTCTAGTTGAGGCTGGTGGGGTTGAAAAGATCAAACCTTTTGTATTTGTCTGCTGCACAACTGTTATTTTCTGATTTTACACTCTACCTTTCTTAAAATGTTCAAAACTTTCAAGAATCTTCTAAGAAGTGGTTTGGGTCTAATAAATTCTTTTGTTTTGAGAGCAAAGTCCTCTTGTCTTACAAAGAATAGTCCAAGTACCCACCCTACAGTCCAAGAAAGTGGAGTTTTACTCTTTAATGCCAACCCTGTGACTGATGGAATTGCCCCTGCACTTCATACACTGCATGTCATGTTCCACATTTATCCTAAACCCATCTTTTACAGTCCACTCTAAAAATTCTTTTTAATTCAACAAGGAACAGACGAAATTTCTTCTACCATATTTATCATTATTGACTGTCATTGTACAAAAAGCAAAGGTTAACCAGTGTGGTACCAGAGCAAAATGTGGGTTGGTTTCCCATCACACTCAGTTCCCAAGGAAGAAATTATTGGAGCAAAATCTGGGTTGGTTTCCCATCAAATTCAGTTCCCAAGGAGGAATTTCATGGAGTCTTTCTTGCAGTTATTCCATGACCAGTTTAGTTTTGAGCTGTGGGGATAACACGAGGGGCAGAAAGAAGGGCAACCACACAGAACCTGAATATTTATTTTCTGCAGCTTCTTTCACATAAACTATAAACTTCTTTTTGTGGCTCTAAATGGTTCCAAAGAGATTGTGGGTAATTCTGTCGTAGGAAATTCAGCCCAAATACCAAGGTCTAAGCAGATGAGGCCAATATTTAGGACAAGAGAGAAAGGCAGAGGACAGCAGCAGGAATTTCCCCATGGAAAGGGTGCTCAGGCCCTGGCAGGGGCTGCCCAGGGAGCTTTGCAGTGCCCATCCCTGCAGGTGTCCCCTGGAGGTGGCACTGAGTGCTCTGGGCTAGGGACAAGGTGGGCATGGGGCCCAGCTGGGACTCCCTGGGCTGGGAGGGCTTAATGAGAGTGGAAGGGTAATGATCCAGCTGGGGAATACTGAACAATAATCTGAATTTTGGGTGACTGACAGCAACGCTTTTTTGGTTGCTGAGGATTGGAAATGGAGGCTCTGAGCCAGTGTTTACGAAATCTCTCTCTTTGTGTGTGGAAGTACCCCAAAGGACAGGAGATAACATTTTCCAAACCAGAAGTACTGGAGGAGCAACATCATTTCCATAATAATTCCTACCACAGGATTCAGCAGGAATATTTAGAGTGCCCCTGACTGTATATTTTAACAACAATTGCTCCATAATTAAAGGAGGAGTGAGTTTTTCACACGCAGGAGTGTGAAAACCCTCAGCCTGGGGTTGAATCCATGTCCTCAAACACTCAAAGTGGATCCTTTTGTATAATAAGGGCTTTTCCAAATCATTTTCTTCCTCCTGGGAAAAGGAGGAATATGAGGAAAACCTCAGCTACCACCACTGCTAAACACACACTTCAGTTTGCTTTCCACCAGGAAAGGATTTAAGGCTCTGTCTCTTCTCTCACACAAATTAATTATCACCTCTTTTATCTTTAAGCAAACCTTAGGATAGACCCGAGGAGAAGGACAGAAATATTGTGCTGCAAAGGCAATATTGACATGATTATTAAAGCTGTAAAAGTCAGGCAAGGTGGGATGAAGGTGAAAAATCTCCATCAGCCAGACCCAGAGATTTATGGCAGCACCTCTTGCCTGGAAAAGGAAGGGTGAGGAATAAAAACTCTCAGTCAGACTCCTAATATGTTATATTTTGGGGGTTTGGTTTCATTTCCCCTTCCTTCTTCTGAGACTAAGAGTAAAGGAATTAAATTCATGTGTGCAGGATGCAACTGGTTCAAGTCCATGTCCCCTTGCACCTTTTATCCAGGTATTGGGTTACAGCCAGTTAAATACTCCCATCATTATCTTTGTGATAACAATAACCACAAGCATGTCTTATCACACACATTGATTTTATGTGTGTGCATAATTACACTAAATAAAAAATATCCTGCTTCTCCAAAATTTAGCCCCATCTTGAAAACTGGATACGAAGGAGAAAACACCAAGATTTGTGGCAGGTGTTTTTAGCCCACCCCAAAAATGCAGTAGTTACATACTGCTGGAAGATTAGGTGCAGCATGGGAGGCAGCAGAAATGAATTCAGGTGTTATTAATTTTGTTGCAGACCTTTTACCCTTAAAGCCTGAGGGCCAGGGTTATAAAGGAGGGAAAGAGAGGGGCTTGATTTGTTTGGGTTGTTGAGGATAGGAGAGGTGAGGACAGGACATCCTCACTCTGCTTTGTTGAGAATTAAAATGCAGAAGAGAGTAGGGAGAAGCAGGTTCAGACTTAGTCCTATTTGGGGGAGGGAGTGTTGGGAGAGTGTAGCTTTGTAAAAAAATCATATAATTTACTCACTTCTCCTTGCAGGGCTCTGGTTTACACAGAAGTTTTAAAATTCCCCAGTTTTCTGGCTGTGGCTGCCTTCACTGAGCCAAACTGCTTTGTAGCTGGAGTGAGAGCTCACGTGAGGATGGTTTGACTCCCAGCTCCCTTTTTGCTGTTTAATGTTTGCTTCTTGTTCTTCCCAGAAGCTGAAAGAGAAAAGATTTTCCTCTGCTCATCTCTGTTGGGACAATGGAATGAGCTAAGGCTGAGGAAATTCGGGGCCGGGGAGTTATAATTAACCTGTGGCACTTTCATTTCTTAGGGAGGTGAGGGGGTTTGACTAATTGCTGTGAGAGCTGGGACCTACATTCAGCACCCACCTCCCTCTGAATGTCCTGTACAGCTCCAGGGGCTCCTGGACTGGGTTTCAGCAGCTTTCCCAAGCCTCAGGATGATGCCAACCCTTCCATCACTCGGTCTGTAACAGGGAGAAGGTTTGACAGGGCAAGAACAGCCCCAGGCTGGGCCAGGGCAGGCTCAGCTGGGACAGCAGCAGCAATTTCCCCATGGAAAGGGTGCTCAGGCCCTGGCAGGGGCTGCCCAGGGAGCTTTGCAGTGCCCATCCCTGCAGGTGTCCCCTGGAGGTGGCACCAAGTGCTCTGGGCTGGGGACAAGGTGGGGGTCACAGCTTGGACTTGGTGATCTGGGATCTCTTTTCCATCCTCAATGAATCTGAAATTCTGAGTACATGAATTTCTTAAGAAGTGGGCTGAAAAACTGTGTTTCCTGCAGAGCACTGAGCATCCTGTGCTGAACTGTGCTGTGCAGTAACTGCAGCTCTGCTGCTGCTGCTGCTTTTCCTACCCTGGAATCCTTCCAAGGTCAGTTTTCTCTGCCTCGCTGCTTATTTTCATAAAATGCTCAGAAACTTGGTATCTCAGAAGCTCCTGCTCTCTCGAGGCTGGTTGATGAGCTCAAAATTAACATTAAATGTGTGTTTCAAGCACAGATGCAACTGCTCTGCTGTCATGTGTGGGGAAAAGTGACATTCAGGTCACAAGTTCATCCCAAACAATGATCTAACAGGGAGGGTTTGTGAGAGACAAACAGAGCCTTATTGATGACATTTGCTATTTCAATCATATAATTATGGATATGACTCAGGAACTGAGATGCCCTTGTGTCCTGATTTTCTGTAAGTACTGAGGACTTGTGAAGGAAGTTAGGTTATTAAAAAATATATATATGGCCTGAGTAGAGAAGAAGGGCAGGGGGATCTCTCGGAGGTTTAATTTCGTATTGTTTTTGCCTCTATTATAAAATTGTTAACATACTCTCTCCCTCCCCTGGAAGAGTAATGGCAATATTAAAGCCACTTTTACAATTTTCATCCTGTGTCTAAATCCTCCCTCATCCTGCTGCCTTCTTCCAGGCCTGAGCTTTTCTACAGTATTCATTACCCCTCTCCAACAAATAAAACACCCCACACCTGCGAGTGGAATTTCATCTGGGCAGGAAAAATGGAAACTTGGTCCTGGTGGAGAAAGGTTTGTGCAGCTCCTGCCACTCTGAGGGGCATTGCTGCAGCAGGGAGGGAGCTGAGCATGTTAAATTGAACACTCTGCACTGGCAGAGAGCTTGGAAAATAATGCCAGGGGGCTCAGGTTTCTGCATCAGCCCTTGAAATGGAGGCCACTGGATCTTAACAAGGTGGATGTTCCCTATTCCCCTTCTGAAAGAGCTGGGGAAAGGTGAGCAGGTTTTTGTGGCTGCAGAGTGTGAGTTAATATCCTCAATTCTTGTGTTCCCCCTGCTAATTACAGCTCCCTTCATCCCTGCATTGTAAACTTTTACCCAAACACTTAAACCAGAGTGGGAAAAACCATCACAAGAGCAGCACAGACCAAACCTGCAGGAGCAGCAGACTCAGCACCTGCACTCTGGGAATTAATAAGTTCTTGGGCTTTATTACAGGCTGGCTGTGTTTGGGTTAGTGCTTGGCAGAGCTGTGTTCAATTTGTACTCAGGAGGGTGTGAACCAGTTTTCTGGATCCTTTCAAATGGTTTCTGCTCGTTCAGAACTGTCTGCACTTGTCCAAAAGCTAAGGAGGCTCCAAGAAATTTTGGCAACCTGTGATATGAGCAGAACATGAGAAAATGCTCTCCAAAACCTGAAGTTTGTACGGAAATAAGGTGGTAGTTTCTGCAAAATGAAAATTTGCACATCTGGGCATCTTTGGCCTGACTTTCATTTAGATGTCGAAGATGATTTGCTATTATTTTTAATAATAATATTATTATTTAAAAGTCTGAGCCTTTCACAGCTGGACCTAAAATTCAGTGCAAACTTCTGATGTTGACTTGTGCAGCTGTGGCAGGGAAGCTGTTTAGAAGCAATCGGTGAGGTACCAAAAAATTCCTTTGGCTGGTGCTGTTTAGTTACAAACAACAGGAACAACACCAGGCAGCTGAAACAGCCCTCTGTGCTCACAGCAGGCTGGAATAAACTATTTCCTTAGGTGAAAATAAAAACAACCAAAAACAAACTAAAATTACTCCCACCCCTCTTTCCCTGAAGTTTCATACTCTCTTAAGACATAGTGTTACCACAATTTTTTTTTTTCCAGTTCCTAGTAAGTCAAGAGAAGAGGAATCTTTATTTGGAACAACACTAAGCAAACATCCCACTGTTACAAACCCAACCTGTTTGGAGGAGCTGGCAGTTTTTTAAACCCTAATTAAAACATAAGCTTATATATTTCATCCCGCAAATAATCCGCTTCATATTGCTCAGGAAAATAGGTTTTGTTATCCATTCTCTCCCATCTGTGCACTTAACAGGAAAGACAAGAAGAGCCTGTTCTCCACCCTGTGACTTACGTGCAGCTCTCTGGCATCCCAGCAGCTTTTCCCTCTTCTGTGCTTCAGGAGCATCAGCCCAGCTTGTGGAGATGATCCCTGGTGGGTTACAGGAGCTGAGGAGTGACACCACCACCCCCTTGGCTAGCCAGGAGATGCTCCGTGTTCTTTGTGGAAAATCCGTGGCAGGCGGGGAAATGCTCACCCCATCCTAGGGCTGGGTGGAAAGTGAAGAGCTGATCCTGTCTCTGCATCAGCTGCTTCCCTACAGAGATCTGACACAGATCACCAGGAGGTGGCACGGACACCTTGGAGGTGACACAGACCCCATGGAGGTGACATGGATCACCAGGAGATGCCACAGAAGATGAGCCCGGCAGCTCCCAGGGATCAGAGCTCAAGGAGACCTCGAGTGCAGGAATTCCAAACACATCTTCCCACCTCCAATTGCTCCAGGCAGATTTGCTGAGGAGGAGCCTGGTGTCAGCACCCAGCTGGGAGGACATGACCCAAGCTGTCTAAATTTGTCATGGCAGGGGAGGTGGCAGAGAGCAGAGCGTGCCTGCTCCGGGCGGGACACAATGCTGGAAAAAGGAGCATCGGGTTCAGCTGATTGTTTACAGTCTCCTGGAGACCAGGGCTGGGAGTTCGGGAGGGATGGGCACTGAAATGGAGACAACGCTGCAGCTGGGCAGGACTGGCTGGGATGGGCTCACTGCAGTCTAATATCCATGATTAATTCCCTTTTTCCCAACAGCAGTGTGGGTTATGGTGGGGAATTCAGCTGCAGGATCAGACCAGGATGAGTAATTGATTTTCCTATCCTTCAAACCTAACACCAGAGCCCCTGGTTTTTTTGTAACATGAACTTGGAGGGACGGAGCTAAACTAAGGAAGAAAGTCATATTGAAAGAACGTGCATGAATATATTTTGCCTCTGCTTTTTCTTGTTACCTTTCTCCTGCTAGGCTCCCCTACAAGGAGTCACTTCCCTTTTTGGGAAGGTGTGTTGAGTTGTCTTATCCCTCTCAAACCCTAAAGGGCACTTGTCAACTGCACCTGGAAAATAGCTGGAAACCGTGGCCAAAATAGGGATGGAACAAGGAAGAGGCTCAACTTTCTCTGTGTTAATCACAGAATGATTTGTATCAGAAGGGGCCTTAAAGATCATCTTATTCCAATCCCCTGACAGAACTTTCCACTACCCCAGGCTGCCCCAAGCCTCACCCAGCCTGGCCTTGGGCACTTCCAAGGATCCGGGGGCAGCCACATTTCAGGCGCTGCTCGATGGCTGAATATCGGTGAGGTGCAAAACGCTTCTGTGAACATTTTTTGGGGGATTTTTGCCAGCACAGGAGACAAGGCAGTGCTTTCCCCAGACCCCACTAGATGTCAGTGTGCCCTGCCGGGCGGGCCGGGCTGCGGGGGATGCTCCGGAGCTGAGCTCAAAGTGCCCCTAAACTGAGCTCAAAGTGCCCCGGAGCTGAGCTCAAAGTGCCCCTAAACTGAGCTCAAAGTGCCCCTAAACTGAGCTCAAAGTGCCCCGGAGCTGAGCCCAAACTGCTCCTGAGCTGAGTTCAAACTGCCCCGGAGCTGAGCTCAATCTGCTCCTGAGCTGAGTTCAAACTGCCCCGGAGCTGAGCTCAAAGTGCTCCTGAGCTGAGCCCAAACTGCCCCGGAGCTGAGCTCAATCTGCTCCGGAGCTGAGCTCAAAGTACCCCTAAAGTGAGCTCAAAGTGCCCCAGAGCCGAGCCCAAACTGCCCCGGAGCTGAGCTCAAAGTGCTCCTGAGCTGAACTCAAAGTGCCCCGGAACTGAACCCAAACTGCCCCAGAGCCGAGCCCAAACTGCCCCAGAGCTGAGCTCAAACTGCCCCAGAGCTGAGCTCAAACTGCCCCAGAGCTGAGCTCAACCTACTCCTGAGCTGAGCTCAAAGTGCTCTTGAGCTGAGCCCAAACTGCCCCGGAGCTGAGCTCAATCTGCTCCTGAGCTGAGCCCAAACTACCCCGGAGCTGAGCTCAAAGTACCCCTAAAGTGAGCTCAAAGTGCCCCAGAGCCGAGCCCAAACTGCCCTGGAGCTGAGCTCAAAGTGCTCCTGAGCTGAGTTCAACCTACTCCTGAGCTGAGCTCAAAGTGCCCCAGAGCTGAGTTCAACCTACTCCTGAGCTGAGCTCAAAGTGCCCCAGAGCTGAGTTCAAACTGCTCCAGTTTCCGAGGGAATTTGTGCTGTTCTTGTTGTATTTGTGCCTTTGGGAATCACAGCCTCGTCAAGGTGGAGGAGCCCTTCAGGATCATCCAGTGCCATCACCCCAAACCCTGTCCCCCACATCCAGACTCCTCTGGGACAATTCCAGTGACTCTAAACCTCCCTGGGAGCTCATCCCAAGGCCTGACCGCTCTGCCAGGGAAATTTTCTGTCCCAACCTGAGCCTCTCCTGATGCCATTTGAGGCCAGTTCCTCTCATTTTTTCCCTGCCCCTCCTGGTAGGAGCTGTGCACAGCAGTGAGGTCCCCCCTGAGCCTCCTCTTCTCCAGGCTGAGCCCCCCAGCTCCCTCAGCTGCTCCTCATCAGATTTGTGTTCCAGCCCCTTCCCAGCTCCATTCCCCTCTCTGGACTTGCTACAGCCCCTCAATGTCCTTTTTGAAATGAGGAGCCCAAAACTGAGCACAGGAGTTGAGTACAGCGGGAATGGGCACGTGGATGGATGAGCACAGATCCTGGAATGCCTTGGGGTGGTTGAGTCTCGTAGATGGACAACCCTTCCCAAAGGAATGGGCTTGAAACGCTGGACTGCCTTGTTTGCAAACACCAATATCTGAACTGGAAACCCCAATGTCTGAACTGGAATCGTGTTTGTTCACCACCAGGCTGCATCACCCAGAAGCATTCATTAAATGACTCTCCCAATATCCTTCTGGAATAAGAGACTGTAAATTTTCCCTTTGTTTTGTTGATGTCTTGTGAAGGCTGAGCTGGAGCAGATAAAGCAGGGATTTATTAAAGGGTCTCCTCCATGGATCCACCTTGGGCAGCACCAGAGCCCAGCCAGGGCTGCACCCAAATGACCCAAAATGGTCCCAAAATGCACGAGCGCTCCCGGGGCTCTCCCTGGGATCAGTTCTGCTCCATTGGCACCTTGGAGTTCATTGTCCCATTCCAGCTCCAGCCCATCAGTCCCACCCTGCTTGTTTTTCTCTCTCCAGCCCACGCTGTTTGTGCTCCTGGCCTGAGGTTTGGATCATTTGTCCTTGGTGCCCAGCTGGAGCAGGAATTGTTTTGTCTCTGCTCTGTGCACAGAGCTCAGCATCCCATCATGTGAAGCCCAGACCCACCCACTAAAGCAGCACAGAATGTGAAAAATAGAAAAGCTCAAACCTGAGGTTTCATTGTGAGTGATGCCACTGGTGAGGATCCTCTGGGAAGTGCCAAGCCCCTAAGCTCCCCATGCCTGCCTCCCTGCAGAGCTCAGGGATGTTTCTCCCTGATGCTTTTGGTGCAAATCATTCCAAAGTGAAGAACTGGCCCAGCATTGGATCCAGATGTGGCTTCAGAGTCTCCGACCCTCCCTGTCCGTGCTGGACGTGTTGGAGCTTTCCTCATCCCGTGTTCTGGGCCTGCCTCAATCGCAGACATTTCACTCTTGATTTATTTTTAAAAAATAAAAGAAATTCCCATTGCCACTATATCATCAACTTCTGGCAGATCTATAAAAATCTACTTGTTATGCTGTTTCAAGGGACTGTCTCTCAAGTAATATTAATATTCCTGAGGTTTGGTATTTAAGAAAAAAATTCTGGGTCAAACCATTGCTGGTGACGAGGCAAGAGAGGATCCCTCCTTCAGATGTTTGATGTACGTCTGAAGTGGAAGTTTGGCAGAGCCTTCCCAAATCCTGAACAAGTATTTGGGTCAGGTATTTGAGCATTTTTCTCTTTTATTTATTCCATGATGGATGTACAGGGCCAGCCTGAGATGCTCTCTAAGGGAAGAGCTGTGCTGTTCAATGTAAAGCAGATTAGGAGATGTAAATTTAAACTGAAATGCAGCAACAGGGAAATATCCACCCTATTGATCTCATCACTACATAAAATATTAGGGAAAATTCCTGAGCTGACCAGGCTTTCTGGACTGTGCAAGGTCTCCCCAAGGTGAAGATGCACTGGATCCCTAAATAGCAACCCTAAATTAAATTTTAGAAAATATTTCTTTTTCAGCAAACAGCAGAGGTGTGTGATCAACTATTTGTAGAATCACTGGGTGTCCTGTGCTATGATATGTATAGGATATTTAGAAATTATTTAATGTATCTCAGTAAAACCTGTTCCTCCCACGAGGCACAGAAACATTCTTCTGTCCAGCAGAACACCGACATGTTTTGTGGGGTTTTTTTTGGTGTTTTTTTTTTTTTTTTTTAAATTCCGAAGCCCTTTCACAGAATACCAGAGTCACTGAGCCTGAAAAAGCCATCCCAGTCCAGTTTGTGACCAATGCCCACTTTGCCACCAGTCCAGAGCCCTGAGTGCCACATCCAGGCCATCCCTGGGCACCTCCAGGGGGAATTTTCCACAGCAATGGTGCTGCACAATTCCTAAATCACAACATCTCTCATTCCTGGTGTTGCTGTGACATCATTTTCCTTTTGGGGCTGGTTTTCCATGAAGAGAATCCTAAAAACTCCACAGGCTAAGAACCCACAGCAGACACTGAAATGTTTCTGAGTAATTAGAATAATAAATCATAATCGTTGGTAAGGTCGGGAGTGGACAAAGTCAAAGAGGAGGAAGCATTTTGTGCTGTTTGTGACCCAAATTGTCTGCTCAGGCTCACAAACCCTGCTGAGTGGTCAGAGCTCAGCTGAATTCTCATGAATTGCCCTTGGGCTGCTGCCAAAACAGAATGTTCTGCTCCTGAGAGCAAATTCCAAGGATGGAGGTTAAAATGGAGACAGGAGGGATTTGGCACCTGGATGGGGCTGCTGAGGGAAACTGCTGGAAGTTTGATGCTCCTTTAGAGGCCGAGACAGAAATATCTGGATTTTGGATGTAGAAACACAAACATCTGGGTTCTGGACCAAGAAAGTTTCTCTGAAACTCTGTCCTGCACCTTTGAGTGCAGAAGCTGATAAAGGGAGTTTCTCCTGGAGGAGCTCAGACATGGCAGGACTCTCCCATGGAACCCTGAATTTGGAATTTCAGTGGAAGCTCAGGAAATCAGCTGGAGCCAAGTGGTTTGCAGAGGGCTGCATCCTGCCCAGCCAACCATCACAGCAATTAATCCAAAATAGTTGGAAAAATCCTTATTTTCCTGAATCCCAGGTGAAAAACCCTGAATTCTCACACCTTTGTAGACAAAACCAGAAGAGGTGTGTGTGTGTGTATTCGTTTGGAAATTTTCAATTCTGGATTTTTAAAATCCAGTCATAAAGCAGGGATGGGGTTTGTAGCACATGGGTTTGAATTTCAGGTAACGAGGAGTGAAAATAGCTGCATTCACTCTGAGATGTCTCTTTTGCTTCAGAGCAGCCAAAAGAGCCCTCACAGATGTCTCATGATTGATTCCTTCCAAATCCTTTTTAGGTTTTTCTTCAAGAATTTCTCAGCTACACGTTTTTAATTTTAAAATGAAAAATGTTTTGTTCTTCTAGGTTTTAATTAGGTTTCCCCACAACATTTATTTATTGGCAACAAAGGTGGGGAGAAGTTTTATTTTCCCATGGTGTCAGACTGTGGGCTCTCCTTAACCCCATAGCTTGGTTGGAAAAGACCTCCAAGATCATCAAATCTTACCTCTGATCTTTCGTTTTAAAGAAAAATCAGAATTGTTTTCCTGATGGGAGCAGAGCACCAGTCTGGCTTGGATGGGAATCTCTGACTGCTGGCTTTGCTATGGAGAATAAATTCCTTTAAAATGGCATTTTAAAGAGTATGGAGGAACATAATTTGCAGCTGAACCTTCTTTTCTCCAGGCAGCTCCAAACTTTTCATCCTGTCTCCAGAGGGAATTTCTCTCCAGTCTCTTTATCGACTTCTTGGCCCCGTGGGGTCACCTGTTCTGTGTCCCCTCCCAATTTCTCACTCAGCCCCAATTTCTGCCAGAGTGGCAGAATGAAAACCAGAAAAGCTCTTGGCTCTGTGTAAGTTCTGCTGAGCAATAACAAAAAAAAAACCAAAAACAAACAAACAAACAAACAAAAAACCCACAAAAAAAACCCCACAAAAACCAAAACAACAACAAAAAACCAAAACAAAACAAAACAAACAAACAAAAAAACAAACACAAAAAACCCACCCGAAAATACAAAAAACCACCAAGCAAACAAAAAACCCCAACAAACAAGCAAACCAACAAAAATCTCTGTATTATCCCTCCTGTATCCAGCACAAAGAGCTCCACCCCATCTACTGGGGAAAAAAAAATAAATTTACCCCAGCCAAAACCAGCAGAGATGGCAATAATGACAATTATGAGTTTTGGGATGCAGCACAGAAATGAAGTCCAAGAAAACTAATCCAAAAAATGGTTCATATTTAGCCATTTGTAACTAAGACACAGATTTCCCCCTAGATCTGGCAGACTGACTATTAGCAAAGTGATTTTTGTATCACTACGATTTGCCTCAGGATATGGAAACCATGAAGAAATTAGTAGGTGAAGATCTTATGTATTATTTTAAATAATTGAATCTCCTTGCGGGTTATGTGAAAAGTAAACCCAAGACTTTGTGCTTTATTTTCTGAGTGGTGCCCGGGCAAGAAAGGTTGTTTTGGTTGTTTTATCACCAGTCCCAGAAGTCAGTGTGCCTGTTGGGGTTGGCAATGCCTCTTAAACACAATCAGTCAGGCTTTATCACCCAGAAATGCGAGACAAGAAAGTCGGTCCTGGTCTCAGTTTCAGCAGATCCCAATCTGGGTACTGGCTGGGATCAGCACTGTGCAGGGGTCTCTTCAGTAAAATCATTTCTGAAGCAAAAATTCAGGTCTTGTTTGGGTTGTTTTGAAGGGTTATTGAATGATTTGGGAGTGGAGCCCCAGCTTTACCAGCTGCCACAAAGGGTTACAGGCCCATGTGAAGGAAATTCTGAAATCATTGTACCCCTGCCTTTGGGATTCCTGGAATCAGATTCCTGGAATATAAAATGGCTTGGGTTGGAAGAGATTAAAGTTTTTATCCCTCTGCCACAGGCAGGAACACTTTCCAATGAACCAGGTTGCTCCAAGCTCCATCCAGATTGTCCATTTTCTGTGGCTTTTGCTCAGAAATTTGCCAGTTTGGAGCACCAGTGTGGATAAAGATCACTGAGGATGGAGGAATTGCGGGAGCAAAAGTAGCTGCAGCATCAACCCGGGGTCCAATTCCTGCTCCTCAGCAATCCCTGAGCCAGTGGAGGAGAAGTCACAGAAAGAAAACATCTCACAGAGGCACGGCCAATAATCCTCACATTACATGCTGAAATTGAGCCTGTTTTATTGTGATCCTAATCTCAGCCCTCTGCTCCCACATCCAAACATGTCTGGTGGAAGACAAATTCCCTCTCCATCCCAAGGAATGCAGCAGGTACAGAGCCTGGGCCTGCTGCTGCTGCTGCTTTAACCTATTATCTTCAATTTTTGTCCTTTTTTTTTTTTTTTTTCATATTTTAGAGTTTGACTCTCCACCTCAGCAGCTCTTCAGCTCAGCCTGTCTGAAGGTTCCTCAGAGGGTCCCTCCTCTGCAAAGACCATGTCAGGAACATTAAATCTGTAATTACAGACAAAATTAGCCTTTGCTGGGCACGAGGCCTATCTCTAAATCAAACTGGCGTGAGGCAGGGTGGTGTTACTGGAACAGGCTCAAAATCAAGTTATGAACCATGACTTGGCTCAAATTCTCTCCCTAGTCCTCAGTCATTAGGTTTGATATATACAGGAATTTTGCAGGGACACACTGGAATTTCCAATTTGTTTTTGATCAAAGTCTCCACAGAACGGGGCAGGAAAGTTTTGGCAGTTCAGGGACGAGTCCTGTTATCACCGGGATCTTTCTTAGGTTCATAAATATAACAATTTCAATTAAATGTGCTGATAAATTAGGAAACGTGAATTCCAACCTTCCTGCCGGATCAGACTGACACTTAATTAGGCTGCAGCTACTTCAGTGATCTCCTGATCATTGCCACTTAGCAGGCTTTGGCTCAGAGCACAGAGCGGGCTCTGAGCACACAAACTGGGCTCTTTTTGGGTTAAATCAAGCCACACAATGTTCCAGTGTTGCTCTTAATTCTCCCCAATTATTTCTACACATTCAGCCTGCAGGCCCAGACTAAAACCAGCCCCTTGAACATCTATCATCCTCACATCAGATACTCAACACTGGTTTTTCACTCTATAAATCCACTTTTATCAGGCCTTGTGCTCGCTGATGTAGATTCGGCCTTAAATCTGCAGTTTGTTTGACAAAAATCACTTGGAGAACGTTTCTGAGAGGTCCTCAGACTCCACAGTGAAGCTGTTGGCTGTGGATCCATCTCCCTGTGTGAGCATTTTGGAGTTATTAAAGCTGTCTTTAAAATACTTGCGCTGTCAGAATTTGCCAGAGGTTGCAGGAAGCGCATCTGGAGTGTGGGATTTGCACGTTGTCCCTTTTGACAATGGATAAAAAATGAGCATCCAACGATTGCTGCTCTGCCAGTGGCGCCGGAGCAGCACGATGGGGCCTGAGGATGTAAACAAAGCTGAGAAGTTTGGATAAAATGGATAAAATCCAAAAACAGGGGCTGTGCTGGGCGGGTGGTCACCTCTGAATATTCAGCAGTGGGGTTTCTACATCTTGTGGTGTTGTTGTGGCATCAAAAATTATCAAAGAGAGAATTCATCAAACCATCCAAATCCTCTTGGATGGGTGGGAAAAGACAGTAAGGGAGAGGAGCAGGGGCAAAAACGAGGGAAGGAAGCACTTGTGCCTCATGGCAAACTGGTTAAAGTGAAACAAAACTGGGACAAAAGAGCCGTGGAATCACAACTTCCCCACATGGGGTGGTGGAGAAACACTCTGAGAGCAGGGACACGGTCTGAGGGAATGGTTGGAGCTGGGCCAGGAGGGATTTAGGGTGGATTTTAGGGAAAGGCTCTTCCCCAGAGGTGCTGGCACTGCCCAGGGAATGGGCACGGCCCCGAGGCTGCCAGAGCTGCAGGAGCCTTTGGGCAGCGCTGCCAGGGATGCCCAGGGTGGGGTTGGTGGGGTCTGGGCTTGGATTGATGATCCTGTGGGTCCTTCCCACTCAGGATATTCCATAATTCCATCATTCTTTGATAAATAAAGCCTGAAAGTCCGTTTGCCTCCAGGACGTGAAGCTTTGGCTGATCTACATAAAAGCTGCCAAAGCAAATCTTTTTCTTTATGTAGCAATAAAAAGATGCCTTTAATTTGGTGAAAACTTGCTTTCAGCTACTTGTCAGCTACGTAAACTCAATTCAGATTAAACAAAAAGAGAAAAAACTTCTGTTTTACCACAGGTTCTCGTTAAAGTAACTCCAACAATTACTCCTGGAATTGTTGTTCCTCCCAGCTGTGATAATGCCACAGACATGGACCACCCTGCCAGCCTGTCAGCTTTAAAATATTACTCCTGGAATAATGAAAAATTGCCACTTTCTCACTATGGCTTCATGATTTATGTGCAGTTCCTCAGAGATTGATCAGTTGGTTTGTTTCCTTACCTGCAATGAATGATGAATATTTTAAAAAACACTTAATGCTGGATCTGGTGCAAATGAGATAATTTCACAGTGACTCGTTTGGTTGTTTCCAGAATAATTGGACATTATTACCTGCCCACCATGCGTGAACTATGGGTCTCTGGAGGGGCTAAATGCCTTCAGTGGATGTTTCCTTAATATTTCCATGGAGTCCATCAGCTCTTTTCCTACAGGAGCTTTTACCAGATGGCTCTCCAGCCCTGGAATGACATTTCACATTTTCCATTTATTACTCACCGATGGAGAGTGAAACAATTCGATTTGTAACTTTTGACTGACTCCCTTCTGTACCTGCAGGAAGGAATGGTGTCCAGAGTGTCCCGGGAGGTGGAGCTGGGAAGGAATTTGTTGTTACCTGGGACCAGTACGATGCTGAAGGGCACAAATTCCTCTCCTTTATGATGGAAGAACAAAGTGGGGTTTGTAAGGCTGCTCCTGGGATGCTTTGGCAAATAAAACAGTTGGGTATCTACCCCAAGAGGAATTCTTAAAAAAATTCATCAAGAGTCCATAATAATTTGGAACTTCTTCTGGGAGAGAACCAGAAACAGAGGTCACCTTCTCTTTGGTGCTTTCTGAGCAGTGGGGAGCTGAGGGCAACAAATAACCCAAGCCTACCTTTGTTTCCAGCTGGGAAATGTTTAGGCAGCATAATTTTATTTTATTTTATTTTATTTTTTTTTTTTTTTTTTTTTTTTTTACTGGAGGGCTTTGTTACCCTTTTTTTTACAAATGGATCTTTGAGATATTCAGTGTCCTTGCGTCTAATAAACCACCAACATTTAATTTGTCACCAAAGACCTTCAGCATGGATCAGGTAGCAGGAAATGGCCACTTTTGAGAAGATATTCAGACAACTGCTGTTTCCAAGCATAATCCTGCCAGTGGTGCCAGGGTTTGCAAACCAGGAGCTGGATCTGAAGACAAACAAGGCTGTTTTGTGCTCCTGCCATCTCCTGCTCTCCTTTGAAGCCACACTTCTCATTTTTTTTTCCTTTTAGGAAGGGTGTGGAGCTGCTGGAGAGAGCCCAGAGGAGGCTCCAGGATCAGTGGTGCCCATGGTTGGAGTTGGATGATTCTTAAGGTCCTTCCCATCCCAAACCCCTCTGTCCTTTTCAGGTATTTTTCCCTGCTCATTCCAGATGTTCCCAGATGCTCAGGAGGTCTCTCAGTATTGTAAATGCAGGTGAACCCAATGGGAAGAAATGCTGGTGTCTGACCCAATTCAGAAGGCTGAATGATTTCTGTATTATAACTATGCTAAAATGCATTAATATACTAGATAAAAGGAGGATACTCAAACTACAAACCTATTTTCTCTGACTCTATCTGTAACCCAACTCGTGACCTTCTCTGAGAGCCCAGCCCCAGGTGGGTTGGATTGGCCACCAGGCTCAAACAATCCTCACCAGAATCCAACCAAGCAACACCCCAGGGAAACAATTCTCCAAACACATTCAACATGGGAAAACAAGGAGCAGAAACAGAAATTGTTTTCTCTTTCTTCTCTCTGCGCACCACTATGAAAAATCCTGAGAGGGAGAGAAATGTGCTTGCCACATCTCAGCCCTCGCTCACTTGGCAGCACTTTTCCCAAAGATCTCCAAAGTGTTTGAAGAAGTGAAGGAGAAGATCACCAACAGCTCCAGCCACTCCTAAAGTGGGAAAAACTTCCATAATTTGTAGTGGAACATGTATTGGGATGGCAAAGTGTGGGAACCCAGGACATCCCTCTGGTTGCCCTGGCTGCCCTGGGACCCTGGCAGGGGTCAGGAACCCCCTGGACAGAGCCCCAGAGACACTGGCTGTGATCTCTGCCCATGGAAAAGAGTTTTCAATCTCACAGGATCAATTACCAGCTCTGAGTGTTTGATATCAGTAATAATTAAGTGTGGCACGGGTGCAAAAGTAAAATTTTAGGATTCTAGATTAGGGGTCCAAAGGGGACAAGCTGGAGGAAATTGGGTGTGCCTTGTCCTTTTTCTCCTCCTTCATGCCCTCCATGTGTCACTGTGGTGTTGGCATTTTTCTGTTGGTTCAGGCTGGGGACACACTGTCCAACGTAGGTGACA
This sequence comes from Lonchura striata, assembly GCF_050655825.1. Classification (NCBI taxonomy): domain Eukaryota; kingdom Metazoa; phylum Chordata; class Aves; order Passeriformes; family Estrildidae; genus Lonchura; species Lonchura striata. The sequence goes on along the minus strand of NC_140703.1, from coordinate 116,727,815 downwards.
GATATTGGCACGTTCTTGTAAATGCAGCCCAGGGAGTTTCTGGTATTTAATGTTTGTAACATCCCACTGAGGGCAGAGCCCCACACGCTGCCCTGCAGGACAGAGCTGGGCAGGGCAGCAGAACATGTGAGAGATAAACAGAATAAACAACCTGGAAACCAGCACAGATTAATTACAATTTATTCTTTGGCAGCGGGGCAGACAGAGACTTTCTACAATCCTGGAATCATCAATACCACAGATTCCAACAGCAAAGGAGCTTCCTAGAGCTTCCCCAAACCCTTGGGGTGTCTGAAAATTCTCCACTTTTTAGCAACCTGGTCCTACAAAAACATTTTGGTCCAACACCTCTCCCCTGTCTCAAGTCTCTGTTGACTTGGGGGTTGCTCCTCTCCAGAGGTCTCTGGCCTCCAAAAATGTCCTTGACTGGGATCTTTGGGATCTTTCTGAACACAAGGTGAATGTTTATGGTGGGAAATAATTCTTTTGTGGTGGCAAGGAGTTGAGTGTGGGGAGGTTGCTGCTTGTTCCTTGAATTGTGCTATTTATTGGTTTTGTCTGTTGTTATCTCCATCCCTGTCTTCTCCTTGCAGGCAATTTTGGGCCATGACTACCTGTTATTGTGTCTGCTTTCCCAAATAACCTCACTGGGCTCTGGAAGTGTTGCTGAAGCCTGTTATGAAAATTTGACGTGGTCGAAATCAAAGAAAGGAGCAGATCATATTCAGAGTTGCACCATATTATTTTGATGTCAGAAAATCAAATGGAAAGGCCTTTTTTTCCACTTTTCTGAAAAAAAAAAAAAAAAGAAGAAGAAAACCTCATTTTTATTCATAAAAGAGGCTGCTTCTTTAGCTGGAAAGAATTTTCCCCCCTCTCACTAGGAATATAAATAATGCAAGTTGAAGAGAACAGGGAAGCCACATTAATCATGCATGTATGGATATATTTTATTTCAAAATTATTTTCTTAAATCTAAAAAACATCCATGACTGTCTTATTCGAGTACAGTAGTTTTCATAATATAGTGGACATATATAAGTATTTATTTCTTCCCTCAGAGACCTGGGTTTTAAAACATTTTTCTTTTTAATATCCAGAATTCATGTAAGGTTTAGGATTGACTTAGGCTGAGGCCATAATTCTTCAAGGGCTTGTGCATGTGCCTGACTGGAGGAATGTAAGTCCCTCTCAGTTCAATAGAACAACTTTGTCTAAGTTAAATGCTTAAGGAAGATCAAAGCCTGAGCATAACTTCCCAAATACAAGTCAGGAACATTCATTATAATGATCTAAGCCATGCAGAAAAATAAAAATAACCTTTGGAAAAGCCACTGCAGTTTCAAACACGACAGGATAAACCAGAGGTGAGAGGTGGAGCCCGGATCCGTGCTGCTCCCAGGAGTTACCCCCACGAGAAAATCAGCTTTTGCAGGAGAAGTGGGGAAGCAGGGACTGGGAAAGAGCTGAGCTCTCTTTCAAAAAGAGGTAGAAAACCACGCTGAAAACCCTCCTGGCTGTGACTTTCTGTGCAAAGCCTGCTGGTAAAAGCTTCAGCACGGAGCCCATTGCACCCACTGAGACATAAATATTGGTAAATATTTATTGTGACTCTGAGAAAATTGCAAGGGAGACCCAGAGTGGCTGGACCTGAGCTCTGTGGTGAGCAGGGAGGAGGTTTCCAGTTTCCAGCAGAGAATTCAGCAGACAGTTGCTGCTCCAGAGGCATCTTTTCCTTTTTTTTTTTGTGTGTGGGTCAGGCTTTTTTTCCATCTGCGAGGTTATCAGGGAGTTCATGTGGCTGCTAAAGAAGTTGAGGCTTGATTGAAGGGAGGGGCGTGCTGGAAACTTTGAAAAAAAATTAATTTCCTGTCGAAATATGTTTTGTGCCTCGGTGAAATAGCGGGACCTGAACGTGCCTCTGGTTTTAATAAAAAATGTTTAGGGCTTGGTTTTTGGGTTTTGTTTTTTGTCAGTCGGAGAAAATTCAGCCATCTCCACTACAAAGCCTCTTCTCCATGTGAGGGAGCAGATGGGAAGTTTGGATCCCCAGATGGTGAGCAGGGATTCTGCAGGGGTGGATGGACATTTTTCCTCCTTTCCCGTGGAGATCTGAGCCCGTTCCTGTCCCCAAAGAGGGAAGGGAAGGCTCCAGGAGCAGCTCCCATTGTGGGAATCCAGGGCTTCCCTCTGGCTGTCCTGGCTGCCCTGGGACCCTGGCAGGGGTCAGGAACCCCCCTGGACAGAGCCCCAGAGACACTGGCTGTGATCTCTGTCCATGGAAAAGAGTTTTCAATCTTACAGGATCAATTACCAGCTCTGAGTGTTTGATATAAGCAATAATTAAGTGTGGCACGGGTGCAAAAGTAAAATTTTAGGATTCTAGATGAGGGATCCAAAGGGGACAAGCTGGAGGAAATTGGGTGTGCCTTGTCCTTTTTCTCCTTCTTCATGCCCTCCATGTCTCACTGTGGTGTTGGCATTTTTCTGTTGGTTCAGGCTGGGGACACACTGTCCAACGTAGGTGACAGATATTGGCACGTTCTTGTAAATGCAGCCCAGGGAGTTTCTGGTATTTAATGTTTGTCACATCCCACTGAGGGCAGAGCCCCACACGCTGCCCTGCAGGACAGAGCTGGGCAGGGCAGCAGAACATGTGAGAGATAAACAGAATAAACAACCTGGAAACCAGCACAGACCAATTATGGCTTCTGCTTTGGCAGGGGGCTGACAGACAGAGACTTTCTACAATCCTGGAATCATCAATAGCTCAGATTCTCACAACCCGTGTCAGAAACAGAAGAAGGAACAGTCCATGGATGGGGCTGAGGAAAAGAAGGAAAGGAAAGAGGAGGGAATATCTGAGAATTCCTGCAGCAATCATGGAGGAGTGGAGAGGAGAGCACAGATGCTCTCTGGGATGCCAGAGGAGCCCTGGAGTTGTGGTGCTCACCCCAAAAGTTGTTTCTCATCTTTGTCCCCTTTGTGCAGCCTGGGTCAATGACTGCCTCCACATCAATTTACATCTTCAAGCGGGGAGATCTTTGTTATAAGAAAGATTTCGTTAGAAGAAAGATTTTGTTATAACAAAAATCTTTGTTATAAGAAATCCTCCAGGCACACCAGGAAATATTTTCTCTCCAGTGTCGCTGTTGAGGCAGGATGGGAATGAAGAGACTTTGACTCAGAAGGCTGTGAGAGGAAAACTCTGGTTTATTCAAAATGCACTGCTCTTTTATATAGAGCTCTGCAAGGACCAAATTCATTGGTTTTAAAGTGAAAACAACCTACACCATTGGTGCAGAGTGCTTGACATACAGTGATAGAACTTAACTATAAACAATGTGAAAAACAAGAGAGAAAAAGAATTATTTACATTCTTCTACAGCTCTTTCCCAGGCTTTTGCCTGGATAGAAACTCTCTTTTCTTTCTTTGACTGAATCTGAGACCCACACTTCAGTCTTTAAAACACACACAGAGCCTTGGGATAGAATAGGTTGATGTGAACATTTCCCATTTTCTTGCAGGGAACTCTCTGGCATGGGCTTTTCATCAGCTCTTCCTTCATGGCCACTGCCCCTAAATTGCATTTATTTACTACTGGAGCCCTTTTTTTTTTTACTTCAATATTTGCACTGTGGCATGGTTGGTAAAAGGTTTCTCAAGCAGTGGTTGCTCAATAGGAGGACTGACTTTTTAGTTCATTGTTAGAAACAAACTGAATAAAACTTGAGGAAAAATTCATCTTATTGGCTTTCCTGGCTCCTGAATGCCTATTAACAATTTGCAATTACTTAAAACTCACTTGTCCTAATTTACTGAAAATATGTTTTAGTGCTTTTTGCAGATATTAGTTTTTTTTCAAAGAGTTTGATGTAGACTTTCAGTCTTCATACTCCAAATCTGAAATCTAGAACACTTGACATTTAACAGCAATATTAATGCATATTCGTTACCTCACTAAACAAGTGCAACTTTTTTAACTTGAGGTGGAGAATGAAGAACTTAAAGCCCCTCAAAGTTTTCCCCGAGTGAAGAATTTTTCTATTAATTTTAAGAATAATCAGCAAAAAAATCCCCCTGAGATAGGCATGTGCTGATCTAGATTTGAAGATTAAAAGCACAAACCATTTTGTCCTACACCTTTCAGAGATTTAGTTACAGAGCTCACTGCAAGATTCGTTGTCTCAAAATATGGAGTTTCAGGGGAAAAGAGTGTGATAGGAAAATTTTGGCTGTACAAGTCACGGGCTATCATCTACAGGGTGGAAACTCGAATGTGCAAAGCAGATTTTCAGCTCTTTTGAACTGTGGTGGTGCCAGTGAAATAAATCAAATTTGGACAGTCAGCATGAGCCGAGCTCCTATTTTGAGGTATAAAATTTGGAAATGCCAAGGAGCGGCAGTGAGGATGATGATGGAATCTGTTTGCAGCAACACGTGCCAAAATACATTCAAGGCTCAGAAATGGATGGTTTGAATTCTTTTAATTGTCAAAGCACCCCAAAAATCCACAGCCAGCAGGGAAGGGATTGGGATTGTGCCCTGCTCAGGTGAGATCCCACCTGCAGAGCTGCCCCAGCCCTGCCCCAGCCCAGGAGGAGCTGGAGCTGCTGCAGAGAGCCCAGAGGAGGCTCCAGGATGAGCAGAGGGATGGAGCAGCTCTGCTGGCAGGAAAGGCTGGCACAGCTGGGATTGTTCACCTGCACAGGAGAAGCTTTGGGCTGAGCTCAGGGTGGCCTGGCAGGGCCTGGAGGAGCCCCAGGAAAGCTGGAGAGAGACAATTTCCAGGGCATGGAGGGACAGCACACAGGGAATGGCTCCCACTGCCAGAGGGCAGGGCTGGATGGGAGATTGGGAATTGGGAATTGTTCCCTGGCAGGGTGGGCAGGGCTGGGATGGAATTCCCAGATTCCCCTGGATCCCTGGCAGTGCCCAAGGCCAGGCTGGACACTGGGGCTGGAGCAGCCTGGGACTGTGGGAGGTGTCCCCATGGCAGGGGTGGCACTGGGTGGGCTCTGAGGTCCTTCCCAACCCAAACCTCTCCAGGATTTTGTGGTGAACCCTGTCAGGTTTCTCCCCTGGGTCTGCAGCTCCTCTCAGAGACAACCTTTGCCTCAAGGAGTCAAAACCCACAACAAAAGACAGGACAGGCACAGACACCGTGACCTCTCCTTTATTTCAGGAGATCAGCATCAACTCCAGAGGTGGCACCTGCTCCTCAAACCTCTGGGACACCCTTGGGGCACGCCCTGGGTGAGGCTGGGCCCTGCCAGTGGCTGTTTCAAAGCCCTTTGGGATAAAAATGAAAAAATGTTTAGATACTTGTGTTTTATATCCCTCATGTCGTTCAAGTGACATTATCTAGGGCCATGAGGCAGCAAAAAATCAGAATAATTTACCTGAAGAACAGTTTGGTTTTACTTTATTGCTGATACTACTACTACTACTACTACTACTACTACTACTACTACAAATAATAATAATAATAATAATAATAATAATAATAATAATAATAATAATGCTATTAATTATTATATTGCTAACAATATAATTACTGTAAATATATTTGTATATTAATATTTCATTTACATTATATTATATATTTATATTATATATTTATATTGTATATTTATATTGTATATTTATATTATGTTTCTATTGATATATTATAAATATATTTATTATAAATATATATTATAAATATATATCTAATAAAATTGTATTTAAATATATAATATATATAGTGTATAATACATAATATATTATATATATAATATGTAATATATTAAATAGTATATATTATATTTTATGCACTATTATTCTATATAATATATATTATATAGTATATAATATATAAAAACATATAAAATATGTATTTAATAAAAATATTTGTGTAATAATTCTGTAAATACAGCCACACTGTGTGCACGGGGAGACCCTGAGGTGACAGAACTGCATTTTCAATGCTGCAAAAGGAGAAAGATGCATTTGGTGATGAAATTCGAAGGAAAGAGTCAAATCTCTGCCTTCCAGTAACCCAAAATAAGGTGAGATAATTTCACTAACTTGAAGGTTAGGTGCTTAATTAACGATTCCTGCAGGAATTCTGCCTGTGTTGGTCCTTCAGAGACATTTTGGGTTTCCCCTTCTCTTTGGTAAGCTGAGAAATGAAGAGTTCTTGAGCACAGCCCTAAATAAATTTAACTCTCAGTAATCCCTGGTGGGATTCCTATGGGACAGCAGAGCTTTACTCCTCCTTGTCCCTGCTCCTTATTATCTTGATGTAAAAGTCTTTATACGCTCTTCCAAAATGCACAAATCCTCAGCAAAGCACCTCTGGCTCTTTTTTATTATTTGTGTAAATCACAGCTGACGTGCTGAGCGGGAAAAAAATCAACAAACTGAGCAACTTCTAATGATAAACAAATTTAGAACTGAAAAGAAGGTGAATAAATGAACCAGGGCAGTGCAGGGACTCTTCTGGAAATCACTGGGTTGTTTTTTTTTTTTTTTTTTTTTCTGAAATAATGAAGTGAATCATTATGAGGGGAGAGAATGCAGGGATGAAAGTGGCTTTTATAAAGTGCAAAGGATGGCAGGTAACTGCATTTTGACACTGGGTTTTCTTACAGTTGAAATTGTCCTGTTACTTCTTTAAAAAGTTCATCACTGTAACAACCCTGCTGAGTTTATTTTTTATGAGCAGCAGGCCAATCATGGAGTTAAACAGCTATTTTTGATAATTTAAAAAGATTTTTGGTTAGGGTTTTTGTCATTTGTTGTTTTCTTTGTTTTTTTTTTTTATTTAATCATAAAAAAGGGAAAGTGCTGCTGTCCCAGAAAATATCCAAGATTTGCTAATGGTAAAAAATAGGATAAATGGTAAAGTTACTGCATTCATCATTCAACCACCCCAAAACATTTGCAACCCATTACAGATTTTAAAACTTGGCTGGGAGTCCTGAGGTTCCTTGTAAGCAACTTTCTGCACTTGTGCCAAATGTAGGAAAAGTAGAAGGTACTGCTGAAACATGTGCTGAGAAAAATACCTGACTCTTTGCTGCTGCAGTAGTAATAGTAGTAATAATTATAATTATAATTGTAATAGGCCAGAAGTACAGGAGTAGGTTTGGACTGGTAGTAAGACGACTGTAAAGTTACAAAAATTAACCATAATAAAAATGTCTGGTGCATGGATCATTTCCTATTTTATTGTCTACGAGCTGCTGTTAAACCATGCTCAGGTTGGGGCTCTTCCTGCTCTTGCTGCAATATTTATCATCAGAATGAGGTGCCAGAACCTGAGGATTTGTCCTGGGAGAGGGAATTGTCACTCGAGCTTTGTTCTAAGAGCCTCCACTAATGGTGGTCTTCCAGTTAATAATATTTCCCTTCCTCCTCTTTCCTCTCTCTGAGTCATGTCTGGGATGTCCTGGATTTATAAAAAACCTTCTTGCCCCACACATTGGACATCACTCACCCCTTTCCCACTCTCTCACACCTTCCTTCCCCTCATTATTCCTCTTCCAAGGATGTCAGGCTCCCACGCAGACTTTGGACCGTGAAGTTTTTGTTCTTTCCCCCTGCCTTGCCAGCAGGGATGGTGGAGGAAGCTCAACTCCTTGGGTGTCTCATTTCTTGGTCCCTGCCCTTTGGGATGTTGCTGTTTTCTGTCTGTTCTGCTTCAACAAAGGCAATTTTAAAATTGCTGATGGTTTTTAGGCCGCTCCCTTCCTTCCCTGTGCTGTTCCTAGGTGATTTTACTGCCATTTCTAGCCCGAAAGGGTGGGAAATGAGCTTGGGACATCCTTCAGGATTGCAGTTGTAAGGAATATTTCAGGCAATATGCACAAGAAATGCTCACAAAATCATCTGTGTGCTGGAAATATGTGGGACTTGCCTGTGCAGTTGTTCCCGAGCGATTATGACTCAGTTTTAATTACCTGTGATACAGATTTTGGAATATAAAATCCTCTACATCAGATGCATTTTTTAAAACTCAAGGCAAGGCTTTGTCTCTTGCTGCCTTCTTGGGACAGATGTCATTAGATTGGTATTCTGACCCATTCTGTGGTGATTTAGCATCACTTTTTTTTGTTGTTTGCTTCCCTCTGCTCAGGTCCTCCTGCTAAATTACAGAGCTCTTCTTGCTGTCTGTGGTTTCTGGTTCCAATCAAATTCCCATTCCATCCCACTGAAGTATTTTCAGTAATATCAGCCTGGAATTGAGCCCCAGTCGAGAGCAGAGCAGCCATTGGTGAGCTGAGATCCATGTCCAATATTGGCTCGTGGAAATCTTGGAAGAACGACTCAAAAAAAGAACAGGTTGAGAGCTTGGAGCTCCTGAGTGGTTTGTGCTGAGGCTGTCAGGCCACCTGCTTGGGTTTGGGGTTTTTTCAAGGTGTTTTTTACAATCTGGGCAGCTGCTTTTACATGAAATTTCACTGATTTGTGGTAGCTCCACACCACTCTCATCTGCTTTGGAGGAGCTCTAAGGTGGAGACCTTGGGTGTCCTTTTCCAGCAGTCCAGTGGAGTTTCTCCTCTGGAAAACCCTGATCTGGCCCTGGAGAAAAGGAGGCTCAGGAAGGACCTTCTCAGCCTCTACAACCACATGAAAGGAGGGTGCAGGAATAGCAAGAGGAGGAAACGGCCTCCAGTTGTGCCAGGTTGGACACCAGGAGGAATTTATTCATGGAATGGCCTTGGAATGGCCTGGAGTGCCCATCCCTGCAGGTGTCCCCTGGAGGTGGCACTGAGTGCTCTGGGCTGGGGACAAGGTGGGCATGGGGCCCAGCTGGGACTCCCTGGGCTGGGAGGGCTTTTCCAGCCTCAGGGATCCTTTAATTTTGGGATTCTCTGATCCCTGTTTTCCAGCTGAGCCACTTTCCTGGCCTTGACCCGCTGCAGAGAGAAGCAGTGCTTGGCACCACAGCCAGACCCAAGGGTTTCCAACCAACCCAGGCAGAGCTCTCCTGCACAGAAATTTGCCACATTTTACATGGGCCATGTGGATCTGTTGCCTCATTAGCCATTAACAAGCAAAAAATTAACAGGTCCAAGGCCATCATCTACATTAAAATTAAATTTTAGGCAAAAATAGTCTGGAGGGTAATGAAAAAGAAGCTGTTCCTGAGAAAACCTTTACTCCTGCTTGGGTTTTCCTGATATTTCAAAGACTTCTCCCTCCCTGCTTCTGCACTACTCATTAAAACTGGTTCAAATCAGAAGTTTAAATCACGAGGTCATCACAAGTCACGTTTAAAATGAGGGGACTTTACTGGCTGATGTTGCTTTTTGTAAAAGAAAAAAAAATAATTACTAAGTGAAAACACATCCAATTTCTAAAATCCACCCAAACTCAGCTTAATTCCTGGCTCATGACAACTCCAAATGGATCACAAGGATTTTATAACCTGTTTCTAGGAGAGTTTGCTTCAGACAATACGTCATCCATGCTGTCACCTATGCTGAAAATCTTCCTGGGCTTGGTCGTTATGTCTTTAAAGCAGTTCAGCAGCAAAAATGCAGAGAAATGCAATTTAATTGAAGAACCTATTGGCTAGAACAAAGGGGCACAGAAACAGATGCTTCCAGCTCCTCATCTGGATCCTGGGGATTTTATTTTTTTTTTTCCCTTCCACTGCATCTCATAGGTACTGGATTTGAGGAAAGGGATGTGGAACACAAGGCTATCATTCTTCCTAACATGATTTCAAAAATCTTATTGTATTAGCAGCATTCCAGATTCCCTTACAGAGTGCTTAAGTGAATTAGTGAGTTTTATTCTCATGTGAGAGCCTACCATTATTTAAGTCTGTAATTTACTATGAAATCCTCATTGCTTTGTCCCAGGAGTTTTATGATCGTTTTTCCCCTTAATGATCGGAGTCTCCTTTGCACCAAGGAAGTTTGAAGGGACTCTTTTGTTTTTGATTTAATCATGGTCTTAAGAGATTTGAGACTTCAGGGATTAATAAAGGATCTCCCAAATCATAAAGCAAATCACAGCATACCAAATCATTTCTCCTTTGAGACCGGTGCCAAACATTTTCTGTGGTGTTCCAGTGAAACTGGACACCCCCAGCCCAATGGCTAGTAAAGTCAGGGAAGGGGGGGAAAAAAAAGGACCAAATTTTATTTTCAGCTCATAGCTGGAATTTCAGCCTCTCTGCACACAAGTCCTTGCCATTACAATTTATTAGATGTTTTATGCAGCAGATTTTATTGAATGATTTAGGTAGCCTTGACTTGATCCTTTCCAAATGTGTTCAACGGTATTCGGCTACATGCAAAAAATGTTTTTACATTCTCACTTTCATGTAACCAAAGCTCCCCAAATCTAGCTGGAGTTACCCGCCTGCTGCAGGGATTGTTTTGTTTGCAGAATTAGTTTGGAAAGGCCTGGCCTCTGCAGCATTTTCCAGAAGATTTAGGATTATAAATCAGCTGGAGGCGGAAGGAAGAAGAGGGGCACTGGAAGCACCAAGCTGACTGAGAGCTATTCACCTCCTGGGAGTGGGAAGGGTAGGGATAAAAGGAAATGGAGAATATTAAGGATGCAGGAAGTACATTTTCCAGAGTATTTCTTGATTCCGTGATGGATTGATGTACAGCCCTGGAGTTTGTCAAATGCAGTACCTCATCTCCAAAGAAAATACCTCATCTCATGGAAAACACCAGGGAATGAGGGAGACGGCCCCAGGAATTGCTCCCCACTGGAACCCAGGGAATTCCTCTGCTTCTGTGCTAAGTGTGGAACACAAATATTTGGATTTGCCTTCACGCGCAGCCACACCGCAGCAGGATTTATAATCTTTGTTCTGAAGGAAAGGGAGAGGCTTTGTCCTCCTAAATCACCTTGTAACAATAATTCCTCTGGAAAAAAAAAACGGATTTTCTGATACACAGAATCCCTTATGGCAGCCAGGACCTCTGCTCACAGTCACCAGGACCAGACCAAAGGATATTTTATTTTAAAAAGCTGCTTCAACATATACAAGTGGCAATTCTGACGTTTTTGGGTGTTACAAATTCCTTATCTGAAGGTAACTTCCTCCCAAGTCTGATTTATGGCTTAATTTTTAACTTCAGCCAGGGCACCACTCAAATTCTCCATATAATACAATGGATTAAATTGTCCAGGGCAGCTGTGGCTGCCCCTGGATCCCTGGAAGTGTCCAAGGACTGGGACAGTGGAAGGTGTCCCAACCCCATGGGAGGGGTTGGAATGAGATAATCTTTAAGGTCCCTTCCATCCCAAACCATTCCATGATTTTGATCCCTTTCTGCTCCTCTAGCAATTCCAGATGGCTCAAAAACCAACACTGAAGGCTAAAGGATTTAATCCATGGAGCTAATTCTGGCAGGAATGAGCAGTGATCTTAAATATGTTTTATTCACTTTTTGGTTGCTCTCATAAAATTTGCAATAAATAAATAAATTTTGTTTCTGTTTTGGTGTGTGTTTTGCTCTTAAATGCACCAAAGGTAGGGAAAAAAAAGGATATTTCAGCTTGAGCTGGGAGCTCACGCTCTCAAACCGATCTGGAGAATGTCCAAGCCCCAGTCTGCCCTGCTGAACGAATAGATAAAAAAATGAATGTCTGAAAAACTGAGCAAATCCTCAGTGGGATGGAAATGGCCACTGCCTCCACAGACTTCTATCAGTAGAATTTCAGGTGCAAATATTTCCACCAGCTCTGTCGACGCTGTTCTCATTCAACTGCTCCTTTATTTCACTGCTGAACTTTCTTATCAACATCATTCCAAAGTGCTTTTAAATTATTTGTGGTTGCTGGTAGCTTGAATTTTCATTTATTTCAGTTACCTGACTTCTGGAAATAAAAAGTATCGATGTTTTCAGCTAGTTTTGTGCCTTAAGGGATGCAAAGTGAAAGGGGTAAATGTCAGCTTTATCAGAAACACCTCCCTCTTCAGCTGAATTGAAAACCAGCCCAAATGTTTTCAGGGTTTCTTGTCTGGCCCTAAATCTACGCATCATTCACTTTTACAATTTCGTTATGTTTCAGTAAATTGCATTTTTTTGGTGTGTTTTTGAACTTTTCCAGACCAGGCAGGGAAATCTGAGGCTTAACGTGGATGTGGCAGGGGGGATATTTCTGGGAAAAGCTGCAGCATCATCTGTATTGCTGCATGTATAGAATATATATAGAATATTTTCTTTTAGACCTTGTGTTCCAGGTCAGCTTATTTATCTTCCTATTGTCTTTTGTTTTGTGGTGGGAGGGATGAAAAGGAGGGGCAGAGAGCAGTTTAGAGGCTTCATTATTGCTGTTGTGGTAACGAGGTGTTTAAATGAAGTGCTGGCCCTTTTCAGATTACCATTTCCAGCAGCAGAAATCCAAGCGATCCTGGGGCTGAGCCTGATCATTCCAAAGAGGGGCTCTCCAATGATCATTTTAAATAAATGTAATCTTTTCATCACGAGGAAGCTGATTCATGAGAGTAATTGCTCCAGCACTAATCCAAGCCGGATGCTATTAATGCACTAATTGGCAGGGCTGGAACTCCCCGATGGATTTCTGGGGCTCCATGGTCCAAGACTGAGGGAAATTCAGGCTCTCTGCCATGAAATTTCCCAGTCTGGAACAAGAATTGGGGCTAGCAGGCATGGGAGAGGTTGGATTCCTCAGAAGTGGAAGCAGTAGTCTGAAATCTTCTCTTCACACCGGTGGTAAACTGAATTTTACCTGAGCAGAAGCAGAGAGGAACCAATTCTGAGACAACCTGGTGATGGTTCCCATGTTCCGCTGTCAGATTTTCACACAGCTCTCCCCTTTGCTGCAATCCATGGTTTCTTTGGCACGTGGGAACTGTTCCACACTCTTTAAGAACAGCTTTGTGGGGTGTATTTTTGATTTCGGAAGGATTTCACGCCACTGACGTGTTTGTGTTTGTGGGTCTCAGATTCAGTCAAAGAGAGAAATGGAGAGTTTCTATCCAGGCAGAAGCTTGGGAAAAAGATGGAAAAGAATGTAAATAATTCTTTATCTCTCTTTATCAGTCAAAGTGAGAAATGAAGAGTTTCTATCCAGGCAGAAGCTTGGGAAAGAGCTGGAGAAGAATGTAAATAATTCTTTATCTCTCTTGTTGTTCACATTGTTTATAGTTAAGTTCTATCACTGTGTGTCAAGCACTCTGCACTACTGGTGTGAGTTGTTTTCACTTTAAAACCAATGGATTTGATCCTCAAGAAGCTCTGTATAAAAGAGTGAAGTATTTTGAATAAACTGGAGTTTTACTCTCGGCAGCCTTCTGGGTCAGTCTTCTCATTCCCATCCTGCCTGGACAGCGACATGTGTTGGGAAATAAAACATCATCTGCACGTCTGAAAAACAGAGATTGTTCAGAGCAGAGATCCTTCTTCTCTCCTGGAGCATGATTCGAAATTCCAGAGGTCTGGGATAGGTGGGATTTTGGGAAGGAATTGCTCCTGGCAGTGCCCAAGGCCAGGTTGGACACTGGGGCTGGAGCAGCCTGGCACAGTGGGAGGTGTCCCTGCCATGGCAGGGGTGGCACTGGGTGGGATTTGAGGTTCCAACCCCAACCATTCCATGATTCCATATGGAACAGGAGAGGATCTCCCATTATCCCAGGCTATTATTTCTTAGACAATGCTTTAGACATCAAACATACCCAATTTTCTTATCAAACTCTGTCATTTGGCTGATAATCAAATATTTTCTCCCTCTTCACCTGTCAGTATTCAGGAAAAGAACCTTCAAAATAAAAAATGCTTTAAGAGTATTCAATAAAAAGAACATTTAACACTCACACCTCCTGAAATACAGGATGTTTTTCAAAGTCTGCTGTGAGCTCTACAAGAATATTTTTATATCCACTTGTATTTATTTCTTATTGAGATTGGGTCATGTATTTAAAGATGCTCTGCTCTGGCACCTCTCATAAAATACAGATGTTCTGACTCCAGAACAAACCCTTTTTTTTTTTTTTTTTTTGTGGTCCCACACTTTCATTTCATCAATTTGATAAAATTTCTTCCAGTGAAATTGCAGTTTCAAGGCTGTGACTGTTTCTATTTTAAAGTCACCTTCCCATGTGGCCTCACATTATCAACAACAGCAAATTTCTCACAAGATGAGGCCAGATATTAAAGGTCACCTGAATCTCAAATGAAGGATCTTTAATGCTTGACTTATTCTCACTGCATGTGATTTTTTTTTCTTCTGTGGATATTCTGGATGAATATTTTGCTATTTGTTTGAGATTTTTTTTTTTTGCACCAAAATATTTACCTCGGCTTAGCTCTTGGGAATTCTCACCTTATATTTACATTTCCTGCTTAGAAGACTGATCCCAACCTTTTTTCCCTGCTGTCTACTCCTCATCCTTAAAGCCCTTTGCATCTACTCTCATTTTGTAAAGCTTTTTTTTTTTTCATTTATCCCTTTGGCCTGCAGATCTTCCTTAGGAAACTTTTCCCCTTTTTGGTAGGAAAAGCTTTTTTACCTTTTCTTACAGAAACTGAACCCTCCTCCATCCTGAAGTTCCAGAGGTCTCCAGCTGAAGTTCCTGGACTGAAAATTCTCAGATTGGTCACTTTGAATTATTGATCTTTTTGAGCAGCAAAAATCTCCATTCTTTTCCTGAGGGTTTCTCTCCTGCATTTCAGTTTTGTCTCTTTTTTATGGAACAAGGAGCACATGGAATTATTCCCCCATCTCAGTGCACTCACTCATGTGTTTCTCTTCCTACAAGGTGTGAAAACTCTTTTTTTTCCCCCAGAAAATCAGCTACAAGTATCTTGATTTTCTTCCTGGTTTTAACTCTGTTTTAACTCTATATGCTTATACCGCTAGAAATTACAAGAATTTAATTTTTTCATCTGATTTTCTCAGAGTTCTCCCCCCACCTCAGCCTGCCCAGGGTTAATTAGTGCAGGGCATTTTTCAACCTTTTGGTTTTAGCTTTATATCTGACAGAGTCAAGGTTTTGGATTAAAACACTGGAACAAACCCCCCCCCCCCCAAAGATGGAAATATTGGTGTAATGCAAATAAAATGTGATTACAGCTCCCAGGTATCCCTTGCATGGGCAAGTCAGGAACATGGATTGGCCAATGTGTGATTTTTAAGGACACATTAAAAGGAAGAGAAGTGGATCTTGAAATTTTCTTTTTTTTTTGCTGTTTATTAATGGAAATATTTACATCTGCTCACATATACATGCAATGAGTGCTTTTGTGTATCTATTGCAATTTATATATATTTATTCATGGTGCAAAACCCCCAGAGAGGCAGGTTTAGAGCATCACCCCCTTTCCCAACAAAGGGGGAAAATCTTTAATTTTGGGAAAACCCCATCACAACAAAGTGGTTTGATTTCGGTTACAGAGCAAGCAGAAAACAGAAGGGAAAAAATCCCAATTTTGGAGCACACAGCCTGAGGCAAATTGATACATTCATCCCCAGGGCAGACTTTTTGGACACTGATTACTGGGCTCTCCTCACAGTGTTTGCAGGACAGCTTATCTATTCTCCTCTTATAAGAGACACTGTTCAAAGAGCCTGAAAACACAGCTGCCCCTTTCCAGGCTTTCCCTCTGCCTGAAAAGCAGGAGAATCCCTGGATGCCCCCAGCAATAGAATCCCAAAATTAATCTTCATGGAAAGTGGGCAGCCTTGTTTGGAGGCAGCAGAAAGGGAAAGCACTTGGAGGGGAAATCTGCTTAAAGACCAAAGGGAAAACTTGGAGGGAATCCCTGTGAAAATGCAGGGCTGGGGAAGCTTCCTGGGAGTTTGGAACAAAAGGAATGAGATCTCGGGATAAAAGGTTGGGATGGGAGAGTTTTCACCGGGGAGAGGCAGTGCAACGCCAAAAGTCTGAAAAGAAATGGGATTTTAATGAGTTGTTGGAGGCTCTCTGCCTGGCACTGGCAAAAATTCCCCTTTTCTTCGCTTTTTCCTCCTGAGCAGGAGCTGTGATAGCAAATCCATCAAATCCATCAATTCCATCAAACCCATCAAATAGATCAAATTGAACAAATGTATCAATTCCATCAAACACATCAAATCTATCAAATCCATCAAATTGCTCAAATTTATCAAATCCATAAACCCCATCAAATCTATCAAATCCATCAAATTTATCAAACCTATCAATTCCATCAATTCAATCAAATCCATCAAATCCATCAAACCCACCAATTCCATCAATTCAATCAAATCCATCAAATATATCAAATCTATCAAATTTATCAAATCCATCAAACCCATCAAATCCATCAAACTCATTAATTGCATCAAACATATCAAACCCATCAATTCCATCAAACATATCAAACCCATCAGATTTATCAAATCCATCTAATTTATCAAATCCATCAATTCCATCAAACCCATAAAATTTATCAAATCAATCAAACCCATTAATTCCATCAAATCCATCAAATTTATCAATCAAACCCATCAATCCATCAAACCCCTAAAATCAATCAAATCCATCAATTCCATCAAACCCATCAAATTTATCAAATCAAACACATTAATTCCATCAAACCCATCAAATCAATCCAATCCACATCTGCTTTATCCTCTCCAGAAATCAAGCGACAGGAATAAGTGTATCTTGACATCTACAGGCAATATTTCAATAAATTCCAGATTTTTCATGATGATTTTGGTCAGCTGGGCAAGCACAATGCTGGGGAAATGTGGCACAGGGACATTTTTAATGATGATTTTCAATCTTGGGGTGATTTCACTTTCCAGTGTGGGCAGGAGGGAGGGTTTGATGATGTTTGAGATATTCAGGATGTTTTCCAGAGGGAAGCAATGCCCTCATCCCTGTTACCCTGGCTGCTGCCACCCTGGAATCCCAGATAAGGAACTGGAATGGGATGGCCAAAGTGGGAGGACGGGAAAAATCAAAGCAACAAAACAGGTGAGAAAAAAGAGGCTGCAAAAAGGGCATCTTCTTATAAACACATAACCCAAAGGTGATTTTATTGAAGATCAGCAGTTTTTGGCTCCCATTTGAAGGAATTTTCACAGGAAGTAAAAACCCTCCTTTTTTTTGAGGCAGTCATGGTGTTTTGCACAAATAGATGTGAGGGAGGTGAATTTTCTTTTATTTTTAGAGCTCTCCTCTAAGGAAGACTTTTGGTACCTGAAGATCGATGCACCCATGACCTTGTGACAAATCTGCTGCACCAGGGCTTGTCCTGCTCTTTTGAAAGTGACTTTTTTGCATATCTGGAATTGAGTGTCCTGCCTGCATTTCTGTGAACTGAAGAGTGGCTTAAATGTTCTTGTTTTCCATCAAAACATTTCTTGTTTGCTCTAAAACCGTGGGGTTTCCATATGCAAAACTCTGCACCTGAGAGGGTGATATTTACTTTTTTTTTTGTTTTTGGGCTTTTTTCCATGCTAGTTTTCATTTCAAAACCAGACCTCTGGTGAGGAGAACAGCAGCACTTGTGATATGAGTAGGGCCAAGTTTCCCTGGTGGTTTCCAGGTCCCAGTTTTGCACCTCAGCAGAAATTGTTCAATTTTCTTTCTTCTTGAATTATCTGCAAGATCTGCAACCCAGCCTTGTCCTGCAAACAACCTATGAGCTGCCACACGCCCATCCCAGGGAATTTGCTTTTATAGAGGATGGAATAATATGTTAAATCATGGTACTGACCCCAGCAGCAGTGATTTTAAATAAATTTTAAAGCTCAGAATTCCCAAGTGCTGGTCCTGAGTGTCCCCAAAGTCCAGTGGGGTCGGCTGCAATCAGAGCAAATTCCCACTTCCACAAAAAAATCCTTTTCCCAAACTCAAAATGTAAAATGCATCAGGCAGGGACCTGTGCCTTTGGAAGCAGGACCACCAAGGGGCTCCTCTGAAATGATTCTGAGAGGATGTGGCTCGAGTGGTTTAGTGCAAGGTCAAGGATTCAGGCTTTTTTTAAATTTTCCTTTTTTTCTTTTCCTTGCATCTCTTCTTCCTTCCTCCCATTTCCCACTTGTGGAAAAGAAAAATCCCACTTTGACTTAAATTGCAATCCCACCCAATCTTCTTCTTTGCACAAGGCTAAAAAGGAAAATATTTTAATGGCTCTGCATAGTTACATTCACGTAGGGAACAAAAATGCTTTTGAGCATCAGTTTTATTCACAGCTGTGAATTTTCTAAATTTGTTTTGAGTATTGATTATTTTAAAATGTGCCATCTTCTCTTTGTTTCTGGTGCAACAGTTTTGGTTGGGGATGATTTTCCTCACTGGACTCCACAGAAATATTTCTTATGAGTAAACTTGGCTGGATATAAATTATCAGGCATGGGAGATTAGCTGTGGCTTTAGATGTAAGGAATGATCACAGGTAAGAAGTAAAAGAAATATTTTTGCAAGCAAGCTCTCTTCTGGAAAGACTTAAAAAGCCCCAATTAAGATGAAAATGAATTATTAACTCATGTTCTGCTTCAAAAGATGAAAGAGATGAATACACAGAAATTCAGTGAATGGGAAATTATCAAGTGCAGGGAGCCCAGACAAATTCCTGAATTCAGCCTTCTTAATTTCCATTTCCTACAGAACAGGAGAAGCAGCCTGTGGGATGGCAGAAAGATGAATAAATGGCAGAATGAAAGAAGAAATCGAATATTTGTGTTATTTGGACTGCAGACATCCCTCAGCTGCTTGGTCCCAGTGCTGTTTCCACAATAAATGCTCAGAGAGAGTTTTGCCACACTCGGTTCCTCGGGTAAAAACTCGGACTGGAAATGGATTGTGCAGGCTGGGATTTGTCCTTCCACCCTCATGGAGCACAGGAATTCACAGGGAATTCCATCAGAAACCTTCAGAGATTGTTGGAGTGTACGAGTCAGAAGCCTCTCTAAAGGCAGGGGTTGAATTAAAGCTTTTAGAGAAATTAAGATTTATTAAGCCACATAGATATGAAGTAGAAGTGTAACTTATATTTTTAATAAATTAGAAGTGTAAGTTATAGTTTCAAGTAAGTTTAAGTTTTAAGTTTAAGAAAGTAGAAGTGCAAGTTACAGTTTTAAATAAGTAGAAATACATTTTAAGTGCCTTAAGAAACTGTGTTAGCTAGTAAAGGCCCTAAGGCCTTGTTTAAAGCTCAGTAACTTAGTTCCAGGCACAACAAAAACATGGCAGGAACTTGCCACAAAATGGATAGAATTATTCACCTAAAACAGATAAAACTACATGAGTAAATATATAGAACTATTCATGTAGATAGATAAACTTATATACATAAATTTAAAGTAAGAAAACGGTATATATGTGTAAATAGATAATATTATGTATGTAGTTTTTTAGGTAAGAACTGACACTGCTTTCATATCACTTTCACACATTAGAATTCAGTTCAGATTGGTGTAGAAAGGATGTTTTAGAATCGTGTTTTTAGCTGCTTGGATGTTTTATGAATTAAATGCCCTGTGACAGGGCACAGTCATCAACAACCACCACAACCACGACCGTCAGCACCACCACGGCAAGAAGACAACAAGAACAGGAAGATCAAGGAGAAAGAAGCCTTGGACTCTTCTCCAGCTGATGCCTCAGGTTTGATCTTTTCTATTTTTCAGGTTCTGAGCTGCTTTAGTGTGTGGGTCTGGGCTTCACCTGATGGGATGCTGAGCTCTGTGCACAGAGCAGAGACAAAACAATTCCTGCTCCAGCTGGGCACCAAGGACAAATGATCCAAACCTCAGCCCAGGAGCACAAACAGCGTGGGCTGGAGAGAGAAAAACAAGCAGGGTGGGACTGATGGGCTGGAGCTGGAATGGGACAATGAACTCCAAGGTGCCAATGGAGCAGAACTGATCCCAGGGAGAGCCCCGGGAGCGCTCGTGCATTTTGGGACCATTTTGGGTCATTTGGGTGCAGCCCTGGCTGGGCTCTGGTGCTGCCCAAGGTGGATCCATGGAGGAGATCCTTGAATAAATCCCTGCTTCATTCTGTAGCTCTGCCCAGCTCTGCTCCAGCTCAGCCTTCACAAGACATCACAGGGATCTTGGCCAGGTAGCAGCTGCTGCTGCTGCTGCAGCTCAGGACTTTATGCCAGAAAACTTCTAACACAGAATTTAACAACTTAAACTCTTCACCTTCCAGACTGATGTATTCCAGCAATAAACAACTTTACTACAACCAACAACTGCTCCTGTCTCTTTGAAGACCCAGTAATGCCCCAACAAGAGATCCCTTCCAGGCTGTGCTCCACAACCCTTCCTTCCTCCTTGTTCAAACTCCCTTGGAAAATCAAAACTTCCATGGCTTCTCTGAAGGCTGTGGGGAGTTGTGCTGATCCTGTTGGTATTTTCTGCTGGAAAAATTTTGTTTTGTGCTTTTCCTGGGCCATGTGGGGTGGCCAGTTCCTTCTTTGGCCTCACTTAGGCACCAGGACACGTCCTGGAAAAATGAAGGAGAGATATCTGCATGCTCAGGGAAGGAGGAAGGCGTTTCTCCCTGGGGTTTGCTGCCCTCTCACAAATCCTTGTCCTCACAAAATTCCTGCTCTCCCACCAGGAGAAAGAAGAGTCTGCTCCTTGTGGCAGGGACAGGACCTGAGGGAATGGTTGGAGCTGGGCCAGGAGGGATTTAGGGTGGATTTTAGGGAAAGGCTCTTCCCCAGAGGTGCTGGCACTGCCCAGGGAATGGGCACGGCCCCGAGGCTGCCAGAGCTGCAGGAGCCTTTGGCCAGCGCTGCCAGGGATGCCCAGGGTGGGGTTGTTGGTGGGGTCTGGGCAGAACCTGGAATTGGATCATCCTGGTGGATCCCTCCTAACTCAGGATATTCCATAATTCTATGAGTAAGTACGAAGTTCTCAGGAATTACTAAAATACACATGGATTTTATTAATTTTTTGCTCCAAAATTCTATCTTTAAATTAAAATGTTGAAAAGCCTTTTTTAAAAAAATACCTTTAAATATTATTTTCTTGTCCAAGTCCATCTCTCTAGATTCATGTGTTGCAATGACCCCACTCTGCCTTCATTTGTGCAGACTTCACCTGCTTTTTATTCCAGCTAAATATACCTGCTGGAGCACTTGGCAGCTGTTCAGCTCCAAGATATCCTGCTACTTTTGTGTTTCCAAACATCACCTTCTCCTCTCCCACCACTTCTTTGTCTCCATTACCCATCCCAAAATTTTCCATCCTATTTGTTCCTGGCATGGACGATTCCAGCTCCCAAATTTCCCTCAGGGGTCTGTGTTGGAACCAGAGTTATTTAACCCCTTCATTAATCAATTAGACCAAGGGATCGAGGGCAGCCTCAGCACATTCGCAGGTGACACCGAGCTGAGGGTGCGGTGACACACCTGGAGGACAGGGTGACATCCAGGGAACAGGGTGACATCCACAGGGACCTGGACAAGCTCCAGAAGTGGATCCGTGGCAATCTCATGAGGTTTCGTAAGGCCAAGGGCTGGAGCTGGCCTTGGGATGGGGCAACCCCTGGGATCCACCCAGGCTGGGATGAGCAGATGGAGCAGCCCTGGGAGAAGGATTTGGGGGATAAGAGCTGGAGCTGCCCCAGTGTGGGCAGCAGGAAAGGGATTGGGATTGGGATTGGGATTGGGATTGGGATTGGGATTGGGATTGGGAATTGGATTGGGATTGGGATTGGGATTGGGTTTGGGTTTGGGTTTGGGTTTGGGTTTGGGTTTGGGTTTGGGTTTGGGTTTGAGTTTGGGATTGGGAATGGGAGTGGGATTGGGTTTGGGTTTGAGTTTGGGATTGGGAATGGGTTTGGGATTGGGATTGGGATTTGTATTGGGATTGAGATTGGGATTGGGATTGCGATGGGGATGGGGTTTGGGTTTGAGTTTGGGATTGGGAATGGTATTGTGATTGTGATTGTGATTGGGATTGAGATTGGGTTTGGGTTTGGGTTTAGGTTTGGGTTTGGGTTTGAGTTTAGGATTGGGAATGGAAGTGGGATTGGGATTGGGATTGGGATTGGGATTTGGACTGTGACTGGGATTGGGATTGGGATCAAGATTGGGATTGGGATTGTGCCCTGCTCAGGTGAGATCCCACCTGCAGAGCTGCCCCAGCCCAGGAGGAGCTGGAGCTGCTGCAGAGAGCCCAGAGGAGGCTCCAGGATGAGCAGAGGGATGGAGCAGCTCTGCTGGCAGGAAAGGCTGGCACAGCTGGGATTGTTCACCTGCACAGGAGAAGCTTTGGGCTGAGCTCAGGGTGAGCCCCAGGAAAGCTGGAGAGAGACAATTTCCAGGGCATGGAGGGACAGGACACAGGGAATGGCTTCACACTGACAAGAAAGTAGGGTTAGATGGGAGATTGGGAATTGGGAATTGTTCCCTGGGATGAAATTCCCAGAGCAGCTGTGGCTGTCTCTGGATCCCTGGCAGTGCCCAAGGCCAGGGGGTTGGAGCTGGTTTTTCCCTGGAGCACAGATGGGAATTCTTTGCTCTGAGTCTCATTTTGAGCATCCAGCACCTCCTCACACCTCTCATCTCTCTTTTGTAGTATTGCAATCAAATTTAACTTCACATCCACTTCACCATTTTGAAACTCTAATTTCCACGGACAGTTTATATTAAAAACTCTCTTCCTGATTGTGTTCCAAAGTTTCTGTTTGAAGCAGCAAAACAATTCTTTCTCTATTCTGTCTCCCCAGCAAGACTTGATTCAAACCTGGAGATATCTTTTATAATATTGTTTGATTAAAACCTGCTGGTTTCCTTTGCCTCTGTCTTTTTTTCCTTATAGTCCCTGGATAGCATCCCACCTTTTCCCTCTTTTCTCCTCTGTACCTGCAAACCACACCAGGTTCCCACTGGAAAAATCCTGCACATCATCTGTAGAGGAAAAATTATGGTTTCAGATTTTAATGAAGAAATTATTTCCAGTAAATGTTTGGGTTTTTGTTGTTTTTTTTTTCCTAGTGAATTCAAATTTCAGCAAGTTATTTGCATGGCTATTTAAAGAAATTTCCTAAAAATAAAATGAGAATATGATGGCTTAGGCCCCAGCTGAGCAATGTGCTTAAACTCATCCATTAACACGTGCTTGAGTGTGAAATAAATCCCTGTGATATTTAATGCTTGGAGAGCATGGAAGCACTTTTGTGATTTCAAATCCTAGTCATCCTTAGGACGAGAAAGAAAATTAGATTAAAACACTTTAATTTTCTTTAAAAAACATATCAAAGGGGGTTTATGGTTATAATATGGCCAATGTTTTGGGGTGGGGAGGTGCCAACAAGGAATTTGCCTCCTTGTTATTAGCAGGACTTAAATTGCCCCCTCCTGCTGGAGCAGGCAAGAATTTTGGATTTCCAGCAGCTGCCAACACATTTTCACCTCCTGTTTTCTTCTCCAGCTCTGATGATAAAAAAAGAGAGCAAGATTCTGCAAATGAAACAAAAATGTTTCATTTTTTTTCATTAATGTGAACTTCAGCCAACCTTCAACTCGTAGAAGCATCTCTTTGAAGCAGCTCTCTGTCAGCTCAGCTTTTGGACAAATATATGATGAAAGTTTGATGAGAGATGTAAAGAAAACATTTTAAAATCTCAGTGCTCACTGGGGAGGGTGGAGAATTGTTTTTCCAAGACAAAAGCCACATTGAACAAAATAAGAGGGTGGCATAACTCTGCTTCTCTTTTGGCCTTTACCCGAGTCCTGAAAGAGCTCAGGCATAACCTGGATAAGCCTCTAAATATGACTCAGTTCATTCACACAAAGTGCCAAGAAATCTGTATTTATTTAAAGAAAACTCTCCAACAATAGCTTTACCTGCTGCAGCAGGCAAGCCTGACTGTCAGGTAATGCCAGGCTGGAGAAAGTTTTATTTTAAATGCAGGATTTCCCCTCTTGCTGATGTTTGAACAGATGGGTTTGTGGCAACAATTCCATGACTCTTTTTAGTATATATATATATATATATATTTTTTTTTTTTTTAATTGCAAACTTGTTTGAAGCACAAGCTAGTAAAAGCAGCAGAGTGTTAGGATTGGAAATATCTCAGTGTTAAAACGATCTAATAAAACACCCAATGGAATGATCATTAACCATCCCAGTATTTCCCTGCCTGGAAATGCCAGGGAGAGATGGAAAATTCTGGAATTTTAGCCTGGAAAAAAGGGATACAGGTGTGAGCACAGGTGGGGTTGGACTCCCTGCTATTTAAGGGGAGGAGGGAAGGAGAGAAAAGGCAGAGAGGGAGTGCTGGTGATGGGGGGGATAAAGTCAAGGGGGGTGTTTTCCACATAGATCAGTTCCTGTGCTTGTCAGAGTCCCCAAAGGATCAGAAAAGAAATCAGAAAGGAACCAGAAATCAGAAAGAAATCCATCACCTGCATTGTAGGGCCAGCAGCAGGGGAAGTGTCCTTTCCTGTAGGAAGCCTGGCTGCTGAGAATTTTAAACTTTCTGTGCTGCCAGGCACTGACCCCCAGGAGAACACTGCACTGACCTGAGGCCGTGGAGAAGCTTCCAAAATTCAATAATAAAACTGAGATTACAGGTGTGGAGTTGGAATGGAAGTGTGTGATAGCACAGGGTGGGAACTCAGAGTTGAAGGGTTTAGAATGCAGGAATAGATATAAAGCAAGATGGAGGTTTTGGGGTGGAGGCTGCTCCTTCTCCTTCTCCTCCTTCTCCACGGGTCTGGGTGGTTTTCTGCAATTGGATAAAAAAGTCTCATTGCAGGCACAGGTGGTTGGGTATTGGGTTAAAAGTGAAAATAATTGAGGTGTCATTTCTTAATTGGACAGTTGATCCTTAAAAGGCCTTGCAGAGAGAGAGATGGGCTCCATTTTGAGTTTGTTGGAGTGAAGTGCTGCAGAACTCAGGGTTTGTGAGGCTGTGACAGAGACAAGAACTGACAAACAACTGAGTCCCAACAAGAAATTCCCTCTCACACATTTAATCTTGGCCTTAATAAAAAAGAAGGTAGAACTCCACAGTTAATCACTGTGGGAAATGCCTCCAGGCAGGGTTTTTGGAGGATCCTGCTCCATTTTGTTGGACACTGAGGCAGAAGAAAGGAGGGAAAGGTGCCTTGAGGAGCTGCAGATTTCCCCTGGGATGTGTAGGAATCCAGAGCATCCCTCTGGCTGCCCTGGGACCCTGGCAGGGGTCAGGAACCCCCCTGGACAGAGCCCCCAGAGACACTGGCTGTGATCTCTGTAAATGGAAAAGAGTTTTCAATCTTACAGGATCAATTACCAGCTCTGAGTGTTTGATATCAGTAATAATTAAGTGTGGCACAGGTGCAAAAGTAAAATATTAGGATTCTAGATTAGGGGCCCAAAGGGGACATGTGAGAACCCTGGCCTTATTCTGGGTTCCCATGTGGTGGTGAAATTCCTCCTCCAACCTGTGATTCCAAAGAAAAACTCCACAGGCTCTTGCTGTTCCATCTCAAGGCAGTTTATTGTGAGTTATCTGAAAGATTTTCTCCTCTGGCTGCTGTGGTTTGCTCAGAGCTCAGGCAGAGGCACACACACACCCTGACATCCTCTCTGACTGTGTCTTCTTCTCTCCCCCCTCCCAGGGCTGCTGCTCTCTTTTATATTATATATTACGTATTACATGTTTATAGTTTTCCCCCAATACCTACTACCTATATTACAAAGTGCTTTTCTACTCTAAACCAATCTGTGAGTGCCAACATCACCAAGAACATGGAGGTGAGGAAGAAGAAGGAGGAAGAACAGGATCAGCCCACTTTCCTCCATCTTAGAACTTCTGACCCCCATGTACAAAGTAAAAACCCCCTGGACAGATGCTAAAACCCCCCTGTACAATACTAAAATAATTTCCCCTCTACTTTGTAATTACTTTTACTATATTATTTAACCTTTTATGACTGCTTGTTCCACCTCCAAAGTTGGTAACTCATTCCATGGCTCAAACTCAAAATCCCAGCTGTTTCCAGCTGCCTGCTGGGATCTAAAATGCTTCTGACCAAGGCCTGGAACCTCCAAAAATGTCTGAGGGACATTTTGAGTTCCCACAGGGACAAGCTGGAGGAAATTGGGTGTGCCTTGTCCTTTTTCTCCTTCTTCATGCCCTCCATGTCTCACTGTGGTGTTGGCATTTTTCTGTTGGTTCAGGCTGGGGACACACTGTCCAACGTAGGTGACAGATATTGGCACGTTCTTGTAAATGCAGCCCAGGGAGTTTCTGGTATTTAATGTTTGTCACATCCCACTGAGGGCAGAGCCCCACACGCTGCCCTGCAGGACAGAGCTGGGCAGGGCAGCAGAACATGGGAGAGATAAACAGAATAAACAACCTGGAAACCAGCACAGACCAATTATGGCTTCTGCTTTGGCAGCGGGGCTGACAGACAGAGACTTTCTACAATCCTGGAATCATCAATACCCCAGATTCCGACAGGGATGTGTTTGGGAGCTGAGCTTTACCTTTCAGCAAGCTGGAGGAAAATAAATCTCTGCCTGTTGCAGCAGCTGTTCCAAGAGGAGAAAAGATTCTTTTCAGAGATATTTAGGATATTAATAAAAGCAGGGGAAATAACCTTATAAGGTTATAAAATAGGGATATTTCCCTATTTTACAGGAAAAAGGGAATTTGGGAGGTGAAATGACAGAGATTAGAACCCTAAAAGCTGCTGTCATTGGCTCAGGGCATGGGACACTCTAAAGATGCATTTTGTGCAATCCAAAATCAAAATTTATCCCGGCCAGGGCCAGGAGCTGGATTTTGAGGATGATTTTGTGGGATTTGCAGCACCAGACCTCGCTGGGCACAGAAATGATTCGTAGTACATTGTTAATAGAAGATGATTGATAGAAATTGGTCACTTTTTCTTGAGGGGAGCCAGCAAAACAGAAAAAATCTTAGAAAAAAATCCCAAATGTTTCTCTTCCTCCCCTTAACAGCTGGGAAACTGAGGCACAGAAGGATCAGTTTTATCCACATTCCCTACAGAATCTGCTGCAGGCCTGATAACCCTGTCTGCTATCCAAAATCTGGGTCCAGTTCCTTTGATAAAATCCTATTTTTCTGCTCCATCGGAGCTGCTGGTGGAATTCTGAGGCACCACTGCCAAAGCAGCTGCTTCTATGTGTATTTTTTTTATTAATTCATTCATATTTCGCTCCTGATTTTCAGTAGGAACCACAGTGTTAGAATTTTAAACATTAAAATTTTAAAGTTTTTTATTCTAATAAAATTTAGATATTTTTAAAAAAATCACTGTTTTTAACTTAAAATTATTAAAAAACCTAAAATTCATAAATAACATTAAGATTGCAAATATATAGTTAATTAACAATATATAATATTACAAAATAAAAAATTTAAAATGTAACATTTTAAAAATACATATATAAATATATATATAAAATGTATAATATATATAAATATATATTTTAAATATATATATAATAAAATAAATTTTTTAAGGTAATAACTATTTTTCTTTATGCTCTTTTCATAAGTTTAAGTAATATTTTATGATTAAACAGAAAAGTCTACAGTGCAGACTTTCAATAATTAATTCTTCTATTTAAAATATGAATTATTTATTTATTAAATAAAATAATAATCTAAATATTATTTCTTAATTACATAACTTAACTTTTAAAAGCCTTGCTTTAAAAATAGTTAATCATTATAATATAATAAATAAATAATATAAATAATATAATATATACATATTATTTTATTATGTATATAATATATTATATGTATTATATATATTATATATATAATATATTATATGTATTATATTATATATTATATATTATATATTATATATTATATATTATATATCATATATTATATATTATATATTATATATTATATATTATATATCATATATCATATATCATATATCATATATCATATATTATATATTATATATTATATATTATATATTATATATTATATATTATATATTATATGAATAAATATAATTATAATAATATAATAAATAAATAATATAAATAAATAATATAATACTACAAAACTCACACCTTCTAATAGAAATCAAAACTAATAAACAGCCAAGTCTAAACACAAACCAGCATCTCAAAAACTTCAATCCCCATCTTAACAAAAATTTAAAAAATTAAAACCCCACAGCTCCTTCAGCTTCCTTTTGACACTGCAATAAGAATCCACATTTTGCTCATCCCTTGCTCCCAGTGGGAATATCTGCTGCAGTGCTCGGAGCAGCCACGTGCTGCGGGAATATTCTGCTGGAGATGCAGCGCTCCCCTCTGATCCCTGCCAGGCTGGGCAGGCAGCACTGTTGGGGGCAAAAAAAAGAAAATCTTAATTTTGATTTCATCCCCTCTGCCTCCACATCCCATGTCCCTGTTCTCACCACCCGTGTGACAGCAGCAGGAGAAGGGAGAGAGATCCAGGGTGGCTCTTGGGCTAAAAATGAGAAAATGTCTAGAAAAGGAAGCTTTTTTTCACCTCCAAATATTTGCTGCTTTTGCCCACCAAATGTGAGAAGAATGCCAGGATGTGCTGGTGTGGGAACCCAGGATATTTGGAATATTTCTGTCTGCTCTGGGCTGTCCTGACCCCCAGGGCAGCTCTGACTTTGCCCCTCATTCATGGAGAAAACTCCCAAAGGCTCAAGGTGAACCAGAAACCACAAAAGTGTGAAATGGATTGTAGAGATTGTAGAGAGTAGTGGAGTATGGGTGAGAAATTTAGGTTTTAGCATTTTTAGGATGTTGTAGATGGTTCAAGATGGAAGGTACAGGGTGTTGTCTCAAGTTCATCTTTCTTCTTCTTCTTCTTGGGTTTAGGTGGTATCTTGTAATTGGGTGGGAAAATCCTCATTTTGGGTCTTTAGGGGTCAGTTATTGGGTTAGAAAGGAAAATAATTCAGGTGTCACTTCTTAATTGGGTAGCTTAGTTTTTGATTAGGTTTAAAAAGCCTTGTAACAGGAGGTTTTTGGCCATTTTTGTGCTGTTTTTCCTGCACACAGAGCCTGGTGCAGATAGCGCGCTGAAGTTTTGATAAGGTAACAATAAACAGAAGCTGGAGACTGAAAAATCCAAATTGTCTCTGGTTCCTGACACAGAACTGCTCCAGGAGAGTCTCCAGGGGAGTTCCCAACTTGGGCTCACAAACTCCCAGAGTGGGAGCAGCCCCGTGCTGCAAGGCAAAGGGAAAGGGGATGAGGATCCCGTGGAGTTCAACGAGTCTTTTGTGATTTCCAATGCACTATAAAAAAAAAGCCTTCAAATTACCCAAGAAGTATGTTAATAGCTGACTAATGCACGAGCTGGCAGGAGTCATTGCTGCCTGAGCACGGCTCATTAATCTTACCATTCATTTAAAAGAAAAAAAAAATCCAAACTTTTTAATAAACAATTTTTATTTCAGAAGAAACCAAGAGTGGGGTGTGCTTTTTGCCAGGCAAGCGAGCTGCCCATGAAAATAAATCACTTATTTACGTTTTTGCTTTGCATGTCGAGCTGTCTTTATTCCATCACCAGCTCTGGAAATTCACCGAGGACTTTCCACTTCTGTAAACTCTCAGGGCTAATTTTTTACTTTTTCTTTCCACCCTCCTGAGCTGCAAACATCTTGCTGTTAAAACCCAGAGTGAGGGGGCAGAGTGGCTCTGGTGAAGAAGCAGGAAAGAGAGGGAAGAGCTTTTTGGTGACATCCTGACAAGACCCTGAGCACTGGCCCAAATTCAGACCCACCTGAGGTGGTGTTTCCACAGCAGAAAGTTTCTCTGCCTCCCAGGAAATATTGAATTTTGGGAAGCAGAATCCTGGCACGATTTTTCCTGCTGGGGGCAATTCCCTTTTGCTTGTGGTGGTTGTAGTCTGAGAAATGTTAATGGAAGAGACAACTCTATTTTTTGGGATCCTTAATTGGTGAATCACATCCATTTTTGGGATGCCTTACTCAAGGAAAATGAGAGACAAATTCCATTATCACTTGCAGCTCCAGCAACAGGCCTGGCCCTGGTGCTGTTTTGTCAGCAAACACCGGGGCAGAACAACTCAGCATCAGATGTGAAATCCTGATTGCACAGAAAAATCCATGGCAAAGCCTCTGCTCAGTCTCTCCCTGGCATTTCCCATCCCCACACATCCCAGTGCACACACAGGCTAACTTTTCTGAGCAAACGCTCTCCCGGCTTTCTACAATATTTTTATTTGCCTTTCAAAACAAGCCAGGCCTCACGATTTATTAATGCAGCAATTAGTATGCTGATCATGCCCAGCATGCTTAAATCTTTATTGGCTGCACGCAGCAGAGAAAGTTTTGGTTTTATTAAGGCTGAGCCTCCTCCGTGCTGCTGTTTAGTGTGTGTTACAAAGCTGAGATCAGCCCTGAGTGTAATGTAACCCACATGTTGGGCTGCTTGCTCCAGTGCCTTACAGAAATATTTCAGGTAGCGAGTATTTTCTTAGTGCTCTGTTATAAAAATATGGCAGGCACACAATGTTTGCATTATGTGCCGCTTTTCTGGGACAGAAATCCCACCCCCCAAACCCCCCTGTGAGCCATCCTGGGCTGTCAGGAGCACCAAATAATGCCTCCAAACGCTGGGAATCCTCGTGTTCCAGTGGGTTTGGGGTGAGAAAGGCAATGGGTTAAATTAACTTCAATCGCCCTCGATGTAAATAAATAAATAAATTGCTCACACACTGCATCCATAAAGCAAAACCTACACTGGGGTTGTAGGTTTTCCTCTCCTGAAGGAAGGGGCAAGCTCAGCTGGGGTTTTATTTTCCCCCAGCAAGTGCCAGGGGCTGTAGGGATTCTGGCAGGAATATTGGTTTTTGTGGGATTTCTTTCTTTCACAGCCCCGAGACAAAAAATTCAGTGAGGTGGAGAAGCCTCCTAAAAACCCTTGGTGTGAGCCCCTCAAGCATCCAGCTGGTGTTTGCACCATCCATGGCAAAGAGAAAACCCAGGAAGATGGGATTGTGCAAAAAAATAATTGTGAGAGGTGATGCAGAGGTGTTCAAAATGTAAATTCCCAAACACCGCTCGAAGAGGACTGACAGGGTTGGTTTCAGGTTCAACCTGCAGCAGTTTCTGCAATTAATCAGATTTCTAGAGCTGCTCCAAAGACACTTCTAACAACGTGGTTTGCACCTTGGAACATTCAGTTTTAGTTCCAGCTTTTGGATTTTGGAGCCAGGTGACATCTCCACCGTGGATTCCCATTTCACCCCAGGTTATCACCTCCTGTAAAAGGGGAGAAGGAAATGCCTGCCACAAAAACCTGACACGACATTTGGGCACCCTGATATAAACCTTCCATTTTTGGAGCAGGAATTACCCAAATCTCCCTGTCCCAGCCCTCTGGAGTGCAGGATTTGGGATTGAGGGCAGAACTCTGCATTTGCAAAGCAGGAACAGCAGGGACAGCACCCCAAATTCCATCAGCAAAAAGATCCTAAAGCCCAAGAGAGAAACCCCACATCCCCACCAGTCACTCTGGAGCCAAAATTCCATGTTTAAAGATACTTTATTTATTCTGTTATCCCAAAAATAACCTGGCAAAGATGCTCTTGGAAGAGGGAAATAAAAGACAACCCTTGAAGCCAACCAGCAAATTTCTGCCCCATCAGCTGAACCCATTTGAAAGTCAACACACTCGGGCTTTGTTGGAGCTAATTCCAGCACTTAGGATTTAAAGTGTGAATCCCCCTCCCTCGCCCATAAACACACATATTTAAATGTGCTCGTTTGAGTGTTTCAAGTCATCTCAAATTCCATGGCATCCACGGGAAAAAAAAAAAAAAAGCGCCAGTCTAAAGTCAACAAAGCCCACAATG
The DNA here is from genome assembly GCF_050655825.1 of Lonchura striata. Lineage (NCBI taxonomy): Eukaryota > Metazoa > Chordata > Aves > Passeriformes > Estrildidae > Lonchura > Lonchura striata. The sequence continues at coordinate 116,696,043 of NC_140703.1, read as the reverse complement.
ATGTTGTAAAAAGAGGTGCTACTGGGAATTCATTTCTGTTTTCGGTGTTACATGCAGCAGTGTTTGCACAATTTCCAGCCCCGAAGACACAGTGTTAAAGTGGAATCGGGTTCATCTTCTTTCTTAATTATCAGAAGCAGAAATGCAGTTTTTTCAGAGTTGGTGGAGCTCAAATCAGGCTGCGGAGGTCGCAAAAAAGATCTCTAGAAGAGCTAAAATTGATGCAAAACAAGCGTTTTGGAGATTTAAGCACACTGAAATCCAGAGAGTGGCTGCAGACAACACAAACCCGGAGCTGCTAAAGCCAGGGGTGCTTTGGCTGCCAAGTGGAGCAGGATTTTACCTGGATGCTGCATCTGCTCCTGCCTCACCATCTTCCCTCCAACCCACCGAATTTATTTCAGTCCCTATTTCGTATTTGTGCTGAACCTGGGCCAGCCACCCACCTTTTTTTTCCTCCTAGAAAGCACATGAATAACCTTTGCTACTAAAGAATAAATAATTCATGGGTCAGGGCTGCTTTCCCACCCTTTTTCCCACCTTCCCATGGAGCAACAGGGCTCTGAATGGCTCCAAACTTCCCAAAAACTGCAGAGGGTGACTCAAGATAAACCTGAGCTCCTCCAAAACATATCCCAGTGCCTGAAAGCTCTGCCTGGCTGCTCCAGGGTGGCTGCACAGGGAATAAATGCCTCAAATCCTGCAGGGAGGATCCCTGGAGCTGAGGGCAGCAGCCAGGGATGTGTTGGAATCTGAAATGCAAGAAACTCTCAGAACTTCAGGCCTGGAAGCCAAAATTTAGAATTAAACCAGGGATTTGAGATGAGACCTTGGAAAAGGCTCCCAAACTTAGGTGCTAGAAGGGAGAATGTGGATTTGTAGTTTAAAGCAGTGACACATTAAGCTAAGGAAAGGAAATTTTAGAGGTTTAGAGTTTAAGATATAGAAAAAATAAAAGTATTAAATATATAAGATATGGTGGTCAGTGCCATGATTTAGTTGAGGTGTTGAGGCTGGGTTAGACTCAATGATCTTGAAAGTCTCTTCCAACCCAAGGATTCTGTGAATTCTGTGAAAGGTAGTTCCAGAGGTAAACAAGGAATTTAGAATGCAGCACTGTAGGTTTGTGTGCCATAACATGATTAACTAAGAAAGCTCACACCGTAGCATAATTCCATAAGGCAAAATATTTAAGCATTGAATCAAAAATATAAATATCCTTATTAGCAGTGGTTTATTGGTCAATAAATCCTTAACAGGTCTTGTAACTGAGGGTCTTGGGACCTTCTAAACGATGTTGTAACAACGTGAGCCGAACTGACCTTTCCTACCTATGTAGAAAATAAGAATATAAGCAACAGCATTAAAAAAAAAAAAAAAATCAGAAGTCTCATCTCTAAGTGATCCAAAACTTCAAAAATCCCCTGAGGAATGCTCCTGCCTGAGGGACTGAGCTGAAGGAAGGAGTTCAGCAGGGGTTGGGGAGGATGTGGCTGAGTTCCAAAGATGAATCTTCACAATTGTGGAGCCGTTGATTCAAGGATTTGCTGTGGAGGAGCAGCTCCCGTGTGAGGAGGACACCTATAGGGTCAGGAGCTCCCTGAGGAAACAGAGACAATGGGGGAATCCTGAGGGAAGAAAGAAACAAGGAAAAAGGAAGAAAAGGAAATCAGAATTCCCTAGAGGTTGGTGAAACGGTGGAACCAAGACTCGTGACAGCACCACTCAATGGATTCTTTGCTTCTTTTTTAGTCAAGGTTGGGATTAAATGTGTGAGAGGGAATTTCTTGTTGGGACTCAGGTGTTTGTCAGTTCTTGTCTCTGTCACAGTCTCACAAACCCTGAGTTCTGCAGCACTTCACTCCAGCAAACTCAAAATGGAGCCCATCTCTCTCTCTGCAAGGCCTTTTAAGGATAAAATATCAATTTAAGAAATGACACCTCAATTATTTTCACTTTTAACCCAATACCCAACCACCCATGCTTGCAATGGGGACTTTTTTATCCAATTGCACAAAACCACCCAAACCCATGGAGAAGGAGGAGAAGGAGAAGGAGCAGCCTCCACCCCAAAACCTCCATCTTGCTTTATAGCTATTCCTGCATTCTAAACCCTTCAACTCTGAGTTTCCACCCTGTGCTATCACACACTTCCATTCCAACTCCACACCTGTAATCTCAGTTTTATTATGGAATTTTGGAAGCTTCTCCACGGCCTCAGGTCAGTGCAGTGTTCTCCTGGGGGTCAGTGCCTGGCAGAACAGAAAGTCCCAAATTCTCAGCATCCAACAATTAACCAGAGTTTGCTGCATGATGGAGAAATTCCCCTTTCCCTGTGGAAGATTCCCTGCAGGGATCCGTTCCCATACAGGAATTGGTGGCTGTGGCTGCCCTGCCTGCTCAGCAGCTGCTGGGGACCCTGGAATGCCCCAGGTCCCCCGTTCCCTGTGTCCTCATGGGTACAAATCTTCCCTTTTTGATATTTTCACTTGAAATGAGTATGACTCCTTCAGAAATCTGCTGGGCAGAGCTGGAGGGAAGCGTTCCACACATGATCCCAAAGCATGGCCTTGTTGTCTTGGGAAATATCACAAAATTCCAGAATTACTGAGGTTGGAAAAGAGCTCCAAGGTCATCGAGGCCATGCTGTGACCCCCAGCTGGTCCCCAACCCAAAGCACCGGGTGCCACCTCCAGGAATTCCTTGGGCACCTCCAGGGATGGGCACTCCAAACCTCCCTGGGCAGCTCTTTCCAATATTTCACAGATCTTTCCATGAGGAAATTCCTGCTGGTGTCCGACCTGAGCCTCCCTGGCAAGTTCTCCTGTGTATTCCAGACTTCCTGTAATTCCCAAGAAGAATTCACTCCCCCTCCTGTTACAACTCTCTGTCCTTTGTAATGACAGAAGTTTATTCTGGTATTTTATTTTCTATTATTTTAATAGATTTAGTTTAAAATATATTAATATTAATGCCAAATAACATATTTATAATATATAAAAATTATATAGAATATATAATACATAATATAGAATATAGAATATATTGTATTTTATATTGTATATGTCATACATATTATGTATTATATACTATATACTATATTTTATATACTATGCATTATATATGATATACGATATATGATATACGATATATGATATATGATATATTATACATTATATATTATACATTATATCTTATATCTTATACATTATACATTATATATTATATATTATACATTATATATTATATATTATATATTATATATTATATATTATATATTATATATTATATATTATATATTATATATTATATATTATATATTATATATTATATATTATATATTATACATTATACATTATACATTATACATTATACATTATACATTATATATGATACATTATATATGATACATTATATCTTATATTGTATTATATAAATATATTCCATATTATGGCAATATTCATATTAAAATCAATATTAATATTAGCAATAATATTGGTCTTAATGTTTGTTTTAATATTAAAATACATTTATATATTTTTAAAAAATCTCTCAAATAGGGATTATTTGATTTGTAGTGCCTCACACCACAAGGCTCCTTCCTGACCCTGATTGCTGCTGCTGTGGTCCACGTTTGAGCTCAGTTTAGCAAATTTTAGGCCAGCACAGACTGAGGTTTAAGGAAGCCTGAATTAAAACATTACCCAGCATGGAAACTGCCACAAAATGAGAAAAGAACTGAGTTTTTGGGCTTTGAGTTTTGGCTTCATTTGAAAAAACCCAAAACTGAAGATGATGAGATTTGTTTCAAAGCTACTCCAGCACAAGGCACTGGGCCATGCTCAGCCCAAGAGAAGAGTGAATTTCAATAAATTAATTCTGTTTATTTAGATCTCCAACCACTACAGTATGCTGGAAATCTTTTTGCTCTGTGAGATTTACTGGAAATACCATGAAACTATTGCGTTTATCGTACTTGTTTTATCACTTGTGATCTTACTCAAACCCAAAAAACCAAAAATTGCTCTGCTGAAATGGCAGATGCCATTTTTAAAGCCTGCTAATCTCAAGGTTTTATTGCTTGGCATGATTTTCCAGGTTTGTTTTTATTTTATTTGAGAGGGAAAAAAGAGAGGGGAGCACAGAAATTGCTAATGAGCATAATTATGTGCTGCCCAGACTGAAAATGCCATCATGGCTTGCATGTCTTGGGGGAAGATTCCAAAATATTCCGAAATATTCCACCTTGTGACTCTGACAGAAGTGGAAACACACTTAGCAGAGGTTTTTAGCTGCCTGCCAGCTTCATGTGTAATTAGCTAAAATCATAAAGGCTGCTCAGTTAAAAAAAACTGGCAATGATTTAAAATAAAAAGATGTCGAGTCCATTCAGTCTGCACTCTACAAAAACAAAATTCTGCCAGCAACTTCCTTGGAATAAATCCTTTTAAATAAATCAACAGTAATGTGAGACACCAGATATAACAGAGAAGAGAGAAATTTCACTTCTGTATTTTTACTGCTCCATAAGGGAGACACCCAAAAGGAGATATTCACCATAAACCTGTGCTTATAACCTGACAACCAGGTGCTGATAACCAATATTGCTGATAATCAATAACCACATTGTTGATAACCAATTTTTTGTGGGGAATTGGGTGTTGCAGCTCCTCCCATACTTCTCCGAGTACTTTGTCCCCCACAAAAAAGTAGGAAACTAAGTTATGAAAAGTAGGAATTTTTTTAAAAATTATTTTGGATTTAATATAGAAAAACTAAGGGAACATACTCTGTTTATAACCCAGAGTAAATAAGAAGCGATGAGGACTTTTGAAATTAAATCTATTTAATATAAATAGATTATATATATTATTTCTATTATTAATATAATAATATTAATTTGTTATATATTGATAGAAATATTAATAAAATATTTATACAGTATTTCTATTGATATATCTATATTAAAATTAAGTATATTTAAAATAACTCAACCCAGTCCATTTATACATCTGACTGAGGTAAGAAATTCCAAACAATGAACAGGGAGAAAGGCAGAATGAAGAATTGGTTGGATTCAGGAGCTATCTGTGCTCCATTTGTGCTCCTGTGGAAAAACAGGGAGTCTCTGTGGCCGCCGGGCTCTTTGCTCAGGGAGGAAGATGGATTACGTGGCTCAGCCCTCTTGGCAAGAAAACACTCGGCCCCACATGTCAGCAGAGGAATCCTCATCACCACTCATGTAAAATCTAATCCCTGCCTGTCATGACAGTCTCCAAAACATGGAGCACTCCCTGAACCACGGCCAATTTGTCCGTCCAGGAGCAGCGCTCATCGCTCTGCGTGCGCGTTGCGCCGCAGCGCAGAAATATTCCCATTTTTAACGTGAGATTTAAAGCTGAGAGGGGCTGGAGATCGGTGGCAATCCCATGGGATTCCTTTGGAGGGTTGACACTTGAAACTCAGGGTTTTTCTCTCCGTCTCCCAAGGGAATTGCCCAACGCAGGAGCGTTTCCCCCAGCCTCATTTCGGGACGTGTGAGTGAAATCCAGGACACAATGGATGGATGGGGCTGCTTTAAAGAAGCCTTTGTCCGAAATTCCTGCAGCGCTAAGTCCTCCCAGAAACACGAGCTGGATCTGCAGCGAGCAGCACGGAGAGATCGGGGTGTGTGGTGAGCAGGACAAATGTGGCTTGGCATAAGCAGCTGCAGGGCCGCAGACGTGTGCCCTGATGGGAGGTGAGTGCTGCCTGACTTGCTGCTCTGCTCCAGAGGCACCTGTTGACATGAAATACAGCCCAGGAGCAGGGGAGGCTGGCCTGAGGTGGAGATCCTCGGGAGCACGTGGGTGTCGGAGCACGAAACCGTCGATGACAACGGCATCAAGCGACGCCTGGAACTCCGTAGAAATTCCGTGTCCTCTGGCCAAAACATCTCAGCTGTTTCTGTGCCACAAGAGGAGGGCAGGAGAGGATGGAACACGGACCCAGGACACTGCCAGAGCACAAAATGTCTCGGAATTCCCAGAACGTGGCACGAAAATTCTTGGTGTTGCTGGGAGCAGGGTGGGGATGGTTCTGGAGGGTTCCAGAAGCAGATGGATCTGCTGTGGAAAGGCAAAAGTCACAGAATTATGGAATCATGGAATGGTGTGGGTTGGGGGAACTGAAAGATCATGGGAATTGGGTTTTTTTCTGGGTAATTTGAGGGTGCTGTTGGGTTTCCACCAAAAGCCTGGAGCTGGAGGAGGAGAGGAACGAAGACAAGGCATGGATCCTCTGCTGAGGAGGAGAGGAACAAAGGCAAGGCATGGATCCTCTTCAAAAGGAGAGGAAAATCCTTCCAGATGTTCCAGAGGAAGCTCAGGCTGGACATCAGGAGGAATTTCCAATCTCATCATTCCCAGAACATGGCACAAAAAGGCTTGGTGTTGTGGAGAGCAGAGGGGAGATGGTTCTGGAAGGTTCCAGAAGCAGATGGATCTGGAGGACAAGGCTGTGGAAAGGCAAAAGTCACTGAATTATGGAATCATGGAATGGTTTGGGCTAGGGGAGCTGAAAACTCATTGGAATTGGGTTTTTTTCCCAGGTAATTTGAGGGTGGTTTTGGATTCCCAGCAAGAGAGGGCTGGAGGAGGAGAGGAACCAAGGCAAGGCATGGATCCTCTTCAAAAGGAGAGGAAAAAAACTTCCAGATGTGCCAGGGGAAGTTCAGGTTGGACACCAGGAGGAATTTCCTCATGGGAGCACGTGGGTGTCTGAGCACAAAATCATGGGATTTGGGGTTTTTTTCCAGGTAATCTGTGGTTGTTATTGGGTTCCCACCAAGAGCCTGGGACTGGAGGAGGAGAGGAACCATGGATCCTTTTCAAAAGGAGAGGGAAAATCCTGCAGATGTGCCAGGGGAAGCTCAGGTTGGACACCAGGAGCAATTTCCTCGTGGAAAGGTGTCACCTCCAGGACCTTTCCAGGGATGAGGACTCCAAACCTCCCTGGGCAGCTCCTTCCTATATTTTACAACCCTTTCCATGGGGAAATTCCTGCTGGTGTCCAACCTGACAAGTTCCCCTGTGTATTCCAGATTTCCTGTATTTCCCAAGAAGGCTTTGGAAAGAGCTGCCCAGGGAGGTTTGGAGTGCCCATCCCTGGAGGTGCCCAAGGAATTCCTGGAGGTGGCACTCAGAGCTCTGGGCAGGGGACAAGGTGGGCATTGGGCACAGCTGAACTCAGAGATCTTTGGAGGTCTTTTCCATCCTTAATCTTGGGGTTCTGGGGGAGAATCTGAATTATCCAAGTGCTGCTGAATAAATGTGGGGACTGGTGGGTGCCACAAGCAGCATTTTGATGCCTTGATTTAATTTCAGGTTGTTCGAACAGGCAGGAAAGTTCTTCGGAGGTATTCCCTGGGCACTTTGGCATCTCCTCCTCCACTCAGAGATGGAAAATGCACAGGAAAACCTGGGCACTGAAACACCAGAGGGGAAAATATTTTTATTCTTCTTTTCCTCATAGGTAGAGGATAAATTTCTGAGGGTGTTGCAGCACTGCTTGAAAAGAAGATTCTCCCACCGTGCCCTGCACTGAACATGAGTTCCATGGCTCTGGAATTGCTGTGGGTTCTGCTTTTCCTCCCCCGTGGCTGAGTGTTAACACTGGAATTCCAAACTCACCAAAAGTTTCAGGTGAACAGATTTTCTGGAGTTAAACAGGTACCACTTAGCAAAAGAGTGAAGCAGAAGGAAAAAAGAAGTGAGGCCCTAGCTGGGATTGCAAGTTTTTTACTCCTTAGTGTTAATCTTCCTCTTAACGAGGCTGAAAACCCGCACAGCCTCAGGACCCTGCTCAGCAGGCAGAGAGAAGAGGCAAAACCATTTCAAAGTGTGATTTTTAGCAATATTTTTTTTGTTGAGAGTGTCAGAAATGTATGATTACCATGCCATCTGAATTATTATTGTTGTTGTTGTTGTTGTTTTTATTTTTTTCTTATTATTATTTGAATTGCTAAAACAAGGTAAACACCCAGAAAAGCTGAGAGCAGCTTGATGTCCCTGGACTTTTACAATTTTCTTTATGGGAAAAGCTTTTAAGAACTCCTGGTCAGGGTCAGCTTTTGTTATTCCAAACAATTTATTACCTGTTCATATCCACATATTTAGACTCATATTGCAAATACACCATTTTACAATTTATTTAGAGGGCTTTATTCCATAAATTAATCATGATTTCAGTGAGATAAATAAAATGTTTATTATTTTATTATAGGGAAGGGAAGGGAAGGGAAGGGAAGGGAAGGGAAGGGAAGGGAAGGGAAGGGAAGGGAAGGGAAGGGAAGGGAAGGGAAGGGAAGGGAAGGGAAGGGAAGGGAAGGGAAGGGAAGGGAAGGGAAGGGAAGGGAAGGGAAGGGAAGGGAAGGGAAGGGAAGGGAAGGGAAGGGAAGGGAAGGGAAGGGAAGGGAAGGGAAGGGAAGGGAAGGGAGAAGGAGAAGGAGAAGGAGAAGGAGAAGGAGAAGGAGAAGGAGAAGGAGAAGGAGAAGGAGAAGGAGAAGGAGAAGGAGAAGGAGAAGGAGAAGGAGAAGGAGAAGGAGAAGGAGAAGGAGAAGGAGAAGGAGAAGGAGAAGGAGAAGGAGAAGGAGAAGGAGAAGGAGAAGGAGAAGGAGAAGGAGAAGGAGAAGGAGAAGGAGAAGGAGAAGGAGAAGGAATATGTTAATTGGACTTCTGCTCCAATTTTCATGATCGTGGCTGGCTCAATTTAAATGCCAAAAAGAGGAGTCTGAGTTCCCAAAGTGCAGAATGTGGAAGTTTTATGTGAAGTGGATTTGCAAACTAAATTTCACCTACAAAGGGGAATTTTTTTTCTGAATGCTTCTGCATTTTTCTCCATTTAAAAAAAAAAAAAGAAAAAAAAAAAAAGGTAAAAATAACATCACAACTGTATTTTAACTGCTTCAGTAGCCAACAAGTCAGGTCTTGCAAATAGGAAACAATTACTTGCACAGGTAATTATTGTTTTAGTTTGAATGTCAGATAATATTTGCTTTTCAACCAGCACATTCTGATGCTTGCAGGAGGACAGGAGAAATTTGCTGTAGGCTCCTCTTTTTATAAATCTACAGCATTTTTATGGCTTCTTAATATAATCATGAAGCTGAATTTATTTTGTCCATTAATATTGGTTTTGCATCTCAGCATATCTGTACAGTGGGTTTTTTTTTTTCAAATGAAAAATTCATTTTTGCTTCGAGCAACCTGGGATAAGGAAGGTCCCTGCCCAGGGATGGAACTGGGTGATTTTTTTAAGATGAACAGGGAAGTTTTTAAGCACAAAGGGTTGGCAGTTTCTGATTCATACAGGTATGGACAGAAGAGGCAAGCAAGTTTCTGTAGGAATATATGACATTATTATGAACTTCCAGAGGTTGCTGGCACTTATTAGTCAGTGAGAAGGAACAAATTTCCAAGTTTTTGTTTCAAACAGCACAAAATTTTTGCCATTTCCAGGGCACCCAAATCAGGAACCCTAAAGCACCCAGTGCCATGAACCATCCGTTTTCCAGAAGTAAAAAAGAAAACATACAGGCACTATTTGTGTTTTATATACATTCAGTTCCTGATTTTTCTTGCATTATTATGTCTTAAAATATCATAGAACAAGCATGGCATTTAATCCATCTTAAAAAAAACCCAAAAACCAAAACTACCCTGTATTTACTCTTAATGTAGCTGTTGCCTTATGGGCTGTGCAAACATTTAAAAAAGAAAACAGCAATTCTGTGATAAGCACAACAGGAAATTGGAGGTTGCTGCTGATGAAACAGATATCCAGCTGGTAATCTGAGCAATGAAGTCACTAAAACTTTCCTGCACTATAAATTTTGTTTCCTGGGATGTATTTAATGTTTTTGTTAGATTTTTTTTTTGGATTGTGCACACCGGGGTCTTTTCACTTCAGAGTCATCGCCGTGATTTTGTAGGGTGATAAAATAAATGCTGTGATAAAAAAAACCCATAATGTGGGGGTGGAAATGTAAAGTTTGCTGGTGTTTTAGTGTCAGAATTTCCATGGAACAGGGGCTGTTGTGAGGCAGCACACAGGAGCTAAAAGGAGGAGGGGGTTTGAGCAGTGCCCACGCTTTACAAAGGCTGCTTAGTAACCCCCATCCCATTGCCTCGCTCCAAGCCTGGAATTTATTCAGCTATTTCATTTAAAACCAGCAAAAAACCCTTCTGGAGGGGAGCAAGGAGGGAAAGCAGCAGCCAGAGGAGGGGAAATGTAATTCCAGGGTGCTGGAGCCTTTCCTCAAATTGGAGACAGCAAAAGTTCCAGGGATTTTGTGAGCTGCTGCTCACCCTGAAAGCTGTGACAGCCATTCCCTGGGGCCTGAGAACATTTATTTATTTGTTTTGTACTCAGATGAGCTTTTGAGGGTGGAATCATCTCATCAGTCAAAGCAGCTGAAGTGCTGCTGGCTTCCAGGAACTTACAAATTCCAGAATCCCAAAATCCACGGGGCTGGCAAAGCCCTCCCAGCCCAGGGAGTCCCAGCTGGGCCCCATGCCCACCTTGTCCCCAGCCCAGAGCACTCAGTGCCACCTCCAGGGGACACCTGCAGGGATGGGCACTGCAAAGCTCCCTGGGCAGCCCCTGCCAGGGCCTGAGCACCCTTTCCATGGGGAAATTGCTGCTGCTGTGCAAAAGACATGGTCCCAGTGACCACATCTGGTTTGGCTGCTTTACAAATGGTGTTTTTAATCGCTTCAGTCTCAGCAGAGAAACTTTGGAAGTTTCGTTCTCCTGTGCACTGAGAGCCAGAGCTGGGATCCAGATGGAGGATTGAGATTTTTCAAATTTGCTGGGCAGGGACATCTTCCACTGTCCCAGTGTCCAACCTGGCCTTGGGCACTGCCAGGGATCCAGGGGCAGCCCCAGCTGCTCTGGGAATTCCATCCCATCCCCTCCTCACCCTGCCAGGGAACAATTCCTAATTCCCAATATCCAACCTAAATTTCCCTTCTTGCAGTTTGAACCCATCAATTTCTGGAGCTCCTCACTGCCACTCTCCAACAGAAGCACAGGGTGACAGAAGTCACTGCCCTGAAGAAAGAGCAGAGATGGACACCAAACATCTTCTGGGGGAGAGAGACAAATCAGCAGCCCAGAAAACTTGAGGGACACAGTTTTACCCATTTTTTTAATTTTTATTTTTTAATACGTGTATTTTAAGATCAAAGAAAACTGTCAGGGAGGAAACTTCCCCTGAGGCAATTCCAGGGGTTGGGGAGGAACTGGCTTGCACAGAAGGAAACTTGAGGAAAGAGGACTGAAATGACAGAATTCACAATCAAGGGGAAGGGAAAGCAGCAAAACAGAAAAATGAGAGGCTGGAGAGGGGCTGGGATGGAAAATACCCAGAGCAGCTGTGGCTGCCCCTGGATCCCTGGCAGTGCCCAAGGCCAGGTTGGACACTGGGGCTGGAGCAGCCTGGGACAGTGGGAAGTGTCCCTGCCATGGCAGGGGTAGCACTGGGTGGGATTTGAGGTCCCTTCCCACCCAAACATTCTATAATTCCATGATTCTATGATTTCTGTGGTCAGAAACTTTGTAGGACCAATCTCACAGGAAACTGGTTCAAGGTAGGGTGAAGGATCCTTCTGGAAATTTTGTTACAAACCAAAGGAATGGAAAATGGAGTAGAGAAGGTCTGGATGGGTAAATTGTGAGTTCTTTTCACAGAAACTGGATCAGGGACTTCCAGATGAGCACAGAAACTCAGCATGACCATGTAATGATGAACTCAGAGAGGCTAAGGCACAGAATAAATGCAGTTTTGGGAAACCAAAAATATTGGATTCAGAAAAACACAGGCAGGGAGTGCTCACTTGGACCCCTGTCCTGAGGCAATGTCCAGCCCCAATAACTGAACAGAAAATCTATTTTCTTCACCAGCCTTGAGACATCAAATGATGCCTGGAACTCTGTAGAAATTCTGTGTCCTCTGGCCAAACCTCCCAGCTGTTTCTGTGCCACGAGAGGAGGGCAGGAGAGGATGGAACATGGACCCAGGACACAAAATGTCTCGGAATTCCCAGAATGTGGCACGAAAATTCTTGGTGTTGTTTGGAGCAGAGTGGGGATGGTTCTGGAGGGTTCCAGAAGCAGATGGATCTGCTGTGGAAAGGCAAAAGTCACAGAATTATGGAAGCATGGAATGGTGTGGGTTGGGGGAACTGAAAGATCATGGGAATTGGGTTTTTTTCTGGGTAATTTGAGGGTGCTGTTGGGTTTCCACCAAAAGCCTGGAGCTGGAGGAGGAGAGGAACTAAGGCAAGGCATGGATCCTCTTCAAAAGGAGAGGAAAATCCTTCCAGATGTGCCAGGGGAAGCTCAGGCTGGACACCAGGAGGAATTTCCTCATGGGAGCACGTGGGTGTCTGAGCACAAAATCATGGGAGTTGGGGTTTTTTTCCAGGTAATCTGTGGTTGTTATTGGGTTCCCACCAAGAGCCTGGGACTGGAGGAGGAGAGGAACCATGGATCCTTTTCAAAAGGAGAGGAAAATCCTTCCAGATGTGCCAGGGGGAGCTCGGGCTGGACACCAGGAGCAATTTCCAACCTCATCATTCCCAGAACACGGCACAAAAAGGCTTGGTGTTGTTGGGAGCAGAGGGGAGATGGTTCTGGAGGGTTCCAGAAGCAGATGGATCTGGAGGACAGGGCTGTGGAAAGGCAAAAGTCACAGAATTATGGAATCATGGAATGGTTTGGGCTGGGGGAACTGAAAACTCATTGGAATTGGGGTTTTTTCCAGGTAATTTGAGGGTGCTGTTGGGTTTCCACCAAAAGCCTGGAGCTGGAGGAGGAGAGGAACAAAGGCAAGGCATGGATCCTCTGCTGAGGAGGAGAGGAACAAAGGCAAGGCATGGATCCTCTTCAAAAGGAGAGGAAAATCCTTCCAGATGTGCCAGGGGAAGCTCAGGCTGGACACCAGGAGCAATTTCCAATCCATAATTCCCAGAACATGGCACAAAAAGGTTTGGTGTTGTTGGGAGCAGAGGGGAGATGGTTCTGGAAGGTTCCAGAAGCAGATGGATCTGGAGGACAAGGCTGTGGAAAGGCAAAAGTCACAGAATTATGGAATTATGGAATGGTTTGGGCTGGGGGAACTGAAGGATAATTTTATTCCACCCCTGCCATGTCAGGGACACCTCCCATTGTCCCAGGCTGCTCCAAGCCTCAGTGTCCAACCTGGCCTTGGGCACTGCCAGGAACAATTCCTAATTCCCAAAATCAGGGATGGGGCAGCAGGAAAACATCATCAGGAGCTGGGTGTGATCCACCCTGTCCAACCCAGAAAGAGTCAATCCAAAGGAATTCAGGGAAAAAAAGGAAGCATGTCAATAAGCAGAGATAAAGAAACCAGAGTTTCAAAGAACAACTTGAATGAATGTGAGAAGAAATCATGGAAATAATACCTGGGAGGGTAAAGGAATAAGCAAAATAATATTTTAAATATTTCAGAGCTTTTAATTCGTTTACACAGGCCTGTTAACATTAGCAGGAATCTGCGGTTTATTTCCAATTAAGTTTTTTAAAAACCTGTAATTAACAGCTAAATCAGACCTGTGTGACTGAAAGAACTTCAACATTTTGAGAGGAAGATTTTGATTCCAATCTTTTGGCAGTTCTGCAGAAGAGAACCGGCTGTTTTTGCAGAACAAAGCTTTCATGGGACCCTCCAAATCGGTGGGATTTTATTCCCACCTCTGCTCCCAGGGTGAAGTCACCACGACTTCAAAACTGAGTCTAACCAGTCAAACAGCAACTGAGGTGTCCCTTTAGATGGTTTTTAGTTGTTTTAGATGGTTTTTAGATGTTTTTTAGATGTTTTAGATGATTTTAGATGTTTTAGATGGTTTTTAGATGTTTTTTAGATGTTCTAGATGGTTTTAGATATTTTAGATAGTATTAGATGTTTTAGATGGTTTTTAGATGTCTTAGATGGTTTTTAGATGTTTTAGAGGGTTTTTAGATGTTTTAGAGGGTTTTTAGATGTTTTAGACGGTTTTTAGATATTTTAGATGGTTTTCAGGTGTTTTAGATGGTTCTTGGATGTTTTAGATTATTTTTAGATGCCTTTTAGATGCTTTTTAGATGTTTTAGGTGGTTTTTAGGTGATTTAGATGGTTTTTGGATGTTTTAGATGGGTTTTAGATGTTTTAGATGGTTTTTAGATGTTTTAGATGGTATTTTGGTGTTTGTGATGGTTTTCAGATGCTTTGAATGGTTTTTAGATGTTTTAGAGGGGTTTTAGATGTTTTAGATGGTTTTAAGATATTTTAGATGGTTTTTAGATGTTTTAGATTATTTTAGGTGTTTTAGATGGTTTAGATGGTTTTTAGGTGTTTTAGATGGTTTTTAGATATTTTAGATGGTTTTAGATGATTTTTAGATGTTTTAGATGGTTTTTAGATGTTTTAGATTATTTTTAGGTGTTTTGGAGGGTTTTTGGTTGTTTTAGAGGGTTTTTAGGTGTTTTAGATGGGTTTTAGATGTTTTAGATAGTTTTTAGTTGTTTTAGAGGGTTTTTAGATGTCTTAGAGGGTTTGTAGATGTTTTAGATGGTTTTTAGTTGTTTTAGATGGTACCCTTTTAAAGTTTAAAACCTGCCTTTAAACTTGGATTTAAAGCTAATCCCAGCTCACAGCAAGGAGTGAGTGTACTGGTAATTAACCACCGCGCTAGTCAGAGCATTAGCTAAAAATAAAATCTGAAAATTAGTAAAATCTCGAATTAGCAAACCAAAAGTAGTGAGGCAGTGGCAGAGCCACGGCTGGGCTCTGTTTGCTGTGTCACACACACACAAAAAGCCTCCAAGGGTGGCTTAAAAAGGACCGGGAGGTTCCAATCAGGTGCTGCATTTTACGTGGTGGCTACAGTGGAGGAAACTGAGTAATGAACAAAAGTACGTTAATTAAAGGCTCTGAAATATTTCATTTATTTTGCTTATTATGCTTATTATATATTGTATTTATTGTAACTATATTATTATAATATTGTCATGTTGTTTTGCTTATTATGCTTATTATAGATCATATTTATTATAACTATATTATTATAATATTGTCATGTATATATAGTAATATAATTATATTTTATTATAATATTATACTGTTTTCTAATTATACCATAATATTATTATATTATAGGAATATATATTATTATAATATAGTAATATTATAGTATTAGTGTTAATTATTAATTATGCATTGTTTATTATGATAGTATTATTATAATAAAGTATATAATAATTAATGTAATTAGTTATGATATCTGATGCTTATTATTTTATACATATTATATTATATTATATTATATTACATTACATTACATTACATTTTATTATAATATATTACATTATATTATATTATATTATATTATATTATATTATATTATATTATATTATATTATATTATATTATATTATATTATATTATATTATATTATATTCAAATTTATATTTTTATATATAATATATAATATATAATATATAATATATAATATATAATATATAATATATAATATATAATATATAATATATAATATATAATATATAATATATTGTATATTGTATATGTTATATATTATAAATATTATTTTTATATTCTAATACATTACATTACATTATATTATTTTGCTTATTCCTGTTTTCCCCCCAGATATTATTTCCATGCTTTCTTCTCCCATTCATTCAAATGTTTCTTTACAAACCCTGCTTTCTTTATCTCTACTCATTGACGTGATGTTTTTTTCCCCTGAATTCAGCAGCTCCCAGGAAGGGTCTGAACCCAGCCTGGCCAGATTTTTGGGGTTGGCAGCCACTCCGGCCACTTGCACAAGGAGGGATTTTAGGGCTCTCAAGACCCTTAAACTGATTTGGAGACAAATTTGATCATTTTCAGGCTCTGCACGAGCTGATTTCTCACTCGTGGATGATGTGGGTGATGTGTGCAGGGCAAGAACTTCAATGGGAAAAAAAAAAAAATAAATCTCCACAAAACATTCTGCTTCACTTAGCAGATCTTCAGTGCAGGCTACAAGACAATCCCTTTAAATACTTGAAAATATCTTGACAATCAGACAAAATACTGATTAAAAAGCCACATCTGTATATGAAATTATCGCTGACTGTTGGTGTTTATGAGTGACGCCTGACCAAAATATCAAACAATTCAATCCATTAATAACAATGAATAAATTCAAAAGAAGAGTGCATCAGTGGGTTTGGGTGAATCCACCTCTTTGCCACCTGCCCAAGGTACTGAACCTCCCAGAGGTTTTGTTTTGGAGGCTGAGCCCCAGAAATTCTGGTTTATGTCACGAGATAAAGAAATGTTCTGTCTATTTGTGAGTGCCAGCAGCAACTTGGTGGCAACAAAGCCTCAGTTGTTGAATTATTTATGAATGCCAACGTTATTCATTTAGTCCTGCAATCCTGGGCTCTCTTCTGTTTTCTTTATGCACATGCACACAGGTTATAGATGGAATTTATATTGAGAAAGAGGAGAAATCTGGAATATTTCCCTCTGCAAGTTCAGTTTAGCCCAGAGCCACGGGACCTCCCTGCTTGTGAAGTCTCTCACTCCTCATTTCACAGCAGGATATCTGTGAGAAATTACCAAGAGGAGATTGATGGGAGAATTTTCACATTTTTAAATATGGCAAATTGCAAAAGAGAGAATCCTGTGTAGTTTACTCAAATTATCCATTTTTTCCTCCCCTTTAAAATTTTTTTTGGTTCTCTTTAACAGGAATTTTTCTTAATTATAAAGCACCAGAGCTGGATGACATAATTCTGAGTCTCCACTTAAATTTATATTTTAGGAACTCTAAGAATCGTGGCCATTGAACCCCAGACCTTTAATTCCCTGTTTTTCCTGGTGCAGAAAGAGGATTTTTTTTTTTTTCAGTTCTTGCATGTATTTCTTTCCTTACAATCTGCAAACTCAGGTGTCAGAACATGGTGAGCCACCTGCAAAGAATTTATCATCAACGACAAAAAATTTTGCTGCCATTTCTGTGCTTTTCCTCTATATTTGAGGAGAATTTCATGTCCAGCTTGAACAACCCTCCTGAAATCAATGAATGCTCTCCTCGTGAGCCAGGAGGAGCCGTTCCATGTTCCCACATGCTCAAACTCACAGGGAAGAGGTGCTAATGGGATTTATTTTATTTTATTTTATTTTTTGCCCTACCCACCTGTCTCCTGTGGGAGTCCAGGGCTTCCCTCTTGTTGGAACTCAAAATGTCTCTCAGACATTTTTGGAGGTTCCAGGCCTTGGTCAGAAGCATTTTAGATCCCAGCAGGCAGCTGGAAACAGCTGGGATTTTGAGTTTGAGCCATGGAATGAATTGCCAACTTTGAAGGTGGAACAAGCAGTCACAAAGGGTTAGATGGGA
The DNA here is from genome assembly GCF_050655825.1 of Lonchura striata. Classification (NCBI taxonomy): domain Eukaryota; kingdom Metazoa; phylum Chordata; class Aves; order Passeriformes; family Estrildidae; genus Lonchura; species Lonchura striata. The sequence continues at coordinate 116,678,590 of NC_140703.1, read as the reverse complement.
TAGTAAAAGTAGTTACAAAACAGAGGGGAAATTTTTTTTTAGTATTGTACAGGGGGGTTTTAGCACCTGTCCAGGGGGGTTTTTACTTTGTACATGGGGGTCAGAAGTTCTAAGATGGAGGAAAGTGGGCTGATCCTGTTCTTCCTCCTTCTTCCTTGCCTCCATGTTCTTGGTGATGTTGGCACTCACAGATTGGTTTAGAGTAGAAAAGCACTTTGTAATATAGGTAATAAGTATTGAGGGAAAACCATAAACATGTAACATGTAATGTACCATATAAAAGATAGAAAAGCACCATTTAATATAGGTAATAGGCATTGGGGGAAAACTGTAACCATGTAACACGTAATGTCCCATATAAAAGACAGCAGCAGCCCTGGGTGGGGAGAGAAGAAGCAGTCGGGGTCAGAGAGGATGTCAGGGTGTGTGTGTGCCTCTGCCTGAGCTCTGAGCAAACCACAGCAGCCCCAGAAGAAAATCTTTTAGATAACTCACAATAAACTGCCTTGAGACTGGACAACAAGAGGCTGCAGAGTTTTTCTTTGGAAGCTCAGGTTGGAGGAGAGATTTTTCCACCACACGAGACCCCGAACCAATCCCAGGGTTCTCACAGCTTCTGGCTGCCCTGGCAGGTCTGGGACCCTGGCAGGGGTCAGGAACCCCCCTGGACAGAGCCCCCAGAGACACTGGCTGTGATCTCTGTCCATGGAAAAGAGTTTTCAATCTCACAGGATCAATTACTAGCTCTGAGGGTTTGATATCAGTAATAATTAAGTGTGGCATGGGAGCAAAAGTAAAATTTTAGGATTCTAGATGAGGGGTCCAAAGGGGACAAGATGGAGGAAATTGGGTGTGCCTTGTCCTTTTTCTCCTTCTTCATGCCCTCCATGTCTCACTGTGGTGTTGGCATTTTTCTGTTGGTTCAGGCTGGGGACACACTGTCCAACGTAGGTGACAGATATTGGCACGTTCTTGTAAATGCAGCCCAGGGAGTTTCTGGTATTTAATGTTTGTCACATCCCACTGAGGGCAGAGCCCCACACGCTGCCCTGCAGGACAGAGCTGGGCAGGGCAGCAGAACATGTGAGAGATAAACAGAATAAACAACCTGGAAACCAGCACAGACCAATTCTGGCTTCTGCTTTGGCAGGGGGCTGACAGACAGAGACTTTCTACAATCCTGGAATCATCAATACCTCAGATTCCAACACTCCCTAATTCCTGATTGCTCCATCCCTTTCCTGTGCCCAGCTTTGGATTCCCTTGGATTGGCTCCCTCAGAAAAGTCACCCCTGCCCTGGTGTCCAAAGGCTCATATTTGTTTATTAAAATGCTCTCAGGTCAATATTCTGCAAGCATGGAATCCCTAGCAGGATTTTCCTCCAAGTTATTGGCATTATGCTCAATAGCATGATCCTGACAGCAAATTTATTGCAACTTTGAACACCCTGTCAAATCCTGATTTTTGTGGAATGGAAGGGCAAAGCTCACCCTTGGACAAGAACATTTCACCCTGAGGCTCAGCAGGGCTTGCACAAACCCCCTTTTTTTTTTTCCTGTTAACATGATTTTCCCCCTTTATTTATTTTTCCACTCAACCATATCCAACCTTGTGGGATTTCTGGATGTTGTAGAAGGAATCCATGGATGCACCTGCAGTTGTATGACGACCCCGCAACCCCAAAATGAATATTTGGCTCTGTTTGGTTCAGATCTTAAAAAGTTCCACCATGTACAGTAATCATCATAATCATGTGGGCAGCCTCTTCCCCAGTTCCTTTAGCCCTGACTTTTGCTCTTTTTTCTTGATTGATAAGTGACAGCTCTGCATTCTGGGCCTTGAAATATATATTTACAGTAGTCTAAGAAATTTGTCCTTAATCAAAGGAGGCTTGACTTGGCAGCACATCTTTAGAATATTATTGAGTAACTCATTAAAATGTTAATAGCTTCTGTCAGGATTTATTGATCCTGATGTCAGCTTTTCTCAGAATAAGAAATAAAGCTGATTTTTATCTCATCTTCACACCATGCTGAGTGATCAGGACTTAAATAGAATAATGAAAAGGGCTTGAGGAGAATAATCAGCATTTATCCAGCACTTGTGAATACAGACAGATGCAAGAGTGGATTTTTGGGGTGTGAAACACTGGTGAAGAGAAGGAAAATGAAGAGGACATTTTATCTGGAAGGTTCTGCTAAATAATTTTTCTGCTGAAGCAAAGAGAGAGGATGTAATAACATCAAATGTTTCTCTTTAATAAAACCAGATTTTTTCCCTCAGCTTAGTATAAAATAAAAGCCTGAGTTCCCTTGTTGTTCAGTTTCTATTCCACTGGATTTCTACAAGACAAACATTTGATGTTGTCAACATTTTTTGGGGAATGTGTGGCAGACAAAATCCTGACTGATGTAGGGAAGGGGAGGGAGGGAATGGGATTTTTTTCCCCAAACTGCTCATCTCAGGATCTTTCCTAGCAGGAGCAACAAGAAGAAAACAGCAAATCCCAGGCTGAGCCCAGCTGAGGCTTGTCAAGGGTCAAGATGAATGAAAATAATAAGAGAGAAGAATCTGTCTTTAATATCTTGCTTTAAAAATTATGAAGTGAGGACTTTCCATGTGAGAACACCGAGTGTGGCACAGCCTGAGCAGGATTTGAGCTCCTGGTGGGAGATTTGCTAATTCAAAAGGACCCTGATATAGAAAAAAAATTAGTTTTTCTTCAATTATTCCCTTAAAAACTGATTTAAATAGCTGCCTACAAGGTAATTCCCTCTCAGCCTGGCATGTAGGGACTTTCCCTGGCAAATACCTGGCAAGTGAGAGGCATTTACTGGATGTAGGATTGAGGCATTGAAAATGGGCTAAAACCTTACCTGGCTGCATTTGTGCTGGTGAAAAGCCTAAAAAATGTGAATGTCTGCAAGGAAAAGGGTTCAGCCTTGTGATACAAGAGATTCCTTTAAATCCTGTGCTCCTAGAGCACAAAAATTAGAATTAGAATTAGAAAAAAATATAGAATTAAGGGGGAAGAAAAAGGTTTTTTGTAGTTTATGTCTAAGAGCAAGAGTTATAACCAAGAGGGTGAGCTTCAAAAAATGCTGCAAAACTTAATTTAAAAAAAAATAAATTTAGGACATCCTGAGAGAAGCTTGTTCCTAAATGAGAACACCTTGTCTGGATATTTTGAGTGGAGTCTGCAGCCAGGGAGGATTTCTAGGATTTACAGCTATGAGTGATATTGTTCTGGATTTATTCAACTTTACTTTTTCATCAGGTTAGCCAGCACAACAGGACGATGAAATTTGGCCAAGCAGCCAGATGTCATCACGTGCTTAGTGCATTTTCATCTGGCATTTCCAGTGTTCGAGCCTCAAACGTGGAAAAATCCCAAAATGATGCCTCGTTTATGTGACTTGCAGCTCTGATTTTCATTAACACTTTGCCTGTGACACTTGCCAATAAATCCTGGAATTGCTTGCATTCCTTTAAAAAAGAAGGGAGGCAACAGCTGTGAGAATGTAGACCAGAAATATTATTTGGTGTGTGATAAAGAGCATGAAATCTGGTTGAATACATTATTTAACATCTTAATTTTTGTGTGTAAAGTGTGTAATTAATAACAATTTCTCAGAGAGGCACTTATATATGAAGAAATTCAATATGCCTATAAGTAATTATACATTTTTGTGCAATCCTGTTCAAAATGCAATGTAAAAGTTGCTTGTCTATGGAAATGACTTTAGGATCAAGGTCAGGGTTTTTTATGGAGTGATTTGAGATTCCTCAGGATAAAAAATGCCATCTAAATGTAAAGATACTGTTTGTTAGGCATTAGTGCTTTACAGACAGTAAATTTAATGGGCCTGATTTTCATTTACCTTTACAGGCAGATGAGGGATCTATTTTGGAAAAGTCACCACTGTGGGGAAAGAAAAACAATAGCCAGGAAATTGCTAATGTTAATGTGATGTAAAGTCAAGCAACCATTTCCAATCTCGTTTAAACTTTGATTCAGGCAGGGCCTGGAACCTGCGCTTCATTTTAATCATGTCAGCAGTCCCAGCAGTGGGGAGACCACTTAAAATTAGGATTTCTTCTGCCTGCACAGAGGCCTCAGTCAACAGACTCCAAAATGCATTAGCATTTCTCATCCCAACTTAATGGATGGATGGTCTTCTCCCAAAACACAGGCACGGAATTTAATGGAGCAGAAAAACTTCCCTGGTGGAAGGAGATGGGGAGGGGGAGGCTCATCCCTGGAAAGAAAGAGGGAATCTCAAGGAAAATCCCAGGTGAGGTGCTCCATTGGTGCCTCAGGTTTGAGCTTTTCTATTTTTCACATTCTGTGCTGCTTTAGTCTGTGGCTCTGGGCTTCACATGATGGGATGCTGAGCTCTGTGCACAGAGCAGAGACAAAACAATTCCTGCTCCAGCTGGGCACCAAGGACAAATGATCCAAACCTCAGCCCAGGAGCACAAACAGCGTGGGCTGGAGAGAGAAAAACAAGCAGGGTGGGACTGATGGGCTGGAGCTGGAATGGGACAATGAACTCCAAGGTGCCAATGGAGCAGAACTGATCCCAGGGAGAGCCCCGGGAGCGCTCGTGCATTTTGGGACCATTTTGGGTCATTTGGGTGCAGCCCTGGCTGGGCTCTGGTGCTGCCCAAGGTGCATCCATGGAGGAGATCCTTGAATAAATCCTTTAATAAATCCCTGCTTTATTTTGGAATTCTGCCCAGCCTCTGCTCCAGCTCAGCCTTCACAGGGCATCATCACGATGCCCACACTCCTTCCTTAACTGGGAGAAACACCTAAAATAAGAGGGAAGAGATTTTTTTCCAGAGGTTTCTCTGTCTTCTCCTACCCCCAGGGGATGTGTCTTATCTCCCACACAACAAGCCAAGCTAGAAAGGACCACAAGCATCCTCCTCTGTGTCAGCAATAAATAATTTCATCAAAGAACTCCCCACAAACAGAGGCTCCCTCAGAGCTGCCTCCCTCTCAATGGTGCCATTCAAATTATCTGTATTATTGGTCATTTTAAGGATTAATCTCGCCTGAGAGCTGCTTTGAGTGTCTGCTGAAAAACAATGTCCCCTTGTGCCTTGGCTTTCAAAATAAAGCACCCATTCTGAATTTCAGAGCATGTGTTTATAAATAAGACACGCTCGCAGTCCATATTTTGCACTTTCAGTTTCTAAGTGCTGTGTGATCTCGAATTTGAAGGGCTTTGGGTTTTTTCCCAAACACAAAGATCAGAAAGAGCCATTTTATGCTGCTTCCAAAGTAATGATGTGCAACTTAGTGTTCTGCACGAGTAGAGATTATTTTTATATATTGTGAGTATGTGTTTATCCTTCAAGCTTTGAAAGGCTGCTCACAACAGGAAATATTTACACAATCCTTCAGGCATCCGCACTCTTTTGAAGAAATCGTTAAAATAAAATTTGCTTCTGACACTCAGGGACTTGAAGAACTGTTGCGTGTTTTGGGGGCTCTTGGAAGCTTCTTTTTCCCCTTGAAATGGGCAAGATGTCTTTAGTTAGCTTATTTATTTATTATTTTAATGTATTTATTTATTAAATAATTTAAGTATTTTGTATGCATGCATGCATGCATGTATGTATGTATGTATGTATTTTCCTAATAGAAAGTAGGGATTGGATGTGATTATGGCTAAAAGAGGGGACTGTTATAAAATGTTATAAATGTCTTCCTACATGATCCAGGACAATTCTGTAGGTTTTAGGATTGGAAAGGATCATCACGATTTTCTCTTTCTTAAAAATATCCCTGCATCTCCAGCAGGATCCAGGCCTTGGGATGCCACATCCCTGTGACTTGCCTGTGTTTAACTTGGTGGGATTGGGATTAAATTCCACTTTCAAGGCCTCAAATTACTGGAAATTTATCATATTCTGTGGTAAAAGTTGGTTAATTTCTCAGCCCGAAAGAAAAAATAAAAAGAAATAAAGAAATAAACAGACTAGACTAGACTAGACTAGACTAGACTAGACTAGAATAGAATAGAATAGAATAGAATAGAATAGAATAGAATAGAATAGAATATTTTAAAAATCTAAAAAATAATAAAAATAAATATTAAAACAAAATTTTAAAATTAAAAATGTTTAAAATAATAAATAAAAACAACAAAAAGCTCCTCTCTTTAAATTCTAAAATAAATCTTTTCTTTCATTCAGTAATTTACTTATCTTGATCTCTGCATGAATCTGACTCACAAGAACCTTGAGCAACCACACCAAAAAATGCTGCTGATAAATATTCAGCTGAGCATGGCCTGGCCCATGTGGCTTGGCAATCATTCACTGCCCAGACCCAGCTTCACAGCCAACAAAGAATTTTCCAAGAGAACTTAAAAATAGTTTGCCAGCAAAGAGCGTGAGGATTGAGATTTCATGGAACAAAATTAGAGATGTGAAAATGCTCCATGATAAAAATATCGCAAGGATTTTTTAAAATTTTTTCTTTATTATTCCATCTCCTTTAGCTCAGATGTACTTTGGAAGTTTTCCACTTTCCATCTGATCCAGAAGGTTGGATTTGAAGTGATTTAAAGTGACAAAAACAGCAGCTCTAAAGGGGCAGCAGGAATAAACCAAACACCTTGACAGAAGAGGGATTTTCTCTTTGGAGGGGAATATTTCCCAGGGAATGTGTGGGATGAAAAATTACACGGCAAAATTTCAATTCCTGCAAAATTTGCTGCAAAAATTGCTGGAAAAGCTTGTGAAACACAACGGGATCTGTTCTGGCAATGATGGCTTGGACAGAGGGCAGAGTTGGGTGCTTCATGTCCTAAAAACACTTGGAGATTCTGTGTCCATCACCTAGAGTCCCTCAGAGCAAAGAGATCCTAAAGGGATCCTAAAAATTCCCTGGAGTTATTTAAAATGTTATTATCATTTCCTGGCATGTTATTATAATTCCCTGGAATTATTTAAGGTCAGGTTGAAGATTCTGGAGATTCTGTGCCCATCACCTGGAGTCCCTCAGGCCAAAGAGATCCCAAAGGGATCCTAAATAATTCCCAGGAGTTATTTAATAGAATAATTCCCTGGAATTACTTAAAATGTTGTCATAATTTCCTGGAATGTTATTATAATTCCCTGGAATTATTTAAGGTCAGGTTGGAGATTCTGGAGTTTCTGTGCCCATCACTTGGAGTCCCTCAGAGCAAAGAGATCCTAAAGGGATCCTAAATAATTCCCTGGAGTTATTTAAAATGTTATTATCATTTCCTGGCATGTTATTATAATTCCCTGGAATTATTTAAGGTCAGGTTGAAGATTCTGGAGATTCTGTGCCCATCACTTGGAGTCCCTCAGAGCAAAGAGATCCCAAAGGGATCCTAAATAATTCCCTGGAGTTATTTAATAGAATAATTCCCTGGAATTACTTAAAATGTTGTCATAATTTCCTGGAATGTTATTATAATTCCTTGGATTTATTTAAGGTCAGGATGAAGATTCTGGAGATTCTGTGCCCATCACTTGGAGTCCCTCAGAGCAAAGAGATCCTAAAGGAATCCTAAATTATTCACTGGAGTTATTTAATAGAACAGTTCCATGGAATAATTCCCCAGAATTATTTAATAGAATAATTCCCTGGAATTACTTAAAATGTTGTCATAATTTCCTGGAATATTATTATAATTCCCTGGAATTATTTAAGGTCAGGTTGAAGATTCTGGAGATTCTGTGTCCATCACCTGGAGTCCCTCAGAGCAAAGAGATCCTAAAGTGATCCTAAATAATTCCCTGGAGTTATTTAAAATGTTATTATCATTTCCTGGAATGTTATTGTAATTCCCTGGATTAAGGGTAATTTGAAGGCAACTTTGAGCACCTGATGGAGTTGAAGATGGAGCTCACTGCAGTGGGGAGCTGATGACCTTTAAATGTCCCTCCCAACCCCACCCATGGGGCACTCACCACACCAAATGATCCACCCAAACCACTAAAGGAATTTAACAAGACATTTTTAAGGACATTTCTGTCTTTTCTGGTGGCACAAACTGACAGCACCCAAGCAGACAGAAACGATGCTGGGAAAATTCTGATGGGTTGATTTTTTCTTTTTTTTCCTTCCCCCCCCTGCATCCCATAAAAAGTGGTAATTGACATTTTAATGCATGACATGTCGCATTCCTTCATAACGCTGCCGTAATTGAATCCACGTGAAACTGGAGTGCTCTGGGTGACCCCGGAGTGTGCCACACACCTGGAAGCAGTGAAGTTCAATTAATATGTCATTGCTACTAATAACAGCTACTACTGAGAACCTCCAGCCAGTGGCTGCTCCAGGGGAAACAGTAATCCTCGGATTTAGGCAGATAATGTACAGTAAACACCAAGGAGCCATTGTTTACATGCAGTGCTGCTTTGGATCAGCACTTAAAATCTTGCTCTCGCAGTAATTTGATTTTTTTTTTTTTTTCCACTCAGTTCCACCATTTAATTCACCCCTGCGCTGCGTTCGTCTGGCTCGGTGTGCAAAAATTTGCAGCTCCTAAAATAAAATCAGCTGAGGGCCATTAGTGGAGTGAATCAAACAGCGCCGAGACAAAGGTTTGTGCAATAAAAAGGGAGCATAAATCACACCCTCGCACAGAGAGGAAAAAAAACTGTGATAAAACAGCCTTAAGGATTTGATTTAACTTGTCAAAACCCAGGAAATTTAGAGTGGAGAGTTGAGAGTCCTTCTTTTGCTTGGCTTGTTGTTAAAATGAAATTATCAGAAGTCCTGCATCAAGGAAATGGATGTGCACCCACCAAGAGCCTGAATATTCCCTTCATTAATTTACTGGTCCAGCAGTAAATTGAGGTTGAAATTCAGGAACTGCTCTTTTTCCATGGGAGAAAAGGGTTGAAATTCTCCTTTTTATTTAGTTCAGCATCAGGTCTGATTTCACTCAGTTGTGGCTCTGGAGACAACCTGTGAGTCCCAGGTGCTGAACCTGGGAAATTATTAAACCTCTTATCCAGTAGGAAATTAAAATTAATGGAGCTCTGAGCAACCTGGGCTGGTGGAAGGTGGGACTGGATGACCTTTAAGGTCCACTCCAACCCAAAGCATTCCAGGATTGCTCCTGAATCCACAATTTCACTCAGTGTAGCTCTCAGTTTTCACTCAGCTTGGCTCTGGAGACAACCTGTGTGTCCCAGGGGCTGAACCTGACAAATTATTTCCCCACTTACCTGCGAGTTTTTGGCTTCTTTTTCTGCCTCTGCCTCTGTCAAGGTTGGATTGAAGCACTTGAGACAGCATTTCATGCTCAGACTCAAATGTTTATTGTTTCTTATTTATATTACAAGTGGAGAGTCCTACAACATTCTACTAACAGGGCACAAAATGGCAAACTATCTTTCTCTACAAGGCCTTTTAAGGATAAAATATCCAGTTAGGAAATGACCCCTCAATTATTTTCACTATTAACCCAACACCCAACCACCCGTGCCCGCAATGGGACTTTTTTATCCAATTGCACAAAACCACCCAAACCCATGGAGAAGGAGGAGAAGGAGAAGGAGCAGCCTCCACCCCAAAACCTCCATCTTGCTTTATATCTATTCCTGCATTCTAAACCCTTCAACTCTGAGTTTCCACCCTGTGCTATCACACACTTCCATTCCAACTCCACCCGCACAATCCCAATTCTGTAATTCCATTTTGGAAGCTTCTCCACGGCCTCAGGTCAAATACAGTATTTTCTTGTGTGTCTGTGCCCTTCAGCACAGACAGTTTAAAATTCTCAGCAGCCAGGGTTCCAACACTTATCCAGTAGGGAATCAAAATTGATGGAGCTCTGAGCAACCTGGTCAGGTGGAAGGTGGAACTGGATGACCTTTAAGGTCCACTCCAACCCAAAGCATTCCAGGATTGCTCCTGAATCCACAATTTCCCCATCCTGGCTGGGATTACAGAGGAGAATATCAAGTTTCAAACATTACATCACTTGGAAAAAGAGTGAAAACACTGAAGACCACGGTGGTGATTCACGAGGAGTTTGGCCTCTTCACAGAACCCCTGTTTACAGCATCAGACCTGGGAGATTTTATTGGTGTCCAGGCAAATCTCAGGGGAGTTGTAGTTTCTGGCTGAGTAATCCCCAAAGATCCCAGTTTTTATTGGAAATGGGGTTGAATTTGTGCAGAGCTCCCCTCCTCCCCCTGCACCTCTCATCACCACATCTATTTTATTCCTCCAACGACGCTGGGCTCTCATCTCAGATTTGCCTGAGATTTATCTGTCAGCTTTATCTGCTCCTAAATTCAGTTCAGCTCTCCAGCTGATTCTCCCAGGAATTCATGATAAATTATATTCCCTGTGCTTTTCATGCTCCTATTTCCCCTCGCTCTGCTTTTGTAAATCTCCGTTTCAAGCCTGCTCTACTGACCTGAAATCCCACATTTGTGGGTTTAGAACCCAAATTTCCCCAGTGATGGTGGGCAAAGTTGGGAGAATATTTCTCTCCTATTAATTATACAAATTTAGCTAATTCTGAGATCCTCACTGGTGTTTTGTTTTTTTTTTAAACTCTCCAGTCCATGCTGCATTTTTTGAGGGTCAGAGGCATCAGTGGAATCAATCCCAGTGTATTTGCACTGCCCAAGACTCCCAATCTATTCAGGGTAAACATTTCTCTGCCAATCCCCACTGCAGGAAGATTTCCCAAGAAATGCTAATGGCACCTCTCCAGTGCTGGAAAAAACCTGCAGCAGAGAAAGCTGGGGGGAAAAAATAAATATACAGAAAGTTCTGGGTTCAAAAGGGAGGAAAGAGGAGAAAAGCACATACAGAATTTGTCTTCTGGCAGGAGGAGAAATAAAATAATTTCTGGAGCCACTCAGGTGACAAAAGGAGGGTTTGGAGACAACTTGGATCAGTTTGTGTTGATGCAGGGAATCTGCTGGTCTCTTCCCTCAGAAAATGAATGTATTGGGAGACTTAAAGCCAAGGATCTTATTGAGCTGAGGTTGGTTTTATGGAGAGCTCAGTATGAGAACAGAGGATTCCAGGAATCTTTGGAAATTCCTAATAAGTAATACAAGAAAAAAGAGGGATCATTCCATATATTTGTCTATAGCAACATGAAATTTTCTCCTGTTTGGTTGTTTACTTGTCTATCTTTGGGGTTTTGGGGCTTTGTTTTTTGGGTTTAGGGTTTTTTAATAGATAGGGAAATATAAAAAATATTACTTTGAAGACATAAAACTAAGTTTTCTACTTCTTTGCACATAGTCCAAATCACAGCATCATTTCCAAACTTATAAATTGCTCTGGGATTGGGCTTTTCCAAGGAGAATATATAAAATAACTGAGCAGTAGGAAGTCACAGAGACATTTTAAAGGTACTGGGCTGGTTCTTAGAGCATTATTTCTACTTCAGACATAAACATCTTCCTCATCCTGACATTCCCAAAAATGGAATTTTCATTTTAGTTGGGTTTTGGCTTTTTGAGGTTTTTGGGATTTTTTTTCCTTTGTTTATGTATGGGATTTTAAGACAAAATGCAAAAAGAAAATAGAGTTCGAGCTCTAAGTCTGGACCATTTCCCCTCATTTTCCTGTGAGTGACCCTGAACTGATGAACTGAGGGGAAAGTTCAGTTGTCTTTGAGGGATTTCAAACTTCAATCTCCATCTTTTCCACAAAAAAATGTGGAGAAAAGAGCCCACACTGGAGCAGGTTTGATGGTAGGACCTGTGACCCCACAGGAGCCCCAGGCTGGAGCAGCCCCTGCAGGACTGAACCCATGGAAATGGGATCAATTCCTGAAGGAATGACCCCATGGAAATAGGATCAAATCCTGAGGGACTGATCCCATGGAAATAGGATCAAATCCTGAGGGACTGACCCCATGGAAATGGGATCAATTCATGAAGGAATGACCCCATGGAAATGGGATCAAATCCTGAGGGACAGATCCCATGGAAATGGGATCAATTCTTGAGGGACTGACCCCATGGACATGGGATCCATTCCTGAGGGACAGATCCCATGGAAATGGGATCCATCCCTGAGGGACTGATCCCATGGAAATAGGATCAATTCATGGGGGATTGACCTCATGGAAATGGGATCAATTCCTGAGGGATTGACCCCATGGAAATGGGATCAATTCCTGAGGGATTGACCCCATGGAAATGAGATCAATTGCTGAGGGATTGACTCCATGGAAATGAGATCAATTGCTGAGGGATTGACCCCATGGAAATGGGATCAAATCCTGAGGGACTGACCCCATGGGAAATGGGATCAAATCCTGAGGGACTGACCCCATGGAAATGGATCAATTGCTGAGGGATTGACCTCATGGAAAAAAGGATCCACCTGGAGCAGTTCCTGAAGGACAGACCCCATGGAGAGAACCCACACTGGAGGAGTTCCTACAGGAATGACCCCATGGGAAAAGGGATCAATTCCTGCAGGACCGACCCTATGGATTTTGGAGCAGTTCCAGAAGGACTGACCCCATGGAAAAGGGATCACCTGGAGCAGTTCCTGAAAGATTGATCCCATGCATAAAGGAACCCATGTTGCAGCATTTCCTTAGGGGCTGACCCCATGGGAAAAGGGATTAATTCCTGCAGGACTGACCCCATGGAAATAGGATCAGTTCCTGAAGAACTGACCCCATGGAAAAGGGATCAATTCCTGAAGGAATGAGCCCATGGAAAGGGATCCACCTAGAGCAGTTCCTGCTGAACTGACCCCATGGAAAGCACCCACATTGGAGGAGTTCCTACAGGACTGACTCCCATGGGAAAAGGGATCAATTCCTGAAGGAATGATCCCATGGAAAAGGGATCAATTCCTGAAGAACTGACCCCATGGAAAAGGGATCAATTCCTGAAGGAATGACCCCATGGAAAGGGATCCACCTAGAGCAGTTCCTTAGGGACTGACCCCATGGAAGTTGGGGCTGTTCCTGCCGAAGAGACCCCATGGAAAGCACCCAGCCTGGAGGAGTTCCTACAGGACTGACTCCCATGGGAAAAGGGATCAATTCCTGAAGGAATGACCCCATGGAAAAGGGATCAATTCCTGAAGGACTGACCCCATGGGAAAAGCTCCATCAGGAGCTCCCCCTGAGCCAGTGAAAAACACCAAGAGCATTTTGAGCCCAGGAAGAAGAGAGGGCTGGGGGAAATGTATTTTTCAAGTCTGACTTTTGATTTCTCATTATCCTACCCTAGTTTGATTGGAAATACATTATTTTTTTCCCAAGTCGAGCCTGTTTTGCCTGTGACAGCAATTCCTGAGCGTTCTCCCTGTCCTTACCTCCACCCAGGAGCCTTTCCTGATATTTCCCCTGTGTCCAGCTGAGGAGGGGGTGGCAGAGTGGCTTTGGTGGGTGTCCAGCACCCAGGCAGGGCCACCCACCACGACAGGCTGTGGTTGAACCTCTTGGGACAAAGGAGGGAGCTGAGCTTGGATATTCATTGTCTGACTGGATTTGTGGATAAAGCAAGTTGGAAGTGGAGAGGGAGAAGCTTTCAGCCATTTGCACTGTGTATTCCTCAATAATTCCTTGGGTTTTGAGGTTCAAATTTCAGGCTCAGCGCCCAAAGGCCAAACAGACAATTTTAGAGGGCAGCATCTTCTGGGTGTCTTTCCAATGGTGACAGAGACTGAACTTGGGTCATCTTTGCTTAATTAAGATTGAACCTATCCCAAACTCCCATAATAAACATGGAAGCAAGTTCCTCTATGGGTGAATTTTCACTTTGCCCATACCAGACCTTCCCAATCAGGCTGATGGCACCAGCAAGGAAATTTTTCCTTTCCTTTTTCTTTCCCTTCCCTTTTCCCTTCCTGTTTCCCTTCCCTTCCCTTTTCCCTTCCCTTCCCTTTTCCCTTCCCTTCTCTTTTTCCTTCCCTTCCCTTTTCCCTTCCCTTTTCCCTTCCCTTCCCTTTTCCCTTCCCTTCCCTTTTCCTTTCCCTTCCCATTTCCCTTCCCTTCCCTTTTCCCTTCCCTTTTCCCTTCCCTTTTCCCTTCCCTTTTCCCTTCCCTTCCCTTCCCTTCCCTTCCCTTCCCTTCCCTTCCCTTCCCTTCCCTTCCCTTCCCTTCCCTTCCCTTCCCTTCCCTTCCCTTCCCTTCCCTTCCCTTCCCTTCCCTTCCCTTCCCTTCCCTTCTCTTTTTCCTTCCCTTCCCTTTTCCCTTCCCTTTTCCCTTCCCTTCCCTTTTCCCTTCCCTTCCCTTTTCCTTTCCCTTCCCATTTCCCTTCCCTTCCCATTTCCCTTCCCTTCCCTTTTCCCTTCCCTTTTCCCTTCCCTTTTCCCTTCCCTTTTCCCTTCCCTTCCCTTCCCTTCCCTTCCCTTCCCTTCCCTTCCCTTCCCTTCCCTTCCCTTCCCTTCCCTTCCCTTCCCTTCCCTTCCCTTCCCTTCCCTTCCCTTCCCTTCATTCCCAGTGTTTCTCCTGCCTTGCTGAGGCTGAACTCTGGGAATTCCACGCTGGTTTCAGTTCCTGCCTTGGAGATTTGGCTGATCCAGATCCCATTGCAGTCCTGAGGTCTTGAGTTCCCAAAAATGACCTTGGCCAGAACTCCTGCTTTCCCTCTCCATCCCCTCCATGCCCCTCGTGCTCCAGGCCCTTGTGAAAAGCTCATTCTTTACTTAAATTTCTCTGCCTGACCATGGTAAAAAACCTATTTAGAAATCGAAGGTTCAGTTGTTAATGACAGCACATTCATTTGCTTATGACTGTGTTCAGAACAGAGTAAAACATCACATAATTAAGCATAAATAGCATTATGCATAAATAACGTTTTCCATCCATCATTTCTAAATCATGACTAAAGTATTTATAAACTTTACCATCAAGTTTTACCAAAGTCCTCCTGACAGACATTATATAATGTATTGAATGCCAAGCAGCATAAAATACCACCAAAAAAAAAAAAGAGAGAAATGTTTTTGAATCAGAATTCCTCTATTCCTCACAGATCCATTATTCATCTCCACTAGATTAGTCACACTGCTCGTATAAGCCAAGGACCACTGAGAAAACAAATCTCTGAGCAGAACTTTGAAAAAGTAAATAAAAATACTCACATTAACTTTTTAGAATGTTCAAAGGATTTCAGACAGATAGAGTAAAAATGATCCAGTGTGTGCTTTTCCCACTAGGTTTTTTCCAGTTTCTCCAGCCAAGAAGCTTCCTCTCCCTGATTGATACACTCCCTCTCCTATTCCCAGTGTTTGCCTTTTAAACTATCTCCCATACTTAAAATATGGTTTGCAGCTTGTATTAGCAGCAGCAAATGTTTGGTCACGAAACTTTGGGTGTCATAATTAATACCAATTATCAGAGCCCTATGAAAATACTTTCAGAAAATTCGTCGAATTCCAGCTCCGGCTGTGTGTGTGTGGGGAGGGAAAAACATTAAGTTGACCTTAACAAAACAACTTTATTCTCCTTAGAAAACTGAAATTGAAAACCTGACCCGAACATGAGCACGGAGAGTTTTTAACTTGGGCATATTTTTTGCAAATATCATCCATTTGGATCAGTCCGTCAACTCTGACAGCTCCTGCAGGGTTGCACGCTGCACCCCACACACAGCATGCACCCTGTCCTACAGCAAGGCCAGCAAAAAAAAAAAAAAAAACTAAAAACACATTTACAAGCTGGAAGGGTAGGAAAAAAAAAAAAAAGACCCCACAACCCTTATTTCATTTTTAAACAGCCGTATTTTTTCTGGAGAGGAGCTTTTGACAAACCCTCCAAATGCTGTCTGAGTAACAAGAAAGAGCCTTGAGATTTCCTTCCCTCCACCCTGATTAGAAATGGGATCCATGCCCCAGCTGGATATTTCCAGTTCATGCCCAGTAGAAATAATTTTCTGTCCTATTGCCAAACGTGTCCCATGTGGCCAGCAAAGGTTGGACAATAGCAGCGATACAGCTTCCAGAAAGGAGCTGAAAACGATCCCCTGCAACCGGAGGCCTCGATTCTGCATAGTTTCATCATTCCAGCACCGAGATTCCACTTCCTTTTTTTCCCCTTTCAAGTGCTCGGTTCGAATTCACCCTATTGCCAATGTTTGTGGCTCCCACCTTGTCTGGAGGGACATGTCCGAGTGGCACCCTAGAAGGCTGATCCCAAAAAATCTTCCACTTCACCAATAATCCTCGGGCACACCGCGAAACCCATTGAATATCAATATAGGACGGCGGTGCCGGGGCAAGTTAAACAAATCCCGAGGAATCTGTTTTATTAGCATTTATAGGATTTGCGTGTGTGAGCGGCTGTGTGTGTACAGCCACACTTGGGAGCAGTAGTTACAGAGGAAAAAAAATCCGGGGGATTCCTCCGGGGACCATCAGCGCTGCTGCTCCTGGAGCTGGGAGCGATGCTGATGGTGCAGACTGGAAATGTTCAAATATCTGACGGTATTTTCTTTCCTGTGGAACTTGGTGGGATTTCTCACAGTTAATACTTCAGCTAAGCACATCAGACTAAAGTTAAACCCCGCTCTGTGCTCGGCTCCGCAGCCCCGATTTCCTCCCCAACCTCCACCGAGGGGGAAAAAAAAAAATAATTAAAAAAAAAAAAAAAAAAAAAAGGCAGGAGAACACCAATACCAAAATCGCGGCGCTGCCAAGATTTTTTTTTTTTTTGTGGCAAGAATGGCACTTTCAGGGACACTTTGAGGGGATGGCAACCACCGTCCTGCTGCCAGTGCTTGGAAAGCTCGGCTGGAGCGGCCCTGGGAATTCCTTTGGATCCCGGGAGGGGCAGGGGATGGGAAGGGAGCGGTGCCGTGGGTGCCCCACGCCTGAAAGATGCGAAATTGCCCCAAAAAAAGGTGTTGGAGCCCCTCCCTTGGAGGCTCGGGCTTGTCCCCGTGGCCACCCAGACACGGGGCACCCACCCGCACAAGGCAGCTGCCAAAAAAGTTTGTTTTGGGGTGGATGGGGTTGTTCTCGCCTCTCGTTTTCCTCTCTGTTTTCCAGCTGAAAACCCTGGGAAGGAAAAAAAAAAAAAAAAAAAAAAAGGAAAAGGTTGGAAATGTTCCTCAGCTCACCTGGGGAAGAAACTCTCTGCCTCTCTCTCCCTTTTGGAGGGTTTCCCCTCCAAGCAAAAGGAAAATGTTGTTAAATAATAGTGGGGTTTGTGCGTGCCCGGTGTAGGAGTCCACAAGGTACCTGTGAAAACATGATCTGAATATTTAAGTAATAAATTGTTTTATTTTTTCTCCTGATTTATTTTCGTCCCGACGAGGAGTTTCTTATGGAAAGGGTGGCATGGAAATCCCTGGAGCCACCTCGGGCTCACCGAGCTCCACATCGCGAATCCACCTCGATAGATTTGGGCCACCCTTGCAGCACCGTGATTTTTTTCTTTTTCCGTCGGGATTCTCTTGAAAACATTCACAAATCTGCCCTTTCTCCAAACCACCGCAATTTGTTGGAAACACAACACGTTCCTCTCACGCTTCCCTTTGCCACCCCATCGTTTGATTCTATATTTTGTTCACAGGACACAGAAATGCCCCACATAAATTCCCTTTTCGGGGTTAGAGATCGCGGAGCTCGTTGAATCGGACCCGTTAGGACCTGCCTGGTTATACAGCTAATTTTCCGCAAAAAATAAATGTATCTGTGTATAAATAAAATATTTTCCCCCGATATAGACATTATTTTTTTACCTCTGAGCATACATCCAGTTTCAGCGGCGGGCGGACGTTGCATTGAATTTTGAGAATTTCCCCGAAAAGCTGAAGTTTCTTTTCGACGGCTGGTTTTGGTTTTTCGGTTTTGGTTTTGGGGGGTTTTTGGTTTGGGTTGGGTTGTGTTTTTGTTGTTTGTTTGGTTTTTTTTCCCTAAATTAATTTTCGTTTGTTTTGCTCGGCAAAAAGTCCCGGCCGGAGCGCGCTTCAGTTAAAATGAAAATAAAAACAGCGGTGGGTTAAATCTGGCATCTCCAATGTACCCAGGAGAGGTGTCCCCATAGAGAGGGGAACAGGGCTGCTGTTTTCCCCTATTTTTCGGGTAAAAAGGGCAACGCGGGAGGGAGAAACGGGGTTCGCTCAGCTTTCCTTGACCTGCGAGCCTAAATCCCACCCTGCTCGCCTTCCCTGCGCTGTCCCCGGGCGCGGTGCCGGCTACCTGAGCCACGAGGGGATGGATTTGGGATCAGAGGCGCGTCCTGGAGCCCTGCGGGCTCCGCTCGCCGCTGCTCGCCCCGCAGCTCCGGGCAGCGTCCCCGCTCGCCATCCCGCGGTGGCCGGGGCAGGTTAAAGAGCCTGGCCTTTCCCTCGGCGCGGCCGGGCCGGGCTCTGGCTGCTCTAATGGGATAATTACAGAGGGCAGGGCCAGCTTAGGCAAACAGGCCTCTGGCGGGGATTAAAATTAAGGACCGGGGCATTGTGTCTCCCATCCCCCTCGGCGCCCGGGATGCGGAGCCGCGTCTCGCCGGGCTCTGCTGCTCCCTCCTTCCTCTCCTTTCCTCGCTGCTTTAATCCCCACGCGTGTCCGCGGCGGGTGGTGGCTCAGAGGGACTGGGGCTGTGTCCCTGTGTGGGTGGGACAGCGACACAAGCGCGGCTTTGTGTCCCCAAACGCTGCTCGAGGGTTCCCGTCGGGTTAAACCTGGCCGGGCACGGCTCAGTCCGGGCCGGGCTGGGCTGAATTCCCTCACTCGGGACATGGCGAGGGACCCGGGCGTGGCTTGGGTGACAAGCTCTGCACAGGGAGGGGGCACGGGGGTCCCGGCATCTTCTTCATTTGCTCCATCCTGCCCCGGGCGCTGCTGCTCCGGCAGCTCCGGGGTTAAGCCCCGGTCAGCGGAGCCCGGCGGGGGCTGATGAGCAGCGGCTGCCGGCGGGGCGGCGCCCCCGGAGCTCGGCCCCTCCTCGGCGCGTACGAGGGGAGTGCGAGAATACATCTGTACACAAATGCGCATCTATTTGCACGTAAATGTGCATATAATTGTATATAAATGTGTATATATTTGTCTATAAATGTGTATATAGTTGGACATAAATGTGTATATATTTGTATACAAGTGTGTATATATATGTACATAAATGTGTATATACTTGTATATAAATGCGTATATATTTGTATATAAATGCGTATATATTTGTATATAAATGTGTCTATATTTGCACATAAATGTGTACATATTTGCACATAAATGTGTACATATTTGCACATAAATGTATATACATTTGTATACAAGTGTGCGTATATTTGTACATAAATGTGTATATATTTGTATACAAGTGTGTATATATATGTACATAAATTTGTATATATTTGCACATAAATGTATATATATTTGTATACAAGTGTGTATATATTTGGACATAAATGTGTATGTATTTGTATACAAGTGTGTATATATATGTACATAAATGTGTATATATTTGCACATAAATGTATATATATTTGTATACAAGTGTGTGTATATTTGGACATAAATGTGTATATATTTGCACATAAATGTATATATATTTGTATACAAGTGTGTGTATATTTGGACATAAATGTGTATATATTTGTATACAAGTGTGTATATATATGTACATAAATGTGTGTATATATTTGTATATAATGAGTACATATTTGCACATAAATGTATATATATTTGTATACAAGTGTGTACATATTTGTATATAAACGTGCAAAATGGGCATTTCACAGACGGCGTAAATGAGTGCCGTGCCTATCGGAGCCACGCGTACCTGTGCGTGCATCCAGGTACGCTTCACCCAGACCCACAACACGGCGGGCAGGTCTCGGGGCTGGCCAAGGGCCCCACGCGTGTCACCGTCGCCCGTGGCCCCTCCCGCGGGCAGCTGCGCCCCGGGTGGGGCGGCGAGGCCCGCTCGGGGTCACCGAGAAGGGCAGCGAGGGGCTCGGGGCTCGGTGGGAGCGGGCCGGGGCTGCCCCCGCCCCCGGCTCCCCCCGGGCCGGCCTCCCGTCCCCCCGCAAGGGCGAATTGCGGCTCTGCGCCGGCTCCTCGGGATTTGGGTCCCTCGGAGGGAGCTGCGCGGGAGGACACGTCACGGATACATTATCCCCTCCCCTCTTGAGGCTCTCCTGGCTTTCCGCAGCCTTTGCTAAAGAATTAACCGAGAGGTCCACTTCAGAGCTCCTTCTGCCCCTGGGAAAAATAAATAAATAAATAAAGCAGGCGAGGAAAGAAAAGGAGGGGGGGGAAAAAGGCAAAAAAAAAAAAAAAAAAAAAAAGCGGAGATATCGGTGCTTTCAGACGAGGAGCGTGGCGGCTGTGGTTTCCGAGAGGAGTGGAATTTTACCTTCGATCTTTGCCGAATTGCGGGAGGTGAATGTAGCAAACCCTCCCCTTGCCTTTGAAAGGCATGTCTCTGCCAAAGAGCTACCGCTTCGCTCTTGAAATACGTGACAAATAAAAAAGAAACCAAAAAAAAAAAAAACCAGAGAGAGGGAAGATTCCTATCTTTCGAATTCTTTTTCTTTAAAAGGAAAAAAAAAAACCAAACAACAACAACAAAACAACCAAACCAATAAATAAAAAGCAACAAAATCAATGCCGCGCCTTTGCCAGCGCTGGGACTTGTTTGGAAAGAGACAACGCTGAAGTGGCACTGGTCCCGAGGAGGAAAACGGATCCTTTAATTTGACTCCGCATGAGAAGCACGCTTGGAGCCGGGCGCAGCGGCCGCAGCGGCAGGAGCAGCCCCGCAGCCCCCGCAGCCCCCGCGGGGCTCGGCGGCCGCGCAGCCCCGGCGCTGCCGGAGCCCCTCGGGCACGGGCGGAGCAGCGGCGCCCCGCGGGAGCCCGCCCGGGGCGGAGAGGAGCAGGGCGAGGATTGCTGATTGCGGAGCACCCAGCCATCAGTCACGCACCGGCTTTGACTTCGCTTCGGCGGGGAGCTCGTCGTGTCCTCGGCATCTCGGGCTCCGGACCAGCTCATTTTGCACTTCGTTCTACGAGCAGCGTTCGGTTTCCTTTTTTTTCTTTTTTTTTTTTTTTTCTCCTTGAGAGACAAAATGTCCAAAAATGGTTCAGCTTGCTTAGCCCAATGATTTCTTGCATGGACGCTCTATTTTCCTTTTTTATTTTTTTTTTTAATTATTATTTTTGGATGGGGCAGGATCGAGTAGAAGAAATCGTTCGGTGAAGGGAATCCAGCGGTTTGCTCCCCGTTAAGGAGAAGATCAAGATCCGATTCCCAGCTGCACGCAGAGGACGGGGGTTGCCGTGGATCTTTCAGTCCGGCTTTCGAAGCCCTCGCTGCTGCAGGGTCAGAGCAGAACTGCCTCCTCCGAGCGGCTTTCCCGTCCTGCTGGTAGCTCAGAGATCGCCTCCCCTCTCCTCGCACCATTTCTGTTCGTGTTGTTTTTGTTTGATTGGTTTAGCTTTATTTTTCCCTCCCCTTTTTGTCTTTTTTTTTTTCCCTTTCGTTTATTATTATTATTGTTAATTATTTGATTTGGGTAAATCGCCTTCCTTAAACGAAAATCCTAACTCTGCAGTCGAAATCCATGCCCCCTGCCATTCGGAAGAACCGGGTCTAATATGCCAGTGACATCCCCGCCTTGCAGCAGTCGCGATGAAGGAAAAATCCAAGAACGCGGCAAAGACTAGACGGGAAAAAGAAAATGGAGAATTCTACGAACTGGCCAAACTCCTGCCCCTGCCCTCGGCCATCACCTCGCAGCTGGACAAGGCGTCCATCATCCGCCTCACCACCAGCTACCTGAAAATGCGAGCCGTCTTCCCCGAAGGTAAAAGCAGCCGCGGGGCTCCGGGAGCCCGGCAGGGACGGGGAGGCCGGGGCGGAGCGGGGAGGGGGCGCTGGGGTGGGCACGACCCCATCAGCGCCCTGGCAGGAGGGAGGGGATGCCTGAAAGGCTCTCGGAACGAAGAGGGATTGAGGGAAAAGCGGGCTGGGAATGAGCCCCGAGCCCGGCGGCGGCGGCAGGCAGAGCCGGCCGGTTCGTCCCCCCTTTCTCGCCCTCCTCCTGGGCTGCCGCTGAGCTCCGGCGGCTCGGGGGGACCGTCCCCATGAGAGCGGCCTCGGTTCGTGTGTCCAGCCCCGGAGAGCCCGGGGGTGGCCCCTGGGCACGGCTCCTCCCGTCCGGCCACGGCCTCGGGGCAAAGAAAACCCAAACCGTGTGGTTGTTCTTATGGTTTTGTTTCGGTTGGAGCTCTCTGGAGCCAGGGAATGAAGGCAGCGAGGCCCTGCGGCTTCTCCCGGGGCCGGGCAGAGAGGGGGAAGAGGGGAAGGAGGGTCCGAGCCCAGCCCGGCCGCGACCCCGCTGCTCCCGTGGCTCTTCTCGGGGACACTCAGCAGCGAGGCCCGGCATCCATCCCTCCTCCCCGCAGGCTTTGGGGCAAATCAACCCCTCGGGAGGCTCCTGCCTTCCCCCCGAGGGCGAGGCGAGGCTGCGGGCCGGGAGCCGTGCGGAGCCGCCGGCCGGCCGGGCTGCCGGTGCGGCCGCGGAGCTGATGCGCGGAATGAAGCGCCGGGCAGCGCCTGCGGGTGGCTGGATAAAGCCCAGCAGCCCCGCTTTGTCGTTTGTTTGTGCCTCTCCGGACTAGGAGCAGGGTGAAGGAATTAGCAAATTCCGCAGGGGAAGGTCTGCTCTCCGGCGCGGTTTCTAAGGAGCTTTATTACAAGGCTAAAAAGAAAAACACAACCAGAAATAAAATAGGGGGAGGGCGGGGGAGAAAAAAAAAACCCTCCCAACCCGAGCAAAGCTTACCGTCGTGGCCATTTAATTCAGAAATTTCGGGAGCACGGAGCAGCCGTGCTATTATGGGAAGCCAGGGCTCCGTTAGTGTGCGCTCCCGAGCCAGCGGAGCAAGGGGAGCGAGGCGCTGCTCCGCCGCATTTTCCAGCCATTATTCCCCACCGGGAAATTTCCCGATGAGAAATAGAGCGTCGTAATTTCGAGGGGGGCGGTGGAGGGGAGGGGGGGGATCACTCGCCGGCCGTGCCTGGCCATCATGCCCCCGAACGCCTTTGATTTAGGAGGGAGGGAAAGCGGCACGTTTCGAGATGCTGCTGGATGCGTCCCGGCTTTTCCAGCCCTGCTGATCCTCAAGAGCGACGAGACGACCCCAGAGCAGGTTTATACCCGCAGCTCGGCTGTGTTTTATGTGTCTGTCTTCCCTAAACAGGCCGGGCGTGCGCTTCCGCACACTCTGCTTATTAAGGGCAACGTTTAAATGCATACAGCGAATTCCTGATCTTTCATCGTCTTAAGTACGGCTGGAAATACATTTTAAACCAAAGCTTTGCATCCAGGGATAACAGGCCGGGGGAATTACCTCCTCCGGTCGCCGAGCCCTGCGTTTAGTGCCTGGGAGGGTGCAGGGGAAAAGGGGGAGCCGGGCAGAAGCGACAGCAGAAGGATTTTTTTTTTTAGTGGGGGTTTCTTCCATCACCCAAACTTCCCTCTCTCTCGGGATTTGCCCGTGGGAGGGGGGGATGGGGGTCCCCATCCGTCCGTCCTTCTGTCCATCCTCCATCCCCCCTCCTCACAGTCGGCTACTGGTTTCCAGTTGGCTTTACTGGGAGGGGAAACAGCCCGGAAAGGCGTCTCAGGTTAAATCCTGGGCTCAGCGAGCCCCGGGGGGAAGAGCCCCATGGCGAGAGCTGGACCCGACGGGTGTGGGGCCGTGAAATGAAGGTGGGCACGTAGCAGCACCCCGAGCTGCCCCAGCCGTCACCCCGGGAGGCTTCAAGGGGTGGCAGGGTGGTGGGGACAGGTCTCAGATGCCACCAGAGCCGTGCTAGGCCCGGACTAACTGCGGCCAGCACGGCCAGAAACGCTGCCCAGCTCAGACCTGGCTTCCAGCTCCGTCTAGACCGGAGGGAAAGAGAGAGAGAGAGAAAGAGAGAGGGTTGTGGTTTTAAACCCCTCGGTGGAAGGCTCACCCCCTGATTTCCACACGTAGTTTAGGAAAAGTTTGAGACCCGACAGGGCTTGGGACAGGTCTCCTGCTCAGCCCGGCCAGGATTTTCCCAAAGATGGGCAGAACCCGCTCAAACTCCAAAGAAGCGAGAGCGAAAGGGGATTTTTACCCCGTCTCTTTTCACCCTCGCAGTGCAAACCCTGCAAGGGACAAGTTCGGGCTCCGATATCCCAGATTGTGCCCTGCGGTACCGCTGCGACCTTGAGATTCAGGAGTTAAAGTCAGGACACAGCAGCCTCCAGCCTCCCGCTCTCTAACACCGACTTCTCTCGTGTTTTGGGTTTTTGTTGTTGTTGTTGTTGTTGTTGTTGTTGCCACGGCTTTGTTGCTGTAGAACAGAAATACACCACGAGTCGCCTTCCGCTGTCAGTATTTTTTAATTTTTAATTTTTTTATTTTGAAAAGGAGCTAATGAAAGAGAGGCGAGAATGAATCGCGTTTAAAAACTGCGATTCTCTGCCCCCCGGTTACGGCGGACTGGTGAAATCGTCACCCTCTCCCTCCCCCATTCCCGACGCAGTGTCCAAAACCGATTATGAAATTGGACATTTATGGTTGTTTAAACAGGATGGGAGCGAGCAAATTAATATGTGACCCTAAATACAGTGTGCGCAATACAAAATAATCTGAATAAAGTGACGGAGCGGTAGATCTCAGACCTTCCTTATTCCGAGAGGCAGACAATAGAAATTACTAGGAATATTCATAGTGTTCGGTCCCCATTTAAACCTGGCCACGAATGTATATTTTAAGAAAATCAAGGCGAATCGCAGCTATTTCATCTGATGGTCACACGCGCTCCGAAAATGTTCGTTAATGAATTAAACAAATAAATAAAGCGCGAGGCGTGAGTAATCCCTTTTTGGAAAGCCAGCCCCTATTGTACTAACCGCTAATAGTGACATTAAAGGTCTTACTAAAACAAAAGTGCTTTTTTTAGGCTTTTCCTGGGGCCGTTCCCAGGCGGCGGGAGCCGGCGGCCCCGCGCTGCGGGGTCGGGGCGGGGACGAGCGGCGGGGTCGCTCCGGTCTCTCCCGGCCGGAGGGGAGGGAGGGAGGGAAGGAGGGAAGGGAAGGGCGGGGGTCACTGCCGTGGGTCTGCCCGTGACCTCGCTGTCTGCAGGACGCTCGTTTTGGGGCCTCTGAACGCGATCTGGTGGGTTGGGCTCGGCGGGGAGAGCCGGGTTTGTGCCGGTGTCCTGGGGGGCAAATCTGTTATTTTTTCCCCCCCATTTTTTTGCTTCTTCAATTTTTTTTCCTGGGAGTTCACCCTTTAATTTTTTAAAATTTTAGTTTTATAAAATAAAACTCTTGATCTTTACGCCCGTCCTTCCCACCGCTCAGTCCTCGGCTGAGCCCGCAGAGAGGAGCGGGTGGTCCCGCACATCCCTGCCCGGCTCTGCTCCTTCCCAAAACGTGACCTGGGGGCTTTCCCCCTCTCAGACCTTCCCCTGGCCGGGCTCGGGTGTTCCCCGCTGGCTCCGGACCCACCCCGGGATCCAGCGGTGCCGTCGGGGCTGAGATCCCCCGGCCCCGCTGCGGACGGGGCTCGGTGTCAGCGCTGCCCTCGCCCCCTCCTCCCGGCGTGACAGCAGAGCCTCGGACCTCAACGAGGGGCACAAACCTCCATGGAGCTCCGGGGCTGCCCCTCTGGAATATCCCCGGGGTTTTCCCGGCCGAGGGAGGCACAACCGCGCCGGGGAAAACCCAAAAAAAAAAAAAAGCAGAATTGGCGGCGAGCCCCCAGGGTTTGTCGTTGCTCCTTGTGAAGGCTGGGGGACCTTGCGCTCCGGGGAACAGCCCAGCAGACACAAAGGAAATACTCCAAGTTACAGGGCAACCCGATACTGAACGTAATACATGGCTAAGTAATTCTTTTAGCAGAATCCCAAGCTGAAAAGCTACCGGGCTTTCAAATGTACTTGTGGACGAACTTGTGTACGCCGAGAGCGAAGGTGGGAGTTGTTCCCAAATATTTCTAGATCTTATTTCAGTTCCACTCACCCCGCTGCCTCCCTGGAAACAGGGAAATGCGCGAATGGCACAAAGTGAGTGCCGAGGTACTTTGAAAAACAGCCAGAGATGTCAAAAGGGGCATTTTGGCCGTGTTTGCCACAGGGAGCGGGACGGCAACAGCAGCAGGAATTTTGGGGTGTTGTACAAAACCCCCTCTGACTCCGGGCCGGAGCTGTCGGAGCCGGAGCTGCCCCGCGGTGCCCGGGGCACAGCCGCGCTTGGGGCCGGTGGTTCTCCCTGCCAGGCATCCCGGTCCTGCTCTGCCCGGTGGGGACACACACCGCTCCAAACACCGGGAAAAGCAGGACAGAGGCTCATCTCGCCCGTGGCTGCCGAAAAAGCGGAGTTTGAGCCTGGGAGTGGCGAGTCACAGTCCCGCAGGGGCTCCGGGCCGTGCGGGCTCTGCCGCTGAGCCCAGCCCCGGCTCTCCGGGCTTCCAGCGCCGGAATCCCCCCAGCCCGATGGATGTGGGGGATCCCCGAGCCTCTGGCACGGCAAAGGAGCCGCGCTCAGGGCCGGGCCACCCCCACGGGTGTTCCCAGCGTTTGCGGGGAGGATGCTCCAGCTGCCCGCGCCGGCAGGGAATTCTCTCGCGGGCCGGGTGATTCCCGCTGCGAGGGGACATCTGGAAATGTCCCCTTCCAAACCGCCCGTGCGGTGACAAAGCCGTGTGGGACACCCGGCAGCATCCCCAGGCAGGGATAATATAATTGTAATAACAATATCATTGTACATAAATATGTGTATATTTGTATATAAATGTGTATATACCAAAATCGCCTCCCATCCCAGCGAGCCCCCGTTCCGCAGGAGCGGTGCGGGAAAGGCTCGCTGTGGATCCCGGGATTTTGGCCTCGCTCCAGGCCACCGAGCGAATTTGGGAGTTATTTACCGGGCAGGAGCAGCCAGGCCGAGCCTATGGCATCCATACATTTCCAGGAAGGCGCGTTTGCAAATCTCTCGGAGGAGAAGTTAATGGGCGTTAGTCCTTCATTCGAATGTAAGGTTTTATTCGTTTCGTTTTCACCTTTAAAGCGATCTGCTGGCGGATTAAATGATAAAATCACCGGCTTTAAAATAAGCTCAGACGAATGCCAGGCTGATCCGCCGAACGTGTTTACGTTTGATGCGCGTTCGCGATTGCGACTCCAATTTTGAATTCCAAAGGGACCAAATCTGAGCAAGTGGCATTTTTTAAAAATTATTATTCCGGGCTAGGAAAGGACCTCAAAAGTCGATTTTGGGATGCCGAGAAAGGACAGGACGGAGCGAATTGTCTCGCACGGGTGGGGCAGAGACGCGGCTCGTTCTTGAAGAGTTTCGTAAGAGTTCAAGGAATAAATCTGCTTGGTCTTTGGGAATGGGAGAGCTCAGGGCAGTTTTTGCACAGCTTGTGCGCCACTCTCTTTGTAGGTTTGCAGTCTCATATTTCCAAATTTGTAATTAGTAAATCGAAATAAGGGCAAACCCCGCCGCACCAGGAACGGACTCCGGAGTTTGCATTTGTTGCCGTCTCGGGAAAGAAACGGCAGGATGGCTCTGCGATTCCCAAACTGTTTCTCCCGAGAAACAAAAAAGCCTTTCAGCAAAAATAACAATTTTGTCGTGTCTCTGGAAGTTCAGGAGCCTTTTCCAAACGGAGAATTGGGAAAAGGCGGAGAGAAGGGCGAATTTTCGTTTGGCCCTCCGGAACAAATTTCCCAGCGCTTCTTTCAGAACAGGGAAGGTGTTCTTCCCTTTCCCACGGGAAAACGCGGGGAATTCCCAGAATTTGGAGAGGCGGACACGGGGTGGGGATGCAGACCACTCTTTTTGGGTGCTGCTGCTGCCTCGGGACGGCGAAAAGGAGGGCTCAGGGCCGGCCGAGGTCGCCGGTGTCCCCTGCCTGGCATGGGAAGTTCCTTAGCGCTTTCCCGGGGGTGCCAAGCGCCGGGAAGGGAACCAAACCTCGGGGAAGCTCCGCGTCCTCCCCGCCCCTTCTCGTCCCTCCAACGGGAGATCCTGCCCATCCCAAGGGATGCCCCAAGAGTGGAGAGAAATCCCCCAAATCATTCCCAGACCGGGTTTAAGCGGCCAGAGCACCAAGGGATCCAGAATCGCGGAGCTGGAGCTCAGGGCAGGGATTTCTGCCGGTTTTCCCTCCCATTCCGGAGGGGAAAAAGGAGATTTTTTTTTTTTTTTTGGAAGCCCCCGGGCGGCCAGAGGGCACCGGGGGAAAACGCGGGGCTCGGTTTCATAGCGGGGCATCCCCGAGCCGGGCCGATTGTGGAATTCCAGGCTGGCAGCACCGAATCCCCGCCTTTCATCCAAGGCAAAAAAAACCAAACCAAACCAAAACAAAACAAAACAAAACAAAAACCCCACCCTTTTTGGGTTTTGAGGCCTCGCGGAAGCCGAGGGTTGTTGTGTCTCTCCAAAAAGGGATGCGGTCGCGTCCTTTCCCTTCCCCTCCATCCCTCGGGGGTAGTGACCGCAGTGCCACCAGGTGCCACAGGAATGCCCAGCTCTCGGCATGGCACGGTGGCGACCTCGGCTCCTCCGGGGGCTGCCGAGAGGCTCCTTTTAGCCCTGGAAGCCAAAACCAGCCAGGCAACCGAGCAACGCCATCAGCGCACACCCGGCCCGCCGCCCTGCCCGCCCCGCGGCGGCTCCGCCCGGAACCCTCGGCTGGCACCGGGCGGGACCGGGATGTGGGGTCGGGATGTGGGGCCGGGATGTGGGATCGGGATGTGGGATCGGGATGTGGGGCCGGGATGTGGGATCGGGATGTGGGATCGGGATGTGGGATCGGGATGTGGGATCGGGATGTGGGATCGGGATGTGGGGTCGGGATGTGGGGCCGGGATGTGGGATCGGGATGTGGGATCGGGATGTGGGATCGGGATGTGGGATCGGGATGTGGGGTCGGGATGTGGGGCCGGGATGTGGGACCGGGATGTGGGACCGGGATGTGGGATCGGGATGTGGGATCGGGATGTGGGATCGGGATGTGGGACCGGGATGTGGGATCGGGATGTGGGGTCGGGATGTGGGGCCGGGATGTGGGATCGGACTGTGGGGCCGGGATGTGGGATCGGGATGTGGGGCCGGGATGTGGGGTCGGGATGTGGGATCGGACTGTGGGGCCGGGCTGTGGGGTCGGGATGTGGGATCGGACTGTGGGGTCGGGATGTGGGATCGGGATGTGGGGTCAGTCTGTCAGATCAGTCTGTGGGATCGGGCTGTGGGATCAGTCTATGGGATCAGGCTGTGGGATCGGGCTGTGGGATCGGGCTGTGGGATCGGGCTGTGGGGATGGGGTGTTGGATCAGGCTGTGGGATCAGTCTATGGGATCAGTCTATGGGATCAGTCTGTGGGATCAGGCTGTGGGATCGGGCTGTGGGATCGGGCTGTGGGATCGGGCTGTGGGATCAGTCTATGGGATCAGGCTGTGGGGATGGGCTGTGGGATCGGGCTGTGGGATCAGTCTGTGGGATCCGTCTATGGGATCAGGCTGTGGGATCGGGCTGTGGGATCAGTCTGTGGGATCGGGCTGTGGGGATGGGGTGTTGGATCAGGCTGTGGGGTCAGGCTGTGGGGTCCTGCAATGGGATCAGTCTGTGGGATCAGTCTGTGGGATCAGTCTGTGGGATCAGGCTGTGGGATCGGGCTGTGGGGATGGGGTGTGGGATCAGTCTATGGGATCAGTCTATGGGGTCAGTCTGTGGGATCAGTCTGTGGGATCAGGCTGTGGGATCGGGCTGTGGGATCGGGCTGTGGGATCAGTCTATGGGATCAGTCTATGGAATCAGGCTGTGGGATCAGGCTGTGGGATCAGTCTATGGGATCAGTCTGTGGGATCAGTCTATGGGATCAGTCTGTGGGATCAGTCTATGGGATCAGTCTATGGGATCAGGCTGTGGGATCAGTCTGTGGGATCAGTCTGTGGGATCAGTCTATGGGATCAGTCTATGGGATCAGGCTGTGGGATCAGTCTGTGGGATCAGTCTGTGGGATCAGGCTGTGGGATCGGGCTGTGGGATCAGTCTGTGGGATCAGGCTGTGGGATCAGGCTGTGGGATCGGGCTGTGGGATCGGGCTGTGGGATCAGTCTGTGGGATCAGGCTGTGGGATCAGGCTGTGGGGATGGGCTGTGGGATCAGTCTGTGGTGTTGCGCTGTGGGGTCACACGGGGCCGGGGGGCGAAGCTCTATCGGGCCCGTCCGTGCGCAGGTGAAATCGGGACAGCTCCCACCGAGCTCCGGCCATCTTCAACCTCCTCATCCTCCTCCTCGGCCACCGCGGGTGGGCGCTCACAGGGACAGGGATGGGACAGGTATGGGACAGGGACAGGGACAGAGAAAGGGGACAGGGACTGGGATAGGGGACAGGGACAGGGACAGGGACAGGGACAGGGACAGGGAGGGGGACAGGGACAGGGACAGGGACAGGGACAGGGACAGGGACAGGGACAGGAAACAGGGACAGAGAGAGGGGACAGGGACAGGGACAGGGACAGGGACAGGGAGGGGGACAGGGACAGGGACAGGGACAGGGACAGGGACAGGGACAGGGACAGGGACAAGGACAGGAATGGGACAGGGACAGGAATGGGACAGGGACAGGGACAGGGACACAGGGACAGGGACAGGGAGGGGGACAGGGACAGGGACACAGGGACAGGGACAGGGACAGGGACACAGGGACAAGGACAGGAATGGGACAGGGACACAGGGACAGGGACAGGGACAGGGACAGGGACAGGGACAGGGACAGGGACACAGGGACAAGGACAGGAATGGGACAGGGACACAGGGACAGGGACACAGGGACAGGGACAGGGACAGGGACAGGGACAGGGACACAGGGACAAGGACAGGAATGGGACAGGGACACAGGGACAGGGACACAGGGACAGGGACAGGGACAGGGACAGGGACAGGGACACAGGGACAAGGACAGGAATGGGACAGGGACACAGGGACAGGGACACAGGGACAGGGACAGGGACAGGGACAGGGACAGGGACACAGGGACAGGGACACAGGGACAGGGACAGGGACAGGGACACAGGGACACAGGGACAGGGACACGGGCCGGGCCCGGCGGGCCATGGGAGCGGCCGCATCCCTGGAGGGGCTCTCCGGACAATTCGGGGAACGCGCATCCGCGGGGACGCCGTGCTCCAGGAAAAGAACCATCCCCCGAAAGCTGCGCGGGGAAGGGGCTCGGCCTTTGCCCCCTCCGCGGGAGGAGGGAGCACGGCCGGGACGCAGCCCCGGTCGCTGCTCTGAGCAAACCCTGGGGGTTTTTTATAGGTCTGGGGGACGCCTGGGGACAGCCGAGCAGGATCGGCCCTTTGGATAACGTGGCCATGGAGCTGGGATCCCACTTGCTTCAGGTAGGGCGCATGGAAAACCCGGGGTGAGGGGTTCTTCTTCCTCCTCCTCCTCCTCCTCCTCCTCCTCCTCCCCCTCTTCTTCCTCCTCTTCTTCCTCTTCCTCCTCTTTCTCCTCCTCCTCTTATTTCTCCTCCTCCTCTCCTCCTCCTCCTCCTCCTCCCCCTCTTCTTCCTCCTTCTCCTCCTCCCCCTCTTCTTTCTCCTCCTCCTCCTCCTCTTCCTCCTCCTCCTCCTCTTCCTTCTCCTCTTTCTCCTCCTCCTCCTCTTCTTCCTCCTCCTCCTCCTCCTCCTCTTCCTCCTCCTCTTCTTCCTCCTCCTTCTCCCCCTCTTCTTCTTCCTCCTCCTCCTTCTCCTCCTTCTCTTTCTCCTCCTCCTCCTCTTTCTCCTTCTCCTCTTTCTTCTCCTCCTCCTCCTCCTCCTCCTCTTCCTCCTCCTCCTCTTCTTCCTCCTCCTCCTCTTCCTCTTCCTCCTCTTCCTTCTCCTCTTCCTCCTCCTCCCCCTCTTCTTCCTCCTCCTCCTCCTCCTTCTCCTCTTCTTCCTCCTCCTTCTCCCCCTCTTCTTCCTCCTCCTCCTCCTCCTCCTCCTCCTCCTCCTCCTTCTCCTCCTTCTCCTTCTCCTTCTCCTTCTCCTTCTCCTTCTCCTTCTCCTTCTCCTTCTCCTTCTCCTTCTCCTTCTCCTTCTCCTTCTCCTTCTCCTTCTCCTTCTCCTTCTCCTTCTCCTTCTCCTTCTCCTTCTCCTTCTCCTTCTCCTTCTCTTCTCCTTCTCCTTCTCCTTCTCCTTCTCCTTCTCCTTCTCCTTCTCCTTCTCTTCTCCTTCTCCTTCTCCTTCTCCTTCTCCTTCTCCTTCTCCTTCTCCTTCTCCTTCTCCTTCTCCTTCTCCTTCTCTTCTCCTTCTCCTTCTCCTTCTCCTTCTCCTCCTCCCCTCGCTCCTCAGCTGAAGCCTTCATCTCACCGTGCCGGGAGAGCAGAAAACCAGAGGCACCAGCCACTCATATTCCCATTATTTCCTTTTTCCCCTCGCTTTTGGTGTCGGGGCGCTCATCCCCTCTGTGCACGCCCAGCTCCGCCACCCCAAAATCTTCCATCAGCCGCCCCGAAAGTGCCGCGATGTCCCCGCGGAGCCCCGGGGGAGGGGACCGTGTCCCCAGCGGTGACACCTGGAAGGGGACAACACCTGCATCGGATCTCCCGGGACTTAATGCCTGGGAATCCCGCTGTTCCCAGTCCCGGTGAAGTCATCGGGATGCTCTGGAATTCCTCGGAATTCGGAATTTAGGAAGTTCGTAGCCAGGGCGAGGGTGCCAGCAGGAGGGATTAAAAAAAAAAATTAAAATTGCTTTTAACTAATTATATATATATATATATATATATATAATTTTAATATAATTTTATGCTTTTATAATTTTTACAATTTTATATATAATTAAATTATTTAATAATTATTAAATTAAATTATTAAATGGTATCTATATAATATAGATATAATTTAATTAATTATAGAATTTAATTATATCTATATAATTATTATATAAATAAAATTTCTATATTTTATATATATAATTATCTAAAATTTTTAATTCTATATAAAATACAATATATATTATATAAAAATATATTTTTTAAAATCATTTATTTATCTATCTATCTATCTATCTATCTATCATCTATCTATCTATCTCTCTCTCTGTTTATTATAGTGGGTTTTTCTTTGTTTGTTTTTTTTTGTTTGTTTGATTTTTTGTTTTGATTTTTTTTAGGTTTTTGGGGGTTTTTTTGGGTTTGTTTTTTTTTGGGGGGGGGTTGGGTTTTTTTTGTTTGTTTGTTTTGGTTTGGTTTTTTTGTTTTGGTTTGGTTTTTTGTGGGGTTTTTTTTGTTTGTTTTTTTACTACGTGAACCAAAGGCAGCACGGGTGTTTTTTCTCCCCCCACCCCGATTTCCTGCTCGCTCCTTTCCCTGCGGTCCCACAGCATCAGCCGCCTCCCGCCGGAAAAATGCGATTTTTTGGGAGGCACCGACACCATCCAGGCAATGGCAGAGCTCAAAATGATCTCCTGGGGAGGATTTCCCACTTTGGAATTTTATTTCAAGTAGCTGCTGCCCTCTCAGCTGTTTTGGAGCCACCTGGAAAAGCTGTTCTAGTTGTGTATAATAATGAAATTTATTTATTAAAATACAGACCCAACTGCAGAAATCTTTGCTGTCCCCCATTTTGTCTGGCATTAATTGGATCTACACCAAATTAAGAGCTGACCACCTGCGACTCTCATTTTACGGCTCAGTTATTTCTGAGCGACGAATGCTGGAGGTTTTAATAAACCCACATTCATTGAAAAACTTTTAAAAAAATTTTTTTTTAATTTTTTTATTTTTTAAGAGTTCTTAGACTGAAATTTTCCATGTGAATTTTCAGCTTCAGTCTGCCTCCCCTGTACATGAAATTTCGGGACGTGCTGCAGCAACAGCAGCATCAACCCAAGTTTATTAATGACAGAGGATAAAGCAATTGCAAGATAAGAGTGTTTAAGCCAAAAATGTGGCTAAAACTACATTACTTCCCATTATAATATTTATACAAAATTTAATTTATGCTTATTAAAAAAAAAAAAGGGGGGGGGGGCAAAGAGTAATCTGGTTTCAATTATATGTTGGAGAGTCATTAGGCCAGAGAATAATTTGGAATATTTTCTTATTGGGGTGACACTAGAGGATTTTATTGCTTCTCTCCCAGTTCAGCGACTTTAAATGGATTAAAACAGGTGCTTGTTTTACTTGTGCACTGTAAAAATTATTTTTCTCTCCCAAATATATTTTCCAGTGATATTCACATGTGGGAATATTCCCTGATATTCACATGTCAAGTGTTGATCAAAGATTTCTCTATTGGGTAGAGATAATGCAGATGTTTTGCTATCCAATAATTTTGAAAAAAAAATGCCTGAAATTGGGCACTGAAAAATCAAGTGGGAAAAAAAAAAACAACCCAAATTGAGAGGTTTTGTAGCCAAATCATGGCAAATTTTGGCTGAGCAAACTGTTTATTTATTAATTATTTATTAGATATAATTTCTTATTATTTATTTATTTATTTATTTTTATTTGTTATTTATTTATTTATTAGTTATTTATAGATTTGTTTATTATTTATTTATTATTTATTTAATTATATATATATTATTTATTTATTTATTTATTTATTTATTTATTATTAGCACATGATTTTTTTTTTCCTCACATAAAGAATATCTGACTAAATCAAACTTTATTATTTTATTTTTTTTTTTGTTACTCACACGAGCAACATTTGCCCTCCCAGCCAATCTCCTGCCAAGGAGAATTTGCAGGATTGGATCTCAAGCTTGAGTTGGTTGAGGTTTGCAGACTGCAAAGGAGAAAACTTCATCCCACTCAACGAGAAATATTTGTGATATTTGGATATTTGTGAATATCCAAATAATTTGGGATGCTGACAGTGGGTGAGGTTGGTCAGCTTGAGTGGGGTTTTTTAGATCAGAAAGTCTCGAAATTGAAGGGAGGGATTATTTCTACACAGCCACCCATTAATTGGTTTATTCTTTTCGGAAGGAAAATTCTCCTTGAGACTCAAATTTGTTAATTGGTTAAAATTCAAAAATTCAAATTTCAAAAATTCAAAATTAATTCAAAATGAAAATAAAAATTAATTTGTCAAAATACTTATTACATTTTGGATGCTGACTTTTTCTGCTTCCTTTTTGGGAGTTCACGTTGCCACAGAGCAGAGAATTCTCTCTTCCAAAATACATTCTTGAAAATGAAAACGCGGCCGAATTTCAACGCTGCTCGTGGTGCCATTAAATAAATTGCAAATAAAAAGGTAGAGTCTGCCACAAAAAAAAAAGTAGAGTCTGCCTTCCCCCAGCGCTCAGGATTTGAGCTAAAGCACTAAAAAAACCGGAATTTACAGCAAAATATTCCCTGAAATTGCAGCAGGGGAACGAGGTGGATTTCACAATCCCCCCGAGTTTAAGGGGACAAAATCAGAAAAAAATTTATTTTCCTTAAATTGTGCTGCTGAGGTCAGAAATCATCCTCCAATATATATATATATATTTTTTTTTTTTTAATTAATTTCTTTATTTTTTCCCCCGCTGTCAATGCTTTCAACAGATTTCTTGCTTCTTACCCTGTGTGTTTCTCTTTATTTCAGACTTTGGACGGCTTTGTTTTCGTCGTGGCGTCCGATGGCAAAATAATGTACATTTCTGAAACAGCATCCGTGCACCTCGGCCTGTCCCAGGTATGGGGTGTGCTCTGGCACCGAAAGCAGAAATAAAATAAAACTGCTAAAAGACACATTTGGACCCTCACACCGATGCCTTTCCTTTATATCAAGTCTTTAATTTTTTATATTTTATTTTGTATTTTTATTTATTTTTAATTTTTTTATTTTTATTTTTTATTTTTTATTTTTTATTTTTCATTTTTTATTTTATTATTTTATTATTTTATTATTTTATTATTTATTATTTTTTATTTATTATTTATTATTTGTTTTTATTTTTTATTTTTTATTTTTTATTTTATTATTTTTTATTTTTATTTTTATTTTTATTTTTTTATTTTTATTTTTATTTTTATTTTTATTTTTATTTTTATTTTTATTTTTATTTTTATTTTTATTTTTATTTTTATTTTTTATTTATTATTTATTATTTTATTATTTTATTATTTTATCATTTTATTATTTTATTATTTATTATTTTTATTATTTTTATTTATTTTTTAATTTTTATTATTTATTTATTTATTTATTTTAATTAATTAATTTTTTTATTTTAATTTTTTTTTTCCGGGCTCTTTGAACCTTTTTCCCTCCTTGAAAAAGGCTTCGGTTAAATACTCAAATTCCCTTTCCTTGCCACCACATCGGCCTGTCTTTATATCTCTTCTTGTTCATTGTATTCGACTCCTCATTACCTTTCAGAAGGGCCATAAATAATTTGATATTGCAAATTGCAGCTGGAGGCAGGGCCCGAACCCAAAAATAAAATAAAATAAAACTCCCAATTCCAGGCCGGCAGCTTTAGATTGTGTCAGATATTGGGGCTGCCTACGGAAGGCAGCGAAATCTCCTGTGGAACAGGGGGCTTATGGTAAATGTGCCGGGCGAGGAGAAAAAAAATCAAAATAATAAAATAAAAATAAAAATTAAAAGGGGCGCAGATTTATGAGTGTTCACATGGCATTCAGGGCAGTTTTTCCGGAGTTTTTCCAGCTCAGTGGTGTTTCCAGCAAAGCGTTTTATATGGTTGTGATAGAACTCATAAAACTCACTTTACTGCTGTTCTGCACCAGAACCAGGAGGGCTTTTATGGGTTTTTTTTTTTCCTCTCAGATGGACATTTCTAATTTTTTTTTTGCCTTCTTGGGACAGGCATGGGGCAAAAAAACTTGAATTTATTGTAGAATTTGACTTTCCATGCCTTTGGTTGGAGCGGAAATTCACTGATAGCACCTGACCTAATTTTTGCCAAAGTCCCATTAAAAAAAATCCTCATTAATTCCAGCATGCCCTGGACGAGACTTGCAAGGAAATGAAGTGTTCAGTTGTGTATCAACCATTTATAAAGAAATAAAGGAATTGGAATAAAGACTAAGCAGCAGGGGAGATGAGGGTGAGAATATTATAGAATGAATATAGAATATATATAATAGATTATATTTATATATATAAATATATATAATATATATATATATTAGAGAATATATGGAATATAGAATATTCATAATATAATATGAAAGGTGAGAGGAGGATATTCTGAAAATATCTGGTTAATTTATCCCGTGGCTGCTTCCATAAACAGAGAGGGGAGTTTTAATGGGGATGATTTGTGTACTTTTATTTTTTGGTGGTAATCCATATTTTTAATTGAAAGAAATGTGCATTTATAACAGTGATATAAAAATTAGGGGCTGTGAGACAAAATAGAACTCCAGAGGTTGAGAAAACAAGGATATAAACCCATAAAAACCACTTCTAAACCCTTCTTGCCCTAAGATCTTCTTTAAAAAGTCATTTT
Source organism: Lonchura striata (assembly GCF_050655825.1). Lineage (NCBI taxonomy): Eukaryota > Metazoa > Chordata > Aves > Passeriformes > Estrildidae > Lonchura > Lonchura striata. The sequence goes on along the minus strand of NC_140703.1, from coordinate 116,641,187 downwards.
GGGAATAAATAGCCACCATAAATACATTTTTTTTTTTTTTTACCCGCTAATTTTAAAAATATGAGCAGGAAACATTTTAGTTCTGTTTGTTCACTCTGTTATGGTGCAGTTTCAGTTGCTTCACGCCACTTAATTCATACTCAAATTCCTTTAGATCTCACTTTGCTTGAAAATCAACTTCCCCACACAAAGATTTTCTTTTCTACTCATTTTCCAGCCTGGCTTTCTCTCACCCTGAATTTTAAATCCTGAAGGATTCAGGAGTTTCCTGCTAAAATCCATCATTTCACCAGTGCCATCAGCCCAAAGCACTGAGCATTCCCATCCTCCCTCCAGGAGCAGAAACTCCCTGTCCTGAATTCTTTTATTCCCAAAATCTTCCCATTTTTTTGCCCAGAAATTGTTCTTTTGGAGGAATATCCAGCCACCAGATCTTGTAGGCTGCTTTATTATTATTATTATTATTATTATTATTATTATTATTATTATTATCATCATCATCATCATCATCATTATCATCATCATCATCATCATTATCATTATAATGATTATATTAATTTATTAGTTTTATCATTATTATTTTATTTCTTCTTCTTCTTCTTCTTCTTCTTCTTCTTATTATTATTATTATTATTATTATTATTATTATTATTATTATTACTGTAATTATTCCTGTTATTATTAACTCAGTAATTTGTAAAAATTAAAGAATTATGGGATCAATGGGACACTAAACAGACTTTGGCCCCTGTAGGAAGAGGGAGTGTCACACAAGTTTTAATTTTATTTATCCCTCCTGGTCATCTGCACGGACTGAATTCCATGTGCATGGAAATATCTATAAATTCTTAGTGCTGAGGAAAATCAGGAGGTTTGGCTTTTTAAAGGCAGCAAAATCCTTCAGCAAGGAAAAAAACGAAGCAAAAAAATTTGCTTTTTTAATCAGCAAAATGCCAAACCTTTCACTTCAGCAGAGGTTTGAAACAACAGAGCTTGAAAGCTGTGGGATTTAAAGTTTAAGGGTCTCTCAAAACACAAAAAATTCACAGAGAACAGGGGTTTATTGATAAAACTTATTTACAAACAAAACCTTTACATTTATTTTTAATGTATTTTTAAATTTATTTACAACATTCCATCTGGATTTATCACCAACCTGTTCTTCCCCTGCCTCAATATTCTCTTTTTGAAGGGATAATTTTGCTTTAAGCAGCACCAGCATCGGTTTTGGCCTTCTCCCACTTCTCCAAATAAAAATCCATTTTCCCCGGGATATTCCTGGCAGCTCCCAGGGCCTCCAGAGGAATTCTTGTTCCCACTGCTCTGGAAATCCTGGAATTTCTGCCCCTGCCATCGACAAGGAGGGGCTTGGGCAGGAGAAGGAAATTCAGCCAGCCATAATATATCCCATAATAATAATTCCATCATAATTCCACGTTATATTTCCAACAAGTGCCAAAGCAAGCTGAGCGGTGCTGAGTGGAAAAAACCCTTTTGAGTGGGCACAGAAACAAATTTAAATGAAATAATTGGACAATTAACTAGCCCACACATCAATTTCCACTCCCAGTGCCGTTTGTTTCAAAATATACATTTAAACTAAATTAATTAAAAACAAAAAAAAAAGCCATTTAATGTGATTTTTGCAGGCTGTTTTTGGAGGCCTGCTACAGTGGCCTTTATCTTCTGCTTGAATTGAACTTCGGATTGAACTTCAGCAGGGAGAAATTACAGCTTGAGCAAAAGCCAGGCTGCCTAAACCAGTTATACATTGCAATCCAGAATTAAAGATTGTTTTTAGGCAGGGATTTGCCTCAGAAGCAGAGTTTCTGAAAAAAGATCTTATTTTTATTAATATAATTAATGTAATTATGAATACAATTAATATATTTTATTAATAGACTATTACTATCTATAATATATTTATAAATATTAACCAGTATATTAATAAAATATCTTTTTAGAATTACCATTCTGAAAAGGCCACATCTTCATTTGTGGCCCTGCCACTTCATTTGTGCCTTTGGAGTTCGATTTGCTCTCAGCTGGAGCAGGAAAAAAAAAAAAAAAAGAAAGAAAAATCCTCTTGGGGAACAATGGGGAACGACAAATTTTAATTTAATTGGAAGGTCTGGAGTTTATTCCAGCAGTTTGCTGGATCCATGAAGGAGCCAGGCTTATCTTTGACTTTTGATAAATCTTAAAATATTCAACCTCAAATATCAGAACTTTCCATGGAGTTTATTTTGTTTTTATTCAATGGGTCTGTGAGAGGAAAAATATGTAATTATTTGCTCTAGAATCCATCCACTTATCCCGGTGTGTTTATTATGAATCATTCCTTGGTTGGAAAAAAAAAAAAATCTGAGTTCCTCATAAAGTCCCTGTTAGTAGGAAATGCTGAGATTTGGTATTTACAGCTATTAAAAACAGCATTAAGGAAGTTGCTTTAATAACCTGAGGCAATTGCAGAGTTCAATTCAGAGCTTTATGAATTGAACTGTAGAATTTCCATATTTTTAAACTTCTCAGGGTTTCACTGTAGGCTTTAAAAAATGTGCCTAGCAGGGGTGAGGCTCCAAATTATGGATCCATATTTTGGTTATTTGACTCTGCCTTAGCCCCCATCTCTTTGCTGGTGGTTTTATGTTTTAAAGTCAATTTTAAAAGTCAATTTTGGGGTCAGTTGTTGGAATGTGAAATGCAGGGAACTCCCAGAACTTTGGGCCTGGACGCCAAAACTTAGAATTAAATCCAGGATTTCATCTGGGACCTTGGAAAAGGCTCCCAAACTTAGGTGCTGGAAGGGAGAATGTGGATTTGTAGTTTAAAGCAGAGACAGGTTCAGCTAAGGAAAGTTTAGAGTTTTAGAGTTTAAGATATAAAAATAAAAGCAGTTCCAGAGGTAAACAAGGAGTTCAGAATGCAGCACTGTGGGTTTGTGTGCATGATTGGCTAAGAGAGCTCAACTGTAACATGGGTTTTAATAAGATGAAATATTTAAGGATTGGGTCAAAAATATAAATATCCTTTTTAGCAGTGTTTTATTGGTCAATAACTCCTTAAAAAGTCTTTAACTGAGGGTCTTGGGACCATCTGAACCATGCAGTGAAGATGTGAGCTGAACTCACCCTTCCTGCCTGTGTAGAGGAAAAATAAACCCCATCACCTAAAAAACTCAGAGGTGCCATCTCAAACTCACCCAAAATTCACCAAAACTGCCCACAGTCAGCGCTGCACCTTCACCTCCTGCTGATTTTTCTGAGGTTGCAAATAAACCCACCAGAATAAAAACACTTTCTGTGGTATAACAAGGAAAACCAGTCGCGATCGCAGAAAGAATTTCAGGCTTGAATTTTAGACATAAACTCCTGGACAAAAATGAAATGTTGGTTAAACCCGTGACCTCTGACCCTTTGAATCCTGTGGGAAAAGGTGCATTTCCATGAGGAAGGATTTTAAAACAGGTGATGAGTTTGGGAAAAGCAAGAGCCATCCACGAGTGACACTTTTTAAGAGAAAACATCACCTGCAGCTGATGGACTTGGTCAGCTTGATTGGGTTTTTTTCTGTCAGAAAATCTCTAAATTGAAGGGATATTTATTGGAATATTTATTTATTTCTAGGGAATTTATACACAGCCCATTCTCTCCTTTTTTTTTTTTTTTTAAGGGAAATTGTCTGCTAAAAATGTTTTAATTCCAAGGGCAAAACCGTCAGTGAAAAAAAAAAAAATCACTCTTCACCAAAGATAAAATAACAAGAAGAGGGCTATGAGTGATGATCCTTGGCAATTTTGTCATGTTCTGAAAATGAAAAGTCCATCACCAATAGAATTTTTAGATTTTTCTAAATGTAATCAGGATGTTTATGAAAACACCTATGGATATTTGCAGGATGCTTGTCCCCTTGTAATTATAAATAAACAGAAAAATTCCAGAAAAATTCCAGGCATGACTCACGGGGAGATTTTGTGTTTTCCTTCTTCCCTGGCAAAAAATTGGACGTTGGGTGTTCCTGCAGCAAACCCCCACCTGTTTCTGGCCTGAAAAGGAGCATCCAGTGTTTTTTAAGGAAAACTTTTAGAGAAAATTACATACATGAAGCAATGGAAATAATCTCCTTCCTCATTCCATCTTCTTCTTTCTCTTATTTCCTTTTTTCCTTCCTTTCCTTTCCTTTCCTTTCCTTTCCTTTCCTTTCCTTTCCTTTCCTTTCCTTTCCTTTCCTTTCCTTTCCTTTCCTTTCCTTTCCTTTCCTTTCCTTTCCTTTCCTTTCCTTTCCTTTCCTTTCCTTTCCTTTCCTTTCCTTTCCTTTCCTTTCCTTTCCTTTCCTTTCCTTTCCTTTCCTTTCCTTTCCTTTCCTTTCCTTTCCTTTCCTTTCCTTTCCTTTCCTTTCCTTTCCTTTCCTTTCCTTTCCTTTCCTTTCCTTTCCTTTCCTTTCCTTTCCTTTCCTTTCCTTTCCTTTCCTTTCCTTTCCTTTCCTTTCCTTTCCTTTCCTTTTCCCTTTTTTCCCTTTTTTTCCCCTTTTTTCCCTTTTTTCCCTTTTTTCCCTTTTTTTCCCCTTTTTTCCATTTTTTCCATTTTTTTTCCCTTTTTTCCCTTTTTTTCCCCTTTTTTCCTTTTTTTCCCTTTTTCCCTTTTTTTCCCTTTTTTCCCTTTTTTTTCCCTTTTTTCCCTTTTTTTCCCCTTTTTTCCCTTTTTTTCCCCTTTTTTCCCTTTTTTCCCTTTTTTCCCTTTTCCTTTTTCCCTTTTCCCTTTTCCCTTTTCCCTTTTCCCTTTTTTCCCTTTTCCCTTTTCCCTTTTCCTTTTCCTTTTCCCTTTTCCTTTTCCTTTTCCTTTTCCTTTTCCTTTTCCTTTTCCTTTTCCTTTTCCTTTTCCTTTTCCTTTTCCTTTTCCTTTTCCTTTTCCTTTTCCTTTTTTTCCTTTTCCTTTTCCCTTTCCTTTCCCCTCTCTTTAATTTTCTCTCTTTCTCTTTCTTTCTCTTCTCCATCTCCCCTTTCCTTATTTTTTCCCTCTATTTCCCCCCTTCTTTCCCTCCCCCAGTGAATTTTCTCTCTGGTTAGAGTATCAGCTCGGTGTTGATGTTTTTGTGTTTGCAGGGAGGGGCTGTTGGAAAGGGGAAAGGAGGAATAGATGCTTAGGGGGGAGAAAAAACCCAACAAAAGTGAGTTTGCACAGCCCTGGGAAGGGACATTCCATGAATAATGCAGAAAATGGAAGGATGAGGAACATTTTAAGGAGGAAAAAAAAAAAAAGGATTGCTTTGTGGGGGCAGACAACTTCATTTATTCCAAAGAAAAGGCAACTCGGAGGATGTGAGCAGAGGAGCAGGATTGGCTCAGAATTACTTCAATTCCTGCACCTCTGATCTGGGGGCCCGGGGCAGCTCACAACTATTGACAAACCCTGCCGTGGCAGCAGCCTTCTGTTTTCCTTAACATTGAAATATTTTTTTTTAATTTGTTTTTTGGAGATACTTACAAATTTAAAGCCAGGAGCAACTGACTGGGATTGATTTCTATGTCAAAAGCAAATAATCCCAAAATCCTTCCTGATCTTCTCTGATCAATTCCTCATTCTCTGCAGCTTCCTTTGCCTCATCCTACATTGATAAGAAAATTTAGGGTTGGAATAAGGAAAATGATTTTCAGCTTTTGTTCGTTTATGTGTGTTTTGTGCCAAATTTTGTGTGGCAGAGGTAATTAATCCATTAAAAACATCAAAGTGACAACATCTCCTTTTAGATTAGACTTGGAGGAGATAAATAAAGGAATTCAGCTCTGTTTCCAGATAGATTCTTCATTCTCTGAAGCTTCCTTTGCCTCATCCTACATTGAAAAGAAAATTTAGGGTCGGAATAAGGAAAATTATTTTCAATTTTTGTCAGTTTATGTGTATTTTGTGTCAAATTTTGTGTGGCAGAGGAAATTAATTGCTAAAAACCTCAAAGCACTAACATCTCCTCTGGATTCCCAGACTTGGAGGAGATAAATAAAGGAATTCAGCTCCGTTTCTCCCTTAAATCCATTCCTCCAGATTTCTGAGGACTTTTCTCGGGGGTTTGGGGGGTGGCAAGCTGAGCTGGCAGGGGGGACATGGGGAGCACGAGGCTCTTTTTGGTTTTTTTGCCACTGTTAGCAGTGGGAAAGGCAGGAACACATCGTGTGCAGGCAAAGTTCAGGGCAGGACAGGGAACACACAAATATTTAAGGCAGATCTTCACTGAGAGTGCTTGTTCAGAGCAGTGAAAATCCACGGAAATCTGATTTTGGGCTCTGTCAGAGGCCATTTGTGTACCTTCATTTTTGTAGTAATCAGTATTTTTCAATGAAAAAAAAAAAAAGTGGAGTTCTTTGTATGTGTGTTTGTTGGAAGCCTGGCTGCTGAGAATTTGGGAATTTCTGTGCTGCCAGCACTGACCCCCAGGAGAACACTGCACTGACCTGAGGCCGTGGAGAAGCTTCCAAAATTCAACAATAAAACAGATTACAGGTGTGGAGTTGGAATGGAAGTGTGTGATAGCACAGGGTGGAAACTCAGAGTTGAAGGTTTAGAATGCAGGAATAGATATAAAGCAAGATGGAGGTTTTAGGGTGGAGGCTGCTCCTTCTCCTTCTCCTTCTCCTTCTCCTTCTCCTTCTCCTTCTCCTTCTCCTTCTCCTTCTCCTTCTCCTTCTCCTTCTCCTTCTCCTTCTCCTTCTCCTTCTCCTTCTCCTTCTCCTTCTCCTTCTCCTTCTCCTTCTCCTTCTCCTTCTCCTTCTTCTCCTTCTCCATGGGTTTGGGTGGTTTTGTGCAATTGGATAAAAAAGTCCCATTGTGGGCACGGGTGGTTGGGTATTGGGTTAAAAGTGAAAATAATTGAGGTGTCATTTCTTAATTGGACAGTTGATCCTTAAAAGGCCTTGCAGAGAGAGAGATGGGCTCCATTTTGAGTTTGCTGGAGTGAAGTGCTGCAGAACTCAGGGTTTGTGAGGCTGTGACAGAGACAAGAACTGACAAACACCTGAGTCCCAACAAGAAATTCCCTCTCACACATTTAATCCCGACCTTGGCTAAAAAAGAAGTTAAGACTTGACCTGTGTCTGTAACAGTGATATTAGAATTAATGGCTATAAGAGAAAATAGAGCTCAAGAGGCAGAGAAAACAAGGATATAAACCCATAAAAACCATTTCCAAACCCCTGTTTCTCAATTATCCTTAGAAAAAGTCATTTTGGCCCTGCTGGTGGTGGGAAAACACAAAGGGATTGGGTGAGAGCAGGTGAGAGTTTCTGGGAACCCAGAGGAACATCATTTTTATTTTAATATTTGCCTTCCTGAGAGGCATTTCTACAGCTCCGAGTTTTCCTCCCGTTTGTGGCAATTTAACATTTCTCCAGCTGCTCTAATTTATCACTTCGTTCCCAGCCCTAACAGGAGCTCTTCTGTCTCTGGTGCAACACCAGAAATTCCCACAAAAACCTCGCTGGCATCAATCACTGCTGAGGAAAGAATTAATTGGGATTAATGGCTGTGATTTGGAAGATGCTTTTGATACACCCAGCCCATGTTTGAAAACTGGAGGTTTTGAGGGCAGAAAAGGATCCAGCTGCTTTTATTCCATGTTTTTTTCCCAGGTGGAGCTCACTGGAAACAGCATTTATGAGTACATCCACCCCTCGGATCACGATGAGATGACTGCTGTCCTCACTGCCCACCAGCCTCTTCACCCTCACCTCCTGCAAGGTATTTCTGAGATCTGCCATTAAAGCACAGTGGAAAAATAATTAAAAAAAAAAAAACCAAACAACAATTCCAGGCTAAAATGTGACAAATTGCAACCCAAAGCATTCCATGAACCCGTATTTATATTTATATATATATTTATATTTATTGATTTTGCACTTATATATTTCTATTTTGTGCTTATATTTATAGTTATAGTATTCATAATTCTATTTTATAATTTTGTATTTTTCTATTTCCATTTCCATTTCCACTTCCACTTCCACTTCCATTTCCACTTCCACTTCCACTTCCACTTCCATTTCCATTTCCATTTCCATTTCCATTTCCATTTCCATTTCTATTTCTATTTCTATTTCCATTTCCATTTCTATTTCTATTCCTATTCCTATTTCTCCTGTTTGAAGCCCAAATAAGGGAGCACCAGGAACTCAAAACTTGACCCAGGATTTTATGTTCTTACAGGGAATAAGGAACACTCAACTGAACAATGAAAAAACTAACAAAACATCAGCTAATTGTGAAATGGAAAAATATTTTAAATATTTTAAAACAACTGTTTAATTAAAATTGGACAAAAAAAAAACCCCAGAGTTAATATTCTCCACTGTAGGCAGAGCAGAAATGGGTTTGGTAAAGGCCTTGGGTTTAGAAAATCTCATTTAAAAAGCGACTTTTTGTGGGAAATCATGTCCCCTTCTGCAGTCACCCACAGAAATACTGACCCCACCCTTTGTGTGGGAAGCTGTCACCTCAAGTGTTGCAATTTCTGTGTCAGAAACAACAAAAATATTCTCATTTCTTTAGTTTGTGCTTCCTTGGGGCAATTCTTTTGAATTTCAAAGATCAGAACCAGTCTGGCTCCACCACAATGGAGCTCCCACTTGTATTTCATAATTGATTTATCTGGATTTATTGATTTAAGCTGCCAGTTTTTGTCAGACTTTTCCAAGCACAGCTCTTAAAACACAAGAGGAATTTTGGGTTCTTGTGACAATTTTGTTCAGGATTATTATGGGGTTTTTTTTGCAGTTTTGGTGCCTGGGCTTGGTTCTGGCCTCTGTGATTCCATCAGGGCAGAACTGAGAATTCGGAATTCAGGGAATGTTGATGTGCCTGGGAGCACCTGGACTGCTCCAAATGCTGGAAATGCAAGAATTATCTCAGCCTCCTTCTCTTTTCTCCCTCCCCAAACAGATTGTCAGGGAAAAAAACCCTCCCTTGGTGGTTTAGAAAAGTAACTCTTATTTTTCTCAAACTCCTCTATATGATTATTTCATATTTTGTTCATCCCTCTGTTAGAATTTTTTAAAAAATATTGATATTTTTAAAAATCAGCATTTTGCTCCCTTTTCCCAACTTACTGAAAAACAGAGGAGACACCCCTGATATAAATGATTTAAAGGTGATTTTCATGGTGGGACTGGATAATCTTTAAAGTCTCTCCCAGCCTCAATAATTCTGTGAAATCCAAGAGTTTTCATGCAGGTTTGCTGATACCCAGAATTAGTAGTGAGATATTTTTATACCTGCTGGCTTGGCAATGGCAGCATCCTCCTGTTTTCCTTAAAATTTAAACATTTTTCAATCCATTACTGGAGATTTTTACAGATTTAAAGCCAGGAGCAACTGACTGGGATTAATTTGTGTGTCAAAAACAAATAATTAATTCCATAATTTTCCCGTTCTTCCCAGATCAATCCCTCATTCTCTGCAGCTTCTTTTGCCTCATCCTACATGGATAAGGAAATTTAGGGTCAGAATAAGGAAAATTATTTTCAATTTTGGTCCATTTATGTGTGTTTTGTATCAAATTTTGTGTGGCAGAGGAAATTAAATGCTAAAAACCTCAAAGCAACAACATCTCCTTTGGATTCCCAGCCCTGGAGGAGATAAATAAAGGAATTCTGTTCTGTTCAGGGATTATTATATTTTATCTCAGTTCTGGAGAGTGTGTATAAAAATATCCATAATCTACAGCTAAATCTTTCTAAAATGCATGGAATCAACAAATATTTATTTACTGTTGTCTTCCCTGTGCCAGTAATTCCCTTTCCTGCAGGGATTTATCCATTAATCCCATTTTAATGGGATTTACCCCATTAAAATCTTGGGGTATAACCTGAAACTACCTGGCCTGCAATAACCAAAGCAAGTTTTTTATTTAATCCAGTGAATAAATGACAGGAATGAGGCAACTCCTGCCTGTATCTGAGTAGATATTTTCAATATTTAAGTCAAACATGGAGTTCTACAAATAACTTAAAGAGCAGTGAAGTGAAAGTACCTTGATTAAAAATAAAAACAAAAAACAAGAGGAAACCAGACTATTTTAATAGCATTTTTTGTCACTTCAGTTTGATTTTCTCTCTTTTAAATCTTTTTAAACGTGCCTGAATCATCAAGTCACTTGGTGGAATCAAAAATTTCCTTTTAGAACTGTATTATCTTATAAATTTCTGCAATCTGGGGTGTTGCTTAGGCATAAAATCAATATTTCACTGCAGACACAGACTTTTATACCCCAAATTTCCAGCTTGGCTCACAGTTCTTGCCTTGCTCAAGATGTTTCCCTCAGCCAAAGCTCAGATATTTATCTCCATTTTTAGTCCAGCAGCTGTAGCTGGGTAAGATCTGTTTCGAGAGGAAAAAAATCACAAATATCCACAATACCTGTGCTTTGTGATATTCTGATACTGGGATTAAATAACTCAGAGCACAGATTATTTTTGACTTCTGGTTTTAGAGTTTCTGTACATTTGGGTGCCGCCTCTTTATTTATTTCTCAGGGAAATGCAAATTATTGCTTTGCAAAAAAGCACACAGTGTGTTTCTTTACACAGTCCCCACTGTCACGTTGTTTTCCTTCAGATAAATCAGTATTGGGAAAAACAAACCCCATATTATTTATAAAGCCTAAAAATACTTAAATTATTATATTTTAATTTTTAAAGTTTGCCCTGGTTGTCCTCATGTTTCATGTAGAACAAGGCACAGCTTCAAACACAGAGTGCAGCTAATTTGTTTCCCTAAAAGACAGGGAAATATTCAAATAATCACATGATTCCAGAAGTTTGGATTTCATAGCAATTTTTTTTTACATTTTTTTTTTAGGGTTGGGATTAAATGTATGAGATGGTTTTCCTTGTTTGCACTTTGATATTTATTAGTTTTTATTGATATTATTGTCCTACAAACCCTGAGTTTTACACTACTTTAATACACTAACAATGGAGCTGTATTTTTTTTCTCTACAAGGTCTTTTAAGGATAAACTGCCTAATTAAGAAATGACATTTAAATGATTTTTACTTTTAACCCAATAACTAATTACTTGTGGTCTGCAATGTGGTCTTTTTTATTTAATTCCTCAATACTACTTAAATTTATGGAGAAGAAGGTGAAGAAGAAGGACTAGTCTCTGCTCTCAAACCTCTATTTTTTTTTATATATATTACTATATTTTAAAACTTTAAGTTTTCTACGCTGTGGTATTCTATTAAATTCCTATTCAAACTCCACACCTAAAATCTTAGTTCTACTCCTCCTCTTCCTCCTCCTCCTCCTCCTTCATTTTCTCCTTCACCTCCTTTTCCATGGGTTTCGGTGGTTTTGTGTAATTGGATAAAAAAGTCCCCACTGCTGACCACAAGTAGCTGATTAAGTTAAAAGTAAAAATAATCTAAGTATCATTTCTTAATTAAACAATTTATCCTTAAAATTCCTCATAGAAAAGGAAAAAAATCTCCATTTTGTAGGTTGTCAGTGTGAAGCACAGTAAAACTCACAACTTACAAACTGTAATATAGACAAAAACGAATAAACATCTAAATCCAAACAAAAAATTCCAAATGCCATCTCACACATTTAATCACAACCCTGACCCTAGGAAAAAAATACAAAACTCAACATTACTTTATTACAAGGTGTTTTCAAGTTTTATACCCTTAACAAAGCGTGATCTTAAGTTATTAGTTATATTAAAACAGCTCATTATCTTTATTGGACAGAGTAAAAGCTTGCTGTATTTTACTGCTATAAAGTAATTAATGTTAATAATTAATTGGTAAGAGTCTACAGCAAATTATTAAGGCATGGATGTTGTTCACTAAGCTAATATCCCTTGTGCATTTATTTTATCAGTTCCTATGTTAACAGCCTTGGTTTTTTCTTTGCTATGGATAAACTCATATTTTATTAATTTCTTCTGCTGCTAGCTTAGTTGTTTGCTCTGCAGACCAGCTGCTAAGCCTGTCTACACCTGGGCAGTGCCCAGCACCCTCTGGGGGAAGAACTTTCTCCCAAAATCCAACCTAAACAGCAGCTCCAGGAGCTCCCTGGGTCCTGTCAGGTCACAGATCAGAGGTGGCCTCGGTTGGAGCTGCAGCCCCTGAACTTCCCCTCAGCTTCCTCTGCTCCAGCTGCACATTCCAGGTGTCCTCTCCTTGTGTGACCCCTGCAGGTCCTTCACCATCCTCGTGTTCCTCCCTTGGGCACTCTCTGAGAGCTTTTAGATCTTCCTTCTATGCTGGCACCCAGAGCAGCCCCAGCACTCGGGGGGAGGAGGATGGACAGCAGCTCCAGAACTTCCCGCAGGCCTTGAGGGCTTTGAACCTTTCCTGTCCTCACACAGAGCTTCAATCCAAACATCCCGGCCAGCCCGAGCTGCCAGAGCTCAGCAGCAAAGAGTTTTGGCTCTGGCATGGTGAGGGGACAAGGCTGGCAGGGGTTTGTGACACTGATGGCTTGGGAAGGCTGAGCTGGAGCAGAGAATAAAGCAGGGATTTATTCAAGGATCTCCTCCATGGATCCACCTTGGGCAGCACCAGAGCCCAGCCAGGGCTGCACCCAAATGACCCAAAATGGTCCCAAAATGCACGAGCGCTCCCGGGGCTCTCCCTGGGATCAGTTCTGCTCCATTGGCACCTTGGAGTTCATTGTCCCATTCCAGCTCCAGCCCATCAGTCCCACCCTGCTTGTTTTTCTCTCTCCAGCCCACGCTGTTTGTGCTCCTGGGCTGAGGTTTGGATCATTTGTCCTTGGTGCCCAGCTGGAGCAGGAATTGTTTTGTCTCTGCTCTGTGCACAGAGCTCAGCATCCCATAATACAAATCCCAGGCCCACACACTAAAGCAGCACAGAATGTGAAAAATAGAAAATCTCAAACCTGAGGCATCAATGCAATGCCACCAAGCGCCCCCTCCAGGGGTCATGAGTGCTTTGGAGGAGGATGAAATTGGGGCTGGATTTCAGGGACTGGGTGCTGGGGTTGCTCCAGGATTATTGATCACATCCAGCTCCCAGCAGAGAGGTCTTTGAAGGGAAAACCATGGAATGCCAACACAGGCTGGGATGACCATGAGCAACCAGGACCTTAAGGCCTCAAATATTCCAACCAAAACATCTGGCTTGCTGCTCTGTCTCCCTGTTGATGCAGAAATCTTTTTTTCCCACTTCACAACACAGCAGGGCAGCAACACTTCCCAACCCATCCATCTCTTGTCCTGGCAGCTGCTGCAAGCGAGACAAGAAAATTAAAAATATTTGCACTGCAGGTTAACCAGGAGAAGGAATTAATCAATGCTGCCCTTCCACGTGTGTTTGCAGGCAGACAATGTGTGTCTCTTATTGCTTTTAGATGCTTTTCCTGGGATTTGAAAGCTTTAAAACGCATCCATAACTTCCCAAATTTTGCTGACTCGCAGGGCGAGGCGTGGCGGGCTGAAAGCAGTTTATTAACATTCCCCAGAGCAGGGAGAGAAATGTGGAAGTTCCTGCAGTTATCCCAGTTTTCTGCTAACAGCTGGATCATTCAGAAATGATGAGTTACAACCTATTGGAAGTTGCAGAAGAATGTGGAATACATTATGTCAGCCTTTCCCCACTCCACTTGATGCTTTAAGGGCTCTGTTTCCCTCAGCCAAGCAACAAATCCCTGTGCAGAATTTTCCTCCAACTTCCCTATATGCAGAAATTTCATATTTAAAGAAGGGAGTAGAAAAAATTTGCATCTGGCAAGATGTTTTTTGCATGAGCTTATGAAGAATTTTTCTAGTAGTACATAGGCAAAATACCAGCATGGATAGGTATTTTAATTGTCATTAATTTAAAAGTATTTTACAGGAGAACCATTACTGAGAGGAGATGGCTTAATATGATCCTGTTGCCACTGTTTGTTAGGGTTACTTTAAATCTGAGACACATAGAAATAGTCATTTTAGAAATTCTAGTTTTCAAATTATAATTATAAATTTTGATTTGCAAAAGTGGAAGAAGAGGCCAAATTGCTGACAACTCATTAAAACATCTCTTTTCATTGGTAATTAACAGTAAAATTTACCAAAGCAGAGCGTAAAAATTTGTTATTTTCTTTTTTGCTGAGATCCTTCCCCAAGAAAACTTCGGGAGCTTCACTTGGAGGAGCAAAAGGGAATTTAGGGGAATGTCAGTAAATGGATGAGTTTGGATATGATGGGAATGATAATGGAGAATTTCCCCTCTGCAGCACTGCCAGGATTCTGAACACAGGCACGAAACAGAACAAACTGCCCAAATGGGGAGGAAATTTGGGCAGTTTGTGCAAGTTTGGAACTCCAGGATGGGCTGAGAGCAGAACTGGTTTTGCTTTTCTACCACAACAAATCATTCCTAGGGAAAACTGAGGCGTTTGCAAGTCCCTTTTGCTGATCCTGGATTCCCACCTTCTAGGATTATCCTGAAATTGTGGGTTTTCCAGGCATCTCTTCTGTATGAGCCCTGCAGCTCTTTTTTTTTTTTTGGTTTGGAATTTGGTGTCACCCTTGCTCCGAATGAAGGGATGGAAGTTGTGGTGTCCTTTTTCCTGCTCAGCCTGGAGGGGAGAAGCTTCCAGGAGACCTCAGAGCCTTTTCCAGGGCCTGAGGGGCTCCAGGAGAGCTGGAGAGGAACTTCTCCTGAGGGCAAGGGGGAATGGTTTTAAACTGACAAAGGACAGGGTTAGGTGGGAGATGGAGAATTGGGAATTGTTCCCTGGCAGGGTGGGCAGGGCTGGGATGGAATTCCCAGATTCCCCTGGATCCCTGGCAGTGCCCAAGGCCAGGTTGGAGCACTCTGGGATAATGGAGGCTGTCCCTGCCATGGCTGGGGTGGCACTGGATGAGTTTTAGGATATTCCTCTGGGGAAGAAAGGCTGGCACAGCTGGGATTGTTCACCTGTGCCAGAACTCAAAATGTCCCTCAGACATTTTTGGAGGTTCCAGGCCTTGGTCAGAAGCATTTTAGATCCCAGCAGGCAGCTGGAAACAGCTGGGATTTTGAGTTTGAGCCATGGAATGAGTTACCAACTTTGGAGGTGCAACAAGCAGTCACAAAAGGTTAGATAGTATAGTAAAAATAGTTACAAAACAGAGGGGAGTTTTTTTTAGTATTGTACAGGGGGGTTTTAGCACCTGTCCAGGGGGTTTTCACTTTGTACATGGGGGTCAGAAGTTCTAAGATGGAGGAAAGTGGGCTGATCCTGTCCTTCCTCCTTCTTCTTCCTCACCTCCATGTTCTTGGTGATGTTGGCACTCACAGATTGGTTTAGAGTAGAAAAGCACTTTGTAATACAGGTAATAGGTATTGGGGGAAAACTATAAACATGTAACACGTAATGTACCATATAAAAGATAGCAGCAGCCCTGGGCGGGGGGAGAGAAGAAGAAGACACAGTCAGAGAGTATGTCAGGGTGTGTGTGTGCCTCTGCCTGGGCTGCTGACCAAGCAGCCCCAGCCCGAGAAGAAAATCTTTTAGATAACTCACAATAAACTGCCTTGAGATGGAACAGCAAGAGGCTGTGCAGTTTTTCTTTGGAATCACAGGTTGGAGGAGGAATTTCAGCACCACATGGGAACCCAGAATAAGGCCGGGGTTCCCACACAGCTGCACAGGAGAAGCTTTGGGCTGAGCTCAGGGTGGCCTGGCAGGGCCTGGAGGAGCCCCAGGAAAGCTGGAGAGAGACAATTTCCAGGGATGGAGGGACAGCACACAGGGAATGGCTTCACACTGAAAAACCCCAAGTTTAGGTGGGATGTTGGGGAAAAATCCTTCCCTGTGAGGGTGGGCAGGCCTGGCACAGGTGAAGCTGTGGCTGCCCCTGGACAGAACCACAATTTTGGGTACCAACATCACAACATCACCCCATGACACCCTGGCAGTGCCCAAGGCACTGTTTGTGCTAAAACCTCGGGCATCAGCTGATTTCTGCTTCTACCCAAAGCTGAAACATCAACACCTCTGGGAAAGGCAATGTTGTGGGCAGGTTTGGGATCTTCAGGAATAAATCAGCAGCAAAATGTGCTTTGTGCTTTCAGAATATGAAATCGAGAGATCCTTCTTCCTGAGGATGAAGTGCGTCCTGGCCAAGAGGAACGCAGGCCTGACCTGCAGTGGCTACAAGGTAATGTTTATAAATTGCTTCTCCACCCCTGAAATACTTGACAATTGGCAAGTTTATTTATTTAGGTGTTTGGTTTGGGGTTTATTTTTACTTATGTGTAGCTGAGAGCAAAGTTTGTGATGAGAAGAATCAGAAAAATGCCCCAAATGCCCTCAGTAATTAAAATTTAAACTTGGTGGCACACACCCTCACCTTGGTCCCTGGGAATTAATTTGAGCCAGCCCTGGAGCTACCAGGAGAGCACAGTTTGGTTTATTACATATATATATATATATATATATATATATATATATATATATATATATATATACACACACACACACACACACATATATATATATATATATATATATATATATATATATATATATATATATATATATATATATATATTTCCCCTGTTCTATAGAGGAATAAAACAGTTTGGTTTTATTCCCCCATGGAACAGGAGGCAGGTGAGGCAGGAACCCAGGCACAGGAATTTGGATATTTGCCACATCCCACCCAGCTGCACCAGGCACCTCCTTGGCCTCAACACTAAAAAACTCAACCACTGCCATCCCCTCAGGGTGGAACTGTACTAAACCACCAAGTCCGTTTGTAAATCTTGCTGTTTGTATGATTTTTTTTATTTATGACATGAAATAAGAAGCCACTGTAGTGGTAAAATAACATCTGTCCTTTGAGGAGTTTTTATTTTCGTATTTGCAGGCAGATTTTATTCCCAGATTTGGAGTAGTTTTGATTTTCAGATGTGCAGTAGTTTATTTTATTTTAAGATTTGCAGTAGTTTTTATTTTCAGATGTGCAGGCAGATTTTTTTTTTCCAGATTTGCAGTAGATTTTATTTCCAGACTTGCAGTAGCTTTTATTTTCAGATTTGCAGAAGTTTGTATTTTCAGATGTGCAGAAGTTTTTATTTTCAGATGTGCAGTAGTTCTTATTTTCAAATGTGCAGTAGTTTTTATTTTCAGATATGCAGGCAGTTTTTATTTTCAGATGTGCAGTAGTTCTTATTTTCATCTTTACAGGCAATTATTATTTTCAGATTTGCAGTAGTTTTTATTTTCAACTTTACAGACAGTTTTCAACTTTACAGGCAGCTTTTATTTTCAGATGTGCAGTATTTTTAATTTTCAGATGTGCAGTAGTTTTTATTTATTATATGTCCAGGCAGTTTTAATTTTCAGTTGTGCAGTAGCTCTTATTTTCATCTTTACAGGTAGGTTTTATTTTCAGATATGCAGTATTTTTAATTTTCAGATGTGCAGGCAATTTCTATTTTCAGATTTGCAGTATTTTTTTATTTTCAGATGTGCAGTGTAGGCACTGATAATTCTTCATGACACTGAGCCCTGTTTGCTCAGCTGCTCCCCACAAAAATGGTCCTGTCCCAAAGCTGAATCTGAAATCAGATTCCTCTGAGCTTCAATCGTGGCATCTCCACGTGGCTTTGGGGGTTTTGGGGTTTTTTAATTCCCAATTATCACTGCTAATCAGAGGCATCGCTTTCTCTGGCTCACTATTAAAAGTTTGCACAGTGAAAAATCAAAGGATTTCTCTCGTCTAGAGAGATGTTGCCCTAAATTTATTCCATGCGACTGTGCTTAAAGTCAGGGCTTAATTTTTAAGAAATCACCTCATTAGCTGAAGCACAGAAAAAACTCATGGGCCAAGTGATGAGGGAATTGAGATCTGCTGAGAGATCTGACTGTGCTTTTGCTAAAAATTGAAAAATTGGAGAGGAGGAAGGTTAAGCAGGAGGAGCCAATTTCCAGGTGATGCTTGGTAGGTGGTTTAGAGCAATAAATACGCTGAAAATTAATTCCTTTCCACAGAACACAGTTAAAAGAGAAACGAACAGAGAAATTCAGCAAAGGGATGTGATATTCCTGCTGCTTGGGCCAGAAAGCTGGCAGGGGCACTGATGATTTCTGAACACCAGGACCACACTAAATAAATCTTCTGGCCTGGAATAGGCCCCAGGTTACATTTCCCCCTCCCCTTTAGCTGACACTGAATTTTTACAGTCTAACACTGTCATTATCACCTCTGTGAGCAGCAGTTGTACCCAGGGATCCCGAAATCTGAGCTCAGGACCTTGGGCTTGGTCACGTGTCAAAAAAAAACCCAAAACCAAACCAAAACCCTCTGATCTTGAGCAGAGAACTTTAAAACTCCTTTCTGGTGCATTTGCATAAACATCAGTTAATTTTTATTGCTGTTGTGATCAATACCCACTGGGTTCTTAAAGTGTCTTTTTTAAAGTGCCTATACTTACATCAGAATAATAACTCATTAAAATGTAAATGTCTTTATTCATCTTTGACTGTGTGTGCGAGAGAGATGGACATTTAAAATAAGCAACTTCCAGATATTTTTTTAAATAAATGGACAGGAATTCTGGCTGTATCTACAAGAAATCTGTATCAAGGAGCTTAAAGTATTAATTAGAAAGCAATTAGGCAGTCCCTCAGAGAGGAGGTGCTTCACTACTGGATTAATCATGCTGTCAGCAAACACAAAACTGCACTTACTGAGTCTTAATCTCTATTTACAAATTAACTGCAATCAACAGATGTCCCAGATTTTAATGTCATGGGGGAGTATGTCTGTTGGAACCCGGGATACTCAGAATTTTGGGCTTTCTGTGCTGCCAGCACTGACCCCCAGGAGAACACTGCACTGACCTGAGGCCGTGGAGAAGCTTCCAAAATTCAATAATAAAACTGAGATTACAGGTGTGGAGTTGGAATGGAAGTGTGTGATAGCACAGGGTGGAAACTCAGAGTTGAAGGGTTTAGAGTGCAGGAATAGATATAAAGCAAGATGGAGGTTTTGGGGTGGAGGCTGCTCCTTCTCCTTCACCTCCTTCTCCATGGGTTTGGGTGGTTTTGTGCAATTGGATAAAAAAGTCCCATTGTGGGAACGGGTGGTTGGGTATTGGGTTAAAAGTGAAAATAACTGAGATGTCAATGTTACCCTGATTTTTAAAAGTGTAACATTTTCTTTTCTAATTCTTTTGAAAGTTTTAAAGTTCTCATAAATCTTCTTTAGCCTTCTGATAATGTTTATATATTTCTATTGGAGTTCTCACACACTGTGTAAATAATGATTGTTTTGCATTCTTTGTGGGAGGAGAGAATTGATGGATTTTGGTTTGATCAGTGTGGATGGAGAGGTGGCAATTTCACTCTCCAATCCACTGGCACTTTTGGAATTCTATATATTGCGAGGTCAGAAATAAAATTATCTCTTTTTCTCTTTTGAACTTACCAAGCTTCTGTGAACTCATTTTGTGTCCAATAGAGACGTGTCATTTCTTAATTGGACAGTTTATCCTTAAAAGGCCTTGTAGAGATAGATACAGAGCCATTTTATAGCTTTTCAGTGAAATTCTGTAGAACTCATGACTTGTAAGACTGTGATAGAAATAAGAACTAACATCTGGGTCTGAACATGAAATACCATCTTGAGCGCTCTCAATCCCAACCCTCACCCAGGCAGAAAAGAAGACAAAAACACGATATGTGTTTTTATAAGCTCATTGAGACTGGGTGGGCAGCAGATTTGGGGCTTTTCCATCAGATCCTGAGGGTGTTTTCCTCTTTTTCCAGGTGATCCACTGCAGTGGCTACTTGAAGATCCGCCAGTACATGCTGGATATGTCCCTGTACGACTCCTGTTACCAAATCGTGGGGCTGGTGGCCGTGGGGCAATCTTTGCCTCCCAGTGCAATCACTGAGATCAAGCTCCACAGCAACATGTTTATGTTCAGAGCCAGCTTGGATTTAAAACTGATTTTCCTCGATTCCAGGTAAGCAGCTCTTTCATCTCCAGCGTCGAGCGTTCGTGTGTTTACGTGCCACGGCTTCCAAACGGCTCAAAACATCTGTGAAAAAAAAACCAAAAAACCAGCAGTCCAAACCAGATCTGGAACTCAGAGCCTCCAAAGGCTTTCAGGCAGCTGGATAGACCAAACTTTGTCTGGAATGCCAAGAAATAAGAGCCTGTCCAATTTAACCTGGAGTTGCCCACACTTTTGGGGTCAGCTAAAAGCTTCTTGCTGGGAGGATTGGTCTGAGGAGCAGTGATAATTTTTTTTTTTTACCTGAAAGGACAAAAATTTTATCATATAAAGCCAGCAAAAGGAATGAGGATGTACCAAAAAAACCCAACCCCAAAAGTGGAATACTGAGATCAACAACTGGCTGGGGTCATCCAGAAAGTTTTTGGGAGAGCAGTAAGGAAAGAGAGTTCTGTCTTTTAGTGTAATGCTTTAACCATGAAACCAACACTAATAATGGGGTTTCTAGAATGGAAATTAATTCCATTGGCTACTACACATGATAACAGGACATTCTTAAACAAAATTTGGGAAAAACAGCTGAGGAAGGAGAGCCCTGCCTCCACTTCAGCTGATGGAGCTCGGATGAGCACAGAATCAGAACTGAAATTAATTTCTCTGGTTTTGGAGTAGGCACCATGTAGGACACAATAGTTTGTCCAGTGCAGTCCAGGAGACCTTGAAAGGAAAATCCCAAATACACAAAGTATTGATCATTCTTCAAAAATCCTTTCGTGTGTGTCCCACATTCCCCGTTTCCCTGGCGGGCTGGATTTGCAGGGAATACATTCACGCAGTGAATGTGTGAGAAAACCTCTGTACCCAAGGGAGTGGAGGTCAGCCATGCAAGAAGAGGCTTTTCTGCGTGCTCAGCCCAGGAGACAGTGGCTCCATCAGCTGCTGGGACACAAAGAACTCGTTGTTTCTGGAACCCTTCCTCATTTTTTGGCACGCGTATCGCTTCGTGCCGCGGCTACAAAGGAGCACGAGGGGTTCAGCAACACGTCCTTGCATGTGGGGAAAAGGAAATGATGTGCCTGGGAGGAACTGCCTGGAGACAGAAGTGTCTTCAAAGGCCACAGAACAAGCAGAGGTGTTGACAGGAGTGGGGATAGACCCAGAGCTGCTGCAGAGCTCTGTTTGCCAAGGAGCAGATGGGTGTCATCCACACACGGGATGAGCAGGGGAATTCAGCTTCACCAAAGCCTTTTGCTCTCCCAGCTGAGCAAACCAAGCTGTATTTGCTGAAAACAGGGGCATATTAGGAGTTAGAAAAAAACTGGTGTCAGGCTTGGTTCTGGTTTCCATACAAGGGGATGGATCTTGAGACGTAACAGTCCTGAAAACCATGGGAAGGAGGAGCTCAAAATCCCTTTCTGGACACCTGAGCAACATAAACCACACAGGAGTTCATTCACTGAGGGCACTGGAAGGAGAAGACAGTCACATCCCTCCAAAGTGAGCTGCTCACTCTGATTTTTGTGGTGCATTCACTGCTGGGGGTTTAAAAATACTTGGAAGAACTCAGGAGAGCAGAACTGATCCCAGGGGCGAGCTCTGTGCATCCTGTCACCTGCACAGCACAACCTGGAGAGCCCAGGCTGCTTGAGGGATTGATTTGATGTTAAGGAGCTAAAACATCTGAGTTTATTTCCAGATCCAAGCTTTTTCAAAATTTGGGTGTCCTAGGAGCTGTCAATTATGGTTTTTTGTGCCACCAGCTTCCAAGTGAGACTGCACCTTTGGGAAAACAAACCCCTGAGGTCCTGGCTCGTGTCTGTGGTGCTTTGGCTGGGTTTGGGGGAGCTGTGTCTGTACTCACCAGAGGGGCAGGATGGAGCTGCCACCCTGCTTTTAAGTGCACTGAAGTCAGAGGGAGAATTGAAACCTGAGCAGGAACTTCCTCCAATATTTCGTGCTCCTGACTGGCTTCAGTGAGGATTTGGGATGAGTGCAGAGGAGGAGCACAAGCATCTATTCAAGGCATTTTGATGTTGTCCTTCAGAAGAATTCAAGTCCTCAGCCCTCTCACGCAGAACATCCTCAGTCTCCCTGGGGTTAGAGAGACTCACTGGGCTGGTTGGAGTCAGGGTATGAGTACAGGAGATGCACAATAGTCATAACATTAAAAAAAATTAATCAAAATGTGCATTATCATCAATCCTACAATGACAGGAGTTGCTTGGGACCCCCTGCTTATTTCTGTGGACGCTCCTGTGTTATCTCTGTGCTGTGCATCCTCACCAGTGGTGAAGGAACATCCTTTGGAAGTCCATGTACTGACCATCCCCACTCAGCTCATGGCATGAAGAAGCTTGGGGCATTTAAACTGGATTCCTTCCATCTAAACTGGAGGACTGTCGAAACTCAAAATGTCCCTCAGACATTTTTGGAGGTTCCAGGCCCAGGTCAGAAGCATTCTAGACCCTGGCAGGCAGCTGGAAACAGCTGGGATTTTGAGTTTGAGCCATGGAATGAGTTACCAACCTTATAGGAAGAACAAGAAGTCACAAAAATTTAGATATTATAGTAGAAGTAGTCACAAAGTAGAGGGAAGAATTTTTGAGTGCTGTACAGGGAGTTTTGGTTTTGTCCATGGGGGTCAGAGGTTTTAAGATGGATTTGGGATTTGGGTCTGCCCTGTCCTCCCTCTTTCTCCTTCCTCACCTCCATGTTCTTGGTGATGTTGGCACTCCCAGATTGGTTTAGAGTAGAAAGGCACCATTTAATATAGGTAATAGGCATTGGGGAAAACTGTAAACATTTAGAAGAAGAAGAAGGAGTCAGAGAGGATGTCAGGGTGTGTGTGTGCCTCTGCCTGAGCTGTGAGCAAACCACAGCAGCCCCAGAAGAAAATCTTTTAGATAACATGCAAAAAACTGCCTTGAGACTGAACAACAGAGACTGCTGATCCTTTCTTTGGAAGCTCGGGTTGGAGGAGAGACTTTTCCACCACACGGAGCCACCCCCGACCTAGGGTGAGCTCCAGCAGAGGACAGCCTCCAGGAGCACCCTAGGACACTCCAACAGGTCTAGGCTAGGGCTAGTGCCAGGTAAAACTCCTGCAATCAAAACGTGCAGATGCCTCTGCTGCTGCAGGAGCAGATCCTCAGCAGGGACAGTTCTACTGTCACCTGCTGAGGGACTGTGTCACTTGTTCATGTGGACATTCCTTACTGCTCTCCCTTTTTTAGGCAAAGAAAGCTCAGGACATCACAAATCCCCACCACTCCCCAAGCCTGGGTAAACAAGCCACAATTTGGCTGAGTGGCACATTGTACTTTAGGGATTGTTTTTTCCTCAACTAAATTTTTAAAAAAGTCCATTTGAAACATGAAGTTTGACTCTTCAGGTCTGACCCAGTGTAAGCCTGACCTCTGAATTTGATTCTTGAACATCTGCAGAGATGCTGCTGTTTTGAATTCGTTCCATTCTTCTGTTTCTGGGATTTTTTTTTTTTTTTTTTTTTTTTTTTTTTTTTTTTAAGTCTTGCCTTAGCTTTCCTTTCCTCACCCTGTGGTCTTCACACCTCCTTGTCTTCCCACATTCTCAGCTGGAATAAGCTCCTGCTTTTTTCTCCTGTTAGGCACCAGCCTGGATTTATTCACAGGCCACGATCACATGTGGCCCAACACACCTTCTGCACTCGTAGCTTGGCAAAAGCAAATGAAAATATGTCAGCAGCCCACAAGAGAGGTTTTATTGTTGTTTCATGAGCAGCTCCTCGAGTGGAACCTTGTGCAAAGGATCCTGCATGGCAGTGGCAAAAGCCCAAGGTGGAAATCAGTAAAAGAGCTCTTTTTCCTGCCTGGGTGTACCAGGGAAAAGCTGCACCTTGCTTTGGCTGGGCTGAAAGGGTTTCTTTTCTTGTAAAGGTGAGGTTTCTGTTTCCAAAACTAACATTTCATCCCGCAGCTTTCAGGCACCGATTTGTTGGCACAATCAAATGTTGGGTCAATGAAACGGAATACTCCTGGAGATTTTGTTTATTGCAGATTTTTTTTTTTTTCCTTTTCCAGGGTCACGGAATTAACTGGATATGAACCCCAGGATCTGATAGAAAAAACCCTCTACCACCACGTCCACGGCTGTGACGTTTTCCACCTGCGATACGCTCACCACCTGTGTGAGTACCGGGGCTGGAGGCACAGGAGGGACCTGGAGCTGCTGGGGGGAGTCCATGGAAGCTCCAGGATGAGCAGAGGGATGGAGCAGCTCTGCTGGCAGGAAAGGCTGGCACAGCTGGGATTGTTCACCTGCACAGGAGAAGCTTTGGGCTGAGCTCAGGGTGGCCTGGCAGGGCCTGGAGGAGCCCCAGGAAAGCTGGAGAGAGACAATTCCCAGGGATGGAGGGACAGCACACAGGGAATGGCTTCACACTGAAAAATTACAGGTTTAGATCAGATATTAGGAAAAAATTCCTCCTTGGGAGGATGGGGAGACCCTGGCACAGGGTGCCCAGAGCAGCTGTGGCTGCCCCTGCATCCCTGGCAGTGCCCAAGGCCAGGTTGGACACTGGGGCTGGAGCAGCCTGGCACAGTGGGAGGTGTCCCTGCCATGGTGGCACTGGAGGGGTTCTGAGGTCCCTTCCGACCCCAATCATTCTGGGATTTTATGGAATACATTGAGTACAGTGAGAAGTTTTGCAGACAACAAGCAGCATGCTGGAAAGCAGAAAAAAATCCTTTCCAAATCTTGCCTGGAGACAGATTTTCAAAAGTTCTTGGCTATCACTTAAGGAAACCATTAATTGAGTAAATAAAGCTCAATATGCTGGGGGCTTCCAAAAAGAAAAAAAGAAACAACACCCAAACCAACTTATTTGGCCAATTTTTGTGCTGAGGGGATCCAGGCTATTTTAAATATTTGGAATTGATTCTGGATGGTGATCTCTTGAAGGAAAAGAAAATCAAAAGAGCAAGAAAATGAGAGGGGAAAATCTGAACTTCACTAGCCTCTGCTGTTAAAACAAAAAAACTATGCAGCAGCTCTGCATTCCTCTGAAATATGTTAGTAATAATCATCCCGTGTTTGAGGGGAATGCAATCCCAAGAACTCCTTGGAGGGACATTCATTAGTAGCATGTGGATGAGGTTCGGAGAACGGATTGTCAGGAAAAAAATGACACATTTAATAATTTCCCATCTTCCAACAGAGTCACTAATCATATCTTCAAACATCTGGATCTGGGAAGGAGTTCATTCGGTAGCACATTAATTTGAAAAGCAAATTGAGGGAATGGCTGAACTCTGGATTTGGCTCCGTTTGCTGCAACCCATACGAGGCAAAGATGACATCCAAAAACCAATGTCAGGGAATTTTTTTTCCAGACTGCTCCTGTAGGCTGGGAGCAGCCAGAGTCAAATCCTTCCTTTAGGCTTCCTTCTTCTCTTAGTGTGTGCTACTGATGAGGATCTGGGATGTCAAGGAGGTTGTAGCTGTGTTTGGCAAGTCCAAGCCAAAATTGCAAGTGCGGAATTCCGCCGGTGGCAGGGTGTGCTACACCTGGGGAAGAAAAGCTGATCTTCACAGTGAGCTCAGATTTACCAAACATGATTGAACACTCTGGGCCGCTGAGAACTGGAAAAAAGAACGACCAGGGCACATGGAATATCCTGTCAGGGACACCCTCTCTGTGGTGGTGACACCTGCATGTGGATGTGACTGTTGACCTGTTCAGAATAAATTCAGTATTTCCACCAGACTGTTTGAAATACCTTCATCAGCCAGCAAAGAGATGATGCCACCACAGCCACAATCACCTCTGGAAAACAGTTTTCCACTTTAGAGTAGCAGGATGGATAATTCTGTGGCTGCCAGTTTGATCCATGTACGACTGGAGTTTTAAATGAAGAGACAAATCATGTTCACTGAATTACCTACCACATCCTTCCACAAGGAAAAAAAAAACTCTCAGCCAAATAGTATACTAAAAGCAGCTCTGTAGATTAAAGATAAATTACTGTAAACTTTAAAAACAGAAGAAAAATGCGAGCCATGCATAGGAATTTATGAAAGCAGATAAATCCCAAGAAGCACAAAATAATGAGTAATTCTTGGGCAGCAGTGGGAACAGTGCAGGGTCATGGTTGGAATACCAAGTAATGGGAATTATTAAACCAGATGTGAAGTGCACAAAGTCCCTCTGGGGAGCACTGTGAGAGCTCCCCCAGCATCCATCAGCAAATGTCTCAGGAACATGAACAGTGGAAGGTTGGCAGGTTTGTTGTACCATTCTATAAAGCAATCTGATGATGAAGTGTCACCTGATGCAGAAATCCAAAGAGAAACATCTTACACCTAATAAGGGTATTAAGGGGAAAAAAATATATAGGCAAACCTAAACTAGGATAACCACTTGCTTTTTTTTAAGAGGCAAAAAAATCCCAAACTGAAGACCTGAAGCAGCTGAACTCAGAGTGAGGCAGCTCAAGGAATAAAACAAAGGAAACAGTGAGGGGAACAAGTTAGGAGGGACAGAACAAGAACATCAGGCTAGGAGGGAAATGTAGATGTGAATATTTGCCTAAGGTGTGCTGGCAGCAAAGAGAGTTTCCTGCTTGAAACATTTGATTGGCTTCCAGCTGCAGGAAAACACTTGTGGTGTTTGAAGCAGTGTTATTTATTTCTAGAGCCCCTTTCATACACACAGTGTTTGCCCTGAAATGTGGCCACACAAATAAGGAGGCCCTGCCCGAGGATCCTGCACGCTAAAATACAGGACAGAGTTCCAGTACAGACAAAATACCTTTGTGCCCTCAGAGAAATCCCTTTTTCTGTGCCATTGTGAGGGGATTTTGGGCATCCCACATGTTGCAACATCCCTGCTCTTCCCACAGGAACTTGAGCAGGGTTCAGGTCTCTGTGCCTCGGCCCAGCTGGTGTCTCCACCAAACCCTTCTCCTGCTCCCTGGAAGTCACCCTATGCATTTGTAGGGTTATTTCATAGAAAAATACAGAATCACAGAATCACAGAATCACAGAATCACAGAATCACAGAATCACAGAATTCACAGAATCCCAGAATAATGAGGTTGGAAGAGACCTCTAAGAACATCAAGTCCAACCTGTGCCCTAACACCACAACTAGACTATAGCACCAAGTCCAGTCTTTTTTAAAACACATCCAGAGATGGTGATTCCACCACCTCCCTAGGAAGACAATTCCAGTATTTTATTATTTTTTCAGTGAAATTTTTTTTGCTAATATCCAACCTAAACCTTCCCTGACGTAGCTTGAGACAGTTCCACCGTCTCTGGTGTTGGGTCAGCACTCAAACCTTGTGGCAGAGCAGCACCAGAATTTAAGAAGTAAAAAAAAAAAAAAAAAAAAAAAAAAAAAAAAAAGAAAAAGAAGAAGTTTGCTGGGCACCGTGCCTTGCCCAGGGGCCGTGCCCATGGCATGCCAGGGCAGCTAAACCAGGACCTGCTGCCAGTGTGGAACCAAGAAATCCATTTCTTGCGCTGGTATCCTTCAGTGCAGGCTGGGAACTCCCAGCCACACACCCGGGAGCCTGGTGGAGCCTTTTAAAATAGAAAATAGTCCTGTCTGACAGCCCAGAGCCTTTCCCAGCTTCCCTGCGAAGCCAGGAGCGAGCCAGAGCCCTGGAACCCCCAGAGGGCACATCCAGAGGAGAAAGCCACGGGATCCTCCCCCTTGGGCTGCAGCAGAGGCCACCAAGAAGTCTGAGCCTGCACACATTGTCTGGGTGGTGGATTTGCCTCACTCCCATTCCTGAGGTTTCCTCTTCAGCATCAAACAGGGCAGCTGAGCACAGAGCCAGATGGAAGCTGAGCTCACTCACTGTCTCAGTTACTGTCCCTCAGCCAAGGTCAGACTTTCCCCAGATTGCTAAAAAATCAGGAGACATAAAATCCTCCCCCATCCCCAGAGAAATACTGGTTAATCCATATAATTAGGAAGGAAAGCTGAACACTGTAGCCCTCAGTGGTTTTCACATCTTTTTAAACACTGTCTTAACTGCAGAGCTAAAATAGGGATTTAAAAAAAAAAAAAATCAGTGAGAGAGGAGGAAAGCCAAAACTAGTCCCAAAGCACACGGAAGAACTTTGTTATAGTTAGTGATCCATGACAGCATTAATTTCTCTTTGGGAAGACTGAGTGTAGCAAAGCAGTTGGAACTCAAGGAAAACGTGCTCATTAAACCAGCACAAAGACCTAGTTCTGAAAAGCCCAGACCGCGTTCCAAAAATTACCTGTTACATGGCCTGTGCTGAAATGTAAAGATCATTTCCTGGAACGGGACCATTTGGATTTTAGAATGAATCGCCAAATCATAAAAGCACAGAATGGTTTGGGTGGGAAGTGATCTTGAAGATCATCTCATTCCAACCCCCTGCCGTGGCAGGGACATCTTCCACTGTCCCAGGTTGCTCCAAGCCCTGTCCAGCCTGGCCTTGGGCACTGCCAGGGATGGGGCAGCACAACTACAGAGCATCACCCACAATTATAGAACACTAAGAAATAGTAAAACTGTGGCATAGAGACAATTATTAATATTTTTAGAACAGAATCTTTGAGTAGCCACTCCATGACTTGCAGCTTGCAGTGATAAATTGCACTTAAAAAATACGAATATCTTTATATTTTTCTCAGTGTGTTTACATAATTACACACACACACACCTCATGATTATTTTAATCTTGCACACTCTCCTTCCATAAAAAATTTAATGTAGAAATGTGGGGGTGGAAGAAACACCAGCAAGAATGAGGCAAAAAAGCTGATACCCAATAGAGATTTGAAACCCAAAATAGCGGTGGCTTGGTGGCCACCATGGAGGGTGGGTTTTTGGATGTCCTGCAGGATCATGGAATGATGGAATATCCTGAGTGGGAATAAACCCACAGGGATCATCCACTCCCACTCCTGGCCCTGCCCAGACCCCCCAAAATCCCACCCTGGGCATCCCTGGCAGCGCTGCCCAAAGGCTCCTGCAGCTCTGGCAGCCTCGGGGCCGTGCCCATTCCCTGGGCAGTGCCAGCACCTCTGGGGAAGAGCCTTTTCCTAAAATCCACCCTAAATCCCTCCTGGGCCAGCCCCAGCTGCTCCCTGGGTGCTGTCCCTGTGCCAGGAGCAGAGGCTGGAGCTGCAGACAGTTTTGGGTGTTCATTTTGTTGCCTTCTGAACACACGGGCACCTCAACCGAAAATGGAAGAGCTGACGCTTCCAGAAAGATCTGTCAATTCTGTAAGAGCCTGATTTTCTTTGAGAGAGAAACTGGAATTGAAGGAAAGTTTAAATATGTGGGGATGTGCAATGGATAGGAGAGGAAGCAGCCCAGAGGTGGCCCATGTGCTCCAGGTTTTGGGGAGACCTCACTGAGTCTTTCAGTACCACAAGGAAATGGATGAGAAGGAGGGAGACAGACTTTTTATATGGGCAAAAAGTGACAGAACAAGGGGAATGGTTTTAAAATGACAGAGACCAGGTTTAGATTCCATTTCTTAATCATATTTATTTAAAGGAATTTCTGTTTTGAAAAGAATTTGTGCAACAAGCTCAGTCCATGATTCCCTAATTTACAATAAACAACTCTGTAGGAGAGTAAGAAGATGGAGTTTTCAGAGGAATGATCCAAGGCCACACAAGAGAAGAACCAGCTTCAAAGCTGGGCATTATCTTCCAGTGAATTCTGAGATAAAGGCCTGGCACCGAACCAGAAATATTTGTGGTTGGATTAAATGTTTAGAGATGCTGCACAACTCCTGTTACAGCCCAGCCTCCTGCCAGCACATCCTTGTTCACAGAGGATCCAAAATAGCTCAGGGAGGATTACCTGGCTGCTGAATTTATCACATATCTGATTCCCTTCTCTGTTCTTGTCTTTCTTTGGGTGCTACACAACCAAAGAGTTTTAAAATGTTACCCTTTTAAATCAACCTTCATGATTACAGAGATAAAAAAACATTACGGAATAAAATACATCGCAAAATACCTGATAATCCGTCCGACTATGAGAGAAGTGCTTCCAAATAATCTGGAAAAAAAATCTCAAAATCACAGAATCCTCAGGGTTGGAAGAGACCTTCAGGATCATGCAGTCCTCATCTCAAACCCTGTCCCCAGGGGTCACATCCAGACTCCTCTGGGACAATTCCAGTGACGCCAAAGCTCCCTGGGCAGCTCATCCCAAGGCATGACCACTCTGCCAGGGAAATTTTCTGTCCCAATCTCCAACCTGGTGCAATTTGAGCCCATTTCCTCACCTCCTTTCAAAATAATTGTGTCCAGTTCAAAATACTTTTTCTGCCTTGAATTCTTCTTTTGCAGTTAGAGATTTTAAAGCAGTGTTTGTGAAGAATGTGACCCTAAGTGACCCAGAAAAGAAGGAAGACAAAACTTAGGACTCTTCAAATTTTATATAAATAATAATGCAGTGTTGTGGATATATAGGAAGGGGCAGGATCGATAATTTTGCAGGGAGTTATTTGCAGTTTATTGGGAGGAAGAGGAAGGAGGGTGTTAGGACACAGGTTGGACTCAATAATCTCAAATGTTTTTTCCAACATCATTAATCCTGTGATTCCGTGAGGGAGAAAAGCGCTTGGCTTGCAAATAAACCTCTCCAGGAAGTGGTCTTGGGTCCAAAAAATGTGAAATTTTTTTTAAATATTTTTTTTTTCCTTGTGTTCACAGTGCTGGTGAAAGGCCAAGTGACCACCAAGTACTACCGGCTGCTGTCCAAGCAGGGAGGCTGGGTGTGGGTGCAGAGCTACGCCACCATCGTGCACAACAGCCGTTCGTCACGGCCTCACTGCATAGTGAGTGTCAATTATGTCCTTACGTAAGTCCAAATACTTTGTACCATTACCTGCTATCACTAATTGAGTCATTAATGATTAAATCCACCGAGCTGCCTTGGCTTGTGTCTTCCGGCGTCGCTCTGTGCTCGCGTGTCGCGGCTTTCTCTGTTCGCACGACCCCGTCTCTTTAGCTGAGGGAAAACATTGTTCATTATTATCATTATTGTATAGATCTTCATCTTGTCTAGGGAAGGGCAATGGAGATGGTGAAGGGTCTGGAAAACATCTCATGAGGGAGCTGGGGGAGCTCAGCCTGGAGGAGGCTCGGGGGGACCTCATTGTCCTGCACAGCTCCTGCCAGGAGGGGCAGGGATGGGGGGTCAGGCTCTGCTGCAGTGTCCCAAGGGAAAGGAGAAGAGGAAATGGCCTTAACTTTGTCAGGACAGGTTCAGATTGGAGATTAGAAGGGTTTTTTCCTTTGAAAGAGTGGTGAGGCCTTGGGATGAGCTGCCCAGGGAGGAGGTGGAATCACTCTCTCTGGAATTATTCAGGAGGAGTCTGGAAGGGGCCCTTGGGGTGATGTGCTGGGTGATGGTGGGACTGGATGAGCTTGAAGGTCTCTTCCAAAGTTCAGTATTCTGTGATTTTTTCGATCAAAACCAACCTTGCAGTTTGTGTGGTTCATTTA
Organism: Lonchura striata; assembly: GCF_050655825.1. Classification (NCBI taxonomy): domain Eukaryota; kingdom Metazoa; phylum Chordata; class Aves; order Passeriformes; family Estrildidae; genus Lonchura; species Lonchura striata. The sequence continues at coordinate 116,609,743 of NC_140703.1, read as the reverse complement.
CAAGCACACACTGCTGACAGGGGAGAAACGTTGCTCCTTTTCTTTTCTGCAGGACAGAGACCAATTCCTGGCTGAGCAGGAGACAGATTAATTAATCTCTGTCTTTCCATGATTCCAAACCACGGGGAGCCGGGGATGGCTGAGGGAAGATGATGCAGCTCAGGCTCAGAGAGAGGGGACACTTCATCCAAATGTGTTTATGTGATTCCCAGTGGAATTTTTTGATGGACTGGCATGGGAATGAGGTCACCCCATAAGGTTCTCTGCCTCTTGACATCCCCAGATGCAGTGAAAAATCTCAGAAGAGTGAAAATTCAAGCCTTGTGAATGCTAACATGTATTTTTACAGGAGTTAGTTTGGATTTTCCTGTGTTTTTAATTTACTGAGCTGTTCTTTTGCAGAGATATTGAGTACAAGGAACTTCAGTTGTCACTGGACCAGGTTACCATTTCCAAGTCACAGTTTTCATGCAGAAACTCAGTACCTACCTCGCAGGAAACAAGGAAAATAGTAAAACCCAAAAGTAATAAAATGAAGGCAAAACTCAGAACAACACCGTACCCGCCTCAGGTAAATTTTCCAGCAATATTTAATTACCAGCTGTTCTCACAGAGTGCTTGGGACAGCATAAAGATAATCCAGGACTGAATTTACTATAAAACAGCCTATAGCATTGTCCAGGAATTGTCCAGGAGTTGTCCCAGGAAATCCCTCATAAAGCAGGATAAAATTAGACCTTTTTTCCTCAGGGTGGAAAGTACAGGTAGCACAAACCAGCTCTGGCAAGTGATGTAAAACCTTTGGGATATGGAGTGTGCGAAGCACTTCAACCACAACGACTTTTCTTGGCAAAAAGAAGAAAATCCTGGACTCGGACAGGACAGAAATTCCTGTACTTGGAATTGTGCTGTGAAAATCTGTGCTGGTGTAGAATGTGTGCCATTTTCTGTTGGTGTGTGGAGTTCTTGATGTCAGGAGGAATTTCCCCGTGGGAAGGGTGCTCAGGCCTTGTCAGGAGCTGCCCAGGGATCTTTGGAGTCTCCATCCCTGGAGGTGCCCAAGGTAGGGCTGGATGTGGAACTCAGTGCTCTGGGCAGGTGACAAGGAGGGCGTCGGGCACAGCTGGGACCGGATGAGCTGGGAGGGCTTTTCCAGCATTAATCCTGTGATTCTGGAAAACTGAACTGCCAAAGTTATCAAATCGAGGCAGTTTTTTTGTTCCCATGTGAAGCAAAGTCGCGAAGAGCGGAGCTTCAAACACCTCAGTCCAAAAACCGCTCAGTCCGCCCCTTGAGCCAGCGAGGCCCAGCTCCGGGTGCCGGTCTGACATGTCGTGTCCTTCCTTATAAAAGTTCCTCCTTTCAGCCTCTTTCCCCCTCTTTCCCCCAGCAATACAGCTCGTTCCAAGCAGACAAACTGGAGTGCAGCCAGGCGGGGAGCTGGCGCTCCAGCCCCGCCGCCAGCGCCGCCGCCCTTCAGGAACAGACCTTCCATTCAGAGAGCAGCGAGCTCCTGTACGCCCCTCCCTACAGCCTGCCCTTCTCCTACCACTATGGACACTTCCCTGTGGATTCCCACGTCTTCAGTGGCAAGAAGCAAATGCTGCCTGCAAAATTCGGGCAGGCCCAAGGGGCGCCCTGCGAGGTGGCACGGTTCTTCCTGGGCGCGCTGCAGACCAACGGCGAGTGCCAGTGGCACTGCGCCAACTCCCTGGTCCCCAGCGGCCAGTCACCCTCCAAAAACCTTCCTGAGCAGCCAGTGAACATCATCAGGCACAACCTTGCACAGAGCTATGAAGGTGGGTGCCGCTCTGAGCCAGGGGAGAAAGCTCGGCTGCGCGGTGGATTCGCGTTCGCGGTTTGGAAAACGGTTTTGGTGCCTTGGAGTGGCTCCCTAGAACAGAGGCTAGACAAGATTAAGAGAATAAGAGCAGCAGGTATTTATTAAAGGCTCCACAGACACACCTGGGGCACTCAGAAGCCTCCCAGAGGTCTCACCCAAGCTGGACAATGGTCACGAGTGTTTCACACAATTACAAATTTGGCCCATTTACATATCAGGGGTTAATCCTCCAATTACAGCTGCAGGTAATGAAGTCATTAATCATTTTGCTCCCTCCCAATTCACTTTTTATCCTTTTCAGGGCCTGAGGCTGTAGGGTGTCCTTGGATTTCAGGCCTAGAGGGATTGTTCTGTCTGACCAAAATGTGAAGACAGTCACAAACACTTCCTAAGGAGTTTAGAGTTATGCACTAATGCAGTACAGGATTGGAAAAATGGAAAAGCTGAAATCTAGACCATCCATTTAGGAAGCACAGAAAATCCAAGGCAGTGAAGTATAACAATCATTATATTTAGGGTATTCCCATGTTCCTTCTTCCCATTTCCATCAGCACTGGATTGGGAATATTATCAAAGCTTCAGTTGCCAAAATGCACTCACCAGAATCACTTTTAGGGCAGCACAGTGATACCTCCTCCTTCAGTACTGGCACAGTTTACCCTCATGTTTTGCACTCTTAGAGTTATTTAAATAGAATTTCTCAGGTAAATCAGATTGAAACTTCACCTCCACAGTAATTTTTGATCGTTTTAGCATAGAAATTAAAATCAACACCATCTATTCCCATAAAAATGAAAGCTTGTCCTTTCTCAGTACGAAGCCACCTTGAATGTCTTTACCTTAGAGTGATAATTCTGCTTTACTTGATAATAATTGTGAATTTGAAAACGTCTCCCATCACCTGCATTATTTCACTGTGCAGATGGTCAGGGATAGAAATCCTTGGAGGAAAGGCATTGACTTCTCTGAGGTGGAAACCTATGAGAAATAACCTTGAAAAATTATAATACAACCAAACGTAAAGATGCTCAAAATACTCTCTAATCACAGAATCAGGGAATAATGAGGGTTGGAAGGGACTTCTGGGGATCTTCTTGTCCAACTTATTTATTTCTCCTGTGTTCAACCAGAACAGGGTTTATTGCAGTGCTTTGGGCAGAGATTTATCTCTCATTTTAAACACTCCTCATCTCACAGCTGTCCCAGCTCCAAAATGAAACTGAATTCAGCTGTGATGGGCAAGGAACAATGTTAATCAGCTGAAGCAACAAAAATATTTGGACAAACCTGTGGCAATTCAGGCTTTTTTTGGGAAGGTGTCAGGTATCTTTAACTCAATTAATAGCATTAATTTCTCCCCTGACCCAGCTTCCCCTTCAAGTCAAACACAACTCTGAATTTAATTGCTTTCATGAATGAGCCTTGCAATGAGCTGAGATTTCAGGTTGCTGCTGATTTTAGCAAGAGCAGCCTTGATTGGCCTGGATTTCCCCCCTCTTCCCTGCTTTACTTTCAGTAACTGAGAATTATACAAAAAGCTGTCACAAAAATATGCAAAAAGAAAAACCCCAAAAAACCCAAAAAACCAACCACCTCTGAGTTTATTCAGTCTTGTTAAATATAGGAGTTTTTTGTGATTTAAGGTGCATCTGAAATTGTCAGAGAACACCAGCAAGTGCAGAATTCAGATCAGCTGCTGCAGAGCTCCCAGGAAATCCTTTAAACTCCTTGAAGCAGCACTCCAGTTTATCAGTTTCCAATCCAGACCAAATCCTTGGATCCCATCCACATCTCTCTGCATTCATCATTTTCATTAATTAAAAATCACTGACAAGGACTGAGGTAAACCTCCTTTCTTGGAATGGAGGAAGCAGTAGTGGAAATTTTAAATAAAAAATAAATTAAAAGCATTATTTAAAATAATTTTTTTTTAAAAAATAAAATAAATTAAAAAAAAAAATTAGGTAGTCTCCAGGGTACCATTTTAGGAGGGCTCTTGGGTACCAGAATCAAGAATTTATTCACTTATGGGTACAGATATCCAAGATTCAAAGGGAATATTAAAATATAAATATATTAAAATACAAAGATATTCAATGCTGAGCTTGCTGCATCAGACAGAAGATGGAATCAGTCATCAAATGTGCTTCCCACAGAGGAACAAATAATTTTTGCCTGGGGTTTTGTCCTTCACAGGATGGTTTGACCTCACCCATGGTGGACCTCACCTCACTGCCAGCAGCATTTTTATTTCACTTTTCTCTGGTTATGCTGAAAATGAGCAAGAGGGAAGCTCCTCTCACAGCCTAGAGCAGGTTAAATCCTTTTCCTTAGTTTGTGCTCCTCTAATTTGCTGCTTCCTTTGGTCACTTCTGTGGACTGTGGGGGGAAAAGGTGGAATTTTAGACCAAAAATAGGAAATGGTTTTTTCCTTTCTAAAAATGCTGTGGGAAAAAAAAAGAAAAAAAAAAAAGAAACAAGAAGAAAAACAAACCAAAATAAACATAAAAATCCCACCACCACCGCTACCAACAAAACCCCCACCCCCCCAAAAAAAACAAACAAAAACCCCCAAAACCACACAAAAATGAAACAAAAAAACCACAAAAACCAATCAACAAACCAACCAACCAAAACAAAAAAAAAAGGACAAAAAAAATCCCTAAACAAGCAAACAAAAAAACACAAAATCCCCCAATACCCCACAAACCCCCCACCAAAAAAAACTACATATTTTGAGGACAAGGATAAATATTTTGGGGATGCTGCCTATCCCCATTAAATCTGCAAGAAAAGGGTAAAAAAAACCCCAAATCCCAATAAAAAACCTGCAAGAAACTGCTGCTATTTTTCAATCTCATCCCACATCAGCATTTCCTCATCAGGAGGAAAATGGAGCTGCAATTCCAGCGGTTTTTATTTCTGGTTCTGCTTCCACTGAAGGTTTTGCTGCTTGACTTGGGAGATGTGGCTTCTCTTTTGAGCATTTTGATGGATATTCATTTGGGATATTTATTGGGGATTGGATGAAAGTTGGCTTGCTGCAATTAATTCTCTGCAAAAGCACTTTGAATTGTATTAAAAAATAGACTTTTTTTTTTTTTTTTAAAGGAAATACATACATATTTCCTTTGAGTTGAGGAAAAAAATATGGCCAAACTCAGGCCTGGATAAAAGGGGAAAGAACAGAGCTTCCCCTATATAGACAGGATTTCCACCCAGATTTTCAGCCTTGTTTCCTCCTCAAGCAGAGCTGTTGCATTTTTGCTGAATTCTGAACTTTTGGAAGCGACTTTTTTTTTTTCCTTCCCTTTTATTTTTTGGATCTGATCTCCCTTAGGTTGTCAAGTGTTGCTTTTTTCCAGTGGCTCACTGGAGAACTGACAGGCAGGGAGCTTCAAAGCGGGGAGGATCTGCTTAGCATCATCAGCTTCGATCCAGAAGGCAAAGCCAAATCTGACATCTGGCAGCCGGCTTGGATGCGAGGGCTATTCCACATCACATCCACATTTGGCAGCAGCTGCCAAAAACGCCGTGGGCCAGAGACATTTTTCTCCATGGAAAAATAGCTCCTCTTGGAGAGATCAGAGATTGGAGGATGATGGTGCCAAGCCATCAAAGCTCTGAAGAAGCACGTAGCAGATACGACTGCCTGCAAATCAGATGTTTCTGCTTCAGGATCTGGTTTTGAAGCTTCTTCCACTTTTTCCCAGCTGGCCCAGTCATCAAAAAAAAAAAAAAAAATTTCAGTGAAGGCAACTGTGTTTTTAGTCAGAAGTTTCCTTTTTACCGTGTGGACACCACAGGATCTGCTGGTCTTTCAGGGGTGCTGTTGGCCCTTCTGAGCTACCTGTGTGAAGTTCTGTGCCACCAGTCATGCCAAAACTCAGGGAAATTAGGAAAAAGACGGAGAAAATCTGTGAAAAAACTTCCCAGATTTATCCAGTGAATACTGGAAGAAAGAAATGACATTTTGCAATGGGAATTCCCCATGAGACAAAGAGACGTTTTGTCTCACCTTTGTTTCTGGAGAGACAATAATGGAGAACAACCAGCCCATGCCTTGGGTGATTTGAAATTAGGGCTCAGACAAGGACAAACACAGACTGAGATAATTGAAAAAATATCTTTTCATGGGCAGGGGTTGTATTAAGACCTGCTCTATCTCTGCCTTAAAGGGAGGATAGGGATAAAGGGATAAAAGGGATGGAGAGGGACTTTTATAGAGGCAGGAAGTGACAAGGGAAAATGGTTTTAAAGTGCCACAGGGGTCAGATCAGAGATTGGGAAGAAATATTTTGCTCAGAGGGTGGTGAGGCCCTGGCACAGCTGTGGCTGCCCCTGGATCCCTGGCAGTGCCCAAGGCCAGGTTGGACACTGGGGCTGGAGCAGCCTGGGACAGTGGGAGGTGTCCCTGCCATGGCAGGGGTGGCACTGGGTGGGATTTGAGGCCCCTTCCCACCCAAACCTTTCTGTGATTCTGTGATTTACAACCTGGTGGTTCACCCTCAGCCCAGCAGGACTGGAGATTACAAAATTCAAGGGGACAAGGCAGAGGCCAGCTGGTGGCTGTGATGCCTCAGCTTCTCCCAAGTTCTCTTGGGCTCTAGAAATGGAGAAGGACAATGTTTTGTTCAGAGATTAAAGAAGAGCCATAAAGTGAAAATATTCCAAACTGCAGGAGGACAAATCCATCCCTCTTGTGGACACCTTAAACCCAGAACAGCTGAACATTAAACCGTATTATTTACATGTCAGTAGCTCTCAGCATCTCTATTGACTTCACAATAAAAACACCAAATGTGGGGTTGAAACCAGAGCACTGAACTACACCAGTGAAATTCCCAATCCCTTCTCAAGCACGTGGCTGAGCCCTGGTTGGATTTGTGATCTGCAAGGGCCATTTTTCACCAGCTGCTGAGAACTCGGCTTCCTTCAGCTTCTCCTTCTTGTGACAAAATGTATACATAGAAAAGGGAAAGAATAACTTGAAAGGTTCTTGTTTCTAGGAGGGTGAAGAAGAAATTGGAACCAGATTCCTGTTTAAATTCTGGTGTTAATTACGTAGTGCAACTCCCTCTGAAATTAATGGAGCTCTGCACATAAAAGAAAAAAAAAGGTACAATTGAGCTATTTCTGCTTCCTCTGTTATCCATGAAGGCTTTGCCAGTCTATTACAGCACAGGGAATATTTAATTATTAATGGGCACGGTTACATCAGCAACCAATAGAGAGGAACTCCACAACTTTTAAGACATTTAATAAAATCGTTAGAAAAACAGAAAATCCTTTTTTAAAAAGGCACTTAAGTGTCCAGGGCTTCCAGTGAACCTCACACAAAACAAGAGTTTGGGTCTAACTTGAGAAATTTTCTCAGTGTGTCATTTTTCCTTTAACATAAAACTTTCAAATGTGCCTTGGAGGTGTTGTTAAACTCACAAACTGTTCATAGAAGAGTGCAAAAAAAAATTATTACTCATATGGTACAGGAGAAAACCAGGGGCCTTTTCTCTCACCACTTGTAGATAGGGGTGTACAGAAAGGAAAAGCTTCATAAGGTAAGCAGAAAATGGTAAAAATAACTCAAATTGCTTCAAGAGTTCAGTTGCCATGCAGGAACGGAGGAGAAAAGAGACTGCCCAATAAATTTTAGAGGAAAAGCCTGAATAGACATCCTAGGTTCACACTATTGAAAAGTGAAATATCTGGCTTCTAATTCTCTAAAAATGCCCAATTTTTTCTCCCCCATTCAAGGTTGTAACCTGCATTTTTATCATAATCCACCTTCATTACATGGCAACATCTTAAAAGCAGAGACCCAGCACTGCTGAAGAGGTGTTTGTGTTGCTTTTCAAGAGATGTTTTTAATATCTGATGTCACCTTTTCAAAGAGAAAAAGCAAAGCCTCCACCATGACCCACTCTGGGTATCACAAAGAGATTTCATTAATGGCACGTCACCTTCTTATGTAGATATTAAATATACCCCAAATAAATAGCACAAATTAAGAGAATCAAACAGAATTCTGCAGAATGAAAAGACCTTTGAGATCACTGAGTCCAACCTCTGAGCTGGATGTTCTCCTTGCAAGGACAAGTGCCCAATGCACTCCCACAATGACAGGTAGAATAAATCCAGTTTATTTCTGGCTATTATTCCACGATTAAAACAATTCCACTATGTTAATCATGGAATCATTGATAGGCACCAGTGTCATCCAGCTTTTAGCTAAATCTCTGTGAAGAGCTTACTTAAAGGGAAAATTTTTGGTTTCAGGCTGCAGCTCCTAACATTTCTTTGGTTCAATTCCCCTGATTGAACGATGATAAATTCAGATAAGTTCACAAGTTAGTGCCAGCGAGTTATAATTACTGCAGAGGCTCGTTGTCAGTAATTAACACCTTTTCCTTCCCCTGGCAGTGCCACTGTCCAACAGGAGGTACAACCAGGACGCTCTGGCCGAGCCCTTCCCGAGCTGCACGGCGCCGGTGCCGGGCCGCTACAAGGAGGAGCTCTACGACTCTGCCATCATGAAACCCAACAAAGCCGAGGCCAGGATCCAGCCCCCCGCCCACCTCATCAAAGAGGAAAGCAAGCTGCCTTTCCCCAGAGACCTGCCGGAAAAAATGGCCATCAGCGAGGGCTCCTTCTCCAGCTCCTTGCTGCCCAAAGCCGAGTGCTGCCAGGCCAAAGCCGTGGGACAGCTGAGCCACCTGCTGCCCGTGCCCTCGGTCTACGAGCAGAGCAGGAGGATTTGTGTCAAAGACCCCAAATTTGGGCACATCAGCCACCACCCAGGCAGCATGGAGGAGCTGGACGAGAGGATGAGCGCGAAGCTCGACCACGAGGCCGACGGCGAGCGGCTGATGGACGTGAGACCCTCGGGCCAAGTCCCCTTCGTGCTCCTCAACTACCACCACGTGCTGGCCAAGCACGGAGCCTTCCCAACGTCCCCCTGCACGGCCACGGGACACGTGGGGGAAAATTATTCCTACAGCTCCGAGGAAGTCAACGCGTTTCTTTACAAAAACCAAAGCCCCTCCTCGGCTTCTTCTCCAGAAACCCACAAGGAATCTGCACTACCCCATTACATTGGGACTTCTGTAATTATCGCCAACGGCAGGTGACGGTAGCACGGGAGGGTTTTGTGTTTAATTAAGAAGCCAAACGGTAATGATTTGGTAAAAAGAGGAAAAAAAAAACAAAAAAACCCAAAAAAAGCATGAGGAAACGCAGTGACATTTACTGAGCAAAGCTGGAGGGCAGTGAGGGACGAACTGGTGAGTTCCACGAGTCCCAGTGGCCAGGAAAATCCCCTCCATCCCCTGCCGTGCTTCGGTGTCCCCGACACAGCTCTGGTGCCAGGGAGAAGCCAAGTTCCAGATCTTATTTTTGTTATTTTATAGTGTGCAGCAGAAGGAAATGAGAGGTGTTATATGCAGAGGTTTATATGAAGAACATTTTTTTTTTTTTCCCCTTGACCCCTCCTTAAAATAAACTCAAGATTTTTGGTTTTTTTAATCATTATCAGAAAATATGCATTCTAGTTTAGGGTTTTTTTGACAAATCGTGTGAAACCTCGCATCAACTCTCCACCCAACCCCCTGACAAATGGACTTGGTTGAGAGAGTGGTGATTTTGAACAACCACAACACAGCTGTCCTACTCAAACAGAAAAAAAATCTTATTTATTAATTACCAGAAAGTTTTAAAACTAAATAAATCAACCCTAAATTTGATTTATTTAGCATAGATTTCCGTGTTCGGAGATTGTTGCCACCACCATTTATCTTGACAAGGGACAATATGACAAATTAATAGTTACAAAGACAGGTATTACAGGGTTACAGGTCTTGTCATGGCAAATTGGGACAAATTATGGAGCAGGAACTAATTCCCCACAAATAAGAAAAGGAAACTCCTAAATCCTGTGTTTCCCTGAGTATTCTGGGGGAAGCCTGTGCAGATTTTCAACCCAGCCAGTCACAAATACATCTTAATAACAGCACCAGAAATGTTTTCTTTATAGTCAAGAGAATAATGAACATTTCTGCCTTATTCTGAACTTACCAGTAGAATTGTGAGCTTTGAAAATTCCAGCTCTTAACGCGCTGAACTTCCTCCAGCATAAATCCTGTTGTCAGCACAAAGGTAGGGCTGGAATTCCCTGGTTGGAGCACTTCACAAATCCCAACCAGCACATTTGAAACACTCACATTTGGCCCAGCCAGCCAGGAATAGATTTTCACCCCTTTATTTTCAATTCTTCGCAGAGGATGGATCTGTGTGAGTTCAGCTGACAACACCCAGCCCACGGTGGTTTTCAGCCCAAAAACTGTGAGTGGATAAAACAACAAAAGGCTCCCTAAACAATAAATGTGGCTCTAGATATCACTCAGCTCCATTTTTTACCCCAATCCAAGCTTAATTCAGAATTTTTCAAACTTTCTCTCATCAGACTCTAAAGAGAACTTCACTGAAAAACCTTGAGCACCCTGGGATAGTGCAGAGGTCCCTGGATGAGCTTTAAGGTTCCTTCCAACCCAAACCATTCCATAATTCTTTGAAGAAAATTCTTATCTGGTTTGTGTAATATGGGAAAAACACTTGCTCATGGATTGCACCGTGTCAGAAAAATCATAATGCAATACTCAGTCCTAAAATTTCCATGTTCTCCATCTTTTTTATGCAGCAATAATTCATCCCTGAATGGTCTGGGTTAGGAAGGACCTTAAAGCTCATCCAGCAGTTCCAAGGCCCTGAAATGGGCAGGGAATTTTCCATTAGAATACAGTAATAAAGTTATTTCTTTCTGTGTGTGAATATTTACTGCTGTGAGTACACAAAAATACTTCAAAAGCAAAGGCTAGAAAACAATTTTCAGTATATTTTTTCATTGCTTCCTGTTAAAGTTTAACAGAGAAACCTTTATTATCAAATTAATATTCACTTGAAAAACGAACTTGAACCGAACGTTCTCAGCTGTTGTTTGAAATTGCATGAAAAATAAATTTGGTGCTAAACAGAACCAAAAAAAGCCAAATCAGTGATTACAAAAAAACCAAAACAGAACCCAAGCAGCACAGTCACTCCCTGTGCAACCTCAGCTTGTTCAGTGCTGGAGAAGCTGGCAAGGCTCCAGAAAAGCTGTAAATGTGGATTTTCATCATGCTGACCCCATCAATCAAAGCCAGGAGACACCAGTGGCTTTCCCAGTGCTTCAGAGCCCTGCTCCTCATAAACGACCCCAACCCCTGAAAAGATAATTACGCTGAGACTCCTGGGTTAATTTTGTTCAATTAAATTAAACCCACGCCCCACAAAGGAGCCACTGGCATGGTTGGCATCATTAAAAAGAAACCTGATGCCCAAGCTCTGCTGCTGCACTTTCCCCCTCATTAGTGGCACTGCTGCATTTGGGTGTTCCTGGAGGTGCTGCTTGCTAGAAAAACACCAAAATGAGGCTTTGCTTGAGAAAAATGCCCTCAATATTTTGCAGCTCGATATTTTTCCACCTTGTTATTCCCACTTCCAGGCTTTATTGCAGCAGCCCGAGCTGAGGAGGTGTTCCATCATCCTCCCCCAGGTGTTTTAGGGGAGGTGATGCCCAGGCACAGGAAATTTCCCTGCGAGGCAATAATGAACCAATTAAGAACCCACAGCTGATAATGCAGAGGAAAGTGCAGAAAAGATGGCAAAAGCAAATGTGGGAAGGATTTTTTTTTTTTTTTTTCCTGACACTCTCCAAGATTTAAACAGCAATTCCATGTTCCCATCTGGGAGTAAATTATACTGGGAGAAAAATAGGATTTTTTTGGTCAGTTAAATTACAGATGTTCTCAGCAAAATCATAGTGCAGAACAGGGCACTGCCATCACAGTGGCTGTACTTTAATGATGAAAAATGTTTTCAATAATGAAAACAAAATGATGGCGCTGAGGGGGAATGTGAATTGAAATATATTATGAAAAATAACCTCATTTCTCTTTAGTATTTGAGCCACTCCTTTGTCATGAGACTTCACAAGATTTTAACTCTCAGAGGAGTTCAGACTTGGCAAGAAAATCATAGAAAATGGGAGAAAGAGAGTGAAAGAGGGAATATTTTACCAAAATCATAGAAAATTTGGGTTGGGAGGGACTTTGAAGATCTCGTTCCAACCCCCTGCCAGTCAGGGAATCTTCCACCAGCCCCAGGTAAAGCTGGAAAAGTGAATCCCATAGTGAGGTCTCCAAGTTTTGGAAGCAGTGCAATGGGAATAAAACAAGGTGAAAAAAGCACAGATCTGTCCCCAGCTCTCTGTGCCCTGCGATTTGGAAAAATTAATTTAAGAAAAATCCAGCACAACAGGTGCAAAACTGGGGAATTCACCACTGAAAGTGCCAATGAATGGGAAATCTGACAGAATTTCTCCAGAAATCTCAAGACAGGACATAAATTCTCATTTTTCCAGCATTTCAGCCACACTTCAAAAACACCACAGAGGAAATGTTATTCCAGTTTTTTCCTGAAGGTTAGATTTTGCTTTTTTTTTTTTTTTTTTTTTAATATGATGCAGATAAAAGCTATTTGGCAAGTGTAGGTGAAGAGGCACGCAACCCAACCAACCTATTCAAGCTCAGAATTATATATGTATTCCCTAAAAATGTAAAGCATTTTTGCTTATTTATTATGTAAAACAAAACTGTTAAAATGTTAATAAAATCCTGTAGCCAAAGGAAAACTGAGTTGAATGTCTCTCTTTTAATTTTTTTTAAATACAAAACAAAGTATTTCACAAAGGACAGTGGTGCATATTTGAAAATTTATTTCAAGCATGACGTGTTCTATATTCACAATTAACGTATTATAAAACACAGATTTTTAAAAAATTATTGTATTTTTGCCACGTTGCGTTTTAAACGAAGACACTTGGAAAATGCAAACACAGAATCACCAATACTCAACACTTGACAATTCTTCCCTGCAGTTCTTTTTTCTCTGTCATTTTTTGACCTCTGCCCTTTCCTGGGCCCAGGTTTAATTTCTTTGGTGTCAGATCAAGGCAGTGCATCCCCACCACCACTTGGACATGCAAATGCTTTTATCAAACCAGTGACCCTCAGGAACCAGCACAAATCTTTCCCATGACAGACAGCTTGATTGTAGAGATCTCCAAAGAGTTGCAAAAAGTAATTTTTTTTTTCAGGCTGCTGATGCAGCTGAATCAGAGGAAGCAAAGAAAGAATTTTTGCACAGTGAAGCAGCAGCATAAAGAATTAAATGCTTTAATATTATTTCCAGGTAATAGCCCTTGATTTGTTGGATGTATTAAAAAAAAAAAAAAAAAAAAAGCTCTGAAGTCTTATAAAAGCTTTACTAGAAGCAGGATGTGCTGCCTGGACTCTGAAATGTGAAGTGCATTATTACTTTTTCAAACCTTTGGAAGCAGCTTTGTTGCTGACTGGGCACGACCCACCCCGCACTCGCACGCGTGCCAACACACCCAGAAGTTTTCCTATCAATAAACAACCCCCACAAATGTTTTCACCATGAGAAATGTTCCACCAGAGCCCAGCAGGAAAAAAAAAAAAAAAAATTAAAAAAAATGAAGTCCCAGAAATACGGACATGGCAATAAATGGGTTTTTTGAAAGCACTTCATCAAGAAAATAGTTTAAGATATGACCTCAGCCTCACAATGGAAGAGGTGTTTTACTAATCCAGACAGCTGAACGAAATGAGACATTTTCAGTGCATTATTCCTGGGCCTGGAGCTGGCTGGATCTCTCCAGCCCCACATCCAGGGCCACCCCACACCACATTTGTCTGTCACACACGGAGAACAAGAAAAACGAGGATTTTCCTGCAAAAATGTTGTGGCTTTCTGGGCATGCCACGTTTGGCAGAGTCAGACTCTACCTGACAGAGAGTCAGGGACTTCTCCAGGGACTCACCCGCAAGGATTTCATCCATTTCTGTCCCTTGGGAATTCTCCTTGGCTTTGGTTCTTCCCAAGGGAAAGCAGCAAATCCTTCATCCAAATCCAGGAGACACCACAAGAGGCCACTGAAAAGGCAAAGTGGCTTGGGCACATCCAGGTTTGGGCAGCTCTCCCTTGTGGCAAGGAAATCCCACTCCAAGTTTCTTCCCAGTGCAAAAATGTTGGGAATAACCTGACAGCTCCTAGAAGCAGCTCATCACTAAGGCAGCTACAAAAGGACCAACAGCAGCCAGGAAATGGTGCAGCATTTTGCTGTTAAAAATATATATCTGCTGCTGCTCAGCCACTAAAGCTTTACAAACTCCTTCTGCCCTTCCAAAATTCCCATGTTTTATCCTTTTCCCTGTATTTTTTTGTCCCTGGTGAAGGGAGAAGGAAGTTTTAAGGAAGCCACTCAAGCCCCAGCCTGAGGCACAACCTGGTTGTTCAATCCCTCCAGGCACTTCCCAGTCTGTGTGGCACAAAACCCCAGAGGTGCTCCCTGCAGGCAAATCCTAAAGCTGAGAGAGTTTTAGCTACAATTTCTGGGTCAAGGTGAACTTTTGTACAACCCTGTGGCTGGAAAAGCAGCACCAGAGCTCTGCTTTCCTGCAGCAGCACAGTTTGCTCGTGAAGGAAAAGGCAGAAAATAAATGAGGATGCAGCAGCAAGATGTGAGTGTGCATGTGCACACCCATTTTTTATAGATCTATATATAAATATATGGTTTCTTCTTTTTACTGAAGCTTTATTAAGCCAGACTCGAGTCTCAGTTGATTACAACATGCATTAATATTGAATTCTGATATCAAAGGCAGCTGCCAAACCTTCTCAGCCCGAAGCACTTTTGAAAGCATCTGGTGGGGGAAAGCTAAACTTGGTGTATCATTTTAATTATGGCAATTAACAGCTGTGTGTGTGCAGTTCTAGGAGATGCTGGTGTGCAGCCTCACATGATTTGGATCATGGGAAAAAAAAAACAAAACAAAACAGCAGGGTTTGGACAATCAAGACAAATCTTGCGAGATGGAGCATAAAATCCTAAATTGAACAGGGACAATTTAATTTCTACTCTTGCTGCCAAACCACCTAAACCCTAATATGTGAGGATTGGTCAAAATTACTATGACAGACAAGTTTCCTTGTTTTAAAACTTCTTGGCTTTGAAGCTGAAACTATCTAAAATGTTTGGATTGTTTATGAGGCGAACTTTAACCTAAAAACCCCATTTCTGGCTAGAAGACAGTCATTTCCTTTCTGGAAACCAATCTGGCTGATCCACCATGGAAAAAAAAAAAAGAAATTAAGGTGGCCACATCACACCTGGGACAAGCCTGGTTGGCACGGAATTTTTTGGGGAGCTGTGGTGGCCAAGTCTCCTTGGGAGAAAACCTCACCGAGCTCCCACGTGGCTGCTCCAGGAGAATTCCCAGGCTGTTCCCCCCACCTGGAAATGTGCAGGCAGCCCCAAAAATGAGCAGCTTTCAGGTCAGCAGGTGTTAAAGCTCTTGCTTTTCCTGCTTAGCAGCAAACCCAGGCACTGGCTTGGGAAAGGGGTGACAAAAGGGCTGTGGAAGGGAATTTGGACCCGGGGGAACGGTGTGATTTCTCTTTCTCACTGCAGTAGTTGTTTGCAGCAGGGACTTTGATTTATTCCCTTTATTTGTTCACTTAACTTCATTGAGATAATGATATAATTACCATTAATTATAAATTAATTACATTAAATTATAAATTAATTATAGGTTCTACCCCCTGAGGTGAGACGCTAAAATATCCTGGGTGCGACACTGCTCCAGTGGGTTTTTCTTCCTGAAACCTCTTGGAAAACCATGATTTGAAGGACAGATGAGATGATTTACTCAGATCCAGCTGACTGAGGAGAGCAGAGTGCAAATCACTTGGATAACCAAGCACAGCTCCCAAGTGCTGATGGAATACTCTCCCAAAAACTCAAGGCAGCCTTTAAGAGCTGCAGGCCTGAGATCAAACCACAGGTTGGTAAATTATTGCAGAGGTCTACACAGAGAAGAACCAAATCAGCAAGGATCTTCACTCAGACCTGGAATTAAGCACAGTGGTGATCCCAGCAATTCAGGAATATGTGATGTTCCAGCTGGTTTCAGTGCAGACAACACAGAAAAACAGAATTTAGTAAAAAAAAAAAAAAAAGTAAAAAAATAAATATTGTCCTGCACTGTGCTAAATCACACAGAAACAAAATTAAAAAAAAGGAAATACTGAGCCACTTCAGTCTCTCCAGTACAGGGTGAAAATGAAGACAAAGTTCTGTTCACCACAAATACTCCTTTTTGCAATCAGATTCCTTGCAAAAGAAGAGATCCTCACAAAGAATGGCAACAGAGGTGTGTTTTAACACTGATGAAAAGAATAAAGGCCTTCAGCTGTGAGATCACCACCTCTTTTCAGCTGCTGACGTTACCCAGGGCAAACACAAAGCGGAAAACCAGAAGGAAAAATCCAACTTTCAGCTACCCTTCCCACCTTGAACAGGTCGAGGTGCCAGTGCCAGTGCCAGTGCCAAAGAGTCCCTGTCAGTGCTTGGGGACGATGAGGTTCCTCAGCATGTCGAAGGAGTTGCCATCAGGGTGCACAGACTCCACGCCCCGGCCCTCCTCGTGCACCTGCAGGTATCCGTAGTCATCAATGCCAACGATCCAGGCCAGGGGCCCCTCCTCGCCACGGAGCCGCACCTGCTTCCCGCTGGAACACAGAATTCTGTCAGGAATGCCCTAAGGGAAGTGCAGCACGTGCCTGGGGTGTGTTCTATTTCCTCTGTCGGAGCTGGGGCAGTTCTCTCTGCTCACTGGGCAGTTTTCTCTTTATCTCTCCCACAGCCAATCCTCCCTCCAGGAGATCTCTTCTGTTCATGGGCCATTAATTATTAATTATCTTCTGTCCATCCCTGCATGGCTGAGAAAATTCCATCATCCATGGGGAGATGCTCTGCCCAGGGGAGGAACCAAGCATTCCTACCTGGATACAATCTGACCCGGCATCTCCCTCCAGATCTCTTTTGTTAATGGGCCATTAATTATTAATTATCTCCTGTTCATGGCCACTGAGTGTCCCTGCATGGCTGAGAAAATTCCATCATCCATGGGGAGATGCTCTGCCCAGGGGAGGAACCAAGCATTCCTACCTGGATACAATCTGACCCGGCATCTCCCTCCAGATCTCTTTTGTTAATGGGCCATTAATTATTAATTATCTCCTGTTCATGGCCACTGAGTGTCCCTGCATGGCTGAGAAAATTCCATCATCCATGGGGAGATGCTCTGCCCATTCTACCTGGATTCCTAGCATTCCTACCTGGATACAATCTGACCTGGGAACAGCACAGCAGCCTTTGCCCCCTGCATTCCCAGAGGAGCAGCTTTCTTCCCCCTGCATTCCCAGGGGAGCAGCTTTCTTCCCCCTGCATTCCCAGAGGAGCAGCTTTCTCCCCACTGCATTCCCAGGGGAGCAGCTTCCTTCCCACTGCATTCCCAGAGGAGCCCAGGCCCATCTCCCCCAGCCCTGGAGCTCCAAAGGAAAACTCCCCCCTTGTGCAGGATCCTGCTCCAGCAGAAGCACAGCTGGCACTGCAGGAGGGCTGAGCCCCCCTGGGATGGGACTGAGCCACCTCCCTGAACCACAGGGGACAGGGCATGTTCGACTCTGGCAGTGCTGCTTTGTATTACTTCATTTTTATTTTACTTTTCTTTTTTGTCTAAAAAAGAACTGTTATTCCTACTTCCACATCTTTGCCTGAGAGCCCCTTAATTTCAAATTTTTAACAATTCAGAGGGAAGGAGCTTACATTTTCCATTTCAAGAGAGGCTCCTGTCTTCCTCAGCAAACCCCTGTCTTTCAAACCATGACAGCAACTCATGGACACTGAGCAGTTAAAACTGATGCCTTAAGATTTCAGCTTTTCCATTTTTCCAATCCTGTACTGCATTAGTGCATAACTCTAAACTCCTTAGGAAGTGTTTGTGACTGTCTTCACATTTTGGTCAGACAGAACAATCCCTCTAGGCCTGAAATCCAAGGACACCCTACAGCCTCAGGCCCTGAAAAGGATAAAAAGTGAATTGGGAGGGAGCAAAATGATTAATGACTTCATTACCTGCAGCTGTAATTGGAGGATTAACCCCTGATAGGTAAATGGGCCAAATTTGTAATTGTGTGAAACACTCGTGACCATTGTCCAGCTTGGGTGAGGCCTCTGGGAGGCTTCTGAGTGCCCCAGGTGTGTCTGTGGAGCCTTTAATAAATACCTGCTGCTCTTATTCTCTTAATCTTGTCTAGCCTCTGTTCTAGGGAGCCACTCCAAGGCACCAAAATCACCTCAGAGGACTCATCAGAATCATTAAAAGGATCATAGAATGGTTTGGGTTGGAAAGGGCTTTAAAGATCATCCTACTCCAACCCTGACAGCTTCCATTATCCCAGACTGCTCCAAGCCCCAGTGTCCAACCTGGCCTTGGGCCCTCCAGGGATGGGGCACCCAGGATTTCTCTGTCACCACCCTCACAGGAAAGGCTTCACCCTCTAACAGAATATTTCACTTCCCACCTCACTGGTTTCTTTACCCAGAATGACTTTCAGCAGCATTTTCTACCTGCTTTAATCTCCTTTTTTGGAATGAATGGAGTTGGAGTTAATCGAAAGTCTATTTGTTTCATCCTCCTAAAAGTACAGCAGCTTCATCCATCTCAAACCAAATCATTCTGAATTCCCTTTGTTTGGAGATGATACATGTAAAATACTGGAAGCATCCTTTAACACATGCTAGTCTCTGGTTTATTATGTGCTACTTTAATTCTCCCTTAAAAATGGGCATCCTGCTCGGGAGCAGCATTTTAAATTATTCAATTCATATTAAAGGGAATTTTGTGGAAAAAGACAAAATATCCACGAGCTCTTCCACCAATTTTATTAAAAGAAAAGTTTGAGAATTCTTACCTGTGTACCCAATACTTGTAGTACTGGGGAAGGATTCCATTGGGCCCCTTCTCCTGAAAAACCTCGATGAGCCTCTCCAGCACCGTCACCGTCCTTGCGATGAGACAATCTGCACTCAGAGGCTGCAGCTCCGTCCCCTCTTCCCTGTTAAACTTTGCAATGAGGTCGTTGATGCAGATGGTGGGGTTGCTGTTATTCACATTAAACCCAAAGCCTGCAGAAGACAAAGAGATGGACACAGTCAAAGAGACAAACTCTTTGTCACCACCACAGCCAGCACTTAATTCATCTGCTCCCCACAATGATCCCTCAGGATGGCTCTCACAGCTGGTTTCATTCAGTCTCTTGCACCTTGGAATCTTCTTACTCTTGTAATTACAATTTTCAGCTCACATTTTGCTCTTTGTCCTCAAAAAGCCTCCTCAGAATCACAGAGGCAAATCCAGCACAGCCTTTCAACCCCACCCCATCCCGCCAGCGAGGGCTGGGAGAGGATAAACTGCACCTTGGTTCCAAAACCAGCCGTGTGAGACATTCTTCTGCTCCCTGGCAGGTCCTCAGCCCACTCAGAGAACATCTGATCCTACCCTAAGATGGAGTTTTATCTCCCAGTCTAAAATTTAGCTCAGAGACCTTTCTGTTTACTGCAGTGAGCCGAGTGCCCTTTCCAAAAACCCAGACTTTTCACTCAGCTGGAAAGCCTTGTTTGGCTTGCTCAGGAAAGCCCAGAAGGTTTGATTTTAACTTTGTAAGACTCCAGTTTGCCTAATCTATCTCACCACAGCATATCCTTTAGAAGCCTCAAGCCTCTCACTGAGATTTCTCCAGCTGGAATTCCCAAATTCTGAGTTGGCAGAATGCCTCCCTTGTTTAAATATGGCTCTTGGGGCCTTTTCTGCAGCCTGCTGAAACAGGCTTTCAGGGATGTAAAGAAGTATATTGTATTACCTGTTTATTTTTTTCTCCTAATAATTTTGGGGTTTTTTTCTTTCCTCAGACATTTGGGATAAAAACCCCTGTCTGTCAATCAGGTTTGGACATGATGCAAGGAGATGCAGATGCCTTGACTTGTAAATTTGCTGTTAATAATTCCTAATTTGTGTTAACTTTGAGAAGGATCTCTTCAGCTAAAAGGAGTTTTTGATTTTTAACAAGTCAGGGAATGCACACAAACAAGGCACGGTGATCCCAACACACCAGTCCTGTGGAAACGAGCTGAAATGGGTTACTGGAAAGAGATAAAAGGAAAATGAACTGGAAAATGCAACGAGTTGTGCCAGCAAATCCCAACTCAGCCGTCTGCTGAGGGAATGTGAGGGAACAGAGACACCGTGGCCACTGAGGGGGTCACAGGGCCTCGGGGTCCATCAGCAGCCTCAGCATCGCTGCTCAGAAATCCAAAAAGTGGCACACGACAGCCACCCAGGGATGAGGAGCTCGGCTGAAACCCCAACACCTGGGAACGGACACGGCGAAGGGGAAAAGGCAGCCAGGAAATCGGAAAACCACGAGGTGCTCAGGGCTCTGGGGCCACCTCTGCAGTGTCCACGAGAGAAGCGAGCATTCAGCAGTGCCCCTGCAGTGCTGATGTGGCTGATGGATGTTCCAGTGGTGGATCCACGAGGATCTGGACGTGCCTGAGCAGAGGCAGAGGAGCGCCGGCCGGTCACGCTCGCTGGCTGTCCCCTGCATTCCACTGGTGCTTGGCTCCTCCGCCTGCTCCCAGTCTGGCCCTCACATTAATGGTGAATATTCTTCTCAGAACTCCTCCCCCAGAAGTCCCAATGCTGTAAAGTTCTTCAATTTTAAATTTCAGATTGGAAAAAAAAGGTTTTTTTTGGTTTTTTTTGGTTTTTTTTTTCCCCAAGTGTGTTTAGAAGTCTCGGAGTGAAGTGTGTCACCTGCAAGGCTTAAGCAGTGAAAATTCAGGCTGGTTTTTGATCTTATTCTCCTGAGCTCCTCCTTGGAGCAGTGAAGCCACAGAGATGATCTTTGATTTCCACCATTATCCTCATTGATGGGAGATTCTTAGGAATGCCATGGAAAGAGCTAATTCGGTGCCTGGAGGTGGCACTCAGAGCTCTGGCTGGGACAAGGTGGGCACAGCTGGGACTCCATGGGCTGGGAGAGCTTTTCCAGCCTCAGGGATCCTGGGATTCCGTCTAGGAGAGGATCCTTTGGAAAAGGGGTGATGGATCTGACACACCTTTCCTGTTGGGGAAGCTGAATCCCATCAGTGCTACTGACACAAAAACTTAAATGTCATGAAGCCCTCGAGAACTTCCAGGGAAACACAGCACTGGAATGATGGAAAAGATCCTTGGATTCATAGCAAGGAAGTTTCAATTTTAAAAGCTCCCAGGTGAAAACAGACTGATGAAAACGGGCATTCATCTATACCAGACCAACCAGATGGATATCAGATAGAATGGACACAGAAAATCTCTGTTTCAATTGGAATATTTTGATGTTTAGGGTAAGAATCAAAAGGTCCAAACCAAATATGTGAAGTGCTTAAGGGACACTTGATATAATGCATTTTTTGGATGTATTTCTGCTTTCCTTGTGTGAACCAGACTGTAGGAAAACACGGAAGCTGTAAATGGTTGATGGGGCACAGAGAGATTTCTTAAGTTTCTGTGCAATTTCCATTCTGTTCGAGTTGATTATTTACAAAATGAAGGTATAAAATTGAACAGAAAATGTCAAGTCTGTTGCACAGAAGGAGGTGTCCTCTTCAACCCTTTTCTTGCTTGCACCTCTAAAATCACAGAACTTTGACAGGAACAACATCATGACCACTCCATCTTTGCAGGATAATTTACTTGTGCTACATTCAAATAGCAAATATCATATTTTTCTTTATACTTTTAGACTTGCTAAGGAATTTTCTTTCAATTTTTCAGACGCAGCAGAGACAATTACTTTTTGAACCAGAATCTGGCAGGTTTCTTAGCAGATCTGGGAAGCTTAGGGGAAAACTTCCTTATCAAACAGCAGGATGATTATCAGACTAGAGATGATAAAAACATCTCAATAATTAAAAAATGAAAACATTACTCTGTGTACATAGCTCTTCTTCTGATTTAAAAGGCATGTTCTTCGTTTAACTGTTTGTCATGTTCCAAAAAATCCATAAATTGGAAAAAAAGGATGGGGTTTTCAGTATATTCCACTGGTTTTGCAATAAATCAAGGAGGACAACTTCCCTCTCCCGTGCAATGCTCTTCCTTTGAACTCTACTACACCAATCCAGATGCTTGCATTGATGTTTGACTTGTCAAGCATATGGAATTATTAAGAAGAATGAAAACATTTACTTTTTGTGCTTCCTCTGAATTTAATGTTGTGCTTTATTTCTTTATGCCTGCTGTCATTATTTGTTCTTGTCGTTGCCATTTTTACTGATACAGACACTGATAACAAAATCATCCAGAAAAAAAAAAGCAGCACAGAAATGCTTCAAAATAGACATTTACCAATGAGAATATGAAATGTTGTTTCAATGAGTGTTGAGTTTACCAGAACTCCACCAATCTTCATGAGATCACTGTAGTAAATATCATTTGGCCACTTGACTCGAAGCTCAATGTCCTAAAGAAACAAAACCAGACATTTAGAGACATTTACGGCTCATTCATCACTCCAGAGGCTGTAGAGAATCATGGAATGGTTTGGGTTGAAAGGAATTAAAGCCCACCCAGTGCCACCCCTGCCATGGCAGGGACACCTCCCACTGTCCCAGGCTGCTCCAGTCCCAGTGTCCAACCTGGCCTTGGGCACTGCCAGGGATCCAGGGGCAGACACAGCTGCTCTGGGAATTCCATCCCAGCCCTTCCCCACACTCACAGAGAAGGATTTTTCCCCAACATCCCACCTAAACTTGGAATTTTTCACTTGGAAGCCATTCCCTGTGTCCTGTCCCTCCATCCCCTGGAAATTGTCTCTCTCCAGATTTCCTGGGGCTCACCCTGAGCTCAGCCCAAAGCTTCTCCTGTGCAGGTGAACAATCCCAGCTGTGCCAGCCTTTCCTGCCAGCAGAGCTGCTCCATCCCTCTGCTCATCCTGGAGCCTCCCCTGGGCTCTCTGCAGCAGCTCCAGCTCCTCCTGGGCTGGGACAGGGCTGGGGCAGCTCTGCAGGTGGGATCTCACCTGTGGGGCAGAGCAGAGGAGGAGAATTTTCTCTGTCTCTGCCACACCCAAAGTGCTGCTGTCAACTGCTCCTCAT
Organism: Lonchura striata; assembly: GCF_050655825.1. Lineage (NCBI taxonomy): Eukaryota > Metazoa > Chordata > Aves > Passeriformes > Estrildidae > Lonchura > Lonchura striata. Next base: position 116,586,740 of record NC_140703.1, on the reverse strand, counting down.
GATGAGAATCTACTGAAATGCTCCACAAATGCTACAGAAAATGTAACCCTGCCTGAGGAAACTTGAAGGAACTGATGCCTCAGGTTTGGGCTTTTCTATTTTTCACATTCTGTGCTGCTTTAGTCTGTGGGTCTGGGCTTCACATGATGGGATGCTGAGCTCTGTGCACAGAGCAGAGACAAAACAATTCCTGCTCCAGCTGGGCACCAAGGACAAATGATCCAAACCTCAGCCCAGGAGCACAAACAGCGTGGGCTGGAGAGAGAAAAACAAGCAGGGTGGGACTGATGGGCTGGAGCTGGAATGGGACAATGAACTCCAAGGTGCCAATGGAGCAGAACTGATCCCAGGGAGAGCCCCGGGAGCGCTCGTGCATTTTGGGACCATTTTGGGTCATTTGGGTGCAGCCCTGGCTGGGCTCTGGTGCTGCCCAAGGTGGATCCATGGAGGAGATCCTTGAATAAATCCCTGTTTATTCTGTAGCTCTGCCCAGCTCTGCTCCAGCTCAGCCTTCCCAAGCCATCAGTAGCAGCCAAAGCGACAGTGACATCCTGAATTTGGGAAAGGAAACTCAGCAGACAGCAGAAATCCCAGTTCCCAACCACATAAATAGCTCAGAAATATCCCAAAGCTCTCTCCGCTCTCGGCAGCGTCGCGGGGCTGGAAACACAAACTGAGCTGTGTGACAGTGTCCCAGCCCCACAGAGCAGCTTTTGTTGAAACCACAGGGCTGAGCTGAACTTTGCACTGGCTACTTAAACACAAAAAGAAAGCAAATGTGCTTCCTGCAGTTTGAAACGCTGCCCATGACTGCTGCATCCCTGGGGGCAAATTATGGGAGGTGCTCCAGGCCTACAAGAGTCGCATTCCCTCCTATTGTAGGGGATGAAATCCCTTTACAGGATGTGTGAAAGCTGCACCTGGGTCCGTGTCTACTTTCCTGACAGATTTAAAGGCCAGGGAGGAGTCCGTGACACGTCCACTGACAGGAAATACTACCTGATTTTGCTATCAAAGCATTCTGAGGGAAAGTATCACCAGCTCCTATTCGTTATGGGAAAGAACTCGGCTCCTCGCACTGGGGGAGGGATTTCAGGGGGCTCTGGAGACATGGGAGGTATGACCCAGTGAAATGGTGCTGTCAGTGATGAAAGGGCTGCCAAAGGGGGAAACACACACCTGTAAGACACCAGACAGTAGCTCTGTGCCTGAAGTGACAACAAGCAGCAAGAACAGCTGAGGCAGCTGGGTGTTCTCATGGCTTTGCCAGGGAGTGGCTCCACCAGGCACCACACAAAACATCACCAAACAGGCTGGAAATGGAGCATGTTCTTGTCTTGCCTCACTAGAGAGAGGCTCTGCTGTTGTCAGAACAGGAGAGCAAAGCATCCTCTCCATTTAAAGCCCATCTGCATCCTCAGCATTAACATCTGACAAGGGAACTTCCAACTGAGCCCTCAGACTCACAACAAAAGCCTTGGTTGCTGCTGGTTCAGCAGAGTCAGTGATTGTGGCCATCCTAAGGCTGATAAATTGAGACATGGACATTTTGGAACCAGCCCAGAGGAGGCTCCAGGATGAGCAGAGGGATGGAGCAGCTCTGCTGGCAGGAAAGGCTGGCACAGCTGGGATTGTTCACCTGCACAGGAGAAGCTTTGGGCTGAGCTCAGGGTGGCCTGGCAGGGCCTGGAGGAGCCCCAGGAAAGCTGGAGAGAGACAATTTCCAGGGATGGAGGGACAGCACACAGGGAATGGCTTCCAAGTGAAAAATTCCAGGTTTAGGTGGGATGTTGGGGAAAAATCCTTCTCTGTGAGGGTGGGGAAGCCCTGGGATGGAATTCCCAGAGCAGCTGGGGCTGCCCCTGGATCCCTGGCAGTGCCCAAGGCCAGGTTGGACACTGGGGCTGGAGCAGCCTGGGGACAGTGGAAATGTCCCTGCCTGGCAGGGATGGGATGATCTTTCAGATCCCTTCTCACCAAACTCATTCCATGATTCCATGACTCTCTAGCTCATCCCCTTGTGATGGCTGCTGCAGTTGGCATGACAGGGACACAAAGAAAAGCCTTGCAGGACCTGAGTTTAAAAGTGATATTCAAGCACTGAGTTTTTGATAAAGTTTTAAATTTTCTTGCTGTAACATATTTGATTCTAAACCTTTAATTCTGTTTTGCTCCCCTGCCAAGGGCTGATGTCCCCTCAGCTTCAGTAGATCTGTCTTGGTCACAGAAAGCTTTTTGCTGTCCAAATGCTCAGTACAGTACACACATTAATGATCCACATTTTTTACATCAATATTTGGAACTTCTGTCACCTTTTTTCTCTTGAATGGAATAAAATTAAAAAATGCCACAGTACATCAGGGCAGGCACACAGGAGCAAAACCACCTCCATTCATAAATCAGCTCCTTTCCCAGTCATCCCTGTATTTTATAAAACTAACTCTTGTCCCTTCGTTTTTAAGTGGTCCAATTATCCACTCCAGCCAAATATTTTATATTGCAAATTTTAGCCTGAAGCATTTTGTTTTTCCACTCAGGTTATGAAGCACTGAATTTAGAAGGTTTTAATAGAAAGGCTGACAGACCCTAAACTCCAGCAAAGCTACTGGGTGCCACTATAATAAAGTTCATGTGTAAATGTGTATAAGTCATTGATTTTCTGTAATATAGGAAACATATGCTTTAGTTAACTACTTCTGTAAAATACCAAAGTTTTATAGTTAGCAAATATTAGGAAATGGTAACATTAAAAAGGAGATATATGAGGTGATAAAGAAGACTGGTTCTTCATTTTAATACTGATGACAGGACACTTGATTCCCTCTCGAGAGCAATTCTCCTCAGTTCTTGCTTTAGAAATCAGTTTTCAACCTTAAACAAGGGTTGGAAAAATCCTTTAAAAGGGATAAAGTGACCACTGAAACAGCACCAGCAAAAAAAGCAGAAAAGGATTTGTCAGTTTTATTCATTTTTCCCTCCTCCTTATTCTCCTTCAAAATCAAAACAAATCAGCTCCATTGCTGGGCAAACAAAATTGACTTTTTCTTTACTGCTGAGGATTGAGGCTTAAGTTCCACAAGATTAAGAGTGAAATGAGTGTAGTGCATTTGATCAGCTCTGTAAAAGAATATTCGTCCTCTGGATATTGGGTTTCTTCAAACATATCAATAATCAAACATTTAGGAAGGTTAAGTTTAGATTCTTCTTAGTGCTGAAGAACTGAATTATTCATTCAGCCATTCTACACAGAAAAGACACAGCTAAAATCTGAATTTAATGGAAAGGGAACCAGGAGTTTTGAGATGAATTAGAAGGACATACCTCATATCCTGGTATGGATCTGACTGCCTCTACCACTGCCAAGGACACCAGGTGCTGGATAAAGGGAATTCTCTGGCCCAGGTTGGAATGTAGAGGGATGGAGATGTGCAGAGTGCACAGGGCACAGCCCACGGGGCTGAGCCAAACGTTCCCACCACGACCTGGGCAGGGAGAGGAAAAAGGGGAACTTCAACTCAAGAAAAGAACATTTATTTAAAAAAAAAATCACTTTGTGAATGTAGATAACAACTAAAGAGAAAAATTCAAACGTATCCATCCAAGAATGTGCCAAAAGTTCCTCTAATGGAGTTTCCAAACTAATTTTGAAAGAAAAAAGGGTTAAACTGCAAAGCTTTTTCTTCAAAACACCTGGAATTTTTAAATTTTAAAATTAAATTTAAAAATTTAATTTTATTCCCATCCCTGTAAGTGTTCAAGGCCAGGTTGGATGGGGCTGTGAGAATCTGGTTCTGTGGAAGGTGTGACAGGGGGTGGAACAAGATGATCTTTAAGGTCCCTTCCAACTCAGGCCATTCTATAATTCTATTCCGAGGTTCTGAAGTACAAGCTGCTACTTAATTTCCCAGCATATCCTAAATCCCCTGCTTCCAGGATTTCCCTGGTCTCTGCTAGCAGACACATTTTAGAAGCCCTTGCTTTGTCCAAGTGGAGAAGCATTTCTGGAAATGCTCTGTGTGCAGCCAGAAATGCACCCAAACTCTGAACCACCCTGCGCTGAAAGCAGGGAATCATCTCCTCACGGATTCGTGCTCAGAAAAGCTTCTTGGGCCACACACTCTGCTCTTCCAGCAGAATAAATGTGGCTTTTAAAGAAGTGCCAGCATTTTTCTGGGCAGGAAACACGACTTGCTTACATTTATCTGCTCAGGCAGGTCCTTCAGACTCAATCTCAGAGCAAGTGAAGGCCCCAGTGCTGTTCCAGTTAGCCCAGTTTCAGTTTTCATCTGGAGCTCTGACTTGGGTTACACTGAGAGCAGTGATGGCAGCTTTCTTCACTGGTGAAACTTTTTTGGCAGGAACCAGGAGACCACTAAATAATTTCTGCAAAAGCCACCAAACATCCTGAAAAAATGTTTACTTTGGGCTCTTATTAACTTTTGGGTTTTCAGTTTGAATCTGCAGTTCGAGGGAGGAGAAGAGGACAGGCTTATTCTATGGGTTATATTATCAAAAATGCTCATGATGCAGCTTAAAATGTCTTGTTTTGTGTATTTAATACATATTTATGAGTAAAATAAGGAAATTTACTCACCTTTCCCTTGTGTTTGTCGAACAGCCACTGCTATTAAACCCATCTCCTCAGGCAAGTCGAACATTAACCTGCCAATTAGGGAAAAAAACCAAAAACCCCACATGCTTATCAGCTGCAACACTAAGCTACATTCATGAAAATCAAGGCTTAAATATCAGGTAATATTTTATGTTAACGTTGCACCACCATTTTTTCAGTTTGCATTTAGTCCTGATCACAACCCATTAGAATTTTAAAAAAATGATTGGCTGAAAAACGATAATATAAAATATTATTTTATCTGCTAGGCTGAAATAAGTCAGAGCTATAGTTCATTTAAGTTCTGATAACACAGGTTTTGTATTTCTTCACTTCTTCTTCAAGTGCTCATTTTTTTGGTGTCCCCATCTTCAGCAAGTGACAACCAGCAATTCTAAACATTTGTTTCTACTTACAGCGAATTTTTGTTCATACTACAAAATATAAGAGCAGCAGTTTCTGATTATTTAGAAAACCAATATGGTGGCAATAAAGCAGTTTAAAAGATACACTATCCCCTGAGAACTAATTATGATTTAACTACAGTAAATAAATCTACACCTTCTGAGAGCTCTAGAGAACACTGGCTTATTTTAGGCTTGTGTTCTGCTTTTAAAATAGTTTCACTTAAAAGAATACTAACTTTCCTCTGGGGATAAGTAGAAAGTGCACTTTAACACCACCAAATGAGTCAATGCTACACTTAAAATAAAAAAAAAATTTAAAAAAAGGAAAGAAAAGAAGAAAAAACCCTACTGAGAGAACTTTGTTCAAGCCACTTTTAAACAGATCTCAACTGTACCACCATCCTCTTCCATTTCATGTTTTCAGCAAGAGTTATTTCAGAGATAAAACATATTCAAGGTGTTGTCTGTGAGGTAAGCCCAAAAAGTGATGTCTAGCCCACAAATCTGCTTTTCCCACAGGCACAAACATGATATTGTTCATTCCTATAAAAGCAATCTTGTCTTGGGGGTAAGGGCAGCCCAAATCAGAGAAAAATGTACCATTCACAATGATTTCCTGTGAGAAATGGATTTGTAAGGAATTTCTAAAATTCAATAGAAAGTTTATATAGTGTTGTATGTTTGTGTGTAAATACTAAGATAAGGTTTAAAAATTGTTTTAGAGAACTAGAACTGTGAAAGATGTATTGTAGTAAGGCTATGTAGGGGAAAAAGTACAGATAATTGGTGTTAGAAGTAATAGTAGTATTGTGTGGTAAAAGTAAGTTGTGAAACATTTATAAAGTATTGTAATTAAAAAACAGGCTGGATTCTGATGGAATGGTGTTGAGCTTTCCATCTCTTGTATGCCACTATTCGAGACTCAGAATAAAATCTTTTCAAACAGCTCTCAGTTGCCCCATCTCTGTAAAAGCTGAGAAAACCAACAATTTCCCCTGAATTTCAGATGGGTTTGGGAGCTGTTTCAAGCTCTGCAGTTGAGGAGGTGCAGGAGCAGCAAGGAGGAGCTGTGAGAGCCCCACGGGTTTGTGCTGAGATGAGGAACCATCCCTTGCTCCTGCTCCACACGTGGACAATCAGCAACTCCTGGGGCTGTGGCAGCTCCAAAAGGCAAGAAACCCAGAGATTTCAGAGTATCTCTCAAATGCCTAACTCAGTTTAGGCTGGATGTTAGGCAAATGTTTTTTATGGAAAGAGTGATAAAGTTCTGGATGTCCTGCCCGGTGAGGTGGTGGAGTCACCACCCCTGGGTGTGTTTAAAACAAGCCTGGACGTTTTAAACTAAGCCAGGGTTGAGTTGAGGTGTTGGGGCTTGGACTTGATGATCTTGAAGGTCTCTTCCAACCCAGTGATTCTGGAATTCTGTGAATTCTGTGGTTCTACTTTCATGACGATGAGGTTATTGGGAGGCCCAAGCAAAGTGGGGATCAAAAATGTCTTTGCTAATTACAAATCACAGAATCCTGGAATGGCTTGGGTTGGAAAGGACCTCAGAGATCATCCAGTTGCACCCCCTGCCACGGGCAGGGACACAGAAACCACCAGGGGCTGCACCAGGCCCCGCAGTGTTCTCCCACGTTGTTCCTGAGTCATGGAGATGCCATCAAAGGCCAACAGCCAGAAAGTCTCTTTGCCAGTCACCTTCCACGAAGCACAACTTGATAATTGTCTCCTTCTGGACACCGTGGATCCCATGCTGAGACCAGGCACACCCATCCACCACCTTCAGCAGTAAATTTTACCTCTTGACACTAAATCCCAGAATCATCAAGGCTGGAAGAGCCCTCCAGGATCGTCCAGCCCCACCAGCATCACCCAAACCCTGTCCCCAGGGCTGTGAGAACCCTGGGATTGGTTCGGGGTCTCGTGTGGTGGAAAAGTCTCTCCTCCAGCCCGAGCTTCCAAAGAAAAACTGCACAGGCTCTTGTTGTCCAGTCTCAAGGCAGTTCATTGTGAGTTATCTAAAAGATTTTCTTCTGGGGCTGCTGTGGTTTGCTCAGAGCTCAGGCAGAGGCACACACACACCCTGACATCCTCTCTGACCCCGACTGCTTCTTCTCCCCCTGCCCAGGGCTGCTGCTGCCTTTTATATGGTACATTACGTGTTACATGGTTATAGTTTTCCCCCAATACCTACTACCTATATTACAAAGTGCCTTTCTACTCTAAACCAATCTGTGAGTGCCAACATCACCAAGAACATGGAGGCAAGGAAGAAGAAGGAGGAAGAACAGGATCAGCCCACTTTCCTCCATCTTAGAACATCTGACCGCCATGTACAAAGTGAAAACCCCCTGGACAGGTGCTAAAACCCCCCTGTACAATACTAAAAAATTTCCCCTCTGTTTTGTAACTACTTTTACTATCCCATCTAACCCTTTGTGACTGCTTGTTCCACCTTCAAAGTTGGTAATTCATTCCATGGCTCAAACTCAAAATCCCAGCTGTTTCCAGCTGCCTGCCAGGGTCTAGAATGCTTCTGACCAAGGCCTGGAACCTCCAAAAATGTCTGAGGGACATTTTGAGTTCCCACACAGGGCCACATCCAGACTCCTCGGGGACAATTCCAGTGACTCCAAACCTCCCTGGGCAGCTCATCCCAAGCCCTGACCACTCTGCCAGGGAAATTTTCTTTCCCAATCTCCAACCTGAGCCTCCTCTGGTCAGTTGAGGCCATTTCCTCTCCTCCTTTCACTTTCAGCAACTCTCCCTCACTGCCCTTCCTGCAATGAGCTTCCCCTGATCCTCCTTTTCTCCAGGCTGAGCACCCCCAGGGGCTCCTCCCAGGATGTGTTTCCCAGATCCTTCTCTTCCCTGGACATGCTCCAGCCCCTCAGGGGGAAGATCCCCCCAAAGCTCAGGAGGTTTCATCCCTGTCTTCTGGGAGCAGCTTGTTTACAACACCAACCCAATGCTTTTGCAACATAAAAATCCAATTTAAACTTGGATACACGGTTGGGAAGGAATGACAGGCTTTGTTAAAACACATGGATTTCCGTTGCTTCTCCATTCATGTATCTGTTTTTAAATAATGAAAAAAAAAAAAAAAAGATCATGTGCTGCCATGAGGGGAGGAAAATAAACAGAGCAGGAAAAAAGCTAATTAAGAGCAAAACACAGGCTTCTGCACCAAAGAGATACAATCAGGAGAGCAGATGATGCAGCTCTTGGAGATTTGGCAGCAGGTAGGAACTCATTACATGGAGAGACTGGGGCTGGACCTTCAAGGGTCACGAAGAAATTCTTTAAAGGACACAACACGGGGAAGTTGTTAATTCCCAGACTGATACACCAAGAGACACACAGACTTATTTTGTTGGTTTTTTTTTTTACTACTTCCTGAGATTGTGCTGGAATTAACATGAAGCCAACGATAATTAAAAATCTCCACACAGCCTCCTGCCTGCCTTCCCCCAGCTTCAGAGCTCTGTACATGGGGTGTGCTTGTTAGTTTGGTGGGGTTTTTTTGTTTCTTTTCTGGGAGAAACAACTTGGATTTTCCTTACCAGAAAGATTAACTGTACGTGCACTTTTTTACATATTGACTTCCCTTCTTCTCTTTCAACTTAATCAGTTGCAGACTTAACAATTTTGTTTTTCTGCAGAGTGGCTTAATCACAGCGCTCACCACATTTCCCCCCCCCCTTCCAAAATTTTTTCCTTCAAGAAATTATCTTTTTTTCCTTTTTTTTTTTTTTTTGTGCTCTTTAACCACCGTGCTCCAAGTATTAATTCCAAAAACCAGAGTGAGATATAAGATTATGGCAACATGAAAATAAATTTACCCTTCAGGAAGAATATCAGATGACATCTATATGATCATAGAAGATGATACTGGAATTTTATGTAAATTTTTTTTTTTTTTGGGAACATTTTTGTGGTATTTTCCAAAATGTGAGCAAGACACTTTTGGCATTCAAGAATATTAAAGCAGCTGAAATAGTAACAGAGAGGTTCTAGCACAGCTTTTTATACAAATAACCCTCCTCCCCAGCCTGTAGTGCATACTAAGAGTAATAAACAATATTTAATTATTTTACAGAAATTCCAAGTGTAAGGAGAACTCTGGCCCGCCAACACAACGACTTTTCATCCTGCATGAACATAAAATGGGAACTGAAACCCCCAAAACTACGTTGGACTAAGGTTAACAGCTATAAATTTCATTGATGTTGTGGGTTTAAGGTTGAAACTCTCATTAAAGCATCCTGCTGTGTTACAGTATTGCAGAGGCATTACCACAGCCAGCAGTGCATTCCAGATGTTCAAATACCTGGGCACGAGAGTTATGGGCAGATTTGTCCTTTCCCTTCAAGTTCCTTGCCTGAAAATCTCACTCTCAAAGAGGTTGTTTAGAGAGTGTTGTACCAGCAAGACGAAAAAACAAAAAAAAAAAAACTCAAAAAACCCCAACAAAAACAAACAAACAAAAAAACCCCACCAAAAATAACAAAAAAACCCCCACAAACAAACAAAAAAACCCAAAAACAACCCAAACCCTTTCGATTTTAGTCAAATCAATGAATTCCAGAATTATTTGGGTTGGCGGGCCACAGTAAGAGGAGACGACACCGTAAATGAGAGCAGGTTTGGATTAGATACTGGGGAAAAAAATCTTTCCCTGTGAGGGTGGGGAGGGCCTGGAAAGAATTCCCAGAGCAGCTGTGGCTGCTTCTGGATCCTGGCAGTGCCCAAGGCCAGGTTGGAGCAGCCTGGGACAGTGGAAGGTGTCCCTGCCATGGCAGGAGGTGAAATTGGACAATCTTTGATTGTCCCTTCCAACCCAAATCATTCTATGAATCTATCAAATATAAAATAAATGGTATTATGTACCCCAAAGCAGTAGTTTTTGTGAAGGACACCATGCTGGGAATCTGCTAAAAGCCACCAAAATCTGGGAATGTGGGGAAGTTTTGAGGATGAACAAACCATGCATTCAGTAGATGGGATCTTATGGATGACATCTCTGAAGGACAAAGCAGCTCAAAACATCTGGTCTTGAGAAATTCCCCCCCACAAAACAACCCTGTCACAATCCTGAGGAAAATAAGGACACTAACAGAGTCTGCTTGGGCTAGAAAAGGGAATCCAAGAGTGTAAAAAAATGTCCAAAAAAGATGGAAGCAAGGAGGAATACTACAAAGGAGAAATGCAGAAATACGTTCCATAGAATGGAAAGCTCAATTATATTAGAGACTGGGGGGAAAAAATGGCAACAAGAACTTCTAATGGAATGTGATTTAGAAAAAAAAAAAAAAGAGAAGGAAAATGTGGGGTCTCAGCTGACTGAGGCTAAAAGACAGTGGATACACCTAGGACTAGGAATTCTGTTTGCAGGTCTTCACCAACAAAGTCTTCCAGGACTTTACAGAGTTCAGGGAGCAGAAAAGAATTGATCTCATAAATCTCTTGGGAAATCTTGGCTCAATCAAGTCGGTGAGAGCAGATGGGATGGAACTGAGAGTGCTGAGGGCACATCCAGCTCTCCCATCCTCAAGGTCAAGGACATCCCAGGTGAAGAGGGAAAACATCTCCCAGCTGCTCTTTCAAATATCCCTGTATCCAAGCCTTGAGCAGAAAGGGTCTGGATTGTGGGATTGAAAATCCTGGGCTGAACTCCAGCTGTGGGCTGGAGACAACTGCAGATCCTCAGGGGGTTCTCCAAGACTTGTCCTGTTTAATATCTTAATAAGTTTAATAAGAGGGGAAGGAAAGGAGGGGATTCAGGAGGAAAAGGAACACATATCCAGCCAGTCCGTGAGCAACACTGAGCTGTGGGGATAACTCAACTCTGGAATAGGATGTGGAGCAATTCCAGATCTGACTGGAAAAAGCCTTTATCAAGCTGGTCAGAATTCATTGATGACCCTGCTTAAAAGAAGGAGGTTGGACTAGATTCCGAGTGATTCCTGACTCCAGAAAATGTACAGGAACTTGGCAGCTCTGGTGTTTCCAGCAGACATTTCGGTTTGGTTGGAATCAGTCAGAAATTAGCCATTGTAACTATTAAATCAGTGATTTAGCCCCAGTGGTGGTCACTGGAATCCCATCTCCCAGGCAGGATCCTAAAGCCATTTGCACACTCTCTTACAAGCCTGAATATTTACATTTCTCCATCCTCCACTTTCCATGAGGCATTTTACACACCACCAGGTGCTCCCAGAAGATTGACTCCCCCAGGTGAGACAAGAACACCTCAGCTGTTAATCCAACTCAGGCTGATTTAAATGACAGAAATCTCACTTACAACTGTGCCTAAATCCAGCAAGAAAAAAAAAAACATTGACCAGAATACCTCGTGGCATGAATGCACTCTTCTGTTCTCATGCAAAAATTCATTGCTCCTTTCACTTTCTAGTGGGTTCCCCCACAGCAAAGTTAACACAGAAAGGGCCATTTAGTGTCAAATTCTCCTTGAACTCCTTGGATACACCAAAGTCCTGCACCAGTGAGAAAAAGCATTAAGGGGATTACAATATCCCAGCCATGGGGAAAGCAAAAAAAGCACTGCAACCTTGCACAGCTGGTTCCTTGTTACCTCAAGAAATGCTACAAAAAGAAGATTGTCCCAAACTAGACAGGGCATTTCCAGCAAGGAATATTCTCCTGAATGAATGACGTGGGTGAGGAGCTCCCAGATAATTTGGTTGGCTGGGTAAATCCTTAAGCAGGGCAATAATAACAATTCAGTTCCAGGGAAAATGCAGGATGGAGAAAGGCTGGGAGCAGGGCAAAGCCACCTGAGATGTTTTTCAGCTCTCCATAAATGAAAGCTGCTGTTGGCAAAGGGGGAGCAACAGCAAAAGATGCCAGGGGAGAGGAGGGAAGACTAAATCACCTCTTTTTCTACCACCCATGTGCTCATGCTTGATTTAAATTATGGTATTATGAATTGGGAATGGTTCATGCTTTGCAGGTGGAATTGCTTTGAGAATCAGGGCCTGCTGCACAGAACTCTACCATGAAATCCTCTTTTTTTTTTCCTCCTGCATTTTTCAGCTGGTAATTTTCTTGTCTATTTTTATACCTGCTATTTTATAATTAGTCCTTTGTCTATGTTCATAGGCTTTTCCTCTTGAAAAAGAGAAAGAAAAAGAGAATTTTAAAACACAGTACCGTACAGGCAGAGGTGTCAGAAAACATACCCAAATAAGAACGGGCTCCAAAAAATCAGTTTGCCAACAAAATGCCAGTAAAATTTGAAACCTGGGTTCAGACACACTGGTCATGTTCCAAAACTGCAAACTTAAAGAACTTCTTTATTCAGTAAATCAGCTTCTCTGTGAATATCATCAAGACCACAAAGTTACAGTGAAGGAGGGCGTTTCCAGGGGAGATGTGAGGGGAGTTTAGGAGTTTCTTTCAATTTTAATTTAAAAAGCAAAAACTTGTCCTGTTTTGAACAATTTATTTCATTCTTTCCCATCTAGTAAGTAATCTTTTCAATTCATAACCTTTCCTGAAAAAGCTACCTGAAGCCAAAAGTGAGCATGGGACAAATGGGAATGAAACATATTTCATTAGAAATAGAACTCCAGCGCCCAGAGTAAAGAAACAGAAGATTTACCAGAATGCAGCGAAATGTATTTATCATAACATGGTAAGAGTAGAATCTTCAGGCTAAAATAAAATTCATAAACACACTGATCAAAGCCAGACCCAGCCCTTCTTGTGTGAGGTCAAACCCAGCACGGAGAACTGCCCCACCTCTAACAGATGGCAATGGAAAACACAGCCCAACTACAGCTTGAATCTGCAACCCAAGACATGCAGGGAGAACTGGGAACACCCAGCCCAGGGCAGGCGCTGCTGCTGCCACTTCCAGCAGTGATTTCATCTCACTGACACAGCCTGGGAACCTCAAAAGGTTCAACAAAACCAAGTGCGAGGTCCTGACCCTGGGGTGGGGCAACTCCTGGGATCCACCCAGGCTGGGATGAGCAGATGGAGCAGCCCTGGGAGAAGGATTTGGGGGTGAGAGCTGGAGCTGCCCCAGCCCAGAACCCCCCAGTGAGGGGGGGATTGTGTCCCTGAGCCCCCCAGGTGAGATCCCACCTGCAGAGCTGCCCCAGCCCTGCCCCAGCCCAGGAGGAGCTGGAGCTGCTGCAGAGAGCCCAGAGGAGGCTCCAGGATGAGCAGAGGGATGGAGCAGCTCTGCTGGCAGGAAAGGCTGGCACAGCTGGGATTGTTCACCTGCACAGGAGAAGCTTTGGGCTGAGCTCAGGGTGGCCTGGCAGGGCCTGGAGGAGCCCCAGGAAAGCTGGAGAGAGACAATTTCCAGGGCATGGAGGGACAGGGCACAGGGAATGGCTTCCAAGTGAAAAATTCCAAGTTTAGATCAGATATTAAGAAAAATTTCCTCCCTGGGAAGGTGCACAGCTGGGGCTGCCCTGGATCCCTGGCAGTGCCCAAGGCCAGGTTGGACACTGGGGCTGGAGCAGCCTGGGACAGTGGGAGGTGTCCCTGCCATGGCAGGGGTGGCACTGGATGATTTTAGGTCCCTTCCAACCCATTCTGTGATTTCTTGACTCTGTTAAATCCCTTCATGCTGAGAAGCTGACTCAGGACGCTGTTTATGCATCAGATTTTCCAATATAAAAACCGCTTTCCTTTTTTCATGAATCGTATGGAAAAAAAAATATATATCCCTGTACCTTTAATAGAGGAAAACAGGACAAAGGGAAAGAAATTATTTGTGTTGCTAGAAGGTTCAGATATTTTATCTTTGCAAAGAAGTAATAAGATCTATTGGGGTCTATTATTTTTATCTGACCAGAAAGTCACGTGTAGAATTTAATCTGTTTTTAGAACAAGGAAAAATATTCTATCCCAAATTTTCCAACATGTATTTTAGAACCAGCCTGTAAAACTTTAGAGCTACACACTTTTGGTTGTCCTATCAATTTTCTGTGGTTTCTAAATAGTACAAAACTGATCTAATTTTATCTCTAGCCATTATCTACAGTAAAATTTCACTCTACTGTGCACTGAATCCCCCAAGTGCAGTGTAAGACATGGGACAGTCCTTGAAAAATGGGAGGAGAACCTTTAAAAAGTGATGTGAAAGGGTTGAGGGTTATTTTTTTCCAGAGCAGCTGTGGCTGCCTTTGGTCCCTGGCAGTGCCCAAGGCCAGGTTGGACACTGGCACAGTGGGAGGTGTCCCTGCCATGGTGATGCAGAGAGCAGAGCTGGGCAGAGCTACAGAATAAATCAGGGATTTATTCAAGGATCTCCTCCATGGATCCACCTTGGGCAGCACCAGAGCCCAGCCAGGGCTGCACCCAAATGACCCAAAATGGTCCCAAAATGCACGAGCGCTCCCGGGGCTCTCCCTGGGATCAGTTCTGCTCCATTGGCACCTTGGAGTTCATTGTCCCATTCCAGCTCCAGCCCATCAGTCCCACCCTGCTTGTTTTTCTCTCTCCAGCCCACGCTGTTTGTGCTCCTGGGCTGAGGTTTGGATCATTTGTCCTTGGTGCCCAGCTGGAGCAGGAATTGTTTTGTCTCTGCTCTGTGCACAGAGCTCAGCATCCCATCATGTGAAGCCCAGACCCACACACTAAAGCAGCACAGAATGTGGAAAATAGAAAATCTCAAACCTGAGGCATCCATGGCAGGGGTGGCACTGGGTGACAATTAAATGTCCCTCCCAGCCCAACCCATTCCATAATTGTAAGATGCTTTAAGAATGCTCAAATTCGGTCCCTTTCAGAGGAAAACCCCAAAACAAAGCCAATGCAGCAGAGCAAGAAACATTTCAGAAAATCCCAAATCTAATTTAAATCCACCTTGGATTCACTAATTCACAGCGTGGGACATCACAAACATGAGGCTCTCAAAAGTAACTCCTTGTGAGGTGAATTTATAAAATATTCCTTATTATTCCTTACTCCTTAGCTCCCTCTCAGGTAAAAAAAGCCAAGTGAGAACTTTCTGCTCACACAGCGATTTTAATTCGATATTCTGGCCAGTTTCTACTCTGGGTGATTACATTTCCTTATGAAAATTTCTGTGCAATTTATGAAGACATCACTTCATTTCCTGGCTTAAATCACAGAGGGTGTTAAACAGTTGCAGTGAAGTTATTCCCAAGTCCAGCAGGGTGAGTGGAGAACAAAAGACACTGGATTTATCATGGAAATTAAAATGAGCTCAAGCAAGAATTGTGTGAGGTACCCTCTCCAGATCCTCCCCAGGGCCTTGCAAAGTGGGAAAAATTAAAAGTATTTCAACAACAACAAAAAAAATTTCATTCCTCAAGAAGGAACTGCGACAGACCTAAAAATCAGTAATAACAATTATTTTCCTTACTTAAATTAATATTGTTCCTTTATCTTATTATTATTAAAAGTTTAATCGATACTTAAAGTCACAGAAGGAACTGTGAAAAACCTAAAAAATGAGTAATAATACTTTCCTTATTTAATTTTTTTCCCTTTATCTTATTAAAAGTTTCATCAACGCGTAAATTCACAGATGGAACTGTGAAAGACCTTAAAAATTAGTAATAACAATTATTTTCCTTATTTAAATTATTTTTTTCCTTTAGCTTATTAAAAATTTCATCAGTACTTAAAATCACAGAAGGAAATGTGAAAGACCTAAAAAATCAATAGTAACAACTACTTTCCTTATTTAAATTCAATTTTTTTTCCTTTATCTTATTAAAAGTTTCATCAATACTTAAAATCATGGAGGGAAAGACCTTAAAAATTAGTCGTAACAGTTATTTTCCCATTTAAATTAATATTTTTCCTTTATCTTCTTTTTATTATTATTAAAAATTTCATCAATACTTAAAATCACAAAAGGAACTATGAAAGACCTAAAAAAACCAATAACAATTTTTCCCCTTACTTAAATTAATATTTTTTCTTTGTATTATTATTAAGTTTAATCAATACTTAAAATCACAGAAGGAACTTTGAAAGACCTAAAAAATCAGTAATAACAATTTTTCCCTTATTTAAATAAATTTCTTTTTCCTTTCTATTATTATTCTTAAAAGTTTCATCAATACTTAAAATCACAGAAGGAACTGAAAGACCTAAAAAATCAGTAATAACAGTTGTTTTCTTTATTTAAATTAATTTTTTTCCTTCATGTTATTATTATTATTAAAAGTTTCATCACTACTTAAAATGACAGAAGGAACTGTGAAAGACCTAAAAATCAATAATAATAATTTTCCCCTTATTTAAATTAATACTTTTTCCTTTATCTTACTATTATTAAAGGTTTCATCAATACTTAAAATCACTGAAGTAATTGATGCTTAAGAAAACCTTTAAAACCTTTGATTTTTTTCCCATTATTTTGCTTTAATTTCTTTTATTTTCTGCCTGCAACGTCCACTCTGCTCAAAATTGAGGTTCTGGATGCAGCAAATTCTCCGTTTTCTTAATTCTGTGCTAACTGACAAATAATTGCAATTATTCTCCACTTTCTGAAGGCACACACAAAAGGCAGCACGATTTCACTCTGCCATTTCTCGTGGTCCTGTCAATTAGTTTAACCCTCTTCCTGAAAAAATATATTTAAAGGCAATTAACTAAAATTTCAGGCAAATTTCTCCATTACCTGAGTTTTCCTTGGTCAAAAGCACGTGAGCCTCAATTTCTAAATTCTCATCTCTCACCATTTAATTGAAAAATACACAGAAAGGGTCTTAAAAGTTCCAAGTGCTGGTGCATATTCTGATTTTTGGGACGTGTATGGTACAAACATCATCACTAAGGTGGTTATTGGACACATTACTTGGCTTTCAATCAAATCTTCCTAAATTTTCCCCAATTGTGGCTTCATAAATTGGCAGGTGAAGCACAAATTATTTCACTTGCATGGCTTTTTTTCCATTAGGAATGGTGATGCATGAAATCTTTGAAAAAAAAACCCCAATATTATTAATGTTTTGCTGTGCACTCCGTTCCTTCCTTGTCAATAAATCCAGAATTTAATCAAAAAGCTCCCACAGACAAAATATCAGGTTTTTAATCCTTCTCTAGTAAAGAGTAGAGCTGGAACACTGAGAAATTTTAAATATAAATATAAATATTATATATGAATAAACAATAATACATAAATAAACATACTATACAAATAATGTAAATATAAATTATAATGTAAGAGATTAAGGAAAAGTTTAATGCAAAACTTTTTTTGGGGGAAAAAAAGATTTTTTTTGTTTCAAAGTGAGAGCTGGTTTTAAATTAAAATTCTTAAGAAATAGCAGTTGAGTTCTAAAGTTGCAGCTAAAATTTGAAATAGTTTGTTTGCCAAGTAAAGTTTAGAATATTATTTTTAAAAATATTTGAAATAAATATATATCAAATATGTTAATATATTAAATAACACAATAATAACACTAATACTACTACAACTACTACTATTACTAGCTATTATTATTATTAAAATAATGATTATTTTTGATGTTATTAGACCTGATGGGTTGTTTACCATATATATAATTTTTCAGAGGAAAGAGAGATCCAGAACAGCTGCTCTTCTCTAAGAGGAAGAATTAATTTCTCTGTAACAATGCCATTTTTCCTTGAAAACACATACATGAACATTATATCCAACATCCCTACACAGAATTTCCTCGTGACGAAAGAACAGATTTTTTTAATTTTTTTCCCCCTGCAATTTCAAGTGGCAGATCATGTCAAGATATAACAATCCAAAAAAATATTTTGCTTTTCTCCCGGTGAATTGAACACAATAGCTGAGCTCAGCTGGCTCTGCATCCACAGATCTGAGAATTAAAACATAAAAAACTCTCTCATCCAGCAGCAGGGTTTATCCCAAGAGAAACCACCAAATTTCTAAATTCAGATTTAAATCCCACAGCGCTTTTCTAACGCTCCAAAGCAGCTGAATGGAGAACAGCAAAATTTTCTTTCCAAATTTATTCTAAATATTTTGCAAACCCCTCGTTCCTGGGCTGTGGCAACTCCAAGGCAGACTCCCAATAGTTCATTTCTTCATTTCATGGCTGATTAAAAATGAATTTCAAAATAAGGAAGTTGCTTTCTGCTGGCTGCAGCATCATCAAAATAATGTGGATTTTAACCACAGACTCACACAAAATATAGTTGCTACTCAAAACCCCAAAACAGAGGATATCCTTTGTCAGGGTGGGGGAAAAAAAAAAAAAAGCTCAAAATTCCCAGGGAATGTTGTTAATTCGAATTCTTCACAAGCAAGGAAAGCTGGAAGTTCCTACTTCTGAGAAGTTAAAATAGGCCCAGAAGGAATAAAGAAATAAAATATGTAAAAATAATTCCCATCCTGAGAGGTGGTGGATGGCTCATCACAGAAGGTTTGGGTTGGAAGGTGAATTTATCTTGGATTTTGGCATCGTGGCACTTTTCTGTTCAATGGCAGCTGCACGTAGCAGAGGGTGAAATCTGGATATCCCGAAGAGCAGAAAATAGGGAAAGTCTTTGATTCTTGCATTACCTCACCAAACCCAGGAATTGCTTCCAAATACTGACTAAAAGCATGCCAAACTCTGATTCTGTATCACTGTAAACCATTTTTAGGTTTAGGAAAGGCTGAAAAATTTGTGATTGTTCATCCTGGAGAGGAGAAGCTTTGGGGTGAGCTCAGTGTAGCCTTGGAGAACCTGAAGGATCCAACAAGAAACATGGAGAGAGACAATTTCCAAGGGATGGAGGGACAGGAAAAAAGGGAAATCAATACTCATGGAGTAATAATTGAAATCAGAAATTAATTTCTGAACCACCTGGCAGATCTCTGGGTCCTCCTTCACCTATTTTTTTTGTGCATTATTTAGCTGTAAAGAAAAAGGACAATACAGAAGGGAAAGGGAAAGGGAAAGGGAAAGGGAAAGGGAAAGGGAAAGGGAAAGGGAAAGGGAAAGGGAAAGGGAAAGGAAAAGGAAAAGGAAAAGGAAAAGGAAAAGGAAAAGGAAAAGGAAAAGGAAAAGGAAAAGGAAAAGGAAAAGGAAAAGGAAAAGGAAAAGGAAAAGAAAGGGTAAAGAGAAAGGAAAGGGTAAAGAGAATAAAACCTTCTCATTCAGCTTTGCCAAGCCATTTCTAAAAAAACAGGTGTTGTGAGGTGGTACTTTATTTAAAATGAAAATTGAGGTTTTATCAAAGGTTAGGGCATTATGCAGCAAAGAATTCCTTTGGCTGGAGAGGGGGAAAAATGTGGAGGAATGACTTAAATGGGAAGTTACAGACACAGAGATGCAAAACTGATGGGAAACAAATTAATAAAAGCAATAAATATGTGGAATAAAAGAAAAATCAGTTGTTATTCACATTTGTGTGAAGTAAAAAATCCACAGCTCCAGCATCTCCCGTGGATTTGCATCCATGGCAAAATGAGCCCCAGCTGGAAATCCCACTCCAAAATCAAACAGGTTCTGACAGGGACAGCTCAGGTCTGACCCAATTTCACAGCACAGCCCCAGAGTGCTGGAAGGATCCTCTGCCCTACTCCAAAAATCTCACAACCATGGAGAAACAACAGCTCACTTAAGCAAAATTCCTTTTTTTTAGCAATTTTTAAAGGCAAAATTCCTGCATCTGTGTTACTGGGCTGAAGTGTTGTCCCACAGCCACTGAAAATGGGGACATTTTCTTTCTTTTTCTTCCTGTACCAGGATCTTGAGCGAGTTCTTTTACACTGTTCTTGTGTTCTCTTGAGGAAAGAAACACAATTCTTTGCTATCCCACTCTCCCCACCTAAGGAATCGTGTTTCCTACACCATGAATTATTCCCTTTTCCCTGCTTTGTACCGTGCCCAGCAAATCCACACTTTTTGAAGCCTCGCGCTGAAAACTGGGCCAATAACTCCACTTAAACCCTCCCAGTGTCGAGTAGAACTGCAAGGATTACCTTGACATTTTTAGCACATTTTTAAGCACTTTTGTATGAATTTCAGTGCCAGTCCTCACCTCCTTTGTTACAACAGGAATTTTATTTTTAGCTCACATTGAATTGCTCACTCAAACCTCCAGAACCTCTCATGAAAATTGATATTCAACCACTCCCTCTCCGTTTCATGATTTGCATCTGATTATTTGAGGCCACACTTTGATTTATCAAGCTTTGAGTTTTAAAGCCACCTTTTTACAACCTTATGGATTCTCCCAACAAAGAGGAGTTTTTGGTAAGGAAACTTTCAATTCTGTCATCCAAATTTTTCATGGCAATGACTGAAGCTGTGGCAGACCTGAAGCCTCAGCAGTCTGGCCTAGGAAGAGATCTTGGATTTAAGGTTTTAGATTTAAGAATGGCATTTAAACCCTTCAGCTGTGACAGTTAAGCATCTAAAAAGGGAAAGATCACTGAAGAAAAAAAAATGATCATCTTTCCTTTTCTCCACTAAGAGAATTTTAACAAGTAACTCTTCACAGAATTAATAAAGCTGCAGTTGTAAATGTCAACTGTTTGCAGCTGTCTGTCTCCTCCACCTTGCACAATATATTTAACATTGAATATAACTGAGAAGGAAAAACAGGAGGAAATACTTTCCCCTTCACATACGTTTTTTAAAAATGTCTTTTTCTACAAGTACTCCATAAATAATTTCTGCTTTTCAACCAGGAACATCAAACTAACCTAACAGAACACTGTACTCTTATTTATCCAGAATAAACGTGTAAAACAGATTTTCCTATCACCCTTGTTTTATGGGATAACCTCACCATTGCAGCAAATAAAAACTCCTCGTGTTCCCTTTTTATCATTCTATCCAACATCCAGAGTCATCCTGCCCCTGGAGGTGTTTTTCTCATTCCCAATTTGTAAACTCTGGGTCAGGGACCTTCATTTTGTGCCTGTCACTCCTGGTGGCATCATTGGGGTGACTCAAATGATTCAACAAAAGGAATTCAAAGGCCAGGAACAGGTGAAATCCAACAATCCACAGCAGATCCTTTATCCATCCAGCAGGGGAAAACTCTTCTCTCCTGCACACAAAATTCCCAGCAATGCTGGCAGAATCCCAGGATCATCAGGGTGGGAAGAGCCCCTCAGGATCACCCAGTGCCACCCCAGCCCCACCAGCATCACCCAAACCCTGTCCCCAAGAGCACATCCAGAATGGTGCTCTAAAGCTCAGCTGAACTTCATCTCGTCCCTTTGGCTTTGTAGGAACCTGACCTTCGGCTGGGAGGGACCATCCTGGAGACTCCTCACAGCCCTCAAGGTGCTGAGTCTGGCAGCTGATGAATTGTGAGTTGGAGCACCCTGGAGATCCATTTGGTGCATGTGCAGGTGCCTTTGCTTTGATTGCATGGAATCACCAAGGTGGGAAGAGCCCCTCAGGATCACCCAGAGCCACCCCAGCCCCACCAGCATCACCCCAACCCTGTCCCCAAGGCTACATCCAGACTCCTCTGGGACAATTCCAGTGACTCCAAACCTCCCTGGGCAGCTCATCCCAAGGCCTGAGCACTCTGCCAGGGAAATTTTCTGTCCCAGTCTCCAACCTGAGCCTCCCCTGGTGCCATCTGAGTGTCCCACATCCCCACAAAACCTCCCAGTGTGACCCCTCGAGGGTCCCTCTGGGCTTCTGGGGCTGTGCTATGAGCAGGTGACACCAGTCAGTGACCAAGGCTCTGTGGTGTGGGCTCCTGCTCCTGCACTGGGGTGGCACCATGGCCTCTGTGTCCCCAGAGCCTGGCCTCGCTGCCCAGGCCACCCCCAACAGCCACAGGGGCTCACAGCAACCTCTGCCACCCATGGCCAGCATGTTGGCATCCATCTGTCCTGTCCCTGTGTCCCCTGCCACCACCTGTGGGGCTCTGTCCCCAGCCAGCAGTCCCTGGGCTGCTCTTCCTCATGTGGGTCCCTGTCCCCACCTGTGCACAGGTCCTGTCTGTGTGTCCCCAACATCCAGCGTGTTCCTGTCCCCGTCCTGTCCCTGTTCCTGGAGCAGAGCCCGACCCCCCGGCTGTCCCCTCCTGGCAGGAGCTGTGAGAGCCACAAGGTCCCCTGAGCCTCCTTTGCTCCAGCTCAGCCCCTTCAGCTCCCTCAGGAACTCTCCAGCCCCTTCCCAGCTCCCTCAGGAACTCTCCAGCCCCTTCCCAGCTCCCTCAGGAACTCTCCATTCCCTTCCCAGCTCCCTCAGGAACTCTCCATTCCCTTCCCAGCTCCCTCAGGAACTCTCCAGCCCCTTCCCAGCTCCTCAGGAACTCTCCATTCCCTTCCCAGCTCCCTCAGGAACTCTCCATTCCCTTCCCAGCTCCCTCAGGAATTCTCCAGCCCCTTCCCAGCTCCGTTCCCTGCCCTGGACACGCTCCAGCCCCTCCAGGTCTCTCCTGCAGGACCAGAACTGGGCACAGGAGACAAATCTGAACCAGCCATGGGTCCTGAGTGCCCTTTTCTGGCTGACTCCACCTTGAGAATATATTCCTTGCAATAGTTGAGCTTGAAGGTGACGAAAGCCTCATTTGCTCAACAAAATTTCACATCCAAACATGAGTGGCACAATTTCCTGGCTAGTTTGAGGTGAAATTAGGTTTTCCTGTTGTTATTTTGGTTTCCTGAAGCAGTGAGAGCAGTGACATCCTTAGGCTCACACCCACCTGAGCTGCAGGAGGGCAAATCCTGACACCAGAGATGAAACCACAGCTCCTGCAGAGCTGCTGGCTTCTCCCTTTTATTGCTACACCCCTGAGCCTCCTTTCTCCAGGCTCAGCCCCTTCCCAGCTCCCTCAGGGACTCTCCAGCCCCTTCCCAGCTCCCTCAGGAACTCTCCATTCCCTTCCCAGCTCCCTCAGGAACTCTCCATTCCCTTCCCAGCTCCCTCAGGAATTCTCCAGCCCCTTCCCAGCTCCCTCAGGAGTTTTCCAGCCCCTTCCCAGCTCACTCAGCGTCTTCTCCCAGGATTTATTTTCCAGCCCCTTTCCCAGCTCCGTTCCCCTCTCTGCACCCAAAACAGACACAAGAACTGACTTTTAAGACCAAAAAATGAATTTACCATCACCCAGCCCACGGGCTCTTGTCACCAACAAGTTCAGATCACGCCAGGGAGACTCAGCTCCGAGTCCTTCCCACGGCAGCTCCTCCCTGGCAGCAGGAATTGGCACCTCCAGCCCCAAACCAAACACAGCCAGGAGCATGAAACCCCTGCTGTTACACTGGGACAAAAAATAACTCACACACAGACACTAGATGTTAAAAGGGAAAGAAAAGAACCTAAAGAACAAACATTATTTTCTAACTCCACTATATATAAAATAGCAAAAGTGCCAGTGGATTGGAGGGTGAAATTGCCACCTCTCCAACCACGCTGGTCAAACCAAAATCCATCAATTCTCTCCTCCCACAAAGAAAAAATGCAAAATAATCATTATTTACATGAACAGCGTGAGAAGATTCGGTAGAAATATGTAAACATCAAAAAGCATAAAAGAATTTTAGAAGAACTTTAAAGCTCTCAAAAGAGCAGGGTGGCACCGTGCCAATGTGAGAACCCCGTGCTTCAGTGGGGTTTTTCCCTTGGCAGATGCTGAGTGGCACAAGCCAAATGCAAGGAAAGGAGTGGGACTCTCACCCTGGAAATCCACACATTTACAGGCTGCTCATGGAAACCTCACCTGGAGATCCTCACTGCTTTAGCAACACCAAAAGGCAAAAATCTAATTTTTCCATCAACCAAATTTAACTTTCCAATCTACCAAAACCTTCACATTTTTTCATTTTTAATTTTTTTTCAATCAACCAAACCTTCACATTTTTTATTTTTTAATTTTTTAATCAACCAAAACCTTCTAATTTTTTCATTTTTAGATTTTTTTAATCAACCAAAAGCTTCATATTTAATGCAGCAACTGAATGGTTGGATATTGCCAACTTGCATTCTTGTCTACTAGTGTATTTGTATTTTAAAATAAATTATGTATTTGACTGTCCATTTTTAAAAGCTGCTATAGAATCTTATAGTAGTAAAATAAAAAATAAAAATTTCTTCCTTTTAACTACATATTCCAAGAGGTAAAACTTATATTCCAGTATCATATTCCAACTTATATATAATATTATTATTCCAATTTATCATTGTTCCATCTTACATACACTACTCCAATTTATGTTATTAGATTCCAGTATCACATAAGGCAAGGTGGCTTCCAAAATCATGAAATGCATTGTCAAGTTCTCAATTTCAAATGCTATTTTTAAACCCTACTGTCAAAAAAATTTCCTGGAAGTTAACGTAAAATACATCTTGGATTATTTATCACACTCTATCTCTTCCTTGGACGTGGACATTTATTTTTGTTATTGAAGAGCTCCTCTAATTGAATTTCCTTGTATTCATTAGCTTTTAGGATACTTCCAGTAAGAAAACAGGACTGAATTTGAGAAATGAGATCATAAAATATAAGATGTGACAGCAGAAAAATGCTTTATTTCCCTGTTCATTAAGCAAATATATTTTCTTTCCAGGTAGACCAGGCATTGAGAAGAGTATCCAAGTCCAAGTGGTTCTTGTAATATTGAACACACAAAAATTAACTCACTCTGGCTACAAAGAAATATCTGCAGTCAAAATTAAGCCTCTCAAAAAAATCCCACAAGCTTTTTCTAGTGAGAAAAAAATTGATAATCTGGGTTAACACTGCAAACTGCAGGCCTAGAAAGAAGTCACATTATTATAATATTATGGAATTATCAAGTTCCTGCGTGGCTGACCATCACCCCTGGACTTTACTGGAATGGATGTGGTGCCTTGCAGCTCAGTGAAAACATTCTCTGGAGGCATTTTGCCACGAGGCCTCGTGGAACGCAGCTGTTCCAGGGCTGCCCCTTTCCCAGAAAAACTGGGATTGAGTTTCTGCTGCTGCACAAGCTCTGCAGTCCTGGCACAGCATTCCTGAATGCCAGGGCTGGGGCAGGGGATGGCACTGGCAGAGTCAGACATCACTTATACAAGCAGAGAAAATAATGAATATATATGTGTTGTTATGATTTGTTGTTATTCTATATTGCTATTAATGTATTATATATATTATTATACTTATGTATAAGTATATTGTTATTATATATTGTTATTGCTGTTGTTATTGTTTATAATTTATATGTTGATATTATTTTTATATATAGTTATTGTTTTAATTTAAAAAAAAATCAGGAAGCTGGACAGGTTATCAGCATAAATTCGCAATCGATTAGAAAAATGTCTCTCAAAGTAGAGAGGAATAACACAAAAAAATTGGATCCAAGTGCCCCATTTTTAAAAACTTTGGATCTGCCCCTGGATCCCTGGCAGTGCCCAAGGCCAGGTTGGACACTGGGGCTGGAGCAGCCTGGGACAGTGGGAGGTGTCCCTGCCATGGCAGGGGTGGCACTGGGTGAGGTTTGGGGTCCTTCCAGCCCAAACCTTTCAGGGATTCTGGGATTCCATGATTCAAGCCTGCATCCAAGGAATGGTTCAACCTCTGGTTTCAATCTACTGCTCTGAGATCAAATTTATTTGCTTTAAAAAGTCACTTTTTGCTGTTCAGCCCTTTGACTGAATGAGATCTTTCCATACACAGTTTTTCTCAGGTGCATTTGGAGGATCCAAAGCAAAAATTGTAATTTTGGAGGTTTTCTTCACCCCTGTTAGTGTGAGGAAGCTTTTCACTGCTATTTATCTACAGTGTCCCTAAGGGATCTTGGAAAACCTAATGATAACTATTGGCAAAGTACTTCAAAATCTACACAGAGACAATGTCATAAAAGCAGGAAAAATCATGGATTTATGGAATGGTTTGGGTTAGAAGGGACCTTAAAGCTCATCCAGTGCAACCCCTGCCATGGGGACACCTCCCACTGTCCCAGGCTGCTCCAGCCCCAGTGTCCAACCTGGCCTTGGGCACTGCCAGGGATCCAGGGGAACCTGGGAATTGCATCCCAGCCCTTGCCCATCCTGCCAGAGAACAATTCCTGACTCCCAATATCCCATCTAACTCTGCCCTCCACCTGTTCAAAGCCATTCCCTGTTTCTTGTTCCTCCAGCCCTTGGAAATTGTCTCTCTCCAGCTTTCTTGGAGCTCCTTTCTGTCCTGGAATTATTATTATTATTATTATTATTATTATTATTATTATTATTATTACTATTATTATTATTATTATTATTATTATTATTATTATTATTATTTCTATGACACAAATTCCCTGTGAAGGCTGCCCTAGAGCAGAGGCTGGACAGAGCTACAGAACAAAGCACGGATTTATTCAAGGATCTCCTCCATGGATCCACCTTGGGCAGCACCAGAGCCCAGCCAGGGCTGCACCCAAATGACCCAAAATGATCCCAAAATGCACGAGCGCTCCCGGGGCTCTCCCTGGGATCAGTTCTGCTCCATTGGCACCTTGGAGTTCATTGTCCCATTCCAGCTCCAGCCCATCAGTCCCACCCTGCTTGTTTTTCTCTCTCCAGCCCACGCTGTTTGTGCTCCTGGGCTGAGGTTTGGATCATTTGTCCTTGGTGCCCAGCTGGAGCAGGAATTGTTTTGTCTCTGCTCTGTGCACAGAGCTCAGCATCCCCTGATATAAATCCCAGACCCACACACTGAAGCAGCACAGAATGTGAAAAATAGAAAAGCTCAAACCTGAGGCATCAGGATCAGCAAGAAGTATTTCTAAAAATCAGGGAAATCAGGAGGATGAGCTGAGATTGAGCTGCACCACCCACGTTTATCCCACACCCAGGGGCTGGAGGAGAAAATCCTGGGTTGCCCGAGGAACAAATGGAGCAGTGGATGTGCAAATGACTGCAAAATTATTATGGGAAGAGGTTTTATGGCAAACCTCTCATTCTCCCACAGCCACAGGCATCAAGTGCCTATCCACAAACTCATCTCCTGTTCCACGTGGAAAGTGCTGTTGGAATAAAATCAGAATTCACAACATCTATGCTCTGTTCTAGGCCTCTGTCACCACAAATTTCATTCTTCACCCATGGCCAACTAATAATTCACTGCTCATGCAACACTGGCATAAAATGGCAGCATTTGTTCTTCTGAGAATCCAGGGAAGGGACACAGGAAATTTCTGAAGGTTCTTGGTCTCCTGCAGGTGATGCCCACACAACATCCAAACCCCGGATCCAAAAGTGATTCCAGCATAAGCTAAAATACACATTTAACGATACACAGGCCCAAAATAAACGATTGGCTTTGTTGTGCCCTCCCACCCTTCTCCATGGGAGCTGGTAATTAAATACTCAAGAATTTTCGAGCTGAAAAATTCAAGCAGGGCACTTCCTCCTTTTTAACGACAGCGCAACGCTCGTCAAATCAAGTTTCAAAGAATTATTTTGACTTCTTCTGCTCGTAGTGACGCAAACGAGAGCGAGGCCATCTGCAGCCACCCAAGATATTCCAAGTGCATTCCAAGACACACAACCCAGCCTCAAAGTGCTGATGAAAAAAACATGTGCAGCCACTGCAAAAAAAAAAAAAATGCTCAAATCTCCCTCCAGTCTGGGAAATTACAGCGAGAATTTAACAGAGAATTTATCTCCGCGCAGAGCTCTAAGATCCATTTAGGCCTTGAAGTTTTTAATTATTTTTGACTCGTGGGCATGATCCAGTGTAAATATCCCCTGAAGCCTGTTGAGAGCATTGCAATACACAGATTATTCTATTTTTATTCGATGAAATAATTGGTGGCTGCTATTACAGGGCAGTGATGCCACGTTCCTGGCTAAATGCCCGCTGTGCAGAACTTTCTGCCTCTCTGAAATTGCAGTGTGGCTGCATTTATAGGTGGCAACAGGCATGTTCCATCCTGAACTTTTGCCTGGATGCACTTACATTTAAGGAATATTCCCATTCATTTCAAAAAATGTAGAACCTCACTTTATTCCAGAGAATAAATCAAGAAATGTGCACCTGAATTTTTAAAGTTGCTCCAACAAGGAGTAACTTTTTCTGAAAGACTTCAAAGACTTCCCAAGACTTTGAGATCAAAAGTGGTCAAAACCTCAGCACAGGTCCAGTCAGAAAATATTACATGCAAATTTAATATATTTTTTTATCTTATATCATAAGAAGCACCTTACTGATGATTCTTTTTCTTCTCCTTCACTTTTTTTGGTAAGAAGTTGACAGATACAAAATTTACCATCTTCTTCCCAAAAGCTCCCACTAAATCTAGATTTCGGTTTTTAGGCTTGGCATCTGAAATCCTGTATTTTACAAGGAGTTATTGTCCTGTTCTAATCATTCCAATCCTTGTCTTTCAGAATCTGAATTTATCAGCATGTACCATTAGACAAAATGCCAATTTTAAGGCCACAAGGATCTGCAAATTTTGCTGAAGAAGAAATCCTGAGTAACGTGTCTTGGTCTGCTTTAAATCCACCTATTCACACAAATCATAAAAAAAGTGAAAAGAAAAACCCTGTGATTTTCTTAAATCTTGTGATGAAATAAATAGAAAAATGCTGTAGGTTCAATCCTACCCAAAAAAAATCAAATTGTTTTTTATTTCAAATAATTTATTTGTAGAACTCATTCTTGGTCTTAGTGATTAATTAAAGGTTGTGTTTTAAGCAGATGTAATTATACGAAAAAAAAACCTGTAAAAAAGGTGTATAAAATAAACTCTTCTTTATCTACTGATCCCCAGTAGAAGAAACCACTCTAGGCCAAGTTTTTCCCACCAAGGAAAAGATCTTATAAAATGGAATTGTGGCAATCAACTCTTTTCTTCCTACAACTCTTCTGTTCATATTAAAATTTCACTTCATTTTGATGTAACCCATTTTTAAAATAGTTATTTCTGATCCAGTGAGGATTTAGATTGTGCTTATGCAACTATATACACTGGGGATACATGAAAATTTAATTATCCTCATTTAAACTACTTATAAAATAGTTGGATGGTCACTTATTTAGACAAGAGTCCTAAACCCCCAAGGCTTTAAGATAAAAAAATACAACAAAACCTGAAAAACACCTCTACAGTAAACAGCAACCATTTCTACCTTCAAATCAAAGAAACTTCTCAAAGAGACTTCCCAGAAAGATAAAAAAAACAACCAAAACTTTCTTCCCATATTCATAATTCCAAATACATTTCAAATAAAAATGAATTTTTTAGATGGTAGAAATGAGATACTTTTCAATGTACAACTGGCACCTTAAGATGTGGCTGTCACATGCCAGTTTTCAACTTTTAAACACTACGATGGAAAATAAATGAATGAATAAAAAAAATGAAAGTGCCATCCCCAGTAATAAATTAAAATCCTTACAGAGGAAGGACCATCAACTGGAATAATCAATAGAAATTAAATATAAATGTAAATAATAAACATAAAAATTGGGAGTGTTTGGGATTTGGCTCAGGCCTAACTTCGCTTGTTTTATTTATTCTTATTTCAACCCCTGATTGCAACTGAAAAGGGAAAATCAACAATTTCACTGGATCAAATGGTCAATTTTGCCTGAAACTGTAATTTCTGATATTCTGGCATTTGCTGTGCCTTCTTTTCAAAACTTGGGCCTATTTAATGGCCCTCTGAATGTTGGCCATGCAGCACTAAACTGTTTATTTTGGGATTTTCATGCATGTGCCGTTCATCCTCAACCTGCAAAATACTTCTAGCACCTGTAATTATATACAGTAATTCATATGCAATTTATATATAATAATCAGTGACTTTTAAAGGGATTCCTCAGCTTGCACTTGACATCTTGAGCTCTATGCTACAACTCAAGAAGACACAGAATTGTGCCTGGTACATCATTAACAGTGAACATCCAAATGTCCCAGCAAGGAGAGCAAAGGATGCACTGCAAAGCCTCTGCTTTTGGTTTTGTAGCCAAAAAATTCTTCCACAAAATAACTGGAGTCCAGGCCAACCTCTCCCAGCCCACACAACATCGACGAATTTCCATATTCAACACCGCGCCAAGAAAACATCTTTTCTGAACCTGCCGAGCAGAAACCCCCACATCCTTCATAAAAAATCAGATTTTCACCCCAGCTCTCAACAAGCACAGCTCACACCTCGCCTTGCCCTGACTATGGAGAAGCAAGGTTGTATTTTGAGGAAAAAAAAAAAACCAAAAAAACAACCAATATTTGGGCCGGGCGCTGGGGCGCCTTGGAAGGAACATGACCCGCTCGGCGCCGCGGCGCGTTAAGGAGCCTGATTGAACATCGCTGCTAATTAAGAGCTCTCGTTGTTTGGCAGGACCACCAGAGAACCTCCTGCACTTGTTCATGCCAGCAGCACCTCCTGCAGAAATTAACTCTTGATGAGAGCAGCCGGGGGGCCCAGCTGGGTCCCCCCAGTCCTCCCGGCACACAAATGAAGCGTAATGAGAACGCTGGTGGCTACCGAGGGGAGGGAGGTTATTCGTGACCTCTCCTTAAAAAACAGAGTATACTCTTACATTGACTTAATTTTCTGCACTGGGGGTAGATAACGCAGCTGGGGACTTGTGTGAGCAGAGCTGAGAAGCGCGGGGGAGGACTGAGAATCAAAATTATTAGTGAGTAATTTGGTAAGAATTATCTTATTAGGCGGGCTAAACTATAATTCCGTTCTCAAGGCTTTCAAAAATCAATAAATATTATTCAGCTATCAGGCTACCGAAAGAAAATTTCACAACAGCGAAAGTTGAGATTTTGTGAGGAAAAAAAAGAAAAGGCAAAAAAAAAAAAAAAGCAGGTTATTAGAACCGATTTGATATTTTGTTTCTAAATCTTTGGGATGTGTTCAGCAGTGCAGCTTCGTAATATTCAAAAGGAACGTTCCACGTGTACAAACAGCACTGCTTACCCTATAAAACACAAATAAAATACAACTCGCTCCTCCTCAGTTCTGCAGCATCCAGCATGGGTGAGAAATTGCTGCCACCTCTGCTGCCACCCCTGCAGGTGACCTTGGCTGTCCACCTGGGAGGGGCTCCCCGAGGAGCTGGCACGAGGAACATCCAGGAGCAATGGCAGCACCTGCCTTAACTCGGCACACGGAGATCACAGAATAATTAATAATATTTTAAAATATTCATCTCCGTGTTGGCTCTTTGCCCGGGATCCCTGAGGTTGGAAGAGTCTCAAGCCCATGGAGTCGCTGTGCCCACCTTGTCCCCAGCCCAGAGCACTCAGTGCCACCTCCAGGGGACACCTGCAGGGATGGGCACTGCAAAGCTCCCTGGGCAGCCCCTGCCAGGGCCTGAGCACCCTTTCCATGGGGAAATTGCTCCTCATGGGAATTCTTGATTCCCCAAATGCTTCCCCAGCTCCGTTCCCTGCCCTGGACACGCTCCAGCCCCTCCAG
The DNA here is from genome assembly GCF_050655825.1 of Lonchura striata. Classification (NCBI taxonomy): domain Eukaryota; kingdom Metazoa; phylum Chordata; class Aves; order Passeriformes; family Estrildidae; genus Lonchura; species Lonchura striata. The sequence goes on along the minus strand of NC_140703.1, from coordinate 116,555,394 downwards.
GTCTCTCCTGCAGGACCAGAACTGGGCACAGCCCTGGAGGGACAATCCCTGCCCTGCTCCTGATAATCACTTCCCTACTCCTCCATTTCTAATTAAGCAGCAACTAGAAGTAACCACATACAGAAATAATTACCTATGCAAAGTGCTCCAGTGCACCCTTCTGTTCTAGACACTATCAATCAGATATGACAAAAAAATGTGAAAAGGCTGTGATGAATGGAAACAATCATTTCCCTCCGTTAAAAAATGCATTTTTAAAACAATTCAGTCCTTGTATTTCTTCCCCCTCCCACCTTCTGCCTTTGGTTACATCTTGTGTGAAGCCTAAACTTCAAGGTAGCTCTGTTAGAAAATTCTGAGAGAGGGCAAAAGGTATTTGCTTGCTTTCAAAACAAGTGAAAATCAGAACATAAAAGAAATTTTTCATGAAGTGCCCGAGGAAGGACATCTTTACACGTGTTTCACTACATGGTAAATACCACCAGAAACAAATACTTGGGCACATGGACAAGAAATGTAAACTGCAGATGTTTAAACTGAGAAGCTCATAATATGCATCCTCGCTTCATTATTATTTAATTTTTTCATTCCAAGATGATTTTTACTCCAGGAAAGTCACCAAACGTTCAACTTAAACTAAGATTAAGGATGTTTCCCTCATGGGTTAGCACATTTAGAGGGCACTCAAATTAATCACAACATCCACCTTTCAGTACAAGGTTTTCCTCTGGATTAAGAAGCTGCTCTCTCTCCCATATTCCTATCCCAAACTAAACTCCACAGCATGGAATATTTTACCTTGGTTTCTCCATAAACCTCCTCAGCTTATAGAATACAGTAATTACTGAACCCTGAGAAACTGCAGTTTAAGATTGCACACAAATCATCTTTTAACAAGGAACTTCCATTCAAACCCTTTCCACTTTCCACCAGTTTCAGGAAATTGTATTTGTTATGACTCCTCCACCTTTTCTGCATGGGAGAAAAGGGGAAAGGAAAAGCTGCACCCTGAATCCCAAGACTTCAGTTTGGAGCGTAATTATGTGGCACAGTAGGCTTCAAATTTCCTCAAACACACCCTTTTTTCCCCAAATCACCAACTGCTAAGTGCTCAAAGGCTCAGTTAAAGGTATCTTTAAGCCATCTGTTAGTTTGGGGAAGGAGGAGATTCCAGTCTCCCCACAGAACCAGGCATTCCCTCTGCGATGGGAAACAGCTGGGTCCAGGCTGAAAAAAAAAGGATATTCCACAACCTGGAAGTGTTAAAAGAAAGAACAGACTTAAAACAAGATTTCTGCACAAACATAAGAGGCAGGGAGTTGAGAAAGGAAAAATTCAGAGCCTGGCTAGACTGGCAGACATCAAAAATACAGCCCAGAGCTCACAGAGAGGATTGAAAAGAGACTTTTTATTCCAAAAAAGCATTCCAGATGAAACTGTGGTGCTCCGTATCACGGCCTGTGTTGGAGCATCCTGCTGCACTTGGCTCATACACCATTCTTCACAGTCAGAATTCCACTTAAATAGTAATTACAGCCTCAGTTCATCGAGTCATTTCTACCAGAATGGATGGTGACAAAACCAACGCAAAACCAGCGGTTCTTCACAGCCAGTGAGCAAACTCAGTGTGGATCCCTGGGTGTCAAAATCCTCTCTGTAAAATTCAGGGAGATTCTTTTTCTTCAATAAATCATTATGGGAGAAAACCAAAAAAAAACCTAATAAAATAAAACTCTGAGGGAAAACTTCCCAACTGAATCTTGTTGCCCAGTGGCAATGCCGTGGTTAAAGGTTTGGGTTCTGCTGTGACTGGTGAAAGGTTCATTTCTTCTGAGGCAGAAATTTTAATTCCTCCCTACATCAAAGGCAGTGTCTTTCCATCTAACAACCCTCGATGGATTTCTTTCCCATGAACTCATCTGTGCAGCGATTTTATTGCATTTAAGGAGCAACTTTTATGTCTTTATATACTCTGTCATCGGAAAAGGTAAACTTTATATGCACACAAAGCTCATTAGAAATCCCTCACGTCTCCTTTGAAGCTGGTTCCTCTCACACTGACAGTCCCAAAATCCCAAAATGGGTTGGGTTGGAAGGGACATTAAAGCTCATCCAGTTCCATGGGCAGGGACACTTTCCACTATCCCAGGCTGCTTCAAATAAAAGCACTTTTCCCAATGGTAACTCGTCACTATTATAAAAAGTACAATTGTTTTATTCAATTATGTACATACCTACAGAGACTTGAAGTTGCAAAACAAAAAGGGTGAAGACAACGAATCGCGAAGTGAGAACAAGCTGCTCAACAGCCAACACAAAAGAACATTTAGAACCCTAAAACTGCACAGTGCCAGGAGCCATGACCCAGAAACAGGAAAGGAAACAGGATCAAGAAGGAGTTCAGGGGGCTGAGAAGTTCAGGAAGAGATGGTCTAATGGGAGATTCTGCCTTTTTTTGGCTGCTGTAACTGGCTTAAACACACGGACCATGACAGCTCTGAACTACCACAGCATTATAAATTGCTTCTCTAAACTATTCTTCATTTCTCTTCAAGACATTTTGGTTTTCTTAAGGCTCAGCCAAAAAAACAAGGTTGGGAAAGCCCAGTCCCCACCTTGTCCCCAGCCCAGAGCACTCAGTGCCACCTCCAGGGGACACCTGCAGGGATGGGCACTGCAAAGCTCCCTGGGCAGCCCCTGCCAGGGCCTGAGCACCCTTTCCATGGGGAAATTCCTGCTGCTGTCCCAGCTGAGCCTGCCCTGGCCCAGCCTGAGGCCGTTCCCTCTCCTCCTGTCCCTGTTCCTGGAGCAGAGCCACAAAAGATCATGAACTGAAAATATTTTAGATGTGAATTTCTGATTTTCTTTCTATATTAAGCTTTTATTACATTCAGACTGAAAATGAGCAGGTGAATATGGACATTACATTCGCTCCTGACAGCTCCAACACCTACATTTAAATTCAATATTCAAATTATAGATATAAACAGTTGGATTCATAAGGTTCTATCTACATAAGGCAAGCTTCCTGAAAGGAAAACCTCCAAAATTAGAGCACATCTGAACTCCATAAAAGACTTCACTACTCTTTCAGAGAGCAGTGCAGTCAAATTTAGACATTTATAGGCTTTGGGGGACAAATTCTACCTAAAAGAGTTTGAACTCTCACAATCCAAACGTGAATCCAAATTTTTTATTGTTGTAAAATCATTATATGCATATTGTACTCATGAAAGTTAAAGTAGAAAAAGTGAATAGCTGTAAAATGTTTAATTTCCTGATATTTTTAATTGTGATGGTTTAATGAATCTACAAGTAAAAAGTGGATTATAATTAAAATTTCTTTTGCATTTTAATATAAAGTACACAGTATATATTTTAAGTTAATCCACGCACTAAAAAAATTCCATTTTTGTGCTTGACATTTTGAAGTCCCACAAATACACCGTGCTGTTAAATACCAAAAGCCATTACCAACCCATCAGAGGTTTGGTTTCAAATTAAAAGAATCATTTCAGCAAGGTGCAGCTGCAACTCAGTGACACTTTCTCAATATCTGCAATACTTTGTTTTTTATTGGATGTCCTTATCCTGCTCTCGCTATAACATTTCCCCGCTGAAGTCTCCCGCCCTTTTGTGGAGGTCCAAATAAAACATATGATTTCTCCATAATGGTCCAACACCAGCACATCCCAGGACGGCAGGTTTTTTCCATGGGTATTTATTTTGTTTTAGCAACGCTGAAAACTCTACGAGTAAGCGAAGAAAAAATAAATTGAATTACGCCGTCTTCCTGACCGCTCTCACTGCTCAGTTCTGTCGGTGCTTTAAAGAGAGGCAGGGATTTTTTGGGGTTTTTTTTTTTTTTTTTGCCACCCTGCAGGTTCCCAAAGCAGAGTTGTGCCACTTGCGAGCTGCGATTGGTTAACGAAGGTAAATTTAATTAGCTCAACTTCCTTGCAGATCCCATCAAACGCCACCATTTGATGTATTCCGTCAGAGCCCCGCGTCCCCTCCAGCTGGCCGAGCGCCACAAAGAAAAGGCAGCTCCGCTCATGGCTGGGAACTGAAATGAGCTGTTTTAAGTGGAGCTTTTCTCCCATTTTTCTGAGGCTGCACCGCTCTGACCTTCCCCAAATCAATCCTCTGCGGATTAACATGTAAAGCAGCGTCGAATTAATTTCAGCAAGCGAATATGAGATCAGCCCCGAGCTCCTACAAAACAGCCCAGCTCCTAAACACGCTAATGCCACCGGGCGCTCAATGGGGAGCTGTCAATACGGGAGGGAGGGGGTGCTTAGGAGGATTTGGAGCATGGAGCAATCTATCAGGCTGGTTAGAGCTTTGCCCACTTCTGGGCCATGGCTAATGCATTCCTCTGGAAGTTAATCCCATTTCTAAAGGCCCTCCCGTGAGGAGCACAGAGGCCGTGCTGAATGAGAACTCGGGTGCATTAAAATTCTCAGCCACGTCACCAAAAGGCGCGCGGGGAGATGCTGAGGGCTCACAATGAGATGGTTCATTCAAAGTGCAAGGGCTCAGAGAAGAGACTCGGCACATCTTTTTTTGGAGGCACCTGCACACAGTTTCACCTCTCAGAAGCTCTTAAAAATCCCCCCAAATGAAATCAAGTTTGTATTAATGTAAATAGAAATCGGCCGTTTCCATGACGGTGCAGAAGGAGGACAGCGGACTCTCCTTTGAGTAAATATTGACACACAAAACTTACTCAGGACCTGTTGCAGTGATACAACATTCAATTATGTTTGTTTGTACTCCCGAAAAGAAATTAATGATCAAGTTACTACCTGATCATACACCCATGCCAAGTTTTACAAATGCCAGTTCAATCTGTGTGCCATGATCCAGACATTCAATATTCAGTATTTCTAATTGAATCTTGTATCTAAATCAGCATGAATTAAGCATATAAACCTCTGACGAGGCTAAATATCATCTGGGTATCTTCTGCTCTGCAGGTGGCAACATCTGAAGTCTCAAAGGTGAAAACCAGAGTCTTGACTCATCAGTGAAGACAGAGAGTAAAAGAAAATGAGGACCAAGAGAAGACAGAAATTGTCCACTCAACACAAATTCTCTCAGTAATTATGAGAAGGCAGTGGCACCACAATACTGAGAATAGATTGTGTTAAGTTCTATGAAACAAAAGAATCCATTTCAAGAAGAAAACTATACCAAAATGAAAGACAAAACTTGTTTACTGTCATTGAAGTTGAAATTTCATTGGGAGAACCAAAAGCAAACCCTTCACCTTCTGTAGGTTGAGAATTTTTTGCTGTTTTCAGCTTGTAAAATCTGATAGAAACAGGTTAAGAAGTGAGCAGTTGATAATTTTCTGGAGGTTGAGAATTTTTTTGCTGTTTTCAGTTTGTAAAATATGACAGAAGCAGGTTAAAAAGTATGCAGTGGTGTCACCAAAACACAAGGATTCAGCAGGAATTGTGACAAAAAAGCACAAAACACTTCAGAGACCTGTATTAAAAACTTATTTTCTACTTATTTTTTCTATTCCTTGAATTTGGAGAGTGAAATCCATGCCCCTCACTCTTCATTAAAGAATCTACATCACAAAATTTTGTGGATTTGCTAAAAGCAAACTGTGGGACACAGAATATTCCTGGATTATCAGATTCTGGGGTGAATCTTACAGGATAAAGGGTCTCATTTTATTTGTACCCTGCCAAGATCTGACATGAGATAAATTGAGGAAAACTCGGGCAGCAACTGGCAGAACAAGAGGACACAGTCCCAAGCGATGGCAAGGAAGGTACAGGTTGGATATTAGGAAAAAATTTTTTACTGAAAGAATAATAAAATACTGGAATTGCCTTCCTAGGGAGGTGGTGGAGTTACCATCTGTGGATATGTTTAAAAAAAGACTGGACTTGGCACTTGGTGCTATGGTCTAGTTGTGGTGTTAGGGCATGGGTTGGACTTGATGATCTTAGAGATCTCTTCCAACCTCATTATTCTGGGATTCTGTGATTCTGCAAACTACAGTGTCATTCCAAGATCTGGCACGGGATAAATTGAGGAAAACCAGGTGAGCTGAGTGTCATTCCAAGATCTGACACGGGATAACTTGAGGAAAACCAGGTGAGCTGAGTGTCATTCCCACAAACTCCTCACCGCCCGAGCCCGGTGCCGTGCGCGCGACGATTCCGACCCGCCGGGATTTCGCTGGAGCTCCACCACCCTAAACTCGGGAAGGGAACGGAATTCAACTCCTTAGGCCAAAAAACTCTGGCAAAACAGATTTTATGACTGAGATCATCCCTCACCTCGCTGGTTTCTTGGGAACACTGCTCATTAAAATGCCTCCTTGGCATCTCCGCGCAAACAAATTCTGGGCGCGATTCCGGGCGGGTGATTCCCTCTGGAGGCAGGGAGGGATTTGTGGCACCACATTTTGCTGAGCCCTCACACAACTCCCTTGCACTCAGGTCTGCTTTTGTGATATAATCCTGCAATCAGCACACAAGCACCATCCTGGAGATACTTTAGGAGAAGATGGAAAATCCAAACTAATACTTTCCGCTATTTTCTACGTTCCGCCACAAACTGACCTACTTAGAGATGAAAGGAAAAAAGTGTTTTAATGCATTTTTTCCCCCCTTAACAAAAGTGATGGCCATTTAGTCCTTTCAAAAAGGGAGCTAGAGGAAGATGGCAATGTTGACATTAAAATGTCTCCTGCTCTGAAATCCCAGGAAATGAACCAAGCACAGTTTCCACAATGCAATGGACTGGCCCAAGCTGGCCTGAGTTTAATGGGATAAAGTCTCTGCTCACTGAAATAACTGAATCATGAGAAACAGCTAGCAAAAAAAAATAACATTAAGGAAAAAAAAATAATCAGAAAGTGAAAATGAAAAAAAGAGTTGTTTCAGGATTCAGTGTTGCAATTAAAGACTAAGAATTGGCTTTCTGAAAATCCTACAGTGCAAATAGCTCTTAACACCCCCTTCCACCCAGAAAACGAGGGGATGGCTTTCTCAGATTATTCACAGATTCATTATTGATGTATTTTGTAACTTTAAAAGTTCTAAAAGTAAGAATTCTGGTCGTTTTAAACAATTTTATTACAGAACTTTTAAGAATTCTCAGTGAAAGCAATAAAACAAAATCCTGTAGCTCCAGCTTGCCACTCCTTGTGCTGTAGGCATTTTTGTGGCATTGTTTATGCTCATATAGGTTTATTCATATTTATGCAAAATCTTAATGTTTCAGTCTTCCAGAATTTACAGATCCTATCCCTAATATTTTGTCAGAAGAATTCTGAAAAGGTTTTATTGACCAGAAGTACACAGAACAATAAATGTAATTAATTTGTACCCCAGCTTTCCTCAAAATACCCTTAAAAAATGAAGTTGGTAAGAATTTGGCTCTGCAAATTTTTTGGAAAAGATTTATGGAATTTTTTTCCATAAAAGATACCAAGCTGGAAACTACAACTTTTATGAGATGTGATTGGGAAAGAGAACAGTGAGAAAATCTGAAAAAAACTGCAAGAAGAAAATATGGAAAAGTTTTCTTCAGGCAGTGCTAAACCTTCACAACAGGACTCCTAAAATGAAATAAAGATTAGGTGAGAAATAATAACTGAAAATTAGGATCCTTTTAGTCTAGAATTTGAAGTAAAGTAGACTAAAGTCTACTTCTAGTCTAAAGTTTGAAGTAAAGAAAAAGTAATAGAAATTATGTTTTTTAATAAAATACTATTTATTCTGAACTTGATTTTTTAAGGGTAGGGCAAAGAACTAGAAAGGGGAACAGTATTTTGAATAATTCGTATTAATAAGACGGAAATTACGTCATGCACTAGAGATAAGAGGGAGCTCATGGAAAATACCTTTTTCTGTCATAGCCCAAAATCCACACAGAAAATTTTTTCCTGGATTTATAGAATAAGTTGTGCTGCAGAAAAATTCATTATTTTGTACAACTGGACAGAAGAATCAGATTTGGAAGGGAATTTTCCTGCTGCAGGGAACGTGGCAGTGCTAAACTGACAATGTGTTTTTACAGGGCTGGATGGAATCAGGAATGAAAAAGTTGTGCTGCTACTGAGGAAGTAAAAACTACATTGGCTGAGGAGATAAAGCAGGTCTGGGAGGTACTGCCCTCAATAACCCACCCTAGAAAAATCACAGATATACAAAAGTCTCTGATCTTTTATAGGAAAGGATTTTCAGGCAGTGTTATACACAAACAAAAATATATATATATATATATATACACATACACATAGATATAGAAAGCCAATATGATTTCATTTTTTCACTCTTCTATTATTTCAGGGATATTCAAGTCTCTAATATTTTAAAAAGTCTCTAGATGATAATGGTCTCATAATTTTCAAGCCTCATCTTTTGGCATTGCCTGTCATTTTGCACTTACTTTCCCATCCTGGAATATCAATCATTATCAGGTTATGAAGATAAGCCACTTACTGGAAATAAAGTGCCACTGTTACTGTGGAGGAGGGGGTCAGCCCGTGCCAGGAAGGGTCATTGAGCTGCATTTGGTAAAAGCAGGGTCCCAATTACAGCAGGTGTCACTTGGCTTATGCCACGCCTGGCAAAAATGTCCCTGATTTCACAGGATCCCAGAATGGGCTGGGTTGGGAAAGGCTTTAAAGCCCACCCAGTGCCACCCCTGCCATGGCAGGGACACCTCCCACTGTGCCAGGCTGCTCCAGCCCCAGTGTCCAACCTGGCCTTGGGCACTGCCAGGGATCCAGGAGAATCCCCAACCTCCTTGGGCACCCTGTGCCAGGGTCTGCCCATCCTCACAAAGAACAATTCCTAATTCCCAATATCCCATCCAGCCCTGCCCTCTGGCAGTTTGAAACCATTTCTATCACTCTTTGTCCATATAAAAAGTCCCTCTTCCTCCCTTTTAAAACCTCCTTCAGGCCCTGCCAGGCCACCCTGAGCTCAGCCCAAAGCTTCTCCTGTGCAGGTGAACAATCCCAGCTGTGCCAGCCTTTCCTGCCAGCAGAGCTGCTCCATCCCTCTGCTCATCCTGGAGCCTCCTCTGGGCTCTCTGCAGCAGCTCCAGCTCCTCCTGGGCTGGGACAGGGCTGGGGCAGCTCTGCAGGTGGGATCTCACCTGTGGAGCACAGGGACACAATCCCAATCCCAATCCCAATCCCAATCCCAATCCCAATCCCAATCCCCTTCCTGCTGCTCTCTCCTCCCTGGATGCAGCCCAGGGTTTTGATGGATTTTGGGGCTCCCACCACTCACTGGTGGCTCCTGTCCAGTTTTTCACCCATGAGATCCCCAAATCCTTCCCCTCATTTCTGCTCCCAGTGAATTCTCCCCCAGTTCCATGCCCTGAGCCAGGAGCAGCCCCTGGCACTGGGAATTGTGGATCTCCACGAGGTTCTCCTGGGCCACTTCTCAAATCTCTGCTGCCTCTCCCAGCTGCACACGAGATCCTGTTCCCCCAGAAACCCCAACGCTCTCCAAAGGGAAGTAAAAGCAATCCCTGCCAGCGGAATGCACCTTCCCAAGGATCCCCAGGTGGCTGTGGGATTTTGACACTGAACAGAAACACAGGATCTGTGCAGAACATCCCCCATCCCACAGCTGCCACACAGAGGGATCATCCCCTCTCCTGCCCCAAACCTGCCCAGGCAGGTACAACCCCCATCCTACAAATTCCTCATCATCCCACTGGAAGATTTTGCTGTTTTGAAGGATTGGCTGCTGAACCAAACAGGGTTTTGCTCTGCTGAAAGAGCTGGAGTTGTAGGATGGATTTAATTCAGTGAAGTGTCAGCCTCTTGATGAATTGGATAAATGTTGCCAGATAAAGCTGCTTGTTTTATTTTTTGTTTTATTAAACAGCAACATGGCAGAGCTGTAAAAACCTCATACCATTTTGATATGGTTTATGCTGCTGCATGGAAAAAGCCTTTTATGAGTGTTGTTTAAAGCAGATAAGGAACTGAATGTGCTAAACACATGGGCAGAACAATCCCTCCAAACCAGCTTAACTGGGGTGATCAGGAGCAGATTCTCACTGGTGTCTGCTGGTTTCTAATGACATACTTGTCAACATGTAACCTTAGAATGCAGACACCATGGTAACAGTTTTAACACAGTCTCTTTAAAGAGAATAATTGTGTGAAGCACAAATAGAAACATCTTGACTCTTGTAGTCTTTTAATCCACTTAGAGAAATGCTTTTCAATCCATCAAGCAGCGTTTTCTGGATCTTGTTGAACATCTGTCTTGGAATTACTTGGAATAAAAGTCTAAGCAGGTCCACCCACGCTGTGTTTGCTGTGGCCCTTAAAAGGAGAATTTAGATGTAATACTTTGATATTGGATTTGAGCTGAAGAACACCAGACAGAAAGAATTATGACATTCACTTGGTTATATAATAATAAACCACGTTGAAGCTGTTCCTGTGCCCTGAGATACCCAAGCACGAGCATTATTTTAGTTGTGTGAGTGGCTCCAGGGTTTGGGATCCTGTGAGATTCAAACACTGGGGGGCAGGGATAGACTCTGTGCATTCCAACACACCCACAGCATCTTACACTGATGGAATCCTGGAATGGTTTGGGTTGGAAGGAACCTCAAATCCCACCCAGTGCCACCCCTGCCATGGCAGGGACACCTCCCTCTGTGCCAGTGTCCAACCTGGCCTTGGGCACTGCCAGGGATCCAGGGGAATCTGGGAATTCCATCCCAGCCCTGCCCACCCTGCCAGGGAACAATTCCTGATTCCCAATATCCCATCCCTGCCCTCCTTCAGCTTAAGGCCATTCCCCCTCATTCTGATGATGCCTTAATTTTTAGCCGTCCTATTTTTCAGATTAGTGTGTGACTCTGAACCTCATGTGAAGTGTCAGCAAGGTCTCCTCACAGCTCAGCCACACAAAAATCCTTTTCCAGCCCAAAAAGCACAAACAACAGCAAATTGAGGAGGGCAACCTGGGAGGATGGGACTTCACAGCTTGCAGCTGGAATTGGACAATTAACCCCAATATGGAAGTAGATGAAAACCTGTAAAAGTGTGAAAACTCGTGACCCAGAGTCCATCTTGGGTGTAGCCACAGCCACAATGCTCTTCCAGGCCCAAAAAATGCAAACAAGAGAGAATTAAGAGGAATCTGGGAAGATGGGACTTCATAGCCTGGAGCTGTAACTGGAAAATTAACCCCAATATGGAAATAGATGAAAACCTGTAAAAGTGTGAAAAATCATGACACAGGATCCATCTTGGGTGTAGCCATAGACACAATACTTTTCCAGGCCCCAAAGGCACAAACAACAATGAATTAAGTAGAGAAATCTGGGAGGATGGGACTTCACAGCCTGGAGCTGGAATTGGACAATTAACCCCAATATGGAAATAGATGAAAACCTGTAAAAGTGTGAAAACCCGTGACCCAGAGTCCATCTTGGGTGTAGCCACAGCCAGGCTCTTGTACTGCCCAAGGTATATCCTTTAAAGGTTTTTCATAAATCCCTGTTTTATTCCTTTAGCACTGCCCAGCCTCTGTTGCAGGTCCCCTGTCGAGCATCACTGTCCCTCCATGCCCACGGGAAATTCCCTCTGCAGCTCTCCTGGAGCCCCTTTAGGGCCTGGAAAGGCTCTGAGCTCTCCCTGGACCCCTCTCTTCTCCAGGTTTAACCCCCAGCTCCACATGAGATTCTGTTTGTTTCCCTGACCCCACAGAAATTCCATTTCCATGCCGAAACCCTGTGAAAATGCAGCAGAAATTGCCTTTATTCTGCTGTTTGCTCTCTGTTAGTTAAATTATGGCTTAGCTTCTAGCAATAACAATACCAATGGCTACGTTTGCTGCATCTTGAATGTTCATCTGCTCGAGAGATTTTCTGCTTAACACATTAAAAGTGGGTAAAGAAATAATTTATTTTATTTAATTCTAAAAAATCCTGTGTTTCACTTAAGGGAATTAGTGCCTTAAGCAATAAACACAACTATGCAATAAATGGCATATGTGGGATCTATTAACCCAAGTGCTTGACTCTGCCATCTGAATAATCCCCTTTTAGAGTTCCATTTTGAAAAGTTTGTATGTAAATGATTGCTCAGAGAGTTTATTTTAAAAAAATAAAAATGAAAATAGATCTTACAGCACTGGGGTTTTGTGATGTTGTTGGGCTAAGTTTTGATCCCCTCAAATTCCATTTTTCTACCCTGAGAAAAATGATTGGGATTGTGAGATTGTGCCTTGAATTGTCAGATGAAGTAGGAATATGCTGGAAGCATGTTCTAGTTAGTTCAACTATTCTCTTAGTTCAACATGTTCTAATAGTTCAACTATTTCTAGTTTATATAGACAAGGCAGCCCAAAAGTGTTTCTAACTCATCTTTCCTGTGTTTCTGCCATTAGTTTTGCAAAAATGATTCATTTTGTACATTTAATAAATCCAGACAGAGAGAATAATTCCCATTCTAGAATGGCAGCAATGGCTTACAGTGATCAGGACAAGACTGATCTCCTTGATTAAAATAAGAATAAATTCAGCCCTAAACAAGAAATATTTTATGACTTTTCCCATATCTCTTATATCTCTCTGCATAAAATTTAATACAAGACACCTCAATCTAAATTTAAAATCTATTATGTCAAACATTCCTTAGCTAAGAGCATCCTCAATTATACACAGAAAATGAATTGTTTGGGTCTGTCCTCTTCTTAAATGGCTTAATGGATAAGGAAGTATTTTTCAGCACTCCACAAAAAAAAAAAAATCAAATGAGCAGGGATTATAGCAACAAGCATCAATGTTAATTCAGAAATGGATTAACAATTACAGTTTTGAAGCCCATTAGCATTGATCCCCAGCATGAAATAGTTATGATCAATAAGCTAATCTGTAAATCCTATTAATTGAGTAAATCCTGTTTACTAAAGCATTCCATAATCTACAAATAGAAGGAGGTGAAAATCCTGCTTTTAGCAGAAAACAAATTTCAGAGCTGTCCTATCAATGGAAAATTCCCTCATTCCCAATTGTGTTGTCACAGGGAGACCCAAACTTCAAAGTTTCATAATTAAAAAAAAACCAAAAAAATTCTCTGGATGCCACAGAAATGGGTCTAACACGGAGAAGAAACGAAAACACAGAACAGGGCAACAACCTCTTAAGATTTTGAATTTTGGGTTATTTTTTTTTTCCCTAAGAGCTTGTCCATCCAAGCTGTACTGCTAGACAGGAAAGGGAAATAGGAAAAATTGCTGGAAATATATCCTCATACCTATTTAAGTCTATTTATTCTAGGAATTGTATCAAGACAACTCCATTGGTTAAGAAAAATAAATCCTACCCCTGACTGACAGCTTTAAATAGGGCAAAGCTTCAACTCAAACCTTGGTGTTGAATGTGAGACTTGAAACTGTCACTGAGTGCTGCTAATTAACAATAATTGAAGCACAGAAATAACAGGGAGTGAAATATTGGTTTTAATGTTCTTAAGGAGATTTAATGAAGAATAAATTTAACTTTTTTTTTCCCCCCTAGCTGTAGATAAAAGATAATTTTTCCCGTGCTGAGATAAAAGGATGCAAATTTTCATTTCTACCTACAATTTTAAGTTTTCTGATGAAAGTTGATATGGTTTCACTTCAAGAATAATGGAATGATGGTCTTAATAAGGCAGTTAAAAGAATGGCACTAATGTAAGAAAAATTAAAATAACTCAGTGTACCTCACACAGAAATGCAGAAAAATTATTTTGTTCTAGGAGAAAACCCCACTGGATTTTTCTATGCAATCCTTTCTACAAACCCCCAAATAATGGAACTGACAGGTCTTGAGCCACAACAGATCCCACACTCGGAAAATCAAGTGAAAAAAAATCCCTGACATGACATTTGAGATCCTCAAAATCAGGAATATATGGAAAAATGATCCTTTGTCATTCTCATGAGAAGAAACCCATTTGAACAGCAAAGCTTAACAGGAACTGACATAAATAAATACAATATTCAGATCTAGCTCTATTTACAGCTGAGGGTTTTCAAAAATTTGGGATATTCCAGCAGCCACCTGCACCAAGGGAAGGCACAGAGTCAATCCCATCTGGTTTTGGAAGTGGATCATTCTTCCAAGCAACTTTTCAAATACTTCAAACCAAATTTTGGATCATTCTTCCAAGCAACTTTTCAAATACTTAACCAAATTTTGCATTATTCTTCCAAGCAACTTTTCAAATATTTCAAACCAAATTTTGCATTATTCTTCCAAGCAATTTTTCGAATAATTAAAACCAAATTTTGGTTCATTCTTCCAAGCAGCTTTTCAAATAATTAAAACCAAATTTTGCATTATTCTTCCAAGCAATTTTTCAAATACTTCAAACCAAATTTTGGATCATTCTTCCAAGCAACTTTTCAAATAGTTAACCAAATTCTGGCATTAATTTTTAAAGATGTGCAGAAAATCTTTATGGGACGTTCAGATTTCAGTGCAATTCAAGGAGCTGGAAGTTTTAAAACTTCCTCAGAGATTTCTGCTAAAAACTGGACTTGAATCTTACCTTGACTCTTGCTCTGCAACAAAATCTCCCCAAATCTGTGACAGAACAGAAAATCTTTTTACGTCCCACGTTTCCTCCCAGCCAGACCGAGCCTTGTGAGAATTCCCAAGAATTAGTGGGATCAGCAGAGGTCACAACTGCAGGAGTGATGGGGATTTTTACACATTGCAAGAGCTGTTTTCTCACACAAAGTGCAATTTTCGGGAAATTTGCAAGTCAGCTGCAATCAGGGACATTTTGTCAAGGTCTATAATGAATGCTACTGTTTTCCATCCATGAAACCAGGAAATTCTAGACAGTCAGGGAGACTTTCTGCTCTCTACACTCAAAATTGCTGCTTATTCCCTCCCACAGCATTTTCTTTTTTTTTTTCCCAAGAAAAGCAGCATATAAATTTAAAAAAAAAAAAGTTAATTACCTCCTAAAAAAGCAAAAGCTGTCTGAAGCCATAATATAAATCTATCTCTTTCTGATGTACTTGCCATCTCCCAGCATTTAAAAATAATATTTAAGCTCATGTTTTGACGCTGGAGGAAAGGAAAGTTCATGTTATTAGCTGATGTCAGCTGATGTGATGGATTTGTAAATCTATAAAGGCAACTTGGTTTCAATGGGAATTCAATATCTCAGAATCAAATCAGTGTCACTATCAACAGTTTTCATAATCAACATTTTTCCTATCAGACAAATAAGAACAGGAATAGCTTTAAATGTGGCCTAACCTTATTTGGCTCTTCCTTGTTGCCAAAATTCCCATGTAAAAAGTATTTTATATGTATAATTCAAGAGTTTTAGGTGTACAATTCAAGATTTTCGGGAATTTTTTGAGCCACAGGGAGCTGAGCATTATTACTTGCTATTGGAAATATGAATTATCAAGAACACTCTCACTGTAAAGGAAGCCTGCAAACAATCTCATCTAAAAAAACCTAATCTGTCCTTGTCTCATCATTTTAAATTTAGCAGGCTCCTGTTTTGGGAATTTTTCTGGCAAAAACCTTATTTTTGAACATTAAAATAGTTCTGACACCCTAGAAAATTTTAGAACTCTCAAACCTGCACTCAGTAATTTTTTTTCCTTAAAGTATGAAACAGGTTAAATTCCTCTTCAGTGCTCAGATAACCCAGAGGTGAAGAAAAAAAAAGTATATTTAAACATATACTTAAAATACATATCTATATGTTTAAATTTAAAGTATTAAAATACATGTATTCTATATAAAACAATCCTAGATAAATATATAAGATATATAAAATATAACATATATTATATAGTTATATACAATATGTAAACTATATTGTATATTTATACAAAATATG
Organism: Lonchura striata; assembly: GCF_050655825.1. NCBI lineage: Eukaryota > Metazoa > Chordata > Aves > Passeriformes > Estrildidae > Lonchura > Lonchura striata. The sequence continues at coordinate 116,539,520 of NC_140703.1, read as the reverse complement.
TAAATATAAATATAAATATAAATATAAATATAAATATAAATATAAATATATAAATATAAATATAAATATAAATATAAATATAATTTACTTGTCAGGATCTTTAGTGACCTACATGATGCTCACAGTGATGTTCTCACTGTACCTCATCTGTATCAGTAAGTCTAAATTATTTATGAGTAATATAAAAAACCAAAAGCTTAAATATTAAAAAAATCGGATTCTCCTTCAGGATTAATGGAGAAGGAGGTGAATGGATGAATATTTGATCTAAAAGACATTTACAGTGTTTTCTATTTAAGAAAAAAAATTAAATTCTTGAATTAGAATTTGGCTCATCCGCAGAGTGTGATCACTTGTTGATGGTGTTTATCAAAGGAGTTTAATATTTAGAAAATAAAAAATTTTAAAGGAAAAAAAAATTAAAAGCCCAGCAAGGAAACACTTGAGAAATCTTTGTGGAATTCCAAAGGATCTTTCCCTGTGCTGTCCCCTGCTTTAAAACCTGATGATCTTCACAGAAAACTGACATTTAAAATGAGTTTCATTATGAATTCACAGGTGCCAAAAGCTACAACTAAAAGTGAAGCAGCACTTTGCAAAACCACACTGAACTCAGATTAAAAAAAAAAAAAATACTTGGAGTTTTCACAACAGAAATATTTCCTATTGAGGTATAAGCATGATTTACTTGACAATTTAGATTAAATTTAGATTTGCCCAGTACAGACCAGAAGGCTGAAAAACCCAGAAAGTAAAAAAATGTGGCTTTTTCCAATGAAACAATGAAAAAAAAAAAAAAAGGTTTAAAAGCTGAACTGCACATATTTTCCTAGAGAGTACTAACCTGACTGTTTCATTTGAAAAGATATTTTAATTAGGAAGGAGAAACACTGGAAATTACGTAAAGGAGTAAGAAATGAGCCTCTGTATCAGCTGCTTTCCATAATGATATTCTCTATTTTTACATTTGTCTAAGGAAGTAATGAAAAAATGCCTCTCTTGCAATAAATCTATTTCTTTTTGGCATCTTTAGAGAAAACCTGTTTCATTACTGCCCATGTGGTTTCAGGGGCACGTAAAGAATAGGAAATAAGCTGGTTTGTATTTTGGGCTTGGAAGGAAAACGGGATTTGAGAGATTATTCAAGTTTTTTTTAAAGAAGTAATGCTTCATCTGCACAGTCCCTACAGCAACTGAAGCTAACACCTGGTTTTCTGTGAAAAATGAGCTTCTGTAAAAAACAACACACGGCAGAACGTTCTTGAGAATAAACAACGAATTTTTCAACTCTCATCCTCATTTGTTACAAGGACAAAGAGTTAGGGGAGAGAAGATGCAAAAAGTTCCTTTAATTCCCTTTTTTTCAAGCCACAAACCCAAGTGGAAAAGCGAAGGACTCTGAGCATTGGTGGCTCTTGGCTGGAAAAGACGATGCCAGACTTTCCTAATCTGGCAGGAATTCCCAGAGCAGCTGGGGCTGCCCTGGATCCCTGGCAGTGCCCAAGGCCGGGCTGGATTTGGGGCTGGAGCAGCCTGGGACAGTGGGAGGGGTGGGATGAGACCATTTTGAAGCTCCAACCCCAACCATTCCACGATTCCCTGAAAAGTGAGTCAGACTCGTGCCCTGGAGAGTTTGATAGCATCAATCCAAGCATTAATTTAACATTTCAGGTAGCAAATGCCTGTAATAACACAGTTCTATTCACACTTTAACTGTAGCACCATGAGGACACTTTTTCCCTGAAATTCCTCCCTCCCTCATGTGGGAATCTGAGCTATTGATGATTCCAGGATTGTGGAAAGTCTCTGTCTGTCAGCCCCATTGCCAAAGCAGAAGCCATCATTGGTCTGTGCTGGTTTCCAGGTTGTTTATTCTGTTTATCTCTCACATGTTCTGCTGCCCTGCCCAGCTCTGTCCTGCAGGGCAGCGTGTGGGGCTCTGCCCTCAGTGGGATGTGACAAACATTAAATACCAGAAACTCCCTGGGCTGGATTTACAAGAACGTGCCAATATCTGTCACCTACGTTGGACAGTGTGTCCCCAGCCTGAACCAACAGAAAAATGCCAACACCACAGTGAGACATGGAGGGCATGAAGAAGGAGAAAAAGGACAAGGCACACCCAATTTCCTCCAGCTTGTCCCCTTTGGACCCTCATCTAGAATCCTAAAATTTTACTTTTGCACCCGTGCCACACTTAATTATTACTGATATCAAACACTCAGAGCTGGTAATTGATCCTGTAAGGTTGAAAACTCTTTTCCATGGCCAGAGATCACAGCCAGTGTCTCTGGGGCTCTGTCCAGGGGGTTCCTGAGCCCTGCCAGGGTCCCAGAGGGAAGCCCTGGATTCCCACACCCTCACCCTCTGGAAGCAATTCCTATGGCATTGTCCAAAGGATGGAGTTAAAATCCATTTATTCACACGAACTCTGAGCGATGCACAACGCCGTGGTCACCTCGCAGCTTTGGAAGGACACAAAAGGGATGATTGTGGAAAGCTTTGGAGATGCTGCTCTGGGATCCAGCAGAACATTCCCAACAGGATTCCTCCCTCTGGAAAAGTTTCCTGCTCCTCTGGCACTCGCTTATCTCCCCAGAAATCCGCTTGGAAACCGAGTGGAAATCCAGCGGCGGCTCTGCCCAAGCCTCCCCCCCCCCAAGATGCGTTTTCCATCTTCCATTTTAGAAAGCAGGAGGCAAGGAAGAGCTCCCGAATTGCAGTTGGTTTAAAAGGAAAAGCTCTGGAGGCTGGCAGCCCTGCTGAGCCCCTGTCAGAACAATCCCCTGCAAGCAGGGCTGTGTAAACTCAGCAAGCAGACAGGTTTTTGTGTTCTCAACAAATGGAAACTATGTCCTATAAAAGAACTTTAATGGGCAAATGACACTGGATTTTTTTTTTTTTTTTTTTTTTTTCCCTCGCAGCAGCAGCAGGGTTTGAGATTTTCTTCCTTTCGTTTTGCCTTTTTTTCCACTCGGAACATGCATTTTATCATGAACCTGAGCAGCACAAATGGACAAACCCCATCAAAAGCTTCAGCTGCACTCAGTATTTCATATTATCTGGTGATGTATCAGTCCTGCAAAGCTTATTTTTTTTGTTTTTATTTTAAGACTTCACAGGGAAAAAACCTCTTACCTTCGGTGGAAAAACTTTCCCCCTCACAAAAGAGATGTTGTAGAATTTATGAAAACAAAAGTGCCAATAAGATTTTACTTTAATACCCCAGGGAGAAACACGATCATCTGCACCAGTAAGAAAAAAAGATGCCTGCACGAGGTGCTCTACTAATTACAGCTGCTTTGGTGGGCAATATCCCTGGTGAAACAGATGTTAGGGACCTATTAACAAAAGTTTTTCAAACATCTGCTTACAATTTGAAGGCAATTGTAAATACAGCACAGAAGGTCAATTGGGCTCATTAAGGTCTATGTGCAAATCTACTGCTGCAGGTTTCTTTTTTAGCTAATACTGACTTTTTTTAACACAGGAAATAGAGTTTAATAGCAACTTGTGTCAATTTTGATTGTGATTTCATACAACAACAAACAACAATCGCATGCCTTGTGCTTCACCAAATAACCCATTTTCCTTCCTCTTTTTCCTCTCTACCTACAGCACGCTGCCACGGTTCTGTGAGGTAAAGGAAGGGTTAGAAATTGGGCAATTACAGAGAAATGATTGATTTTACTTTTAAACACCAATTATGGATCTTGATAGGAAATCTTCAGTTGTTGAAGCAAAGAAAAATGAGTTTTGATTACAACGCATGGTTATGAGATGAAAATTATTCTTTCAAGTGTCAGAACAAAACACAGATGTTCAGTAGGGCTGAAACACTGGAAATCATGGAATGGTTTGGGCTGGGAGGGACCTCAAAGCCCATCCAGTGCCATGGCAGGGACACCTCCCACTGTCCCAGGCTGCTCCAGCCCCAGTGTCCAACCTGGCCTTGGGCACTGCCAGGGATCCAGAGGAATCTGGGAATTCCATCCCAGCCCCTCCCCAGCCTCCCAGGGAAGGATTTCTTCCCAATATCCCATCCAGCCCTGCCCTCTGGCAGTGAGAAGCCATTTCCTGTGTCCTGGCCCTTCAAAAGGCCAAAATCCAGGGCTCCAAGGGATTTTCCCAAGTTCACAGGACAGTGCCATGAATGTGCCTCGGAATGGGATGTGCCAAAACCACAACACCCAGGACATGAGGTTTGCCTGGTGTGAGGATTAGGCAAAGGATGAGAAAAGTGCTTCGAGGGAAGAAGAAATCACAGGTTCAAACAGAAAAGCAGCCAGAGAATCCCAGAATCCCAAATGGTTTGGGCTGGGAGTGGTTTTAAAGATCATGGCAGGGACACCTCCCACTGTGCCAGGCTGCTCCAGCCCCAGTGTCCAGCCTGGCCTTGGGCACTGCCAGGGATCCAGGGGCAGCCCCAGCTGCTCTGGGAATTCCATCCCAGGGCCTCCCCACCCTGCCAGGGAACAATTCCCAATTGCCAATCTCCCATCCAGCCCTGCCCTCCTTCAGTTTGAATCACTCTCCATCAGCCTTCCTCAAACTGGGACCATCCAGGAACAATTCTCTGAGGAACTGCTCCAGAGAAAATCCCTGGTGCTGAACCCAGCAACAGCGCTGGGGACCTGCCAAGCTTCTCCTGCAGATTTTAATTAGCATTCCAAAAATCAGGAATACCAACCTGAGCTGGAGTTTTCAACACTGCTCCTCCTGGAAGCGATGCAGTGAAGTTGCTGTCTTGAGTTACAGCTTGTATTAATAAACCAGGCTGGATTCTCCATCCCTGGAAGTGTCCAAGGCCAGGCTGGACGGGGCTTGGAGCAACCCGGGATAGTGGGAGGTGTTGGGGTTGGAATGGGATGATCTTTAAGGTCCTTCCAACCCAAACCAGTCTGGGATTTATTTCATGATGCTGATGAGTTCTCTGAGGTCCCTTCCACCCCTGGTTTTGATTCTGCATTAAACTCTCAGATCTGGTTTAATGCAAGTGCCCAACTGTGAGCAACCTGCAGCTCAACAGATTCCTGAACCACTTCCTTTACATTCCCAAGAACCTGTGTCCCACCTGGAACTGTATCACTTATATATGGAAAAACCTCCTTGTAATACAAAAGCCTGAAAGATTTTAACATACAGAATATAAAAAGCAGAAGGAAAAATGCTCTGATGGGGAGAAAATCACAGGATTAAAATCCCAGCCTTCATCTCTACAATAAAGTTCATAAACGTGATGGCAAATACTGATCTATTAAAAATCAAAATGTATGATTGTGGAAAAAAATATTTATGAGCATTTTAAGAATCACTAATTTAAAAATCTTTCACTACTGTTGGAATTCACTACAAGAAAATTAATTATTCTACAGCAATTAAAAGCTTCAGAGTATTGTGGCTTGCACCAAATATGAAAAAGATTCTACTTTAAGCAATTTGCTGCACATTTTTAAAGAAAACACATCTTAGGAAATAAACACTAAACAGCACCTTCTACTGTCAGTAGTGGTTCCCAGATGAAATTATTAAAAATAAATTCAGTATAACAGAGTTGGGAGTGTAAAACTTCTTCCAAGTTCTTTCTACCTGCGACCTTGAAGCCGTGTTCATAGAGATCTGAATAAGGAATATGAGTCCTCCTTGTCCAAACAACAGCTAAATCTGAAAGCAAACAGCAGAGCTTGCAGGAAACATCCCATCAATAAAGACTTGTCCTTACCCAGCTCGGCCCAATATTGCCTGCTTTAAAAACTTATCACCCTCTCCATCTTCTCCCTCACTAAAAGGATATTTTCAATGTCTTTATGATATTTTTTCCAAGCCATTTCTCCTTCAGCCAGCAACTGGAAGAGTCTGACTGGACTGTGGATTTATTTATTTCCAGCAAAGGAAGTTGGTGGCTTCATTTTGTAGGGCTGAGGAGTCTGGAGATTATCATGGATAATCTGTAAATGAAACCTCTTGATTTATGGGGGTTTTCTCTTCCAAGTTAAACTTAGCTGAGCAGAATATCATTAACTGAGATTGAACAGGTAATAGAATTAACATTATTCTTTGTTTTTAAAAACCTACAGCTCCATTGTGGCAATTCCAGAGACTCCAGGTCCATTCAGGATCAGAAAGAAAAAAGACTGGTGACATAAATTACCCCAACTCCAACCTTCCCCTCAATATTCAAACCCTTTATGGCACAAAACTGATTTTATTGGTCCAACCTGCTTTTACTACACTGATTTGGGTATTTTTCTTGCCTGAGGAAGTGAGAAGAGAGGGAAAGGAGTAATATTTAATCAGGAAAACAGAGCTAGGAGCACCTACACATAAGGACTTAGGAGAGAAGTAAAACTATCATTACCACTTCCACCAGCTCTTAAAATTTCCCATTTAAATCCTGATTCAACTTCACTTATGCAGCTTAAATCAGGATGCCAAAGGAGGAAAAGCCCTTACATTTTATTAGGAGTTAAACGAAAAACGTGTCCCTTCCTTACACCACTTATATTCCTTGGATATTACTCAGTATCAGTTAACTAAAAAAAAAAAATAAAAACACAACCATTTACATCCAAATCAAATCCCAGAGAAACTGGGTGTGGGAAATGCAAGGATCTCCCCAGAAAAAAAACCAAAAAAACAAAAAAAAAAAACCAACAAAAACCAAAGAGCAGAAAGGTAACTCTGATGATGAAAGGATTTGCTTCAGCCTAGGAGGACATAAAAGATGAAGTTCTACAAAGACCATTAAGTATTCACCAGCTCTCTGCAAATTACACTGAGCACTTGGTGAAGAAATACTTGGCAGATGTCAGCAATAAGGAAGCCAAACATGTTCCTTACACTGAAGGATAATGTAACTACAGAGAGGGTTTGTTTTGGAACCATTTCCACAGCCCAAAAATAATCTGGCAAGGCTGGGTTTACCAAGGAAGAAACAAGAGAGAGCCATGACTACTTATGTGACAAACCCACATTTCTGCCATTTCCATACTCTGTACCACTCCTGAAACAAGATATCACACACCAGTTTGGATCATAAAACATTAAGTTCTAAGAGGGACTGCAGCAGATCTTTGAAAACTCAAATATTTGTGTAACCTCTTGTTTTCACAAGTGTTGTATAAACACCACTGTGGGCACGCCACCACTTCATACAGTTCAAACCTTCCATCTTTTGGACTCTGCTGCCCCACTCTTATCTTCTGCAGTTTAAAACTGCATTCCTAAGTGAGATTTACAAAGCTAAACCAGGACCTAATTTAGTGAAATCTGGGGGATTATCTCCCTCTCTCCATCTCCAGGTTTTTGCAGACCCACACACATTCAGCCCCCAGTTATGAGGAAGGGTGATTGGACATTTAGTGTTATAATTAATGCACTGGTAGGTTCCACTTGAGGAAAACTATGCTTAAAGATGAGACAGAAATACATCCTTGGCATAGCTGAGCAGGCAGATGAAGTATTTCCTCATGTTGGCATTTTTGATGAGGAATCTTTCTATTTATTCTTCTCTTGCTGTTCTACACATGGATGTTTTTCCCCCCTTCTCTCCTCTCAGCAAGGCACCATTTGTATCAGCACACATTTAACAGGAACTAAATCAACAGATTTAAAATCAAAGGGTTCATCATAAAGCCATAACACAGATTTGCTCTGCTTCAAATTCTTGACATAAACGCCTGAGCTTTTAAATGAAGTTGTCCAGTGCTGTCACCCACACAGCCACCAGGTTTCATGCAGCTTACTGAGACGTGGAGTGAAAATGCTGCTGACTTTTATTGTTTTTACCACTTGAAAACAGCATGGCTCCAATCCAAGTCAAAGAAATCATCTCGACAGCTCTGCTCCTCTGTAATTACATGGTTGTAAGAGTGGCAGCTTCTTGAATAAAACTTCACAACGAGGAATTATCTGGAACTAATGCAAATGCACCAAATTCCTACTGGGATTTAGAAGCACAGGATGGCTTGGAAAGGACTTAAAGATCACCCAGTGCCACCTCCTGCCATGGCAGGGACACCTCCCACTGTCCCAGGCTGCTCCAACCCGGCCTTGGGCACTGCCAGGGATCCAGGGACAGCCCCAGCTGCTCTGGGAATTCCATCCCAGTCCCTGCCCACGCTGCCAGGAACAATTCCTGATTCCCAATCTCCCATCCAGCCCTGCCCCGGGGCAGTTTGAAGCCATTCCCTGTGTCCTGTCACTCCAGTTCTGATGAATTGTCCCTCTCCAGCTCCTCTGTGGTTCCTTCCAACCTTGGAAAGCTGCTCTGAGGTGCCCACACCTCTTCTTCTCCATTATTCAAACCTTTGCACCATCTCACAGACATGGGAGAGACAAATGACACCTGAAATTGTAGTGCTCGAAAAATCAGACATTTGGGGATGATGGAAGAAAAGGAAAAAAAAAAAAGATCAGGCTCCGTCCCTCTCATTCTCCTGTCCCTTTAGGGCTCAGAGTCCTCCACTCTCAGCTTCATTTGTGTTCAAATCAAGTTGAAATTTCCCTGGACAAACTCATCTGAGAACAAGAAAACTGAGCTCACCTCAGCTGAAAGTTTCACTCTTGCTGAGGCTGCCTAAAATCAAAGCACTGAAATTCTCTGTACCACCAGGTGCCTCCCAGGCAGGTACCCAAATTCAGAAGCAAAGACAGAATCACGGGGTCCTTAGGGCTGGAAAAATCCTCCCCAGGGTCACCACGTCCAACCTGGGACCGTTCAAACAACTGAGGTGAAAATACAGCCCAGGAAACTCCACTGGGGGAGAACCTGCAGCATCTTCCTAAGAGAAATCAGCTTTCCCTGAAATACATTTCATTCAAGAGGATGACAGCAGTTTTAATTTAAAATATCTGACCTTCTCCTAGAGCAGAGCAGCTGAAATTCTCAGAATTTGCTCAGACTGAACTCAGTTCTATGTGTTTACCCACAAAAAGGCACACTGGCTGTCCCTGAAATAAAAAAGATTTTCTCTTCAGTTAACTGCCTTTCCCAGAGAATCACACTGGTGGCTCCCTTGGAAATTTTTTTACTGGGAAGTGCTGTAAAATGGTGGCCCTGATCTGTGACATTGATTCCTAAAAAAGGACAATGTTCAAGTCATATTAAACAAACAAGAGCTGTCACACACCAACCTTTAAACTGTCTGCCAGGAGCAGCAGAGCCTGGGAAGGAAATGTTGCATCCCTACTGTTATAAATAATTGATTCATTATTTTAAGTTAACTTCTACAAATTATTAATCACAGCAATTTTGATACAGTTCAGTTTGTAATCACTTTAAACAGCTTTTCATACAGTGCAATTTGTCCACTTTTGTGGCCAGTGCTCTGGCCACGGTGTAACTTGTATACTCAGAACATCATTTCTAGATTGTATTTTAATTTGTAGAAAATGTGATAAATATATTTATTTTGATAAATATATTTAGTTTTGATGTGATAAATATATATAGTTTTACCTAATATTAAAATATGTTTTGTACATTTAACTTTTGCAGAAGTAGCTGCAACTGTCAATAATAACTAATGCTTTTGTTTTTGTAACTGACAATAAAAACAACCTTAACATATTAATAAAATAACTTATGCAATCTGTATGATTAAATAGCATTTAAAAAAAGATGTGATCAATAACTCTCAACTAGTAAAACCACACAAACAGAAAACTGTTGTAAAGAAATCACACACGAACCTGTGATTAAAAAAAGGTATAAAACCTTAATGAAGATTTTTTTAATAACAATGTGGTTGTAGCCAAAACTACATTGCCAAAACTTTATTTTTTAAAAATATGATGTTTGATTTTGTTAGATAGAGGAAGAAAACACCCTGCTTTGCTGGAGAGCAGCTCAGCTGTATCCCACAAAGCAATTTGTCTATGATAAAAAAAAAAAGGTATTTCATAATACAAAACCTTAATGAAGCTTTTTTAATAACAATGTGGATGAAGCTTGTACGAACAGACAAAACATGATTTTTTTTTAAATGGTGTTTGATTTTGTTAGATAGAGGAAGAAAACACCCTGAATTGCTGGAGAGCAGCTCAGCTGTGTCCCACAAAGCAATTTGTCTGTGATTAAAAAAAAAAAAAAAGGAAAGAAAACCTTAATGAAGCTTTTTTAATAAAATGCAATTGTAGCTTGTACAAACAGCCAAAACTTTATTTTTTTAAAATATGGTGTTTGATTTTGTCAGATAGATGAAGAAAACACTCTGATTTGCTGGAGAGCAGCTCAGCTGTGTCCCACAAAGCAACTTGTCTGTGATTTAAAAAAAAAGGATGTAAAACCTTAATGAAGTTTTTTTAATAACAATGCAGTTGTAGCTTGTACAAACAGCCAAAACTTGATTTTTTTTTTTTTTTAATGGTGTTTGATTTTGTCAGCTAGAAGAAGAAAACACCCTGCTTTGCTGGAGAGCAGCTCAGCAGCCAGGCAGGATGGATGAGCATTCCCAGCAGGCTGCTCCACAAAACTCCCTGGCATCTCCTCTGTGCAGCCCCAGCAGGGAGCCCTGGGGGACTGAAAAACACCCCAATTTTATCTCCAACCAAATGGAGTCTCCCGTGCCAGCACCCATCAGATAAACACAGGAATAAAATAACTCATCTGAGTCATCTCACAGCACAAGAAAAACTCAAAAGGAATTAAAACACAGTTGGACTCTTGGTGTTTTTTTTTTTTATATATATTTTACTCATCTCTGATCTAATCCTTCATAATCTAAATTTAGCTTAGGCTTTCCTTGTACAGTAAGTATCTGTAAAAAAATTAATCCCTATTTCCAAGAAGGTTTTGCTGGATATTAGATAAATGCAGATGTAGTCAAGTAACACAGAGAACTTGGTTCTGGATCCAATGAATGCAACCCCCACATTCACATTTCTATTTTTAACACCATTTGCAGATATTTTTGTAAAGGACTAAATGAAGTGTGTGCTTAAAACACTGGAAGAATGATGGAAAAATGAGGATTTCAATTTAAAAAAAAAGCTATAAACACTCTTTGTAGAAAGCCTTCCTGATATGAGTTAGAGAACATGTAAAGGAAATAAAATAGAAGAAATAACTAAACTAAAGGAAAATTTGCATCCAAAATGTTGGAAAATATTGAGAAATGTGAGATAAAAGAAGGAAGGAAGGAAGGAAGGAAGGAAGGAAGGAAGGAAGGAAGGAAGGAAGGAAGGAAGGAAGGAAGGAAGGAAGGAAGGAAGGAACTCTACCCTCCAGCCCATAGGAACTGTCACTCACTCGCTGGGATTTTGGGTTCCAAGTCCCACACATTCCATCTCACTTGGTTCATGCTCACAATATTTCACTGCTTAGCTTGGCAGAGCATCAAAATAGAACTTTTTCACCCCTCTTAACCTCTGCTGTTGGCACACACCAGTTTATTAAGCTCAGGGCTCACAGCAAATTCCCATTTTCCCTCCAAACCAATATAATCCTGTTGTCATCAACACCCCCTGCTACAGCCCCAGCCAGCTGGAGAACATTCCCTTTTTCCTCCCAGGGAAAGGGCTCCAGTTTCTATCCAGTTATTCCCCAATTCCTAATGAAAGATAATTCATCAATGAGTAATTTTATCTGTCTGATGACCGCTGAGTGCTGAACTCTCCAAGCAGTGCATTAGATAAATAAAAGGATATTTGCCAGGATCCTAATATTCCAATTATCTGCACTCCCAAACACTCCTACCAAACATTCCCTGTCCATGCCATGTTAGAAAAAAAAACCAGAGCAGTCTGAAGAAGAACAGTGGAACAGGATCTGCTTAGTGTGTGATAATTCACTTGTGGAGAATTTTGGAAGGAATTGGAGATGGGACTTCTGATTTAGTTTTGATGATGTGGTTTATTTTTCTTATCTTCTACACAGGCAGGAATTCAGCTCACATTGTTACAGTATGGTTCAGAAGGTCCCAAGACCCTCAGTTACAAGACCTTTTAAGGAGTTATTGATCAATAAAACACTGCCAACAAGGATATTTATGTTTGTGACCCAATCCTTAAATATTTCATCTTATTAAAACAGAGTTGAGCTCTCTTAGCCAATCATGCACACAAACCCACAGTGCTGCATTCTGAACTCCTTGTTTGCCTTGATGCCTCAGGTTTGAGCTTTTCTATTTTCCACATTCTGTGCTGCTTTAGTGTGTGGGTCTGGGCTTCACATGATGGGATGCTGAGCTCTGTGCACAGAGCAGAGACAAAACAATTCCTGCTCCAGCTGGGCACCAAGGACAAATGATCCAAACCTCAGCCCAGGAGCACAAACAGCGTGGGCTGGAGAGAGAAAAACAAGCAGGGTGGGACTGATGGGCTGGAGCTGGAATGGGACAATGAACTCCAAGGTGCCAATGGAGCAGAACTGATCCCAGGGAGAGCCCCGGGAGCGCTCGTGCATTTTGGGACCATTTTGGGTCATTTGGGTGCAGCCCTGGCTGGGCTCTGGTGCTGCCCAAGGTGGATCCATGGAGGAGATCCTTGAATAAATCCCTGCTTTATTCTGTAGCTCTGCCCAGCCTCTGCTCCAGCTCAGCCTTCACAAGGCATCAACCTCTGTAACTACTTTTAGTTTTTCTATATCTTAAACTCCTAAACTTTCCTTTACTTAGCTTAACTTGTCCCTCCTTTAAACTACAAATCCACATTCTCCCTTCTAGCACCTAAGTTTGGGAGCCTTTTCCAAGGTCTCAGATCAAATCCTGGCTTTAATTCTAAGCTTTGGCTTCCAGGCTCAAAGTTTTGAGAGTTCTCTGCACTTTGGATTCCAACATTACTGACAGAGCTGGACTGTGTAAAATAAGAAAATGCCCATTTTTCTCCCATATTCTTCCCTTTTCCTTCATCCTCCTCCCCAAAACTGGACTAAAACTCTTCGCATTGAATGGTTTCTCTGTTCCTTTCACTCTCTGGTTTATGGTGAGTCAATCAGCACTGAGTGTACAATGTTTTACAGCTCTTCTTGCAGAGACCCCAAAAAGCTTTTCTGTACCTCTTCTTGGCTACTCCTATTTCTGCATAAAACAGAAGGGGAAAAAACCCCATAAATTGCTATTTCTGCATCCCATAGCTGAAAAAAAGATTTTTTTCCTAGTAGAAAGAAAGCCAAAATTTGAGTTTCTAATTGAAATAAGATTGATTTATTCTGATTTATTGGTTTTTACCTATCAGGAAGCCACTATCAAGATTACTGCAACAAGAATTTTTTTTTAAAATGCAAATTCTTAAGTTGTTCAATTTGTAGTTTTAATAATTTGTACTAATTAAGTAAGCTGTAGCAACAAGAAGTTATACTTTGTCCATCTCAAAACATGAAATCAAACAAAAAAAAAAAAGCCCCAAATAACTAGAAATAACAACAAAAATAAAGTTAATAAAAATTACTGGTATTAGGAAAATCTGGAAATCTGTGAGGAAAATACGGGGAATAGAAAAAATATAATACAAACAGAAAGCTTATTTTTTATTGCCCCCAAAAGCTAAACACTAATTTGCAAACTTTGTCTAGAATAGAAATGAAAAACCAAATCTGTCCCATCCCTGGAAGTGTTTAAGGCCAGGTTGGAGCAGCCTGGGACAGTGGAAGGTGTCCCTGCCCATGGAAGGGCTGGGTTTTAAGGTCCCATCTAACTCAAACCATTCTGAAATCTAATAATTCTGTAATTTTATGATTCTAAGTCTAAACTGAGTGGCAGCACAATGCTGATATAAAGACAGAAATATTAAGATAAAAACAAGACAGCCAAACCAGGAGCAGTCCCAGCACTGCCCTGAATTTCCACCACCTTCACACTCAGAGCTCTCTGTGCTTCCCTACCAGAAAAAAAAACCCAAATATCCACTCACAGCTGCTCTTCAAAACCTGGTTTTGAAAAAGGTTTTTCCAACCCAGCAGATGGATTTTTCCAACCCAACAGCATTCCACAAGCATCCCTCCTTGCTAACCTGCCATGCTCTGCTACCTTTGAATGATTCTGCATCCCATGAATTCTTCATGACATCAAGCACCACAGCAGAGCTGAAATGAGCATTCAAGCAGGTGGCCACCAGCAATTCCTTTTATCTCTCACATCTGGCATCACTCTCCATACAGAGTTTACACATTATCTGTTGCTAATAAATCATAAAATCATAGAATCATGGAATGGTTTGGGTTGGAAGGGGCCTTCAAGATTATCTGAACTCTGAAGTTTTTCTATTGTCACTTAACAGATGCAATATAGTGAATATTTATTATCCAAAAAGTACAAGTTAATATGTTGTAAACTGTATTTTTAAAAGCAGGAAATATGAGCAATCTGTGGGATTCAGATTAGCTATTTATATATTATTGTAACTGTAAGCTATTTATGTGTTATTGTAAAGGATGATTAAAAATAAACCAGCAGAGCAGGACATCAGTATTTGCAGATCCAGTTATGACCACAAGCAAAGTTATTATTTAGTGTCAACAAAATAAAGGTGCTCCCCTTCTCTCACACTCCCCAATTCCCAATTAAAACAAAACAACTAGTCTGGAACCACCATGTGCTTAACTGGAATTCTTACCAGTCTTTAACTTCAGAAAAATCCAACTTTAACACTGAGATAATTTTATTTCAGTTGACAATCTGCCAATGGAACAGGGGAGTCTTGGGCTTGTGATCATTAATTGTTTGATAAGTGTTTTAACAATGATTGTTCCCCCATCAATACTGGAATCTCCCTACATCCCATTTATTTTGCATTAAGCTTGGAGTATTTGCTTAAGAATAATCAGTAAAAATTTGTTTCCCTTGAATTTTTATTTCCTTCTTCCTGTGTCTCAGCTCCATCTCCATGCTTTTCTCCTTGTCCAGTTTTCCCTCTTCATCTTCCTCAGTGATGGGCAGCCTGATGATCCATTTGGATATAAATCCAATTAAAAATGTCATGGGACACTTCATAGCTGCATCCCACAACTCCTTAATACAACAAGCCACGAGAGCTTTGTGTTTGCAAATAATCCTGTAAAACTCTTAGGGGTTTTTCTTTTTTTTTTGATGCAAAATAATATCATCAGTCAAAAAAAAAAAAAAAAAAAAAAGTGTTAAAATAGTGTCAGTTCAAGTTTACAAAAAAAACCTCTGGACGTTCATCTACGTTTAACAGTTCAGCAAAAAGAACAATGCCAGTAAATTTCTGGAGAGCAACATGAGGCACAGGATTTTATAGCAATCCTGGGCATCACAAAGCTGCACTGGGGGAACCTCACTTTTTTTTACACACCACTCTCCAGGCCCTGACATTTCAGGCTAAATGATATGAGGTGTGATAAATGCAAGCCCTCGTTTGAATACAAACAGATTCTTAAAATATTTTAACTAGGACTATAAGTGAAAAGAAATCAGGCCAGTGGGATTTAAGGCAAGAATCCAGATTCTGTGGGATTTTCTAAGTTTACTGCTTAAGTTAGAAGTTACACAAGCTTTCAAAGCTTTTGGCTCTGGAAACAAGCACTTGAAATTAATTCTGAAATTAAATCACTCTCTTATGACGGGCAGCATAAGAATAAACAAAAATCAGTGTACTTATTCTTAACCACATCAGAACAGGTGCTGTGTGAACTTCCCCAAGCAGCCATGCTTTGTTTCCCAGCTCCTGCTTTGCTTCCATAGGAAATCCAACTTTTTTTCTTCCTTTTTCTTTTTTTTTTTCCTTACAAAAGGAAAGAGATGGACATGTGCAAAATGGAAAACTGTGATCTAACTTTGAGTCACTGATAGATCTATTCACGCTCAGGGAATCATTCTGACTTTATGCAATGGCAGATGATTGTAGTTCAGCCTTTGGATCTTTCATAGAAGCCCAGAATTATCTGAGTTGGAAAGGGACCTCAAATCCCACCCAGTGCCACCCCTGCCATGGCAGGGACACCTCCCACTGTGCCAGGCTGCTCCAGCCCCAGTGTCCAACCTGGCCTTGGGCACTGCCAGGGATCCAGGGGCAGCCACAGCTGCTCTGGCAATTCCATCCCAGCCCCTCTCAGGGAACAATTCCTAATTCCCAATTAATTCCTAATATACCAATATCCCATTTAACCTTGCCCTCCTTCATTTGAAGGCCATTCCCTCTGTCCTGTCACCTCTTCCCTTGTGAAACGTCCCTGTCCATAACTGGGCAGCAATCTGCTCATCACACACATTTATCAAATCACTTGGATGCCCAACTATTACTCTGTTTTATCTGAATGCAACATTGGCAATACATTCCTGTATTAGGCTGATGAGTAGAACAATTCTAATGAAGAGGTCTGAGGGGGGGAAATGCAAATCCAGGATTTGTCCAAGGTTCAAGCTACTGCATGAGGTTAATTAGGGAGTGGGGAAGTTGATTCTTCTGGTGATATTATTAGTGGGCAGCCCTGGCACAGGTGCCCAGAGCAGCTGGGGCTGCCCCTGGATCCCTGGCAGTGCCCAAGGCCAGGTTGGACACTGGGGCTGGAGCAGCCTGGCACAGTGGGAGGTGTCCCTGCCATGGCAGGGGTGGCACTGGATGGGCTTTAAGGTCCCTTTCCAACCCAAACCATTCCATGATTCTGTGATTAATAACATACCTTGTTTTTCTATGCCATACCCTCCCCTTTTTAAGTCCATACACTGCCCTAGATTGATTTATGACTGGGTTTGAGGTTTTAAAATTATTTTTAGAGGCATATGACTTTATTTAAGACTATATTCATTCTGATCTGAGCTCATGTAAAAAGGCAAAAGTTGGCTATTTGATAAACACAAGGATATCTTTCTCAACGAAGTACAAATATTAATCCCCAAGTGCTTCTGGGCAGTTTAAGTTTAGGCAGCATTTCCTTTTCCAAAATAAAAGTTGCATTTCAAGAGCAAAATTGACAACCATGGAATTAGCAAACCAACAGCAATAATGTACACATAATATGTTACATTTAATATTACTTATAACAAGATATCATATTTATTATAGCATACTGTATTCTGCTACATGGATCATAAGCTAATCCTCCTCTTCAAAAAGCTGCAATGATTTGAAACTGCAGCATTCCATTTTCTAACTTTATTATCAAATCCCTGTTTTAAAATGCAGGCATGAAAACAGCACCATGTAAAACAAACCAGCAAAAAGGAAACCCTGCCATGACCATTCCTTCACTCTTGTTTTAACTCTGCAGCCTGCCAGGGTTTCCCTCAGATTTAAGGAATTATTTCCCTCAGATTTAAGGAATGACTCCACTCAGATTTAAGAAACAATTCCCCTCAAATTTAAAGAACTTCCCTCAGATTTAAGGAAAGATTCCCCTCAAATTTAAGGAATGATTCTCTTCAGATTTGAAGAAAGATTCCCCTAAAATTTAAGGAATTATTCCCCACTGATTTAAAGGACAATTCCCCTCAGATTTAAGGAATGATTCCCCTCAGATTCACAAACATTTCCCCTTAAATTTAAGGAATGATTCCCCTCAGATTTAAGAAATTATTCCTCTCAGATTTAAGGAACAATTAACCTCAGATTTAACAAAAAGATTCCACTCAGATTTAAGGAATGATTCCCCTCAGATTTAAGAAATTATTCCTCTCAGATTTAAATAAAGATTCTCCTCAGATTTAATGAATGATTATTCCCAAATTTAAAGAACAATTCCCCTCAAGATTCAAGGAATGATTCCCTTTAGATTTAAAGAATGATTCCCTGCAGATTAAAAGAATATTTCCCCTCAGATTTAAAAAAACAATTCCCCCCAGATTTAAAGAGCAATTCCCCCCAGATTTAAGAACAATTCCCCCAGATTTAAAGAACGATTCCCCCAAATTTAAGGAACTATTCCCCTCAGATTTAAGGATGGATTCCCTTTAGATTTAAAGAACAATTCCCCTCAGATTTAAAGAGCAATTTCCCCCACATATAAAGAACAATCCCCCCCAGGTATAAAGAACATTTTCCCTCAGATTTAAAGAATGATTCCCCCCAAATTTAAGGAATGATTCCCTTTAGATTTAAAGAACAATTCCCCCCAGAATTAAAGAACAATTCCCCCAAATTTAAAGAACAATTCCCCCCAGAATTAAAGAACAATTCCCCCAAATTTAAAGAACAATTTCCCCAGATTTAAAGAACAATTCCCCCAAATTTAAAGAACAATTCTTCCAGATTTAAGAACAATTCCCCCAGGTTTAAAGAACAATTCCCCCCAGATTCAAGGCTGCTGGGGCTGTGTTGGTGTCCTGTGATAATGGGCATTGTTCAGGAACTTCCAGCAGCAGGGAAACCCAATCTCCCAGCGGAGTTCAGCACGGGTTAATTGCTCTGCCAAACGGGAATCTTAATTTTATGACTCCATTCCATTGGGAATGCCAAACCTCCCTCTGCACTGCAAGCGGGGGGCCCACTCTGTTAATAGGAAGAAAATCCACTGATTTTACACAACAACAAAAAAAAGAAAAAAAAGAAAAAAAAAAGAAAAAAAAAGAAAAAAAAAAAGAAAGAAGGGCACATTTTGCCTTCAATTCCATGGAAAATCAGGCCCACAAGGTGCGTGACAGGAAAATAGGGACCGGATTGTTCGGTGCACTCAGGAATGGTGCACGACAGGTGGAAAGAAAATCAGGGAAAAGTGAAGCACAGGAGATGCCAAATCCCAATAGAGAAATCTTTCAGCAAGTGTGTCGTGGAAAATGGGATGGCAGGGAAGAGTCTGGGAATGGCACAGGACCAAATCAGTGCCAAAAACTTCCGAATTCCTCCCTTTCTACAGGCCAGGGAGGGAACAGACTCTTGGCTGTGTCCCAAAAATTCAAAAATTCCGGCGTGATCTTTTGTTATCAGGCTGAGCTTCCTCCAGCACTGGCTGGTGCAAAGCACTGCCCATGAATGAATGGCAGAATAAAGTATGAAATATTATACATTTAAAACTAAATTAGCAACAAAAAAACCCTACTGTTGAACTTAATTTAAGAGAAACAAGCTTTACTCTGCTATTTGAGCTGGTCTTTAGCACCAAAGGAAGGCACAAAATACTGCCTATAAAAAAACACCCTTAAGGAAGAAAAGCTCAGGAGCAGCTCTTCAATGCACCAACTTTTTTTGTTTGAGGGATAAAAAGTCCTTCAACCACGCAAATAAATTAAAAAATGGAAGCTTAAAAGTTAGTAATAAAAGTGATGTAAATAATGAAGCCATATGATATATATTATATATACACTCCTATATCTAGGAATATGAAGAGCAGGTCTATTGCTCTTAGCATCAAACTTTGGATTATAAGATATTAATCAATCACAGCATTCCTATCCCATCCTAAAGGTTCACAAAATCAAGGGATCTGATAGTATGACCTCAAAATCCAAACTGACAAAATATTTTGGGTTATGTAACTGCAAAAAAGCTTGAGTATAGAAGATGTAGAGTGTTAAAACGCATCTAACCTATGGAACAGCACATGGTTTTATAATTTCCTATTTAAATTTCCAATTTCCTGAGAGAAAGGCACCTTTCCTGTAAGGAAGAATTCTTCCTCACACCATGGTATTGTCCAACTCGCCAACCAAAATTCCTGAGGGACGAGGGTAGAGAGGGTTAATTTATATAAACTGTTAATGTTTGTGACAAAATACTCATTTTTAGCAGGCTAAAAATGTACTGGGAGAGTCTCACCATGCTAAAATGCAAAGAACCATGGAATGGTTTGAGTGGGAAGGGGTCTTAAAGCTCATCCCAATCATTCAGCTATTTATATCAACTATGTATTTGTAATATCATTCCAATATTTAAAAAATACAGTTGCAATGGAGAATAAGGGGGAGGTGCAAGGAGTAACTAAACACAGAGTAAAACATCACAAGGACTTGAAAACCAAATGAAAAATCCCCCAGTCCCTAACAGAGTTTGTCAGTCTCAGCTTGTTTGCCCCTGAAGTGCCATTCCCATCTCCTTCAATTACACACTGGTTTTCCTTAACTCAGACCTGCATCAGCATCATCCATATTTCAATTCAGCTAAACCAAGGGTTTACAAAAAATGAGTCTTCATGCCCACTTCCCAAAACTAGAGCTGCAGTTCAGCTTCTCAAAATTCAGCAGTATGAATCTAGAAAAGTAAAAGGACGCCAACAATAGAGAAGACTTTATCCTGCAAAGCTGTTTGGAAATTGTTTATTCTCAATTGACACTTTATTTACATACACTATTCAGCAGTTATGAAAGGAACTTCAGCCCATATTTCACTTCCACTAAAATTCACCACTTTTGTGTCAAACTCTCCTTAACAATGGCACTTTGTGCTTCTTAAATATTGGGGAAAAGCTATCCACTATGGCATTTTATACAGAATATATCCCATGCTGGCTTAGTCATGTGTAAATCAATTTTTCTGCCAACTAAAATATTGAAACAGGATCTAAGATAAAGAATAAAACTGAAATTTCTATCTCATTCATTTAATTTTAGTGAAATGCTCATGAAACCATTCCAGCCAATTAGGGTGTGCAGAAATATTAGAAATAGAAATATTTCTTTGTTAATCTCAACTCTTATGAGTGTAGTAAGTGCATAATGTATATATACAATATATACACACCCATTTTAAGTCTCTAATGTAACACTTGTATCACTATACCAGATGCAGCCTCAACAACAATGGTTTCATTTTAAAACCTGCACTCCCAGGGATGCTCTGAGGAGCCACAGAAAGTGGAACTGTTTCTGGCAGGGTTAACCTGCTCAGGTGGCATTAGGATAAACATCTGGGAAGAAAAGGTTTCTGAAACTCACAGAAAGAATTTCCATCCAGAGGAAAAAAAAAAAAAACCAATGTTTGGGGAGGATTTGAAATTTCAGTTTGAGAAATAAAAGTTGCAGTGCTTTAAAAAATAGCCTGAAAGGACTTTGAACATGAAATCATAGAAGGAATATTGATCATTTAAAACAACAGATGACATTTTTAGGAATTTTTATTTGACAATCAGGCCAATGCCATTAAATTTTGGATACCTACAGGTGAATTCCCACTTTGCTGTGACCCCAGGACACACAGACGCAGGCAGGGCCAGTACAGTGAGCACCAAACGGCCCAACCACCATCTGGAGGGCTAATGAACAATCAAGGGATCCCAAATTAAACAACACAACTTTCCCTTCGAATCTTTAGGACAACACTGTCAAGTCCAATCTATTCCCTCAGCCTCCAGAATCAATTTTTCAAACTTTATGACAGGTCTAATAGTTCCCACCTGTTCCTCCTGCCTGACTTTTGACTGGCACGTTCCCAGCCAGGGTGGAAATGCAGACAAAGGCCCCCATTAGGCTCCGGCTGTTTCTCCACTGTGAGCTTGCTCAGCCATTAAATTAATTCCAGCCCCCTTTTCCCCCTTCCATCTCTTCTTTTTTTTTTTTTTGGGGGGGGGGGGTTTATGGAAATCTGGGGAGGTGGAAAAGGGAGACAAAAGTTTGGCACCCACTTGGTGGGAGAGGGACGAGAAAATCCGAAGCAGCAGAAGTAAAATGCTGAATTATTTCGATGATCTAATTAAACTGTTTACAACAAATCTCATTAATTAAGTTCTTGAGGTATCTGTATTTAAGCATCAAAACTTGGTAAAGTTTGAGGCAAATTTGGGGGACCCTAACAGAGTCCCTCATGCAATGCCTGAATATATACGTATCTTGCTTTCCTAAAGCCCCCTCTGAATATTTTCTGTCTAAACTCTTGGATAAAATATCTTTAAATAAAGAAAGTGTTGTAATGTTTTTTTGGGAATCCTGAAGGATCAATAAGTAACTATTTTTTCTACAAGCAAAGAAATTTATTTTTCCTGAGATGTGTTTTGCTTTCATTCAGAACTGGCAATCAGACACAAACACCACACACATATCCTAATAAATTCATATTGGTTCCTGTGGAAGCACCTTAAAAACATGACAACTTTTTCCTTCAACAAAAATTACCTGATTTTTGCATCAATTCCTAGGGATTTATGAAATGTTATCATTTCAATCTCAAGGTTTTTCAATGAACTGCAAATCACAAGGTTTACATTATTTCATTACCCATGACAAGAGAGTATTTACATCATCAACCATAATACCTAAGACAGTTCTTTTAACTTAATAAAAGAAAGGTCCTTTTGTAAGATAAAGTACAGATAGATTATTAATAAATTAATAATTCAAATTATTATCTGCCTAGGACCACCTTCATAGCATAAGCTATGTAGAGTCAGGACTTGTAGTTCACAACTTACCTGAAAATTAACTATTTAAGCCTCATAATGGTGGGGGAAATCTTGAAGATCTGTACCTGTGAGCACTTCATTGTATTTGGATTACTCAATATAAAAAACCAACCTTTAAACATATCTGAAAAATCAAGACCACTTCTCTTATCTCCCTTGCCTTGATGATTAATCATTCATAAATTGGTCAGATTTTATTTAGCTTGACGCAAATCAAATCCCAAAACTCTGAATTAAAACACTTCATTTTACTGAGATGTTGGAACAAAGTTACTGAGAACCAAAACAAACTGAGGGAAGAAACCTCTTGATTTGTTAAATTATCACCAATTTCTTCACAGTCCTCTTTTCAACCCTGTGGGCTGAACATGCTGTGAGCACTACAAATGAAGAAGTAAATGCTACAAATAATTGTATTTCTATGAAATAACTCTTCATGGCCTCTTAACAAACTGGCAAGTCTCTATCTCTGCAAAAGCCACTGCAAAATCAGCTGCAGGATTAAATCTGGGGGAGAGGATTGGCAAAATCAGACAGCAACGTTTTTTTAAATGTGTGGATGTTTCAACACACAGGGAATGGTTTGGAAATTAAATTTGTATTTGTTCCTAAATTGCAATTTAGGCTATCAGGCCGAGAACTGAAGCCATTATTGTTGGTTAACTCATTAGTGACAACAACACTCAAGACAATTCAATCTTGATTAAAGAAAAAAAAAATCCCAAACAAAATTCCTGAGATTGTTTTTCACCTGTAAAATTCATCTGTAATTTCTGCAGATAAATTAACCCCGATAATTCAAAACTAGCTGCCACCAGAATTTACAGCTGCAGGCTTGGAGTTTCTGTCCTGAAGAGCAACAACTTCCCCACGACAGGTTTTTCCACCAAATTTCCACTAAACACAACAGTACAGCCTTTGTACACAGACTCCAGGCTGAGATTTAGTAACTGTGATTTTCCTATCACTTAATCCCATTTAAACTCTAATGAAGAGCCTCCTCTAAGGTATCCCACAGCTCATTCACAAGGGTCATCTGTGTGATGATGAAAGAACCTCTAGCAGAGCACTAATCCACGTTTTAAAAACCCAAACCGAGCACTAAAGAGCATTTTAGGGAAAAATTCAGCAAAATAAATGAGAGAAAACAGGAATGTTAAAATTAGAGGCACAACCTGCTTGGTATCAGTCTTTCAAATAAAAGGCTGAGATAATAATTTGCACTAGGGAATGTATTTAATCTCCTAAATATGAATATTTATTAAATTAAATTTTCTCACAGTGATGTTCAGAGGAATAAAGATTAAACTCCACTACCAAGCAAAAAGTTGAGTCCAACTCAGCTTTCCCCACCCTTTATGGCTCAGTATTTTATATATTATCAATTAATATCCCATGAACATTAAGTTCTCCACTTCACGTCCAGTTCCTCTCTGAGCATTGTGTGCTACCACAACTATGAATCACAGAATCCCAGAATAATGAGGTTGGAAGAGACCTCTAAGGTCATCAAGTCCAACCCATGCCCTAACACCACAACCAGACCATAGCACCAAGTGAACTCCCAGTCAGAAAGTTAATTCAGATCCCCATCTTACCCATCCAGAAGATTCATGGTTGTCATGGTCACCTCAGTGAAAAGAAGGATCTTGCCCAGCTTCTTGGTCTGGAGATGCTGCTGATAGGTCTGGAGGCTGAAATGCTCTGAGGAGAACCTCCCCATCTCCGTGATCACCGGCACCAGGGACGGAGTCACCTCCACCTTGGACTCGGGGGACGAAACAAACTTCAGGGACACCTTGCTGGATGCCCTCAGTCCCTCAGCATCCACGTTCCCCTCCAGCCATTTCAGGAAAGCAAGGTGGATTTCCTGCAGGCAAGGGCAACAAGGTGAGCAAGATCGCCCCACGTAAGGACACACCAGCATTCTTCCAAAAAACATTTTTAGTCAAGCAACCTCCTACTTCAAAACAAAGGGATTTTCCCTCTTCAAAAACTAAGCTGTGCTGCTCGTTCTAGTCCAGCCTGGCTTGATTACTTGACACTGTCCTAGAGTTGAGACCACACCTTTGAAGATTAATTAAGTTTAATTTTTCTCTGTAGCAGGGTTTGTAGTGGTCTTCCTACTTCATCTGCATCTTGCAGGTTTCTCAACGTGCTGAGATCCTCTGCTGGAAGAAGCCCTTTAGTCCATCACTGGGTGTTGGATTAAGCCTTTTTCTGACCCAGACATGGGGACCCAGAAAGGTGTTTTAAAAACTTTTATTCCATTTTCAGTCTCATGCGAAGGGTGAAACAATACAGATGTTATAATTCACAACATCACAATCAGAAGCCAATTATTTCCTAATTACAATACACTCTAAGTGTTTCTTGGCCTATCAGCTTTAGCCACCCCATGCTGTCAATGCCTTAAAGCCAATTATCTAAAATTACCCCTCGTGGGTCCCACTGCAATGCATCTTTCATAGTTCTGTTTCTCCAAAGAATCCAGTCTTATTTGCAAGGCCATCCTTTGAAACTTGTATTTCTCTCTCAACAATGTCTGTTCAATTCCATGGCATTTCTAAGGCAGCATTTCTTATCTCAAGGTTTGCACACAGGTGCTCACTGTGTGATCCTTCTGCCAGGCTTGGAGAATTCCCTACAAATCCATTTCCCACAATGAAGACTCAATTTGAAGGCTAAACCAGCAGTTAAAAAAAAAAAAAAAAACAAACAACCAAACATTTACTGATTTCTCAGTGGAATATCTGCCTAAAACAGGTCATACTTTCAGCTAAGGGATGATTTACTACTATTTGTACCCCTGTGGTGACACCCTGAACCAACTGCTCCACATTCACTCTTTCTGGAGGTAACAAATTCTGCTTTAAGAAGTTTGACATGAAAAGTTTGTCACGCCTTTAGGAACAGCCACAAACACGGATTCTGGGACTTTTTGCTCAGTATGCATCTTAAATTTCAGAGAGCTGAAGTTGTCTCTTATGTGATAAATGAAACCACAAACAATTGTGGCTTCAATTGAACTGGACATAAGGCACTACTGATTCTTGCCCAAGTGGAAGAGATCTGATTTTTATGCAAAAAGGTCCTAAGCAAACCCACAGCCCTCATTCCTCTCTCAAAACCCACAAACTGAGAGCAAACTTCCCATAAACAGTTCTCCTTCCAAGGAATGACTCCTCCTTTCCACATCCCACTCTTCTACCTGGAGAAGGAATGAAATGCTCCTGTTCCCAACACCTTCCTCTGGATTTTCACCCCCAGAAATGACCTGCTCTCAAATTTCACAGGGCTGTCAGCCCTGCAGCACCAGTGGCAGAGCAGGACACAAAGAAAACAATAATTTCCCCCAAATTCTGTCAAGCACTTGGTTCCAAGCCCCAGGACAACCTAAGAGAGACGCAGCAGCTAAATTTTAGTTACAGAGAAATTACTCCTCATATCTTGCTTTCCTAAAGCCCCCTCTGAATATTTTCTGTCTAAACTCTTGGATAAAATATCTTTAAATATTTCCTTTCCACTCCTTTTTTAATTTTTGCTCTGTATCATAAATGATGATGTGATGATGATGATTAAGGGTTTTGTGAGCATTTCTTTGACTTGCACCTTCACTCAGAGCTTTGACAGAATAAATAAATTCCTTACACATTATCCCACTTGTTTTACATACCCGCAGTAACTGATTGGCTGTAACTGATATTTAGAAAAATTACAGCTTTCATTTCTGTCAGGGAGAACATGGAAAAACTGTGCTTAATCAGAGAGTGTTTTCCTATTGCTTTCCAAACACAGAAATTCACTCAGCAGCACTGGATGTGCAAGTCCTACACACAGAAACAGAATTTTAACTCACCCGAAGTTAAAAGTAGTTTAACTCTCCCAGAATTAACTCATCTAAGGATAGGTTTACAGTCTGACAGAAATTAAGTTACAAAATAAAGGTGACTAAAGCATAATGACACCGTAAATAAATAATGAAGGTGCTTGAGGTTGTGTCAGAAATTACGATGTGTTTTTGCCACAGAGTATTTTCTGGAAAGAACAAAAAAGCACCTATTTCTGTGTGCTGCTCCATTATTACAAATATGTCACACAATTCCAACCATTTACTCTCCTGAGTGTATTATTTCAAGTTATTTTTCCCCATAGATTTTAGGCAAACTTCTTGATTTCACTGCTTCTGACACATCCTGAACCATTTAAGAATTGTTAGATGTGTGCAATTCTCAAGCTAATTTCCCCCATAATGTTCATGTGCTTATTGAGCTGATCAAAGATATAAACACATAATCAAGGACGGGGGTTTTTACAAATTCCTAAGAAAATAGGGGTTTATATTTTAAACAAAGCTTCAAGTACTGGTCACAATAGAAAAATTAATTTTTACTCTAAGAACTTCCTTCACACAAAGTTCCAGGAACAGGGACGCTGAACGTCCCACGATCATATTGGCACGGAAAAAAATAACATTATTGTGCAAAAAAATAAACTGATATGTGAAGTTAGGGTTAATTTCTGCTCCAAGTCCACTGAGCAGGAATATTACTGGGGGATTTCAGGCGAGCATCCAGCTGGAATTCCCTGCTCCAGCAGCCTCTGCTGGCCTCTGCTGGCTCGGGAACCTCCTGGACACCTCTGGGAGCAGCCCAGGGCAGGGAAGCCCCAAACTGCAGGACACAGCTTTCCTGGGAAGCCTGGAAGATGCTGCTCTGAGGTTGGATTCTGGAGTGCCAGAAGCTGCAGCTGTTCCGTGCTGGGGCTCTGACAGGATCTGCAGCACACCGTGGTGGAAAATCTGCATTTCACAACCCACCAGCGACAGGCTTTGGGAATTTAGGAACTAAACTGCCCGCGGGGTGGCACAAATAAATTCTGAAGCTGTTCTTCGTCAGGTTTGGGCAGGAGAGCTGATGCCTAGTCAAATTTTTTATGAAGTACAGAATCCCAGAAGGGTTTGGAAGGGATTTTAAGGATTATCCATCCCACCCCTGCCATGGCAGGGACACCTCCCACTGTCCCAGGCTGCTCCAGCCCCAGTGTCCAACCTGGCCCTGGGCACTGCCAGGGATCCAGGAGAATCCCCAACCTCCTCGGGCACCCTGTGCCAGGGTCTCCCCACCCTCCCAGAGAACAATTTCACCCTAATATCCAGCTTAATCCTGTTTTCCTTCATCCTAAAGCCATTATTCCCTATAAAACTGTGTGGTTTTTCTCCCAATCACACTTTCCAAGTGTACATTCCCTAAGGCAAATATGTTCATTTCTTTCTCTAAGTAAGAATTAAATTCCTCATCCCAACCAAACAGCTTGGTGACAAGAGAGCTACTCAGTATTCATCTACAAGTTTAATATTTATAGGAAAAAAATGTTTCTACCTCTATGTTAAATGGTAAAAAAATGTAATTTCAATGCATACTAAAAAAAAAAGTCACCAACTGCACCAACAGACACTACCCAACACCTCTCACTAATAAATTCTCCACACTCCAAAGCTCAATTGAAATCTTTTAAAGGGAACCAAGGAGAGATTGGGAATTTCCAAGCACTCATCCTGTACCCAGGGGCACACCAGGAGAATTCTGATTTGTCACACTGAGAGTGGCACTGAATGAAAAAAAAAGCTTTGAACAAGAAGGGAGATGCAGAGGACAGTAATCCCCAAAATTCCCAGAAATCCAAATACAGCTACTGCACACTCCAGACCCTCACTCCCCCACTCACCAGCACAAATTGTGATAATTGTTCCAGAAAGAAGGACGAGCAAAAGCTGTATTTTATTTATGATTTCACATCTGCCTTCTGTAATTTTAAGAGTTTGGTCAGGTGCGTGCAGAAACTGCTCTGTAACAGAAGTTTGCTTTTGCTGCTTAAATTTTTTTTTTCATTTCATAATCATTAAGTTTCACTTTTCCCCAGCGCTCACTCAGAGGTTGAGATTGAACAACAAGGAGGGAAGAGGGAGACAAAAACCAGCTGCATCTGG
Source organism: Lonchura striata (assembly GCF_050655825.1). Classification (NCBI taxonomy): domain Eukaryota; kingdom Metazoa; phylum Chordata; class Aves; order Passeriformes; family Estrildidae; genus Lonchura; species Lonchura striata. Next base: position 116,511,309 of record NC_140703.1, on the reverse strand, counting down.
AGCCTTCTCTGCTGTAGTATAAAATAACACAAAATTACAGCTCCTGATGGAGAAGATTTTATTTGCACCTGGGCTCTGTCAAGCAATGAGAGTTCTGCACCGAGCACACCCAGCTATAAAGGTTCAAAATAAACCCAAATCCGAGAGTTTATTCTTACAATCTGTTTATACGGATAGGATTTGGATGTGGGTTTTGTATTTTTATCTGCATGCTCGTGTACACAGATAAATGCAATTTCACTGGGCAGATTTGGGAGCTGCTCTTTCCTACCAAGCTCCAACAATGGGCCTGAAACTCCCCATCAATGGAATTCTTTGTTAAGGCAAAATTCACGCGCAGCCTAAATTCATTTGGTTCCTATTAAATTACATTTTAATTTGGTTCCTATTAAAAATGTGGAGACGAAATGAAACGAAAACTAAAAATACAATGCCAAAAAAGCAAATATTTTCCATCAGCTCCCTCCTCCCTTGTGAGGGAAAAGGAGATTATTTGAACCATGATGCTCTACCTGAACACTCAATATTGGGATTAAAACTTTGTACTTGTGAAGCAAGGCCAAATATTCACTTTCTGGAGACACAGAGCATGATTTCAAACCTTTTTTCCCCTCCTTTGTATAAAATCTAATGATTTCCAGTTAAATGAACTGTCTCTATTTTTGAGAACTTTCCAGTTGATGCACTGATTTATGTATTATCAGCTGATGGAGTGATTAAATTATATATATATATTATAAATATATATTATCTATATACATATATCTATACATTTATATATTTATGCTTGTTTTTTGAACTGCAAGCAAGCAAGGATTACACAGGCATAAAGCACCCAATTTTTAGAGGAGCCTGTCTGAAGCAAAACCAGACATCACACCTCCAATAGGACTAAAATCTGCTATTTTTTCCAGATTTGCCTGCTCCCAAAGGAGTATTATACAATTCCAATAGGATCTGAAATGTATGCATTTCATCCCTCTGGATTCTCTGTTAGCACTGATAGGAAAGGAAATATTTTAATGAAGGGTTTGAGTTCAACTTGAAATATAAAAATTCACACACATAGAGACAAAAAATATCTCCATGTGCTCCTTGTGTTACACAGCTTTGCTCAATAGGCTCAAAGGTTTCAAGGTGTTAAACTTAAATTAACCACTGGAGAGCTTCCATCTCTTCCATCTCATAGAAACAGTATTTAAAATGACCAAAATATATAAATATAAATATATCTATATCTATCCAAACATATTTTATATATATATATAAATATATGTATATAAATATCTCAACATAGAATTATATTTACTTACTGTAAATACACATAATATGCAGGGAAATTATGTTATCTACTATTCTTATTAATTTCAAACTCTACCTTTTAATGAGGTTTTATAAAATACTAAGTTTACTACCTCGATCTTTCATTAAAATGCACTGTTTTCCCTTAAAAGCAAAGTACAATGACTTTTCCTGTAGGAAAAGCCTGAAGAAATGAGAGGGGGGAAAAAAAGCAAAAATTTGATAGAGAAATGAGGAAAGATCATCTCTTGGTGATCACAGAGAAAGTGGAGAGAATGAAGAACGGGTATTAGATCTCATTAGATAATAATAATAAAAATAATGAAAATAATGAAAATAAAAAATATTTAAAAGATAATAATTTCAATGCTGATGTCATTAATATTTAATAACATTCCCAAACTGCACATTCACACCCAGAGTCCTCAATGTTGCCCTTCCAGACTTAAGGAAGTGCAAGCTCGGAGATGGATTTTCTAACAACTGAAACCAACAGAACTTTTAAACACAAAAACCTCTTTACAACACATTCAGAACCTGGAAATACACAAAGCACTCAAATTAATCCAGTTTTTAGGAAGTTTTTAGAAAACTCCTTAAATATGAACTGTTTACAACTAATTTCAGGCCATTATTTTCACCGGTGGTGTTTTTGTTCACTGGGTAAAAACCCTTTAAATCCCCATTTCTTCACTCCCTCCTTTCCCCATGGCCTGAAGAACTTCATAAAGATTTTATTGTCCTACAACTGAGGCACATTTTCATTTCATGTTCTCATGAACTGGAGTTGGCTGGTACTTGATGTGCATTCCCAGGATTCTGCACAGCCTGCAAATCTGTTTCAGTTTATTAATAATATTTTTATATTTCCTAAACTGAGATACGGTGCGAAGCAGGAGATTTGGACTGCACAAAGGACAGAAGAATATTTAGAAAGATGGCAAGGTTGGTCAGGTTTAAAATTCCCAACCAACCTGATTTTTAGGAGCCTCCAGAGGCTATTTTGGGTTTGGGTGGTTATTCAGCTGAAGAGAGGCAGAAAAAGCTCATCATTTCTGAAAGATCATTCCAGACACTAAGTCAAGTGCCTTATTTTTGTCTCCACTCTTCAGAGTGTTTTTAAAAAACAAGTATTGCATTACATAAACACAGTGGATCCATTTTCCCAACTGATACGTGGAATACTTCATCCAAAAAAGGGAAAGATTTTTAACAAAGTGCTGCAAGGTATCCTTCTCCTCTTTATTGCAGCCCCATCTCTTTGAACACGAAGCATCTTAGATTTCAACCCATTCCTGGACTACCCATCCAGCAACTGCTCATAAATCCCTGCCTAAATCTGAATCCAAAATTAAATTTAGCTTTAAAAAGCGCCGTGCGTAGGCAGAAAATTCATTTATCCAACGGGCAGCAGGGCCCAGGTCAGGATTCAGTGACTGATGAAAAATAAGTCAGGATGTTACTTTCTGTGGAGAAAAAGAATGAAAAATCAGAGTAAAAATAATACATAAGGCAATGTATTATGGACTTCACAGCAGGTTCCACTTGGGAATTGGGATGCCAGAAGAAGGATGGGAATAGGTGCTGGAGGTTTGCTCAGCACAAACCAGCTCTGAGGGCAGGAACAAGGAGGAGGCTGTAAGGTGCATCCCAAATTTTGAATTTGGCTTCCTTCTCCTCGCTCAGCTGCAGCAGAACAGTCTGGAAACAATCTTCCCAGCAGCTGCTCTCATCAACAAACTGTTTATTGTAAGAAAGTGCCTGGGTCAAAGGCTAAACGTCATCCAGAGCTGAAAGCGTAGCTGTAAAAAAAAAAAAAAAAAAAAAAAAACCTAAAAAAAATGCTGGGGCCGTCCATGCATGTGGAAAAAAAAAAAAAACCCATGACATTGGGAAGGGGAACCATATTCCATCTGAAAGGCCAACAGTCTAGTGAAACAAAAACTCCTGAATTTGATGGGTTTTAGGCCACTGAGCTCGTTTCTCGTGGCTGATTTTGAAGCCTACTCGAGGTTTCTGATAAAAGCAGAATTTACAGCTCAGCCCGTGTCTCCTGGTGAAAAAGAGCAAAGTGGAGTTGTGTTAAAATATTCTAAAATGTTTTATTAGTGCTAAGTCAGCTCCACATGCACGTACAACAACAAAAGAAGGACTTCCCTAATTTATCACAAATGCGTCGTTGACGTGTTACCCAAAAATCCAAGCTCAGGCTCACTATCAGTAAATGATCAAATTTTATTTTAAAGCACAGGATAGTAAAAAAATCACAGGGCAAAATCCTCTTTACCAGCAGATTTCAATCTCAGAAATAAAAGTGCAAGGGAAGCTCTGAGAGGGAAACTGGTCCCACACCAGTAATTGGGACACGTTTGCTGCCCCAGCCCATAAATCTGATTTTAAGGGGGAAGGACCCAGAGGAACAAGGTGCACCTTTGACACAACATCACCACCAAACACTTCACCCAAAGGCTGATCAATCAGCCTTCTGCCAGGTGCCGATTTATCCTACCAGAAAAAAGGTGTGAGAAATTACGGGTCGGGAGTTTAATTCTTCCTGACACCTACTTTGTAATAAAATTGTTATTTTTCTGAAGGAAAAGTTTACAGTAAATTAAAACCTATGAGCAACTGGGCTAAAAATAAGCCTAGGTAGAAAGGAAAAGACATTTCACTTTTACACAAAAATCTGAGCATGATGCGTATTAAAGTGGGCTGATTTTTCTTTTTTAAATGATATAATCAAAGTCATGTTTGGAAGAATAAATTAAGATATAAATCTAACCCCAAATGCTGTACCTATATATTAAATTACTCTCAAAAGTATTCTGTATGGAGTAGGAAAAAAATACAGAAGAATTTTGTTCTCAGCTAATAGGGCAATAAATTAGATGCAATATATTCAGCAGCTAAAACTGGCTCTCTTCAACAGCTATCACATAATACTATTTTTATTTGGTACCAAACCTGTTTTTTTTTTTTTAAAACTAACAACAAAATTGTTTGTTGAAAATCTTGGAATTAGCAGTAGAATGATTAAAGTAAATAAAACCTAAGAAAATATTTTTTCTTCTCACTGATAATACCCAATTCTTAGCTGAAGCTTTTCCAGCAGTTTTTTTTTTTTGCCTTTCAGCGGGGTTGCACACATCAAATATGAATGAATTTAGTGTTCATGAATACGAAAGAGCAGCACAGGAGCCAAAGATTCTCCTCTTAGCACTCTAAACACACTTTAAACTCCAACAAGCTTTCAGCTGGACCTCATTTTTGCCTTTTTTTGGGGAAAAAAAGCTCCCCACTGTGCCACACTGGAAGGGTTTGGGAGCTGAAGAAATGTCTGGGAAACGTTAAGGTGAAACCACAACACATTTTCACAAGGACCACGGGATTCCAGCCTGGCCCCAGAAAATTAAAAAATTTAAAAATTAACATGACAGCATGGGATTATTATTTTTTTTTAAGTTAAAAAATAAAGTAAAAATGGGAATGATAATCCACGACGGCAAGAATACGCTTGGTTTGTTATCAAGCTCCAAAGACAAAGCTCAGTATATTAAACTACCATAAATCTTCCTTTAAAATCTGTTTGTGAATCAAATATATATTAAAAAAAATGAACATGACAGCATGGGATTATTTTTTTAAGTAACAAAAAAAAAGTAAAAAAAAAAATTTTAAAAAAGCACCACAACTTGGGGATTCCAGCACGGCCCCAAAACTGCAGGGCTGATGTTCAGCATGGACCATGGGTTTTAGATCCCTTTCTAAAACACAGGTTGGCAGAGAGGTCTCCAAATTCCAAAAGGAGCTTCTGGGAAAGGAAGAATTTATTGGAAATTATAATCCACGACGGCAAGAATACGCTTGGTTTGTTATCAAGTTCCAAAGACAAAGCTCAGTGTATTACACTACCATAAATCTTCATTTAAAATCTGTTTGTGAATCAAATGTATATTAAAAAATGAACATGACAACATGTTGTTTTAAGTAAAAAAAAAAGAAAGTAAAAAAAAAAAAAAATTTAAAAAGCACCACGACTTGGGGATTCCAGCAAGGCCCCCCTCCCCAAAACTGCACTGCTGATGTTCAGCATAGACCATGGATTTTATATTCTTTTCTAAAACATATTCAGGTTGACTTTTGCCTTCCCCAAAACATCTTGGAAAGGAAGAATTTCTTGGGAATTATATGCTTTAATGGCAAGAATACGCTTGGTGTGTTTTCCTGCTCCAAAGACAACACCCAGTATTAAGCTATCACTAATTTTCATTAAAGATCACTTTGCTAATCAGAAATATTTTACAAAAATCAACATGACAGCATGGGATTATTTTTTTTAAGTCAAAAAAAAAAAAAAAAAAAAAAAAGAAAATTAAAAAAAAAAAAATTAAAGTACCGTGACTCAGGGATTCCAGCACGGCCCCAAAACTGCACAGCTGATGTTTAACATGGCCAGTGGATTTTTTATTTCTTTCTAAAACAGATTCAGGCTGGCAGAGTGGTCTCTAAATTCCAAAAGGAACATCTTGGAAAGGAAGAATTTCTTGGGAATTTTATGCTAAAATAGCAAGAATATGCTTGGTCTGTTTTACTGCTCCAAAACTCGGTATTAAGCTACCACTAACTAATTTTCATTTAAGACCTCTGTGCTAATCAAAGACTTAAAAAAAAATAACATGACATCATGAGCTTATTTTTTTTAAAGTAAAAAAAAAGAGAAATTAAAATAAAAATTTAAAAAGTAAATCTTCTTTTTATTTAGCAGAGTATCAAAGAAGTTTCATGCTTCAAAAATGCCTCATATACCTACGCAGCAATGTAAAACTTGGATAGCAAATAGAGAACTTTGAAAGAAGCCTCACTAATGCCCAGTTTGTCAGATAGTAATAAATTTTTCTTACAAAACACGGTTGAAAATGCAATATTTAAACAGAGTATTTACACAATGCTCAGCTGTGAGAAAGGATGATAAAAATTCCATTTACAGTTCTCTCAGCCCTGCGGTTTTGAACCCATTGTAATTATTTTCTCCTTTTGCAGCTTTTTCAGCTTTCTCCTGCTGGGACTGAACCTTTTTCAGAGCAACAGGAGTAGAATTTTTCCCCCAGAGGAAACCCAGGAAAGATCCAATCCTAGGCTGCACCTTGGATTTAAGGATCCAAAAAAAAAGCCCCAGAGCCTCCATAGGGAGCTGGAAGTATTTCAGGGACAAACGGAGAAAGAAACACCTCAAATTTAATTTCTCCTTTAAAACTGGACATAAAACTCATTTAAATCTTCCAAAATAACGTCCAATTTTATACAACAAACCCAAGGTTTGCCTCAAGTCCAGCACACCATGAGCTCCTACTCCACAAGGTCACATTTGGATTGCCACGTCCCAAATGGAAGCTCAGCACAGAAATTCAGGATTTTGGGGGAAAAACACTCAAAGAATCAGACAAAGACAGACCCAAGCTGAGGCAGTGCATGAGAATTGTCCTGCAGACCCAAACACGGGCACGGAGGAGCATTTCTGGCAATAATAATTTCTTTATTCTGCAGGATTTTGGATTCTCCTGGGTTTTTCTGAGAACTCCAACTGACTGAAACCAAACCACAGTGCCTGCAGACATCTCTCATTTCTGGTTTTTAGGACTCATCTGAATTTCACACCTGAAAAAAGTGATTTTTCACACTAAAAATTTGTATTAATCCAGGCAAGGATTCACTTCACTTCTTTCTGTCCAGGTTCTCCACTTCAGAAGGGTTTTTGTTTCAGTCCTTGCTTTGTCCTGAGCTTGGCTGTTTTTCTTTTCAGTGTCACAAAAGGATCCAGAATTTTTAATTCTATGACAAATCCACTCCGAAGATAAACATTTAGCTGATTAAATACATACCAACTCTGTTGAAAATCATTATATTATAATAAACAGTCCCAAACTGAAGGGGTGACTTCTAAAAATGAATTGCCCTCAAGGAAAAAGTTTCAGGGATTACTTTAATCAGTACTAAAATGCAAAAAAAGAGGGTTTAAAATGCACTTCCAGCATAGTTGCACACAAACTAATGCACTCAAACCAGAAAAAATCTATATCAATACGTGATATTTAGTGATTAATTAATTTATCCTTGGTTGAATAAGGACAGTTTTTTGGTTTTTGAATGTAATTCCTGGGGAAACAGGAGACTGTGAGCAAAACAATGATTATTTAATTTTGAATTTGAAGTTTGATATGTACTTTCAGTTTGCCAAACCAGTGAAGAAAAAAAAAAAAAAGGATTGTGACAGTGGTTGTGAAAGTTAAATTCTACCAGCAAAATTATCAAATACCAGCAAATTATCAAATGCTTCTAGGAGGAAAAAATGTCCTTGAACAGACGGAGATTTTTTTTTCTATGGAGCAATAAGGGCAGCAATAATTATAATAAAGTTAAATGCAGTTCAAAAATGCCCAATCTGCTAATCCTGAGCTGCTAATTAAACAGAGTGGATTGTGCAGCATTGAAAAAAGCTTGGAAATATTTGGGGAAAAGTCCACTTCCACCTCCAGAAGTGCTGCAGAGATACCAAAAGCAAACCCTTCTCTTTTCTGGATATTCAGAAATACCACTGGACTGAAACACCAAATCCAACACTTACCCTCCCACATTGGTTTTAATATCAAAATGTGTTATTATCAATATCTGTTAATATCAATATGTGTTATTAATAGCAATATGGCTAAAACAGGAAGGAAAAGAGGCTAAAACAGGAAGAAAAAGGAAAATAAGGAAAAGCCTCCCATAACTACAAAAAGCTCCCAGCTATGTTAATTTAAAATAATGACAGGAATATTCTAAAAGCAGAAGGGCAGTTTAAAATGTTTCCAGGTATTTCTAACAAAAACCTTGGAAATTCAAATAATGATTTTAATTTGCAGATCATACTGCTTATGGTAACTTTAGGAAAGTGCCCCTCTCTCAAGGGAAGCATAAAAATAAGAATTACCATTTGTTTTCAGCTACTGTATTTTCTTTTCCATCAGCAAATTATTGTACTGAGATCCCAACACCTAAAACACAGTTAAAAACAGGAAAATAACCAGATAAAAGTTCTCCCTGCAGCTGCTCCTGACAGGGAGCTGTGGTACACTCACTAGTCCTAAAACCAACAATTCCATCTTGGAAAGCAGAAATGTCTTCCAGACCAGAAAAATGCAGGGGTAATTGCTCACTTCATGTAATAAGTTCTGAAGTCAAAACATGCCAGATGCAATTTTTTATTTAGATCTTGACAATCGTGCATCCAAATACAATTATTGTTCCTTATCTTGCAAAAGAATTTCAGAAATACCTCCTGGAATTAATTTGTATCAATTCTGACTCCATGGAAATGCTGAGATTTGCTCTCACAAAACAGTTTTTAAAACTCCCTAGGATCTTAGAGATGTTTTTTAGTTCCTAAAACCTGACTTTATTCCATAAGCAGGGAACATCCAGGCACAGCTCTTAACATGAGACACCTCCAGCTGAATGCTGCTCTTCCTTGAAATTATTTTAATAATGAGACCAATGTAACTTTTTGTACTTCTATTATGACCTGTTCATCAATTGAATGGTAAATTACAAAAGAAATTGTGATTAATTTATTTGTTGCAAGTGTTAATATCAAAAAACAATCACAAAAAAAAAAAGGAGCCATAAGTGACTGGTTCAGTAATCCAAATGAATATCCATATATATCCATAATCTCTCTTTCTCTCAGAACATGAAAACAGCTTCATTTTTATTTCATTTCTCTGTCTGAAGTTGTTAAGGCATGGAATTCTGAAATTAAATCTATATTCAAAGGAAAAAACTGACTAAAAATTTATATGTGGGTTGTTTGCCCAGCAAACGTTTTGAGACTCAGCAAGCTGCGACCCCACTTCAAAAGACTTTGGTTTCTATGATCTAAATGATCTAAACTCCAAATTTAAGTTCTCACCACGTGCAAAACTCATAAATTTACGATTAATACTCTTAAACTGAAGAAAATATTCTTTTGCATGTTAAAATCTCCTCAGTATGGATCCTGCTAAGGCTTGGCTTTTACTATTATTTTAATTATATATTTATTCGGTTGTTTTACAAATTAAGAAGTATTTTTTGGAAGTAGTTTTTAAAACACTTCTCAGATAAATTCAGCAGCACAATTTAGTACAGACTTGAGAAACAACACACACTAGAGCAGGGAAGTGATTCTCAATAAAACAAGCTGTAAAAACCCAACGTTGTCCCACATTTTTCGTGAAACCATCGATCCAAAGCAGCACAACTTTTACAGCTAAAATTATGAGATATGCACATAACAACCAGCAGCTGTAGGGAATGCTAGAAAACGCAGTAATAAAGTTATTTTCTCCATGTTCAAGTCTTACTCCTTACCTCTGCTCTTCAGCTGTTGCCCCATTCCCCTCTCTCCTCCTCCCACACAGCCTCTGCTTTTTCATCTGCTATCACACCAGATCCACCAGCTCTTCCTCCTGCATTTTTTCTCTCCCCCAAAAAAAAAAAAAGTTCTTATCCTCATCAGTCAAGGAGCATGCTCTGATTTACACACTCCATGGAGAACTCTCATCCCAACTTTTCTCAGGGCTGGAGTTCTCTGCTCTCCTCTGGGCCTCTGGCACTTGACTCATGTTTATTATCTTGTGCATTTAGTAAGAAATGGGTAAAGAAATGAGATAATTTCTGAAACTTGAGGTGGTCAATATGACTAATGCACTCAAATTATACAGAGATTTAAATACTTGCATCGTTTTAAACATATTAATACACATATACAAACTATATATAGAATTATGGAATTATACAGGTGCAGGACCAAACTTCATCCCTGCTGTGGATCCTCTAGGAAATGCTGGCAGAAATAAAAGTGTGACCAGCTGAAATTCCTGAAATTAAATCACCTCATCCTGTGAAGAACAGCTCTGGATGATCTAACTGTAAAACACAGGTTGCCCTGATGGACCTTTTCACAGGATACTTTTCCTGGGAGAAGAAAAATACAAGTACCATGAAAACAGACAGCATGGGATGTATTCTGATTTTTTTTTTTTTTCTGAGAAAACCTTGCCTCGATATTCCTGTAAATCCTTTGTCATTCACATCACCAGTCCCAGTCCAAGGGAGTACAGTGGTTTATTGAAGTAAAACACGTTCTGCTTGTTGGGAACACCCACTGCAACCCCCCAAAAAAAAAAAAAAAAAAGAAAAAAGAGCTTTCACAGCACGCTTGCAGTAGGAACTACAGCAAACTTTCTGATTTCAGCTAACAGCTGCTCTTTAATCAGCTTTCCACTCTAAGAACTGCATCGTGTCAGCCAGACAGGCACATGCCAAATTCCACTGCCCCTGCACCTGGAATTTCCTGATTTCCTCAGCATGTCAGAAATCATGGCTGGAAATGAACTGTCAAAGGATGGACACAGCAATCCCCAAGGCAGCCCCTTCCCCACCAGCTGCTGGCACAGCTGATAATGGTTTCTTTGGAGTCTTTGCCCAGGGACACTCTGAGAACACCACGGTGACTTTTAAATCAGTAACTCCAGTGAAACTCCAATCTTCATCCTCCAGAGTAAATCCAGCTTGATAAACTTCAATAATAAACTCTGAGTTGTAGACAAGGTTTTTTTCCTGCACATTACTGGACAACTGGATTGTCAAAGGAAAAAAATACAAATTCAGAAGAGCTGAATGCTGCAAATGCAGTGTTTCAAAAGAATAAAATACAAATTATGAAGAGCTGAACGTTGCAAATGTGGTGTTTCAAATGAATAAAATACAAATTCGGAAGACCTGAATGTTGCAAATGCAGTGTTCCAAAGGAATAAAATACAAAAGTTCAGAAGAGCTGACTGTTGCAAATGCAGTGTTTCAAAGGAATAAAATACAAATTCAGAAGAGCTGAACATTGCAATTGCAGTGTTTCAAAGGAAAAAACACAAATTCAGAAGACCTAAATGTTGCAAACGCAGTGTTTCAAAGGTATAAAATCCAAAAATTCAGAAGAGTTGAATGTTGCAACTGCAGTGTTTCAAAAGAATAAAATACAAACTCAGAAGACCTGAATGTTGCAAATGCAGTGTTTCAAAGGAATAAAACACAAATTCATAAAACCTGAATGTTGCAAATGCAGTGTTTCAAAAGAATAAAATACAAATTCAGAAGACCCGAGCATTGCAAATGCAGTGTTCCAAAGGAATAAAATACGAATTCAGAAGACCTGAATGTTGCAAATGCAGTGTTTCAAAGGAATAAAACACAAATTCATAAAACCTGAATGTTGCAAATACAGTGTTTCAAAGGAATAAAATACAAATTCAGGAGACCTGAACATTGCAACTGCAGTGTTTCAAAGGAAAAAACACAAATTCAGAAGACCTGAATGCTGCAAATGCAGTGTTCCAAAGGAATAAAATACAAATTCAGAAGAGCTGAATGTTGCAAATGCAGTGTTTCAAAAGCAGCTGAAGTTTGCAGTTTTTTCTCTTTTGAAGAGCGATATAACAGGACACTTCTATTCCTCTTGGTTATATACATTTATTTATCTCTACATTTATCCACCTTACCCCTTTAATTAAAACATATGTCAATTAAATATACATTCTGCTTAGAAGTGGAGCTACAAAAGGAGCCCTAATGCAACTGTCAGACAACCACTACAACAATTTCCCATTGTGGGAAGGAGGCGTCATTTCTGAGCAATGGTAACTCGAGAGGATCTCACCAGGCTCCAGCTGATGCCAAGCCTGCTCTCATTTTCCCAGTCTCACTTCCATAAATTAGCTGCAGGCCCCATGGACATCAGGGAATCTTGAGGGGTTTTTGTTGTTTTTTTTTTTTTTTTAATGTTTGGAAATCCTCCACGTTTGTCAGATCTTTACCAGTGAGGTCAGAGCGGTGCCAAATGCGCCGTGTTTGTCACAAGTCAGGGATTCCTGCCCTCCAAAATCCCCCATCTGCTCCAGGGCAGCCCTGACTCCAAAAAGGCTTTATCAGGAGTGCTGAAACAAAATCCACACCCAGCCACTTGAACTACAGCCCTCACACCGAGGCAAAACGTGACACCTGAATTTGGATCAATCTGCCACCCAGGGTTTGGCTTTTTAAATTTAGATCCCCATCCCAAACTCTGAGATCAAACTGCAACTAAGAAAAGTCAGGCTCAGCACTGTGCTGAGTAACCTGTACTCAAAAAATGCTCAGGCTTGGTGCTGCTCTCTGCCATCTCAAGAGTGAGAAGTCAGCAGCAGACCGAGATCACAAATGTTTTAGATATTTATGACATAAGCCATTCTGGGGGGATAACGAAATTTTCCATTCTCTCCACTACAGAAGGAACATGCCTGCTGAAGAAAGTGGTTGTGAAGTATCATGCACACTGACTCAAAGCCAGCCTTGAAACATGAGAGAATCCAATTCCATGAGTGGCACTTTGGTCAGATGCCAGCACATCATAATTTCACATCAGAGTTAGCCCCACAGAAAGATTAAATGCTACTCGGTACAAAAGGCATTAACTTTTAGTTCTCACAGCACCATAAAGACCCTTTTTATGGAGATTGCTATAAACAGCATACTTTCTTTCACTCCTCAAAGCTTCCTGTATTTTCCAAATGATCCTCAAAACATTTATTGAATCAGCACATGGCCCAAAAGTTGTTTACAAACCATAATGCAAAGTAAGAATGCTGCTCATTATTATGTGCCTACAAATGTGCTTCATGCTTGTTTAACAGGAACAGCATGTTTGGTACCATCCTGCAGGAAGGAAAAAATTTGAAGTAGAGAAGTTTAAAATAAAGGCAATGTTTGCCAGATTTCCCTTTCCTTCTCCCCTAAATACATGGGAAATATTCTGAGGATAAGCAGCAAAAAAGGAAAAGGTATCTTTAACCAGCACCTGGAATTACCTGGCTCCACATTTGGAATTCCCTTCACCTCCCATCAAGATTTCTTAACTGGAAATGTTTTACTGTATTCTGACACTATATGCCATCGACTCCTGTGGAATTTCAAAGGCTGGTTTAAAACTGAGGAAATATTATACAGGGCAGTTGCTGAGATGTAACATGCAAAGATATTTTCATGCAAATCTATATACAACACACCGTGCATAAAATGCTTTCCATCCCTCCCCTGTTCTTCCCCTTGAAACCCAGCTCAGAAGTGTCCCCTGCTGGCAAATTCCTTCCCTTCCCTGCAGGAGACACAGGGAAAGCCTCAGCTGCATCCAGCTTTGGGAGCAGCAGAAATTCCTGGGGATTTGAAGAGAATGGCACCAGGAAAGTGGCTCAGCTGGGCAGGGACACTGCTCAGTGCTGGGGGATGCACTGGGAGCACCTGCAGCACCCCAGGGTTCCCTTCAGAACAGCTCCAGGAAAAAGGCTGAAGGAAGTTTTGAGAGTGAACAATTTAGGAGATAATCCAACCTCCTAATAATTGGAGAATTCCAGAATGGATTGGGTTGGAAGGGACCTTAAAGATGATCCCATTCCACCCCTGCCATGACAGGGACACCTCCCACTGTGCCAGGCTGCTCCAAGTCCAACCTGGCCTTGTGTCGCTGTCGAGGCAGGACGGGAATGAGAAGATTCTGATTTAGAAGGTTGTGAGAGTAAAACTCTTATTTATTCAAAATACACTGCTCTTTTATACAGAGCTCCACAAGGACCAAATTCATTGGTTTTGAAGTGAAAACAACCTACTACTATTGGTGCAGAGTGCTTGACTCACAGTGATAGAACTTAACTATAAACAATGTGAAAAATAAGAGAGATAAAGAATTATTTATATTCTTTCTTAGCTCTTTCCCAGGCCTCTGCTTGGCTAGAAACTCTCAGTTTCTTCCTTTGACTGAATCTGAGTCCTACAGCCCTGGGCACTGTCAGGGATCCAGGGGCAGCCCCAGCTGCTCTGGGAATTCCATCCCAGCTCCTGCCCACCCTCCCAGGGAATAATTCCCAAATCCCAATCTCCCATCCATCCCTGCCCTCCTTCACCTCAAAGCCAGATTTACAGGAGGCAGCACGAACAAAGCTCATTTGACACTCAAATCCTGTTTCCCACCAGGACAAACAATCTCTCAATTGTCCAGTTGAATTTTTGTCTCACAAATCAGTAAAAAGCCTTTTATAGTTTCACAGCCATGTTGCACTTTAGGGTTGGTTCAAAATATTGCCTCTGAACAAAAAGAAAAAAAAAATTCTTGAAAATTTTTCCTGTGACTTTGCCATTAGTTCTCATCATCTTCTCCTTGCCTTCTACCAGCAGTCACTGTTACTATTCTTGATATTATGGAATAATCAAGGTGGGAAGAGCCCCTCAGGATCACCCAGTGCCACCCCAGCCCCACCAGCATCACCCAAACCCTGTCCCCAAGGCCACATCCAGACTCCTCTGGGACAATTCCAGTGACTCCAAACCTCCCTGGGCAGCTCATCCCAAGGCCTGACCACTCTGCCAGGGAAATTTTCTGTCCCAATCTCCAACCTGAGCCTCCCCTGGTGCCATTTGAGGCCATTTCCTCTCCTCCTTTCCCTTGGGACACGGCAGCAGAGCCCGACCCCCCGGCTGTCCCCTCCTGGCAGGAGCTGTGAGAGCCACAAGGTCCCCCTGAGCCTCCTTTGCTCCAGGCTCAGCCCCCCCATTTCAGCTGCTCCTCTCAGGATTTGTTTTCCAGCCTCTTCCCAGCTCCATTCTCCTCCCCTGAACACAGGCAAAAGGGTTTTCTTGTTTGAGAACAAAACAATTTTTCAAGGTGTTAATTTAATGTCGTTCAGTGATCCAACCATGGCATCTAAGAGAGCCATGAAAAGGAAACCCTCAAACAGGATCTTGAGGGGCTGGAACACGTCCAGGCAAGGGAACAGAGCTGGGAAGGGGCTGGAAAACTCCTGAAAGAGCATTGGAAATTAAAAAAAAAAACCAAAAAAAAAAAAAAAAAAAAACCTGAAGTTGAATCTCAAGTCCTACAACACCCATGAATATGCATGGAAATATTTCAGAAACAATTGCCTCAAAATACACCCTGAAATCAGGGTTCATTATAGTGTTAGCTGAGAGTTCAAATTTCCCATCCTCAAAGGAAGATTTATTCAGGATAAAGAAACTCCACATTTTCTTGGCTGACATAATGGACCTGGAATTTCAAAGCAGATTATGCCACCCCAGAATCAAGAGATGGAAATCTGCTCTGGAGCTGATTCTGCCTCTGCTACTGAATTACTCAAATAGACAAAAAAATTTAGAGCCTGAGGAGTTTTTACTCAAGTTTTAAGATGAGCAAATGCATGGGTGTAACAATTCCTTAATGGGAATAATTAGCACTGGGACAAATCTCATTCTTCAAGGAGTAAATCCTTGGTTTGAAACCTACTCTGAAACTCCCGACACAATAAAACACAATCCTGGCATTTATGTCTGAAAAATTATCCTTGGAGACGGCTGAAAGAGCAAATATTTGAGAGTTTAAGGGCAAAGCTGCAGAAAAAATCAGATCTCTATGCCTGGAGCTGCCACTGAACACTTGGGTCCTCCCTCCCCACAGGGACACAGAATTTCCCTCTCAATTTGCTCAACTGCTCTGCAGCCCAGCAAGAAAAGAAATAAAAACAAAGATGCTGGGTTTTGGTATCAATAGTGGCCTCTAAAATTACATTCAACATCAAGTTGTGTAGATTTAATTAAGCTTTTAAGCAGCATTTTAATTGTTCTTCATTTCAACACTGCCTTTGGTGGTGTTGTAGCAGAATTCTCCTCGCTAAGATCTAAAATCCTTAAAGATGGACATGACCATCCATTATTCAGATAGCAGAGCTTTCAGTTGAATTGAAAATATAATATAATTCCAGTTCTGCTCATGTTTTGTTGGCTTTTTTAAATTCACACAGCAAGACTGTGGTTTTAAGGTCCATGAATTGGAAATCAAAATTTCAAAATGTGAATTCTGAGGAGGAAAAGAAAAAAAATTCCAACCCACCCCTCAGGAACAGCTTCAAATTCCACTGCAAAAGGCACCAAGCCTCAAAGAGTGGAGAGGAACATCTTAAATTCTTAATAATCACATTTATATCAATCAGCAGCATAGGTTTGATGGGATTATTAACAGCATCTCAATAATGATGCAGAAAAACACAGATTGCCAAGGAATTCAGGCAAAGGCAAAGTCAGGAGAAGCTATTTGTTCACAGAATAAAATTTAGAATTTTATTTGATGCCCAAAACGACCAGAAAACAAGTTTGGTGAAAATTCTGATAAAAGATGGAAGTGGCACCAAGGGAATCCCACAGAATAGGGGACAGCTCTGCTGGAAATTGAAGAACTCCCCAAACCAGCACTTAAAACTGAAAGAATTCTTCAATTACCCAAAAAAAACCCCAAAAACCTCAGTTCCATTTTTTCTTAATGAAGTAGAAAATACAGAGCAAACTTAAATATTATTTTTTTACTCATAAGCAAAGGAAGCTTGGGGTTCCTGAAATTAATTAGAAAAATCTGAGCAGGTGAGGGGAAACAGCAGTTTTTAAACACTTGAGCTGATAAGTCTTAGCAATGGTAAAATAATTTCTCATTATTTTTGGATCTGCTAACAAGACCTTGAGCTTGCTTGATCATTAATTGACTCATTCTGGTATTTTTATCATAGGGAACTCTAAGAAAATAATCCCAAAAATTGCTTGCTGGCAATACAATTAAGGATTTCCTCAAATAATTTACAATTTTGGTATCTCCTGGCTCTCTGGGAAAGCAAGGAGGCCTCTAGAGAACAGATGGATGGAAAAACAAAATAATTTGTGAGAAAGCTAAGCTCTAACACATTAATTATTTGTTTTAAAGTGCTCTCTGTTCATTAGGAACTGTACACACAAGCTGCAAATTCCTTTTGCACAAGAGTCTGGAATTTTATCATTGCCTAAAGGGAAAGACATTAAAACAATGACTACACACAGCAAAGCTACCATTAAAATATGTGAATAAAACAATAAAAATCACATGAAACCACATTAAAATGAATACAGTTTAGGAATAAAACAATTTATTAATAGAATTTATTATTTAAATTTTAAAAACTAATTGTGGTATAAACTTTAACTGAAGATTATACAGTTAAAATATCTTAACTTGATAGACTGCAACCCTGGAATATGCCACTAGATGGCAAGTTTGGATAGAAATTAGCTGAATTTTAATTCATGACACGTTTGAAAAGTCCAAAGGCATTGGATAGAAACGATCATGAAAAAAAAAAAGTGAAAGAGGAGAACAAAAATAGGAAGAATTCAATAAACAAGTCTTGTGTCTGGAGCACATTTAATAGAAGCCAAAAAGGTTAAACTGGTTTTAGTTTTGTTTCCACATTGCCACACAAATGGAGAATCAACTCACACACAATTTTGAAGTTATGTTTTAAAGAAAAACAAGTGAAAATCACAACTGAAATTGTTTTTTTAAAAGAAAAACAAATGAAAATCACAACTGAAATTGTTTTTTTTTAAAGAAAAACAAGTGAAAATCACAAGTGAAATTTTTTTTTAAGAAAAACAAGTGAAAATCACAAGTGAAATTGTTTTTTTTAAAGAAAAACAAGTGAAAAACAAGAGTTTCTATATTCCTCACAATTCTTCAGAGCAGTATCTCACATGGAGGAATGCAGCACTGAGAGCTGACATTTAAATTACAAATATTCCCAGGAAATATTACAACATCCTCAGGAATCAGGGTTTTCCCTGTGCCTTCCCTATTCCCTGCACTCTGCTCTTCACCATTTCCATTTTCTCTTTTGTTGCCAGCCCGTGCAGAATGTTTCATCTTGATTGAAAAGAAAAATGAATCCTGTCTTTTAAAGCAGTTCTTTCTGTGGCTCACTACAGCCTTCAAAAGCAACAGCATTAAAAAGTTCTAAACAGAAATACAGCAAATAGAATAAAATTAACCCTGCACAATTCCCCTCTGGTGAAATTCAGAACACCTTCTAGCAGGGAACAAAGCAATGATGGATTAAAAATGAAACTTTTGCTTACCTGAAATATCTGTTGAAAACTCTTCAAATAAAAATATCAAGGTTTAAGAGAACACTGATTTTCCCTGGCAGGGTAAATCCCAGCTTACCTCATCTGGAGAGAGCAGATAAATGGGTGTTAATTCAGGAATTGCACTCAATTCACAGCTCAGCCCAAGGCAGGTCAGGATCTCCCTGAGAACTTCATATCTCTTGGAATTGCTCATTTTGAGCAAATTAAAATCCTCTTCAGTTTGCACATCCATGGAATTGATGTCCAGCTCCAAATGGGCCTGGCAGGATATATAAAAAAAGAAAATCAGTTTCCAATTCAGGGATCACAGCTGTCAATACACCACAATTTCCTCTGAAACCTACCTAAAACTTCCCTTCTTAATAAACTTTTTTTGGAGGAGTTGATCAAACTTGTATTTATCAACTTAAATTTATTTAACTTCCTGCTTTTCAGGTCTGCCAGAACCAACAGCAAGGTTGGTCATATTCTGACTTGTACATGAGCAGAATTCCATTACAATTAAAATGGCATTGAAATTGGCATTCCATTAGAACTGAAATTCCATTAAAGTTGAAATTCCTTTAAAATTCTATTAAAATTGAAAGAGCTTTTTAGAAGTTTTAGAAGGTATGGAGAGCTCAAGCAAGTCACATGAATTCAGTGGAAATGAGTGCAGATAAAGAAACCCTTCTGCCTAAAAAAGTTACTTGCTCACCTGGTGGAAAATCACTCCTCATGGTTGAAGCAGATGCTTAGAAGTTGAAATTAAATGCAAGAGGAAAAAATCCTTCATAGACCTTGTTTTTTACTATTTTTTTTTCTGCTTTGCCTTTTGTGTTACAAAATATTTCAAAGCCCTTGAATGTTAAAACCCTGGTTTTACTGAGAATTTGGGACTTTCTGTGCTGCCAGCACTGACCCCCAGGAGAACACTGCACTGACCTGAGGCCATGGAGAAGCTTCCAAAATTCAATAATAAAACTGAGATTACAGGTGTGGAGTTGGAATGGAAGTGTGTGATAACACAGGGTGGAAACTCAGAGTTGAAGGGTTTGGAATGCAGGAATAGATATAAAGCAAGATGGAGGTTTTGGGGTGGAGGCTGCTCCTTCTTCTCCTCCTTCTCCATGGGTTTGGGTGGTTTTGTGCAATTGGATAAAAAAGTCCCCATTGCAGACTTTGAGTGATCAGTTATTGGGTTAAAAGTGAAAATAATTGAGGTGCCATTTCTTAATTGGACAGTTGATCCTTAAAAGGCCTTGCAGAGAGAGAGATGGGCTCCATTTTGAGTTTGTTGGAGTGAAGTGCTGCAGAACTCAGGGTTTGTGAGGCTGTGACAGAGACAAGAACTGACAAACACCTGAGTCCCAACAAGAAATTCCCTCTCACACATTTAATACTGGCCTTAATAAAAAATAAAAAAAAACCCACCAAAAAACAAAAACAAAACAAAAAAACCCACATACATACACACAAAAAAAAACCACCCAAGGAATCCACACTTGTACTCCTGCAGATTCCTTTATTGCTATTAAAGAAAGCCCTTCTTTTTGTTCATTTCTTCCACTTTGTAATATTTAATTATTTTCTTTGTGTTTTATGTATTTTTATTGAAATTCAGGGAAATGAATGAGTGTGGCTGCCCCTGGATCCCTGGCAGTGCCCAAGGCCAGGTTGGACATTGGGGCTGGAGCAGCCTGGGACAGTGGGAGGGGCCCCTGCCATGGCAGGGGTGGGACGAGAGAATTTGAAGATCCTTTCCAACCCAAACCATTCCATGATTGTAAAAAAAATACATTGAAAAGGAGGCAGGACACACCCACCCACCAGTGGAGTACAGAAAAAAGGGAAACAAACCTGCCAGAATATTCCATGGCTGATGTCACTGCCTGGAAACAATAAGGGCTTTTCAAATCCAGACTGGAAGTCATTTAGAATTATAAAATGTCACACTAATCCTTTTAATCTGATTTTTGAAGCTGTGCTCTGATGCCCTTTTCTTTTTCCTGGGGAAAACCTCTGGAGTATTAAATTTTACTACAGCAGGAGGATCAATTTAAAGGGTGCAGCAAAGCAGAACTTGCAGAGACAGAATCAAAGCCATGTTCTAGCAGCACTTGGGTGGCAGAGCTGCCTACAAAAAAAGCAATAAATATCCTCCAACGTCTAACAGAGTTCCCAAAAATCCAGCAGATTTAAGTTGATAAAAGGCAAAAACACTTCTAAGAACCCCCTGAATATTTCTGAGCTCTGCAACTGCTACAAGAGTCTTGATACCTGATCCCTGAGCAGTTAAATTTCAGTGCTCTGGGCTCCTGAGAAAGTTCCCTACCTAAAATATTGGTAAAAATAGTACCTTTCATGAAGTTGGTTCATCTTTTCTATTCCTTAACTTAATCTTGAAAAACAAATCTTGCTCTGCTTTCCTCAAGGTGTTTGGCAGATTTATTTTCTAAACTTTATGGTACCTCTTGTCAGCCTTTCCATCACTCCAAACTTTAGCTGGGAATATTTAAATCATTTCAATAATCAGAGACCAACATTTACCCTTCCATGGAAGCTTCCTCACCCATTATCCAGAAGGTAAAATGAAGAAAAAAATACTATGAACAATTGAACTTATTTGTTCCATTTTATGAGGGCCTTCTTTGGCTGTTTTGGTGGTATTTTTAACCAGAGATCACAATACCATGATACTGGAGAGGCACCTACTTCCTGGCATATTATTTTTAAGTGGTTATTAATAATTTTGGTTCATCCTAGACTACCCCAATTCCACTCCCCAGATTCTCTGAGCTATTTGATAGGTGCAGAATATCAAACATTTAAACCTTTAAAGCCTGAGTAAGGACTCAGGAAACAAAAAATGTTTCTAGCAAGGTTTATTCTGCACTTCTTGCTTTGCCAATTTTTGTTTTTGTAAGTAAGGATTTGGTGGGATTTATTTCCTACCTCCCAAAATCTGCTCAAACTGTATTCCTGTACAGGCAGAAAGGGAAAGCTCTGCTCTGGAATTTGACAAAATAATGGGATTATTCTGGGAAGGGATCTCTGGAGATGAACCACTGGAGATGAACCCCTGCCAAGGCAGGGTCACCTGGAGCAGGTGACACAGGGAAGTGCCCAGGTGGGTTTGGATTGTCCCCAGAAAGGAAGACTCCATCACCTCCCTGGGCAGCTGTTCCAGGGCTCTGCCACATCCATGGAAGGAAATTTCTCCTCAAGTGGAGGTGGAACTTTCTGGGGTTTCGTTTATGACCACTGCTCCCTGCACTGTCACTGGGCACCACTGGGAAATCTGCCACCATCCTCTGGCACCCCTTGGAGATATTTCCATGGATTAATGAGGGAAATTCCTGCTTCCTGCACAAAACTGTCCTTTGTTTTACCTTGCCTGATCCACACACACCTGGCTCCTTGGTGAAAAAAAAAAGAAGTGTTTTCCCAGCAGTGACTTCTTTAACACCAAGCGAAACCCACCCTGCAATTGGATCCCTTCTACATCCAGGACATCCATTTACACCTGGGAATGGCTTCCCACTGGGAAAGGGGAGATTTGGGTAGAATATTGGGAAGAAATTCCTGGCTGGGAGGGTGGGCAGGGGCTGGGATGGAATTCCCAGAGCAGCTGGGGCTGCCCCTGGATCCCTGGCAGTACCCAAGGCCAGGTTGGACACTGGGGCTGGAGCAGCCTGGCACAGTGGAAGTGTCCCTGCCATGGCAGGGGTGGCACTGGGTGGGCTATAATGTCCCTCCCAACCCAAAGCATTCTATGATTCCACACCTCCCCTTGACAGGAACCCCCAAGAGCATGCAATGGGAGCAATTTTTCAGGACTGCATGAACAGTACCTGGGAAAGGATGGCTTCTCCTCCACTGCTGCCGTGAGTCAGGTGCACCATCACCGTGTCTTTAGCAGCATTATTCAACCGACTCAACACCTTCACTCTGCTGCCATCTCCCTTCATGCCTTCCTCAAAAACACAGCCACTGACCAGCAGGCTCAGCTTCACCTCAGTGCTGTCCTTTTTGGACACCACCAGCTCGTGCACAACCCTCCTCAGTTTGTTTTTGTGCTTGATCTGCACGCCCCCGAACGTGAAGGACGAAGAAAACGCGAGAATCTTCCCCCCTTTGGCCAGAAATGTCATGAATTGCCTGTGGATGTCCTCAGGAATGGGCTCCTCTGTGGCAATGAGCAGCAGCAGGGAGTTGTCAGCCCAGGGGTCTCTGAGCACTTGCTCCTGGTGCAGCTGGTACACGGTGTAACTCTCGGCATCGATGCACCCCCCGAGCACTGCTCTCACCTGCTCAAACCTCCCTTCGGCAGCCTCAGAGCCCAGGTAAATCAAGATATTGGGGGGTTTCCCAGCCAGGTTTATTCTTTTGATTCCTTTTTGCAGACACTCGTGCTCCTTCTCCTCCCTGCTGCTGCTGCAATCCTCGGGAAGCTCTGGAATGTTTTCTGCAGAGGCGGATTTCACCGACTCAATGGTGATGTCCTCCAGCTGCTGGCACTCGTGGCAGCTGAAAACGTGCAAGCTCTGGTGGTCCCCAGCTCCTGTCTCCTCGTGCTCCCTTTCTTCTTCCAGCTCAGATTTGTCCCCCTCAGCTCGTCCTAGTGCTGATTTCCCAGCAGGAGTTACTGCATCCATGTCTGTGCTTTTCTCTTTCACCGATGGTGCCTCCTGTGCCAACTCCTTCAGAGCAGATTCCTCTAAATGCACAGCTGCAAAAGATACAGGATACCAAAAAAAAAGGGGTTAGAATAATGAGATTTAAAGGGTTAGGATAAATATCATGAACAGCAGAATTTCATTTCAGTACAAATGCCCTGTAACAGCAAGAATTTCACTTATTTGACACAACAAATCCTATTTCCCCCCCAGAACAGCACAGATTTGCACTCATACCATAAATCTAAAGACAAAGCAAAGAAATGAAAATACCTCTGGAAAAATGCTGCTCTTCTTAGGAGGGCAGGGTTTAAAATTGCTGCTGTTTTGAAATAAACTATTTTGAAATAAGCTAATAAAGAGATGGTATTGAGTAAGACAGATATTGAACCACGTCCCCTGCACTGCTGAAGGCTGCAGATAAAGGTTTGGCACAAGAAAAGGGAGTAAAAAGACATTTGAACAGATTTCAGTCTGAAGAAAGGGAGAGAGAGCAACCCACAGCAAGATTTGGGAGTTAAGAATCCAAGGGAAAACAAGAAAATGAGAAGAACTGTTAAAAATTCCCCTTTTCCCCTGAAAATGATAGAAATTTGAAGAAAATTCAGAGGAAATACAAGTGAGAAGAGAAGAGCAGAGATGATTATTGCCAGCATGAAATGTGCAGAGCAAAGAGGAGAATAAATACTTTTCACAAGGGAGGACTTCTTCAGCTGCTGAGCCATGAAAACACTTCAAGGCAAAACCTGAAAAAAATTGTACTGAATCCTTCCCCACTCACACACAACCAAATCAATTTATTATGCTTTTAATCCAGGGAGAAACTCCATTTAACAAAATTTTGTTAATCCAACTTCAATCCCCTTCCTTATTATGAAACTACATCTCCTTTGGAGCAGGAACATGAAGCAAGATTTTTTTTTTTTTTAATATATTCCAAGGGAATTTCAGAGCTTCCAACCTCTGTTCTTCCACCCAGAGCCTCCCCCAGCATGTTCTGGAGCAGCTTCCACACAGCACTGGAAGCAAAAGGTGGCAGAAAACATTTTAAAAAGGGACTGACTGGGACATTCTCAGCTTCCATCCTTCCTTGAGGGATTATTTATGCAGAACAGCACCCAGAGAGACAGAATTTCCCCTCAGATTCTTTTGGGAGAATATTCCTGTCCTCTTGCACTTCAGTAAATGTTGTTGATTTTGTCATTCCTTTATTTCTGCCTGTGCACTCTGACCTACATTAAAAAAAACAGCAAAGCAAAAACGAACCCCATTAAAAAAAGGCCAAAAAAATCCCAGCCCAATTTGTTCTCAATCCATGTTCAGCTCTGAATACACTTTAATTTCAAATACGAAAAAAAAGAGAACATTTGCCTAAAAACTTCCAGCTTTGGGGTTTTTTTTGAGTTTTTTTTTTTAATAGATTTGTTAATTATTAGACAAGACTTGAATAAAGTATTTTCTAACTTCTGGTTTGGAGCACCCTGGGATAGTGGAAGGGGTCCCAGCCCACAGCAGGGGGTGGGAATGGATGATTTTTAAGGTTCCTTCCAACCCAAACCATTCCAAATCCTACAAACTTAAAGCAGAGCTACAGAGGGATCAACCTGGAATCCCAACAGGAAGAAAAAATATGTCAATTTTTCAGGTAGGTATTAAAAAAAAAACTACGCACAAAGTCCTAAAATAACCATAAACCAAAAAAAAGTTGTGCTATTAAAAATGATCAGGAGGGTACTTACAAACAATCCTGTGTGGCACCATCCCATTCTCCATCTGCAGCCTGTCTTCCAGGAAGGCTATTCCAAGGCTACTGAAATTATCTACACTGGCTTCAGCAATTAACTTAAAAGGTTCACCAGGTTTATAGGCCAAGGGTGAACAAAAGTCTGACCACTTCACAATCTAGAACAGAGCATATGGATGGCTTTCAGTTGGGAAAGGTTATGGAAAAAAATCCCCAAGTATCAACAATATTGCGAGTTTGCAAGAGGAACTGCAGGAGAATTGAAGAATTTATTGGGGGGGAGTTGCCTTAGGCAGCAAAGATTGAGCCCTGATGGAAGAGAACAACAGCCACAGCAAGAGTTGGGAGCAAAGTGGGAGTACAGAGGAATTATTCCCAAAGATCAAGGCTCTGAAAGATCCAAGCAACAAAATGGCAGCAGGGCTGCAGGAAAAAATTTATTTGCATTTGTTTCTTTCAGCACAAACTCCAAGCAAGAATGATGATAAAAAGAACAAAATTAAGCTACAAGGGTTTAACAAAAATTATCACAAGCGTCATGAGGGTTCAAGATGTTTATCTACCTCAAAAATTCCTTTTTTCCAGGAAAGAAACATTGCATAATAGGACACACAACTGGATACACAAACCACTTGTTGCCCCATGAAAGAGTTTTTAGAGACCTGCCTTCATGACCTAAAAAAAATCAGCCTTTGCCACGTTCCAAAGCATGGGGAGACAAAGTGCAATTCCCTCAGAGCAGCTGCAGCACCTTGACACCTCTTCCATGAGGTTCAGCTTTCATCACCACACACCAGATGTAAAACACTGACTGAAGGCAGGAAAAACTCATTTTGGATGCACAAACTGAGGGTGAGCTGTCAGTTACTCTACTTGTTCATAATTAGACCATCAGCTAAATTTACCTTTTTATTTACTGCAATTAAATGGCTTGCACACCATCCAAGAGCATCCAGCTGCAGTTTTTGATTTTGTGGGATTTCCCAAGGGAACAAGAGGACAGAACAAACAACCCCAATGGTTCTGTCTCCTTTCTAAGTTATTCTCAAAGACAGTTTCTGGTGAGTAATCAGCAAACCCAAATGACACCACATTCAGTCACACAATCCCAGAATGGTTTGGGTTGGAGGAACCTTAAAAATCACCCCATTGCCAAACCCTCCCAGGGCTGGGGCAGCTCTGCAGGTGGGCTCTCAATCCATGGTTATATTTCTGGCCTTTGGATATTGAACAAGAAACCTGGCTGGGTGTTTTGTGATCCATGATTTCTGCTAAGCCTCAGTGAAATATTCCCTTTCCAAGAGGAAAAAGGGAGCAGTGTGTGGGGCTTTACCCCACTTGGGGGTTAAACCCCAGCTCTGTGACACCAGAGCACGTCCCAGCTTCAATGTGACTGCTGGTGGTGGAATGTGAGGGACTTAGAGAGTATTTAAATATCTTATTAATTTAATTACGGAGTATTTAAATATCCTTTCTTACCCAAAGAACAGGCACAAGTAACACCCACACCTGGAAGCTGTGAGGAAGATCTGTTGATGTGCTTGATCTTTCTTCTGTGGCACCGAGTAAAATGTAAATTATTGCTGCATAGTGCAAACAAAGTGAGCCACGAAAGTAGCTCACAAAATAAAACCCTTGCCAAAACATATGACCCTGAAATCAGGCAACAAACCACTGGCTCCAGTGCAGAGCAAAAACCCTCAGGAAATATTTTCCAGCTTTCCTGCTACAGTTCCAAATCAAAATTCTGTCAGAATAAAGGATGAAAGGCCAGCTCTTAGCAAGAAATGGGACATTATTTATACTCCTGTGTTCTGAGTCCCCCTCATTTTCACCAGAACACTGACAGTCCTACAAAAATTGGCTTTTCTGGCCAGAAATTCCCCCAGGGGAAATGTGTTCCCACAGCCCCTGGCTATGGTGACGGCCAGAGGTACTAAAATTAAAAGCATTTTACTGTGTTCACACAGAACAACAATAAACAAAATAAACCTTTCCTCTTTAGTTTTGGATTTTTTGCCTGGACTATCACTTTTGAGCTTCCTAAATCAATTAGTAATGTCCACATAACAATGCAAAATTTTCCCTCCTAAGGAGAATGAAAGCAAACCCAAGAAGATTTTAAAAAACCCAATAAACCCCCAAAAGAATAGATAATTAGAGCTTCAATGCAGATGTTTTTTGTGGATCTTTCTGCTACGAAAAGTAGAAGAAAAGTAAAAAATCTTCCATTTGAGCTGGCCCAGGTGCACTCTGAGACAAGAAGGAGGGCACAGCTCATTTATCTCCAGAAGCAGAGCCCACCTGGATGGATATAATAAATAAAATAACATCATTTCCAAACCAGCTGATGCAGGTTTTCTCTAAGGAAATGTGGAATAAGATTTGAGCAGAGAAGGTCCCACCAAGCTCTGGGTGCCTCAGATCTCTGTGAAGCCCAGGATTTCCCCTGGGGCTGGACATCACTCCTGCCCCACAGGCTCCAAGCCCATGCTCTGTTCTGCAACTGGCAGGGGGGAAAAGCTCCCAAAATCTGATTTCAGCCCCAAACCTGGAGCTGAGCCCATTCCCAAGCTGTCCTCCCACCCCTGCCCTCAGATAAATCTGTTTGCCAACCCCCCTGCTCCCCATGTCCACTGCTGGATCACCTCCTGCAAAAGGTGACCTGGAGAACACCAGATCCTTGCTGGAATTAGGGTACAGGGAATATCCCTTTGTTTGTTTTAACAAGTTCTAAAGAAATCTAAAATTCTTAGGAATTTCCTAAAATGCTTAGGAAAATGCTGGTTTTAGCTTTTGTTTATGGAGAGGGTTTTTAAGACTTTGGGATGAGTTAGAATTTATGAGTGCGTAAAATAGAGAGTAGTATAGTTCACGACAGGGGAAAAATTTAGTTTTGAGTTTTTAGTATGGAGATAGAAAAAATAAAGGATTTTGGGTGTTGTTTGATCTTGAATTAGAATTTATGAGTAAAATAGATAGCAGCATAGCTTATCAGAATTGTATCAGAATACTATCAGATAGTAGTATAGTTTACCAGACAGTAGTATAGTTTATTAGAATTTATGTGTAAAATAGATAGTAGTATAGTTTATCACAGGGTGAAAAATCTAGAGTTTTGGGTTTTTAGTATGGAGGGAGATAGAAGACAAAATAGAGGATTTTGGGTGTTGTTTGATCTTTTTCTTCTTCTTGATCTACTTTATTTTCTATTGTGTTGGTGGTATAGAGTGATTAGTTACAGAGAGCTGTAACACAGATGTTGTGTGGCAGCCAAATAATTAGTTATTGGTAGAAAAGTAAAAATAAAGTACATTTTACGAGTAAATTAGATAAAACAGGTTTAAAAGACCTTGAAACTGTACATTTTGTGACTTTTTTTGCTGTCTTCTCTTTGTATGCTAAGTCTAGTGTAGACTGTGTGTAGAACTCCTGATAAGATAAAAAATAAACAACAACCTGAAGACTAAAAATATCTTTTACACAGATCCTCACCCAGGGAAGCAGCCAGGCCATGAGCACCTGTGGATGTGATTGCCTGGAACCCCAAGGAGGAGCCTGAAATCTGATTCCAGGAAATAAGGGTGACACGTGGCCCTTTAGGGACACCCAGGACAGCACCTCATCTGTGGGAAATGGATCTGTAGAGAATTCTTGAAAGTTGACAGAAAGTTCACATAGAACACAGCTGTAGGTAAACTTTGAGATAAGAAATGCTGACTTTAGGGTTTAAATTAAAATTAAATTAAAGGTATCAAAAGAATTAAGCCCTTTTAATGCTGCTTTAAAAATTCTCGACAAATCCATTTCCCACATTTATCCCAGCCTGGGGCAGAGCCTGGTTTGTGGAGAGCTCTGGGATCTCAGCAGGCAGCCCAGATGTTTCACTACAGCCTGCACAGACACATCCTGACATGGACATCTTCCCTTTTCTCCTCTTCCCTGGAGGCACTGACATCCATCCCTCCTCTCTCACAGCCTTCCAGGGCCTAAAGGGGACTTAACAAAAAGCAGGAGAAGGATTTTCCACTGTCCCAGGCTGCTCCAGCCCCAGTGTCCAACCTGGCCTTGGGCACTGCCAGGGATCCAGGGGCAGCCCCAGCTGCTCTGGGAATTCCATCCCAGCCCTCCCCACCCTCCCAGCCAGGAATTCCTTCCCAATATCCCACCCAAACCTCCCCTTTCCCAGTGGGAAGCCATTCCCTGGGTCCTGTCACTCCATTCCTTGTCCAGAGTTGCTCTCCTGGAGCCCCTTTAGGCTCTGAGTTCTCCCTGGAGCCTTTTCTTCTCCAGGCTGCAGAATCCCAACTTCTCCCAGCCTGGCTGCAGAGGAGGGGGGCAATTCCCACCCACAGCCAGAGAAAAAATGCTACTGAAAAATCTCAAAATGACTCTGGGTCTGTTTGAAACACAAAATAGAGCCAGTGATCTGAATGAAGCAATTCCCTTTTTATTGCCCGTAACATCACAACCCATCTGTACCCCCTGTCATGCAAGAATATAGAATACCTGTTCCCCTTTCTATGCAAGAAACAAGGAGAGTTTCTCACCTCCTTTGACGAGTCAGGTCCTTTCTGCAAGTTCTCTGTCTGAGCAGAAATGCTTTCTGTCACAAAAGCAATGTGCTCTGCTGGCAGCAGCTTCTCGGGGTGAATAAAGGGAGAAATGAGAAGCACACTCCACCTGTTTAAGTCATCAAGGAACTGAAAGAAAGGGGAGAGGAGAATAAGCCTGTGTAGGAAGCAGCTGATTTAAGAATTCCTTTTAAAATTATGCCCAGCTTAAATTC
This sequence comes from Lonchura striata, assembly GCF_050655825.1. Classification (NCBI taxonomy): domain Eukaryota; kingdom Metazoa; phylum Chordata; class Aves; order Passeriformes; family Estrildidae; genus Lonchura; species Lonchura striata. The sequence continues at coordinate 116,481,776 of NC_140703.1, read as the reverse complement.
AAATCTGACCCTCCAGCCTTACAGGAAGGGTGATGATTATTTCACGCTCCCCACGAGACTAAAAAAGGGATAAAATTCTGAACCACCACAAAGGAAGGCTGAAAGTAAAACTGAAAGTGAGAAGCCACGTTTTTAGGTCAACTCAAATTTCAGCTTTACAGGAAGGGAGGGTGGAACACAAACCCCTGAGCCACGGGCAGCATCCCTCATTCACCTCATCCTCCTCTCCCATCCACACTGAACCTTGAATCCTCGTGAATCATCAACATTCCTCATCCACTAGGAAGCTCATAAAACAGAAAGAATTCATTCAGAATCTATTTTTTCCCCTAAGTTGTTCCATTCATCATTCAGCAGATCACTGGATCAAAGTTTTCTTCATTAAATTACAAAAGATTCCCTCTCTTGCCCTCGGCAAGGAACAAATAACACTCAAAACCTGGAATCAGCAGAACAAGAAATATGTTTGATACACCTCACAGCTTCTCAGGAAAATATTACATCCATTTTTAATTTTTGCATTGATGTTGCATTGAACTTCATTTGTCTGACATATTTTTAAAATGGTAACTATTAGCAATGTGAAAAATGCATATTTTATGATTGGCTTTTCACAAATATTACAATGAATATTGTATGTATAATCTTAGAAAGTTGTGCTATATTAATTCGCTTAAGTAGTGTGTTAAATATAGTTTTAAGTTCCAACATAATGTTAAAATAGAGTCTATGTATGTGAAGAGAGGTTTTATTTTTTTAATAAGATACTCACTTCAAAAAACACCTAAATCTTCCAAAAGAGAAGAATTTATGGCTTCTGATCAGAAGAAACTAATTTCTTCAAGCCTTACTCAAACTCAAAGATGCCATCAAAATTAAAAGAAACAATTAACATACAACAGAGTTTCTTATTTTAAATGGAATGTATACATAACCATAAAAGATATATAGATATGCAACAAGTGTATTGTTTTAAGAGTAATTCCTTTGTTCACAAGGCATGCTTTTCATAACTTAGTGTCTGAGAGCATCCAGACGCTAATAATGCTTTTTATTATCTTATAATTGTCCTAACTCTAACCTTTATTACTCTAATTATATTACTATTTTTATAACCATTTTATTATTATTAAACTTTTAAAATTTTAAAAGCCAAATAATTAGCATTTTTCACAAGAAACAACTGTTTTGCTGTGGGAAATAGTAAAGGTAAGAAGACTTTTAGAAAGTTGTGAAAGCAGGTTTTAGAAACAGAAGTAGTATAGAACTTAGAGTTAGCTGCAGTTGCAAAGTCTGAAAGTAGAAAAGTTACAATAGTACAGTAAATAAGGACATAAAACTATAGTTTGAGTTTTAGGTTTGGTTAAGATAGATTTTAAGATTGTAGAAAAAGATATTTAGTAAGACAGTAGAAGATTTTAAGTTTAATAATTGTGTATTGTTAATAGGAAGTATAGAAGCAAGTATTGTTCGAAGTAGGTATACATGTGTTTATTTAGTAATTGCCTAGAATAATTATCTGTAAGTTTTAATAATATATTATTGGTTTAAAAGTTTTAAAAATGTTCTGTAATATTATAAAGAAATGTTTGGTTGTTGTTAGTAAGATGTGAGTTGTTATCTTCCAATTGTCTTAATTATGTAATGAGATTGATGTTGTAATAAAGCTCAAAGAACATGTCTTGTTTGTGTAAACTTCTAACACATATGCTGCTTCCACAACATCCTAAAAATCCTCTTACCTTTACTGTTTCCCACGTTTTCCTTCTGCCACACCAATAATTCCATGTGGAAGCAGGAAAGAATTCCCCTCTGGCACTGAATTCTAGCACTGAGTGTGCTCATCAGTGCACCCCTCCAATGAAACCCCGGAATATTGAGGGGGCAGCTCACTGACCCAGCCACCCTTGGGGAGCACAGAAGCTGCACAAGCAAATACTGAGAAAGTGAGCTGACCTCAGGAAGTTTAAAGTGCCTTAAACATCCCATTTGGCTAAAAATCAAACCAAAGAAAAAAGCCTTTACAGGTAATTTATGACTGGGTAGTGTCTTAAGCGAGCTACTGATCACAGTCCAAGCTACTGAGAGAGCAAAGGAGCTTTGCTGGCTGCCCAGAAGCAAAAAGAAAAAAAATCTGAATTAACATTTTTAACATTTTATCTCTTCAGAGAGGATGTGAAAAGCTCCCCAGTGATGCAGAGCCAGAGCCCTCACACTCAGCTGCAGCACAACAGGATCTGCCCCAGAGATTTTCAGAGTCAAATGCTGTCACCACGTATTTTAAAGAGACAAAAACATATTGAATAACAGCCCTGAGTCCATGCCAAAACTTCATGCCATTCCCCAGAGGGCTTCCCCAGCTCCCAATAAACACCAATAAACCGAGCAGATTATAAAATCAGTTTGCATGAACAGCAATGCAGACAGAAAAAAATGTGCTGGCTGTGCAGGGACTGAGGAGAAGCTGTTTCAGAAATGAGCAGGAGTGGAACAAGCAGCAGAAATAAACTGAAATACTCCTCACAGAACAATAATCCAGGGCAACTGAGGCAGAACTCCTCTAAACACAGCTTTGCTTTGGTTTTGAGGGCTTTATTGGAATGTGAATTAGGTATTTCACTTGGCTGTGAAAGATTCTGAGTTTGCCACCATCACTCTTGAGTGTGAAATAATCTGTTCATTAAATAGCAAAAAAAAATAGTTTTAAATAGAGCCAATTCCATCAGCATTTCTAATCTTGTTTTCCCCTCACTGCAAACGTTCTCTTCACTCACTGAATTTAGGAAAGGCTTCTCTGCTTCCTGAAGAGCACTTAGCCACTGACACTCTCCATAAATCCCTTCCCAGCAATGCCTGGAACAACTGAAATAATTCCCAACCACTAAGGCATCAGCATCAGCAAAAAGCAGAGAGCAAGAAGAGCCTTACCCAGACCAATTCTATCATTTAGTGCCAAATTCAGAGAAATCCACCATTCATTTAAATAATTCAGATTAGCTGGGGGCAGTGCCAGCTCCACTTCTAATCCTGAAAGTCAAGCAAGCTCGCTTTGCAGTTTTGCTTCCAGCAGTGCCACGTGGAACTGGTTCAGGCACAGGGATTTTCCACTCTCATGGGCTGCCACAGCCTTCCCCACCCCTCTTCATTGGTGATTTTCGTTTTTCACCTCATTTTCCTCACTTGAAACAACATTTTGTATGGGGAGAAGCAGCCAGCTCTCAGGAACCAAAGGCTCAGTTCACATTCCAGAACAGCTCCAGCAACATTTTAAAGCCTTGACACGAATCTTAAAGGCACAAACAGCAAATATTTTTAGACTAAAGCCTTATACGTGCTCAAAGTGTGTTGCTAAAATGGAAAGAGGCTTTTCCCAGGGACATGGAGTGAAAGGACAAGGGGGAATGTCCTTAAACTGAAAGTGAGCAGGTTCAGACAGGATATTAGGAAGGAAATCTTCCCTGGGAGGGTGGGCAGGCCCTGGCACAGGGTGCCCAGAGAAGCTGTGGCTGCTGAAAGTGCCCAAGGTCAGGTTGGACAGGGCATGGAGCCCATGGCAGGGGGTTGGAACAGGATGATTTTTAAGGTCCACTCTGTGATTCTGTTAAATTCTCTCAAGCTCTCCCAGCCAAGCTTTGCTACAACCATTGCTGCCCTTGCAAAGCTGCACTGCATACATATCTATATATATATATATACACACATACAAATAGACATTTTGTAAAGAATGCATATTTTATGATTGGCTTTTCGCAAATGTTACAATGAACATTATATGTGTAATGTTAGAACGTTATGCTGCATGAATTCTTTTAAGTAGTCTGTTAAATATAGTTTTAAGTTCCCACATAATGTTGAAATAGAAACTCTGTGGTGTGGAATTTTTTTACTAGCTCAAGCAAGAAATGAGATCATCAAGAAACTCTTCACACAGAGATGACAGTGACTTGGGGCCCATAAAGAGTTACAGCCCCCCTTATCAGAAAAGACAAACATTCTCCCACCTTCTCTCCGTCTTTATGGAACCACCAAGATTAAGGAGAAGTTGACAAAAACCAGAAAAGTTCTTAATTTACAAGGAATTTATGCATCGTGTATAATATATAAATATGCAACCGGCTATTGCTTTTAAGGTTATTTCTTTGTTCACAAAGCATGGTTTTCATGGCTTAGTGTCCGAGAGCATCAGGACGTCCATAATTCTTTACTTTTTATTGTCTTGTAATTATCCTAATTCTAAACTTCATTCCTGTAATTATATTATTATGTTTATAACCATTTTATTATTATCATTAAACTTTTAAAATTTTAAAAAGCAAGCGATTTGGCGTTTTCCACACATTAGCAGCACACAGAGCATCACCCCTCAGCCCATCTCCTATCCCAACAAGCTCCGGCAAGCAGCGAGGAGAGGAAACCACGGAGAGGGAACCACACCTGGACTTGACATTTCCCACCAAAGCCACCACCTGGCTGTCCCCTCCTAATCTCCTTGGCGTGCGATAACGCGTGGGAATTCCCTCCGCGCGTTATCCCAAAGCCCTGCCGGCCAGCAATCCCCACCCGCGCTGCTCCGGGATGCCGGGATGCGCATCCCCGTCACCGCGGCGACCGCGCACCCCCGCGCCTCTACCTGCGCCTCGCCGGTGCAGAACACCTTGCCGCCGACGCGGAGGCAGACGCGTTCCTCGGGGTGCGGCTGCCGGGCGCAGAAGGTGAAGGAGCAGCGGGAGCGGTGCAGCCTCCGCACGGTGCCGCGGACGAGCGCGGCCGAGCGCGGCCCCCAGCGCGCCCACAGGTACAGGTAGCACAGCGTGATCAGCATGGCGGGCGCGCCGCGCCGGCCACGCCCCCCCGCCCGCCTCGACCAATGGCAGCGCCGCGCGTCGGGGAGGGCGGGCGCCGCTCGCAGCGCTGATTGGCTGGCGGCGCCCCGCCCCTTTCGCGCCGTCGCGTCTCTGCCCACCTCCCCTCAGCGCTGCCGGGGTTCCCCTCGCGCTGAGGGAATGTGTGAAGAGGAATAAAGAGCGCTAAAAATCGTTCGGAGTGGCTCGGGGCGTTGTGTCTTTGCGGCGGGTTAAGTTGTAGCCAGCCGGGCTCTGCTGGAGGAAGAGGAGGAGGAGCAGGCGAGGTTTTCTCGCTGCCGGCGCCACGACTCGGCTTCTCTGGGAATGGCAGAATGGTTTGGGTTAAAAGGGACTTAAAAGCTCATGCAGCTCCACCCCCTGCCGTGGGCAGGGACGCTTTCCAATGTTCCAGGGTGTTCCAAGCCCCAGCATCCAGCCTGGCCTTGGGCACTGCCAGGGATCCAGGGGCAGCCACAGCTGCTCTGGGAATTCCATCCCAGGGGTTCCCACCCTCCTGGGGAAGGATTTTTTTCCCAGTATCCCACCTAAATTTGGGGGTTTTCAGTGTTAAGCCATTCCCTGTGTCCTGTCCCTCCATGCCCTGGAAATTGTCTCTCTCCAGCTTTCCTGGGGCTCACCCTGAGCTCAGCCCAAAGCTTCTCCTGTGCAGGTGAACAATCCCAGCTGTGCCAGCCTTTCCTGCCAGCAGAGCTGCTCCATCCCTCTGCTCATCCTGGAGCCTCCTCTGGGCTCTCTGCAGCAGCTCCAGCTCCTCCTGGGCTGGGGCAGCTCTGCAGGTGGGATCTCACCTGGGGGGCTCAGGGAAAGAATTCCCCCCTCACTTGCTGCTCCCACCAGTTGAGATGGAGCCCAGGATAAATCTGCTTCTCCAAAGCTAAAACGATCCTGATGGACAACAGGAAAAGATCTCATCTTCCTCAAAAATGACTTGACACGGCTACCTGAACTTATTCCTGGATTGATGGTGCCCTTTTGTATCCCACACAGAACCAGGGGAAGACACCTGTCTCCAGTTCCCCTTCCTGTAGCCACCAAAGGCACAAATGGATGCGTTTCACTCCAGCTGGTTCATTGCATTCACCAAATGAGAAAGGGCTGCACACTGACATCAGAGTGAGGAACAGCCTGGCAAGGAATTGAACTGGAGGATTTCCACATGCCCTGAGTGCTGCAAACACAAATTGCTCCTCCACAACACACAAGACACAAGTTCTGCTTTACTCCTCCAATATATCTATGCACTAAAGTTATCAAGTATTTTCTGCATTTTATAGGGAAAGGAGTCACAACACAGCTCTGGGAAAGGAAGGTGTGGATCTCTCTCATCCTAGAAGGTGTGGGAGTGAAAGGAGAAGATAAAAAAATGCAAAATTCAAGGCTACAAGAAAGAAGCCAACACCTGCCTTGACAGATACGTGAGGTTTGTTTCCTGAACAACATTCAGTTGTTTCCTGAACAGGGCAGAAAGTCACAACATTTTTTTATTATTCTGAACTCAAGGTCTTGTCCTTCACTTGGAAATTCAGTGCAATGGGTATTCTAAAAGAACTGTTTTATCCCTAAGTGGATCTCTAGCAATAGCATGCTGGCTCTGCAGATAAACAAGGAACAAATTGTCTTGCTCTCACTTTTCAAGTGAAAGGAGGAGAGGAAATGCTTTTAAGTTGTGGCAGGGAATGTTCAGGAAATGTTTTTTTTCCCTGGCAGAGTGGTCAGGCTTTGGGATGAGCTGCCCAGGGAGGTTTGGAGTCACTGGAATTGTCCCAGAGGAGTCTGGATGTGGCCTTGGGGACAGGGTTTGGGTGATGCTGATGGGGCTGGATGATCCTAAAGGGCTCTTCCAGCCCTGTGAACACCTCCAGGGATGGGACATAAGATTTCCACAACTCATGGCACAAACAGATTATAGTTTCAGTTGTAATGCCAAATATTTTAAGTCACTCTTCATCTCAAGCTTCAGAAACACCAATCTTGTGCTGCTGCCACATCCTGCCCTTCACAGAGAGGAACAAATCTCCAGTGCTCCTCACCTGGCACCTCACACTGCTCCTTTGTGTGCTTTCATCTTGTGCAGGAAGTCCAAATCCTTGCCTGGGCACATCAAAATAAAGAAAACAATTTCCAAAGTGAGCTCTGGGCTCTGGAATTCACTTTCTCTGTGTCAGCTCAGGTGCAGTGCTGAGCCCTGAGCCTGCACAGAGCTCAGCTGTCTGTGGAACCTTTCCACAGGCAGGAAGGGGCTGTGCTTCAAATCCTGCTGCCATCGAATGCACTCAGCTCCACAATGAATATTTTTTGATTTTTGAGGTTCCCCTATCCTGGAGAAGTTTATGAATAAATGAGAAAACTGAATCAAAGCCTCACCATGCAAAGGAATCTAAAGCAGAACAGGCAAAACCAGTCCCTGTTTCAAGACAAGCTCCTCTCTGTGTTGACAGAGAATTATTTACAGCTGTGAAGCTGCTGGAGGTTCTAGTTTCTGTAATATTGTAACATGGACTTAATCATGACAAAATTTGACTAGAAAGAGAAAGTTCATAATTTTATGACAATCTTTGACTAAAAAGTTCAGAATTTTATGACAAAATTTGCCTAGAAAGAGAAAGTTCATAATTTTATGACAATCTTTGACTAAAAAGTTCAGAATTTTATGACAAACTTTGACTAGAAAGTTCAGAATTTTAAACAAGCTTTGTCTAGAAAGTTCAGCATTTTAAATTGGGAAAACGTTCTGTTGTTATTATTATTTTTATTATTCAACCAAGGCCTTGCGTGCACCAGGGAATTTACTAAAATAAGTTTTCTAAAATTAAATTACCGTGTCAGTCAGCTCCTCTTTACAGAGGGTGGAAGGAAGCCTTGGGAAAAACAGGGAGTAATATCAACCAAATTTGTAACCTTGGAGTGGCTGAGCTTCTCTTTTGACTTTACAGGAATATTTTGCTGTGCTTTGTGACCAACTGGTTCCTCCTCCTTCTGCACCTTAAAAGCTTTTCCAAGGATTTATCTGGGAGGAGCTTTTCCTGCTGTCGGTGTCTGCGGTTTCTTATTTAATATCACATATTATTCAGAACTGTAAATGCTGTAGAGATGTCCAGGTTCCCCAAATATACCAATTTATGTTGAGCACCCTTTATTCCTGCAAATGAGCAGTTGCCTTCATGAGAAAACTGCATAAAACCCATTCCTCACAAAGATAAAACCCATTTTTAATTAACACAAAATGATTAGCACAGGGCTCATCTTTCTGTAGAAGTTCAATCAAAGTTATTCCCAGGTAATGTCAGAGATCTGAATAATTCCCCTGACATCTTAGAAAACTTTTCTGATTCTGTGTTCTTCACCAAATATTAAAATTAAGCAACTTATATTAAAATTACTGCAAAAAGGAACCTGATTTTAGTTAATGATTTCCACAAAAATGCCAAAGTTGTGTGGTTTGCTTGATTAGTACTATAATATAATATTCACCTTTTTTCTACAAGTAATTATATTTGATAATGTTGCAGCTTTATCACCAAAGTTGTATTTTCAATAATTTTGTAATAAATTCGGTCTTTCAAGGCTTTATCAAGAGATTTAATTGAGAATAACTTTGCATCTTCTGGAGTGTTAAATTCCAGCAGTTCAGGCTCTAGTCCTGCACTAATATCCATGGTGGCAGAGGAATAAATCAATTATCCTCACATCCAGATCTGATTGCAAGAGCACAGAGATCAATTCTTCAGTACAAACTTCCCTCCTTTCAACTCACAAGTTAAAACAGGACTAAACAAAACAGAGCTGCTGAAATTAAATATGTGGAGGTCAGACTGTAATTTAGCAAGATATTTAATTACACTGCAGGTCACTTAAGAAGTTTGCCATTTTTCCTCAGGACCTGTGCTGTTTTTTTAACAAATATTTTGGATTTTTAATATTATTCACCGTGTTCTTTGTTCTATTAATTGTGCTGATTTTGGTACAGAAATGATCAAAGGGATTGAGACTGTGCATGTATTTTTTATTTGCAACAGGGCACTATTGATTTCTTTACAACTTCACAGATATCACAAGGTATTTAAACATGGCAGGGAGTAGATTTAGACTGAAGGTGCCCAATTCACACTAAATAACCTGTGGTCAGTAAATGAAATTATTTTTGAAGAAAGTTTAATGTGAACTTGGACTTTTTTTTTTCTAGGACAGGATGTGGATGAGTTCTCCCAGGATGTGCAAAAAGTGCATTTACAGAATGTATTTAATAAAGAGCAAATCCTGATTGTGCAACAATCCTGAGAATTCTGTAAATTCACAGTCAGTAAAACAGCAAAGGGAAGGGAAGGGAAGGGAAGGGAAGGGAAGGGAAGGGAAGGGAAGGGAAGGGAAGGGAAGGGAAGGGAAGGGAAGGGAAGGGAAGGGAAGGGAAGGGAAGGGAAGGGAAGGGAAGGGAAGGGAAGGGAAGGGAAGGAAAGGAAAGGAAAGGAAAGGAAAGGAAAGGAAAGGAAAGGAAAGGAAAGGAAAGGAAAGGAAAGGAAAGGAAAGGAAAGGAAAGGAAAGATCCCTGTTTTCCTGGGATTGCTGTCCCTGGAACAGCCTCCAAGGTGCGAGCCTGTCCTACCTGTGAACTCCTTGGGAAAAGCTCTCCTTCGGGCATTTCCCTGCTCTTGCCGTGTTTGTTTTAGGTGTGTTCTTTGGCAGCTCGCACACAGGAGGGGCTCACAGCCTCTCCCTCCCAGCTTTCAGAACATCCGAACCCATGGAGGGAGCAGCCTGGAGCCGCTCCCGGCATTCCCGGGATTCCCCGCAGCTCCCGGGCAGGTAAGGCAGGACCAGGGAGGCTTTTCCAGCTGGGGAATCTCCAACTGTGAGTATGGAATTATTCCAACGACTAGAATCCCAAAAACTTTTGTCAATATCAGGAGTAAAGGACAAAATGTATTTCTAAAAGCATCATTATTATTTTTAATTTTATTCATTTTATTATAATAATTTCATTATTTTATTTGTTTTGCTGAGACTTCCTCCTTCTAAGCCAGCATTTCAGAACTAAAATTAAGGTTGTGATAACCTTATTGTTATTATTTTTATGTTTATTTGAAAGCGCTTTTCCATTTCTCCAGCTGGATCTATTGCACAGCACCAGAGATGGAAAATCCTGGTGGAAAAACATCCAGAATCGTGGTGACCCCAACCAAAAAAAGGCAGACACAGCACCCAGCACTCCATCTGGGCTAATGGGATCAGATTGTTCTCCTTGGATTAATGCTGGAGTTGCTGCCTCAAAAAATAACCAGGCACTCAGTGAGCACAGGGAATCTGTGAGGGAGGCAGGGAGAAGTAATTTGGGGTTTTTCTGCACGAATAAAAAGATTTCAGTGTTATTTAAACCATCTCAAGTTCACTTGGAACTGGGAGATCCTAAAGGGAAAGGAACTCTTGGTGAAAAAATGAGCCAGGGGGTGGCTGGCGTGTGGGGAGAAGCCAAATATCGCCATAAAAATCAGATTTACTACATGGAAATGCTTCAGGGATGCACAGGGTGAGATTTTGGGGGTCTGTGCAGGGCCAGGAGTTGGATCCCGTGATGCTGGTGGTCCCTCCCAACTCAGGATATTCCATAATTCCTTTGTATCCTGATTTTCCAGCAGCTCTGCTTTGTGGAGGCCCTGGATGCTCCCAGCAAGGGATGGGGAGAGCCAGCAAATGGTGAGAGCAAATTTTGGGGGGAAAAACCCTTGGGGAAAAGCAGGAATTGAACATGGAAAGCCAGGCTTGGTCAGTTCCTCATTTTTTCTTTCAAGCATTTCTTTAGTGCTGGAAAAACATGGTTTCATTTGAGTTCTGTGCATGGTGATGGGTGAGAGTATCTCTAATTTAGTGTTATGTATAGAATTATTATCAGTTCTTCTTAATAGATTATTAATATATTTAATTTAGTAATAACGATGTAGTAATAAAGTAATAATAATGTAGCAATAATTTATATTACTAATATAATATCAAGAGCTGCCGAAACAACTGCTTACTCCACACAACCCTCATTTTAACAGCACTTCATATTTGCTGAATTATAGATATATATATATATAAATAACCTCAATTTGAAATCTCTGGGCATAATCTGGATGTGGTGTTTTGTATATAGGGAGAGTTTAAGTGAAAATTACTTTTAAAAACATGCTTTTATGTGCATAATTTTATTTATTGGCTATTTTGGGAGGGATGTTGCTATAAGTAAACCACTGAGGAAATCAACAGAAAATTGAAATTTAAAGTAACTCTGTCTGGCTTTGACATGCACTGGGATTTTTAGTTTTACTTGCTTGGGTGAGAAAGCTGAAGGAACAAAAATAGAGATTGAGGCACAACCAACAGAGGTCCTGAGGTTTTATTTTTACAAGAGGACAGACCCACAGTGATGGTGTCAAGAATTCCACTCAGAGGAAAAAGCAAACAAAGCAACATTGCTGTGGAATTCTCCAGTTCCCTAAAGAAAATAAGTGAAATCTTCATTTTGAGTCCATTCTAATTAATAAATGTGTCTCTTTCCAGCCAGAAATGGATGGTGAAAGGATAAATTGGAGATCAAAAGGAGCCCTGGGGTTCCAGCATCCAGTGAGGTGAGTTAATCCTGTCACCTGAGAGAGGAAAAGTGACCAAAAAAAAAAAAAAAAAAAGAAAAGAAAGAAAAAAAAGCTGAAACTCCTTCTTTCTCAGGAGAAGGATCAATTTGTCCCTGGAAAATATCTCATTTTAGTAACAATTTAATTACTCACCAAACTGCACAGATTTTTATCCCTCAGCAAAGATGCCCAGGCTGAACAGAGCCTAAAAAAGATGAAAATAAGGAAAAAGTAATTTTAAAGCTCCATTTTTTGCCTCACCTAATTTGTGTTTCCATTTATTGCTCACTAAGCCCAAATAATGAATGGGAACAGCTGCTAATGGAGTGGGATTGGTACAGATTTGAGGTTGCTTTAATTTGCTCTTGATGAAAAATTGAACTCCAGATAAAGCTTGTTAAGGTCAGAGGACTGATAAGGGTCTTCACCAATATTTGCATTCTCTCATTAGGAAACTCCTAATTGGGATTTTCCTTTGGAGGAGGAAAATCAATGGAATCTCCCTTTTCTTTACAAACCTTTATTCTAAAAGCTGTGGCAGCTGAAATTCTGGGTGACCTTAACTGCTGTCAGATTTCATTGGAAATTGGCCCAAGTGAAACCAAGAGGAGCCATTTATTATTGTAATACAAAACAATGTGGATTTTGAAATACATAAATCAGTCTACACCTCCTCCTCCTCCACCTGGAAACACAAAATCCACTAAAATCAACCTCTGTACCTCAGGCCACCAACCCAAATCTAACCCTGGTATCCTGATCCTAATTCTAGATTTAATTAATTAAGAAATAAGTTTTAATGTTCAGGCTAGATTGGATGGGAAAGTGTTGCACTGTTTAACTTTTTCTCTTAAAACGTGTTTTCTTCTTCTCAGGCTTTATTTGCCCAAATCCAAATCCCAGAAGTTTCTTGCTAACATTGGAGAGAAGGTTCTGGCCAGTTTTCCTGTACAAGCCACAATTCACTTCTACAATGATAATATTTAGTCTGAGGAAGAGGAAGAGGCTTGAAAGACCCAGAATCCACATTAAAAAATGAAGAATTTCAAAGAGAACTGTCAGGAATGTATAGATAAAAACATCTGACAACAGAGAAATCTGGCAGAGCTCAAAAGGAAATTATTTATAATTCTCTTTCCAAGGAAAATGAGTCAAAGCACCGGAAAATGAGAGGAAATCCTTTTGTGTTTTTAGAGACTTTTGCAAAAGGTTTAAATCAGGTTCACTTCAATAGCACAGATAAAGAAAATTGGGAGCACTGTACTGAGTCTTAATTTTAAATACTACAGTCCTGAGAAAATGAAAAATTCATTTATTATGAGGCTGAATAACGTAATGTACAGCCCCAAAACAACCCAAAGGCTTTGAAACACACTGAAATTAGGCGAGGAATTATTTAAATGTTTCTTACTGGCTCCATGGGATGTATTTATTCTGCTAGAAATGCTGAATGCCCAGCTGGCCTCACCCATTTCCAGTACAACCCACAGGTTCTACCAACATTTGTGACATTTCCTGGGGTTCTGCCATTCTCTTCTTATCAATTTTCCCTCCTGTAACCTTTTGCCAGCCAGGAAAAAAATCAGCCTTGATTAAAACCCACATTTTAATTTAATACCACATTAAAACGTGCATTAAGTGGCACCTGCTTTGCCTTCCCCACAATGTTTTCCATGCTCAGAGAGTTTCTCAGCACTTGCCTTGCTACCAACACCTCTAAACACCTCAAATATTAAATATTTGCCCCCACTAGGTTTAATATATTTTATTTTTAATGTTCCTTAACTCCAACCAAAACTGCCATGGTTTCCCCAGTGTTAGAAATGAGAAGCTTGACTCAGCTAATTAATGAAGCAGTTATTCAATTTATTAATTAATGTGGTAACCTATGAGCAAAGACAGTGCTGGGTACAGTGGTGGGGGAACAACTGTACACTGATTGTTGGGCTTGCTGATATTTATTGATCATATTCATGCATATTCATAAGCTTTTCCCAGTGGTTTCTATTTCCCCATTTCTTCCATGAGCTTTCTGCAGTTTTTATTTCCCAATTTTTACGCGAGCTTTCAGCAGTTTCCATTTCTACATTTTGACATCACAATTCTGTGCTTTAGGATCATAAATCTGTGCTGGTGATGCCTGGTTCCTTTCCAATTTCTATACTCTACTGTGTACATTTTCCATTTCTTCCATGAGCTTTTGGCAGTCTCTATTTCTACATTTTGACATCACAATTGTGTGCTTTAGGATCATAAATCTGTGATGGTGATGCCTGGTTCCTTTCCAATTTCTGTACTCTGCTGTGTGCATCCCAGGATGTGTGTGCAGGTGGTGGGGTCCAACTTCTGTTTTCTAGGATCATTAATCTAGAGCAGTGATGTCCCACTTCCCCTTTTGAAATTATTAATCAGCAACCTTGATGTCTATCTTCCATCTCCAGGAGCTTGGGATAGAGTCACTTCCCTTTTTGTTTAAATCCTTTACACATTCTAAAGCTACAGTTTAAAATCCTTAGTACTCAGCAACATTCTAAAGTCATAATTCAAAAGTTCTTGTGACGAAACAACTCAAGACTTATACATTTTAAAGCTACAGTTTAAAATCCTTAATACTGAGCAACATTCTAGAGTTATAATTCAAAAGTTCTTATTGCAAAACAGCTCAAGACTTATAATTGTTATTTGCAAACAAAAGATTGGTTCAAAAGCCTTCTTCCATGATTTCCTTGGTTGTTTATCAGAACTCATTTTTATCACTCTCCCATGGCCCTGCTCCACACATTTCACAATTACAATTACACAGTTTGCCTGTATTTACCTGACAAGAAACACAACTTTGTATTTCACACCAGAGACAAAGCAAACGCAGAATTCCAGATTTTTGACCTTGCCTGCACCTCAGGTGGTTGTGAGATAAGGTCAGACACTTTTCAGAAGCCCTGGAATTGTGTCCCAGCCCCTCCTCTCAGTCAGGTACTGGCAAACAAAGGAGTGCCACACATTTTAAGTCTGGAAAAATTCAGATACCAAATGAATGAACCTATTAGAATGAAGGATTTTTTTTAAGATCTCCTCTTGCAAACTCAAAAGAGGCTCGTTAATTAAATATACACCAGGAGACAACATCCTGCCATATTGGGAATGACAAGAATGAGTTGAAATTGAAACCCCAGAATGACAAAGGAAAATTCAGCTTTTAGATTCATTTCCACATCTCCAAACACAGATAATTTCAGTATTTCACAAGATATCCTAAAATAATTGTATTTATTTTAAATTGTATTTGCTTTTTAAAATTTAATTCTTAAATTTTAAATCTATTTATTTTTATTTACTAATGCTCCAGCTTCCTCATTATTTAGTCTGCAGCAAAAGCAAACAGAAGAGCATCCAGGATGATTTCACTGCTCTGTGATGACCCAAAAAGTTACTGAGGTCCCAGCTTGTTAATAATTAAGCCCCAAAGTAAACTGGCATTCAGCTGCAGGGAACTTTCAGTTCCCACTTCTGATTTTTTTACCTCATCTGCAATCCCAGGGTGACCTCAGCACCATCCATCAAAGCATCCCCTAAAGGAGTTTAGGGTGAGTGGAGCACTTCAAAGGCAAGGCTGGGAGCAGCTGGAATTCTTGGCTCGGGTTCTCTGTGCCACAAAAACCTTCCCTTGGGAATTCAGCTGCAACACTTCCAGTCAATGCTGCTTTCACTTTCCATTCCCTAAGATGATGGCAGCAAAAAGCAACTTGTTATTCCCTGATACAATTTTGCTGCTTTCATTTTCTATTCCTTAAAAAGATGGCAGCAAAAAGCAACTTGTTATTCCCCGATACAGCTTTGCTGCTTTCATTTTCTATTCCTTAAAATGATGGCAGCAAAGAGCAACTTTTTATTCCCTGCCACAGGGGTGCCACCACAAAACCTCTACAATTTCAAATTCCTCCTGTATGAAAAATGATAATTAAAGTTGATTTCCATACAGCGGTCTTGAATTCTGCTTCCTTGAATATCCTTCCTCTGAAAGACACAAATATCCAAGGGAAGCATATCCTTACATGACACAGGAATGTGTTTTTTTCTAAATGTAACACAGGATTAATTTGGATTAAGAGAAAAAGAATTATCACAGGATTTTTTTTCTCTCCTAAATTACATTTATACAGGGAGAATGACAACAGAGTAGGACTGAGAAAAGGCAATATTCCCAACAGCAGCTTTCTGAGCTGCAGAGACAAACTCCAGCCAATTCACTGAAACATTTCCTATTTAATGTTATTTATTCTGCACTGGCTTCATCTCTCAGCTGCTTTTCATCCACAGCACAGCATCCCAACAAAACTGACTCTGGCAGCCCCTCTGGGAGGGAACTGGCAGAAGAAAACTGAATCCTTCCAAAACTTTCTCCTCAGAAAAACAGAAAGTTCCTGAATGGAGAGATACAAAACGCCCCATTCATCCCAGCTGGGTGAAAGCTGACTGGAAATACAACAGGACTCAGCAAGCAGGACTCTGAATTCAACATTTCACCAACTCAGGCCCACAAGAAAGGTGAACAAAATATATTTACACAAGATCAGTCAAATGTTTTGTTTGTAAGGCAGAAACATTTTATGATTTCCACCCACAAATGAAACTGAAGTTCAGAGAAACTTGTTGCATTTTTTGTGTTTATAGATCCCCTAGCACAGATGTGTCCCAGGATGAATATTAAATATTAATATTAGAGCTTTTTATTTTATATCAGGGGGTCTTGGGTTGTCCTTGCTCCTTTCTCCCTCTGCCCAACCACAGGGGGTGTTTGAGATGATCCAGTGAAGCTGGCAGAATTCCTTATGCTCCAAAGAATTTTGGGATGGTCTGGACAATGCTTTAGGGAACAGCAAAAGTTTATCTGCTCAACTCAAGAGAAATCATGGAATGGTTTGGATTGGGAGGGACCTTAAAGCTCATCCATGGCAGGGACACCTCCCACTGTCCCAGGCTGCTCCAGCCCCAGTGTCCAACCTGCCCCAGGGATCCAGGGGCAGCCCCAGCTGCTCTGGGAATTCCACCCCAGCCCCTGCCCACCCTGCCAGGGAACAATTCCCAATTTCCAAAATCCCACCCAGCCCTGCCCTCTGGCAGTGGGAGCCATTCCCTGTGTCCTGTCCCTCCATGCCTGGAAATTGTCTCTCTCCAGCTTTCCTGGGGCTCACCCTGAGCTCAGCCCAAAGCTTCTCCTGTGCAGGTGAACAATCCCAGCTGTGCCAGCCTTTCCTCCCTCCAGCCCTTGGAGCATCTTCACACTTCATCTTTTTATAATCCTTCCCTTTCCTGCCAAGATAGAAAGAAGAGAGACACACAAATTTGGCAGCTCCAATCTCCCCTTTGGCACAGCTCCATTCCATGGCAACCCAGGCACCTCCGTTATTTCATGGTGATCCCTTTCCCTGTCCCTTTCCCTTCCCCTTCCCCTTCCCCTTCCCCTTTCCCTGTCCCTTTCCCTTCCCCTTTCCCTTTTCCCTTTCCCTTTCCCTTTCCCTTCCCCTTTCCCTGTCCCTTTCCCTTCCCCTTTCCCCTTTCCCTTTCCCTTTCCCTTTCCCTTTCCCTTTCCCTTCCCCTTTCCCTTTCCCTTTCCCTTTCCCTTCCCCTTTCCCTTTCCCTTCCCCTTTCCCTTTCCCTTTTCCCTTTCCCTTTCTCTTTCCCTTTCCCTTTCCCTTCCCCTTTCCCTTTCCCTTTCCCTTTCCCTTTCCCTTTCCCTTTCCCTTTCCCTTTCCCTTTCCCTTTCCCAACAGGAGAAAAACCACAGGAGAACATAAAAAGTTGCATTTAAATGCAAAACTGAATTTTTATCCCTGGCTTTATTCCAGCAGGGACAATGCAGTGGATTGAACTCTACCAGTAAGGCAAAAAGGTGAAAATAAGGGCAAATTTTGAGGTTGTTTTGTTGTTTTTTTTTTTTTTTTTTTTTTTGCCTTTTATTTACTTAGTTTCCCCTCAGGCTCTGAGAATAATGGACACCTGATATCCAGGGGTGTTTTGTAAAGAAAGGCACCACCGTTAATCATGTGGGGGATTTTTTTTCCTCAACACCTAAGGCAAAATTTATATAAATCTATAGATAAAAATCTCCTTTACTCTTAGCAGAGCTGTGTATCTTCTTACTCACAGTCACAGGCAAGACCTGTAGATCCCCCAATTCCCCAAAATCCATATTTTAACCCCAGAACCCCACTATCACCTGGTTTGATTTTGCTCCCAGAGGCAATTTCTGAAGTGTCAAACGTGGCCAAGGTGAAGAAAAGATCACCACGGTGTCTTTGAAGCAGCAGTGACAGAAAAGCAAAGGTTGAGTTTCACCCCTGCAAGTTTTCCTTGAACAAACAGCCCCCCTTGGCCTCCTCCCTCTTGCTCCTCCCATCATTGTGGGGTCTGCAGAGAAATTAAATTAATCTCTGATCCAACCTTTGCCCAAGGTTTACATCCTTTCATTTGTGTTTTCTCAGGGCGTTTTCCAGTAGCTTTCCTTGATCCTGGAGGGATTTGGGCATCCTTGACAAGGCACTGAATTAATCCTTCCATCAAATGATCCCAAATGTGGCCTTCACTCGGTGTCAGGTCGGAATTCCAGATGAAATTGCTCTCTCAGGAAGCAAAAAGGGTGGAAAATACACAGGGAAAAAAAAAAAAAAGAAAAAGATTGCAGTCAATACTTCAATGTCTAGAATGGGATTAGAGGAGTGACAAAAGAGTCAACACATCTTTGTGTTTGCTGGTCATCAAATCATGATTTAATGGAAATTAAATCACTAATGAAACTGAAAATTCATAAAAGGAAAGGATCGTGGCAGAGTTAAGAAACAACAGCAAAGAAAACCCCAAAACTTCATTAATAACCCAAAACTACCACACAAACCAGTGCTGTTCTAATTTAGACACAAATTCATTTTTATACAATGCCCCCACGTGCCAACACAACTAAAATTCAGTATTTCAAAGTGAAATGTTGAAAAAGCTTTTTTTTTTTTCCTTCAATAAGGAGGTGTTTTAATCTGGCTTAGTTTGACAAGGAAGTGAGATTTTTTTCAGGAAGTTGGGGTCAAACTAATTAGTAGTTAAGTTTAGATAGTGACACTTAGAGTAACTACTGAAAGTATTGGACACGCTTTTGAGAATGAACACAAGGAGTTGAAAGCAGAGAGCTCTTAGGGGATGTGAAAAGTGCCAATCACTTAGGTTTTAAAAGTTTAAAAGTTTATTAATAATAATTAAATGGTTATAAAAACAGTAGTACAATTAGAGTAATAAAAATTTTGAGTTAGGACAATCACAAGACAATAAGAAACAAAGAATTACAGACGTCCAGATGTTTTTGGGCACTGAGCTGCCAAAACCAGGCCTTGTGAACAAAGGAATAACCCTTAAAAGCAACAGCCTGTTGCATATTCATATATCTCATACATGATGCAGAAATTCCTTGCAAATTAAGAACTTTTCTGGTTTTTGTCAACTTCTTCCCCCTAATCCTGGTGGTTCCATAAAGACTGAGAGCAGGTGGGAGAATGTTTCTTTTCTGATGAGGAGGCTGTAATTCTTTATGGGCCCTGTCTCTGTTATCTGTGTGAGGAGTTCCTTGATTATCTCATCTTTTTCTTGAGCTAGTTAAAAACTATCTTACACAGCATAGTTTCTATTTTAACACTGTGTTATAACCTCAAAATATATAACACACTACTTAAGAGATTTAATACAGCATAACTTTCTAACATTACATAGTTAATATTCACCGTAATATTTGTGGAAAGCCAATCATAAAACATGCATTTTTCACACTCCTTAATCTGAAAGAGAAGAGAAGCCAGGGTGGAACCTGAGATGTCAAAAAGAGATGGGGAAAAAATCTGAGGTGGGAGGAGATGATGGAGTGGCCTTGGCTGGACTTTTCTTGTATAACCACAGACTGAACCAACTTTCTCCTGCAACACAGAGACTGCATTTTTAGAAAGATACAATAACTTAAGCCAAAAAAAGTGCAAAAGTAAACATTAAAAAAAAAAAAACGAGGAGGGTGTGGTGGTGCCCTCAATCTTCAGGGATGAAGATCTCTCTTTTCAAGACCATCACCCCCAGGAGAGGAGAAAACATGGGGGGGACTGTTGTCCCAAAAATGAGAAACTGTTCTCTTTTAGTCCTTCAAAACATCGTTAAAAGAGAACCCAATGAGCAGTTTTAGTCCAGTAATAAAAGCACTATCACATAAAAAAAGATGTCACAAAGCAGATTTTCTCTGCCACGTGTGACATGGAAACACAAAAAGTTGCAATTGTGTTTCCTGGGGGTCTATGGCACAGGAGAGACTCCTCTCTCCCTTAATAAACGAAAAATTAATAATCTAAAGAGTAGTAACCATCAGAAATCCAAAGTTGTGTCTCACTGCGTTTCAGTAGAAATTAAGTAGGAATGTTTTAGAAAGTTTCCATCCTAAATTCAGTGTGTTCCTTTTATTGTAGTTGTAAACTAATATTTTTTCATCTAAAGAGTAGTAACTTAATCAGAAATGCAAAGTTGTGTCGCACTGTGTTTTAGTAGAAATGTTTTAGAAAGTTTCCATCCTAAATTCTGTGTGTGTAATAAAGTTTTTTTTCCCCTTTGTTTTTAAGCTCCAGCCTGCCCTGCTCTGTTCCTGACCACATCCCACAGCACTCATTTTGGGAGGCTGACTTTCCATAAGGGCACTAGCACTGTGCCAAAATCAAACCAGAACAAATCCCACCTGGAATACTGAACAAGGAGATTTTTCCTCCAAATTCAGCCAGAAAAACCAACTTCAGATCTACATTCATACCAAAATGATCGTTAACCAAGTCTTAAAAAATTCCAGAGCAGCTGATGATAATTTTGACAGATTTCTAAAGAATTGACATAGATTCTTCAGGCAAATTCTCAAAATTTTATTATCCTTCAATGAAATAATAACATTTTAAACTCAATTCTCTGCTGAAGTTGGTTACAGGGTTAATAAATAATGAGGTTCTGGGCTTTATAAAAGACCTAAATAACATTGAGTCCTGGAGATACCGGAATTTGTGACACCTGGGAGAAGGGAAATAAACTTCACTGTTTATTTTTGTGAAGCAAAATTCACTGTTTAAAAAACATCTGAGCCACTTAACCTTGGGTTTTAACAGCATGGACCTGTCACTTCCTCTATTTCCTGCTACTCCCTTGAACTTTGTTGTCAGTGTTCTTAAAAATAAGTTTAAAGAAGTAATTTCAAGCCTTGTTTCAGCAAATCTTCACAACCCACCTTTATTATTTTTGGTAACTCGGTAAATCTGATATTTTGGGGGGGTGGGGGGATCAACAGGTTTGGCTGAATAAAGAATTTTGTGAAGGAAAATGGAGAATTTATCACCTCAACCCAGGAGAAACCTCCCAGAATCACAGGAAAATGGTGAAGATGGAAAAATCAGTCACATTTTATTAATATTTACAAAGGCAAATGATATATTTACAATGCAAACACTTCCAGTTAATAATTGAAAAAGATCCTCAAGTGTTTGACTGGCAAAACACATTTTTCTCTCCCTGAATTTAAAAAAAAAATAGAATTAAACTGTCTAAAAGCTGCTTTTTTTCCCCGCTCAGAGGGGAATTCTAAGCAAAAAGCTGCAAGTAACAGAACACTTTTCAACCCACTTTTTTAATTTTTAAAGAACAACCAGATAAATGACTGGGGCATAATTTTCAGAGCAATGCAGGTTAATAAGGTGCATAATAATAATAATAATAATAATAATAATAATGAAGCCATATGAATTTAATTAGAAATTCAGGGGAAAAAAAGCTGAAAGAGTTTTTTTTTTTTTTTAGCTTGGAGAGGTTTTAATCGTCCCTCAGTAATTTTTATCAATCCTTTGTCCAAACAGATTTTAGTAACAACTATCTGCTATTGCAGATGCCTTTTTCAGGGAGAAAAAACATCCTGTTGACTTCACTGATGGGAATATCTCTCAGGGCTGGAATTGCCTCCTCCTGGAATTTCTTCTGCTGCTGCTTTTTTGCAAAGTTATCTACAAAAGATAAGGAGAGCATTTCATGGTTTCCAGGTCCTTTTCTTCCAAGAATATGATATAATTTTATAAGGCAGCACTACAAATTTAGCTTACTTTAAAGGACGCTGAAAACCCCACCAGGGCTTCCAATAAATCAAATATTTAAAGGCTTAAATTTCGGGGTTTATCCTCTATAGATTTCTAGAATTCTCAGTGAAGGATCCAACTTTTCAATAAGCAGTAAAATCACCTGTGATGGTGTGAGTGGAGTTGAGTGGAGCTGTGCTCATCATGTTAATCCCAAAAAGCAAAATATAACCAATTCCCACAGCCACCAGGAGATAAACTGGCAGAGCAACTGCCCAGTACCTGAAAAAAAGGATTTGAAATTTTATATTTAGTAACAAATGCCTACTAATGAATTGGCTTTAATTGTTGGCATTGTACCTGTGATGAATTTCTACAAGAGGAAAAGCAGCAGCACCTCTGATTATGAATCCTGATTCCACTGGAGCTACTGATAAACCATCAGATAAATTCCTTCAAAAAGGTCTTTATTGTTTAATTATGCCCTACATTTTACTGTATTTCCACTAGCAGACTTCCTAAAAAGCAAAATGTCAAATTTATCCTAAAGCATCCCAATATTATTTATTTCATGGCACAACAAAACCTTTTCACCTTAGCTACATTTTAAAAATGCTTTAGAAACATTACAATTCTTTATCAGCAGGGGAAAATTGATTTTTTTCTAGGCCCTTATTTAAAAATAAAGTTTTTTATTTGAAAATAACTAAGATTAAATTTATTTTATTGGCTGAACTTACTTTTGAGGCCAGTATGTCAGTCCCAGGGAGAAGAGCCAAGTCTCAGGAATATAAGCCCAGATAAGGTACAAAACTGCACAACAAAATCAAAAAGTCACAATAAGACTGATGGTGTTTTAGACTTCCTAAGTTTTGCTTTTATTTAAACTAAAATACCTCTCCCAAAAGATTGCAGAATTTGCCTCTCAGAGACAAATCCTGCCCAGCCCCAGGTTACACGGGATCAGTTTTGTACTTGCTTTAACATTTAATTTCTGATTTCCTATGAAGACAGACAAGAATTTACTCCAAATTAAACTGCAGAACAATAAAGAAAAAAAAAAAAAACCAACAAAACCACCCCCAAGCACCTCAATAAAAAGAAACCAAAGGAATCTGAACAGAGATACTATTAAAGCAGAGAATGATCTCACAGAGGTCATTTAATGGGAAGAAAACCGGGTGGAATTGTAGTGTTTGGATGGAACTGTAATGAAAATTACTGAAAATCCTTCCTGATTCTTCTTGGGGGGGAGTTGAGCCCAACTCCCCCTCGTTTCTCACTGCCCGACGGTGCCACACACCCACAGCAGGATCCTGCACTGAAGGATATTCGCAGCGCCTTTTCTTGTGCTGGAAAAGTGTTTTCTACCCTCTCAAACCCTGGATCCCCAGTGAAAAGAAGAACCCATCACATCAGCAGGGAAAAGCTGATGGAACCTAAAATATTTTACACTTCTGTTGACCAGATTATTTTTTTTTTTTTCATTTTTTTGGTGGGGAAGGTAACACCACAACTACCTCCAGCGCTTAGTGAATGTGAAAATGAGCGTGATTCGAGTAAAAAAAACGGATTTAAACGGGAAAGCAAAGCAGCACTGCGGGGTGATGGATTCGGCTGCGCGATACTCACTGAAGCCAAACCACGAGCCCAAAAAAAGCGCAAATCCGTAAATTGCCCTTTCTGGCAGCGGGGCCGGAGAGTTCTCAACCATGCTGGGCTCTTGCCTTTAACTTCGCGGGGAGGGCGGAGAACGGGACACGAGGGTAGCAGAGATAGATAAGGGATAGCAGAGATAGATAAGGGATAGCAGAGATAAGGGATAGCAGAGATAGATAAGGGATAGCAGAGATAGATAAGGGACAGTAGAGATAAGGGAGCGCTGTGGGGGGGCCCCTGTACCCGCGGCTGCGGGGGCCGCACCCCTCCCTTCTCCCCGCGCCCGGCTCTGCCCCTTTGCTGTCCACAGCCTGGCCCAGCAGGAGGAGGAGGAGGAGGAGGAGGAGGAGGAGGAGGAGGAGGAGGAGGAGGAGGAGGAGGAGGAGGAGGAGGAGGAGGAGGATGATGATGATAATGATGATGATGGGGGAGGAAGGCGCTCCCTACCCCCGCTCCCCCATCCGCCACCGCGCCGCCTGCATCCGGCCACGCGCGCAGGCGCACGGCCCGCCGATTGGCCGCGGCCCGTGACGTCAGAGGGCGGGCGGCCAATGGGCGGTGCGTCCGGCGGGCGGGGCGCGCCGGGGCGGCGGGAGCGGCGGCGCCGCGGCAGCAGCGGGATCGGAGCGGTGCGTGCGGGATCCGGGCATGGATACCGGGATGGAGGGATACAGGGATACAAGGACGGAGCGATACAGGAGGGACGGAGCGGTGGCCGCTCGGCCGCCTTACCCCGCGCCTCGCCCAGCCCGGAAGCCCCGGTTTGTGCCCGGCACCGTGAGCGCGCCCCGGGCCGCACACGCGGTGCCGTGAGCATCTCCGGGCTCTGGGAGCACCGGCACGGACGGCGTCCCCTTCTCCCCTTTGGCAGGATAATCCACGCGAGCGGCGAGCCCGCGGTTTTCCGGGATCGGGTGGCGGCGGAGGGGGGAGCCCGGGAGCTGCAGGGACGGGGCGGGGTGTTCGGCATCCCGGGATGCAGCCGTGATTCCGGGGGTGCAGCCGTGATTCCCGGGATCCAGCCGTGATTCCCGGGGGTGCAGCCGTGATTCCCGGGATGCAGCCGTGATTCCCGGGGGTGCAGCCGTGATTCCCGGGATGCAGCCGTGATTCCCGGGGGTGCAGCCGTAATCCCGGGGGTGCAGCCGTGATCCCGGGGATGCAGCCGTGATTCCCGGGGGTGCAGCCTTGATTCCCGGGGGTGCAGCCGTGATCCCGGGGATGCAGTCCGGGATGCAGCCGTGATTCCCGGGGGTGCAGCCGTGATTCCCGGGGGTGCAGCCGTGATTCCCGGGATGCAGCCGTGATTCCCGGGATGCAGTCCGGGATGCAGTCGTGATTCCCGGGATGCAGTCCGGGATGCAGCCGTGATCCCGGGGATGCAGTCCGGGATGCAGCCGTGATTCCCGGGGGTGCAGCCGTGATTCCCGGGGGTGCAGCCGTGATTCCCGGGGGTGCAGCCGTGATTCCCGGGATGCAGCCGTGATTCCCGGGATGCAGCCGTGATTCCCGGGATGCAGCCGTGATTCCCGGGATGCAGTCCGGGATGCAGTCGTGATTCCCGGGATGCAGTCCGGGATGCAGTCGTGATTCCCGGGGGTGCAGCCGTGATTCCCGGGATGCAGCCGTGATTCCCGGGATGCAGCCGTGATTCCCGGGATGCAGCCGTGATTCCCGGGATGCAGTCCGGGATGCAGTCGTGATTCCCGGGGGTGCAGCCGTGATTCCCGGGATGCAGCCGTGATTCCCGGGATGCAGCCGTGATTCCCGGGATGCAGCCGTGATTCCCGGGATGCAGTCCGGGATGCAGTCGTGATTCCCGGGATGCAGTCCGGGATGCAGTCGTGATTCCCGGGGGTGCAGCCGTGATTCCCGGGATGCAGCCGTGATTCCCGGGGATGCAGCCGTGATCCCGGGGGTGCAGCCGTGATTCCCGGGATGCAGCCGCGATCCCGGGGATGCAGCCGTGATTCCCGGGGATGCAGCCCGGGATGCAGCCGTGATTCCCGGGATGCAGCCGTGATCCTGGGGGTGCAGCCGTGATCCCGGGGGTGCAGCCGTGATTCCCGGGATGCAGCCGTGATTCCTGGGATGCAGCCCGGGATGCAGCCGTGATCTCCGGGATGCAGCCGTGGGGCAGGGCCCGGGCTCCTGTCGCGGTGTAGATCAGAGTCAGTCGCTGCCTGAGCTTCCAGCCGGGTTTAGGATGGCTTGCTCAGCGTTAAGCTGAACTTGCCCAGAGTTTAACAAGAGCAGCAGAGTGAGCTTTAGCGCCGTGGCTGTTGGAAGTGTGGCCCAGCTCCTGAGTTTGTCTCTCTGGTGTGTTTTCACCCTCCTTTTCTCCCAGGGTGATGTGCCATGGCTGGTCCTCTGTCCACCTTTGTAGCGGCTCTTTTTGGAGGTGGTCCGGCCTCCTTGGATCTGGTAAGAGGGGTTGGAGCTTGATGGGAAACTTGCAGGATGTTCCAGGGGAGTTTTTACCTGGATCTGGCCCTGGCACAGGGTGCCCAGAGCAGCTGGGGCTGCCCCTGGATCCCTGGCAGGTTGGACACTGGCCTTGGAGCAGCCTGGGACAGTGGGAGGTGTCCCTGCCGTGGCAGGGCTTGAGTGGGATGATGTTTGAGGTCCCTCCCATCCCAGATCATTCTGGGATTCTCTGATCACATCTCCAGAGTGATTCCCAGTGTTCATGAACTCAAGCTGTGTACAGGTACCTCACGCTGGCCATGATTCCCTTCCAAAAACCCCAAACTGGGGCAGAGCCAGAGCTGGTGTCCCCTGTGAGCAGGGGGGGACTGCTGGGACAGCTCCTGCCAGCACAGCTTGCCCAACCTCTTGGTCCTGTGGCCATTCCTGGGCTGCTTCAGCTCAGCCTGGCAATCAGCCCCTGCAGGGCAATCAGATCTGTATTCCTGGGATTTCAGCTCTGGCTCCTGGGATTTCAGCTCTGGGTTTTGGGATTTCAGCTCTGGGTTCTGGGATTTCAGCTCTGGTTTTTGGGATTTCAGCTCTGGGTTTTGGGATTTCAGCTCTGTATTCCTGGGATTTCAGCTCTGGGTTTTGGGATTTCAGCTCTGGGCTCCTGGGATTTCAGCTCTGGGTTTTGGGATTTCAGCTCTGGCTCCTGGGATTTCAGCTCTGGGCTCCTGTGATTTCAGCTCTGTATTCCTGGGATTTCAGCTCTGGGTTTTGGGATTTCAGCTCTGTATTCCTGGGATTTCAGCTCTGGGTTTTGGGATTTCAGCTCTGGCTCCTGGGATTTCAGCTCTGTATTCCTGGGATTTCAGCTCTGGGCTCCTGGGATTTCAGCTCTGGCTCCTGGGATTTCAGCTCTGGGTTCTGGGATTTCAGCTCTGGCTCCTGGGATTTCAGCTCTGGGTTTTGGGATTTCAGCTCTGTATTCCTGGGATTTCAGCTCTGGCTCCTGGGATTTCAGCTCTGGGCTCCTGCGAGTTCAGCTCTGGGCTCCTGGGATTTCAGCTCTGTATTCCTGGGATTTCAGCTCTGGCTCCTGGGATTTCAGCTCTGTATTCCTGGGATTTCAGCTCTGTATTCCTGGGATTTCAGCTCTGGCTCCTGGGATTTCAGCTCTGTATTCCTGGGATTTCAGCTCTGGGTTCTGGGATTTCAGCTCTGTATTCCTGGGATTTCAGCTCTGTATTCCTGGGATTTCAGCTCTGGGTTCTGGGATTTCAGCTCTGAGTTCTGGGATTTCAGCTCTGTATTCCTGGGATTTCAGCTCTGTATTCCTGGGATTTCAGCTCTGTATTCCTGGGATTTCAGCTCTGTATTCCTAGGATTTCAGCTCTGTATTCCTGGGATTTCAGCTCTGGCTCCTGGGATTTCAGCTCTTGGCTCCTGGGATTTCAGCTCTGTATTCCTGGGATTTCAGCTCTGGCTCCTGGGATTTCAGCTCTGTATTCCTGGGATTTCAGCTCTGGCTCCTGGGATTTCAGCTCTGTATTCCTGGGATTTCAGCTCTGGCTCCTGGGATTTCAGCTCTGTATTCCTGGGATTTCAGCTCTGTATTCCTGGGATTTCAGCTCTGGGCTCCTGGGATTTCAGCTCTGTATTCCTGGGATTTCAGCTCTTGGCTCCTGGGATTTCAGCTCTGGGTCCTGGGATTTCAGCTCTGGCTCCTGGGATTTCAGCTCTGGGTTCTGGGATTTCAGCTCTGGGTTTTGGGATTTCAGCTCTGTATTCCTGGGATTTCAGCTCTGGCTCCTGGGATTTCAGCTCTGTATTCCTGGGATTTCAGCTCTGGCTCCTGGGATTTCAGCTCTGGGTTCTGGGATTTCAGCTCTGTATTCCTGGGATTTCAGCTCTGTATTCCTGGGATTTCAGCTCTGTATTCCTGGGATTTCAGCTCTGGGTTCTGGGATTTCAGCTCTGGGTTCTGGGATTTCAGCTCTGGGTTCTGGGATTTCAGCTCTGTATTCCTGGGATTTCAGCTCTGTATTCCTGGGATTTCAGCTCTGTATTCCTGGGATTTCAGCTCTGGGTTCTGGGATTTCAGCTCTGAGTTCTGGGATTTCAGCTCTGTATTCCTGGGATTTCAGCTCTGTATTCCTGGGATTTCAGCTCTGTATTCCTGGGATTTCAGCTCTGTATTCCTAGGATTTCAGCTCTGTATTCCTGGGATTTCAGCTCTGGCTCCTGGGATTTCAGCTCTTGGCTCCTGGGATTTCAGCTCTGTATTCCTGGGATTTCAGCTCTGGCTCCTGGGATTTCA
The DNA here is from genome assembly GCF_050655825.1 of Lonchura striata. Classification (NCBI taxonomy): domain Eukaryota; kingdom Metazoa; phylum Chordata; class Aves; order Passeriformes; family Estrildidae; genus Lonchura; species Lonchura striata. The sequence goes on along the minus strand of NC_140703.1, from coordinate 116,453,797 downwards.
GCTCTGTATTCCTGGGATTTCAGCTCTGGCTCCTGGGATTTCAGCTCTGTATTCCTGGGATTTCAGCTCTGGCTCCTGGGATTTCAGCTCTGTATTCCTGGGATTTCAGCTCTGTATTCCTGGGATTTCAGCTCTGGGCTCCTGGGATTTCAGCTCTGTATTCCTGGGATTTCAGCTCTTGGCTCCTGGGATTTCAGCTCTGGGTCCTGGGATTTCAGCTCTGGCTCCTGGGATTTCAGCTCTGGGTTCTGGGATTTCAGCTCTGGGTTTTGGGATTTCAGCTCTGTATTCCTGGGATTTCAGCTCTGGCTCCTGGGATTTCAGCTCTGTATTCCTGGGATTTCAGCTCTGGCTCCTGGGATTTCAGCTCTGGGTTCTGGGATTTCAGCTCTGTATTCCTGGGATTTCAGCTCTGTATTCCTGGGATTTCAGCTCTGTATTCCTGGGATTTCAGCTCTGGGTTCTGGGATTTCAGCTCTGGGTTCTGGGATTTCAGCTCTGGGTTCTGGGATTTCAGCTCTGTATTCCTGGGATTTCAGCTCTGTATTCCTGGGATTTCAGCTCTGGGTTCTGGGATTTCAGCTCTGGCTCCTGGGATTTCAGCTCTGGGTTCTGGGATTTCAGCTCTGTATTCCTGGGATTTCAGCTCTATTCCTGGGATTTCAGCTCTGGGCTCCTGGGATTTCAGCTCTGTATTCCTGGGATTTCAGCTCTGCATTCCTGGGATTTCAGCTCTGTATTCCTGGGATTTCAGCTCTGGGCTCCTGGGATTTCAGCTCTGGGCTCCTGGGATTTCAGCTCTGGGCTCCTGGGATTTCAGCTCTGGGTTCTGGGATTTCAGCTCTGTATTCCTGGGATTTCAGCTCTATTCCTGGGATTTCAGCTCTGGGCTCCTGGGATTTCAGCTCTGTATTCCTGGGATTTCAGCTCTGTATTCCTGGGATTTCAGCTCTGTATTCCTGGGATTTCAGCTCTGGGTTCTGGGATTTCAGCTCTGGGTTCTGGGATTTCAGCTCTGTATTCCTGGGATTTCAGCTCTGGGTCCTGGGATTTCAGCTCTGGGTTCTGGGATTTCAGCTCTCAGTTTTGGGATTTCAGCTCTTCCCTGTGGGATTTCAGCTCTTCCGTGTTTGCTTTTTGGCTGTGCAGTGTACTAAATGGTAAATATGTAAATATATACCTATAAATATGTAAATTATGTGTTTATCTTTAGTGTCGTGAAACATTTGGACATGTTGTGCCGCCTCGTCCTAAACCAGGTATTGAAACTAAACCAATATTCTTCCATTTCTTGGATCTTTGGATTACTATTTCATTTTATTTTTCCTTATGTTGCTTGAAAATTGGTTTATTATTATTTTTTAGCAGAAGCATTGTTATATTCTGTTACCCTGGAACAATTATCATCTATTTCCTAATATAACTTAAATATTCAGTAATATTTACATAAATGCAGGCAATTAATGCTGTGAGGATGGAGATTCAAAGCTGGAGGTTTTAGCTGTGTGGGTCTAAAGAAAACTTCCAGTTCTTGTTTTTTTTTTTCTTTTTTTTTTCTTTTGTTTTTTTTGGTGTTTTTTTTTTTTTTTTTTTGGCAGGGAGGGTTTTTGCAGTAATAATTAAACAAAAATTCTCAGTTGCAGAAAAGCAGGTGGCTCAAATTCAAAATTGTATTTTCTGCACAGCCCTCTAATTGGTGGGAATAAGCAGATGAACAGCTGTGGAAGAGATTTTTTTTTTGTGGATTTTTTTTGTGCAATTTTTTGGTGATTTTTTTTTTTGGTTGTATTTTTGAGTGCTTTTTTTTGGTTGTATTTTTGTGTATTTTCAGACTCTCAAGTGATGTTGCTCTGCCCTGAGAGTACCTGAACCCACCTCAATAAACTGAATTTCCCTTTTCATTTCCTGCAGAGCACCTGTAGCCACCTCAATTACCCCATTTAATTTTTAATTCCCATCCCTCCCTCCCTGTTCCATCCAAATTCTGGGAAGTGCAGGATGCTTTTGGGGACAAACCCTGCTCTTTTTGTGCCCTCTTGCCCTGGTTAATTCAATTATTCTTGTCCAGAATAATTCATGGATACAGGTGGAAGAGGCTGCTGTTTTCCCTGGAAAAGAACATTCCCTTCCAGCCCAGCAAGGAGAGGCTGCATTTCTCCATTTTTATCTTATTATTTATTTAGTTCAGAATATTTATTTATTATTTATCCATTCAGAACACAGGAATGCCAAACCTTCCAGCATTTCTCTGTCCATAATTCCATAAAAATCCCCTCTGAAAAACCCCCTCCATGACCAGGTGAGTTCAGAGGGTTCAGATTCCCTTGCTTTGCTTTGTCAGGAATAGAGGCTGGAATCATCCTGGATTTTAAATATTGGGACCTTGGAATGCCTGAAATAATCCTTTATTTTAAGATTTACTGTCACTTAGGAATGCCTGAAATAATGACTGATTTTAATATTTATTGACACTTTGGAATGCCTGAATTAATCCTTTATTTTAACGTTTCCTGGCACTTTGGAATGCCTGAATTGTGCCCTGTAATTCCCATTTTTTCCCCCCTTGCAGAAGTTGATATCTGTGAGGTGTGGTGCAGTCAGCCTGTGGAAAAATTAAGGGAATTTTGCAATGTGATCAAAATCAGGATTTTTTGGGCTGTGCTCTACACCAAGGAAAGCACTTCCTTTGTGGATAAATCTTGGTGAGTATCCACATTTTCCAAGGGGGTTCCCCTCCAAATCTTCCCACTTTTCCTTTTTCCTGTGAAAATTCCTTGGGTGCTTCCAGTAAGGCTCCAACTGGTGCAGAAATGTTGGAGTTGGTTGAGGTCAGAAGTTCTTGAATCCACAGGAAAAAAAAAAAAAAAAGTTAAGATTAATTTCCTGAAGTTTGGAATCTTTGGGAGTGTGGGAAGCTGAAATTTGGGGGGTATTTCAGGATTTTTGTAGATGCTGACATTTCAAAAACAGCCAAACCTTTCCAGCTCTTCTTTTTTTAATTATTGTTATTTTTCTCCTTCCTCTTCTGAGTGGCTGGACGTGAATTTTTAAACATTCTCAGATCTACTTCCTCTGAATTTTCATAAATAAGAGCCTGTAACAGCTTGGTGTTTGTCTAAATAAATAATAATTCATTCTGTTTTCCAACAGTTTGCTGTTCCTGGACTGGAACGTGAAGAAAATCTGTGAGTTCCATGTTATGGAAGACATTGCTGATTTAATTAAAAAAGTTGTTGTAAGTCCTGGATTTTAAATTACAAATTCCTAATTTTTCAAAGAAATGTTAATTAAATCTGTCCCTTAAGCATCTCAGGGTTATATCCTGAATTAGACTTTTCCTTTTGCTGAAGTGAAGACATAATTATCAATTATTTGATAATTGAGTTGGAGCTTTCCAGAAAGAATTTGTGGCCTAGGCTTTATTCCAGATGGGATAATTTAGGAAATATTTACAGTCAGAAATAAAGTTGGTGGATGAATGACTTAAATAATTTTTTTTTCCCCTCATTCAACAAATGATATTTTAAATTTGGTGTTGCTGACTTAGAAACAGAACAGTGGAGAGGAGGACGTGAGGAATTTGTTCCATTTGTTGTGGGGTTTATTTTAAATTTAGCTAATAAAACATTTCTTACTTCATTTATTTAAATTGCATGCTCAACCTCAAGCTACATATTTGATTTTTTTAAATTTAGGTAGATTTTATTTTATAAATATAGGTCTGACATACTATTTAATTTTATTGTCTGGGTTGTACATCCAGGAATAAAGTGGATTAGGAGGAGCAGATTTTGGGATGTCTCAGCTGGTTTTTGGGATTTTGGCAGCTGCAGAAGGGCTCAAAAGGGCAGAATTTCCTCAGCAGATCTCACAGCATCCAGGAATTCTCTCTTCCCATGCCAGCATTTATTTTGCAACAAAAATAACAAAAAACAAAAATCACAAAACCAAAAATGCAGCTGCCCCAGGGATGGTGAATTCCAGCAGACCAGGAAATGTCACTGAGCTGCACCTGAGCAGACAGAAATTCAGATTATCTCCTCTCAGTAACTGATTTTTAAAATTTTTTTTAAATTTTTTTTTGTATTCTTGTTCCAGAACATCCCACATTTCATCGGTGGCATCCTGAGGCTTGGCAGCGGGATAGAAACTGTGAGTTTCTGGAATTGTTCTGGAGATTCCCTGGAATTCCTCAGCCTCAAGGGCCTGAGCTGGGAAATCTCCTGCTCCATCTTTTGATTTCCAAAATTGAATTTCTGCTGGAACTGAACTAGTTTTTCTTGCTTTGGAAACTGTAAACTTGGGGCTGTGAAGATCCTGAATTTCCCTGTGTTTAATCTCTTTTTTCCCACTTGGAAACAACAGCATCAATAGAATAACACCAATAAAATAACACCAGTAAAATAACACCAAATAACATAAATAAAATAACATAAATAACATCACTATAAAAACATCAATATAACATCAATAACACCATATATAATAATATTATTATTAATAATAATACGTTATTATTATCAATATCCTTTAAGTCTAATCCTTCTTTTCTTTTAACTACATTAGTTACATAAGTAGAATTTATCATGAAATTGAAAAATAGTTAAAATAAATCCATTTAAAAGAGTTAAAATAAATGAATTAAAATAAATCCATTTAAAAGAGTTAAATGAATTTAAAATAGTTAAAATAGTTATAAATAAATACATTTAAAGTAGTTAAAATGCTCTAGCTGCTACTGCTAATTTGATAATTTGAGGAGAACTTTTGATTGTTTGAATGTTTGATTCTGATGTTTTACTTGTTTTGTCTTAATATATTTGACACCCTGATTTTTGTGTTTTCTTAGAATTATCAGTAAATGCTGTTACAGTATTTAAAGGCACTTCACTTAATACAGGTTTTTCTCTGAAATTCAGTTTTGTCACAGTTGGTGATCTAGAAAATAAATAAAATAAACACCTAAAAAGTTTGACAATACAGTTTATAAAATCCTCTAATTTTTACGATACCTGATCAAAATAACTCTTTTATCAAGAGCAGATAAATCACTTTAAAATCTTTACCTACCATTAATAATAATCTTGATTTGGTTTTAATTATTATTTGAATTGTTACTTTTAACGGTATAAAGATTATTTTTAGACAGTGGTAGAATAAAAAAATGAATTCTATTATTAGTAAAGGATTTTTTTTTCAAAGTATTCTATTAAAATACGAGACTATACAATATATATTTTGTCCTAATACTATTAAAAAAGTAAAAATCCTGTACAACAGTGTTTGTTTTCTGGGGCCAAAGCTAAAATAAAAGCATTGAATTTAAAAACCACCATTGCAGGAGCAATAGGAAAACCAGAATAAACACAACTATGGATTCCCCAGCTGCTGTAATTTTGGGGATATTCATCTTCATAATGTGATTTTTTTAAATATTATTTTTCAACAGCCATAAGAAGAAGCTTCTAAATCAAATTTTTGGGGGTTTATATATATATTTTTAAATAATTTCAGTCATCACAGGGAAGTTTCTTAATCAAATTTGGGGTGGGGTGGTTATATTATTTATGTAATAATTTTTAAAAATAATTTCAGTCATCACAAGGAAGTTTTTAAATGAAATTTGAGGGTTTTTTATCATTTTTTAATCATTCTAATCATATTTTTCAAGCTTCTAAATGAAATTCTCCCGTTTGAATTCTTCCCAGCTGTAAGTCTGGTTTAATTTTGTGACAAAAATTAAATTAAATCTCCAGCTGTGCTGGAGATCTCCAAATATTTGTGAGGCTCCAACTGGTGCAGAAATGTTGGAGTTGGTTGAGGTCAGAAGTTCTTGAATCCACAGGAAAAAAAAAAAAATTAAAACTGATTTTCTGAAGTTTGGAATCTTTGGGAGTGTGGGAAGCTGAAATTTGGGGGGTATTTCAGGATTTTTGTAGATGCTGACATTTCAAAAGCAGCCAAACCTTTCCAGCTCTTCTTTTTTTAATTATTATTATTTTTCTCCTTCCTCCTCTGAAGGGCTGGACGTGAATTTTTAAACATTCTCAGCTCTAACCCCCCTAAACACTCATTTATTTGCTGTTTTTCTGTTTAAAAATCAGCTGAACAAAAGCAGAGACTCTTTTGCTTTGTCAATAAATGACTTTTTTTGGGTTTTTCTCTGTTTTTCCCAATTCCAACAGGGTTTCTTCCCCTTTGCAGAGGGCCTGAACTGGATCAGTTGTGTGGGGGATGACAACGTCCTGCAGAACCTGGAGGTGCTGGGGGATTATGGCAGGATCATCCTTGCAATGTTTTTTTCTGAGTGTGAGTATGGAAACTCCAAAAATCAGGGGGAAAAAAAAATCAAATTAAAAAAAAAAAATGCAGAAATCAGAAAAAAAAAAAAAAATCACTTTTTCCTCGTAGAAATTAGAAAAAAAAATCACTTTTTTCTCTTAGGAATCAGAAAAAAAAAAATCACTTTTTTCTCGTAGAAATCAGAAAAATATCACTTTTCTCTTAGAAATCAGAAAAATATCACTTTTCTCATAGAAGTCCAAAAAAAATCACTTATTCTTTTAGAAATCAGGAAAAAAAACCACTTTTTCTCTTAGAAATCATGATCTTAGAAATCAGAAAAAATCACTTTTTCTCTTAGAAAGCAGAAAAAAGTCACTTTTTCTCTAAGAAATCGGAGAAAATCACTTTTTCTCTTAGAAAACAGAAAAAAAATCACTTTTTTCTCGTAGAAATCAGAAAAAAATCACTTTTCTCATAGAAGTCAAAAAAAAAATCACTTATTCTTTTAGAAATCAGGAAAAAAACCCACTTTTTCTCTTAGAAATCATGAATCACTTTTTCCCTTAGAAATCAGAAAAAATTCGCTTTTTCTCTTAGAAATCATGAAAAAAATCACTTTTTCTCTTAGAAATAATGAAAAAAATCACATTTTTCTTAGAAATTAAAAAATTCACTTTTTCTCTTAGAAATCAAAAAAATCACTTTTCTCATAGAAGTCCAAAAAAAAATTATCACTTATTTTTTTAGAAATCAGGAAGAAAAACCACTTTTCCTCTTAGAAATCATGAATCACTTTTTCTCTTAGAAATCAGAAAAAAATAGAAAGAAATCACTTTTTTTCTTAGAAATCAGAAAAAATTCGCTTTTTCTCTTAGAAATCATGAAAAAAAATCACTTTTTCTCATAGAAATCAGAAAAAAATCACATTTTTCTTAGAAATCAGAAAAATTCACTTTTTCTCTTAGAAATCAGAAAAAAATCACTTTTCTTATAGAAGTCAAAAAAAAAAATCACTTATTCTTTTAGAAATCAGGAAAAAAAAACACTTTTTCTCTTAGAAATCATGAATCACTTTTTCTCTTAGAAATCAGAAAAAAATAGAAAAAAATCACTTTTTCTCTTAGAAATAATGAAAAAAATCACTTTTTCTCATAGAAATCATAAAAAAATCACATTTTTCTTAGAAATCAGAAAAAATCACTTTTTCTTTTAGAAATCAGAAAAAAATCGCTTTTTCTCTTAGAAATCATGAATCAATTTCTCTCTTAGAAATCAGAAAAAAATAGAAAAAATCACATTATCACATTTTCTCTTAGAAATCATGAAAAAAATCACTTTTTTTTTAGAAATCAGAAAATAATCACTTTTTCTCTTAGAAATCAGGAAAAAGTCACTTTTTCTCTAAGAAATCGGAGAAAATCACTTTCTTTTAGAAATCAGAAAAAAGTCACTTTTTCTCTAAGAGATCGGAGAAAATCACTTTTTCTCTTAGAAATCAGAAAAAATTAGCTTTTTCTCTTAGAAATAATGAAAAAACCACTTTTTCTCTTAGAAATCAGAAAAAAACCACTTTTTCTCTTAGAAATCAGAAAAAAAATCACTTTTTCTCTTAGAAATAAGGAAAAAATCACTTCTAAAAATCAGAAAAAAATCACTTTTAGAAATCAGAAAAAAAAAAGACTTTTTCTCTTAGAAATAATGAAAAAATCACTTCTAAAAATCAGAAAAAAAAGACTTTTAGAAATCAGAAAAAAAATATCACTTTTTCTCTCAGAAATCAGAAAAAAAATCACTTTTTCTCTTAGAAATCCTGAAAAAAATCACTTTTTCTCTTAAAATTCCTGAAACAATTCCTGTTGTTATTTCCCTTCTGGGGCTTCTGGAGTAGGAAATAATTCATTTTTCTGCTCCTGGTGCTGAATTTATTGCAGATTTTGGGGGCAGGACGGGAATTTCAGTGGGCATTTCTCACCCTCTGTGTTCTCCCGAATTTTTTTGTCTCCAGGGAAACATTACATCACCAAGGTGGCACTGGAGGGTTGTGATTTGGTGGCAGAACTGAGAGATATGATCTGTGAGAGCTCCAGGAAGGTGAGATTTTAACTTTTTTTTTTGGGGGGGAGGGGTTCTGATTATTAAAAAAACCCACAACCCAATTATTTCAATTATTCAATTATTTCAGCAGCTTTTATTTATTATTATTTTGTTGTGAATATTTATTATTATTCCGACTATTTCAAAAGCTCGAGTGTTTCGTTCTGGCATTAAAAAAATCCCATTTACTGCATGAAATAATGATGTTTATGCTGTTGAATTAATTGAGTTTAGTGGATAAATAGTTTGTTTTTTCTCCCAGAAAAGTGAAGCCATGAAGCAGAAGGGAAATTCTGAATTTTCCCAGGGAGCCCTGGGCAGTGCCATCGTGTCCTACAACAAAGCCATTGAGCTTTGGTAAGAGCTGCTCTCAACTTCTTCACTTTCCTCCTCATTTGCTACAATTTTCCATCAGCCACTTTAATTAGAGGCCAAATCATACCTCATTTAATGATTAATAAATGATTTCTAAATGATTAATAAATTATATTTTTTAAAAAAGCCCTATAACCCGTTTTTATCCTATTTTTTGCTGGGTTTTTTTCCTGCTCCAAAAGTCCTTTTTGGGTGTCAAATAACCAAGTGGAAGAGGAGCAAAACCTGCAAGAAAATGAATTATTTGGTGTGGGCAACCAAGAGCAAGCACTGGGGGTGTTTGCCAATGTTTATCATTATTTATTATTATTTATCTATAGGGTGGAAAAGGAATAAAGAAGAAACCATATTTCCCTGCCTGCTCCTGGCAGCTCTCAGCCTTTATTTCCTTTTGAAATCTTGGTTTAATTTCATCCCTAAATTCATTTTCTGAGAGGCTCTGGAGACTTTCCTGGGCTCTGCAGAAGGGAGAAGGGGATGAAATGTGAATTTTTAGGGCATTTTTCCCCTTCCCTTGGCACGTCAGCAGGGTTGGTGTGCTCAGGAAAATGCTGATTTTACACCTCCCGTGTCCCTAAAATCCAGGAAAATTCCTAAAATCCCACTTTCCACAAAACCACCTTGTGCCAAGAATTGGATTTTTCACTTTGAGCACTGTAGCTTTACAATTATGCCCTGAAAAGGATCAGGATTTTTAATTTATTTACCCTCCCTTCTCTCTATACCAAGGTCTCAACTTAATCAATGAATTTCCAATATTTTGTGAATAAATCCATTTTTAATCCCCGTAAATGCCGCATGGCAGGAGAGGTTTTGGTCCTAAATTCAGGCTGATTTCAACTTTCTTGCAAAATTGTAGCAAGGGCACGAAGGGAAGAGCAGAATTTGGTAAAAAACCAGGAAATTCTGGGGCTGGTGGAGAACAGAGGGGGTCGTGTGATTTCCAGGAGCTGCAGAGCTGAGAATAATCTGAATTTATTGGAAATTGCATTCATGGCTCCCAGTCTTCCAAATGATCCCAAAATTATAATGGAATTATAATGATCCCAAAATTAGAAATTCCCAGTGCTTGGAAACCCATGGGGTTTTCTGGGTGGAGTTTTTGCAGGCAAATCTGGTGAAAATTCCATTTTTTTCTTCTTACAATTTCAAAACGGGAATAGCCATTGTGAACTCTGAGCTGCTTTTTAAGAGCAGGCTGAGAATAATCTGAATTTATTGGAAATTGCATTAATGGCCTCCAGTCTTCCAAATGATCCCAAAATTTCAATGAACATTCCCATTTTGGAAACCAATGGGGTTTTCTGGGTGGAGTTTTTGCAGGCAAATCTGGTGAAAATTCCATTTTTTCATCTCTTTACAATATCAAAACAGGAATAGCCATTATTAATTCTGAGCTGGTTTTTGGGAGCAAGCTGAGAATAATTAGAATTAATTGGAAATTGCTTTAATGCCCCCAGTCTTCCAAATAATCCCAAAATTACAATGAACATTCCCAGTGTTTGGAAACCCATGGGATTTTTTGGGTGGAGTTTTTGCAGGCAAATCTGGTGAAAATTCCATTTTCTCTTCTTTTTTCTCTTCTTTTTTCTCTTCTTTTTTTTTTCTCTTTTTTCTCTTTTTTCTCTTTTTTCTCTTTTTTCTCTTTTTTCTCTTTTTTCTCTTTTTTCTCTTTTCTTTCTTTTCTTTCTTTTCTTTCTTTCCTTTCTTTTCTTTCTTTTCTCTCTTTTCTCTCTTTTCTCTCTTTTCTCTCTTTTCTCTCTTTTCTCTCTTTTCTCTCTTTTCTCTCTTTTCTCTCTTTTCTCTCTTTTCTCTTTTCTCTTTTTTCTCTTCTCTCCTCTCTTCTCTCCTCTCTTCTCTCCTCTCTCTCCTCTCTTTTCTCTCTTTTCTCTCTTTTCTCTCTTTTCTCTCTTTTCTCTCTTTTCTCTCTTTTCTCTCTTTTCTCTCTTTTCTCTCTTTTCTCTCTCTTTTCTCTCTTTTCTCTCTTTTCTCTCTTCTCTCTCTTCTCTCTTCTCTTTTCTCTTTTTTCTCTCTTTTTTCTCTTTTTTCTCTCTTCTCTTTTCTCTTTTTTCTCTCTTCTCTTTTCTCTTTTCTCTTTTTTCTCTCTTTTCTCTTTTTTCTCTCTTCTCTTTTCTCTTTTTTCTCTCTTCTTTTTTTTCTCTTCTCTTTTCTCTTTTTTCTCTCTTCTCTCTTCTCTTTTTTTCTCTTCTCTTTTTTTCTCTTCTCTTTTTTCTCTTCACTTCTTTTTTCTCTTCTCTTTTTTTCTCTTCTCTTTTTTTCTCTTCTCTTTTTTTCTCTTCTCTTTTTTTCTCTTCTCGTCATTATTTTCTCTTCTCTTTCCTTTTCCATTTCCATTTCTTTTCTTCTTCTCAGGGTTGTCAGTAGGAATAGCCATTATTAACCCCTGATAATCTTGTTTTTTCCAGCCCTACAAACCACCTGCTGTATGGGAACCGAGCTCTGTGTTTCATTCTCACCAAGCAGTACGAGTGAGTAACCCCTGTGCTTCCCAAGCAGGGCACCTTCCGAAGGAAATTGTGATTTTTAAACCTAAAACATCCCATTATTTCTCATCCTGTGGCTGCAGTTCGTTGTGCTTGTGGATTCCCCATCCCTGGAAGTGGCCAAGGCCAGGTTGGAATTTTTTCTTGGAGCAGCCTGGGGTAGTGGAAGGGGATCCCTGCCCATTTTTGATGAGATTTAAAGTCCTTTCCCACCCAAACCATTCCCATAGTTTGGAAAAAAACCAAACCACTCCACAGTTTCCATATAAGCTGCTGATTTATTCAATGTTTCATTTTTATATTCTCATTTATTAGATTGATCTTTATGCTTTTTACACCAGCCTGGAGATCGTTTTTGGAGGTATAAATAATAAATTCCTTTTCTTTCCCCTCCCTTCTCTCAGGAGAGCTTTAATTGATGGAAAAAGAGCCATAATTCTCAAGCCTGATTGGCCAAAGGTTGGTTTCTTGTACACTCCAAAATAATCTTTTTTTTTTTTTTGGCATTTTAGAAAACCCAGAGGTGATTTTTTAATGAATGGACACAGGGCTTTGTGGACTGAGAATTCTGCCAAGTGCACTTTGCTTGGGTTTTTAGATTAAAAATGTTATTTTTGTGCTGCCTGTCAGTGTTGGTACGAGGTGCTTGGCATGTGTAAAGATAAAAGAAGATGTTTTATTATGTCGTGAGTTATCAGAATGCTTAAAAAAAATAATTATAATATATAAAGAAAATCCTGATATAATATCCTGATAATCCAAATACCTGTTGGTTAATGGCCAGCAAGTATTTCCCACTATTCTTGGCCTGAAGGAGAGTAAATAAGAGATACTTAGAACAAAGTAAAAATAGTAGTAAAGTAGCTGAGATTGGGGGAAAAAGTAAATTTGCTCTTTTCCAAAGCAGAGAAAGCCAAAAAAAACCCCCCAAATTTTCTTTATCCCCCAAACTCTCCCATTGATTTATCCCTGTTTGAGTAAAAATCTGATTTTTCACCAGCTAAGAGCAATCCACTTGCTGGCTTACACAAAATCTGACTTTTTGCTGTTAGTGCAGCAGCTTTGCCTGTTAAATCCTCCTCTCCTGAGTGTGGCTAAAACATTGAAATCCTAATTTTATTTTTTTTTTTTGTCCTAGGGTCACCACCACTACTGCAAAGCCCTGGCATTGCTGGGCAGGGTTGAGCTGGCCCTGGAGGCCAACAGGAGAGCCCAGGAGTGCTGCAGGAACAGCCCCGAGGGGCTCAGGGAGCTGCTCCAGCAGAACGAAAAATTCCAAAAAACCCTGCAGGAAACCCGTGGTAATTAACCAATTAACCCCTGCCACACTGGGGATTTTGCTCTGCAATTTTTGGGTTTTAATTCCTTTTTTTTTTTTTTTTTTTTTTTTGTAGGTACTAAAAGTGAACAGAAATCCAGGAAGCCTCTCGAGAAAAAGTAAGGGATTGGTAAATTTAGTTTGGTTTTGATTGTATTTTTTTTTTTTTTTTTTTAATTAGCAGTGTTTAAGTGATACACAGTGTGGATATTGCATAAATATTGTTCTCTTGGCAATTTTGGTTTGTTTTTGAGTGTTTTTTTTAATTAGCAGTATTTAAATGATACACAGTGTGGATATTGCATAAATTTTGTTCTCTTGGCAATTTTGGTTTGTTTTTGAGTGGTTTTTTTTTAATTAGCAGTATTTAAGTGATACACAGTGTGGATATTGCATAAATTTTGTTCTCTTGGTTACTTTGGTTTGGTTTTGAGTGTTTTTTTTTAATTAGCAGTATTTAAGTGATACACGGTGTGGATATTGCATAAATTTTGTTCTCTTGGCAATTTTGGTTTGTTTTTGAGTGTTTTTTTTTAATTAGCAGTATTTAAGTGATACACAGTGTGGATATTGCATAAATTTTGTTCTCTTGGCAATTTTGGTTTGTTTTTGAGTGGTTTTTTTTTAATTAGCAGTGTTTAAGTGATACACAGTGTGGGCATTGCATAAATTTTGTTCTCTTGGTTACTTTGGTTTGGTTTTGAGTGTTTTTTTTTAATTAGCAGTATTTAAGTGATACACGGTGTGGATATTGCATAAATTTTGTTCTCTTGGCAATTTTGGTTTGTTTTTGAGTGTTTTTTTTTAATTAGCAGTATTTAAGTGATACACAGTGTGGATATTGCATAAATTTTGTTCTCTTGGCAATTTTGGTTTGTTTTTGAGTGGTTTTTTTTTAATTAGCAGTGTTTAAGTGATACACAGTGTGGGCATTGCATAAATTTTGTTCTCTTGGCAATTTTGGTTTGTTTTTGAGTGGTTTTTTTTTAATTAGCAGTGTTTAAGTGATACACAGTGTGAATATTGCATAAATTTTGTTCTCTTGGCAATTTTGGTTTGTTTTTGAGTGTTTTTTTTTTAATTAGCAGTATTTAAGTGATACATGGTGTGGATATTGCATAAATTTTGTTCTCTTGGTTACTTTGGTTTGTTTTTGAGTGTTTTTTTAAATTAGCAGTGTTTTAAGTGATACACAGTGTGGGCATTGCATAAAGTTTGTTCTCTATCAGTGAATAAAAATAGAAGTCATAAATGGATCAGGAGTGCTGGGGATTTCTAAGAACTAAACAAACTTAATTTGAGTATCTGAAGCACTGCGGGCAGGGTATTTTTAACAATTAATTGCCATTATTAATGATTTAAGTTTTAAATATATAAATTTAGTCATTCAATTCCGATTTTTGTAGAAAATTGAGGTGGTTTTTACAATTATTTTTTTTTTTTTTTGGTGGTTATTTTCTTGCTGTTGCTGTATCTTTGCACAAGTTTAGACTGTGCAAAGAAGCTGTAAAAAATGACTGATGAAACCTTTTAAATATATTTATGGGATTACACCCCTCTAAGAGGGTTAATTGGTATTGATATGTTTTTTTCATGTGCTTTACATGTAAAACATGGAGAAAAGCTCAGGGATTCTGTCTTTTCCATCATCAGAGAAAGCACTTCTTCAAAATCTCCTCCCAGAACCTCCGAGGAGCAGAAAGGAGGAGAAAAAGAGAAGAGAAGCCAGGCTGAGCCCAAACATCCCCCAAAGCAGGATGCCAAGGTACAGCTGCAATTGTAGCAATTCCATCTGCACTTCTCTCAGCAATTCTGCATTTTCCTGGGACATTTCCTTCCAAAGCCAGCGCGGAAATTGGGATTTTCAGGTGGTTGTTTGGCCACTGTCATGGTTTTACTTTTAATTTTTTAGTTTTTTATTTTAAGTTTGGTTTTTTTTTTTTACCTAGTTTAAATTAGTAAAAAGCTGTTATTATTAATCTGAATCCATTATTATTAACGTAATAAACTATTAAATATTAATGTAAAGAGATACTTATGACATTTTTACTGTCCTTGCTGCTGTTATTGCAAGATAACTGATTATAACTTCTATGGTATAATATACAACATGTGTATATAATATATATTAATTAGATAACTGATTATAACTTCTATGGTATAATATACAACGTGTGTATATGATATATATTAATTAGATAACTGATTATAACTTCTATGGTATAATATACAACATGTGTATATAATATATATTAATTATAGATTTAATTTATTGTAGATATAATTAAATAACATAATTTATGTCTTATTAATATATTATAGTAATGTATTTTTGTATATCAATATATATTTATATATTTTAATATATATATTTTATATATATATATACACACACACATATATTAAAAAATTAATACATTTAACGTTATAATGTAGGCCATGAATTGCACTATAAGAAAAGCTGCAGGATGCAGAAAATGCTGATGAATAATGTGAATTTTTAGGCAGCCCAGGGCAGTTCCAGCAGAGCTGTTTGTGCTCTCAGAGCAGGGGGAGGGCCCTGGGCAGTGACGTGGCCCTGGGAAAACGAAACCAGAGCAGGAGGGCAGGAAATGGAAATTTTGGAGTTTGTTGGCAGAGAAAAACAGGCTGGGGAAAGCTCCAGAAGGGCTCAGGTTTTCTTTTATTTTCTCCTGAGAAATCTCCCTGCAGGTCTGTAAGTTTGGCTGCCCTCAGGGGGAATATTTCTGTGTCAGATTTGTAGGGAATATAAATTGAGACAAACTCGGAAGGAAAATCATTACAGAAGCACTTTGATTAACGAAATTATTTTTCTCTGCCTCTTGATTAAGAGCATAATGCAGCACATTTTAATGTTGCTGAGGGGTTTGGGGATTTTTTGGTTTTGTTTAAATCCAGTCAGGGAGATGGGTTTGGGTTTTGCAATCTGATCTTTTTGCCATCAGGTGACTGAGCCCCAGAGAACAGAAGGCAAAGTTTCCACGCTGGAGCAGCCTCCAAGTGAGTTTGTTTCTGTTTTTTATCAAGTCTGAGACATTTCTTCCTATGCTGCTGCCATAATTAATAACCAGAATTTAATGAATTTAATTTCCTG
Source organism: Lonchura striata (assembly GCF_050655825.1). NCBI lineage: Eukaryota > Metazoa > Chordata > Aves > Passeriformes > Estrildidae > Lonchura > Lonchura striata. The sequence goes on along the minus strand of NC_140703.1, from coordinate 116,438,106 downwards.
TCTTTTCCACAACAATAAACAATCAACTTTCACTTCTTTCTAGACACTTCTGAATTTCTGCCTTAATTTTAATTCCTCGATGCTTTTGCAATTTGAATCTCCTTGAATGAATTCAGAACTGAAACTGGAATTAGAGTAAAATCTGAGCCACAGGCTGGAGATGCTTTCCCTCCTCCTGAGCCAGGCTCTAAATTAAACAGGAATCTGTATTTCAATATTTACAATTAATTTGTGGTTAATAAATTCTCCATCAGAAGATAATACTGCAGGAACAGAGGGAAGAGGCCACAAAATATTTGGCAGAGTGGATTTTTAGCTGCAGTCTTGGAGAGCTGTGTGATTTCTTGCTCATGTTTGGTTCTTTTTTTTAATAAATAAATTATTTTATAGAGAGAACTCCCACCCCCCGAAGCTCCCCCAGTGCCAGAGTTACTTTTATGCACTGAAAGTGGAATTCAGGCAGTTCTGAGCTTCAAAGGAAAATCCTTTCCTAAATTTTCCTGGGGGTTTTCACCAACTGCTCTCACTTGACTGAAGCCTTTGGTGCCCCTTCCTGGAATATTTAAATACCTGAGGAGGTGGCAAAGCACAGAACACTTGAAAATTGGATTTTAGGAAAGCACTGAAGGTGTATTAGAAAACACAATTTTCAAAGGAGCAGTGGAAGAAGTGATGCTGACCTTGGGAGCTTTGTGAGCACCTTCAAGGATTTCCTGGGAGGAGGAAAATGTGGGGAAGGCTGCACAGGAAATCTCAAGAGGTTTTTGCTGATGGAGGAAAGAATGAAAACTTCCTTTTTCTGTGGGGACAGGCTGGGATTGTTCAGCCTGGGAAAGGTTTTGGGGAGAGCTCAGAGTCCCTAAAGGGGCTCCAGGAGAGGGACTGGGGCCAAGGGATGAGGGACAGGACACAGGGAATGGCTTCAGAGTAGGATTTAATGGGATACTGGGCAGGAATTGTCCCCTAGGAGGGTGAGGATCTCCTGGGTTTCTAAATCCCTTCTCCAGGAGGTGACTGGATCCAGCTCCAGCGACAGATCTGGGCTCTGGTTTATGCCCAAGTGTTTTTTGGGGTGGAATTGATCCTTCCTGTGAGTTTGCCCCTCAGGGTTAAGGGTGGCAAACCTAAGATACTGATAGAGGGTTGGGCTGATGGAGATAATGATTAGAGAAAGGGATTTTAATGAATCTGGTACACAGTGGAAGTGGTTATGGCTTGTGAGGAATTTTTGGATGAGTTTGAGATGGCACCTCTGAGTTTTTTAGGTGATGGGGTTTATTTTTCTTCTGCACAGGCAGGAAGGGTGAGTTCAGCTCACATCTTCACTGCATGGTTCAGCAGGTCCCAAGACCCTCAGTTAAAGACTTTTTAAGAAGTTATTGACAAATAAAACACTGCCAACAAGGATATTTATGCTTTTGACCCAATCCTTAAGTATTTCATCTTATGGACCCATGTTACAGTTGAGCTCTCTTAGCCAATCATGCACACAAACCCACAGTGCTGCATTCTGAACTCCTTGTTTACCCCTGGAACTGCTTTTATTTTTATATCTTAAACTCTAAAACTCTAAACTTTACTTAGCTGAACCTGTCTCTGCTTTAAACTACAAATCCACATTCTCCCTTCTAGCACCTAAGTTTGGGAGCCTTTTCCAAGGTCTCAGATCAAATCCTGGATTTAATTCTAAGCTTTGGCTTCCAGGCCCAAAGTTCTGCGAGTTCCTTGCATTTTGGATTCCAACAGAACTGATGCTTCAGTGCATTGTTTGTTTAACAATTAAACAGTAGTTTAATAATGATTATTTTTTAGCCTGGAGAGGAGAAGGCTCCAGGGAGATCTTAAATCCTCTGCCAGGGCCTGAAGGAGCTCCAGGAGAGCTGGAGGAGGACTGGGGACAAGGATGGAGGGACAGGAGCCAGGGAATGGCCTTGAGCTGGAGGAGGCCAAACCCAAACTTTGCAGCCCAGCCTGAAGCAGTAAAATTCAGTAAAATTCAGCAGTAAAATTCAGCCATTCCCCATCCTCAGTGCTGAACACACCCAGAGACCTCAGCTCCACTTCTCCTGGAATTCATTTCTATCCAGTTCGTTTTGGGTCTTGGGTCTTCAAAGACACAGGAGCAGTTGTTGGTTGTAGTAAAGTTGTTTTTTTTGCACGAGTACATTCCAAGGCAGAGAGTTCTGAGTGAGTTCTTACTAAGTTAGAAGATGCAGCTGGCAGTGTGTATTCTGTTATTTGTTAAAGGTAAGGCAGTTGTTTTCTGGTAGTTGAGCAGTTTTCCTTCTCTTTTCTACAACTAATCTTTGTAGAAAGATATCTTTTGTTAGTAGGCTATTGAGCTTCACTGTACAACTGATAAAATGACATCATCTCATTGTGAGAGGGAAGAACTAAGCAGTTTTACTTAAATATAATCAGAGATTTAGAACACCACAGTCAGCCTTTTCTTACTAAATTCTAAGAAGAGCAGCTTTTTTCTCTGCTAGAGTCCCAGAAGAAGACCGGGCTTATCTACACCACCACTAGATCAGAAGGAAACTAGACTTTTCTACAAGATCACTGCTGCAACAAAACTCCATCTGTCACTCTGAGAAAACTGCAGCTACTATTTAATCAGACTGCTGCTAACACTTTGACTCGTAGGGTTTTAACTCTGTAGTTGTTTTCTATTACTGCAATTTAAATTTTTTTTATTTTCTTCCCTAATAAAGAACTCTTATTCCTGCTCCTGTATCTTTTCCTGAGAGCCCCTTAATTGTAAAATCATAATTTGGAAAGAGGAGGTTTCCATTTTCCATTTTAGGGGGGAGCTCCTGCCTTGCTTAGCAGACACTGACTTTTCAAACTAAGGCAGTGTAAAAGCCTGAGCTGAAGATTTCTGGTGCAAAGTCCTGAGTGGAGGCAGCAGCAGCCACCCAGCACAGAGCCCCAGGCAGAGGCAGAAATAAAACCTCCCTAGCACGGGGTCTCAGGCCAAACCAGCAGCAGCCACCACACCTTTCTTCCTTCTGCTTGGTGCTGATGGTGTTGATCATGAAGAAGAGCAGGGAAGAGCAGGCAGGAGCAGCCTTTCCTTCCTCCTCTGATGGCCTGGGAAGCTGAGCTGGAGCAGAGCTGGGCAGAGCTAAAGGATAAATCAGGGATTTATTCAAGGATCTCCTCATGGATCCACCCTGGGCAGCACCAGAGCCCAGCCAGGGCTGCACCCAAATGACCCAAAATGGTCCCAAAATGCACGAGCGCTCCCGGGGCTCTCCCTGGGATCAGTTCTGCTCCATTGGCACCTTGGAGTTCATTGTCCCATTCCAGCTCCAGCCCATCAGTCCCACCCTGCTTGTTTTTCTCTCTCCAGCCCACGCTGTTTGTGCTCCTGGGCTGAGGTTTGGATCATTTGTCCTTGGTGCCCAGCTGGAGCAGGAATTGTTTTGTCTCTGCTCTGTGCACAGAGCTCAGCATCCCATCATGTGAAGCCCAGACCCACCCACTAAAGCAGCACAGAATGTGAAAAATAAAAAAGCCCAAACCTGAGGCATCACTTTCTTCTTGTTATTGTCCTCTTGTTCTTCTTCTTGTTGTTGGTCTGCACCCCAAGAGGGATTTTTATACATAAAACAACCAATCAGCTAAAACCACAATTCCAAACACTCTTTCTACACCAATCTGAACTTGATTCTCATGCACAAAAGTGATAGGAAAGTAGTGTCAGTTCTTGCTGATATAAAATTTCTATAGCAAAATCGAATTTTATTTTTATATCTTTTATTTTAAAGAAGGCAAGCAGGGCAGGGTGGCCAGGGAGTCACCACCACCCCACTCACAGCACACACCACTACAAGTTCACCAGAAAATATAAAATGTTCTTAAGCCTACATAGCATTTTCCAGTGTGCTGGTGTTTGTCCAGATCAGCAGGTATCGATAAGCTGGGATCAGCAATTCCATCATCTTCCCAGGTGGTCTTTGGCTCCCTGTCCTGCTTGTGGCCTCCTGGAGGGAGCTAAATAATTTTAGTCTGTACAAGTGCATCAAGCTTTTTATTATACACAAGCACTTACTTGCTTTGTTGCAATATCCCTTAGCTCTACCACAACTTCCTCATTTTATTCTCAGCATCAGTTGTTTTTGCCACTTCATCTCTTTACTCTACTTCTTCTATTTCCAGGCTTTATTTGGCTGTTTGGTCAGAAAGTTTCAAAGCATTCTTTGTAGTTTTCCCAGGGAATGTGTCCACTTTGGGCACAGCAGATCCAAGCATTTGCTGATTCCGTTGCCAGCTGTCACGAATCACAAAAACATTTTTCACAGGAGTAAGTTTAAGAAACTTTACTACCAGTTTCTTAAGGCACTTAAGATATATTTCTACTTACTGAAAACTAAGACTCACACTTCTATTTATTAAAACTTGAACTTAGACTTCTATTTCTATGTGGTTTAATAGATCTTAATTCCTCTAAAGGCTTTAATTCAACCCCTGCATTAATTTCTCTCTCTGAGTGTTACGAATGAAGTTCTATATGCCAAATTTAATAATTAAATTGAATTTTACAGCAATTTTAATTGGAGCAGCAATTTTATATAAATGAATTCAATCAAGTATATTAAGTATAATCGAGCATATATAAAAAATTTGGCATTGATTAATTAAGTATGATTAAGGTTCATATAAAACACCAGCAAAACTGACCTGGGTATGGGGTGGGCTTTTCACGTGCCTCACAAAAGTATTCAAATTAAACTGTATGCTCATACATATCTGTCAATATTTTCCCATAAATCTCCTTTTATTTTCAATTCTTGAAACCTGTGTCACTGCATTGCATGCTCCATTTGTTGCTGAGGGGTCTTTGGTGTGTGTTAGAGGAAGGCTCAGTGTCTTCCTCGCTCTGAATAACCTGGCAGGTCACACGTGTGCCCTGAGCTTCGTGTCGTGTAAGGAAGCATTGTGCTCCAAATAAGCCTTATTATTTCACAGATAAAACCACAATTTAGATTAGGCCTTATTATTTGATAGATGAAACCACAATTTAGAATAAGCCCTATTATTTCATAGATGAAACTACAATTTAGATTAGGCCTTATTATTTCATAGATAAAACCACATCTTAGATAAGGCCTTATTATTTGATAGATGAAAACCACAATTTAGATTAAGCCCTATTATTTGATAGATAAAACCACAACTTAGATTAAGCCTTATTATTTCATAGATAAAACCACAAATTAGATTAAGCCTTATTATTTTACGGATAAAACCACAATTTAGATTAGGTTTTGTTATTTCACAGATTAAACCACAATTTAGATTAAGCCCTATTATTTCATAGATGAAACTACGATTTAGATTAGGCCTTATTATTTGATAGATAAAACTACAATTTAGATTAGGCTTTATTATTTCACAGATTAAACCACAATTTAGATTAAGCCCTATTATTTGATAGATAAAACTACAATTTAGATTAGGCCTTATTATTTGATAAATAAAACCACAATTTAGATTAGGTTTTATTATTTTATAGATAAAACCACAATTTAGATTAAGCCCTGTTCATAAATAAAACCACAATTTAAATTAAGCCAAATTATTTCACAGATAAAACCACAACTTAGATTAAGCCCTATTATTTCATAGATAAAACCACAACTTATATTAAGCCTTATTATTTTATGGATAAAACCACAATTCAGATTAGGTCTTACTATTTCATAGATAAAACCACAAGTTAGATTAAGCCCTATTATTTGACAGATAAAACAACAATTTCGATTATCTCCTGTTATTTGATAGATAAAACCACAGGTTGGATTCCATATCTGGAATCATCCCAACTTTGCTCATCCCAGTGCTGATTCTGTTTTTTGGGATCTTCCTTATCTCAATACTTCATCCTGCTGTACCAGTGAAACCCATTTGCTTTGCAGCACTAACCACATACACTTTTCCTTTATTATTGTATAACAGTTATTTTCTAAAATATTGATGTGGTTGCAATTTAACCAGCACAAACCATACCCATTTCTCACTCTGAGCAGCCCAGAGAGCATCCCAACACTTTTCCATGCACCCACCTTTTCCTGGAGCTCCTTTCATGGAGAAATCCTTTGAAGGCTTCTCTGGGGCTGTATTCCCAAAATTTGGAGTTTTCCTCCCTTGAGCTCCTCTTTGGTGCTGGGGTTTCTGCTGAGGTAATTTTGCCCCACTCCCTCTGTATTCCTGATTTTCTGTCCCCTCCCCAGTTCCCAGCTGTGCTCAGCATCCTCTGTGCCTCCCTGACATTCCTTTATCTCCTGTGCACCTGGGGCTGAGTTCTATCCCCAAATTCAGGGGGCTGGAAATTCCCCTTCCCCCTGCTCTGTGTCAGAGGCATGACTGCCAGAGGCTGAAATGGGGCATTAAATTCAGAATTATTCCCGGGCAGGCACACAGGGGCTGGAGAAGGAGCAGGGTGGCTGATTTTGGGGATTTTTGGGGGAATTGAGGAAGGAAGAGTGAAAATTTTGGAAGAGATCTGACAATTTTTGGGTCAAGGTGGCTGATTTTTGGGATTTTTTTAGAAATTGAGGAAGGAAGAGGGATAATTCTGGAAAAGATCTGAATTCTTGGGGCAGGGTGGCTGATTTTTTTGGATTTTTTTTGGGAATTGAGGAAGGAAGAGGGATAATTTAAGAAGAGATCTGACAATTTTTGGGTCAGGGTGGCTGACTTTTGGGGGAATTCAGGAAGGAAGAGGGATGATTCTGGGAGAGCTGGAAATTCTTGGGGCAGGGTGGCTGATTTTTGGGATTTTGGGGGGAATTGAGGAAGGATGAGGGATAATTCTGAGAGAAATTGACAATTTTTTGGGTCAAGGTGGCTGATTTTTTGGATTTTTTTAGAAATTGAGGAAGGAAGAGTGAAAATTCTGGAAAATATCTGAATTCTTGGGGAAGGGTGGCTGATTTTTTGGATTTTTTTGGGAATTGAGGAAGGAAGAGGGATAATTCTGGAAAAGATCTGACAATTCTTGGGGCAGGGCAGCTGATTTTTGGGATTTTTGGGAATTGAGGAAGGAAGAGGGATAATTCTGGGAGAGCTCTGACAATTCTCGGCCGAGCACCAGGGAACGCGTTGCCTGCGGTACTTTCACCAAACTTGTGATAAAATAAAAAAAGCAGTGTTTTTTTATTTGCACTGCTTTATTTTCACTTTCTGTTCTCCCTTCCTCCTCCCCCTGTCGAACAAAATATTTGATTTGAAGGGAGGAGGAGGCTCCCAGTGACTGCCTGGCCCCAGTTTGCTGTGGGTGGGGGAGGAAGAGCATTTTTATTTTTTCTTTCCCCTTTGTTCACTGAACTTGCAGGAGTTTTAATGGGAAGGAGCTTAATGCCACATTATATTATTGTAAAGTTGTTGGCCTTTTTGGTTTATTTTTCTTGCTCCTTGCTATTTTTGGGCTTCATGTACTGTTTCTTGGGGCTCGTGTATATTTTTGTTAAATACCTTTGGTCGCTCCTAATGGAAAGTGTAAAGAAAAGTGATACTACTTCTAATATTTTGAAGTGTTTGTGGGGTAAGTAAATGATGTTTTCTGTTGAATTTATCCACTTCTTTAAGTATTTGAACTGTAAATCAGCTAGTTTTGCTTGTTACCTTGTTTTAGAAGCTTTTTTAATTTATCTGGAAGCAGCAACTTGAAGTTGGGTCTTGTAGGGGAGGAGTTGTTTCTATGGGAATTGTTGCTGCAGTAATTTTTTTGTTGAATGGCTTTTGAAATGGGATCATTCAGTGAGTAAAAATAATGCTGATTGATTTCTTCCTCCCATGGTGACATGGTTTCTCTTCTCTTTTGTTGTGAATTAGGTTGGTTCCTTAAGGGAAAGCAACACATAAAATGAAGAAAAAAGTGAAATATCTCAGTTTTGGGTGGTTAAAGGATGATGTGCTCGAGGTGTTTCAGGCTTTCAGAAGCATTCTTATTTTCCATCATTTCAATGTGTCCATTTAGAGATTTAGAGGAGTTTGTGGGGGTTTTTTAGTGTAGCTTCAGGGTTCCCGTGAGTTCCACTCAAGGAGTGGTCCATGAAGTCATTGGGAAGGTGTTCAGTCTGAGTCACTCCTGATTTTTGTGCTGACTCCTGTAAGTTTTAAGCCATTAAGGAGCTTTTAAATGAGAAATTGCTCCTGGCCCAGGGCTGGCAGTGCCCCTGGGCAGGATTTAGCTGAGGAATGTTCCTGGGCCACCTCCCCTGCCTGCAGGGAGAGCACTCATCTGGATTTTTCCAGCAGCTTCCAGAATTTTCTGTTTCAAATACTCCCAGTATCACTTTGAAGCACAGGTGGTTGCTAAAATTTCACCTAAAACACGAATAACTCCTTCTTTCCTATTCTCAACTTTGATTTTCTGCTCGTTGGGAAGAGCAAAAACCCAAGGGTTTCCATCCAGGTGCTGCGTTGTTTTCCTGTGGGTGTGCCCAATAAAAAAGGTGATTTTGCAGTTAAAGGAAGGAATTCCTGGGTTTCTCATCACAGCAGAGCATTAAAGGACATTTTCCCACATTTTTTCCTTCCTTGTTGCTCAGGAATTGTTGCCTCAGTCGCTGCTCCACAGAGCCTTGGATCTCTGGAGTTCTGAAGTGCTTCAAAAACTTGGTGTGATGTCTTTGACGTGAAATTTGAGAGTTAAAAGTGAATTTGTCTCACCTGTTAAATCCTTCTTTCTTTTGGCATCCGGTGTTTCCACATTGATTTATTTCTCTGTCTCTATTTATTTCCATTTGAGATTGACAGGGCTTGAATTTAACTTTTAACTCGGGGGTTTTGAAGTGAAAAATCCATCCTCATGATTTTTCCCAGAGAAACTTGGACTTCCAGAGGGATCTGTTATTCCCTTTGAAAATTCTGATTGGTCACTGATAGTGTAACCAAAAAAACCCAAATAATTTTAATATAAAATAGTACATAACATTATTTTATAATACATTGCCTAACACACAATAGATGCATTCTAATATACAATGCATAATTGTATAATAATAAGATATATATATTTTAAATATATATTAAAATGTATATATATGTGAATATACACGGTTTTCATAATATATTATATAATATATAATATATAATATATAATATATAATATATAATATATAATATATAATATATAATATATATAATATATAGTGCATAATGCAAATGCATAATGCATAATATATAATATAATATAATATAATATAATATAATATAATATAATATAATATAATATAATATATAATCTATTACATTTTATATATATATATTTTTATATATATGTATATTTATGTATATATAAAATGTTCTTTTAAAGGACAGACTGATTTCTTTAGGCTGGAGTCCACTTTAATAATCACAATTTTGTGATTAAAATCCTGCAATCCTGCAGGATTTTAAGATTCTTCTATTTGTTTGAAATTTTTCCCCTTTGGGATTTTATTAATCCTGTCTAATATTGGACAAAAACTGAATTCAAATTCACTTTTTGGTCGGGTTGGTTTTGACCTTGTCAGTTTTTCAGATCTACAATTTACAGAGCCAAATGTGAGTTCCAAGTGCATTTTTTTAGTTTGCTTGTTTTGGGTAAGGATCATTTTGTTTAAAATCCTTTTCTTCATTACAGACCAAAGTCAGCAAAACAAACGAAGGCAAAAAACCAAAACTTGTGACAATGAAAAGATGAGGTAAGAAATACTATTTATTTAAAAATTCATTCTCATTTTGAGCTATTTTATATAAAATTAATGCAATTTGGGTTTGCTGCTTGCTCCTTGCTAATGGCTTTGTGTAATTTTTGACATTTGATAATGGATAAAGTCCCCAGAATTCCAATTTTTCCACAATTATTACTTGAAAACTGAATCTCCTCCATGCCCAGCTGAATTTTATTGAATAAAGGCATAATTTGAATATTTGCTGTTAAAGCAGAGGGGTGAGAGGAGTTTTGTTTCAGTTGTTACATCCAAAGTTACAGCAAGAATTGTAACTCTTACCTCATTTCCAAGGCCTCCTTGCACCAAAAAATTCTTCCAGCTCTTCTGACACTCCCTGAGCTCAGGGAAAAAAAAATAAAATCAGGTTGTATAAGTTTTAGGAAAAAACTTTGCTTTGAGTTCTTTAATTGTTTGTTGGCTCCAATTTAAATCAAACACAAACAATCAAAAATCTGATTTTTAAGGCCAGGGATACTCGTGTTGAACAGGAATGTGAATGGGTGTGTTTGGGGCTAAAATTCCATTCATTCAGGTCAAACTATTGATTTTTATAATATTAAATATTTATTTTCATTTTCATATATTAATATTTATTTATTAAATATTTATTACTATATGTATATATTAAATCTTCTATTTTTATAATATTAAAATAGAGGAAACTCCACTTTAACATCCACTTAAAACAGAATTTAAATCTCCACTTAAAACAGAGTTTATCAGAGGAAATCATTCAATATTTCCAGTGGTGCTGGGGCCACCACTCTCTGGAGATTTTTGGCTGTGCTTAGGATGGCTCAAAACATGAGGGTGCAGAAAAATTGGATTTTTTACATGGAAATAGGGAAATTTCCATTAAAGAGAATTTTACCAAGGCGGATTTCAGGTTTCTTCAGGAAACCTGATCATTCCCAGTCCTAATCCAAGTGTGACCACAACTCCAAATTTGTTTTAGTCAATATTTATTTCTATACAATCCTGTTGTTTTCCCATAATTGTCTGAGTTCCAGTGTAGGTAGGAAAATTGAAATTTTTCCACAGGAGAAGTCATTTAACTGAATTATCAGTGGCTTCAGGGAGTGGGAATATTTTCATTTACTGTGGAACAAATCCTCTTTCAAGCAGCTGAACTAGCTCCAAATTTGCTTCTCTGCTGGGGGGAGATGATCAGACCTATGAAAACCACATTTTATTGAAAATAAATCGAGATTTAAAGCACATTTACCAACCCTTGGTGCCCCTGCCCTGTTTTTTGTAGGGATCCTGTGGATTTGAAGAAGGATTCTAAAGCCATGGAGGATAAAGGTTTCTGTGCTGGGCCACAGGTAAAGGGAATCCAGCCTTAAATTGGAAATTATTTCTAGTTTTTTAGGAAGATTGCACAAAATCTTAGTTAATTCCAAAATGTGACACACTGTGCTCTGCGTGGCTTTGATCAGAGGCAGGAATTCTGTGGTTACATGGATTTATTCCGATTTATTCTGATTTTCTTCTGGTTTCTCTTGCTTCTCCTGCTGTAAAACCTGGCTGGGGTCATTGCTAATCAAAAATTAAAACCTGGCTGGGATCATTCAGGGATTGAAAAAACCCTTCCCAAATTTCTGCCTAAATGTTTGTTCCAGTGTTGGATGCATTTGGAAATAACCAATTTTGTGGCATGGCTGTTGGAAAAAAATTCATATAAATTCACTCTGAAATAAATATAAATTCAATGAAATTCATGCATTGAGGGAAAATTCTCCTTCCCTGGTCAATCACCAATAAATTCCTGAGGGAAATTGTGACAATGCACATAATTAATGCTTTCATCCCTGTTAATTGGGGGATGCAGCTTCTACCCCTAATTTCCTACCAATTACCTCTTTTTGTTTTGCTAATTCATTGCTGGCGCTGAAAGGAACATTTTCATTAATTTAATCTTCTTTATATGTCATGTTAACTTAGCATTAAACTAATTTAATTTATTCTGTAGCTGCATGGGACAGCATTAACCCAGGAGTTGTAGGAAATAAATAATTCTTAATTATTTACAATCTCCCTGCTGGAAATTCCTGCAGATTTCAGGAGTTATCAGTAGTGAAAATAAAATACAATTTATCGTAACATAATAACAAATAACAGAATAAAATAATAGACTGTGAAAACTTCCAGCATCTGGCCACAAAGTGTTGCAGTAGGAAATAATTAAATAATTCTCAGCTGTCCCAAAAACATTTGGGTACAAAAAGTGAGGATGAGCAGAAGTCTGGGTCGTGCTTTTGGGGTTTTTTTTTTAATATGTAAGAAGAATTAAAATTATGCTTGAACTAAAGTTGCAGGAGAGAAATTTAGAATAAAAATGAGGATTTCTGGAGAGAAATTTAGAATAAAAATGAGGATTTTAAGAGATCAGCAGCTGCATAGAAATCTAATCTAAGAGTTTTAGAAACAATTCCGGAGGATGCAAAATTTCCACTTGGCTGTCTCAGAAGTATTTTAGCAAATGTTTATTTCCTAAATTAAATAAATATTCTGTTTTCTTTTGAAAGCAAAAAAAAAACAAAAAGAAAGAAAATATTGTTTTCTTTTGAATTTACTGTCTGTTCAATATTCCAGGTGGATGTCAATCCAGATAAAAAATCCATTGGGCTGGAGGGTGATGGAACTTTGCCAGAGAGGACTCTTTTATTACCCAGGCTGAAAGCCTTGAATACTCCAGAATTCCCGGTAAACTCTGAGAAATAACCTGGTTTTTACCCCAAAAATTCAAATTTGTGCATTCAGCTCCTTCCTTCCCTCAAAACAATCTGGATTATTGTGTTGGCTGCAAGGGTTTCCCTGCAAATTGTGAGAGGCAGGTGGAAAAACGAATCAAAAACAGCACAGGGTGTGTTTTGGGTGCAGTGTGAAAAAAAATTGGAGGTGTAGTTGTAAAATTATTGGCTGAAATATTCTTATTAAAATAAAAAATTAAAAAAAAAAAAAAAAAAGGAGAAAAATTCCGTTTTGGCTTTTGGATTGACTGCTTTGCCTGCACATCCCAGGTGGATTTCAACACTCTGCCAGACGACGTGAAGTCCCTGGTTTACCTTGGCTGCAGAGCCCTGCAGGAGAAGCACTGCCACGGGGCTGAGCGAGCCTTTTCCCAGCTCCTCCAAGTCCTCCACAAAGTAGGATTTACGGTAAAATCAGCAAAATTCCCTTCCTGGTGCCGGGGATGGAGGCTTCTGCCTCTACCCCCTGTGCCTCTCCTCCCTTCCCCCAGAAGAATCATTCTTCTGTTCAGTTGTTGGCTGCAGAGGGAAATATTTTAGGAGTTTTCTACACACACACACACCAGCATTTCCAAATATCCTTTTCCTTTCCCTTCCTTTTCCTTCCTTTTCCTTTTCCTTTTCCTTTTCCTTTTCCTTTTCCTTTTCCTTTTCCTTTCCCTATCCCTTTCCCTTTTTCCCTTTCCCTTTCCCTTTCCCTTTCCCTTTCCCTTTTTCCTTTTCCCTTTCCCTTTCCCTTTCCCTTTCCCTTTCCCCTTCCCTTCCCTTCCCTTCCCTTCCCTTCCCTTCCCTTCCCTTCCCTTCCCTTCCCTTCCCTTCCCTTCCCTTCCCTTCCCTTCCCTTCCCTTCCCTTCCCTTCCCTTCCCTTCCCTTCCCTTCCCTTCCCTTCCCTTCCCTTCCCCTCCCTTCCCTTCCCTTCCCTTCCCTTCCCTTCCCCTCCCTTCCCTTCCCCTCCCCCTTTTTCCTTTGCCCTTTCCCCTTTCTTAGAAGAGTAATGGCAAATATTTGGATGAAATATTGTGATTCTTACTAATAAAAACACCATTGTTGGTTGGACTTGGTGATCTTAAAGGTCTTTTCTGTGATTGTCAGATGAACCTTGATTCATAAGAATAAAGGGTAAAAAGGATTTTGATGGCAAATTCTGTGAATTTTGTTGTCTGTGTATCTTTACCCAATCAGCCACTGACCCAAAAACCATCCAGGATTTCTCTTAATTCTTTCACACTATTTTTACCATGTTGTTGTTGTGCTGTGACTATAATTTGACTCTTTTTTTTTTTCTTTGCAGCAATATGTTAATATTCTTAATATTAATTATGTTATATTCCTCTATGGACATGCCACTGCCCTCCTGGGAATAGGACATCCTGAGGTAGGCTATGAATTTATTTGTATTTTTTTAATTTGTGTTTTTATTTTTATATTTTTGTGTATATTTTTATTATAATTATTTGAATATTTATTTATTTGTACATTAAATTATTTTTATTTATATTTATTTTATATTTAAATACTGCCTTAATTCCAATTTCTAGCTCAGGCATTTTCCCATCCCTTTTTTGTACCTTCCTGACTGGGAAGATGAAGGGTGAAGGAAACCTCTGGACACATTTTGGAATTGTACAGTTGAATATTTGGGACTAAATCCTTGATGGTTTTGGGGGGGAATTAGGCTATCATATAAAATTTCTTCATAAGCCTTCAAATGAGCATCTGTGTATCAAGAAGTTACAGTCAATAATTTTTATTTCTGCTCTGCACTGGTGTTCTGGACAGAAACATTCTGCTCCTAAAACAAGAGCCAGGAGTTGCTTTGGGTGATGGAAAATGCCAAACCAGAAGTGGGGTTGGGTTTTTTTTTTGGTGTTTCTTCCTGTAGTATTTGATAATATTCAGTGTCTTACAGTGAATTTAAAAATACCTGAACTCAGTCATTTAAATCTCGTGTTACAGCACCTCCGTGTTTACGGGATAAATTGGGTTTTTTGAAAAAGATTCAAATTTTCAAAAAGATTCAAATCCCGCCTGTGCTCACAAGGGTGTGTAATTCCATTTACTGTTCCTAAGACTGATCAGGGAATAGGACACACTGTGACCCAATCTCAGGGAGGAAAAGAACCAGGAAAAGTGGAAATATTCTAGCAAAACTCCCTGAATTTCTGTCTCACATTTCTTTTGAAGGCATTGGCAAGGGCTGAAGTTCAGTTTAAGAAAATAATTGAAGATTATCCAGAAGAAAATTGTTTTTGTTTGTCATTCTATGGAACTGGAAGGGTTTACCTCAGGCAAAACAGGTTGGTCTGATGGAAAATTTTAGGGTTTGTTGGGAAAAAAACCTTTTTATTTGAGGAACTGTGCGTGGTGGGGCTTTAATTATTCTGTGTTAATCATTAAATTCATCCATCGAGTGGATTTAACCCAGTGGGTTTAATCCAGTGGATTTAATAAAATGGGTTTGATACAATGGATTTAATAAAATTAGTTTAATCCAGTGGGTTCAATACAATGAATTTAATCCAATGGGTTTAATCCAGTGGATATAATCCAGTAGGTTTAATCCAATTTATTTAATCCAATGGGTTTAATCCAGTGGATATAATCCAGTAGGTTTAATCCAATTTATTTAATCCAATGGGTTTAATCCAGTGGATATAATCCAGTAATACAATTTATTTAATTAAATGGGTTTAATCCAGTGGGTTAAATGAGTTTAAGCCAGTGGGTTTAATACCATTTATTTAATCCAGTGGGTTTAATGGAATGGATTTAATCCAATGGGGTTTAATACAATGGATTTAATCCAATGGGTTTAATATAATGTATTTAACACAATGGTTTAATCCAGTGGATTTAATAAAGAGGGTTTAATAAAATGAGTTTAATCCAGTGGGTTTAATGCAATTTATTTAATCCAGTGGGTTTAATGCAATTTATTTAATCCGATGGGTTTAATCCAGTGGATTTAATCCAATGAGTTTAATCCAATGGGTTTAATACAATTTATTTAATCCAGTGAATTTAATCCACTGGATTTAATCCGAGTGGAAATTGGTTCCTGCTGAGGAGCTGATGGGAGCTGCTGATGGGAGCAGATTTGAGGGAATATTTGGGATTCGGGGATCTCAGCCCTGCAGTGGGGGAGGGCTCAGAGGAACAGAACAAACCCTCTTTGTTCTGGGGGAAAAATGCATCCTAAAGAAATCTGCCTTTATCTCATCCCTGGGGAGCTGGAGAGTGGCCTTGGGGTGAGATAAGGCTGCAGTGAGTCACAAATTCCCTGGAGCAGGGATAAAAAATGTGTTCCTGGGCACATCCCAGGGGGACAGGGAGAGCCTGGGATGCAGGGGCAGGACAAGGAAAAACTGGGAGCAAAAAGCTGCAGCTGCTGCCACCCATCCAGGGCTTCCTGCTGGAGTTTCTCCCTCCTGGAATTCCCAGTGGGAAGTACAAGTGGGGGGATTTTTGGGATGTCCCTGGGGGAGCAACATCCCCACTAAAGGCTCGTGCTGGGCTGGCTGGGAGCTCCTGATCCAGCTGTGATCCAGCTGCTCTGGGGGAGAGGGGAGAAATTCCATGGAAAAGCTCCAGGCTGGGAGAGCATTTCCTAATTAATGACTCACAGGAAACACTCAACGGTGAGGAAAAATAACTTGCTGTCCATTCAAACAGAATTGGAGAGCGGGGAACAAAACAACTAAAATCACCTTTTTCCTCCTCTCCTTTATCCCAGGCTGGAATTCACTCCCTCATTCCTGACTCTTCTCCCCTCTCAGGGATGGGCATTTGGGGAGTTTTTTCCCCCTGCTCCTCACAGGGAAGAAAAAGGAGGTTTTTGTGCAGGATGTTTTTCCTTTTATCCCTAATTTCCTTGAGGAAAGCACAGCTGGGCCTGGCTTTGTTGGCTCCAGCTGGAGCTGGGGCTCTGCCATTCCTCAGGAACAGCCCCCACCTCCCTGCTCCCCCCTGCCATGTCAAAAAGATGCCAAAAAAAGGAATTTTGGTACTGAACCTTCAAAAAATGCCAAAAAAAGGAGTTTTGGTACTGAACCTTCAAAAAATGCCAAAAAAAGGTGTTTTGGTACTGAACCTTCTCCCCTCAAAGCACCTGCTCAGGGCTGGTGGATGCTCAGAGGGAATTCCTCCTTCCTGGGATCTGCATCCCAGTCCTGTGGCTCATCTCCCTGGCAGTCTTGACCCCAAAAATGTCCCTGCACGGGTGGCAACAGCTCTGGCTGTCAGATTGAGCCTTTTCCTGACCCAGAGATGGGGCAGCTGAGAGGTGTTTCAAAAACTTCTACTCCGTTTTCAGTCTCATGTGAAGGCTGAGACAATACAGATGTTATCATTCACAATCAGAAGCCAACTAAAAAACAATCATCTAAAATCACCCCTCGTAAATCTGACTCCAATATCTTTTTCATAGTTCTGTTTCTCCAAAAAACACCTTTTAAAACTTATTTCTAATTCCATTTCTCTCTTGACAATGTCTGTCCTGTTCCCTAGCATTTCTGAGTCAGCATTTCTTATCTCAGAGTTTACATACAAATCCATACAAACCTTCTATCAAGTTTTTTAAAATTTTCTACCTCAAAAAAACCCAGGAAATTTAAATGTTGGAGCCCTGGATGCTGAGAACTTTAAACTTCCTGTGCTGAAAGACACAGACCTTTAAGAGAACACTGCATTTAACCTAAAGCCATAGAGAAGACTTCCAAAATTAATTAGTAACAGTAAAATGACGAGTGTGTAGTTTAATTAGAAGTGTGTGATGTCACAAGGTAGAAAATTTAGAGTTTAAAGTTTTAGAAGATAGAAATATATATAGAAAAAGATAAAAGTTTTAAAGCAGAAGCTAGTCCTTCATCTTCTTTACATTCTTCACCTTCTTCACCTTCTCCTCCTTCTTCACCTTCTCCTTTTTCTTCTTCTCCTCCTTCAGAAGTTTAAGTAGTGTTATATAATTAGACAAAAACCATCCACATTACAGGACATGAATAATTACTCATTAAGTTAAAATAATTTGCGTCATTTCTTAATTTGATAATTTAACCCTAAAAAACCTCACAGAAAAAAAAAATAATTATCCGTTTTGTAACTTATTAGTGAAATGCTATAGAACTCACAACTTGGAAAACTCTAATATCAATAAAAATAATAAACATCTAAATCCAAAATTCCATCTCAAACACATCAATCCCAACCTTATCAAAAACAAAACAAAACAAAACAAAAAACCTAACCCAGCATTTAATGAGCCAGGTCTCATCCCCATCCTGTCAGTCACCACTGGTTGCTCCTGGGTGCTGGAATTTTGGGAAGCTGCTCCCAGGAGATCCGAGTGTGATTTATCTCTTCCAAAATCCAGGTTTGCTCTTGCCCTCGACCAGTTCCTGAGGGCAAAGCTGGTGATGGATTTCAACATTGTCCCTGGAGTTTTAACCTGGCCAGGAACAACTGAGGTCATTGAGGAGACACGAATAGAGAATTTACAGGTAATGTTTCAAAATAAAAGAGCAGGAAATTGTCCTGCTCCTCCCTGCCAAGGGAGATGGGGGCTGAAGGAAGGATGGGGAGCAGCAGGGCAGGACTTGCTCAGGCTCTGACACCTCCAGGTGGCCTGGCTGAGCTGGCAGGACCCTGAGCCTGGAATTCCAGTTGGGTAAATTCCAGTTCTCCTTTTTCCACAATGGGAACTGTGCAGTTTACACAGGCCCAGTGGGTTTGGAGAGCAAGCTTTGTTTGAGCTCACCAGGTAAAATAATTTTCCATTTGTCATTTTCCATCAGTTTTTGTTCATCATTATTTGTTTATTATTTTTATAATTTTCCCATTTATCATTTTCCAGTTATCATTTTTCCATTTGTCATTTTTATTTATATATTTTTTTCTTTTTCTTTTTTTTTTTTTCCATTTATCATTTATCACAATTGTCCAGACAGGGCCCGAGTGTGGCACTCAGTGACAAGGTGGGGATGTGTCACAGGTTAGATTTTGGAACTCTTTTCCAGTCCCAGGGATTTTGGGATGATGTTTGATTCCCTTCCTTGCACACTCCCAAACTTTCAGGTGTGAGCACGCAATTCTGAGGAGAACCACTTAAAAATCTGAGCTGGCAGAAACAGGAAGTTGAAAATTTAAATCCAAACTAGGAGACTGACCATGTAGTCCCTGGATAAAACATTGGGATTTATGTGGTACAATTCCCTCTTTGGAAAAATCTGTCACCAGGAGCTGCTCTGCACAGAGGCATTTTTGACACAGCAAAATTTGGAAGGTTTTTCACTTGGCCAAACTCCCCAGACCTGCAGAGTTTGTGGTAGAAAGAACATTCCTGGGCTTTTTCCTGCCAAAAATCACCCTCGGGATTTCTCAGAGACAAGCTGGATCCATCCATCCATGGTCTGGGACCTGGGATAATGCAGATATCTGCCAGGCTTTATCAGGGCTCTGTTCTTGGTGGTGTTTTATTGATCTGGGATGCCTTGAGAAGGCTGAGCTGGAGCAGAGATTAAATCAGGGATTTATTCAAGGATCTCCTCCATGGATCCACCTTGGGCAGCACCAGAGCCCAGCCAGGGCTGCACCCAAATGACCCAAAATGGTCCCAAAATGCACGAGCACTCCCGGGGCTCTCCCTGGGATCAGTTCTGCTCCATTGGCACCTTGGAGTTCATTGTCCCATTCCAGCTCCAGCCCATCAGTCCCACCCTGCTTGTTTTTCTCTCTCCAGCCCACGCTGTTTGTGCTCCTGGGCTGAGGTTTGGATCATTTGTCCTTGGTGCCCAGCTGGAGCAGGAATTGTTTTGTCTCTGCTCTGTGCACAGAGCTCAGCATCCCATCATGTGAAGCCCAGACCCACACACTAAAGCAGCACAGAATGTGAAATATAGAAAAGCTCAAACCTGAGGCATCAGTTCCAGCCCTGCCCTGATTTCACATGAAGCCACTCTGATGTTTTTCCCTCAGAAATGATCCTGGGAGACCTCCCTGGTTCCCCAGGGCCAGCTCTGAGCTTGATCCTTAGCCCAGGTGCCGGGTGAGACTCCAGAATCTTCAGAAATTACCAAAAATCTTTGGTAATTTTGGTAATCTTTGGTAATCAATTTTTGCCCCATATTCTATTTTATCATTTGGACAATGATAAAAACCATTGGAATGGGGCAGCATGTGGGACACTGGCTCAAGACAAATTTGCATTTTTCTGGATGTATGAAGCTGTGAGCTCTCAGCTTCAAGCAATCCCTGGAATATTTTGGCCATAAAAGGCCAATCTTACCTGGCTTTCCTAGAAGAGTTGTATTTTTGGGATTAGTCACTGCTTTGCCTAGAGGGATGTGTTTCACTGCAGGAGTTTGTGAATAGAAGTTGAATTTTTTCCTGGTTCTGTGCACTTTGTCCCTGATAATTCTGTGTTTTCCAGATGGCTTTAAAGAATTATATTGAAGAATGTAGATTCCCCCCAGAGCCAGATGCTGTTTGTCGATATCAGCAGTGCCATGGCTTCTCCAAAATCCAAATATATTTTACAGACCCAGATTTTAAGGTAAAGTTTCAGTGGAGAAAGGTTTGAGAAGTAAAATTTGATGTATTTTCTCCCCCTTTTTATATAATATGCTAAGCTAAATACTGCTTTTTGTTTTTTTTTTTTTTTTAATGTTCTATTTTTGCCATTTTTAGGGTTTTATACGTGTTATTTGCTGTCAGCAGTGCAGAGTGGAATTCCACATCAGCTGCTGGAAAAAGCTGAAAACAGCAAGCTACAGTGATAAAAATGATAAGGTGAGGCCTTTGCCAGACTGGAATTTTTAGTTTTTTTGAGATCATAGCATTGAGATATTTAAGGGAATTCCACAAAATTCAGCAGCCAGGTTAAAATGAAGGGAAATCTGGAACTCCTAAAATGATTCTGGAAGTTGACTCTTAGGCGTGAAGTTGGAGGAGGGAATAAAAGAATAAAAAATGCCCCAGATTTTTCGATGATTTTTGATTTTCAGCCCTTCCCAAGTCAGCATCCAGGAAGAATTTGGGATTGTGCTTCCTTTAATTGCTTTGGTCACCTCAAATTGAGGAATTAATTTGTACAGGGATGTAAATGGTGTGTGGATTTAAATGCCTTTGTTGTGTGTGTCCTTTTCTCCTGCAGGATTTCCTTAAGGAAATTTGTTTTACTCCTGATTGTAAAGGCCTTATTTCAAAAATAGTTATTTTCAGTTCTACTGGGCTGGTAAAATGTGAAGTAAGTATAGTCATATTTTATATGAATTGAATTAGAATATTAGGGGGGATAAAATTAAGTGGGAATGTAACAGCAAGAAAAAAATGGTGCTGCCTTCACAGAATTATTTAGGAATATGAATTTCCTGTTCTAGTGGAGCAGGAATTGCCTTGTGGTGTTGGTCACCTTGTCATGGATGGGAATGGAATTCCATGAATTCAATAATCCTTCAGGAATAACTCCCCAGAGGCACGGGGAGATGGAAAATTCTGCCCAGATTATGAATCCTCCCCAGGGCAATACTGACCTGAGAGAAGCAGAAATGATTGTGGGGTTTCTTGTGTCATAACCCAGATTTAATTCCTGTCCTATCCCTTATTTTGGTAGTTTGAACAAAAAATCCCAAAACTCAAGGAACCACCAAAGGCCTGTATAAAACAGAAATGTTCAAGGTAAGATTTGTCCTGTTTGAATCGATTTGAGAGCAAAGCAGGAGAGATTTTAATGCCTTTTTACAAATATTTTGGGAAGTTATCCTTGCCCTTTGGCCTGAAAAACCAAAAAAATCTGGTAAAATCCATTATAATCTAATGGTAAAAGCATTTAAATTGTTCCACAGAATTTATTTTGAGTGAATGCTTAGAAAGTGTAAATAAAAATGTATTTTATGCTGCTGCTCTAGTCACTGCTACCCAGACATTTGACATAACTGAGTTTGCAATTTTTTGGTCAAGTAAGCTTTAAATAATGAGGAATTAAGCTGAGAGGACAAACAAAACAGATTTTTAAAAAGGAAAGGAATAAAATGTTAATATTTGGTTTTAAATGCTGAGTCATAAATTAAGAATAAGAATAATGAAACCAATTCTCATTTAGACATCTTTAATGGGAGTAAAAGTTGTTACATCTTGAGGAAATCAATATTTTCACGAAGTTTTGTGGTCTCTGCTTCTAAACGAGGACCACTTTTATTCCATTTGTACTTTGCAGTGTGATATTTTCACCTCAATTAACGTTTGAATTGCTTTTTGCAGTCTTAGGAAGATAAAAATGAAGGAGGAAAAAAAAGAGCGACGAAAACGAGCGCGAGAAGAGGCTCGGAATTGTGCCAGGAAAAAAGCTGAGGAAAAGCAGGAGGGAAGTGCCCAAGGCCAGTTCAGCCAGCACAGGGGTAGGTGGGAATGGGGAATTCTTGGATTTCTCCATGGAAATCGGAATGGGAGGTTTGGGGTCCCCATCCCAAGGAAGGAGGCGGCACTCGGAGCTCTGGGCTGGGACAAGGTGGGGACAGAGGTTGGGTTTGGTGATCTCCGAGGGCTTTTCCTGCCTCAGTTCTCCTGGGATTTTGGGATTCTGAGTTAGCACAGGGCAGTGGAATCAGCGTTCTGAAAAAGCCCAGGTCAGTCACAGCAGAGTCCTAACACTGAGCAGCAACACTGCGGAAAATCTGCATTTTTACTTTAGACAAATTTTATTTAGCTTCTGTTTTTATTGTCCAAACTGCTGGGGGATGTCACGCAGTTTATTCCTTGTTGAAAATCTTGATTTTTTTTTTTTCCTTGGCTGGTTCCTGCAGAATCAGCCTGGAGAGGGAAGAGGCTCCAATGCTGAGTGAACCCACTGAAAAGGGATTTCAGGAAAAGCACCTTGGGACACTTAGAGAAGAAAATATCTCAAATAAAGACAGGCTGATCTCCTACCTGCAGTGACTTGAAAAGTACATTTCAGATGATTGGGGAAAATAAAAATACTGTGGCTTTGTAGGCATTTAAAGCTTCAACTTTTCCTTGCTGGATGTTGGCTGCTCCACATTCCAGAGCTGGGAACTTCCCCTGCAGCTTCTCGGGGCAAAGGAAAAGGGGGAATGTTGGAAATTTTATTTTTTTGTCTGTATTATCAACTTGGGATATAATTAATTTATAATTTCCTAGGATTCCCTGTTAAATACTCCGGGTGTATCTTTTTAATCCCATGTTTGGTGTTCTCTGGGTGCCTGATCCCTGTTCAATGGCTTATCCTGAAAAATTTGGGATATTTTGGCTTCCCTGTGGATTTGTAAAGTCATTTATTATTATAATTTCATTTTTTCCTGTTTGTTTTAAATCTTTGCTCTCTCCTTTTCTCTGGCTCATCTTTAATTGTGATCCTTGGAACCAATGCAGGTCATTGTGACCTCATCCTAAAAATCTGGGCAAGGTGATTGTTTCCTTAAATAAAAATTTAAACCAACTTTGGATCAAATTCCTAGTGCTCAGGTGGTATGGAAGAAAATAATTCTTTAAACCCTGTAAATTCAGTGTAAAATGAACAATTAGAAACACCACTTAACCCAAATTATCTGTGCTTTGTAAGTTGGTTTAAGTTTTTTAAGCTTTGTGAAGTTTTTTAGGCTTTGAAAAAGTTTTTTAAGCTTTTGAAAGTTGCTTTTTAGGTTGGAATTGTGGTAAGGACAATGAAATCTTGCTGATTCCTAATGCTCAGGATGTATGGAAGAAAAGAATTCTTTAAACCCTGTAAATTTCAGCGTAAAACAATTAGAAACACCACTTAACCCAAATTATCTGTGCTTTATAAATTGGTTTAAGTTTTTGAAGCTTTGTGAAGTTTTTTTAAGCTTTGAAAAGTTTTTTAAGCTTTTGAAAGTTGCTTTTTAGGTTGGAATGGTGGTAGGGATGATGAAATCTTGCTGATTCTGTGCTTTTTTAAGTTGGCATATTTTGAATTTTCCAGGTTCTGGCCAGGATTTGTACGCTGGGGACTTGGTCCTGCAGCACATCCAGCGCAATTCCGAGCAGATCAAAGCTGCTGTCCCCGACTCTGCCAAATTATTAAAGGAGCTGCTGGCCTGGGGTGTGATCAGAGAGGAGGATTTCATCTTCCATTGCCAAATGAGCAGCACTCCCCAGGAGGTGCTGGAGCAGCTGCTCAGCTCCCTGAGCCAGCAGAAATGCCGGGTGCGGAGCCGGGCCTTCCTGCACGTGCTGAGCCAGCTGGGAGAGGTGGATCCCAAAGTGCACAAGTGGCTGCAGCACCTGGACAACCTGGGTGGGTCCTGTGAGCAGCACGGAAAATTCTCTTTTTGCCTCCTTTGAAGCAGCCAGGTCACACTTCTCCTCTTCGTCCTATCCCTGGTTTCCAGAGGGGAGCACAGCTCGGGTGGTAAATGCTGGTATTTGGAGCAATGACGTGGTTTGGGAGTGTAAAGAATGGTGGGGTTTTGCCATTCAACTTGGAAATAATTTCATGTTGGTGCTCTGCAGTTTGCTGTTGGGCTTATAATGGGAAAAAAGTGGAATTTTGGGGTTTGGGGTTTTGCTTTATCACATCCATATCCTTCCAAGGATTCATAGAATTCTTAGCCTTTTCTCCTCTTCTCTTCTCTTCTCTTCTCTTCTCTTCTCTTCTCTTCTCTTCTCTTCTCTCCTCTCCTCTCCTCTCCTCTCCTCTCCTCTCCTCTCCTCTCCTCTCCTCTCCTCTCCTCTCCTCTCCTCTCCTCTCCTCTCCTCTCCTCTCCTCTCCTCTCCTCTCCTCTCCTCTCCTCTCCTCTCCTCTCCTCTCCTCTCCTCTCCTCTCCTCTCCTCTCCTCTCCTCTCCTCTCCTCTCCTCTCCTCTCCTCTCCTCTCCTCTCCTCTCCTCTCCTCTCCTCTCCTCTCCTCTCCTCTCCTCTCCTCTCCTCTCCTCTCCTCTCCTCTCCTCTCCTCTCCTCTCCCCCCTTCCCCTTCCCCTTCCCCTTCCCCTTCCCCTATTCTCTGATCCAAATCTTATTATTATTATGCAAATACTAATTGCTGGCAGTAGAATTTTTATCAATACCATTCCTCATTTTTTGTTTGCATTTCCAAGGCACAAAAGCTCTCACATCATCTGTACATGGAATTTCTAGACCAAACTCTTGCCCTTTGAAGAGGAATATCACCTTTTAAGCACTAACAATCTGAAGCTGGAATGAAATATTGGGATTTTTTTTCCCATCTTTTTCAGGTCTGACAGCTACAGAAAACTTTCTCCTTCAATATGGCCAAGTTCTGCAAGAGCTTGACTATTCTATTTTAACCCCACTGTGGAACCACAAATATGGCAGTAAATTTGATTACGTGGCAGCTGATGGTGAAAAGCAAGAAATTTGTGATTATTTCCTCACCCCTCCCCTAGAGAAATCCCGTTGTTTTATATGGCTTTTAGAAGAAAACAGAGACTATTTCCCACACCTCCATCAAGCTTTAGATGATTTCTTTGATAAAATGGGTGAGTAGGCAATGGGATCAAACTTTTCCAATAAAAATTCATTTTTATTATGCAGGTTTTAACATTAAAGTTCTGCAGCTGCGGTTTTGGAGCTGCTTTGGTGGTGTTGGCTAAAGGGTTAGTTCTGGAATTCTTGTGATTTCACAGTTAAATTGTAAATTAATGAAAATATTGTTATTTCCATCAATCACCATGACTTCTATCCTTTCGACAGATGATCCAACTATTATATTAAAGAAGCAGGGAAATGAGAATTTACCAGTAAGTGAACTTCATTTCTCTTTGCCCTCAGCTCAAAAAGAACTTTTTGCTTTTTCAGAAAAGGAAATATTTTGCAGCCTTGTCCTCCAGACTTACTGGAGTTTTAATCTCTTGTTTTAGCTCCCTTTTCTTAAATTATTTGATTTTTGAATTATTTAATAATAATTTTTCAAGTGTGCCTCATTCTGAATCACTTTTTGATTGGTGCAATCATTAAAATCCATCCCAATTGGCAGAAATAGATTTTGAATTTCAGTTAATTCTGTGTTTGAGGCACCCTCGTTTGACGTTCTTGTCTGCAGTGAAATTTACCTTTAAAAACCAAATTTACTTTTGATTCAGAATAAAGCTTCCAATTAATGCACATCTTAGTGAAATGCAGAATTTGTAATGTGCACATTAATAAAATGAAGAATTTTTAATGTACACATCAATAAAATGCAGAATTTTTAATGTACATATTAGTAAAATGCAGACTTTAATGTACATGTTAATAAATGCAGAATTTTAAGTGTACACTAATGAAGAATTTTCAATGTACATGTTAATAAAATGCAGAATTTTTAATGTACATGTTAATGAAGTGCAGATGTTAAAAATCAATACATTGATGAAATGCAGAATTTTTAATGTACAGATTAATAAAATTCAGATTTTTAATGAAATGCAGAATTTTTTTTCTTTTGCATTTCATGAACTGGGAAAATCCAAGAATGAGATGAAAACCAGCACAAGAAAACTCCTTTGATTTCAGTGTTACAGCCTAAAATAACCTGTGATTATTCTGTTCTTGTGTAACCCAAATCCTGCTAAAGAATTAATTCAAATTTCAGTTCCTTCATCTTTGTCTTTCTTGGAAAACTGAAGCAACATTTGCCAATGCTCTGCCTTCATTTTATTTTCAGAATAATGAAATCAAAGTTAAAAACAAAAACAGGAAGAAGAATTTGAAAGATTCAAAGGTCAGTAACTTTAGAGCTGCTAAAGCAGCTATTGCCAAGCAAATAACCTTATTTACTACTAAAAATCCACCTAAAAACTGGGAATTTTTTAGCATTTCTGGCATTCTGATGAATGGGAGCTGAATTTATGAATACCTTGAGTAGACTCTTTACTGAAGCAGCTTTTCCTGAAGTAAAATTAAGCTGTTAAGACTTAAATGATGCAGTTTTGTTAAAATTTATCAGTAGAAAAGTGATTTTTAAATTTATTTATGACTCACTTTGGCTCTGACTGGAGGCACCTTCCACTGGCTTAATTCTGAATTGTTCTTGTGATTTTGATTTTTCATGTGGGAAGATGGGAATTCAGTGCAAAAATTCCATTTCATGCTCTGGAATGTTATTAATTATTCATTATTTTATAGATTTGATTGGGTTGTTATTCTGCCAGAATTTTCTGCTGCCTTTTAGAGGATTTTGCTTTATTGGAAACCTCATGCCCTCATACTTTTATAATTTTTCTAGAATTTCAAGAGTAAACTTCATTTTTTTTCCCTTAGGATTTATTTTTCTGATTTAAGTGCATTTATTTGTGTATTTCTAAATTATTAGATAATAAAAATAAAGACAACTAAAATGTCTATTACGGTGTAGGCAATAATAACCAGAGTCACATGTGGAATTAGGGATAACTCCTGCTTGTGGTAAATCTGTTACAGCCTCAAATTTAAAAGAATGTTTAATTACATTTTGATGAAATTGGTAAAATAAATAGGGATTTGGGGCTGAATATCCCAATTTCTTTTTTCCAAATAAGTTCTGAAGAAGGAATTAATAACTTTAATTAAGTATTTTCTTGCTGTGGCTTAGCACTGATAATTTTACCTGGAAATTTTCCAGTTCATAATGAACATGATGAATGTAAAGAACAAAATTCAGTGTAAGTAAGTTATTCCTGGTCTTTGCAGTGGATTATTTTACATGACCTTTTGTGAGGTAAAAACTAAAAGAAATCTCTTTTTAATTAGTCTATTTTAGTATTATCCAGTGGAGCTAGTACAGCACCACGAGAAGAAGATAAGATATTTATAGAAGAAAATAATCTGTGAGTACTTGATTCTGCTTTTATTGCCCAAACTCCAAATTGCTGGAGAAGAATCCTTTAAAAACACCAGGGTTGGCTTATTTTGATTTTTTTTTTTTTTCTGATTTTTAAGGTACAGAGATTTTCCAAATGAACCCTTTGCAATCCCAGAACATCTCCAGGAGCAACTTGAGGAATTCGAAGCTCGCTATAATAATTCAAATAGTAACAATTATCAAATGAATAATAATAATAATCCAGATCCAATCTCTGAGAATTTATATGAGTGAGTATAAATTTCTGTGCTCGGCAGCTTCGGGGGATTGAATTTTACTTCGTAATTTTAATAATTTTTTGGATGCATTGGAATCCTGGTGTGTGTAGTGTGTCTGTGAAGGAATGGATTAAATGAATGGATTTAAAAACTTTACTCAATTATAACAATTTGTTGTTTTGGTTTTTTCCTAGTTATTTCTCTCAAATCTTGGATGAACATGGCCCTCTGGAAATTAATAATAAATTACTGGTTGGGGAATATGAAAATTTCCCTGAGGAAACTCGGAAGGTGGTGGAAGATGCAGGAGGCCTGGAGCCCTTCCTGCTGAAATCCCTTCGTTTCATCATGAAGGATAATCTGATTGGGCTGAAGAAACACTCGGTGCTTTTTGAAGGAAATCCAAGCAGAAACGAGCCTGGCAATAATAAAAAGGAAAATCCATCTGGGGAATTCCAGAGGAATTCTTCCCACAGCAAGCTGACTTTGAATCCCTACGCCCAGGAGTTCAAGCCTCTCTCGTACCCTGTGGATGCCCCTTCAGCAGCACCTCCTGATTTAGCAGATTATCACACCCCACAATATTTGTCCTGCTCCTTCCCCGCCTCCTGCTCTCCTGGGAATCCTCTGGAAAATCAAGGTGTTGATTCCATGGAAAACGAGGCTCCATTTTCGGGTGTTTTGCTGGAGGGCTTCGAGCCCGCGGGCCCGGCTGTGTTTTTGCCTCAGAGCTCCTGGGGTTATCAATATGGAATATTGCCCCTGGCACAGGCCGGGTTTATTTATGCTCATCCTGCAGCTCCTCAGAAAAATGTGGAATCGGCAATTCCACATAGGAAATACGGCCCTGAGGGATTTGTGCCAGGTGAAATCCAGGAGCACAAAGACCTTCAGGGCCAGTTGGGGAATTCGGATAAAAAGGATTCAGCTTTTCCAAATGGTTCGGGTCAAGCTGAGGAAGATAAATGTGTTGAAAAGAAAAAAGCAAGGAGTAATAAAGCTGGGATGAAGAGCAATCCTCACACGAGGATGGTGGCTGTTCAGGTAAGGAAGGGAACAATGCTGGAGAGATTTTATGGCCACCAGGATGAGCAGAGGGATGGAGCAGCTCTGCTGGCAGGAAAGGCTGGCACAGCTGGGATTGTTCACCTGCACAGGAGAAGCTTTGGGCTGAGCTCAGGGCGAGCCCCAGGAAAGCTGGAGAGAGACAATTTCCAGGGATGGAGGGACAGCACACAGGGAATGGCTTCACACTGAGAGAAGAAAGGCTTGTTTTGGATATTAGGAAGGAATTGTTCCCTGTGATGGTAAAGAGGGGCTGGGATGGAATTCCCAGAGCAGCTGTGGCTGCCCCTGGATCCCTGGCAGTGCCCAAGGCCAGGTTGGACACTGGGGCTGGAGCAGCCTGGGACAGTGGGAGGTGTCCCTGCCATGGCAGGGGTGGCACTGGGTGGGCTTTGAGGTCCCTTCCATGCCTAATTCCAGGTTTGCATCTCCTTTCTCCCTCTAGGAGACTCCTACTAAAACTCTGTGTTCTATCCCTGGTATAGAGTTCTTCCATCACTGTGTTTTCATCCCAGATTTACAGATTCCAGGCCCAGTTAATGAACTAAAATTAAACTTTTCCACATGGCAGGGGTGGCACTGGATGAGTTTTAAGATCCCTTCCAACCCAAACTACTCAAGGTGCCTGAGAACTTTAAATTGCTGCCACTCGCTGTGATCACCCATTTCTCATTTGTAATTCTTCAGAGCTGCTCGCTGAATCTTCTTGTGCCTGAAGTTTTTGCAGCTCTTTTTTTCCTGGGTATCACAGAGGGAATTGCTGCACAAAAGTTTCAGCTTCACTTTAGAAATGAAGCAAAGTCATTCCGTGTTGTTGTTTTTTTTCCTTCTGTGATGAGTTCAGGGATTTATTTTCACTTCCACAACATTGGAGGATTTGTGGAGAAGGGGAGGCTTAGGGGGGACCTCACTCACTGCCACTCCCTGACAGGAGGGTGAGACACTTCCTGCAAATCTTCATTTTTCAGATATTTAGAGCATGGCTTTATTTAAAGACTCACAGGACTCCCTGGAGTTGCTCATGGTCAATGAAACCAGGAAAAGAAAAAGAAAAAAAAATCCCTTTCAGAAACAACTCCACAATGTTTTCTCACATCATTTATAGGCCTGGATTAGGGTTGGATTTGTAAAACTTTCAGTGAGGTATAAAAGCTCCAAACCAGAGCAGTTCATCTATGAACTGAGAATATTTTAAATCAAATTCTAATTTTTTTGTTTGTTTGTTTGTTTTCTAGGTAAATCAGGAAGTTGCTCATAGGGAAACCAATACTTTGCCTTTTCATCCATTTGAAAATCAACAGGTAAGTTCCCTGCATCCTGATTTACATTTCTCATGAGGGAGGCTAAAGGAATGCCCAAAAACTAAATAATGAAATGAAAGTTCTCTGAAAACAACAGGTTTTAACAGATATTTTGTATTTTGGGTTGTTTGGCTGTTTTTGTGTTCTGTGATGTTCTTGGCCCCACAAGAAAATTATTTTTGACCTTCACTCTGATATTTGATATTGCTCTTTGACCTTCACTCTGGTATTTGATATTGCTCTGATTGTTTTATTCTAAGTTATTCAGATGTTGAATGTTTAGGAGGTATTTCCTCACTCAAAACCTGGATTGGAATATTCCTTTTGGGCACAGAGGCAGTTCAGAGTGGTGTTAAAGGCAGGTTTATGTCTGTACTAGGAGATAAAAGTGAGAAAATGCCACCTTTGAACTGGAAACAGGCATAAATCCAACTGGTTTTTGTAACTGATGAATTTCCAGGGGGATATTCTCCGTGTGGAAAAGGAGCACCAGGTGTTGCAAGAACAACTCAGAGAAGCAGAGGAGAAATTTGAGCAGTCACAGAGCAGGAGCTTGGAGGAAGTTGCTGCTTTGGAAGAGCTGCTGAAAAAAAGTCTTGAGGAGATGGAGGTAAAGCTTCTCCCCTGCTCAGAGGTTCTGGAATCCCTGGGAGCTCTGAGGTGTCCCAGGAGCTTGGAGCAGCTCCTTGAGATGGTTGGAGGTGTCCTTCCCACCCCAGCCATTCCAGCATTCCCTGATGGATCCCTGATTTGGGATTTGTAGCATAATTACGAATTTATTTTATTTATTTATATATATATATATATATAATATTCTAATAGATACATATATATCTATCTATATATATAGATAGATATATATACTATTCTAATCCTTGTGAGATTATCTATGGGTGTTAGTAAATCTGAATTGTGTGGTTAAAATGTGTGAGCAAATCACAGTGATGTTTGGTTTTGTGTTTAGTATACTTCTAATATGAACTGTTTTACTGAGGTGTGTTAGATTGTGTGTTACTTCTGCTTGTTTATTGTTGCTATGTTTTATCTAAAGGATATCAGGTATTGGCTTAAAACCCTTAAAAGGTATTTTTTGGTATATAACTTGTTAATTTATATTTATTGGTAAAGTAATAGTCATAGTTATTGTTGGTTTTGGTTGAGTTACTCTAGGAGTGTTGTAAGTAAGAGTCAAATATCCTCAGTCTGCTCCAACTTTTACCTGAATAAATTTTCACAATAAAAATTTATTTAAAATAAAATCAATTGATCTGAATAAATTTTCACAATTCTCAGAAATGAAGTTTCCTTTTCTGCCTTCAGGTGTCCCAGAACGAGCTGGATTGGTTCCACCAGGACTCAGAAACACAAATGAAGAAATGGCAGCAGGAGAAGAAAGAAAATCGAGAGAATTTAAAAGCACTGAGGGGCACAATTAAAAAACACTCAGACACCAATGAGAGGTACAGTTGTAAACAGATTTACACCCCTCATTCTGACAGTCTAAAGACTTCAGAACTCTTTAAGGAAATTTAACCCTTGGCTGTGAAACCAGCCAGGTATTTTCTCCCAGTGTAAAGGTGAAATATGGACATGGCCACTTGATTGTTTTGATTTTTTTTGGCAAATTACAGGTAAACATCTAAAATAGCTTTGAGATAACTGATTTAGCAGTAATTCTCCTAATCAGATTTGACAATTCCTGCTGTATTTTAATGTCCTCTCTCAGTTTATAGAGCACAGACTTTGGTCCTTGAATGCCTTTGTTTTATCTTTAGTCTTAAGGAGCTGGGGCCAAATCTCCTGAAAAAATCATCAGCCTGGTTTTGTCTTAATCACTGCTTTATTAGCAATAAATTTAAATGTATTTAGAATATAATCCCTGAGCAATTTGGGTTGGGATGGACCTTAAAGACCATTTATTTCCACTCCTCCCACTGTCCCAGCTTGCTCCAACCTGACCTTGGACACTTCAAGGGCTGGAAATTCCACAATTCCTCAGGGATTAAACAGGACCTAAAACCTACAGATTGTCCTGGTGGCTATAGAGGAACATGTTCCATATTTGCTAATAAATATACTTAATAAATGTTTCATTCCTGTAGGTATTTGAAGACCATTGATGACAAGGAAAAGCAATATAATACGTATTTAAATACATTTCTGGAGACCAGGTAAAACTCACTTCCCTTTCAGCAATATTTACATTTTTTCTGCTTCACTCCGGGTAAAGGCTTAGGGGAACATAAGCACTTTAACCCATAAATTTGCTTTTATTTGCCATGAGTTAAATACTAATATTTAGAATAAAGAAAATCATACTCTCATACATTTCCCTTGATTCCATGACACTGAATAGCTGTAAAAAAACCTCTAAAATGGCATAAATTTTAAATACTGCTCTGCTGTGAACGTCACTCAAATATTTCCTTTCTTTTTCTTTCACAGTAATAAATTTGCTAATGATAAAAGCAAATTGGAAGAGCTGATAAAAAAGAGCAAAGTGAACAGCCAGGAGTGTGAGAAAAGAGCTGTTGAAGCAGAGGTACCAAAAAAATCCTTAAAAACCTTTTGTTAGAGCTGGGGTTGTGCTGATGGGAGGTGGGGAAATGATATCAAAGATATTGATTAAATATTGGAAGTGCCAAGGATGGAAATTCCACTTGACAAATCCTCACTGTAGGAACAGTGTGTGCACTTTTAATCCTCAAACTCTTGTTTCAATTCTTATTAAAACCTGGGTTAAGGTTTTATCCCTTTTTTTTTCTTGATTTTTTTTAACTGTTGTTTGTTTGTTTGGGGTGGTGGTGTTGTTTTGTTTGGCTTTTAAATTTTGTTGTTGGTGGTTTGTTTTTTGTTCTTTTTTGTCACAGATTTCAGTGCTCCAAACCTGGAAGGAAACTGAAATCTGGAAGCTCAAAGGCACCATTGCCAAGGCAGAAGGAAATCTCAGGATGCTGAGGGCACGGAGCAGGTACTGGGAGCTCCCACCAGGAATTCCACTACTCCTGCTTGTTAATTATTTACTATAGAATATTTATTCTATAGTCTACAATTATATTGACTATAAGCTTTATTTTATGTAGTTATATTGAATATAGTTTTTATTTTATGTACTTACATATAGTATTTATATGAAATATAATAATGACCAATAAATAATAATAGAAATAATGATAAGAATAATATAAAAGTGCACAGAGATTAAGGCAAATAATATTGCCCCAAACAAAATTCAGCTGGAAATTGAGTCTCGTCCTTATCCTTGTGTCTTTCCGAGCTGGGAAAATCAGATTATACGGATAATAATAATTCCAGTTATTCCTGCTCGGTGTCCCTGGAAAAGGGCTGCAGTTGAACTGATTTTAACCTGAAATCCCTTGAAAACTTTAACTGGGGTTAATTGTTGTTGGGCCAACACCACTGGTCTTAAAAATAATGGGAATGTTGGAGTTTAACTGTAAACACTCAATTTTCCAGCAGCTCAGCTTCAGCAGCTCCTGTGTTGAAGTCCCAGATTGATTCCTGGGAATTATTTATTTCAAATGTCAAGAAACAGCTGGAAAAAGTTGAGGTAAGACTTCATTTCTCTCCACCAGTTTCTCAGTTGAACTTTGGAAATGACAGCATGAATAACATGGTATTTAACTGTTTATTAAAATACCAGCAGCTTGTCCTCCAAATGCTGAGGGGAACTTTTTTAATTACAAAAGAAAGTTTGGAGTCCAGGCTGGTAATTTCTAGTGGATATATTCACTTTCTAAAAAGCAAAAATCTGCCCTTTATGCACTTGCTTCAAAATTGGGTCCTCACATGTTGTGGTTTTGGTTCGTTAATTTGAGATTTTACAAATTTTAAGACGTAATTTAATTTTAATTAATTTCGTTTCAAGATTTAAGATTTAATCTTCCCTAGATTTCCTCCTATTCGAAACCACGACACCACATCAACAGGTCTGTTCTTTTTGTTGGTGTCCTTTTGGAATTTGTGGGATTTCGTAAAAAAAAAAAAAGCAACAAAAACAAACAAAACCCAAAAAACGAAACCAAAACCAAACCAAAAAAAAGGAAAGAAAAAAAAGAAAGAAAAAACCAGGGAGCTCTGTGAGCAGCTCAGTGTATAAAATGGGATTTGAGCGAGGAGGGAGCTCAGGTTGGTGCTGGTGAGGAGGGTGCTGATGTTGGTTTTGCTTCTGCAGGCTGAGTATGAGGAGAAAATCGAGCTGGTGAAGAATGGAGCCAGGAACTGCCTGAGCAAAGTGGAAATTGTGGATTTTCCTTGGCCTCAGGGGCTCGTTGTGAGTATCCCACCTCCCCCAGCAGCTCCAGTCCCTGGCACGTCCCTTGGGGTGGCAGCAGTGGTGGGAGGTGCCAGGAGAGCACCGAGGGGATGGAGATGGAGCTGGGGGAGCAGCACATTCCCAGCTCCTGTGAGAGGCTCGAGCTCTTTAAAGCTGGAAGTGACTCACTGAGAGTTTTGTTCCTCTAGCACCAAAATCCTGGAATTTCAGGATGGTTTGGGTTGGAAGGGACCCTAAAGATCATCCAGTTCCAGCCCTGACACCTTCCACTGTCCCAGGCTGCTCCAAACCTGTGTCCAACCTGGCCTTGGCACTGCCAGGGATCCAGGGGCATCCCCACCCTCCCAGGGAACAATTCCTGCCCAACATCCCATCCACCCCTGCCCTCCTTCAGCTCAAGGCCATTCCCTGTGTCCTGTCACTCCATCCCTTGCTCCAAGCCTGTCTCCAGTTCTCCTGGAGCTTCTTTAGGCACGGGAAGGGCTTCTCTGGAACCTTCTCCAGGTTGAACAGCCCCAAAATCATTGGGATAAGCTCCATTATCCCAATCCCAGGATCCCTGGGGCTGGCAAAGCCCTCCCAGCCCAGGGAGTCCCAGCTGGGCCCCATGCCCACCTTGTCCCCAGCCCAGAGCACTCAGTGCCACCTCCAGGGGACACCTGCAGGGATGGGCACTGCAAAGCTCCCTGGGCAGCCCCTGCCAGGGCCTGAGCACCCTTTCCATGGGGAAACTTTCCCAAAGGAATTCCTGCAGCACCGTGTGTCACTGACTGCAAACACCAAGCTCAGCTGCCAGCCAGGTGTGCCAGGAAGGACAGAGCCATTTGTGGGAATGAGAACAGCCCCAGAAATCCTGTCACAGATATTTCCTCATGGCCCAACAGCTCCACCAATGCTTCGCTGCAATCAGAGCAGTTTCTTCTGACCCCTCTCATTGGTCCTTTTTAAGGTTTTTTTTTTTCTCTGTTGAAAATCTTAGTTTGTATTTTTGGTTTTTATTTTTTTGGGTCTGGGTGTAGTTTAGATTCAGGGCTCTGGTCTAATACTGACACTTTTTCTGGGCTTTTGCAAGTTCCACTCCTGTTCTCCTGCCTAAGTTCCCACTTATTTTTAGGTCTGTCCTTTCTATTTATTGACACAGAATATGGAGATAACTTTATCACCACCTATTTATTGGGAAAGAGCAGCTTTTGTGCCTCTTGTTCTGCACTTGGAATTGATTTTTTTCTGCATTAAGACCAGAGTGATCTTTTAGAAGAGAAATAACCATGAGGGCAGACAACTGCCCTGATGTAAGGGAGTTTTTCAGATAAACTGATGCCACCTTTGAGATCCTGTCACAATTCCCACTGCAAATGCTGAATCTGTTTTAATCACTGTTTCCTGTGAAATGTGTTTGTTTCCTAGACAATGCCAGGCAGACCTTCCATGTATGACCCTGCCATTATCACCTATTCCTTGGCACCTGCACATCCCAGTGCCCTTCCTGCATTTTCCAGTTCTGATGGAAAAGCACCAGCCCAGCCTCCACTCCAAGCACAGACCGGAGCTAAGCCTGCACCTGCCACCTCTGAGGCTTCTTCTGCAGCTGGCAAAACACATTCCAGAGCTCCAGAGGGGTCGCATTCCAATAAAATCTCACCATCCTGCCCATCAGGCATTTCTGGAAATAACTCCCAGCATGTCCAGCCCAACCTGACCCACCAAGATCCCTCAGCTCTGCAGCCGAGGCCTTCTGGAACTCCAAACAACAAAAAGCTTTCAAACAGAAATGAAAATATTCTTGCCCAGCTCCAGAGTATATTTCCAAATTACAGCAGGTACTGGATTGAAGGAGTGCTGTGAAACAAGGTCTGAACAGCCAGGGGTGAAAGAAAGGGATGAAGGAATTGATTTCGTTCTGCTGACAGGGATGGAGGAACAGGACAAAGAGGAATGGGTTTAAACTGCTGGAGGGCAGGGTTGAATGGGATTTTGGGAATTGGGAATTGTTCCCTGGCAGGGTGGGCAGGGGATAGAATTCCCAGAGCAGCTGGGGCTGCCCCTGGATCCCAGCCTGGGACAGTGGAAGGTGTCCCTGCCATGGCAGGGGCTGGACTGAGATGAGCTTTCAGGTCTCTCCCAGCCCAACCCCTTCCATGATTCTGGTGATGGTTCAGGAGTTTCATCCTGGAGAGTCACTGGGAGCAGGCTCCAGTTCATGGGAAAAGCTGGTTCCTGTGGTCCTGCTGGGATCCAACAGGGAGCCTGCAGTGCTCTCCAGGGCCAGCCCTGACCCTGCCTTTCCTGTCCCTGCAGCTCAGACCTTGTTGCCTCCATCAGGGAGGTGCAGAGGAGAAACAGGACCAGCGTGGCCACCCTGAGCCCGGATGAGATCCTCAGCCAGGCCACGGAGCTCATCCTGGAGCAGCAGCACAAGGTACTGGGGCTGCAGCTGCTCCTCTTCTTCCTCCCCTGGGAAATGGAGCAGCACAGCCCCAAGAACACAGTTCCTTTCTGATCCCTGTGCAGGCAGCACCTCCAGCAGGCAGAGCCCTGCAGTCCCTGGGCTCTGCTCCCCCAGCACGGGGCAGGGAAGTGCCCACGGAAGGAATCGCCCCTGGATCTGCCCAGGCAGCGCCCGGCCCCAAAACCTCCTCCAGTAAAAACCCCTCTCAGCCAAACCTGCAGCCCTGGGGAAATGCTGGAGCTGCACCTAAAGCCAAATGGACAAAGCAGGACAGTGCTGTAAGTTTTCTGTTCCGGTGCTTTGTACAAGACACAAAATAATCCTGGAGGGAAAAAAAAAATAATTGCCTCGTTTATTTTGCGTACAAAAGCTTCAGTAGATTTGGTTAAGGTTAGTGACCTTGTTAATGGAGTAGAATGTGCTGGTTAGTTGCTGATTTTTAAATAACTGGGTGTTCCTTTCCTGGCAGGCCTGCAGTAAGGATCCCTGTGCCATCTGTCACGATGAGCTGAGCACGGACTGCTGTGAGCTCGAGTGTGGCCATCACTTCCACAAAGAAGTGAGTTCTGCTCTTGTTCCTCATCTCCACCTCAAAAACAACCCCTTTACCCTCCCCTTGCCCTTCAGTGATGAAATAACAGGGCACCATTTCCTTTTCCAGCCTTTGCCCCCCAAATTTTACCCACAGCCAGCCTGCCAGAAAGCTTTAGGTATTTTTAAAGTAAAATGATTCATCAGAGTGAATTTCAGGTGATTCTTCAGAGAATGAATTTGGGGTTGGCATTTCTGGCAGCACACTCACGGAATGGGTTATCCCTGAAAACTCCATATTTGCCTCCTGATTGTAGAAATTCATGAAGTAAAAAAGCCAGGATTGTATTGGAATAGCTCCTTTTCTCCCTTTACCTTTTTCATTTAAATGCTGATTTGTCCTCGCAGAATAAATTTGGTTAGAGCAGGAGAACAGGGGTGTAGAACTTGTTGAAGAGCTTCCCCATTAGTGGCAATAATTTTCAGCCTCCAGCTGGGCTCTGTTCCCCAGTTTTGCCTGTCACCCTCTTCTGTCCCCACAGTGCATCCGAATGTGGCTGAAGCAGCATTCCAGCACCTGCCCCCTCTGCCGTGTCCACGCTCTGCTTCCCGAGGACTTCCCTGAGCTTCCTGCCTGGAACAAGTACAGCTGAGCCTCTTTGACTCCTGCTTTCCTCCCACACTTCAGAATTCAAGATGAAAAGGGGCTGCAGCACAACCCCGGTGCTGGGGGACAGGACAGAGCCCTGGGTTTATTGGCCATGGGAACAAACCTTGGGATTTGACTCCCAGATCCAGGATTTCTCCTGGTTCCTGCCTAAAGCTGTGGAGTTCAGGGCTGGCAGCACACAAAACTGATGGATTTTTAGCTAAGGAACATTGAAAGTACCAAATTCTTTTACCGGAAGGGCCAGTGCATAATTCCTTTGAGGAGGGGGCTTTTCCCTCAGATTTATTCCAAGATCAAGCAAGTAGGTGACCCTACTTTTGGAAATCAAGACATTCCCTTCCTCTGGCATAAACAATCCAGGATTCAAGCCTGGTCTGGTCTTGGCAGCTCATCTCTGTGCATAAATCCACAGCTGAGAACTCAAATTCTTTAAATAATGACTTTTAGTCACATTTCGAAGTAAGAATTTTAAATTATTCATATGGATTAATTCTTTAATCTCAAAATAAGGTTGAAATTTGAATTTCCCCCTTGTTGAAGAGCGGGTCTGTTTAAAAGGGGAGGATTTTTTAAAAGGATTTTTAGAAGGATTTTTAAGCCACACTTCCTCTGTATTTTGTGCAGGAATGGTCACCAGTAGCAGGAGGGACAGAATTCCAACAGCCCAAGGAATTTCCTTCCACTGTTTTCCAAGTCTGAAGTGGACAGAGCACCTTCAACACAGACAAATTTGTCTCACACAGCCAAAAGGTGAGGACCAGAGCCTGAGAATCATAAAATGAAACTCAAATATTCTGCTGTCTGAATCCAGGGAGCGGCACATGGATTAGGAACCCTTGGCTAATTCCAGGAATCACTTGTTCCCCACCCTGCTACATCTCCTGAAGTTTAAAATTCTTCTCTCATTAATAAGTGTATTAATTACCACCTGAATAAAAAATAAAATTACTGCTACAGCCAAACACGTTGTTTTTGTGTAGTTTTTCTGCTCACTCTGGGTTAGGAGTGAGTAACTACTCTGCTGTAGAATTAAGGCCTAAAAATTCCAGCACTGAAATCCTTTTCAGCTTCCAGTAGTTTTGGGGGGCTGCAGCTCTTCCCCAAATCCCCCTGTACCATCCCTGGTCTCAGGGAAAAGTAAATTTCACTAAATAGTACATTTCAGAAAATAGTATTTTCCTGCCCCTTTCCCAGACATTGAAATGAAAATTTCAGCTTTTTCTTGCTGAAACACCAGGGCCCAAACTGGAATTATATTATCCTGCTTGGCAGTGCTGCTGGAGAAACCAAAGGAAATTATTTTCCTTAGTTTTCTTCATTGTGCCTTTTTAGGTGCTCATCTTTACACTTCCAATTTCCATAATACAGACTGAGCCTGCCTCTACCCCGCATGGAAAATTAATGGCAAATCCATAAGTTGTGGCTGTTCCATGAAAACAACATGAAAATCCACCAGCTGTTTGTGTTGGGAAGGTTATTTCTTACTGAATTACTTTTCCTTTAAGCTGTACACTCACACACACATTAATTAACTCCTCCAACACCAACTCCTGTTCCAAATTTGACCAAAATTTCCTTGGTGTGATTTGAAATCACTCATTTCCCATCCACCTTGGGACAGATCCCACAGCACCATCTTCCAGAGTTGTAGCACCATTTTTTAGACCTTCAAAGACCTTATTTCTGTCACAATTCCCAGTGCAGCTATGATGGGATTTATGAGTTTTAAGGGGTCTTCAAAGGACTTTGGAACAAATATTACAAAATTAAATCAAGAGAGGAACTTGCTACATACTTCTACAAGCTGTAGAAAGCTACAGAATGATTCCTTCAGGATTTGCCTGAGAAAAATTGGGAAAAACATGGCTGTTGAAGGCAGCAGGATTGGGGAATGCAGAGAGGCAAAGTCTTGGCCAGGTTAACAGGGAAGTGGAAGTACAAAAAGTGCCCACAGGAAGAAGGAAGTGAGGTGGCTCCAGCTGAAGTCAGGCATGGATGAAGTTCCACTTGCCCTCTGAGGAATTCCCAGAAAATCCTTCCCAGCTTCTCCTGTGGATGTTCACATCCTGCAGAGCTTCAGGGGGAAGTTCTCTGTGATGAGATGGTCGTCGTGCAGGAGGACCACGATGTTCACTTCAAACTCTGGGAGAAGGGGAAAAAGAGAGAGAATTCCATGGGAAGCTGAGTCCTGCTTCAGTTCCACAGTAAAGCTTAATGCTAGGAGCAATCCTGCTTCAATTCCATAGGAAAGCTGAATGCTGCAGCAATCCTGCTTCAGTTCCACAGGAAAGCTGAATGCTAGGAGCAATCCTGCTTCAATTCCATAGGAAAGCTGAATGCTAGGAGCAATCTTGCTTCAATTCCACAGGAAAGCTGAATGTTAGGAGCAATCCTGCTTCAATTCCACAGAAAAGCTGAATGCTAGGAGCAATCCTGCTTCAATTCCACAGGAAAGCTGAATGTTAGGAGCAATCCTGCTTCAATTCCACAGGAAAGCTGAATGCTAGGAGCAATCCTGCTTCAATTCCACAGGAAAGCTGAATGCTGCAGCAATCCTGCTTCAATTCCACAGGAAAGCTGAATGCTAGGAGCAATCCTGCTTCAATTCCACAGGAAAGCTGAATGCTAGGAGCAATCCTGCTTCAATTCCACAGGAAAGCTGAATGTTAGGAGCAATCCTGCTTCAATTCCACAGAAAAGCTGAATGCTAGGAGCAATCCTGCTTCAATTCCATAGGAAAGCTGAATGTTAGGAGCAATCCTGCTTCAGTTCCACAGGAAAGCTGAATGTTAGGAGCAATCCTGCTTCAATTCCACAGAAAAGCTGAATGCTGCAGCAATCCTGCTTCAATTCCACAGGAAAGCTGAATGCTGCAGCAATCCTGCTTCAATTCCACAGGAAAGCTGAATCCTGCAGCAGCATGAGGAAGGAGCTCCTGTAACATTCCAGGCAGAACCCCACCCAGGCATCCCAGCCCTTGGACCATTCCAAGAAAATCCTGCTTTGTTGTAATCTTATGGGATTCCTCTGGATTGTTTTATCACTGATAAATTATGGCAAAGAATCCTCTGGAAAAGAAGATTTCAGCCATCAAAGAAAAAAATGTTTTGAGGAAGACACCTCCACCAAGATTGTGTTTAAAGCATGGAATGGGAGAATTCCAGGACAGACCCATTGCTGTTTCTAGCATTAACAGCCTTGGGAAATGAAATACTGGAATATAACAGGCTTGCAAACTGGAGAACAAAAATTCCAGAAAAAAATCTGCTCTTAGATACTACATTGTGTCCTTCAAAGACAAAAATCAGTATCAGATCAATCAATCCTAAATGGAGACAAAACAAAAAGCCAGGCAGAGTTAATAAATGAAGGGAAGCAGAAATCAAAATAAATTCAAATTCTCATTGTAAATTGCTAGTGAAGAGCTTAAAATGGCAAAAGAATTAAGAATATTATTATTTTGGGGAAAACCTCTGCACACAGATTTTATGCCAACAGATTCCAGCAGGATGAGGGGAAGAAATACAAACCAGCCAAGTGGATTCTTGCAGTTCTTTTTTGATTAAGTGAGGAAAATCCCGGTTTTGTTAATAAAAATAGTGGATTTTGACAACAATCAGCAGGGAGGAGCACGTGGTGTGGGTAAGTCACACCCTGACCAACCTTGCTGCTTGCAGGGCTTTCAGCAGGAGAGTGGGAAACAAAAAGGAGAAGAAATGGAAAGGGGGCTTCTCGCTGGTGAGGAAAAGGAATTTTATTCTTGGACTATTCCTCAAGTGTTAATCACCTGCATTCCACTGCTGCTGTCCCTCATGGAATTTTATCAGGGGTAGCTTGGTGGCTGCACAGCTGTTTGTGCTGGCAGTGTTTGGGCTGTTTCTGAGTCTGAAATGCAGCAGGATTCAGGCTCAGGGAAGCACAGGGATCTCCTGGGCTCCTCCTGCAGCTCTGCTGGATTTACCCCCTGACCTGCCCACGGAAAGGGAATGAAGTGGCCACTCCTCTCCCAGGAAATGGCTCCCCACTCACCCACTTTGAAGTTGGTTGTTTCCAGGGTGGGGCAGGTGAAGAGCCTGGGGAACACCATGTGGATGGGGATGGGGAGGCCCCTGCAGACATCGCCGTCGGCGATCTGGATGTTCTGGATCTCTGTGGCATCCCTGGCGTAGCCCTCAGCACACCCTGGGCAAGAGGGAAGTGGGAGGAGATGAGAGAAAGCAGCAGCCAAAATTTACTGTGGAGATATCATGGGAGTCCCGGGTGCTGAGAATTTTAAACTTTCTGTGCTGCCAGGCACTGACCCCCAGGAGAACACTGCACTGACCTGAGGCCGTGGAGAAGCTTCCAAAATTCAACAATAAAACTGAGATTACAGGTGTGGGGTTGGAATGGAAGTGTGTGATAGCACAGGGTGGGAACTCAGAGTTGAAGGGTTTAGAATGCAGAAATAGATATAAAGCAAGATGGAGGTTTTGGGGTGGAGGCTGCTCCTTCTCCTTCACCTCCTTCTCCATGGGTTTGGGTGTTTTTGTGCAATTGGATAAAAAAGTCCCCATTGCAGACTTTGAGTGATCAGTTATTGGGTTAAAAGTGAAAATAATTGAGGTGTCATTTCTTAATTGGACAGTTTAGTCTTAAAAGACCTTGTAGGGGGAGACAGTTGGCCATTTTGTGCTTTGTTAGTGAAATACTGCAGAACTCACTGCTGTGAGACTGTAACACAGGTAAGAAATAATAAACACCTGAGTCTGAACGTGAACGATCATCTTGAGCGCGTCAATCCTGACCTTGACAGAGGCAGGAAAAAGAAGCCAAGAACCAGCAGAGATTCACCAGAATAAGGAGGGAAAATGCCCTGCAAGTTTTCACAGAGTAAAGGATCACAGAAATAATTTAAATTATCATCGGAGCTGCTCCTCCAAAGCGCAAAGTGCAAACCCCGCAAGGCCTCGGTGCTCTCTGGCCTTTCCTTCATGCTGCTCCCTGTTTCCCTGGGAAGGGATG
This sequence comes from Lonchura striata, assembly GCF_050655825.1. NCBI lineage: Eukaryota > Metazoa > Chordata > Aves > Passeriformes > Estrildidae > Lonchura > Lonchura striata. Next base: position 116,395,285 of record NC_140703.1, on the reverse strand, counting down.
CAGGGAATTCCTGCAGCCTGGTGCCAGCCAGGGGCTCACCACAGGTCTCCACCCGCACCAGCTGCAGCTCGATGCTCTTGACGGCCGCCTCGGCGCTCTCCACCACCAGCTCCCCCGTCAGCGGCTGCGTGATCACACAGTTGGTGGAGTTCAGGTGCCCTCTGATCAGGAATTTGGGGAGGGAGGCTCTCTGAAAAGGTTGGAGGGAGGAGAAAAAGATGGCACTGTGAAGAGCAGACTAAGGAAAGAAAAAGATCCTAAGTAGGAAGTTGCCCAAAAGTTTCAAAGTTGAGAACTCGAGAGCTCAGAAATTCCTCATGTAGCTTAAATTTCTTTCCGTCACTCTGTATCAGGATTTCTCCTACAATATTCTCCCTTGCCATGTGTCCTTCCTTCTCCTCCACCCAGCCCATGGAGGGGCATTTCCTGGGCAGAAGTGACAGAACTTGGCTGTTAGAATTCATCCAGGGGCTGGAACCGTGTGGTGAAGGAGGTGGGAACACCTCCCACTGCCCCAGGCTGCTCCAGCCCCAGTGTCCAGCCTGGCCTTGGGCACTGCCAGGGATCCAGAGGCAGCCACAGCTGCTCTGGGAATTTCATCCCAGCCCCTGCCCACCCTCACAGGAACAATTCCTTTCCAAAATCCCATCTGAGAATTCCCAAATCTGTAAAAAAAGGCTCAAAACACACTTTTTTAAAGGTTCTTGGCTGTCCATGGTACAGAATGTTTTCCCTTGCTCCATTGCCATTTTTCACTCAGGAAAGGAATATTTAACTACTTTTAAATATTTTAAAAATATTTAACTACTCCTGAGCAAAGCTCCACCTTCAGTGGTCACCACAGTGCAAGGGATGAGGCAGAATCACTTGATTGCTTATAAAGGTGAAAAATAAAATGGAAAAACAAAACCAAGATAATCTGCCTGATAATCTACAAGGCAGAATTTAGTCACTCCTCTGGTCTCACTCATAAACACACAAACTTTACCTTTAAAATAAAATAATCTGAAAATCCTTTTACCTCTTTAACATTCTGCAGAGTTTCAGGAGTAATGGTGAAGTCCACAGGGCTCGGCAGCAGCTTCCCTTTCTGTGACTGCAGGGAATGGAAGGGTTAAACTGAAATCTGATCCCCAAAACAGAGAATATTATAAACCACAACAGCTGGCTGCCCAAAACCACCTGGAACAGCAGGAATACCCTCCCCATGTGAAGCAGAGAGGAAAAAAAAGTATAAATAAATTCATTGTACATGAATTTTGGAATGTTTCTGTTCATTATTAAATTTGGGGAGGAGAGAATCTAAATGAACTTGTGTCCATTGCTTCAAATCTGCTTTATAAATTCTTCTGTCCACCAGCAAGGGGCTGATTTGGAACTCTGAGTGAGGACCTGCCCTCACTGCTCAAGAATTCAAAATAGCTGCTGCTGCCCAGCTGCAAGATGGAAGAGATTAGCAAAAGATTGGCTGCATTTTCCCAAAATGACAAATTCTGGCACAGAATAAGCTGAAGGGAAATGGTACATTGAGCACTGACAGTGAGAATTATATGTTCAGTAAAACCTCATTAATTCACCCTGAGAGATTCATGATTTACTGACTGGTGAGCTCAGAAGTGCTGTAGTGGGAGCAAGAAATAAACCCAGGAAAACTGCAGGAGATGTGATTTGTCACTCCTCTGACAAGTGTGGCTCACTCATAAATGTAAAAATGGACCAATAAAATGTAGCATCAGATATTGCAGAAAATATTGAAATCTTACCAACAGGAAACTTGTTGGAAACACCAAACTACATCTTTTAAAAAGTTACTTTAGAACTAAAATAACATTTCCACCACAAGACCTGTAACACAAAGGATTCTGTTATTTACTGTCCTGTTAAGAGTTCAAAGGAATGATGGAAGGAAGGTGTTCCAGCAAGTTCTAGAGGGAAAAAGGGACTTTTCTTCAGCTCTGGCCTGTCCTCAACTGCTGTGGGCAGCACAGCTCCATCTAAACCAACCCCAAATCCAACACAGGAACTTCTGTAAGAACCAGCAAAGCATCTTCTGGGAGTCCAACTTCCTGCCACAAGGATTAGGATTAGAAATGAGGATTAGAAATTCTAGAATCAGAATTGTTTCCCTTGCAGGGGTGGTCAGGCACTGGAATGAGTTGCTCAGGGAGGTGCTGGAGTCTCTGGGAGTGTTCAGGAGCCTGGATTTGGGACATGGTTTGGGGTGAGGATGGGATGGGGTCATCCTGAAGGTCTCTCCCACCATCTTTCCATGATTCCCACCTCGATGCAGACCCAGCTGTGATAGTTTGGAGTCAGGGCTCTGTATCAGAGCTCCTGAAGAACAGAAATCAGGGATTTTCACCACCCAACTCTCATTTCCAGGACTGTGGGAGCCTGGAACCTTTGGCTGAGAACTGCTGGGATAATTCAAAACAGTGTTTGGAACAATGACATCATATTTATGTGACCACCCCATTGTCTCAGAACTTCAAGGATGAATAAGAGAATAAACTCAAGGCACTAAAAACATCTGAAAATCCAACTCCTCTTTGTCCTATAACAGAGGGATGGATTTTTCTAAGCAGAAGCAACAGCTTTTTGGGATGGGTTTGTTTTGGGGCAGATTTCCTTTACTCCTAAATTTTGGACAAAGGCTCCAAACACAGGGTAGGATTTTGGGGTGTCCTGTGCAGGGCCAGGAGCTGGGTTTGATGTTTTTTGGGGTCTCTTCCAACTCAGGATATTCTGAATCTACAGTTCTGTAACCCCTCGTGTCACTATCACAATTTCCATGGGTTTATTTGTGGGTTTTTTTTCCCCCTTAAAATGAAGTGGGGAGAAAAAATCAATTAAAAATATTAATTAACTGCAAAATGACCAGAAACCACACTCACCAGGGAGTGGACAATGAACTCACAAGTCTTGGTCAGGTCCTTTGCCAGCAGGGAACGTCTCATGTCACAGCGCAGGGTGTACTGGGGGAAGGGGATGAAAAAAGGGAAAAAAAAAGGGAAAAAAGAAAAGTTTAATTCAGATTTCCTCCCTTCTTCCCAACTTTTCACCTCCCTTCTGCCTCTGTGCAGAGAGTTGTTCCTGTTATAACCAGTTAAAGGTGATTTTCCACCCTGTTTTGGTAAAGGAATTATCAGTGTGATGTATTTTTGTCTTCAGCCCCTGTAATTTTGGTTTTATTGTGGGGTTGAATTCACAGTTCTTGGGATATTTAATGGGGAACTTCAGCCACACAGCTGAGCTAAAAGCAGCACTAAAATCAGGCAAAGAAGTTAATTTGCTTCCAATTTGCTCCCCTAAAATGGGAGTCACAAACCAGTGGATGAAAAATAACAAGAATTTTGTTATCCCAGAAATCCTACACTTCAGCATCTCGAACTAAGCCCCTCAGTGTCCTTACAGGACACAGAACCTGTTGGGTTTTTTGTTTTGTTTGATTTTTAATTCCTCCCTCAGACCGGGGATTTGGGTTCCTCACTTCTGGTTCATGGCCACAACCCCCCAGCAATGTCTGATTAAAGGTTTCTGCATCAGAACAGAGACTGGAACCCACAATTAATCCCTAAATCAAGAAAGAGAGGCTTAATTAAAGTGCCCAGAGGTTTACAAGTGTCCCTTAACCAGCACCTCAGTGTCACAACTCCCTCCTCAGGAGAGCAGGACTCTCAAAGTTTGGCTGAAATTTAAACTATTATATTTTAAAGATATTTTACTCAAGAAAAGCTCAACAGAGGAGAGAAGGAATGACAAAATAAAACAAATATTCCTCATTAAAGTGCAGCTCAAACTGACTGATCACAGCAAGTTATCTGGGGTATGGGAAGCAACTAAACCAGTCCTTCACCATTTTTGACATCCCTACCACAAACAACAGCTGTTACATGAGGGAAGAAGCCAAAACTGAGCAAATAAATGGAAAGGATTTTAAAAACATCCAAACAGACAAAAAACAAGGGATTTTTTTTCTTTTAGTTACTTCTGATAGGCTGCTGAAAGGGTGATTTGGTTTATTAGGTTGTTTTTGTTTTTTTCATTCCAGTGACATCAAACTTCATTGTCTAACACAGAATTTACCTTCAAGAGATGGCTGAAGAAAGACTTGCCCCCTAAAAAAACCACCAAAAACTGCCCAAACAAACCAACCCACCTATGATAAGGCAAATTTTAACCAAAAAAGATCAAATTTCCAAACTGTATTTCCACAAGACTGTGTCCAAGCAAATATTCCATACAGATCTGGGCAGGGAATGTTACTCCTCCTCACCCCAACAAAACAAACAATTCCTGGTTTGCTCTCAACACCTGGAGTTTTTATCATGAAATTACACATTTATTTGGAATACAACCACACTGTGGTGCTGGTTTGTTTGGTTTTTTTTTTTTTTTTTTTTAAGAAGGGAATGGAAACAGTTTCCTACAACATCAGGATGGATCAAATTTAGGTTACAGATGTTTTGCTGAGGTATTTCAGGTAAAACATCTTGTTTGTGCCATCATTCCTGAAAGATTTACTGCATAGCGGGTGGAAGGCTCAGTCAGTGTGAAAACAAAACACCACCAAACTTCATCCTCAATTTCCATGGATTAAGAGCTGCTTCAGACGACATTGTGCAGATGAAATTTCCCATTTTCCCTCCAGACAGGACCTCCTCACCTGGATATTGACAAAGACTCCATGGTATGTCTCATACAGAACTTTGTTGCCCTTCATTTGCAGTGGGAATTCAAAGGGAATTTCTGTCTTGCCACTGGGGAGCTTCCCTGGTTTCACCATTTCAATGGTGCTGTTGATAATCTGAATAGGCTGCAAGGATAAACATCAAAGAGTTTTAGGCTGAGACAGAGAACCAACACCATCTAAACTCTACCAGCATTTCCCTGCTTTCCATCACTTCCACACCATGAGCAGCTCTGACCACCTGAGAGCCTTTAAGGAAAGGTTTCATTTGAGAAAATAGAGGTTTTTTTGTGCTAAAAACAGTCACCCGTGCAGGTCTTACCTTGGCAGTGTTGCAGAAGGCCTCAAACACACCCACATTTTTGGCACTGAGCTGCAGATTCACTGAGCCCTCCATGGTTAAGGAGATCCCCTGGTGCTGCACTGTGTCCTTACTGGTTATGACCACCACTCCAGAAAGAATTTCCTAAGAGGAAAGAGGAAAACATTTGTTTAAATCCATTTTTTCCGTAGCTGTTATCTGAACAGCCTGGAACTGATCTCCAAATTAAAAAAAAAATCCTGTTCCCAAATGGTGTAACCTTGTCAGGACAGGCAAACACTAATGAAGGGATTTAGGATGAGACAGAGAACCAACAACACCTAAACTCTACCAGAATTCCTGGATTTCCAGAATCCCAGGGCTCAGGATCAGAATCCCAAGCTCAGGATGAGAGCTCTGCACTTTTGGTTTTTCCTCAAAAATACCATTCTCCTCTTGGCTGAAGTATAAACCTGAGCTTCAGCTTCTTCCCAAAGTTTCAAGATTTTTCTGTCTAGGAAGATGAAAAACCCTTCATTTGGGCCAGCTGGTAACAGCCAAGTTCTGTTTGTGCTGGAAAAAACTGCCAGGAGGAACTGGTGTCTGAAAATTGGGATGGTCAGCCACGGGAGCGGGAAGAGAAGGCACAACTGGAAAAGGGATGGCCACGCTGAAGGTGAGATTCACCTCAAGAGTGGAGCAGAAGAGGTTTAAAATACCAAAAATGAACACAAAGCAACAATTTTGAAGTGAATCTGAAAGAAAGGCAGTTGTGGTGTGACTCCAGGGATGCTGTCATTTATCCCATGAAGGATGTGCTGTCCACAAAATATCCTTTGCACAAAAATGCTGCATCCCTAAAGTGTCAACTGAGACTTTTTAACACTGAAAAACTGGTGAGCAGCAGGAGAGCAGCTCCATGGTTTATCCATCCCTTCTCCCACACAGCAGAATCTCCTTCAATCCTGAAGTATTCCCAGCTGGAAAGGGCAGCAGGTGACTGAGAACTGGGGAGTTTTATGGGAATAAAGTTCCTCTCCTGATCCTTCCCAAGGCAAACTGGCCCCAAGGAACAGCTCCCTCCAGCCATGGGACAATCCCAGCTGCTCACTCTGCACCTGACAACCTCAAACCAGGATCTCTCCAGCAGAACGGGAATTTTGGCAGGTTTTTGTCTTTCCTGGTGGTACAGGATGGCAAAAATGGGTCAGGAGGGTTGAGGTAGCAGGAAAACATCCACATCCAAGCAAGGGTGACATCCTGAGAGCCTGGGAAGAGGAGCTGCAGCAGGAAAAGTGGGAAATGCTGGAACAGGAGCACAAAGGGACAGCAAAGAAAAGCTGACCTAAATTCTGCACTGCTCTGCTAAGGGGCCTTAATTAGCACAAGCAATTAGGTTATTGCTTTAAAAAATGAGTCCAGCTCAACTCTGAGAAGCAAGGACAACCCTGAACATGTGAACTGCTTTAACAAAGGAGATGTTTCCTGTCACACAGCAACAACTCATTCCAGAGCTGCTGCCTGCACATGGGAAGGGGGCACAGCCTGGCAGCAGGAAAGGGAAGGATGACTGGAAGTTAAATATCAATTTTTCTTTTGATATTTCTTCAGAAATGCAAAAAAACAGCTCAAAATTCTGCCCCTGTGCCCTGCTCAGGTGAGATCCCACCTGCAGAGCTGCCCCAGCCCTGCCCCAGCCCAGGAGGAGCTGGAGCTGCTGCAGAGAGCCCAGAGGAGGCTCCAGGATGAGCAGAGGGATGGAGCAGCTCTGCTGGCAGGAAAGGCTGGCACAGCTGGGATTGTTCACCTGCACAGGAGAAGCTTTGGGCTGAGCTCAGGGTGAGCCCCAGGAAAGCTGGAGAGAGACAATTTCCAGGGCATGGAGGGACAGCACACAGGGAACGGCTTCACACTGAAAAATCCCAAGTTTAGGTGGGATACTGGGAAAAAAATCCTTCCCTAGGAGGGTGGGCAGGCCCTGGAATAGAATTCCCAGAGCAGCTGTGGCTGCCCCTGGATCCCTGGCAGTGCCCAAGGCCAGGTTGGACACTGGGGCTGGAGCAGCCTGGCACAGTGGGAGGTGTCCCTGCCATGGCAGGGGTGGCACTGGGTGGGATTTGGGGTCCCTTCCATGCCTAATTCCAGGTTTGCATCTCCTTTCTCCCCCTAGGAGATTTCTGCTAAAAATCCGTGTTCTATTCCTGGTGTAGAGCTCTTCCATCGCTGTGTTTTCATCCCAGACTTACAGATTCCAGGCCCAGTTAATAAACTAAAATTATAAACCTTTCCACATGGAGTTAAAGTGGAAGGTATAAATAAAACTGGCAGATTCATTGACCAGAAATATCCTAATTTCAGCTTAAAACAGAGGGAATATTCCTTTACATACCCAAAAAATCCATTTAAAAGTGATATAATGCAAGTCAAGTTCTGTCAAAATGAAAATGGACACAGCACTGAGAAGCCTAAATAGATAAATAAAATTCAACTAATTCTATATTGCACAAAATTATATGAAAGTGAGACACTGATAGTATTTACCCCTCTGGAACCATTCCTAAAGGGAATAATTCAGCTCTGCCAAAGTCATTCTCTAGATAATCAGGCAATTTTAGGACATGTTGCACGCCATTCCTTTCAAATCCAGTTTTCCAGGATTAAAATCGTGCAATAAATGGAATTCTGATGGATGGAAAGGATTTTTAGGATACAAGTGCAAGAAAAAAGAGAGAACTGAACATTGCTGCTGAGCAACTTGGGATTTCTAGGTAAAAAGTGATTAAAAATTAAAAATATTCCTTCCCTTTCAAGCCACATTGGCCTCTGCAGAGCCGGGTCAGGGTCTTCCCGTGGCACCCAGGAAATGGGGAAGGACAAAAAGCACCACTGAATCCCAAAAGCAATGCCCAAAATCCCGGAGCTGAGCAGTGGGAAGCACTGCCGGGATCGGAACAGCTCCGGGCAGGGACGGGGAAAGAGCTGGGAGAAGGGAAAAGCTCCAGGGAAGGGCAGAAGGGAAGGGACACAAGGGCAGGGACACCGGGAGAGCTCCGGGACAAGGACAGGGACACACGGAAAATTCTGGGACAAGGACAGGGACACCGGGAGAGCTGCGGGACAAGGACAGGGACACACGGAAAACTCTGGGACAAGGACAGGGACACCGGGAGAGCTGCGGGACAAGGACAGGGACACACGGAAAACTCTGGGACAAGGACAGGGACACCGGGAGAGCTCCGGGACAAGGACAGGGACACACGGAAAGCTCCGGGATACACACGAGGAAAGCTCCCGGATGCACACGGGGAAAGCTCCGGGATGCACACAGGGAAATCTCCAGGATGCACACGGGGAAAGCTCCGGGATGCACACAGGGAAATCTCCGGGATGCACACAGGGAAAGCTCCGGGATGCACACAGGGAAATCTCCGGGATGCACACAGGGAAATCTCTGGGATGCACACAGGGAAAGCTCCGGGACAGAGACACGGAAAGCTCCGGGATGCACACAGGGAAATCTCCGGGATACACGCAGGGAAATCTCCGGGATACACGCAGGGAAATCTCCGGGATACACGCAGGGAAATCTCCGGGATGCACGCAGGGAAAGCTCCGGGATGCACACAGGGAAAGCTCCGGGATGCACACAGGGAAAGCTCCGGGATACACGCAGGGAAAGCTCCGGGATGCACACAGGGAAAGCTCCGGGATGCACACAGGGAAAGCTCCGGGATGCACACAGGGAAAGCTCCGGGATGCACACACGGAAAGCTCCGGGATGCACACAGGGAAAGCTCCGGGATGCACATACGGAAAGCTCCGGGATGCACACGGGGAAATCTCCGGGATACACACAGGGAAAGCTCCGGGATGCACACGCGGAAAGCTCCGGGATACACACAGGGAAAGCTCCGGGATACACACACGGAAAGCTCCGGGACGCCGCAGCAGCACCAGGAGAGGGCGAACGAGTCCGTCTGCCGAGGAATCGCTGCTGTCAAGGCCGGTCCCAGCGGGAATCAGGGACCCGCGACAGACCCCGAGTGTCCCCGACAGACCCACGGTACCCGCGACAGGCTCAGGGAATCCCAGAATAGCTGGGCTTGGAAAGGACCTCTGGAGATGATCTGGGACCTCTGCAGGGTCACCTGGAGCAGGTGACACCGGAACGCGCCCAGGTGGGCTTGGAATGGCTCCAGGGAGGAGACTCCATCACCTCCCTGGGCACTGCTCCAGGGCTCTGCCTCCTCTTCCCCATGGACAAGCTGTGCCTCCTGTGCAGGGAATTGCTGGGCTCAGCCCCTGCCCGGGGCTCTGGGGCCATCGCTGGGCCTGGAGCAGAGCCTGGGGCTGCTCTGACCTCCTGCACACAGGGACAGACTGGGACAGACTGGGACAGACTGGGACAGACTGGGACAGACTGGGACAGACTGGGACACACTGGGACACACAGGGACAGACTGGGACAGACTGGGACACACTGGGACACACTGGGACACACAGGGACAGACTGGGACACACTGGGACAGACTGGGACACACTGGGACAGACTGGGACAGACTGGGACACACAGGGACAGCCAGGGACAGCCTGGGACAGCCTGGGACAGACTGGGACAGCCAGGGACACACAGGGACACACAGGGACACACTGGGACAGACTGGGACACACAGGGACACACAGGAACACACAGGGACACACAGAGACACACAGGGACAGACTGGGACACACAGGGACAGACTGGGACAGCCAGGGACAGACTGGGACACACAGGGACACACAGGAACAGCCAGGGACACACTGGGACAGACTGGGACACACAGGGACACACAGGAACACACAGGGCTCAGCCCCTCTCCCTGGGCTCTCTCCAGGCTGAGCAGCCCCAGCTCCCTCAGCCTTTCCTGGGCTGGAGCTGCTCCAGGCCCTTGCTCAGCTCCAGGAGCTCCTGGCCCTGCTGTGCTGAGGAGCCAGAGCTGGTTCCCAGGACAGCACTGGCCCTGTCGCGACTCACGCACCCCATCCCGATAGACCTTCCCGGCGCGCTTCACCCGCACGTCCAGCGCCGTCCCCATCGCCGGCACGTGACCGCCGCCTCACGTGGCCCCGCCCCCGCCCCATCCGGGCCCTCGCGCCGTCACTTCCCGCGCGGCCCCGCCCGCTGCCCCCCCGTTGTCATGGCAACGCGCGGGCGGGGTGATGACGCAACGCCGTCACCCGGAAAGAACTACGGAACCCGGCGTGCTTTGCGCGCCGGCAGCGCTCACTGCGCGGCGCGGCGCCGCGTGGGCTGATGGGAGTTGTAGGCGCGGCCTCCACCGCCACTGTGAGGCCGCGCAGGGAGCAGGGCGGTGACAATGGGAGGCCGGGAAAGGCCTCGCTGTGCTGAAATTCATCCCTCAGGGCGCGTTACACGGCCGCAAGCACCGATATGAACGAGCAGCGAACTTGTCTCCGTTCCCGGCCTCGTTGTCCGATAAATGCAGGAAGGCAGCGCCTTGCAAAGTGGGCAGCAGGAATTTCTCCTTAAAAACCCGGAGCAGGGAAGCGCTCGGGGTGGGGATGTCCCAGAGCCGAGGGAAACGCTGCCATCTCTTCCAGGTGTGGAATTCCTCACACGGAATTCCCGTGATTGTAGCGGAACCCGGACTCGTCCATCCGTGGAATTGAGAAAAACGCATATTTTATGATTGGCTTTTCGCAAATATTACAATGAATATTATATGCGTAATGTTAGAAAGTCATGCTGTATTAATTCTCTTAAGTAGGGTGTTAAATACATTTTAGGTTCCAACATAATGTTAAAATAGAAACTATGTGTGTGGGGGGAGGTTTTATTTAGGAATTAAATACTCGCTTTGAGGAACACCTTAATCTTCCAAAGGAGAGGAATTTATGGTTTTCTTATCAGAAGAAGCTAATTTCTTCAGCCCTTGCTCGACTCAAAGACACCTTGGGGTTTAAAGAAAATAGTTGACATACAACAGGGTTTCTTGTTTTAAATAGAATGTATGCATAACCATGAAGGATGTATGAATATGCAACAGGTTATTGTTTTTAAGGTTATTCCTTTGTTCACCAGGGATGCTTTTTGTGACTTAGTGTCCAAGAGCATCTGGGTGTCCGTAATTCCTTGCTTTTTATTGTCTTGTAATTGTCCTAACTCAAAACTTTTTTACTCTAATTGTATTACTATTTTTATAACCATTTTATTATTATTAAACTTTTAAAATTTTAAAAACAAAGTGATTGGTGTTTTTCACAGACGGAATTCCTGTGATTTCAGCAGAACCTGGACTTGTCCATCCCTGGAATTGCAAGTCCTGAAGGAAATCTCTAAAGCAGGAGTTGAGTTTGGAGTGTTACTGCTTTCCTAAGTCATTATTTTCCCCTTGTTCTTCACACATTATTCACTAAAATTATATTTTCTTCAGATTTCCATGGTTAAAATAAACATTACCTTGTCAGTGGTGGGAGTTGCTGGAAGATGGTTCTGCTCTCTTCCTCCTCAGCCTTCAGTACCCAAATCCATCCATGTCCCTTCCTCCTGGAGTGCCTATGGAAAACCTGGCAAAACCCACTGCATGCTCCAGTTTTGGGACAAAGAAGTCAGATGTCAAATTGTCCTACATTTCAGGGAAGAGAGGGAAAGTGGTCGTTGCAAAAAGAAAGGAGCATTTAACTGGGATCACTGATTATTACTGGCAGGATTCAGGTAGCTAATTGCTGTCATTAATTAGTGTGGAGCAGATAAACAGGGATTCTTTTTTGTTTTACTTTTTACCCCATTCAAGGAGAACTCAAAAGAGGAAAATAAAAGCTTGGACAGCTCAGCTGCTGCTGAGGATGTAGATATTTTGTTTTTTGGGTTTTTTTTTGCCATCACTTCCACAAATCGGCTGCTTTTCTTGGGAAACTTTTTCCAAGGTACTTCAGTTACTCATTTCGAGGAACTGGAGCTTCGTGTCCAGGAAAAACTCCTGCTGGTGGAGGCAGGAGCTGCCCCTGAGCCTGGTAACAGATCCCACAAACACACCAGGGAACAGGCAAGGAGCCTGTGTCCAATCCTGCTGTGCCCAGCTCAGTGCCTCTTCTGTAGAAAGAATCCCAGACGTTTTGGGTGGGAAGGGACCTCAAATCCCACCCAGTGCCACCCCTGCCATGGCAGGGACACCTCCCACTGTCCCAGGCTGCTCCAGCCCCAGTGTCCAACCTGGCCTTGGGCACTGCCAGGGATCCAGGGGCAGCCCCAGCTGCTCTGGGAATTCCATCCCAGCCCCTGCCCACCCTCCCAGGGAAGGATTTTTTTCCCAACATCCCACCTAAACTTGTAATTTCTCAGTTTGAAGCCATTCCCTGTGTCCTGTCCCTCCATCCCTGGAAATTGTCTCTCTCCAGCTTTCCTGGGGCTCCTCCAGGCCCTGCCAGGCCACCCTGAGCTCAGCCCAAAGCTTCTCCTGTGCAGGTGAACAATCCCAGCTGTGCCAGCCTTTCCTGCCAGCAGAGCTGCTCCATCCCTCTGCTCATCCTGGAGCCTCCTCTGGGCTCTCTGCAGCAGCTCCAGCTCCTCCTGGGCTGGGGCAGGGCTGGGGCAGCTCTGCAGATGCAGTAAAATTATTTTAAAAAAACATAAAAACAAAACCCACAAAAACCACACCAAAGAAACACCACAAAACAACCCCCAACCAACAACAACAACAACAAAAAAAACCCAACCAAAACTCCAAAAAAAGGAAAACAAAAAGACCCCAATCAAACAAAACACACAAAAACTGAAGAAACAACAACAACCAAACAAAAAGAAATAAACACACATGCACACAAAAACTCAAATCAGAAAGCAGGAGGAATAAAACAATTATTTCAAGGAGAGAAATATCCCCTGAGAAATATCCTGGGCCAAGTAATCACTGTCAGCCCAGATGTCGTGACAGGTGAATTCCCTTCCCACCTGCAGGCTGGGGGCACCAATATTCTCCTGAGAAGCCCCTTCCCCCTTTTGATTTGATTTTCTGAAGGAATTTCCATTCCCAAATGAAATTATAATTGTCAGTCTCAAATTGCCCAAATTTGGACTGATTTTTTAAGTGGAAAAATGCAGCAGGCTCCTGACAGTGAGAGGACTCGGTGCCAAGGATTCCAGCTTTTGCTCTGATGCTCAAACTTTTTACTGAAATCTTTCAAAATAATTCAGTGAGAGGTGAATACCCTGTAAATTTGTCATTTGGAGCAACCAAAAGAAATCAAGTTACTGGGCAGGAAATTTTTGCAAGTTCAGAGGGAATGGTTTTAAATTGACAGAGTGCAGGGCTGGATGGGAGACTGGGAATTAGGAATTGTTCCCTGGCAGGGTGGGCAGGGCTGGGATGGAATTCCCAGATTCCCCTGGATCCCTGGCAGTGCCCAAGGCCAGGTTGGACACTGGCACAGTGGGAGGTGTCCCTGCCATGGCAGGGGTGGCACTGGGTGGGCTTTAAAGTCACTTCCAACCCAAACAATTCCATGATTCATTGATGAGGAGCTCTGAATTTCTATAGAGATGGTTGGCATCTCTTAATCACTTAATTTCTATAATTGTTACTGCTGCTGGTTCATGCCTTGCTGTGTTCAGCTGCAAGAACAGGAATGAATAAATAAATATATTCTGGTTATTCTTGAGTTTATCACAAAGAACTAACTAGTAGGGTACAAATTTTGCTCAAATCCATTTTAGATGTAACTCCACTTGTGGAGACAACCAGATCCAAACTTGACTTGGATCTTCATTTGCTGGTTTTGAGTTTGGTGAGCCAGAACTGAATAGAAGAACTCCAGTAACAAAAACTGAACCTAAACTGAAAACCAAGAGGAAAACTGTATGAACCTAGAATCATCCATACATTTGTTTTTGTTCCTAATTATCACAGGATCCTTGTGGAATGCTTTGGGTTGGAAAGGACTTTAAAGATCATTCAGTTTCCAACTCCTTCCACTTTTCTACCTGATTATTTCTGGTAGAGTTTAAATAAATTTAAATTGTTTAGAATAATTCCATTTCCATATTTGCCTCCACCCAGAGCTGAAATGTATGGATTAATTGGTTTGGAATGACAGCACTCCTCATTTGGAATAACTATAGGGAACCTGTGGAATAACCATAGGGAACCCTTTTTTGGGTAGCCAAAACCTGTTTTTCTGTTTTTTTTTTTTTTTTTTTTTTTTTTTTTTTTTTTTTTTTGTTAGTTTTGAAATCCTTGCTCAGAGGACAGTGGTGTAGAATCCCAGAATGGTTTGGACTGGAAGGGATTTAACTTAAGGAATTCAGTGGGAGAATTTCTACAGTTTATACAAAGTCATGAAAAAAATCTACATTTTTAAGAAGCTCAGAGATAATTGAGCCTAATAAAAAAGTAATTTCAAATCTTGTTCACGTGTTGGACAATTTTGAGATCATTCCATGGTTTCTGTAAGCACATTTGACAAATTGTATTTCAGAGCACCTGGGTGGAAAAGCTGTTCTTTAACACCAATGAGGGGGGAAAAGAAAAGTGATGCCCTGAAGAACAGGAAGTAAATTGAAATCCATTCTTTTTTGTGGAAAAATCAGCAAATCCTGGCTCTGCACCACATAAGTGGTGGTGTTCCTGAAAGGAGGAAGACAATAAAAAAACAAATTAAAATCTTTGCACCACATAGAGGGACTGTAGACACATTAAATCTCACCAATATTTTCTAAAATATTTTCCCACTGCACAGAAATTTCAATTTCATTAAAAATTATGCTTTAAAGTGTATCAGACTTCAAAGAACTAATGAGAAAATACTACAGAAAGCAGCAAAATAAACTTATTTGTTCACATAGCAAGGTAAGAAAAGCTTATTGAGGTGAAAAAAAGTTGTGGAACATCCAGGAAAAAAAGTCTAAAGAAAGGGTTTAAATTGAAACAAGTACAATAAAGGGAAAGAATCCCATAAATTATAATAATATTGGTGAAGGATTTTCAAAGGTATTTAAGAATGAACTAATTTTACAGCCAAAATACAGAGTTTTGAAGGGAATTCCCTCAGAGGAACTGTCATTAGATACTTTAAAAAGGGCTTGAACTGACTGAAAATTGCACTCATCTTCACTTGTCTCTCAAGAGAATTAGCCAGTGAGGAAAATAATGTTATAAAATGTGTAGGGGTGACAAAAATAGTGGATAAAACAAAACAAGTGGTTTAAACACAGAAAAAAAAAAAAAGTATATTTGGCAGGATAAGAAAATAATGACTGAATATCCTGAATAAAAAGTATTAGGAATCAGAAAAAAATATTAAATAATGAAATAAGTAAGTATTAATTAGGTAATTTTTCCTAGTAAAAGGTTGTTACTGGATGTTGAGAGATTCTGAATCATGATGGGCAAGTTGATATCTTTAAAAATGTCACGGTAAAAGAAACTCTGTACAAAATAGAGAATTTTGCAGGCTTGTATGTAAGAACTGATGGATATGGAGGAATTGTTTGGGAATTTGGCAGTAACCTATGGCAGGATACAGGTCTGCAGAATAAAACCACAAATAAATACAAAATAAATGCACATTCCAACTAAAACTTGTATATTCTGCCAGCAGCAATGAATTGGAGTGCAGAGTGTTAAAAAAGGTGCTTTGTTAAAAGTATTTTCAAATAATATTAAATTAATAATGAAAAGTTAATATATGAAGTTGACTGACTCCCTGGGTGGTGATTCTGAGTGAATCTTTTGAAAAAGAATTTGGGATTTATGCAGATATTAAAAACATTGACAGATGTATTAAACAAAAATTGTGGTGCCCAACATTTACGTGGAAGCAAAGTTTTGTAGTGACCTCAAAGGGGACTGGAATAGAAAAATAACTTTTTAATTTTTTAAAAAATATTTATTTGGGGCCAGGGGAAAAAAATATACTAGCGAATGATCCCCACACCCTCAGCTGCTTACATTTTCCTGTGACATAAATAGCTTTTGAAACTCCAAGTGTATGATTGCAATTCATGCCTTAGTTTTTTTCCTCCTGGTTGTAAGGAGTGTGTAACTGGGGGTGCAGTGTGAGCTGTGCTAAGGGCAGCATATTTCCACCCTGATTGTTGAGGTGGTTGGAACTGAGGCAGTGAACACAGATTTAAAAAATTTTTTTCTTGTCAAATAGGAGGAAAACTGTGTAACTCAGCCCCTTAAATAGATTTTTCCATTATAGATAGGAGACACCAACCAAAAATGTTGAGTGATTGAATGGTTTTAATTATATATTTTCGTTATTTTAGATTGGAGCAAAGGACACTATGGAAATTATTTTTAACTTTCACAGAAGGCTGGGACAGGGGAAGGTGTCCCTGCCATGGCACTGGATGGGCTTTGAGGTAAATTCCAACCCAAACCATCCAGGGTTCTGTGATTTCTGAGCTGAGCTTGAGGAATGGCTCCCAAACCCAAATCCTTTCTGTCAGGATCAGGAGCAGAGTGGGCAGGGCCCAAAGAGCATCAGGGTGTTAAAGAAACACACAGAGAAAGCAAAAATCACAGAGAAAATAAAATTCCTGTTCTTGCCTCCAAGTTGACAATGCAACAATTCCACAGAACCCCAAAATCCCTGGGGCTGGAAAAGCCCTCCCAGCCCATGGAGTCACAGTTGTGCCCACCTTGTCCCCAGCCCAGAGCACTCAGTGCCACCTCCAGGGGACACCTGCAGGAATGGGCACTGCAAAGCTCCCTGGGCAGCCCCTGCCAGGGCCTGAGCACCCTTTCCATGGGGAAATTGCTGCTGCTGTCCCAGCTGAGCCTGCCCTGGCCCAGCCTGAGGCCATTTCCCCTTGTCCTGTCCCTGTTCCTGGAGCAGAGCCCGACCCCCCGGCTGTCCCCTCCTGGCAGGAGCTGTGAGAGCCACAAGGTCCCCCTGAGCCTCCTTTGCTCCAGCTCAGCCCCTTCCCAGCTCCTCAGGAACTCTCCAGCCCCTTCCCAGCTCCCTCAGGAACTCTCCATTCCCTTCCCAGCTCCCTCAGGAACTCTCCAGCCCCTTCCCAGCTCCCTCAGGAACTCTCCATTCCCTTCCCAGCTCCCTCAGGAACTCTCCATTCCCTTCCCAGCTCCCTCAGGAACTCTCCAGCCCCTTCCCAGCTCCGTTCCCTGCCCTGGACACGCTCCAGCCCCTCCAGGTCTCTCCTGCAGGACCAGAACTGGGCACAGCCCTCAATGTGAAATCTGTGTTGTCCCAAATCTATGTTGTCCCAAATCTGTGTCGTCCAAGAGCTGAAGAACTGCCTCCAGTGTGTTCCCCACCAAGCAGGTGGGGAAGGCAAACGTGAAGATCCATGGTTAAGTGCTCCTCAGGGATTTCCAGGGACGACAAGCTTCCCAAACAAAGCATCATGTGGAAAATAATAATAATGAAAAAAACCTTTATGCAAAAGAAGCAAGAGAAGAATGGATCAAAAACTTGTAGGATGAGAGGAAAGGAATAGAACTAAAAGGTCAGTTTTCAGAGAAGGGGAGGTCACAGGAGGAGCCTGCAGGGAGCTGTGCTGTGCTTGGTGCTGCTTCATGTTTCCATCATGATCTGGAGAGAGGGGCTGAGCAGGGACACACCACAGACTGCTGAAGGTATTGAGGTGTTCAGGTAAAGGAAAGGTAGAGGACAAATCCTGGTGCAGTTAAAAGCCTGGCTGGAGAACTGAATAAAGACCTTACAAGACTGAAGGACTGGATAATAAAACGACAGAGAAAATCTGATGTAGTGACGTGGTGCACATGGGGGGAATTCTGTGTACATAAGGATGGACTCTCCTGTTTTTCTACTCACAGCTGAAATCTTTGGGTTCTGATTAATATTGCCATGAAAATATCAGCACAATGTTCCCTTTTACTGAGAGAAACCAATCAAATATTTGGAATAACTAAGAGCACAAAATACGGAACAAACCAGAGAACATTGTAGCACACCTGCCCTGGTATAAATCCATAGTTCTCTGTATATGAAGCAGAGTGTGCAGTTCTTTTCCAAACACCCTAAAAAAGCTTCCATGACCTGAAGGAGTTGACAAAAAAGATGGAGAGAGACAATTTCCAGGGGATGGAGGGACAGGACCCAGGGAATGGCTCCCACTACCAGAGGGCAGGGCTGGGTGGGATATTGGGAATTGGGAATTGTTAACTGGCAGGGTGGGCAGGGGCTGGGATGGAATTCCCAGATTCCCCTGGATCCCTGGCAGTGCTCAAGGCCAGGTTGGACACTGGGGCTGGAGCAGCCTGGCACAGTGGAAGGGGTCCCTGCCATGGCAGGGGTGGCACTGGGTGGGCTTTGGGGTCCCTCTAACCCAAACCATTCTGGGATTTCTGTGTTTCTGTAATTCTGGGATCTCAACATGCCAGTTCTGAACCACGGAATTTTGGAGAAAACTCCTCATCTCAGCATTCCCTCCCCACCTTAGCCATGGCCTTCAAGGATAACTGGAAGCTGCTGCAGAGCCTTGGGTTTGGAGTTTATGACACTTGTGAAAATCAACTGCAAATGTTTGTAAAAGTTTCCCACTTCAGAAGGAACTTTTAAGGGATTTTTTGCCCCGTGGAACAGTTCCATGTTCCCTGTAAAAACCTTGTGTTGTTGTCCCTTTGGCTAAGAAGGTGATGCTTAGAATCTGGAATTTGGGTAAAAATTAATACCAGAAAGTTGGCATGTTTACTACAATTTATTACATATCAAATTCACTGCCTTGAAAAGCAACATAAAAATGACAACAGAAAGTTCTTTCTTGTGACAATTTAAGAAAGAAATATTTTTTTAGCTGCCGTTTTCAGCCTTTGAAATTTGAAGTTGCTTATAAATTCCCTGACCAAAATATTATCCTTCCAAAAAAAAAAAAAAATCCCAAATTCTCCTTGTTTTTCCCACTTAAAAGAGAAGAAAAAAAAAAAAAAAAAAGAAAGACAGGAGAGGTTTAAAGAATAAAAAATCAGCCTGAAGCAACACCCAGGACAGGAAACTTCTTCCAAGCAGTTAAAGCTTGGCAAACCTGCAAACAATGGAAAACAAACAAACAAGGATCAGTTGAATGTTTGTTTCAGCCTGAATGTTCTGGACACACACAAAACCTCCCAAACTATCCTCAAATCCCCAAAATAAGGTCAGGAAATGTTCTCTTCCTCATGTTTCATGTTGGAAAATCCCCTGTGTGCTCTGTCCATCCCAGATACAAAGTTTCTGTGTAAATTTGAGCATTGTTTTTCATGTATATAAATGGCATTAATTAGTATTTAAGTAATAGAAGTCTTCAAAACTGTATTAATTCATACTTTTATGTGTCAAAGATGAGACTTAGATTTGATGCTCATACACCTAGAATGGACTAGTTCATTCAAACAGAATGAATACAATAAATACACAGAGTAGGTTATGTTACCTTGATTTTTTCCAAATATTTATACTACTACAGGTGCATTTGGAATTTTCTCAATGCTTTTCATGCAGCTTTATTTTCATTTTTAACTGGAAGTCCGTACGTTCTGCTTGAAATTTGGGATCAGCAGTCCAGTTTCACCTATTTGAGGCAATCCCTTTCAAAAAGTGCTCTGCCAATATAGCAAAATTCAGTTGAGGTTTGTTGTGAAAAGACTTGCTGTTACACATAGGTTGGGAGAGGGAAAAACAATGGCATTGAGGTGATCTTTAAGCTTTTGTTTTTTATAATTTGGTTTTATAAACCAAGGGAGAAACTTTCTGTGTTGGGAGCACAAGTGTTGTGTGTCCTGTGGATGTGAGCACTCAGGAGAGAATATTTTAGTGGAAAGAGATCTAAAACCATAATCTAATTCAATTTATTCATCAACCTGATGGGCCCTGCACACAAAAATATCAAATACCTGGAGTTATGGTAATTTTATTCTCCAGAAAGGAAAGCATTGATGGGCAATGCTGTTAGCACAGAGAAGAGCAGTGGTTTGGTGCAGCCCCTGCCTCAGAGTTTCCTGTGCAGCTGCTGCTCAGTGAAATCTTTTCCAGCTCCACAGATTTGCCAACTTTACCAAAGCCACTGGACAGTTTCAAACCTGACAGGTTCCTTGGGAAACAATTTAATGTTTGTGAAATATCACTTCAACAAGCAACACACCTCATCTTCCACTGTGCTACCAGTGCCTGCCAATTGTCCCCACTTCAAACCCATTTTTTAATATTCCTATATCAGGGAATCATAGATCCCAGAATGGTTTGGGCTGGGACCTTAAAGCCCACCCAGTGCCACCCCTGCCATGGCAGGGACACCTCCCACTGCCCCAGGCTGCTCCAGCCCCAGTGTCCAACCCGGCCTTGGGCACTGCCAGGGATCCAGGGGCAGCCACAGCTGCTCTGGGCACCCTATGCCAGGGCCTGCCCACCCTCAGGAATTGTTCCCAATACCCCATCTAATCCTACCCTGTCAGTTTGAAGCCATTCCCCCTTGTCCTATCATTCCCTTTATGGTCCCTTCCAACCCAAACCAGATTCTGCGATTCCACCCCAGATTTGTTTTTGGGTGCTGGACCCTTTGCAAACTTTTCTGACATCTTGAGATCTAAAAGCCAGGACTTCTCCATGGTTGTTTTATACCTCACCCTGGCACTTCTGCAGCTGGGAGTCCCTGACAGTGCCAGTGGGAATAGGGAGCCCTGAAGCTTCTTTAAAACGATGAGGTTGGAGAACTGTAAGGTCTGGTGGACTCCTCCACCCTTTACAGCTCAGAGGGAACTGGGCAGATTTACCAGGGCAGAGTGGCTCCAGCCTCAGATGGATTGTGTGCTCTTGTCCTTCCCACAGCAGTTTCAGGTTGGTGCCCACAGGTGCCCGTGATGTTGTGCCCTCTCCAGAGTTTCACCAGCCTGGGGGAGCTGCCCTGGGAATGCTGCAGGATCTCCCTGCCCTGGGAGCACAGCCCTGCCCAGCAGTTATTTTGGGATCTCCATCCTGGTTGGTCCCTCTGGAATTCCAGCAGGGATCTCAGCAGAAGGTCAGCGCCGACCTTGCCTTGCCAGTTCCCTGGAATAGCTCACGGAGGGGAAATGCAGGCCCCAAAAACGGTGCCCTACAAAAGAGGAGTGCTGGCCCACAGAGCAATTAGCCTACATTAGTGATGCCCCAGAGCAGCTCCAAGGCCTGGCAGTGGGGACAAGAACTGGGGCTGAAATGAACCTCACAGGGAGGCGAGGTACACACAGCTCCTCTGGTTTATGTGCACAGCTGAAAATACAAACTCTTTGTTCTGGTTAATAATTCCGAGTGGATCACTCCTTGATTAAACCCTCAGCTCTTGGCATGGCTTTTTATTCCTCACAGTGCTCAGCCACCTCTGACAGACCCACCTTGGGCAGAGGTGGTGAATAAAGAGATTCAAATATCTGGAAGCTGGTGGCTGGGTGGAGGAATGATCCTGGCTAATATCTAAACCATCTCTCACTTTGGGAAAAGCTGAACTGTTATGGGAAGTTTCACCTGAACATTAAGAAGAACTTTCTTGTGCAGTGACTGAGCACTGGATTTCTCTGGCCACCCTGTGCCAGGGCCTCACCACCTTCATAGCAAAGATTTTTTTTGTAATCTCTAATTTAAATTTTCTCTTTTTCAGCCTAAGGCCATTCCTCTTTGTCCCATCACTCCATGCTCTTGTAAAAAGTCTCTCTCCATCTTTCTTCTGAACTGGGATGGGATAGAGGATCTGGGAGGGAAAAAGGAACAAACAACAAAGCATTCCTGCTTCTACTGAAGAATGACTTCTTAGTCTAATGAAGTAAGTGACAATTGTAGAAAAAATTATTTAAAATTCATCACCATTTCTTTTTATTTGCTAGCAGGAGGTTGATCCAGTGGACAGCAAGCAGAACATACTTCTAAGAACTTTCTTGAATGGATTTGTGTCAGGATACCACAAATATAATGGTCTGGAATTTCAAGAACAAAATCCCTGTGGAAGCTGCACCAGGAGCTTTCTCCTGACAGCAAGAACCAAGTTTTCATTTTGGCAGCAAAGACACCAGTCCTACTGCATAAGAGAGCAGGGAATTGGTATTGAAAAGGGAAGGGGCCAATGAAAGAGGAATGGAATTTTAATGGAATTGAGGATAGTTTTTGACTCTTGCAGGAATTCTGGCAGAGAAGCAAAAGCTGGGCATTGAACAGGTGTAGATCCAATGATGTTGCAGTCAGCAGAATGAGAGAATCTTAAAGAGCCATGGATTGCACTGGTCCTTTTGGATGTGAGGGGAACTTTATGATTAAATTTCCCTTTTTTTTTGTTTTCCATATTTTCTAACGCTGAGAAACCATATTTCCTCTAAAAGTTGGAAATTGAGAGTATAGAGAAGCTCCCAAACGGGAATTACTTGACATTGTAGCACTTGATTGACAGACATTTTAAAGAATCACAATTCTTCAGAATGCCTGATTTCAACAGGAACTGTTCTGCACTCCCACAAATGTATTTATCATGGAAAGTGGTCTCAGGAGGACTTCTGGGATACAACTTCCAAGTAAAGTATGCACTTTCCCTAGGATAACTAACACAGCCTTTTTCCTGGAGACTTCTTCCTCAGAAAGCTCCATGGTTTTGGGGAAGGATTTTCACAGAATCATTGAGGTTGGAAAAGATCTCCCAAGATCACCAAGTCCCAGCTGTGCCCGATGCCCACCTTGTCACCAGCCCAGAGCACTGAGTGCCACCTCCATGTGTTCCTGGGACACCTCCAGAGATGGGGTGACTCCAAACCTCCCTGGGCAGCCTCTTCCAACACTTAACAACCATTTCCATGAAAAAAAAAAAAAAAAAAATATTCCTCCTGATGTCCAGAAATTCCTGCCTGGTGTTTTAAACGGGAAAATAAACTTTTCATACTCGGGAGCGTGAGTGTGAACACCAAGGAACACAATTCCAGAGTATCAGGGAGAGATCAGGGAGATGCACTTTTTTTTTTTGGGAATAAGCCTTATCCAGCAGCAATTCCAGGACCTTCTGGTCCAGAGGCGTGCCATCCTACACGATGTGCAGCTCTGGCTGTCAATCCAAAGCCGGTACTATCGAAGCCGGCTCTGATGATGACTCAAAAGCTGATCTATCTCCATCCGAATGGGTTACCATGGCAACCCCTCTGGCCTAAAAAGAGCTGGACCACATTAGTTACTTAGCAGCACCTTTTTGACAGGCGAAACACAAGCTGCTCCCTCCAGATGATGGTTTCGTGTGGGACTGAGGCTGTCTGGGAGCTGCCACAGTGCTCTGGGAAGTGTTGATGATGTAACCCATGCAGGAGAACTTCTGCTGGGACTTCACTTGGAGTTGAGGCTCAGCACCAAAGGAATTGAGCTGTGTGGTGGCTTTGGTGGAGAAACACAACAGCAGAATCTATTGTGATGGAATTCTTCCTGAAGATCTTCCAGCTTGGGTCTGGTGACATAAGAAGGCCCCTCTTGCAGTGGGGTACAGAGGATTATTGGAATTGCTGCTGGTCCAACACAGCATCTACATCAAAACTTGAACTCAAAACACAAATGTTGAATCCTGGAAAAGTCAGGCTGCCCATAGTTGCTGAGAAGGAAGTCTGGAGTTCAGGCAGAACTGGAAATGCTCCAGGAGGAAAACTGCAGGGCTACAAGGGCGGGTTGGATCAGGGAATGAAGCCTTCCAGAGCACACAATGATGAGGAAAATGGGCCCCTCTTCTCCATGAAGGAAGGCTGGAAAGGGAAAAAATGGGACATATTACCCATAATCACACTCCACTGCCATAGAATCATAGTTTGGATCAGAAGGGACATTAAAAACCATCCAGTGCCATCCCTGCCATGGCAGGGACACCTCCCACTGTGCCAGGATGCTCCAATCTCCAGTGTCCAACCTGGCCTTGGGCACTGCCAGGGATCCAGGGGCAGCCCAGGGCTTGCCCACCCTCCCAGGGAACAACTTCTTCATATACCTAACCTGCAATTCCCCTCTTTCAGTCTGAAGTCACTCCAGTTCCTGATGAATTGTCCCTCTACAACTTCTCTGTAGCCCCTCAGACACTGGAAGGTGCTGTGAGGTCTCCACACAACCCTCTTCTCCAGGCTGAACAATCCCAACTCTTCAGCTGTTTTGTTGTTTCTTTTACATCTATTCCATTTCTCTAGACTGCTGTATGTTATTTTCTCACTTAGAGCTAATTTCTCCACTCTTTCCTCCTCATTTTCAATGTGCTTTTATCTTATTTTTTCTCAATTTTTCTGCTTATTATTGGGTTTTTTGACCCCAGATATTCTGCTTTCTGAGGGGTGGTCTCTTAGGAAAAGACATCCAAGTATTTCTTACAAGCCTGTCCACTAATTCATATACACAATGTTCACAAACTCCTGTTTTCAAGTACTGCAAACCTACTCCAGGTGGATTGTGATGGAGAGTTTAAAAAAAAAAAAAAAAAAAAAAAAGGACTCTCAAGTCTTTCCTGTCTTGGCAGTCCCTCCCTTCCTAAACAAAATAAAAAGGAGTAAGTTTTGATAATTTTTGATAAGCAAGAACTTGGATTCCCTTCATCCAGGCCCCAACTCGTGTGCAAAGTTTCCAGGTGAGGCAGGATGCTGGTGGAATCCCAGCCTGGAGGATCCCTAACCCGAGCCCCAAACCTCCAGCAGAGAACACAAGTTCAGTTCCTGACAACCCTTTCCAGGAAGAAATTCCTCCTGATGTCCAACCTGAACCTCCCCTTGCCTTTTAATGAAATGGATATTGAAGAGAACACTTTTGTACAAGGGAAGAACCATGCAGGTTATTCATTATCCAGATAAAATTAACAAGCCAAAAATATCTAGATGTTTGTGCTGAAAAATAACATTTTAAAAAGATGCCATCAACTTTTAAAGGACATTTTTTTCTCTGCCCAAGGTGCCAGAGCCAGCAAAATAAAAGTAGAGGATGACTGAGCAAATGCAAAACCTATTGAAAACTCTGTAATATTTTTAAGTGTTAGCAAAAAAACTCCTCAAAACCTGACAAAAACCCCAAACCCCAGGAAGTTACAGTAATGCAGTGAACAGTGTAACAAATTTCTGTGAGTTTTGAAGTTACCTACATTGAGAAACAGAGAAACTCTTCTGTCACTGCACTCACACAGACCAGAAAGAGATTTTAGAGGGAAAAAATCCTCAGGGAATGCCCCCTTGCTCCTCTTTGGGAGCGAAGCTGTCCTTCCTGACTGAGGGACTGGGCAGAGGTTGGCCTTTGAGATCTTGGAATTGTCCACCTTGGAAGAGCCCTCCAGGATCATCCAGTGCCACCAGCATCACCCAAACCCTGTCCCCAAGGCCACATCCAGACTCCTCTGGGACAATTCCAGTGACTCCAAACCTCCCTGGGCAGCTCATCCCAAGGCTTGACCACTCTGCCAGGAAGAATTGGGGGAAAATTTGTTTTCAGTCTCCAACCTGAGCCTCCCCTGGTGCCATTTGAGGCCGTTCCCTCTCCTCCTGTCCCTGTTCCTGGAGCAGAGCCCGACCCCCCGGCTGTCCCTTCCTGGCAGGAGCTGTGCAGAGCCACAAGGTCCCCTTGAGCCTCCTTTGCTCCAGGCTCAGCTCCTTCCCAGCTCCCTCAGGAACTCTCCAGCCCCTTCCCAGCTCCCTCAGGAACTCTCCATTCCCTTCCCAGCTCCCTCAGGAACTCTCCAGCCCCTTCCCAGCTCCCTCAGGAACTCTCCATTCCCTTCCCAGCTCCCTCAGGAACTCTCCAGCCCTTTCCCAGCTCCCTCAGGTGTTGCTTTCCACATCCCAGGACAAGAGCCACATTCTGGCCATGCTCAGAGTCGACGAGAGAAGTGTCAAAAGCAGCTCCAAGTGACCACAAATCCTTCTGGGGCTGAGGGGAATGAGAAAGGATCACTGAAATCACGGTGCCCCCAAGTACCTCCCAGGGCTGGAAGGTGCAGTTCCATAGATAATTTCAACTCACCTAACACCTCTCTGTCACTCCTGGGGTGGCCCCGCGATTTCCCTCCTCTGCCCTGTGCACCCCTGTCCCTGGAGAGGGACTTTTCACAAGGGGTGAGAAGATAAACAGGGATGGATTTAAGCTGAGAAAGAGAGGTTTAGATGGGATATCAGGGAGAAATCCTTCCCTGGGATGGAATTCCCAGAGCAGCTGGGGCTGCCCCTGGATCCCTGGCAGTGCCCAAGGCCAGGTTGGATTTGGGGCTTGGAGCAGCCTGGGAAAATGGGAGGTGTCCCCATGGCAGGGGTGGGATGAGATGATCTTTACAGTCCTTTCCACCCCAACCCAGTCTGGGATTGTGTGATCACACAATGTAAGTAAAATTCTCAACACTTCAATTATTTGGGGGGCTTTGGCTTTGGCTGCATCCGTTCTGCCAATCCTTGGCTGCTTATTTCAACCTTTTAAGCCAAGATAAAAAAATAAAAAAAAATTAAAACAGGAAGAAAAAGCAAATGGAACATGTAACATGTCCTAATTTCTCCAAGGAGGCTGGCTAGGAAATGAAATTACTAGATTAAAGTATCACACGTCAGAATTAAAGTATTAGATAAAGGCCAGACTCTACTTTTTGATCCTTGTGGGCATTCCAGAAACTAAAAAAAAAAAAAAAAAAAAAAAGAGAAAAAAAAAAGAAAAAACCCAAACCAAACCAAAAAAACCCCCTTAAAAACCTCGTCACAGATTTAGGCTGGAAACACCAATCCAGCAGTTCCGAGGGGAAAGGAGCATTCTGTCAGCAGCTCGAGGCTCCCACACTGGGCTACTTATAGTGCATATTTTAACTCATTTTTTGAGAAATATATTGATTTTTTGAGGGGGGATGTGGAAGACCCCATGATGCAATTCCAAGGGGAAAAGAGCCTTTTATTCTGTGATTCCCTCAGCACCTTAAGGCTCCCACACCAAGCTACTTTTAGTGCATTTTAAAACTCATTTTGGGGGAATATATTGATTTTCAGAGGGGGGTGAGAAAGACCCCTGGATGCAATTCTGAGGGGAAAGGAGCTTTGCCTCAGCAGCTTGAGGCTCCCACATCTAACTCACTTCTGGGGGAATATACATATATATATTTTTTTTTTTTCTGATGAGAATTAGAAAAACCCTGGACAGAATTTCAAGGGGAAAGGAGCCTTCTTCCCTCAGCAGCTCAAGCCTCCCACACCGGGTGACTTTTAGTGCGTTTTAAAACTTGTCTTGGGGAAATACAGATTTTTTCCAGGGGACAAGGAAGACCCCCGGATGCAATTCTGAGGGGCAAGAAACCTTCCAGAACCCTGTGACTCCCCAGCAACGCCGGGTCTCCCACAGGGACGACTTTTAGCGCATTTCCCAACTCGTATTTTTTTTTTTTGGGGGGGGTGATATTTTTAAGCGTGTCGAGAAAAACGCGCGGACGCAATGCCGAGGGGAGCCTTCCCTCAGCGGGTTCAGGCACTTTAAGCTCCTTCCAGAGCGTTTTTTGGACGGTTTTTTGGGAACGCCTGGCGTCCCGCGCCCGGCCCCGCCGCTCCCCACAGGCGGCGGGCGGGAAGCCCCGGCGGGCTCGGCCTCGCGCTCCCGGCGCCCCCTGCGGGCCGGGGCCGGCGCCGCCTCAACCGCCGGCTCCCCCTTCACCGGCAATGGCGGCCGCTCTCCTTCCCCGCCCCGCCGGGGCCATCCCGGCCCGCAGCGCCGCCGACACCGTCACACGCCGGAGGGCGGGCGGGCATGGATCAGGAAAGAGGGGGGGAAGGAGCCGTTGCCATGGCGAGAGCGGCCCGCCCTTGCTTCCCCACGTCAGCGCCGTCTCCCGCCCGGCCGCGGGTGATTGACAGTTGCCACGGCAACAGGCTCGCCCCCGCCGCCATTTTGTCAGTTGGGTTTTTTTTTTTTAAATTTAAAATTATTTTAAAAAATTAAAATAAAATAATAATTTAAAAACCCCAAGAGCAAATAGCTCCATTTCCGCCAGAATCTCGGGGGGGTTATTATTTTTTTTTAAAGTTTATTTTTTTCTTCTCCTTCCTCCGACCTCCACCGCGAAAGGAAAAGGAAAAGAAGGGACGCAAAAAAAGTGCGCTCCGAGGGTCCCGCCGGGGATGCGCGGCCGGGCTTGAGGCGGCGGCGGCGGTGCGGGAAGCGAAGCCGGTTCGTGAGGAAGAAGGGAGGGAGGGAAGGAGGAGCGGGCGGGGAGGGAGGGAGGGGGAGGAGGTAGCGGCTGGCAGGCGGGGGAGGGAGGGAGGGAGCGAGGAGTTCCCGGGGGCTCGGTACGGCGCTGCGCTTCCCCCCATCCCCTCCTCCTCCTCCTTCTCCTCCTCCTCCTCCTCCCGCTCCTCCCGCTCCCCCCGCCGCTGTCCCCGCGCTCCCGGCCGGGGCTCAGGCCGCCGATCGCAGCCGAGCCGAGGCGAGGCCGAGCCGCCGCCGGGCGCTGCGCAGGTTTGGACCGCGCGCCATTTTGTGAGGGCAGCGAACAGCCAGAGCCCGGCCGGGGACCCGCCGGGCCGCCCGGGCTCCCCTTCCCCACCGCGGGCAGAGCCGCGGCCCGAGGGAGGAGGAGGCGCCGCCGCCGCCGCCGAGGCCCCCGGGGAAGAGCGGGAGGACGAGCCCGGCACTCGCCCCGCGGAGGGAGAGGCCTCGCCCCGGGAGAAGCCGCCGCACGGGTGAGTGAGACGCCGCGCCGCGGGACGAGCCGGGGCCGCCTCGCCCGGGCCCGCGGCGGAGGGGCCGCAGCGCTTCGCTGCCATCTTAGAGCGGGAGCGGCGGCAGGGCCGGGATCCATCCCCGCCCGCCCCGCCGCAGCCCGCGGCCTTTTTCCCCTTGGAGCGCGGCTGTGGCTTGCCGGGCCTTGGGAGCGGCGATGGAGGAAGGGAGCTCGCCCGGAGCCTCTCGGTGTTATGCGCAACGCCCTGCGGTGGGCGGGTGCGAGGGCTCGGGCCGGGCTGGCGGCGAGGAGGGCGGCAGGACTCGGAGCATCACCTGTTGTAGGGGAGGATTGGGATGCCCCCGGCACCTGTGAGGGGCCGGTGGGGCGGGTGGGGAAGGTGCAGGGAGATGGGGAAGGAGTTACCTGAGCGAGGTGCCTGTCATCCCTTCGGTGGGGGTGGGGAGGAGGAGGGAGCAGCGTTGGGAATAGACACAGGGACACGCAGGGACACACAGGCACAGGGACAGGCAGGGACACACGGGCGCTCCTCGGGGAGGTGGCGGAGGCACCGTCCCCGGAGGTCTTTAAGGAAAGGCTGGACGTGGCTCTCGGTGCCATGGGCTGCTTGACAAGGTGGCCGTAGGTTGGACTCGATGATCTCGGAGCTCTTTTCCATCATTAATGATTCCCTGAATCCGTCTTTTAGTAGCTGGCCGCGGCCTTTTAGGGATTCAGCTTTGTGTTGTGGGGAGGAATTGGGGCTCCTCTCGGATGCACTGGGTGCTCCTCTGGAGTGGCCAGAGTTCCCTCCCGCCGCCGTGGGATCACAAAACGCGTTTTAAAGTCCTGGAATTGGAAATTTAGAAATTGGTGTGGTTTTGGATCTCAGTCGGCTTTGAAGCTTGGGGTTTAGCCCCTCCAAAGACCAGGTAGGGCTTCTTTGATCATGTTTCTAGATTGCTGCTGTTACTTAGTTCTCCTATTACTCCACAGCCATCGAGGGAAATTAACATTTATTGTTATTTAGAATCAACAAAGGCAGAGTAACTCGCTACAAAATAAATCGACAAGCGTGTTTTTGACAGCCATCCTGGTTGAATCCGAATGAGTGTGTGGTGTTAATTTCTGCCAGGAGGTCCTTGAAGTCACACTGAGGTGGATGGAGTTTCATGGGGGCCCGGATTTGAACAAGTTAACAACTTTTTTTATTATCTTCTTGGTGTTTCCTTACCTTTTCTTCAAGAAAGGTGTGTGAAGTCAAAGAACACATAGATGATATCTGGTGATAAATCAGCAAACATTTAATTTCTGGTAGTACTCAATTCTTTGCTTGTAACCAAGCAGAATTTAACTTCCCTCCTTGGAATAGTCTGTAGCCCTAAAAAGTTTTGGTAAACTTGTTTCTCTCTTTCTCCACGCCGCCCTTCCCCCAACCTCTGTAGGTTGGATATTTTTGGAAAATTAATTATACTTTATAGAATTAGTATAATAACACTGAAAATAACTCTGAGCTAGTATTTGTTAACTATTATCTATATATATTTGGTGTGTGTATATATAGATACTTTTGTAGGCTATGCTTCTTGTTTTTGGCTTACATGAATTATTTAGAACTAGACTTTTTATTTGCAGTCTGAAGTAGAATATGTGTGTGAAGTGTTAAATTTACATTTTTTGCTGTGAATTAAAAATTCCATCCAAGTTCATGAAGCTTTTTGAGTTTAATTCATGGCTTTGGAATATTCCTTGGGTGAAGCAAGTATATCTTGTTCAAAACTGAAAGAGCCAGCAGGGTTTTCCTAAGCCAGGAGGGCAATAGGTCAAGAGTTTGATATTGTTTCCAAGCTTACAGGTAGGGTTGGTTACAGGAGCGAGCGTTACAGTTCCTGCATCAATACTTGGATGGATTTGGGACTTGTCATTGGCATCCCCTCCCCCAGCTGGACAGTGACAAGGATAATTTTACCTCATAGCAGCCAAGAGTTCTCCCTTTCAGTGCAGGATTCCCTTCCTGGTGTGAAACAAGCAGGGACTCACGGGGAATTTATCCAGTTTGGGAGTCTGGGGGGTTGTGCAGGGTGGGAATGAACACCTGAGGGCCGTAGGAGACTTTTGCAAAGTGGCTGATAGTTCAAACAAAGCTGCAGAGCACCTCTGGTGTCCGGGAAAAACTCTGCCTTGTCCGAGCTTTTCAAGTGACATTTAATTAGGACAGACTTGCTTACATGTGCCACATCTTAAAGTCACTGGACCACCTGCTCAGATGGTATGTGAAAAGAATAAACACACAAAACCGGAGCTTTTATTTGCCATGCAGGCATTTCACAGCTTCTTCTGAGCTCGAATGGGTGCTGCTCTGAAGACTAAAACCTACTGGTACCAAAAAAAGCACTTTTTGTTGCTATAATTAGATTATCTTTTGGGAATTCCTCTGAAAACCTGTTCATTTCAGGTGTTTTTAAGCCTGGCTGTGGGACTGCAGGTTGAAAGTTGTGTGGCTGTTTGTGGTTTTGGGTGAAAATTGCAGCCTGGTATCGGTTTAGCCTTTCCATGGTCATTTTGCATGCCATTTGGAGAACTGTTCTCCATATTAAAGTACAAAACTTTCTGATACCTTTATATTATGGGAGTTGTATAACTTCTGAAATCCTTTTGTAAATAGATCTGTTGTTGTAGGATAGGATTATTTACAGAGAACTGCTGCTTTTGTCTTTATAACTGAATACAATACATTATTTGTTGAGTTTACAGTTTCATCTCTGCAAAGAGGTTGATAAGAAATACATTTTTGCAAAAATTATGTAATAACTTTCTGGCTACACAGACTCTGATGTTTATGCAATGAGAGTTATTGTTTGTTCTAAGACTTTTTTTTGTTATTTGGTTTTTTTTTTTTTTTATTATTTGAACGAATACCAAAAACCTCTCTGGGTGAACTGCTTTTCTTGTGAGCCTCTGAGGGGAGAAAGAAGTAATCAGGAGAAGGGGAATGCTCTTCCTTTCCATCCTCACCTCCATGGGTCCTTCAGGAAGAGGCTTATGGGAACTGTAGTCTTTGGATGCCTTAAAAATGCCAGAGAAACTTTGGAAAATCAGGAATGGTTACTTCCACAAAGGCATGTTCCATTTGTGGAGTTCTCCAGTGCTGGCTCTTCAAGGTGACACAATATACCAGTAGAATTGTAGTGATTATCTATTGTTTTATCCACCTTTTCCTCCTTTGGGGAAGGAAGGTAAAATTCTGCATTTAATTCTCATTTATCCCAGAATGACTGGAAAAATAACTGGACTGCTTTTTCTGGTACCAATGGATTTCATTCTGTCAGAGCAGGGTTCTGCTTTGTCCTAACCCTTGGTATGGACCACTTTGAAGAGTATTGGCTTTATCATCTCCTTATTTATTCCAAAGTGTCCTGTCCTTGTGATTTTTGGGGAGAATCCCCACTGAAGGGCCAGGGAAATGTGGGAGACAACTCCCAGTCAGCCCTGCCTGCATCCATACAGTGGGAAAACTCTGGTGCTGCTTCAAGCCCCTGTATGAAAACGGAATCAGTGAAATCCCAGCTCTGAATTTTGGAAAAGCAGGGAAATACTTCTGTAACTGAAACACCGCGAGCTGACATCTATTTGTAAACATTCTCCATGCAAAGCTTCCAGGTCTGGGTAGCACCAAGTACCTCAAAGTGAAACAGTAAATGAAAGGAAAATTAACTCTATTAAGTGTCAGTTACGATCCAGCTGTGAGAGACCAAGCTTTCAATTGCTGTTACATAAAGTTCCAAAGACTCCTGGTATTCCTTTCCCCCCACCCCCTTTTTCTTTTCCCCCGGAGGCAAATAAAAATAGACTGTGTTGTGAGTCAATTTAAGGAATAGTTAATAATACATTAATACTTCTTTGTGTTGAAAAGTTTCCTCTTTCTTTTTGGTAACTGTTTTGGATGGTGAAATAAGAGTGGGATGGAAATGTATAAATTGATTTCTGATGGAAGAGTCATTCCTTCAAAAAATAATGGGAAAAAAATGAGACTGAATTTTGTCGAGTTACTGGAAAAAATCAAATTAGTAGGATGACTAGTTCACAAAAGCATAAGTAAATAACTTTAATAATTAAATTGAACTTGTTAGTGAAACTTTTAAATCTTAGTGTTCCAAAAACCTGTTGTTCACTGGGTTTGTGGTTTCTTGAGTGCAAACACATTTCATTTCAAATCCCCTATCCCTGTGAGTGTTCAGCTCGTGATTTGTGCTTCTG
Organism: Lonchura striata; assembly: GCF_050655825.1. NCBI lineage: Eukaryota > Metazoa > Chordata > Aves > Passeriformes > Estrildidae > Lonchura > Lonchura striata. The sequence goes on along the minus strand of NC_140703.1, from coordinate 116,362,441 downwards.
TGAACATCATAAATTGCTAATAACTCATTTACTGTGGTCTTGTTGGAACATCCAGCATCTCCTTTACAGAGGGAGCAGTTTTGTGCCCCTGGTATCACTTTGAGTTAAAACTCGAGGAAGGGTTAAAAGAGGAGAGAAATCTTGTCAGGGAAGTGAATGTGTTGGTACTTCCTCAGTCCTGCATTTTCCTGGTCACTGAGAGTTCCCTCACACTGATCTCTGCCCTGTCAGGTTGTAACTACAGCTTTTCCCTACTTACAGCTGTAGAACCACATGTATTCCTCTTTTAAACTGCAGTTTGAACAGGACTTACACATTAAATACACAGAGGGGGTGTGTGTGGTCACAGACAAATCAGTTTCCATACACTCTTTCAAACTCTGATTGATACTGGAAGCTCAGTAACTTTCCAGGATCATGTCTGATTCTGGCTTCTTTATTGTTATTCTTTCCAACTTGTGGATAATTAGGCATTAATGTAATGCAGTGCCAGAGTTAGTGTTTGAAATATATTGATTTCTTTGTTAATGTTACAAGATCTTGGGAGTTTTTATTTCTATAGAAGTTACTCATAAATATGACAACACTGGGTCAATGTTGTGGAATAACAGCTTAATGTACATTTTTTACCATCATGAGATGTTCTAAGCTTAGAATTCTGTGCTCTTGTACTTGGGGTGACTTTCTGTCAATGTCAGAGTGTTCCTTCAGAAACTGAGATTGTTATGGCAGGCCCTGTGCAGGAAAAGGAGCATTCCTGCAAATGCTGCATGTGTGTGTGTGATTGCACTAATGGATCTCTGCCTTCCTAATAAAATCATATTTTTCATGGTATCCCAGAGTGGTTTGGGTTGGAAGGGACTTCACAGCCCACCCAGTGCCACCCCTGCCATGGCAGGGACACCTCCCACTGTCCCAGGCTGCTCCAGCCCCAGTGTCCAACCTGGCCTTGGGCACTGCCAGGGATCCAGGGGAATCTGGGAATTCCATCCCAGCCCTGCCCACCCTCCCAGGGAAGGATTTTTTTCCCAATATCCCACCTAAACTTGTAATTTCTCAGTTTGAAGCCATTCCCTGTGCCCTGTCCCTCCATCCCTGGAAATTGTCTCTCTCCAGCTTTCCTGGGGCTCCTCCAGGCCCTGCCAGGCCACCCTGAGCTCAGCCCAAAGCTTCTCCTGTGCAGGTGAACAATCCCAGCTGTGCCAGCCTTTCCTGCCAGCAGAGCTGCTCCATCCCTCTGCTCATCCTGGAGCCTCCTCTGGGCTCTCTGCAGCAGCTCCAGCTCCTGCTGGGCTGGGACAGGGCTGGGGCAGCTCTGCAGGTGGGATCTCACCTGTGGGGCTCAGGGCACAATCCCAATCCCCACAATCCCAATCCCACAATCCCAATCCCTTTCCCAGCCCAGGGCATGGGGGGCTCTGGACTAAGAACACACTGAGCTTCTCACCACCAGCACCCCCAGTCTGCTCCTCAGGGCTGCTCTCCATCCTTTCCCACCCACCTGGTTTGTGTTTGGGATTCCCCATGGCAGCACTTTGGCTCTTGGCCTTGCTGAACTCCGTGAGGTTCTCCCAGCCACACCTCTCCAGCCTGTCCAGGTCCCTCTGGATGCCACCCTCCTCTGTGTCTGTGCACACACCTCCATGTCCTGTCACTTCTGAGGGTGCTGGGGGTCTCCCTGTCTCTCTCCCTGACAGTTTTTAAACTTTTGCTGAAGTCAAGCTCTAACCAAGGGCTCCAAACTTTCCTGGCTCTTTGCCCCAGAATCAGAGTGGCAGCTCTGGTTAGTGGTAACCACTCTGCAACTACCCATTTACTACAGCTTCACTTGGAATGGCTCTTGTTGCTCCTTAAACTTTCTGTGGTGGTTTTTTATTTTTAAGAAGCTTAGTATATATTTATTAATTGTAAAGCTTAATTATTGACCTAATTGTAAAGCTTAAATTCGAAGTGAATCAATGTGTTTTGTGAACTATCTCTACTAAAGACAGCATCACAAATGAGTCAGTTGAGGTCTGAGTGAACAGAGTACAAGAGACTGTGTTATACAGGTAAAGCTTCTATAAGGACAATTGAGAATTGCTTGAGTTTGTGTTGTATTAATTAGGTACCTTTCTTGGGCTCTGATTTCTGTTTTGGTTTGTATTTACAACATGGAGTAAGGATTGTTTCTTTCTGTGTCAGATTTCCTGATTTGGAGCTCCCTGTCCATTCCTCACGTGCTTCTCTACAGAATTTCTAGGACAGCCTTGGGGAAATCCGTGTGTTTGTGGTTTGGGTTTTCTTCTGTAAATAAAAAGGTTGTGAGTTCTGGTAATTATTGTAATTTGATAGTCTGCTGTACACAAGCTTAATGATAGAAGGTCTGAAACTCATCATCTGGAGGCGTGGATGGAAATCCTTTCTCTGATGTGGCCCTTCAGGAAGGTTCTCCTGTGTCCTTGCAGGGTTGCTCTGGGGATGTTCTCAGCTGTGTTTGCCACGGTTGCAGCACAGTGTCCATGTGAGCCTTGCAGTCTCTGACCCATCACAACATTCATTTATGTATCTCTGTGGAGTTAAATTAACCAGAGTCATGTTCACAGCATGGACCTTTTAAAACTTTATGAGCTCGGTGTTGAAACCTTGAGAAATCCAGGAGCACAGGTGGAGACAGATGGAGCACAGGCTCTGCACTGCCTTCCTTGGTGCTTCTTGGCAGCTCTGACTGCTTTGGGTCTCAGTCTGCAGTCCAGAGGACTTTGCTCCCCGTGATGGGCACCAGAAATGCTTTTTTCCTATTAGAACTGGACACAGATTTCTAAAAGTGGGTTGAAGGTTCTACCCAGTGCCCATTTACTTGATTACTGCCACACAGTACACCCAAACCCAAGTTTTTGCTAGAATATTGCAATTTAATTTATTGCAGAAGCCAATAAAGCAAGGGAAACCAGTGGCCAAGTCGTGGTGTTACCAAGTTCTCTCTTCTGAAGGCTGGTTTAAAAACCCCACTTTTTTCTCTTCTTATTATGCAAAGAAAGAGTTGTGTAACTATTGTATAATGGTTGTATTCCACCTGCATAAAGCAAGTATTTAATTCTGGTTTTCTGCTGGATGTTCTTAATCAGCACCCAGTTATTTCAAGAAACAAGAAAACAAGTTCTCCTTACAGTTTACAAAGTTCCAGTGATGCATCTTGAAATCACCCCTCCTGTAAAACTTATAAAAATGCCATTAAATGGAACAGATTGATTGAAAAACCTCTTTCAGTTGAGCTGAAATGTAAAAGATGGAGTGCCACAGGCTCACTGGGCAGGGCAGGGTCTGGGGCTTTGATTCCACAGCACAAAACCCAATCTCAGTCATCTTTTAAAAATCTGAAAATAAGGAAATGACCACATTGGAGTAGTTAATGCCATTAAATCTCCTCCTGGAGGTTTTCTGTCTTGGGGTGGTTTGTTTGGGTTTTTTTCCTTTCTTTTATTCCTCTTTTTCTGTCCAGTGTAATAACTTCCAGTTCTTAATTTTTTTTTTAATCAGTCACATGTTCTGATTGAGATTAGCCAATAATTTTTTGTGTGTGTGTGACAGAGATTCCCTAAGCTTATATTTGCTGTCCTTTAATGTGTATTTCCAAAGTCTGCTAAGAGAGAGGGTGGACTTAACTGACCTTCCTTATGTCATTCCTCATTTTTAAAATATTTATAACTATTTTTTTCTACCTCAGAAATATAATCCTGAGTCTACATAGTATAACCCAGTACTTTGTAAGTGTTGGCCTCACTTGTTGGCCTCACTCTTTTGTTAAGATTTTGAGTCTTGTAGTTCCTACCTAATTTTATTGAAATGTGAGAACTTGTGATTATTTCTATACAAGACTTTGGGATGAAGAATTTGATGTTCAGACTTCCATATTTGCTAAAAAAAAGCTCTTTGGTATTTTCTGATACAGGTTTCTTTAGCTGCTTTGCTGTTACTTTCTTCCTCTGGACCACTGATACTTTAAAAAACAAATCTTAATTTTCATCTTTGCATGATTTTGGTTGCATAAAACAGAAGAACCTGAGGGCTGTGGTTTGAGGTGGGGCTGAAGCTCAAGATGCATTTTTAGCAATCACAGAGTTGGCCCAGAATGCAATTTCTAAGTTTTGTGTTAGTCTTTATGTGTGCTCTGAAACCTCTGAACCCCCAACCTGACAGTGTCAAATCCATAAACTTCCTTGATGTGCTAGAGAAAACGGGTCTGGATTGTATTCCTTAGGTTGGAAGTGTGGTCTTCCTCCCAACATTTCAGTCTTGACTGTCTCTATGGAGTTGCACTTGGCTTTATTCATTATTTCCATTAAAATTCCCAAACTAAGTCAAACACTCAAGCACTGACAACAATGGGAGAATCATCTCTTGCTTTTGGTGCTCTGAACTATCTTTTATTATGTAGTAAATATATAAATTTGTTTTTTTAAAGTGAAAGTCAGTAACTGATCTCTGTCCTGACCCTGCACTTGGTTTTAGGTTTGGGACTTTCTCATGCAACATTTTAGTACCTGAATCAAGTGAATTCTAATGGATTTTTCCAGCATCCCATGGAAGAGTTTTCCAGTGATTGGGATCTAACATATAGAAAAACCCCATCCACCCAAACTTTCTCTATCCTACTGCCAGCCTGACCTAAGGCACTGAACTCCTTTTTTTTGGGATGAAGAGATGGAATTCAGGGATTTTTGGCATCTTGTAGAGCTTTGTGTGCTTTCCATGCACACAGCATGAGATAAAGAACTCCCTGAGCTGCTCTCCAGCAAGGGACTGAAAGCCAAAAGGTGAAGTGACAGGCCAGAGTCACCTGGTGAGTGCCCAAAATCACCTGATGAGTGCCCAAAGTCACAGAACTCACAGAATTCCCAGATTCACTGGGTTGGAAGAGACCTTCAAGATCATCAGGTCCAACCCAGCCCCAGCACCTCAACTCAACCCTGGCACCCAGTGCCACATCCAGGCTTGGTTAAACACACCCAGGGGTGGTGACTCCACCCCCTCCCCAGGCAGCAATTCCAGAACTTCATCACCTTTCTGTAAAAAACTTTATATTTTTAAAATATTTTTCTATTTCCCTTGGTGACCCGGCGAGTGCCCAAAGTCACCGGGTGATGCAGCGGGTGGAGCTGAGCTGAAGGGTTTCAGTGTCTGAGGCTTTAATAGCAGGATGCTCTTTGCATTTGCAGTTTCATTTGCCTGGAGTTTGTATTCTGAGTGCTCTGTAACTTGAAAAAAGCAGCCTCTTAAGGTTGGAGAGTGACTCAGCACATCCACATAGAGGTCTGCTCAAGGAATTTAGGATTTGCTTGGAAATTTGGGGGAATTAGGGTTTGAAGTTTTTTTTTCTCAAACCGAGTTTGTCTTCAAAAATGCTGATTTTTAATTTGCAACGTCTTTTCCCATTTGATCCTCATACCTCAATTTTGGGAAAAGTGATGGGGTATTTCAGGAAATTGTATCATTTTGGGATAGCTGGATTAACTGGGTAGGTTGTTTTCTGTGTACTCCTCCTGGTGCATATGAGATGCATCTGTGGGATGAATAAATGTGAATTTCAATGGATATGACATTTATACAACTTTCATATGGAAGGGGAAGGGAGGCATTTATGGGATTTTCCCACTTTGTGTGATTGGAATATGGAATCATGGAATGGTTTGGGTTGGAATGACTGTAAGGATTGTCTCACTCCAACCCCCTGCCCTGGGCAGGAACACCTTCCCATGCCTCATCCAGCCTGGCCTTGGACACTTCCAGGGATGGGACATCCACAGCTCCATCCAGCAGTCCAAAAGCTCCAATTTTTCTGGCAGGGCTGAGTTCTGAGCCTTCAGGAGTGACCAGTTTGGGGAACAGAGAGTTACCTGTGCCTGTGTCCACTGGGTGCGTGACCCATCTTTTTCCGTGCTTGAGTTTGCTTGGATTTTAGAGGGAAAACTGACTAAATGTCTCAAATAGAACTCTTTAAAAATAATGTGTTCTGGTTTCAGCTGACCAAACTTGTGACAGAGTCCTGAGATACTGCTGGTAGTGCTGGCAGTGGAGGGAAGCAGAGTAACTGAAGCTGGGGAATTAAGACTGGAATTGTTGGTCTTCTGTGGCTACACCCTCTTAAATTTGGGGGAAATTCGAGCAGAATTCACGATCTCTTTTTCATCCAGATCAGTCTTCTGGAATGAGATAAGGCCATAGGCAGGTACATAATTCAGTGCTGAGAGGATGCTGAAGGGCAGCACAGCAAGAGCAGCATATTCAGAGAAAAACACAAGCAATGTTGATTTTCTCCCCCTTTTTCCTTCTGGCCATGTCCATGTTTTCCTGGGGCTGGTGAAAATGACCTTGCTCTCCCCAGACCTGTACCTATTCCAGTTTGAAATAATTGATACAAAAGAAGCATAAAGATGAAAAGAAATAATTGGTTTTGTGTTTAATCTACGAGGGGTAAGGGCCAGCGTTAACCTGCTGATATTACAAGTGTTGGCAAGCAGGAGATCATCAACTTCTGGCAGTCAGTTCACTTGAAAGAATGTCATGGCTTTTTGGTCATTGAAGGCTTTATAAATGGTGAATTCTTTTTGGAGGTATCCATAGATGCATGAAGGCTTGATGGGAGGTTTCTGCACAGGGTGTAGATGATGGAAGCTCTTGGAGGGAAATTGTTGGAAGAGTTCTTCCAAGCAAAGAGTGCAGCCAGGAGTTCTTTGAAGGCAGTGACCCCTTGAGCAGCTCCCCTTCCCTCCCTTGGGGCTGCGTGCTCCCACCTGCTTTGTGCTGGCACAGCTGTTTGTCAGCCCAGCCAGTGAATCAGGCTTGCAGGGCGAGTTGGCTGAAATAAATAATTTTATATTTTTACCGTTGGGGTGTGTGTGGGGGTGGGAGTCGGGTTACACTGCAGCCACGGGGATGGTGGAATGGGCTGTGTGGGTGGGCAGCAGCAGGGGCAGGGCTTGGGTAACTGCCCCTGAGAGCGCTGGCACTGCGTGGAGAACACCATTCCCTGGAATTCTTGCCACCCCTCCTGCAGTAAATCATCCTGTGTCATCCCTGTCCCCTCCTGGCTCTGCCTCGCTGACTTTCTGCTGTCTCAAACTCACGTTCCTGCTGCCCTGGTGTGAGCTCCCAGCACAGCCTGAGCTTGGGAGTCACTTCTGGCTCCTGATGCTTCTCTTCTCGCTCTCTTTTCCCTTCTGGTCCTCTTAGAGTTTTTCCTTGCTTTTTAACAGTTTTCTAACTTCTGCTTGTGCCCTTTTTCTCCCAGGTCATTGCCAGCACCTCTCTTACTGTAATTTGTTCAGTTGTTTGTTCGTTCTCCTTTCTCTTCCCCAGTAGGAAAAAAATCCCCTTTTAAACACTAAAACAGCTTAAAAAAACCCAAGTTTTTAATTTTCTGTGCATTCCACCCAAAACAATACTACAAACCAATACAACATACAGGTTTCATCTCTGTCTCATTCACTTTTGAATTTTCACTTGACTTCTGTATTACCTTAAGATAGGCATGCACACACAAAATGTGTTTTTCCTTTTTGGACAAACTGAAAAGTGAGTTGAAGTTCCCAAAGTTAATTTCTTAGAAAAGGTATTTTCATTGTATAAGCTATGAGCAGAACCTCTGATACGAGATACTGAATTGTGGAGTAAAATGCTTTGTTTTCTTCTTCCTGCTGTACAAAGGAGACATAAAAAAAGTTTCTATTCCACACAACTACCAGCTGGGCCAGTTATGTTAAAAACCAGCCTAAACTTTTGGAAATTCCATGCTTGCTTGTCCTCTCAAATAGGCTACCAGTTTCACATCCATGCATTCAGATACACAATATTTTAGCCCAAATTATTTAAATCTTGTTGATCATTATTTACCTGTTAGTTGGGAAAGTAGACAGAAGTACTCATGCTTTAAAATCTGAATCCATCCATTTGAATGTCCATCCATATTTTAACAATCCAAAGTAACTTCAAATAAATCTGGAAAATTGAGCAATACACTTAGTCTTTATGGCAGGAAAAAAGCAGTGAATTTCTTCTGCCCATCCCCATTGCTTCTCCAAGTTTTTGGGTGGACTGAGGGCAGGAGCATGGGAAGTAGCCAGCAAGACCTATTTTCTCCATGCCATTCCAATATTTGGAATTCTTATATGATAATAAACATAAGTGAGAGTGTGAATTATGATTGTCTTTGGAGATGTTCAGTGGTTCCCTCTTAGTAAATAAAATTGCTGCTCATAAATGCTGTATCTCTGCTGACTTGGAGCTTGTCTGATGATTTTCTTCCTTAATATTCTTAATCCATTTGAGTAGTTTTCCAGTGAGCTCTGTCGATCCTGCTTGGTTTCTGTGAGGTTTTTTTCATGGCTAAAGACTTGTCTTCTGCTGAGCACGTGGCACTGCTCAGTTCCAGGAGTAGCTGAGGTTCCTTAGGCACAGAACTCTGAAGCTGCTCTGGTGTTTGGTGCTTGTCTTCCCCCCTCCATCCCCTTCTTTGCTATTCCATGGCACTTCTCCTGAAACCAAATTTCTCTTTTCCCTGCTTTGCTTTGGGTTGACTATCCATGAAATATTTCAGACAAAAATGTCTGAGCAAAAAAGGGGAAGTTCCAGGCCTTGGCTGCTGGAGCAGAGAATACCAGAATCATTTGGAAAATGGCTGGCAAAGCCCTCCCAGCCCAGGGAGTCCCAGCTGGGCCCCATGCCCACCTTGTCCCCAGCCCAGAGCACTCAGTGCCACCTCCAGGGGACACCTGCAGGGATGGGCACTGCAAAGCTCCCTGGGCAGCCCCTGGAATGTGTCAGAGCACACTCAGGACCCTCTTGTTGAGCTGTTTCACAACATGGGAACAGGAGCAGCGCTGTATCAAAAGTTCCCTTTTTCCAGCAGTCTCCTAAGAAGCACAGCACACCATTCCATGGAATACACCAGCTCAGTGTCATTAGTACAAAAGAAAAGATCTGCTGGAAAAGTGGCTTTGTTTTGGAGTCTTTCCATCTTATCCCAAGCTGTTCTTGAGAGTGTGAACTTCAGTGGGACACTAGAGATTTTCTTGCTTTTTTATTTCCTGGATACCTTGGACTTGGCAAACCTGAGTGCTCTTTGGAGGGTTATAAGGTCAGGATTTAAAGGCTTTTTTTTTTTTTTTTTTTTTTTTTTTTTTTTTTTTTTTTAAATTTGCCCTCATTTCCTTCCTGCAACCTGTATTATTAAAATCATTTTAGGAATTGTTATCAAGGAAAAAAATGCTACAGGAAACCAAACTTCTCTGGTAAGGCCCTTACCAACTTCTGATGCTGGCAGAGATACTGTTATTTAATAAAGATTGTATAGTCTTGCTGTGACATAAATACTTAAATGGATAAGTTTGTCAAAGATTTAATGCAATGTCTGCTTCTTGAACAAATGAGAAGTACCTTGGAGAGCATCAGACTGATCAGTGTGAACTCCACACTGAGATGCTGGAATTGGTGAAGATCGCAAAAACTTGTCCCAAAGGTTCAACTTTTTCTGTTTCTCCTCATAAAAGCTGAATTAGACCAAATGAATGTGAGAGAGCTCTGCTGGAGAGACTTTTCCTGGTCTTTTATGTCACTAAAGGATCTCTCTTAGACTTTTACCTTACAGCTGCCATGAGAAAATAATCCAAAGTGAATTCCATACTTCTCCATAGTGCCTGTTCCCAAAAAGGGATTCAAGCCAATGTTATCCCAAATTTCCAGACTGAGCTTGAACTGCACATCCGGGACCTGTCCACTTGGGATTGAGTCACCTCCAGCCTCTTGTTGAATTCCTGAAGCTCAGCAAATCATTGTTTTCCATATTAATAAGCCAGAGATAATCAACTTCTGTTGGTGATTGGCAGTCAGTTCACTTCAAAGAGTGTCATGACTTTCTGGTCATTGAAGGCTTTATAAATGATGAATTCTTTTTGGAGGTATCCATACATGGATGAAGGCTTGATGAATTCCTGGAGGAAATTGTAAGGAATTTGGGCACACATCAGATTATAATTAGCACATTCTGATCTTATTTTTTTTTAACATTAAAGACAATGGCTTTATGTAGGAGAACAAATACTCTGGAATCTCCAATGAGCTACCAGTAACTGTATTTTTGGGGGTGAATATTTGATGAAATCTCTATTCAGTGGGATAATAAACATACCCAGTAAAGCGTTTGCTGCTTGATCTGCACCCAGTGTCTGCGCTGGCTTTTCTCCCTTGCATCCACGTGCTTTTATCACTTGGATAGGATGCCTGAATTATTCTTGTGGATTATAATACCACTTAAAACAGAGGAATTTGCAGTTTATTACCTCCCCCTACCTATATCTCAGTATACCTTGAAATATATCAAGATTTGCTTGAATATTTTGCTTAACAGCAGGGATGGATGGAGACTGAAAAGATAATGCAACAAGACCTTGGAATTGTGAGTCTGGAGAAGGTGTTTTGACTCCATCCCCAGATGATCTGAGAATTTCCTGAAGTTCCTTAGTTTATCTCCTTCTTCAGTGAGAGTTTTCTAGGTCAGCGGTTCCTGAACCAGGGAATAAGGCCATGGCAAAGGCGCTACAGATGGAACGTAAACCCATCCTGAACGATGGCAAGTTAACAAATACTGTCCCAGGGATGATTCATATTTAGTGAAAAACGTTTGGAGCTGCTGAGGGTGTGTGTTCTGAGAAATGGAAGGGCTTGGAGTGAACAACGTGAGGAAAATGTGGGAGCTTTATTTATTCATGTCTTTCACGTAGAGTGGATCTCCCCCTCTGCTCTCGTGAGCTCCCACCTGCAGTGCTGCTTCCAGCTCTGGGGACCTCAGCATCAGAGTGTGGAGCTGCTGGAGGGAGCCCAGAGCAGGGACATAAAGATGGTCCCAGCCCCTCTGTGCTGGGGGAGCTCAGCTGGAGAGGAGAAGCTCCAGGGAGAGCTCAGAGCCCTGCCAGGGCCTGAAGGGGCTCCAGGAGAGCTGCAGAGGGACTTGGGATGAAGAGACAGCACCCAGGGAATGGCTCCCACTGCCAGAGGCAGGGCTGGGTGGGAGATTGGGAATTGTTCCCTGGCAGGGTGGGCAGGGGCTGGGATGGAATTCCCAGATTCCCCTGGATCCCTGGCAGTGCCCAAGGCCAGGTTGGACACTGGGGCTGGAGCAGCCTGGCACAGTGGGAGGTGTCCCTGCCATGGCAGGGGTGGCACTGGGTGACTCTCGGGTCCCTTCCAAGGCAGGAATTGTCACTCGGGTTGCTGTGGGGCTGTGCAGAGTCAGCAGGGCAGTGACCAAAGCACAGCCGGGCTTTCAGCGCTGCCGAGCTGCAGCCCTGACTCACAGCAGGGCACTGCCAGGTGTGGCACAGGGAGGGCTCTGCGAGCACAGCAGCCACATCAGCATCACCTTCAGCTTTTGGGGACTTCAGCCTAAAAGTAATGATTTTAATGAAATAATTCTGTTTATTCCCGTGGAGCTGAATGCAACAGCAGGCTGTTCCTGGCCACTGTCAGTTTTCAAAGATGATGAACTTCACAAGAAGTGCTGTTTGAAAGTGTGATGAGCAAGGGTTTTAAACCTGGTGCTTCTATCTTGACATGTGTGGAGAAAGCTGGAGCTGGTGTGGTGTTTCCCAAGTTAAAAGGAGCTGGAAGAGCAATTTGAAAGGATCCAGCTATGTCTGTCCAGTCTAAATCTGAATAATAAAAGACAAGGGTTGTGGCATTGCAGTGTCAATGGGAGCTGCCTGAGAGGCAGCATTTAAACAGCAGTTCCTGGTGTGTTTGAAATGGTCCAAAAGTCCTTAAAAATGCCCACACACCTATACATGGCTAAAAAAAAAACAAAAAACAAAAAAAGGCCACTAACCAAAATTTTACAAATTAGCACCATTTCTGTACAGAGCCAGCCAGCACTTACACCTTGGTGTGATTGGTTTTGTGTGTTTGGTTATTTTATTATGGTCTTTGTTTGGTTTTGTTTTTTTTTACTTTGGGAGTCTAAATCTCTGCTTATTTCCACGTGTTAAAATATTTTGAAAACTTTCAAGATTAAAGGTACTGCTATACCAGAGCAACAATCATCTACATTGCTATACTTGAAATAAGTAACTTTAAATCTTTGGGAGCAACACCAGAACTGTCTTGTGCCAAATGGAGCTGGAGAAGTAGTTTTATTTCATTTAAACACGGGAGAGCAGTTACACAGACTCTTCATAAATATATAAAGTATTTCTCTTTGTTGTGGTCTGAGTAAGGTTGATTTTGATTTTTCCAGCTCTAGTCCTGGATGAAAAAGTTCAGGTGGCTGCACCTGAGTCCCCTCCCTTGCCAGGTGTCTGAGAAACTTTGTAAATAAAGAATACAACCAAAAATGACACTAGTAGTGACCACTAAAGTGGAAGAATAATCAGTTGTAGTAATATCAAGGTTGCAGTAGAAATCTGTAAATTGAGTGGTTTGGCCACGTTCTGTGGAAACTTGAGGCAGCTTTAGGTGTTCCTGTAATTCTTTTATGGCTCAGAAATTCAGGGAGAAGTAGGAAGGTTGTGATCTCTTGAGGCTTCTGGGTCTGAAGTTCTGAAGTGATGAATGCAATTCTGTAGCGGGGCATGTTTGGCTTTGCATTTCTCAAGTTCTTTTCCCAACCACAAGGAACAGAAACAGTTTTTGTACATGGAATTATTGGCCTTGTTGAGGACATCTGTAGGAAAAAAATACCTGCAGAAACAAAATCTCAGCTCTGCAAAAAATGTCATATTCCTCTGGATAAACTAATTTACAGCCCTCATGTGCGTTCTGCTTTGGAATATGACTTTATTCCCATGCTCCTGATATTGCAGGGCATGGGCAGTTCCAGCTGTAGCATCTTTTCCTTTTGTTTGCTGGAGGGAGGGGAATGCAAATCCAGTGGTTTGACTTTTGTCTGGCACTACTAAGTGGGTGGAAAAAAGAACCACTCCCCTCTCTAATTGGAGGTTCCTTATTAGGTCAGTGGACTGAAAATATTTGAAGTTTTTGCTTCTAAAATTAATTTTTTTAGTCAGTGAGTAAGCAAAGCATCAGATGCAAATTATCTAAAAAATCTCAAGTATTTCAACCTTTGTTGTGGGGTTTTTCTTCCCCTCCTCTCCCCCCTCACTGTGTCAGTTTAATTCTTCCTAAAACCACAGGCTTTATTCTGGGGTTCACATGAATTAATGAATATTTAAAAAACAAATCCTGACTTCTCTGGCTGGATGGGTCAGTTATAAATTTAACATTTCAGTTCCTTCAGACGCCTGGGAAGCAATTCATGTTTAGAAGTGATGCATTATTTCCTAAGTAGACTGTAAAAAATGGTGTATATAGAAAAATGGGTGTGTTATAAATCAGATATTTCAGAGACTCAAACTGTACTCTGAATCTGCCTGGATTAATCCTGGTGTGACACCACTGCTCTGTGGGTGATAAAATCACACTTGGTTGTGTTTTAGGTGCATTTGAAGGTATTTTGACATCACCACTGCACATCTGCAGTGGCCCAGCTTAGAGCGCTGAGCTGGGATGAATAATTGTGGATTTCTCCTGCTCCCCATTCCCCCAGTGCAGTTTGCTGAGTGCCCCTGTCCCATTGCAGCTGCAGGGAAGGGCAGAGGCTGCTTCAGTTCTGCTGCTGCTGGAAAGAAATCCCTGCTCTGCTGCAACTGCAGTTCTGCTGTGCCAGGGCTGAAATTGGGTGAGAAACTCGGTGATTTCAGCAAAGCTGCTTCCTCAAGCTTTCACACCTCACCGATGGCTTCACGTGGTGGAAATTCAGCATGAGAGTGAAACCAGTCATTCACAACATCTTGGTTTGTAGGGGAGCCAGTGCTTCTGGAACTCTGAAAATCATTTGCAGCACACAAAAAAATCACGGTTGGGTGTGTTTGGGTTGAGGGTGTGCTTGGTTCATGAGCATCTCACAAGTCCTGATGTGGAAGCTCCCAGTGCACATTGCAGCTCCTCAGGAGGGTGCTGGGGAAGTAAGTCTGCTATCAACTCAGTTTTGCTGTTGTTGACTGTTCCCCAGTGATTTAAGAAAATGCTCAATTTCCAAATGTTTAGTGTTCTCTTTCCATGTTTAAGAAGGAGAAACCTGCGCCCCATGTGTGAGGGTGAGCTGCCTTCAGAAGGTCACTCTGCTCATGGTTCTGTAGATTACACGCAGTCACCTGAGGAGAGGTACTTGATTTTTACTGAATTATGAATTCTAAAACCTGAAGATGGTGAGTTTTAAAACCTTTGCCCAGAGCAGCTGTGGCTGCCCCTGTATCCCTGGAAGTGTCCCAGGCCAGGCTGAACACTGGGGCTTGGAGCAGCCTGGGACAGTGGAAGCTGTCCCTGCCCAGGGATGATCTTTAAGGTCCCTTCAATCCCAAACCATTCCATGATTCCCTGATTCTGTACTCATAACGTTGTTGTTTCGGTGAAAACATTCAGCTAAAAAGGGTTCCAGAATCCCATAGAACTTAAAGCTGGAGAAGGAGATCTGTGACTTCTTTGGCAACAGGACAGATGTGATGCTGATCACAAATTAATTTATCTGTGTTTTAGTACTCAACACATTTTTTGTGGAGTACATAGGAACCTGCAGGTGCCCAGAAAGGGGAGGGATATATTGGACTTTTATGCTGGAATTATACTCTACTTTTAATTTTCTGCTGTGATTTTGCAGGTGAACCCGAGTTGTTGTACAGGGCAGAACTCAGTCCAGCTTGGCCATTTTTTTCCCCTTTTCATTCTGGTGAATTATTCCTTAGGTAGATCACAAGAACAGCAGTGAATTTGGGTGTGTTCAGCTTTCAGATGGGTGTTAATTTGGACATTAAACACACGGGATTTCCCTGGTAACAAAGCACGATGCATGTGCTGGGTGCTGGCAAAACAATGATGCTGAAATTCCTCAGCTTTGTCCCTCTGGGAGGCTGTCAGTCACTGAGCACCCTGGCAGATTTTTTAATCTAATTCCAATTGGATTAATTGTACTTCACATTTCACTGTTCAGTGTTTGAAATAAAACACCAAACCTGTGTCTTTGAGGAATCTTTTGCTCAGTTTGTCTTAGACCAAACCTCATCACTGGTTGCCTCTGCATAGTTGAGATGTCTAAATCCATTATATTCCAGTGTGTTAATAACTCCCATTTCATGGTGGGTACCTCAGGATAATTTTCCTAGTAAATAAATAAAAAAATTTGGTTTCTAAGTAAGTATTTATATTTTATGTTGCTAGCAACAGGCCTGCCTGTGTTCACCGAAGGTCAGTGACCTGAATTATGTTCAGCTCTGCCAGCAGTGTGTGTAGTCATGAGAAATGCAGGGGTTTCTCTGTATTCCACCAGTATGACTTTAAAAATTACAAAATAATCTTTTCACAGAGGAAAAACTTGAACCTGCCTTTGCAAAAAGATTCCATATTGAATCTTACAATACAGTGATCCTGAATAAGGAAAATAAGTCCCTCTACAAAGGGCTTTAATTAGTAAAATGTAACAAGTAAACCCCTCCCCAGCAGACTTCTCTTTTAATTAAATTTTCATGTTAATAATGGTTTTTGCACTTTAACTTTTAGGGGTTTAGAAATCTGATTGCTCTGAACCCAACTTTGATCTGCACGGAACCGATTGATGTGTGTTAGGTATTGAGTTTTGCAGGAAGAGATGGATGCTCCTAAGGAATACAGGGAATAAAACTTCAATTCTCCAAGAGGCCAGCGAGGAAAGCAGGCCTGGGGTGTGAGGAGAAGTCAGAGACGTGAGGAAGTTTTGTTATTCAGTGTCCCCATCTCCATAATGCTGTGGATGTAACCTGGAATGGAACGTGCTCAGCATCCTCGGTGTGGCTGACTAAGCCCTGTGTGACTCCACGCTGGGATTGCTCACGGGCAGGGAGTGGCTCTGCATGGGGATCCCATTCCCTGCGTCTCAGGAGATCCGGGCTGGGCAGGGAAGAGGAAGGCAGGAAACAAAAGCACGAGGTAAAGTTTTAGCACAGATGATTTCTAAGAATTGCTCTCTTTGTTTAAATAAAAGACTTCAGCTTTATTCTTCTCTTTGCTCTACCACTTTCTATAATTTGCTTTTTAACACCTTTCCTGTCATCTGTTCCTTCCTCTCCTCCTTTATTTCCAATTCACTTCTGTTCTATACTGGTAAGGAGATCAAACTGGGTTCCTGAAGCCCAGTAAATGTTGTTACTGAGGGGATTCTTCTAGTAATGATCTTACAGACTGTGTGGTGAGTAGGATTTGCTCTTGCCTCCTCTTATCATCAATTTATTATCTAAACCAGGAAGCCTTTGTGCAGGCTGTCTAAAAGGCCTTTTGCTTTAAGAACTTGGCAATGCAGACGTGGCTGAGGACACTGACTGAGTTTAAGGTGCTGCCCCTGCAGCCATGGGGTGCAATTTAGTTGTACCTATTTAAAAAAAACCCTAAAATTGTTATCCTTTTATGTAGTGTGTCTGTCACACTGTGACTGTCACAGGGACTCACCAGCTCTGGGCTCTGCTAAGATTTCAACCCCCTCCTTGGAAAACAGGGCTCCAGCTGCTTTTCTACTCTGGAATTCTCTGATGGAGAGCTGGGGTGGATCTATGTTCTTGGTCAGCTCTGAAATGCACAAATGTGTTGATTCCTGTTAATAACCTGTTAATGACTTTCTCACATCAGCAGCTCTTCCTTAGTGCTGGTAGCTTTTAAAGAGTTCTAAATTCTGAAATAACTCATGGCTCAGTGGTTACCTCCACAGCTGCTTTAGGAGCTGAGCATTCCCACTCTGGAATGGGCAGGAGGCAGTGGTTGAACACTCCACGATATTTTGGCTGCAAATTGCTCCTGCTCTGGTGCTAGTATGAACTAAGCTGGGTCAGGATTGAAACTGGTCCTGCACTGGTGGCACTGGGAGGGGGTCATGCAGTGCTTGAGCTGCAGGGGGGTAAAGACAAGAGAGTCCTTCAGTCCTTGAGCTGCTGCTGGCAAAGGCTTCCTGTAATCCTGCTGTAAACCCAGAGGTGCTGCAGGGAAAGGGAATAAAGGATATGGGCCAGGGAGAGCTTTCAGAGATGGGACTGAGGCTCTGCAGCCTCAGGGCACTTGTGTGGGATGGACAAACCTGGTGCTTCAGGACATGGAGCTGCTGCAGAGAGCCCAGAGGAGGCTCCAGGATGAGCAGAGGGATGGAGCAGCTCTGCTGGCAGGAAAGGCTGGCACAGCTGGGATTGTTCACCTGCACAGGAGAAGCTTTGGGCTGAGCTCAGGGTGGCCTGGCAGGGCCTGGAGGAGCCCCAGGAAAGCTGGAGAGAGACAATTTCCAGGGGATGGTGGGACAGGGCACAGGGAATGGCTTCAAAGTGAAAATTTACAAGTTTAGGTGGGATGTTGGCAAAAAATCCTTCCCTGGGAGGGTGGGCAGGCCATGGAATAGAATTCCCAGAGCAGCTGTGGCTGCCCTGGATCCCTGGCAGTGCCCAAGGCCAGGTTGGACACTGGGGCTGGAGCAGCCTGGGACAGTGGGAGGTGTCCCTGCCATGGCAGGGGTGGCACTGGGTGGGCTTTGAGGTCCCTTCCCACCCAGACCACTCTGGGATTCCTTTGTTAGTTCATTTAAAGAAGAGTTTGCTCTTCCTTCTTGTTTGCTGCTGGGTCCCAGAGTGCCTGAGCTGGGTCAGTGGGCTCAGCTCACTGTGGGAGGTGTTCCCTCAGCATCTTTCACTCAAACCAAACTGATTTATGCACAGGAGTGCCCAGTTTGTAGGACCTGGAGTGGCCTCAGCAGCGCTCCTGGCAGCTGTGGATGTGACAGTGCCATCCCAGGACTCTGTGGAACCACAGCCACAAAAAAGGCCATGGGTTCAGGATGTGGAATGGCCACTTTTAGGGTTTCCCATTTTTTAGGGAGCACGACAACAAATATCCAACCTCTCCTAAAACACCAACACCATCAGTGCCACACCTGCTCCCACATGGATGCAAAAACAATTCCTTGTCCTCCTGCCCCCTTCTCTTTGGTGTGGTGACTCTGGAGTGGCACAGGGACAGGGCAGCGTGGTGGCAGGAGGGCAGCCGGGCCCAGGGTGGGCTGTGCGGGCCTGGAGCTGCCATTGTCGGGGGGAAATGGAGCGGACGGCGCCGGGCGCTGCTCAGCGCACGGCCTGGGAGCGCTGGGGGCTGCTCACACTTGCCTGAAGTTACATATTTCAGGAGGTGTTTAAATAATAATAACTCTCCAATTCCAGCTGGTCAGTCATTTGCAGAGTTCTCTAAAAGTCTCAGTAATTCTAAGTGGGTTTGGTATTTCCATAGGTTGTAGAATACCAATGATTGTTGGAGAACAAGTGAAAAACAAATGCTTGAGAAATACTTTATCCAGCCTTAGTTGCTGGGTGTTGCGTTTGGGGTTTTATATTAATTTTTTTGTTCATAATCCTGCTGTTCTTCTTAATTTTTGTTGGAGTTTTCTTTTAAAAAGGCAGAAATATATAATAATTATTATATTATAGAATATATAATGCAACATGTATAATACATAATACATATTCTATAAGGAACAATATATATAATATATAATGTATAATGTATATATTACATAGAATAGATACATTATACATTATATATATTATAATTATATAATACAATATATAATGTATAATGTATCAATTATTATATAATATATTGTAAAATATATTATATATATTATATAGACAGAAACTCCTGTCTTTGTATCTTTTCATCTATGGAAAATACAATTGTATTTTTCCGATCATATTTTAATTATTTGCAGCAAGGTGAACCTCATATAATTTCATCAGGCAATGAGGAGAAATGAACTTTAACATTTAGGAATCAATATCTTGTAGATTTGGGAAAATCCCACAAGTTCAGTTAAATTTTCATTTAGAAATATTGTACTGAATTTCTGTGAAAATCCAAATGTTTAAATGCTTGGCAGAGACGGGTAACTGACAATTTTTTGGGATGATGTTAATTTTGAGATTTATTCAATGCCCAGTTGGAATTTAAGTTAATACTTGCCATTTTGACACTTAGAAAATTTTTCTAAAACCAGATATCAGTAGAAGATAAGTCTTTGTGATACCTCTCTTTGCTTTTCCTGTTGGAAAACTTCATTTTCTATTTGGATTTCCTCAGTTTAGCTCGGGGTTGAACTGAGCAGTTGTGGCTGCAGTTTAAGAAGTTTATTCTTGTTTATTTTCCCTTTTTCAGTGTTGTTTGCTGCTGGACTCCCCCCGTCCCCACAACCCCGCAGGATGATATGAGACTTGAAAGAAGACGATGCATACAGGTGATTTGATATTTAGGATTTTTACAATGAAAAATGATGGATGTTCTTGATGTGCTTCTTGTTGCTGTTCCATTCTCTGTGCCCCCAAATGATGTTGTTCCAACTTAGCAGAAATTGGAAATCTTTCTTTGCTCTTTCAAAACTCTTCTGCAACTTGCAAAACTCTTCTTCTTCCAAGAAGAAAATGGTTTTCCTGAGTGGAAATACTGTTTTTATGGGAATGATTCTATAGGTGCTGATTGATATTTTTAGGAAGTTCTCCCATTTTTTGGCTAATCAAAAATCCTGGAAGTGCCAAGGGTATTTGCAGATTCAGTGGCTGATTTTACTTTTGCTGGAAATACAGTTCATATTTCAACACAGAAAAATCACGAGCAGTAGAAATAGAATAAAACTGAATTTGTCCAAGAGGTTTGGTCTAATTTGTTATACCCAAACACCCTTTTTTTCAACCAGATCTTTGGTTTGCTTGTTCAGCTTTAAACCCCAGGAATCCTTAGGGCTGAAAAGAAAAAAAAAAAAGCCAGGCAGATTTCTGTGTGCATCCAGCTCATCTCCTGATTGACAGTTTTCAGTTGCATCAGCTGTTGGTGCATAAACAGCTTTGGAGGGTCTGTTTACATGGAGCCTTTGGATTAGGACCAAGATGCTGGAAGTGGAGATTTCATTCCCTGAAAACCAAACATCGCTCATTCCACTCCCATGTTTGTGAGTTGTGTGCTGAAAGCTCAAGTCAAAGCAGGTCTGAAGAATTCTAAAATTAGCTTGGGCAAAGGAGAGGAGAAGGAAAAACTTTTCTAAAGGGATATTTCATTTTCATACTTCATTTTCAGTATCTTAATCAAAAGGAGCAGTATTAAAAATGTAGAAAATTGATGTCCCATCAGATTTGGGGAGCTCTGTGTAGTAGGCAGTGACAGATTAAAATAGAACCTAAATATTGAGAAAATGTTTTGAAAGCTTTAAAAATACTCATCCCACAACTGAAAGGAGAGATAATGTTATGAAATTGTACCTTATGTATGACAGTGTTTCAGAGAAATCAGTTTCACATTGCAATACATTAATCTGGTTTAAAACTTCCAACTTAAGCACTTTCAGTTTTGGTCAGAATTTCTGATGGTGTTGAGCTTGTAGAACTGTGAGCTTGCAGAATAGAACAAGATTTTGAAATTTAAGTGATAGTTCTGTCTCCTGCAGCCCAAATTCTTTATTTACAAGTCCCTTGATAAATACAGATGAAAAACCAGAACAAAGACCTTTATGCCTCTGATGTGTTGGAAGTTAAAAACCTCAGATTTATTTGCATTTTCTGTTCATTAGTGGAGCCAGGCTTGGTATGCTGAGGTTCTGGGAATGAACAAGATTTGCAGGCCTTAAAATGAGACTCTCCCCTGTGATAATTTTGTGGTGCAGTGATAGGAGGAGTCATTTGGTGACTGCTGATCTTGGTCTCAAGTTCAGAGTGGCTGAGGAGAGCTCAGGCCTGAAATTGAAAAGTTTTGTGGTTCTTGAGGATGGCTCTCTTGCATTTTCAAAAGGTTTCTCTAGGGTGATTGATCAGAGGTGCCTGGTAATGTCTAAACTACCTTTGGTTAAAGTGGGGAAGCTTCTACAGGGTCAATAAATCCTTTGTTTTATTTGACTTCACTTCATTGTCCTGGAAGGTGCTCTAAAGCCCTACAATTAACCACAGCTGAACTGGGGAAACAATCCCCTAAAGAAGATTTTTTACTTCAGCCATGGAATACTTTAATTTTAGATCACCACTTAGGCTGAAAATACAGAACTGTATTAAAGTCCAGTGCTTTTTTTTTAAAAAAAAAAGTGAAAATTTGAAGAAATGGGGATATTAAATGCTGTTTTCCAGTTTGACTCACAAGGAAAACAAACTTACAGCATGTTAACTTCTCTTTTTGCCCTGTATAATATGTGGGACACACAGCAAAAGGGCACTTTAAGGTGCTGTTTGGAGAATTGAAAAATTTTCAGTAATTTTATCAATGATCTGGAGCAGGGGATTGAGTGCACCCTCAATCACTTTGTGGGCAACACCAGTTTGGGCAGGAGTGTAGATGTGGAGAGTGGGAATGCTCTGCAGAGGGACCAGGACAGGCTGGACCCATGGGATGAGGCCAGAGGGGTGAGGGACAGCCAAGCCAAGGGCCAGTCCTGTCCTTGGGTCACCACAACCCATGGAGCTCCAGGCTGGCAGAGGGGCTGGAGAGCTGGAAAGGCCCTGGGGGTGCTGTGCCAGGGGCTGGACACGAACCCAGGGGTGCCCAGGGGGGCAAGAGGCCGCTGGCAGCTGGGCTGGATGAGGAATTGTGTGTCCAGCAGGAGCAGGGCAGGGATTGTCCCTCTGGGCTGGCTCGGAGAGGCCCCTCCAGGGCTGTGCCCAGTTCTGGTCCTGCAGGAGAGACCTGGAGGGGCTGGAGCGTGTCCAGGGCAGGGAACGGAGCTGGGAAGGGGCTGGAGAGTTCCTGAGGGAGCTGGGAAGGGGCTGGAGAGTTCCTGAGGAGCTGGGAAGGGGCTGGAGAGTTCCTGAGGGAGCTGGGAAGGGGCTGGAGAGTTCCTGAGGGAGCTGGGAAGGGGCTGGAGAGTTCCTGAGGGAGCTGGGAAGGGGCTGGAGAATCCCTGAGGGAGCTGGGAAGGGGCTGGAGAGTTCCTGAGGGAGCTGGGAAGGGGCTGGAGAGTTCCTGAGGGAGCTGGGAAGGGGCTGGAGAGTTCCTGAGGGAGCTGGGAAGGGGCTGGAGAATTCCTGAGGGAGCTGGGAAGGGGCTGAGCTGGAGCAAAGGAGGCTCAGGGGGACCTTGTGGCTCTCACAGCTCCTGCCAGGAGGGGACAGCCGGGGGGTCGGGCTCTGCTCCAGGAACAGGGACAGGAGGAGAGGGAACGGCCTCAGGCTGGGCCAGGGCAGGCTCAGCTGGGACAGCAGCAGCAATTTCCCCATGGAAAGGGTGCTCAGGCCCTGGCAGGGGCTGCCCAGGGAGGTTTGGAATCACAATCCTGAGAGTTGTTCAGAAAACTGAACATTTCTCATCCTGCCAACACATCAGGATGTGGCACCTGGTCTGGAGTTCATGGTCTAGAGGAGGACTGGGCAGAGTTGGGGTAATGGTTGGACTTTGCTTGTCTTAGAGGTGTTTTCCAGCCTTAGTGATTTTCTGGTTCTGTGTTGACATGTGGATTTTTTAGGATCTGTTCTGCTTTTCCCTGAAACACTGCAATAAGCAAAGCTGGGGTTCAGCTCTTCACAGGAAAAGCCAAGTTTGTATTTCAGTCATGTTGTGATAGCACAGGTAATATACATTTTTATGTGGTTAAAAAAATGTTTTCAGAATGGGAATTTTTCACTTCTTTGTCCTTTGCAAGTCTCTCCAGGACCTTTTGGGAAAGCAAGGAACCAGACACTTCTGGGTGTTGTTAGGCTGGTGATCAGTCATCCTACCCATATTCACTTCTCATGGTGTGGTGGCATCAAATCTGGGATTGTGATGGGTTTCTACAAGCAGGGATTCATCTTGGGTTTAAAAGTTGGTGTTTCCAGAGTTCCTGCTACCCCTTGTCCTGCTCCTCTGTAACTCAGCGGTTGGTTGTTCTTTTTTCCCTCTTTTTTTATGGAGATTCCTTATAAAAATAATTTGGTTTTATAACAGCTTCCTGGTTTTGACTTTTGTAGTTATGCTGGAGCCTAAGGAATATAGATCTAAAAATACTGAGTTGTCTGATTTTTAAGCTTTTGAACAGCTCAAAGCTTCTTTTTTAACCTTTGTAAGAAAACAGAGTAACATAATGGTTACAGCAAATTATTCTCATCAGTTTGAAATTATCTTGGATGCACCAATGATGTTGAGAACCAAGGAAATGTGATAATGCTGTAGTCAAGTTTGTAAGGCATTGGAGGTGCTCATATTATTCTTAACTTTATAAAAAATGGTCATTTTTGGGAAGGAGAAAAAGCCAATCCAGTAAGGATACTGCAAGAGAAGTTAAATAGTCAGTTCTCACGCTGATACCTGTCCTCCCCCAGCTGTATCCCTTATTAAAATAAAACAAATCCAGAGGAAGGATTTCTGGGAACTTCCTGCATTGGGCTGAGTTTAGGGCCTGCAGGTGTCCAGGTGTTTATTTTATGGAAGAATACAGTGGAAGTGGAGAATTGGGCCATGGCTCTCACATCTCCTATTTCATGTTTTAGTTGCTGATTTCATTGAGCCTGTAGCTATTTTAAATGATAATTTTACATGTCAGTAATAAAAAAAGTCACAAACCAAAGCAGAAAACACCTCTGTTGTTGCGCAGTCAGAACAAAGTGTGTTTGGAGCTCACCTGTGTTACCTGAGCTGGCTCAGCCACAGCCACTGGAAAATTTACCAGGAAAATCCAGAAATTCCTGGGCCAGCACCAAGTTATCCCTCCCCTGGCTGTTCCTGTGCCAGTGGAGATGCTGTTCCTGGTTCCACTGAGTGACTGCACACCTGGAAGTGTTGGTGGCAGAAAACCAGGTTTGGAAAGAGCAGAACAGTTCCAAGTGCTGATTCCCTGCTGGGGCACAGCGTGGCTCCCACTGGGTTTATTTCTGATTCCAGTTGGGTTCTATCCCCTGGGATCCTTCCAGGGGATTTGTGATGGGTGCTCAGGTCCTGGCTGAGCAGATCAGCCCAGAAGATCCCACCCAAATAATGTCTGAG
Organism: Lonchura striata; assembly: GCF_050655825.1. NCBI lineage: Eukaryota > Metazoa > Chordata > Aves > Passeriformes > Estrildidae > Lonchura > Lonchura striata. The sequence continues at coordinate 116,338,438 of NC_140703.1, read as the reverse complement.
ACCCTGAGAGCTGAAAGTCTGAAAACCAAACAGCTAATGAGGGCTTGGATATTCCTGGCTATTATTATTATTATTATTATTATTATTATTATTATTATTATTATTATTATTATTTCCTGGTATTAACCCCTGGTTTTCCATGGATGAATAAATCCCTTTGCATCAAGGCTTGGTGCTGGTTTTGGGAGTTTTTGTGCCAAAGCAAGTGGAAGTTCTGCTTTTCAGAGATGGAGTCATTGACCTCAATGAATGATAACCTTGAAGTCAACAGACTAAATTAATGCTCTACTTTCTGAATTTGAGAGCAGCAATATGAAAACCTGGACAGCTAAAGTTAGATTCTTGCATCCATATTTAAGAAGTTGCCTATTTAAAAGAAAAGGGGTTTTTATTCCCCTCCTCCAGGATGGCTCAGTACCTGTGATACTAAAAACTGAAGTTTTCAGCCTCAAACCTCATCTAAAAGGAAACAAAAATCCTGTTCCAGGATTTTGGCATGGAATTAGAGCCTGGTGGAGGATGCTGCTTTCCTTATTCAGGAACAGACCAGAGCATCTGAACCAGAAAATCTTTAGATGCTGCTGTTCTTCTATATAGTTCTAATATTCTGGAAAAGTAATTTCTATCCATTTTACCTCCCAATACATGTGACCCTCTATTTAAAACCTGTTGAGGTAACGTTCAATGGAGTTTTAAACTGTGAGATTTCTTTATTGCAAGACTGATTTTTTTTCTGTTGCTGATTTCTAATAGCAAAGAAAAAGTGGGTTTTGAACAAAACCAAATTACAATTCAGATCAAAAATTGCAATAATAGCTACTAAAAATTATTTCCCATTTCCTGAATGTTGGTCAGTACACTGAGAATGCCTGAATGAAAAATGCTGGAAATACAGATGTTTTTCTGCAGGCTTTAAAGTCAGTGTTCAGGGAACAAAAAGGAAAGGTTCTCTTGGGCTCAGTGATCAATCAATGGGATGCGAGACTGAGTTTGGAGCTGCCCATGGGGGTCTCAGAATTGTGCCTTGTCCCAGGAGTTTGGGACACCTTGGCTCAGGGCTGCTGGGAGTGGCCCTGTCTTGTCCATCCCATTTTGTGTCCTCTCCCTGCTGCTTTTGGCAGCAAATGTTCCTGGCTTGGTCCTGCTGGCCGGGGTTGGGAGGTTTGGAGTGAGGGTTTGGGTGTTGAAGGGAATCTCAGCCCTGTGCTCCAGGGAAATGCCCGCAGGGAGTTCCTTCCCATGGCCTTGGCACCACTTTGGGAGCTTCTGCAGCTTTCCAAGGGTCACACCTGGAACTGGTGCTCCTGAAGGCCTCCCAGGGGGCAGGGCTGCAGCAGCAGCTCCTTGGGAATTTCATGGAATCCCTGGGGCTGGAAAAGCCCTCCCAGCCCGTGGAGTCCTAGCTGTGCCCACCTTGTCCCCAGCCCAGAGCACTCAGTGCCACCTCCAGGGGACACCTGCAGGGATGGGCACTCCAAAGCTCCCTGGGCAGCCCTTTCCAAGGCCTGGTCACCCTTTCTGGAGACACAACACCCAAAATTCCTCATCATTGGACAGGCTTGACTTAAAATGGTACCACTTCAATTCCTGAGCATATTCTGTGTTGGATCCATAGGCAGGGCAGCAGGTGTTTGTAGGAGGCATCCTTCATAAATCACGGAGCCAGGTGGAAACAACCTCTCCCCCCATCCCTAAAGTTCTGTTCCTTTGGGGTTAGGCTTTAAAACACAGACAGACACCAGAGGATGGCTCTCTTAACAGCCAGGCCTGAATAGTCCTTGGTAGGGATTCCATTTATCATACTTCATCAGGCAACTGGGGACAAGAACTGGGCAAATATTGCTCCTAAATCTTGCTGAAATTGGACATTCTGACTAGAAGGTTTGTATTTCTCTTCTTCTACTCAGGGTAGTTCTTCCTGCTCTGTTCAGTTCATTTTGTGCTATGTGGCTTTTGATGTTCATGTCAAACCCTCTGGCAGGCAGTGGTGCCCAGATGTGTTTGCTTGATTCCTCCCTGGGATCAGGCTGGTGGATTCCCAGCTTTCCAGAGCAACCCAGGATGTGCTCAATGACAGGGTTCTTTCCTGATTATACACAGGGGAGGAAGTTCATCTCAGCAGGTTTTCCCAGAGTTTCCATGTTTCTCTATCCATGGACAGCTTGGATATTTCCATCAGGACAGATTTGTCAGCTCTCTGATGTCACTGGGTGCAGCTCAGACATCATCTGAGCAGGTCTGGTTAAACCCTGCTGGATTTAGGACCACAGTTATGCTTGGAAAATGTAAAAGTGGGAACGTTTGACTCTCAGATTTCTGCTGTGATGCCACAGTCGCAAAACCACATTTGTTGATAAGCTGCTAAGGACAGAGATTAGATTAGACATCAAGAAACAGAATTTGTTTTTAGCAGTGACACATCAGATTTGAGGTTCTGACCTTGCAGTTGTCCTGGGAGGAGCAGGGAATACCCAGCCCAGCATGGATCCATCAGCACAAGGGAAAAGCCTGGTTCCTGAGGCTCAGCACTCCCTGACACTCACACCTAACCCCCGGGGACTTCTGGTTGGGTTAAATCCCAAAATATCTTTGGGGACCTAGCTCTGAGTTCACTGCACACAGAGCCAGCTGTTGAACATCTTTGCTGGACAGGTGGAACAGGTGGCAGAAGTTTTGTTCCAGGCTGAGAAAAGAGATTTGTTCCTGATTTCCTCCTTCCCTGTGGAAATCTATTGGCATTTTCCTAATAAATTGGTTATTGTAAATCCCTTAAAATCCTGGGGATATGAGCAGAGAGTAGAGTATGAAGTTCTTTTACTGGTTAATTCTGGATCTTCTAACTGGTTTATTTTTGTGCATGCTCTTAACTTCTCCTTCACCTCATTGAATCCACTTTGTGAACAGAGATTCCAGCCTCAAGTTGGCTAAGCCATCCAACAATTTGCTTTTTCTTCACTAAAATCACAGAAAATTTTAATATTTGAGCATCTTGCCTATTTGAGCTCAGTATTTTGGGATGACCTTGCCACTTGTTTGTGCTCCCTCAGATGTGATGGAGGGAGATCAGCAGATGTGGTGTGCCAAGAAATAAACAGAAGGATGATGTCTGTAAAGGTGGATGAAATTGGTTTCATTTTTACCTGGTTTTGTAGGCACTGAGGCCTTTAAATAGAGAAAATATTTAATATTATGATTTAAGTCCTCAATTCCTCAGGATTGCCTTTCCACTCCAGAAAAATAAACTGTTTCTGGCAACACATGGAGATCCAGACATGGTTTTTTAGCTTGGCTGTAACAGGGCTGACATCTTCATGCTCCTCCAAGGTCCTGAAGATGCCTAAAAGGAATGAACTGCTTCTCCAGGATTTTGTATATTGGCAAAAGTCTCTATGATTTCACCTGCCATATTAATGTGAGTTCTGACTTGCTGTTGATGCCTCTCAGTAGATCCACAAGTTGAGTTGAATATAAAACTGATTTTATCTTCATGTAGGTATAGAATAATGGCTTACATATATTACATTCGCTTATAAAATAAATTTTAACACCCCACCAAATGTATTTACCAACTTTTGTACCTTCCAGTAATGCAGAGGCTTTCTGGTAGTTTGGAATAAATGTAGGAATTAGGCCCTTTGAAATATTTAACTTACTGAAGTTTAGCAAAATATCTGAAAGGCAGCAGATGTCCATTGTAATTCCATTTACAGCTTCACTTTAGGTGAGTTCCAGATGTTCATGGTAGGCTCTGTGTTAGGGCCTTAAAGCCTGTGTAAAAAAAGCAGCATTCTGGTAATTGATTTATTTCTTGTTTCTTAAGTTTGACCTTTGTAAAACTTCCAGCTGTAAAGTAATTTTACAGTAATCATTTCACAATGCTGAGTAATTCTTGGATACTTCCCTGAGTGCAGTGATGGATCCACAGTGTGGAGTTTTAGGGTATTTCTGGTGCTTAGGAAGGGATGTAAATAAGGCAGTGTTTCTTTTTAGGCTTCAATGTTCACATCTCTGGAGTTTTCTCCAAAATTCCATTTTTCAAAGTTGGCTTCTTGAGGTGATGGAATCCCAAAATGGGTTGGTTTGGGTTGGGTTGGGTTGGTTTGGGTTGGGTTGGGTTGGGTTGAAAGGAGTTTAAGGATCATCCCGTTCCACCCCTGCCATGGCAGGGACACCTCCCACTGTCCCAGGCTGCTCCAGCCCCAGTGTCCAACCTGGCCCTGGGCACTGCCAGGGATCCAGGGCAGCCCCAGCTGCTCTGGGCAAGCTGAGGTGTTGAAGGAAAACTTTGATCCCAGCATTAAGATAATTGTAATAAATAAATAACTGGGGAAAAAAAATAACAAGTCAGTCTTGCGTGCTTTAACTTAGACCAGTTTGTGATGATCTTGTGTTTTGTCATTGGTGACAGTTTATCAGAATTCACTGATTGTTCCTCACCTTTAATGGCCTTGGGCAGGTGTTTGATAAGAGCATGAACCTCTTCTAAATCTTGCAAAGAAAAGGGTCACAGCCCGAAATCTGGAGGAGAGCAGAGCAGTCATTGACCGATGCTGTTGACATGTTTTCCTTTCTTTACACCCCAGGATTTTACAAAATTCCGTTCACAGCTGAGCCTGTCCTGCTCTGCCATTTTCACTGTTGGAAGGAGGCTGTCTCAAGGAAGAGACTTGATGTGTAAACTGTGCCAGCAGAGAGCTGCAGGAGCAGATGTGGTCAGAGGAGATTTCAGAGCACCAGTTCCCAGACTGAAAGAGCTATTTCAGTACCCAGAGCCCATCCCATGGAGCAGCACACATCTCTGCTGCTTCCCTGTCCTGGCTGCCTGCTGGGAAGGATTCCTGGGATGTGCTGGATCCAGGGGTACTCAGCTGCTGCTTCCATGCTTCCTCAGCTATTCATTCCACTGTTGTCCTTAAATCCTTTTTCCTTTCTCTTTGGACTTGTGATGTCCCACAAGAAAATTGCTTTTTTCCTCCTCTTGTCAAAGCAAAAATCCCCAGGGTTGTTCTATCTTTTGTTATATATACATAATGTATAAATACATATATAGAAATATAACTTCTTTTTTCCTGACCTGCAGCTGCAGGAATATTCCTTTGCTTCTTCCTTACAAAGCCTGGGAGAATTTTGTGTTGCTTTCCTTCGAAAGTTCAGCTTTTTCTGCATCTTCTGAGAAATTTTATCTGTAAAGTTGTTCTTGTCCTCTGGCTTGGGCTGACTTCATGGACTTCAGGAGTCTTCATGACTTCTCTTGTGAAGAAAAGAGATTTTCCAGATTTTCCTCTGAAAAAAGAGGCCGTTTCACACCCAAATCGATGGGTCAGTTTTCAAGTTAAGATTCTGCACCTTCAGCTTAAATTCTGTGTTCAGCTTTGTTTTCCAACAAAGATTCTGGTAGCAAAAGGCCCCAGGCAACAACTGTTTGGATCCTGAGAAAGGCAAAAAGTAGTGGTTGTGTTTTTTCTTTGTTTGCTGTTTTCTTTTATGTCTGGAGGCATGTGGAGCTCCAGGGGAAGGCAAGAAGCACAACTTCATTTTTTCTTGGGAGAAATCCAGGCTCTATAGGCTGCCATCCAAATGCAAAAATTCTGACACTTCTCTGCTCAGAAAAAGTGCCACCAAAACGGAGCCAGCTGAATACTCCACTTCTTCAATAGAAGGCAGTTTCCTTAAATAGAATTTGGGAGCTAACTTTGTCTGGAGCAGGGATTTGGGTTCAAAACACTTCCAGATCCGTAGTGACGTCTTTTTGCTTCAAGTCTTTCACTCTGGCTACAGGTATTTGAGTAAACACTCAGTGGATATTCAGACACCTGAGGAATCATTTGTGTCCTGTAATTCCATGAATTATAGCCTGCAAAACATGAATGAAAAATCTGCTTCACTTTTTTTTCTGGGAAGGGGTTGCTAGAGGAGAAGGGAATTCTTGCTTCCCTAGAATCCTGGAATGATTTGGGTTGGAAAGGACCTTAAAACTCATCCCACTCCCACCCCCTGCCATGGCAGGGACACATTCCACAATCCCACGTTGCTCCAAGCCCTGTCCAACCTGGCCTTGGACACTTCCAGGGATGGGACATCCACAGTTTCTCTGGCCAACCTTTGCCCCATCCTCACAGGGAACAATTCCTTCCCTACAAACCCCCTTTGCACAGCTACAGGTGCTCAGCATTTACAGATTGGTTACAGTGTTTTATGGTTTGACGTTGTGGCACACTTTCTCCTGTGGGTCCCAATTTATTAGCAGTATTTTTTGCCATCAAAAATCCACATTATCCTCAATAACAGATTAGCAGTAGCTTTGTCTTCCCAAGAAGCTGCCCCAACCCATTAGGAAGATGGTTAATCTCCCTCCTGGATAAGCCTTTTGATCAATTTAGAGAAAAGTGAATCGGTGTCTTCTGAGCAAGTCTGGGTGGCAGCCACTTAAACAAAGCGATTTGGGCTCCTTTCAGCATCAGCTCCTAATGAATCTTGGGAATTTCATCAAAGACCAGGTAATTAGACAGCTACTACACCTTTGGATTAATAGCACCTCTGACAGAGGCCTGGCTTTCCTCATTCAAAGATAGGAACTGATCAGTTTTGGAGAACAAGAAATGCCTTGGGAAGTTTTTGGAGGTATCTGGACAAGGTGCTCCATGGAGAAGCATTGCTGTGCTCAGCTTTGGAGAGTCAGGGGTCTTTTCTCCAGCCCTTTCTGGGGTCCTCAGCACAGTTACAAGGGAAGGGACAAGCCCAGGAAATTCCAGGTGTGTCTGATGTGCTTCTGGCCCTCAGGAGTGAAATCCTGTGAGCTGGGAACACAAAATTACCGTGGTGTCTCAGCTGCCCAGGGAAGAGGAGGCTCTGCTCACAGGGAACAGGGACAGGACAAGAGGAAAAGGCCTCAAGCTGTGCCAGGGGAGGCACAGCAGGAATAATTTCTTAGCTGGATAGGCTGTGAAATATTGGTGTTCAAGATCATCCAGTTCCCCCTCACCCAGACCCACCAGCATCACTCCAAACCCTGTCCCCAAGGGCCACATCCAGGCTCCTCCTGCCACTATCAGTGACTCGAAACCTCCCTGGGCAGCTCATCCCAAGGCCTGACCACTCTTGCATGGAAAGTTTTTCCAGGTATCCAATCAGAACCTCCCCTGGCAAAATAATTTCATCCTTGATGATGTTTTGAAACATTGGAGTGTTGGCTGAAGGGGGTCAATGCCATAACCTCTGAAGAATCTGCACGCTTTCCTCTCACAAATGATGGCAAAGACAATTTTCCACCTCTGTCCATTCCCTCTGGTTTGTAGAGATGTTGGGAAGTCTCCCTTTTTGTGGAGCAGAAAAAGAAGGGAAGTCCTCTCTGGCACTTTGTGCTCAGACATGGTTGGGCTCTCTGGAGCAGCTAAGAAATCACAGCAATCCCACAATTCCCAAAGAAGTCTTGAGGAGCCGTGTGAGCTTGAGAGACATTTGGAAGCAGTTCTGTGCTCGCTGGGCCAGCAGGGCCAGAGAACAACCCCATGGTGCTTTTGGCAAAGCACAGCCTCGAGTGTCGCCACTGCTTGGCAGAACAGCTGGTGCTGCAGAACAGGAGCAGGTGCATTGGGCTTTCATTCTGGTAAGGCTTTTCAGCTCTTCAGTGGACTTGGTGAAAAGTTGGGCTCTGTGGCAGTGATGAGAATAATGAGTTACGTGGCTCTGTCTTCTACAAACATCTTACAGGTGGCAGATACCGGGCTTGTTTTATGCTTTCTCCTCCAAATTCAGGGAATCCCAGGATGGTTTGGGTTGGGAGGGACCTCAAAGCCCATCCAGTGCCACCCCTGCCATGGCAGGGACACCTCCCACTGTGCCAGGCTGCTCCAGCCCCAGTGTCCAACCTGGCCTTGGGCACTGCCAGGGATCCAGGGGCAGACACAGCTGCTCTGGGCAACCTAAAGTCCCATTACCTTGAGGAGTGTTTGATAACTGCCCTCAGTGATGTCCTCCTGGGGGGGGACATTTTTTGAGTAACATTTCTTTAGGATATCATTTCTTTGGGGTAACATTTCTTTGGGATAACATTTCTTGGGGATAACATTTCTTGGGGGTAACATTTCTTGGGGGTAACATTTCTTTGGGATAACATTTCTTGGGGGTAACATTTCTTTGGGATGACATTTCTTTGGGATGACATGTCTTTGGGGTGACATTTCTTTGCACCCCTTCTCAATCATGTCTTCCCACCACAGCCTAACACAGCCCTCACTCCAGTGAGTTTCCATTCATGGCAGGAGGGCACTTCCAACTTCCTGCCACTTCTTCCAGCATCTGCCAGGCAGGGAAGAGTCAGGCTGTTCCAAGACTGTCCTCACGTGTGTTTTTACAGAGTCCTGCCTGTGCCATGCATGGAGCTGAGTGTTCTGTTCCCTGAGAACACTTTGAAAACATCACTGTTACCTAAACTTTTAAATAAAGAGTTTGTGTGCTATTATTTCACTTTTCTTGACTTGCAGTTACTTCACCCCTGGTGACATGACACTGCAGGAGGTCGTGGTTCCTTTGCATTGCAGGACAGTCATGTCTAGTGCCTGTAAATGTGGTTTTCACAGTGTCCTCAGGAACTGGGAACACTCCCTGACCAGACCAGGGCACAGTTTTGTTTGAATTAAAAGCCTTTAGAGGTTAGAACTTCATTAACATTTCTGCTATGAACAGGACTTGGGGTGATCTTTTCCCAGAACACAGTTGTTGGATGAACCTTGAAGAATTCCTTCTGTGTTTGGTGTTTAGATCCTGTAAATAATTTTCCATCATCACCTTTCCTTGGGAATATCCAACTCTCTTTCCTCAGGTGAAATGCTTCCTCTGCACTTCTCTGGAGGTGAGGAAACCCAACCCAACACCAAACCATGGCAAATTATCTGCTCAGCTTTTCCTTGGTGTAGTTTACCTTCAGGAAATGCTGGAATGATTCCTTCCTTTCCTGCACCCCTTGGACGTCACCTGCTTTTTTTGGTGGCCCACTTGGATGCTGCAGGTGCAGGTGGCAGCTGTCAGGAGCTTGTTCTGGGAATTGACATTCCAGAAAAACCAGAGACTGATGGAAGGAGAGGCTCAAATGTTCCAGCCAGAACAGGGTGTCTTTGGTTTGTGCATCTTCCATGATGTCCCTGCAGGGGACAGGTGGCACTTCTTGGAAAGGAGGAGCCCAGTCATGGCAAATGGGAGTTTTTGTAACTGGGAATCAGATTTATGGATGCAGATCAGCTGAAGGAAAGCAGGGTTGGGTGGGATATTGGGCAGGAATTGTTCCCTGGGAGGGGCTGGGATGGAATTCCCAGATCTGGATTCCCCTGGATCTCTGGAAATGCCCAAGGCCAGGTTGGACACTGGGGCTTGGAGCAGTTTGGGATAATGGGAGGTGTCCCTGCCATGGCAGGGGTGGCACTGGATGATTTTTGAGATCCCTTCCAACCCAAACCATTCTAGGTTTCTGTAAGATGCAGACAAAATTTATCTTTTTAAATTTGCACAACTCTGATACTTGGGTATTGTTGCTCTCATCGTTATTATTAGTGTGAACAAACCCCCAGCTTTCATAGCTTTAATACCTACTCTTTAGTTTATGCTAGAAACAGTGAAACCTTAAAAGGAAAAATGCAAGGTACACTTAAAAAATAATTTTCTTAAATCACAGTATTATCCTAAAGGAATAATACTTTTTTTGTTTGTTTTGTGGATGGTTTTTGTTGTTGTGTTTTAAATTTTTCTGGGTTGAAATTTGTATTACTTGAGAGAAATCAATACAGTTTACAGTGAGCTCCACTTTGGGGTCATCCTGTTTGGATTAGTGAAGTTTGGCATCCCCAGGTTTTGGTGGTTTTGGAAGTACAGATCCAACCACACTTAAGGTTTTTTCTCCTTAAAAGCTGCTACTTCAAGGTGAGGCAAATCAAAAGAAGTAATTGCTTAAACTTAAAAGTGTGTGTACTAAATACAGGAATGATTACAAAGGCAGGAAATTGGGCTTTCAGATGAGTTCTTTGGAATTGTGAGTTTTGACTGGACTTTTCAGCCTCTTGCCTGGATTTATTTCTGATTTTTATTTTTGATTTTCTGATGAGCACTAAACTGGACATGGAAATACTGAAACCTTTTACTGGGGAATGATTTATTGTTTAGTGACTTGGGAACTCTGAGTGGAGTGTGTCAGGACTGGCTTCAGATGCCTGCTGTAAAATGCTGGTGTCAGAATATCAGTTATCAAATCATTGTCAAAGCAGCAGAAAAGTGGTTTAAAGTGCAGTTCACAGCCTGTGAGGATTTTATGGAATAGTTCTGCTGCTTCCAGGCAACTTTGGAGTGAGGATAAAATCTGGAATGTTATTATTTTATGAACTGTGATATGGATTAATAAGGACAGCGTGCCTAAGAGTTTTAAAGTATTCTGGTTTTTAGGAACTCTCTCAGAATTTGTGTTACTAATACAAAGTATTCTGGTTTTTAGGAACTCTGTCAGAATTTGTGTTATTAATACAGACTATCAAAGCAGTGCAATGTCTTCAAATGCAACAGAACTTCTCTGTAGCTAAAATTTAACTGCTATAAATTTCCCTTGGAGTGACATGAATTACTTCAAAATCATCCATGAAATCAGCCAGCGAGGGAATTCCCTGGAATCATCACACCAGCAGCTTCCCCATAATCGAGGTGGAATTTATAATGGTGGATATTTTTTTGTAGTTCACTTTTTCACTTAAAAAGCCTCTGTGTGCGTGTGTTGTTCCTTAAAGGTGTGTGATAGGTTAACAGCAATCTCAAATCCAATCCCAAAAATCCCAAACTGTACGGGCAGTTTGGGATTAGTAAAGGAAAAAAGACTTTTAATATCAATAGGGCTGTGCAAATCCTGCACGTGGAAGGAGGGGACAGCCCAAATTCTGAAAATACACACTTGCCCACGTGCCAAGTTATTTTATTTTTACAGTTGGTTTTATTTTAAAATTGTCATCGCCGTGTTAGATGAAATCCACCTTTATTTATGGCAGCCACCAGAGCTGGGTGGATGTCACCCAGTGAAATAGTTTGAAAATACATGGGATTATTTAACCGAGTTAAAAAGATTCTGCATCAATTCCTAACCCTGCCTGTATTCAAACTACAAAAGTACTTTGAGATCCTCCCCCTCTCTCCTGAAAGCTGTTCTCTTTGGTCAGGTATTGAATAATTTATATCATGTGAGACTCTTGCACATGATGTATTCATCCCTTGTTTAGCGCTTACATTCATGGTTTGGCATGCTGGCTGTACATTGATATGGGAGATGCTTCCCATTTTTTCTCTACCAACTGTTTAAATATATCTTGTGCCTCAGTAACTACAAATGGGAAATAGAATAATTCAAGTAATTTCCCTTGATGGGTTTGATGCGTAGGAAAAGATTTCTTTTTAATTTTTTTTTTATTTTTTAATACAGATCTGTTTGTGCAAAAGGAGAGCTTTAAAAATGATGCTGATATTTACGCTAACTTTATGTTCAGCTGGAAATGCCTGAGCCATCAGGCCGGGTATTGATTTGGGATAAAATATTGGGTGTTTTTCACCTCTCGTGCGGTTTGACGTGCAGGTAATTTATTCCATCTCTAATTAGTTTTTTGCTCTGCAAACTGCAAATTGTGAGTAATGTTCTTTGGAGGTGGGGGAAGGAGGAGGCGCTGCACCAACACGGGGAACTCTCGGTTAAGTGCTGATAAAAGTATTTCCCTGAAAGGCCAGCGGAGCACGGGGATTAGTGCTGCAAAGTCCCAGCCCAGCCCAGATTGCTCAGAAAATCTTGTAAGCCCTGCTCAGGTAACGCTGCTGCTGCTGCAGGGGCTGCGAGAGGAGCACGGAATAAACGCAATAAATGAGTCCCAAAAGCTGCCACGAGATAAAGAATGGGCGGCGCTGATTTTTGGGGTGTGTAGTGCACACACACTGAGGGAGTTGCTGGTGTTTAAGAGCATGGAAGGAGATATTTCCATAGTTTCACTACTGCTGAAATGTCCAAAATGAAGTTGTTGGATGAGGGAGAGATTCAGGAGCTTCACTGAGAGAGTTGCTGGTGGTTTAGGACATATAGGGAGAGATTCAGGAGCTTCACTGAGGGAGTTGCTGGTGTTTTAAGACATCGATGGAGATATTTCAATAGTTTCACTACTGCTAAAATATCCAAAATGAAGTTGTTGGATGAATGAGAGATTCCAGGAGCTTCACTGAGGGAGTTGCTGGTGGTTTAGGGCATGGAGGGAGAGATTCAGGAGCTTCACTGAGGGAGTTACTGGTGGTTTAGGGCATGGAGGGAGAGATTTCAGGAGCTTCACTGAGGGAGCTGCTGGTGTTTTAAGACATCGATGGAGATATTTCAATAGTTTCAATACTTCTAAAATATCCAAAATGAAGTTGTTGGATGAATGAGAGATTCCAGGAGCTTCACTGAGGGAGTTACTGGTGGTTTAGGGCATGGAGGGAGAGATTCAGGAGCTTCACTGAGGGAGTTGCTGGTGTTCCAGGGCATGGAGGGAGATACTTCAATAGTTTCACTACTGCTGAAATGTCCAAAATGAAGTTGTTGGATGTGGAATCTTTTAGGGCATATAGGGAGAGATTTCAGGAGCTTCACTGAGGGAGTTGCTGGTGTTTTAAGACATCGATGGAGATATTTCGATAGTTTCACTACTGCTAAAATGTCCAAAATGAAGTTGTTGGATGAATGAGAGATTCCAGGAGCTTCACTGAGGGAGTTGCTGGTGTTCCAGGGCATGGAGGGAGAGATTCAGGAGCTTCACTGAGGGAGTTGCTGGTGTTTTAAGACATCGATGGAGATATTTCAATAGTTTCACTACTGCTAAAATGTCCAAAATGAAGTAGTTGGATGTGGGAGAGATTTCAGGAGCTTCACTGAGAGAGTTACTAGGGTTTTAAGACACAGGAGATATTTCCATAGTTTCATTACTGCTAAAATGTCCAAAATGAAGTTACTGGATGACTGGGAGAGTTGCTGGTGGTTTAGGACATATAGGGAGAGATTCAGGAGCTTCACTGAGGGAGTTGCTGGTGGTTTAGGGCATGGAAGGAGATATTTCCATAGTTTCACTGCTGCTAAAATGTCCAAAATGAAGTTGTTGGATGTGGGAGAGATTTCAGGAGCTTCACTGAGAGAGTTACTAGGGTTTTAAGACACGGAACGAGATATTTCCATAGTTTCACTACTGCTAAAATATCCAAAATGAAGTTGTTGGATGAATGAGAGATTCCAGGAGCTTCACTGAGGGAGTTGCTGGTGGTTTAGGGCATGGAGGGAGAGATTCAGGAACTTCACTGAGGGAGTTGCTGGTGGTTTAAGACACGGAAGATCTTTCCATAGTTTCACTACTGCTGAAATGTCCAAAATGAAGTTGTTGGATGTGGGAGAGATTTCAGGAGCTTCACTGAGAGAGTTACTAGGGTTTTAAGACACGGAAGGAGATATTCCCATAGTTTCACTACTGCTAAAATGTCCAAAATGAAGTAGTTGGATGTGGGAGAGATTTCAGGAGCTTCACTGAGAGAGTTACTAGGGTTTTAAGACACGGAACGAGATATTTCCATAGTTTCACTACTGCTAAAATATCCAAAATGAAGTTGTTGGATGAATGAGAGATTCCAGGAGCTTCACTGAGGGAGTTACTGGTGGTTTAGGGCATGGAGGGAGATATTCCCATAGTTTCACTACTGCTAAAATGTCCAAAATGAAGTTGTTGGATGACTGAGAGATTTCAGGAGCTTCACTGGGAGAGTTACTAGGGTTTTAAGAGACGGAAGGAGATATTTCAGTAGTTCCACTGCTGCTAAAATATCCAAAATGAAGTTGTTTAATGAGGGAGCCGGTACAGCTTTGACGTTCTGTTGGAACTGACATTTTGGACGCTCGGTAAAATCAGGTTCCCCGCTGCAGCTCGGAAAAGTTGGGCCGTGCTGGGGACCCCCGAGGGCAGGGATCGCTGTGCCCGTGTCCCCTCCTTGGCCGTGCCCGGTGCAGGTGCTGTCCCCGCCGTGCCCGGGGGCACCTTGTCCCCTGTCCGGGGGCACCTTGTCCCCTGTCCGGGGGCACCTTGTCCCCTGTCCGGGGGCACGGTGGCGGGGAACAGGAAGCACCCCCACCCCTCGGCAGGTGAGTGACTCGCAGCGGCGCTGGCACATCGCTGCCGGGCTCGGCAAAGTGCAGGAAAACATGCCCGGCACCGCTGCGGCCGCCACGGCGTAGAGACAGAGGGAGAGAGGGGACAGCGCTGCTGCTGCTGTGCTGCTGCTGTGCTGCTGCAGGGACAGCCGGGGGCTTCCAGAGTAAGTCTGTCTGTCTGTCACTCTTTGCATTTCCAGCCGCCGGTTTGCCACAGCCGCATCCCCCCCTGCGCGTGGGAAGGGGGATCTCCCCAGCAGCCCTGCGAGCGGTGCTGGTCAGTGATGGATTCACGCCGTCACAGGCACAGAGACACCAATATGCTGTCAGATAATATTTTTTTTTTCTTCTTCTTCTTTAAAAGATCGGTCAAAAGAAAAAAAAAAAAAAATCTGCTTATTTCCCGTAGGATGCTTCAGCATCGCTCATGGTCAGTCGTTAGCGGCGGTGGAACGAGCTGAAATTTCATTTGCTTAAAAAATGTCGCGGGGGGTGTGTGTGAATAATAATAATTATAATAATAATAATTATAATAATGATAATAATAATAAAGGATGTTGTGTCGTTAGGGTTAAACCCAAACCAGTGAAACATCAATTCAGATCTTTGAGAAAAAGGGAAGGACAAGGAGTAGCCTGACACAGTAATTTTAGGAGGTGACCTGCCTAAGGAAGGCAGCGACGGGGAACTTTAGAGCTTTTTAAAGCCGCGGCAAGAATTCCAGCCGGGCTCGCTCCCGCCCGGCAGCGCTGGGGGAAATCTTTCGCATCCCAGCCCTGGAGAAGGCGTCCCGGAGCGGGGCGAGGCGAAATCCTAACGCGGGCGCGCTTATCCGTAAATCCCGTGTATCATGGCTGCGCCGCCCTGCCCTTGCTGTGGGGGTGAAATGTAGAACATGAGCCTGATCCTCGGGAGATGGAGCTAATTTCGCCCTAAACTGGAAAGTGTTAACAGCGCCCGGCGAATGTGACAAAGCTCAATCGCGCTCCTTGTTTATGGAGCCCGCGCCCATTGGCCGCCGCGCGCCAGCTCTGCCCTGGCAACTGCGCGCCCGCATTTGCATAGCGCGCCGCCATTGGGCCCCGCCGCGGCGCCGCCAGCCAATGGCGCGGCGCGGCGCGGGGTGGGCTATGCTAATGAGGCGCTGTTGCTGGGGCGCGCTGCGGCAGCCGGGGATGCGCTGAGGGGAGCGCCGGGATCGGCTTCCCCCTCACGCGCGCGCCTGCGCCGTGCGCGCCGCCCTCGCGGCGGCCCCAGCCGCTCCGTCCGATGCTGGCGCCCCCAGCATCCCCCCGATTTTTAGTTTATTTCCTAAATAAAATGCCCCAAAGTAGCCGGCTGCCCTCAGAGCGCTGATGGAGCCGCCCTCGCGGCGGCCCCAGCCGCTCCGTCCGATGCTGGCGCCCCCAGCATCCCCCCGATTTTTAGTTTATTTCCTAAATAAAGCACCCCAAAGTAGCCGGCTGCCCTCAGAGCGCTGATGCGCTCGCCTCGCCCCTTCTCGCTGTCCGAGATCAGCATCTGAATCTCTTTACAACAATCTGTTTCTGGAACACACACACACACTCACCTTTCAAAAATGGTGTGTTCACAGCCCACCCCACCAAAAAAAAACAAAACCTCCACACCAAAAATCAAGTCCTCAGCTCTAAGTGGAGTCCTGTGTTTTTTCTGTCCTAAATATCATTCCTGTCTAAGAATATTGGGGAATCGGAGCTTAAAAATCTATTCTGCTGCTTAAATCTTCATCTGTATCTGTCCTTTTTTCCTTTCCCTGCTTTCCCAGCAGCTTTTTCTCCTGTTCAGTCATGGATCACTTTACCTTCTCCAGTCCTGCTCCCCACTCCCTCCCTCTGTCTTCCTCAGTGTCCAATTCCTGTATTTTCTTCCATAACTGCTCACATTCTCTCCTTCCAACTCACTGAAACTGACTGTAAGGGTAACAAATTGTTTAACTGAGTCAATCCAGCTACATTCCATGCTGCTTTCCCCTTTTTTTCCCCCCTCTTCTCTTTCTCATAAGTATCACTATGTATCTGCGGTTTGATACCACCTGGCATTTGCTAATAATGGTGGGAATTCCTGTCACCAGCAGATTTTTGGTTAAATCTGATTTTTACCATGGTGGAATTTTAATTTTTTGACTGTTTTCTAAATCCTTCCGAAAACTTCAGGTTCAAAAGAGGGGAATTTAGTTTCTCTTGGATAAAGCAAATATTTTCACAGAGAAACGTAGTGATTTCTAGAACCAAAAACTTGTTTTAATCAGAATTGTGTGTACTTGAAGTTTCCTTGAAGCCTTCTGAAAATTAAGTTTAGAGGTTCTTTTATAGCGTGCTTAAGGGATAAAATAATGCCAATTTAAACTTTGTGTCAGTAAATTTCTGCTGTATTAGGAGATTACCGTGGTTTATAAAATATTTTTCTCCTTATTAACTGAATTTGACAGAATTTTTTGTTTGCATTTGTGACTTTTCACTCGGAACTGAGGGGCAGGTGTGGGTCTTTCAGGAGGATTAAAGATGCAGAGGTAGTTGGAGTTAAGTAATGATTGGAAACCTGTGTTTGGAATAATATTCACACTTCAGTCTTTATTTCTGCTTTAAGAGCTGCTGTGCTTGTTCAGCCAAAGGTTGGACTTGATGATCTTGGAGGTATTTTCCAACATTATTGTTTCTGTGAGTCTTTGAACTTTCACCATGATCATAAAAAAAGTTTATCTCCATTTCCCTCTCTCCTTGATATTCCCTCCTTTTAATGGCAGGCTTTTCATTCAATTGGAAAAGTGATAAACCTTAGAATAATTGCATGAAATCATAAATTGCACATGAATTTGTAGAGGGAGACAAAAAACTTCAGAACCTCAACCTTGGCACATATTCACAGCATCAGTGACCTCTGGAAAACAAAGATTTGGGTAATTTTTATTTGTCAGTTTTAAAGTTTTTAGTTCTCTTTTTGAAATACAGGTTATTAACAATTTGGTAATAAAGTATTGACTGCTGAGATATTGTTTCACTCACTTGTTTGTCATTAAATAAATAAATACACGCTGGGGTGAATCAGCAGCCAAAGTCCTTGAGTTTGACCAATGTTCCTGAGGAGCTGGACAGAGTTCCAGTGTGGCAGGAAAACTTGGGAAGAACTTGTTAGAAAAGGGGAAAACCTTCACTAGGAGCTCTGTTGGTGTGTGTAAAGTCATTTCCTCCCTAAATCCTGGGATATCCTCCTCTCTTGGAGGATCACACGAGGGCAGGACGTCAAAAAGGAGATTTTTTAACCTAACCTGTACAGCTGCTCCTCTGTGGAGCTCTGTAGAACAGAGATTTACCTGCTAGGATGTGTCCCTTGTCTTTGCAAAGTCCTGAATGTGCAGAAATCTAAATTATGAAAGCCATGTCTGGCTGTTTTTCTGCAGAACAGGAGAAAATCCAGAATTCTACAGAAGGAAATGATTGTTTGTGAATTCCGAGGATGCAAAAACAATGACCGCTCTATAGAATATATAAGCAGCCAGGAATAATTTCATTTGGAGCACAGTCTGAAGAGTGGCAAGGGATATTATGTTAAACACAATGAAAATAAAAAGATCTATTGTATGGCCACCTATTCAGCAAGAACTGCTTCCATTCTGCCCCCTAAAACAAACAGGGCATTCATGGAGCTAAACAGAATCATAACTTATTGACATGGAGGCACAGAATTAAAGCTGGGGAAGGATTCTGGCCTTTCCTAATTTTTGGGTACAGTTCTCTTCATTTCAGTGGATTTTTAGTCCATTCAGTCCTTTGTAGGCGTGTCCCTGTTTCCTTGTGGAATTCCAGGTGATTTTTAGCTGTGTTTTCAAGCAGGTGCTTCTCCAGGGCAGCAATGAAAAGCAGAGGTCTCAGAGAGCTTAATTTGGACTTTGAAAGTTCACAGTGCCTGTGTTTCCTGTAGGTCTTAGCTGAGAATTTTGGCAATCTTGGGCTTCATTTATGAAAAAAAAAAAGTGGTTTCACTTTCACAACATTTTCTCAGTTCTAAGATTCTCCGGAGTGTACTCAAAGTCATATTTATAAGTTAATGAAACACAGATTTATATACTGTGTTGCCAGTGGATTAAATGAGTTTTGGAAACTTCTTTCTCTTGTAGTGGGAGAATTACAATGAGCAGCAGCGTTCAGTCCTTCTGGTACCAGATTTTTCAAGTGGCCTTTTTTATTTGAAAATATTTCCCACAGTGTTTCCCTGTGACAGGTCTGAGCTCCAGTTTTTCTCCAGGAAAGGGAACTGGTGTCCTCTGATTGCACAAAAACCACAGACCACAAGTCCTGCCCAAAGTCCACCTCCTGCTGCAGCTCATCCAGGGAAGGAGCTGGCCAAGACAGGCTCAGCAGTGGCACAACAGTTCATGAACTTGCTCTTGGCCTGCTTTTCTTCCAGGCTGGGAAGAGATGGCACCCAGGAGTTTGATGTCACCTCCTGAGCACTTCCTGCAGCTCTGGCCAGTGGGGGAGAGCAGGAGGAACCCGTGGGTGTGTTGGCCCATGAATGGGGTTGGGGAGCGGGGTCGTTTCTAAGTTTAGGGTTCCATTCTGCTGGGAGGGAAAGCAGTGTTTGGCATTTCTGTACAGGGAAGTTGCCTGAATAGTTATTGTAGGATCACTTCTGAAGCAGCCATTCTTAATAATTCCCCCCACAAGAATAAAGTTCCTCCAGAGGAGGAACTCTGTGAGATATTTATAACGGGATTGTTCTCCGGGAGCTGCCGCAGGTAATTTCCCTTTGTTCCCTGAGTTCTCTCAGCTTTTCCCTGGGTTCCCTCAGCTTTTCCCACTCCAGACCAGGCAGAGTGAGGTCCCTGGACCCCCACGTTCTCAGGCAGTCACTCCAAACCCGTGTGTGGGGACAATGGGCCGAGCAGGGCTGCAGGAGTTCACGCAGAGTTCAGGTTGGCGTGTGCTCATTGCCTGAAAGATGATTGTTCTAAACTCTGCAGTCCCCCAGGGCTGACATTTGTGATGCTCAGGCAGAACTCTGGTAGGTCTAACTCGTCTTCAGCGTGGGTTTATTTGAACAGAGAGTTCTCAGATACAAGTGCTTGTTGCTGATTGCTCCCTGGCTGTTTCAGGATGTGCTGATACACCTCAGAGCTGGTTGGGTATTAGACCAGTGCAGGGATCTGGCTCCCTTTTCCAGACACTCTTCAATAGCTGAGCTGTCACAATGTTCAAGGATGCTGAGTGCTTTTCCAGGCAGAGATTTTGAAAAATAAAGTTGATCTGAAATCTGCAAAACTATTAACTTTGCAAAAAAAAGAAAAAAAAAAATCTTCTGTGAAGGAAGAGGGTTGTACAACTCCTCAGCTAACAGACTTAGAGTGGATATTGGGCTGCTTTCACATCACTCATTTAAACTCAGAAAAAAGCAACAAGAAGTACTTGCCTTCACCTGTGGAAATGAAAAGATTTAAAGTCTGAACCTGTCCTGCACAGTAAGAACTGTGCTTGCTCTGTGGTGTGGCTGCTGAACTCTGAGTGTGGGAAGCAGAACACCCTTTGTGGCAAACGAGACACTTCACACTTTTATTCTCTGCTGGTGTTTGCTGGCAGGTTCTCACTCAGCTGCCAGCATAGCCCTGGGAGGGAATAGAGGGAACACCTGCACATGGCTGAACAACATGGAAAGGGAGGTGGGATAGGAGGGAGAGAAAGAAGCTCACAACATTTTGGGTCAAAGCAATGATCTTTGGAGGGAAAATGTTGAAGAAAAGGAGGAAAAGTTCTAGCGAGGCAAAGAGAATGGCAGATCAATTATGCAGAGGAAGTTTCACACTTCATCCTGAGATCATGATCATCTTAATTCCACCCCCTGCCATGGGCAAGGAAATCTCCCACTATCCCAGGTTGCTCCAAACCCTGTCCAGCATGGCCTTGGATGCTTCCAAACATGGGGAATTCCTGCATTTAAACTTTTAAAAGTATGAAATAAATGCTGATGGGACTTTCACTGCTTTTACCTGCTTCATCTTGCACAACCATCAGCAGGCAGGGAAGTGTTTTAAGGCTGTTCAAAGCTTCTGTTATCAGCAAGATAACTCTTTATCATGTCATGGAACCAAGATCTGCTGCTGCACTTGGGAGATGCTTCTGTCAGTCTTGAAGGTAGATTTCCATCCCTCACAGGGTCCAAACTGTCACCTTTTTGGGGGCTAATTTTTAATTGTGAGATGAGAAGTAGGAAGACATATTAAGGAAATGTCACTTTTTAATGCTCTAATGGTTTTTGTCTGACTTTGCCTCCTTTTTTAAATTTCACTATGAATGCACTTCAGTAGAACACTGAGGTTTGACAGAGGGACAAAGAGAGTCACAAAGATGCTTTGAGAAGCAAAGTAGATCTTTAATGAGCTGGGTGACAGGAATGCAAAGAAACCTTGGAATTCCTGTTGGGATTTTCAGCTGCAGTCCCACCCAAGAGAGGAACTACTCTAACAACTCCTGATCCAGAGAGAAATCTCATTTTGTGCTGACTTTGTGACACGGAAATATGGAAACCTTGAGGCTGGGAGAGACCTTTGGAGGATGCCCAGTCCTGTGGCCAGCTGGGCTTTGGCTACAATCCACTGATTTTTTCTGCATTGATGCTCCACTCTTGGGATCACTCCGTCACCTGCAGCTCTTCCCCATCAGTCAGGGAATTTTTGTGCCTCACTGTAGCTGAAAGGAAAGGCCAGGGATGTGTTTTACCACCAAAAATGCTTTTTTTTTGGGAGGAAGTTTAACTGAGTTAAATGAGTTACGTGGACTGATGTCAAAATGAGAATAACGGGATCTCAAATGGATGAGGTAGGAAATTGAATCTGCATTGAGTTCTTAAAAATGTATGCAAAAATTTCCACAAACTTTCCCATTACTACACATCAGTTGTAGTTCATTTGTAGGCTGCTCAGTAATCACAATGTCAAATATTTCTTACACCCGCAGTTAATAATTTCTTTATTGCTTGGAAAAATCATAAAATCACAGAATGGTTTGGGTTGAAAGGAACCTTAAAATCATCCAGTTCCACCCCCTACCATGGGCAGGGATAACTTCCACTGTTCCACCTGGCCTTGGACCCTTCCAGGGATGGGGAGGCCCTAAAACATCCGTTAAAAAAAAAAAATCTATTTAAAACACAGCTATTTTGAATGACAAAAATATTTTCCATCTTCACCAAATAAATAAATATATTCTTGAACTTCTTCCACTGTGTTGAGATGATGCTTTAAGAAATAAACCTTCTCCTTTATGAGGAAATCCATTTTTGCAGTGTGTCTATTTTCAGAGAGTTCTGTGAGCCTCTTTTGAGTGCAAATACAAATCAAGGTGGGTATTTTTATGCCTCCCCTGAACTAACATTAGGTAAGGCCTATTTGTAAGACAATGCTACCCACTCCAAATCCATAATTTTTTCCCTTAATGTACTTCATGCTTAGAGATCTTGGCATATGTTTTGGGAATTTTTGCTTCATTTTCTTCCCAAGGTGCTTTACAAAGTGTGATCACTCGAACTCGTAGTGGTTAAAAAGGAAAACTGTTGATGGACTACACCTTGTTCACAGATATTTCTGTCCTGTGAGATCAAGTGCCTGTGGATTTTAGTCCTGCCCTGGTGGTCAGCAGATCTCTGATTTT
This sequence comes from Lonchura striata, assembly GCF_050655825.1. Classification (NCBI taxonomy): domain Eukaryota; kingdom Metazoa; phylum Chordata; class Aves; order Passeriformes; family Estrildidae; genus Lonchura; species Lonchura striata. Next base: position 116,316,607 of record NC_140703.1, on the reverse strand, counting down.
TTTTGAGTGTCTGGAGCTCTCCAGATGAGCCAAAAAAGCAATCTCAGAGCCACCAGAGGCTGTGTGAGCCCCAGTTAATGGCTGTGCACAAATGTCCCTATTTCTGGAGCCACTCCTCGACCTAAAACTAAAGGAGGTCAAGATTTCTATTCTAACCAGTCCTTCTTTCCCCTCCTTTCTCCTGCTGTGTCACCGAGTGTTTCTAGGAGTGTTCCTTTGGGATCAGCGGTGCTGGGATAGCATTGCAGGGGTCAGGAGTAGAGCCTGGGATGTGGCAAGGGCTGAGCAGGGCTTTGTTGTGCTGGTGGCCAGGGCTGTGAGCCCCAGGGCCTTCCCTTCCCTTCCCTTCCCTTCCCTTCCCTTCCCTTCCCTTCCCTTCCCTTCCCTTCCCTTCCCTTCCCTTCCCTTCCCTTCCCTTCCCTTCCCTTCCCTTCCCTTCCCTTCCCTTCCCTTCCCTTCCCTTCCCTTCCCTTCCCTTCCCTTCCCTTCCCTTCCCTTCCCTTCCCTTCCCTTCCCGGGGTGACTCAAACCCTTTTCCATTTGGGATGGGAACACGGGGATGAGGTGGCCAATTCCCATCATCTCCTTGTCATCCTTCACGTCACCAGCCTGGTCAGGCTCTAATTTTGTCCTTTTTTCAGAGATTTGCTGTGGAACCGTTGGTGTTCCTGGGTTGAGAAGGTTCTTGTTGGACACAGTTTGGATTTGTGGTGTCACATTTGGTATGGGACTGTCCTCCAAGCCAGCAGGGATCTTTTTGGTAGTCATAAACAGCAAATCTTAAAAAAAAAAAAAAAATTAACCAAAATATCAAAATTACGGATTTGGGTGCAGGTGGACTTGGGAGGAAAAGGTCTCCAAGCATGAAAAGTTTCCAGCTGAACCAAAACATCACAACTGTCGTTTTGTGGGATAATTACACTTTGAACTCTTCTGCTTTTTTATTTTATTTTAAATGTGTGTAGTGCATTATTCAGTTTATCCTCAGACTTGTTGTGATTTTTGGAATGTCAGAAGATCCTGTGAAGTCAAACTGTAAATGAGAACTCCATGGTGCCAGGGTTTTTGGGTTTATATATTTGAGCTTTCTGCTTTTTGTAGGAACAAATGGGAGGGCAGAATTTTTTTAATAAAATTTGTTTTTATTAAGTTATGTAATTGGCCAGATATCTCTCTATTGGAAACCTATGGCCTGAGGTAAGAAAATGCAAGATTTAAACCTTTGAAAGTAACTGGCTCTGCACTTCAGAATTAGTGGTATTTTTGACACTCTGATTTAAATATTGTTTTGACTTTTACTTCAGTCACCATGATGTTGCTAAGTGAGATTATGATTTTTTTCAGGTTAAGCAGAACCTCAGAAATTAAAAGAGCAAAAAGTAGAGATATTGGATGATGTCTTACATATGTTCAGCCATTCTTACAGGAGTCTTCTGTGAATCTTGAAATGTTCACTAAATCCACCAAGTTGTAGAGATGGAAGATTAACTCTGATTCTCAGTTTTTAATGGACATTTTGTAGAAGAGTTAAAAGTAATTTTCTGTGCTAATGCTAACTTTAAATGGTTAATATTTTAATACAATCAATGTCAAATGGTGTTTGATTTCATCCATGCAGTTCTTCTATTGCCCTGATAGGTGTTGAGTATAAATTTTAATACTTTAGCTTTCTTTTGACAGAGTTATTTTTAAGAAAGCCAAATCTTGGCTTTACTCATCTACTGTTTTCTAGTGCTTGTATTTTCTTACAAGGTTTGGGTTGTAAAGGAAGTGGGGATTTCCCTTTGCTGGTCAGGTGCTTGGCTGTTTAACACCTTCCTTCTAAATTTAATCTTTAGTGATAATTTTACTTTCAGATTGCAGTTGCTCTTTGTTTGCTGTGCTTTGTAGTGAGGCATAAACACAGAGAACAGGGAATCAGGGATTCAGGGAATCACCAGGGTTGGAAGAGCCCTTTGGGATCATCCCAGTCCCACCATCATCACCCCTAAACCTTATCCCAATCCAAAGATGAGCTGCTGAGGCTGGACACTGGATTTTCCTTTGGTACAGTCAGTCCAGAAAGCTGCTGGGAGCACCCCTGAAGGGCAGAACTTGTGTGTTTTTCTGGCTCTTGTGGAATCCATACGTGGAATTTGTGTGTTTGGAATAACCCCTGTCAAATTCTGAGTTATGACACGCAGGTGGAGATGTGAGAAAAGAGATGCTCAGGGTTAGAGATCCAGCATGGTTTGGCTTGGAAGGGACCTTTAAAGATGGAGTTCTGATGGTCAGATTTGCTGTGGAGCCATTTGTGTTCCTGGGTTGAGAAGGTTCTTGTTGGATCTGTGGGTCACATTTGGTGTGGGACCTCCAAGTCAACAGGGACCTTTTTGTTAGTCATAAACAGCAAATCTCAAAATAATTTTAAACTAAAAAATTAAAATTACAGATTTGGGTGCTGCAGGTGGACTTGGGAGGAAAAGATCTACAAGCATGAAAAGCTACCAGCTGAAACATCACAACTGTTGTGTTGTGGGATGGTCAGGGACACCTTCCACCAGACCAGGCTGCTCCAGCCTGACCTTGGACACTTCAGGGATCCAGCCACAGCTGCTCTGGGCACCCTGTGCCAAGGGCTGCCCACCCTCCCAGGGAAGGATTCCTGATTCCCAAAATCCCATCCAACCCTGCCCTGTCTCAGCTTAAGGCCATTCCCTCTGTCCTGGTGAGAAGTCCCTGTCCAGCCCTGCAGAGAACCTTTCCCTGAGGATGATGCTGGGATCACTCCCTATGGAATCTCCCGTGGTTGACAACCCCTGAGCGCTGATGACCTGCAGAGCCTGAACACGGGGCAAGATTTTCAACCCATCCCCTTGCTTAACCCTCCTCACCTTTGTCTTTGCAGGAGGAGAGACTTCAGCATGCAAACCTTCATCTGTTCGGCTTGCACCATCGTTTTCATTCCATGCTGCTGGCCTTCAGATGGCTGGACAGATGTCCCATTCGCATCAGCAGTACAGTGACCGGCGGCAGCAGAACATCAGCGACCAGCAGGTCTCGGCCTTATCCTACGCGGAGCAGCTCGAGCAGCCACTGCCACTGACAAACCAGGTACACACACAGCTCCTTCTGCAGCCTGGAGTTACGGAGTAACTGGGGTTGGAAGGGAGCTTTAGAGATCAAGTTCCACCCTCTGCCACGGCAGGGACATCTTCCAACATCCCAAGCCGCTCCCAGCCCCAATGTCCAACCTGGCCTTGGGCACTGTCAGGGATCCAGGGGCAGCCACAGCTGCTCTGGGAATTCCATCCCAGAATCTCCCAGCTTCCCTTCCCTTCCCTTCCCTTCCCTTCCCTTCCCTTCCCTTCCCTTCCCTTCCCTTCCCTTCCCTTCCCTTCCCTTTTCCCTTTTCCCTTTTCCCTTTTCCCTTTTCCCTTTTCCCTTTTCCCTTTTCCCTTTTCCCTTTTCCCTGCCCTGCCCACAGGGACCAGCTGGGAGGGTGGAATTCCCCAGCTGCTGACCCTTGGGCTCACAGCTCCCAAATTCTGCCCCACGTGCTTGCTAATTCCCAATATCCCATCCAGCCCTGCCCTCCCTCAGTTTAAAGTCATTCCCTCCCCAGCCCTTGTGAAACATCCCTCTCTATCCCGCTATTATACAACCATAAATTACATGATCAGGGCATTTATTCATGTTGGGTTTTTTTTAACTAATTAGCTTCCAACTCTGTAAGTGATTTATTAAAAAATATGGATATTGATCTAGTACCGGTATCCAACTGTGATGGACAAAAACTCTAACAGTTTAAAGTTAGAAAGTGTGTGTTTATTGTGTGTGGGATCGCTCCCAAATCTACACTCCAGCTTCCAGGTGATTACAGAGTCTTTTTATCCATACAAGTATTGAATACCCAAAATACAAATGTATATCCATCATTTTGGTACATCCCATTCCTAATCATTTATGCTAATCACTTCAAAAGCCATTCAGCATGCACAGTTTGTTCCTTGAAATGGGTCGGTGTCCCTTTCATGGGGAGGGGTCCCAAAGTGAGGAAGTAAATGAAGTCTTCCTCCTTCTGACCCTTCAACCTTTTCAATGCAAATATGACAAATGAACTCTTGGTAGAACTCCCGGGGGGGCCCACAATTGTCTTATGTTCCTAAAAGCTATTTGGCAGTTTCTATATTCTTCATTATAAACCCAGGTAACTAAACATTGTGCTGACAAGCAATCAATTATTAGTCAACTACTAACTCTTAACTTCATCAAGGCTTACTCATTTATTTTAATTAACTCTAGTAAGGCTTATCTCTAACTAAAATCTTAGCTCCTCTAAATTCCTTAAAATTTATGTTTCATAAGGATGGAAATAATATACAAGAGTATATTTTAAAATACTTACATTTTGTATATTTTTATATTTTTTATATTTTTCTATTTTCTATTTTAGGTATTATATATTTTAATATTTTACATATTTATATATATATCGATATACATGTATATATATGTATATGTATACTATAGCTTCAAGAAAGGTTGTTTCTAAACTTCTGGAACTTACATATTATGATTATTGTACTTGTAACAATTTTTTAAATAAGAGGAGAGAAAGATTGGCCATGTGGAGAACTGTGAAAAGCTCTTTTTAAAAAAATAGCCGTTTTTTAAATTTTTTGTGCTGTTTGTTAGCAGCTGATTGCTTTATTACTTATCCTAATGGATATTTTGCAATGCACAGTCACTGGTTGGTGTATTTGGAATACAAAAGTTTGCACAAAATATATTTTATTTGAGTAGGCAGGACTGCTGAAAGAGCTCCCCAGCTCAGAGTACCAGGAGCCACAAGAGCTGCTGTGGTTCTGAATATGAGGGAATTCTGTTGGTTTTTAAAATTCCATGGCCCAGTTGTGGAAACACAAGGGCAGATGGGTTCCAGCAAAGCCTATAAGTCAGAAATTGAAAATTTGGTGCAGATTGATGAGGAATGTTTCACTAAAGAGGATGAAGTGTGTTTGGTGCTCAAGATGTTTTAGGTAGAAAAGTCTCCAGAACCATCAAGAGATGCTGTGGTGCTGTGGGAAGATGCTTTTGCAGGAGGAGGGAAGGATTAGAGGGGATAAGAATGGCCAGAATTTGGAGATCCCTAATGACTGGAGCAAAGTGATGAATGAAGCTGGCCAAGGATGGGTTTCCTTTCCTGAGGGCCAACCAGGAGGAAGAGGCAATCTCCTGTATAATATTTAGCTTGGGGATCTACAAGGGCATTTTATGTGAGGTTTTTTTTAGGTTAGAGGTCTGCCAAAACTTCTACAACGAGGCTGGTCAGTCAAGAAAAGTTGCACCTGAATCCTTTCAAGGCACTTTAGAAACAAACTCAAGGAATTGAAGGTTGTATGGACATGATCCATGTGAGGAAATAATCAGCTGGCCACCTTGGCCACGGCAGTCAAGCTGTATTTGCACCACCAACACAATTTTACAGAATCAATGTTCTTGGCTTTGATGGTGGCCAACTTTCTGAAGTCTCCTGACTACTTGTGTTCCCTGCCTCTTTCCTCCCTCGAGTTCTTGTGCTTCTCCCATCACCCAGTCCCACCAAGGGTTCTCCTCACCAGCTCCTGCTTGGAGTGGAAGTTCTGTATGAGCCTCTGTGGGGACTCTCAAAGACTTTTTTTGTCTTTGCACTGCACTTCTGATTTTATCTGCACAGCCAGATCCAGCTGAGATCTTCCTGCTGGTGGCTCAGATCATCTGCTCTGGTCTCTCTGCAGAATAAATTCCTTGTTCTTTTAGGTTGCCCTTTTACAGGTCTGGTTCATCTTAATTAAAAAATAACTTTTTTTTTCCTTCTTATAAAAACCTTGACCTCTGTGATTGAAGGCTTTGTGCTTTTCTCTCCAGATGTGATCTACAAACATCTGGGGGATTGTGTCCCATTGATCCCTACATGTTACAGATTCTTTCTATATGACATTCCTACAAGAAATCCTTTTTATTCAGGGTATTGCCATGAATATGCTGCCACTTCTCTCTGGCCCTGATAAAAGTTTTTTATCAAAAAAACTTGATAAAGCTCTGTCCTGTAAATGTCAATTTTGGAAAGCAGCCTTGCAGAGAACATTGTTGGAACCATCTTTAGGTGGTTGTTTCAATCCTCTGGTGGAATCCCACCACTTGTTCTCTCTGTCATCTCCTTGTAGAGCTTCTAACACAGAGCAGCCTTTTAGAATGGCAAACTCTCTTTGGTCACAGAAGCCTTTGCCAGTCCATGCCACAGAATTCCAGGATCATTTAGGCTAGAAAAAATTTCCCAAGATGAATCCAAGCTGTGCCTAATCCCCACCTTGTCCCCAGCCCAGAGCACTCAGTGCCACCTCCAGGGGACACCTGCAGGGATGGGCACTGCAAAGCTCCCTGGGCAGCCCCTGCCAGGGCCTGAGCACCCTTTCCATGGGGAAATTGCTGCTGCTGTCCCAGCTGAGCCTGCCCTGGCCCAGCCTGAGGCCATTTCCCCTTGTCCTGTCCCTGTTCCCCTTCTGTCAGAGCCACAAGGTCCCCCCTGAGCCTCCTTTTCTCCCGTGTTTCTCTTCCAGAAAATCCTGGTTTTAATATGCAGCAAAAGGAATTGGCTGTTGGAGAAGCCTTGATAGTTTGATCACAATATATCCATAAAAAGAGGAGGAGGAAAAAGGGGATTTCAGGCAGATTCAGGGAGTTTGATCCTTTAAGGTTGGATCCTTTCCATGCAGTGGCTCCCATCCAGTCAGACAGACAAGGATTGGGTCTGGGAGCTTCAGTTTCCTGGAATTTCCTAACATCAGCAGCCTGGACCATCGGGACACCTTGGGTGCCACAGCTTTCCACAGGCTAAAAGTGACTGTTTGGGTGCCCTAAAACCAACCTGCTTAGGTACCCTAAAATAATATGCTCGGGTGCAGATATAAAAAAAATAATCTGTTAGGGTGCCCTAAAAGAAACTTCTTTGGGTGCCCTAAAAGTTTTTTGGGTACCTTAAAAGTAACTCATTTAGGTACCCTAAAAATAACTTCTTTGGATGCTCTAAAACTAATTTATTTGGGTGCCCTAAAATTAAACTGTTAGGGTGCCCTACAATACCCTATTTGGGTGCCCTAAAAGTAAACTGTTAGGGTGTCCTAAAGCACCCAATTTGCATGCCTTAAAAGTAACTTTGGGTGCTCTAAAAGTAACTATTTTAGATTCTCTAAAAGTAGCTTGTTTGGGTGCCCTAAAATACTCCCATTTGGTTGCCCTAAAAGTAAATTGTTTGGGTGCTCTAAAACTTTTTTGGGTACCCTAAAAGTAACTCAGGTACCCTAAAAATAACTTCTTTGGATGCCCCAAAAGTAACTAATTTAAGTACTCTAAAAGTCACTTTTTTGGGTGCCCTAAAATACCCCATTTGGGTGCACTAAAAGTAAACTGTTTGAGTGCCCTAAAACTTCTTTGGGTACCCTAAAAGTAACTCATTTAGGTAGCCTAAAAATAACTTATTTGTGTGCCCTAAAAGTAAGTTGTTCAGGTGCCCTAAAACTTCTTTAGGTACCATAAAAGTAACTCATTTAGGGTAGCCTAAGAATAACTTCTTTGGGTGCCCTAAAACACCCCATTTGGATGCCCTAAAACAAATTTCTTTAGGTGCCCTAGAACATCCTATTTGGGTGCCCTAAAAGCAACTTCTTTGGACACTCTAAAAGTAACTAATTTAGGTACCCTAAAAGTAGCTTCTTTGGGTGCCCATAAATACCCCATTTGGGTGCCCTGAAAGTAAACTGTTTGGGTGCCCTAAAACTTCTTTAGTTACCCTAAAAGTAACTCATTTAGGTAGCTTAAAAATAACTTTTTTGGGTGCCCTAAAAGTAACTAATTTAGGTACCCCAAAAGTAGCTTATTTGGGTGTCCTAAAATACCCCATTTGGATCCCTAAAACAAATTTCTTTGGGTGTCCTAAAACATCCTAAAACATCCTAAAACACTTGGGTGTCCTAAAAGCAACTTCTCTGGATGCTCTAAAAGTAACTCATTTAGGTACCCTAAAAGTAGCTTTTTTGGGTGCCCATAAATACCCCACTTGGGTGCCCTAAAAGTTCTTTGGGTACCCTAAAAGTAACTCATTTAGGTACTTAAAAATAACTTCTTTGGTTACCCTAGAAGTAACTAATTTAGGTAGTCTAACAGTCACATTTTTGGGTGCCCTAAAATAATCCACTTGGGTGCCCTGAAAGTAAACTGTTTGGGTGCCCTAAAACTTCTTTGTGTACCCTAAAAGTAACTCTTTTAGGTACCTAAAAATAACTTCTTTGGGTCTCTAAAAGTCACTTCTTTGTGTGCCCTAAAAATAAAGCTTTAGATACCCTAGAACACCCACTGTGCGTGCCCTAAAAAGCCCATTTCTTCCCCCAAAAATGCCCTGCTGGTGCGAGCTGGCTGCAGGAGCTGGATGGAGCCTTGGGAAAATCGGGATTTTCCAGCTGGGGATTGCAGCAGAGCCTTTCCCGAGCTGCAGCCCCCCTCTGCTGGCCGCAGCTGCTGCTGCTCCCAAAAACCCAGCCCTGAGCTCCAGCGAGGTTATTTCTGTGCATGGAGTGCCTGCTTCAGGCTCCTGGAATGATTTTCATTCATTAGCACGGAAAGTGTGAATTTATTAATTTTATTCCTGTTTAGATTTGGGGTTATATGGTCTCTTGCAGGTCATATTTTGGTTTTTGGGGAATCATTCACAGTTGCAGATTAAAGGTTAGAGAACAATAACGACAATATAAATAGCATAAAATTCAAATTGTATACAATTGTATAAAATTCAAATTGTATAAAATCTATGTATTTAGATTACATTAGATTATCAGTCTATCTTTTTGTCTTTGCTGCAGACTCACTGCTTTATTTTTAATGGAGTGTCTGCTTCAGATTCTTGGAATGATTTTCATTCATTAGCACTGAAAGGGAGTGTGAATTTATTGGTTTTATTCCTGCTTAGGTTTGGGGTTATGGTCTCTTGCAGGCCATGTTTTGGTTTTTGGGTTGCAGATTAAAGGTTAGGGAACAATAATGACTATTTATGTTCAACTTCTATGTAATCTATGTTTTTAGATTACATTGGATTATCAGGTTATTTTTGTGTCTTTGCTGCAGACTCACTGCTTTTTTTTTTTTATGGAGTGTCTGCTTCAGGTTCCTGGAATGATTTTCATTCATTAGCACAGAAAGGGAGTGTGAATTTATTGGTTTTATTCCTGCTTAGGTTTGGGGTTGTAGTGGCTTGCAGGCCATGTTTTGGTTTTTGGGGAATCACTCACAGTTGCAGATTAAAGGTTAGGGAACAATAATGACAATATAAATTGTATAAAATTCAAATTGTATACAATTGTATACAATTCAAATTCTGTGTAATCTATGTATTTAGATTACATTCAATTATCAGTTTAATTTTTTTGTTTTCGCTGCAGACTCACTCCTTTTTTTTTTTTATGGAGTGTTTGGTTCAGGTTCCTGGAATGATTTTAATTCATAAGCAGAGAAAGGGAAGCCAGGTCTTGCATGTGAATTTATTTGGTTTATTCCTGCTCTGTCCTGCTTGCATTTGGGCTTGCAGTGGCTTGCAGGCCATATTCTGGTACTTGGGGAATCATTCACAGTTGCAGATTAAAGTTTAGGGAACAATAATGACAATTTATATTCAGATTATATAAATTATCTATATTTATATTAAATGTAAATAATATAAATAATTACATACAAGTTGCTCTTAAAAAATTATTTACATCATTTTCTCTTGCACTTATTGCTTTCTGGCTCTGGTCCCCAAACCCATCACTGACAAGCATCAAAGAATTCTAGGAAGATACTCCAAGACCAGTCAGATTATTTCATTTTTCACTTATTTATGAGGTCTTAAATTACAGTTAAAAACTTCCAGCTCTGTCTTTTTACATTTTTTTTATTTTCAGGAGTTATTTTTTAAGGCTTTTATTTCCCAAATAGTGCTGGCAGGAGGGGTCCTGCTCTTGGCTGTGGCTGCTGAGTGCTGCAGTTTCAGGGAAGTGTGGGAGCAGATGTTCCAGAGAGAGCAGAAAATTTGGGATTTCTGGGATCTTTCTCCTGCAGTGCTAATAAATTAATATTTCTCTGTGCACTTTTAACTGCTTCCATCTTGTGAGTCCAACTCAGCCTGATGGGAATGAAAGATAAGAGCTTAAAACTTGTCACAACTTCAAAGTTTTGGTTTTTTTTTTTTTCTTTTTTTGTTGCTCCGTTTATCTCCATGGATGCTCAGAGTGTCTGAAACTCTTTTGATTTAATTACAAAATTATTAGGAAATTGATTTACCTGATAAATGAATTGAGATGAGATTTTGGTAACAAACAGTAACAAATTCCAGCAGTTCAGCTTTCATGTAATACCTGGAATGGGAGGGTCAGGCTGACTGTTAAACACATTTCTAGCTCTGTTTATCTAACATAATTAGCATGATTTTATATATATATATATATATATATATATATATATATATATATATATATATATAAAGAGAGAGAGAGAGAGAGAGATATGATATAATTTTTATATATTATTATATATAAATAATTATCTGCATGATTTGAGGTTTTACTGACCAGATCTTGGCCAGATATTTTATTGACCCCAGCAAGATTATTGCCAAGTTCATGTTGTAGCACCAGTTTAAAATCCTTAATTCAGTTTAAAATCCTTAATTCCCACTACCTGTTCAACATTATTATTAATGATGGTTTAACTTCAGCAGTGTCTGTCATCAGTGTGGCCACACAGGTCAGTTAAACAATTCCACTTGGAATTCTTGCTAAAGTTGTCCTGACACAATGAAATCTTCATTATTTATTCTGTTTGTGAAATGGAACATGTGCTATACACAAGCTGAATTTATATTTTTTTTCTTCTTTTCATGAATGTGGATGCTGGTGGAGCTTTCTTTTTGTAAAAAAAAATCTGAATTAAAGCATCCCATAAACAGCTCAGGATTCTCCATAATCAAAATAAAAATATTTTTTAAAGGAACCATGCTATCTATTTGGATAAAAAAGAAAATTAAGAGAAAAATTTGTTATGTGTTCCATCCCAAAGGGCTGGGAATTCAAACAGCACCCCTGAGTTAAAAGTCACAGTTCCCATAAAATGTGCTTTGTCACTAATGTGTTGAGGACACATAAATGGGGCCTTTTTGTGGGTATTTTATTATTATTTAATTACAATTTATAATTGTAATTAAAAGAGTTTCTTGTCTCTCAGACTGAGATGCAGCATCTCATTGATTTGTGTTCTGGTTTTAGGGAGATCTGGGCTTGCAGTGTTGTTGTCTGGCCACCAGATAGAGACTGAAGCTTGTGAAATGGGAGTTTTATTTTCCTTTTTCCCCTCTCTCCTTTTTCCTTTTTCTCTTTTCCCCTTTTCCCCTTTTCCCCTTTTCCCCTTCTCCCCTTTTTTCCCCTTTTTTCCCCTTTTTCCCCCTTTTTTTCCTTTTCCTTTTCCTTTTCCTTTTCCTTTTCCTTTTCCTTTTCCTTTTCCTTTTCCTTTTCCTTTTCCTTTTCCTTTTCCTTTTCCTTTTCCTTTTCCTTTTCCTTTTCCTTTTCCTTTTCCTTTTCCTTTTCCTTTTCCTTTTCCTTTTCCTTTTCCTTTTCCTTTTCCTTTTCCTTCTCCTTCTCCTTCTCCTTCTCCTTTTCCTTTTCCTTTTCCTTTTCCTTCTCCTTCTCCTTCTCCTTCTCCTTCTCCTTCTCCTCCTCCTTTTCTCCTTTTCTCCTTTTCTCCTTTTCTCCTTTTCTCCTTTTCTCCTTCCCCTTTTCACCTTTTCCTTTCCTCCCCATTTCTCCCTTTCCCCCTCTTTTCCCCCATATTTTCTTTTCTCCTTTCTTTGGTGTTTGAGCATTCCCAGAATCCAAGTCAGAAATCAGAGTAACCCCAGCAGTAAAGGATTGGACAGTGTTGTTGTATAAAACACAAAATTATTTCATTCCATGGTCTGACATCATCAGGAACAAAGAGTCAAAAAGGAGGGAATTTTACAAATTTCACAGTATAAAAGTGTGAGGAAAAAAATTCAACCCAAAACTTTATGAACCCAGGGGAGCAAAATAGGGGAAAAGTTCATAGAAGTTCAGGAAAGTGCTCAGAAATGTGTGACTGTCAAAATGCACAATTGTTAAAGAAGGGACTGCCTGCAGTAGCCTGCAGAATTTATATGATTTACAGTTTTTGGATTATGATAATTCAGATAATTTATTTTTCACAAAGCTGTTTTTTTCAGAGTAGAAATTAGATACTTATTTTTGAAGTAAGCAAGCAAATTTGACTTATAAATTAGAAAATAAACATCAAGACTTGCCATACAAACTCCCTTTCCAAATTAGAGCAATTTTTTGGTGGGAATAGTTTGTCTAACTATTAAATTCTTCCATATTGAGACTTTTCCCTCAAAAATCAAGTCTCTGTGCTGCTCATCCAGCCAAGGACAGAGACTGGGCCCTGCCAATATTCCTGATATTCCTCTGCCACATCCTGGTTTCTTTCACCAACAAAACCCACCAGTGTTCCCATATTCCAATAAATTCTCTCAGTCAGAATTAAAGAATTTGAAGGAAATACTTGGATTTGAAGATGCTTTAACAGCTGGATCAGGACTTGCTGCTGCTCAGTGCTGTGGGAGAGAACCTAAAGATCCCCTTTAGGAGTGGTTTATTTCATGGGCCACATTTGTTTGCCAGATGAAAGGAAGAAACAAAAATGTTTTTGTAAATGTCCTATGGTTTGTTTAGGAAACTTTCTGACAGTTTCCTGATGTTTACAAAGTGCTTGTACTTGTAATAAAATAAAATTAATGTTTTTTCCCCCCTGCCCACACAGGAGGAGAATGGGAGTTTGGCTTTCTAGGGTGGTCCCTCGTGTACCTCAGTGCATGTCCAGTTTCAGAAGCACAAACTTTATAATTTCTTTCTGTGAGACCTTTTTTGGGACACTTTGATGTGATTCTTCTTATTTTGTCATTGAGGGGAAGAAAAGAAAGAGTTGTTCATGTAACCACCATTATAAGTATTAAGTTATCCTATATAAAAAATAGAAAAGCAGGTGGACTTGGCAATGGCAAGCTCTCTTCAGTCACAGAAGGTGACTTCTGCTTTTTCAAGTTCCTATCACAGAATTCCAGGATCATTTAGGTTGGGAAAGGTCTCCAAGATGAATCCCAGCTCTGCCTTGTCCCCACCTTGTCCCCAGCCCAGAGCTCTGAGTGCCACCTCCAGACCTTCCTTGGGCACCTCCATTTAATAACTCATTCATTAGTTCAAGAATTCTGATAGAAAACATAAAAAATACACAGAACAAGGAATGGAATTGCTTAAACTCACCCTGAGCTTTTCTGTCCTGCACCTGGAGGGAACCAACCCCAGGCAGCAGCCCAGGCTGGGGGTGACCTGCTGGGGACACCGAGCTGTCCCCAGGCCAGCAGAGTGTCCTGGGGAGCATCGGGATGGGCACTGCCAGCGGGCCAGAGGTGACCCTGCCCTGTGCCCAGCTCTGGGGGCACCTCTGGGTGCTGTGCCCAGCCCTGGGGCACCTCTGGGTGCTGTGCCCAGCTCTGGGGGCACCTCTGGGTGCTGTGCCCAGCCCTGGGGCACCTCTGGGTGCTGTGCCCAGCTCTGGCTCCTCAGCACAGCAGGGCCAGGAGCTCCTGGAGCTGAGCAAGGGCCTGGAGCAGCTCCAGCCCAGGAAAGGCTGAGGGAGCTGGGGCTGCTCAGCCTGGAGAGAGCCCAGGGAGAGGGGCTGAGCCCTGGGTGTCCCTGGGTGTCCCAGTGTGTCCCAGTCTGTCCCAGTCTGTCCCAGTCTGTCCCTGTGTGTCCCTGGCTGTCCCAGTCTGTCCCTGTGTGTCCCTGTGTGTCCCTGTGTGTTCCTGTGTGTCCCAGTCTGTCCCAGTCTGTCCCAGTCTGTCCCTGTGTGTCCCAGTGTGTCCCAGTCTGTCCCAGTGTGTCCCAGTCTGTCCCTGGCTGTCCCTGTGTGTCCCAGTCTGTCCCAGTCTGTCCCTGTGTGTCCCAGTGTGTCCCAGTGTGTCCCAGTGTGTCCCAGTCTGTCCCAGTCTGTCCCAGTCTGTCCCTGTGTGTCCCAGTCTGTCCCTGGCTGTCCCTGGCTGTCCCAGTCTGTCCCAGTCTGTCCCAGTGTGTCCCTGTGTGTCCCAGTCTGTCCCAGTCTGTCCCTGTGTGTCCCAGTCTGTCCCAGTCTGTCCCAGTCTGTCCCTGTGTGTCCCTGTGTGTCCCAGTCTGTCCCAGTCTGTCCCAGTCTGTCCCTGTGTGTCCCAGTGTGTCCCTGTCTGTCCCAGTCTGTCCCTGTGTGTCCCAGTGTGTCCCAGTCTGTCCCAGTCTGTCCCAGTCTGTCCCAGTGTGTCCCAGTGTGTCCCAGTCTGTCCCAGTCTGTCCCAGTCTGTCCCTGTGTGTCCCAGTGTGTCCCTGTCTGTCCCAGTCTGTCCCTGTGTGTCCCAGTGTGTCCCAGTCTGTCCCAGTCTGTCCCAGTCTGTCCCAGTGTGTCCCTGTCTGTCCCAGTCTGTCCCTGTGTGTCCCAGTCTGTCCCTGGCTGTCCCTGGCTGTCCCAGTCTGTCCCAGTCTGTCCCAGTCTGTCCCAGTCTGTCCCAGTCTGTCCCAGTCTGTCCCTGTGTGCAGGAGGTCAGAGCAGCCCCAGGCTCTGCTCCAGGCCCAGCGATGGCCCCAGAGCCCCGGGCAGGGGCTGAGCCCAGCAATTCCCTGCACAGGAGGCACAACTTCTGCCCTGGGCAGTGCCAGCCCTGAGCAGAGCCCAGAGAGGCTCGGGGCTCTCCTCCCTGGGGTATTCCAGAGCCAGCTGGACACAGCCCTGTGCCCTGTGCTCTGGGATGGAGAGAGGAGCAGGCTGAGGGATCAGCCACTCTCCTGAGTCCCCATCAGACTCTGGCTGGGTGGGACAGAATTCCCAGAACTTTTCCAGCAGTGCTGGACACAGCCTTTGGAGCTGTTTTGTCTCTTGGTAGTCCTGGATTTTGGTTTTATTTGGAATTTAATGCAGTTGGATGTGGTGAGCTGGCCCAGCTCTCCAGCAGTTTGTGTGAACTTCCAGAGGAGCTTGCTGTGAAGTTCCTTTGGAGCTGTACCTTAAATATGGTGACAGTTCATGAGTCAGTCCTGAGGGGGAGGAGGGATGGAGGAGAGTCTTCAGAGTTAGAGGAGATTTGGATTAAACCTGTTGGGGGTAGTGGCAGGACAGGTAGGAATCTTGGAATTTACTCTTTTCCAAAAAATTCTTAATATATTAAAAAATATATTAAAAAATAACTAAGCAGGGTGTGGGAATTTTTTTACTGTCGCTTTAAAAAAAACTGTCTCATTTAAATAACTAATTTCTGTGAGGCATTTCACAATTTGATGTAGTAACTATACCATTAAATTCCTATTTTTGTTTTAATTTCTGTCATATTCCCATTCCAGAGGCGGATGCCCCAAACTTTTCGTGATCCAGCCACTGCTCCACTGAGGAAACTCTCCGTAGATTTGATCAAAACATACAAGCATATTAATGAGGTAATTGCTGCAGCTGCCTTCAGTGTGCACTGATGTTTGTTACAATACATGATTTAAATGGATTTTCTGCAAACAACCTCATCAAGAGATCCAAAAATTCGAATTTTCTCTCAGTTGTTCACGTCCTGTTTGAGGTCATGACTGTCGTGGTCCTGTTTCTGTCCAGCACACAGGAAATCTTTTATCCTGGGATTTATTTTCTGTTGTTTTATAAACAAATGTTGAGCTTGCAGGACAAGGAGACACAAGTGGCACAAGCACCATGAGCTCAATCAAACTTCATTAATGTTTCTAAGAGCTTATAAGGAAAATGCTGAAGCGTTTTCCCTTAATTATTGAATTAAATTTTATAGACAAATGGAAAATACAAAGTTGTTCAGGTTAATACAGGAAAGCATCACTTAGTTTCAAACTTTGACAAATAAAGGGAATGTGAAGGGATTCTTATGGTGATTAATGACTTCCTTGGAATTCTTTCCCAGTCTTGTGGGAACATCAAGTGGTAATTCTTGTTCCCAGGCTAGTTAGCATTTTGAATTTTACTGTGTGCACAATGTGCTGGGGTGTTTCTGTTCCTTTGACACCTGTGAACTCCAGAGATCAGTGTTACTACGTTTATCAGAGATTATTTATTAGTGTTAGTACATTTATGAGAGTTATTACAATTATTTCTTAGTGTTAGCACATTTATCAGAGTTATTACTATTACTTTTAGTGTTAGTACATTTATCAGAGTTATTACTATTACTTTTAGTGTTATTTATTCAGCTCTGCTTTCCCAATTCTTCAATTATTCAAGACTTTCCTTTGGAATTATGACCTGGCTTCAAACACAGCAATAGGAGGAGAGGATTGCTTGTTTTTCCACTTGCAGAAGTTGCACTTTCAAACCACAGGATGCTGAATAAAAGTTGATTGTCCTCTTTCTTGAGCTGCTGTTCTAAGCTGGGCTCTTAAGGAAGCTCCTTTTCCTCTCCAGGTTTACTATGCAAAAAAAAAACGGCGGCATCAGCAGGGCCAGGGAGATGATTCCAGTCACAAAAAGGAGAGGAAAGTTTACAATGATGGTTATGATGATGACAACTACGACTACATTGTGAAAAATGGGGAGAAGTGGATGGACCGTTATGAAATCGACTCTTTAATCGGCAAAGGATCCTTTGGACAGGTAATGGCTCCTTAGGTGTTCATATCATTTCTGGTATAAACGTTATATATCATTTTTATATATATTTATATAACATTACGTAACATTTTATATCATTTATATCATTTGTGTTTAATTTGAAGTGCTGTTGTTGCTTTGTTTTGAAATGAAAACTCTCTTTTCTCACTCCTTTTACCCTGAGTGCCTCTTCAGACACTCATATTTTGTGCTATTTCATGTTACTACAGAAAACAGTTGAATATATATCAGTGTCTGTAGCATTTTACAACGAGAAATACTCCACCTTTTGCCATCTGTTGACTTTTTTAACTTGAGTTTGGTTTTGGTTTGAGTTAGGTTTTTAGTTTGAGTCAGGCTTTTCGTTTGAATTGGGTTTTTAACTTAAAACAATAGTTAGTGCTGGATCTTACCTCCTATAAATGTCATTAGCAGCATTTGTTTTGAGTGGTTGAAGCTTTAGCCAAGTTTGGAAGGAGGATGGAGCTTTTATTTTGTTGGTTTTTGTTTCTCTCAGATTTACCAGTCCTTTTACACTGTTGGCTTAGACAATTTTATTTGCATATAAAGTGACATCACTGCAATAAGCATCACCAAATGAGTTGTAGCTTTATTGTATCACCAGAAAAAAAATAGAATTAAAAAGGAGAATTCTGAATTCAAAAAGGTGAACAAGGGAGTTTGGGTGGGGTTTGGAAGTTGGATTTTCCTGATGGAATTGGCTTCTCTTGCAGGTTGTGAAGGCTTATGACCGAGTGGAGCAGGAGTGGGTGGCCATCAAAATCATCAAAAACAAGAAGGCTTTCCTAAACCAGGCCCAGATTGAAGTGAGACTGCTGGAGCTGATGAACAAACATGACACTGAGATGAAGTACTACATAGGTATTGAATGAATTGCTCCTCATTTTTGTTGTATGATGAACGGTTTAGAACTTGCTGTAGAGCTCAGGCTGCTTCCAGCTGATTGCCAAATCTGTTTTGGAATATTTGTGATGATATTTGGTGGTTCCTGCCAATCTGGTGGGTCCAACGAGCTCAGGAAGTGTGGGGAGGAGTTGGAATCAAGTGTAGGAAGCTCAGCAGGAAATGGAATGGTGGGAGGAGAATTCCAAAGGTGAGAGAACAGGAATTTGGAGAAGGATCTGTGGCAAGAAATGGCATCAGGCTGGGAGCAAAACGTGCCCTCTCAGGTGAGTTGTAAAGGACACAGAAGGAACTGCTCTGGGATAATGGAGAAAACAAATCCATGGACACCAGGTTGACCAAAAATCCACCTTAATTAAAAGTCTGAATTCTCATGGTGCTCATATTCAAGATTTTATTGTGCCAGAAAGGGGAGAGTGTTGCTTTTTCTCTGAAATGTTTTTCCTATTTAATTTTTTTTTTGTGGCAGATGAAGATTTGAGAATGGCAAACCCTGCTGGTCTCTGAACAGAGGAATGTGATGAATATTTCACTTATTTAATGAAAATAAAAAAAGGCTTGGATTGGTTTCTTTCATAAACTGAGATTGTGCCTGAAGGAAATGAATACAATTCCTTGGGGATATTGATCAGTTTTATTAATTGATCAGTTTATAAATTGCAGTGATGTCATAGTGTATTTTAAATTATTCTCACAATTAAATATTTCCTCTCTACACATAAGGCAATGATAACTTAATTTGGTAATATATCCCTTCACAAGTTTTTGATTAATTCAGCCTTACTGAGGTGCACCTGAGGATGTGGAAATGTCCTCTTGTGCTCCAAACATGGCAGAAATATTTTGTAAATAACACAGAACCAGGGAAAACCCGGATATTCTTATTGTACTCGGCGCTCGGCTTCCTACACATTGATTAAAGCATTTAAAAGTTTTCACAAGTCTTTGCACCCAAGGATGTGTAAAATGTCCCTCTGTACCCCAAGCATGGCAGAAATATTTTATAAATAACACAGAACAAGGAAAATACTCAATGCACTTATTTTATTCAGTGCTCAGCTTCCTACACATTGATGAAAGCATTTAAAAGATTTCAGAAGATTTTCCAGTTTTACTGAGGTGCACCTGAGGATGTGCAAATGTCCTCTTGTCCTCCAAGCATGGCAGAAATATTTTGTAAACACCACAGAACCAGGGAAGAAAAAGGATGTTCTGTTATTTTATTGACTCTCCTTCCTACATGCTGTGTTGTAATTAACCCATCATTCTCAGTGTGTATTTGTGGGAGTCCAGGGCATCCCTCTGGCTGCCCTGGCAGGGGTCAGGAACCCCCCTGGACAGAGCCCCCAGAGACACTGGCTGTGATCTCTGTCCATGAAAAAGAGTTTTCAACCTTACAGGATGAATTACCAGCTCTTGAGTGTTTAATATCAGTAATAATTAAGTGTGGCATGGGTGCAAAAGTCAAATTTTAGGATTCTAGATGAGGGGTCCAAAGGGGACAAGATGGAGGAAATTGGGTGTGCCTTGTCCTTTTTCTCCTTCTTCATGCCCTCCATGTCTCACTGTGGTGTTGGCATTTTTCTGTTGGTTCAGGCTGGGGACACACTGTCCAACGTAGGTGACAGATATTGGCACGTTCTTGTAAATGCAGCCCAGGGAGTTTCTGGTATTGAATGTTTGTCACATCCCACTGAGGGCAGAGCCCCACACGCTGCCCTGCAGGACAGAGCTGGGCAGGGCAGCAGAACATGTGAGAGATAAACAGAATAAACAACCTGGAAACCAGCACAGACCAATTCTGGCTTCTGCTTTGGCAGCGGGGCTGACAGACAGAGACTTTCTACAATCCTGGAATCATCAATACCACAGATTCCCACGTGTATTAATGACATTTCCCCCTTTTCCCCAGTGCATTTGAAGCGTCACTTCATGTTCAGGAACCACCTGTGCTTGGTGTTTGAGATGTTGTCCTACAACCTGTACGACCTGCTGAGGAACACCAACTTCCGCGGCGTGTCCCTCAACCTGACGCGCAAGTTCGCGCAGCAGATGTGCACGGCCCTGCTCTTCCTGGCCACCCCCGAGCTCAGCATCATTCACTGTGACCTAAAACCAGAGAACATCCTGCTCTGCAACCCCAAAAGGAGCGCCATCAAGATCGTGGATTTTGGCAGTTCGTGTCAGCTTGGCCAGAGGGTGAGTTTGGGGGAAAATCTGCGCATTTCTTGCTGGAAAAATGCAGGATTTTTAAGTTATAATACTCATCTAGCTCATTGAAACTTCATTCAGGATGAATGAGGTTTTAAAATAATAACTCGATTTTAAGTAGAGATCCACAGTCCACAAGAGCTTTAAATATGAGTGTCAGAATCCCAGAATTGTCAAGGTTGGAAAAGATCTTTAAGATCAAGTCCAGCCATGAAGCAGCAGCACCATGTTCACCACTAAACCAAGTCCAAAAGTGTCACATCCACACCTTATTTTTAACAATTCAACAATCCTCCAATTCCCTTAGTGCCCCAGTAGCTAAAAATCCACCATATGATAAATTTTCCATTTTTTTTCTTTCTCCTTGGCTGTGTTTTTGTGCTATCAGTGGAGAATGCACCAGCACTTGGGTGTAGAAATCTGCAGTGCTAATAAATAAAAGAAAAAAAAATTAAGTAAAAATAAATAAATAAAATACTCCTTTATTATTATCTTATTCCATCTATATTCCTCTTTCCATGAGCATACCTTTAGCATGTTACCTGTTAATGATTAGTGACACTGCAGATTGGATGTGTGGGAAAAGAATTCAGGAATTCATGGACTAACTTCACCAAAAGTGCCCCAGTTGTCTCTTGAGGAGCTGGCACTGGTCAGTAGCACCCCATTGCAAATTTAGGAAGAATGGATCAGAATATTGAAAGCAGCAATGAGACAGAGATTTAGATTAATAAAATAACTTTTTGCTATAAACTAAAAGGAAGGGCTTAAGGAAGACACCAGGAGGTGAAATGACATCTGAATTATTTATCCAAATCATGGATAAATAATGTATTTATCAATAATAAAATAATTTTGAAATATTAAGAATCACAGTTACAAAAACATGACATGACTTAAGCTGAACTTCTTGCTTTTTTTCGTGAGCATAATATTTTCCTAAAAATTAACAAATAGATGCTTTTATTACTGTAATATATGTACAGATTTTATTACCCCTGATACCTCATCTTTCCCTGCAACAAAATGGGATTTCATGGCAGCTGTGTTTTACCACTTGGGATTTTCATTCCTTTTGGATGCTGCGTGTGATTGTGACTTGGAGATGCTTTTCTTGCAGATATACCAATATATCCAGAGTCGTTTTTATCGATCACCAGAGGTGCTACTGGGAATGCCTTATGACCTTGCAATTGATATGTGGTCCCTTGGGTGTATTTTGGTCGAGATGCACACTGGAGAGCCTCTCTTTAGTGGGGCAAACGAGGTAAGTTGTCTACCAGGAACTGTTGTTTTTTTGTTCTTAATCCCCATCATGATTTTCATCTCTTTATTGGAATGCATAAATCAGGCAAATCTGGTAATTCTGAAAGGATTAGACATCACTAACAGGACTTCTGTCAGGACCCAAAATTACCTGTTCATAATTTTCTGTGTCTCCCTCTTACTCATTAATTTGTTTTGTCCATATTAAATTTTTCTTAAATTAATTAATTTACAACTTGAGTGAGTAGGTGACATTTGTGTCACAGCTGGGCTGGCTGTCACTTGTCCTTCACCAACCCATTTTATTTGGGACAGGTGGATCAGATGAATAAAATAGTGGAAGTTTTGGGGATACCACCAACCCACATCCTTGACCAAGCACCCAAAGCAAGAAAGTTCTTTGAGAAGTTGCCAGATAGCACTTGGAACTTGAAGAAGACCAAAGATGGAAAAAGGGTAGGTAAAACAATTGGGATAATAATAAATATATCTAAAAATATGTAAAATGGCGAGTTGTTACTTTGATTTTCATCGTCTTATTGAAAATGCAGCTTTGTTGTTTTATTTTGTTCTGTCTTGTCAATTAAACAACATTTCCTGTCGTGTTGAGCAGTTTCCTGATTTGATTTGAGTTTTGATACAGGGTCTGTGCTTCACACACTGATTCCGAGCCATTCCTCCCTCCCCACAGGAATACAAACCACCGGGAACTCGCAAACTCCACAACATCCTGGGAGTTGAGACAGGAGGGCCGGGTGGGCGCCGTGCTGGGGAGTCAGGTCATACTGTAGCTGACTACTTGAAGTTCAAAGACCTCATCTTAAGGATGCTTGACTATGACCCCAAGACACGAATCCAGCCCTACTACGCCCTGCAGCACAGTTTCTTCAAGAAAACGGCGGATGAAGGTACCAACACGAGTAACAGCGTGTCCACAAGTCCTGCCATGGAGCAGTCACAGTCTTCAGGAACCACCTCTAGTACTTCTTCAAGCTCAGGTGGGTTTTGGTCATGAACAGGGGATAAAATTCTTCTCCCTAATGTTGAGCACTGAATGGGCACAGCCCCGAGGCTGCCAGAGTTCCTGGAGCATTTGGACAGCGCTGTCAGGGATGCCCACGGTGGGATTGTTGGGGGTGTCTGTGCAGTTGGACTGGATGTTCCTTGTAGGTCCCTTCCAACTCAGAATATTCCATAATTCTGTGAACTGTTAATTTTTTTTCCATACTGTCAAAAAATATCAGTCATGATCACTAAACAATTATTTTAATCAGCTGGAAGAGATAAACAGAAAACCCCCAAAAACCCAACTAGATGAGCAAAAATGTGAGTGGTTAACATTGATCCTATACTTTCCCCTTGAAGTATAAAACATTATAACTTTATATAGTATATAACTTTATATTCCCTTTATAAAACCTTTCTACTGCCATTGTTTGATAGCTGTAAATTCTGTGTCCCTTTAGTCACTGAGCGTGTTGGGGTTTTCCAGGTGGATCTTCTGGCACGAGCAACAGCGGGAGGGCGCGGTCGGACCCCACGCACCAGCATCGGCACAGCGGTGGGCACTTCACCGCTGCTGTGCAAGCTATGGACTGTGAAACACACAGCCCACAGGTAATGCACAACATCCTAGTGCAGGACAGAAAAAAACATAGATTCTCCCCATGTAGGCAATCAGCAGACCTTGCTTTTTGAGTAGCCTTTAATCAGCTGTGTTGTTCCAGTGGTTCCTGTAATGCTGTTGGCACCTTTCAAGGTATGAGCTACAACATTTTAATTTCATGTGCTTTGCTTGTTGTCTCCAGGCTCCTCATCGAGAGGTCAGGGTTTTATTTTTCTAAGTGTTGTACAGCTACACAATAAGTGATAGTTATTATCACTATAATGTAAAGCTGCTCCTATAATTTTGACAGCAAAGTCACTTACCAGATTTTCTTTAAATGTTTGAAAATAACATCCAGGATGTGCATTCATTTTTCTTAAGGTATATATAGAAAGGTATTGGAAATGATTCTTAAGTACATGCCTGCATTTCTAGAATAATGGTGCAGCTTCAAGGTTTGGTTGATGTTTTCAAAAATTGGCATAAATACAAATAACTTAATCTCTCATATATTGTTCAAGATAGAAAAGTATTGGAAATTATTCTTAAGTACATGCTTGCATTTCTAGAGTAACGTGCAAGTTCAAGGCTTGGTTAACATTTTTAAAAATTGGCATAAATACGAATAACTTAATCTCTCATATAGAAAAGTATTGGAAATTATTCTTCAGTACATGCCTGCATTTCTAGAATAATCGTGCAACTTCAAGGCTTGGTTAACGTTTTTAAAATTGGCATAAATACAAATAACTTAATCTCTCACGTGTTGTTCAAGAACCCAGTGGATGTGACACTCGGTTGACAAGATGACCAGAGGTTGGATGATCTCGGAGGTCTTTTCCAACCCTTGTGATTCTGTGACTGGGTGAAACGCCAGCTTTGAGTGAGCACTTTAATTGGAATTTTGCAGGTTCGGCAGCAGTTTCCCCCTCCCATCGGTTGGACCGCCACCGAAGCTCCCACCCAGGTCACCGTCGAGAACCACCCGGTTCAAGAAACCACCTTCCATGTAAACCCTCAGCAACAGAACGCATTACACCATCACCACGGCAACAGCTCCCACCACCACCACCATCACCACCACCACCACCACCACCATGGACAGCAAGCCTTGGGCAGCCGGACCAGGCCGAGAGTCTACAATTCTCCAACAAACAGCTCCTCCACCCAGGATTCTATGGAGGTGGGCCACAGTCACCACTCCATGACATCCCTGTCTTCCTCAACTACTTCTTCCTCTACATCTTCCTCCTCTACTGGTAACCAAGGCAATCAGGCCTATCAGAACCGCCCAGTGGCTGCTAATACCTTGGACTTTGGACAGAACGGAGCTATGGACATGAATTTAACAGTCTACTCTAATCCGCGCCAAGAAACTGGCATAGCTGGACATCCCACGTACCAGTTTTCTGCTAATACAGGTCCTGCTCATTACATGACTGAAGGACACCTTGCCATGAGGCAAGGCATTGATAGAGAAGAGTCTCCCATGACAGGAGTTTGTGTTCAGCAAAGTCCTGTGGCTAGCTCGTGACTAAACTGAAACTAAGTTTGTTTCTTGTGTGTTTTTATAGAAGTGGTGTTTTTCCAAAAAAACAAAGTGCAAAGCTGCTTGAATCAGAAGGAGATAAACTCACTGAACCGCTACAGGAGGGCAAAGTTGACTATTTTTTTAAACTTGAAAAGATTGCAAAGGGACAATGAAGTTTTTTTTTGGTTGTTTTTTTTGCTGGGGGGAGGTTTTTTTTGGTTGGTTTAATTTTTTTAAGAGCCATGTCTGGACCCACCTTAATGGATAGCTTAGTGGTGTTCATCTTTTGCTTCCCCCATTTTAACTCACCACAACCTAGTCATAGTTTGGTTTTTTTGGGGAGGGGTTTTGATTTTTTAAATTTAAAAATTGGTTTTGGTTTTTTTTTTTTTTTCCCTCTCATTCGACAGGGGTTATTGTTCAAATGTTAGTCATAGTTGCAAACTAGTTTCTTTTTAAAGGCATTGCACATGATTTCTAAAAAAAGGCCCTTTGAAATTTTTTGGGTGGGAGGGGGAGTGAGTAATATATATATTTTTTTTAGTTCCCCAAACAACCATGGGCACAGAAACGCAGTACTGTAAGAAAGAGGGACCTTCAGATTACACAAATATATTATTCTTCAGCTGTAAAAAGGGACGGTTGTGACGGAGTTTGTGAGGCACATTGAGCATGCGAAGTGGCGGTGAGCAGAACTCTCCTTTTCTGAATCTACTGAGGATCAAAGCAGCAATTGTGATGGGAATTCTGTGGGTGCCACCTTTTGGAGCCCACGGGCAGTTAGGATGGAAATCTGACTGGTTTCATAACTGAGGTGCACTGAGAAGCAATCAACGGGTCGGTCCTGGCCAGTCCTGGGGAGGTCTAAGTGGTGGTCTTTGGGATAACCTTTGGCCTTATGGATTTGGACTCTTAAGTTAGAAGAGCCTACCATTTCAGATGCAATCACTTTTGGACATGCTTTTGCAGACAGTCCTTAATGCTGAAAACACAGAGAATGGGTAATTCAAGAGGCCTTTCTTTTAAAAATAGACTTTTGTGACCCACTTATTGTAAGGTATTGCAAGGTCACTTTGCGTGTGTCATAAAGTTGACTTCCTTATTGGTTGAAGGTCACAGGAGTAGTGGTTTGCGTTTGATGGAAATAGCTACAACTGTGTCCCTTCCTGCTTTTTACTTTTTTCTTTTGCTTTTTCTCGGCACGTGGTTTTCTCCACCATTACTTCTGCACAAAGACGTCTTCTGTTCATCCTGAACATTTTTAAAAAAAAAAAAAATGCAGAATTTTATGTGACTGCTTTTTTGCCTCACAATTATGCTGTGAATTTTACAAAAATTTATTTTCTTTTTTGATAATTTATTGTACCAAAGCTGTTTTTATAGCACATAGATGTCTGTAACCAATAATGTAGCAGTTCTGCACTTTGACACAAGGTGTAACTAGACCATTTTTAAATGTCAGTTGAAAAATTATGGCTGTACTATTGCTTAAACAAAACTGGAACTGTTGTTGAATTCATAGCCAATACATTTACAGCAATCTGTGTACTGAAGATAATAGATTGACATCTACTTGGAGACTATAACATCTGTTACATTATCAATGTGTTCAGGCTTCTGAAGGTTAAAAGGGACACTAGATCCAGAAGCTATGAAACCAGCAGTTGATTCTTGTATTCCTTATTAACAAAATTGTAAACTTGAAGGCAAAGACCTCGATTGCATGAACAGGTCCAAAAAAAATAATAGGCTGAGTAAAGCAAAACCCTCACGGGAGACCTGAGGTTAGCAGGCTGTATTTAACAGGTGCCTAATTTTTGGGTAATGCTGCCTTAATATAACACAGTCAGCTTGGCAGTTGCAAAATTTACGGGCCCATCCAAGAGATTTTTTTTTTGTTGTTGTTGCGGGAAAAGGAAAAATAAAAGAAAAGCTGTGTGAGGAAAAAAATCTTGGTGAAAGGATGAAGGTGAGTTCCTTGATTGCTCATCCCAGATGAACAGTGTTGCCCATCCTCTCTTACAGAAGCAGTGATCTACCTCTGCCAGTAAGCCCTTGGAAAAGTCAATTTTAGCAGCAAATGGTCAATTCCATGCGGCCAAGTCGTTTTTTTCAGTCAAAAAGGTGGAATTTTTTTATACTCACAGTGGCAACACAGCAGCTGACTACCATGTCAAGGAACAAATCCTTGGGATTAGCATTGTTTTTGTAAATCATGTTTTTCCTAATCAAATACTTCTTTTTATACCGACACATCAACCCTGTGGATGAAAGCGGATTTTTTTTCCCCCCCCCGTTTTTTTTGTTTGTTTGTTTTTCTTTTGAAGCTCAGTTATTCAGAGGAGTTTACAGGATTTGGAAGGCTGTCACCTTAGAAAAGAATGCTGAGTTTAGCAATATAAAATAAAAGGAATCCAGTTCTTACTGCTGTCTAGGAATATAAGGGTAATATGGAATCTGGGTAACACCACGCGCTCTGGTTGCCACCCCTTAGCAAGCGCCAAAAAACCAACAAAAAAAACCCCACCAAACCTAAAGCAGTTCAAAGAAATAACCTCTACATCAAGCAGGAAAAAAAAAAAATCATAAAATCCAGTGCTTCTGCATACTGTGTTATGTTACAGTCCAGTTTTGTGTGCTTTACTACACAGTTTGGTTACAGGACTTCTGTGCATTGTAAACATAAACAGCATGGAAAAGGTTAAATACCTGTGTTCAGATTGTAAGATCTAGTCCGGACTTGCTGTGTATATTGTAACGTTAAATGAAAAGACAAGCCCTTT
Source organism: Lonchura striata (assembly GCF_050655825.1). Taxonomy (NCBI): domain Eukaryota; kingdom Metazoa; phylum Chordata; class Aves; order Passeriformes; family Estrildidae; genus Lonchura; species Lonchura striata. The sequence goes on along the minus strand of NC_140703.1, from coordinate 116,289,549 downwards.
GTATTATAGTCATGCAGTCTTATGTATGATAAACAGTTGAATAATTTGTCCTCAGACTCTTTACTGTGCTTTTTAAAAAGGGAAAAAAAAAAAAAGAAAAAAAAAAGAGTAATTTAAGAAAAAAAAAAACAAAGAAAAATGTAAACGTAGTAAGTCTTCCTATGCAATTAACCTACTCCAAGCCATGGTATGGTAGGTATAATTATACTCTAATATGTAAATATCAGATACATTGAAACAGACTTAAAAATATGAAAGTAAAAGTTGGAGGCGTAACAGCTAATTTGGAGTTTTTAATTGAAAACCAGCGAGGTCTGCAAATCCCTGATGTGTGAACACAGCTCTGCTTGATTCTCATGGACTGTGCTTGTAGTTTGGGTTCTTTAATCCTCATCTCTTAGTGTGATGTTAGTTGTGATGTGCTCTGCACAGTCCCAGGTGAGCTGGTTCTGAGGCCGTGGATGGGATTTTGGGACTGGCCTGCCGGTATCCCCAGAGCCCAGCCCAGCTCCTCCTGCCTCCCCAACTCCCTGGCTTTGGGTGCAGTAGGACCTAGTTTGGAAAAAGCTGATTTTCCTGTAGGTTCTGCCAGCTTTCCGTGTCTCTGGAGTGATTCAGCCAGGTGATTTCCAGTCCTCCTTGAGCTCTGGGACTGCTGAGTTACAGCTGGTGGCCACCAGAGCCTGGCAGGACGAGGAGTAACAACTCCAGTTTGAAACTATTCCACGTAAAAATACGCTCACTTGATTAACCTCCTTAAATCCTTTCACTGTAAAGCTCTCATGGCTCTTCTGGATCCTCAGGTGTTTCCAAGCCCATTGTAAAAGCTGGAATTGCTGCACACAGCCCCTGTCAGTCCTGCTGGGTGCGTGCAGGAGGTGCAGGAACATCCTTGGACCTCTCACTCGGTTCCTCATCTGTTTATCCCTACCAGGATTGCAATTTCCAACCTTTCAGCCTCAGTTCTTTGCATTAAAAGATTGTAAATTTAGATGGTTCTCCATCCTGATTGCTCAGTCCTTGGGGAATGGCTGCTCTGCCAGGATTTAGGATTCCATCCTGTAAGTACCGTGGTGCCTGGATGCCACGAGGGCTGGATTCACCTGGAAATGCGACTTCATCTCCATTATTTATCACTCTGCCATCCTTGTTTTCATCACACCATCCATGTGCTTATACTTTATACTGGACAACTGAAAAAAAAAAAAAGACTTTTGAAAGATCCTCTGTGGAAGAATTCCTGTCGAAGCCCATCAGGAACATCCTTCCTTATGAGGGAGTGAGTGCAAACTCCAGCCTGGTGACACAAAACGTGCTGTGTTGGTTTATAGAACAAATTCATCCCAGTAAGATCAGTCTGGAACTTCTGGATAGAAAGGAAATGTCTTTTCTGTTCAAAAATACACAAGGAAGTGGCTGCAGAATAGAGATACTGCTGAGAATTGATCTCCTGAGGGTAGTTGGTGTTTAGCCTGACTTTTGCATAATTTATTTATTGGAATTCTCTCAGGGGGAACCTTGTGGCTCTGCACAGCTCCTGCCAGGAGGGGACAGCCAGGGGGAGAGGGAACGGCCTCAGGCTGGGCCAGGGCAGGCTCAGCTGGGACAGCAGCAGCAATTTCCCCATGGAAAGGGTGCTCAGGCCCTGGCAGGGGCTGCCCAGGGAGCTTTGCAGTGCCCATCCCTGCAGGTGTCCCCTGGAGGTGGCACTGAGTGCTCTGGGCTGGGGACAAGGTGGGCATGGGGCCCAGCTGGGACTCCATGGGCTGGGAGGGCTTTGCCAGCCCCAGGGATTTGGGGATTCTGTGACATTTTACTGAGAATGATTCATGTTAAAGTGCACAATTCCAGCCAAGGAAGGCACCTCTCAAACAGTGGTTTTCTGTTACAGAAACAGCTTCATGTTGGAAATTCGCAGTTGGTTTTTAGTTTGCCCTGGTGACTGTTGAGCTGCTCCTTCCTCCCTGATGAAGATGCCTTGATTTGATTTGATTTCAGCAGTTCTCCATAGGAGCCTTGTCAAATTTATGGGATCACCCTAAACCTGAGGGGGTTTGTAGTTCTGCTCATTATCTTTTATAGTCAATGTTCTGGAGCATCAGAGTTAATCACAGCTGGGCTTGTTCAGCCTGCAGAAGGCTCCAGGGAGAGCTCAGAGCCCCTTCTGGTACCTGAAGGGGCTCCAGGAGAGCTGGAGAGGGACAAGGGATGGAGGGACAGGACCCAGGGAATGGCTTTCAGCATTAAGGAGCTGGATTTAGGTTAAATATAAGGAAGGCATTTTTTACCACGCGTGGTAAAACCCTGGCAAAGGTTGTGGCTGCCCCTGGACCCCTGGCAGTGCCCAGGGCCAGGTTGGACACTGGGGCTGGAGCAGCCTGGCACAGTGGGAGGTGTCCCTGCCATGGCAGAGGATGGATGTGGATTATTTTTAAGGTCCCTTCCAATCCAAATCTTTCTTTGAATCTGTTAAAAATGGGTTAAAAACTTCTGAAATCTGTTGTTGTCTGATCACCGAGTCCTGCTGAGCGCTGACTTACGAATCTCTTGTGAAATCAGGAATTTTAACAATTTCCTTGAAACTTCAGGTTTTATGGGTATTGCTTGTGGTGTTGAGTAATGAAAGAGGAGCATGGCTAAGGCAGGAGAAATTAATAACCAAATCCCCCTCCTGCAGGCCTCCCCTTGAGAAAGGAGATGGATTTGATGGATGTTGATTGTCCAAAACCAGTGAGTTAATGATTGGAAGATGATATATGGAAAATGAAACGTTTGTTCTAAAGAAACTAATGGAAGATCTCAAGCAGAAAAAAAAACCCCCAAAAAACCAAAACCTCTTTCTTCAGGATCTCTCTTCCCCAGCTGGTGACATCTTTACCACTTCCTGTGTCATTTCCAAGCTCTCTTTTCCTTCAGGTTTTCCTGCCAGCCAGCTCAGGCAGGAATCCAGGACTCCTTCCCATCAATATCAGCAGCTGGTGGATGGAATTAATAATCCTGAGACTGCAGGGATGATGATGATCATGATGATGGTGATCACGATGATAATGATGGTGATGATGATGGTGATGATGGAGTTCCCTTTACCCAAGAAAGAAAGGACATTGAGCTGAACTCAACAAAGCCTTTCCTAATTTGTACTCGAAGGAAAGTGCCATTTTGGAGGCCTTTTCAGTGAAGAATAAACTGAGGGACTCCAGTCAGAGAATCATGGAATGTCCTGAGTGGGAAGAATCCACAGGGATCACCCATTCCAGCTCCTGGCCCTGCCCAGACACCCCAAACTCTCCTGGAGCTCTGGCAGCCTCGGGGCCGTGCCCATTTGGGAATTAATTTTCAAAGCTTGAGTGTCACAGCCTCAGTGACCAGGGAGGAGAAATCCAGGAATCTCAGGAGCCAGGACCTGGAAAAGCAGAGATGTCCCTGAGTTCCTTCATGGGAACAGTGACAGAATTTTGTCAGAAGTCCAACATTGTCACTTTGGCTAAAATAATTTTAATGCCATTTTCATCTGGTTTTAAGTTGAAGCTGTAGTTCATTTCCCTCTTCAGGAAAACTTCAAAGTATTTTCTGCCCTCCTCCCAAATTCCTGTTCTTTCTCAGTTTTTCTCCTTCCCCTTTCCTGCTTTCCACTCTGACCCCCTCCCTTTTCCTACACTTTTCCTTCCTTTTCACATTTTCTTCCCTCCTTTATCCATCTTTCAACTTTGAATTTTCCCTCTACTTTCCCCCCCTTCTTTTTCCATCTCTTTCCCTTCTCTCCCCACTCACTGCTTTTCCCTTCTTTCCCTCTCCTGTTGCTTTCCCAGTCTTTCTGCTTTTCCTTCTCCCTGTATTTCTTTATTCTCTTCCTCTCTTCTCACAGCTTTTCCTGTGTCTTCCTTTTGTTTTCCTGCCATTTCTTCCTGTTTTTCCTTGCTCCCCATCTCCTGCCCTTCCCTCCTCTCCCTCCTTCGTCCCCTTTGGGTTTCCTCCCAGGTATTTTCTCCCTTTTTCTTCTGGGTGCTTTCAGATTTTTCCCTGCTTTTACTTTTCCTCCCTTCCTTTGACTTCTCTTCCATTATTTTTTCAGGATATTTCAACACCCCCCTTTATTTTCATTATTCTTCCCTGTATTTTCACTTCCCATCTTTTCTGCTTGTTTTTTTCCTGTCTTTTCCTGCTTCATTTGCCACCCTTGATTTGCATTTACTTTCCCCCCACTTTGCTTTCCCTGCAGGTCTTTTCCCCTCTTCTTCCCAATCTTTTCTTTTTCCCCTTCTTTTTTCCCCTAATATTTCAAGACTTTTTTGGTGTCTGTGTTTCCTTTCCTCACTTCAGTGATTTTCAAATTTCTTCCCTCTTCCTCCTCCACTATTTTCCAAATGTTTTCCAGGTGCATTTCTTCTTCCTTCTGCTGATTTTCCCATCCCCTCCCTGCTTTGACTTCCATTTTTCCCATCTATTCCGTGCTTTTTCTGGGTAATTTATTTTTTTCTCTCTTGCTGCTTTGCTTTTATTTTGCTTTTCTATTCTTATAATTTCCATTCTTTTCACGCTGTTATTCCCACTCCCTGTCCTTTTCAATCCTTAAGAGACTTTTCTCTGTTGTTCAGGTTCTTCCCTTGCTTTTCCCTTTTCTCTACTTTCCCACTGCCTGCAGTGCTTTAACTTAATTTTCACTGATTTTTCAGGTATTTTCTTTCTTCTCCCCTCCATAAAAAGATTCCTTTTCATAATCCTCTTTTTTCTTTCCTTTTCCTTTTCCTTTTCCTTTTCCTTTTCCTTTTCCTTTTCCTTTTCCTTTTCCTTTTCCTTTTCCTTTTCCTTTTCCTTTTCCTTTTCCTTTTCCTTTTCCTTTTCCTTTTCCTTTTCCTTTTCCTTTTCCTTTTCCTTTTCCTTTTCCTTTTCCTTTTCCTTTTCCTCTCTCTTTTCAATCCTTCAAACTCTTCCTGCTTATTTTCACTCCTTTGCAGGTCTTTTTTCTTCCCCATCCTTGTCTTTATTCTCACTTCTGAGGAAGGAAGGAACATAGGGTTTTTTTGTTTGGGTGGATTTTTGGTTTTTTTTTTTTTTTTGGTTTGGTTTTTTTTTTTGTTTTTGTTGTTATTTTTTGTTTTTTGTTTTTTTTTTTTTCTTCCTCTATATAATTCTAATTAGATTCTACTGGACCTGTAAATGCTCCATTAATACTTTTTAGTTCTCTTTCAATTATTTCTCCATTTTCTCTTTCGTTTTTTGTCTTTATATCCTTTTGTTACGGTGTGAAAATGGTTGAGAGAACTTTTCTCCCTAAATTGGAAATTTCCTAAGGAAAAAGGGTTGCCCAGGGAAAAAACTTGGGAGTCACAACCTGTCGTGGTGCAAAGCAGAGCTGTAATTGTCCCTCTTGGGAAGTGCTGAAATCCAGATTTTCTCATTTTTTGTATCCTCACCAGACATTTGGGAAGGGGGGGATGACAAATCCCAAAAATGACGTGGCAAACTGGGACAAAGCTCCTGAAAGCTCTGAGAAACCTCCCTGGGGCTGGAATCCAGGGAATGGCACGTGGGTATTTACAAATGCCTCATTTTTTGGGTAACTTTGGAAAGACTCAGGCTGATTATTTAATGAGAAAAGACAAAAAACCCTGTAGAAATTAAAAATACACCTAGTATTTATATTGGTATTTATATTGGTGCCTGGTATTTACACCTGGCATTTATATCAAACCTTCTGCACAACTTTGTCAGGTGAAATTGTTTTGCTTGAAAAGTTGGAATGGAATTTTTGAGTGGGAAAAATCCACATTTTTTCCATGTGATGTAACTCAGTGCCATGAATCCTGCTGGATCCACTGGGAAAGCATCACAGAACTGATGGATAATGGTAAATCAGAATTAACCCCCTGAGGAGAATCAGCCCTTGGGGTATCAAACCTAATTATTGCAGGTTAGGAAAAACTTCCTGGCTACTTCCAAAAAATGCACAAAAAACTGCTTAAATCATCTTTGCTCCCTGTGGAATTTGGTGCTGCTGTGGCTGGGGAGGAGATCCCACAGGAGGAAAAAGCAGAACTGAGCAGGGCTATTTCTCCCAGCTTCTTTTTCCTCAAATTTGGAAAAATTCTGACCAGTAACTCCCCATCATTTTCTGAAATAAACTTCACTCTGCCTGGGTGGAAGGGCCTTACTTGAAAAACATTTTAAAATATTGGAGTTGCAGTGGGTTCTTGACACATCTGACATGGTTTGTTGGGGTCTAATTTTAGCTGCTGCTCTGCCAGCCCTCAGCACTCCCAAATTCTGAGCCTATGTTTAGAAGCAGCAGCCTCCCAAATTCTGATGGGCCTCGTGCTTTGCATTGAGGCTGCACAATTAAAGCCAATTAAAGCAAGTGCCTCAGCATTCAATTATTTTCACTTTTAGCTGGTTTAACTTCACTTTAAGGTGTTCTCTTAAAGGGAGATTTTTCCTGAGATCTGGTTTGGCCTGGGATGCTGATGGTGCTTTTATTAATTGGGATGATGTTGGTTTGATCCCACACACTCCTCAAGGGATTTCCCCTCAAGGATTAGTTTTGGAGAAGGAGAGAATATTTCTTACCTGTGCCTTCATCCAAAGCAGTGTGGGCAGCAGGAAAGGCACTGGGATTGGGACTGGGATTGGGACTGGGATTGGGATTGGGATTTTGACTGGGATTAGGATTAGGACAGGGACTAGGATTGGGATTGGAACTGGGATTGGGATTGGGACTGGGATTTGGATTTGGATTTGGATTTGGATTTGGATTTGGATTTGGATTTGGATTTGGATTTGGATTGGGATGGGGATTGGGATTGTGCCCTGAGCCCCCCAGGTGAGATCCCACCTGCAGAGCTGCCCCAGCCCTGTCCCAGCCCCGGAGGAGCTGGAGCTGCTGCAGAGAGCCCAGAGGAGGCTCCAGGATGAGCAGAGGGATGGAGCAGCTCTGCTGGCAGGAAAGGCTGGCACAGCTGGGATTGTTCACCTGCACAGGAGAAGCTTTGGGCTGAGCTCAGGGTGGCCTGGCAGGGCCTGGAGGAGCCCCAGGAAAGCTGGAGAGAGACAATTTCCAGGCATGGAGGGACAGCACACAGGGAATGGCTTCAAACTGAGAAATTACAGGTTTAGATCAGATATTAGGAAGGAATTCCTCCCTGGGAGGGTGGGCAGGGGCTGGGATGGAATTCCCAGATTCCCCTGGATCCCTGGCAGTGCCCAAGGCCAGGTTGGACACTGGGGCTGGAGCAGCCTGGGACAGTGGGAGGTGTCCCTGCCATGGCAGGGGTGGCACTGGATGGGCTTTAAGTCCTTTCAACCCAACCCATTCCATGATTCTGTGAATGGAAATGTCTTTGGACACATCCCCTCAGCGTGGGGAGAGTAAATTCTGGAGTGTGCAGCCCCTTCCCTCAGCTCTGGAGTGATGGTCACCCCTGATCTTTGTGTCAAGGCTCTGATTCTTCACAATGAAGCTTCAGACAAACTCCTTCAGTTTTCCTGAGTTACAAACCCTGCTGCAAGAATCTGTGTTGAGTTTTTTATAAAAGATGGTTTCAGTCTTGCATCTTTTTGGTTCTGTTGGAATAATTTCATTTAGGGCACAAAGTGACCCAGCAAATAAGGCAAATTATTATAGTTCTGGATGGGTGTCCCTGCTCCTTCCCTGTGGAAACAGGGAATGTACCAAGGAGTTTGTGACTTATCTCAAGTAAAGAGACAAAGAAAAAGCTCACAAGACTGCTGAAGAAACAAAAACCCCCAGTGTCCAGCAGCTCTGCATTTTGTCTGGGTGTACCATGGGCATAGAAACTTTACAAGGCTGAATTCCACAATTTGGCAAAACCAAAAGGTTGCTTCGATGTTCATTAGAGAAATGGAAAAGCTCCAAATGCAGGAAAAGTGGAATCTGTGCTGTTTCTGGGGCAGGAAGGCAGAAGTTCTAACTCAGAGCAGGATGCATCAGCAGAGCAGAATTCCAGGAGGGGAAACCACACTTGATGGATCAGATAAAGTGCAGAGGCTGCAAGTGTCAACACAGAAATAACTGAGAGTGGATTCGAGGTAAGAGATACGAAGGAGGAGCAGCTATTAATAATGAGAGACACTGGAAAAATCCCACAGCCCCCCGGGGGGGGAAACCTGAGAGCACAAATGCTGCTGGGAGGATCTGTAAAAATAGCAAAGGCATCTTCGCAGGGGATGCTTCTCAGTCGTGCCACTGCAGGAATGGGAGGACAAAATACAAAATGCAACTTTCTGGGGCTGGAGGTCCCTGAGCAAGTGAAGGTTTCTGGAGCTGACCAAGCCCAGAGCAGAGGAAAAAACCTTGGAGAAACAGCTGAGCTGCTGTATCAGGTGGCTGGATGTGATCCAGGAGCACTTGGACACGTCAGTCAAGAGTGGAACGTGACGGGAAGAGAGTGGAGGGGGTGAAGCTCAAATAAGGGAGCCACAAAGGAATAAAACCCTTATGAAATCCATCCAGCCTTCTCGTGCAATTCTGATTTTTAATAGGCAATGACAGGGGTTTTTCCTGAGACAGGATGAGGATATGGAGGGAAAAGGGAACACCTGGCTGGCCTGGGTGGTATCAGGGATCTTTCCATGAAATGCAGCTGGAGGAAGAGTCTGGCTGGGAGTTCCCTCTTTTCTTCCCAGCCAGAGCTAAATCTCTTTGCATGATTTGAGCCTCTCTGACTGAATTGCACTTTAGAGGAGAAACATTTACCAAAAACCCCGCTTTCCTCTTCTTTTCAGTGTTAATATAAAAATCCAGGCTGTCACGGAGGTGGTGGAGTCTCTGGGAGTGCTCAGGAGGAGTCTGGATGTGGGGACAGGGTTTGGGGTGATGCTGCTGGGGTGGCACTGGGTGATCCTGAAGGTCTTCTCCCACCTTGATGATTCCATGTGGAAATGGTAAATTGTGAACCACTGGTAGCTTGGACACTTCCAAGTACTCCAAATCTTAAGATATTTAGACGAAAACACTGATTTTCGTAGATCAGAACAAGATCAAACATAAAAAATCCATCTAGAGGTGAATTGTTCCACATAAAATCTCCTTGTATTTCCTGCTGCTCACTGAGAACCACCAGGACTCTTCCAAACCAGCAAAATTTTTTTTTTTTTTTTTTGGTGGTGGTGCTCCAAATCAACCAAATTTGCCCAGAATGATTCCAGCCAGCTCTGCTGGTGGCTCCTGCTCCTTGCATGACCTCCTCCCGCAGGGGCTGATCCCATGGGAGCAGCCTGGCCCTGGAATGGGGCTGGGATGGCTCAGGGGGGAGCAGAGCAGCCTCTGCCTCTCCCTGGAGCTCAGGGCTGTGGCACCACCAAACCAGAAGAGTTTGAAGCCATCCCACAGAGCTGAGCAGCTCGGGGGGCACTCCCAGCCTCCAATTTGGGAAAGGAATCCCTGCACCCCCCTGACCTCCTGAGCCTCAACACCAAATTTCCTGATTTGGTGCCACAACAACTTCAATTCCCTCGAGGAAAAAAAAAAACAAACCAAAAAAACCCAACCAAACAGAATTCAAATACTGATTAAAATGTTGTTTTCTTGTTCTTCTTCCAGCACATTTTAGCAAAACATTCAACAGCAAGATCACTGTGTTAATGCAAATAACTTGTTCCTGGTTTTGGAGGGTGTGGGGTCATGATTTCTTTGTATAAAGGCAACTTTTCCTGGAGTTCTGTGCAAGATGATAATTTTCCCTGAAAAGTCAGTGATTCTTTTTGTCATCTCTGTCTCTTTTCCAGGAGTTAACATATGTGATGTGAAATTGAGGGTGAAGGGATAAATAATCTGTTGACATTATATAAAACTGGATCTGAGTGCACTCAGTTCTTTAATACCAGCAGGGGACTGAATAATAGAAAATTCTGTTTCTCCTCTTTTTTCCCCCAAAAAATTAATCTCAGAGCCTGATCTTCAGATTTTTATATTTTATATGTATTAGACCTCGGGTGTAGGGCTTGGTTTGTGTTTTAATGATTCATCATCCCAGGACTGAGGGATTTTTTTGGTACACAGAATTTGCTCAAATTCTTACCCATTTTTCATGATTTTTAGCAAGAATAATTTGAATCCAATCATTCAATCTGAATATTCAGTGTAGAGGGGATGTAATGCTGTGTTTGACCTCCACTCTTATGGAATCACAAAGTGGTTTGGGTTGGAAAAGACCTTAAAACTCATCCAGTTCCAACTCCCTCAGGTTGGAAGGATAATAATCCAGTTATTAATTTTAAATATTACTTTAGCCCCCAGCTTTGTCTGCTCTGGCAATTTCTGATGATCAGGCTGCCAGCTCCAGGTTTCTCTCCAGTCCATCTTTGCCTTGCCCAACGCTCCCCCGTAGCTCAGATAAAAGTTCAACCTCTGGCCTGGCAATTTTTACATCAAGCAAATAATTCCAAATAATCCACAATGCTCAACGTTTGGAAATAGGCTGAAAAGCAGACAGAATTTTGGAGAAGAGAAGAAACAGCTCATGGAAAAGGAAAAGGGTTTTACTTTTGATTTTTTTCCCCTTTGGTCCCCTTCCATCCCTGCCCCTGGAAGGGCTCCTGGCTGATCCCTCAGGGAGTTTTGGTTCTGTCTCCTCCTTTTCTCCCGAGGGAGATAAAGCTCAAAGCAAGTGAAGAATTTAAAGGGAGCCACAAAAAAGAAAGGAATAAACCCCTAATGCAATCCAGCCACCCTTCTCGTGCAATTCTGATTTTTAATAGGCAAGGACAGGGTTTTTCCTGAGATGGGATGAGGATATGGAGGGAAAAAATGAGTGGAAAAGGGAACACCTGGCTGTGTGGGTTTGGTGACATTTCCTCTCAGCACGAGCACTCTCCACATCTCCCTCCTGTTCCTCCCTCAGCAGTGCCACCTCCTCGTGCTGTCCCTTGTCCCCTGCTCTCCCTGGAGCAGAAGGATGGGGGAGCTTTTCCTGCAGGAAAATCCTGGGATGCTCCTTCGTGTGCCCCAGCTTGGTGTTGGAGCCTTTGGAACTCCAATCCTGCTGGAGCCTCCGGAACACCAAACATCTCCTGGAGCCTTTGGACCACCAAACCTCTCCTGGAGCCTTTGAAACACCAAATTTCCTGGAGCCTTTGAAACACCAAACCTCCTGGAGCCTTTGGAGCTCCAAAACTCTCCTGGAACCTCTGGAACACCAAACCTCTCCTGGAATCTTTGAAACACCAAACCTCTCCTGGAGCCTTTGGAGCACCAAACATCTCCTGGAACATCTGGAACACCAAACATTTCCTGGAGCCTTTGGAGCACCAAACATCTCCTGAAGCCTTTGGAACACCAAACCTCTCCTGGAGCCTCCGGAACACCAAACCTCTCCTGGAGCCTTTGGAGCACCAAACATCTCCTGGAACATCTGGAACACCAAATTTCCTGGAGCCTTTGGAGCACCAAACATCTCCTGGAGCCTTTGGAACACCAAACCTCTCCTGGAGCCTTTGGAGCACCAAACCTCCTGGAGCCTCTGGAACACCAAACCTCCTTGGAGCCTCTGGAGCACCAAACATCTCCTGGAGCCTTTGGAGCACCAAACATTTCCTGGAGCCTTTGGAGCACCAAACCTCCTGGATTCTCCCTCCCTCTGGGTTTCTGCAGTGGCACCTCCTGGAGTTTTTCCCTCTGGAGCTGCTCCTGCAGCTTTTCCTTGGAGGAATTCTCTCCAAACTCTGCTGGGGGAGCTCCTTTGTTCTCCTGGATCCCTTCTCCCCACCCATCCCCATTTCTGTCCCATCTCCCCCTGACATGGGGAAAACTCAAATCCTTCTCTCTCCTCCTCCCTTGTCTGTTCCTACAGCTCCACTCAGACTTATGGCCCAGAAATTTAAATTTAATTTATATTTAAATGCAATGTCTACATCATAAATTAAAAATATAAATTATCAAAATTGTTCTTTTCTTCCTCCTGTTTCCCTTCTGCGTTGGAGAGTAACTCTCCATAAATAATAAACATTATAGTTTTATGTCTAGATTTAATTTTCCTCCTTGAAACTTCTGCTTTTTTTGTTGATTGTTACAAAAACCTTAACAATGGTGTTCACTGATATTGAAGCCTTATCTAATTTAACAAAAATTCTGCATTTTTGCCCTGTCTCTTCATATTGCTCTGTTATCTCTGTCTCTCTTTGTAGCTGAGATTTGTCTGCTTAGGGAAATGTATCTAAATTAGCTGCTGGAATAATTTGAAGTGGATTTGTTTGATTGAACAGAATCAGTTTGTGGCACTTCACTCAAAATTTCAGTGGCTTCAATTCAGTTTATTCCACTTCAAATGATGATCGAATTAGGTTTGGAGTTCATTCTTACGGGCTTTGCAGAGGCAAATTCTGAAGAATTTGAGCAATGAGGAGCAGGGATGAGGCCCAAAGGATGGGCAGGATTTAGTGCAGGACAAGGACCAGAGAGACAAGGGACAAGGGATGGAATAAAAGGCTGAGTTCTCATTGAGAAAATGAGTTCTGGTAAATTCAAATGATCATTTTCCCAATTATGAAGCAATTTAAAGAAATACTTTGTCATTTGGAAGCTGATTGTAGTGTTACAGGATAATCTGCTGCTGCAACCTTTAGAGGAGATATAAAGAGAAATAAACACTGAAATAATGTGAGAAGAAGCTCCCTGAAACTCTGCAAAACCAATTTTCAAGATGTCCCAGAGACTGAGATCACCTCATTTTAAAGTGGGTAAATCATTTTCCTAGAAAATGTGGTTTTTTCTCTTTTATTGGCTCTGTAAATACATTATTTTATGTGCTTTTTAAAATGGAATACTCTGATCTTTATCCACTGCCAGGTGTATTGGAATTATTTCTGCCTCACATCTGCTCTTACCTGGCAGGACAGGGACACAGCCAGGAGGTGACCACACCTTCCCTGGAAAATCAGGAATTTGGATGGTTCCTGTTTATTTATCGAGATGATTTGAGCAAATATTGGTTTATTACTTTATTCCTAAATTTCTCTGTGAGTATTTTAAGGCAGATACGATTTCCTAAGTGTCTAAGCTAGTCCTGTTAATATTCAACTTCTGGGATTCAGGCAGAAATGCAGAAAAAAAGGAGTTTGCTATTTGGTTATACATTAGTATTTCTTACTCTTCTGGGAATGAGTTTTCTTTTCTCTTCCCCTCTTTCCTTTCTCTTTTTTTTTATCAGATTTTCCTATTTCTCTTTCCCCCTTCATTTCTTTTAGCCTTTATTCCCTATTATTTTTTCCTTTTTTCCCCACTTTTCCCCTCTTCTATCTTTCAATTTTCCTTTCCCTTCCTTTCTACTTTTCCTCTTTCCCCCTTTTTCCCCTTCCTTTTTTTTTTTGTAATTTTCCTCTTTTTTATATTTTTCTTCTTTTTTTGTTTTTTTCATTTTCTCCTTTTTCCCCTTTCCTACCCTCTCCTTTTTTACCCTTTTTTTATTTTCTCCCTTTTAAAATTTTTCCTTCTCTCCCCACTCCTCATTTACCTTTTCTCTTTCTTTTTTCCTCTTTCTCCATCCCATTTTTCCTCCTTTTCTCCTTTTTCCTCCTCGCTTTGATAATTTGTGCCCTGCTGGGTGGAACCTGCCAGGCGAGGAAGGAGACGTGGTTTGAGCATCTGCAATTCCATATTTCAGATAATCCAAGATTTAAAATCTCTCTCTGAATCAATTCCAGCAGGAATTTGAGCTTCCACTTCCTAAATCCCAAGTGGCTCCTTGACATTTTGGTCCAAACCCTACCCAAAATCCACTTTTTTGGGATGAAAATGTACGGAATGTCAGATTGGGAATAGTTTAATTTTTATCAGTGACTGACTCACTGTAAGGGCAGATTTCTTAATTTCCAGATATCTCCAGCAGTGTATTTTATTAAAATAACAAAAATTAATGCCTATTCCCTTTTGCAGTAGGAGAGCTGATTTAATTTGATGCCTGAATTTGTTCATTATCTGCAAAGCTGAGCAAAAATGGTTTTTTAAAATTTATTTTCAAGCAAGTCTCCAGATGAACAAAACATTTGTTGTCATAGCAAAATGCTTCATTAATTTATTTTGGAAATGTGAGGGGGAAAAAAAACCCTGCGAATGGAAGATTCTGTTCTGATCTGTGAAATGCTGGGATTTAATTTTTGGGAATTTTTTCTCTGGATTAATCTTGTTTTAATTATCAATTCTAATCCACAGATTCCTCAGTAATTAATAATTAAAGATCTAAAATAAATGACTTTTTTTCAAAACTAGAAATACTCTTGGGAGGTCATATGGCCGTGCAGATTTTTGGCAAACCATTCAGAAGTGACACAAAGAGAGAACAAACACTCCCTAAAAAAGAAAATGGAATTTATTATTTAAATTTTATGAAATAAAGCCACACCCACACTTTTCTCTGCCAGTTTCCTGGGGAATTTCAGTGTCATTTTTGGTGACCAAAGGAAGTTGGAGTCTTGAAGAGGGCAAATGATTTTGTGTGCATTGAACAGATCCCTCTTTCTTTTGAATCCAGGGAGTTTGGAAACGATGGCATCTCTCTTGGAGTTACTTTCCTGCTTTTCACAAGGGGAAAAAAATTCTGCGTGGGGTTAAAATTATGAATTTTCTCCCTTGTCTATCCTCATCATGGAGATTTCATGTTGGTGATTTGTCCGGCCAGGAATTTTAAACAATAAATTTGGTCGTGCTTTATTGAATATATTTATTAATAAGAATTCTGTGGTGATGATTTGTCTGGCCAACATTTTTAAGCCATAATTTTGGCCATGCTTTATTTAGTATATTGATTAATAGGAATTTTGTGCATATTGGAGAAATGACACATGAAGCTGTAAAAAATGTCTCAGCATGGCTGAGCTCTGAACTCCTGATTCCACTGGCCCTGCCCTGTGTCCAGGAATTCTGTTGGCTTCATCTGTGCACTTTGCACTCGTTTTTATTCCTCTTTTCCAGGAATCTTTTGCATTTCCATCCCTGGCAGTGCCCAAGGCCAGGTTGGACACTGGGGCTGGAGCAGCCTGGGACAGTGGGAGGTGTCCCTGCCATGGCAGGGGTGGCACTGGGTGGGATTTGGGGTCCCTTCCAGCCAATTCCAAGTGATTTTGGGAAGAGCTGGTCCACGTTCAGCGTTCCTGAGGAGCACCAGCAGAGGTTCAGGAGGCAGCTCCATGATCCCACCCAGCAGCACCAAGAACGTTGCTGTGGAAAGGAAGTGACTTCCACCAGCATCTGGGCCAGATTCCTTGGAATGATCCAAACTGTGACAGTTTGGCTTCCCCAGCCCAAATCTCACTGATCTTCTCAGATTAGAGACTTCTCACTGTGGTATCATAACCTTCTTTTTAAAAAATGCTATTTTTAACTTGATCAGAGTTACATGTTGGGAAGATTTGGGAAGATTAAAGAGCTGTTGTAGGGATGTGATGCTCCAGTGAGGGATTTGGGACATGGTGATGGGGAAGTGGCCAGGGAAGGTGACTGTGAGGATCCATCCTGGTGAGCCAGGAGCACAAATCCTTCCCTGTGCTGGAAGGATTCCAGAGGATTCCAATCCAACACGTGGAGGAGAATTTGGTGGGATAACAGTCCTCCAGCAGTTCTCACAATTTAAATTCTCCAGGAAAGTCAGTGCAAATGATTGCCTGCAATGATTTGAGGGAAAACAGCTTCAGCTGTGAGTTTGGAGCTACTGCCTTAGAGTTAAAAAAAGAAAAAAGAAAAAAGTTGGGAGAGCTCTCTCTATTCCTGCTCTCTGAAAAAAGAACTCTAAAAGCAGCTGATGTTACCAGAAACTCTGAAGTTTTTACTCTGTGTGGATGACACGTGAGCTGGGGAGAAGGAGGGATGAGCTGTGGTTTGTAGTTGTGAATTTGCTCGGAATAGAAACCAGATTTCACACTTGTGGTGAAACAGGAAGATCCGAGTCCCTCTGGAACTCTATTTTTGGATGTGTCTCTGGGCTCTCCATGGGAAATTCTTGGAGCATCAACAGACAACAAAAAGGCAGTGGAAATGGTGAAATAACTGCACTTTTACACTGGAGTTGCCTCTGGGTTATAATTTCTGGAAATCCAGAGGATCTGATAAAACTGTGAGAATAAATCAGGAGAAAGAAACTTAAGCTAAACCCACAAAATTACTTGTGAATGTCTGACACCACCTCTCTCCTCCAAAATACCAAACCCTAGAAGTTTTAAATCCACTCAGGAAACGATTAACAAATAACAGCTTTCAGGTCTTGTCTTTAAGAATTATTTACAGCTCAAAGCCCAGATTTTTGCCTGCTCTCCACGTGCTTGTTTCCAAAGAGGTGTTTGGGAGCTGAGGGAACAAGAGTGGAAGAGAAGCCAACTCCTCATGTTTTAGGTTTGATTTATGGCCTAAAAAGTGCCTGAATGAGGTAACCTGTTTTGAAGGAGGTCGATATTCTGAAAAGAAAGATATTTTGATGGGCAGGGAGTAGCACAGCAGTAAAAATTTAATGTTTGACAGCCAGAAGCTCTGGTGGTGTCTGCTAAGGAATGTCCAAGGTGCCCAGAGCACAGGAGACAAATTATATTGAGCCTCCCACTCACACCCACATCAAAAAAAATGCAGGAAATGGTATAAATTCACCACATCAAGTTCAAATCTCCAAAAAGCAGGAGGGACAGATATCCCAGGTTTTCTGGGAATGACACAGTGCATCCTCCCAGGGCTGTGCTCTGCTGGACAGCAAAGATCCAACAGCTCCAGCTGAGGAGGTGACAAACCTGGGCATTATTCCTGCCTCAGCCTGAGGGCTGCCATTTACCTAGGAAATACCTTGGGCCCAGGGAATGAGGGATTTGCCATTCTTCCATTAAAAACCCCAAAGATTTCATGGAAGCCTGGAATTATAAAATCCTAGCATCCTGGAATGGTTTGGGTTTGAAGGCTCCTTAAAGATCATCCAGTTCCACCCCCTCTGCCACTCTCAAAGGTGAAAAGTTGGGCTGTTGGGAGAATTCCAGAGCAAGTCAGCCCTTGGCAGAGGGGCTGGAGCTGTCGCTGCTCCTGTGGAAGGGTTTCTTTTTTGGGAGAAGTGGGATGTGGCTTTGGACATCCTTGAGCTGAAGGGAGCTCTGATTCCGGGCCTCCCCTTCCTAAATAGCCCAGAGTGGCTGGAAACAGAACAGGGATTTCAGGAATTTCATCCTTCCCTGGTTTTGGGAGGCCTGAGTGACCTCTGTAACTCCAACAGGGGAACACGAGCAACCCAGACTTGAAACCAAGTGAACTTCAAACCATCTGTTGATGCTCTTGGATTTTCCAGCACGTTTTTTGTCCCTCCTGCGTTTGGCAGCTGCTGAATTTGTTGGGATGGCTCCCATGGCTTTGGTGTTGTAGGGCAAAGATGCAGATCAGAACAGCTATAGTCTCCTACCAGGACATCTGCATTCTTGGGTGATACCTCAGAATTCTTTTGGTGATTTATTTTAATTCCCATAACGTGCTATTTGTTGGAAAATGATAAAACTAAGCTTGGAGAATTTGCTGAAAGTCACATTCCCACTCAGCAATGTTTCTGGTCAGTGAAGAAGGAACTGAGAGCTCCAGAAGATTCCTACGAGATCACATTTACCTCTAGAAATCCTTTTCCTCCCAGAAATCACAGGCTATTCCAAGAAAAAGCCATCAAAATATATTAGTGAATGAAATAGAGGTGTAATGGGTCTGGATTAATTCTGTAGCCAATTACATTAGGTTATTCACATCCCTTAAATGTCATTTGCCACAAATATTCCCATAGGAAATTGAGCTTTCCTCCAATATTGTTCAGGATTAGGAGCTAAAATTGCTGGGTTAAATGATTTACTGTCAATGAAAACACCACTCAGGATATACGGCTTGAAAATCCATTGTTAATTAACAGCATTCAATTCTTAATTGTCTTCGTACCAATCCAGTTGAAATCATTGACACAAAATACATTGTTAAACTGCTTAATCAATCATTGTAGAAAAATAGAGGTGTTTGATAGGGACATTCTAGTACAAAGTTTACGTGAAGCTTCCCCGTTGAAAGCTTTGGAGGCTTCTATATATTTTTTTTTAAAGCTTATGTTACAAAAATGAGATTTCATAAACTTTACAGTCCGTACTACATGGATACCAAAGACAAGAAAATACAGGAGGGGGAAGAGAGAGGAAGAGACAAAAAACACACACACCTTAAGCTGTAAGTGCCCTATTCACAAAAATAAAGCTTACACATGCGCATGCCCCAGTGGCGGAAAGTCTCTTTTTCCGTGCTGAAGGACACAAAAAAAAGCTTTCATCAGGGCCCTGAGCTGCAACACGAATTTTCTCAACCTGCAGCAGTGACTTCCAGAGAGGCCCAGTGAATTCGGAGAGCCAAAAGCAGTTTATCCTCGGAGGGGAAGCTTTGCTTTCGGCTCGCGCTCCTTCGGCGGGATGGACGCACGCGGGCGGCTCCGCGGCCCCAATGCTTCCAGAGGGGCTGTGGAGCCACTTTTCCCTAAAAACCCTGGAATTTAGGGAACCCTGGGGGTGGTGATGGATGGGCTGGAGCACGGGGCTGCTGCTGGGGCAGGAGGATGAGCTTGTGGCCATGTGCTGTCTCCCAGAAGTGTCCCACCCCAAATCCTCATCCTGCACCGTTCCTTGCATCCTGGGAAAGCCTTTTAGGGGAGAATGGTCAGTGCTGAAACCCAAAAACTCTCTTCCCATCCAGCCTGATCTGCCCTGGTGTGTGACCTTTCCCTTCCCCAGGCCCTGCTGTGCCCTCCTCACTTGGAGGCCCCCCCCAAAATCAGCCGCTTTCTCTGAAAATTAGCAAGGGGCAATTGTACCAGCAAAAAAAAGAAAATTAAAAAAAAAAAAAAAGGAAAAGAGGTGTGAATTTAATGCCAAAGCTATATCACAGTGCAAATTTTCCACCTGCCCACCAAGTTTCTCCTGAGGTTTATTTTTATTTTTTTTTTCTCTTTTATTTAAACATAAATTTTCTGTACAAAAAAAAAAAAAAAAAAAAAAAGCTTCGGATTCTCTTCAGTGTTGTCTTTCTTCCTGGAGTAGGCAGGCATGAAGAAAAACCCCAAAATTAAGGCTGCAGCTTCTCCTCCTTTGCTGTTCTTGGTGGGGCTGAGCTCCCCCACTGCCGTGGACGTGATGCGAGTTCTCTCTGCCCCGTGGATGGAATGTCCAGGGTTTTCCAGGGATTTACAACAACCAGGGAGCTCCCTAAGGTGGAGAAACTCACAGAGGAATGGCTCCCCTGAGCGTGGGTGGCAGGATCCCTGTGTCCTCCTGGGAATCCTGGTGGAAGGACACCCCCAGGGATGTTGTGCCCACCGCGCCTCAGCACCAGCAAATTGCAAATTTCATGGATTCCGTCCCCACGCGAAATCCAGCTGTTTCTTTCCCAGCTGAAGTAGCTAAAATCTCCTGGCTGAGGTGCAACATTCATTTTTCAATGGCTTGTGTGTGGGGTTTCTTTTGTGTGTAGCAAACTACTCCACGGAAATCCCGTGGGAGCAGATTCCCTGGATATTGCACATTAAAGGATAACCCCTCCACGTGACACGTGCTCGTTATATGAAGAGCATACAGGGAATTCTGGTTAGCCATGAATTTGCCACAGCCTCAATTTTTTCGGTCAAACTGCCCCCACAAAAGAGTAACCAGGAAGGGTTTTGCCTTATTTGTAAACATTTTCACAGTATGTCAGGAGTACAATTCTCTACCCTGCCCTCTCCCAGACTTATGGCTTTTTAGAGTGAGTGAAACGATCTGTTTGGCCAACAGTGAGGTACTCTAAATAGCTGCCAGTCTGGTACACTGAAGAAAATGTTATGCACTAGAAGAGTCATAGAGGGGACGGGGAAAAAAGATTAAAATTAAAATCAATTTTACACTGCAAACATTTGAAGAGAAATGCCTACTCGACGGGTAGTTAGTTTTTGCATCCCAATATTTCTAGAGCTCTGTTTCTAAACCTACATTAATTACACAGCTGTGTACATTATTTAGAAGTTCTTTACTACAGTACTTTTGTACATGCGGCGTTTATTACTAAATGTAGAGAGAAATAGTTACATAAGGCATATGTACAGGGTCGTGTGGGGTTGCAGATCCCTCTGCTCACCTTCCTCTTAAAGCTGCAAGGCCCATTCCACTGTCACCCAGTCTGTGAAACTGTCCTGAAATACATAAACACTCAGTCAAGACCCATTGCTTTGATGGGCATTAATTAGTTTTTCTTTTAAAATCCCTTGAATACATTTCCTTTGCGTTCAGGGACTGGTTTTTGTGTTGTTGATGTGGATAAACCTGGAGGTCTGCAGTGGAGAGGGGCCATCAGTCACTGCCAGGGGGAGATTCCACCATCCCTGATGGGTGTTGCAGCTTGAACCCACGCCTTGGCTTAGTCTGGGAATCTCTTGGGTTGAAGTTGGGAATTCTCATCTAAAGCGTTTATTTTCCGTGAGTTACCAATAGCAGGAAGAGAAAAAAATTAAAGGCGTGTCGCAGAAAGAAACAGGGAGCAGAGAGGGAGGAGATAAAGGATGTGGCGTGGCCTTTATTTCTCCTCTGGTTCTACACTTTGGACTCATTCTCCAAGTTGGCCACGTCTCCGTTTCTTTCGTTTTGGTCTTCTTGGTTCTTTTCCTCCTCCTCCGTTTCCAGCTCGGCGTGTTGGTCCAGCTTGCTGGAAACAGACCAGGTCAGGGGCAGTTCTGCTCGGCTGGCCATCTCTGCCAGCTCTTTGGCACTGTAAACGGGGGTGTTGGTCTCATAGGTTTCGTGAAAACTGTTGTAGTCAACCTCGTAAAAGCCGTCCTCCAGCGTGAGGACGGGCGTGAAGCGATAGCCCCAGAGGATCTCACTGGTGATGTAGGAGCTGCGAGCCTGGCAGGTCATCCCTGCAACAACAGAGAAGGAATAAGTGCTGTAATCAGGACCCACGGCTCCCCCAAGTCTTTAATTGATTTTTTTTTTCTGTCTGTAAGAAGGACAGAGTGAGGTTGGACATCACACGAGGTGGAGCTCACAAAACACTTTTAGGGAGCATAAACTGACGCCCTTTCCTCCTGTGCATGTGCTGAATAAGAAGGGCTCAGTCTGACAGCGAACATTTTAATAATTATTTCTTTATTAAACACTGACAGCAAACATTTTAATAATAATTTCTTTATTAAACACTGATCTTTTGCCAGTGTTTCACCAACTCACCTGCTGCGGGTCTCAGGTGGTGTGGGGCACTGTGTCATCCTCTGTCCCCTGGCTGCCACAAACCCACTGCCACGCTCAGCACGCGCCCAGGGGAACAGGAATTGTCACCAAAGCTTCCCTCTGCTGGAGCCCACCCTGATCCCATGATCCAAGGGCTCCCTTGATCCTCAGGTTTGAGATTTTCTATGTTTCAGGTTCTGTGCTGCTTTAGTGTGTGGGTCTGGGCTTCACATGATGGGATGCTGAGCTCTGTGCACAGAGCAGAGACAAAACAATTCCTGCTCCAGCTGGGCACCAAGGACAAATGATCCAAACCTCAGGCCAGGAGCACAAACAGCGTGGGCTGGAGAGAGAAAAACAAGCAGGGTGGGACTGCCTGGGCTGGAGCTGGAATGGGACAATGAACTCCAAGGTGCCAATGGAGCAGAACTGATCCCAGGGAGAGCCCCGGGAGCGCTCGTGCATTTTGGGACCATTTTGGGTCATTTGGGTGCAGCCCTGGCTGGGCTCTGGTGCTGCCCAAGGTGGATCCATGGAGGAGATCCTTTAATAAATCCCTGCTTTATTCTCTGCTCTAGCTCAGCCTTCCCAAGGCATCACCCCTGACTCCCCTAAAAGTGGGAGTCACCTTTTAGTTACCCTCATTGTGAGAGCTGGGCTGGTGAGCAATGCATAAATTACAATACAACTCCTGGAGGATGTTGGGATATTGTCTGGTGTGGAATTGGGATAACTGGGGTTAATTTGTTTGTTACCTTCTTTTCACAGATCTGCTGAACCTCACCCTAAAAGGCAAAACAAGACCGTGCTTTGTCCAGAGGCACAAAGACAGGTGCTGATCCAAGCTCAGGTCACATCCCAGAGTGTCCTCTGGGTGAAAAAATCCCTGGGAATGGCAGGGATCTGTGATTTGGAACCTGCTCCATCCCAGACCCACAGCTCAGGGAAGCACTGCAATAAAATATGGATGCTCAGGAGTGGAAAGGAAAAACCCAGCTGCCCAGGAAATATGGCAAACCCAACGGCCCAGGCAAAAATATTAGGAGAAGTGAATTTAAGAGGCCAAAAATGATGCCAGCTTTGATTACTGCCCATTATTACCATTGTATTACCAAGCTGAAGAGTATATATGGAATATTTAGTAAATAAAATTGTTTAAGCCCTGGATAAGCTTGGCACACGTCAGTTATTTAGAAGGCAATAATAAACAGTTAAAAACAATAAATATAGAGAGCACAAATGGCAGACTGTAGAAATGCCCCTTGTCTCTCTGTACTGGTGGCATCAGGGAAAGTCACATGGAGGATCCTGTGAAGAGACAGCACTGGGAGTTTAATGTCCCAAATATTTCTCAGGGATGTGATTACTGTTCCAGGTAATTCTCATTCTTTAAAGCCTTCTCTCCCAAGGTCTCATTTCTTCCTTCTGATGGCTGAAAATTGCTGTTTCTCTGCACTTCTCACTTGTAGTATCACCTTTAGGAAGACATTTACCAGCTGTCACCACACTATGACATTGCTCCAGTGTTTCCCTGCCCTTCCTGCAGCACCTTGGACCCTGTGGAGTGAGGATTTCCAGAGAAAAAAGTGGGAAAGCTGCTGCTCTGGACCTCCCTGCTGCAGCCAGGCAGGAACACCACCTCAGCTCTCTTTCTTTAGGCCTGACACAAATATTGAAGCCTTCATTTGTCTCTTCATACTTCCAGGACAATTTTGCATTTCCATTCTCAAGCAAATGCACACCTGTAAATACAAAGATCTTCTCATTTTCCTGCTCTTTCAGAGGTGGGAAGGGTGGGAAGAACCAAGCCCTGTGACAAAACCAGCTCTTGTGACATTTTCCATGTGATTTTGAGTTTTAAAGGATGTTTGGTTTCCCTCAAAATAACAGAGGGGGAGTGTGGCAGCTCACAGGGCACTGTAAATAACAATTCCATGGAGCTCCAGGCTGGCAGAGGGGCTGGAGAGCTGGAAAAGGCCCTGGGGGTGCTGTGCCAGGGGCTGGAGAGCTGGAAAAGGCCCTGGGGGTGCTGTGCCAGGGGCTGGACACGAGCCCAGGGGTGCCCAGGGGGGCAAGAGGCCGCTGGCAGCTGGGCTGGATGAGGAATTGTGTGTCCAGCAGGAGCAGGGCAGGGATTGTCCCTCTGGGCTGGCTCAGAGAGGCCCCTCCAGGGCTGTGCCCAGTTCTGGTCCTGCAGGAGAGACCTGGAGGGGCTGGAGCGTGTCCAGGGCAGGGAACGGAGCTGGGAAGGGGCTGGAGAGTTCCTGAGGGAGCTGGGAAGGGGCTGGAGAGTTCCTGAGGGAGCTGGGAAGGGAATGGAGAGTTCCTGAGGGAGCTGGGAAGGGAATGGAGAGTTCCTGAGGGAGCTGGGAAGGGAATGGAGAGTTCCTGAGGGAGCTGGGAAGGGGCTGGAGAATCCCTGAGGGAGCTGGGAAGGGGCTGGAGAGTTCCTGAGGGAGCTGGGAAGGGGCTGGAGAGTTCCTGAAGGAGCTGGGAAGGGGCTGGAGAGTTCCTGAGGAGCTGGGAAGGGAATGGAGAGTTCCTGAGGGAGCTGGGAAGGGGCTGGAGAATCCCTGAGGGAGCTGGGAAGGGGCTGGAGAATCCCTGAGGGAGCTGGGAAGGGGCTGGAGAGTTCCTGAGGAGCTGGGAAGGGGCTGGAGAGTTCCTGAGGGAGCTGGGAAGGGGCTGGAGAATCCCTGAGGGAGCTGGGAAGGGGCAGGACAAGGGGAGCCAGGAACCAGAGTGCCTGTGTCACCCTCTGCATGGTCACACAGTGAGCACACCCTGCCCAGTGCCTGGGACAATTTCATACTGAATATGCAGTAGCTGTATGTGCAGTCTATTATTCTGCTTGTATCTCTAAAATGTTGGGGTGTCTTCAATATGATTTTTGGCTGACTGGCAAATTTTTTGGTAGACTGGAGCCCCAGGAGGGGCTGAGGGAGCTGGGAAGGGGCTGAAGAATTCCTGAGGGAGCTGGGAAGGGAATGGAGAATTCCTGAGGGAGCTGGGAAGGGGCTGGAGAGTTCCTGAGGGAGCTGGGAAGGGAATGGAGAGTTCCTGAGGGAGCTGGGAAGGGGCTGAGCTGGAGCAAAGGAGGCTCAGGGGGACCTTGTGGCTCTCACAGCTCCTGCCAGGAGGGGACAGCCGGGGGGTCGGGCTCTGCTCCAGGAACAGGGACAGGAGGAGAGGGAACGGCCTCAGGCTGGGCCAGGACAGGCTCAGCTGGGACAGCAGCAGGAATTTCCCCATGGAAAGGGTGCTCAGGCCCTGGCAGGGGCTGCCCAGGGAGGTTTGGAATCACCACACCTGGAAATACCCAAAAACTGTGTGGATGTGGCACCTGAGGACAGTGTTCAGTGCTGAACATGGTGGGGGGCTGTTTGATGGTTGGGCTCAATGATCTGAAAGTTATTTTCCAACCTAAATGATTTCATATTTCTCTCATTCCCTGACCAAAGAGCCCTGGATGAGTTTTCCCAAAGGAAGGTGATATTCCCAAGAGTCATCTGTTCCTAATCCCTGTACTTCTGAAATTCAGCTTGGGAGTGAGTTGGAAATTTGGAATTTTCATTACAAGGAAAGCAAGTACGCAGAGATCCTGCTGCTTTGGTTAGGAAAAATTGTTCTGCCTGGTGGGAAAGAGGAGGGACAATTTTCTGCAGAAATCAAGGAGATTAATTGGACTATGTGAAAGTTATAGCTCATTAAAAACAAACCCTCCTCCAAAATGTTGATCTCCATTTTTAATTTAGGCTCCCATTCAGCAATGATTTAATTCCCGTTCCTTTTCCACAGCTGGATGAAACACTTTCAGTACTAGAATGGAAGGTTGGATTTTTCAAGTCAGTGAAACTAAATTATGGGGATTGGGTGAAGGAGACTTTTAATTTTAGGAGCCAAGCTACCTTGGCTTTTTGTTGTTCTATTATTATTTATTATTATTTTAAAACATGTATTGGTTTGCTTTTAAATTGGACCATAAAAGGTCTTTTCTTCTACAAGAAACTGAAGATTTCATGGTAGCTTAGACAATAAAATGTCATGTCAGTCACTTGTACCATGCAGTGTCTCCCTTTGGGATAAGAGCCATCAAAAATAAAATGCTCTAAAATAATCAGGGGGAAAAGCTTGCTTCAGATCCCAGGTATCAAACCCATGTTTGAGCTGCAATACAGTGATTTTCCAGCCCTGCTGCACTCTCTGAGAGTCACAGCGATTTCGAGGTTCAGCAATTTGCTGCTGGCACTTGGCAGGGCCAGGCAGAATTCCTGGTGCACTAAATTATCTGGGGTATCCCACAAGTGGCTGTTTTCCATCATTTTGTGGGAATTCTGCTTCACAATTCAGCCTGGAGTAAGACTCAGCAGCAAATTGTGCACGGAGCACAGGGGTGTCTCCACTTTTGGGTGGAGTGGGGTTTCACTCATGTGCAGGAGAACAAAATTTGGTCTGAGGTTTCCATTTGGGAGCTGAGGTTTCCACGTGCCTGTGATGCTCCTGTTGAATTCCTTTCACTCTCTCTGTATCCACAGCAGCCTTTGCTGAGGTATCCCTGCAGAGGTTTTGAGCTCTTTAGTCAAAAGGTTCATTTGGATAATGAGAACCTGTCTCAGGTTGAAAGGTGTGGGTGGGTGTGTTCTGTCAGAGGTGGGGCACTTCTCTGCTGCTCACTGGGCAGGTTTTCTTTATTTCTCCCACAACCAATCCTCCCTCCAGGAGATCTCTTTGCTCATGGGACATTAATTATTAATTATCTTCTGTTCATGGCCAGTGAGTGTCCCTGCATGGCTGAGAAAATTCCATCATCCATGGGGAGATGCTCTGCCCAGGGGAGGAGCCAAACATTCCTACCTGGATACAATCTGACCTGGGAACAGCACAGCAGCCTTTGCCCCCTGCATTCCCAGAGGAGCAGCTTTCTCCCCACTGCATTCCCAGAGGAGCAGCTTTCTTCCCCACTGCATTCCCAGAGGAGCAGCTTTCTCCCCACTGCATTCCCAGAGGAGCAGCTTCCTTCCCCCTGCATTCCCAGAGGAGCAGCTTTCTTCCCCTGCATTCCCAGAGGAGCAGCTTTCTTCCCCCTGCATTCCCAGAGGAGCAGCTTCCTTCCCCCTGCATTCCCAGAGGATCAGCTTTCTTCCCCCTGCATTCCCAGAGGAGCCCAGGCCCATCTCCCCCAGCCCTGGAGCTCCAGAGGAAAACTCCCCCCTTGTGCAGGATCCTGCTCCAGCAGAAGCACAGCTGGCACTGCAGGAGGGCTGAGCCCCCCTGGGATGGGGCTGAGCCACCTCCCTGACACACAGGGGACAGGGCTGCTCTGACTCTGGCAATTGTTTTTTTGTTGTTGTTGTTAATTTTTTTTTTTTGTACTATTGCATTTGTATTTTTATTTTTCCTAGTAAAGAACTGTTATTCCTGCTCCCTTATCTTTGCCTGAGATCCCCTTAATTTCAAATTTATAATAATTCAGAGGGAGGGAGTTTACATTTTCCATTTCAAAGGAGGCTCCTGCCTTCCTTAGCAGACACTTGTCTTTTCAAACAAAGACAGAACCTTTTAAAACCAAAACTAAACATGGAGGAACCCCTTGAGATAAATTCCTACAGCCCCCATGTGCTGGTGATGGAGCTGTGGCATTCAGGAAGCAGCAGAGGACCTGACCCGTGGCCTTAGAGCTGAGTTTTGCACCTTGTCTGGGGCAGGGGGGAGGAGATGGGATAATTCTGTGTCATCACTGTGACCAAAGAATCCCAGATTGGTTTGGGTTGGAAGGGACATCAAAGATCTTCCAGTTCCAACCTCTGCCGTGGGTGGGGGGGATCTTCTCTTAGATCTGGGTGCTCCAAACCCTGTTTGGAGACACTCCTGGATCTGGGACAGCCACAGCTTCTCTGGGAATTCTATTCTAGGGTCTTCCCAACCTGCCAGGGAACAATTCCCAATTCCCAATCTCCCATCCATCCCTGTCCTCTGGCAGTGGGAGCCATTCCCTGTGTCCTGTCCCTCCTGGTTGGTGTCCAGAGTCCCTCTACAGAGAATCCCCTCTCCAATGACACCAATATCGAGGGAATTGGATGAACCTGCACCTTTCCTGTAGCTCCAGGAACCCCAGGTGGACTTCCAGGATTCTACCCAGGACCCACCAGCGAGGCAGGGCCCCACTGACCTTCTGCACTCCCATACATTTGGTGAAGGATTTGTCACTTGGCTATTTTTGGGTGTTCAGGAGGAGAAGAAACAGCGTGGGCTATTAAAAACAAACCAAAATCTTGGAGTCAAGACCCCCTGCTTGATCCCTCTCTCCTCCTGCAGACCTTGTGTGGGCTTTGGCAAATTCCCCAGCCTTGCTGGCTCTGTTTCACTGCTGTGCCACCAGGAACACGCTGAGATGGAAAAGCAGGAGATGTGCTGGCAGTAGATTCTCTTCCTTCTTCCTTCTCTAGAATTTTTTTTTTTTTCTGTCAAATTTGTACTAAACAGCTCTCCCCGGTATGAAAATGATTGCCTCAAGGGAAAAAAAAAAAAAAAAAAGACAGAAATTTGGAATAAAATTTCCAAAGTGCCACCAAGTCGGTGTCAGAAACATTCCATGGGAGTTAATTGGTCCTTTTTAATCAAGCTAAAAAGAAGGAAGACAAACGTTGTGTTGGACCCTGAATTCTCTGCAGTATTTTAAAGCTGGAAGCATAAAATCATACAATTTAGGTACAGCTGAAAATAAAGCTGTGGCAGTTTCAGTTTATTTGAGTAAACACCCCACAAATATATATTTTATATATATCTCATTCAGAGGTAGCAAAGGGGAATTCCCAGGGGTTCTGATAACTTGGTTCAGAGCACACCTGGAAATTGGTTGTTTATCTCACCCTGAGAAATGTCAAAAGGTCCTGAAAGAAGTCAAAACTGCACAGGTGCCTGAGAGCCTTTAAAATATTTAAAATATCTTTACTTCAGCATGTCTGGTGTGAAACCCTTGTGTTGTGGGGCTGTGAATTGAGTGGGAGAGGAAGGGAGTGAGGACAGATGCTTTCTATTCTTATTAGAATATAAGGAGTTAACTTTTGCTGGGTTTTGTTTGTTTTCTTCTTCCTTTTATAATGTTAAAAGTGGTGTGGGTTTATTTCCTGTAAACGATACGTGTAATTTGATATTTCTATTTTCACCTCTCTTCCTCAGGAGAAGATCACTATATTTGAGGTTTTCTTTGCTGACACCATCTGTGAGTGCTGCTCGGGGGTCTCTGTGGTAGCTGAGGAGGGAGCAGGGACCAGCTCAATCCAGAAAATCCAAATTGCCATGGAATGAGTGGGCTGGAGCAGCTGCTCTGACCACCCCACCCGTAAGAAAATCACAGCTCTGCAGGAGAACACGCAGATTATCAGCTCCCATTTGCACAGAGATGAATATGCAAAGGAAATTGAAGCCATAATTTCAAGTCAGTTGAACTTTCTGTGGCTCTGAATTCTATTTCTTGCTAAAACAAATAACAGGCATTAAAAAAAAATGAAGTTTATATTAAATTCTAAACAAAATCTAACTTGAATGGGTCAATGCATTCTGGTTTCATTCTGACTTCTTCAAATGTGATCTATTGTGTAATGCAACACCTAAATAAGAAAAAAATGGGCATGCTTTAGTCCTTTGCAAATTGTTAAAATGCACTTTTTTTCCCCCCAGCAGGAGATTTCAATGCCAGTGAAATTATATTTTCCAGTGGAAAAATGCTGAATTAGAAATGCTTGATTTACTTGGTTACTGTTTCTCCTATCAGGAATTAAATGCTGGGTAATTTGTGTCTAATTTCTTGCTTTCTGACAAGTGGTACCTGCTGAGGCAGGAGAATTTGATGCAGCCTCAAATGTGCTGCTACTTTTAGCACACTGTACCAACATATTCTCAATAAACTGCTTGTAAAGAGATGGTAATTTTACCAAAAGATTGCAATTTTACCATAAATTTACAATTCAGCCAATATTTAAACTCGTTTTAGCCTCATATTCAGGCTGAGCCCAGCAAATCCTGATGTGTCTGAATTTTGTTGTTTTTCAGCTGATCTTTTCCCGATGGGTGATGATTACATTTTTCTGTCACCTAAATCTGGGAAACTTACTAAATCCAATGATGTTTGACCAGAGAGAGGAGAGCTGGTTCCAGAACTGGCCCTTGCAAACTGGGAACTCAGGTTGGAGGAGATGGAACACGAAATGCCAGGATTTTGTGCCCTGCTCCATGTTTGGCTCTTGGGATACATTTATGGATCCAGAGCTTCCCCGGATTTCAGATCAGCACCACACAAGAGCTTTGTTTTTCCTACTGGGTGCCCACCACGGGGATGATTTTGGTTAAAATCTGGTTTTGGTTAAATCTGAATTTGGTTTAAATTGGTTAAAATTCAGATGGGAATTTTGATTAGAAGAAGCTGCAGCTCCGTTTTCCAAAGCGCTGAGTGAGGCAAAGAGCTGTCCTGACCTTCTAAAAACACACTGCTACTAACCCAAGGGCTTTCTCCCCAATCCTGCAGGTGGGATGTTCTCCCCTGCCATGCTTCACAGGCATCCTGTTCCACAATTCCATGAAAATATCCAGGGAGAGGCAGCAAGGCTCTGATTCCAGCTGCTGCCTCCCTGGAGAATGCTCCTGTGGGGTTTTCACTGAGCAGGAGGAGCTGAGCCACCAGAGTGAGGGGCTGAGAAGACCCTGGGTGGATCTGGATGGAGCTGAGAGGATCCTAGATGGTTCTGGATGGAGCTGAGAGTACCCTGGGTGGATCTGTGTGGAGCTGAGAGGATCCTGGGTGGATGTGGATGGAGCTGAGAAGATCCTGTGTGGATGTGGGTGGAGCTGAGAAGATCCTTGATGGATCTGCATGGAGCTGAGAGGATCCTGGATGGATCTGGATGGAGCTGAGAGGATCCTGGGTGGATGTGGATGGAGCTGAGAAGATCACTGGTGGATCTACATGGAGGTAAGAGGATCCTGGATGGATCAGAAGCAGGTTCCTCTCTCTCCACTTCTTGCTGGGGAGGCAGAAGATGGGGATTGGGAACATATAAAATACAGGCAGGAAGTGAAGAATAGAAAATGCCCAACCCAAAAAAGTGCATTTGCATCCCAGAAAGGCAAATGTGACCTGGGCTGCATCCAAAGCAGGTGGGCAGCAGGAAAGGGATGGGGATTGTGTCCCTGAGCCCCCCAGGTGAGATCCCACCTGCAGAGCTGCCCCAGCCCTGTCCCAGCCCAGCAGGAGCTGGAGCTGCTGCAGAGAGCCCAGAGGAGGCTCCAGGATGAGCAGAGGGATGGAGCAGCTCTGCTGGCAGGAAAGGCTGGCACAGCTGGGATTGTTCACCTGCACAGGAGAAGCTTTGGGCTGAGCTCAGGGTGGCCTGGCAGGGCCTGGAGGAGCCCCAGGAAAGCTGGAGAGAGACAATTTCCAGGGATGGAGGGACAGCACACAGGGAATGGCTTCAAACTGAGAAATTACAGGTTCAGATCAGATAATTAGGAAAAATTTTCTCCCTGGCAGGGTGGGGAGGCCCTGGGATGGAATTCCCAGAGCAGCTGGGGCTGCCCCTGGATCCCTGGCAGTGCCCAAGGCCAGGTTGGACACTGGGGCTGGAGCAGCCTGGCACAGTGGGAGGTGTCCCTGCCATGGCAGGGGTGGCACTGGATGAGTTTCAAGGTCCCTTCCCACCCAAAACTTCTGGGATTCTGAGATTCATTTGGCCTTAAAAAAGGATTGAACATTTTTTGTGCAGGAGCTCTTCCAAGAGGGCGTCATTCAAGGAACGTGCATGGAGACTCAATCTTTAGTGGAAAAATAAACACAACCCTCAACATCTGCACCTCTGCTGGGGAGCAGGAGCTCAGCCCCCAGTGCAATGGGACTGACACCAAACAAGGCACTGCTCCATTCCTACTCATGGGAATTAATGCCAAGGGATGGCTGGGAGAAAAACCCCCTTTCCTTGGACTGGTGTTTTCTGCAAAAGAAGCATTTTCTGTGCCACTTTGTACCTGCTGTGCACTTGTGCTGTCACGGCTGGGGGATAAACATTTCATTAAAATAGAAATGTGATCTATTCCACCACTTCTTCCACACCTAATTCCAGTCTGCATGTTTGGATGGCTTTTGTTCCTCTCCTTAAAATGCTGAACATCCAAGGTTTGCTCTGTGCTGAACTTTCCCGACTTGGAGCTTTTTATAAAAATGTCACATTTTCCTGTGGAAATGTTTGAAATTAAAGACAAAACAGTGTGAACACGCAGCTTGGCATGCTGTAAAATCCAGGAAATAAGGCGAAATTGGGAGCTTTTTTGACAGCAAAATCTGTGAATCACCCACCAAACATTCTGGGGGTTGTTTTGAGGTTTGTGGCTGCAGCCTGGCTGCTGTGAGAGCAGAGGGGGAGATGAAAGAGAGCTCAGGGTAAAGCACTTGTTCCTGCCAGGCAGATGCTGGTGAGAAGTGATGCTTGGAAATGCAGCACAAGCAAAGGTTCCAAAATCACTGGAATTTTTGGGAAGCAGCAGCCCAGCTCATTGGGGTCGCCCGGGTGGTTTCGTAACGCTGCATCTTTTCAGGTGGGCTGGGACAAGCCACACGTGGGTGGGTGGAACTTGATTTTAGGAGAGAAAACTTCAAGAATTCAGCTTTTCTAAAGATATCCCGTGTTCAGAGATGGTATTTTTGTCTTCTGCTTCACCTGAAAGAGTAGCAAGAGGGCTGGGGGAGAGGAGCTCCATGGCTTGCAGAAGAAAGCTCCAAATCCCAGGCTCTTGGAGGAGGAGGAATATCTGGGCTGCGTTTGTTGCTATTTTAAGTGATGGGCTTGGGTAGTGGATCTGATCCCCTTTAATTTAGTGGGAGAGAATTTAAGCAACCTAACATTTGTCCATGTCATTATTTAATGTGATTGATCAAGCCCTTTATAAAAATCTCTTTAAGGGAAACCATGAAACACGTTAAGCTCCGAGTTCATCTGACACAACAGCGGTCTTTAATTAAAATTTAAATGAGTGTTTATTGATACCTCGATCACAACAAAAGACTCAGCCAATGCCAGGCTCCCTGCAGTTCTGATTTTTGATGAACTTTTGCAGGCCTTCTTGCAGTTCTGCACAGAAAATCATCTGCGCTGTAAAATCCTCCCACTGAGTGGCAAGTGGGTTTTGATTTTTATTCTGAGTTGGGTTTTTTTTTAATCTGTTCATGGGATAAGACTTATTAAGTTGATGCTTTCAGGTTAATAATATTTGGCTATATGACAACATGAGCAGCATATTTTTGAGATGCAGGAGGGAGCAGAAAGTGGCTGCCTGGGGGAATGAAATGCAAAAATCTTTCACTTCTGAAATGCTATTTAATATTTGAGTTATGTCAGATTTTATATCCATATTTATCTGCTTGGCTTCCTGCCCAATAGTAGAGGCTATTAATACACCTGCTGGTAAATCAATGACCATTTTGGGAAAATTAATATTCACTTGGTTTTCATTAATTGTGGTTGTATTGGAGGTGCTGGGGAAGAAGCTGATTGGGATCTTTAATTACTGCCCTCATTTAGCAATGGGTCCAATAAAGGAGAAGAGCAGCAATAGGGTTGGGATTTTAGGAAAGGTTGTTCTACTCTTCTGATATTTCTATTATGGAAAAAAATATAGGAACAACACACTTCAAGCTCTGGGCTTTCCGGTCTGGCACTTTCCTCAATGCCTGAATTCATTGAAAGTAGGGGCACAGGGGACCAAAAAACAGCAAAAAGCTATTTTTTTCCCTATTTCTTCATATTTAAATTGATAATATTTAAACTAATTGTTTTTGGAAGAGTGCAGACAAATCAACCTATTGCACAATGTGTCAGATTTTCCTCAAACAGTCCAAGCTGGTGATGGAGCAGAGAAATTCTAAGTTTCTTTGACACCTGCACTTCACTTGTGGAAGCAACAAAGAGTCATTAGGACTTTTTAATTTTCCTTAATTTAACAATAATTATCTCAGATAATTAAAAATTTGAGGAAGAAATTGTTGATTTTAGTAAGGAAAAAATAAAGAACTTGAGAAGAGTGTGTGGGAAAGGGAAGAAAGGTGAGGCTGCTCACATCCAAATTGCAGAATTCCCAGAGGAGAGGTGCTTAGCATGATGCAAAAAAGTCTGGAATTAAATGAGGGGGTTTTCAAAGCAGGAAAAACTTTGTATAAAAGCCTCCATAACATCAGCTCTCCCAAGTAATGAATGAATTGGTGCTCAGCCCTGGGTTTTGTGTTCAGCAAAGCACACTACCAGGAGTTTTGGAGGGGGGTGATGGTCTCAGGGTGTTGTGGCGCTGGATGAAAAGCTGCTGGGAGCCCAGGATTCTGCACAATCCCAGCTTCCCTGCTTCGTTCCATCCTCAGCATCAGTCATGAGGTGGCACTCTTCTCCCAGCAGAGATGCCTTGGGAGTGAGAGTGTGTCTAAGGAAAAAAAAAAAAAAAAAAAAAGCAGCAATGCTTGGAAAATATTGTCGAGGGATTATTACAGAAGTTACTTTTGCAGGGAGGATGTCCTGTGGTTGTGGCAGGGATGGATTATTTGAAGGGAGTACCTTGCTGAGCTCTCTCTGAGCTCCAGGATGGTGCTTTCCCTGATTTCCTCTGATTCCCACATGGTTTTGGGGCAGCCATGGCACAGCTGCAGCCCCAAACCAAACCAATGAGCCTCTGCTGCATGACAAACACGGTGCCACAGCCTCTCTCCTGCAGCTTTGATTGCTGCTGCCAGAGCATTGCTGCTTTGGAAGCCTTCCTTGATCCAGGCACTGCACAAGGAGCATTTGGATAAAGCTGGACCTCCCTCACTCCCAGGTGTCCTGCCGCACCAAAATCAAGGCTCTCAGGCTCAGAGGTAAACAGGGAAAAAACTAAACCCAGGCATTTCTGCCTAAAACCATCTGTTTCTAACGTTTCATATGAGTGCTTAATGAGATTTTTTTAAATTTCCTGATTCTAGCCCCAGTCAGCAGCAGCTCCAACCAGCAGCATCTTCCAAGGAAGGACCTTGAGATGCTCAAGTGCATCCAGAGGAGCCAACGAGGCTGGAGAGGGGCTGGGAGCACAAACCCTGTGAGGAACCCTGAGGGAGCTGGGGGTGCCCAGCCTGGAGAAAAGGAGACTCAGGAGTGACCTTGTCACTGCCCACAGCTCCTGGAAGGTGCCTGTGCCCAGCTGGGGCTGGGCTCTTTCTCCAGGAGCTGACAGAACCAGTCACAGCCTCGAGCTGCACCCAGGGAAATCCAGGTTGGACATCAGGGAAAAGTTTTTACAGAAATGGTGACAAAGTTCTGGAGTGGCTGCCCGGGGAGGTGGTGGAGTCACCACCCCTGGGTGTGTTTAACCAAGCCTGGGTGTGGCACTGGGTGCCAGGGCTGGGTTGAGGTGCTGGGGCTGGGTTGATGATCTTGAAGGTCTCTTCCAACCTGGTCATTCTAGGATTCTGTGAATTCTGTGAATTCTGTGAATGGGGATTTTGCTGTTCCACACTGCAGACCTGACTGAGATCTCCACAGTTTTACATCTCCATAGGATCCTTGCTAAATCCCAAGCAACCTAACAGATGTCTGCTCATGGGGCAGCATCCCCTGGCTCCTGCTGGGTTCCTGAGCTCTGTTTAACCTCCAGAGGGGGGAAACAGACATAAAATTTGGTGTCGTCTCTTTGAAAACTTCCCAAGTCCTTAGATGGGACAAGAAGAATGGCTTCAAAATGACAGAGAGTAGGGTTAGATGGGGTATCAGGGAGAAATCCTTCCCTGGGAGGGTGAGGAGGGGCTGGGATGGAATTCCCAGAGCAGCTGGCTCCCCTGGATCCCTGGCAGTGCCCAAGGCCAGGTTGGACACTGGGGCTGGAGCAGCCTGGGACAGTGGGAGGTGTCCCTGCCATGGCAGGGGTGGCACTGGATGAGTTTCAAGGTTCCTCCAACCCAAACCAATTTGGGATTCCATGATTCTCTCCTTCATGCTTGCAGTGGATCAGGTTTGGGTACTGGGGGAGCTCAGGGATGGGTTTATTCCCTCTGGTGCTTCCTGTAGTGTCAATCACAATGTCTGGGAGGACTCATGGGACAGGATGGACACAAGGCAGGTGATAAAAGGGATGTGAGTCAGGGAGATGTTCCAGAAGACATTGGGGTGATGCTGAATCCAACCAGCTCTGAGCCCTTCTCTCCTCCCACCATGATAAATTTTTCCCTGGCTGCCAGACCAAACACCCATCCACTGCCTTCTTTATACTCCCCAAGAAGAGGGGTTTATTTTAACCAGAGAGACAAAAGGAGCAAACATTGTGCACAAGGCCCTTTACCTAAAACTGGGAGGTGCTCTGGGACAGGTGGCAGATCAAGAGGGCCACCTTGGCTTCTCCTCAAAGCACAGCTGAACATCTGGGCCCTGCGGCGAGGACGTGCTCAATCAACCACCGAGGCTGAGCTCCTGCCTGGCTAAGCTGAGCTCAGCTTCTCAGAGCTGTCTCAAAGAATGAAGACTCTTTTTTCACCTTAATCACACATTTCTAAAGGGAAAAGGGAGACAGACCAGCAATTGCTTACTCCCAGCGGGAATGTGAGTACTGGAAATTAATTGGAAATATTTCCCACAACCCCATCCCCACCTAAATCCTGGCATTCCACATGGGACATGCTGAGCCCTGCTTCCACAGAGCATTAACTGCAACTCACTCAGTACAACCCAGATCGTTTGTTTCTTGTGTTTCCTGTCAATTTTCCAATTACATTTTATTCCAGTTCTGCTGGAAGTGCAGGTCAGTGGAAACACAGCAATGCAAGCACTTTGTGAAGTGAAAGTACTTCATTGTAAAGAAAATACTTTGCCTGTAAGTTTGAGGATCCAGCAGCCCAGCAGGGAATGAATTATTGAAGCTCAGAAAGAACAGGACCAGCAATGTTTGGCTCTTATTTCCCATGGCCTTTTACCTGGAGGTCTCTGAGGTAGGGATTTGTTATTATTTTTCTTTTCCAGTGGGGAAGTTGAGAAAGGGAACAGCAAACTTGCCCTGAGCCCTCGTGGAAGGTGTGCAGCAAAGAAAGGTTGTGGTGAAATTTGACCATCCTGATGGTCAGGTGGAATTTTGGCCAGCTGGGTTTTTATTTGCCTTTGGTGGAACCAGGAGGATTCTTTGGCCTGGAGCACTCATTTGGATTTCATGGAGAACTACAGTTTTGAAACATTTTTTTTTTTTCAGGTCTTGCTATTTCAACACAAGTTGTGTCTCAGAACTGGGGTCTCAGCAGATCTCAGCATCCTTCCCAAGACCTTTTCTCTCCCCTGCTTTAAGCAGGGCAGGGTATGGGTGGCAAAAGTGGATGGGTTGTTTTGGGAACAGAAGGAGGATCAGATGAAACAGTCACAGAACACCAAAGTGTTTTTTCTAGAGCAGAAATTGTGCTTCCTCAGCCTTTTCCTGTTCTCTGTGCAGTGGAGCTCTTTCCTTCTTTTAATCATGATTGAAAATTCCCTGCTCCCAGAATAATGGAGCCTTTGCCTGGGGGAGCTGGGGGGACACGGGGCTGTGGCATGTGCACACACATGGGGACACCAAGGGCAGCTTCCCCTGGGCTCAAAATTAGCAAATCCTTGGAAATCCTCATTCCCTTCAAATACTTAATGAGATCTGTTGATTATCATCAAAGGAAAATTCCTTGTGTCATAAGAAGGGAGGAGAAGATAATTTAACTGGCAGCAGGGAGAAGACAATTAATAGACTTCAGAGCTGCACTGGGAGGGTTAAGAAGTTGTTACAAGAAAATATTTTGGAAATCATGAATAGGTCAGGTTATGTGGATCCCTGGAAGTGTCCAAGGCCAGGTTGGATGGAGCTCTGAACAACCTGGGATAGGTGAAGGTGTCCCTGCCCATGGAAGAGGCTGGAACAAAATGATTTTAAAGGCCCCTTCCAAGCCAAACCATTCTGTGATTCCATGATTATAAGCACATGGTGAAACTGAGCAAAAAATCACCACCAAATATTGTGGTACAACAGGATTAAATCAGCCAACCCAGTGAGTGAATCTCTGTTTCACCACCACAGCCCAGAAATGTTTGGGGTTTTGTATTTTTGGTGAAGTCTAATGGCATTTCCTCACTTCCTCCCTCTCCCCACTCACAAAAACGTTTGTAGTGCTGAAAGCTTCGCTCCATTTCTAATTTGGGAAGATGCTGTGGCAAAGCTCATAATTCTTTTCCTGCAGCTTAGCAGGGTAGTGTTACACAATTTGGCTACAAGAAACCCCTGTAATAAATGACAGCTCTTTCAGCCTCTTGGCAGTGTAAGGCCCAGCCATCAGTCTTGTAAATGTTCTCATAGCCATTGAAAACTTGAAATAATTTGGAACTGTGTCTCAACACATTATTAATCACAGAGCAAAGGGTTTGCTCTGGTCTCACCAGGAATATTAATGTAACCTCCTGTGATTCTCTCTGATGGCAGCACAGGGACAAAAGCCCAGCTAATCAGGGGATGCCCCCATGGCTGGACACACAATTCAAGGCCACCATTTCAGGGAGCATTCCTCAAAATTCAGTCAGGTATGAAGGCTTTCACTTAATAAATCCCCTTGGGAACGTGGACAGGTTGGTTGTGTGTCCATGGGGGTGTTTGTGACTGTCACTGACAGAGGAGGTGATTAATGCATCGTTCACTGTCCTGACAATGAGAAACTGAGGCAGCCCAGAGGAGGCTCCAGGATGAGCAGAGGGATGGAGCAGCTCTGCTGGCAGGAAAGGCTGGCACAGCTGGGATTGTTCACCTGCACAGGAGAAGCTTTGGGCTGAGCTCAGGTGTTGGAACGCAAAATGTCCCTCAGACATTTTTGGAGGTTCCAGGCCTTGGTCAGAAGCATTTGAGACCCTGGCAGGCAGCTGGAAACAACTGGGATTTTGGGTTTGAGCCATGGAATGAGTTACCAACTTTGGAGGTGGAACAAGCAGTCACGAAAGGTTAGATAGCACAGTAAAAGTAGTTACATAACAAAGGGGAAATTTTTTTAGTATTGTACAGGGGGGTTTTAACACCTGTCCAGGGGGGTTTTAACTTTGTACATGGGGGTCAGAAATTCTAAGATGGAGGAAAGTGGGCTGATCCTGTTCTTCCTCCTTCTTCTTCCTTGCCTCCATGTTCTTGGTGATGTTGGCACTCCCAGATTGGTTTAGAGTAGAAAAGCACTTTGCAATATAGGTAGTAGGTATTGGGGGAAAACTATAAACATGTAACATGTAATATATCATATAAAGACAGCAGCAGCCCTGGGCGGG
This sequence comes from Lonchura striata, assembly GCF_050655825.1. Lineage (NCBI taxonomy): Eukaryota > Metazoa > Chordata > Aves > Passeriformes > Estrildidae > Lonchura > Lonchura striata. The sequence continues at coordinate 116,251,060 of NC_140703.1, read as the reverse complement.
GAGAGAAGAAGCAGTCGGGGTCAGAGAGGATGTCAGGGTGTGTGTGTGCCTCTGCCTGAGCTGTGAGCAAACCACAGAAGCCAGAGGAGAAAATCTTTCAGATAACTCACAATAAACTGCCTTGAGACTGAACAACAAGAGCCTGCATAGTTTTTCTTTGGAATCACGGGTTGGAGGAGGAATTTCACCACCATATGAGACCCCAGAGCAAGGCTGGGGTTCTCACACTCAGGGTGCCCTTGCAGGGCCTGGAGGAGCCCCAGGAAAGCTGGAGAGAGACAATTTCCAGGGCATGGAGGGACAGGGCACAGGGAATGGCTTCAAACTGAAAATTTACAGGTTTTGATCAGATTATTAGAAAAATTTTCTCCCTGGCAGAGTGGGGAGACCCTGGGATGGAATTCCCAGAGCAGCTGGGGCTGCCCTGGATCCCTGGCAGTGCCCAAGGCCAGGTTGGACACTGGGCTTGGAGCCTGGGACAGGCTGTGAATGGGGATTTTGCACTGGATGGGGTTTGAGGCTCCTTCCAACCCAAACCATCCTGTGGCTCTGTGAGCTGTGCTCCCCCACACTCTGGGCTGGGATTCCCTTGTGAACTCAGTGCTCAGAGCTCCTTGTGCTTAGTGCTTTTTGGGCCCACCAGTGATTCCATTGTCCAGGCTTCCAGCCAGCCAAAGGGACCAAAGTTACCAACAAGGCAAAGACCCAAACCAAGCTTCAGAAAAACCCAAATTATCTTCTTGCTGTATTTCTTGGCTTTCAGAAGGGAATGGATGCATTCTGGATCAAGGGCAGGTAGCAAAGCTCTCTGAGGAAACGGAATCACTCTTCAGGATCCCATTTGGGATCTTTGGGGAATTTCTCCAGTTTTTTATGTGGCTGCTTAATCACATGGATGTTTCTGAATGCAAATGTGTCAGAGTGACAACAGAGAGAACGTTTCAAAGGAAACAACTCCAAGATGAGGACGCCATTACTGGTGTTATTCACCTCTAGAAGGTTTAATTCACCTTATGAATAATGTGGCAATAATCCCACAGCTTTCCACTCTATACTGTGCCATTTTTAAGCCAAACCAGCCTGGCCTGCTGCTGTTGTGTGGTACCTTTAACTAAATTGCTGTGAAGAATTCTTTCCAAAGAGGGAGCACAGTCAGAGCCCTGACACTGCAAAACTCCGGGATAATGCTGGAGCTTGTTGCTAACAGGAGAAAGATGGAGATTAAGATGACAACCACAGGAGAAAATCCACTTTGCAGCCTTTTTTTACCCTGTCATCCGTAGGAGACAGAGCTACAAGCACAGCTGATGAGGTGTGATGCTTTAGAGGAGGAGAGTTTGGATTTGCAAGGAGCTTTGAATGTCTTGTTTTCCCACCAGCGCTGCCATCTCCCTTGATAAGCTAATTTCAAAAGTTAATGGACCAGATCCTTCCCTGTGCTAATGCTGCATTGTGCTGCTTCAGAGGGGTAAAACAGCACTAAAGCAGTCTGCCCCTGCTCCTGGAGCTCTCCCCCTGTCCCAGGAAATAGGAACCGGCCAGAAGGTATTATCCAAAAGCCCAGAGTCTGAGCAAATCCTTCTGGGGAAGCAGTGGGGTGAGAGGTGCCTCCAACCCCTCTGATTCTGAGAGCAAAAATAATTTTTACAAGCTACTGATGGAACAAATATTCCCAGGACTGGAAGAGCATTGAAAGAGCCCAAGTTTGGCATCACCACCACTGCTCCACCCAGAGCAGGTCCCTGTGCTTTGGGCTGCATGCTCAGAAGGAGGCATGAAAAACAGAAAGGGATAAATTCCCTGCTGCTAATTCCCTCAGCTGTGCTGACTAAACAGACAATTCCCTCTTTTTTTTTTCTCTTTTTTTTTGGGGGGGTCAGCACGTGGCTGTGGAGCAGGGCACCAGCTGCTCTGGGTGCGAGGGGGAGGCACTGCCACCTCAACTGGACAATTTTAATTTCAATTTCAATCTGCTCTAAGTCAGACTCCACTGGAAGAGGGACTTTGAGAGCCCAAGTGCTGCTCTCTTTTTGGCTCGCCCTTGCCATGAGGATACAAACCAAGCTGACCCCAGCAGCTAAATCAGGAGCAGCAGTGAATGGACAATCAGGCCCTGGCACACACAGCAATGGCTCAAACCTCCTGCAGCTGAATTCTGCCACCACTCAGATTCCAGACAGGCAATCTGCTCTCCAGAGTCACGCTGGATGTGTTCCACACAAGAGCTTAAGGTTGTTGCTGTTGCTTTTCTACTGAAGGAAGAATTACATTAGTCAGAAGAATTCTGGACTAATTCTGGAATTAGTCCAGAATTAAGGATTTTGGGCAGGTCTCAAGAGCAGCTGGTGGTTCCCCTGCCTTTCAGGTGAACCGACTGACTTTGGGCCCTTCTTCATCTCCTACTCAAAGCAACACAGGCCATAAATCCACGGGTCCAATCCATGGTGAATTCCAAACACCTCACCTGCCATTCCATCTCTAGAGAGGATCTAAACCTATGATTGTTTTCAGGGTGATCATTCTATGGGACCCAAATAATTGTGGATTTTTTCCATCCTGGGGAAAGGTGGTCAAAATGGAACTTTCTGTTTGTACAGAGGCGAGCCTGAGGAATAAACTCCTATGACAACTGAAACTCAACAGTTGCCATCAGAAGTGCCAGATATTTTCAACCTTCTCTTTTTAATACAAACCCAAAATAGAATGGATCAAAGTTAAAAGAAACAATAGCTATCACAGCTAGCATACAATTCTGCTAATGAAGGGAAGGGATGGACCACTTCTGATACAAAAATCCTTTATTTCCTTTTCCTTTTTGTCTTTTATTTTCTCTTTCTTCATCAAAGGATGACAGAATGTCAGACTGACACACCAGCAGGTGTAATCCTGAGCTGAGTGAAGGCTGTAATTTGATTAAGGGGTTTGACAGGTTTTGAAACAATGAATGAACGAACCTGGAGGATTTAATTCATTCCAAGTGTAGGTGATGCATAATGCAGTTTTCATAAACCTTTCCTGCTGTAGAAGCTGGAACATCCCTCCAGCTCCCAATCCTGCTGAATTCAGAGGGACTGAACAGGACTTGTCAAAGGGCAGCTAATGAGGTGAAAATTCAGGGAGGTGGATTCAGCAAATGAAGCCCTGCAGTGATCTGACAGCTGCTGAGAAAGCTGCGTGGAAAAGGAGCTGAAACTCTCCCAAAACAGTGAATCGCTTTGGGATTAATTCCTCATCTCTCAGCTCAGATCAGTGGCACAAAATGAATAAACCACTGTCCCTCGACAAAGCCTGTGCTGGCACGGGGGGCTGCTGCAAAAACTTGTTGAAAGTCAGTAAAGTTGATTAAAGCCCACGATGTGTCAGCACAGACACAGAGCTCGAGGTGAACAGCTGTAGGTCAGCATTGAAGGGATTTTTTCCAATTAAAGTATTAAAATTTCCTTCTTCTGTGTCCCATATGAGGGGCTTAGCAGCTGGGTGGGAATCAGGCAGTGGATTAGACCTAATTACTCTTGGCTGTAACAAATCAGGGCTCTGGGTGGCAGATAAGGAGATGGGATGGCCTTGTGGAGCCTCCAGGGGGAAGTTCGGTTCATCCATTGCCTTCAGTATTTTGGCTGGAAGACTTTGAACACATGAATACCCAAGTATTTTTCCGTTCATCCAGCACCAGGAAGGACTGGTCCCTAGGTGTTTTTTTGTTTTTTTTTTCCTGATGGAAATTCAGGTTGGATCACTGTGCTCACTATGGAACCTACATAACTTTTGAGATGCTTTGCAGACAGACAAAACATCAGGATAAATCCAGGTGTCTCCTGGCCCCAGAGAGAAGGGAGGCTCAATCCTCTGGCAGGAGTGAAGGAAGCTCTTTTTCATTCCTGAGAGTTGACTTCAGCAGTACCCACGCACTGTTCCTTGTGTTGGAAACTTTAATAACTTCACTTGAAAATCCTGCCTTTTTGATGGCAGTGGAAATAACATGACTTTTAAACAAGTAGAGGAGACTGTCATTGAAGTCGAGCCAGCTATGTGGGAGTCAGATGATTAAGGTAGATGTAGTGTAGGAGGGGAGAAATACTATCATTTGGAAAAAAATACTGTATTTTAAACAGGTTTAATGTTCTCTTCCAGGAAAAGGGGGTTGTTATTATTAAGAGCATTACCAACATTAGATGCAGGGCTTGATTCTCTGTTGATGTGCCTTGGCTGTAATTGCTCCCATCCATGCAAATTGCCTAAAAATGAGTCTCAGTTTTCACTGAGCTGTGCAGCTGAAGTCTGGGGGAGCTGTGTGCTCGTTTTTTCAGGTGTGGAAACAACGAGGCAGAGGGTGAGATGGGAGGGAGGGATCTGCTCTGTCCACCTGGGCCATGCCAGTGTCTGTGTCACACCAGGGATCCACTTCTGGTCCTGTCAGAAAGTGTTTCACTCCTGTGGCCCACTCTGATTTTTAATCAAGGCTGTGTGATGCTGTTCCTGTATTTTTTGGGCAGAAATTGCTGCTCCAGCAAGGATCTCTCAGGTTACAAGATGTGGGTGAGAGTGTGTATTCTATTTCCATCTGTCAGAGGTGGGGCAGTTCTGTGCTTTTCATTGGGCAGGTTTTTCTTTATCTCTCCCACAGCCAATCATCCCTCCAGGAGATCTCTTCTGTTAATGGGCCATTAATTATTAATTTTCTTCTGTTCATGGCCAGTGAGTGTCCCTGCATGGCTGAGAAAATTCCATCATCCATGGGGAGATGCTCTGCCCAGGGGAGGAGCCAAACATTCCTACCTGGATACAATCTGACCTGGGAACAGCACAGCAGCTTTATCCCCCCTGCATTCCCAGAGGAGCAGCTTCCTTCCCCCTGCATTCCCAGAGGAGCAGCTTTCTTCCCCCTGCATTCCCAGAGGAGCAGCTTCCTTCCCACTGCATTCCCAAAGGAGCAGCTTCCTCCCCACTGCATTCCCAGAGGAGCAGCTTCCTTCCCCCTGCATTCCCAGAGGAGCCCAGGCCCATCTCCCCCAGCCCTGGAGCTCCAAGGAAAACTCCCCCCTTGTGCAGATCCTGCTCCAGCAGAAGCACAGCTGGCACTGCAGGAGGGCTGAGCCCCCCTGGGATGGGGCTGAGCCACCTCCCTGACCCACAGAGCATGTTCTGACTCTGGTAGTGCTGCTTTGTATTGCTGCATTTTTAATTTTATTTTTATTTTCTTCCCTAATAAAGAACTGTGATTTCCATTCCCACATCTTTGCCTGAGAGCCCCTTAATTTCAAAATTATAATAATTCAGAGGGAGGGGGTTTACATTTTCCATTTCAAGGGAGGCTCCCACCTTCCTTAGCACACCCCTGGCTTTCAAACCAAGACAAAGGATAACTCAGCACGTGCCCACAGCTGGCTCTGGTGCAGCAGCAGGAGCAGCTGGAGGGCAGAGGCAGCAATGTTGGGCTGGTGCTGAAAGGTTCTGCTCTTGTTTGAAGCAGGTTCCACCTCTGAATCTGCAGCCCCTCTGCTCCTCTCTTTGCTGTCCTTCCTGCTTTTTGCAGCATCTCCTCTCTTTTCTTCCCATCCTGCTTTTTGGAGCATGGCACCTGTGCTGGGCTTGCTGCTGCTTTCTCTCTGTGGGATCATCCCAAAGCCAAACGAGGCCAAAGGACTGGGATCTGAGCATTTCCCCTCCTCAGGATCTCATTCCAATGTGGAAGAAAAGCTCACAGTGCAAAATTTGGGCGTTCAAATTCAGAGCTTGAAGTACTGCTCACATATTTTTTCATAATCAAACGGTCTTTCCATTGTTCTGATATGAGACAGAGCGGAGGAAGTAGGAAACCTGTACCAAACCCTAATAAATAGAATATCTGAGATAGATTTAGTGGGATATCTTTTGGTCTGGATGTGAAATCTCAGTGCAGTGATTATGCAAAATCCCTGGTGATGACATGGTTAGACTTGACTCAAAGCAACAAATCTTTCTGCTGATTTAGTGAACTCAAGTGCTCTCACATGCCCTGAAAACTGCTCCAGCTCAGGATCTTGGCATTTTGAGACAAAAATAGTGTCCTCTGGGCAGCAGCAAGACCTTCCAAAAGGATGTGTTTTACCATCAGAATGGTTTTGTGCCATAAACAAACCCCTCTGCACCAGCAAATGTCCTTTTTTCCTCCTTGACAGACTTGTACAACTTTTAAACTGGTAGGAAAAGAAGATAAACCATAATCTGTGCTGAAAATTCTTTCTATTGAGCAGATACTTCCTCTCTCAGCACAATTATTGGTCTCTGAGTCTACAGAGGAGGAAGTGGTTGACCTTAAACCATGACCCAAATGACCACCACGAGGTGCTCTGTGCTGGCAAGTGAATTTTGATTTATATCAATCCCTCTGTTTTCCTCCAGCCTTTCTTCCCACATATCCACAAAAAGAGTCAGAGGACTTTGTTACTCATTTTGCCTGGGATTTGAGTGACCCTGTGTATTTGAGTGGCCTCAGCCCAAGGTGCTTATTGCAACTGATGAACTCCGAGGTTTTCCAGCAATTTGTGGTTCTCTCACTGAGGAAATCACATTTCTTCCTTGACAGATTCCAGCTGTTCCCAAGCTCTCTTTAACACCAGGCTTTCGGGATCACAATAATGAAAAAAAGCAAGATTTTACAGCCTGGAGAACAGGAGGGAACTACCCCAGCACAAATAATACTTTTTTACAAGATTTCCCAGCCTGAGCTGACTGTAATTACACGACATCTATGGAAAACACAGTTGCTGCCTAATGCCACCACCTGCTTGGAATATCCTCTTTATATCAGCATGGTTTCATCATTTCCTTGTAGCGTGATGCCACGGGGTCTCATGATAAACACTTTATAACACATATTATAGACACCAGCATGGATTAATGGCACAACCTGCATTTTCTGGGTTTTCACGGCCCCACTTGCACACTTAGTGTCATTTTTGTGCCACTACACCTGCTCCTCCTGCTATTTTCTTCTCATTTTGTCCAAACAACCTACAGGTATATTGTTTGTTTTGTCCATTTAAGTAAGTTATGGCCATACTCCATGAAATTGCTTAAAAATGGATTTTTCTTTATCTTCTCCATCCTGCAGTAAGTAGAATAGTGCAGATAAGGTTTGTGGTGCTGTGCTCACCTGGCAGGTGTCTGGCTGAAAGGAACTGTGACATCCCTGTGCTGGTTTTTTTGGGGAATGAGGCTGCAGGATGCTACTCCAGCTGTCTCAGCACTGCCTGGGGATTCTGTGGAGTCTCCTGGTCATGATCCCTCCTGCATCCCTGAAGGACAGGGCACAGATTTTGGTGTCCTCACATCTCCCAAGTGCCTGGGGGACACTGAGGGTGTGCTGAGGGAGGAGAGAGGGGCCTGCTTACCTGACATAGGTGACAGAGACAAAATATTGCACAATCATGGAATGGTTTGGGTTGGAAGGAACCTCAAAGCCCACCCAGTGCCACCCCTGCCACGGCAGGGACACCTCCCACTGTCCCAGGCTGCTCCAGCCCCAGTGTCCAACCTGGCCTTGGGCACTGCCAGGGATCCAGGGGCAGCCACAGCTGCTCTGGGAATTCCATCCCAGCCCTGCCCACCCTGCCAGGGAACAATTCCTAATTCCCAATATCCCATCTAACCCTACTCTCCTCCTTTTTTTTTTAATTCTTTCCCATTTTTCCTCAGTCACACATCTCCCCTTTACTCTCAGTGCATATCACCAAGAATCTTCACCCCTGTCTTGGCTGCTGCTGTTGCATCCCTGGGGATTTGTTTCAGCCCCCAAAGGATGAACAGGCTCATTTTGTGCTCCCCTGCTGCTGTTTCCATGTCCCAGTGGATAAAGCTGGAAATCAGAGCTGGCTGAAGAGTGAGGAGTGAACAGCCCCAGCTCCTCCTGCCCTGTGCTGCATCCCTCAGGGGGAAGGTGCTGGACAGAAATTGCTTTATTGATTTTTTAAAGCTTTCTGTGCATTTGATTCTGGTCACTTTGTAGACATCAGTAAAGCCTGACTGGTGTCTTTTCACCATCAGAGCTCCTTTCCAACATCAGAGGCTCTTCAGAAGACTACTTTGAAATATTAGGATTCTCTATCTACTGGGTCTTGCTAGCAAGAAGTGAGAGTTTAATCTGCACAAAAATTCCAGGGGAACTCCTGGGAATGTTTTAATTTTTTTTTTCTTACCGTGTTACTCTGTTCTGCAGGGTGTGATATTTATAGAATATAATGAAAAGAATTTTAGGAGAGATGTGATCTCTGTCTTGGCTTCCATAAAGAGAATCAGCCCTGTGATCTGTGTTTTCAGGAATCTCTGCTCCAGTTCTGTTACCTTTCCAATGGAATTCTTGGCTCATATTTTAATGGACCTGCTACACCTAGCTGGAATTTTGGCTTTTGGTTCCTTTCTTTATAACAGATTAAGCATCAAACCACAGGTGATAGATGGAAAGCGTGGTGGGAGGGGTGAGCTCAGAACCATCAGAACCAAGGAAGGGCAAAAGAGGAAGGAGAATTTCCATGGACTGAGAATTTTTGTCCATTCCAGTGTCTCTATTTGCCATGGACAGTTTGTCCAATGAAATATTCCAGGTTTGTTGGGTCTGTCCTTGTGGAATGGCTCTTTCCATCCATCTGCAGAAGGGACAGTTGTTGGGAAGGATGGATAAATATAATTATTCATAATAATACAGCCAGGATGAAAACAATCCTCCCTCCTGGCTGGACAATGCCCTTACAGACAGTGGCTCAGGGCTGCAGGACAGATTTCCTGGGGGAAGGATCCACCCTTCCTCCCATGGCTGTGAAGTCACCTCAGACCTTGTAAGGCCAAAACTTCCAGTGTGGGCACTTTATTTAGATTATAAACATCCATCTGCTTCTAATCTTCCATTTGGATCTTAATTAGAGCCTTAATTGCTTCTTCCCTGAGGCCATTAAGGAGCTGACAGGCACTGCACAGCTCAATTCAACCCTTTGGGGTCCTAATTCCGAGGCCACCAGAGGCTGAGCCCTGCTCCACAGGTTTGGGAGAGCTTTGGATCAGGCTCACAGCTGTACATTAAACCTTGGACCCACGCTGGGAGGGGATGGTTTTGCACTGAATTTCTATCACTGGTGTCTTTTGAGTACTTGATGGGTATTTTATATCCCTTTGGAGGGTAAAGGAAGATGTAGCAAGGCTAAAATTCATGTTTTATGTCTTAAACCTTGGATCTTGACTAGTGATGAGGGGTTTAAAATCCTGGTTTAGCTGTGATCAGCCCTGAAGGGAATGTCTAAAGGAGGAGATTTAGCCCTTGACTCATGGAGGGAGAAGAGCATTTTCCTTAAAATGCAAAGCAAAACCTCCTGCCCTGCACAGCTGCGGAGTTGTGGCTGCTGCCTTTGAAGCAGATTTTTGACCAGAAAAGAACCTTTGACTTTGGACTCTTCTGCACTTTTCATGGCATCTGCCACAGCCCTATTGGCAGTTAGAGACTCATTGCTGCACTTAATATCTGAAAAAGTGGCTAATTTGTTGTCTTCCCACTGGAAAAAGAGATTAATGGAAACAGAATTGGAAAACGATGAAAATGGATGGGGGGGTTTCCCACTCTGGAGATCTAAGTGTAATAAATTAATACTTCTTATGCAAGGTTGCAAAAAAAAAAAAAAATCTAATGGCTGGTTAAAAATGCCAGCACAATCTAATTGGAGTGGCTGACTCATAAATCTTTTAATCTCTTTTGTTCTGGTGGTGCCTGACAGCTCTGCCACAGTCAGATGGATTTTTTCTTTTATTTTGGGGAAGACCCTCTCTCTCTCTCTCTCCCCAGTTCACATTGCAGTAAGAAATGTGAGCTCAAAGTTGTCCAACCTTGATGTTGCTTAAGACTCCCCTCAAAAAGTCTGGAATGTGCTGTTAGACACAATTGTGATGATAATAATGATAATAGTGATAATAATGACAATTCAGCCACTGTTTGTAGCTGGGTTTTTGCTGGCAGCTGGAACCACAGGGAGAGAGGAGCAGGTAATCCATGGCAAATCCATGCTGGACACTCCTCTCAACCTCCAGAGGGGCAGAAAGATGCCAAAAATTCACAATCCCCAATTCCTTCAATGGTGGCAGAGGAGAACAACGAAAGCTCTGAGTTGGGCTATGAATTTTTCAAAGCCATTCAATTCCTCACAGCTATAAAAAACAAGGAGGAGCCAGCTCAGTTTTATAATCACAGACAAATTTAGACTGGAGGGGATTTCTATCCACTTTTGGGGAATCAGGCACATCCTGATATCCTCTTGGATATTCCCACCCTCTTCCAACTCTGTCCCTGACAAATCCCTGGGGCTTTGGCTCCCCTTTTAGCCCCTGCCATGGAGTGAACTCCAGGAGAGACTTGGGCTGCTCTGACCTCACTTTGCTCCTGGTGGGAGAGAAATCCTGGTCAGACCTGCCAGTGGAAATTATTTGTGCAGTTCATCACTTTGTAAATTCAAACTGCTGGGAGAAGCCTGGGAGGAACCTACAAAATGCCTCAGAGTGGGAATTTCCCTCTCCACCACTCATCTCTGGGAAGTTAATGGAATTCAGCCAAATATTCCCTCTGAATTCATCTTTCTAAATCAAATTTTAGCATTCCTCAGGGATCTCAAACGTGTTCCTCACAACCACTGGAAATTTGGTTTTGGAGATCTCCTTCCTCTTTGCTTTGTTTCAAATGTTTCTTTCTGGTCTAAGTTGTAAGAATGGGATATCTCATATTCAACAGTCCTGTATTTATTAAAATCCCATTTTTTAAAGCTAAAAGCTTATGTCTCTACAGAAATCCCAACTAATGAAAATTGCCAAAATCAGGAAGAAAAAAAATCTTGGAGAGCACTGTGACTTTCTTGGGAATACTGGGAATGAAAGAGAGGGAGTAAGTGAGCACGGGCATGGCAGTGAGTCCAAACTTTGATTTTCCCTGGAATGCTCTGATTGAGACCACTGAGATCACTGCAATTCTTTGTGATTTGTTTTTCCTTAAATCCCTTCAGGACTTTTTTCTAGAGGCATTGGGAATCCCAGGAACTGTGCCACAATGGGAGTTTTTAGTGCTGGCAGCTGCTTTCTAGGATAAAGAAATTTAAACTCATAAATTTTCTGTATTTTTTTTCATGTCTTTTATGTAGCCAGCGGTGTTTCTGCAGTCCATGGCCTTATTATTTTTAATCTATCAACTGCTGAGTTTGTATTTCTGGTTTAATTCACAACTTTGCTCATCCTTTAAAGTTTTAGGTAACTTTTGGCTTTACAGCTGCTGCTCTATTCCATTTTGTGAAAACTTTCTGCTGAAGGTGAATAATTTTTCTGCTCACATTCTTTAGAAACAGATGTAAATATTTGTAATTTTAGGGGAGCCTTCTGGTTATCAGGGAGTGTAATGCAAAGTGATTCCACTTTAACCCTTCTTAAAAGCCTGTTATTCCAGACACTTAAACTCTTCTTAAAATCCTTCATTTTATCCTCCATTACAATTCAGAAAGAATATTATACAGCTGGAAGTAGATAAGCCCCAAGGGGAGAAGTGAAAAGATCTTTTAGAAATATGGAAGGGATCAGAGTTCGCCAAAAATACTTCCCAGGGTTTTGAACTGCAGGCTACCCAGACAGATTTCATACCTGGAAATCAAGCTGGGCAAACAAGGTGATCAGCATGAATCAGTTCATTCCAGCAAAATTCCTGACTCAAATCTGTGCTGGGATTTCACCACTGTTGTCTCCAGGCAGGTAACAACCCCAGATGGCCAGAAGTGAAAGTCTAAAATTAGAAATAGCAGCAAAATATTTCCTTTTGCAGGAAATTATTTCAGTGCTGACCCTTTTTCTTGCACCGTTCCTGGAGCGAGGGGAGAGGCTGAGCACGCTCAGGTTCCTGGTGCCATCCTGGGAAGGGCTCTGGGATGGAAAAGGCACTCCAGTGGCCCCCAGCACATCTGGGAGGGGCTCAGGACTCACATCTGGATTTGGAGAGCAGGTGGAATGTGTTCAGTGAGCTGATCCTGCCTGGGGAATCCTCTGACCCGGATAAGGCTGCAGAGAATCCTCCCTTTGATTTGCCAGGTGGGGACTGTTGCCCTGATTTTTAAAAGTGTTAAGATTTCTTTGATAGTTCTTTTGAAAGTTTTAAACTTCTCATGAAACTTCTTCAGCCTTCTGGTAATGTTTACATATTTCTACTGGAGTTCTCACGCTCTGTTCATGTAAATAATGATTGTTTTGTGTTCTTTGTGGGAGGAGAGAATTGATGGATTTTGGTTTGATCAGTGTGGTTGGAGAGGTGGCAATTTCACCCTCCAATCCACTGGCACTTTTGGAATTCTATATATTGCGAGGTCAGAAATAATTTTTTTTTTTGTTTTTCTTTCTTGAACTCACATTTTGTGTCCAATAGTGACAGGGACTGGGTGGGACACAGGCACTGGTCCCTCCTGCCATTCCCTGGATCTGAGCTGGGTCTGGAGCTCCAAGGACTGAGCAGGAACTCTGCAGTGCCCTGCTCCTGGGCTAAAACTGCTGGGAAACTTGCTTGAAGTTAGGCTGGATGCAGAGTTAAAGCATCTGGGATCACAGGATTTTAGGAATGGTTGAAGTGTCTGGGATCATGGGATTCTAGAAAGAATGTGTCTGGAATAATGGGATTTTAGGAAGAGTTTATTTGTCTGAAATCATGGGATTTTAGAAAGAGTTTATGTGTCTGAAATAATAGGATTTTAGGAAGAGTTTAGGTGTCTGGAATCAGAGGATTCTAGGAAGAGTTTAGGTGTCTTCAGTCTCAAGGTTTTAGGAAGACTTTAGGTGCCTAGAATCACAAATTTTAAAAAGAGTTGAAGTGTCTGGAATAATAGGATTTTAGGAGGAGTTGAAGTGTCTGGAATCACGGGATTTTAGGAAGAATTTAGGTGTCTGGAATTACAGGATTTTAGAAAGAGTTTATTTGTCTAGAGTCACAGGATTTTAGGAAGAGTTGAAGTGCTTTGCATCACAGGATTTTAGGGAGAATTTAGAGTGTCTGGAATCACAGGATTTTAGGAAGAGTTTACATGTCTGCAATCTCAAGGTTTTAGAAAGAGTTTAGGTGTCTGGAATCACAGATTTTAAAAAGAGTTGAAGTATCTGGAATTATGGGATTTTAGGATGAAATTAGGTGTTTGGAATCACAGGGTTTTAGGAAGAGTTTATGTGTCTGGAATCACAGGATTTGAGGAAGAGTTTATGTGTTTGGGATCACAGGATTTTAGGGAGAAGAGTTGAAGTGTCTGGGATCACAGGATTTTAGGAAGTGCTCAAGAATTACAAGATTTTAGGGAGAGTTTAGGTGTCTGGAATCACAGAATTTTAGGAAGAGTTTAAGAATTACAGGATTTTAAGAAGTTTAGGTGTCTGGAATCGTGGTATTTTAAGTGAGTTTAGGTGTCTGGGATCTCAGGATTTTAGGAAGAAGAGTTTAAGTGTCTGAAATCACAGCGTTTTAAGAAGAATTTTTGTGTCTGGAATCAGAGGATTTTCGGAAGAGTCTAAGTGTCTGGAATCACAGATTTTAGGAAGAATTTAGGTGTCTGGAATCAGGATTTTAGGAAGACTCTGCTGGTCAGTGAAGAGGCTGCCAGCCCAGCTTCCCACTGTGCCTTTCTGCTTGGAAAACAGCAGCAGGGCGAGAGTTGAAGGAAATTTTGGGATCCTGTCACTGCTCTGTCCGTGGAGATCATGAGCCCTGCAGGGAATAAGCTGTGTGGGCTCAGCAGTGATGAGCAAAGGCAGGATTTTAGGACATCTCTCTGTGCTTGTCCCTGGTTTAGGAAGGAACGATGTTGACAGGGGAGGTTGTGGGAGTGTGGGAAGAACTGGGACCTGCCCTTTCTCCATGCCCAGAGAGACTTTGGAGGGATTGCCAAGACAGGAGGTGCAAAATGAAGCTCTGCTTGTGCAAGTCTGATATGTGGTCAGCACAGAATTATTTAATAATATCTGATCTGTTAGGTAATCCCTAAATACCTGTCTTTTACAGATCTTACCTTTTAATATGAGCTACTGCTTAAATATGAATATTAAATTTGAACACTTAGGGGTGAGGGAGCAGCTGGAGTTGTGAAGAGCTGAGGAATTGGTGAGAAAGGTGTGAGAGAAGGAGAAAAAGCCATTCTCAAACATTCATAACAGCTTTGCCAAGTACAGCACTACCCAGAGAACAAAGCTGTTAAACAAATGTGTAATCCCTTTTCCCTGACAGTGAGATACAGCAAAATTTTAGTTGAAATGCACCTGATCAGCATCTCCTTTTTATTTCTCACAAATGCTGCTCCCTGATTTCTTGCTATTCCTCCTAGTTTTGACTATTGTGAAATTGTAATTGCCTCCTTTATGTCCTCTTCAGCAATGAAACTCATCTTTTCCACCTGCAGAGAAATCTCCCTGAAGGAAACATCCCAGTGAGATGGGAATTCCTTTCCCTGCTGGCATTTGGAGCTCCCCTCCTGCTAATGCCTGTCATTTTCTGTGTTAGAATAAATAACAATGAAATGTTTTGTTAGAATCAGTAAAATCCAAACGGGATGGAAGTGAAGCTGGCAGCTCCAGGGAAGTGGGGATGTGTGAGAAGTTAAACCATGTCCAAGTCTAGCACCCAGCAGCAGGAGATGCTAAAACTCTTAAAATAGAAAGGGAAGCTGCAGACTGGAGAGCCCCTGTGCTCTGATCATTTCTGGAATGAAGATGATCCAGTTTGGAGCAGAAGCCACTTGTTCTGACCCTGCATAAATTACATTTCATCCTGGAACACCACGGAACCCACTTTTGTTCTTTGTCTTGCAGAAACGCTCAGGTGGGAGAAATCCTGGTGTTTTTCTTCCTGTCACCTGCATCCCCTCAAGAAGCAGTTGGAGAGGATAAATATTTCTTCCTTGAAGAGCAGTAGAAAATCCAAGTGAGAAATTCGAACCTCAGCAATGTTTATTTGGAGAGAGAACAAATTCTGCTGAGAGGTTTTGAAGGGATGGAACTGCTTAAATCAGAGGGAGATATTTGCTAGGACTGGGCAAGAATAAGGGGTAAACATGGCAATTCAGAGATATCAAAGCCACAATAAACCAGTCAGTCAAAGGGGCTGCAGTGAAGCTTTATACAATATTTGTCTGGTTGATAACACTGCTTACTGTATAAATAAACATCCAAGTGAACCTTTTATTGCTTTGCACACATGTTTTCCACAGCTGACAAATGTGGCTGTTTCTGTAGCTGTAAATCCTCCTGCAGATGCTGCTCTCAAAGCTGCTCTTTGTCGGAATTATAAATGCACCCTGTTCTGAGTTTATTTGTAAAATTATCCCTCTGAACCTGAAGTTCTCTGTCTGGCTTTGTTGCTTGTTTTTTTTTTTTTTTTTAACAGCTACAAATGTGCAGATCGGTTTCTTTCCTTGGAGCTGTTCAATGCTCAAATGTTAATTTTTAGGCAGAGGGGATTGCCAGAGTGTCACCAAGTGCATCCCACTGGCCAGATGCAACTTCACAAGTCTTGTTCAGAATTTTCCTCTTTCTCACCATTTCCCCTGCCTTTTTTTTTTTTTTTTTTTTTTTAATCTCATTCCTTCTCTTTGAGTTTATTTCTCTCAGTTTCTCTTTCTACCTGACCTTCCCATTACACCTTCCAAATTTAAAAGACTTTCCTTTTCTTCTTATGGGTCTATTTCCTTATCAGAATTATACATTTGCAAGTCTTGCTTAAATTTTTTAAACACCTACTTTGCTTACGATGATAAGACTTCCCTGAGAAATAGATTTCAGCTGGTGAAAAAGGCTTAAAAGTTTAAGCCTATGGCTAGGATTCAATTATCATAAAATATTCCTAACTGTAGATTATTTTACATATAAAACTCTGGGAAATAGGGGCTGCAAAATGTGGAAATACCAGATGTGTCCTCCAGCTGCAGTGAAGTTTGGTTGGATTTTTTCCCCCCATTCCTCAAGGCTCCTCAGTGGTTCCACAGCAGCCTAATGTGCTTTTGTTGTCCCAAAATCGATGTTTTTGGACACTAGAGAGATGTGCACCACCATCAGGAAAAGCACAGAGATAAATCTTTGCAAAAGTTTATCCTTCAAATCCAATGAGATATTTTTGAATGTTGTTGTAATAAATCAAGACAAATGCATATTGAAAGAATCTGTAACCAATATTTGTAAAAACCAGCCTTATTTTGAGTGTTTGGTGGTGCTGGATGAAGGAGTCAGATTAACTTAATGTTTTTGGAAAATGCCTTGCTGAGGATTCTGCCCTCAAAGTGATTTTCATGGTAGAAAAATGGGAATAACCAAGGTGTAGGGATTGTCTCTGGGATAATACTTTGTTATGTCCCTTAGATAAACACATCCATTTCTTTTTGCATCTCAGGAAGTTATGGCAAAGTTTCCATGGGGAATTAAGGGGTCCTTGAGTTGAACTTTCTGCTGAATTTTAATTTGGTTCATTATTTTACTGTCATTTAATAAAATGCATTATTCTTAATTTCCTGTCCTAACACTCAATGCAGAATTCCCATGACAATCCATAAAAATTGTGCTTCATACAACAGATGAATATGATTTTGGAGCACTCAGGATGGATAGTATTATAAATGTATTTACCTGTTGAGTCAAATTTAAGCAGAATCAATAATTAATAACAATATTAGCAAAAGTTTACCCTTATCATTTCCCATTTTATTTCTCCTTGAAGCTCTGAGTGGGGAAGCTCTGAAAACAGATAAAGGATCGTTTTCCCTGGTGAAATTTGAGAGTGGATTTTCTGAGGGATGACACAATCTGATGACCTCAGTCTGGCTTGGATCCCTCAGCAGTGACATTAAATGAGGCCACTGCTGTAGGTGACATCACATTTTCCTGGCTTCAGCTTTTGTCATTTTGGATTCCATAACTCTGCTGGCAGGAACGTAGGGTTGGATTTGCTGCTGTGAGCAGCTTCTTTCCCTGCTCTCACTCTGCATCGGGTGGAAGAAGGAAAGGTGAATATTTGACTGCCTAAATTGGCTTTCAGCATTTGCCAGGATGCAATGTGTAAATATTTGTAAAAAATTGAAAGAATGAAAATTCCTAGTGTTGGCAGAAGGTTGGCCGGATTGTACCTTCAACAAAAATATCTCAATGCATGAGATCCAAGTACAGCACACGAAGCTACTTCTGCACAAATATGTTTTAGAAATTGTGCTGGTAATTCTGACATTATTTGATGCCCTCTGCTCATATCTCACTCAGCAGGAGACTCTACCCAAACAGAACAGTCTAAAATGGGAAATGGACCCACCCAGGGCAGGGGAAACTTTTTAATCCTGGATATCTTCCATGGGTTTCCAAATAACTGCATTCAGTTTCTCTCTTGATATGGACTGGAAAGGTTTGAGACAATGACAAATTTGGTTTTATCTCAAATTTTGCCAGCCCAAGCAGTCTGAGGGCTTTGTGCTGCAGAGAGCCCTGGGTTGTGCAGGGTGAAAATGAGGTGAGAGAAAGGGGGAGTGGTCACAAATTGAGAGAGATGAGACTCTAAACCAACAAATCTACATTTGCTGCACTGCAGAAATATTCTGTCTTTTGATCTTGTAGGTGGTTTTGGTGAGACATTTTGTCATCCTGCCACTACGTGCCAATCACTTGGCTGGAAAACACAGTGTTCAGCAAACCTGAGAATATCCCCCACCCCCTTGGGATGTCGAGTTCCTTCAGCTGCAATTCCAAGATCTCAGGATGGTTTCAGGGAACAAACAGCAATTTCCTCATTGTCTCACCCGAAGGTGATGCAGATGTTTGAAATCCCCGTGCCTACTGCACAGATCAGGAGCACTAAACATTTCATCTTGATTTCTCTTCAGTACCACCTACTTCCTGGAAAATTTGGAAGCCTTGCATTTACCACTTCAAATTCCCTGCCAAGTTCCTTTCAGATTTTTTTTATTATTATTTTTTTTCCCCTGCTCCATTTTTGTCTCACACGTTTATTATATGGTGACAAATGCAGTTTTCTTCTGACACCACATAATAGATGTGTGAAGCACACACACATGTTCTAGTAAGAGACTGCTCTTTATTTCCTGGCTCCAGTTGCAAAACATGAGTCAGGGTTGGAAAGGTTGTGCTTCTGTCAGAGCTGTGGAATCCACGTGCTTAAACTTTCCTGAGTTTTGCTGTAGTCATGGGGAAAAATGGCAAATCTCATTTTTATATTTCTATAATCAGTGTTTTCTCCTCCCCCAGGCACATCAAATCTTCATTTTATAATAGCCATTCCCATGTGTTGATTATATTTACTCATTTCAGGCACTGATGCTGTTATTAACAGGGAAAAAAACACCTCCAGCTTCCAAAACACAGATAAAAGTACTCTCCTATAATTCTGGCTTTAATAAAAAAAAAAAAAGAAACATTATTTTAGTGGTGCATTTGCTGTGGATTTCAAACACTTTTTTCCCTCTGCACCAAGTGATTTCTGCTGTTCTGCTGCATAATTGCAGGTAACAACCACCCAGCATCTCCACAAGACTCCAGTGACACAACATTCTTTGTTTGTACATCCCAGCTTCCACTGTTCTGTGCATTTCTGTGGGGGCCCCGGTGAAACACCAAATCAGCTGAGACCTTTTGTGAGCTAGAGTGGAACAAGCCCCATGTTACAAGTGAAAACAAAAACCAAGGAAAACGAGCAGGCAAAAAAAAAACCCCAAAAAACCCCAAAATAAAAAGAGAGAACTGAACACATCATCACTTCCTACTGGATGCAGCCTTGGAATGCCACAGGGCTGGCAGTTGTTCTGCAGATACCCAGGGGTGATTGGAAGCAGCAGGACCATGGTGCTTCCATGTTAATCACAAACACAGTTTTGCATTGAGTTTTTTTGTTTGTTTGTTTTTCCCTAAGCAATTTTATCCCACAAGATCCCTGTGGTTGAGCTGCTCCTGCAATAGAATGACAAATAACTGGGTGACATGCTGTGAAAAATTTAGAAAATGAGAGATGCTATCCCATTTTCCAAACAGAGCAGAAAGAACACTAATTCCGTTAGGCAAGATGGAGCAAACAATTAAACTGGGCATGCTTTTAATTTTGGAGCTCACCAGAGAACGGACGCCTTTTTCAAATGTAACGACTGTGGAAGTGATTCCTTTAAAACGAAGCAAAACCACTGATTTTCCTTGCTGAAATGAAAGCATTTACCTCATACAAAGTATAAGAAATGTTACCTGTTGCCTCCACCATTCCTTCTAGGATTACAACAATTTCTAGCTCCTCTTTGGGCAACTGGGCTTTGGAAATCTCCCAGAAAGGACTCTGCTGGTTAATCTCATGGCTGATGATCAGTGGTGAAACCAAAAAGAGACGATCATCCCCTGTGTAATAACCTACGTTGATATCTGTCTGGTTGAGTGGTATAAATTCCCCCTCCTTTGTCTGTTTGGATTTGATCAACTTGGCTCGTATTGATGCCTCTACAATGTGTGAATTCCTAAGGTCTCCTACTCGGAACATCAGACACAGCTTTCCATCCCGCATGGAAATGACTGCGTTTGTAGAAAAAACCAAGGTTTCTGCCCTCTTCTTGGGTTGGGATATTTTCACAAACATGCAGCCAACCATGAAGGCGTTGACGATAGAACCTAGGACAGACTGCACTAAAAGCAGGATAATTCCCTCGGGACACTTGTCCGTGATGACCCGGTAACCGTACCCAATGGTGGTTTCGGTCTCGATTGAGAATAAAAAGGCTGAGACAAACCCATTGAGGTTGCTGACGCAGGGGGTCCACGTGCTGTCCCCTATGTGATCCATGTCCCCTCGCATGTAGGCAATGAGCCACCAGATCATGCCGAAGAAGAGCCAGGTCACCGTGTAAACCATGACAAAGATCAGCAGGTTGAACCTCCACTTGAGATCCACCAGGGTGGTGAAGATGTCAGTCAAGTACCGGTAAGTCTCTCTGACATTCCCGTGGTGGACGTTGCATTTCCCATCTTTCCGAACGTACCTCTGGATTTTCCTCTTGGCACATTCTTTGCTGATGTTTTTTGGCAGATCCTCTCTTGCTTGTTTGGGCAACTTTGGTTGGTGGATTGTGACAGGGCTCTCGATGTCCTGCTCCATTGAGTCTTCTTCCAGGACGTTGGCTGCCGTGGAAATAAAAAAAAAACATGGAAGAGTCATTATCCCTCTTTTTATTGCTCTAAGTCAATACATAACCTATTCCTGTGTTAATCAACAAAATGATCATCCTGATTCTTTGCTAACACAAAAATCAGATGCCAAGCACTCTCATTTTACTGCTACGCAGAAATAAAATGAAAGCAAACTCCTGTTTCTTATCAGGCCATCCTATCCACACCCATATTTAAATTCCACAAGATGGGTTTACGCAGATATTCCTTCCCCCCTCGCCCCTTTGCAGTTTAATGAATGAAATTTTTTATGCACCAAGAAAGATCTTACGGAGATAAAAGATATAGATGAGGGAATGGATTCACTTGGGGCTGAGCAGAGAAAATGAGCTATTGCTGAGCTATTTTTTCCCATCAATTGCATTGCTGTGGGGAAAGTATTGAATAAGTACAAGGAGGATGATTTTTTTTTTTTTTTAAAAAGCCAACAGTTTTTAGAAAGAACCAATTCTCCTCTTGTGGAAGGGAAGTTGTAATATCTATCAAGAGCAATTCAAGCACACTTCCACAGAAAATCAATGTCTTGCTGATAACGAGACAAGGAATTGTGTGTCCTTCTCCCAGCAACGTAAAACCTATGGTACTTCAGATTTCATTTGAATTCACTGTGCCTGTGGCCTTTAATTCAAGTGTACCTTGTCCTCTAATGATCTGGGCTTTTCTTTTAGTTTCCCAGCCTTTGGAGATAAATAGCTTTATTATGGTTGTGTGCCAGGGAGAAAATGAGTGTACTGAGGAGGAGAGTGGTTTAATCGAATGTGTTTTGCATGGAGCACATGGTGAGGTCTCGGGTAATTGTTGTTTTCAGATGAAATCCTTCTATTTTCTGGGGCTTCTTCCTGCAGGAATTTCAGCTCTTGAATTCATAACTCTTTCCCTTCTGGCTAGCTGCTGTCATTCTCCTGCCAGACTTTAAAGGGAAAAGTCTTCTGGTGGGTCTGCCCAGGTTCTTGACTCTGAATACAGAATTTCAGAATGGTTTGGGTGGGAAGGAACCTTAAAATCACCCAGTCTTCACCTCATGCTATGGTCAGGGACACCTTCCACTATCCCAGGTTGCTCCAAAACCTGTCCAGCCTGGACTTGAACACTTCCAGCTTCTCTGGGCACCCCGTGCCAGGGCTTCATTGTTCTCACAGGAAAGGATTTATTCCCTATATCCCATCTTAAAAGCAGCACTGCTGTGATTTTGTACCATTCTTTACGGAGTGTTGCACAAGGGGCTACTCTCAGAAGGTTAGTGTGGCTCTGAAAGTCTCTTTCACTCCTAGAAACATATGCTGTGCAGCAGGTCCTGTGTGGAGTCTCACAGCACCTGCAGCTTTCTCAACATGTGCAGGCTCATCCCCGTAGAGAAAGATCACAGCCCCTTGCAGAGTTTTATTGAGATATTCAGGGGGGAAAAATGGGCTGTAACCTGGTTGTCTCTCCTCCTGACCTGCTCCTCTTTCAAAGAAAGTCTCAAAGCCTTAGAGTAGCCCAGAATCTGAGAGCAATTCCATGTTTGCAGGCCATGCACCCCATCCTGTCACCTTTTCAGTTTGGTGTGTCTCAGGAGAGCCTTAGCAGGGCTGCTGTGAGCTGTGTGACAGGGCCCTGGGTGTGAGAACCCCAGCCTTGTTCTGGGGTCTCCTAAGGTGGTGAAATTCCTCCTCCAGCCCATGCTTCCAAGGAAAAACTCCACAGGCTTTTGCTGTTTGGTCTCAAGGCAGTTTATTGTTAGTTATCTAAAAGATTTTCTTCTCAGGCTGTGGCTGCTTGGTCAGCGGCCCAGGCAGAGGCACACACACACCCTGACATCCTCTCTGTCTGTGTCTTCTTCTTCTCTCCCCCCACCCAGGGCTACTGATCTCTTTTATATGATATATTACGTGTTACATGTTTATAGTTTTCCCCCAATACCTACTACCTATATTACAAAGTGCTTTTCTACTCTAAACCAATCTGTGAGTGCCAACATCACCAAGAACATGGAGGCAAGGAAGAAGAAGGAGGAAGAACAGGATCAGCCCACTTTCCTCCATCTTAGAACTTCTGACCCCCATGTACAAAGTGAAAACCCCCTGTACAGGTGCTAAACCCCCCTGTACAATAGTAAAAAAATTTCCCCTCTACTTTGTAATTACTTTTACTATATTATTTAACCTTTTGTGACTGCTTGTTCCACCTCCAAAGTTGGTAACTCATTCCATGGCTCAAACTCAAAATCCCAGCTGTTTCCAGCTGTCTGCCAGGGTCTAAAATGCTTCTGACCAAGGCCTGGAACCTCTAAAAATGTCTGAGAGACATTTTGAGTTCCCACACCTGGGTTCCAAATGGGCTGTCCCAGTCAGTGACAGTGTGCCTGCTTGCATTATCCCTGATGCTGGGGAAGGCATGACAAAACACAATCCAAAGGCTTTGCAGGGTCTTTGTGAGGCAGAATAAAGCCAAAGCCAGAAAATCTGAAGTTAAGGCTTCACATTTTCTGCTCAGCTCTCCACTGTGCCTAAGGAAATTCCAGTCCACAGGAGCTATCACATCACTGCAGCAACAGAATCCTCAAATAATTATGAACAACCTCTGAAGGCTCTGGCTTTTGAGGCTTTATGTTAAACTACTAATGCTGATATAATGGGGTTCATTATCTTTCAGGCATTATAAATAATTTGCTTTCCCCTCCCCATCAGAGCCTGGCATGGACACAGAGACCAGGAGTGGGAGAATCCTGTTGGTTTAGAGAATGTTCCTTACTCCTGGCCCTGCTGTTAAAGGGAATCATGTCCCAAACCTCCCTGTCTGAGCATCCCTTAGCAGAAATTATCCTGGGAGGGGACCCAGGTGCTGATTTTATTCCTGGCAGGAATGTGAAGGGACATCCCAGGGCTGCCCTCCCACCACAGCACTCCTGCTTTCCATACAGTGTTTGTTTCCTATGGAGCTCCTTTGAGCAGTGAAGCACCTTTTATTCAGACAGAATTTTTTTACTGATGATTTCCAAACGCTCTCTGTGAATTTTGTGCATCACAAACAGCCTGGCCTGGCTTCACAGCAGAGAGAAGGGCCACATTTTGTCAAGAGTCCATGGGTTTTGTGGGAGCAGGGAGCTGCTGTCACAGCAAGTGGGATAAGCTTGTGACAATTCCAGCGTGGGAGGGTTTTTCTTCATCTGGAGAAATTGTAGTGGAGCTGGTTCAGGCTTTGTAAGGGGGCAGCTTTGGACAGCAAAGCCAGGGTTTAACTAAGGTCTCTCTCATTACAGCATTTATTTGACACCCTTGAAGACATTTCAATCTTCCTGAGGGCATCTGACCATTTCTAAGCTCTCCAAGCTCTCCCCAGTGCTGTTGTTTTTCAATTCTCAAGTCTCTGAGAGGAAAAAATTAAGGTCAAGTTTTTTGTCTTTTTTTTTCTTTTTTTCAAGATGCCCTTTCCTTTTTTCCCCTCACCCAATCCTGCTATGAATGAATTCCTTTGTGGAGAGGTTTCTGGATCAGAAGCACAGTTTTTTACCCTCTCCTGGACTGAGTTTTCACTCCAGAGAGAACCTTGGGAGCAGCAATTCCCAAAATAAGTGATCCAAAGGTTATGCATCTGTGTGTTTCCATGGAAATGCCTGATGAATAAGTTTTAAACACATGGCAGGATCCCTGTTCACCACTGAGGCTGAGGAACAGCCACATACTGTCAGTGTCTTTGCCACAAAATACTTTGACTAATTATATTTTTACTTGATATCAACCCAATTAACTTCTGCTGTTTATTTAATCTAATTTTCCTTTTGGTTACATAATGGCTGTCATGGATCCAGGAACAGGGGAGTGAGTAGCAGCAGCCTCACTTGAGAGCTATTTTTGCTCTCTCTGCTTTTCTTCCTGACAAAAATATATACATATTATTAATCTGCACTGCAAAAAAAAAAAAAAAAAAAGGTATTTCTGAACTCTTCCTCCTCTCCCAGTGAACATTATGTTTGTTTGAGCACAACAGCCAGGTAACGAGCCAATTCAGGCCAATTTAGAGGATTCTGTTAGAATTTTCTGCTTTGGTTACTCTCTGAGGCAAAACCTACAAGACATAAGAGATTTCAGTGATTTGTTTAATTTCCCAGCAAATGACAAGGAGTTCTGCTAAACAAGTCCCTGAATAGTTCACTTGTGTCCTGGCTGTGGCCAAATTAGCTAATTAAGTGTGCCCAGACTTATTATTTAGCGTGGAGGGTAAAGAGTGGCGCAGCCACACTTGGATTATTGAACTCCAATTGTTTTGCAGGCAGGTTACTGTCATACAATCTTCCAAACAGGAATAATCTGTGTCCTGAAATGGAGCCAGGAATTGTGTGTGCTCAGTTCTGCACTGGTCCAAATCATACCAGGGGCTTTTCCAGAAATTTCACCTTGCAGGGGGTTGTGTGCTAGCGCTCAGAACATTTTATTTTCTAGTAAAATTGCAGCAAGTGTTGTTGTCATGTTCTTGTCTACTCCAAAGCAGCACTGGAAAGGCACAGTCCTGATTTTCCAAGCACATCCTTTTATTTAGAGCCTGTAGAACAACATGGAACCAGAGTCAACAAGAAAACAGGACAAGAGACACTCTCTTCCTTTGAGGCTGAGAATGTAACACATCAATATGACCCTTAAGCAACCATCCTGTCATCAGCAATGTGATTTTGGGAGTATTTTGATAATGCTGCAGAGAACTCGTTGTGGTGCTGTGCAAACACAAAGCAAAAAGAAGAATATGAAGGGACTGCTTGTCCAAATTAAGTACTGTAGGATTATTTTGGTTGTGTATGGTTTGCAAAATAATGAGGTGTTTCAACAGAGAATATTGCAAATCATAACTGATCTGACCTGGAAAGTTCTGTGGACATTTCACTGCAATTTAGTGATTTTAACTCTTGTAACACAGTTGCGAACATTTTATGTGCAAATTCATTGAAAATGTCCTAATTTCCAAAAATCATTTACCATCTAAAAGTTGCTCTCATGGGCTTCACTGCATGCAGAGAAATGTGTTGAGCAGACACTGTGATTCCTGTCTGCATTCCCCCTTTTCCTGGTGGGATGAGGGCCACTTTTAAATGTGTTTTAAAGCAGGTGTTTGCATCTCTAAGGTCCAAATTTGGCTTTTGGGAAGTCTCGAGTGTTTTACCTCTCATTTGCTGTGGTCCCCAACCTCCCTGGCACTGCATCCATGTGTGGAATATTAATATTTGGCAGGACCTGGTGGCTATTTGGGCTCCCCTATGGGGTTGTTTGGCTTTGCACAGCACAAGGAATTTCTTCTTGCAGCCTTCAACATCCTAAATCTGCATTGTTCTGTTTCTCTTCTTGATTGCAATGGAAGAAGCCAGAGAAGGGAAGGAGGGATTTTGGAATGCTTTGCCTCGTCTCTGCATGGCTTTTGTTTCAGAGCTCTGCAAAATCTTGCTTGTGATGAGCACAGAGGACACAGGAACACAGGAATTCTTGGAATAGAGGGAGATTAGTTTGTGGGATGAGCCCAGATAATCCACACTGCAAAGCACCACAAGAGATGAGGAGAAAGAATCTTGTTTAGAGAAAAAAAGTGGAGTCTTTTATGATTAGCTAACAACTGTAAGCACTCATTATCACAGAGCACAGATCCTTTTCCCTGGAAAATAAAGGAATTAGGATCTGGTCCTGTGCTGTTAAATCAAGGCAAGATTGTCTGTTCACTCAGCTGGAAGCATTGCTGGGGCTCCCTTTGGAACGTTGGAGTGCTCAATAAACCCTGACTTGGCAAATCTCTTCAAGATCCAAATTGCTTCTTTGCACCCATGGAATCATAAATCTAATTTCAGATGGAGCATGCGTGTGACTGAGATTTATTTCAGCAGCAACTTTCACTAAAAAAGACATGAAATTAGATATATTTGTGATTAGAAAAGGGACTGTAAGGATGATGTTTTTTTCACATTACCTGCTTCATCACTGCCTTCTAATCCAACTTGATAAAAATAATGTTCTACTATTTTCATTTCTTTTAAGCCTGTACAGCTGCAAGAAATCAGTCTGAGTAACACTTTGTGTCTTTTCAGTACAAACATTTCCATTCATTCCTGATTCTTGGCCCTTTTATTGTGGAGGGTGAAAAAATGAATCTGATAACTCGAATTTAAAAACACATGACTCCATTTTTGGTAGTCATTTGACCTTGTGGTTTTTGTCTTGGATTCTAACCAACTTCATTGCAGAATTTACCACTGAAGGCTCCAGAATGCTGTTTTTACATCTGCTTTGCTAAATTTATCTTCATTTGAATCACGGGGAAGCCAAACAGCCTTGGCTGGGTAACATTTGTGGGGCAGTGTAAGCAGTCTGCACCTGGTTTTAAGAAAGTTGTGAACCTGCAAAGATGTGCAGAGACACTTGATTATCAACATCTTCAGCCTTTCACAAGGCTGTGGGTCCCAAACTGGATTATGAAGCTTGTTTGCTACCTGAGCTCTTGGAGTCAGCGTTTATTCAGAGCCATCTCTAGAGCAAATGCCTGGCACTGAACACAGACTTCTGGAGTAAGGAGAGGTTTCCTGTCAGATTAGTCTTTTTACCAGGTTTTTAGCTCCCAGAAAAGCTTGAGCTCAAACTTCAGAGCAGGTATTTCTGTGTCCGCGGCTGCAAATCCTGGCCACACATTTGTCTTCTTCTGCCCCTGGGTCAGACGTGTCCCCCGACTTGCTGCAAGGTGTCCTTGTCTAACAGGATCCCTGAGACTTCTTTTTCCAGTTTCTCTACCCCAATTATTTCTGCCAGTTGCTATCAGGTGTCTGAAAGCCAGATTTCTTCAAAAATCTCCTGAGAACTCAGCTTTTCTTCTCCATGGGGGAGAAGGAAAAGGAGAAAGCATTAAAGACCTGTATTGACCTTATCGTTATCAATTTTAAACTGTGTTTATATGCTTTAAGTGCTAGAAATAATAAATAAATTCATTCAAAATCTGCTTAAATCAGAGAATATTCTGGGTTGTAAGGAACCTCTAAAGGTTTCAATGTGCTGCTCAACACAGAACCAATTTCTACAGAGTGCACCTCTGAGAAGAGCAGGGTTTCATCTTCTCTTCAGCTTCTTTTTTGCACCTGAGCTCAGCCTTCCAGAGAAATTACATGAGGGCTGGTTAAATCCTGATTTCTCCATGTATTCTCTTTACTTATTACATGGGAAAAGAGTATTCCCCACTTTTGTGGGAAGAGATTATTGAGATTTCTTTTTCCCCATCACAATTTTCCCAACTGAAAACTCTGTAAACAAAAATGAGCTGATCAGCTGAGCTATTTTGTGTAGAAAATTCTGGCCCAAACATTTCGCACAGATAATCCTGACTCATTAATTCTTCACTATGTAATATCTCTGATATCTGGGGAGTTCTCCTGGTTGTTTCTGGAAGTGTAAATAGGAGTTTGCCTGCCCTGTCCAGTGGTGACTGCACTGCTAATTTAGCAAACTGATTGTTTTGGCTTTGGCCCAATTAGTGCTCCAAGAAAATACCGGGAATGGCTAGGGAGACAGGATGTGCTCCCATTCAGCAGCATGGATGAGATTGAATCAAATTTGGCTTTTTTCACTCTTATCTGCCAACACAGCTTCACTGTTGGTCTCTCAGACACCTCCACAGGCTCTCATCTCACCCCTGCTTAAAGCAACATAAACCCCTTGGCCAGCAACACAGACCTCACCTTGCTCCAGATAATTGGAAATGGGAAAAAAAAAACCACAAAAACAAAAACAAAAACAAAAAACCACTGTTAATAAACTAATTATAACTAATTATGTCTTAAAACCAAGAGAAAACCTCCACAAGACTCAGGACCAGGTGCTCTGCTGTATGCCTTGGACATCTTGTACTGCTTGGTCTCAAGGCTGCAGAACCATTCCTGCTTTTATTTAACATTGCAGATGGAATCAGCTTGGTGGTGAGGCACGTTCCAGCACGGGAGAAGTTTGGAAATCAAGGCAGGCAGCTTGTCAAAGTCTGTGTGTCCAGTTAGGTCAGCAGAGAGGAGGGAAATGCACCCTCTCAGGAGTTGTCACCAATTTTCATGCCCCTCTCTCCTTGCTGTTTTCTATCCCAACACTGTTCCTGTCCTTTCCCCCTCTTTCCCCCTGCAGTCAGGGTGTTTTCACTTGAATCTTTGTCCTTGGCATAGCCAAATTCAATATTTTCCTGCACTGTTGAACAACCTTGAGGCAGCCTTGTGCCTGAGTATTCACAGAGCTCCTTGGGCAGCTGCTGGAACCACCTTGACTACGTCAACACTCTCTGACAGCTCCTTTGCTTTGATCAATGAACTCTCATAAATAAAAGGCAGAGGAATGATGGAGAGGAATATTTTTGGTCAGAAAGGAAGGGATTGATTCAATCAAGATGCTGAAGCAGTTGAGTGAAACCAACAACTTATGCAATGGTCTAAGGCTGAGGACCAAAGCCAAGAGCTTCTAGCACTTTCCTACCAAAAGGGGCAGAAGAGTTTAGATGTTGACAAAGACCTTGGATCAGACCAGTTTCAGGTTAGAGGACATCAGATGACTTTGAGAGTGTTCACTTTTGCTCTGTAAAACTTTGTTTGCACTGAACAACCTTTCCCTGGCTCAGGATGGTCACTGGCTGGGGAGAGCCCTGGCACTGGGTCAGGTGTGGGTTTGATAAAATGCCAAGCCAATATTCACCCACTCCTGACTGCCCTTTGATACCAATTTTGCAGCTTCCTTGGGCAGCAAAATTTTGGGAGATCAGCTCAAATCCCACTGGTAAAGGCAAGGTGTCTGAGCTAAGAAGAGCTCTCAATTCCTATTTTTTTTTTCCCAAAAAAATACAGACTTGCAGGGAACAGAATGACTTTGGAGTAGAGATATTTGATTCCTCCTGCCCTCCAATTCTTGAAGAAGAATGAAAAAATGTCAGAAGCTTCCCTCCTGAAATGAAATTCTTTTCCTCACTCAGTTTCCAGCCAATCTGGCTGCCCCCAGGACACAGACATTGTCCAAGTATATTGGTTTGCTTGCTGCTGTCACTGTTGCACAAAGTTAAAGAAGGGGTTGCAAAGACTGGAGAAATTGAAACAGAAAAGGATAATAATTACTTTTTTAATCTAGTAATGGAGATTTCTTTCTTGACAATTTCCCTGCAATCAAAGGAGGATTTTGATGGCTTTTGCTTCTATTTCAGGAGAGCAGGATGCTCCTCCTTTACAAAAATCAGGCAAGACTTGAATTTTTACACACTTGAGAAGAAAAATAACTGAAATGTTTCACATGGATGCTGGGGAAACAACATTTCTGTGGCTTCTGCTGTCCCTTGTGGTGGTGACTTGCTGGATGATCACAGTTTTCTGTTGACTGAGGTGGCCTAAGATGCAAACCCAAACTCTGGCATTCAAATGTTGCCTCAAATAATACCTCAGGCAATTAGTCTTGCAATTAGTTTATCTCAACAGCTCTTGTGTTTTTTCCATGCTGCTCCTTCACCATTTTTTCAGGTGATAATGGGATTTTGGCTGCTTTCTTTAAGCTAAATAATGAGGCCATCACTGCCTTCATCTCCTTTCCCTGCCAAAAAGAAGTCACAGTGCAATACAAAGACCTGGTTTCTTGCTGATGATTTCCCCTTTCACGCAGAGGAGAAAATAACTGAGAAGTCAGGCTGGAAGTGACATTCAGAAAGAAGAAATTTTTAAAAACCCTGCATAATTTCAGCTGGGTCAATGTTTGGTTTCAGGCTGTGCTGTTTTGATAACCTGGAAATGCTAAGTTCAGAATGGCACTTTGGCAATGTTTCCTAAGGAAATGAGATTTATCCATCACCCTGTCTGGCCCCCTCTGAATCATTTCTGAAACTGTGGTTGCTACTTAGGCTTTTGGATCTCTTTCAGAACTTCAGGGAGATTTTGGAGCTCTCAGAAGTACTAAATTCCTACCAATGTCATGAAAACAGGCTGAGTTAACCACACCATTGGATACCAAGAAATCCATCTCTATAACAGGGAGCTACAATAAATATTTCTTTTTTTATTTTAATGAGTGCTGCTGCTCCCAGAGCTCCAGTCAAATATTTTTTCAAGTCACTATTCCCCTCCATGTCCCTGTGAAGTATCTTCAAAAGGAAGATATCTCCTGCTTTGAGTGCTTGGATTTTCCAGGCTGCATCTGCCTGATTTTTATTTTCCATGCAGGGACTTCCACCTTCAACCTCAGCATAGTTTAGGTCAGACTTTTTGGGTTTATCCACAAAACAATTGGAGTGCAAGGAAATAAAACTGACTCAACTCGTGCTTTTTATTTTTAAGTAAACTTTTGACTAAACATATGTTTGGTTTCAATCCAGATTTTTTTCTTACTTTTGTTTAATCTGAATGAAAACCTCATATTTTTTTCCTGCAATGAACATCAGCTCCACAGGATTTTATAATCATTTTATGCCCATCTAAGAAGTTGTTCAAAGATGTATTCACACAAGGATAATATCAAACCCAACAAGAGTAGAAATATAAGTTAAAACCACCAAAAAATACCTTTCCATGTTAACAAATAACAACATTTTGTCTTGAAATAAGCAATTCAGTGGTGTCTAAATTACCATTTACTGTGCTATTTCACTTAAGATACATAATAAAGTAAATAGGTCTATAAATTTGTCTGAAAAAATCTCAAAGGAGTTGCTGTGAAATTGCTATAATTCTTCTAATTGCCATTATCCTTTTCTATAGGGATATAAGTGGATTTAGAAGTATGGAAATATTTTTTGTAAATTGGATTTGATTTGACCAACGGCATTTTCCAAAATACCTTATAAGGGAAAAGAAATTTAATTTCAAACTTTCAAAAAGGTTTTATTTTGGCTGTGAAATGCTGACATTTTGGTACTTTTAACAATAAGTTTCATAATTCAGATTTGCACTTCTTTTTCACAGTAATATTTTACCCAACAAAGTTGTTCAGAAGAATTAAATAAATTCAAAATGGAGGGATTATATGAAAAACTCTGTAATCTCTATTTTGAGTAAAGTAGGGCTTTTCTGCTTGTTTTTCTTACTTTGCTAAAAGGTATAAAAGAGTTTTTGATTGCCCTTGATTTTTCCTGTAGGTTTTTCTAATCTGGCTAAAAATAATCCATCATTCCCCAGGATTTTTCCATGCACGAGTCACCAGTTTCCTCTCCAAAAATAAGTTCCTTTGAGGGCTAACTGGAACCTTTTGGAAAAAAGTAGAAAGATTTGGCTGTGCTGGATTTTCCCATTATCCCAGATTGCAACATCCAATTTCTTGCAAATAACTAAGGGAGTCTTGATGGCCTTTGATTCTGGGGCCTGAATGGAGAGTTTAACATAAAAATAAAATGTTATTGTGGAATTATGTTTTATTTCTATGGTGTGGATGGATCTTAGCAGAACAGGCCGCACTGGTATTACGATTTTTAAATAATTGAGATTTTAGATGGTACATTCAGCTTGAAAAGCCCATCTATCCTTTCTGGAGCAGGCAAAGCTCAGCAGCAGCACAAATAATTCAAAGCTTTCGTAGCCTTCAGATGTCTTGAGAGGAAAAGGTGAGTTTCTCTTTTTTCTGAGTTGTGTAGGGAAAGTGAAATGAGCCAGCTGCCCGTCAGGGACGTGGCCATGGACAGCAGAAATACAGATTGCTCATGTTAGAGCTGCTACGTGAGACCAGGAAGGTGCTGCACTAAAATGTGAATTTCATGTCTTTTTTAGACAGGTACAGACTCACTTAAAGAAGCAGTTGATAAAGGAGCTGACCTTTTAAAGAGAAAACAGTAAACAAAAATATTGAGCCCACGGAGGGGAGCTTTTGATAAATGAATGGACTGGTAATGAGAACGCGCTTCTGGTGCATCCAAACCCAAAATTAAATGGAGAACTGAGGTGTAAAAATAGACATTGGCTGCTTCAGAGCAGCTTCCAGTGCATGAAATAAGGTGGACTGCTGCCACCTCCCTGACCCACAGGGGGTCAAGGCACGTTCTGACTCTGGCAGTAGGGTTTTTTTTGTTTGTACTATTGCACTTGTATTTTTAGTTTTCCTAGTACATAACTGTTATTTCCTACTCCCATATCTTTGTCTGGCAGCCCCTTAATTTCAAAATTATAACAATTTGAAGGGATAGGATTTACATTTTCCATTTCAAGGGAGGCTCCTGCCTTCCTTAGCAGTCACCTGACTTTCAAACCAAGACAAACTACTTTATTCTTTTAATACTGCCTAGCTTCTGTTCCAGGTACCTCTCAAGGCCATGGCAGAAATGCACTTGGATTCATTTTTAGTGACGTGGAAAAAGCTTCAAAGGCCTTCCCTGGAGGTCTGGCTGTGCTCTGGTTTTCACTGAAGCATCAGAGGATGTGGATGCGTGGGAAAGAAATAAGGATGCTGGAATGCCCAAGGTCTGGGGGAATGGTGGGCAGAGTGAAATATTTGGGACTGTAATGTCTGTGTTTTAACAGAGAGAAGGAGAAAGAGAAGAAGATGGAAGGAAGGGGGGAGGAAGAAGGAAGGAAGGAGGAATGAGGCACTACAGCAGCAGAGAAAAGGGACTTTCCTCTGTTTGTATTTGAGGGGTGACAGGAAAGAATTTGCGGGATCCAGTCTTGTCTGAATTGGTTCATAGGGTGAGATAGTTGTTTGTGTGTTATGGAGAATATTTCAGTTTAATTCCTTTTAAATATGGTGGCAAAACAACCTCATCTTTGAGCTGTAACTTCCTTCTCTTAGCCCAGGATGAAGTTTTCTGTCATTTGGAAATGATGGAGCTTGAAGCAAGCCGGGACAGTGGAACAGGCTATCAAACAAATGCTAAGGAAAGCCTGGAATATTCAGCCTAAAGAGGGTGAAGGCTGAAAGGGTTGACATGGAGATGGAAAATGGAAAATCCCATGGATCTCACACAATGCATTTGGTTTTAAAACAGCTGAAGCTCTTTTGTTTTAAAACAAGAAAGTTTTCCTTTAACAGCACGTAGTGCCTTCTGTAGCTTGCTCCCTCTGGGAGGCTGTGGATTTGGATAACATCAGGAAATCTGGAAGTATGGCAAACCCACTGAATCCTAGAATGGCCTGAACTGAAAAGGATCATCCAGTGCCACCCCTGCCATGGCAGGGACACCTCCCACTGTCCCTGGCTGCTCCAAGCCTTGTGTCCAACCTGGCCTTGGGCACTGCCAGGGATCCAGGGGCAGCCACAGCTGCTCTGGGCACCCTGTGCTGTGGCAGGCACATTCTTCTTTCTTTCAAGATTTTTCATAGAAGAACACAGAAGAAAGAAAGAGAAAACAATTTCTATTTCTGCTCCTTGTTTTTCCCATGTGGGATGTGTTTGGAGAATTGTTTCCCTGGGGTGTTGCTTGGTTGGATTCTGGTGAGGATTGTTTGAGTTGATGGCCAATCCAACCCACCTGGGGGTGGGCTCTCAGAGAGGGCCAGGAGTTGTGAGCGAGTTAGATATGGGAATTAGAAAAGTAGGTTTGTAGTTTTAGTATCTCCTTTAAATAGTATATTAATGTATTATAGTATAGTTATAATAAAAAATCATTCATCCTTCTGAACTGGAGTCACACATCAGCATTTCTTCCTACTGGGTTCACCTGCATTTACTGTGCCAGGGCCTGCCCAGCCTCCCAGGGAACAATTCCTTCCCAATATCCCATTTGGCTAAATGGGATACTGGGAAGGGCTCACCCTATGAACAAACTCAGAAAAGACTGGATCCCTTCCCTCATTCAGCTTAACTCTTAGGAAGGGTCTTTGAATAGGCAGGGTTAGACCCTCCAAGGGCTCTAATGCCAGCTTACACAGGAATAAGTGTGAAATGGATCCCCAGGCTCATGTGCTCCCTCTATCATGGCATGGGAGAGCACTTTTAATATTTAAAAAAATATTTTCCCAGCTGTCCAATACACATATTTCTCTTTCTGAATCCATGGGCACACTCTCCAATGCTCACAGAGGGTCCATTAGAAACGGACAGATACTAGGAAAGATATTTTGCCTCTCCTCTGAGAGAATGTTCATGTAAATACTGTGATCAGTTGACATCAGAAATGATCTGGCCCTAATTCAGTGCTAAAAAACCAATTTCTGAGTTCAACTATAGAGTCTTAAGTTTTTTTTCCTAGCCTTGCTAGTTTCCAAGGAGATCTAACCATGTAGATTGTATGGACACAAAGAATTTATTGGCAAAAATCAAAATTTCCAAGCAGTTCTGTCACAGCATTGCTTTTCAGACCTCCTAATTTGCCTCACACCATGGTTTTGTAAACAACTGGCTTTCAGATCACTGCTTGAGCAGAAAAATGCAAAATGTCCTCAGATTGATGCAGACAGGATTTTTTTCAGAATATCTAGCAATTAAAGATAAAATCCAACAAATTCTACTGACTATAAATAACAGTTTGGGTCTATAACCCAGTGTTCAGAAAAAATGACAAAGAGAGGAGCAAATACCTGGCATAAAACATGTTTCCCTTTTCATTCAACACAGGCTTGGAGTGAGAAACCTTGGATTTACCTTTGGAGTAAAGCAAAAACAGGATTTGAACTTGGGCTGTCCTTTACAGCTGATGGGAGTGAGGAAGGGTGAAGGAGAGTCTTTACTCTCACTGGCTCTTGGGAATATCACCTGAATTTCTTTATTAATCTAACCCACCAATATCACATTATTTCGGTATGCAATGTCTATATTTTCCTTCCTAGAAAAGTTGCTGTTTAGTTGAAAAGTATTTCCTGGTTTGATGAAAATATATAGATTATAAGCTAGAATATTATGTTCAGTAAAATGCTTTTTTCTGTTAAATTTCCTCATACTCTCTGTCATGGTGAAACTTTCAGGGATATCTGGAATCACACTAAAGTCGAAGCCTTAGAAGAGAAGTCCTTTGAAATATCAATAGTGGAAGGGTCATTGTGGCTGAGAATTATTTCCTGAGAGTTACCTGGACACAGCCTGTGTGGAAAAAAGGGGGAAATCTTCCAGTTTATGTCTGGATTGTCACTTGGAGAAGCTGGAGTGAGGTAGGGGTTGGTCTTTTCTGCAGTGTCCCAAGGGAAGGAGGAGAGGAAATGGCCTCAAATGGCACCAGGGGAGGCTCAGGTTGGAGATTGGGAAAGAAAATTTCCCTGGCAGAGTGGTCAGGCCTTGGGATGAGCTGCCCAGGGAGGTTTGGAGTCACTGGAATTGTCCCAGAGGAGTCTGGATGTGCCCTTGGGGACAGGGTTTGGGTGATGCTGGTGGAGCTGGGGTGGCATTGGGTGATGCTGAATGTCTCTTGATGATTCTGTGATGATTATTATGATTTTCAAAAGGCCTGGATGAAGTTTTTGCCCTTGTTTCTGACTTTCACACCTCCATGTATCCCAAGATGGATCTTCTTTGTGTCAACAAATGGATATTTATTTCCATCTACACAGAATGTGTGGGAATCATGTGTGAAATGAATAGTGAGGACCTGAGGTATGTGGAACACAAAACAAGGAATGTGCATTCAGGAGGAGTGGGGGAGAGGCACAGAAACCTCTCTTTTTTCTTTTTTTTCTTTTTTTTTTTCTTTTCCTGTATATAAACACAATTTTTTTTTTTTTTCAGTGGATACTGAGCTCTGAAATGGTGACTAAACCTTTTATTTTGGACCTGTTACTCCTCCTCCAGCTTGTGAGACTGGTATTTTGTACTCTGCATGAAGCTGCATCACAGACATTTTTATCTGATGCTTCCTCGAGCTGGCAACAGGGAGCAGCAGCAGAACAAACATTTCCCTCTGGCTGCTGGACACAGCCCCGAGCCCAAGAGGGCAGTGAGTTGGTAACTCAGGGTTTGTGTTGGAAGCTGAAATGATCCAGTTTAAAATGATCAGCAGCAGAGTGAAGGGGAGAAAGCAGTGTTTTATATAATCCCAGCCTCTGGCAGTGCAGGGGGTTGGAGGATTTACCTGCTCACATTCACAGCACCGGGAAGGTGGCCTGGATTGAGAGGTTTCTTCACCCTCCGTGCACCTCTGCAAATGTTGGGGTAAAAAAGATAACGGCCTAAGAACTTTCTGTGGATTGTTATGTAATGAGATATGATTATGAGATATAACATTTCTCATTCTTGTTTGTGTACAATAACATTTCTCATTCTTGTTTGTGTACAGGGACTCTAAGGAGAGATACAGCAGAGAGTCCCCAACAAGATCCTTTGAAATTTGGGATTGGGAGCCAAGAGAATTCCTGCTGCATGGGCACCCAGGCTTTCCAGAGTCTCAGAGATCACCTCTAAAAGAGAGAGTCACTTATGGACCTTCAGAGTCACAGGATGGGTCAGGCTGGAAGGGACCCCGGAGGGTCACTGGTGCCACTCCCTGCTCCAGCAGGGCCATCCCAGAGCACAGGGCACAGGGCTGTGTCCAGCTGGCTCTGGAATACCCCAGGGAGGAGAGCCCCGAGCCTCTCTGGGCTCTGCTCAGGGCTGGCACTGCCCAGGGCAGAAGTTGTGCCTCCTGTGCAGGGAATTGCTGGGCTCAGCCCCTGCCCGGGGCTCTGGGGCCATCGCTGGGCCTGGAGCAGAGCCTGGGGCTGCTCTGACCTCCTGCACACAGGGACAGACTGGGACAGACTGGGACAGACTGGGACAGACTGGGACACACAGGGACAGACTGCGATACACAGGGACAGACTGGGACAGACTGGGACACACTGGGACAGACTGGGACACACAGGGACACACAGGGACACACAGGGACACACAGGAACACCCAGGGACAGACTGGGACACACAGGGACACACAGGGACAGACTGGGACAGACTGGGACAAACAGGGACAGACTGGGACAGACTGGGACACACAGGGACACGCAAGGACACACAGGGACACACAGGGACAGACTGGGACACACAGGGACAGCCAGGGACAGACTGGGACAGACTGGGACACACAGGGACAGCCAGGGACAGACTGGGACAGACTGGGACACACTGGGACACACAGGGACAGACTGGGACACCCAGGGCTCAGCCCCTCTCCCTGGGCTCTCTCCAGGCTGAGCAGCCCCAGCTCCCTCAGCCTTTCCTGGGCTGGAGCTGCTCCAGGCCCTTGCTCAGCTCCAGGAGCTCCTGGCCCTGCTGTGCTGAGGAGCCAGAGCTGGGCACAGCACCCAGAGGTGCCCTCAGAGCTGGGCACAGCACCCAGAGGTGCCCCCAGGGCCGGGCACAGCACCCAGAGGTGCCCCAGGGCCGGGCACAGCACCCAGAGGTGCCCCCAGGGCTGGGCACAGCACCCAGAGGTGCCCCCAGGGCCGGGCACAGGGCAGGGTCACCCCTGACCCGCTGGCAGTGCCCATCCCGATGATCCCCAGGACACCAGAGATGGTGAAAGGGAAAGGAAACGTGTAACCACCCACACTGGGTGTTATTTGTGTGGGAAATAAAGAAGCTGCAACCCCATTTCTAAGTTATTCTCAAATCTGGGGTTGATCCACGCGAGGAGCTGATGGCCTGACCTGTCACACATCTGCCCCCAGGGCACCACAGCTTCCCCCTGGTAAGGTGTTTATTATTTCTCCTTATACAGAACAACTTCTGCAAGCCACGAATAAAGCTGATGTGATAAATGCCCATCAGTTACAGCTGATTCAGGCTGACCCGAGCAGGCAGTCTGACCTCAGTGCCACTCACATGGAAATGAAGTACAAGCTCCTATTGCAGGGATGCTGTGGCTAAATGGGAAACAACTTGCTTTCCTTCTGTGATCACTTTTAACAAATTGCCTGACTCGCTGGCTTTCACCTTCTTTCTTCTGCAATTACCTTGATTATTGGCTTTTACATTTAGTATTTGTATGACTTGTGTCTCATAATGCTTTGCTGTGGAATCAATGAATGAATCAATCAATTTCTCACTCACCCTGCTCATCCTCTCAGTCCAGTTTGAATGTGCTGGTGTTTTTTGGCCCAGAAAAAATTGAGGAGCCAAAAACTGCAGCTGGGTGCACTGGTGTGTTTGTAGGAGGCAGAAATATATTATATTATATTATCTCCACCTTGGTACGGGGAAAACAGTGCTTGGTGTTCACAAAATTCTCCCTCTCTTTGGCAGGCTGAACACATTTAATCTTCTGTGGTGTTATCCCAGGAACATTAAGGCAAATAAAGCTGGCCTGAAATTTAGTCTAAGGCAAGTAATGTCTTAGTCAGGAGTGGCAGAGTGACATTTCAGGGCCGTACAATGCTGTGCATCAGATACAGCAATTCAAAATGACCTTTTTGACCTTTTGATTACAAAGACTCCCAGCATTTGTTCTTCTCCACCTCCTCATAAAGCTGTCACTGTTTTCAGTCCTGTTGCATTCTCTTCCTGCTTTAAATAAAATGAAACTGCTGCCCTCTGGTCAAGTGACTTGGAGCTGGAGAACCAGCCTGCATCCACAGGAGTGCACACCCACACTGTTCTCCTGTGGGAAGCAGAACCAGAGGACAAAAGGGGACTGGAATTCTGTCCAGGGCATCTCTGGCCCAGCAGGGCACCAAATGCTGGGCCCAGTATTGCCTTCAATTCCAGTTTTACTTGGTCAAGTGTTGGACTTTTCAGATCCAAAAGCACAGGATGAGCTGGCTGGGGATCATTTGAGCAACCTCTGTAGAATCACTGAATGTCCTGAACTGTGAGGGATCCACAGGATCATCGAGTTCAGCTCCTGGTGCTGCCCAGACCCCTCAGAAATCCCACCCTGGGCATCCCTGGCAGCGCTGCCCAAAGGTTCCTGCAGCTCTGGCAGCCTCGGGGCTGTGCCCATTCCCTGGGCAGTGCCAGCACCTCTGGGGAAGAGCCTTTCCCTAAAATCCACCCTAAATCCCTCCTGGGCTAGCCCCAGCTGCTCCCTGGGTGCTGTCCCTGGTCACTGGAGGTGAGGCCTTTGCCCAAGTGGCCACAGCTGAAGTGGCCTGGTCACAGAGGATCAGAGAAAAAGAAAAGTAAAAGCTGTCTTTGTAATTCAGTAAACTCCAGGTCAGGTGATGCCTTGTGAAGGCTGAGCTGGAGCAGAGCTGGGCAGAGCTACAGAATAAAGCAAGGATTTATTCAAGGATCTCCTCCATGGATCCACCTTGGGCAGCACCAGAGCCCAGCCAGGGCTGCACCCAAATGACCCAAAATGGTCCCAAAATGCACGAGCGCTCCCGGGGCTCTCCCTGGGATCAGTTCTGCTCCATTGGCACCTTGGAGTTCATTGTCCCATTCCAGCTCCAGCCCATCAGTCCCACCCTGCTTGTTTTTCTCTCTCCAGCCCACGCTGTTTGTGCTCCTGGGCTGAGGTTTGGATCATTTGTCCTTGGTGCCCAGCTGGAGCAGGAATTGTTTTGTCTCTGCTCTGTGCACAGAGCTCAGCATCCCATCATGTGAAGCCCAGACCCACAGACTAAAGCAGCACAGAATCTGAAACATAGAAAAGCTCAAACCTGAGGGATAATTTTTCCCCTTCAGAAGCTTGACAAGGCCTTTACCTTGTCAAGTCTCTAAATATTTACTAATAATAGATATTTAATAACAAATACATATCTGACAATAGATATTAGCTTCTATTTAATAGAATCTTAGAATCATCCTTGAAGCAAAGGAGGCTCAGTGGGACCTTGTGGCTCTCACAGCTCCTGCCAGGAGGGGACAGCCGGGGGGTCGGGCTCTGCTGCCGTGTCCCAAGGGAAAGGAGGAGAGGAAATGGCCTCAAATGGCACCAGGGGAGGCTCAGGTTGGAGATTGGGAAAGAAAATTTCCCTGGCAGAGTGGTCAGGCCTTGGGATGAGCTGCCCAGGGAGGTTTGGAGTCACTGGAATTGTCCCAGAGGAGTCTGGATGTGCCCTTGGGGACAGGGTTTGGGTGATGCTGGTGCTGCTGCGATAAGAGTAGGACTGGTTTTTAATTATTTTGTCTCTCTTCAAAGACTGAGAAGAAACATCCAATTAGTTCCATGGTGGAAAACCAAAGGGAAATACAACTGAGAAAGGACAGCCTTCTTTTGGTGTGAATATTCTGAAATTCTAAAGTGATTATGCATTTACAACATTTAGAAATTAAAAATCCTATTCCTACTATGGAGACAGGTTAAAAGATCCAATTTCTGGCTCTTCTGAGTCCATCACCATGCCCTGAATCCCCAAGGTTTTCTTACTGCAGTTGTGTTCCTCAGGAACTATTTCAGTTACTTTTGCTCCAGTTTAAAAGTTTCAGAATGGAACTCTTGGTGTGCATCTTCCAGACTGGGATCTGTAACATCCTGACCAATTTTTAAAAATTTCATAAATGTAATCTACTCTATTTTTTTTTCAAATGTGCTGATATTTAGCTTTAGTAAATCCCCTTCCTGCTAGCTGCAAATTCCAAAGAAACTCTCTTATGGAAAAGGACATTAGGAGGATTGCAAGCATTTAATTTTTCTCCTGACCCTTGCAAACATCAGTATGAAAGGAGGGTGATGATCACAATGTTGACAAGGGGTATAATTAGCATTTGCTTACACTTCATAGTTCCTGCTCTGGGTGAAGTGGTGGATGGATGATACTTCTTCAGAATGGAAAAGAGAGGCTTTGGAAAGGGAGCGAATCTGTTTTTGTAAAGGAGAGAATTTAAAGAGGGCAAAACCATAAGTAGAATTTAATGGATGTGGGAAATAATAACAATTGCAGTTGTGTGTCAGGATTTGATTTTAATTTTTTTTTCTCTAGGTTTTTCATCCTCAATAACTTTTCTGTCTAAAATAAAACAGGAACACAGTTGATTTCCCAGTTGCTCTGGGATGTCTCTGAATGTAAAATCCAATTTTGATGTTCTATCATTTTTCTTTGCATTTTTTTAGATCTTCTAAATTTTAGGTCTTTCTAGCACATGGTTTTTTACAAAAGTGGTGGAAATCAATACAATTGTAATACCTTGTTTTCTCAGGTCTTTTTTTTGGAATGGAGCACTATTCTTCCATGTTCTCAAAGGAGCTGAAAAGGCCACCAGGATGAGCAGAGGGATGGAGCAGCTCTGCTGGCAGGAAAGGCTGGCACAGCTGGGATTGTTCACCTGCACAGGAGAAGCTTTGGGCTGAGCTCAGGGTGGCCTTGATGGAGGGACAGGACACAGGGAATGGTTTCAAAGTGAAAAATTACAGGTTTAGATCAGATATTAGGAAGAAATTCCTCCCTGGGAAGGTGGTGAGACCCTGGCACTGGGTGTCCAGAGCAGCTGTGGCTGCCCCTGGATCCCTGGCAGTGCCCAAGGCCAGGTTGGACACTGGGGCTGGAGCAGCCTGGGACAGTGGGAGGTGTCCCTGCCATGGCAGGGGTGGCACTGGGTGGGCTCTGAGGTCCCTTCCAACCCAAACCTCTCAGTGATTCCATGATGCCATGAGTTATCCACGTCCAAGACCGGCTGATGTCATTCATCAGCCCAAGAACCTGAACACTTCAAGTTCAGGGTGTCAAACCCTCCTCACCAAAATAATAATCCAGCAACTCTTGAGCTTCACAGTTGTGGGTTAGAAAAGCAGAATTTTGAAAGAGTCTTAACAATGTTAATTATGGAGGGAAAATGAGTAACAGCAAAGGAGAAATCAGGGAAGCCAGAGCTCTTCCCCTTCCCCTTCTATTTTTCCTTTTTCCTTTTTCTTTTGTCAATTTTCCTTTAATTCCTTTTCCTTTCTCATTATTCCTTTTCTTTTTCCCTTTCCATTCATTCCTCTTCCTCTCTTCCCATTCAATAGTTAAAACTTCAGCACCAACCAGGGCAACCTGAAGGTTTTGTGCAGGAAATATTCAGGAAAACCATTCCTATTTCTATTCCATCTTTGTGTTTTCCACTCTGCCCTTCCAAGAGCTCTCTTTTGGGTCATATCTCTTGGGTTCTTTCCCCATTTGTGGAGCTCTAAGTGGAAATTGAAGGTGCAGCTGAGCAGAAGATGCTCTGTCGTGTGGGGTTAATTTTATTCAGCAAGGAGTTACAGTTCTTCCAAAACCATCTACTTAAAAACTGTTTCTTTTTTTTTTACCTTAAATCTGATTTTTTAAATATTGCTTTGATTGCACTGTCCTGTCTTGTAAGAGCAGATTCAGCTTTTATGCTGTGTAGTAAATTATTTTGATTGAGTTCTATTTCTAATCATTTGTCACAATAAACAATTAATTTTTATATAAATACACCTGATGTGCCATCATTAAAACCTGTGGGACAAGGCTGTAAAACTCAAAATAATTGGAGTGTTTTAGGAATATTTTGGAAATACTCTCTCACATCCAGTCCAACTCACCCAGCCCAGCTTTCCTCACAGGGATGTTCAAATTATTTACATCTTAGTGAAGCCTGTCCTGACAAATATCTGCTGAGCCTTTTTATTTAAAGAATTACTTCATTTGCTTTTAACAAACTCCAGCCTCAGGATGGTGTTTAGGAAAAAGCCCAATGCTACTAAAATGTTACCAGAAGCTTCTGCTCCCAGGCTCTTAAAAGGCACAACAAACCAACCATTAACTGCTGGTAACCAGTGATTAAGAAAATCTTGCACAACTCCATGTCGGGTGGATTATTCAGTGCTCAGTCATCCTTTGTGCTTCCTAATCTTGGGAAGATATAAAAGATTTAAGCTTAATTCAAATATTACCTTTAGGCTGCAGAACTTTATCAAAGCATCTTACCTTTTGTTTTCTTAGCACATAAAAATTTGAAAACTTACAGGGACAGAAATTAGAAAGATCAAGGAAATGAAGTTGATTTGCTCAGTTAACACTGATTTCTAAAAATATTATCTTTCTGTTATGGCTTAGTTAAGTCTGTTCTAAATACTGGACAAACACCAATGTATTTTTTCACTTTGGTAAAGTTTAAAAGAAAAAAAACACCATTCCATTTAGGTTTTTGTACCTTTATGTTGACTCTACATTTATGACAGAGAGGAAATGCCCCTTTTGTTTTGAGATTTTTACATAATGGGTGATTCTAGAAAGTGAAAAACCCTAATAGTGTTCAAAGACTTGTGGGCAGGACAGTGAAAATTCCTTTTCAGGAATCTTTTCCTTTCCTTCCCTTCCTGCTCCGGCTCCCAGTCTGAGCTGAGTCATAGAAATCTGAATATATTCCTGCCTGCTGTCCCCATCTAGACCTTAATTTTCATTTATTCTGTAACCTGCCTTAGGTGGGTAATTACAGAAATGAGTAAGAAAAAGCTTTGTAAGGTTTTGTCTGTAAGCGTGGTTGGATTGGAGCTGAAACAGGAGGTGTTTCATGGGCATCCAGCACCACCAAAATGGATCCTGAAATTTCAGTGTGGGCTCATTATAAAAACACAGCACTTGGGAATTGCTCATCTATAAAGTGCTTTGAATTACACTTTTTTTTCGGTGTTTTTTTTTCTCCCTCCCCAATTGCCTAAAAAGGAAAAGTTCTTTATTGTGTGTTTTATCCTTCACTGGAGCTTGGCAGTCAAGTGCAACTCAGTGCTGAGATTAAGATACACTTTTAAGTTAAACTGATTGGTTTAATTTAAATTAACAGAGCTGGGAACCACAGATTCCATGGAAACCAGAAGTACCTTAATCAATACACATCTAAAATCAAATCCCAAAATCTCTGAGGTTGGAAAAGCCCTTCCAGCCCATGGAGTCCCAGCTGGGCCCTATGTCCACCTTGTCCCCAGCCCAGAGCACTCAGTGCCACCTCCAGGGGACACCTGCAGGGATGGGCACTCCAAAGCTCCCTGGGCAGCCCCTGCCAGGGTCTGAGCACCCTTTCCATGGTAAAATTCCTCCTGAATGCATATTTATTTGATGTAATTTTGCCTAGCAAGTTAATTTGCAGAGTAATTTTACCTGCTGTCTTTGTGGGGCCTGGAAATCAGGTACAACTGGCAAGGTTTAAGAAACAAAGCAGAACACACCCTCAAAACACTCCAAGAGACTGCGAGTTAAAAATAAAGAAATGAATTAATAAA
Source organism: Lonchura striata (assembly GCF_050655825.1). Classification (NCBI taxonomy): domain Eukaryota; kingdom Metazoa; phylum Chordata; class Aves; order Passeriformes; family Estrildidae; genus Lonchura; species Lonchura striata. The sequence continues at coordinate 116,206,915 of NC_140703.1, read as the reverse complement.
TCAACACTGAAAAGGTTTGAAGCTCTTGTTTCAGCTCCATCTTCCCAACATGGAAACGATTTCTTGGTCCCAGCTGTGGTTTTAGTTGGGGTTTGTAGCTGTTCACCCACGACCTGCCCACACCCATCCTATGAAGTCCTAAGCTGCAGGACAATTCCTGACTTTTCTGCCTCCTTCCCAACCTCAACTTTTATCCTGTGCCTGTTTGAAAACTTGTGAGTAAAGCTGGCCAAGGAATAATTTGTGTTTTATGGCAGCTTCTGTGTTTTTTGTGAGGTTGTGAAGTTTTAATTCTGAGTCGCAGGAAAACCAAATCCTTAGAAATGCTTTTTGCAGAACATCCCCTGTGGAAAACATCCCTTTTTTATCTTGACAGGATCAGACTTTTCAAGCTGCCTTCCCTTCTGCAGTCCCTCTGGCAGGATATAGAAACCCCTTTCCAGTGCTGCTCTTCCTGCAACTGGAACTCACCTTGCTAAACACTTTGGCTTGCAAAGAAAAACACTTTTCAAGATTTTTTTTGGTTAGAACCATTCCAGCAGGTTTGACTTCCCAGGGTGCCTGTCCCCTGCTTCCGTATGTGTGAAAACAGTGTAAAATAAAGGGACTTAATGGGATCTTCCCAGTGTAAAATACAAGAACTTAATGGGATGTGGGACCTTCCCCTGACTGTCCTCATGTTCATTTATTTGGAGCATGAAGCTGCCGTAGGAAATACAGGGTGGGATAATGATCTTGTGCAAACTCTGCAGAAAGCCCTGAAGTTTTTGCACATCTCTGGACTCTGGAAGCCTGAGGAGAAATTTGGGAAGTGAGGAAGAGCAAAATTGAGAGAAGTGCAAAACGTTTGCTGTGCCTGTGCCTTTTCCCTCTCCTATTGCCTCCAGCTCTTACTCACACTGAGCTGTTTGGGCTTCTCATGTGAGGGGCACCACTTTGTACCAAAATTCTGAGAAACAGCCAAGGTCTGCACGTGCTTGGAACATTGTCTCCCACCCAGGAACCGCCAGCTCTTGTGTCCTACATCATAATCGAACCACTGAGTGTAGCAATGCATGAAATAGAAACTTCTCTGAGTCCCTCAGAGAGAGAAAGGAATGCAGGGATTGAATTAGAACCTTTGGAGAAGCTAAAATCTATTAAGCCACACAGATGTTAAGTAGGGGCATAAGTTTTAGTTTTAAGTAAGTAGAAATATATTTTAAGTGCCTTAAGAGACCGTGTTAGCTAGTAAAAGGCCCTAAAGCCTAGTTTAAAGGTCAGTAGTGTTACCTTTCACAAAATTAACTTGGTTGCAGACATAATGAAAACATAGCAGGACAATGCTTACATTTCTGGATAGAGCAGATAGAACTACTTGCATGGTAGATTTTGGGTAAGAGCTGACACTAGTTCCACACATTAAAATCAAGTCAGGATAGGTTCAGAAAGAATGTTTTAGAATCGATTTTTTTTTAGCTGGTTGGATGATTTATGAATAAAAATCTGCCTGTTTTGGGGTGCAAAAAAAAAAAAAAAAGAAGAAAAGGAAAAAGGTGTGGGAGCTGCTGCTGCTGTTTCTGCTGGGAGCATTGGGACTTTATGGCAGAAAGCTTTTAATATGGACTTTAATACTTAAACTCTTCGCCTTTGGGACTGATGTATTCATGATATAAACAACTTTGCAGCAACCAACAACTGCTCCTGTCTCATTGAAGACCCAATGCCTACGAAAAACTCAAAAAACACAAAACGCTCGACAACTTGGGACAAGAGACTGGAGGAAGAGATTTTCTGGGGCGAGCAGACTAATCAGTGAGGGAGCTGAGGTTTTTCTGGGTTACCTCTGATTTCAGAAGGCACTAATGTGACTGTGAAGCACGGAGCAGCCTTTGATCTGTGAGTCATTCCGTGCTGGGCCGAGCAGGGAGCATCTGCTCGCTTTGATCCATGGGCACCGTCTGCTCTCGTGATCTGCTGTCCCCAGGGCTCTGGGGCTGCCTGCAATCTGTTCAGTGGACACGGGGAAGTTGCCTTGGCAAACACTGGGAGCTTCACAGAATCCCAGAAGTTTTTTGGCGACAGATGCTCTTGTCAATTCAATTTGCCGTCGGAGGCTGCTCGGACAACTGCGGCGTGTGCAGCACATTAGACATGATCTAAAGCAGAACATTTATGCTGTTGGGTGACACCAGAAGTACAAATTAGTCTCTTCTCTGCTCCAGCTGGGCCACTGCTGCTCCCCCTCTGTCACATCCAGTCTTTCAATCCATTCACTGCAGGAACTTGTCACCTCCTTGGTGACAATATTCAGGCACATTGGCCTGTTCTCTTTTGGCACCATCCCACTGTGCTGTGCTCCCTCCTCCATCTCTCCTAGTCCTACTCTGTTTTCCCTCCTCAAAATAGCCCCTTTTGTTAGCTTTGAGGGAAAAAGATAGAATTTGTGCTAAATAAAGCCTATCCAAATTTGTTCTGTTTGGTCCTGCCCTTCTGTGGAGGGGGGATGGATTACAAGTTGTTTACACCCTGAGATAAGCCAGAAGTATTTACTGGTTTTTATTGCTGGTGCTGCAGTCAGTCAATGTATTAGGACAAAATGCTATTTAGAGCAATGGAAGGAATGGATACTTCAGTGACAGCATTGATTTTGATCTAACACAGACTAATAGCCCGTGCTGGCACAATGCAGATCACAGCCAAACGAGATCTTCACTTGCTGCAATGGAAAAGTTTAAAAAGCAGCCCTCAGTAAATGCATTAACATATGTGATGTGACTGTGGCTCTGTCTGCACTCCACAGGCTCATGGAGAACGTGAGAAGCTCTCCCCACCTCCAGCTCCTTATTCCAGACATTTCCCACTTGGAGAAGAGCAGTGAAAAGAGGCCAAAGCTCCTGTTTCAAACTTCTGCTGGACATCAGTTTGGATTCTGCCTCCAAGGCTAAAACTGAATCCATCTTTCCCATTTAGACTCCAAGGAAGAGGTGGCTTAGGGGAGAACACTCCCATCATTGGAGGTGTTCAAGGTCAGAGCAACCTGGTCTAGACAGAGACGTCCTTGTCCATGGCAGTGGGGTTGGACTATGTGGCCTTTGAAGGTCCCTTCCAACCCAAACTGTTCTGATTTATTTTCCTTTCTTGACAACTTATTATTTAAATAAACCTCATCAGCCATGGTTACCATGCTGTTTTTGCAAAGCAAAATAAAAATCCTCCACAGGTCCACATGCAAGATTAAATTTCAATTCTTTGCTCCATTTGTACATGGAATTCCAGTGCTGCAGAGCTCCAAGGCAGGCAAGACTGCCTTCTGCAATTCATGGAAGGAATTAAAAGGATATAATGTTTACCAGGAGAGCAGCAACCATAAACCAGCCTTGACTTTTGACTTCCAGTTTCATACTCCAGGTATAAATTATAAAATCAGAATAGACTGGGCTGGAAGAGACCTTAAAGATCAACTCCCACTACACCAGGTTGCTCAGAACCACATCCAGCCTGGACTTGAACACTTCCAGGAAAAGGGGTGGCCACAGCTTCTTTGGGAAAACTGTGCCAGAGTCCCACCCATCCTCATTGTAAAAAAAAAAAAAAAAAAAAAAAAAAAAAAAAAATCTTCCTTATATCTAATTGAAATTGAGTCTCTTTTAGTTTAAACCCGTTATTTCTGGTCCTACTGCAACAGCACTTGGCCTTGTTGAGCTCAAACCTAATGAGATTTGCATGGCCCCACTCCTGAGCTTGTCCAGAACCCTCTGGGTGGCAAATAAAACTCCTAAAAAAGACTCTTAAATGAGATTCCTCTTCTGATCATAGCAATAATTCACCTGGTGAGTGATTTTCAAGTTTTGGCTCTCCAGTGAGAAGCAGGTACATTTTGAGCACTGGTGTTTCCTGGCATCTGGATAAACTCCCAGTGAATCCGAGGTACATTCACCCAAGCCTCAGAAACTTCCTGTGTTTAATGTTATTAATGTAGAATTTCCAGTTTCTGGTGGACTCAGGATCTGATCAAATCCCTACAATCCTTCTAATCATGTCTAAAAGTCATTCAGGTTTTTACTAAATGCTCACAGAAACACACAAGAGAAAAAAAAAAAAAAAAAAAAAAAAACAAAAAAAAAAAAACAAAACCAGAGAAAGTAGGACAGTAAAAGAAAACTATTCTGAGTTGGAAAGTAAAGCAATTAAATAGATGCTTTCTTTCTTCCTGAAACTCCAATCTCAGGGCTTCCTGAAGGAAACACAAAGGAAGCACTTCCTTCCTTTGTAGCAAAACCAGCCTGTGCTAATCCACTGTGCTTTCCAACAGACTCCTCAGCTTTCAAAGCACAAATGAACTTCAGTCACTTTACAGTGCAAGGCAAATATTAAAGTTTTAGGTCTCCCAGCCACTGAGGACTTTTTTAGGGGAAATCTCTGGCGTGCACAGCTGGGGAGCCTGGGGCAAAGGAAAGGGTGGCAGTGACTCCTCTGTGCCTTTCCCACAGCTCTGCCACCACTGGCACAAAGCAGCTCTGCCCAGTCTCCTCCTGCAGCGGGATCTGCAAACTGCCAGGGCACAGGGAGCCCTGGAGAGAGAGCTGGGAGGGAGGAAAACTGCTGGGGGAGGAGAGGCAGCTGGGAGAGACATCACCGAATCATGGTTTGGATTGCATTGGAAGAGACCTCAAAGCCCACCCAGTGCCACCCCTGCCATGGCAGGGACACCTCCCACTGTCCCAGGCTGCTCCAGCCCCAGGGTCCAACCTGGCCTTGGGCACTGCCAGGGATCCAGGGGGATCTGGGAATTCCATCCCAGCCCCTGCCCACCCTGCCAGGGAACAATTCCCAGTTCCCAATCTCCCATCCAGCCCTGCCCTCTGGCAGTGGGAGCCATTCCCTCTCATCCTGTCCCCTCATTCGTTGCAAATAGTCCTTCTCTCTCTTGTGAAGTCTCTTCAGGTCCTGGAAGGCCACAATGAGGTCACCCTGAAGCCTCCTCTAGGCTGAACAAAACAGTTCAGATGATCCATAAGGCCCCTTCCAACCCAAACTGTTGCCAGTAGGTGAGGCTTTATGGAGGGAAAGCCAAAGGAACAGGCTGGAGCCATTTTACAAGGCCTTCCCTTTATAAAATCTTACCTATGGGCTACACCAAACCTTTCTATGATTCTGGGGTGACTCAGCCACTGCCCTGGGTCACCAGTCCCATTGCTTGACCACCTATTTAATGAAGAAATTTTTCCTAATAGCCAAACTCAAACTTCCCTGTCTGTGTCCAGAGTTAAAGGTCAGCCAGTGCTCAATGTCTTTTAGGGTCAAGTCTGAAGGTTGCTCACTCTGTGCTATCAGGGGAGTTTTGAATTTTGTTAAGAAGTGATTTTCTTCTGATGCCTGTGAAGGCTGAGCTAGAGCAGAGGCTGGACAGAGCTAAAGAATAAAGCAGAGATTTATTAAAAGGATTTTCTCCATGGGTGCACCTTGGGCAGCACAAGAACCCAGCAAGAGCTGCACCCAAGATGAACCAAAATTGTCCCAAAATGGATGAATAGTCATGAGATCCTCCACCCCCATAAGTTCTGGTCCACCAGCACATTGGAGTTAATTGTCCAACTACAGCTCCAGGCCATAAAGTCCCATCCTTCTTGTCCCTCTCTCCCCACTCTGCTGCCATCCACATCCTGGGCCTGAGATTTGGATCATTTGTCCTTGGTCCCCAGCTAGAGAAGGACCTGCCCTGTCCACCCATTCTGTGGAGAGATCTCACCATGCCCCAGGATGAAGCTCAGAGCCACACACCAAAGCACTAAATCTGAAAACCACAAAAAAACCAAAAAAGCCAAAACTTGAGGCATCACTTTTGGCAGCTGCTGCTTTTTGGCTGCTTTACACAGGTGGAGTGAGAGCTGAGAGCTCTTGGTATCTGTGGCCTGCAGGGCCAGGGCAGCACTTGGTGGATGAGAGAGGAAGGAGGGGAGAGGGAAGAGGGAAGGAAGATAAGGAAGGAATGAGGGAGGGAAGGTTTCTCTGCCCAGGGCTGGCACTCTGCACTGCATAGTGTCCTGGGAGGGAGTGAAATCCCCCTCCAGAACGCAGTGCCTCGACACTTTCCTGTTTTATTTTGCTTTTCTCCTTGTGCCAACTACCTGACCTGACAAGGCTTCCCTTTGCTTGCTGAATAACACAGCTCCCTCCTTTGCCTGCTGCCTGCCTGCTCTCCTTTCTCCCATCTTTCCTGGGAAAGAGATATTCTCTCCTTTTGTGTCCACATCTTTCTGCATCCTCTTTGATTGCCCAAACTTTCCTGCATTCAGTGGCTCCATCAGTTCCCAGATGTTTATTTGCATATATATATATCTACACCCCAGGACTTCTCCCCCCTCTCACTTTTGTAAAAACATATAAATATTTGAAGCAGAAACCCATGAATGTAATTTCCCCACTTTTGTTATTTTTAAAAAGTCCTTCAAACATTGCAGTGATGGAGAGGGGAGAAAACAAAACCCTGCAGAACCCACACTGGGCTGGAGCCTTATTATTGTGCATTAATAGGGAAGGGCTGAGCTGCTCCTTCAAAATGAGTTTAGTGTTATGTTCCTCCAGCATATGGAGGGTTTTTTTGATTAGGGATCTCCTGGGATCTATTCCACATCCTTCCCATTTGTTTCCTGAGACAGAAGCTGTGCAAGAGCCCCCTCCCTGCCCTCTGGAAATGGCTCAGTGCCCTCAGCCAGAAGGAGGAAGGTGTGGTGGGATGACAAAGCCAGTGCTGATGTCAAGCAGGGAATGGTTTTTCCTGGAGGGAAAAAACTGCCTGCAGACACCCTGAGGAAGCTTCCCCTTCATCCCCCAGCCCTTACAAAAAGTACAAATGTGCTGTCAGGCACATCTCCCTCGTGAAGTGCTGGGCTTGAAAGCTGAGACAGGTGCAAGGAAGGATGAGATGCACGGGAGAATGAGGAGCTGTGGGTACATGTGGGCACGGAAGGAACACTTCAGCAAAAAAAGCTGGATTTCTATTCTGGGGGTTTGTTGCTTTTTTGTGTCTCTTTCACTCTGAGCTAGTGCTCAGATGTGTTTCTCTTTTGCTCATAATACTGGCAACTTTCTTTTGGACTTGCATGGGAATCAGAATGAGGAACAGGAAGAAATTACTGGAGCCCTGAAAGAAACCTAAACAAGAAAGGAGTGGCTTATTTTTAACAGGGTAGGAAACTGCTCCTGGAGTTACATTCACAGGGGAGGTAAGGTGACTCCACGCTGCCTGTGGAAGGTAATTATATCTTCTAATAGATCAGCTCACATAATTGGGGTCAAACCCAACCAAACAAACATGCTTATAGGCAGAAACACTCTCTTTTAGGTTGAAAATGGAGTGTAGGAGGAATATATTAGCAAAGTAATAACCTCCCTACAGGGGTAACTGGATGAAATATTCTTGCAAGTGTTACACAGAACCTTTGGTCTCTTCTGGCCTTGAAAGCAGGAGAGAAAATAGGAAAAAGCCAGCACAGAATAATCTGTATTTCTTGCTGATGTGAAGCTGTGGGTTTATAGAGAAGGGTGACCTGAACATCACTTGTGTTTTCAACTGCAGAAGAAAATCCTTTTTCTTTCCCCTTGACCTCACTGGGGCTGCCTCACCCCCTACCAGTGCCTGAATGATGCAGATCTTTGCAAATTACACAATTTCCTTTTCCACAGCCAGTTTTGGTTTGTTTTGACTTTTTTTGCAGAATTGTTGGGGAGCTTTCTTTGATGAAAGCAGGTGGGTGTCTCTGCAAAAACCTTCTAACTCTGTTCTTCTCTTTGTTGTCCTTTTTACCAGGCCTCAGTTGCCTCCTTGAAATGCAACAGTGCAAGGAAGGCCTCGCATGGGCCTGTAAAATAAAGAGACACAGGCTGTGAAAATGATTTTATGGGAAGAAAAGGAGAGGAATGGGGCCTAGGCTTTGTGATTTTTGTTGGATGAATTGCTGGATGTCTGATTATTGGAATCGGAAATTCAGGGAACTCTCGGAACTTTGGGCCTGGAAGCCAAAGCTTAGAATTAAAGCCAGGATTAGACCTGAGACCTTGGAAAAGGCTCCCAAACTTAGGTGCTGGAAGGGAGAATGTGGATTTGTAGTTTAAAGGAGAGATACGTTAAGCTAAGTAAAGTTTAGAGTTTTAGAGTTTAAGATTTAGAAAAAATAAAAGCAGTTCCAGGGGTAAACAAGGAGTTCAGAATGCAGCACTGTGGGTTTGTGTGCATGATTGGCTAAGAGAGCTCAACTGTAACATGGGTCCATAAGATGAAATATTTAAGGATTGGGTCAAAAACATAAATATCCTTGTTGGCAGTGTTTTATTTGTCATTAACTCCTTAAAAAGTCTTGTAACTGAGGGTCTTGGGACCTGCTGAACCATGCAGTAAAGATGTGAGCTGAACCCACCCTTCCTGCCTGTGTAGGAGACAAGAAAATAAACTGCATCATCAGAACAAACTCAGAGGTCCCATCTCAAATTCGTTCAGAATTTCCTCACAAGTGAATTATCACATCTGATGGCACACAGAATTCTACTGGGACATCTTTGATAGGAAGAGAATTAAAGATCAGGATATGCAAAGCATTACAAAGAAAACTTCTGCACTTGAATTACAACAACCCCGGGGAGCTCCAGGCTGGGCAGAGGGGCTGGAGAGCTGGAAAAGGCCCTGGGGGTGCTGTGCCAGGGGCTGGACACGAGCCCAGGGGTGCCCAGGGGGGCAAGAGGCCGCTGGCAGCTGGGCTGGATGAGGAATTGTGTGTCCAGCAGGAGCAGGGCAGGGATTGTCCCTCTGGGCTGGCTCGGAGAGGCCCCTCCAGGGCTGTGCCCAGTTCTGGTCCTGCAGGAGAGACCTGGAGGGGCTGGAGCGTGTCCAGGGCAGGGAACAGAGCTGGGAAGGGGCTGGAGCTCCAGGAGATGCAAACAGATCTGGTTTTAAACCTATACTGCATAGGCAGAGTGATTTCCCCTCCTTCAGCTCTACCTTGCCTTGTTGAATTCAGCAGAGGCTGCTGCAGGGGCCACCATGAACAGAACAAGCTGCAGAGTCACCACCCAAATTATTCTTATTATAGGGAGGAAAAAGATATGAAGGAGGCCAGAGGATGCAAAACCCACATGGTTTTACTTAATGTAACCAACTATTTAGAGTATAATTGAACCATTAAGTTGACCTGGGTGTTAATTGAGAGAGGGATATTCTTTGGTAATATAATTATCTACTGCCATTTCTCTTTTGGCTGTCATGCATTCAAGCTTGGCTCAATTATCTATTGTTCCACTAAGTTTATTACTAAGGTCAGGCTCTGCAACACAGAGCAAATTTCTGTCAGTTTGCCTTTGTCTGGCTGTGGCTGTGTGGCAGAGCCCACGAGGGAGTCAGTAATTCTGTCTGCCGAGCTGTGGGCAAATGGTCCTCAAGAGAAAGAGTGGAAAGCCACACTGAACAATGAGAATAAAACAAAATCCTGCCCATCTTCTGGTCAGCTGAGCACTGCTCATATTTGTACAGTGAACGAGACAAGGCCCATGGAAACAAGAGATGGAGTCAGTGTCTAATTAAATGATCCTTCATAATTAATGTGCTCAAGCAGGTGGGAAGGCAAAGTTTTCCTGTACTTTCTGAATAAGTACATTTCCTGATTTCTTTTCTTTTCTCCCAGCCACATCCACTAAAATATTTTGCCTGAAGCTGACCCTCAGCATGGAAGATTGCAGCCCAAGCACTGACTCTGATGGGAGTTAAAACAAGCTGAAAACGTCGCTGTAATGAAAATTACAAGGCAGCTTTAACAAAAGGTGATACAGCTGGGAACTCCAATTAGGTTAATTTGACCACGTTTAAATCCACTGTGAGGAAGAGGAGGTGTCTCTAACTCCTTGTGTTTGCCCAAAGCTAGAATAGGGATTAGGGCAGGAAGCCCAAATATTTGCTTGCCCCCAGACAAGCAACAATGGCACACTTAGTCCCTCTTCTAGCCTGAAGGGATTTGTATTAGCAGAGGGTAAAATATCAGGCTGCAACCAGAACTGCAGAACCTTCTGGCCTGGGAGCCACAAGTGACGAGCTGCCAAATGAAGATTTTAGCTGTCACAGCTGCCTGTCAGCCTGCTGGCCTGGAGCAGCCTCTGAGCTGAGAGAAATCTCCAAGTGAGAGGCTGCTGCAGGTGAGCAGAGCTCCTGGAGAGAGACAGAGGCCAGTCCTGGAGGATTGCTCAGAGGGTGATGCACTTCAGGCTCAGCCCTCCTGCTCCACAGGGGTGTCACCTGGCTGACACTCCAGCATTAATAAAGCCCAAGTGCCAATGACTTGCATTCCTTCTGGTGTCTCCATAGACTTTAAAACTCAATAATTCTAAAATTTGAACACATCACCAGGTTAGTGCTGCCTCCAGCCCAGCCCAGGAGGAGCTGGAGCTGCTGCAGAGAGCCCAGAGGAGGCTCCAGGATGAGCAGAGGGATGGAGCAGCTCTGCTGGCAGGAAAGGCTGGCACAGCTGGGATTGTTCACCTGCACAGGAGAAGCTTTGGGCTGAGCTCAGGGTGGCCTGGCAGGGCCTGGAGGAGCCCCAGGAAAGCTGGAGAGAGACAATTTCCAGGGATGGAGGGACAGCACACAGGGAATGGCTCCCACTGCCAGAGGGCAGGGCTGGATGGGAAATTGGGAATTGTTCCCTGGCAGGGTGGGCAGGGCTGAGATGGAATTGCCAGAGCAGCTGTGGCTGCCTCTGGATCCCTGGCAGTGCCCAAAGCCAGGTTGGACACTGGGGCTGGAGCAGCCTGGCACAGTGGGAGGTGTCCCTGCCATGGCAGGGGTGGCACTGGGTGATTTTTAAGGTCCCTTCCAACCCAAACCATTCTGGGATGCTATGATAGATTGGAAAATCCAAGTGCCAGGTTTATATTATGCTCTGAGGTGAACTGATCCAAAATTTTCCCTCATGATCCTTGGAGCTGCCTTTGACAGGGAGGAGCTGAATGTGGATTGTTAGAACCAGGCCTTCTGGAAACGTGACAAACTCTCCTTCAGAGGTGAAAGACACTGCCAGTGCAGCTGACTCCCTTAACAAGACTTGTGGGAGTGCTTTGTTATTCAATTTATTCAGAGCATGATAAACATCCTCAAAACTGTTGTTCTAAATAATGAGCTCAACCTCGACAATGTGCGAAAGGCAGAAATCAAATCTTCAAAGATAACCCACAGAAGTACTTGAATGAGGAGCCACCTCATTTATTCTCACAGTGCCTTTTGAAAACAAAGCCAGCAGATAAACAGGTAAGTTTGCCATTAGCTTTGCATTTTCATTTGACTTAATTGTATACTAATAGCTTTTGTCTGATATGAATTATTTTCAAGTAAGAAAATGATTTTTTGAGGGGCAAGGTGTGATTGATATGTAAATACGGCTGAAATTCAGGAAGAAGGATGAAGTGAAGAACTTTGGGTGATGGGAGATTGAATTAGAAAACAATCATGTGATGTGAGCTTTCTTTTCTCCTGCAGGAATGGGAGATGAAGATAATAAAGGTATTGTTGCATGTACTGAATTAATTTAATTTTTCTAATTAGGGTGAATTGTCAGATGCTGGGAAATTCCTAATGTTGCTCCATATTTCTCCTTGCATCTTCCCTATTAAAACAGCTCTGTTTAGCGTGATAAAATCCCTGCAAATTTATTTGCCTTGTCAACTTCCTTTGCTCCTTTGGGCTTCCCTGAGCTCCTTCTTTCTCCATAATTTGGAGATTTTAAGCCGTGTTTAATCAATCCAGGATCAATCCAGGGTAGCCCAAGGTTTCATTAGTGTTCCTTGGCTCTCCCAGTGGTGGCCCTTTCTAATGAAGCAGCTCCAATTCTCTCACCTTTCCAAAGGGTGACTGGGATTGAGGCTGCTGAGATATTTGCACTCTCCCTTCTTCACTTTTGGGGTTACCCACAGGCCACACAACTCACAGGTGGCAGAAAATGAAAATGGAAGTGTGCTGATCTAAACTGGGAAGAGGCAGAGAGAGAGAGAAAAAGGGAGTGTCCCCTGTTGAGGAAGAAAAAGGGGAGGAAAGAGGATGCAGCCCCTTCAAGGGAGCTGCAGCTTAGTGCATGAGGTGGTTTTTTGCCAGCAGGTTGGTTTAGGTGGGTTATTCCTGAATTTGGGGAGTGTGCAGCTCTTGCTCTCTGCTTTAAAGTCGCCCTGCTCCAGTGGCGTGGAGCACAAATATCAGGCAGCAGTGTCACAAAGTCAGCAGTGCCACAGGATCCTTCAGGTACCCGCTCCTCCTCAAGCTGCCCAGCAGGAAAGTAAGAGAAGGGGCAAAGTGAGACCTTTCCCCTCTGTCCTGGAGGTGCAAATCAAGGAAATCTGTGCAGGGCAGAAGGAAATGAAGCAGAGCTGAGCATCAGTCTCCTTGCCTGAGGATCTTTCTGGTACCTGTCCAAGCAATTGGGAATGATGAAGGAAGAGAAACGAAGAAGGTGGTGGGCAGGTTCAGTCTGAAAAATTCCCTGCTGTTGAAACAGTATTTTGAACTGTTGGAACCGATGCATTCTTTTTCTGATAAAATGATATTTGGAAGTTTTAGAGATGTATGAATGTGCCTAGACAGGAAAAATTGCTCTGTTTCATTGATGATCTACCACCAGTGAGCAGCTGTCATGAATGGCTCCTGTTTCACAGAATCATGGAATGGTTTGGACTAAGGATCATCTAGTGCCACCCCTGCCATGGCAGGGACACCTCCCACTGTGCCAGGCTGCTCCAGCCCCAGGGTCCAACCTGGCCTTGGGCACTGCCAGGGATCCAGGGGCAGCCCCAGCTGCTCTGGCAATTCCATCTCAGCCCTGCCCACCCTGCCAGGGAACAATTCCTAATTCTCAATATCCCATCTAACCCTACTCTCCTCCTTTTTTTAAAATTCTTTCCCATTTTTCTTCAGTCACACAGCTCCCCTTTACTCTCGGTGCAAATCAGCCAAGAATCTTCACCCCTGACTTGGCTGCTGCTGTTGCATCCCTGGGGATTTGTTTCAGCCCCCAAAGGATGAACAGGCTCATTTTGTGCTCCCCTGCTGCTGTTTCCATGTCCCAGTGGATAAAGCTGGAAATCAGAGCTGGCTGAAGAGTGAGGAGTGAACAGCCCCAGCTCCTCCTGCCCTGTGCTGCATCCCTCAGGGGGAAGGTGCTGGACAGAAATTGCTTTATTGATTTTTTAAAGCTTTCTGTGCATTTGATTCTGGTCACTTTGTAGACATCAGTAAAGCCTGACTGGTGTCTTTTCACCATCAGAGCTCCTTTCCTTGGGCACTACCAGGGATCCAGGGGCAGCCCCAACTGCTCTGGGCACCCTGTGCCAGCCCCTGCCCACCCTGCCGGGGAACAATTCCTAATTCCCAATATCCCATCTAACCCTGCCCTCCTTCATCCTAAAACCATTCCCTGTGTCCTGGCACTCCATGTCCTTGTGAAAAGTCCCTCTCCAGCTCTCTTGGAGCTCCTTTAGGTACTCAAAGGTGTTCTAGGTTCTCAGATTTCCCCTTATTTCTTCTTGTCACCCTGCTCTGCCATTCTGCTGCAGAGAGGAGAGTCACAGCCAAGAGACAACAACCCAGAAAAATCTGTATTTGTGCTGAGGCTTCCCATATCAAGTGAAAATGGAAAAAAATCCTTAACACTTACAGGCAAGGTTCTAACTTCCCTCTGTGTTCCCATCACTGAAGTGCACATCAACACTAAGTTACTATGTCTTTAATTAGGTTTTGTGTTATTTTGACAGTTCATCATCCTCTTCATGAATTATATAGGAATTTGGATATGCTCTACTTGTTTCTGAGGGCATAAATTTAATTGCAGGAGTTTTGTTCTCAGGTTGTCTTGAGAAGTTTTTCTGTCAGTGTGACTTACAGTGCTTTCCCTGCAGTGACAACTGTTGAAATGTATTCTTAGTTAGGCAAAAAAAAACACTTTTGTTAAGAAGAATGAGAACAAAGCTTTGACATGCAATGAAAACCTGTGCTAGTGGCAGAATTAAGGCTTGTTTTTCCATGGTTTGCTGGGAAGTTGTTTAATTTTCACATAGAATCATTAAGGTTGGAGAAGACCTTCAAGATCATCAAGTCCAACCTTATATAGGACATGAAATTTGGATATTTTAAATACTTCTTTGGACTGTCAAGTGAAAAGAGCTGGAGATGTGATGTGCAGGTGTCTTGGCTTGCTCTGGATGCATTTATTTGGTTTAATCTGTGAAGCTTAGGCGACTCTAGGTCCACATTGAGATGAAAATGCATCTTGCCCTTGCAAAGTCTTTGCAAAAGTCTGCAGAGCACAGTCAGAAATGTAGAAATGTGCACTGCTGCCCCAGAAATACCCATGTGGGTTACTTCTCCCTTGGCCAGGTCTCTGGGGCACCTCAGATCTCACTGCAGCAGCAGTTTTCATCTGCTCAGATGGGTGAGAACATGAGTGATACCTGCAGAAAATGAGAAAATTCGCTTGATATTCCATGACAAAGAGAACAACTTGGCTTTTGATCACTTGCAGGAAAACGAGGAGGGAGCAAGGAGAGAATGTGAATAATTAAACCCATTGACTAATGCCTTCCTGTAGTTTCCAAGTGCTAAGTCTGATATAGCTGTTTAATTTCAAAGGCAACTGAATTAAATTTCCTCTGTTTGTAGAGCAGAGCTTGGAACCAACAAGACAACAGTAGGCAAGAGCAAAATGAGTGATTTTCTCCCAGGTCAGCACTTAGCACTCTCAGAGTTAAACATTTGCTGGAGATTATGCTTATAAATCATTTCGAGCCCGAGCTCACTGCCAATCCTGAAACAGAAGCAATGGAAGCCCTTCCTTTGCACGGAACATTTTAGATTTAAGACCCTCAGGGGAAAAGGAAGGTTTCTTTCTGCAAAAAAAGAAAATCTCCACAGGAGAGCTGTGCCTTGGTGTGACAGAGCACATCCCACTTCATACTCATTTTGCAGCTACACTCCCAGCCTTTGGTCAGGGTTTGTTTCCTTTCCAGGAATGGTTCAAGGGATGGCAAAGGAGGGAATGAGTCTCAAGAGATCTGTTTTCAGCTGGAGTTCAGACCCTGGGGTTTAACTCCTGGTCAGTCCTACTCCTTTCTGCTCTTGGTGACTTGGAATGTAGAAATTACATGAAGGGTGGGAATGGACACAGCTGAGTGAAGGTAGAAGGAAAAGAATCCCTGGGAGAAGGTGTCAGTCTTCTTCAGCTCAGGGAGAGAGCCCAGAGGAGGCTCCAGGATGAGCAGAGGGATGGAGCAGCTCTGCTGGCAGGAAAGGCTGGCACAGCTGGGATTGTTCACCTGCACAGGAGAAGCTTTGGGCTGAGCTCAGGGTGGCCTGGCAGGGCCTGGAGGAGCCCCAGGAAAGCTGGAGAGAGACAATTTCCAGGGCATGGAGGGACAGGACACAGGGAATGGCTTCAAAGTGAAAAATTACAGGTTTAGATCAGATATTAGGAAGGAATTCCTCCCTGGGAGAGTGGGCAGGGGCTGAGATGGAATTCCCAGAGTAGCTGTGGCTGCCCCTGGATCCCTGGCAGTGCCCAAGGCCAGGTTGGACACTGGGGCTGGAGCAGCCTGGGACAGTGGGAGGTGTCCCTGCCATGGCAGGAGTGGGATGGGATGATCTCTAAGGTCCCTTCAACCCAAACATTCTGAGTTTCTTCCCTCTGCACCTCTCCCAGGCTGTAAATTGCTATTTAAAATGTGGAAGGATCTGTACCAAAGCACAGCTTTGAGGTCGTGCAATGCTGGTTGGTTCTGCAAACATCTCTGTTCCAGTAGTATCCCCTTGGACAGCAGAGCAATTATTACATGGCCACGAGATTATTTCCCTGTGCTGGAAAGCCAAACAGATTTGTCTGGTGTCATTCAATGGACAATCCTGTTGGCTTTGTCAGTCAGCATGAAAAATTGGTTCCATTCTCCTGGTTTTAGCTCTTGGGATTTTTCCTTCTCCATGAAAGCCTTTTGAGGCTCTGAGGGAGCTGCATGGTCTGGCACTGGCCTGACTAATGGAGGGATGGAGCCAGCCATCCTTTCCAAATTTAAGAGTCATCTTCTTGATCCTCCTAAACTTGGAAAATCCAGAAAATGGTGCTTCCCTGATGTCTTGTAAAGGCTGAGCTGGAGCAGAGGCTGGGCAGAGCTACAGAATGAAGCAGGGATTTATTCAAGGATCCATTTATTCATGGATCCACCTTGGGCAGCACCAGAGCCCAGCCAGGGCTGCACCCAAATGACCCAAAATGGTCCCAAAATGCACGAGCGCTCCCGGGGCTCTCCCTGGGATCAGTTCTGCTCCATTGGCACCTTGGAGTTCATTGTCCCATTCCAGCTCCAGCCCATCAGTCCCACCCTGCTTGTTTTTCTCTCTCCAGCCCACGCTGTTTGTGCTCCTGGGCTGAGGTTTGGATCATTTGTCCTTGGTGCCCAGCTGGAGCAGGAATTGTTTTGTCTCTGCTCCGTGCACAGAGCTCACCATCCCATAATGTGAAGCCCAGACCCGCACACTAAAGCAACACAGAAACTGAAAAATAGAAAAGCTAAAACCCCAGTCATCATCCTCTTTATTGTGAGGACATGGAGGCTGGTTTTCCATCATTTATTGGTGATCAATGGATGGAAGAGGAGACATTTTCAACTCCAGAATGTTCCAGCCTGAGGGCAGGGCACAGCATTCCTATGGAGAGCCTGAGCTTTCCAAGAGCAGGAATATCTGTTCCTGAAGAGCAGAAAAGCTCAGAAATCAGCACCTTTTCCTTCTGCCCAGCCCATGGTTTTACTTGGTTGAACAAATCCTGGACACTAAAGGATATATTTTGCTTCAACTGAGGTTGTGCCCACTTCCCTGCTCTCGGAGGACCTCAGCTCCTGTGCACAGAAATCAGATATTTCACCTCTCAGTGAGTGTGGCTTTGGCAGGAAAGCAGAAAGTGGCTGGGTGACAACCTCGAAGAAGGAGACTCTGCCTTGAAATCAGTGTAACAAGAAGTGGGGTGAGAACTGCAAAATACACTTTTGCTTTGTGTCAGAAGAGGAGGGTAATTTAGGGAATTGATGTTGCCCCTCAGTCCTGTGCCTGCCCCTTTCACCCTGAGAACTCTGCATCAGGCTGTGATGCAACCTGTGTTATTAAAATGGAATTCCTGGCTGTGTGACAGCCAGTCCTGACCCAATGTGTGTCACCCAAAGGATGTCACTTTGCATCCTCCTCCCTGAAACACTTAGATTTACAAAGAAGTCCTGATGTGTTTTCACATGAAATAAGCCAACCCTAATGACTGCTGAAGGATTCAGCCAGCAGGCTGCAAAACTTATATAGTTTTTTAAAGGGCTCTTCAGGAAAAGACTACTGGGAAAATGACACACATTAATCTTCCTTGGCTTGTGGTGTGGAGTCACAGCAGCTGCTGTGTTTCCTTCTGTATTTTTTAGGTGAGCTCTCAGCACAAATCTTTCCTCTCCGTGGAGGGGGAAGTTGGATGTTAATTGGAACAGAAACCTTAATTCGCTGCAATACAAATCCCAGCACACAGAGTGTGCTGCACTGCATTTACAAAACATGCTAAGTACCAAAAGGCTTTTAACAGGAGCATTTTTCAGTTTTTAAAAGCTGTGCTTGTATTACGTTCTGCTTTCAGCAGCACCAGGAGATGACACATGGTGAGGATCCCGTGGGCTGAGTGCACCACGCTCGCCAGGCTCTCTTTGTTCCACACCACATCCCTGTTTCCTGCAAGGATTGGGATTTCCCTCCCAGCCTTCCCTTCCCCTCCCCTGACTGCTGCACACAAACTGCCTTGCTGCCTCTGTGGCCTGCTTTTGACTGGGATAGAGTTAATTTTCTTCTCAGCAGCTGTGTTTGGGAGTTGTGATTAATAACCCAGGAGTATTTCAGCTGTTCCTGACCCGTGCTTGCACTGAGTCAAGGTCTATATTTTGTTCTTACCAAGGCCCTTAGGAACAAACTTCATATTTAAAGGTTTTGGAGTTAATTTAGTGAAGGAAATTATTTTCACTCGGCACTATATTAGATGTAACTACTCAATTTCTTTCTTCTATTATCTTCCCACATGGAGCTTCTTTTTCCATCACAATAAATGAATGGCTGAACAACTCAGAATATCCTGCCTAGAAAGCTGTAAGCTATAGGGCTCTTTGTGTGTTTGACCACAGTTTTCTAAATTTTCTGCATTTGATTAGGAAGGATATAAATTAAAAAAAAAATGCCTCTAAGAGTGACAGAGATAAAAGCAAACCTTGGCTTCACTAGTTTGGATTCCAGTCTCCCCAAATTCTTTCTGTTGTGGAAACAGAAATGGAGGGAAAAGGTTTTCTCCAGAGCTCCCTAATTCAGATTCCCCAAATAGACATTTTAACCTATGCAGAAGCCTTGGAAGAGCTTTTTGACACTGGGAGTTAGGTGGTGTCAGGGCTTGCTTTGATGTTTCATTAAATGCCCCTGGACAACGTTGGGCAAAGGGAAACAGCTGGCAAACGTCAAGGAAAGGCTAAAATTAAATTCCTTAGTAAGGAGCACGGGTGGATTTTCCAAGCAGGCAGTGTTTGATGGTGCTACAGGAAAAATTTCTGTTTGCCCATATTTCATGGAAGCAGGAAAATGGGGGGAGAATTGATTCTTGTAATGGAATTTAGGGGACTATAGATTCAATTCTCATTTGCTGGTTCTTGTAGGAAGCTGAGAAAGAGTTTGCTCCTTTCATGGAGCAATTGCCAAGGATTGATCTCCAGCCTGAGCTCCTGTGTTCCCATTGCAAAAATCATGAGAATATTTGAGACCAAACTACAGCCTGGAAAGCCATGAGGGCTCTGAATGGAAGGAAAATAGAATATATGCACGAGCCCGATTTAGCTCTAAAATGCAGGTTATTAAAAGTGCCTTCTTGATGACACAATTCAAGTGACATTTAATGAAAAAATGGGATATTTTGAAGTGGAAGCGTTGGAAAATATCTCAGTGATAGCAATAAAAACAAAGCACCAAACTGCCCTGCATATGAGGGTCACACATCACTAAAATAGATGAAGGTAACAGGAATAAAGGACTAATTGTATTTTGGAAGGTGAACAAAGGAAAAAAAAAAACAAAAACGTATGTTCTGTGACACAGATTGAGGGTCTTCTTGGTTTTCTCTCTTTTTTCTTTTTTAACCAGCAGGAAAGTCTCACAGAAATGACACACCCAAAACCCCCTCACAAAATGGGTGGTTGCATTTTGTTTCTAAGGACTTTTTTTCTCAGTGGCTGAATCAGTGTTTCAGTAATAACCATCAGATAAAGACTCCCAGGGATCTGAGGTCCTCTTGATATCTCTTGTCAGGGAAATTTGGGGAAATTTGCCAGGCTCCATCTATTCCTTTAGAGGGAGGGAGTGTCAGGCATTTATTTGGCTTTTGTTTCTACCTCTGGGAAAACTCCGTGTCTGTCTGTCCGTGTAAATCTATCCTTGTATCCACTTGTTCATGCCCATATGTGTATGATTCTTTCCCTAATAAAAACAGGTACAAGATGCTGTTAATTCAATAATTTGAAACACTGAAAACAAATAAAACTGATGTATTAGTATTACTGCTCGTTGCAAGCAAGAGCATATGCTGAATTTTATGCCCATTTTATTAGGATCAGCAGGTTCCTTGATACTTTTGGAGCTGCAGCTCAAGAGATCACTTTTATTTGCATTTTGTGGGCACCAATTCAATTGCAGGAGCTGCTCTGCCAGGCATCATGAGGAGCTTGGGGGCAAGGTTTGATTTGGATCTCTGCTCGTCTCTCCTTAGTGCTGTTGTAGTGCTTCCAAAGCTCTGCTTGTGTGAGCAAGAGATTTCACTCAGTCCCAGCTAGGAGAGATAAAACCTCTGCTTTCCTTCAGAAATGCTTCTTGCTATGAGCTGGCACTAAGAGAACCCTGGGCTCTTCAAGCACTGAGTTGTTGCAGCACCATGAAGGAAGGGGGGCTCAGGCTGTCTGAATGTTCATGCTTGAGAGGGAAGGAGAAATTCTGGATTTTCCTGCCATAACATGCACTTGGCAGTGACTGCCAGCTGCCATGGGGCTGTGTTGTCTGCTGGCTCTGCACCCTGAGACTCAGTGCTATTTCTGAGTTGCCTTCAAAACCCTCACTCCCTGCAAAGGAACACCAAAAAACCTCTCCCTGTGCCTCAGCAGTCTTGGGGAATTCAGTGAAAGGATCACCCCAGGGCGTTTCTGACTGAAGGCAGCGAGAGCAGCTCCTGTGGATGTGCTGCTCACTGAGTGGTTGATGGCACTTTGGCACATCCCTGAGGGCTTTTTTTGGCACCAATACGGAGCTCTGCACCTCTGGCCCCAGGGGATCTGCCAGGAGATGGTTTCTGTGTTTATGCTGGGGAGCTGTGATTCTTCTTCCCTTTACCCTCCTGCTCAGAGCTGCCTCCACTGCAAATATGCAGAGAAACCTTCCTGGCTGGAAAATTTCATAGAATCACAGACTGGTTTGGGTTGAAAGTGATGTCTCCCACTAAATCAGGATGCTCCAAGCCCTGTCCAAGCTGCCTTTGGACACTTCCAGAGGTGGAACAGCCACAGCTTCTCTTGGTATTTCTTTGAACAGAGCCGTGCATGCAGCCAAGAGAAGAATT
Organism: Lonchura striata; assembly: GCF_050655825.1. Lineage (NCBI taxonomy): Eukaryota > Metazoa > Chordata > Aves > Passeriformes > Estrildidae > Lonchura > Lonchura striata. The sequence continues at coordinate 116,186,261 of NC_140703.1, read as the reverse complement.
GCTGTTCATGCTCTAATCATGAAAAGCAAAATTAGTGAGTGTTTACTGGTGTTTTTCAGTCCTAACTCAGAGGTCAAATGGACACCAGGCTGCTTTCAATCCAGTGGAAGGGTGAAGAGCCCAAAATCCAAACAGCACGCCAATTGTAGAACCAGATTTGTATGAGAACAACAGTTTTTCTTGTCAGCCTTAAGAAAACCCACTTTCTAGTGGGAAATGCATATGGACAAGGTACCATTTTCACAGGAATTGTTCAATTCTACCAGTTCCCTGTGTTTCCAAGTGAGATGATGTGTAGCTGCTGCTGAGGGTAAGGCAGGGCAGTGCATTCCTCATGTGTAAAGGGAATAAGGGGATTAGGCTCAAATGATCAACACAGCCTTGCCCTCCTGTCCTGGCTGGGCAGGCAGGGATTCCTCTCAGGATAACAGGGATATTTACACTTTTTGGGGAGCTGGCACTGAGCACTCAAGGTGGCCTGAGGTATTTCTGTTAACAGCCTCAGTTACATTTCTACTGTGATGTGTCAGAAGACAACTCTACTTCTGCCCCAGGCACAGAAATCTGTTCTCAGCTTTTTCCTAAATATCTTTTGGGTTCTCCAGAAAGTCTCATTTTAGCAGATTTATTTGACTCTGGCACATGACCATTGAAACCAGGGGCGTTGCTGCCCCTCAAACACACAGGTTGCTGCAGTGCCCCACAGCTCTTTTGGAAATATAAACCCATGTTTGCACCTCAGTCTCACCCTGAAGTCCTTTGGAAAGGTAAAATGAATGTTTCTGAGGAGCTGAAATAACGTGGCAACAAAATTAAATAAATTCAAACAGCAACGAAATTAAATAAATTGAATTCTTATTGCCAAACATTCTTGGTAAATTGGCTATTTTCTTTTTGCCTGCTAACAGCTAAAAAGGATTATTAAATCTAAGCAACATAAATGCTAAGTAATATGAAGAGCTTGAATCAGACCCAGAGTTAAAGCTGGAAATAATTCTGTCCCTAATCCTCTCTGTGGTGCCCTGTGGTAAGATTGGTTGTCATGCCAAAATCTAATAGTCTGCTTTCATCCTCCTTGGATAGCAGGACAAATTGGCCAGGGCACATTTTCACTGCATTTGGGCTTCTCATTGCACTCCTAGTTGGCTTTTAGAGGAGCATTTCAAGTGTTCCTATCATTATCACCTGAAAAGAAGTTTTCTCTCTGTATAAATGCTAAATGGAAATGGAAGTTTGGGTTACTTATAATTTTTTATTGACTTTTTAAAACATTTATTTTACTCTTGCACATTTAAGTAATGCTTAAGGTGTTATCAAAAGCTTCAAACTGCAGGCTCTTTAGGCTTTTGTTTCTATTCATGTCTCTTGGCTTTAATCAGTGAATTTCTTGGCTTGGAAAATTTCACACATAGCAACACCTTCAAACTGTGCACGAAATATATTGAAGTAGAGATGTGTGGAAGGCATTTGGGTACTGAAATCCTCTTGAAATATTTTTAAACAACCTTGGAAATGTGTATATAACATATCATCTCTGTAGCAACATTCTTTAAAGACAAATTAGTGGTTTTACCCCTTCTGATACCTACTGGTATGGAAATGGATTAACTGGGAGAGACTGGGAGGCGCTGGCAATGAAATTACTGACACCAAGTTCAGATTCTCTGTGAGATCTGCTATTTTTTTGTTCTTTAACCAGCTGAAAATAAAAGGTATAGCCTGGGACTGATGCAGTGATTCATTGATTGACCTCTCCAGAGCTGGGTGGCAGCTGCTCCAGCAAATGTTGCTGTTGCTGGTCAATAGCTGGGAGGGCTTTAGACAGTTCCTGCTGTCTCTGGTCACCCTGCCCAGGCTTTCTTTTTGTGCTAGTTGGTGAAACTGGCTTGGGACCAGCTGGAGAATCAGACAATGGAAGTGGTTCAGATACCTTTGATTGGTTCTTGAAGCAGAGAGGAATTTCTCCCAGGTTTTCTGGCTGCTCCCTGCACTCCTGCTTATGGTGGCAGCTGATGGGAAGGAAATAATTTCCCTGGGTCTGTAACTGCAGTGTAAACCAGACAGGAAGTCTGGAATGTCTGCAGGAATCACAGATTGGGTTGGGTTGGAAGGGACTTAAAGATGATTCAGTTACACCCCTTCCATGGGCAGGGACACCTTCCACTATCCCAGGGTGCTCCAAGCTCTGCCCAGCCTGACCTTGGACACTTCCAGGGATAAGGAGTCCACAAGTTCTCTGGGAAAACTGTTCCAGTGTCTCTCTACTCTTACAGTGAAGAATTTCTTCCTAATAGCCCATCTAACTCTACTGCCTTTCAGTGTGAAGCCATTCCCCCCTTGTCCTGTCACTCCATCCCTCAGAAATAATCTCTCTCCATCTTTCTTGTTGGCTGCCTTCAGGCACTGAAGTGAGTTCATAATCAATAAAGAGAATAAGAAATAAAATTCCAATACTTTCCTGCTAAATTGTCTCCTGCTCTGAGTTGCATAGGTGGTTTTAGTTTTTCTGATCTTGTGCCCTGGGGTAGGGACTGAGTTTTCAATTTCTGTAGAGAGTAAGGAACATCCCAGTTCTTTTTAGACAGCTTTGCACAAAAGTGATGTTGATGCTTGGCAGTCTGTCAAAACTGTGAGAGCATGAATGGCTCTCACAGGCTGGGGAGTTCACTTCAGACACTGCACTTAAAAATAGGTGTGTGTTCCTCAGGGATGTCTTTCCTTGAGGAAAGACATGGTCCAGCTTTGAGGGAGTTGCTAATCCTGGTCTGGTACAGAGTTAAGTCAGGCAGATGATCCCAGGAGGGACCTGAAGGACCTGGAAGTGGATGGGGAAGGGAGGGATGAACCTTCCCAGGAGGATCCACAAAACCCTGCAGGCTGATCTGCCTTTGCTGCCTCTGAAAGGGAAAGGCTGGCTCTGCTTAGTCCAGACTAAGTGCTTGAGTAATTATCAACTTCTTAATTGATGCTGGGGTAGGCTGAGCCTGAAATGTCCTGGAGACTGCTGATTATTCCCTTAGAACACCCTGCTGTGAACTGCGGTACTTGGAGAGCCCCTGAGGATGATCAGAACACCTTTGGAGAATCCTGTTTGCCTTTCCCATTCTCTGCCAGTCCCATCACCTGGCCAGGCAGGTTTTGTGCCTGTTTTTTGCTATGAGCCAGGTGTAACCCAGCTGGTTTAAAAGCAGCAGGGAATGTTGGCAGGAGTCATGGCCACAACAGGGAATGCCCTGCAGATGCATCTACCCACACCAGCTGAGTTGCATGATGAGGACTTTAAAGTTTGTCCTGGAATACTGGAGGCAAAAAAAACCCCAAAACAACCAAAAAAAACCCAAACAAAAGCCTATAATGGCTAATTAGATAAAAAATATATTGATATTTTCCTGACTAATTCATGATAACCAGAGCTGTGATCTTCCATGACCTTCATTTCTCCAGAAAGGAAGTCCTTCTGGCCAGGAGGATTGATTTTAAAGGGAAGTCATCGAATTAAATGAACAATTAGAAATAGAGAAAGGGTAAATAATAAGTTGATGTGTTCCTACACATAAATAATGGAATCATGTAGTGGTTTGGGTTGGAAAGGACCCTAAAGTTCACCCTGTCTCACCCCAGGGATATCTTCAATTGGACCAGGTTGCTCCAAGCCCCATCCAACCTGGCCCCTTCCATCCACTTCTACAACTGACAATTATTTTTTTTTTTCCCTGGGGACAGAGACAATTTTCAAATATAATCTAGAAAATAAGAAAAAAAAAAAGTAAAAAAAAAGAAAAAGAACCTTAAAAGACCATCTGGTGCTCCCCATTTTGTGGGGAAGGGAACCCAGTGAGGTTTACGTAACACCCTGTCCAATCACCTCTGGAAAATCTCCAGCAATGGGGACAAGGGATGTCCCTGAGGATGTTTTTCCAGCAACTGGTTATTCTTACTGTAAAAAATTTATTTTTAAGCCAAAATGACGTTGAGATTTTTAAATTCTGCTCCTATTTTCAACAACCAATGCAACGAGGTGCTCAAGATCTATTGCAGCAGGAACATGGCTATTTGTTTGTTGGCTGGAAAGATTATTAGTTCTAAACCTTTATTAGGAATGTAGGCATTAAGTCAGGTAACACAACAAAATCGTGGTGGTGGAAATATCATTAGGCAATTCACAAGCAGGTGGATTTATGCGATGATCTCTTCCTGAGGGATTGTTAAGGTTTCACATGAAAGCTGGAATATCAAATCCCAGCCTGCACTTGGCTATTTTAACCTAGAGAAAAACACAAATGCATTTTCAAAGAGAAACACCAGGTGCCCAGAGCCATTCCAGTTGTCATGTGAAATGTTGTGGGTTTCAGTTCATGGTTCATGAATGCTGTTGTTTGATGTACTTCAATTTGCCTTTTTTTTTTTTAGTGTAATGGATTATTAACAACATTCCCCTCACTTTTTTTTTTTTTTTTTTTTCTTTTCTTGATTTCTACTCCCTGTGTGCATTTTGTGCAACATTGCTGAAGGGTTTTTTTGAACTTGCCTGATTTATAGGCAAGATTGAAATGATTCCTGAACAGGATCTACAGGCGAAGATGTCCATGTGCATCAGGAAACATCCCTGGCCCAAACTATTGCCAGTACTGCAGATAGCACAGGGTTGGAGACACAGATTTTTTGTCTTGCAGGGGAAATTCAGATGTAAATGAGCTGTAGCCCTGCTGAGGAATACCTGATCCAAGGTAACCATTCAAATGAGAATGTGCTCTGAGTTTTTATAAATGTATTTATACATAATTTTATTTTCTCTCTGTTAATTAATTCCCAGATTATAGCTCTGATCTTGTAATATAAAATATAATTTGACTTATTGTTGCACTGGCTTCAGCATCAGTGACCAGAAATCTGCTCCTGAGCTCCAAACCCAAATTCCCTGTGGGAAGAGGGGCTTTGGATAAACCTGTATTTTTTTTTTTATAGGCCTTGCAACAGCTGCTGAAGAACCTTTGATTTAAGCAGCACCTTTTATCTGCTGTGCTGCTTCTGCTGAAGAGAATGTTTATTTTTCAAGTTTTTTTCTGGTGTTTATTTTCGGGCAGGTTTTTTTTGAAAGGACTTTAGGTTTTTGCTTGCTACTGACATCAACAAGATATTCTGTTTTCTCTGGAAAACTTGGAATTCTTGTGATGGGAGAATAGAGGATTCTTTTGGCCTTTTCACCTCCAGTCTTGTCTGTAATGTGTGACAAGGAGCTCTCAGCAAGAGAACCAAGGAGAAGATGGAGAGGGCAGAGGTTTGAGACGTTAAATTCTGACATTAAATTGAGAAGCTTGAGACATTAAATTCCAAGTGGTGGTGGGAGATGTGGCTCCCTGCTGTGAGAAAAACACTGGAAGAGGAAAGGGGTGATGATTCAGTTTGTGTGTTCCAGCTGAGGGCAAAATCCATCCTGAAGCAACAGGAATTCCTGCACTTGTCCTTAGGAAAGAGTGTGGGCACATCGTGGGCTCCCTTGGTGCAGGAGGGAAAACACAGATGGAAAACCATGGGAGAGGGTTCTTTTCCCTGAGGAAGCTCAGCTGGTGCAGCACTGGGGCCATCCTGGCCAGCCCCCCTGGGAAATGAGTAATGGCACCCCGGGAGCACAACGAGGAGGGGTGGGAGGGAAGGGAAGGAAGGAAAGGAAGGAAAGGAAGGAAAGGAAGTGTGGGAATCCAGAGCTTCCCTCTGGGACCCTGGCAGGGGTCAGGAACCCCCCTGGACAGAGCCCCCAGAGACACTGGCTGTGATCTCTGACCATGGAAAAGAGTTTTCAATAGTACAGGATGAATTACCAGCTCTGAGTGTTTGATATCAGTAATAATTAAGTGTGGCATGGGTGCAAAAGTAAAATTTTAGGATTCTAGATGAGGGGTCCAAAGGGGACAAGCTGGAGGAAATTGGGTGTGCCTTGTCCTTTTTCTCCTTCTTCATGCCCTCCATGTCTCACTGTGGTGTTGGCATTTTTCTGTTGGTTCAGGCTGGGGACACACTGTCCAACGTAGGTGACAGATCTTGGCACGTTATTGTAAATGCAGCCCAGGGAGTTTCTGGTATTTAATGTTTGTCACATCCCACTGAGGGCAGAGCCCCACACGCTGCCCTGCAGGACAGAGCTGGGCCGGGCAGCAGAACATGTGAGAGATAAACAGAATAAACAACCTGGAAACCAGCACAGACCAATTATGGCTTCTGCTTTGGCAGCGGGGCTGACAGACAGAGACTTTCTACAATCCTGGAAACATCAATAGCTCAGATTCTGACAGGGAAGGAAGTGTGGATCTCAGATTCAGTCAAAGAGAGAAACAGAAAGTTTCTAACCAGGCAGAAGCCTGGGAATCTGTTGGAAAAGAATGTAAATAAGTCCTTTATTTCTCTTGTTGTTCACATTTAAGTTCTTCCACTGTATGTCATGCACTGTGCACCAATGGGTGAGTTGTGTTCACTTCAGGACCAATGGAATTGGCCTGGATGAAGCTCTCTATAAAGAGCGATGCATTTTGAAATAAATCAAAGTTTTACTTTCACAGCCTTTTGATCAGTCTTCTCATTCCCATCCTGCCTCAATAGTATCAAGGAAGGAAAGGAAGGAAAGGAAGGAAGGAAAGAAAGGAAGGAAGGAAGGAAGGAAGGAAGGAAGGAAGGAAGGAAGGAAGGAAGGAAGGAAGGAAGGAAGAAAAGGAAGGAAAGGAAGGAAGGCACTTGTGCACCTTGTTTGGCTCTGTGAAGAAGCATGGGGGGGTTTCAGGCTGAACAAAGTGTGTGTGTGCACTGAAATTCCTAGGAATTCTCCAAGAAGAGATGGAGCTCCTTGGGAGATCCCACATGGCCAGCCATCAGCTCCCAGAATCACAGACTCTGCCTCTGCCACACTGCTTGTGTGGGGCTTCTTTGCACTGCTGAGGAACCCTGACAGCCCTAAATGCTGACACGGATCTTCCGGGGCAGTTTGGGAGTGAAGCTGCAGAGACTTGGAGCTGGAAGAATCAACTGTTCCTAAACATGTTTGAGAGAAACAGGACCTGCAGGACCAGGAGGGATATCATGGAATAAGCATGGTTTGGGTTGGAAGGGACCTTAAAGTTCATCCCATGGGCAGGGACACCTTCCAGCCTCCAAGCTGCAATATCCAACCTGGCCTTGGGCACTGCCAGGGATCCAGGGGCAGACACAGCTGCTCTGGGAATTCCATCCCAGCCCCTGCCCACCCTGACAGGGAGAAAATGTTTCCTAATTATCTGATCTAAACCTGTAATTTTTCACTTTGAAGCCATTCCCTGTGTGCTGTCCCTCCATCCCTGGAAATTGTCTCTCTCCAGCTTTCCTGGGGCTCCTCCAGGCCCTGCCAGGCCACCCTGAGCTCAGCCCAAAGCTTCTCCTGTGCAGGTGAACAATCCCAGCTGTGCCAGCCTTTCCTGCCAGCAGAGCTGCTCCATCCCTCTGCTCATCCTGGAGCCTCCTCTGGGCTCTCTGCAGCAGCTCCAGCTCCTCCTGGGCTGGGGCAGGGCTGGGGCAGCTCTGCAGGTGGGCTCTCACCTGGGGGGGCACAATCCCAATCGTTTCCTGCTGCCCACACTGGAGCTCAGCCCAGGGCACAGGGGTGTGGGGCAGGTCCAGCTCTCACCCACCAGCACCCCAAATCCTTCTCCATCTCCATATGGGTGGGATAGGATGGGATGTGCTGGCAAACTCATCAGGGGAAGCTTTCAAAGCATCGTTCTCCCTTCTCTGCTGCTCCTGGCTTTATCTCCTGCATTTGCATTTGCATAAGCACCAAGTCAGAACAGAAGTTAAGATCTCCCAGACAGCAGTGATTTGAAGTGCTGCCTGTACAACTTCGCTGAAATATGCATGGAAGGAATTTCAGCTAATACATTATGAATTTTGGTAATGCCACGTCTCTGGCAACCTGAGATACAGATCATGAACATGAATATTTAGAAAATATTCACATAGTGAGGGCTCAGGTTCTGCTCCCAGGGAACAGGGACAGGACAAGGGGAAATGGCCTCAGGCTGGGCCAGGGCAGGCTCAGCTGGGACAGCAGCAGGAATTTCCCCATGGAAAGGGTGCTTAGGCCCTGGCAGGGGCTGCCCAGGGAGCTTTGCAGTGCCCATCCCTGCAGGTGTCCCCTGGAGGTGGCACTGAGTGCTCTGGGCTGGGGACAAGGTGGGCATGGGGCCCAGCTGGGACTCCCTGGGCTGGGAGGGCTTTTCCAGCCCCAGGGATTTGGGGATTCTGTGCAAATCTGTTGTGTGTTTCTGTCTGAACCTGCCTGTGCCACACCTGTGTGCCACATAAATGAGACTCTATTCTTTTGTAATCACTCTGGGGTTTGGTTTTGTAGTCACAGAGGATTCTGTCTTGATGCACATTGATGATAAAAATATTTGTGTCAATTTTTCCTTTTATCCCTTGAGTTCCTGTTTAGTGGCTCTCTGTTCCTAATGCATTTATAGAATGGGAATGAATGATTTCATGAGCTATTTATGGGAAAAAAATCTTTAAAATAATACTTAAGGTGGATTTTTTCATGGAAGATTTTATTTATGTTATAAAATCGGAATAAATGATTGCACACTATACAGAGCAACAATTCCTTTCTGTCATGCTTTTGCAGTCTTTGTAATAGTCACACCTTTAAAAAATTGGAGTGATAACTTTCCTGCAGTGCCTTCCATCAAGACTAGTTAGAACATATATTAAAATGACAGTTCATTAGGGTGTTGCCAATGTAGCTGCAAAGCTTTCGATCATCTTCTGAACTGTTATTGCTTATATAATAAAGCTACCAGCAAATAATAATCTTCATGTCACACTCTGCTCTTGGGATGGATTTATTGAGGTGAATATAAAATAATGTGAAGTAATGATTACAGGATAGAAAAACAAGGAGTTACCCATCAGTCTTCTACACCACTAAAGATGAAATGACTGCTGCAGTAAAATAATACTGTGACAACATAGTCACTTTTTGCTCAAGATGGTGCTAAAGGACTGTGATCCATTTGAATTTGGGGGTTAAACTGCCAAAAAATCGCATATTTTGCTTTGTATGAATTGATGTAATAGAAAAAAATGGATTAATTTTTGTTTTAAAATGTGTGTGTGTGTGCTTGGAGTGGCACCAACTGGCTTTGTTAAACAGACTTTCCTCACACTCAAATACAGCTGTGCTCATCAGGTGACCAAATTTCACGATCAATTTGCGATGAAACTCTTAATACATAAAGAAATTCTGCACCACTAATTCAAACACGAGCTAAAACCATAGAAATAGCCTGGATTTTTCGATGAAAATGCAGCACAGGTTGCAATACTTGAATAATTGCTGGATTTTACCACGAGCGCCGTGCTAATGAGCAGCACTCAGACCTTGTAGCTCTGAAGGTTCTGGTGCACCACCCCTGGGAGAACCCTTGGAGAGGGCAGAGCCTCTGGCAGCTGGTTTAACTTGGATTTGAACACATTTATGGCCGTTTCTCTCTGTAAAATAACCAGCTGGTCTGCTGCTGTTGGGTTTTTTTGGGAGCGGCTCTGGAATGGGGGATAAATGCCATCCCATCTCCAGCTGTGCCTGTGGTCACCCAGGGCTGTGGCTGATGGCCCTGGCCTCACTGTGAGGAGGGGGTGATGCATTTCCTGCCTTGGAGGCAGGGAGAGATGAAAAATGTGAAAAATTCAAGTGTTTCCCTGCTCTACCTGCAAGAACACATTCCCAGGGATTCTCCTGGATGGTTTTTCAAAGGCAAACATGTCTCCAACTCGCCTGCCTTTGATCTTCCATCTCCACCAGGCCTTTTAACCACAGCCTCTTGCCACGTTGATTTATTTGAGTTTATGAAGACTGTTTTCTTTATTCCTACAGGACTAGTGGGCAGAAGCAGCCCAGAAATTCTGCCCAAAATGAAGGAGGGGAAGCTGATTTTCTCTGTGTGGGGAACACAGAAGGTGCTGAGGGCTCCTCTCCATCCCTACAGCAGGTGCAGGTGTCTGCCCAAGGAAGATTAATGAACCCTGCTGATCCTTTCTCCCTGGTTGTCACTTTCTGCCCATGTTTTATAGCCCCCCAAAGAGGCAGCGTTCTCCCAAATCCATCAGCACTGGGTGCCTTGTTCCAGCACCTCACTGGGGAGGATGAGGAGTCTGATAAGGAATAGATAAGGTGGGGATGTCTGGCCACGAGTGCCATGTGCTTTCTCCTGCCAGAAACCAAGCCCAGAAAGTAGTTAATTCCTCAGGGCTGTGGAATTAGAAGCTGTTCCTCATCAAAGGCTCTTCATTAATGGAAGCCAGGCCTTGCCTTTCATGGGCTGGGCCAGAGCTGGCAGCAGAATCAGATCAGGGTTCAGCATCTCGGAATGGTTTGGGTTCAAAAGGGACCTTAAAAATCACCCAGTGCCACCCCTGCCATGGCAGGGACACCTCCCACTGTGCCAGGCTGCTCCAGCCCCAGTGTCCAACCTGGCCTTGGGCACTGCCAGGGATCCAGGGGCAGCCACAGCTGCTCTGGGAATTCTATTCCAGGGTCTGCCCACCCTCCCAGGGAAGGATTTTTATGTCACTGGTATATATCCTTAAAAATCATCACTACCTCCTCCAATCTAATCAAAGGTTGTGCAAGATACACAAATATTTATACACCCCCAAATATATGCCTATATATGTGTGTTTGTATAGATCCATTTCAGACACTGAAGAAAAACTTTGTGGCCATGGAAATTGCTTCATTTGAAATGAAAAAAACATAGAACCAGGTCTTTAGTTCCTAGTACATCAAATATTACCTCTAGTTATGCAGGAAGAGAATTGAGGAGGATATTAAAGCTTGAAATTACTCAGCTGTTTGTAGAAGTAGTTAGTGAATGTGGGCAATAATCTGTTGTTTAAAAAGCAAAATCCCCAAGGATCTGGAGTCCATGTGTTTGCCGTGCAGGCATGGGGTGTCTATCTAATAGATTAATATTTCACAGGCCAAGAGCAATTTGCATGACAGACTGTAAATTAGAATGGCTCCCAAACCAGCCAGTACAAATGGATTCAGAGCTGTGTGAGTCAATAACAGACAGTTCTCTAACAGCTTCCCCTCTGCTGGGGGCTCACAAAAGCTCAAATGCCACATCTGTCGTGCTGTTGCCACCTTGAGAATGTCTGATTCGACACATCCCACCCATTTCTTTGTTCTCGTCAATTCTTTGATGTTTTTTGTTGAAAATCCTGGCACAGAAACCTATGTCCCCGTATGGAAAATTCAGCTCCTCCCAGTCTATGCCTAAGAAAATAATTTTTTTTTTTAATATACAGGTGTGCAGCTGGCACTTATTTGAGCACAGTGGCCTCATAGCCATGATCAGTGATGACACACTGCAGATGAGGATTTCCAAAGGGACACCAATTCTGTTTTCCTCTGTCCCACCTACAAAGCGTTCACTGCAGCTGCTCCTCTGAAAGTACTCCTGCTCAGTTTGGTAATGCTATCTTTAATTTGTTTGTTCTCATCTAGGAGTCCATTAATCCCCCCTATGCTTTCGTAGATCTGTAAAGAGTTTTCTGTGCTCTTCTCTTGCTGATCCTCAGCTCTTGTGCTCTTTCTCCTTGGATCTCATTTATAAGCACCTTTTATTTTCTTTTTCTTTGTTTGTTTTACAAACTTGTGTTCATTCCCAATGACCCTACATCCTTCTTCTATGATAGGATGAGGTTTTTTTGTCATTCATTTTGTGTGAATTATTATTAAAAACCAGCTTTCCTCTAAAAAAAAAAAAAACCAACAAAACAGCCCAAACCAAAAAATCACAAAACCAACCAAAAATCCCAATAGCTCCACTCCCATCAGCTGGATCCCTCTGTTATAATAATCATAGAATCTCAGAATGGTTTGGGTTGGAAGGGACCTTAGAGATGATTCAGTCCCACTCCTGCCATGGCAGGGACACCTTCCACTGCCCCAGGCTGCTCCAAGCCCAATGTCCAACCTGGTCTTGGACACTTCCAGGGATGTGGAATCCACAACTTCCCTCTACTTTTGGCCCCTGTTCATTATCCCTCACCCCAAAACCTGATGATTTTGAACAGTGAGTGATTCAAGGGCATACTTCTAGTACCTGTACTTTCAAAGACATGTTGATTTGAGGAGGTTATCCATGTGGAAATAGGATATTAAGATTCTCACTTTCTCTTCCCTCTTTGTAACTTTTCTCTATTTCTGTTGGACTGTAATTAATTCTCTGATCTTTAGTTTAATTTTTTCAGGCCTATCTGACAGCTGAATATTAATATGTCCAAACCTCTCTCTTGTCTTCATTCCCAGCTCTGGCTGCTGGTATGAACAGAGGGCTCTGTTATTTCTGTCTCAACAGCACTTCACCATTTCAGCATCATCTTTAATTCCTCTGCTTTCCCTCACTCCTTCACTGCTTGGTTGGGTGTTCTTGTAATTTTTTTTTCTATCTGATCACATCCCTGGAACTGCTGTAATACAAACTCTGTGTGGCACACAGAGAGTGAAGCACAGTCTGCAAAGCTGCTGCCAAGAGATCCCTTTCCTGCTTCTCTCATCCCCCTCCACTCTTCCCTGCTCCAATGGTGTCCCCACTTCTTTCTGCCCTCTGCCTGGATTTTTTTTCCTCTCTGAAGTTTCTTCTGCCTTTCAGAAAGCACAAAGAAGCAGATCCTGGTTTTCGACCTGCTCTTCTCTCCTCTACCTCTTCATCCTGCACCTTTTATGAGTGTCTTCCCTCAGGGAAAGTTCCATCCTCAGGGAATCTCTGGATGCCTGAATTACACATTCCTTGTGCTCCTTGGGAGTGTGAACTCTCTGCTGCAAGAGCTGCATTCATGGCTTGCCACAGAATGGTGTGATTGTCTGACATCCTAAAAAAATAGAGAACTCTAATGGATGACTGGAATGGAAAGAAGGAAGAAAGAGTGGCTGGGAAGTGAAGTATCCCCAAGGACAGTCACAGCTGCCTGGTCAGTCTTATTGAACAGGTTCTTTCTAAGCCTCAAGGCAAACACTATGGATTTATCAGTGCATAAGAGGAGTGCAGAAGAGGAAGAAACAAAGCAGCCTTTTTTTTCTTTTTAACTCTGCAGCAATCCATAGATGCTTGGCTGAGATGGGCTAATATTAAAAAGAAAGCACATTGTCGCACTCTGCCCACACCTCCGAGCTACACACTGAACCCTAGAGAAGACACAGCACTCCCTAACATCTGACTGAAGCACATTGGCTTTGCCTGTGCCAAGAGGAGGATGGAAATGGTATCAACACCTTGCTTTAAAAACGCTGTGAGCAAAGATTAACAACAAAAAAAAAAAACTCCCCCAAAAAAACAGAACAGAAGAAGGCGGCTTATATTTGGAGCTCAAATTGTGGTTACACTGACAATTTCAGTGGTAAGCAATTTCATTGCTTGAATTTTTTTTTTTTTTAATTCAGTTTTGAGGTTTTTACCTCTTGGCTGTCCCTGAGGCTATAAATTACCTGGAGCACAGCAAACCACCAGCAGCTCTGGCTTCTTGCTGGGCAGCACTGCCCATTCTCCTTTCCCTGTCTCTAAAAGCAAGACATGGTCTGAAAGTATGAGATAAAAACTCTCCTCTCTCTCCTCCTCTCCTCTCCTCTCCTCTCCTCTCCTCTCCTCTCCTCTCCTCTCCTCTCCTCTCCTCTCCTCTCCTCTCCTCTCCTCTCCTCTCCTCTCCTCTCCTCTCCTCTCCTCTCCTCTCCTCTCCTCTCCTCTCCTCTCCTTTCCCTTTCCCTTTCCCTTTCCCTTTCCCTTTCCCTTTCCCTTTCCCTTTCCCTTTCCCTTTCCCTTTCCCTTTCCCTTTCCCTTTCCCTTTCCCTTTCCCTTTCCCTTTCCCTTTCCCTTTCCCTTTCCCTTTCCCTTTCCCTTTCCCTTTCCCTTTCCCTTTCCCTTTCCCTTTCCCTTTCCCTTTCCCTTTCCCTTTCCCTTTCCCTTTCCCCTCCCTCCCTCTCTTCTTTTTCACTTCCTTCTCTCTCTCTCTCCTTCCCTCTCCCTTTCCCAGTTTCCCCATTCCCCTCATTCCTCACCAATCCACATCCCATTGTGATTCCTCAACACTCACAAATTCCCGTCCTTCCCCAGATCCTCCCCCCAGCAGATTCTGCTGTTTCAGTTCCCCAACATCCCTGGCTATATTTAGCCAATTTGTCTAACTGAGTAGGGGAAAAAAAAATCCTTTACTTTCTGTAGGGAATACCAGCAAAGCAGCAAATATTGCCATGGCAACGAGCCTCTCAATCCATCAGGCTCCTGCAGTATCTAATACATAATCTGGAAGGCAGGGACTGGCATGGGAAAATGAACATAACATATTGGCACTTCAGGATTTAATATCCCTTCCCTGTGACCTTAATTAGCTCACCTTATTTGGGGTAATTATCCAATTTTGGAGAGAAACTTCTCTGTTATTTGGCTTTCCCGAGGAAAGCCAATGTGTGATCTGCCTTCATTAAAATGCAACTTTTGACTTTTTCCCCACAAACATGCCACAAAATGGGAGTTTCTATAGTAACACACAATGCAGGCTCAATTTGAAATTATAATCTTTTGATAAAAATGAGTTTCCCCCAGCCCCCTTCTCTATATATTTTCTTTTTTTTTTTTAATTTTGGCTTTGCTACTCTGGTCTACCTCTTCTCTTCCTAAGGAAGTTTGAAAAGAGTTCCTTAAAATTATAAAGCATTGGTGAACTTAAAATTACACATTCCCACACCTCATTTTCATTTATACATTATAAATTTTATATAATTTGGCAACTTTTTCACCTCATCTTATTCTTCAATTATTAAATTTGTTTGCTATGACTATCCCATGGGAAAAAGAGAAGTGCATTGCAAAGATTGTTAGAAAAGCCTTTATCAAGTTTAGTGATAGGCCTTGGGTTTTTAAGGGTTTTTTTTTCAAGCAAATTCTATTATGGGATTTGTTTATCACTCATTCAATTTAAACATTTTAAAATAAATTAATCCCTGACCAGTTTCAATAACATTTAAGAAGCATTTCCAGGCTTTCTGCTGCTGAGTGGGAAGATGTAGATCCATGAAATCTATTGTCAAGGCTTTGGAAGGGGAATTGGGAGGGAAAGAAAAGAGAAGGATTTGATTGGAGTTGGGGTGTCCAAAATAGGAGCTTGCAGGAGTGAAATGTTTCATGGAGAGCCAACCTGGCCCTAAAGTTTTCCAGGAAATCCACAACTTTTCTGGAAGAACTCTTATTTTCTGATACACCTGACTAGCAATCAGTGAGGTCACACCTCACTAGGATCTACCCACTCGAATTTATTGGGATAAAGAAATAATTTAGCAGTGTTCATGAACCTCTCCCTTTCCTTTTCATGCTGTAATCACAGGCACCTGATCAAATTAGGAGGCAGAGAAACAGCAGGAGTGTTTCTGTTCACTTTCAGGGGGTTTGTATGGTGCTTTTCAAGATTTCACTTTGAAACATTACAGCCCAGCACACATGATTGAATGGATTCTAAAAATACACAGCCTTCACCCACAAATTAGTGCACCAGCATGAGTTACTTGTTCCTTAAATAGTAATACTCCCCTAAATAATAATGTTATCACCAAAAGACACTCAACTGCATGCAAGAGCAATATGCCATAGAAAGCTAACTTAGCAGGAGGTCTGGAGATAGTTCTGTTCTGCTTTATTAAAAAAAAAAATTAAAAAAAAAAAAAGAAAGAAAATTTGCCAGTACACCATCCAGGAGATCTCAGAGGAAATTATTCTTTACCTGTCATTAAAAGAACTACTCAAACAATACTAAAACACAGAGTAGAAGAAGAAATTCAAACTGCCACCCAAACTGTCAAGTGAAAGTATAGGTTTTAAACCTCAATAAAAATGTGCCATTTCTAAGGACAGGGAGCGATGTTGTTTGTTGTCCTTTGGTTTGCAGGTAGGTGAGCAAATGTTTCATGACACATGACGTGACTTCATTGTGTAGGATCCTGGGAGAAACAGAGGAATCCTGTGATGTAGAGAGAGCAGGCTCAGCCTGACAATGATAAATATGTCAGACAGTGACAATCATTGTGTGATTTAGCTCTTGTGAATGAAGGAAAATGGTAATTGAAAGTGTCATGATTTGGAAGCATAATCATCTCCCTATCATTCTTTCTCAGGCAGTGGGAGGAGAATGCAGCTTCCCTTTGTTCCATGGGTGAAGTGTGAGCTGTTTGAAGACATGGAGGGACACTTGGAGTCAGGCAGGAGGGTCAGAGCTGACCTCCCAGATCATGGAATCACAGAGTCCTTAAGGTTGGAAAAGTCTTCCAATGTCAGAGTCCCAGCTGGGTTTGTTCACCTGCACAGGAGAAGCTTTGGGCTGAGCTCAGGGTGGCCTGGCAGTACCTGGAGGAGCCCCAGGAAAGCTGGAGAGAGACAATTTCCAGGGATGGAGGGACAGCACACAGGGAATGGCTCCCACTGCCAGAGGGCAGGGCTGGGTGGGAGATTGGGAATTGGGAATTGTTCCCTGGCAGGGTGGGCAGGGAGTGAGATGGAATTCCCAGAGCATCCCCACCTTGTCCCCAGCCCAGAGCTCTGAGTGCCACCTCCAGGGGACACCTGCAGGGAGGGGAACTCCAAACCTCCCTGGGCAGCCCCAGCAAAGCCTGAGCAGCCTTTCCATGGTTAGAAAAGGGTGAAATTAGGAAAATTAGGAATTTCCATGGGGAAATTGCTGCTGCTGTCCCAGCTGAGCCTGCCCTGGCCCAGCCTGAGGCCGTTCCCTCTCCTCCTCTCCCTGTTTCCTGGAGCAGAGCCCGACCCCCCGGCTGTCCCCTCCTGGCAGAAGCTGTGAGAGCCACAAGGTCCCCCTGAGCCTCCTTTGCTCCAGCTCAGCCCCTTCCCAGCTCCCTCAGGAACTCTCCATTCCCTTCCCAGCTCCCTCAGGAACTCTCCAGCCCCTTCCCAGCTCCCTCAGGAACTCTCCAGCCCCTTCCCAGCTCCCTCAGGAATTCTCCAGCCCCTTCCCAGCTCCGTTCCCTGCCCTGGACATGCTCCAGCCCCTCCAGGTCTCTCCTGCACTGAGTATTTGAGGCACTCAAATACTCAAATACCACCTCAGTGTTGCCAGCGGGTGCAAGGAGAAGTGCACCTACCTGAGGTATTTTACCAGCAGCTGTGCTGGAATCACCTGTGTGTGCCCTGAAGGAACACAGGGTTTTATTTTTGATGAACTTTTCTGTTTTGCACTGTTCTTCTTACAGGTATGTGCATTAATAAATGTACTTCTGGAGTGTGAGGATGACAGAGTAGGGGGAGTTCAGCAAAGAACACCAGGACTGCAGGCTCTGGATGCTGATGTGGATTATGAAATCAAACAGGGTGATTAGAGAGAGGTTCTGCAAGCTGGCAAATGTTTGAAGAAGGGAGATAGGGGAATTATTTAGGAAGAAAGAGCAATCTCTCATTACATGGCAGAATTTCAGTGCAGTGCCAACAGGGAGGATCAGCAGGTGAACACAGCTGTGTCCTCCTTTTCCTGCAGAGAGAGAAGCCTGTGAGACATCCCTGGGCAGGAACAGCAAAGGGAGTAATGCTGAAATCAGGCATTGACTGATTTTGAGCAGCAGAACAGCCCCATTGCCCAACCCTGGCTCTGAAAACAGCACTGGGCTCTCTCAGAAGGGGACAGATCTTGCAGGTCTCTGCCTTCTTCTTGGTTTATTTTTTAACAGCTCTCTCACTGTGGGGAATGACTCCCACTGGTGTCTTTCTGCTTTTCTCCTCCTTGCAGTTCAAGATATTTTATGGTGAAAGGAATAGTGGTAAATAAACTTAGAAGAGGCTGAGCTGTGAGTACGGGCAGTCACTCAGCAATAACACTTTGAATTAATGTGTTCTGTGCACACACTTCCAGGCATTATTTGCCTTTAATATGGGTAATATTGTCCCTGTTATCCCCTGTCAAATGTTTGGAGAGCAATGAAGGCAGGTGAAAAATACAGGGAGAACATAGTCCAGCTTTAGGGATTAATTTAATAGCTGATTAAAAGGCAATTAAAAGACATCTGTCCAAAACACCCTGAAAAAACCTTTATCTCATTGTTTATATTGGAAAGTGCAACTGGGCCCTTTTTTCAATAAAGTTGGACATTTCTCTTTCACATCAAATTGTTTATCTTGCCATACTCTATGATATTTTCCAGTCATTGATTCTGGACGCTTTGCAAACAATTTTCAAAGTCTAAGGTTTTAAAAATCCAATACTTTATGGTACTACTTGTTTAACAGCTGTACTTGTACATCTCAAATGTTTTTTGTTTTGTTTTTCTGGTTTGTTTTCCCCTTCACTGTTGACCAACATTCTTTGCTGTCCCTCACATTCTGTTTCCTAGAACTAAAATCCATTATGGTCTTTTCTCTGCTTGTTAAGGCTGATCCAGTACAAAAAGGTTTCTACAGCTTTCAGAAACATTGATCCTTTTTTTCACCCTTGAATTTGACTCGTCTGCTCTCTGTGGAGACAATTGATTAGATATTTTTAATGACTTTTTTTTATCCTGAGTGAGTATGAACTTCCTGGTCTTTATAGGTGGAAGTTGCTCTTCCAGCATTGCACAATGTTCACTTCTCCAGCTGAACGAGTTGGTTGGCACCTCTGGAAGATTTAAGTGGATGTTAAATGGAGAAAAAGTTCTGCATTAGAAGAGTATTAAGATTATGAAACCAAGCTCCAAATAGAACCATGAAATGGTTTGGGCTGGGACAGACATAAAGCTCATCCAGTGCCACCCCTGCCATGGGCAGGGACACCTTCCACTGTCCCAGGCTGCTCCAAGCTGGATTTGAAAACTTCCAGGGATAGTTAAGGGGCAATTATCCCTAACCCACAACTGAACACACACTTATTATTTGGGTATTATGGAAAAATAATGCTTAAACCACTTAATTGACATTTTTGACCAAGGTCTTCAAAATCTGGTTCTTAAAAGCTGAAATTACTTCAGCTTTCAATATTAAATTTCTGCACATGCTTAGATTAATTATAATTTCCAACCCCCCTGGGCATATATTTCCCCTCTGAAGACCACCTCATTCCTAAGTGTATCTCATACCAAAACTTATCCAGAGTCACAGATTTTCCCTTCAGAAAATGTTGGTGCAATAGGACCATGGATTGGGATCTGAAGAGAGCAGTGTCCTGGGAAGCTGGTAAGTGTTTTATCTAAAAGCTTTGTACCTAAATAACTATGATGCAGCATGGAATCAAATCCCAAATGTCCTGGGAAGGATGGCCCTGGAAAACCCAGCTTGACTCTGCTGTGGCCACAGGAATGCAGAGGAACATTGAGAATTTTGAAATAGTGGCAGCTGACTGCAGCCTCTATTTTAGAAGTGGGTGATTTAGCAATGGGTGACCTGGAGCTAATAAAAATAAAGGAATATATATATAAAGGTGGAAGGAACAGGAACTACTCTGTTTCAGGGAGAAGAAGTCCAGTGTAGCCTGTATGTAATCACTCTTCCTAACTAGAAAACCAGAAATTTTTACTTCATTCATAATTCAGCTCTTGGTTATCTCATCCCTGAGATTTGGAATTTAATTTTCACAAAGATTTTTAGCTTAGCCAAGGAATATTATCAGTGCTATCAAAATTTAATATGTTTTTGAAAAATCCAAGCTTCTAGAATCAAATGACTTTGTGAGAGTCTTGGTTTTCATTTGGGAGAAAAAAAAAAAAACACCCAATTTTTGTCCTTCACACTTGCAGAGGAAAGGTAAAGAGAAGAACCTTAAAAGCTCAGAGAATGCCAGGAAAATGCTCTTCACAATGTTATAGACCCAGGACTGGAAAAGATGTCAATCATCTTCCTGCCTAAGACACGTTTCCTTTGTTAATTATTGCATAAAGAAGTTCACAGCTCTTCTAGGCCCCTGTCAGTGCATCACTGAGACAATAAAATTCTTGCTTTCCTGCATAATGAATTCCTGCTTTAGAATCTCATTCTCCCCTCAAACCCTGACCTTTGACTCAAAGAATAAACTGTTTTTTCATTTAATAATAGCAGTATTCTTTCTGTTCTTTTGATTATATTAGCATCAGCTAATTTCTAATGGAACAACCAAAACAACAATAATAAAATCATACATATTGTGGCTACTTTTAATTCAAATTTGACCAAAGATTTAGGGAGTTAAGTTGGAAATAAATGTTAGCAACCTACATAAACAGTACTGAATCAACAAGAATTAGGTGTATCTCTTCCATCTGTAGCTTAATATTTGATACAAAACTTCTTCCCCAGTAATAACTTCAACAACAGAACATGAGATAAGAAAAATACAAATTGTGGGAAAAACAGCCTTCCTATTCTGCTCTTGGCACACCTCAAAAAAAGAGGATAACCAAAGGACATCTGGATATTTTGAAAATAAATTACTCCCCCAAGCAAAGGCAAATGTCTTTCTTGAACGAGTTTTCCAAGAGTTTTGGAGTTTTAGCTTTTGAATTTTGCATTTTAAGAATCTGCACTTTGTAGCAAATGGGTGGCACTTGATACCAGTGGAAAATGTTCAGCTGGAAGTTTGTTTGTTGCAGCATTTCTGAGAGAGAGGGAAGATTTATGTCTGGAATGAGATTTGAGCCACTCCAGTCCAGACCTCAGATCTGGGCCTTGTGAGGCCTTCCAGCCAGGGACACAGTTAGAAATTAAGAGTTTGTGGTACAGTTAGAAATTAAGAGTTTGTGGCACAGTTAGAAATTAAGAGTTTGTGACACAGTTAGAAATTGAGAGTTCGTGGCACAGTTAGAAATTAAGAGTTTGTGGCACAGTTAGAAATTCTGTTAAGGTGTGATGTGAAGCACTGGGCTGTCTGGGTGTGAAGGAGTATAGGTTTATAATGTGAAGTTTAGTCCACCTTAAGACAAAGACAAACAATGTTAGCTTGCCAATGAGAGTGCCTTTTAAACTGTAAACTATATAGAAGTGTATATAAAGTGCCATCTTCTCAGTAATAAACAGAGAATGTTGCATTAATCATATTGGTTGGATGAGTGTTCTGTCCTGTCCAGCTTTCCCGTTTTATGAGGTCCCTGATCGCATTTGTCCTTAGAAATGCTCACTGGGAGTGAATAATCAGTGCTCTGGGCTGAGGAGGTGAAAGTCAGGTTTAGGATCAGCTCTCAAAGGCCTGGTTCTGCACCTGCACAAGGGATGTGGTGTTCACACAGGGCAGCATTGCTGCACCACTGGCTGCTGAGAGCAGGAAAAGTTAAAATCACAGAATCATAAAATCAGTTAGAATCATAGAATGGCCTTAAAGATCATCCCATGCCACCCCTGCCATGGCAGGGACACCTCCCACTGTGCCAGGCTGCTCCAGCCCCAGTGTCCAACCTGGCCTTGGGCACTGCCAGGGATCCAGGGGAATCTGGGAATTCCATCCCAGCCCTGCCCACCCTGCCAGGGAATTCCCAATTCCCAATCTCCCATCCAGCCCTCTGGCAGTGTGAGCCATTCCCTGTGCCCTGTCCCTCCATCCCTGGAAATTGTCTCTCTCCAGCTTTCCTGGGGCTCCTCCAGGCCCTGCCAGGCCACCCTGAGCTCAGCCCAAAGCTTCTCCTGTGCAGGTGAACAATCCCAGCTGTGCCAGCCTTTCCTGCCAGCAGAGCTGCTCCATCCCTCTGCTCATCCTGGAGCCTCCTCTGGGCTCTCTGCAGCAGCTCCAGCTCCTCCTGGGCTGGGACAGGGCTGGGGCAGCTCTGCAGGTCTCAGGGCTCTCACCTGAGCACAGGGACAGACTCTCCCTCTAAATTCCTGCCAACAACTCTGTAGATACAGCCCAGGAAACTGAACAAAAGGCAAAGACAAAAGGTGTAGTACTGGAGGGACAGAAGGAAGTAGGCATTTTATAATGTCCTATAGCCAGAGAGAAGGTTGGGTATGTATTTTACCACACTGTTTTCTTATATGTTATACAACTCTTGAATTAGTGTTTTATGTTAAATCATCAGAACTGCTCAAAAAAATTCCAGACTACTCTGGCACGTATAAATCTGGAAATGCTGTGACTTTCAAGTAACTCAAAGCAGAAACATTTTTTCTCTTTATAATCTCTCCCTACGAGTCTGAGAGAGCAATAGGGACACTTCAGGCTCAGACACCACAGACAAGGAAAAGAAACCTTTAAGGAAAAGCACTTCATGATAAACCAACTCTCTCCTGGGGTTTGTCTGCTCCTAAAATTCCTTCTTGATGGCTTTTATTCTTTCTACCCACCCTGAGTAAAATTGGTGCCATCCACATTTCAGAATTTTATCTGGAGTCATCTGAGATCTCAGTATTCTTTATTTCACTGTCTGTGGAAATATGTCCACGTGTCAGAACTCAAAATGTCCCTCAGACATTTTTGGAGGTTCCAGGCCCAGGTCAGAAGCATTTGAGACCCTGGCAGGCAGCTGGAAACAGCTGGGATTTTGGGTTTGAGCCATGGAATGATTTACCAACCTTGCAAGAAGAGCAAGAAGTCACAAAAGTTTAGATATGATAGTAGAAGTAGTCGCAAAGTAAAGGGAAGAATTTTTGAGTGCTGTACAGGGGGGTTTTGGTTTTGTACATGGGGGTCAGAAGTTTTAAGATGGATTTGGGATTTGGGCCTGTCCTGTCCTCCCTCTTTCTTGTTCCTCACCTCCATGTTCTTGGTGATGTTGGCACTCACAGATTGGTTTAGAGTAGAAAAGCACCATTTAATATAGGTAATAGGCACTGGGGAAAACTGTAAACATGTAACACGTAATGTACCATATAAAAGATAGAAAAGCACCATTTAATATAGGTAATAGGCATTGGGGAAAACTGTAAACATGTAACACGTAATGTACCATATAAAAGATAGAAAAGCAGCATTTAATATAGGTAATAGGCATTGGGGAAAAACTGTAACCATGTAACATGTAATGTACCATATAAAAGATAGAAAATCACCATTTAATATAGGTAATAGGCATTGGGAAAAACTGTAACCATGTAACACGTAATGTACCATATAAAAGACAGCAGCAGCCCTGGGCGGGGAGAGAAGAAGCAGTCGGGGTCAGAGAGGATGTCAGGGTGTGTGTGTGCCTCTGCCTGAGCTCTGAGCAAACCACAGCAGCTCAAGAAAAAAATCTTTTAGATAACTTGCAATAAACTGCCTTGAGACCAGACAACAGATTTTTGGGCCTTTCTTTGGAAGCACGGGTTGGAGGAGAGATTTTTCCACCAGACAGAGCCACCCCCGACCTAGGGTGGTCTCCGGCATCCACGGACATTTGGAGCTCACATTTTTGTAACAAATGAAGGAACAACCTTATTTTAAAGCATCTTTGCTGCCTCTGGCTGTCCTCAGGGAGGTGTGTGTGTGGAGTGACTGGGCAGCAGAGCAAACAGCTCTGGTCACTGCTGAGTCCCTGCTGGGGGAGCAGATCTGAACTGGATGTCGGGGTCAGACACCAGCCCTGCCCATTTCCCATCCATTCCCAGCCTGGAGCAGCTTCCCCCTGCTCATGGCACATCCCATGGTGTTGGAATTTGTGGTATTGATGATTCTGAGATTGTAGAAAGTCTTTGTTTTTTTTTGCTTTGTTGCTAAAGAAGAAGTTATAATTCATCTGTGCTGGTTTTTAAGGTTGTTTATTCTTGCTTATATATAACATGTTCTGCTGCCCTGCTGTAGGTTTGTTTTGCAGGGCAGCGTGTGGGGCTCTGCCCCTCAGTGGGATATTATAAACATTATACACTAGAAATTATGTGTGCTATATTTATAATAAGGTGCTAATATCTATCATCTATGTTGAACAGTGTGTTTCTAGCCTAAATTAATAGAAAAATGCCAACATTATAGTGAAACATGGAGGGCATGAAAAAGGAGAAAAAGGACAAGGCACACCAAATTTCCTCCATCTTGTTCCCTTTGAACCCCTTATCTAGAATCCTAAAATTTTACTTTTGCACCCGTGCCACACTTAATTATTACTGATATCAAACCCTCAGAGCTGGTAATTGATCCTGTAAGATTGAAAACTCTTTTCCATGGGCAGAGATCACAGCCAGTGTCTCTGGGGGCTCTGTCCAGGGGGGTTCCTGACCCCTGCCAGGGTCCCAGGGCAGCCAGGGTAGCCAGAGGGAAGCCCTGGACTCCCACACCATGGCACACCAAATCCACCTTTCTGCAAAGCTGAGAGCTTTGACAGCCTCAAAATGACTTTTCTTAAATACACCAACATATTTGGCTACTCACTAAACATCTTGTAGTGCTTATTCCACAAAGCATTCCCAATGAGGATCATCCCCAAGGACTGGAGAGTTCTGTGGAGGATGTTTCTCTAAATAAAATTTTCATATTGCACAAATAGGTCAGGATGAACACTTGATTCCTTCCTCTGCTGTTAAATATTTGCTCTCCTACCTTCCCTGCTAGGCTATAGCCATTTGCAGGCCTGGTGATGGCATTTGGGTTAAAAATGATCACTGGGGCACTGGGAGCTCGAGAACAGCAGGGAAAGAAGAAAACAAAAGTTGCAAGGAAAATAATTTCATTCTTGGCTTCCTGGGTATGCTCAGCTTTTAAGTATTCTGAGGTTATATGAGGAAAATTGACTAATTCAGGCTATAAAGAAATTTAAAAATGCATATGGATTTTAAGGCATTATAAAGGAATTCTTGGACAGCTCCCCGGGGCTCAGTGTAATTGTGGTGGCTTTCTATTAATTCTGTGCAAAAGTTGTGAAATAATAACTTGAGGCAAGGAGTCGTGTTATTTGGTATTCATTTCTGCTTCTGTATCCGCTCTTAGGGACTATCCTGAAAAATTTAGCAGAACATTTCTTACTAGTTTGTACTTTAACTGTTGTATTAAAATGAGTTTCCCCCTCACTTTTTTTTTTTAACTTTCAAGGAAAACAGATCTCAAGTACAAGGCTCTGTCATGATACCTCATATCTTTCCATCGTCATAAAAGTTCCATGGAAAGAGGACAGTAGTGCAATTTTTTCCTTACCAGTGTTCCCTACAAGGTGACAGAGACTCTGAGAATTGAAATGCAAAATGGGACAAAAATACAGACTTATTCCTGCTGGCAAAAAAACCCCAAACCAAACCAAACCAAACCAAACCAAACCATACCAAACCAGAACAAAACAAAACAAAAAAAAACCCCAAAACCAAACAGCCTTGGAACAAGCTCTGCATCAGTGTTCTCTCAGCCTCCCTCTTGGTGTGTGGTGTGATGTGAATCTCAGGTCCAGGGGCTTTGATTAGTGTAGAAACATCCAGAAAATTTTTATGGAGTAGAAGGGGAAGAAAGCAGTGCCTGACAACTTCAGCAGGGTGTTCTGAGAGAGAGAAAATACAGAGCAGTGCAGGGAAGGGGATTGATTTTTCCTGGGGCTGTGCAAAGATGTGAACAGAGGGAAGAGAGGAGAGCAGCCCTTGGGTGAAACAGGAAAGCAAGTAATAATTCTGTTATATTGGTACCATGGTCAAGCCATTTCTCCAGATCTCTGAAACCCTTTCAGGCCTTGAATGTCCTTCTTTATTTTCTCAGTTCCAAGAAAAAGGTCCTGCAGTCCAAACCAGAGGTCCATTTATCTATTCCATTTAGCTCATTTTACTCTGCACCAGCTTTAAAATAAGTACTGCTCTACACTCACTAAGTATTTTATTTACATCTCGCAATGCTGTCTAGGATTTATTAAAAATATTTTAAAATGCAATGAAATTAGCTGAAAAATTTATAAAAGTCTCAGATGAAGTATCAAAAATCCTCACACAAAGCAGCAATAAACCCCTTAAGCATCGTTCTGTCTCAGAGAAGTCAGATGAAATAATTGGCAGGACAAACAGACATCCTGAAGGAGCTGCAAAAGGGCATTTTTGGGCTTGTGTTCCAAATCAAAATGTTCTGGAGGCCTCTCCTCTGGCTCCTCAGAGCACTCAGAGGGTCTGATTGCTTTCCCCCAACACTTTTTGGCAATATTCCTTCACCTTGGCTCAGAAGGGCTGTGCAAAGTCCAGCAAGTCCCTAATGAACTGGGAGCTATCATTTATCTGCTTCCACCTTTGATAAGGAGTTCCTCCTTTGTTCCATCCATCAGGACATAATTACAAATCTATCCAACATCCAGCAGCACCTGATGGGGTCCTGGGATACTCCCAGGGGTGATGCTGGACATCCACAGAGATTAAAAGAGCAGAAATATCATTCTTCCAGCAGAGGGTTCCTCTGAGGCCTGGTGGCATTGTCCTTTTTTGGGCCTTGCTAAGCTGAAATGCGGATAAAAAATTAAATTTTATAATTTTAATAAAGATTTCTAGGGAATGGGTATGTTTATTTACAGCACTGTGGACCCATAGTGGGACTTATTGTCCTCTGATGGACATGTGTACTTCTGAGAACTTTTGATTTTTTAAATTACTTTTATTAATTTTGTATGTATAGAATTTTATAATAGGCTAATGTATATTTATTTTGCTGATTTTATATTATACTTATAGCTAGTTGTACTTAGTTTTTGTTAAAAAGTACAGAAAGAACTCTTGGGTTGTTTTGTTTTGTCTGTTTTAAGGTTTGAGGAGTCTTTTTTATCTCTTATTTTTTAGTGTGGAAATTTGCATTTTTTTTTTTAGCTGGGGCAGTTTTGCTAGCCTTGCAGTCACCAGACTAAACAGCATATTTAGCAAGTTTAAAGTGGCACATTTCACCTAAATTTAAATGGATTTCTACCTTGTTAAATTTTTACTCCATCTCAAGCTGCATTTTTGTGATTTCCTCTGTTACTACCCCGGCTTGGCTGCACCATGGACAAAAATTTATATATATCTATCTATATCTATATCTATATCTATATCTATCTATATCTATATCTATATCTATATCTATATCTATATCTATATCTATATCTATATCTATCTATCTATCTCTATCTCTATCTCTATCTATCTCTATCTCTATCTCTATCTCTATCTCTATCTCTATCTGTATCTATCTATCTATCTATCTATTTATTTATTTATTTATTTATACATATCTATATATATATACAGCAGCAATATAAAATCAGAGAATCCCAGAATAGTTTGGATTGGAAGTGACCTTAAATCCCACCCATTCCACCCCTGCCATGGCAGGGACACCTCCCACTGTCCCAGGCTGCTCCAGCCCCAGTGTCCAGCCTGGCCCTGGGCACTGCCAGGGATCCAGGGGCAGCCACCCCTGTTCCAGCCTCTGCCCACCACCCTTGGCAGGAGGGTTGGAATAAGAAGATCTTTGAGATCTCCCAGGCCTGCTGCACCTTTTTGTGGGATTGGCTGTTTCGGATACTGAAATAATTTTTCTGTAGCTTCTAGTGGTGGTTCTGCCCTGCAATGACACGGGTAAGGAGATGCAGGGAATGATTTCAAAAGGTGACAGAGGATTTGGGAAAGTAAAAAGTCAGGGAAGTGCTGCCCTAGGAACAGGTCTTCTGTACAGAAGCAAAAAGAAGTAACTGGAAAGAAATTTCTGATAGGAACAAGTTGTGCATATCTTTGTTTCTGTCTTTCTGTGGTCTCTGGTTAAGCAAATTGGAATATTTCTCCCTTTTGAGTCAATTCATTTAAGCTTCCATAGGCTTTGCAGCTGATAAATTTTGGGCAAGAGGCAGTGATCTACCAGGATTTCAACCTGAATGGTCTCCAGATTTCGTCCACAAATAAATTATCCAGCCTGATTCTATCAGCTACAAAAGCTTACAGCTACTACTCCATTACCTAGATCCCAAAATATGGCAAAATACAAACTATTTCTTGCTGGGCACACATTTAAGACAACACAAACCTCTCAAACCAGAGGAATCAATTGAAAGTTTTCCAGATACCATAATTCCCATTGAATGAATGTGGCACAGGCAACAATCCTGAATAATTGCACTGGATTTAGAGTGACCTTCTGTAAGCTTGTAAAGGAACACATGAATCAAGTAAATTAGGCACTTATTAAATCCACAATTAGTTACATTCTATTTTAAAAAACCCCTCAGGCTTACAAAGTCAAACATGGAGCAGGTTCTTTGTTGGATTGAAGCCCAAATAGATGTGATTTAAGCAGTGCATGAAGAAAATAGCAGCCCTTGTTCTGGGGATTCCTATTTTCTTTTCTTTTTTTCGGAGCGGAATGATTTATGATGAATTTGGGAGTGAAGACAGGGCTGAATGAGGTCCCTGGGTGCAAGCACTGCGTTCTGGGTTTGTGGCTTTATGAGAGGGAGGGGGACAGATGGAAAAAGAAAGTGGTTGAACTTCCTATTTGTACTCACTCATCGACTCTGTCAATTTGGCCATCTCTGTTTCTCTTTGGGGCTTCTCCTGGGGGAACAGACAAAATGAAAAACAAATATATATAGATATATGTAATATAGAAGTGGAACTACACCTGAGTGCAAGTGGCAACATGAGGGGAGGACATTCATCCATTATATATTTCTATTTTATTTAGGGATATAACTTCACTCCTAAATAGCCTGAAGCTCTGTGGGCTTTTTTTTTTTTTTCCTTGTAATTTCTCAATTTTTCCTACTATGAAGTGTGAAGCTTGTATTTATTTATCTGTGTGTATCTAGATGGAGAAATTGAAATTATTCAATCAAAGTGATAACGGAGGAGGAAGCCCTCCCCTGTTTTTTTCACTCTCTGCTAAAATACTCCAGTGTGTTAGGCCTTCCTGACAAAAGAGCAACCCACAAACCACTTACACTGCAGGAAAAAAGCACTTATTTAGAAACAAATAGATTTTCTATGGGAGCTGGAGTGTGTGGTGTGGCACTGGGCTGAGACCAAGATGAACTGAGATTCTTGAGGGGCTCCCAAT
Source organism: Lonchura striata (assembly GCF_050655825.1). NCBI lineage: Eukaryota > Metazoa > Chordata > Aves > Passeriformes > Estrildidae > Lonchura > Lonchura striata. The sequence continues at coordinate 116,157,368 of NC_140703.1, read as the reverse complement.
CAAACATGTTGGTCTTTGTCTCTTGTTCCTTGCCTTATTTATTTTTTTTTTATTTTACTTTTTTTTTTTCCATTTCAGACAATTGTAGCTGCTGTAGCCAAGACTGAGGCTTGCTCAGTTAAGAGGCCTTGAATTTAGTGAAAATCCAATATCCCAAAGCACAGCTCAACCAGAGCAGTCAAGGCTGGGCCCAATCTCCTGATTTCAGAGCCAAAGTTTGGGCTAAAAGAAAACTGCAAAGCTCTTGAAACTCCAGTTAAGTGTTTTTGAGAGGATTTGGTGAGGCTGTTGTGACTCCTCTGGTCACTCTGGTGGGAGCTCCACCTCCCCACCCCTCCACCTGCTTCAAGGCTGTGTGAAAGTGGCTCTCCTGGCCATGGGTGAGGAGATCTCAGCTCTTTTGTCCTCAAAAATCTTCAGTAAGGGACAGAATTTCCACAAAAATATGACTTTATTGGGTGTTTCCCCAAACAGAAGCTCCTTATCTCAGCTTTGAGACAAGGTGGAGGGTTTTGGGAAGGGGGACCTTGAGTAGCTGCTGGAGTGACTGGGGACAGGAGTCAGTGTGGTGACATCTCTCTTTGACTGGGTCTGTGCTAAAACGGCACCAGGGAAAGGCACTGGCTGAGAATTCACAGAATCACAGAATTCCCAGAATCACAGAATTCCCAGAATCACAGGGTTGGAAGAGACCTTCAAGATCATCAACCCAGCCCCAGCACCTCAACCCAGCCCTGGCACCCAGTGCCACATCCAGGCTTTGTTAAACACACCCAGGGGTGGTGACTCCACCACCTCCCCGGGCAGCCACTCCAGAACTTTGTCACCATTTCTGTAAAAACTTTTCCCTGATACCCAACCTGTATTTCCCTGGGTGCAGCTCGAGGCTGTGAGCTCTGGCTCTGTCAGCTCCTGGAGAAAGAGCCCAGCCCCAGCTGGGCACAGGCACCTTCCAGGAGCTGTGGCAGTGACAAGGTCACCCCTGAGCCTCCTTTTCTCCAGGCTGGGCACCCCCAGCTCCCTCAGTGCTTCCTCACAGGGTTTGTGTTCCTTTTGCCACGAATTGTCCCTGCCAGGTGTTATCTGGCAGGAAAATGTGATTTTCCAAGTCCCTTTGGATGTGACATCAGCAGATCCTGCTGCAGAGGTGCCAGGCTGCTCAAGGGCAGGATCATTTCCTAACGCCACAAGGAGCTGAAGTCTGTCCACCTCTACTTTAGAATCCCAGAATCCCTGAGGTTGGAAAAGCCCTCCAAAGTCATCAAGTCCCAGCTGTGTCCACCTTGTCCCCAGCCCAGAGCACTCAGTGCCACCTCCAGGGACACCTGCAGGGATGGGCACTGCAAAGCTCCCTGGGCAGCCCCTGCCAGGGCCTGAGCCCCCTTTCCATGGGGAAATTGCTGCTGCTGTCCCAGCTGAGCCTGCCCTGGCCCAGCCTGAGGCCGTTCCCTCTCCTCCTGTCCCTGTTCCTGGAGCAGAGCCCGACCCCCCGGCTGTCCCCTCCTGGCAGGAGCTGTGAGAGCCACAAGGTCCCCCTGAGCCTCCTTTGCTCCAGCTCAGCCCCTTCCCAGCTCCCTCAGCTTCCCCTCACAGCCTCTCCTCTCTCTTAAATACCTTATCCCAGTTCTGGCTTTTATCTGGCACAAAAAACCTAAAGAAATATTTTCTATACCAAACAAGCCACTGCTTGCACTTCACAAAGTTGGACTTCTACTGAGAAAAAGAAAAAGGCTGAAATGTCACAGTAATAGGAACTAATGAAACAAGCAGAGAATGCTTCAGAGCTGCATTCATACACCCCTGAGAGAATTTTATATGAAAAGAAAATTTTAAGGTTATGTCCTGGGTCTGAGTGAGGACAATGCCCTAAGCCATGCTGATAATGTAGAATCCTGCATCAGATTCATGGCTTGCTCTGAAAGCAAAAGAAATGAAGGAAGAAAGAAAGAAGTAGCACAAGAGTGTAATTTTTTTTACAAAAAAAAAAGGTCCTCTATGAAAGTTTTTTTGCATGGCATTAATCATCAAAGGAAAGCACAGCACTTGGAAAACCATCAGGAACTTGTGTCTGTGGTGATTTATAATGTGACCTTAAAACACCTCGTTTTGCTACAGAACTCAGACTTTATCAGGAGTGAACAGTTGGGAAAGATCAGTTTGAGCCCTGGAGATGGAGGGCTGGATTTATTAGACTAATAACAAATTGATATTAAGTATTATTACTTTCCTCTTGCTTATTATGAAATACCTTTTACTAATGATGAAGTCTCATGTCAAAGGCGACTTGAATGGCATTTCATTTTAAAGTAAAAGTATTAAATATAATAGCAAAGACAAATTTAGAAGTTTTTGAGTTTATTTGACTTTTCTTAAAAGAAATGCCAAGGACTACTGAAGTTCTGGTCTTCCTTCTTTAGTAGATAAAAGTATGTTTGTATGCATCTAATATTTGAATACTAAGAGTTTTTAAATTACATCTAATTTCCAGATACTTTAATTGAAAAAAATAACCTTTGCTAATGTTGTCAATGAACTTCAGACTCTATGAAATGATGATATAAATTTTTCTCCTTTTCCCTTTCTGTAATGATCATGAGGATGTGCACACATACACCCATGAAGGTCTGGAAATTATGAAAATTTTCCTACTTCTCTGTTTCTTCAAAATGTAATATTTTAAGGGAGCTAGAACACCTTTAAGAAATTTGTTGTTTGATGGCAGATAAAGAAGGAATTCCACTCTCTCTGACAGAATGAGTTCTAGCAGATTAACTTGGGGGAGAATCAAACATTAAAACATACTTTTGTTCCTGATTTTAGCAGATGTGAGTTTGAACACAGACTGACAGCAAAGTGAGATTTGCTGCCTTGAAAAAAAAACCCCAAAATCCAAACCACAAAACAAAATGACAACAAAAAAGCAAACAACAAAACGAAACAAGATTAAAAAAAAAGCAAACAACACCGTGTTTCATTTCAGAACAGGAGTTGCCTTTAAGGGATGACTGTGGTTGTATTTCCTCTGGAGATTGCTGGGTAAACAAGAATTGCCACCTCAGAAAACACATCAAGAAAAGCAGGACTCGTTTTTTATCTCTCCTGACACAGTGATGCTCATATTTCAGGTTTCTCATTGCTCTGTAGTCAGCACAGAATGATTTCTGCAGGGAATTTTGAATCCATGGGCTCTTGCTGCCAATGGCTGCTCTGAGGTGAAGAACTCAAATCTTCCACAAACTCAGAGGAGCAGCAGAGCCAGACCCTGCTCTTATGTGTGGATGTCTCACATGGTTACTGACTTCTGAGTGCCTAAAAAGCAGCAAATTCTGCTTTTTCATACTTGAAATGATGTGAACTTTCCTAAGTGCCAGCAATAGGAGATGTGGTGCAAGAAGGCATGTGTGAAATTTAAATAAAGTGAAGCATGATAACTTCACCTAGCAAAAGGGGTCATTTAAAATGCTGCTTTGTACTTTTCGCAATGTTTGTGAGGTCTTTCATTCAGCTGAGGGTGTAAGAAAGAAGATGCAAACTCATTTTCTAACGGAGTTGTTTTCTTTTTTTTTTTTTTAAGCAATTTCCTTTCTAGCAACCTCCTTCAGACAAGAGTGGTTGCCCCATCCTACAATATCTGAGGCTGTGATGTCCTGCCTTGCACTGAATTTCATCTCAAATTATTGTCATGCTGTTGCAACATTTATGGGTTTAAAGGGGCACACGGAAAGTGTGGCCTTCATGTTACTCTTTCCCTTCTCAGCCAAAGAAAATCAGGCACTTTTGGATAAAACTCTCCTTGTCTGACAGCCTGTGCTGCAGTCTGCCACGCTTCTGTCAGAGGGGTACAAGAAGACGTCAGGAGTGCCAACCAGGCAGCACAAAAATAACATTTTCAACGTCAAGCAGGAGAAGATTGAATCAAATTCCAGATGGGAATCAAAACATTGAGTTCCCAGGTCACTTGTCTAGTAATGGAATATTCTTGGACAAGACAGTGGATGAACTCCTTGGGATTTTTCTAATGGAAGGACAAGGGCATATACTGAAATTCCCTCTCCAGTGGCTGTTGGCTTCAGCTGACACTGATTAATGAGATCATTATATTTATTTTCCCAGGGTCACAGGATGGTCAGGCTGGAAGGGTCCCCAGAGGGTCACTGGTGCCACTCCCTGCTCCAGCAGGGCCATCCCAGAGCACAGGGCACAGGGCTGTGTCCAGCTGGCTCTGGAATACCCCAGGGAGGAGAGCCCCGAGCCTCTCTGGGCTCTGCTCAGGGCTGGCACTGCCCAGGGCAGAAGTTGTGCCTCCTGTGCAGGGAATTGCTGGGCTCAGCCCCTGCCCGGGGCTCTGGGGCCATCGCTGGGCCTGGAGCAGAGCCTGGGGCTGCTCTGACCTCCTGCACACAGGGACAGCCAGGGACAGCCAGGGACAGACTGGGACAGACTGGGACAGACTGGGACAGACTGGGACACACAGGGACGGACTGGGACACACAGGGACAGACTGGGACAGACTGGGACAGACTGGGACACACAGGGACACCCAGGGACACACAGGGACACCCAGGGCTCAGCCCCTCTCCCTGGGGCTCTCTCCAGGCTGAGCAGCCCCAGCTCCCTCAGCCTTTCCTGGGCTGGAGCTGCTCCAGGCCCTTGCTCAGCTCCAGGAGCTCCTGGCCCTGCTGTGCTGAGGAGCCAGAGCTGGGCACAGCACCCAGAGGTGCCCCCAGGGCCGGGCACAGCACCCAGAGGTGCCCCCAGAGCTGGGCACAGCACCCAGAGGTGTCCCCAGGGCTGGGCACACCACCCAGAGGTGCCCCCAGGGCTGGGCACAGCACCCAGAGGTGCCCCCAGGGCCGGGCACAGCACCCAGAGGTGTCCCCAGGGCTGGGCACAGCACCCAGAGGTGCCCCAGAGCTGGTCACAGCACCCAGAGGTGCCCCAGGGCTGGGCACAGGGCAGGGTCACCCCTGACCCGCTGGCAGTGCCCATCCCGATGCTCCCCAGGACACTCTGCTGGCTCAGGGACAGCTCGGTGTCCCTCAGGACTCCCACATCCTCCTCCAGCAGGTCACCCCCAGCCTGGGCTGGTGCCTGGAGTTATTTATTCCCAGGTGCAGGACCCTGTCTTTGCCCTGGCTGAATTTCAGGCAGTTCTTCTCTGCCCATCTCTCCAGCCTGTCACGGTCCCTCTGAAAGCCTGCCCAGTCTTCAAGGAAGGTTTTTTTTTTTTTGTTTCCTGCATGCTTAAACATCTCTTTTACTTCTGTCATCTCACAAGTGCAGAGGTTCACCAACACATCGGGAATCTGCTGAGGTAATCCAAAACTTTGGCTCAAATTTCTGACAGTACTTCATCAGCTGTGGATCAGAGCTCAAATCATTATATCCATTACACTTCATTTTATGAAGCTTTCTTACATTTGAAGTAGCAAATCTTTGGTAATTCAATTGACACATCCTTGAAGGCAATAGCTCCTCAATCACTAAGTACAAATTCAATGAGCAAGAAGCAAAGAAGAACCTTTTTGGGAATTTTAGCTCAGAGTAATCTATCTTGGGATATCTTCAATTACTTTTCAAACTACACGAAAATGGTTTCATGTTTGAAACATTATTAAGTGGGAATAATAGAATTTAATTTTATGGAGTGTCTTTCCTCCTTGTGACATCTCCAAATGCTTTGCAGAAATGAATTAGACACAGGTTCTGGGGCGATGGTGTGTAGGCAAATGCAGCTCTCATTATGTGCTATTCATTCCAGCAATAGCCTACACTCAGTTCTCAAAAGCAGGGCTTATTTTAGGTGGAGAGGGATTGTTGGAAGGAGCTGGAGCTCTTCTTTTGGAAAAACGCCGTAGGAACTTCCATTTCTATCTGAAAACATATCCAACAAAAGCAAAAAAAATAGCTTAATAGCCCATCTTTAGGACCTTGAACAATGAGGTACTCTGTGTTATTGCATTATTTTACTATTACTAGAATTCAAGATTTATGCAAGGCCTGCCTAAGCCTGTGGGAGTTGCTTTTCCTGCTTCCCCATCCCAAAATAAGAAATAATGCATATCTTGTTTATTTTTCCTTTTCTGTCTTGCCTGTCCCAAGAAAGGAGGTTGGTCCCAGCTGCCTTTTTTTCTGGTTTTCCAGAAATAAGTGTTGGGGCAGGGCCTATAAAGACAATTTTGTGCAGGACCCAGCACCGTGTGATCTCCAGCAAATTGGCTTCATCCTCAGCCTCAAAGCTGAGCACTAATCTGCATTCCCTTGCAGTGATCCCAGCACTTGAATGGCTCAAAATGTATTTTATAGGAATATCCTGCTCATGGCACAAGAGGTGATTTCAATTTGCATCAGCCGGAATGAGCTTAAAATACAATATTTGAATAGATGGAGTGAGCAGAGTTCAAGGAGGGAGTGCCTGAGCTGGGTTCACCAGGGTTATGGAGCAGCAGGGGTGAGTTGGGCTCATTAATGTGTTCAGACCTCATAAAACACTCTCAGGAGCTGTAAGATGTCTTACATGGGGGAAATTTGCATTAGCAGCAGGAGGAACTGAATTTATTTCCATGGGTTCTAGAATTGAGGGTTTTTTTTTTTTTTTTACATTTCTCATACTTTTTGGTGAACTTACTCATCATTCACACTTGGTCTCTGAAATATGTATGGAAAAATGTCTGGTTTTTTCCAAGCAGAAAATTAAGCAGCAGTTCCAGGGGAGCTTGTCAGGTCCCCTCAGACTCAAGGGGACAAAGCTCACAGAATTGTGGGTTAAACCCATTGCAAATGCAGTGTCATTCTCTAAGTAGGAGGAACAGATATTCACATATTAAACAGTGGGGATGGTGTGTGGTGGTTCTGAGTGCAGGAAATCCTTCAAGGAGCAGAATCAGCAGATAAATGTTACTATCTGCTGTTCAGTAAACAGGAATAGTTATTAATGCTCTTGTATCTACCAGACCATAAATAAATAAAATAAAAATTTGAACAAGATAAGGAGAAAAAAAGAGAGCATTTGCAGGAGAGAGAATATTCATATCTATGAAAAAAAGATTGAGAGACAGACTTTATGGTTTTGACATTTGAAGTAAGATCTAAGCTGTAGCAAGTCTCAGGTTTTCAGTTTTACTTAACCTGAAGAACTTCACAAGTTTAGACTATAAAATTCTATTGCAGAGAACATGAAACTGAAAACTTATTATAAAATCCTACCTTTGGCAACGAAACCTCAGAGCTGCAGGGATTTGAGTATCCTTAACTTACAGGGGTGACAGTGTCAGGAGATGCAGAGTATTTTAGCCACATTTCTTGCTTTGGTTAATAAAATAAATAAATTTGGGGATCTACAGAACCAAAGTTGGGGAAAAGCAATGTTGTGGTTGATTACATGATTAAAGGCAGTTATATTTTCTTAGTTCCTTTGCTCTGGAGGGTGAACTCTAACAGCTGAATTTTCCTCCTCCACTACAAAGATCCCACAGAGAGTCAAAAGATTTATTTGATTCCCTCAGATTCCAGTAAAAATCCATCTATTCCAAGACAATGAGTTGGGCTGACTGAACACCATGAGAGCTTCCACTCCTGTGTTTTCCAAGCCAGCAAGCTGCATGTTCTGCCTGCTTTTGAGAAGCTCAGCTTGGATGTTCTGACAAATTATGGATGCAGGTAATTGCAGTGGAGGATTTCAGTCTTACACCCAGCATTTCCTGCCTGCACTGTGAAATTAAGCAAGTGTAAGTTCTCCCTGGAAATCAAGGAGAATATCCTGGCAACAAAGCGAGGCAGGGATGCTACACTGAGAAGGTTTGAAATCTTTTTACTTAGGCTTGGACAAACCAGCATAAATTCTATCTCAGCAAAAGGTCTTCAAGGCAGAGTGGATAATCTTATGTGTGCTCTGCCATGGAAATCTGCAGGCTGCAGGTGGGGTGGCTGTGTGCAGTTAATGCAGGGTGAAAAGCTCTATTTTCAGTGGAAATGTTCTTACCAATGCAGAGACCTTTGGATCAAACTTTTAAGAAGCTGCTATTTTTCTTTTTAGGGCATAAATCATGAATATATTCTGAATTGAAATAGGAGAAATGTAAGTTACCTTGAGATAACAGCAGCTACTCTGTTTTAAAAAAAGAGTTGGTAGAAACCCAAAAGAGGAGATTCTCTATAGAAAAGAGGCTTAAAAATGCTGATCCAATCTTTTCAGCTGTTAATAATGCATATGTAGGATTTTTATGGGCTCATTGCTTCTGTGCTCCCCAAAGGGAAAATCTCAACTGGTTGCTTGTATTCTTGTAGCATTATATTCCAGATTTCAAGAAGAATCACTCTAAGAATATTTACAGACTGAGGATTTCCAATGAAAAATATAAGTAGAAGCATTGCCTGAACTAATCTGGAAGCCATTATTTAAACTATTTAAGAGAATAATGATCTAATAAAAGATGTTTTGTTTATTACTTGCCTTGATGCATTATAAAAATAACTCATAACTGCACAGAGCAGATCAAACATCTCAAACCTGAACCTATTTCCTCAGGTACCTTGTGAGACTTAAATGACAAACACAGAACAAGGAGAACTGACATTTCTCTTTGTTTTGTGCTGTGATCATGTTCCCTCAATGAAAATTCTTAAACAAGAACTGTCTGCAGTGTCAGGTTTGGCTCTGATTGAATAATACCAAAGTATCTCACACAGTTTCCAATTTTAGCAGCCTTTTGTTGTTAAATCTATCTCAAAAAAAAAAAAAATCTTCAAAAGCTATGAGATGTTGGAAAAGAACAAGTAACGTGTCAGATGAATGCAAAAATGCTAATAATGATAATACCTCCCTGCCCTACTGAAAAATACCTGAAAATACCTCCCATTTACTACTCCCTGAGAGAAAATTGAATTTTTGGTTGCTTGTGCAGATCTTTTTTGGGCTAAACTGAAAAAATAATGAAAAAGAAAAATGCTGAGGTAAAGCAGCTTTGGTTTATCTTCACCATTAACTTTCCAGAGCTAAAGAAGGCAATAATAGGACCTGCAGCAGAAATGGTGCAAGTGTGGAGATTTGGACACAGCCTTGGGGTTCGTGCCCCTAAATTCAGCCCATTGAAAATTTGGGTGCAGGGTATAAGTAGGGTTTTTGGGGTTCCCTGTAGCACCAACAGAGGGAAACCAGTACCTCAAGGGAGGAGTTATCCTGGAATAAGCAAAGGAATCCCTGGGGGAAGCTCTCAGCTCATTAAGGACGAAGTTGAGCTGATTAAATATGTGTTCAATGGGTAAGGAAGGGGTGGGAGGGAACCTCTCTGAAATCCCAGAGTTATTGTGCTCCTTGTGCCGTGCCGAGGGTTTGCTCCCACCCCTTCCTCCCCTCCTGTTCTCCTCTCCCCCACCTTCAGCCTCTTCATTTCCTTCTCTCTTGTCTTACCCGGCCCATCACCTTTCCTCAGACAGTCTCCCTTTCCTTTTCCATCCATCTAACTTTATCCCTCACCTCTCCCCTGCCTCTCTTCACACTCCCACGCTCCCGAAGCAGCAGGTGTGGAAGGAGCGCGCGGCTCGGAGCTGGCACAGGGAGCATCCTGCCCCTGTGCCCCCATCCACACGTGGGATTATCCTCCCCGAGCAGCCTCGGCACAGGGGCTGCTCTGCCTGAACAGCTCTGGCACCTCCTCACTTCAGACTGAGGAGGTATTTTAGTAATTGATGTCTGCAAGGAATGATCACAGACTCACAGAATGGGTTAGGTTGGAAGAGACCTTAAAGATCATCTCATCCCACCCCTGCCGTGGCAGGGACACCTCCCACTGTGCCAGGCTGCTCCAAGCCCAGTGTCCAACCTGGCCTTGGGCACTGCCAGGGATCCAGGGGCAGCCACAGCTGCTCTGGGAATTCCATCCCAACCTCTGCCAGGGAACAATTCTTAATTCCCAATCTCCCATCTAACCCTGTCCTCCTTCAGTTGAAGGCCACTCCCTGTGTCCTGTCACTCCATCCCTTGTGAAACGTCCCTCACAGGAAAGGATTTCTTCCCAGTCTCCCACCCAGCCCTGCCCTCTGGCAGTGGGAGCCATTCCCTGTGTGCTGTCCCTCCATCCCTGGAAATTGTCTCTCTCCAGCTTTCCTGGGGCTCCTCCAGGCCCTGCCAGGCCACCCTGAGCTCAGCCCAAAGCTTCTCCTGTGCAGGTGAACAATCCCAGCTGTGCCAGCCTTTCCTGCCAGCAGAGCTGCTCCATCCCTCTGCTCATCCTGGAGCCTCCTCTGGGCTCTCCGCAGCAGCTCCAGCTCCTCCTGGGCTGGGACAGGGCTGGGGCAGCTCTGCAGGTGGGATCTCACTCCAGTGCTAATATATTATATATATCATATATAGCATATCTAATATATTATATCATAGATATGGATGAACTGTATTGTAAATGACAGAAAAATCGGAGTTGTCCCCAAATAAAAAAGCAGAACAGGGTGAAATTCATTGCTCTGTGGCTTTCCTGGTGTTCAGACCGAGCTGACCAAGCTGTGACTGCTCCAGGAGGCTCCTGCTTGCCATCAGCTGAGGATAGAGACAGAATCCACATTTCCTGTCCACTGCAGCCCCAAGGGCTGTTCCCTGTGAGGAAATGCCAGCTCAGCACGGTGAGAGGCTGCCTGGAGATCCCCAGGGAAGAACAATCCCTGTCAACAAGTCAATTATTCTGCAGGAGCCTTGTCCTGGTGCTGCTCCTGCTGCAGCTCTTCACCACAGCAGGCTTTGTGCATGTCTGGGGGATTGGGGTATATTTTAAGGATATATTTTAAGGATATATTTCAACTGGAATTTCCAGACAAGCTCTGGGTGAGTCAGACTAAGGATTTACACGTCGGGCACAGCAAATCTGGGTGTTCTTGAGGCAGTGCAGCCGAAGGCACTTCCCCTGTGCAGAGTGTGCTTTAGATACAGTGCTCTGCAATGGAGATGTTTCAAACTGTGCTCACTCGAGTTTAAACACCTCCAAAATAATGCATAACGCCAGTGATTAAAGGTCAGCTCACAGAGCTGGCCACTGCTGCTGCTTTTAATCTTATTAAGTGTTAATAATGATGAAATATTCATAGCTGTAAACTTATAAAGGGAGAAATGATGTGCTCAAATGGAGATAAAGCACTTTATTCCATTGCAGACAACAGAGATGGGGGAGGCTTCTGGCAGCTCCCCAGAGAAGCCACCCCTGCTGTTCACCAAAACCTTGCCATGCAAACCCAAGCCCAGTACAAGCTCCATTGTCTCCTGCATTTTAAAATTATGAGGAAGCTCAATATTAGTCAGAATTACAAGTATATTTCCTGAGAGCTGGTTTGTGAAATTTTAATCAGGAGTAAATGTAATCAGAAGGAGTACTTAATTTGTTTATCCTTTTTTAAAAATCCCTCTTATTTCCTATTGTAATGCTGTCTTTTCTCCTCCCCAAATTCTAGATTATGCCCAGAATTTGTTCAGTTGTGTGCAAACCTGGTTAATAAAAAGATAAGCACCTGACAGTTCTCTTGCTGTCCTATTAACATAAGCATTCTATCACTCTGCAGACTGGATGTGGTGCACAAAAATCTCCTGAGTTTTGCAGCTTGATTTGATTTTAATGTCTGCTGCATAATTCTCAAATGTTTAACACTTCAGAAAACACTGTGTTATTTAAGGGTAAATTAATCTTTACTCACTGAAAACTGGAGCAAGATTTAGGTAAGATATTTTGCCATTCCTCGATGCCTTTTAATTAAAAATCCTTCTTGTTTGTTTTGAAAAATTCAAAGCTCTGCTTCTAGGCATTTGTACTAGAAGAGATCAGTTCCAGGCTTTCCTAACCATCCCATGGAACAGCTCATTTTTCTTTGCAAAGCCTGGATGTGCACCTTTATGGACTTTTTTTCACCTCTTTCCCTTTATTTTTTACTGTATCTTTCCAGCACAATTTCAGCTGCAGAACCTGGAGAATGTGATCCAACCCAGGCAGGTACACCCTGACTGTGAAATTATGTGCAGGCAGACCCGTTCTTCATCTTCGTGGAGCTCTGCTGGACGTGTCCCAGCAAGGTAAGGATGTCTCAGTGCAGGGTTACAGCTCCAAATTCCTTCCTGGCTCTTCTGCAGTGTTTGAAAAGCCCTAAATTAAAGTATTAAAGTGACTACATTGGTTTGCACGCTACTGAAGAATAATCTCCTTTTGTGACTTTATTTTTCTGTCCGCTCTCTGAAGTCAAGGCTGATGATGCAATTCCTCAGATCAGGATGATTTTCACTTTGCTAAATTATTTGCTATCTAATTATTAATTTGATGCTGGTGGAAAACGTGGCTGCAAAAGGTCTCATAGGAAAAATAATGAAAGAATAAGATGAGTAACAGCAGGATGAGCAGAGGGATGGAGCAGCTCTGCTGGCAGGAAAGGCTGGCACAGCTGGGATTGTTCACCTGCACAGGAGAAGCTTTGGGCTGAGCTCAGGGTGGCCTGGCAGGGCCTGGAGGAGCCCCAGGAAAGCTGCAGAGAGACAATTTCCAGGGCATGGAGGGACAGGACACAGGGAATGGCTTCAAAGTGAAAAATTCCAAGTTTAGATCAGATATTAGGAAGGAATTCCTCCCTGGGAGGGTGGGCAGGGGCTGGGATGGAATTCCCAGAGCAGCTGGGGCTGCCCCTGGATCCCTGGCAGTGCTCAAGGCCAGGTTGGATTTGGGGCTGGAGCAGCCTGGGGCAGTGGGAGGTGTCCCTGCCTGTGGCATTTCAGAGTTGCAGCTTTGAAAGTCTGCATCCAACCCTTCTAAGGATCTGGTTTAATCCCACCTGCCTTTTCCATATCCTTCCGTTCTTGCTGACAATCTGTCCTGGTGAAAAGTTCAAGTCACCTTCAAGTTATCTAGAAACCTTAGAATTCAGTTTTTAATTTGTATTTTTGATTCTACTTCTGAACAAAGTTGCTGATGTAACTCCTAGAAAAATAATTCATTGCTTCTTTTTTCTTTTTTTTTCTTCTTGTAAAAGCAAAGGAAACAAAACTTTTCTCCTCTTACATTTCCCTGTATTCTAGTTTTTCTCAAAATTGTTCATTTAAAATTTGGTGTCACTCTTCATTGTGCCCACAGTCATCACCACTTTGTGGCTTTCACACAATTCCTTCTTGGCAGTTTTTACACTAAAATTATGATGAGTCCAATTTTTCCAAGCCACCAAAATTTCCCTGATCCCAACAGCAGTGCAGAGTTTTTAGAAACCAGGCCCTGAGTGTTTGAATAGAATCATTATCCCTGTGTGTTGTCCCCACAACCAGAGCCTTTCAATGATTTGGATCCAATTGGAAAATCACATCCCAAATTACAATAAATGTGGGGACATGCAATTACCAGCCCAGAAGGCACTCCAGTTTCCAGGCTCATTTTGCCATGTTTTCCCCAGCTGAGCCTGCCAGCCAGGGCATTAATTAATGTTTTATTCTAATGGGGACACCTGCCCATTAGGAGCTACCAATTCTTTGTCTACAAAGAAAGCTGTCACAGGGTAATTTCCTTTTGTTTCCCACTGCTCAGGTCTCTGAAAGACAAATTTTTCATTATCAGACAGGAGTGAGACCTCGAGCACTTCTGGATAACTTTAATTTTTCTACTTAGGAATGGTTCCTTTGGTTGGTTTTTGAGGGTTTTTTTTATTTGCTTGTTTTGTTTTTAGGTTTTTTTCTTCTTTTTTTTTGTCTCTATTTCTTTTCTGCAAGGTCACCTCATTTCCAAAATCACTTCTTTTGTGATTTTAGGAGAATTTTCATTTCAAGGAGACAGAAATTATTGACATGTTACTAAAATGGCCCAGAAATTTATTTTGGCATGCTCAAACACATCATTAACAGCAGTCAACAGCTACTGGATTTATCACTTCATACTCCAGAAGTGTACAGAGAATATTTAACCCCCAGGACTTTGTAATTAACTTTTCCTTGACGGAAAAGAGAAACACCCCACAGCACGTTTTTAGTGAATAAAATATGTCTTGCTTTAAGATCCATCAATGAATTCTTCAGCACATCCTTTATAATTATGATTTTAAAGTCATTCTTTCATTCTGCCTGGCACAATGCGGCACATTCTTTATTACAGATGTTATAGGTATAAAATCTCCAATTTTGCAAGTCCTGGTGGCCATCTGAGCTAGATCAGAGAAATTCAGAAGAGCCACAAACCATCACCCGGGAGGTTTATGTCACCCTGTGTCCCCTCTGGCCCCTTTCTTGGTAGATGCACAGGCAAATACAAATTTCTCTGCGTTTGGATTGTACATCATGATTTAAATCTGATTTCTTTGGTGTTCTCTGAATCCAAAGGTCTCTGATGTGGTAGGTGCATTCTTTTTTTTTCTTAGGATTTTTTCATAGATGAGCGCAGAGAGAAGAAAAAGAAAACAATTTCTGTTTCTGCTCCTTGTTTTCCCATGTGGAATGTGTTTGGAGAATTGTTTCCCTGGGGTGTTGCTTGGTTGGATTCTGGTGAGGATTGTTTGAGCCTGGTGGCCAATCCAACCCACCTGGGGGTGGATTCTCAGAGAGGGTCACAAGATTTAGGTAGTTAAATATGGTAGTTAGAAAAGTAGGTTTGTAGTTTTAGTATCTCCTTTAAATAGTATATTAATGTATTAGAGTATAGTTATAATAAAGAAATCATTCATCCTTCTGAGCTGGAGTCACACATCATCACTTCTTCCCAGCGGGTTCACCTGCATTTACAATACTTTCTCTGTGTTTGGATTGTACATCACAATTTAAATCTGATTTCTTTGGTGTTCTCTGAATCCAAAGGTCTCTGATCTACAAGATGTGTTGGGTTTGAAATTTGCAGCTTTTCCCTCACTTCTCCCTCTTGTTGCTGCTGCTTTTAGTGAGCCAAAATCCTGGACTCCTCATGACAGAGCCCCATGGAGCAGGACTTTGTGCCACAGGAGAGGAGTGGGGCTGCTTTAGAAACATCAGAATTTGGCTCTCTGTAATCAGCAGCTCAGTCTGGAGAAAAGGAGACTCAGGAGGGACCTCACTGACCTCATTATAGGTTGGATATTAGGAAAAAGTTTTTTTTTTAAATAAAAAGGGATAAAGTTCTGGAGTGGCTGCCCAGGGAGGTGGTGGAGTCCCCATCCCTGGGTGTGTTTAACAAAGCCTGGATGTGGCACTGGGTGCCAGGGCTGGGTTGAGGTGGTGGGGCTGGACTTGATGGCGTTGAAGGTCACTTCCAACCCAGTGATTCTGGGAATTTTGTAATTAAATGGCACCAGGGGAGGCTCAGGTTGGAGGTTGGGACAGAAAATTTCCCTGGCAGAGTGGTCAGGCCTTGGGATGAGCTGCCCAGGGAGGTTTGGAGTCACTGGAATTGTCCCAGAGGAGTCTGGATGTGGCCTTGGGGACAGGGTTGGGGTGATGCTGGTGGGGCTGGGGTGACCCTGGCTGATCCTGGAGGGCTTTTCCCACCCTGATGATTTTGGGATCTCCTCCAGCCAGCACAGGAGCTGTTTCCTGCCTCGGCCATAGCTCTGTGCTGAGTCTGGGACCTGGCCAGGAATTTTGGGAGACGCTCGGTGTGAGTGGATCCCTCCTGCTCAGACCCTTCCCAGCAGCCTGGACACTGTGGATGGGTCAGTGTGTGATGTGGGAAGGAAAGGGGAAAAATCAAGTTTTTTTGTTTCACTCTAGACCTTGGAAGTCCCAAATACTTCCACTTCTTTGATGGAAGAGTATGAAAACAGCTTAATGGGGAGGAGACCTGAATGAAATCACTCCAGAATGAGGTAATGTGCAGTTTCAAGTAGATTACATGGACATGTGCATCCAAGGAACACTTTTTTTTCTTTTTTAGGGTTATTTTTTTTTTTCCCCAGCCAAAACACTGGCACTTAGATGGATGAATCATTGGTCTTATCTGGCAGTGCTGAAGGAAAATTTAAACTGGTGACTTCTTTGTAGTTTAATGGTATCCTTACAACAAAGATTTGTATTTGATGTGACTGAAAAAAAAAGGTCCAATCTCTCACGTTTGGACATATTGATGGTAATGATTTTGTTTGGCAACGTCTGCATTGTTGTATCTTTTTAAAAATTTAAACATTCTGAAATGCAATAGATTTATTTATTTGTTTATAACTATATTTATATATTTTAAATATATATTTTTGTTCTATTTTTCTGCTGCAACAAGTTGTGAGTGGTGTAATTTTTTACCCCTTCTAGAAGCATTTCTACAATTTGGAGATCAGTTTCGAACCCATTTATCAGCGTGGTTGACGGTTTCAACCACAATAATTTACTGGAATTTCATTGAAAATTGGCAGCTGAGCAGGAGCCATTGCTATTAAGCAGTGGGGGATTTACATGGGACAGTTCCACAGGAATTTGTACCTTCTGCTGCTCCAAAAAAAATTGTCCACAAATGATGGAGAATATTCAGCTTCAGGGGCTCAAATGGTGAAATTTCTGTGATTCATTAAATTTCAGTAGCTTCCCCGAAGATGTCAGTAATTTGTGATAATTAATAAATTTACCACAGGGCCCAGTTTCAGCTCTAGAGTAAGACTTGTCTTTTGTGTATTTGGTTAAGTTGTAAATTTTTAGGTCTGGGCTGAATTTTTTAATCAGGGAATAGTTTTTTATGGAAAGGTTTTGCAAGGAGCTTTGCTTGCACAGCTTCCTGTGGCTGTGCAGCTTTTTGTATTTCTCATTTTGCTCCTACAAAGTTACATCTTCCTTACTCTAGATGTGATAGGAATAGCTCCCTGTGTAACTCTCCTGACCAGAATGGTTTGGGTTGTTGTTTTGTTTTTTTTTTCTTAATTTTTAATAGATGTCTCTGAGAATTTACTTCACCCATAGAAAAATGAGTTTGATTTTTCCTTTTATCCATCCCCATGTAAAATTGTGCAGTAGTAGAATGAGAGGATCATTTTGATGTAAAAAAGGCATTAATTAATCCCTTTCAGAACTCAATTTAATGTTATTTTCTCCCTTCTTTTGCAATAGTGTAAATTCCATATTTTAAGTTCCTTTGGTACTTCCTGGGATGATCTACTGCTGACTGTACAATGACTGTAGCTTTTTTGGCTAAACTAAATTACTGGTGGTCTAAAACCCTTGACAAAGCCTGTTCAGCTGCTACCCAGCCTTAATTATAGATTTGGGCAGTAATAATTTATGGATTTAGTCAGTAATAGTACAAAACCTCTGCAGTCAGGACAGGAATTGCACACCTGTTCCAGCAGCTGCTTGGATGCCCCTGGAATTGTTTTGAGGTGGCCTCATGAGGATTTGAACTGATAGAATACTTCCACTATGGATGGATGGTCCTAAAAATGAGAAAACTCCATGAAATTATGAAAAGCAGGTGCTCTGAGTGATGCCTCAGGTTTGAGCTTTTCTATTTTCCACATTCTGTGCTGCTTTAGTGTGTGGGTCTGGGCTTCACATGATGGGATGCTGAGCTCTGTGCACAGAGCAGAGACAAAACAATTCCTGCTCCAGCTGGGCACCAAGGACAAATGATCCAAACCTCAGCCCAGGAGCACAAACAGCGTGGGCTGGAGAGAGAAAAACAAGCAGGGTGGGACTGATGGGCTGGAGCTGGAATGGGACAATGAACTCCAAGGTGCCAATGGAGCAGAACTGATCCCAGGGAGAGCCCCGGGAGCGCTCGTGCATTTTGGGACCATTTTGGGTCATTTGGGTGCAGCCCTGGCTGGGCTCTGGTGCTGCCCAAGGTGGATCCATGGAGGAGATCCTTGAATAAATCCCTGCTTTGTTCTGTAGCTCTGCCCAGCTCTGCTCCAGCTCAGCTTCCCAAGCATCCCAGATGGACGAAGGAATGCATGAGGAGAGGCCGGGAACACACCTTGGTGTTTCATCCCATGTTGTGCACAAAAACCAGTCCAGTTGATTCTGGATCAGAATTATAAAGGGTGATTTTTTTTTTCTCCCCCATCAATATGGACTTTTTCTGCTCATCAGGACAGCTCCAGACAGATTGTGTGATGACAATCTTCTGTGTGCTGTTTGAATATATAATAGGAATGGGATCCAGCAGCATGTGCATACATGGTGCAGAACAAAATGTTCTGCAAACCTTGACAGAAAAGTCTGTGTCCTTGCCAGAAATAAATACCCTTGAAAGACATAAAAAGCTGTTAATTTGTGTACAGTCTATCAGAAGGGAAAATTGAGAGGTGAGACAGGGGAGATTTTGTGGCCTCTATTACCTTTTAACACTTTATTTTTTTTTTAATAACCCACCAAGATCCCCAGCCTCTTTTTGGGAGAATTGCTGAGCTTCCAGCAGGGAATACATTCATCCCAATCCTTGTGAATTATTTAACTCCTTCAGGGGCTGCTCAGAAGAATGTTACTTTTGTTTAACTTTGATTGGGAAAGGCACCTTTTCTTGGTTCTATTCATGGTTTCTTTTGGCTGTTCTTTCACACCCTGCCAGCCTGGTGAGCACAGTGCAAATTATAAAAATCATTGATCTGCTTGCAGCACAGATGGAAACCGGTGGAAAACTCATCCAGGCAGGTGCTGGCACTCTGAAATAAAATGGGAGTCGATGTCCAGCCAGCTCTGAAAGCACCTTGTGGGACATACCTACTTATTTTGGCACTTAAACGCCTCAAAAAACAACTGTCACTCTTTTATTTTAAACACTAAAGCCATCAAATTAAATTTCTAGAAATTATAATGTATAAGAACCATGAAAAGGTTGTATTGCTACTCCTGTTAGTACTAAAACACTAATTTTTATAAGCAAGGCATTTAATCTATGCTGTGAGCAATACCAAGCGTGCACTTGCAGCGCTGAAAAATGAGTTTGAAATATGTTTTGAGAGGTTTATAGGCTTTTGTTCCACTCCCTGTGTTACATATTTTATTCTAAGGGCTGTATTTACTTGAGGATCTCTGTATTTGGCTGATAATGTTTCACATTTTAGCGGAGATTACTTCTGGAGTTGAAGTAAAAGTTATCACCTCTGTGGCGACTTCATGTGTCCCACGTGAAATGAGGTGTCATATTATGGAATTTATTAGAGTGGATGTGTCTGTCCCAGGGTGTCCTGCTAGGAGAGATCTGTCAACACACTGTCACATCTCTAAAATATAGGTGCAAAAATAGCCAATAAAATGATGATACAGCCTTGACAAATGTTCTTTGTTATCACACTTCGGTGTGGATTAGGAAAATTGCATCCTGTGTTCAACATTCCTTATCAATGACCCAACACCGTGTCCTGCATTATTCTTGCTTGTTGGGAAAAAAAAAAAAATCATTAGGTTAAAATATTGATTTTTTTCCCAAGCTGGATAAATTAAAATTTAATTGCAGCAAATGACAGCAATGCTTCCTACTAAGCAAAGATTTCAGAAGTAAAATGGACCTTTGAAATATCCATTTGATTTTTGCCCCAAAGTCATCTCTTTAGGCTCCCAGCCAAATATGTGAACTGGCTGGAATAGAAACCAATCCATAGAGCTTTTCCAATTGTGTCTAAAAATAAATGAACTGATTTGGATTATGGATAAATCATTCAATTTGGATAAAATAGGGACCTACGCATCTCCAGATATGGGAGGGATGGGTATTTTTAACCTCTAGGCCAAAGACAATTGCACTGAGTCCTGTCTTTGATCCCAAAAAAAACTTCTATCCAATTTCTAATCAAAGAAAGGGAGAGCAGTGGAATGAAAAATCCAAATTGTTTTGCCTTTTTGGATACAGAGAGAGCACAGTGCTGGAAGCCATCTGGAAAGTTTAGTTAATTTTATTACAAAAAAATAGAATTGTAAGTGTCTGCAGAGAAAGTTTTTGCAGTTTTCCTATATTTTCTTTGGGGAAATCAATTTTATATATTAACCCCTAATTAAAAAAAAAAAAAATTAGGAACTCTTGGTGCTTTATATATTTTTTTAAAGTTCTGTCTTTGAAGGAAGGAGTTAGACATGGATGGTGACATAATGTTTAGGAGTGTTTTATGTGCAGAGTTTTTAAGCCTGTGAGGGTAAGTTGCTTTGCAAAGTGAGATTGATGTTTTATTTGGTGAAATTATGATGCATCCCCTCATGATACAAATTGCTTCTTGTCTGCAAAGGGGAAAATCTCTTTGTTTTTTGTTCTAGAGACTTTTGCTGATTTTCTCTTTTTAAAGATTTTTACCCTAACTTTTCTGGATTTTGCATTTTTAGCTTGCTTATTTCTTTCTCAAGAAAAAAAAAAAAGGATTAGTTATCAGAATCACCTATCAAGAAATCATTGCCTGCAAAACAAAAGACATTAAAATAATACCTAAGAAATTAATCTGAATGAATTTAAGGCAGGAGGAAATGCCCATAAAATCAATAATAACCTAAAATCAGTGATTTCCTCTACGTAGAACACATCAGCTGGTTTTGGTAGCATTTGTTTTCCTGTCATGGTCAGCTCAGTCTTCTGCACACAGTGCTGGTTTATAAGGCAGGTTTGGGATTCAGATGTACCATCCATGGACCAATTTGTAGGTTAAAGAATAAAATAAAAACAAAACGTAAAAAAAAATTTAATAACAAGAATAACTATCATGATTATGATTATGATTAATAATAATAATAATAATAATAATAATATTGACTCCTGGTTTTGATTTTGATTTTTGTTTTATTGCTCATTGGGACTGATTTTTTCCAAGCTTGTGCTTTTGTATTGTTGTTTTCTGACTGGAGCTGAGGGCATTCTTTTATTTTGATTAAAACTGGAGGATTTCGTTTGACTTGCCTGGCATGTGGAGCTCCAGCATTCCAGAGGTTTAAATAATTTGCCATTGCACCACTCTCTCCTAATTTAACTTCCTCCTTCTCGTCAGGCTGAAGAAGTATTAAAAGTTGGCAGAGTCCACAACTTTAAACTAACTTGTGCAATAACTTGATAAATAATTCTGACAAATCCTTGTCTCCTGCCTACTAATCCCCTTTTTGTGGGAAAAGAACATGCATTTTGCAGCTTAGAATTGCTACAGCAATGGGAAGAAGATACATTTTTCAGCCTGGGTGGTTTCTCATGTGTCGATTTTCTTGCTGCTTGCAGAATTAAGACCAGAAAGAATCGTGTTCTGTGATTTTTGCTTGTGGATGAGTGAGTCTTTTTTTTTTTTTTTTTTTAACTGTGTGTTAACATATTACCTCGTTTCTGCTCTAATCTGCTGACTCAGAATACAAGGGAGTAAACAGATGTTGTAGGGTAGGCTTTGATTTATTTCTGTTTTGTGGTAGGGAAAAGGTGTGGTGAATCCAAAAGCAGCACAGGCAGGCAAGGCCCTGGACAATTTGAATTCACACTTTAAAAAAGATGTGAAAAGCCAGGAGTAGAGCCCTGGAAATGAAAGGTTTCATTCTTCATGCTCCTATTTGAATAACTTTTCAAATTAAGTTTGTTTTTTTCTGGTATCAATGTCTCAGCTTTTGCAGCCAGCTCTGTCACAGCCTCTTTGGAGTGAACTCAGGAACAGGCACAGACTGTGGTGGAGGTCAGCCCACACTCAGAGAATATATAATAAATATTCTGAGGAGAATATTTATTCCCTCAGAAGCAAGCTAATGTCCTATAAATGTCTAAAGAATCGAAAAGAAAGCACTTGTGGAAACTAAGGACTAATATTTAATGCACTTAGGGATTTTCTGTTCTCTGCCAACACTTTATCACTGACTGGTCAGGATTCTGAGATAAAGAAGTTATAAAATAAATGCCCAATGCACTTCCCCAACCTTCATGGGCAACCTGTGGCAGTCCCCAGTCTCCCTCAGAGTAAAAAAAGTGTTTCCTGCTCTGCAGACAAAGCCTCCTGTGTTTCAGTTGTGAAAAGCACCTTACACCCTCATTTCAGGTGTTTATGGACATTGATAAACCCTCCCTGAGTTTCTCTTCTCCAGCTGAGCACACTCAGCCTTTCCTCAGGGAAGAGAAGTTCCAGTTCCTTTTGTAGCCCTTCCCTGGACTCTTTCCAGTGTATTTCTGTATTTTTAGGACTGAGGAGCTCAGAACTGGGTGCTGTGCTCCAGGTGTGCTGAAAAGAGGGAAATTCTCATTTCTTCTCCTTCTCCCAGCAGTGCCAGGAGCAGCACACGAGCGGCTCAGCCCAGCTTTCCCTAAGCCCTCTCTCTACCATTTTATCAATTTATCCTTCTCAGATCAAGAACAACTTTCATATCTCTCTTTAATTTGAAGTAAGAACCTCTGCCTTTGCTCCAGAGCAGCTCTGGGCCAGCTCTGGCGTGGCAGCATCCTTCAGGCAGCCCTGAGTGAGAGCAGAGCGTGCTTGTGATGCAGTCATATTTACACTCCATGCTCTCAGAGCTGATCCAAAGCCATCTGAAACCAGTGGGAAGCTTTCTCTTGGCTTCAACAGGACCTTGATCAGGCCCTTAATTAGTTATACTTCCATTATTGCTCAGCAGGAGTCTGAAGGCAGAACCTTGCACATTCCTGTTTCTTTTTTCCTTTCCTGTTATTGAACATGGAGTGACAAACCAGCCTAAGGTATAGTAAAAAAGTCGTTTTTTCCCCCCTTTCATGGTTTCACAGAAATCCACAGCTCCTTTTGTTTTCCTTTTGTTTGTTCCCTCCCACAGTTAGCACATTAATTACTTGCTTTTTCAGCCTTTCTGCTTCCAATTACAACAACCTTACTGAAAAGGGCTGCTGAGGAGAGAGAGCCTGGATCCAGACTTAAGCTAAAAGCAGCTTAATCTATAAAATCATGAGGGTGATACCAGTTCTGTTATCCCATTTTGAGAAGTAACACTGAGCCTTATGAGCCTAAAATTCCTAGTGCAAGCCTGTGGGTGTTGGGAGTGCAACTCAGGCTAGAAGAGCACAATCTGCAGCCCTGCAGTCCCACGCAGCTCTGCAAAGGTCACTCCAGGAGTGAGGATTATTGCTGAAAAACTTTGGAAAAGCAGAGGTGAGTGCACCCTAAACTGCACTGAAAGGAATAATTTCAGATATAACTCAAAATAAGCATTGTAATATATAGGCTGATGGCTTTTTCACTTCTCACCTGTTGGATTTCAGCCACCCCTAAGGTTAAAACCTCTACTGGTTCACCCTGCCTGGCACTGCAGGAAATTGGGATGAAAAGCACCTCTTTTGCTCCCTCCTAATAATGGCACAGGGAATCATCCTCTGGAAGTGTCTGCCTCCTTTAATTGGTTAGAAAAGGTACTCAGATAGGGACCCAACCAAACTTTTTTGGTTAAAATAAGTTGTGCTCCTTTTTACTGGGGGGTGTGAATGTTCTCCACATGCCCAGTTCTGGCCCTCCAGAGAGACCTGGAGGGGCTGGAGCGTGTCCAGGGCAGGGAACGGAGCTGGGAAGGGGCTGAGCCTGGAGAAAAGGAGGCTCAGGGGGGATCTTCTGATGCCTCAGGGGGAAAATTATGCCTCAAGATTTTTATATATTTCAGATTCTGTGCTGCTTTAGTCTGTGGGTCAGGGCTTCAGATGATGGGATGCTGAGCTCTGTGCACAGAGCAGAGACAAAACAATTCCTGCTCCAGCTGGGCACCAAGGACAAATGATCCAAACCTCAGGCCAGGAGCACAAACACCGTGGGCTGGAGAGAGAAAAACAAGCAGGGTGGGACTGATGGGCTGGAGCTGGAATGGGACAATGAACTCCAAGGTGCCAATGGAGCAGAACTGATCCCAGGGAGAGCCCCGGGAGCGCTCGTGCATTTTGGGACCATTTTGGGTCATTTGGGTGCAGCCCTGGCTGGGCTCTGGTGCTGCCCAAGGTGCATCCATGGAGGAGATCCTTGAATAAATCCCTGATTTATTCTCTGCCCAGCTCTGCTCCAGCTCAGCTTCCCAAGGCATCAGTTCTGACTCTCACAGCTCCTGCCAGGAGGGGACAGCCGGGGGGTCGGGCTCTGCTCCAGGAACAGGGACAGGAGGAGAGGGAACGGCCTCAGGCTGGGCCAGGGCAGGCTCAGCTGGGACAGCAGCAGCAATTTCCCCATGGAAAGGGTGCTCAGGCCCTGGCAGGGGCTGCCCAGGGAGCTTTGGAGTGCCCATCCCTGCAGGTGTCCCCTGGAGGTGGCACTGAGTGCTCTGGGCTGGGGACAAGGTGGGGACTGGGCACAGGTTGGATTTGGTGACCTGGGACGTTTTATCCAAGCTCAGGGATTCTGGGATTCCCTGAGCTCAAAGCATGGAGCCCTCTCAGCTGCCTTGGCCACAGGCTGAGGGAGCCGGGCAGGCCGGGTGCTGCTGGGGGAAAGGTGAGGACAGAGCTGGGGAGAAGAGACACCTTTGTCAATAAAGTGTAAACTCGCCATCTCCACCCTCGGAAAGCTCCCAGGCTCTCCCTGGCGTTACCAATGCTGAGTTCCACCCAGCAGAGAACCACCTCACCCCCCCAGAACCCATATGCACCGTGGTATTTGAGGCACAGCCCGTGGAAGCAGGGAGGGATCCATCTGGCCCGGCTTTTATGGGCTCTGCATTTTTACTGTCACTTTTAAAAAAGTGATCTTAACACCCACCTCCAGGCAAAGTCCTTGCCTATGCAGCTCGGTGCTAAAAACATTCCCTTTCCCAGCTGGAGGACCTGCTCCTGCCTTCCCAACCTCTCCAGCTCTCCTTTGGTGTTGCTGGTGCAGAACAAGAGGCTGAAAATGTCTGCATAATGTCTGTGTGTCTGTGGGGAGGGTGAGGAGAGGCGGCTGCTGGGGCTGAAGTGCTTGAAAAGGAATTTTTGTGACACTCTCTGAATGTAGAATCACAGAATCCCTTTAAGGTGGGACCTTAAAGATCATCTCATTCCCATCCCTGCTACAGGCAGGGGCACGTTCCACTCTCCCAGGCTGCTCCAGCCTGGCCTTGGACACTTCCAGGGATGTGGCAGCCACAACTTTTTTGTGCCTGGGCCTCCCCACCTTCACAGGGAACAACTCAAAATGAATGGCCACTGCTTGAACTCAGAATCTAAAGTAAAATTTACAAAATATCTTTTGATAATAGGTCATCATTGACTCAACTTTCATATTTATATATGTGTGACATAACATACATTTTCAAAGCTCAGGCTTGATCTGTCACTTCATCTAGCACCCTTTCTCTGTGATTGCATATTGCCTGCTTTCCATAAATAATACACTGCTCTTTTCCTGCTGACTAAGGACACTGCTTCTTGGAAAGGGCTTTCATGCTGCTCCTTTGCTGATAACACCACTGAGGAATCCTCGATGAAAAGAGATAACTTTTCTATTGTTTCAAGCCTAAAGAATCTGCAGGTAATTCCACTGCAGTAAATTTCACTATGTACAGTTTTTACACCTAAAAAAAAAAACCCCAGACATCAACCTGCACTGTTAGGGTGGAATTGCAGTTTGAGCTGTGCTAATTATTTCTTATTAAGACGTGTGGGCAGGCAGGGGAGATTCAGGGACACAAAACAGCTGGAAGTGCCACCCCTGACCCTCAATAAATGATTTGTGGAAGGTTTTATAGACTCCATAAAACTTCCCTGGTCTTTTAGGGATGTGGTGCTTTTCTGTCCAAATGTACAGGGTCAGACAGCAGTTATTGAATAAGATAAGAGGTCACAGAAGCTGAGCTCTGGTAACTGGCAGAGCTAATCAGGTCATACTCTAAGATCTTAGCAGAATTTTAATTGAAAACACATGCTGGGGCCTGGCATCATGTACATTTTCATTATAATGCACCTTCCGTGGCAGCAGTGCACAATAAGAGTTCAACATCCTACAACAATAAAACACTTTGTTTTAAAAGCATTAAAAAAAAAAAAACAAACAACTTAGTCATCAGCTGGACTTAATAGATTTGTCTTAACTCAGTTAAATTTTGGAAAATTTAAAGATTTTGTCCCTCAGAGGTGCATTTTTTTTTTTTTTTAATTGAGGGGGTAAGAGGATGATCTGTTTAGTAGAACAGGGTGGCAGCAGTGCCTTCCCCCCAAATTTTACAGGAATTGCTCCAGGGGTGAGGAATCAATCAGGGCAGTGGAGCTCTGAGTGTTGCACTGTGCTGTGCTGGAGGAATCCTGGCAGACTTGGAGTCATTAAAGTTATTTTCCCTGGTTTTTCCTCACTGTATCTCATGAGTGCCCTGCACACTGTGATGGACTCACTCCTGTCACGAAATGGGAATTTTGGAATTGTGTCACAATCGTGTCACAGGTCCTGTAGTGGCCAGGACCTGTGGAACAGCTGGAATTCTCTCCCCAGCACCTGTCTGAACACCTTTGCACTTGTCAGAGCTGTGCTGTTTCACCTCTTCCCACAGGTGATTCACAGCCCTGAGCAGCTCCCTGCCACAGTGAGGTGACTCCTGCAAATCCATTCACAGCACAAATGCATGCCCTCTAATTTGCATTTTTTAATTTTACTACGTTTATTTCCCTTGCCATTCCTCAGCAGTGACTTTAACCAACTCCTTTCTTCTCTCCTTATTGACCCCTTCATGCCAAAAGAATAGAAAAGAGAATTATGGAGAGAGAATTGGAGCAAACCCCTTCTCTCCAGACAGCAAAGTACATTTTTTATGCATTCTGTGTGTTTTACTTGAGTGGGGAACCCCAATGTGCTTGCAAGTGATGTTGTGCTGACAGAACCAGTGCAGTACATAAGAGAATTCACAGTGAAAACTGGGAAGGAAAATTTGATATTTGCAGTCAAACAAAGTCCTCAACAGACTTCTGACTACATAACCTTTAATAGAGAAAAGCAGGTAATAGCAGCTGCTTGTAGATTTGCAGTGTTGAAGCAGAGGTATGGAACTGTAAATATAATGGAACTGGGAAGATTAATCAGTTTCAGAACTGACAAAAATGGTGGATATTTAAATATTTCATCTGGCCTTGTTGTGAGCTGGCATTTCTCTGTACTTATTAATAACTGAATGTGCTGTGGCTTGAAAAAATTGGGATGCAGAAAACCTGGAGGTGAGCCAGCTGGAGAGGAAACTCTGGAGGGTGTCCTGGTTGTGGCTAGGGGAGGGTTAATTTTAATTTTTAATTTAATTTTAATTTTTTCCTAATGAAAAACTACACTGAGTTTAGTGTAGTGAGCAGTGCCTACCCTAAATCCAGGATTTTTCAGTGTCTCATGCTCTGAAAGTGAGGAGATGCACACAAAGTGGGGAGGAAACACAGTCAGGACACTGAGCTGGACTGGCCAAAGGGATATTCCCCACCAGAGGACACCATTCCCAGTATGAAACTGGGAAAGCTGACTGGGAGTGGCTGCTCAGGAACAGGCTGGGAACAGTCGGTGGGTGGTGAAAATTGTGTCGTGCATCACTTGTGTCTCCTGCCTTCTGTCACTCTCTCTCCTTTTCATTATCAGTTATTATTATTATTATTATTATTATTATTATTATTATTATTATTATTACTATTATTATTACTATTATTATTATTACTATTATTATTATTACTATTACTATTACTATTATTATTACTACTACTATTATTATTATTATTACTATTGTTATTACTATTATTATTTTGGTTATTACACTGTCCTTATCTCAACCCACAAGGTTTATTTGTCCTGCCCACTGGTGGGGAGTGAGAAAATCAATTATTTGTCAGCTAGGATTAAACCACAGCAGGAGGGGATGCAAGATTGGTACAAAGGGCACCTGGATATGGATGAATGTGTCACACAGTTTGGGACAAGTGGCAGCCTGATCTTCTTTTAAGTCTCTGGTTTAGACCAAGATTAATCTGGAGTGTCCTGACAGACTCAGTGTAGATGGAATTATTTGAAAATTTCATTTTGGCTCTGTAATTAATCAGAGTTTCAGTAGGGCTGTAGGCACAGCTGATGCAGAGGAGAGAGGTGTAAGGAGAGACAGAGAGGGGAATTTGCAAGAAGGGTGGGGAGGGAATTTTAGGAGAGCACAAAGTGCCAGGAGCCAGGGAATGGCAGAGGGCAGGGCTGGATGGGAGATTGGGAATTGGGAATTGTTCCCTGGCAGGGTGGGCAGGGCTGGGATGGAATTCCCAGATTCCCCTGGATCCCTGGCAGTGCCCAAGGCCAGGTTGGACACTGGGGCTGGAGCAGCCTGGCACAGTGGGAGGTGTCCCTGCCGTGGCAGGGGTGGCTCTGGGTGGGCTTTGAGGTCCCTTCCAGCCCAACCCATCCTGTGATTTTTTTGATTCTGTGAATACCAGCACAAATATTTAGTGATGTTTACACCAGAACCTGTGGGTCCAGCAGGCAGGTGTGATGTGGATTCACCATTTCTGGAGTTCTCACGACAAGACTGGGATATCATCCAGAAAAATCTGCTTTTTCCAAAGACAAGCTCCTCACCTGGGGTTATGTGGTGAGGTCTGCAGGTGTGAGAGGATATCACCAGACCCCTGCTGTGGGGAACAACATAAAAATTTATCTGTGAGTCATGTTCTTCCCTGGATTTTTAGGCTATGCCCCTCAAAAGTGGAATTTAGCTAAGGTTGAGCAGACCTGAGAATAAAGCAGTGGCTGCTACTGATGCAGGGGATTTGTCTGCAGAGGTCCATGGGGAACATGGAAATTTGTGTGTCCTCCCTGCCAGCAGCCAAAAATCTTTCTATAGATCCACACTCAACAGGGAAGGGAGAAGGAGTTCAAATATTGTTGAAATTTCCTTTGAATCACCTGCTTTTAACGAGTGTTCTAAAATGTGTGACTGTGGAAAGCTTCATGCAATGCCAGCTCTCACTTCATCAGAGAGCACCTCCTTCTATGTCACTGTGTGACAAACTCTTGTTTTTTCAACTAATTAATCATCTATTTCATTAAGTAAATATATATTTTTGCATGTAAACTCATTGAAATTCAAGTTTCAGGCTCCATGAAGCTCTGAGCAACCTGTGGGTTCCCTGCCCACAAAAGGGGGTTGGAACTAAATGATCTTTAAGGTCCCTTCCAACCCAAACAATTCTCTGATTCTTCGATTTGGTATTGAATCATCTATTGGAAGAGTCTCCAGCTTCTGGGGGTTTGAAATAAATGTAGTTACTCATTTCAATTTTGGATTAAATTTAGATGCAAGTCACGTGAAATCATGCAGTAATCTAAAAATATCTCGTGCAGAGTCCTGTATATGATTCCCAAAGAGATATAAACAGCATAAACAGATACATGGTAATTCTAGTGGAATTTTTAATGTAGGTTTTCTGTATTTATGAGGGGAATATTCAGTTTTGATATCTATGTCTGGAGCAGTTATTCTCTATCCTACACGTGTCCAGTGAAATATGAAAAAGAGTTTGGGCATATCCTCACATCAGGACCATTTTGCTTAGAGTTTATTCCATCAGTTCCGCCTGGAAACCTTTGGAGTAACATGAGCAGATATTTCCCACATGATTCATGAGGCTGCATCCAATGTATTCCCCCCAAACTGCTTTTTAAGGAGTTCAAAATTCCTACTCCTCCCAAACACTGAAGGTTGTCTCTCCTGGCAAGATCCAGAGTATGGAACAAAGGCTAAAAGCCATAAAAATCTGGAATTCTCCCAGGAACTTGCCCTGTCCCTTGAGTAGCACACCCCTTTCTTTTCAAGAGGATGCACCAAATTAAACTTCTAGTGGAATTTTCCATGCAACCACGTTTCCCATGGATAATACATTCACCCAAGCTGCAGGAGGCTGAAGAAATCTTAGGTGGCAATTGTGGAATTAATTTCATCTCCTTTTTGCTTTCTTAGATGATTCCTGTTGCTTCCAGAGATCATTTTATCCCGTTGCAAACAGGATGTGAGGCAGGAAATACTTATTTCCTCCTCACTGGCTGGGAGCAGTCCAGCC
Organism: Lonchura striata; assembly: GCF_050655825.1. Lineage (NCBI taxonomy): Eukaryota > Metazoa > Chordata > Aves > Passeriformes > Estrildidae > Lonchura > Lonchura striata. The sequence goes on along the minus strand of NC_140703.1, from coordinate 116,127,564 downwards.
CAACTCATCCTGCATGTCTGACTTTTTGACTGCTGGTAGGACTTACATGGCTGATTTTTATGAAGATATCTGAAAATTATGGCAATTTTGGACCATTGCACTGTATTGAAACACTGTTCCGTGCAGCTTTTCCTTTTCCTTTCTCCTTTCAATCATGACTCTCCAGCTGCTGAGTGCATCTTCAATTTTCCTGCTGGAACTCCCACCCAGAGGATTTACATTCTATATTGTATTTTATTGTCTGATCTCACAACCAGATTTGGGTTTTGGACTCTTTTTTTTTTTTTTTCTTTATAGTAATTAATTAAAACACAGAAAAAGTGACATCTGATGCCTAACCAGGTGTATGTTATTTCTACTTTTTTATCTTCTATCAGTGACATTTCTAATATTGTGCAGTTGACCAATAGGTAGGTCATTTTTATGTTTGTTTGGGGATTTTATTTATTTTCCACAGCTGGCATCACATTTAGCTTCCAGCAAAAGAACTGTGATCTATAAGGCATCATTTTTCTCCTTCCACCTATCAATGCTGGATTTAATAGCACTCATTCTTCAAATGATTTATTGCCAATGACTGCAATTTTCACTTTTAAATTGTATGTCTAATGTCAGAATTATTCAGCATTTTATGTAAAGTTGTGTATTATGTTAGGCATCCAGGTAAAATGCATCACACTTAAGTCTTTTTCCTGCTTTACTGATGAAGGTTGAATTCAAAAAGATCCTGAGAAGTTAAACTGCAAAGACAGCTCTGAAAGCTTTTCTGCAGTGAAAGTTGAAGGAGAGTCATGGACTTTACATCTATTTTTCATCAACATTTATGGGGCAGTAAAGACACACCCCAGACTCTGTAAGGACTGGGGAATACCACATTTGAGCAGGGGGAGTGGAGGAGAAGCCTGCCAAAATCCAGATGACAAAGGAAGGAGGTTTTAGGCTCAAAGGTTGCTCAGCCTGGCATTGTGTGAGAGAAGGAAGCAGCTTTGCTGCCCAGCTGCTCAAGGATGCCAAGAGTGGCTCGAATCCTGCCAGGGGGCCGGGTGCCAGGGACAAAAATGAGCAGAGTGTAACATCTGCTTTTTGTGATTGCTGCCCAAAAAGGAGAGAGGAACATTCTGCTGCTTCGACGCGCTCGGCTGGGAAGCCCTGCAAGGGTTTTGGAGTGCTGTGCTTGCCTTTCCCCAGCCCACCAGAGCCAGGCAGCTCAGGACAAGAGCATTTTAGGGCTGTGATTTGGGCTCTCCCTCTCTCTAGCACAGCTGGTTGGTGCAGAAATGAAGAGATAACCCAGGGGCTGAGACGTCCAAAGGGGTCATCTCTGATGCCAAAAGGGGTCGGGTCCCTGCTAAGGATCAACATCTCAGTCTGGAGGGCAGATGTGGGAGGAGATAAAGGAAATATTCTTGACAGAGACACTGTTTTACAAACTATAAAAGACACATGAATTATCACAGAGGCAGAAGCCTTCTACACACACCCCCTGAAGTGTTCAAGACTTCTCCCCAGAGTTTGGGCACAAATTCTGTCGTTTCTGTCTCAGGAATTGAGGGAAAGGAGCTCAATGTGTGCCCCACCAACAACTGGACAGTAAAATACATTTGCTAATTGAATAATTAAATGCTTTTATTGACCTTTATTTTGTTGCAAATGACTTAAAACTTTCTCAAATTACTCCTATTCCAGTGCAGGTGCACATGGAAAAGATAGAATTAAAATATTTAGTGAGGGCAGGAATTGCATGGATTTCTCTGAGTTATATAATTTCTTTGCTAGCTGTAACATTAGTAGGTACCTTTAACCTTGTGCTGTATTTACCTACCAGTAGTTTTCTTTTTGACTTTACTCCTGGGTAGTATTTAGTTTAGTTTAGTGTAGTATTTAGTTTAATCTTTTGTCTGTTAGGTTTTTTTAGTGTCTATTAAATAAATAATTCATTCATTATTAAATAAACAATTCATAAATCAGCCATTATTAAAGAACTTGTGAATGAGAGTGGGTTTTGGGGTACTGGCCACCTCAATGAAGCTCCTGCCTGCTGCCAGGGGCCTGGGCAAAAAGCAGGGACTTATCTAAACCCCCAAATCTACTCCTAACACGTCCCCAGTTCCTAACTGCTCATGGGGTCCTGAGCCCAGGGTGACTGAGTCAGAGCTCTGGAGCCTTCCTTGGGAAAGGCCTCTCACCACCTCCTTCTCCTTCTCCTTCTTCTTCTCCTTCTCCTTCTCCTTCTTTCTCCTCCTTCTCCTCCTCTTCCTCCTCCTCCTCCAAATGTCTCAGCCAGGCAGCCAAAAGTTTCAGTCTGGCTCAGGATCTGCTCCTGGCAGACACAACCAGGCTGTTGGAACCCACAAGCAGCTTGATGAAACATCTGCCCTGTGTCCCTGAAGTGCTGAACACCTTGAGGAAACGTTTGGCTCAGAGCAACATCAAAAAACTTGGGAAGAATTTGAAGTGAAGGCTCTGTGGCGGTGAGCAGTCATCAGGCACAAAGAAAAGCAGGTGTTGGATGCTTGTTCTCAGGAGTGGGATGCTCTGCTTCTCCTGGGCCTGATTCACACATTCCAAGGTGGAATATGTGAGATCTAGAGCATGTTTGGGAATTTTGTTCTCTGGCTGTTTCCACTCCTTTGTTATTGCAGCCAATTATTTTTGGTTCTTTTGTTTTTCTTTGTTTTTGTAGCCAATTAGTTCTGTTTTAGGGAAATAGTCTGTGTTGCTATTGGAGTTGAACCTGGTTTTTCAGACCTTTTCTTCATTTTGTTGAGATAATTCTGGATGCTAACCCTACCCTCTAAAATACAAAACCCATTATTTTATCTGGCAGAACTGGGCAGATCCAACTGGCCACATCCTTCCGTGCTGTCAATGCACCCCTGGTAACTCCTCCTTGGCGTGTTTCACAATTCATTTTATTGCCACGAGAAGGTAATTTCTCCTAGACCAGCTTTCCCTGCTTCCTGATTAGAACACTGTGGCAGATGGTGTAACATCTTAATAAAATCAAAATATAATACCCTCCTCAGCTTCTTTCTTAGCCTGTGTTGATCTACTGCGCAATGAAATGAGGCAGCTTTGATGCAATGTGCTGTTGATAAAGCCATTTTGGCTTCTATTTCCTGGTCTAAAAGCAGTTTTTATTTTTCAAGGAGCTTAATTTAAAGTGAGTGGTCCATAATTCACCAGTTTCTTTTACTTTTTCTGCCAAACACCCCTCACATTTAAGATGGGCACCACATGTGTTCTGTCCAGCCTGCTGGAATTTCCCTCATTCTCCATGAAATCTGAGATAAACTTGATGTTGTCTCAGGCTGGTTTTAGTGCATTCTTCAGGTTTAATTGATTTGAAAACATCAAGATTTATTTTATATTTATTTATTTATTTATTTATTTATTTATTTATTTATTTATTTTTAGGGGAGGATCATCCTTCTTGGGTTGAATAGTTCCTTGCTCACCACAGGCCTTTCCAGTGCAAAAATCCACAAAAATATACTCTTTATCCTACTAAATGTCATCTGTATCTTTCCTTTCTGTTGAGAAGTGGGATGAAACTCCCCCAGCACTTCCTCCTGTTACTGATCTCCTCACAGATTAATTTCTTGCTATTACTGTTGCCTCTTCCAGGCTGAACTTCTCTTTGTTTCTTGGCTTCCAGTGTTAACCCCTATTTCCTTCAGAAATTATCTCTAATGTTCTGGCAGTCTCTGTGTGCTTTGCTCCTGAGGTCAGTGTGAAATTCTCCACTTAGCTCAGTTAATCTCTTATCTTTTAATACTTGATATGGATTTCTCTGGGTGTGCCCTTTCTCTGGAGGACAGCTCTCCCTAACTGCTGCAGTTTTCTACAAAATTTCCCCAAATCCCTACAACTGACAGGTCCTGGAATCTGTGGGATTCTCTTCTAATTGCTCACAAGAAATTTGATTTTCTTATCCTTTTAGGTCAGTGATCTATTTTCAATCCCCAAGGTTTATTAGCACCTTGTTCCTCTCCTCTCCTGTCACTGCCTGGCACTTGTGTCGAGTCCTTCCCTGTGCAAAACATGTCTGGAAAAGCACTGGACAAATTTCTGTGCACAGGGGTTCAGGAACTTTTATCCTGATCATCTCAGCTGTTTCTGCTGATGCAAAAATACAGGAAATAAAGGGGAAAAAGGTTGAGGTGATGGGACATGGGTTGGACTTGATGATCTTGAAGGCCTCTTCCAACCTTGTCATTCTGGGATTTCTGTGAATAATCAGATTTGTTCAATGGATTTTCATCCCACTTAGAACCTTTTCAGGAATGATTCTAAGCATGGCTTTGATTCCAGGCCTTTTCCAAAGTCCCTGGTGTTTGCACACACCTGGAAACTCAGACTCATTTGGCTTAGAAAAGATGCTCAAGATCACCCAGGCCAACCATTCCCAACCATTCCCAACCATTCCAAACCATTCCCAACCAACCAGTGCCAAGGCCACCACAAACCCACGTCCCCAAGTGCCACATCAAAGTGTCTCGAAGATGAAGATGCCCAACTTCACCCCTCCTCTTTCTCTGGCTGACCCTGGTTCTGTGGCAAAAGCTTTGCAATCACCTGGAGATGATAAGGGAGCCTGAGAGAAAGATGGAGAGTTACTTTTCATGATGTCCTGGAGTGACAGGACAGCAGGGAATGGCTTTAAACCAAATGAGTATGTTCAGATCAGATATTGGGAAGGAATTTTTCCCTGTGAGGGTGGGCAGACCCTGGCACAGGGTGCCCAGAGCAGCTGGGGCTGCCCCTGGATCCCTGGCAGTGCCCAAGGCCAGGTTGGACACTGGGGCTGGAGCAGCCTGGGACAGTGGGAGGTGTCCCTGCCATGGCAGGGGTGGCACTGGATGATTTTTAAGGTTCCTTCCCACCCAAACCATTCTGGGCTTTTGTGATTCTATCAATCTGTAATCTACTGCTTGGTCTTTGAGGTGTCCTGTGTTAAAATGTTCGTGCTCTTGGTTATGTACATTGTGATACTCCTAAATTTAACTTAAATACAACATGTTATATTTAAAACTCCATCCTGTAACTTGTCTTCTGTAGTTTTTGAGAGCTGCTGAGGCAGTGCCTTACTGAACAGTTATCCCAAAAGAATTCTGCTGTTTTGTTCTAAGGCAGACACTGAATCCTGGGGTGAATTAAAGGTGGGATTTTCTTGCAGAGAATTGCTAACTTGGGCTCTGAAAGTTGCACAGCAGTGTTACTGTGAGTGTTTTCCCGTGTCTGGAATATTTTGAGGACAAAATTTATCATTCCAGTAGGAGACAGAATATATATCCAGTGGGGAAACAAAAACCATTGCAGAACAGGTGAGGGTTTATGCCAAAGAACGGAATTTACTTCCTTCTAATCTGAGCAAATTAAAATTTGCCTAGTCCTTGAAACAGGATAATTCACCCACTTGTCAACATACTTCTATAAGCCTGAGGTTTGTCATTAATATTTCTTGAGGAAAAGGGAAGAACACCTTCAGGAGGGATGTGGGAAATCCATCCTGGCTCTTGGTGGGAACAATTCCCCAGGAAACTGCACCACATTGAAGTTTGGGTATAAATTAAGTCTTTGCACTGCATTTATTCCATGCTCTGTATGCCCAGAATGGAGCTGAAGGCCTTATGTGCATGTTGAATAGTGGGATTTTAATAAATAATAAATATTGCTACTCAATTAATGTTTTCTATTAATGCCTGTTCAGGCACCTTGGGAGAATTCCACACCCTTACTGAAGAAAAGACTGAAATCCTTCCCTGGGATATGAGCAGGTTTACACAGGTGCTGCATTCTCCTGGACTCTGCTGTTTGCACATCATTCTCTCCTCTCTCCATCCCAGCACTGCAATTCCAGGGGGAATTGCTGAATTCTGAGTTTGTGCCTTTCTCCAAGGAGGCACCAGGACTGTGCTGGGCTCCCGGGCTGGGTTTTCCTCCAGCTCTGGCACAGGGGTGGTTATGTAATGCTGCAGCAGCAGGGAGAGGCAGGGACTGCTCCACAAGGAGAGTGACAGTGGCATGGAGCACTGAATTCCACCAGGGAGGTGAACAGCCTCAGCTTGTGACAGCTAAAAGGACACAGTTCCTTAATGGGGATTATTCACATTACAGGACAGCCGTGCCGGGCACAATGTCCATCCCTGTGTGGGTGTCATGAGCTGCTGCAGCCCAAAGATTTCACCCAGTGACCTGATAAAAACACAGATAACTGAGCACTAAGCATGAGATTCTTGTTTGGTGCAAATAGGTGACTATTTACAGGAGCTGGCCATGGAATTCTTGATTTCCATCACATCTTTTTCTGGCCCTGTCTGTGCTGTGGAGCTGAGGGATGCTGTGTGCTGCATCTGCTGGAGCCCTGCTAAGCTCCAAATGTTCCTCTTTTTGTGGGAGTAGCTAGAGGCAGGAGAAAAGCTCCTCTTTCAGATGCTACTTAAGAGTTCAAAATGCTGGAATTTAGCAGAGAACCATTATTTTATTTTGCACTGAATGTGTGTCCACTGAGGGCTCCGAGACTTTCATGGATCTGAGGGAGGATAAACAGAGCCCTGCAATGTCATTCTCCAGGTCCTTGTCCTGATGCCACAGGTTTCTTCCCTAAAATAAACTCTATTGGTGTGTTTATTTATTTATTTATTTATTTAGTAAGGACTCTCTTATTCTGTTCTTTCATCTTGGGCCCTTGCCTGTAGAAGGGGCACAAGTTAATTAAGGTTAATTGCTTTTTTGTTTAGAAAATGGCATTTCCTGCCTGCCTGTGCTTTGTGTTCTGAAGGGTTTTCAGCACTTCTCACTCCCTCAGCCTCATATTTTGAGGACAAAATATTTTGTCCTCATATTTTGAGGACAAAATTTATCATTCCAGTAGGAGACAGACTATATATCCAGAGGGGAAACAACAACCATTGTAGAACAGGTGAGGGTTTGTGCTAAAGAATGGAATTTACTCCCTTCTAATCTGAGCAAATTAAAATTTGCCCACTCCTCCAAACAGGAAAATTCAGCCACTTGTCAACATACTTCTCGAAGCCTGAGGTTTGTCATTAATATTTCTTGAGGAAAAGGGAAGAACACCTTCAGGAGGGATGTGGGAAATCCATCCAAGTGTGGAGAGTAACTATGGCACATTTTCAGAGGTACAGTGGGGATAAAAGGCTTTGTTCAGCAGCCTTGAAAAGCTGAATGAAAAAAAAAAGATTTTTTTTTTCCCTTTTTTTTTTCCCTTTTTTTTTGCTACAGATATAAGAAGCAGGAGAAGAAGCAGAGGGAGAACAAGGTGAGGCAGAGATCAGCCACTTGAGGGGGAGTTAATAACGAATATTTAGTTTATTTCAGCACCTGAAACAGCTCTGATGAGCTTTGGATATGGTCTAGAGGTGTCTGTAGTCATGAAGCTGAGAGAGAAACTGGAGAAAAGAGTTTGTACAAAAGCAGAATGGAGCAAGGATTTATTTGTTTCAGAATTTCTTGTAATTCTCTTGCTCTGCTTTTAATGGCAAAATGGCAGCTGTTTAATTCAAGTCACTGCTGTAGCAGTGTAAGTCAATCAGAAATTTGACTGTGTTAGGAAAAAAAAAACCCTGATTATGTGATAGTTAATGCAGTTAATTCACATTTTCAATTATTATCCCACAAGGATATGCCTATGAGGAAAATACCACTGTGCTGAAGTTCTTCCACAAAGATTGATAGAGATGACAAAATGTAATTAAGGGTTTCAATTTATTCCCACTGAAATGAGTTGGGAAACTCTCAGGCACTTCAAAAGCAGCCGCCACCTTTTATGTTTGGCTGAGATCAAAAATATCCACTTGGAAATATCAGAAGCAAACAAGGAGGGCTCAGAAGTAACTAAAGCAAAATTCCTGGAAAATTGTGTGTTCTCTGTGGGCTCTGGCAGTGCAGAGCTTCTCACACAACAAATATTTGCCAACTGAATGATTAAAATCTTTTACTGGCCTTTATTTTGTTGCAAATGACTTGAAAGTTTCTCAAATGACTCCTATTCCAGCGCAGGTGCACATGGAGAGGATAGAATTAAAATATTTAGTGAGGGCAGGAATTTCATAAATATAATACCTCACAAAGGAAAATTCCAAACCCATTCCTGGATTGGAGTTTAGAAATGAAATATAAACCTTCCAGAAATGTGACAAAAATCTGAAAAAGATTGCCAAGAAATCATCCAATGATGGACTGTTCACACAGAAAATCAAGTTATACCCTGAGAATCAGCCAAGTTAGCACCAAGAGACTAAAGGATGTTCCAAGTGGAAGGAATTGAAAATATAAGTGGATTCCTTCCTAAGTGGAAGGAATATGTTGTCTAAAAATTAGAATAATGAACATTTAAAATCAAACTACATTATAAATTCCCCTATGGCTGTAACAGGGAAATGATTTATTGTCCTTTTAAGGAAAATAAGAAGGTGGATTTAGGGAACAACAGGCTGATTAACTTTCCTTAACTCCTTGGGAAAATTAGTGAATATAGTCCCAAAAAAAGCTATTTCCAGAAAGATGAAATACAGGAACATGGTCAGGAACAGCCAGCTTGGATTTAGAATTGTAGAATGTAAAATAATGGAATGTTTTGGGATGGAAGGGACCTTACAGCTCATCCAGTTCCACCTCTGCCATGAGCAGGGACACCTTCCATTATCCCAGGTTGCTCCAAGAAAAATTCCAACCTGACCTTGGACACTTCCAGGGATTCCACAACCTCTCCAGAAAATAAATTTATCCATGGCTGGCCAATCTGACAGATTTTTACAACAAAATGTCTGGATCTGTGGGTGAGGGGAGAGCAGCCAGTTTTTAGCAAGACTTTCAGCTTTATCCCACAGTTCTGCTGGCCAAGAAAAGGACAGATGGAGTGGATGGATGGATTGTAAGGAGGAGTGGGAAATGGGCTTGGCCTTTGAAGGGTTTGCAGATTAAAATCTCACAGCTCCTGGTGCTCCTTTTGATTTCTTTTGGGGCACCAAAGGAATCTCAGCCTCCAGCTGACTCCAAACTGGGAGGAGCAGAGGATGCCCAGGGATGTCACTCAGCCAAAAAAAAAATAAAAATATTTGGCTGTCAAGAACTTCATGAAGTTGAAACAGGAAAAACACCAAGTCCTGCACCTGGAAAAGAGCAGCCCATGCATCAACCCAGGCTGGGAACCAACCCACCCTGGGATAAAATTTGGGAATTCCACCAACATCCAGCTTCACGTGGATCAGCTGAGCAGCCTCCAGCAGTGGAGGCTGGAGGTGCACTGGGATGGTTGGGGAACAGATGGCTGAGGAATGGGATTGTTCCCTCGTCTTGGCACCTTGGAGGACTCCAGAACTCCTATTTTCCTGTGATTTTGTGAAATTATATCATAATTCTTGCATTTGTTATTTTTTTAGTTGATTTTTCCTGAGTTCATTTACGATCCATGATTGGTGTTAAATTAGAGTAATAAATGCACATACACTGGACAAGAGTCTTTCCACATGCACCAAAATCCTGGAAGTTGGGAAGACACACAAGATTATGTGCTTGTACATAATTAAATCCTTGATTATTGGCTCAGGGGAAAGAATCACAGGCAGTATAAAGGTAAAGCACTTGATTTTCCAATTAATTTTATGAACATTTCTATTTGGGGAGAGAAAGTTTTAAAACTTTTTTTTAAGCCTTTAGTTCTAACAGTTCTAATTTTGACCTCTCTACTAATCATTAATTTATTTTTATCCAGCTGCATCAAACTACACTGATCCCCTCCTTTTTGCCTCCCACGTTGGTGTGTGAGATTGAGAAGAAATGCTAATTCTATTTTATTGAGTATGGCTTTGATAATTACAATTAGAACTGGACAGTTAGGTTTGAAATTTAGGTGGTTTTTTCTTTCTTTTTTGTATGGGGTTTTGTTTTGATTTGTTTTATGCTTGTGGTTTTTCCTGGTGATTCACCTTCATTAATGATGGTCAATTCATCCGAGGTCCGCTCACAAAAATGCAGATTTTAGACTGTGAGATGATGAAATGTGGAATATGTGCTTTGGGTCCAGCCTCACTCAGCTTCAGATTTCACTGGAATGAGAAATTCCCAGAAGCCAGAAATTGTTGTGGAATGTAAAGTTCTTCCTCTGTGTAATTTGCAAACAGTGAAGTTGGATTTTTCTCCCTCTTCTGCTCATAAGAAGAGTGCCTGAGGCGTTGTTTTCAAGAACAAAATGAAGATTTTTTTTCTTGCCATTTCAGTTGCCACTGTTTGCTCCCACCTTTTCCAACTGCACAGCTTCTGGGCTGGTTTTTGTCTTGAAAATTATGGGGTGGCCCTGCCTACACATTTAATGATTTGAACATCACTTGGCCTTTTAATGGGCTTTTTATGGACTGGTTATTGCCATAAATTGTCAAGAGCCTGTTAGTGCACTACTTATTTCTGGAAAACTTCATTAAGGGGAAGTAGGAATAAATCTGTCTTTATTCTGCATTTCTAAAAATAACATTGTAAAGCATAACAGATGGCTTAATATTTTTATTTCACCATTTCAGCTGCGCTCACCTCGACCGCTCTTGACTGACGTTCCACGCAGGTGCCAACAGCCATTAATTTTAAAATAAGCTGCTTTGAAATCTGTTTTTGTATTTACTCCCAGATCCATGCTTTGGACCTAGCTGATCTTAATTAAAGATCCTGCAGAAACACTCAGGCTGCAGCTCCTGGTAGATGTTTGTGTTGATGCACAAAATGGGCTCCTAAATCCTGGGGAGCTGCACAGCTCCCATGGGAGCACCATGTGCTGGTGGTGTGGCCAAAGGTGAGAAACTCCATCTAAAATCACCACAGTGGGAAAGGATTTGGAGTTTTTGTAGGGGTTTCTGGAATGTGTTGTTGGATCACCTTCCCTGGCTCTGCTTTTACACCGACCAAGCACAAACAGAGGCAAAGTTGGGGCTGGATTGCACAAATATTTCTGATGGCAGTCTGAAGGAATGAAGTCATCCTGGGATGTGCTAAGGAAGCTGCATGTCAGACCTCTCTCTCCTACATACCAGCCTGTTTAAAATAAATTTACATTTAAGGTCTGATATGAAACCCCTTGACGTGAACGGAGAGACTTTAATGCTCTTTGACTAAAATGCATTCAGCAGATCTCATATTTTCTGTGATTCTATTTCTGTAGCAGCTTGGTGGGTTTTACTATCCCTGAGTATTTCCTGCAAGGCTTCCTCCAGTTTCTTTTATTATTATTATTTCTGTTCATATTAATATCATAAATCTTTCCTCTGCTGTAATTCTAAGGCCCTATCTGATTTTCCTGCTTAATTCTCTTCTAATATTTGAGTTGTGCTCAAACCCACTAGTCTGGCTTCTGAAAGCAGCTGGAATTAAAAACAAAACAACAAACAAACCATGAGTTCTGCTCTTTGCAAACATTATTATTATTATTATTATTAATAAGAATAATCTTTGATTTTATATGGTGTTTCAGTTAAAGTTCTGGAGGTAAATTGGCTTCACATCTGCTGTCCCTGTGTCTTACTCCATGGAAGAGCAAAGTTCTTTCCTGCAGCAAACACTGTTGGAATGCAGCATTTGCTGCTTATACACAGAGGGTCCTCTTTCTTTTCTGGAGAGTTTATTAAAAATAATTATTCAAGGAAAAATACTTTCTGCATATCCAGAAGGCAAATGCTTTGGTGGTATTGGGTCAGTGAATAGCTTCTGTAGTTTAGATCACAGATTTGTCACGTGCAAGGGGTAGAAAATAGTGATTAGCAATATCCAGATATTGCAGGTCACCTAAATTCCAGGGAGCCATCCCAGAACTGTGGAATGGGCTGTTCCAAAGATGGGGAGTCTTTATGATCCAATTATAGGTTTGGGTTTTTTTTTTTAATGTCATTTTCCCTTCTCTCTCAGGCTCTCCTCCTTCGCACCCCTTCCAAATTTTAACCATCTTATATTTTGATATATAGCTTTCCTTCCTCTAGCTAGAAATGAAGAACTCAGCCAGACCCAGAATTTGGAACTGCAGCAGAAATTTAGGGTCACCTTTAAATCCTTAAGTCCTGTTTTGGGGAGAAGTTTAGTGGTGGTGAATGTGTGGAGAACATCTACAGTAAGTCAATCCTTACCAACAAAAACAAACAAAAAATTACATGATAAATGTCAAACACATAATTACAACCACCATCACTAGAATATTCCAGACATTGTTGGAATATTTTCTTGGTCACTACGACATTCTGCTTGTTTCTCATGCAGCTTTTAGTGGTAACTTTGGTGTACTGGGGGAAAGTGGATTAACACTGCTTTGTCTGTAATCATGGAAGGCTTGGGATGCACTTTATGCTTTAATGAAATTATGCCTCATAGATAGAATTCAGCAGCTTCCCAAGGATTGCTCACTTCCCTGCAGGATACTCAGCTGAGACAAACATGGATCTAGTTTATTGAACAAACTTAACTACCTGAAGGGTTGGAATTCCTGTGCAGTGAGTCACACCAGCCCTGGATTTGGAGATTGCTGGAGAGACTGGGGTGGGTTTGGTGGGACATTCCCAGTTTGCTGGACACTGGTGGGATCCAGCTGCCTCCTTCCCCCTGCTCCCCTCTGCAAGTGCTGCTGGCTGAAGATTTGATAATCCCCAGCTCCCATTCAATGAAGAATTAAATGAGACATTTTATTTATTTCTCATCTAACAGCTCTGCTCTCCTGCACTTGTACCAGCCAAAGCCAGCAGCACATTGAGAACACACCAAAACTGACATAACTTCCTTTCCTTTCCTTTCCTTTCCTTTCCTTTCCTTTCCTTTCCTTTCCTTTCCTTTCCTTTCCTTTCCTTTCCTTTCCTTTCCTTTCCTTTCCTTTCCTTTCCTTTCCTTTCCTTTCCTTTCCTTTCCTTTCCTTCCCTTCCCTTCCCTTCCCTTCCCTTCCCTTCCCTTCCCTTCCCTTCCCTTCCCTTCCCTTCCCTTCCCTTCCCTTCCCTTCCCTTCCCTTCCCTTCCCTTCCCTTCCCTCTCTGCACTGACACTGATCCACAGCCAGCTGCAGTTGTTGGCAATCCTGAGATAATTAAACAGCCTCTGCTTTTAATTAGTTAAAAATTTCTCCTCCCATTCCCTTGCCCACCTGTGTCCTCCCTGCCCCAGCTGTTGGTTCCAGCTCTGAGAGTCCAAGGCCACCTCTGAGACCAAGGGGCACTGAGCCACTTCAGGCTGCAGCTGGACAATGTCAGGAACAACGTGAGATAAAAATAAGCCTGACTTCTACATAAACTTGGTATTTTTATCAGCCAGACAGGAGGAGAGTGATGCAGGACAGCACAAGGAAGTTTAGTGGGTACAGTTCTGTGAGGGAGCTTTGTAGACAGGGATTTGTCTCCCACACCTTCTGCACCTGTAGATGGCCACGTTGATTTAATTACTATCGAGGCATCCCATGAAACTTGAGGCACCAAACTGTGGTGTCTCTAAAAGCCTCCTGAGGTTTTTGGTGGAATAAAATTACTTTTTGGAGTTGCCCAGCTCTTTTTGTTGATGCACTAAGGGCAGACCTCATTGCTCTGCACAGCTCCCTGACAGGAGGGGGAAGTTCTCCCAGGGAACAGGGACAGGAAAAGGGGAAATGGCTTCAAGCTGTGCCAGGGAAGGCTCAGGGTGGACAGCAGCAGGAATTTCCCCATGGAAAGGGTGCTCAGGCCTTGGCAGGGGCTGCCCAGGGGGGGTTTGGAGTGCCCATCCCTGCAGGTGTCCAAGGAAGGCCTGGAGGTGACACTCAGAGCTCTGGGATGGGGACAAGGTGGGGACCAGTCACAGCTTGGACACAATGACTTTTGAGATCTTTTCCACCCTTAATGATTGCATGATTCCACTCTAAGATTCTCTAAGAAGCCCAGGGAAGCTGCACTCCCAAAGCAGGCAGTGCCTTTTGAAGATCTTCCTGTGGAAACCTGGCCCCATGGAAATCGATGGGGAATTACCTCTGCGTGGCCAGACAGCTATTGAGCTGTAAGGAGCTTCTTAATTACAATAATTTAACATAAATGCTTCTTTTCAGGAATGGGAAATTGATCTGGCAGGCTGATAGAAACTACAAACTCTGTGTGTCTGCAGGAGATGTTGGGAGAAAAAGCAGTAAGGTAGGAAATACCCTTTTCTCATTCTTCAAATAACTACTCAGAAATAATTTGACAATTGCTCATTGTTCTAATGAACCCTGCTCTTGATTATGATAAATACAAAATTACATGATAATTTCTCCTTTGCTTTCATTGACAAAGTTGTCTGTATTGACAAGACACAATGAAATTATTTTTTAAAATGGGAAGCAAAAAGCAGAGGATTTCCTGCAATGCTGCAAAGTGCTCTGAGCTGGAGAGGCTGAAGCAGGGATGGTTGTGATAAAGCACTGCAGAACACAGTTGATTAGAGCACTGAATTAACGATGCTCTCGTGCAGGCTCTCGTCATGCCATTCGTTCCCTCAGCCTCCTGTTTCACCCTTATAATTTTCTTGTGTGTGTGTTTTTTTTTTTTTTTTTTTGTTTGTTTGTTTGTTTTTTGGTTTTTTTTTTGAGAAATCAGCACAAATGCCAGCACTTTGCTGTCATCAGGAAACAAGCCTCAGTGTTCTGCTCCAGAGAATCCCAAAAAAATCCTGTGCATGTAGGCTTCCTCAGGTCAGCCTCCAACAGTCTCTACAGAGGAGAGGAATGTGGGATAATCCAGAGCAGCTGTACAAACCTCTGATCCCCAGTGTTTATTTATCTCTGAAGTGCCATCACTGCTGTGGCAGGAGCAACCAGACCTGGGGCTACTCTTCCTGAAGGCACAGCTGAATTTAAAGACCCTACATAGGTCAAAGGGTATGAAATGAAATGAAATGAAATGAAATGAAATGAAATGAAATGAAATGAAATGAAATGAAATGATGAAATGAAATGAATTCAAGGCTGAGGCAGTTTCTGCAGGCCTGTGATGGGTTGTGGAGCTGTATCCAAGGATGTGTTGAAGAACCTCTCCCCACCCAAACTGTCTCTAACCTCCTTTAGCCATGGGGAACATGAGGATCAGGCCTCAAAGCCAAATGGCAAAGTTTACATTTACATTTATATTTGTACCCAAACTCATAAAATCCCAGTGATGCCTCAGGTTTGAGCTTTTCTATGTTTCAGGTTCTGTGCTGCTTTAGTGTGTGGGTCTGAGCTTCACATGATGGGATGGTGAGCTCTGTGCACAGAGCAGAGACAAAACAATTCCTGCTCCAGCTGGGCACCAAGGACAAATGATCCAAACCTCAGCCCAGGAGCACAAACAGCGTGGGCTGGAGAGAGAAAAACAAGCAGGGTGGGACTGATGGGCTGGAGCTGGAATGGGACAATGAACTCCAAGGTGCCAATGGAGCAGAACTGATCCCAGGGAGAGCCCCGGGAGCGCTCGTGCATTTTGGGACCATTTTGGGTCATTTGGGTGCAGCCCTGGCTGGGCTCTGGTGCTGCCCAAGGTGGATCCATGGAGGAGATCCTTGAATAAATCCCTGATTTATTCTGTAGCTCTGCCCAGCCTCTGCTCCAGCTCAGCCTTCACAAGGCATCACCAGGATGATTTAGGTTGGATGGGACCTTAAAATCATCCAGTGCCATGGCAGGGACACCTCCCATTGTCCCAGGTTGTTCCAAGCCCCAGTGTCCAACCTGCCCTTGGACACTTCCAAGGATCCAGAGGCAGCCACAGGTTCCCTGGGCACCCAGAAAATTCAGTTTTAGGATGAGTCAGAGGCTTCCTGAGGCTGAGAGGTTTTTCTGAGGGCGTGCATGTCCACAGAGGTGCCAGAGTTTGAAGCTGAGCTCCCTCACTATGGACATGACCAGAAAGGGTGGGGAGCCTTTTATTAATCCTGACTGGATTAAGAAGAGGCTCCCTGGCTTAAGTATTTGAGCCTTCACTGTCTGCACTGATACACAGAGTTATTAATGCAGATGATTTAAAAAAAAAACCGTTAAATCTCTGTGGAATCATAATTTACTCCCGTGGATTGCAAGCTGTGTGTGCAAATGTTAAGGTTTTTCTGACTGCAAGGCATGCTCTGCCCTTGGACAGACTCTGTTATTTTCCCTCCAGAGTGAGACAAGAAAGTAAATACTTCTTGGAAGTAAATAATTTCCAGCTGAAGATTGGTGGATATTGTGGATATAGACTTTCAGCTACCATTAATGTCTAACCTGAGGTTGTAACTGGAAAATAGCAGCAAAATGGGCTTTTGCCTTGTGGCTATTTTTTAATTCAAAGCTCGCTGGAGTAATACTCCAGAAAAAAACTTCTCTGACCAGCCCTTGGCACTTATGTTAAAGCTTCTTGTGCAACCTCTGGCATAAATTTGTGCAGTCAGGGCTGTGAAGAGCCCTTGCACTCATGAAGATTTTCAATGGGTGTTCAAGGCCAGGCTGGATGGGGCTCTGGGGGAAGGTCCAGGGGGCAGGAATAAGATGATTTTTAAGGTCCTTTCTAATCCAAACCATTCTTTGAGTCCATAATTCTTCAATTTTACTGGGCATTGTGAGACTCTGAGGGTAGAAATCGCCTATTTTTGAAGAACTTGAAAATCTCCCCGCTTTGTTGATTTTTGTCCTGTGTCTGAGGACAGGATGTTCTGCTGGCCATATGTAGGAGCTCGTGAATAGACTGCAAAAAAATCCACTTTAATGACCTTTCCAAATGGAAGCAAGGTGTGTTTCCTCAGCTGCCAAATTCCCCTGGCCCTGGGTGATATTCTGCGAGGCAGATCATGGGTGAGGAGTTCAAGGAGGAGTTAAAGGTGCTCTGACCCTCCTTATGGACAGGATCCACTCCTGCCATGCTAAGGGCACTAAAATTCCAGTCTCTTCACAAGAATTTCGATCACAGAGGTTTTTCTCCTCCAGAACCTGCATGGACAGGACTGATCCCATGGATGTCCTGCAGAGTGTGGGGTTGGGATGGGCTGGTTTGGGATGTCCTTTTGGCAGAGACTCCATGACACAGTCATGAGGCTCTGTCAGGAGTCCTTGGGCATCATTAAAAATTGCAGTGCTGTGTGGAAAAACTGGATTCAATAACCTCCAATTGTTCAATACTTCTATTCCAGCTATTAATAAAACATTAAAAAAAAAATTGTATTTTCAACATCAGCAGCATTCTAGCAAAGCACCTGGAGAAAACCTCCAAAAGCCAAGCAACAAAAAGCCAAAAAAATCTTCCAGAAAGTCAAGAGGGAATGAGATGAAAGCTTTTCCCTTGGGTTTGCTCTTTGGTAAATCAGGGGTTTGTTCCGAAACATCACATTCTGCACAATCAATACATAAGTATTGGTACTTAATATATTGTGAATGTTGTTTTCTGGTATCAAACTACCTCCACCAGTAAAAATTGTACATTCACATAAATGTAACATATTAACCTAAACCTGATATCTTGTTAAAAACTGCCAGGGCTTCATTGTCCCATATAAAAAGCAACATCCTGGAGCAAGGTGATGGAGGCACTGACCAGAGGTGCAAAGCTTTTAACAGCAATGAAAATCAAAGAAATTATACAATAGAAATGGGATCTTTACAGTGCATCAAGTGCAGCTGCTTAAGACATAAGTTAATTTATTTGTGAGAGTATTAATATAAATTATTTTACTTCTTGCTTTTATAGAAGGATATAGACAAATCCTGAATAAAACTGGTTTTTTAATGTAAAAATACAATGAGAAGATCATGACAAACACAGTAATCCTACACCAACAGTGTCTAGAGTTCCTGAGAGGTGAAAGAAAGAACATAAAGCTTATATCTAAACCTGTTGTGAAATATTTAAATATATCCTTTGTGATGGGGGTTTTATGAAAATGTAAATGAAATTCTGTTTCTCTTACATAGTTTGAAGGAGAGCTCATATTTTCCTTCCGAAGTACCACATTTCAACAAAATGACTACAAAAGAAGGCTCCAAACACATGCTAGTGAAAAACAAGTCTTTTCTGCAGCGAAATTATGTATCTTGGGAAGCTCAAACGGAATGTGGTGCAAATGCACTGGCAGGAATCCCACAAAGAATTGAGCCTTTTACTAATTGAGGCTGTGGTTGTGGGGCTTTTGGGTTGGTGCTGCTATAATTAATTCTTTCCTTATTTGCTTATGAGGCAAAATCATTTGATAATGATCTGACAGCATTGTTGTGACGCTGCAGGAGCCCTGCCTTATGTAAGGAAATCAATAACTTCAAGTATTGCAAATGCTTTGGTAACTGCCCTTAGGAAGAGTTGGCTTCTGTTACTTCTCATTTTCCCACAGGAAAGTAATGAGCTCCCCAGCTTGTACTCACAGTTCAGGCCTTTATTCCCAAATTCCCTGGGAGATAGGCTTGGAAATGGGAGGCCCAGCATTAAAATATCCAGGTCTCCATTTCCATAAAGGCTTAACTCGTTAGTTCACTCCAGAAGCAGAGTTAGGGCAAAATGTGGATTTACAAGAAAGAGGATTTGTTATTCTCAGCAAGGAGTCTCTGCAGGGAATCACAGGATGATTTGGGTGAAAAGGGATCTTAGGGATCATCAGGGATACCTTCCACTAGAGCCCCACCAGGAATGCCTGCCCTGGGCATCGCAGGAATAAATAAAAACCCCAGTTAACTCTCATACTTGACTAGGACTCACCTATGTGTTTGTCTCTTCCAGAATTCTTTGAAACAGAGAATTTACAAGCAAGAAGGAAGGCAGGCAGAGCAGGAAACAGGTCCTGGTGTGATTTGATAGATTGCTGATAGTTAAAGCACAACCCAGAGAGGCCAGGGATCTGGATTCCAAACCAATAACTCTCCATGTACCTATAGTTTACTGCCTATCAGCACCGAGGCAAGATCGAATAAATTTTGTTTGCTTAATGAAAAACGAACATCCTGACACAGTGAACAGCCCTAAAGTGACTAATCCATCTCTATCTCCCTCAGTGAACAGTATTAATTATGTTGTTTGCTTTTCTAGACTAATTTTTTCTTAGTCTGAGGTAATGACTGCATATGTAACTGCTAGAATGAGATAGGTATAGGTGAGCTGAGCCAATGATTTACAACCCATCCGAGCAAGAAATGCATCCTGGCTGTTGGTGCACTATCACTAACCCAACACTTCTTTCCCCCTCGCTTTTTCTGTTTATTTAAACTGCTCACCGGCTGTCTGAGGAAAAGAGGGCTCTGTCAGGAGGGGTTTTTGCACAGAGCTGACCACGACCGACCGGCACAAACTCCACCGGTGCCATCGTGCCCCTCAGCAGTGGGACGGCTCCCTGGGCTAGGAGTGCAATTCCTTCCAAGTGCTATTTTCTCCCCGCGTTTCCTGCAGGCAAAGCAGCCGAGGGCAGGCATTTCTCACGATTTCTGCAGGGCTCCCTGCACGGCTGTTGTGTGTGTGTGTGAACGGTCCTGCTGGGGGATGCAGTTACCTGTAACACCTTACAGAGAACCGCTGCAAAACAGCCCTAAAGAACAACCTCCAGCGAGCTGGTGGAAAAGATGTCATTTTTTAAAATGTCTTTGCTCCCAGCTCCTGCATTCCTTCAGCTCAGCAAAGTTTAGTGGCCCTGCGTGAGTCTTCCTCAGGCTCCTGGCGCCCAGCTGGAGCGGCTCGGGGGGGATTCTAACAGCGGGGACACCGGTGGAGGCTTCTCCCGGTTTTCCCAGCGCAGAATTCCCGTTTCAAAGCCCCCGAGCTTCGCTGCTCTGCGCATCCCGCGCTCCCGCGGCCGCTCCGCCGCCGCTGTCCGCGGTGCTGGAGCGGGGCCGGGCCGGCAGCCGAAGGCAGAGCCCCGGGGCTGGCGGAGAGCTCGAGGAGCCGTGGGGGGAAAGGGAGGCACCCTAAGCATCCTAAGCAGCCGTGAGGAGCAAGCCCCGAAGCAGCTTCCCGGAGAAGATGCTCCGGCCACGGCGATGCGGGAGTCGCCGGCTCCCCGAAACTGTGGCCCCTTCCCCACCGCGCTCCCCCGGCCCCTCGCCGCCCGCTTTCACCACGAGAGGAAAGTTTTGTCCGTGGTATCTTTCTCCCCACCTTTGGCACCGGACCTGGCCTGGAAGGGACGGCGAGGGCCGGGGGGAGTGGAAGAAGGGGGGGAGTTATCCCTTACTTATTTATTTATTTAGCTCTTTCCTCCCTCAGGTCGCCATGGTGATACCGAGCTCGCTCTCCCTCCGAACAAGAAGAGACGGGCACCCCTCCGTGAACACCCCCGTCCCCTCCGCCACCCGTGTCCCCCGGGGGAGGCTGTCCCCTCGCTGACCGCCCTCATCCCGGCTCGGGTTCCTCTCCCCGGCTGCCTCCGGCGCTCCCCCGGCTCCCCTCAGCCCCCCGCAGCCAGCTCAGCTCCGCGCAGCAGCGCATCCTCCCCGCGCTGCCCTCCCGGCGGAGAAGTGAGACGGGAGCAGCCAAAACAGCATCATCCCCCCGCTCCTCGCCTCCTCCCCGCTCTCAAGTTCTCCCGGCTCGGCCACCGCCGCTGGAGCACCGCTGGGGAGGGGGCGGCCGGGCGGGACGCGGCCCCCGGTGGTCCCGGCCCGCGGTGCCCGGTGCCGAGCCCCGGAGCCGGGGGCAAGCCGGCGCGGCCCCGGCCCCGTGGCGGCGGCGGCGGCGCTTTTGCCCGAGGGCGTGGGGACGGGGATCCCACGCGGGAGGCTCCCGCGACGGCAGCCGGCAGCGGGGACCGCGGGGCCGCCCCGCCGTGCCCGCCGCGGCCGCGGTTCCGCCGCTTCGCCCCTCGCCCAGCGGGAAGCGGCCGCGGCTGCTCGCCCCGGGTTACATAAGTAACGCGCCCCGAATCCCTCGGCGCGGCCGCCGTGGCTGCTCGGGGGGGATCGAGGAAAGGCGTTTTTGCGGGCAAGGGGGGGAGATGGAGAAACGCGGCGGCAAGGAGCCGTGAAGGCACGGGCAGCGAACCCGCGAGCCCCGACCCCGTCACCCGCGCGGCGTCCCCTCGGGTAGCGCAGCCCCGCTTACCTGGCGGCTGCTGTCACTCCATGCCGGCTCCCCGCGGGACGGGACGGGGCAGGGCGGCTGTGCCCGGCGCTGCGCCGGCTGCGGGGCTCCGGCTGCGGCTCGGTGCGCGCGTCTGAGCGCCGCTCGCTGTCACACGGCCCCGAGGATGCTGTCGGGCGTCTCCATTCCCCACGCCCGCTCGCCCACCTCCCGCCAGCCGCGCACCCCCGGGGGGGCAGCGGCAGCCGCCGGCCGCGGGGCTCCGCCGGAGCTGGGGGGGCGAGCGGGCGGCTCCGGGGGAGGCGCGGCGCCGCGGAGCGGCCGCGGGCGGGCGCGGGGGCTGCGCTGGCCCGGCGGGCGCGGAGCGGAGCGCGGAGCGCGGCGCGGGCGGCGGCAGCGCCCTCTGCGGGCGGCGCGGGGCGGCGGGGGCGGCGCGCTCCTTCCGCGGGGGCGGCCCCGCTCCGCCCGCGCCGCCCCCGCTGCGAGGGAGCGGAGCGCCCCGCGGGTCTGGTGGGAGCGGAGCGCTCCGCGGGTTTGAAGGGAGCAGAGTGCTCCGCGGGTCTGGGTGGGAGCGCAGCGCTCCGCGGGTCTGGGTGGGAGCGGAGCCCTCCGCGGGTTTGAAGGGAGCGGAGCGCTCCGCGGGTTTGAAGGGAGCGCAGCGCCCCGCGGGTTTGAAGGGAGTGGAGCGCTCCGCGGGTCTGGGTGGGAGCGCAGCGCCCCGCGGGTTTGAAGGGAGCGCAGCGCCCCGCGGGTCTGGGTGGGAGCGGAGCGCTCCGCGGGTTTGAAGGGAGCGGAGCGCCCCGCGGGTCTGGGTGGGAGCGCAGCGCCCCGCGGGTCTGGGTGGGAGCGCAGCGCCCCGCGGGTCTGGGTGGGAGCGCAGCGCCCCGCGGGTCTGGGTGGGAGCGCAGCGCCCCGCGGGTCTGGGTGGGAGCGCAGCGCCCCGCGGGTCTGGGTGGGAGCGGAGCGCCCCGCGGGTCTGGGTGGGAGCGCAGCGCCCCGCGGGTCTGGGTGGGAGCGGAGCGCCCCGCGGGTTTGAAGGGAGCGCAGCGCCCCGCGGGTTTGAAGGGAGCGCAGCGCTCCGCGGGTTTGAAGGGAGCAGAGTGCTCCGCGGGTCTGGGTGGGATCGTGGGGACCCCGCGCTGTCCCTCCCGCCGGGATGCGGCTGCCCCGGAGCGTCCCGCCTACGCCGGCGGCGCCCTCCCCGCGCAGGAATCGCGGAGTCGTGGGATGGGCTGGGTTGGAAGGGATCTTTAATATCGCCAAGTGCCATCCCCCCGGCCGTGGGCAGGGACACGTTCCACTAGCCCCGTTTGCTCAGAGCCATCCAGCCTGGCTTTGGGCACTGCCAGGGATCCAGCGGCAGCCACAGCTGCTCTGGGCACCCTGTGCCAGGGCCTCACTGCCCCACAGCAAGGAAGAGATCCACAGGTGCATCCAGGGAACACCAGGGTTTGTGTCCCGCAGCTCTCTGGTGCATAACTAGGGCTGATCTCACATCGTGAGCAAATCTTCCAAGCACCTTCATCCCCCTCCTCACTGATGGAGCCTTTGGCATTGCTTTCCCGTCTCAGGCTCAGCTGAAATTGGCCAACAGATGCCATATTCCTGCTTGGAACAGCTGCCAGGCAAACAGGCAGGTGCACACCTCCAGACATCAACAGATACTTTACTTCAACCTTCTTTGCTGAGAAAATCTGGCTGGAAAGTAGAGCCCAGAAGTCCTTTCCAGACAACATCATCATCATCATCCTTTCCAGACTGCTCTACCTGCTGAAAAGGTGAAATGCTTCACCTTTTGTGTCTGCACTGTGATAAATTAACCATATTGCAAACTTTTGCCCCTAGTCAGAGGGAAGCAGAGTGGGATTGTGGATTTTCAGGTAAAGTAAATGATAACAATTTGCACTTTCAAAAGTCCTATCACTTTCTCTTTCATTTTCTGTCTTAGTTTAGCAGCAAGCCCAGCTCCATCTGTGCTCTCTGACCATGGATCATCAGTGATCTAATTTTTTTCTCCTGAGAAAAAAGTAATACTTCAAACCAGCACCACTTTAGCTTGTAAAATCTCCTTATTTGCATTTCCTTTCTCACCTCACCCTTTCTTCACACCTTCCTACATTTCCTAATGTACTTTCTGGGAATAAATTCTTTTTTCTCTGTGAAATCTCATTTGAGTCCATGCAATTGTGTGGTGGATGTATTATAATATCATGTTAGGTTAAAAAATGGCTGCATTCTTGTTCTTTCAGCTTTTCCCATAAAAGGGAACCTGGCTGAAAAGAGCAGCATGAGGCCTCTTTTTCCTGGGAGATTTGCACAACTCTAAATTTCTTCCTGCAAACTACTGTTCTTTAAATCTCTTCTCTTGTGCTAGGACCAAATCTCCTGGAACAGGAGCTGCTCTCCAAGCTGAAGTTGCTTTTCTAGAGCCTCCTCTACTCGTTACTCATTTTTCCTGCTTTCATTTGCCAGCAGAGCAGGAACACTGGGCACATTCAAAATGGAGAAAGGGTTTATGTAGAATGAGGATATGTAGGATCTTATCCTTTCTGCCTTCACCATCCTGACACAATGTGATGGGTTATAGGCTCTTTTAACTCTATTAATTGTTAAAATATTTCAGGAGAAGCAGCAAATGAGTGGTTAGGTTGAGCTTGGAACCATAACAGCATCATTTCATTACACAAACCCTTGTGCTTTCCAAATGGCACTTTTTCTCTTGGGGCACAAAACCTGAAATGGCTCTGGAACAGGTGCACAAATAATTATTTTATACTTAGCCTGCTGTACCCCTTCGATCTATTTGTCTCAGTTGCAGCTTACTCAGTGTCAGCTCCACGAATCTCCCCACAGAGCCTCTCAGGGTGAATTAATGCTCGTGCTAAGACACACTGAAAGGATCCCTGCTGCTTTCTGGAAGTCCCAGGCAAATGCCTGACTGGTGAGCTGCTGAGATTTCCTTTCCCTTGCCATTCCAGTCGAAGGTCAAGGCAGAACCTGAGCTGGCAGTGCCTAAATCTGCTGGTTCAGGTGATTCCAGTTAATGGGCTTTGACTCTGTTCCCTCCCAGCTCCCTTTGGGCACACAGTCCCAGAAACAACTTGAATTCCCCAGACTTGTGCCGTGCCTGAGGGAAGAGTTTATGTCAGGAAGCAAAGTTTGTATTGATGCCTCAGGTTTGAGCTTTTATATATTTCAGATTCTGTGCTGCTTTAGTGTGCAATTCTGAGTTTCACATGATGGGATGCTGAGCTCTGTGCACAGAGCAGAGACAAAACAATTCCTGCTCCAGCTGGGCACCAAGGACAAATGATCCAAACCTCAGCCCAGGAGCACAAACAGCGTGGGCTGGAGAGAGAAAAACAAGCAGGGTGGGACTGATGGGCTGGAGCTGGAATGGGACAATGAACTCCAAGGTGCCAATGGAGCAGAACTGATCCCAGGGAGAGCCCCGGGAGCGCTCGTGCATTTTGGGACCATTTTGGGTCATTTGGGTGCAGCCCTGGCTGGGCTCTGGTGCTGCCCAAGGTGGATCCATGGAGGAGATCCTTGAATAAATCCCTGCTTTGTTCTGTAGCTCTGCCCAGCCTCTGCTCTAGATCAGCCTTCACAAGGCATCAGTATCAGCTTGAGGATTTTGGAATTGGTTTTGGAGGGTAAAACAATGGGAAAAGCAGAGGAATGGCTTGATGGGAGGGGATGGGCACATCTACTTTAAATGATTTACTTTGGGTTTTAAATTAGGAGGCTGCTCTACTCAGGCCATTGAGGAGAGGATCCCAAAAAGGTTGGTGCACCTAAAAGAAACTTCAGGTCTGATGAGCCCTCAGGAGGGTTCTGCTCTCCCTCATCTCCTGTTCATTCCCTGGAGGTTGTGCAGAGAGATTTTATGGAGACAAACTGCCTAAACCAGGCTCTGGCACATCCTTATCCCCCTCCTCTTTTCATTTTTCCAAAATAACAGAGCATTTATATGGAGAAATCTCTCACCACCACATCTCTAGGAGGCATTTTTGGGGATATTTGCCACTGGTATTTCAGTGAACCCACAGCTCCCAGCACAAAATGGAAATGCAGGTAGTATTCCCATGACCTTATCCTGCAGTTTGTGCAGATTCATGTTGGTGTGATTTAAATCAGGACCACTGAGGTTGGAAAAGAGCTCCAAAGTCATCAAATCCAAGCTGTGCCCCATCCTCACCTTGTCCCCAGCCCAGAGCTCTGAGTGCCACCTCCAGGCCTTCCTTGGTCACCTCCAGGGATGGGGACTCCAAACCCACCTGGAAAAATGAATCCAACACAGAAAAAAAAGCATTTGGACTCATGAAATTGGGCCAGAGGCATTGGTTCTTCACTTCAAGTTTTGAAATGTTGACTTTTCTTGGTGTATGTTCCTCCTTACCTCTGAAAGGGATAAGTAGTTAAAAAGTAGTTCAAAAGTTGGAGTTACTACTACGACTAGTAAATAGTAATTGAAAAGTAGTGAAATCCAAAATGTGTCTGCAAGAGAATTTTGGCCACAGAATAGTGTTTGATACATAAACTCTAAGTTTTAATTATTTTAAATAGTCTGAGTTTTTATCCTGTCTCAAAGGATCCCTGTTTATCTGCAAGCCAAGAATTTTCCAACCTTCCCGAAACTACAGCATTTACCTGGAGATATCAAAATAACTCATGAGCACATAAAAATTCATCTGTTTTTATGATTAAAATGTGCACTTTGAGAGTCCTGGACCTGTGGCTCTTTAGGTGCCACCATAAACCAAAACCTCATGAAAATTCAAAGCTGGACCTGCCCTTGGAGGTCTTTTCCAACCTAAAGGATTCTGTGATTCTGTGATCAGGCCCGGGGGTGTTTTGATCTGCAAAGGGAACAAATCATCTGGCAGCTTGGGAGAAGCCTTGCCTAGAGCCTCCTTTGCTCCTCCTCTTGTTATTACACTTTCCCTGCCTGGCCTAAAAAGTGAAAGTCTAGATATTGCCTCAGCCCATATGGCAACACTGAAAAAGCTTTTTTTAATTTAATTTAATTTTATTTTTTATTTCCTGCACAGCAGCAAGGGAAGATGTGGTTGGAAATGTCTGCTTAAAGATCAGCCCAAACAGTTTTGGTTCACACAAGATGATAATATTGTCAGAGGGTCAACATTTGCTAATCTGAGGGGAATTTTAAATCCTCGAGAGGGTTTTTGGTGTGCTGGAGCTGGGGAAATTTTGCAGAGCAAGCCATTAGGAGCTGAAGGGAAGATAAGGAGACACCAGTGGGTGGAAGCTGTCTGGTTTTGTTTTCTGGCAGGAAGAATACCAGAGGGAATTCTCTTTCCCAGCCTACCACCCCCATTTTTTTCCCCCCTTATTTGCACATCAAGGCCGGATTTTTCGGTGTCTAACATTGCCATGGTGCAATCTGGCAAACCTGGTGCAGATGTTCTGAAAAGCTGCCTGATATTTAAGGTTGCTTTCTTCTGCAAAAGCTCCTCTTTCACTTGCTAACCTTCCCATTTCTGGGTGTCAGGCTAGGGAATGGCTATAAATACAGAGTTAGGTGTCACAGCTGCCAAAATTTATTATGGAGAGGTTGGCAAAAACCTTCTCCCCTTTGCCCTTTCTCTCTCTCCTTTATTTTGCAAGTCTAGGTCTATCTTTCCTGATATTTTTGGGTAGAATCTGACACAACAAAGCAACTTTCCAGCCTGCAATCGAGTACTGTGGCAACAGGGGAACAAAACAAAACAAATAAGTCAACCTGAAGCTATTGATCTTCATGGAGCATTATAAAAGCTGCTTATGTAAAGCTGTTTTGCAAGCAGAGACTCAATGGCAAGCCTGGAATTTTGCTGCATGCAGGAGCAAAATCTCCCCATCTTTCTCCCAGTATCCCATTTGCTATGCAAAAAAACTTTCCCCGATAATGGAACTTTGTGTTTTCTCAGTATTCCTCTTCCTTTGCCACCTTCAGGGCAGGTACCAAACATATGAAGCTTTTCTGTTTCCTTACATTAAATGGAATAAATTAATTTCTGTTTATTTTAGTCCTCTTCCACTCCTCTTGTGAGTTACCATTTCAACTCTTTAAATCCCAAGTTTTTCCCCTCAGCTCTCTTCTTTGTCTGCCATTTCTTAAGCAATGGTGAAATTTCATTTTCAACAGATAAATTTTGGTTATGTGGGCCAGGTTAAACATTGAATTTGTGCTCTTAATTTTATATATTACAAAGCAGTCACAGAATTCCAGAACCACAGAATACTTGGGGCTGGAAGGGACTTCTGGAGATTCAGTCAAACCCCCAAAGAGCTCAGTCATGTCTGTCACTGCTTCTCTGTCACTGTGTCTGCTCTTTCCTCTCTGTTTTCTCTTCCTCCTATTTTTATTTCAGCTTCCCATTTCCTGAAAATTAATTCATAAAACCTCTCAGCTCTGTTGTGGTGCTCTGAATTAGGAATCCAGGCCCAGAAACAATGTGCAGGGTGATGGGATCGTGTCTGCACTGGGCTGTGCTGTTTCTTTTTCCAGAAATATCTGTGATTTCTGTTTACCATAAACCTAATCTGGTTATTTATGATTTTATTCCTGTTGTTTTCTTGTTGTGGATTTGTTTGTTTATTTGTTTAAATTCCTGCTACAGCTCCTGAATAATTACTCGCTTCTCTGATGTTTAGAGATTCCCTTTGACATAGCACTTTGCTTATTTATTTTATTTATTTCCTGTGGTGATTTCCCCACTAGTTTAAAACCATGATTACCTCATTTTCTCCCTCTCCTTCATCTGATCTGATAAATTTACAGTGAACACCTTCATCCTCCCTTCACCTTTATTTTCCTAGAGTTCAACTGGACCAATCCTTGCTATTTTCCCCTCGTGCCACGAGCGCTCCATCCGATCCTGCTGGTTTTCCTCAGCTCAACATCAGCTCCAATTCATCTTCCTGGTGCAGAAGGGACCAGGACTGTGACAGCATCCCTGCAAAGGGCTCATCAGTGTCATGTCCAGCAGAAACAATATTCCCCTTTTCCCCTTTCCCTACAGGAACATTCCCAGCTGATGAGATGTAGGATCACAGTTGCTCCTTTGCAGCTGCATTGCACTCGTGGCTCTGCTCTCCTCTGACTGGGGGAGAAAAAGTCAATTTTTCTCTCCCCTTGTCAGTCCAGTCATGGTCATTGTTGAAGACTGCTTTAGGTTGTGGGGTGGCTTCGTGTGGTGGAAAACCTTTTTTTTTTAATTTATGCTTTTAAAAAAAGGTTTAGTCGTTTTTTTGTTGTTTGGTCTCATGGTTGTTTATTGTAAGTTATTTAAAATATTGGTTTTTTGGGCTGCTGTGGTTTGTTCAGCAGCTTTAGGCAAAGGTACACACAGATTCTTGACATCTTTTTTGTTTGTTGTTTTCTTTTTTATTTTTTGCTCTTGGCTGCTGCTATCTTTTATATGGCGTATTATGTGTTATATGTTTATAGTTTTTTTAATACTTATTACTTATATTAGATGGTGTTTTTTTACTTTAAATTAATTTGTGAATGCTAACATTATTAAAAATATGGAGGTAAGGAAGAAGAAAGAGGAAGGACAGGGCTGGTTAAAATTTTTCTATCTTAAAACTTTTGACTTTTATGTACAAAATTAAAACTTCTTTGTATAAGTATTAAAACTCCTTTGTACAGTACTAAATTTTTTTTCTTTACTTTTTAACCATTTTTATTATAACATTTAAACTTTTGTGATTTTTTTGTTCTTCTTGTAAGGTTGGAAAATTATTTTATGGCTTAAACTCAAAATCATAGTTGTTTCTAGCTGTTTGCTAGGGTTTTAAATGCTTCTGACTGGGGCTTGGAACTTCTAAAAATGTCTGAGGGACATTCTGAGTTCCCACAGTTCATAACTGAGGGCAGGAATTTCTGTTTAATTCCCGACTCTGCACTTTGTCCTATTAAGGTCCATGCCATACCTATTGCTTGGCTCCTGTTTTCAAGGTCATGCACTGGGATATTCCCAATCTTCCTGTTTACCTCAATTTGGGTAATGGACACATTTCAGAGCCACTCTGAAATATAACATGGTTTTGGCCACATGCCCCTTCCCTTTTAGCTGAGGTATTGTTTGAACTGGACAAAGGAGAAAACTGACTGCAGAGGCAAAAGCTAAAAACCATGAGGAGTCTCGTTGCTCCAAATCCAAGGCAAGGTGTTGAAAATTGAAAGTGAGGTACTGAAAATCATAGAATCATAGATTGGTGTTGGACAAGCCCCTTTTTCTGACCCAGAGATGGGGTAACAGAGGTGTTTCAAAAACTTTTATTCCCTTTTCAGACTCATGAGAAGGGTGAGACAATACAGATGCTATAATTCATGCCATCACAATCAGAATCCAATTATTTATTAATTGCAATACACTGTGTTTCTTGGCCTATCAGCTTTAGCCACCCCATGCTGTCAATGCCTTAAAGCCAATTATCTAAAATTACCCCTTGTGGGTCCCACTGCAATGCATCTTTCATAGTTCTGCTTCTCCAAAGAATCCAGTCTTATTTACAAGGCCATCCTTTGAAACTTGTAATTCTCTCTCAGCAATGTCTGGAATACATGGAATATATGGCATTTCTAAGGCAGCATTTCTTATCTCAGGGTTTGCACACAGGTGCTCACTGTGTGATCCTTCTGCCAGGCTTGGAGAATTCCCTACAAATCCATTTCCCACAGATTGGGTTAAAGATCATCAAGTTCCAGGATAGGACAGGGACACCTCCCACTGTCCCAGGCTGCTCCAAGTAAGAATCCAACTTGGCCTTGGGCACTGCCAGGGATCCAGGGGATTCTCTGGGAATTCCATCCCAGCCCCTGCCCATCCTGCCAGGGAACAATTCCCAATTCCCAATCTCCCATCCAGCCCTCTGGCAGTGGGAGCCATTCCCTGTGTCCTGTCCCTCCATCCCTGGAAATTGTCTCTCTCCAGCTTTCCTGGGGCTCCTCCAGGCCCTGCCAGGCCACCCTGAGCTCAGCCCAAAGCTTCTCCTGTGCAGGTGAACAATCCCAATTCTCTCAGCCTTTTCTCACAGGACATGGTGGCTCCTTCCTGCTGTAAAATCAATGTGATTTTGTGCTCCTGGCTCCAATTCTGCAGTTGTGCCATGGCAGGACTGACTGTCTTTTCCATGGATTTCTCCACACCTTCAATAATTCACTATTCCCAACTCCAACTGGTGTTAGAGAGGAATAGGTTGTACCTTGCAGGAAAAGCTGACTGAAAGGAAGGTTTGTGTTTGACTGTGGGTAAGAAATGATGCTCAGCACCCTTTATTGTGCCTGGAAATTTGGATTCTTGCTTGGAGTTACTGCTGTGAAGGGTAAGGGAGCTGAAAGGGCAAAAAGGCTTAGTGAACACCATCAGTTATAAAAGCAAACAGGAGAACTCGCTCCTCCAAAGTGATGATTATAAATGGCTCAATTAAGTAAACAAAGAAGTAGTTAAAAAAAACCCAGCACTGACAGATACTAGATAATAAAATTAATTATAAACAGCAGCCAAAATGCAGCAAGTACAAACTAATCAAAATACTTAATTAGGCTTTGCAGTAGCTACTTTTCTCCCTACCACTGTTTATTACAATTTTATCTGGGGGTTGGTGTCTTTGGTAAGGCTCCAAAGAGTTTTAATAACTGATTTAAAAGCCTTATGCTCCTACAAAATAATAATATTTTGAGACATGGTGCACTTCAGGCTGATTCAGCATAGAAAGGAAGGAGCCCCTTGCCCTATATGGCAAAATCTGATGTTGCCTCTGCCTGTTCTGTGCCTCTTGTGGTGTTCAAGGGGCTTCAGGTATTTATAAATGTGTTAAATGTTAGCCTGACAGCAGCCACTTGGGTCACTGCAGGTGACTTCTCCAAGGAACACAGGTAATCTGATATTGTATTTAAGGAGTTAAAGATCTCTATGAATAAAAGCAAATCTGAGTGCAAAAAATAAACTCAAGAAAGCTGCTGGCAATTTAGTGAAAAGGTCTTGTAGATTGTAATGGATATATTGGTGTCCTCTGAGGTAAAAAAGGAAAAAAAAAAAGAAAGATGAAAGGAAATTTTATTCTGTTGAATTTGGGCAGGTAAGAAACAGCTGCCCTGATTGTTTTTGGCTCCTGCCCTAAGTTCAAGGAGGAAGGAGATGGTGGTGACTCCACAACCTCCCTGCCAAGGCCTGAGCATCCTTTTATTGGGGAAATTCCTCCTGGTGTCCCCCCTGAGCCTCCCCTGGCCCAGCCTGAGGCTGTTCCCTCTCCTCCTGTCCCTGTCCCCTCAGCCTGGACCTCACCAGTGAGAAAAGTGATAAAAGTCAATGAAGGGGTGGCACTCAGAAAGCTAAAACCAAATTTGAAGAGGATTCTGGTAAGAACAAGATATATTCATTTATTCAGATATAAATGGCAGAGAAATGGGAAGATCTAAATTCAGAGCTTGTACTTTAAAAAAAAAAAATCAATTATTTTTAATTGTTTTGTACCCAGCTACAACTTAATGCAAAACTTCACGAATGTGAACAAAACCAGAATTTTGGTTACCTGAAAGAGATTTCCAGTGGAGTTTCTTGTTCTATTCCATGTATGCCAAAGGATTTGTAGTCATTAGCATCACTGGAAGATCTGCCTTTGCCAGAAATTGCTCAGGCAAAAAAAAAAAAAAAAAAAAAAAAAAGCCAGACAGCTGAATTTCATCAAATTCACAGATCCAGTTCCATGGAGATGTCAGAACAAGCAAATGGATGAGTTAAAAATGATCACAGCACAAAATTTACATTTTTATTTTTGCTTGAGAAACAACAGAAAGCTGTGTACATCCTGCTTCTGGGGAAGGCAGAATTATACATCCAAAATAATAAATGCTGCATAAAAATAAAGCATTCACAGCTAGTTTGCTTTTGTACAGTGTCTACAGCCAAAACTCACTAGCCAATGCTGTGAGATTTACTTCCAACAGAGAAGGCCACTTAAAATTCAGGAACTAATGGGATTTAATAAAACACAGTGTAGCACACTCCTACTTTCATTTTCAGAAATGAATATGAACCTCAGAAAACAACAAAAAGCATGTAATCACTCTCCATTTCACAAATAAAATCTGTCTAACCAGAACCACATTGCTGGCTTTGTGAAATTCCTATTTGGCTTGCTCAGGCATTTTCAGAGGAAGGAAGGATGGAGGAACATTTCCATGAGTTTTGATCATGCTGTGGGCAGACAGTTAATAAATAATCCTGACTCTCTGTGAAAATGCAGACCACTCACGTGCACAATAATATACAGAGTGAGATCTTGGTTTTACAAATGTCAGTAGTAATTTTGCCTTTGTTTTCAGAGGGTTAAGGCTTCACCCAGGATGTTTCTATCCTCCCTCACTTCCCACACCTAAGTGGTGATAAGGGCTTATAATTTAATTTCTGTCACAGCAATAGCAGGGAAAAGCAACTCTTTTTCCCTGAGCACACTTTTTTGATTGCACCACAGGCTCCTAAATAGAAACCTGAATAACCACAGATCCAAAAGCTCTCCAGACCTGAGAGATTTGTACACATCTCCTGGTGGAAATGGCTGCTTTGGTGACGTGGGTGGAGTGGGAGCTTCAGAAAAAGTTTATTAAGGAATCCCAGCCACTGAGTCACGAAGGCTGAAAGGGCCCCACTGGATTTCTAAACTTCTCAGAGGGGAGCCTGGAGGGGCTGGACCCAGTCCTAGCCCCAGAATTTGTCACCAGTTTAAGTTTTACAACTTTGTCCTACTGGTTCTAATGATGGCAAATCAGATATATCATATACAAATGAGTTCTTTGTTATGACAAATGATTAGATGAAAAAGACTCCATCAGAATTATTTCCTACACAGTATAAAAGCTCAAACTACATTAAAACAATTCTATTAAAGCTAGGAAAGTAGAAACTTTTATTGGGTAACTCACCCATAACGACAGTCATGGCAGCTCTTTTCTTAACCTCCAGGACCATCCCTGGTGGGCACGCTCAGAGTCCAATGGAGAGATCTCCACATTCCAAGAAGGAATTTGTTAGAAGAACCTTCCAGAAGAAAAGTGGGCTGGGCTTCCATAGTGGTTGAGTGCCAGCCACAGCCTCCAGGTGAGTTGAGCAGCTCATCTGCCAAACCTTTGCCTCATTATCAGAATGTTCATTCGGGGTTTGTCGGAATCTGAGCTATTGATGGTTCCAGGAT
Organism: Lonchura striata; assembly: GCF_050655825.1. Classification (NCBI taxonomy): domain Eukaryota; kingdom Metazoa; phylum Chordata; class Aves; order Passeriformes; family Estrildidae; genus Lonchura; species Lonchura striata. Next base: position 116,094,380 of record NC_140703.1, on the reverse strand, counting down.
TGTAGAAAGTCTCTGTCTGTCAGCCCCGCTGCCAAAGCAGAAGCCATAATTGGTCTGTGCTGGTTTCCAGGTTGTTTATTCTGTTTATCTCTCACATGTTCTGCTGCCCTGCCCAGCTCTGTCCTGCAGGGCAGCATGTGGGGCTCTGCCCTCAGTGGGATGTGACAAACATTAAATACCAGAAACTCCCTGGGCTGCATTTACAATAACGTGCCAATATCTGTCACCTACGTTGGACAGTGTGTCCCCAGCCTGAACCAACAGAAAAATGCCAACACCACAGTGAGACATGGAGGGCATGAAGAAGGAGAAAAAGGACAAGACACACCCAATTTCCTCCATCTTGTCCCCTTTGAACTCCTGATTCAGAATCCTAAAATTTTACTTTTGCACCCATGCCACACTTAATTATTACTGATATCAAACACTCAGAGCTGGTAATTCATCCTGTATGATTGAAAACTCTTTTCCATGGACAGAGATCACAGCCAGTGTCTCTGGGGGCTCTGTCCAGGGGGGTTCCTGACCCCTGCCAGGGTCCCAGACCTGCCAGGGCAGCCAGAGGGAAGACCTGGACTCCCACAGGGTTAATGGCCAGATTGAATTTTGTCATAATTCAAAACCAAAACAACACACTGCCACCTCTCAATCTGCCCTGATGGATTTGAAACCAGGACATTTTTGAGTTGCTTGACCACATTCCAGAGCAGAGCACCCAGGTCAGAGCATCCTGCCAAGGTCAGAACTGCAGCCACACGTGGAGCCAGTGTCACCTGGGCAGGGACACAGCCCCAGCTGGGCTGCCCAGCAGCAGGGACAGGCCAAGGCATGGATCCCTGCTGCCTCAGCTGGGCCAGCCACAGAGCTGACCTGGTTTTGTGGGCAGGTCGATGCTACCACAAAACAAAAATGCAGGCAGAGGGCATTTTCAATGAGTCCTCTCATGTTAAATCTGTCATAAGCTGAGTTAAAAGAAGTATACAAGGAAAAAAGTGGGTGTGGAAATTCTGCAGCATCAGTGTGAGATTGCCCTCTCAGTGCAAAATGAAAACAGAAGGCAGCCAAGTTTGCCAGTTCTATTTTGTATTGCAGAGGAATGAGAAGGTTGGTGCTGTTTTTTTTTAATCAAGTGCCTCTCCAGGACTTAATGTAAGGTAATACATAATAGATAATGTTTCCATGGGAGAAACAGCTGGTTGGAAGGAATTAGAAAACAAGCTGGAAATATTTTTGCTGCTAATTCAGTGTGTCAAAGGCAGTCCATGTTGGTTGCTATCAAAAGTTGCCACCATCTGTTGTTTGGTGGCCTTGGCGAGTGAGCTGCAGCTTGGCCTGCCTGTTCCTGGTGCAGAATTCCATTCTCCTATAAGAAAAGGGACTTGAGTGTGTTCAGAGAAGAGCAATGGAGCTGGGGAAGGTTCTAGAGAAGAATTCATGTGAGGAGAGGCTGACAGAGCTGGGGAGGATCTGCCTGGAGAAAAGGAGGCTCAAAGACTTTTCACTCTGCCTGACAGGAGGTTGTAGTGAGGTGGGGGATTGGATTCCTCTTCCCCATGGAAAGGGTGGTCAGGCATTGGAAAGAGCTGCCCAGGGAGGTTTGGAGTGCCCATCCCTGCAGGTGTCCCCTGGAGGTGGCACTGAGTGCTCTGGGCTGGGGACAGGGTGGGCATCAGGCACAGCTGGGACTTGATGGTCTTGGAGCACTTTTCCAACCTAAAAATTCCATTTCTGACTGCTTTTGCTCCTTATCTTCCCTCCTGTTCTTCTGCTGGCTGTTCTTTCTCTCTGGTATTGAGCCCTGGCTTTGTTTTTTCCCAGCATCCATGCCCTTCAGAGGGAAGCCTGTACAATCTTATTAAAAACAAACAAACAAACAAACAGAAAACCACCAAAAAACCCCACCAAAATCCAGGATAGTTCTGAGTTAGCAATCCTCTGATAACCCTTCCAAATGCTGGCCAGTGGCCTGAAGCAGTCTGGGCTTTTCCAGAGCTTTGCAGTTTAAGCTGCCAATAATTTGGTGGATTCTTCCTGATTTGTCAGGGTCTAAATTACTTCCCTGCTACTGCAGCTCAAGTGCTGAAAAACCAACAGTTTGTTTTCAAGCAAAGCAGAAACTATCACTTCTGCACTCCCCTCTGTCCCCTAAAATGCTTAAAGAATTTAGGAAGGGGGGAAATGCACCCAACTGTCAGGATTTCTTCTTGAATTGAGCAGTAAAACTTCTGAATTATGAGATCATGAAGGCCCTTTCACTGGAAATGCTTTTTAATTCAAACTATTTTTTAAAAGAAAGACAATTTCCCTCTTGGTGTGTGGTATCAAATGAAAAGCCAGTTGAATAGAAATAGTAAGTTGATAGAAAGAGTCTCATTTACTTAATAGGTTTGAATCAGGTCCTTTGAGATTTCTGATGGTTTTGAGAAGGAATTTTTCACTTTTCTGTCTCAACAGCATGTCCTGAGTCTCTGAGGGATCAGGACAGGCTGGACCCATGGGATGAGGCCAGAGGGGTGAGGGACAGCAAAACCAAGGGCCAGTCCTGCCCTTGGGTCACCACAACCCCGGAGCTCCAGGCTGGGCAGAGGGGCTGGAGAGCTGGAAAAGGCCCTGGGGGTGCTGTGCCAGGGGCTGGACACGAGCCCAGGGGTGCCCAGGGGGGCAAGAGGCCGCTGGCAGCTGGGCTGGATGAGGAATTGTGTGTCCAGCAGGAGCAGGGCAGGGATTGTCCCTCTGGGCTGGCTCGGAGAGGCCCCTCCAGGGCTGTGCCCAGTTCTGGTCCTGCAGGAGAGACCTGGAGGGGCTGGAGCGTGTCCAGGGCAGGGAACGGAGCTGGGAAGGGGCTGGAGAGTTCCTGAGGGAGCTGGGAAGGGAATGGAGAGTTCCTGAGGGAGCTGGGAAGGGAATGGAGAGTTCCTGAGGGAGCTGGGAAGGGGCTGGAGAATTCCTGAGGGAGCTGGGAAGGGGCTTGGAGAATCCCTGAGGGAGCTGGGAAGGGGCTGGAGAGTTCCTGAGGGAGCTGGGAAGGGGCTGGAGAGTTCCTGAGGGAGCTGGGAAGGGAATGGAGAGTTCCTGAGGGAGCTGGGAAGGGGCTGAGCTGGAGCAAAGGAGGCTCAGGGGGACCTTGTGGCTCTCACAGCTCCTGCCAGGAGGGGACAGCCGGGGGGTCGGGCTCTGCTCCAGGGAACAGGGACAGGAGGAGAGGGAATAGTCAAACCCCAAATTTCCTGCTGAAAACCAGGATTTGGATGTGTTGAGGCAGCTTTAGTTTATCTCCATCTGACCCAAAAGCCCAGCTCGGTCTGTGGAGTTCCAGTTGAATTTTAATTGGCCTTAACTTTGTAAAAGGCTCTGTGGTTGAGCAGGAAACACCTTTGATTGGAGGTCCCTGTGCAGCCCTGGCTCTGCAGGGAGCTGGGTGGAATTTGGGGAGATCAGAAATGCCCAGGGCTGCCCCCAGAGCCCACAGGCTGAGGATTAATCACTGCTGCTAATGAGGAAATGTTTGGGTACAGCTGCACAGCCTGCTCTGCTTGTCATCTGTATCATACCACACCACTCGGTTTGCACACAGCAGGGAAAAAAAAAAAAGACTGATTGTCAATTTATTGGGCTTTTCAACTCACATTCATTGCTGGAAAAATATTAACTCTCCTAATTAGCTGGGGATAAAAACCTGTTGGCAGAGACCTTCTTGCTGGCCTGGGGAGTTCAACAGAACTTTGCAGTTCCTCCTTTTCTCTGTCTCCTTTTTGTGAACTGTCAGAATTTCCCCTCACCCCTCTGTGATCGTCTCTTTTATGGTTTATATCGATTCCTTTTAATGGTTGGCTATATTTAACTCCCTTTGATAAAGTGTTTCTTCAGTGGGGGTGAGATGAGTTAAATGTTGAGGATTTATGACCTTGTTCATTTTTTTTTTATCAGTTCCTTGGGAAGATTTATGAAGTATTTTGTCATCTCTGAAATGCTTTTGATTGTTGATGGGGGAAACTTCTCAGGCCACTGGATCTTGACTGTCCATAAGGTGTTTTTTGCCCCTCTTATCTAACAGCAGCAAAATGGGTTCAGAAGTTCATCTGTGCTTTATTCCTGGTACAAAAAGGAGGAACTGCTTAATATAGGGATCTCATGAAAATATGGTAGTGTATTAAAATATGGTTTAGGTACATAAACAATAACACAAGTTATTAAACGTTAATATGCATAAAACTCTAATTGCAGCGCGTACTTACATACTGATATACAGATATATAAAATCCTCACCTCCTGTTTATATAAGTAGTTACGTCTTTGATTCTCCTTGAAACTTTATAGGTTCAAACCCAGCTCTCAGTCCTTCCAACTCTGATTTGCTGCTGTTGGAATTTGCAGCATCACTTTTATTTCAGTATTAGACATTTTGTTTCCTACATGGCTTTGGGCTTTTGCACCTTGAAAATGCTGACTGTTTTCCACTTCAGACTTTAACTGGTGAGACTTGAGGTGTCCAAATAATGTTAAAAACAAAGCACTGGCTTGGAAGATGGAGGGAGACAGCCTGAACTTGTGCACCTTCTGTGCTTGTGACTCTGTGTTTACTCTGTGAGTAAATGATGGCAGCTTACTCAGCACAGCCAGCTCCCAGTTTTCTCCTGGTTGTACCATTTTCTGGCAACCAGTCACAAAAATCAGCAGAGCTCTGGTGACGTGCTGAACTGCTGGGGACATGGAGACAGGAGATGTGCAAAGGTTCAGGGAGGCTTAAGTCACCATTTCTCAGAGACTGTTCATTTAGGAATCAAGCTCTTACACTGAACAGTGAAATCCTGCTCTTTGTCAGCAAGGCTTTCTCCCTGAAGGCTGGCAGAGGCACCTTCACCCTGCTGTGGTGGCTTTTTGACCCTGTTAATTATAAATTAGGATCTCAAATGCTTCTGACCTGGACCTGGAACCTCCAAAAATGTCTGAGGGACATTTTGAGTTCCAACACCACCCTGGAAATGGATGATCTTCAAGGTCCCCTTCCAAAAATCTTCCTCCTTCTCCTTCCCCTTCCCCAAACCACTCTATAATTCCATGATTCTCTGATCTCAAGCACTTGTATGAACATCTCTCACTTACAAAAGCAGGCAGTGAAGTGAAAACCGCTTACGTGTGTGCTTATAATAAATTTTTCTCTGCCTATTTTAAGCAGAGTATTTGAAAAAAAAAGAACTCCCATAACTCGCAAAACTTCCTGCTTTTTATCCAACATTTTCTGGTGCAAAAGGTTAAAGGCAAAGCATATTATTGTTTTCACCTTCACTGGACACGTTTGCAAACAATCACATATGTTTAGGGGATTTTGGTGCCAGCTGTAGTTGTACCAAACGATACAATATTTCATAAATAAGCTGTCACTTATTCAGCATCTTTATTTAGAGGTGCTAAACAAGAGACTTCTTCTCCCTGCCTGGTGGAACGCACATGGAGAGAAAAATGTGAGCAGTGCAACCCATGGAATCATTTCACTTCTCAGGGCTGGTTACAAATTAAGTCCTACAGTCAAACACTCGAGCTCAGGGACACCTCCTGCTCTTTAAAAGAGACCTGTGTGCATTTCTCAGGGTCAAATGAGCCCTGACTGGGGGTTAAAGTGATCCAGCAGCAGCTGGAATGAGTCACTTGGAGGTCGGCATTTGCTCACTCTGGGATTGCACTTCTGAGTATGACTTGGTAAAAACAAGTTTATAAATATAAATATAAATATAAATATAAATATAAATATAAATATAAATATAAATAATATAAATATCTTATCCAGTGATGTTTTTACAGTATCACAGCTACCACAGCTGATAATCAGGTATGTGCAGAATTTTTGTCCCATACTATTCTATATATCTTCATAGAACAACCTGCTTGGCATAGGATTAACAAAATAAAAAATCGGTGGTTTATAAATTGAAAAATATTAAAATCAATCAAAGCATGAATGTAGGAAAAATCAACTGTGTTAATTCTGCTCAGCATTGAGCTTCATATTTCCACAACTTGAATTCTGGAGGAATTTATGTTCAGCCTGTTTTTTCTGTTAATTACTTATTGCATTTAACATGAGAGCTCCTCATGAGTCAATTGCTCGCAGGGTTTCATGCAATATAAATACAATTCCAGTGATGGAATTGGTAAACACTGTGCCACACTTTTTAGCCTTTCCTTCCATCTCCACAGCCTTGAATTCCTCTTCTCACACACACGAGGCTCTCCAAGTCCCTCTTCTGCTGGAAAGCCTCTGCATCCTGCACTGTGGAACAATTAAGTGCTGGATTGTTAGAGAAGAGCTTTCCTCACTGTCACTATTTTCAAAATTATTGTGCATAGCATTCAGTGGAACAAAAGCACCTCCAGCCTTGATTTAAAGCTGGAATTAGAACAATTCCATGCTGTCTAAATGGAGTTTGTCTTGAAATGCAATATGGGAGGAAAGCAATATTTTTCCTTAGTGGTGGCAAACCAGGGAAGAAAGATCACTTATTCAAAAAGCAATTTTATTCTTTCTGCTTACAGAAGATATATTTTGGCCATGTCCTTTGTGCTACAGAATCATTATTGGGTTTATTTCTTTTGAAATTAGAAGTTGAGAGCAAACAAGTTGTACTCTCTCAGCAGGGTTTAGAACAGTGAAGAGGTGTAAACACGTGTTGAGTTCTGAGCATTATTCATAATTAGAATATGATGAGAAAAATTAGTGAGCACCCAGATGGAAAGTAAATGTTTCAATACTTCTCCATGACACACAGTACAGAATTATTGATTTATTTATTTTTCACTTGAGAATTCAGTATTTGGGTTTGGTGTAGTTGGTGTAATTAACTCAGATCCTTCTGAGATCATGTCTCTCTTGGGTTGGATGGAATTAGAAATGCCAGCTGTGCTTTCGTGCTCATTTGCACATGCACAGCCCCCACAGTGTTGTTCCCAGGGACAACAGCCTGATGGGGCTTTCATGGATGGACTGGTGTCTTGGTTTGAAAAGACAGGAGTCTGTGAAGGAAGGCAAAAGCCTCCTGTGAAATGGAAAAGGTAAACCCCCTCCCTCCGAATTACCACAATTTCAAAATTAAAAGGCTCTCAGGCAAAGATATGGCAATGGGAATAACAGTTCTTTACTAGGAGAAAAACTAAATAACAATAATAAAAAATGTAATCAGTACAAACAAAACTGATAGAGTCAGAAACCTGACACCCTGAGGAGTCAGGGTGTTGGTGATAATCCAGTTAAATGGTGGCTGCTCCTCCTGCAGTGGCAGATGAAATGCTGCTGGAGCGGGGATCTGTAGAAGGGTGGAGTTTTCTCTGAAGGTTTGGTGGTGGAGGAGTTGGGCCTGGTCTTCCTCTGGGGATCCCGCACAGAAGAAGCTGCTCCTCTGGGAATCCAGCAAAGAGGCTGCTCTGGTGTCCCAAAAAGTGTTGATTTTATGCAGGTAGGAATGCTTGGCTCCTCCCTCTGGGTGGAGCATCTCACCATGGGATGATGGAACTTTCCCAGTCATGCAGTGAGTCATTAATGGCCCATTAGCAGAAGATCTCTCCCTGGAGGAAGACATTGTTCTTGGAAGAGATAAGAAAACTGCCCAACCTCCAACAGATGGCAAAAGAATCCATGCTTATCTTACAAGCCAGGACTACTGGGGAGATGAGTCAGCCTTTTTTTTGTGGCTGTCATTCCCCAGGATTAACAGCCCAATCCTCCAGCCTTTGTTGTGTTTAGGGATTTTGGGGGAATCTGAGGCAGCATCCTACTAAAAATCCTAATTCCCTTTAATTCAGTGCTGAACACCTTTTGTGGTTCAAATTACAGAGATTTCACTGGAGGCAACTGCGTGAATAATAACTAAGGAAGAAAAAGTTGTAAACGCTCCCCAATATTTACCTTTATGGAAAAGAAAGGGTTTTGAACGTCATAAAAGTGGGAAAACTCATACATTTCCTGTCTCTGGGGATCTAAGGGATCCAAATGTGGCCCAGTCCATTTACTTTAAAAAATCAACATCTTTGCCACGATTTCTGTCTCTACAGTAGAATTATATCTGTTACTTTTGGTCCATGTTGCGATTTTAAGGTTTAAAAGATCACCCAAAAAATCAAATATTACATCCTTCAGAAAAGAATCTTCAATTAAAGCATCTATTCCAAATAATTTCCCTCATCTTCTTGTGAATGGAAGGGATCATGTTGTTTTCCACACAGGACTGATAACACTTCTGTTAAAAATAAGTCTTAAATCTGCTGCCAGTTTATTTATACACCGTTCATAAGACCCATTTGCACCAGACTGAAGTTTCCTTTATTATCAATTATTTTTCATCCCCAAGGTATTCAGAAACATTAGCTGGGTCCCTTGATGCATCAAACACAGATGGTCCTGCCAAAACTCCACATCTTACATGGTGTGGTTGTTTTTCCAGGATTGGGTACATTTATTTTTCCTGTAGCACTCTCTCACTTTTCATTTTCTCCTTTTGGAATGTGGACCATGGAGCTGATCATAACAAACCCATATCACTACTGCCATTGTAAAAATCACCTTTTTGCTGCTTCTCTCCATGGAAACACAAAGATATTATAATTTTAACATGTTTTTTGATGAGCTTTGTGACTTCTGTGACTTTGAGACTGTTTGCACAAGCTCTACCAGTGTCTGTTCCTGAGGTCTAAGTTTTCCTGGCAGAATAATGCAAGTTTTGCTCCTACAACTTTGCTTTTTCCACCTTTACCTGCAGAATTCCTCAATATGTTCAGCTCAACAGGCAAATCAGGTGGCTTTGTCTAACTGCTCAGTCCTCCACATTATTTGCTGCTCATTGTGCCCTCCACAAATTTCATAAATAGTAATTTTATATCTCCACATCACTGAGAGCTGATCTGGCAGAAAAATGTCTTGTATGAAGAGCCTGAATTGCAATGATTCATTTGTAACGCACCTTTGTTATTTCCCTCTGCTGATTTTCCAGCTTTTACACTCCAGGGTTTTGTCCTGAAATCAGTGCTGGAATGTAAATTGCACTTCACAAGCGAAGGTTGATTTTATTTCAGTCCAAATCCATCATTTATATACCCACTAAATTCTACCAGGGCACCATCTGGTGAGGAGACAACGGGGTTGAATTACACATAATGCAATTATGGTGTGAAAACACAGCCGTCTCTGCTATTCATTAGATTGTGTTCCTAAAATACTTAGTAAAGATTAGAATGTAAACTAATAATACTTTTCATTAGGCCCATAAAAAATCTCTCTGCAGATTTCACAGTGTGTGCTTCTCTTAAAAATGTGAGGCAGTGCTCATTGAAGGCATAAAAGATGGACCAAAAGGGACTTTTCAGCATCACTCCTGAAATGCTTGACCTTCCTCCTACTCTCTTTGTGGGTTTTAATTTTAATCCATTAATTTTAATTATGTGTCTGCTGGGCATCATCCCTGACAGGTGACACTACATCAAAATAGAGGTGGAGTTATTTTCTACAAAAGTGGCAAAGCTTGAAGTTCATCATGAAAAGGAGCTGGTGGAAGCTGGTGTTGATGAAAACATTTTGGGCTTTACGGGGATTTTTCTGGGTGCTGGAATTTGCAGCATCATGTTCTGCCTCATGTCCCTCAGTAATCAAACAATTACTGTACCCAGATATCCCTGCAGTTTATACTGGGTACAATTTCATCTTGCTCTTTATGTTTTAAAACAAGACCTGAGAGAGTTTTCTGTTGTTATTCCAAATAGATTTTTCCCATGTTGTATCAGACTGGAATCTATATTTCCAGGGGATTTTCTGTAACTTGCTTGGAGCCACCTGGACTGGTGGAAAATATTTGTTTTGAACTGGATGAGGTTTAAGGTCCCTTCAATCCAAACCATTCCATAGTTGTATTTCCACATATTTATTTAATTTGAGCACAGCTTTTTAAGGGGCAAACAGATGAAGAAGAAAAAAATATGAGATTAAGAGAGAAGCTGAAAATCCAACATATTTATAGAATTGTTTTTTCTATGCATGCACAAGTATTTGTAGATATTTACCTCTACCTGAACCTGATAAAGAAGTCCTAGATTCACCCCACATATTTATTCAAACCTCTAATTTCTTTATATATAGTTAAATACATAAAATATTTACGTATATAAGTGCACATATTTTATTAGGCTTATGCGAAGAACTCATAAGTTATGTTCTCTGAATCAGATTTTAAATGCATTTTATGCATAAATAACACAGCTCTGAGTATTTAATGGGAAGCATCATGGTCAATATCCATCCTGGAATTTTCATTCCTGATGGAACAGATTTGGGGACTGTGCACATCCCTTTAAGTTTTTATGTATCAGGTTATGACTGAGTTTCTGATAAAAAATCTGTTATGTTCTCCTTGTTCCTGACTTCTACTGAGAGCAAAATCTTTGAACTAAAGGACAAATAAGGAGAAAGAATATTGGGATGGGATTTTTGGTGGTTTGTTAGCTAATGAATCCTTTTAAATCAAATTAAAGTTCACTTGGAGGTCCCTGATTTTAATATTATTTTATAAGAGGTGGATATGTTGAGAAAAACAAGAATAGTGGTGATTTTTCTTCATGTGACAGAGTATCCACACAATATAGGAAGCTTTCTTGGAAATAATAATACAATTTTTCTACTAAGTACAGGAAGTGTTGAATTCATGACCAATTTCTTTCTTCTCTAGGAAGGGTGAAAGCCTGAGCAGGATTTTTTTCATACTGCAGTGGTGGTGATTTTTCTGCTTTAATGGACTCGCAGAAGATCCTAAGATGGCAAAAGAAACAATGCTTTGAGTAAATGCTATAAAATCCTGACCTGAAAAGAGCAGTGCTCTCTTTAGTAAGAAGAAATTTGATTTTTCAAAATACAGATGTCTCATTTTGGTAGATTTTACCTGACAATATCTATCAAATAGAAAGTGGTTCTTGATTTGAAGGAATTACCTCTCAGAGCCACAAGTTTAGGTCATTGAAATTGCTTTAGTCTGTGGAATTCATTTCCAACAGCTGAGCCCTCAGCTCACTGAATCTCTTGTTGCTGCTGAGGTTAATTTATCAGAAGACAAAAATAGATGTGAAGTTTCACCCAGAAAAGCCTGTGTTTGTTTAAATTCTGCTAAGGTTTTTTTAGTCATAAATATTGCTGGCCTCTAAATGAGTTGTGTGGGAGTAGGATTCCTATGTGTCCATATTGCCTGCAGGATAATTGAAGTTGATGTATTTTTTCAACTTCATATCACCAAATGCAAATGAAAGATGCATGGTAGAATTTGTTAACTTGGCTACAAACAGGACTGCTTTTCTTCGTGTTTTGGGGCTTTTTTTCCCCCTCAAGCTTGTGAATGTAGAAGTTGAAAGGTCGGCATGGAAATTCTTGTCTTGTTGGTATGAAGTTATTTTTCAGCTTCAGATGGGGATGTTGTAATGCACAGCCTGTTTGGGTGCATGAGGATCAGACCTATAAACCCTACCCTTTTTTTTTTTTTTTTTTTGGTTCCTTGGACAAATAAAAGCAAAAATCCATCTTTTCTGTGCAGCTTTACTTGGAGGGACCATTTATGTTTGCAGGGATAAGTTGTTCACTACCTGAGTTTCAAGTAAGGCTGTTAATCTGTGACAGAGGGGTGCCCTCAGCCACCTTTTTTTTTTTAAGATTAGTGAACCAAAAACTTGCCAATCTTTAAGAGAACAGCATCACAAAAATTCTCTGCTGGCCTGGGAACAACACCATACATTGCTGGCACAGCTGCAGAAGATTTTCACACTGCTCCCCTGACTCATCCCGTCCCTCTGCATTTCCCTGCGTGCAGGATTCGTTCCTCAGGAACTGGAGGGGTGATTTTTCACTCAGTCTTTCAGGAAATGGCTTTACCTAGCAACAGTAAATAAGCCAGATGATGAACAAAGCTAAAGTTACTGCACAGGTTCATCACTGCTTCCGTGCTTCTTAACAGAGTGTGATGGGCTGAGCTGAGAATATATTTACTTAATGTGAGCTGGAAGTCAACTCAGATACAAATCTTGAGATCCTAAGTACAGCTTGATCCCTTATGAGCTGCAGAGTTTTGATAGCTGATTCAGGGTTTAGACTATTTAGCATCAGCAAAAGCCTAATATTTGCAGTGGAGCTGACAGGGAAAGGCTCTAACTAGGGATTTCAGCAACTTGGTATTTAAATGTTTGGTACCTGCAGGTACCAAAGCCTGAGGCAAGAAAAAGAATTCATCACAGCATTCATTTTGGAGCCCATTTCATATTCAATCACAGTGTGCATTGTCATTTATGGAAAAATCAAGAGATTTCAAAATATATATATTGGGATTTGCTTGGGGAAGCTGTTAAAAATAACTGCATTACGGGAATGTGAAAGGAGAAAAACAAGGCCTTTTTTTCCAAGGTGGGTAGCCTGCTCAAATAGGGGCTGACAAGAGGAAAGTCAGTGTGTGCTCAGGCAGGCAAGAGGCCGCTGGCAGCTGGGCTGGATGAGGAATTGTGTGTCCAGCAGGAGCAGGGCAGGGATTGTCCCTCTGGGCTGGCTCGGAGAGGCCCCTCCAGGGCTGTGCCCAGTTCTGGTCCTGCAGGAGAGACCTGGAGGGGCTGGAGCGTGTCCAGGGCAGGGAACGGAGCTGAGAAGGGGCTGGAGAATTCCTGAGGGAGCTGGGAAGGGAATGGAGAGTTCCTGAGGGAGCTGGGAAGGGAATGGAGAGTTCCTGAGGGAGCTGGGAAGGGGCTGGAGAGTTCCTGAGGGAGCTGGGAAGGGGCTGGAGAATTCCTGAGGAGCTGGGAAGGGGCTGGAGAGTTCCTGAGGGAGCTGGGAAGGGGCTGGAGAATCCCTGAGGGAGCTGGGAAGGGGCTGGAGAGTTCCTGAGGGAGCTGGGAAGGGGCTGGAGAATCCCTGAGGGAGCTGGGAAGGGGCTGGAGAGTTCCTGAGGGAGCTGGGAAGGGGCAGGAGAGTTCCTGAGGGAGCTGGGAAGGGGCTGGAGAGTTCCTGAGGGAGCTGGGAAGGGGCTGAGCTGGAGCAAAGGAGGCTCAGGGGGACCTTGTGGCTCTCACAGCTCCTGCCAGGAGGGGACAGCCGGGGGGTCGGGCTCTGCTCCAGGAACAGGGACAGGAGGAGAGGGAACGGCCTCAGGCTGGGCCAGGGCAGGCTCAGCTGGGACAGCAGCAGGAATTTCCCCATGGAAAGGGTGCTCAGGCCCTGGCAGGGGCTGCCCAGGGAGCTTTGCAGTGCCCATCCCTGCAGGTGTCCCCTGGAGGTGGCACTGAGTGCTCTGGGTGGGGACAAGGTGGGGACTGGGCACAGCTTGGCCTCAGTGACCTTGGAGCAATTTTCCAACCTAAATCATTCTGTGATCCCAGGAAGGTGTTGGGTACCAGGTACCTTGTGAAGGAGACTTCTCAGCTCTGTGGTTACATTCTGGCATTTTAGAAGTTTTCAGGAGCTGCTCAGCACGGACCCTCACAGACAGCAGCTGGCCTGGCACCAGGCTTGTTTGAGTTTCAGAAGCTGCAAGCTGTGTTCTGGTGCCAAAGAAGTTTGAAATCCAGAAAGCTCCAAAGCATTCTGAGGCCTTTGTGTAACCTCTAGCTCCAAATGATTATGGAAATATGAGAGAAAAAGCTGGAGGGTCAGCAGAGACAGAAAACTTAGTAAGCAGCAGCTCAATGAATCAAGTTGGGGAGTGGAAAAATGGATCATTTGGAGATGAAGGGAGCATCTTGTCAGAAAGGAAAAGGAGAATAAACTATTGGGAAAACAAATGTCTTTTGCAGAGAGATGGCGGCAGGGCTTGGAAGGGGCACAAGTGAAGCAACCTCCAGCCACTAACAACAGGCCTGAGAGGAGCTGTGGTTTCACAGCAGATTCTGGATCCTGATAATTTAAATGGATGAATCCTGGAGCTTTTCCAACGACTTGCATCCCTTAGAGTGACAATCCTTTCTTTGGTTTTGTAAATTCTTCAGGGGGAGGTTGGTGCAATTATTTTATCCAGCAGTCATGTAAGCCCTCAGGGTGGGATTTCCCTCACTTAACTTCAGACAGATCCCAAGCAGACATCAGCAGCTGTACAATTCACCTGGGACTCTGTGCACTCAGTGCAGACAGCTGCAGCTTTCCTGGGAGGGATTCTGCTGTTTTAAATCTATTTTAAATGTCTACCTGAGGAGGAGATGAGTGATGCTGAAGCCCTTTCCTGTCTAAACCCACCTACACCGTTCACTGCCTGCTGTTTAGTGCCTCATGCATATTGAAAATTGTTGTTTGCCATTTCTCCTGCTTTAGTGAAAGCTTTCAATGAGTTGTCTCAGGAACAGGGATTGTTCTGGAGAATTTCTTGGCTGTTCTCTCAGGCAGAAGTATTCTCACAGCAGTTTGTACAGCCTTCAAGTTTGGAGAAGGTAAAAGAGGGGGAGAGAGTGAGTGAAGGGGATTAAATTCATTATCTAGTAAACAGAAATATGTGTTAAATGTTTCCTGTGGATAACAATAATTTATTCAGTACAAAACTTCAGAGAGCTAATTAGAATCACAGTTTTACAGTGCAAGCTTCCAGCAGCATTATTTTTTTCCCAGAAGATAGGAATATCAGAGTATTTTTAGGCAGGGAAGAAATTGCTTGAACTTGGAATTATATGGGATCTTTGCTGACATGGAAGAGACTGGCAAAGTCAAGATGTGCAGGCAGGACTTGAGATCTTCCAGCAAAGAACTTCCACTCAAAGCAAAGTTTCCTTGGCTTGGAGATCAGAACTGGTGGCCCAGAGTTTATGCAGCAGGTTGAGGTGTGGGAAATGGATTTGCAGAGAGAAAAATGATTTGTAGAGGAAATTTGTAGACAAAATGGATTTGTATTTGTAATGTAAAAATGCATTAATTATTATCACAACAGTGTTAGTGATAGTACCTTGTGTGGGAACCCAGGATATTGGGAATATTTCTCTGTCTGCTCTGGGCTGTCCTGACCCCCAGGGCAGCTTTTTGCCCCTCATTCATGGAGGAAACTCCCAAAGCCTCAAGGTAAACCAGAAACCACCAAAGTGTGAAATGGATTGTAGAGATTGTAGAGAGTAGTGGAGTGTGTCATATGGGTGAGAAATTTAGGTTTTAGGATTTTTAGTATGTTATAGATGGGTTCAAAATGGAGGATACAGGGTGTTGTCTCAAGTTCCTCTCTTCTTTCGTCTTCCTCCTCTTTCTTCTTGGGCTTGGGTGGTATCTTGTAATTGGGTAGAAAAATCCTCTTTGTGGATCTTTATGGGTCAGTTATTGGGTTAGAAAGGAAAATAATTAAGCTGTCACTTCTTAATTGGGTAGCTTAGTTTTTGATTAAGTTTAAAAAGCCTTGTAACACAAGGTTTTTGGCCATTTTTGTGCTGTTTTTCCTGCACGCAGAGTCTGGTGCAGACAGTGTGATGAAGTTTTGATAAAATAACAATAAACAGAAGCTGAAGACTGAAAAATCCAAACTGTCTCTGGTTCCTGACACAGAACTGCTCCAGGAGGGTCTCCCCTGCCAGGGGAGCCCCCAGGGAGTTCCCAAGTTGGGACCTGCAAACTCACAACCTTGTATACTTCACAAACACAACAAATAATAAACAAAACCATCAAGAATGTTTTTTTCTATCCAAGAGAGGGGGAAATGTGGGAAATGGATTTGTAGGGAATTCTTCAAGCCAGACAGAAGACTCACACAGTGAGCACCTGTGTGCAAACCCTGAGATAAGAAATGCTGCCTTAGAAATGCCATGGAATTGAACAGATATAGTTGAGAGAGAAATACAAGTTTCAAAGGATGGCCTTGTAAATAAGACTGGATTCTTTGGAGAAATAGAACTATGAAAGATGCATTGCAGTAGGACCCACAAGGGGTAATTTTAATTATTGGCTTTAAGGCATTGACAGCATGGTGTGGCTAAAGCTGATAGGCCAAGAAACACTTAGAGTGTATTGTAATTAATAAATAATTGGATTCTGATTGTGATGGCATGAATTATAGCATCTGTATTGTCTGACCCTTCTCATGAGACAGAAAATGGAATAAAAGTTCTAGAAATGCCTCTCAGTGCCCCATCTCTGGGTCAGGAAAGAGTATTGTCTGACACTGAGGTGCTTTGCTGGGTCTCTCAATCCAATATTCCCAAAGTGGAAGCTCGGGATGCACTGCCCAGCTTTTCTTTGGGTTTGTTTTTATGGACAGAGATAACAGATGTCACACATTTTCATGGAAAAAGTTGGAAAAAGCCTCTAAGGACATCAAGTCCCGTTAAGCCAGGACCATTGTGTTCCCCCTAAACCACATCCCCGAGTGCCACAACCACACAACTTCTGAACTCTTCCATATCACACCCACTGCTAATTCCTCTGAAAGAACAAAGGCAACTCGGGTTTTCTAAAAGTCCTTAAAAAGCAAAATAAAATCCCAAAAGTTCCTTCCAGAACCTCAAGCCTTACAAAGATTAAAACATGATTATAACTATCCTCTTTGAGATGTTAAGGACAAGAAATAACACAGCAATAAAAAGGACTGGAAATTAAATAACCTAAACAAGCTGGGTTAATTTGTGGTCCTGCAGAACTGTGTTGTCTTAATAAAATATCTTAGCTCTCTTAATAAAATATCTGCTTAACAAGATAAAAAATTGGACCCTTCTGAGAGTTTTCTTTTTTTTTTTAATTGTATAATCTTTAAAATGAATGTTGGCACATAGACATATTCAACATTTGGTCACTGTGGAAAAATGCTGAGATGCAATTTGGGAAAATTTGGAAAAATCTCAGCCTTAAGACTGAGATTGCAAAACCTGGAACAACCTTTTCTTTTAAAATTAATCTTTGTGACCAGAGGTGGAAGCCCTGTTTTATGAATGTGCACTCACACCCAGTGTCTTCCAAAGAGCCAGTTGAAATCTTTAAAATCTTTAAATCTGGTTTTAATAAAGGCAGGTCAGAGTAGCAAGAGGCAGAGCATGAAGCTTCTGGGGTGAAAGGTGGAAAAATTAAAAAAATGAATGCTTAAAAAATTAAGAGAGAGAACTTTTTAATTTCTGTGCAGTGGGGAAATGTTAAAACCTTGGAGAGAAACCAAGAATTTTCCAATGTGTAATTAAAAAAACCCCAAATTCTAACCCTTCAAAATTCAGTAGCATGATAGACTGACCAGGCCTTAGGCAGGGCTTAATTTTTTTAAATTGCAAAAGCTTCTTTACAATTACCAGGTTTGAATAGGCTTACCTATTCAATTTTGAGAGGACAATGTTATTCTGGAGGTGATTTGGAGCAATTTTGGGTTTTATTTAAGGAAAAAAGGGAGAAAATATTTTAAAATGCAAGTGAAACTACCTTGAACAGGGAGAATCTGGCAATTTTGAAAAATACACTGAGTGAGACATTGTGGTGAAATCTTATTATTTGGACTGTGGGATTTGCTACCAAATTTACTACGTTTCCTTTATTAGGAAAATCCCCTGAATTATTAACACAACTGAGGGATCTTCAGGATAATGAACCAAGTATATTATGAGAAGCTTTATGCTTGCTTATTGCTTGTCTTTGATTATTCATCAATTTGCAGCCCATGGTAATTCACAATTAATCTGCCAACCATTAATGTGAATTATTGCTAAGATTTTGTCTGTTTGCTGCATTTCCTTGCAATATGAAAGAGAATATTGAACAGTCAATTGCCCAATATGTGCTTTTACTATGCACATAACAAGAAAAAAACATAAGCATAGAACTTGTGGATTTGGTTTAAGATCTGTCCTGAGTGTTGTTTTTATTTTATGAGCCTTAAGGGAAAATCTGTTCACAAATTGCCCTGCTAGAAGAAAGGGGAAATGGAAAAAACAATTAATTCCTTCATGTACAAACCAGCCAAAGGGAAGATGTCATAAAATCACAGAATCATTGTTAGGAAATGTGGTAAAGCTCAGTGTTATCCTTCCTTTATATTAATTAACTTATTTTTTAGATGTTAAAAAGATGAGTATCCACACAAATCTCTGTCATTTAGTTATTTAAATAACCAAGAAAATCACAGAGTCGTTGGGAAATGTGGTAAAGCTCAGTCTTATCCTTCCTTTATATTAATTAACTGACTTTTTTTAGGTGTTAAAAAGATGAGTATCCACACAAATCTCTGTCATTTAGTTATTTAAATAACCAGGTTTTATATTCTTGACTCAATATACCTCCTTTTCTACTTGCATGCTTTACAGTTTAAAATGCTTTTTTCCTCTGCTTTTTCAAATCTTGAAATTTTGGGCAAAATTGAGGAACTTTATTATACTGCTGATATCAAACTTCATGTTAAGTTATTGAAAGGTATTTTTGTTTTACTCCAATCCCATTAAGACAAATGGAATTTAACAAGATTCATAATTACATCCTGGCCTGACACTGAAGTGTAAAAATTATTTCATTGAATTAAAAATTTTACACATCTTACATTGTTTATTTGATTAAAGTTTAAAAGAACAAACTTCTATTCCACTAACTGTGCAAAATTCCTTCCAGAACCTGGACATGAAAGCTCCCAATATATGTCATTGTCAAGCATAACTCACTAATTACTAATCAACTTCATTAGGTAGCAGCTGCCATAGAGGGAGGGAGAGGAGGAAAATGCAGCTTTGTGGGCTAAATCAAAATAAAAGAGGGCTGTGTGTGTCCATTGCATGGTCAAAATACATCCCTATTTTCAATTAGGAGCAACTGTGGCTCCAAAAGTCTGCTTTGCAACAGTAAATGAAATTTAAACCCCCAGATGTGGAATTTTCACATTCCTGCAACGCTGCACAATTTACTCTGCACAGGTAGCTTGTCTTAGGTATTTAAAAATAGACTTCATGTGTTTTAATTAAAAATTAGTGCGTAATAAATTCTGCAACTCTTTGGCACAAAGGCCATGACACGTTAGCAGGAATTTTCAAATGAAAACTGCATTCCCAGCACCTTCTGGTAGGTCCTTTCATCACTTGGTCAGCTGCTCTGTCTCTTGATTCCAACAACAACAACATCCAGCTCAGTGAGAAGGAAATTAAATTTCAAATATTGAGTCCCTATAGAGAACGTCTCCTCATGCCTCCCTTAATCAAAATATGCTCCACTTCAGAGAGGAAATTAAATCAAGGTGGCCAAATTCCCTCTCCTCTGTTTCCCCCCATGAACAAGTCAGCCAGAACTGCACTGATTTATTGAGGAAAAGAGTGATTTCTAAGGGGTAAAAAGTGCATTTGGAACAAAACCACAATGTCCTTGCAAAGCAGAGCAGAAGACAATTTCCATTCCTGCTCCAGTTTAGTAGAAAATTGCTTTGCAATATAACCAAAGGCGCCATAAATGTCCCATGTGGAGGAGGATGAACAGTCCTACTCTGGGGTGAGAATCCAGCCAGGTGAGCTGACAGGTGTGGCAGGGAATGGGGGGAAGGACACAGACTCCAGTTTGTTTTCTGGCACTTGCTGAGCTCAATTTGGGAAATATGAGGTGCTTGGAATGTCCCTGCTCTTGGAGGGGAGCGTGGACTCTCAGGATCTCCTGAGGGAGCCAATTCCCACTCACAGGGAGGTCCCGGGAGAAGTCAGAAAGGCTGGGAGCCAGGAAAATAACCAAAAAAATTGCAAGGATGACCCTTATTCAGCTGGCAACTAGGAAAATAACAAAAAAAAATCCAGGGATGACCCATATCCAGCTGGGAACCAGGAAAATAACCAGAAAAAATCCAGGGATGACTCTTATCCAGCTGGTAACCAGGAAAATAACAAAAAAAATTCCAGGGATGACTCTTATCCAGTTGGGAACCAATAAAATAACCAAACTAATTCCAGGGATGACTCTTATCCAACTGGGAACCAGGAAAATAACAAAAAAAATTCCAGGGATGACTCTTATCCAGTTGGGAACCAATAAAATAACCAAAATAATTCCAGGGATGACTCTTATCCAACTGGGAACTAGGAAAATAACCAAAAAAATTCCAGGGATGACCCTTATCCAGCTGGGAACCAGGAAAATAACCAAAAAAATCCAGGGATGACTCTTATCCAGTTGGGAACCAATAAAATAACCAAAAAAAATCCAGGGATGACTCTTATCCAGTTGGGAACCAATAAAATAACCAAAAAAATTCCAGGGATGACCCTTATCCAGTTGGGAACTAGGAAAATAACCAACAAATTCCAGGGATGACCCTTATCCAGGTGCTAGACCTTTCTCAAATGTTTTATCACAAGCTGATGGCCACCAGCTGTGTATTTGTTGGTTTTTTCCCCTTTTACAGTTTCCATGAAAAATCTCCAACACTTGGAGCAAGGTTTTCAACTCATTTTGTGAGAGAAGACACAGGTAGGAAAATAAAGTTCAGAAAACAAAAGGGATTTTTTAGTGTTTAATAGGAAGGTGTGTAGTGCGGGGGAAAAAATGTTTAATTTTATGTAGGGGAATGAAACACCCAAATTCTGCTAATTTCACAGATGCCATCTGTGCCTCCAGAGTCCAGCCCTTAACATTTTAATTTAAAAACCAGTCTGCAGTTAAAACATCTCAAAATCTATGTAGGTTTTCCACCAACCCATTAAGGAAAAATTAGTTTGAAAACTGTAGCACCTTTTGTCTGGGTTCTATGCAAAACCATCCTCCAAACTAAATATAGCATTTTTTTTCTTCCCCAGCAGAGAGGAAAACAAAGAGACCTATGTCTGTGCATAGGATTAGAAGACTGGAGACAGGATTTATTTCAAAAATAACCAGCCCCTGGGCTGAGAGCTGATCACTGAAGTCCTGCTACTCTGTTCAGCTGATTCAACAGAGCACGAGCTGGAAAAGGCAATGAGCAGACACCAGACTAAAGTCTAACAATTAAAACACCTCCTAATGAAGCAGCAGTGCGGCATATGCCTCCCTGTCAAAAACAAATGGTTTAACAAACACTACCTTGGATAATTTATGCTGTTCTGAGGGTGACTCACAGAAAGTTGGTGATTCAATGACCTATCTGGGTCTTGCTATTGTTAGATTGCCAGCTCCAGCTCCTTTTAAGTGCCACTCCAACAATGTGACTGATTAGGAGAGCGAAGCCTTATCAAAACGAAGCTATAAAAGGACTTACTTTGCATGTTTGTTTGGAAATGCTAAATCCTAAATACGGGCCTTATCTCAGCACCGAGGTGTCCAATCAAATGATGTTTTACCCAGTAGCAAACAAAGTGACCTTTACCCTCACCACTGCACACTCGACATGAATCCCCAAAATCTACAGAACTGCATTTGAGGGCATTCTTTCCTAGGGGAATTCTTCAGATAATTTTGTATCCAGAAAGTTTTAATTAGAATACTGTCAGCTGGTTCACCTGTTCCTGCTCAGTTCACATTCATGATCAGTCCATGCTTGTTTCTTAGCCCCATCTACCATCACTGAGATAATTTCATTTTTGGAGACTTCAGTCTTGAATTTCTCTCTGAATCATTAAATCACAGAATGGTTTGTGTTGCAAGGGAATTCAAAGCTCATCAAATTCCAACTCCTGCCATGGCAGGGACACCTCCCACTGTCCCAGGCTGCTCCAGCCCCAGTGTCCAACCTGGCCTTGGGCACTGCCAGGGATCCAGGGGCAACCCCAGCTGCTCTGGGAATTCCATCCCAGCCCCTGCCCACCCTGCCAGGGAACAATTCCTAATTCCCTGCCCTACCCTCTGGCACTTTGAAGCCATTCCCCCTTGTCCACTCCATTCCTTGAAAATAGTTTCTTTCCATGTTTAATTTCATGTAGGGGAATGAAACACCCAAATTCTGCTCATTTCACAGCTGGTTGAGGAAACTCAAATTACCTTTCCTTTCCTGCCTGCAATGCACATGTAAGAGAAAAGGAGACCAGCAGGTGCATATCAAATTTATTGTTTCTTGGTATCCCAGGCAGGACAATATTTTCTTCTCTGGCAAGGCCTGACTGGACTCTTTCTAAAATTGGCAGCTATCACTGACTTGAATGGGTTTAAAATTCAAGCTCAAGATGTCTCTTTATGTAAATAAGCAACATATTTTATATTCTCAGCCAGTATCCTCTAGCACAGTCTGAATATGTTTGTGAACAACCCATCATTACATCTTAAAAAAAAACCCCAAAAAACTCAACATTTGTTTGTTTGTGTAACATTTGTTTTAACTCTGTGAATTGTTTATGCTTGGTGGGAAATGATCACAAAAATCTTTATGATTTGGGATTATTTTGGGGACATCTATGGCAGTGCTGACTCTTGATTCTCTACTGGCACACAAGAATCACTCTGAGTTTCTGTGCTCACTAAAACTGGGCTGCAATTATTAACCTCGATCTGGAATCTGAGGCTGGTGTTTGAAAGCAGCAGAATTTCCAGGGCTGTCATTACAGGCATGTGAGTCACATCCCATCTTTGAAGTTTTTGGGTTGTGCCACTTGCTGTGGGTAACATTCACAGGCAGCTTTGCCACAGAATGCTAATTGCTGCATGGTGCTCTCCAGGAGCCAAATTTTTGTGCAAATATTCACTACCTAAGCCTTGCAGAACATTTCTTGTGAGTAAATATGTTGTAGTCTTCAGAGGGGCAGGGAGGAGAGAGTGAGAGAAAAGAAAATCTCTCTTCTCTTCCCCTGCAAAGAGCAGGAACAGTTTTCCCTCCTCTCACAGATTTGTGTGAAGTGTTTCCTTTGTTTCCTGGGCTGTGTAACACGGATTATTTTCCCTGTTTCTGTCCACTTGAGCCTGGTTTTGTCCTTGTTTTATAGGGGAGATAACTGAGGGAAGAAGGGGATTGCACAGAAACCCTGCAGCAGCTCTGGCACAGATTAATTCCAACCAGGAGCACTCACCATTGCACTGCCCCTTGCCACACCTCTGTATTTAACTTTCTTCCTGCCAAAATGTTTCTGTTCAATGGTTTTAACATGGAGGTTTGCACCATTTTATAAGAAATGCCTGTTAAGCAAACACTCGTGGATCTAAATGTCATAAGGAAAAAGAATAAATTCACATTTGGCTGCTGAAACACCTCTATGATTAATTGAAAGAGAATCTCAGAATTTGTCAGTGAAACTGTATCAGGTACAAAAAGCACTTTGAATACCTGGCCCAACATAGGAGGAGAGATTTTATGTTTTCATCCTAGGTCTCGAGAGGCATTTCTGTTCCTTTTATTCTGGTTAGAGATACAGAAAATTACAGAGAAAATTTCAAGCCCTTCTCTATCTGGAACTGGAAGCTGCTCACACTACTCCATGCAGTACAAACATGGGAAGATTACTGGAATAAGTGAGTTGACACGACTGATTCCTCATATTCTTAAAGACAAGTGTGCTCTGATGCTCTCAGTGCAACACGTGAAGGTCAGAGCGGGAAAACAGAGTTTCACAAAAGTGAATTTTTGTTTCCTTGCTCTGAGTTTAACAGGCTGAAAACGAGCAAAGCCACAAGGCAGAGATGCTGGGCCAGGCTTTGCTGTATCTATCCATGTATCTATGCCAAGCAGAGAAAAATGCCAAGGACTTGTTAAGTGATGTATTTTGAGTGATCAGCCACACGGGTTTTGCAGTCACGCACCTCCTACAAGTGCCAGTGATCCAGCAGCTCTCTAGCACGCAGGCATCTCATTACAATGGAGAAATCTCCTCAGATTTGCCAGATTTGTCAGATTTTCCACTCAGTGTAGGCCCTTTGTTCACTGCTGTGTGCTGGACTTCGTGTGCTCTATCCTGTCCTCTTCCCAAATCAACCAAATCCTTGTTTTCCTGATGTTGAGTGAGTTGTAAAATGTGGCCTCGGCTACAGCTTGAGTGGTTTTATTTTGCTTCTTTTGTTGCTGAGGGCTTTCCTGCTCTGAAAACACATTCATATTATCATGGATGGTATGAATATATATATATAAGTATCTTATATATCTTATAGATAGCTTGATTCTAAGATAGAAACCAGACAGAAGTTATCCACCACTCATTAATCTATAACTTTCATTCAAATATGAAGGTTTGCTTCTCATGTGTTTCCCAATATATTGCAGTGAGTCTGCTGCAGAAAATATTTTTTTTATATTCTCATGGATTTTTTTTTTTATATTAACATGGATATATTTTTTATATTATCTTTTTATATTATCATGGATAGTATAGATATATATCTTATATAGCTCATAGATAGTTTGATTCTAAAACAGAAACCAGGTAGAAGCTATCCATCACTTATTAATCTATCACTTTCATTCAAATATGAAGATTTATTCTCACATGCTTTCCAATCTTTTGCAGTGGGTCTGCTGCAGAAAATGCCAGCTCTAAGAGTGGCAACAAGAAAAAAAAAAGGTGAATTTTTCCTTGTAAAGAATAATTTCATAGGTCTGTGTCACCTGACTGCAGGCCTCATTTGAAATCAGGATTATGATAACAAGGACAGTGGTAAATCACTATAAGAAATGTTTCTGCTGTTTGGTAGTGTTCTGAGACGAAGGGAAATCATAATTTTGCCCTTTCACTGAAATCCAGAGAAGACTGTTAGAAAAAGGGTTCTGTTACAATCTGTTTTGAACATTGAAGGCACAGCAGCCAAAGCCCATGGGATGACATTTGCTGTTGTGTAAAGTACAAGTACAATGTCTCCTCCCCAGTTACCCTCCAGGCTTACATGCTCCAGGAGTACACAGGATTTTCACAGTGAGTTGCACAACAGTGGATTTCAGCCAAAAAGTAAATGATAGCAACTGAAGCAGCATCTGTAAAGCCCTACCTGAGTAATTCATGACAATGTCATTTTTTCCCCCCCTGCTTCAAACACCAGACTTGTTGATCTGCAGAATATTGCAAATGCTGCCACGGATTTTGGAGGAATCTGTCCTCCTGCAATGCTGAGAAAAAGGCATGATCTTATTATTTGATGTAGAGACAGATATGAGGTTGGACTTGCTGACCTTGGAGATCTTTTTCAACCTAAATGATTCTGTGAAAAGGGTAGGAGTCAGTCATCCTAGAGACAGAATCTTGCATTTCACTGCTGCCCCTCATCCTTCTCCTGTATTTGGACTCTGTGGGGCACAAGCACCACCTCAGCTCTTGCTGATGGCACTTCTAAATCCTTCCCACCCAGTAAATCCAGGGCAAGAGTTTGAAATGAATTTGTGACAGCAGCTAATGTCACAGTCCTCTAAAGTACAACATTAAGTAAGTGGATTTCAAGCAGGTGGCTTAAATGCTTTGGTGGGGACCATGATGAAAGGAAATGCCTTGGCAGATCTGCAGGGCTGTCCCCATGACTGACATCCTCAGGTATTACTGGTGCTACAGCTGGGACTAGAATTTCACATCTTAATCCATGTTTGACTAATTTTGCAGTTCTGAGGGTTTGGCAGTGATGAGCAGAGTGTGAGCAGACACAGAGGGAGAATCAGCTCCTGATGCACACTGATCCTGGCCACGCGTGGGGTGGGTTGGAAAGGGCATCTTTGCAAGGTGACAATTCTCTGGCAGACAAAATTGAGAGCTGAGCATTGAATGAGAATGGGGAGAGCCTGAAGAGAAGTTTTTTCTCTTTTTGTAAAGGGTTACCCAGGAGAGCTGTTACTTCTCCCTGTGCACGTCACAGAATTAGCACCGTGGTGTGGTCAGATCAATAAATCTTGTGTAATATTAGGCTACTAAAAATTATCCTTGTCATACCTGCTGCCTGTTTAGGCAGAGGAGAAAGGAAAACCCCTCCAAGTATTTATTTGTCCCAGCTTTCATGTGTAAAGCATTGACAATGCTCAGAGTGCTCCAAAGGCTGTTTTTCCTGCTGGAAAGAGACTTTCACACAACTGCCATGAGCCCCACACATAAACCAAGCAGAAAGGCAACAACTCCATCCTCAGTCAGGATTTTGCAGGGTGGGCTGGGCCAGAGACCAAATTAGAGCAGTCAAAAATCACAGAGCAACCTTTTGGGTCATTGTCCTTCTCTTTGTTGGTGGAATGAAATAGGGATCCCCTGGGGAAGAAAGGAATACCTGCCCAGGCAATTATCATCACCCATGCACACACAAAGGCTTAATTGGAATTACACAGAAAACAGAAGCTCTGTTGTTTCCTTGCACACAAGGACTAATTTTGCAACCTCAGTACTTTCCTCACTGCCTTCCAAAACATGAATATATTATTTTTTTTTATTGCTTGAATGTCTAAGAAGAATTAAATATCAAGGGTTACAGGCAGCAGTCTGTGAGTTGTAACAACTGATTTTGTGGCTGATTTAATCATGTCAAAGTTGGAGCCTGATGTCTTATTTTGAGTGTGGAGGAAGACACAGGGAAAAAAAGTGACTGAGAGATAGATATGAGTACCTGAAGTAAATTGTGTTATCTCAATGAGATAAAATTGCTGGTAAATATGGAAACCGGAAAGGCTGACAAGCAGCAAACTTAGGAAACATGAGAGGCACTAGGAAAGCAACCTCTCTCTCATTAATCTGGTACTGTTGAAGTTTTTCTCACATTACCCATTTGAGCATTATGCAACGAAGCCAGAGTTGCTTCCTACTCCAGAAAAATTAATCTTCTATAAAACTTGCTGTTACTTTAATATTTTCCTATTAAAGTGGCATAAAATGCTGTTCTATCATTTTAAGGGAATGAATGGATGCTGGCCCAGTTTATTATCAATTCTTGTCACCAACTGTTTCTGCAAGCTGCAGGAAAAGGAAATGATAATTTGCAAAGCTCTCTGATCTAATGAGAGCCTGTAAAATATGCTTTGGGATGAACCCTGCCCTTCAGATCCCCAGGGTGGTCATGGAATAATCACTTTACATTTGGACAAAACCTGGAAATTCACCGTCTCACATCTCTGAAAGGCCCGTGGAAAAGAGGGATTTGTGTTTTGTCTTTTGCCAAGTCCCTCCTGTGGTGCCAACATCCCAGCACAGCTCACAAGTGTAGTCCCCTAAAAGAGAAAAATAGATTTCAGCAATGACAATGTGTATTTTGCAGAGGGCACATCTGAGTTACTGTGTGAGCAAAAGACCTCAAAATAGAATGTAACCCAAATTTAGGATTAATACTGTTTCAAACCCCCATCCTGGTATCCTCTTCCCTGCCACAAAATCCACTGTTACCTTCCTAGTGATCTGGATCTAAAACTGCTTTCAAATCAGGCTCAAAGCAGAATGGATTTTAAGGTATTTGCACGCTTCATTTTTTTGATTAAAATTCTGGCCCACATTACTCCAAATTCTCCTGTGTTGTAATTTGTCCCAGGCATTCCTGTAGCTTTAACTTCATCTGTCAGAGACTGATTTTTCATGCAGGGATTCATCCAGACATGGTGTAATAGCCTTGTCCACATTCTAGGCCTAGATTTATTATTTAGTTTTCATTCGATTTTTTTCCTATTTTCTCCTTAAGACTCAGTGAATTGAAGAAATTGCACTATGCAAATACTTTTTGAGAGTGTCAGCTCTATTTTTTCCACTTGCTGGAGTAAAAATATTGCTGTCATTTTTCTTTACTTGCAATTTCATGAAGACCAATATTTAATTTTAGGATATTAAACCACCAAGAGCTTTCATTTTTGAGTAAATAAAATCCCTCTTCATGTAAAACACAGCCATTTTTAGGACTTTTCTGAAGCCTGGTTTTGGTTTTGTGGAGGCGGGGGGGGGAGTTAGTTTTATTTTTTAATTTTTCTTTCTCATTTGCTTCTCTAATCCACAATGATTTTCTAGGAACAAACAAAAAACCTTTCAACCACTTCTAATCAGTCCCAAATGTATCTCCCATCCTTGTTGCCAAGGACTGTATTCCCTGCTGGACTGTCTGGAATCTGCAGCAGGCACTGCAATTTTTGTAAGAACCACTTTTTAAGCACTATGGAGTAGAATCAAAGCTGGTTCTGTTCTCTCCCAAACAATTCCTGCTGAAGCTGCTCCATTCCCAACAGGAGGTGTGGGAGATGAAGGAGAAATGTCTCATCTGACCCATGGGGACCTGGGCAAGCTCCAGCAGTGTCCCACGGGAACCTCGGGAGGTTTAACAGCCCCAAGGGCTGGTGCTGCCCTGGGATCCACCCAGGCTGGGATGAGCAGATGGAGCAGCCCTGGGAGAAGGATTTGGGGGTGAGAGCTGGAGCTGCCCCAGCCCAGAACCCCCCAGTGAGGGGGGGATTGTGCCCCTGAGCCCCCCAGGTGAGATCCCACCTGCAGAGCTGCCCCAGCCCTGCCCCAGCCCAGGAGGAGCTGGAGCTGCTGCAGAGAGCCCAGAGGAGGCTCCAGGATGAGCAGAGGGATGGAGCAGCTCTGCTGGCAGGAAAGGCTGGCACAGCTGGGATTGTTCACCTGCACAGGAGAAGCTTTGGGCTGAGCTCAGGGTGAGCCCCAGGAAAGCTGGAGAGAGACAATTTCCAGGGCATGGAGGGACAGCACACAGGGAATGGCTTCAAAGTGAAAAATTACAGGTTTAGATCACATATTAGGAAGACATTCCTCCCTGGGAAGGTGGGCAGGCCCTGGCACAGCTGTGGCTGCCCCTGGACCCCTGGCAGTGCCCAAGGCCAGGCTGGATGGGACTTGGAACAACCTGTTCAAATGGAAGATGTTCCTGCCTACAGCTCGGAACTTGATGATTTTAAGGTCCCTTCCAACCAAAACCATTTCATGATTCCATGATTTCTTCCTCTTAGCAGTTCCATTTAACCAGAGCCCACCAGGCTCTGTGTGGTTTCAGATGTGTCCGTGTGTTACAAAAAATGCATCTTTGCATTGCTCAGGGACCGAGCCAGATAAATGTGGGGGCAAACAGAACATCTCCCTGTCCTCCAGACCAGCTCTGCCAACATTCCTGCCCTGAAAGGCAGCTGCAAAACTTTACCAGGCTTTCATTTTAGATGAATACCCCTGGAATAAGCAGCCCAGTGACTGCACACAGTGGCATTTGACCCTGATCATGGAGAAATGTGGAGACAGAGGCCACCCATATAAAGAGAGTTTGGCCAATAGATGCAATCATCCTCAAAACAGTTGCCCCTGCCACCACCCTCTCTTCCTTTCCAGCATTCCCAGGTGGAATACACTGAGGGCTTGGATTTTTTCTCTGTGTATTTTACTTTCACCAGCAATTTTTTATTTTTGAAGGTTTTGACTCATGATAATTCCTTTTAAAAATAGGCCCTTCCTTGCGTGCCTTTCATGCCCAAATGCCAGCTCTACTTTCAGTAGACTGGAAAGTTTCATCTTTTTTTTTAATGTGAATTGAAGACTGGCTGGTCAGCCTTCACTACTGATTGAATCCTTCCACTTTATTCTGGATCATGATTATGTTTGATGATGAATCAAGTTTGTTTCTGTGCTTGACAACCAGTAAATAAAAAAATCTAGTTTAAAAAATTATTTCAAGGGAAATGAAGTTTGGAGAGGGTGGAAAAAAACCCCAGTCTAATGAAAGCCAAGTTCTTGGAAATAAAACTAGGGGACAGATAAAACTGAAGTGAAATGCAAATTATAAAGACAGCTTCTTTGCTGAATCAGGCAAGTGTCCAATTCACTGTTTCCATGAAACATGGTGCTGTGTTCACTTGTCACAGACAATTTGTAAATTCCAGCAGGTCTCCTGTTTATTCCAACCATTGCTCCAGCAGATATTACATATTTTCTGTGTTTTTAATATCACATTTAAAGAAATTAACACAGATTGTGGGCTGGCAGGGACAAAATTCCCTGGGAAGCTGCAAGTTTGTACCCTGCCTTGGGTAAATGAGTCAAAGCCCATCACCTCTCCCCTCTGGCACAAGCTGTGGGAAGCAAAAACTTCAGCTCACACCTGCTCAACAGGACATCTCTGCTGGAAACCTTGTTCAAGAAATTATTATGGAGATGCAAATAGGAAATAATAATGATTTCACTGAGAAAAGAGGCCACCAGTTCCTTTGATAAATTGGGTAATGGTGTATTTTGGGACTTTGTGTCATTTAGGTGCTGCACAGATCATCTCTTCTTGCCAAAGCTGATTGAGGTGGTTTGTAAAGAGCAGGAGGGTGGCAAAGCTCAGGGCTAAACCCTGAGCACAAAATGCCTGCAAGGAATTCTGCAGTAGCAACTCAGTCACTTCAGAGCACCCCCAAAATGCTCTCAGTCCCCTTCTCCTCTCTTATGGACGTCATTATGATTTGCAGCATTTGATTGTTGCAGCTCTGTGGTTATTCATTGGCACATTCCTTCTTGGATGGGAAAGACACAGCACAAAGAATCAAATGTCAAATTTCTTGTCATTTTACAGCTCAAAGTGCCCAAAGTAATGTCAGGGATTTTTCCTGTGGTGCTGGTTGTAGGATGCTGGGATAGACTCATGCTGGATTTATGCTGGCAGAGCACTGGCAGAGCTCTGTGCAGGTATAGGGGTGTGGAGAGCTGGCAGGAGACTCTCTGCATGCTTGGTGTGATGGTGTTCAGGAGAGTTTTGATGGCAGTGGAGTCTAACCTGACAAAAACAACCTCTCTGTGTTACAGGCTCCAGGAATTCCCTGCTCCTGCTGCAGGGACACAGGGTTATCCCACCAGCACAGATGCCCTCTTTGCCTGCCCAGTGCTTCCAAATATGCTGATCTCATGTGAAAAGTTCAAAAATAATTGGGCAGAAGGATGAGACAAGAAGACAGGTTGTATAATTTCATTCTTCTTAAGGAAACTATGGGAAAACCCCATTATTAAAAAAAAAAGCTTCCCCTCCCCCCTTCCCCAGTGGCTTTACATGCAAAATATCCATAGGACCCCATCAAAACTGTGTCCAGTCACTGCAAATTGATGATATTTAGCTGTGCCACAGGCATGGGATACATCAAAAGATGCATCTTGGATGGCCCTGATTTCCCAGGAGATATTTAAGTCTGACTCCATTCCCTGTTCCCATTGTTGTGGTGCCATGGATTTTCTCACACCAGGCACCAATGTCCCAGGAATTTGTTCATCTCCTGTCTCTGATCTGGAGCTACACCCCTGCCAGGACAGAAAACACACACCAAAAATAATTTCTTTTCATTCCTGGCAATTTGGAATGATGTCTAATGACCTGCTCCTTTCCCTTTGTGTGGCAAAGACCTGGGGACTCTTGCCAGATCCTGGGGTCCAGAATTCCTCCTGCACCACTTCCAGCCTGCTGCAGTCACGAGGTGGAAAAAAGCCACAGAGCAAAAAACACTGCTTGTTTTTGAAAATATTTTCCTTATTTTCACAGGTTTTCCTTTAAAATTCCCCCTCCATCTTCTCCACACTTTGCATTTCACTCAGATCTTGTTTTCCAACCTTGTGTGCGTGTGTGCCCTGCTCCCAGACTCTCCTGGCCTGGAAATTGTGCATTTTTTCCCAAGGGGAACACGCAGATTTGTCTTTGAAATCTGCCTGGAGCATGGCAGCAAAAATCCTCCATTGTCATTTCACATTCAGGGAATGAACACGGGAATGAAGGTTCTTTACTCCCCAATTGTTGCAAAGGGGAAAAGGGAATATTTTTGTCAGCCGTCCACACATTAGCTGGTTTTTTTTAGTTTTTGTTTTTTTTTTTTTGCACTGCTGGGCACGGAACTTGTGAATTCATTTCTGTCTTCAGTCATTAGACAGGTACTTCCAAATATTCAGCTTGGGATTTGGCAGCGTGCTGGAGCACTCGGGTGCATTTTATTGAAATCATCTGCTCTGCAACGAGGCAGAGAACGTGTGAAATTCCCTCACATTTTCACTCTCTCAGCCTGGAATAACCATTCCCTCCTTCACACTGGACAAGGCACCAACTGAACAGTCTCAATTTCACCTGAATCAGCAGCAAAGTGAATTTCCTCAATTTCGAGTGAGTGTTGGACATGGATTTGTGTTGGATTCCACCTGGAATTAGATTATTCCCAATTTTTATAGAAGATAAATACTTATATACTAGAAGATAAATTCTTATATACTAGAAGATTTTTCCCAGTATTTCTAAAAACTCCTGAGCGAAACATACTTTCCTGACATTTTTGAAGAAGTTTCAGCTCAAAGTTATCTTCTACTGGCTTGGCTGTTTGCATCCCTTTTTTTTTTTGGTACTTTTGGTCTGGTTTCTCTATGTCCCATAGTTCAAATGGCTCTCATGGAAATACTCTCCTTGTAATACTGTAGAAATGGGCAGGTTTGGTTGCAGGATATTTATGGGATGTGATGCAGGAAACACTGAGATGTTGGGGTTTGGGTATTTCAAATAGAGGTTGTCAGCAAGTAATTGAAAAGCTCTTATTTCCTTTTATATCTTTTATTTATTTTGGAATTCCGGTGGGTTTTTCCCTCATATATTCCAAGCTTAGTAAAGAATAGACATGATGACAATGAGTAGCCTGGCTGTAAATGGTTTGGAAAAACTTTCAAAATTGTCAGTACAATTTTTATTACAGAATAACAGGATTATTTGGGTTGGGAGGGACCTTAAAAATGCAGTTCCAGCCTCCTGCCAAGGGCAGGGACACCTCCCACAAGACCAGGTTTCTCAGAATCCCTTCCAGCCTCTTCTTGAACATTTTCAGGGATAGAGGTGTTCCCACAGCCCCTCTGGGCAAATACAAAATAGTATTTTACTATTTTGATCTATAAAACTTCATTTTTAGTGACTATTCTGCATTTTTCCCTTTAAAAAGTTTCAAGCACTAACTAAAAAGAAAAAAATCAATAACATTAAGAAAAATATGTATTCTTATAATTCAGAAATTATGGGAGAAATTATAATTCTTATAATTATTACAATGGGAGTCAAGTCAACATTTTGTTTTTTCATTTTTGGAGTTGTTTTTTAAATTGTTGCACTCTATCTGGCAGAGGAAAGACAGGAATTTGAAATCTCAAAAGATCTAGTAATGAAAGGAAAACACTTTCAGCTGGTCCCAAACATGACAGATTTCACCAGAAAACATTTTGTACTAAAATGTCCTTAACAAATCACTGAAACTTCTTCAGGTCTTGCATTGTTCCCTTCTGAAGTTTTGATGACGAGGAGCAAATGAAATTAATTATCAGCCTTGTGTGTGTGTGTCTTTGAGTGTAGAATAGTTCAATCTTAGTCCTGGACCAAAATGTGAAATTATGATCAGAAAATCTCCACTTTGCTTCTCACAGTAAGAGAAAATACACTGCCCATGGCTGGAGTTATGTAATATCCATCTCTATTATGTTTTTATATAATTTGTG
This sequence comes from Lonchura striata, assembly GCF_050655825.1. NCBI lineage: Eukaryota > Metazoa > Chordata > Aves > Passeriformes > Estrildidae > Lonchura > Lonchura striata. The sequence continues at coordinate 116,061,176 of NC_140703.1, read as the reverse complement.
CAGTAGATTCAGTAGATTTGGTGACAATAACATGGGAGTAATGTTTTGAGAGGGTCAAAGTGCCCCAAAAGGAATCTGCTAAAGAATTCTACCCTTTCCTCTCGTGGAGCCTGAATCTGTGAGAATGTGAGGCAGAGGGAGAGCTGAATGTGTGGGAAAACAATTACCTGGCAACCTGTCTCATGTTTGCTGACTCTTGAGAGTGAGAAACCTACAGCTCTGTGAGGAAAAAAAATAAAAAAAATCCCCCAGTAACTTTGCTGCCAGAATAAAATGAATTGAAATTCCAGGTGCTTTTTCACCTAAAATGAATTTAAAGGTGCTTTTAAAATAAATCTGTAATTCTAACTCCAACAAGTGCAGCTGAGCAGAAGAACCTCAGCAGAATCTGCCCCTTTTTTCTGGGTTTTTGGATCTGGGGACATGTGGGAACGTGAGTGTGAGGGGCCTGCAGCCCCATATGTGTGGGGATCCTCTTGGCAGCCAGAATCCTCCTTCAGAAAGGGATTTAAGGCAAGTTCTTGATGTGCTCCTAGGGATTAATAAAGCAGCAGAATGGGAAATGGTTATGGGATATGGATGTGGTGACTGTGTGAGGGGTGAAGTTTTGGTTATCCCTGTGCTTGGCAGGTGACTGGGTAAAAAATCCTCCTGAAAGCTTTCATGAATTGCAGTGTGGGGTGAGGGGAGAATCCTCTCAGCCTGCATCCTCCTGTAAGTTTAAAATTACCCCTTATCATTTGTAAGGGTCTTCTCTCATTAGAAAGTGATCATCCAAAGCTGTTAATATTTTCAAATATTTTCCTTGTCAGAAGTGAAGTGCTGCAGGTGTCCTGTTGACCTGGCTGTGAAAAGGATGAGTCTAATTGGGACATAAATGCAGGTAGATTTAGGAGGGAGGCACATCAGTAGTTTTCTCCTTTACTTGGCTCACCTGGATTTTCTAGACCTCTGAGGAAGAAAGTGAGATATATAGGCCTTTGACACCAGACGTGCTCATTTGGCACCTGCCCATCCTAAGAATGGCTGGTATCACATTTCTTTTCATTTCCAGTCAAGGAGAGCCTTCAGCAGCTTCACCTTCACCTTCATGGGCAGGGAAATAATGTGATGGCTCTTCTGTGAGAAAAAGCAGAAATTTTTCTCTCAGTTCTGTGTCAGTTCTAGTGAGTTACTCTTCTTTATTTCTTCATGGCTGGTGTATGAAAGGCTTTGTTGCCACCTGACAGACACTGAACCAAATCTGTGACCACATCCCAAAATTCAGCTAAAATTTGAGGGGGCTGACAGAGGGTGGAAGCCTGTGGACTTCACCCGGAGCTGACCAAAGCTGAAGTGCAGAAGGGCACTTGTGCTCTCCAAGGTGTTTGAGTTGGTTTTACAGAATGGGTCAGGCTGGAAGGGACCCCGGAGGGTCACTGGTGCCACTCCCTGCTCCAGCAGGGCCATCCCAGAGCACAGGGCACAGGGCTGTGTCCAGCTGGCTCTGGAATACCCCAGGGAGGAGAGCCCCGAGCCTCTCTGGGCTCTGCTCAGGGCTGGCACTGCCCAGGGCAGAAGTTGTGCCTCCTGTGCAGGGAATTGCTGGGCTCAGCCCCTGCCCGGGGCTCTGGGGCCATCGCTGGGCCTGGAGCAGAGCCTGGGGCTGCTCTGACCTCCTGCACACAGGGACAGACTGGGACAGACTGGGACAGACTGGGACACACTGGGACAGACTGGGACAGACTGGGACAGACTGGGACAGACTGGGACACACAGGGACACACTGGGACACACAGGGACAGACTGGGACACACTGGGACACACAGGGACAGCCAGGGACACACAGGGACAGACTGGGACACACAGGGACACCCAGGGACAGACTGGGACAGACTGGGACACACAGGGACAGACTGGGACACACAGGGACAGACTGGGACAGCCAGGGACACACAGGGACACCCAGGGCTCAGCCCCTCTCCCTGGGGCTCTCTCCAGGCTGAGCAGCCCCAGCTCCCTCAGCCTTTCCTGGGCTGGAGCTGCTCCAGGCCCTTGCTCAGCTCCAGGAGCTCCTGGCCCTGCTGTGCTGAGGAGCCAGAGCTGGGCACAGCACCCAGAGGTGCCCCCAGAGCTGGGCACAGCACCCAGAGGTGCCCCCAGGGCTGGACACAGCACCCAGAGGTGTCCCCAGGGCTGGGCACAGCACCCAGAGGTGCCCCCAGGGCCGGGCACAGCACCCAGAGGTGCCCCCAGGGCTGGGCACAGGGCAGGGTCACCCCTGTCCCGCTGGCAGTGCCCATCCCGATGCTCCCCAGGACACCATTGGCCATTAAGATCAGCGCTCAGGGCAGGAGAAATCTCGGAGTGCTCAGCCCTTGTAGCTGCTCAGCACTCGCTGTTCCTGACACTGATTTATGCTGCGGGGGAGCAGACAATGCCTCAGAACACAATAATAGACTTTGGGTTTGTTTACTGACTTTCATGCCCTGAAATGCTCTGAGCAAGCTCCACAAATGGCAAGTGAGATGTGAACAGCTCAGTGTGCTGCAGAGCTCCGTGGGTGAGTTAACCCCCGGAGACTTTCCACTTGTGAACCTGCAGCCCACCCTCAGCCTGAGGCCCTGCACCCTGCACTGCTCTGGCAGTTTTCCCCAGAGATTTGGTGGCAGAAATCTTCCCCTGGTGGGTCTGATGCTGTTGACCCCATGCTGTGACCTCGAGGGCCCTGCAAGCCCAGGTCCTGCTTTGGTAGCCCTTGGTGGGAAGCCACATCTGCCAACAACGGTGGCCTCAATAGAGTAAAAATGTGGCAAACCCCAGCTCAGGGAAGAGATGATGATGTCTGGCTCCAGATCAGAAAGCTGAAGGATCTGCTTTATTAAAACTATACTATATTACATTAATACACTATTTAAAGAGATACTATACTATTCTACATACTTACTTCTTACTTACATAACTCAAACTCGTGACTTTGTTGAGAGCCCCAGCCACAGCTGGATCCATTGGTCACTGACCCCAAACAGCCTTCACCAGAATCCAACCCAGCCATCCCTGCAGGTAAACAATCTCCACACTGATTTATTAAAAAAATATTGATATTGATCTAGTACCGGTATCCAACAGTGACGGACAAAAACTCTAATAGTTTAAAGTTAGAAAGTGTGTGTTTATTGTGTGTGGGATCGCTCCCAAATCTACACTGCAGCTTCCAGGTGATTACAGAGTCTTTTTATCCATACAAGTATTGAATACCCAAAATGCAAATACATATTCATAATTTTGGTACATCCCATTCCCCGCTTCGTATGCTAATCACTCCAAAAGCCATTCAGCATGCACAGTTTGTTCCTTGAAATGGGTCGGTGTCCCTTTCATGGGGAGGGGTCCCAAAGTGAGGAAGTAAATGAAGTCTTCCTCCTTCTGACCCTTCAACCTTTTCAATGCAAATATGACAAATGAACTCTTGGTAGAACTCCCGGGGGGGCCCACAATTGTCTTATGTTCCTAATTATAAACTCAGCTAACTAAACATTGTGCTGACAAGCAATCAATTATTAGTTAACTACTAACTCTTAACTTCATCAAGGCCTACTCATTTATTTTAATTAACTCTAGTAGGGCTTATCTCTAACTGAAATCTTAGCTCCTCTAAAATCTCTAAATTCCTTAAAATTTACACTTCAACACCACATTACACTTGGGGAAAACAAAGCAGCAGAGATAAAGATTGTTTTCTCTTCTTCTCTCTGTGCTTCTCCTGAGGGACAGAATTGTGTCTCTCTGTCCAGAGAATGGGAATGTCACAGCTCAGCTGCTAAAGCTTTGGGATATAAACCTGTCCCAACACCCTGTGTGCAACAAAAACCTGAGTGGGCAAATTTCAGCAGCCAGTCTGAACTGATCCTGCCTAAATTTCTGTCTTAGAGTGTTTCCAGCTGCAGAAAGCACCTGCTGGACCAGGGTGTTAAAGATCACCAACCATTTGTACCAATCCTCCCTCTTCCCCCTGCTTTCCCTTAAAATTCTGTCCCATATTCAAATTAAATATCAGAGTCCCAGCAATGGATTCCATCAGAAGCAAGTGGCATTTATTTTTTTTCTCAGGCTGGCTTTTAAAATAAATGAGGCTGGTGTGACCCATATGACAGTCAAACCCTCTCTTCTCATATATTTTACATCTGTTGGGGAAATCATTCTGCAAGTCATTAAATAAAAAAATATTGTTGATTTACTCCATCAGGGGGAAAGAAGTAGCATTCAGGTGTGTAATTTTCATATCCATCTTCACTTTAGTTGGAAACCTTGCCAGTTCTCATTCATTTAAACCTTTGGCAAGCTTTAAACATTAATTAATGTACTGTATTATAATTTCTGTTGAACTATTTCTGGCAGTATTTGGCAAGTTCTTGTTTCTCCTTGCCAATCTCCTTGGTTTGGATTGTGTGAGGAAATAATGTATGCACAGATCAGGCTGTGACTGGGGAGTTATTGCTTGATAAAACCAGTGACTTTTTTTCCTGATTATTGCATTTTAAGCTGTGTTTGTGACAGATTGTCTGACATATTAGACATAATAAAGAGCCTAATAAACAGTATTATTGAAATCCACATAGAAGATAGGTCAAAACTCTGAGAAGAAGAAGAAAACACTGTTAATTATGGATGGATGCTGGCTTCTGAAAATGCTGGAGGGCCTGTTTTAAGGATGTTTATCTCCAGTAGGTTATGCAAAAGTCAAAAGATCACATCCTTACCAACAAATATGTATAAAATAAATTTAGAAATGAATATCCATTATATTCCTTTATTGAGTTATGAAGATAAATGAGATGCCAGGAACTAAACTTTTATCTCCAGTGACATGATGTTTTTCTGTTTTCTAGTTTTGTTTCCTTCCTCAAGTTTTCTTTTCTCCTCCAAGCCAAAATGGTTTTTTCTTCCCTGTGCTCCGCTGAAAGTAAATGAGTCTAAATGATTTCTCAATTTTTACTGATCCTTACTACTCTATGGTTTTGTAATCAAAAACATCTCAAGTGTAAAGGAATTGAGTCTTCTACAGCAACACCACATGCTCACTTAGGAGGATATGTTATCTTCTGCTACAACTTTAGCTTTTTCTGAAAGCTGTAAGTTATATTAAAGCTTCAGGAGTTCTTATTATGTCAAAAATATTTTTCCTTTCCCAGTCCCTTAATAGGGAGTGATGGCTTGAGCTTTTGGAGCTTAATTTTATTTTGATTGGCCTGAGTCATGCCCAGGTATGTGATAGTGGGCAGAAGTTATTTCCATAATCCAATAATTTTCAGATTGTGTCAGATAAGAAGATAAAGCAAAGGGCAATGGACCTGTCACAACCTCTTGCTAATAGTTCGGGGGAGGCTACTAAATATTTATGGCATAATTAGCAATGCGTAAAAGGTACCAGGAAGTGCAGAGATGTGGGAGAAGCTCTGAAGGGACACATGGGATGAAGAGAGACACAGACTCATAGAATTACTTGGATTGGATGGGATTGCAAAACTCATCCAGTGCCACCCCTGCCATGGCAGGGACACCTCCCACTGTCCCAGGCTGCTCCAGCCCCAGTGTCCAACCTGGCCCTGGGCACTGCCAGGGATCCAGGGGCAGCCCCAGCTGCTCTGGGAATTCCATCCCAGCCCCTACTAACCCTGCCAAGCAACAATTCCAAATTCCCAATCTCCCATCCAGCCCTCTGGCAGTGGGAGCCATTCCCTGGGTGCTGTCCCTCCATGCCCTGGAAATTGTCTCTCTCCAGCTTTCCTGGGGCTCCTCCAGGCCCTGCAAGGCCACCCTGAGCTCAGCCCAAAGCTTCTCCTGTGCAGGTGAACAATCCCAGCTGTGCCAGCCTTTCCTGCCAGCAGAGCTGCTCCATCCCTCTGCTCATCCTGGAGCCTCCTCTGGGCTCTCTGCAGCAGCTCCAGCTCCTCCTGGGCTGGGACCCTGCAGCTGGGAATTGGTTTTGGAAGCTGCTTAGGACCTTTTTCAGGTCTCTGTAAGACAGAAGAAAGCAGAATTTTTCTTTATCTACTCAACCCACCTAATTTGAGGCTGTGCAAAAGCTATAGAACATTAGAGGTCAGTTGTGGGAGTCCAGGGCATCCCTCTGGCTGCCCTGGGACCCTGGCAGGGGTCAGGACCCCCCCTGGACAGAGCCCCCAGAGACACTGTCTGTGATCCCTGTCCATGGAAAAGAGTTTTCAATCTTACAGGATCAATTACCAGCTCTGAGTGTTTAATATCAGTAATAATTAAGTGTGGCACGGGTGCAAAAGTAAAATTTTAGGATTCTAGATAAGGGGTCCAAAGGGGACAAGCTGGAGGAAATTGGGTGTGCCTTGTCCTTTTTCTCCTTCTTCATGCCCTCCATGTCTCACTGTGGTGTTGGCATTTTTCTGTTGGTTCAGGCTGGGGACACACTGTCCAACGTAGGTGACAGATATTGGCACGTTATTGTAAATGCAGCCCAGGGAGTTTCTGGTATTTAATGTTTGTCACATCCCACTGAGGGCAGAGCCCCACACGCTGCCCTGCAGGACAGAGCTGGGCAGGGCAGCAGAACATGTGAGAGATAAACAGAATAAACAACCTGGAAACCAGCACAGACCAATTCTGGCTTCTGCTTTGGCAGGGGGCTGACAGACAGAGACTTTCTACAATCCTGGAATCATCAATAGCTCAGATTCTGACAGTCAGTGGGGACTGGGGATCAGTGACAATAAAAGTCAGTGACCCTGGGGATCAGTGGCACTGGCTGCCTGTTTTTGTAGCAGGAGCCTTCTGTACCTTCCAATGCCTGCATGAGGTGTCTGGAGGTGAGAGGTGCATGGAGAGACAGCTGGGCAGGGCTCTCACTCCACTCCTGTCTTGTTGATGTGGTTCAAGTTGCAGATCACCAGACTGCTGGAATTCCTGGAACTGGACCTTTCCTGTGGCACTCCTTGTCTGACCTAAAACTCCCCACTGCACTCAGGCTCCCAGATGGATTTGTAGCACCTTCTGCTATTCCTCTGCAGATGTCAAGCGGGCTGGTGGAATCTGCTGTGGTGAGGGTGAGATCTTTTAACACTTTTCTCCTCCTTGGATAACTACCATGCCATGTCTGACACATTCCCTGAGGTGTCCCCTGCACACCCTCCTGTCTGACAGCTCTGCCTCCTGTTCCCAACTGTGCCTGGTGCACCCAGCAGGAGCAGCTGCTCCAGAAATCCCTGTTTTTTCCCCTGGCAGCTGAATGGTCTTGGAGCAGATATGCTGTCCTGTGACTGGACATCTCCAGCCTGTGGCCCCACGTGTGACCCTGACATTTGGGGATTTGACAGACCTGTACAAGGAGCAAGTGTGCCTGTGGGAACGGTGACATTGTATGGAATCTGTAGCACCTAAATGCTTTTTCTTTGTGGAAGTGGTGGTCAGACCTTGGTAGGAGCTGCCCAGGGAGGTTTGGAGTCCTTGTCCCTGGAGGTGTCCAAGGAATGACTGGATGTGGCACCCAACTGACAGGTTGGTGAGAGGTCAAATCATGGACTCAATGATCTTGGAGGTGTTTTCCAGCCTTAACAATTCAGTGATTCTGTAAAAACAGAGGAGTGGCATTAATGGAGACTGGCATGAGAACTGAGCTGCTGGTGGGCTGAGGCCACTGGTCATAGCTGGAAATATCCCCTGTCCTTGATTTTCACTGCTGGAAGAGCAGGGATGTGCCGGAGCTCACCCTGGGTCGGGGGTGGCTCCATGTGCTGGAAAAATCTCTCCTCCAACCCGTGCTTTCAAAAAAAAGCTCAGAAGTCTTCTGTTGTCCGGTCTCAAGGCAGTTTATTGCAAGTTATCTGAAAGATTCTCTTCTCGGGCTGCTGTGGTTTGCTCACAGCTCAGGCAGAGGCACACACACACCCTGACATCCTCTCTGACCCCGACTGCTTCTTCTCTCCCTGCCCAGGGCTGCTGCTGCCTTTTATATGGTACATTACGTGTTACATGGTTATAGTTTGTCCCCAATGCCTATTACCTATATTAAATGGTGCTTTTCTACCTTTTATATGGTACATTATGTGTTACATGTTTACAGTTTTCCCCAATACCTATTACCTATATTAAATGGTGCTTTTCTATATTTTATATGGTACATTACATGTTACATGTTTACAGTTTTCCCCAATGCCTATTACCTATATTAAATGGTGCCTTTCTACTCTAAACCAATCTGTGAGTGCCAACATCTCCAAGAACATGGAGGCAAGGAAGGAGAAAGAGGGAGGACAGGGCAGGCCCAAATCCCTCCATCTTAAACCTCTGACCCCCATGTAGAAAACCAAAACCCCCCTGTACAGGACTTAAAACCCCCCTGTACAGCACTCAAAAAATTCTTCCCTCTACTTTGTGACTACTTCTACTATAATACCTAAACTTTTGTGACTTCTTGTTCTTCCTGCAAGGTTGGTAAATCATTCCATGGCTCAAACCCCAAATCCCAGCTGTTTCCAGCTGCCTGCCAGGGTCTCAAATGCTTCTGACCTGGGCCCGGACCTCCAAAAATGTCTGAGGGACATTTTGAGTTCCGACAGGGATGGAGTCTCCAAAATTGTTGACAATATTCTGCTTGGCATGCCAAGAGAGGCTGGATGGGAGTTGTTGTGGTGGAGAGGTGAAGGAGGGAGTTGTTAGAACACCCCTTGAAGGATGGTTGCCAAACCACCATAAAAACTTTCATTTGTAGTTCCTTAGATGCAAAAGGCTGTTTAAACACCACATTTGTTTGTATGGGTGCAGAGCAGGGTCAGAACACTTATTTTGCCCTTCCCTTCATTGCTGTGAAATGTAAATAGATTTCTTTATGTGCTGAGTGATTTACTTCAGTCCACAAAGGTACTTCCAAACTCTGAATTGAAGGTCTTGTTGTGCACTGATTTTCATTTAGTGAATTGTATTCCCAAAGAGAGGGACTGGGATTATTGAAAGGTATTTATGTCTCTAATGATGCCTTGGAAAAACAGGTCACAGCTGAGGTCATGTTGGCTGCCAAGTGTTAAGAAGCTGTACAAATACATCCCTTGGGCTGTGAATAAACATCATATTTCTGCAGAATTATGTTTTACTTGCACTTTATAGCATCAGTGCTTTTACCTTTCATTAAACTGTGCAGATATTTGGGGATTTGCAGTTTGCATTTTAAGAAATAAAAACTCTTGCTTTTCTACAGTGATTGGTTCTTTTGCATTTATTTATACAGTGTTGACTTTCTTTCACAGAAGGTGTAGGTAGCAGACATTTTTATTCCTTTTTTCCCCTATTACATGCTTGAATTTAAAGAATTACTAATTAAGTTCTTCATTAGCTAATTTGTGTTGCAAAACACAAAGTTTGTAAAAGGTGCTGTTACTTCTGAGAAGATTTGTGCTGCAAATTAATTTTTCTACACTTCAACAGAAAGTGCCTGAATATAGGAAACAAAAAATAATAATTTTAACCTACATTGAGTGATAAGTCCCAAACTTCTTCTTTTAGGTCATTATAAATCAACACTTGATTGTCCTATGCAGATGCAGTAGGAAATGTGACACTAAAGTTAATTTGTAGATCCAAGTACCTAGAACAATATTGGTCCACAAATACAGCCAGGAGATTTATGGACACAGAGCTTTCTTTTTCATGAGCAAACAGAGCATTCCCAATCAATTCAACTGTTTCTTAATAAAAAAAAAAAAAAAAAAAAAAGGAAATTTGTGTTGATAAAAACCTGATCTTTCTGGCAAGCTGCTGGGGATAGTGTAGCTCCTCCTGCAGCTGCAAGGAAGTAAATTGGTGTTATTAGCAGAGGAAGAACCATTCCCTGTTATTCAGGTTGTTTAATACTTCTCACATAAGAGCCTGTATTAAATTCCAATCTTTGTACTGAACTTGAATTCCACTTGGATGAAACTTTTCCAGAAAGCCACGTTCTTCAGGTGGAGATTTTTGACAGAGAGAGGAGACCTTCACTGAAATAATTTGTATTCTGTAAGAGACTCAAGGAAAAAACTTGGGTTTTTCACTCCAGTGAAACCTCCAATAATATTTTCTTCAAGGTAATCTTCACCCCATGTGCTTGGGACTTAAACACAGATTTTAGCAAGAGGAATCCTTTTGCAATTGTATATCCATGAGCACATTCCAGCTGAGCAGGAACTGGAATTTCAGGCACCTGGGGGTTACTCTGTCTGTCTTCCTTTGGAGAGAGGAGGAACACGCCCTCAGCTGAATCCAGCACCTAGAACCTATTGCCCACTGATGAAATCACATTTAAAACCTGTGGGAAGAACTGAAAGTGGAAAAAGAGCCTGGTGGATGATACCAGCACTCAACATCTGTGCTTGGCCTGGAAGCAGCTCTGAGGAGGGAGTGAGGGGAGATGCCAAGGGATCCCTGATGGAAAAACTCATGGGATTGTAATGCAAACCACTGGCAGTAGAGTAAAAATACTGACATTTTCCAAGGAGTTTCCTTTGACATAAAAAAAGTGAAAGCATTTCAGATGTTACTGTTGTGATGTAGAACTTTGTGGCATCTGAAGTTTTCATGCAGGCTAAATGATCTTAGCTACCACCAAGTCACCTCACTGAAATTGTTGTTTCTTGGTCTTTAGACACCTCTGTGTTGTCATTTCAGTCTTCTGACATTGTAGCACCACCTCTCAAGATGTCCTGCACAACCTTCCCAAGAGATTAACTGGTTTTAATTCAATGATTTTGCCCTGACTTGAAAGTAAAAGTCCACTCTATTGTCTGCAAGTGGGTGAAATGAAAATCAATGAAAAGTAAAGACTTGCAGCTTTAACTCCCTGCCCATGTCAAACTCTTGTGGAAAGTGCTCCTTTTCCTGCTCTCTTCAAGTGTTGTATTCCCTGAATCCTGAGCCTGGCAAAACTGATGCATTCAGCCATTACAACAATTTATAGCTTGCTGCAGAATCCCATGGAGGCAAATATGACCAAACTCACTTAATTAGGTTTTCTCACAATGGCCAAGATGATTTTATTAGTGGCAAATCAAAACTTTTCTGTTCTCCATTTCCTCCTTGCTTTGTAACAGCATCTTTATCAAAGAACCTCAACTTTTAGATGTCCAATGCATTAATTTTCATTGTAGTTATTTGACATCAGCTGACACAGGGATTATGTTGTGCTTGCAAGAGATGATTTTGTGAGTGAATCAGGTTAGGAAAAACCCAGAGTAAGGGAATTGTTTTACAGGATGATGCTGAAGACTTGTGACTCTGAGATCCACAGTGAAGCACTTCCATAATCCTTCCATAATCCTTATAATCAGTGTGTTAGGAATTAATGGATATTCAGAGGGCTCATTTCAGAATAAACAAATTAACCTCAGTTTATTAAATTTTCTAATGTGTTTGAGAGGGTTGAAAGGTGCTTTCTGAGAAGAGAGGGAGGTCGTGGTCTCCTGTTACAGAGATCTGTCTGCAATACTGTAAATCACTTAACAGATTAAATTATTAAAGGACAAACCAAAATTTAAATTGAATTTATAAATCATCAATGAGAAAAATCATGCAGATTAGATTACTCAAGTTGTGTAGCAGTGCTGCTCTGACAGAAATGAATGGAAAATAGAAAATCAACCAGAACAATGAAAACACGATGATGGATCCACAAAACAGAAACAAAAAATATTAAATTAGTTTCCTAAAATATTAAATTAAGCCACTAAATAAAAATGCTCATGTCAAAGATATGCTTATCTCTGTATTACATTATTGCCCTCTCTTAACAATGATCAATTATTTTATCTTGCCAACGCTATTAAATCCTGCCATGGGTAAAGTATTTCTCAGGATATGTGTTGTTTGTTCAGTCATTTCTTAAAGAATCTGTTGTGGTTTGACCTCAAACTGGGTTGTACAAGGGGGAGGTGGCACCAGAGGTGGCTGGGAGCTCCTGAAACAGAATCCCCTCTGCTGCTGGATCCCTCAGGCAGGGCTCGGAATGTGAATTTGGGAAATGGGGGACAAATTTTATCACAGTCACTGCCATTGACAGCCCCTCTAACTTCCCAAGAGACCTCAGTGAAACTCAGGATGAAGACATTGCTTATGAGGATGGGTGGCTGCATCCAATTCTTTTATTTTCCTCTCTGTCAATGTTTAGATTTGGGGGTTCCAGGATTTCTTGAAAAGTCCTTGGACAAGGTTACTTCTTGGAGATGAAGTTTCTAGGCATTATTGGGAATAAATAATGACAACAAAAGTGATGAATTCATCACCATAGCAACTGAGGTAACAGTACAGGGTGCCCAGATAAGCTGTGGCTGCCCCTGGATCCCTGGAAATGTCCAAAAAGACAGGCTGGATGGGGCTTGGAGCAACCTGAGATGGTGGAAAATGTCCCTGCCCATGGCAGGGTGTTGGAAGAACATGATTTTTAAGGTTCCTTCCAACCCAAACCATTCTATAATTCCATTACAACATTTTATTTAAATATTTTAAATCTAAACCAAAATGTGTCCTGGTTGTTCTGCCCATGGAAATGATGCAGAGTGAATATAAATTTCTTGTATCCACATGGAAGATTAGTTGACTTCTGGCAGTGCCTGTTTTTAATGGACTTTGGAGAAAATGCTGGATTTTCTTTGGAGAAGTTGAGTTACACAGCACCCTTTTAGAGAAGCCAGCCAGGCTTAGCCACAGACCAAGGCAGGAAGCTCTTGCTTGAGACTGTCATGGAAACATTTGGGAATTTCCCCCGTGAAAAAAGTCCTGACACAGATAAATTACTGAGAAGCTGTTCTGTAGTAACACTTTGCTTTTAATATGCAATTTTCAAACTTGAGGACTTCACCAGCTGGTCAGTCTTTTAAAGTGGGATTATAAGGAAGTTTCTGCAGTATATTCCACTGGGAATCAGGAAAATGTGTAGATTAAAGAAAAAGGATGACATATATGGGGGAAAAAATGTCTTTTTCCCTGTGCAAATACACTGAGAAGCCTGTGGGTACCTTTGAGGTGTGTAAGCCAAAGGCAGACCCTTTGAGGCTAATTCAATGTGACAACAGGGAAGAACTGAGCCCACCAGTCCCACAAATCACTCACTGTTTATATTTTCTACCAGAACGCAAACATTTCTCTTCGGATGAAGTCTTGTTAAGCACAAATCCCACAAACCTCCTTCCACTTTCCACCAAGGGAAAGGTTTCCAATAAAAAATCCACTTAAAAGCCATCAAAGACATTCTGTATCTTCTCTCCAGCCAATTTTCTGTTCTCCCTGGTTGTGTAAGCGTCTTAAATTAGAGCAGATTCTTTTGTCAGCACAGATTGGATGTGTCATGAAGGAGCTGGATCCCAGCTGGGTGGTCCCAGCGTGGAGCATTTGTGCAGCTCCTCGAGGCAGGTGAGACTCGGATCCACGCGGGCTCCATACCTGCCAGGTCAGCATCCTGTTCTGGAGACTTCCTGGATCCCAGGGAGCGCGTTCCTGCTCTAAAACACTTCGACAACAGAGATGTCATCAGCACTGAACTTATTTCGCCCTCTGAAGAGATCTGGAAATAGATTTTATGATAACTTGCAAGCAAAAAAAAATGTGTTGTGTTGAAGCTTGGTTTGATAATGGGTAGACTTTTATTAATTATTTAATTTAATTTAATTTAATTTCATTTCATTTAATTTCATTTTTATTTATTTACATAAATTTTCATTTATTTAAATTAAAGAAATTAATTCTATTATTTTATCTAATGATTTTATTAATTTATTTAACTGTTATTTATTATTTTAGTATTATTTATTGATCTGTTTGGTTTTTTTTTAATTAATTTATCTAACTGATTAATTAAATAAATTAATTTCAATATTAGATCTTGTTGACTTAATCTTGGCTCAGTCCAGAGAAAATACGCCTGGAACAAAGGAAAACATTTTAACAAAATGTTGTTCCACTCATTCTGTGGTTCTGTGATTTGGTAGAACCAAATTTTGGCAGAACCTCCACGCCTGTACACATCATTTTTAAAAATCAGTTTTAATATACATACATAGCACTATGTTTTTAATCATACTTTAAAATCATATATTTGGAATATTTTCTTTCTGCTTTGCTATAAATTTCTTTACTGCTCAGTTTCATGCTTGACAAGAAAAGACTGTGAAGAATCAAAAATCCTTAAAAAAAAAGGCGATTGATAAACATTTCCCATGTCGTATCTGTCTGGTAACACTTTTCTAATAATTTCAGCAAGTCATGAGAGCGAAGCAAATTATACTTCTTAATTAGGGAATGTATTTTGAACCTCATGAGAATCTTAAATCACACCACTATTTTTGAAAGCTAGCTTAAAAGCCTAATTTTAGATTTGCCATTTTCAAAAAGATAGTCTGTATTAAAAACTCTCTATTAGCCTATTGAAAGCCTAATGTTTTCAGTTTTCCAGAGTGACAGATTCTCTGCCATTGAAAGGGTTTAGTAGGAAAATAGATACTTTTCTTTGATTCACATATTTCTTTATAATTTTAATGTCTATTACAGCAGCACATGAGCAAAGCTGTATATTCTGTTGGGTCTGAGGGCCAACAGTCTTAACTGTAATATTTTTTTTTTTTTTTTTTTCTGCAGAATTACTGGGATGTGGCCTTGCAAAACCTTGTTTTGAGTGGGGTTGAGCTCCAGCCAGTGACTGACCCCACCCAGTCCTTGCTCAGTCCCCACCAGTGGGACTGGGGAGAGAATTGGAGAGAAAAAGGGAGAGAATTTGTGGCTTGAGGTGAAGACAGTTTAATAGGTAAAGAAAAATATACACCCACAAACAAAGCAAATCCCAGAATCCATTTCCCAGGGCAGGAAGGTGTTCAACCATCCCCAAAAAAGCTGGGATCCATCACATTTAACAGTGACTTGGGCAGACAAAGGCCATCAATTGTAAATACAGTGGTAAGAAATGTGACTTCAGACTTCAGTTCAGAAGGATGAATGATTTCTTTATTATAACTGCTCTATAATACATAAATATACTATTTAAGGGAGATATTAAAACTACATACTTACTTTTTCTAACTGCTATATCTAACTCCTCACAACTCATGACCCTGAGAGTTCAGCCCCAGGTGGGTTGGATTGGCCACCAGGCTCAAACAATCCTCACCAGAATCCAACCAAGAAATCACCCCAGGCAAACAATTCTCCAAACACATTCCACATGGGAAAAACAAGGAGAAGAAATAGAAATTGTTTTCTCTTCCTTCTCTCTGTGCTCCTTTATGAAAAAAAATCTTAAGAGAGAGAAATGTTCCTACCACAGCCATCACCCCAAACACCCCATCTTCCTTCTTCTTGTCCCATCTCCAGACTTTGACGCTATATGGTGTGGGATGTCCCTTGGATCATTTGGGGTCAACTGTCCTGCCTGTGTCCCCTCCCAAGCCTGTGTGCACCCCTCATCTCCTCGCAGGTGGAGTGGGGTGAGAGGCAGAAACAGCCTCAGCTCTGTGCAAGTGCTGCCCAGCAAAAATCCCTGAATTATCAACACTGATTCCAGCACAAATGCAAAGCTCAGCCAAGAACTTTCATCTTAATTCTCCCATCTCTTTGCACCTGGACTGGATGAGGAATTGTGTGTCCAGCAGGAGCAGGGCAGGGATTGTCCCTCTGGGCTGGCTCGGAGAGGCCCCTCCAGGGCTGTGCCCAGTTCTGGTCCTGCAGGAGAGACCTGGAGGGGCTGGAGCGTGTCCAGGGCAGGGAACGGAGCTGGGAAGGGGCTGAGCCTGGAGCAAAGGAGGCTCAGGGGGACCTTGTGGCTCTCACAGCTCCTGCCAGGAGGGGACAGCCGGGGGGTCAGGCTCTGCTCCAGGAACAGGGACAGGAGGAGAGGGAACGGCCTCAGGCTGGGCCAGGGCAGGCTCAGCTGGGACAGCAGCAGGAATTTCCCCATGGAAAGGGTGCTCAGGCCCTGGCAGGGGCTGCCCAGAGAGGTTGGTGGGGTTTTTTTTGTTGGTTTTGGTTTTCTTGTCGCATTTTTCCTGGCAG
This sequence comes from Lonchura striata, assembly GCF_050655825.1. Classification (NCBI taxonomy): domain Eukaryota; kingdom Metazoa; phylum Chordata; class Aves; order Passeriformes; family Estrildidae; genus Lonchura; species Lonchura striata. The sequence goes on along the minus strand of NC_140703.1, from coordinate 116,045,165 downwards.
CTCTTTCACCCTCTGATCTGACTGAATTTGAATGTTGTTGATCAGTGCTGCAAATGAGCAATTAGTGTTTAATGGTTGTCAGACACCACTCTCTTCATTTATCAATCTATTTAAAATTGGAGGAAGTGGTTGGAGACAAACAAGCGGAATTGCCATGCAAAGAAAATAGAGTTAATTGAGCTCAAATATTTGCAGTGTATCAAGGTAAGGATTTACAAAATACAAAGATGTAAACAATGATTTGCCTTCAGTTTTCCCAGAACTGAACTGAATATTGAATGAGGCTTTCTTGGTTGAGTCTAAAGGTGCTAACAACTCTAGAAATAAGACATTTTTAATATCAACATTACTCTCAAAATACAGATTTGTTTTGGTTTTCATTCTGTTTCCAGCCTTATGGTTACTCTGAACTATTTCTTACAGATGTTTTCATTATTCTCAGGACTGAGTGGGAAAAGGAGTGTTATTCCTCCTGGGGGTTCATGGTCCAGGGACAGTCAGTAGGAATCTCAGACTTTTGCAGGCAGGATAGTACAGAACCCTTGTGGTTTCTAAAAGCACTGAATAAAATTGCTGTGATGAGATGGGCAGCAGTGTGAGACTGAGTCTTAGGTTGGAAATGGGGGTGTCTGTTCTACTTCCATCTGTCAGAGCTGGGGCAGCTCTCTGCTCTTCACTGGGCAGTTTTTTCTTATCTCTTCCACAGCCAATCCTTCCAGGAGATCTCTTCTGTTAATTATTAATTATTAATTATCTTTTGCTCATGACCAGTGAGTGTCCCTGCATGACTGAGAAAATTCCATCATCCATGGGGAGATGCTCTGCCCAGGGGAGGAGCCAAATATTCCTACCTGGATACAATCTGACCTGAGAACAGCACAGCAGCCTTTGCCCCCTGCATTCCCAGAGGAGCAGCTTTCTTCCCCCTGCATTCCCAGAGGAGCCCAGGCCCATCTCCCCCAGCCCTGGAGCTCCAGAGGAAAACTCCCCCCTTGTGCAGGATCCTGCTCCAGCAGAAGCACAGCTGGCACTGCAGGAGGGCTGAGCCACCCTGGGATGGGACTGCTGACACCTCCCTGACCCACAGGGGATCAAATCCTATTCTGACTTTGTCAGGGTTGTTTTGTATTGCTGCATTTTTATTTTTTTCCTTTATAAAGAACTGTTATACCTATTCCCATATTTTTACCTGAGAGCACCTTAATTTCAAAATTATAACATTTTGGAGGGATAGGATTTATGCTTTCCATTTCAAGGGAGGCTCCTGCCTTCCTTAGCAACCACCTGTCTTATCAAACCAAAACAGAGCACCACACTGAGTTTTGGTGGGAATTGATTGCAAACAGAGCAAAAAAGTTGATCTGACATAAAGCTGGAAGAAGGAATCCGAATAGATGCATGAGAAGTCTGCTGGTGGTTCCCAAAAAACCCCAGAGACATGCCCTGTGGCATGGAATGCCTTTGTTCCTGTTTGGATTTCCACATGGAACATCCTTTTTTGATGCCAGCCTGGTGGTGCCACTTTTCTTTATGGGAAGTGATGAAAGCAGCGGTGGAACAAGAATACTGTCAGCTTTTACAGGATTGGAAGTGCTGTTTGCCCTCTTCAGCAGCAGCTGAACGCAATTTGAACTTCATGATGAGTTTAGGAAGAAGTGAAGGATGACCAGGAAGCTGAAATAAAACCAAATAAAAATTTGTCACTGTCTAGTGGAAAACACAGATGAACACTCTGCCTGCTGGTGGATGGACTGCATTTATTCCCACATGGACATGATGAACTGCTCATTTGGGATGAGGAAAGACATTTTTCTCTTTGCTGGTGAAAATCACAGAGGCATCTCAACAAAAAACATTTTCTGTGCTAACGCTCTCTGCTTCCTCTCCTTTCTTTCTGTCTTTCTCCCTTCAAGGAAATGCTGTCAGGTTTGGGTTTTTTTTTATTTTTTTAACTGGAGAGAATCATGGTGACTGTGATCACAAGGATCTGCTTTCCATGTTCAGAAATAGGAGAAGTGTAGCAGCTTTTCCCCTCCTTTCTGATAGCAGTGGTGAAAAGTGAAAATTTGCCTCCTTTCCCCATTTCCAGGTTTTCCACAGCATTTCTGTTCCGGGTCTCACTTTGATTTTTTACCTCATTTGCCCCACACTTGAGACAGTCATGGCTCAAATCCAGCAGTGGTTTCATTTCTGTTTCCTGCTCTGAACAAATGGACAGAAATGAAGCCAATTCCAGTTGGATGAGCTCTGGACAGTGACCCAATCACTTCCATGTGCAGACTTAGCAAAATCCACACCTGCAGGGCTTTGACAACTGTCCAGCACCTTCAATTGGATCAACTTCCCAACCTGGTGTCACAATCCCTCTCTAATTCTGACACAGTACTGATGAGTTTAACATCATAACTTATTTCTGAGTTTATTTTATTTATCTGTTTGCGTGAGAGGGGATTTCTGTTGTCATTTTTGTTGGTTTTGTAAATACCTGTTGGATTTTTTTTTCTTTGTTTCAGGATCTTTGATGATGGAGGCTGTTAATAAATTTTTACTGTCTTGACTCCACTTGACCTAAAATTACATTTTCAGATAAATCTTGATATTTTGCACTATGGTACACAAGAGGTGGCTACATCTTCTGCTTTGCAATTCTTTTTCATTTCCTCCATCTCCTATAAATCATCTTCTGTATTTCTTTCTGGTTTATTTCTTAGTTTACACCATTTGTTTAAAAATGCACAAGAAGACAAATGCTTATTTAGAATTCCAACTTTTGTCAGAATTTTTTACTGAGTTTTGGCAGCTTTTACCTCAGAATAAATCCATCCTGTTCCTCCTCACCTTCAGGTCTGAAAATCTGCATTTCTATCCCTGTTAGGTTCTGCTGTGCTGCGTGCAGGAATATTGGCAGGAGCAGAGAGACGGATTTGAGGTTGTCAGTGAATTTCAGAACCTTTCCAAGAAAGCCTTGGGGAAAGGGAGCTTCTCCTTAAATTTGCAGTTGCTGGTGAGTGGTTTAAAGTAGTTTTATTAATAACTGCAGGCTTTTTAATAAGGTGACAGCTGGTAGAATAATTTAATGGACAAGCTTGAAAGATTATTTCTTTTTATCCTTCTTCTCTCAGAAACAAACTGTTCAAACTGCAAATAAACACTAGTGGGTACAGAATCACACATTGCTGAGATGGTAATGTAGGTTTGGTAATTTCCATATTCAATTAGGAATGGCTAAGTAGGCATTTTAACCATTGCAATTACACTCAATTATCCTCAGTGCTGCAGCCCTGGAATACCTTGGACAGCCCAGGATGCCCCTTTCCACCCAAGCAGCAGTGTGAACACAAACTACCTCAGCTGGGACCTGCAAAAGTTCCTGATTTCCAAAATTTCACTCCAGGCTGGACTTCAGTGGTATATTTACCCCTGAAGGAAATGCAAAACCAGAGATCTCAAAGATGGAGAAATCTGAGTTTCTCCTGGAAATGACCCTGCCCAATATCCAATCCAGAAAAGGCGTCTGCTGTCTCCATACAAGGGTCCCGAGGAGAACTTGGCTTTTTGGAGTGCAGGATTTCCCCTGTGAGGCCACAAGGAAGTGCAGACTCTGCATTATCAATCCAGTAGTCCTGAACTTCCCTCTGAAGGATTTTGGAAGCACCTGGCTCCCTGTGTTTCCAGGATCACGTAAGTGTCTAATTTAGATTGAAATTAGAATCACACATGGGGTGAGAAGCCTAAATTTTAGGTGCTGCGATGCTACACTTAAGGTGTCTAAAAGGAGAAATCTGAATATAGGTCTCAGTATCTAATGTGTGGGTTAGGTACAAATCACTACCAGGTTCTAAATTACAGGGTGAAGATAATTTCAGGCTCCCATCATTTCAGACTAATTAGTGCACATTAAATTTCATCCTTGTCAACCGGGAAGAGCAGTGCAAAATCAGCCACTTTGGGGTTTGTTTGAATCTCTTCTCTGCAGAGGATCACACAAGGCTTGGCTGTAGGGACTGGGCCAGCCTTTCCACCCCAAATATATGAGGAGAGGATATAAAATATATGAGGAGAGGAATGCAACTCTTAACCTGAACCTGAACCAGGTTCTTAACCTGAACTTCCTGATGTCCAAACATCCTCTCTGGCTTCTTAATTTGAATGACAATCATCATTTCCATCTTGTTCTGTGCAAGGAGATATCCTCACCTGATGTTCAGTGTCACTGCACAGTAGGGGAAAGTTGTAAATTTATAATTGATATGTCCTAGGAACCCATAAGGTCTGGTGACTTGGTGTCTCCCTTGACTTCAGGGGAGCTGGAGAAAGTTTTTGGGTTTTATGAAGTTGCCAGCACATTTTAATCATTCAGTTTAACTGTACTCCCCTGTATATTTTATATATATATATATATATAGACATGTATATATATGTGTGTGTGTATATATATATATATATATATATGTAAATATATAGATATTTAAAGACTGTAGTTCCCCAGTGCATGTCCTTATCCCTTCAAGCAGCTACAGAGCTGCAAAGTCTGAAATAGAAGTGGGTTATTTTCTCCTTGCTTAGGGAACACTAGAGTTGGTTGTGACAAATATACCATCCCCAAAAAGTATGCCCAAAAGAAGCAGGGAACAGCATCTAAACTTGGACATTAGAATTCTTTTATGTGTGAGAGGATTTTTTTCCCTTTTTTGTTTTTTTTTTTTTGATTCTCACAAGAACGAAGGGGCCCCAAAAGTGTTCATAACATCAGTGAGATACAGCATCAGAAAGTCCAAGAGAGATTTTGTCCAAACCTTAGAAATCATGGGTGCATTTAACAACCTCAGGCACAAGTGGACCAAGAAGGATCCTTGGAGTGCAGAAGGGCACCACAGAGGGATCTGGGCAGGCTGGATGGATGGGCCAGTCCTGTCCTTGGGTCACCACAACCCCGGAGCTCCAGGCTGGGCAGAGGGGCTGGAGAGCTGGAAAAGGCCCTGGGGGTGCTGTGTCAGGGGCTGGACACGAGCCCAGGGGTGCCCAGGGGGGCAAGAGGCCGCTGGCAGCTGGGCTGGATGAGGAATTGTGTGTCCAGCAGGAGCAGGGCAGGGATTGTCCCTCTGGGCTGGCTCGGAGAGGCCCCTCCAGGGCTGTGCCCAGTTCTGGTCCTGCAGGAGAGACCTGGAGGGGCTGGAGCGTGTCCAGGGCAGGGAACGGAGCTGGGAAGGGGCTGGAGAGTTCCTGAGGGAGCTGGGAAGGGAATGGAGAGTTCCTGAGGGAGCTGGGAAGGGGCAGGAGAGTTCCTGAGGGAGCTGGGAAGGGGCTGGAGAATTCCTGAGGGAGCTGGGAAGGGAATGGAGAATTCCTGAGGGAGCTGGGAAGGGAATGGAGAGTTCCTGAGGGAGCTGGGAAGGGGCTGAGCTGGAGCAAAGGAGGCTCAGGGGGACCTTGTGGCTCTCACAGCTCCTGCCAGGAGGGGACAGCCGGGGGGTCGGGCTCTGCTCCAGGAACAGGGACAGGAGGAGAGGGAACGGCCTCAGGCTGGGCCAGGGCAGGCTCAGCTGGGACAGCAGCAGCAATTTCCCCATGGAAAGGGTGCTCAGGCCCTGGCAGGGGCTGCCCAGGGAGCTTTGCAGTGCCCATCCCTGCAGGTGTCCCCTGGAGGTGGCACTGAGTGCTCTGGGCTGGGGACAAGGTGGGCATGGGGCCCAGCTGTGACTCCCTGGGCTGGCAGGGCTTTTCCAGCCCCAGGGATTCTGGGGTTCTGTTTCTCTTCTGGGCTGGCTGAGACCATCCCATAGAAGTTGTGCCAAGCACTGCAGGAGCTGCTGCATTCAGGGACAGCAGAGAAGTGATTCTGGAAGATGCCTCAGGCAGGGAACACACCTGGGGCTCTTTTAGGAGCCCAAACTGAACACAACTTTATCGAGGTCCAGTTCTGGATTTGTTCCTTCATCTTTCTCCTCAGAACAAGCTCAGCAGAGCTCCTGTCACCCTGTGTGCACAGATTTACACACACGTGTGTCGGGATTTCCCCCCTCTGGGTTTACTTTAGTGATCCAGAGTGTGGGTCTCAGATTCAGTCAAAGAAAGAAACTGAGAATTTCTAGACAGGCAGAAGCTAGGAAAGAATTGGAAAAGAATGTAAATAATTATTTATCTCTCTTGTTTTTCACATTGTTTATAGTTAAGTTCTATCACTGTGCATCAAGCACTCTGCACCAGTGGTGTAAGTTGTTTTCACTTCAGGACCAATGGAGTTGGTCCTCACAAAACTCTGTATAAAAGAGCAGGGTATTTTGAATAAACTGGAGTTTTACTCTCAGCAGCCTTCTGGGTCAGTCTTCTCATTCCCATCCTGCGAGACCAGAGTGATTTACTTTAGTGATTGCTTTGATGGGGAGAACTGGGCAGAGAGCAAAGCAGCACAGACATTTGTACTTAAAGAGGAATTAATTGCAGACAAATCTGATTTTATGCACCTTGGCATCTCTAACTGAAAAAGAAGAGAAAAGAATTAGGACACAAGGGAAGTCTGGGCTGGGGATTAACCATTACTGGCTCAGAAATGCACAAGGAGAAACAAGGGAGACTGCACAGAATAGAAATCTGTTTGTGTGAGGAACATTAATTATTTGTCTCTGTTAGAGATTAGCATTCCTCCTCAAATTCTGATTTCTGGATACGAGAGTGTAGAAGATGACAAGCTAAGATTCAAAAGCACAGAATTTGCTTTTGCATCCTCTGCCTCCAAGATGCAGCTTCTTCAGCAGCCAGACACAGGAACAGAGTCCTGCACTGAAAAAAAGAAATATTCCCTTTCTCCTGGTACTTTATTTCATCCTGTCTTTGCAGGTGGCCTTGGTCCTGTCACCATCCAGTGCTTCTTCTGTAATGAATCACAATATATCTGTCCTTGCACTGGAAATAATAATTTGAGGGAAGAAGAATTTATATCTGAAAGTGCTTTGGATTGTTGTTTTATTTTTTTTTCCTGATTATATCTGCTCTCTAGTTAATAAAAATAACAGTAAGAATAATAACTCTCCCTCCAAACTGCACCTTGCTTTGAGCAGGAAGGTGATTTTTAAGGTATTTTGTTGGTAGTCTCTGCTTTTCTTGAAAGCTGTAGGATGGATGCAGCGCTGATGTGAAAATGTCATTGCATGTTATAAAGAGAAAACTAAATTATGGCAGTGACAATTAGGAGAGCCTGAAAATGTGTCTATTAAACTCTGTTTTACACTTCACATTTGGGTGAACAGCTCTCAAGGGTTCTGTCTGAGCAAAGTAATTAAATTTGTGTCTAACTTTAAGGTTACGCTTAAAGTTCTAAACTGAAAAGGAAGTATGTGCTCAACAGATTTGGTCGTTTGCACTTCACAAGCAACTTTATTTGAACAATTTTGAAGCTGAAGTTTCTTTTTTCTTTAGTGTATCTCTTTGTTTTTATCAGCCTAGTCTGCTAAAGTCCCAACACCACCACACACAGTGTTCAGATGCTTTCCTTAGATTCTTCTGACTGTATTTTGCAGTGCATTGGTAACAAATTGTTAAACAAACACATTTTGAAGGTGTGTGTTGCTGTCTGCATGTGATTGTGAATGAAAGGTGGAAGAAATGTGCTTCATCTTTCTGGAGGAAATGCCACTGAGCAGGAAGAGCAGGATTGTCACAGAAAGCTGAAGTTACAATGTGACTTTGAGGTGCTGAATAATTGATCACCTTTGAAGAGGGGACCAAGATTTTCTGGGGATGCAAAGAATAGTTCCTTATGGAACTTGAACAACCTGTTATTTAAGACATCCCTGCCCATGGAAGGGGATTGGAACTGGCTGATCTTTGAGGTCCCCTCCAAACCAAACCATTCTGGGATTCTATGAGCCAATGCAGCGTTTTTATTTTTGAGTAGAAAAGTCCCTCTCATTAGTATTACATCATTGCAGTGAACACACAATCATCAGGCAATACTGTCTTTTACCAATTTATAATACACTGGGAACTTCAGCTCTAAAGAAAGTTTAATGTGTAAATTGTACACGGTTCAAAATTAGGCTGCCAACAGAACCAATTATATCACTTCATTTTTCAATCAGGGCCGCATTTTTGCAGCACTTAATTAAAATATATTTATAACTTAATGGCTGTGACTATTTAATTCTCAGGATTTGCTTGCCTAGGAGCCAGTAAGGAAATAATTCTGTCTGGGTATTTGGATCTATCCTTCTTTCTTGATCATGTCCAGTTTACACCGGTGTGAGTGTAAATTCTCATACATGAGGTGTGATATAAATTCTCCATACATGTGAACATTTCTTCTTCAGCCTATCACTGTCCTGATGATCCTTGCAATTTTTGCTTTGGGGCTGGTTTTGGCTTTATGGTGGGATTTCATCCCCCAGAGAGTGAGGGGACCTTCTCTAAGACCCACAATGTGTGGATCCTGTGGCCCCAAACCTCGTTTGCACTGAAGGTGGAAAGAGGCTGCAATCAGTCACTCCAGAGAGTGCAGTGCTGACACTGGAGATGCTGTAAAAGAACCTGAATGGCTTCTGAGGACACTTTTTTTCCTCTGGAACTCTCCCTAGGATCCTACAAAATAATTGACTTCTTATATGGACAGATTGCAGGCTGAACTCTGAAGTGTGCTCTCATTGCAATGTGAAGATTATTATTCAAGAAAGTTATTTCTGTGCTGCTTGGCCAAAAGCCTTTCAATAACCAGGTGATTTGATGGATAAAGTTTGGATGAGCATGTCACAAAGGACAGGTTTTGTAAGGTTTGCTTCACATTGAAAAGAATGAGACATTTTGGTCTTCACAGAGTCACAGGATGGGTCAGGCTGGAAGGGACCCCGGAGGGTCACTGGTGCCACTCCCTGCTCCAGCAGGGCCATCCCAGAGCACAGGGCACAGGGCTGTGTCCAGCTGGCTCTGGAATACCCCAGGGAGGAGAGCCCCGAGCCTCTCTGGGCTCTGCTCAGGGCTGGCACTGCCCAGGGCAGAAGTTGTGCCTCCTGTGCAGGGAATTGCTGGGCTCAGCCCCTGCCCGGGGCTCTGGGGCCATCGCTGGGCCTGGAGCAGAGCCTGGGGCTGCTCTGACCTCCTGCACACAGGGACAGACAGGGACAGACTGGGACAGACTGGGACAGACTGGGACAGACTGGGACACACAGGGACAGACTGCGATACACAGGGACAGACTGGGACAGACTGGGACACACTGGGACAGACTGGGACACACAGGGACACACAGGAACACCCAGGGACAGACTGGGACACACAGGGACACCCAGGGACAGACTGGGACAGACTGGGACACACAGGGACACGCAAGGACACACAGGGACACACAGGGACAGACTGGGACACACAGGGACAGACAGGGACACCCAGGGACAGCCAGAGACACACAGGGACAGACTGGGACACACAGGGACAGCCAGGGACACACAGGGACACCCAGGGCTCAGCCCCTCTCACTGGGGCTCCTCTCCAGGCTGAGCAGCCCCAGCTCCCTCAGCCTTGCTTATCTGCAGTATTAGCAAACCCATTAGGTTCTAAATCAAGTGTGTAGCAATCAAGCTTCAAAGTTACAATGAAATGTTAATTTTATCTGTCTTTTCTGTTGCATGATCCATGAAAGCTTATATTTGATAAACAGTGCAGCTGTTAATAACGTGAGGAATACAAATAGGAGCAAAAAGAATGACAGGCCAATATCTGCCTGCATGCTAACGAGCACAGGCTGAGAGGGAAAGGAAACCTTTTTCATGCTGATGCCTAAAGTTTAAAACTTGTAGAGATGTAAGGGCAGCCTCTTGCTGGCTGTGCCAAAAGTCTGAGGAGGATCACATGTGAGCAGGAACCATTCCTTCACAGCTGATCCCTGCCTGCTCCTCCTGGCCCAGAGTCCAGGAGGATGTAATTCAGCATCTGGGGATGGCATACTCTGGTGGGGGGCCTGTGCCTTCACAGAAAAATGGACAGAGCTGGGTAGAAGCACACAGAAAGCCAAAATCTGCTCTGGTGCAGAGGTATAAATATGCAATTATCCAAAATAGAGGGGAAAATGGAATGGCTGCAGGTTTACACCAGAGAAATTGGGGATGTAATGTGTCCCAGAGGTGTTTGGATTACTGGATCACACTTTTTAATGGGTGGGGAAGGGGATACAGCAGGGAAGCCTGGGTGACAGTCAAAGGAACACAAGCAGCATTGCTGTTTGCAGCCTGTATCTAGATTTTAATGTGTTTTTCTGGAAACATTTCCACCTGAGATAAACTCTCAAAGTAACTGTGCTCTCCTAGATGGCCAGAGGACAACAATAACCAGACTTCTAATTTAATGAAAAAGTTTTTGGTGGGGAAAGGAAAGGGTGAAATCTGAGTTTCAGTGTTTCAGTGCCTTGGAACAATCTAGGTTTTCATTCTGGGTCGTGTCTCATAGTTTAGAAAATGCCTTCTGGATTCCTGGGGTGGGATTGTTTTGTTCAAGACTTTAGATCCCAATGGATTTTTAAAGAAGCTCTTTAAAAGAATATAGCCACTGGGATCTGTAACAGAAATATTATCCTATATCCTCCAAAAATAAAGGAGATTAGCTCCAAAGGAGAAGAAGATGTCCCAGGCTCAGATCCCAACATCTTTCTAGGCAGTTACACCACCAAGGAATCAAAGCAGCTTCAGCTCTTCTGGCTGATTGACAGTGCTCTAAAATTAGGCTGTGCCCCAGTCATTAGGAGCTATTTAAAAGTCAGACTTGGTGGGTGTTCCTTACCTGGGCACCTCTGCTAAATTTGACACAGCTGTTCCTTCAGCTTTTCGGTTTAGGTTTGTTTTAGTTGAGTTTTGGGGGTAGTTTGGCTTGTGGGTTTTTGGTTACTTTTTGATTTTTTATTTGTTCGTTTGTTTGTTTGGTGTTTTTGCTGTTTGTATTGTTGTCTGTTTGGGATTTTTATGTTTGATTTTTTTATTTTTTGGTGAGTCTTATAGCAATAATAATGTTCTAACAAGAAATCTAAAAGTTTTGTATTGGCAGCAGTTGCCCGAGAGCCAGGAGCTGGTTGGCTGTCAGGTTAACACCAAGAACACCAAGAAAATGCCCAAGGAAAGGTTTCTGCTGACTCCCCCTTTGCTTCTTTTTGTTGAGGAATGGATGCTCAAGTTCATTTTCAGGAGTTATTTAAAATATCGCACCAATCTAGATATCTAAAAATCTGGAAATAGACATTAAAGTGACCAGGTTTGTAGTACTTCCCTTCACTGGATAAATAGAGAATCACAGAATCAGGGAATGGTTGGGTTGGAAGGGACCTTAAAGATCATCCAGTGCCACCCCTGCCATGGCAGGGACACCTTCTACTCTCCCAGGCTGCTCCAAGCCTGGCCTTGGACCCTTCCAGGGATTGGTATCCACAGCTTCTCTGAGCAATATGAATATAAAACTGGATTATTTACTCTTTTCACTCTCTATCTCATTTAAACATCAAGGAGGCTTTTGCAAGGCTTCCTCTGGAGATTATTTCTTTCAAACACTCTTAAGGCTGAGCAAACTGAGTGTCATCCCTGGTGCCAGACCCCACAGCATCCCAGAGCTGCTGCTGGGAGCCAGAGGGGAAACCAGGGCTTTTGGTCCTGCCTGTTGTGAACAGAGGAGGAGGAGGAGGAAGATCTCCAGGAAGTGTCTGGATGTGGCCTCGGGGACATGGTTTGGGATGATGATGATGGTGCTGGAGTGGCAGTGGGACTGGAGGATCCTGAAGGGCTCTGATGATCCCTGATGATTCTGGGATTCTTGATGACTCTGCATGTGGGAATCCAGGGCTTCCCTCTGGATGGGTTCCCTCTGGGACCCTGGCAGGGGTCAGGAACCCCCCTGGACAGAGCCCCCAGAGACACTGGCTGTGATCTCTGTCCATGGAAAAGAGTTTTCAACCTTACAGGATGAATTACCAGCTCTGAGTGTTTGATATAAGTAATGATTAAGTGTGGCACGGGTGCAAAAGTAAAATTTTAGGATCCTAGATAAGGGGTCCAAAGGGCACAAGATGGAGGAAATTGGGTGTGCCTTGTCCTTTTTCTCCTTCTTCATGCCCTCCATGTTTCACTGTGGTGTTGGCATTTTTCTGTTGGTTCAGGCTGGGGACACGCTGTCCAATGTAGGTGACAGATATTGGCACGTTCTTGTAAATGCAGCCCAGGGAGTTTCTGGTATTTAATGTTTGTAACATCCCACTGAGGGCAGAGCCCCACACGCTGCCCTGCAGGACAGAGCTGGGCAGGGCAGCAGAACATGTGAGAGATAAACAGAATAAACTACCTGGAAACCAGCACAGACCAATTATGGCTTCTGCTTTGGCAGCGGGGCTGACAGACAGAGACTTTCTACAATCTCAGAATCATCAATACCACAGATTCCCACATCTGCAAATGAAAGTTTACAACAGAAATGCTATTTATCACATGAGGCTGTGGTGCAGTGATGTGGATGGCAATGGGGATACTGTGCTCTCAGACATGAATTTTATTAAAGGTTGATGTTCCACTCCAGGTGATAATGACCTGTTGACTCACTTTGCTGACTTTCTGCAGTCTGTGACTTCCAGATTAACAATATTTTATATTTTGATATGCCTGCACAAGCAAGAAATCATGGTTAATATTGAACTGCATCCATTCCTTTGATTTCTGAGAGGCAACAAGATTCCCAGAATCAGCAACCAGTCAGCTTCCCAGTTATCCATCAGAAATACAGGAGATACTAGGCTTTAACACCCAGGGCACCTGTAACTGGGGTGGTGATGCCTGACTGCTCCCAGGACAGAATCTCTTTGTTATGAATTCAGTGTTCCTCAGTTCCTCCTTCTGGAGGATGGGACATTCCCCTATGGTGAAACTCCTCCAGTTCCCTTCTCCACCTGATTTCTGTTTCAACCTCAGTTCTCCTTCTGTGTTTTACTCTAACCTCTGTTTTAGGGGGATTTAATCACAGGGATCCTCATACCCACCTTAGCACTTCTGAGTGGGCATCCAGCAAGACAGGAGAGCAATGTTTCCTCTCCTGCTCAGGAAAGAAGAGATCTGAGGGGAGAACACACACAGAGGAGAAAGCTCTTATTAAAAGTGATATGCAAAGTATTTTTGAAAGATTTGGCTTTTTCTGTCACCTCACCTTGTTTAAGAAACGTCTGGGAATGTTTCTGAATTACATTTTGTCCTGTCTTCCCTGGTTCTCTTTGAGAGCAGCATGAGTGGGAGTGTGGAACGGATTTGATCTCACATTAGAGGGAGAGAGTTACATCTTCAAAGAAGGCTGTTTTTCTTCAGAAAGGTTAATCAGCCACTGAAGTTAAAGTAGTGCCAGTGAACACCAAGCTGTAAAGACTGACTGTAATTTCCATGAGGTGTATTAATAGACATGGTGAAAGAAATTGTAGCCACGTTGTGATTTTGGTGCTAATATTTGTTCTGTGACATGTCTAGAGAGCTGGGTGAAATGGCAGGAAAGCTGGAGAGAGACAATTTATAGGGGATGGAGGGACAGGACACAGGGAGTGGCTTCAAACTGACAGAGAACAGGGTTAGATAGGATATTAAAAAGGAATTGTTCCCTATGAGGATGGGCAGGGGCTGGCACTGGGTGCCCAGAGCAGCTGGGGCTGCCCCTGGATCCCTGGCAGTGCCCAAGGCCAGGTTGGACACTGGGGCTGGAGCAGCCTGGCACAGTGGAAGTGTCCCTGCCATGGCAGTGGGTGACAGATGATCTTCAAGGTCCCTTCCAACCCAAACCACTCTGTGATCTCCTGATTCCATGGATTCTTGTCATCTCTAAGTGTTGTTTTACCTGGAGGTGTGAAGAGTCATTAAAACAAGGGCTGTCAATAACTTAAAGATTATTTTTACACCAACAACTCCATGCCAAGCAATATCAACACTTCTTGCAATTTGGCTACTTTTCTCATGTCCTCATAGCCAGATTCTTCAGTTGTGCTTTTGTACATTTAAGTGCACATGATGGAAAGGATTCTTATCTTGTGCTTTGCTAAGTCCTCAGCTGGTAAGAACAAAATCAGAAATCCATGACATTATCCTACATAATTTACAAATGGACATTACTCCAGTGACCTCCCAATCTCGGTTTGATTATTTGGGTTTTTTTTGTTTCTGCCCATGACTCATGAGTGCTTGCTGAGAGGTGGGAATGAGTGCATTGTTCTCCAAAATTTATTTGTCTGAAAGAATTTGCTGAGATAAATCACTTGGCTTGACTCTGTCCTCTGCTTCTTTGTGTGACTTCAGCAGCTCCAAGGGACAGACATCCTGGTCAGGGTGACCATTGGTGTTAGAAGGTCCATTTTAGGGGAATTTAGTGCTGTTTTGCATAGTCCTGCCACAGTTCTGTGTTGCACCAAATTCTGATTCACAGCATGTAAATCACTTTTCCCTCCTGAGCTGAGTGTGCGCTGATGGCTGCTCCACCAGAGAAGAAATGGCCAATTATTTACTATCAAATTTAATGGCTTGCCTGAATAAAACATGTGTTAGGAATTCTCTGTCCCAACGTTAGCAAGAACCTGTCACCACAGGCATTGTTTTCTCCCAGGGCTGCCTGTCACAAAAATCAGAATACGGCGCCGTGCTCAGTCTCTGTGACTCAGCTGTCGAAGTTTTATCTCCTGTGCACACAAGAAATATTATTTGTGTAATGAAGCTAATAAGCACGTATCAGAAAGGTTGTATTTCTCCCAGAGATGAAGCAAAACAGTAGTTACAACCCTCACCACGGCAGTTCTGTACAATTCCAGGCACAGAGGAGATGTTTCTTCTGCGGGAACACATTGTAAAGAAGAGGAAATGCCAACTGTGCTGGTTTTTCCAGACCCTGAAGCCAGCTCCAGATGAACAGGAGCTGTGCAAAAAACCAGTTTACAGACCAAGGAAATGGACCTGGAGGTATTTCCAAGCCAGAATAAGAAATGTTCATGCTGCAGCAATGGATAAAATGCTGCAGCTATTAATCTTCATCACTGGAGTGTGTGACTGTCCCTGGCTCTGCTGCAGATGGAACAATTTTGTCCTAACAAAAACACACTGAAAGCAGGAATATGCCATGGCTCTTTGAAGGGAATGTGTGGCCACATCCACAATCTCCACTCCCAGTGTCATTCCTGATCAATAGCTGGAAAACTCCACTACTGAAGTCACAATGACATTTTATCCCAGACAATTAAAATTTGTGTTGACCCTAATTTTATGTTATTTTCCATCCCACTTGGGTTGTTTTTTTTTTCTATTTAAGAAGTGCTCCATCAGTGGATGCCCCTGTCTTTAGGAGCAAATAATTTTGCATTCTAAATGCTTTCTGTTTTAATTGTGTTCATCATCAAAAGCAGCACAGGTAGACACCTGGGTTTACAGCTACCCACAGTGTTTGTTCTGTGCAGAACAAGTTAGATAA
Organism: Lonchura striata; assembly: GCF_050655825.1. Lineage (NCBI taxonomy): Eukaryota > Metazoa > Chordata > Aves > Passeriformes > Estrildidae > Lonchura > Lonchura striata. The sequence continues at coordinate 116,029,724 of NC_140703.1, read as the reverse complement.
GAGATAAGGGACCAAGTGGCATCAGATAGGACAGATAATGCCAATGGAATGACCTGGCTGTCCCTGCCCATGGCTGGGGAATTGGAAATAAATGATCTTTGAACTCCCTTCCAACCCAAATCATTCTGTGATTCCACAATTCTGTTCAAGCACAAGAAAAAATATTGCTACATAGAACATAAAATCAGGGTGTGATTTTAAATTTCACATCCTAGGCTACAAAAAGTCTTAAAAATCAATGTTTTTATGAGAAAACAGGTCCAGTTCCTCATGGTTTGAACTTATATTTTGATATACTGATATTTTCAATGGGCAAGTGCTCCTCAGAAGCTTGATTACCTGTCTTGTAGGAGTGCAGCAGGTCTGGGGATACAAATAATCACATCTGAGAAACTTTAAACTTCCTTGTATCAGTACATTTTGCTTTTCTAATTCCTTGAAGAAGACCTGGGATTAAAAATATTTGTGGCAGTCAGAGTTTCCTTCTGCTCCCAGTGTTGTTCAGGCTCTGTGCTCACTTCTTTTGAAATAAACCAGCTGTGGTTTTGTTGTAAAGCAAAATCCCATTAAGGAAAACTAATTGGTTCACCTTTTAATCAGGATTCATGGAAGATTATTGTTTATCAGATTGCTACCAGGAACAATTCTGACTTCTCTATAAATCTACAAATTGGATATGAGGTGGGGAGATATTTTTTACTTTTCCTACTCATGAATCAGAACAGCTTCTGCCTACTCCTTGTGGGAAAATAATGTAACGATGTGGCCTCATTTTGGCCTTATCAATTTTGATTATTCTGCTCATTTTAAATGACACACAGGTGACCTGTTAGCACCTTCTACAGCTTCTATTCTAGTCATCAAAACTGCAGCAACCTTGCTCAGCATTTTCCATTAGGGAAGTGATTACAGAGGTTAATTCACTTACCTGCAGCGCCATTCCTGCCTCTTTAAAAGTAAAAAATTAACACAGTCATAACCTCAGAAGAATCAAATATGATCGTGAGTCTCCCCTCCCACTCATTTCATAAGCCTGTCTCTTCAAAATATTCTTTTACTCTCCATCAAAATGCTATTTATTGTCTCTCTCTCTGTAGACACAGTTATTAGACATTTCATATTAATGCCTCATACATTTTCCCACTCACAGGGGTTTAAGCTGGGGGAGGGCTGAATAACAAGCAGAAATAGATGAAACTAATGGCATTAACGCTATAGTGGCATAATAAAAGCTGTTTTAAACGTCTTGAGATGTAAAATCATAAAATATCTTAATGTGAACTGAATAGAAACAATCTATTTTTTAAAGCTGTCTTATAAACTAAGAGACATGTTATTTAGCAATTAGGCCCTACAGTAGTTTGCCACACCTGGTGATTTCTTGTCTTTAACAACACTCAAATATTCTTTTTTTTTCCCATCAAGACAATTAAGTGAACTCCCAGGCTTCAGTTTTCTAGATGTGCCCAAATAAAGAATATTTGGTACTTCGCTTTGCCTGAATTTTGGGTTGTTCTCTACCTCTGAAAAGTGGGACATTCTGCCCTGAATATTTAAATATTGATGTCAGAATTGAGCAGGTTGGAGTATTTCAGGTTTTGGAAGCGTTTTTTTTTGTCAAATGTGTGAAAAACTGAGACATTTTCAGGCATGCAGTGCTTTCAGCAATCACACGTGTTCGTCAGCCTACGTCTCTCCGGTCCGGAAAGGGAGCTGGGGATAGTGAGGAGGTAAAAGGGAGGACACCACCAGCAAGATGCACTCCTCCTTCCAAAATATCCCAGAAAAGGGGAATTCTCACATCTACCCCAGAGCACATACACTGGAGAAGGTGAACCCTGGCTATTCTGCATGCCACAAGACACTTTCTCTTTTCTTCCCCTAAATACTTGAAGAAACCTGGGTTTGCTCTGCTGCACAATGAGACCTGAACACGACCACGTTTCTCAAAGGAAAATCAAATATTTCCATGCCCAGCTATGGGTAGCAGGATATTGCTACACTCTCAGTTTTCCCTGGAGCATGAAAACAAAATCAGACTGGCAAGAAGGATTAGTTTTGGAAGTCGCTTGTCTTTTGTAAAGTGAGAGAGATTATTTCAGGGAACAATTCCGAGTCAAACCCTGGCTTGAATCACTCTGGATCACCTGAGAGAATCTTGTCTTTCTCCAGGAATTCCAGGCTAGCCTGAGAAGTCCAAGCAGCAGTGCTGGGTGCCTGTAATTAGGTACAATGAACACTCCCCACCACACGTGTTGTTCTTTCCCAGTGCACTAAAAGTGGGTATTTTCATCTTCCCAGCCACATCAGCTGCTGCAGAGAAATCTGCAGAACACATGCCACCAGTTTTGAGGCAGAACTTCATGTAGTGAAGACCTCCCTTTCTAAAAGGATAGGACCATATGGCCCAGCACGCCAGATCGAAGCTATACAAACTTATATAAGCTTCTGCTGCTGCTGAGCAGCACACAGGCTCTGCCTAACTATGGAGCAGCACTTTGTTCAGAAAGAATTTGTCTGGATACCTAACAGGCACTAATTTTCTCAGAAACGATGAGAATTGAGGTTGGTGAGCACTGCCATTTGTCAGGAATTTAGCACATCTTTTAGTGAAACAATTATTCTCTTTGCTCAGACCCCCCCCAAGCAAACCCCAATCTGAACTCCTGGAGGTGCAGTTTCTTCCGAATTTGGCAGCAGCAGCTCCTCAATTGTTATAAATAGGTAAGGAGGCAATGATTAATCTGTGAATTAAATTTGGACATCAATCCCCATCTCCTAGGCAGGAACTGTTTGGTTTGGGTTTGTTGGTTTTTTTATTAAATTGAATTGAAAATTATTATGAATCACAGAATCCCAGGATGGTTTGGGTTGGAAGGGACCTTAAAACCCTTCAATACCCCTGCCATGGCAGGGACACCTCCCACTGTCCCAGGCTGCTCCAGCCCCAGTGTCCAACCTGGCCTTGGGCACTTCAGGGATCCAGGGGCAGCCCAGCTGCCAGGGCTTGCCCACCCTGCCAGGAAATATAGCAATACACTACAATGTACTTGATATTCCTGACTGGAATGGACATCCATTTTCTGACTCAGCTTTGTCTTTTCATGCTGATTTTGCCTCTTTTTTTTTGCATATTTGGTCTTGAATAAAAAGCTAAGCCAAACCAGGACGTGAATTTGCAGACTGCACGCCAAATAATCAAGCAGTACTGGGGTGTGCCCTTGATCATGTAACTGGAGGTGACTTCAGCTCTTGCAAACCTGTATGAACACCTGGAGAAACATCTGGAGAAGCAGGAATGGAGAAGTGCATCTACCTATTCCCAGGAGCAGCTGAGGGAGCTGGGAAGGGGCTGAGCCTGGAGCAAAGGAGGCTCAGGGGGACCTTGTGGCTCTCACAGCTCCTGCCAGGAGGGGACAGCCGGGGGGTCGGGCTCTGCTGCCGTGTCCCAAGGGAAAGGAGGAGAGGAAATGGCCTCAAATGGCACCAGGAGAGGCTCAGGTTGGAGATTGGGAAAGAAAATTTCCCTGGCAGAGTGGTCAGGGAGGTTTGGAGTCGCTGTCTGTGGGAGCACTCAGGAGGAGCCTGGATGTGGTCCTTGGGGACAGGGTTTGGGTGATGCTGGTGGGGCTGGGGTGGCACTGGGTGATGCTGAAGGGCTCTTCCAATCCTGGTGATTCTGTGTTCCCATGACTGATACTTTACTGACATTTGCCCAGTCTCTGGTTCATTTCTCAGCTTGTTTTCCATGAATGTGTTTCAGGAGCCTCAGAACCTGAGACCCCGACAGAGAAGATGGTGCCAGATCAGCCTGACATGGGGACAGTGCTGCCTGTCCCTTTTCCTCTTGCACTGGCCATGCTTTTCTGGGTCTACCAAAATGTGCTTGATGAAGAAACCCCCCTACAGCAGCATTTCATACATGTGTCACCACATGCAGAGGGTGCAGCTGCTTTCTGGGCAGGTTCAGCCTGCAGAGAGAGCTCTGTGGAACTGGGCAGGCTGTGCTCTCTGCAGTGTTTATGGTACAGGACATTGGTTTTCCCTGCCAGCAATATCACCCCAGTGTCCTCGCACTGCTGGGCACGCACAGAGTCAGCCAAATTTCCTTCCAAGGGCAGAGCCCATCTGCAGGACTTTTTGTGCTGTTTTGAAGAACACAGAGATTATTTTTTCTGGAAAATGTTCTTATGAATTGAACCCATCCCAGATGTGTCCACTGGAGCTTTGAGGCAGTGCTGGTGCTCTGTTTTCAGTAGGATCATGCCTTTATTTCTTCTGTGTCCATGGCATCCTTCCCATGGTTTCTGATGAGAATTTGATTGACAATTCAAAATTTCATCTACCTTGCAAACCTTAGCCCAGCAAACCTCCTAACCTGCTCTTACATCCAAACCATGGGGGGACATGCATGTCCAAGGACCAGCCAGGCCAACTCTTGCCCAGCTGCAGCTGCTGAGCTGTTCCCTGCAGACGAAGGAAGATTCCAGCACAGATTTAGTCACCAACCTGTATATGATTTGTAGTCTTGTCCCAAACCCTCTTTTCTGCTGGCAATTCTGGAAATTGCAGCTGTAAGGCAATTGGCAAAGCTCAGGCATCACTTGAAACTGTCACCTGTTAATTTTTTACTTTGTTGGGATGCAGCTGCTGTGTGGCCACTCCTGGGTTGTAAGAACCACTGCTGGAGGTAGTTCCACAGCTTCTGGTGCACTTGACTTTGCATAAGTGGGACTGTTCCTCCCACTTCTCTGCTGCTGCAGCTGATCTTCAGGTCCCCTGTGCCCAAATGTCTTTTGTCATTCTGTCCTTTTGTCCCTCTGTCTGGTGCCCAGGCTGCACACTGAGAGGGACAGAGGTTCACCCAGAAGATGATGAGGTGATCTTATTCCCCTGCAGAGACGTTCAGCTCTGAGCAAGCAAGACAAAATAGCAAAGGTTTAGAGATGGTCAGCAAAAGAAGTCCAGAATCAAGGGCAGGGATAACATCTGACAGCTTTTTGGCCAGGGCTGTATTCCAGGTGCTGATCTGTGATCTTTTGGGAATAGTCTCCACCTCTGATCCTGGGGAGCTGCCAGTTCTGAGGGGAGGGGCTGCTGCTTCTTGCAGGTCCCACTTGAGGAGGGGACCCTGCTTGGCCAACCACCTCCAGCAGAAGGGGAACCCATGACCTCTGTGCAAGATTTGCATTAAAAAAACCTCCTTGGAAGCACCAGAACCCTGGCTTCAGGGTTGTGCCACGTTCTTCTGTGTGTGTGGATAGCCTGTGTGGGGATTGTATCCCCTCTGAGGTCCCCTCTGAGGTCTCCTCCACCCTCCGGCCTCTGTGACCTTGCAAGTGCAGCCCAATCCATGGCATAGCACGGAGAGCTGAGTGCTGGGGCTGCTGCCACTGCTTTTTCCTCTCTTTCAAGCCCAGCTGGATCCCTTTGCTCTCCCTTCCTCCCTGCACATTGCATCCTAACATTTGCCCTGAAATTACAGAGCTGCTCAGAAGACATAATGATGAGAGCAGCACAGAAGTCCACGCTGCTTTGTGAATTTGTTTTCCCTGAGTGCCAGAGGACTGTAAAGCAGCACCAGTACAGGCTGCAGACTGATTTTCTTTGCAGCACTGTGCCTGTGTATCCGAGAAATCCTACTTTGAACCTGGATATTAGGGCTGTGAATGTGGCTGCTTCCTACTAATTCCCCACCTCCCTGCAGCACTGTGCCTTGTCACAGTGGGACGTGGCATTAATCACTGCTGTACTTCACCTGGAGCCTCATTTAATAGGGTTTTGTTGAATAAGTCAGAAAGCAAAACCCAGGTAGCTTTCCAATTACAAAATGCCTCAGTGATGTGCATCCCAGCTTAGCCAGCGTGCTCTTTTCTTCCTTTCTTCCCTCCTTTTTCTTTTTTTTTTTTAGCAGGCATTTGGTTTTTCCACAGCATTTAATTGCCTTCATCAAGAGAGATGTTAATTGTCGGTAATCATTGCTTGTCCACATGAATGAGCAAGGAGAACCACACGATGTTGCTGAGGAGCCCATAGGCTTGGCAGAAAAGCTCCAAGTTACTGAGGAAGAAAAGCTCATGTTGCTGCACTATTTGGTTTGCTTCCATTCCCTCATTTGTCTGAAATGTTTACTGAGCACAGCCATGCTTGACTTGGAGGCTGGAACCAGTTAATTTTCCTCTTTTAACTCTCTTTCTTGCAGGTCTCTGCCCTGGCCTCAGGAATTGCAGCACCAAGAAAGCAAAGTGGTGTTCACAGGCTTCATCAAGTTCAGATTTTGTGTGGTTTTTGTGATGGTTTTTTTGGGTGATTCTGCCCTACTCAGGTGAGATCCCACCTGCAGAGCTGCCCCAGCCCTGTCCCAGCCCAGGAGGAGCTGGAGCTGCTGCAGAGAGCCCAGAGGAGGCTCCAGGATGAGCAGAGGGATGGAGCAGCTCTGCTGGCAGGAAAGGCTGGCACAGCTGGGATTGTTCACCTGCACAGGAGAAGCTTTGGGCTGAGCTCAGGGTGGCCTGGCAGGGCCTGGAGGAGCCCCAGGAAAGCTGGAGAGAGACAATTTCCAGGGCATGGAGGGACAGCACACAGGGAATGGCTTCACACCTGCCAGAGGGCAGGGCTGGATGGGATATTGGGAATTGGAAATTGTTCCCTGTGATGGTAAAGAGGGGCTGGGATGGAATTCCCAGAGCATCTGGGGCTGCCCCTGGATCCCTGGCAGTGCCAAAGGCCAGGTTGGACACTGGGGCTGGAGCAGCCTGGGACAGTGGGAGGTGTCCCTGCCATGGCAGGGGTGGGATGAGATGATCTTCAAAGTTCCTTCCAACCAAAACATTCCATGATTCTATGACACTGTCACAGTACAGGTAACACCGATTTATTTGATCAACAACAACAGACCAGAGCTTTTGTTTGCAGTGTTATTTGAAGGAAATCACAGCTTTTGTAGCACAGTGTAGCAAACTCACTTCTCTAGTCTGTGCAAAAATTCCTTCCATAGTAAAGGGTTATTGATGGGAAACCAGACCTGAATCTTCACAGATGCAGAAACACTTTGGGAATTCCAGGGCATTTGGGGTCACAGTGGCTGCTGCAGCCGAGGTCTGCTGTGGCTGGGGTTGCCAGGAAGGCAATTAGGAAGGATTTTTGTCTGGTTGCAGCAGCCTGGGGATTGCTTTACCCTGAGCTCAGCTGGCTCTGCTTCCCCAGGGAGAGATTCCTGCTCTGGAGAGTGCCAGCACACGTGGGCTGCCCATCCTCCTCCTCACCTGGCTGTCCATGGCTGGCTGCAGGGGCTTGAAGAGGCTCCGGGAGGGAGAGGGGATGGGTTTGCTAGAACAAGGCATTTTCTGGCTCTTTTTGTCACACAGAACTGGACTGATCTCTGATGTGTGCCCTCGTTTTACCAAATCCTCCAAAATGGTTGGGATAAACCCTCCAAAATCATCTTTTTAGTGTCAATGAGTCTGTCCTGACTTTATTCTTGGCCAGGGTTTGTGTCTGGCCTCCACACAGATGTAAACACAAAACCTTTTAATTTATTTAATTTTTTATCGATAGCAAACAAGGAAATGAATTCTCCTGCTTCTAAAGAACAGTTTTGGCTTTGCAGGGCCTGGGTTTTGATAGTGGGGCTCCACAGAGGAGTCTGCAGTGAAAAGCTGCTGGAAGCTTCTACCATGGCCAGCAGAGCCATCCCTGGTGGCTCTGGAGAAGGACAAGGTGCTGGCCAAGGCTGGGCCAGTGAGAGTGGTGGGGAACTCCTCTGTTATAAGGTATCGGAGAAGAAAATCAAAACAAAGTGGGGCACACACAGTTTTTTCCTAGCCAGAGAAGAGGAGGAGGTGAGAACATGTGAGGGAACTGATGGGGTCTGCTTTGCTTTGGAATGACCCCAAGATTGTGAGAGTCCTCATTTCCTAGCCCGTCGCTGCCAAAGAAGGAGCCTGGAATGCATCCAGTTGTGTTTTCAAGGTTGTTTATTTTTCCTCATCTATAACATTCTTTCTCTGACCTGCTGAGCTCTGGCTAGCAAGGAGGCCATGGACATCTGGGTGGCCTCTCAGGTGGGGTTTACCTTTTATATCAAAAGTTATGTATAGTCTGTTTGCAATAATGTGCCAATATCAATCATTTATGTTGGACAGTGTCTCTACCTCAAACCAAGAGAAAGGTGTCCCCGTCACAGCATGACATGGAGGACAAGATGAAGGAGAAGAAGACCAGGACATGACCAGATTCCTCCATCTTGACCCTCTGAATCACATTCTAAAAATCCCAAGATTCTACTTTTCCACCCTGTGTTAATTCAACTACCTCACTACTCAGACCCTTGTGGCTTGTAATTCCTCATACAGAGTTGGCAGCTTTTTCCATGGGCTAAAATGGAAGCCACAGGTGTTTTTGACTTCTTGCCAAGGTCTCTGAGCCCCCTACCAGGGCCTCGAGACAGCCAGGACAGCCAGAGGGATGTCCTGGACTCCGACAGGAAACAACGTGGAGACACCAGGGTCAGCGGAGAAGGAGGGGCAGGAGGTGCTCCAGGTGCTGGAGCTGAGATTCCTCTACAGGCCGTGGTGATCCCCATGGTGAGGCAGCTGCACCCCTGCAGCCCCTGAGGATCCACAGAGGATGCAGAGATCCACCCACAGCCCTTGGGAATCCACAGGGGATGCAGAGATCCACCCACAGCCCTTGGGAATCCACAGAGGATGCAGAGATCCACCCACAGCCCCTGGGGATCCACGGGGGATGCAGAGACTCACCCACAGCCCCTGGGGATCCACGGGGAATGCAGAGACTCACCCACAGCCCCTGGGGATCCACGGGGGATGCAGAGATCCACCCACAGCCCCTGGGGATCCACAGGGGATGCAGAGATCCACCCACAGCCCCTGGGGATCCACAGGAGATGCAGAGATCCACCCACAACCCATGGGGATCCACAGGGGATGCAGAGATCCACCCACAGCCCATGGGGATCCACGGGAGATGCAGAGATCCACCCACAGCCCATGGGGATCCACGGGGGATGCAGAGATCCACCCACAGCCCCTGAGGATCCACGGGGAACAGAGACTCACCCACAGCCCCTGGGGATCCACAGGGGATGCAGAGATCCACCCACAACCCATGGGGATCCACAGAGGATGCAGAGATCCACCCACAGCCCCTGGGGGAAGTGCTCATGCTGGAGTGGGTGGATGCCTGGAGGAGGCTGTGATCCAGTGGGGGACACAGTGGAGAGAGAGGGCCTTTGCTTCCAGGGAGGAGCAGCCTGTCCTTGGAGGAGTGCACCCCGTGGAAAGGGAGACCCAGAGCACAGCAGTTTTTGGAGGACTGTCTGCTTGTGGGGGAATTCACGTTCCAGCAGTTGTGTTGTGTCAGGACTGCTGCTCACGGAGCCAAGCTGGAGGAGTTCATGGAGAACTGTGTCCTGTGGGATGGACCCCAGGATGCAGCAGGGGAAGGACTCCTCTCCCTGGGCAGTGGAAGGAGATCTCAGTGATGAACTGACCAAAACCCCCTGCCCTGTGTCCCTGTTCTGTTGGTGGGAAGGAGAGAGGTGTTGGGGGAAGAAATGTGTTTTTTAAGGGCTTATTTTACTTATCATTATCCTCCTCTGGCTCTGTTAGTAAGAAATTCACTTTGTACCTCCAAGCTGAGCTTGTTTTGCCCTTGGAGTGTTTTTTCCCAGTCCTTGTGTCAACTCATGAAGCCTTTGTTAATTTTTTCTTTCCTCTGCCCAGCTGTGGCAGGGAAGAGTGAGCAAATGGCTTTTGTGGGTGCCTGGCACTAGGCCAGTGTCAAATCACAACAATAACAATTCTGTTCCATTAAATAGTGTTCTATCCTCTGTTGGTTATAGATTTCTCACTTCTCATGCTAATTAGTCCCTAGTTTTAGTATATTTTTCAGACTTTCCAAAGCATATGCTGAGTCGTCCTTAGTTTCTTCTTTATCTTCTGATTTCTGCAAAATGTCCTTATGGTCCATAAATTCTGCATTTCAGGTGTCCAACCTCAATAACACACCTTTCTCTCCCAGGATTTGTTCATTGAAGGACATCAGAGTTAGTTTATCAAAACTTCCATGTTCCAGTAATTTTCCCAAGGTGTGTTCCTACAAAAGGAGCTCATGACAACTTGATGGCTAAAAGTTATGTATGGCTAAAACACTAATTATAATTATTACACTGGTTATGATCAATGAAAAATAATTATTTAGAATTTAATTAAAACTTTTTTTTTTAATGGAACCCTTATATCATTTCCAACTCTGGAATTGAGCAAGTTTGGGTTTAATTTCAGGGATTCCTGACTCGAGGCATTTACAATCACGCCTCTTTTAAGGGCTCATCTGCCAGGCCTGCTGAGCCCAAAACTTTCAGGCTTTGCAGTGCAAGGCCACGAGGATGACTGAAATTCATGGATTTAGGTATCCACTTAGGATCTGTGTGTATTTTCTAAGGAGACCTCACCTGGCACCACATCAAACGCGGATTGTCCCTGAGGAAGTTGTTTGTGTGATCAATCGTTCTTTTCAACTGATCTTGCTTGTGGCTTTGGCTCTTACTAAATGTCTCCTTGGCAGACAAATAACAGCATCAATATCCTTTCCTGTGTGCCTTGAAATAAAGATTGAGTAGCACGCCACAAAATAATACAGGCAAGCAAAGCACTCCTCTAAAATAAAGAGTACTGTAAAGAAAGGCAGAAAGGAGTTTGAAAACCATCACAAATAAGGACTGCACTGCAAAACAAACACTATTTAGGACAGAACAGATTTCAAAAACTCAGCAAAAGCAACCAGAACAATCTTCAGGAAGGTGCTATTAACATTTAGAACTTAGGGTTGATCATTCAAATGTGTAAGTGCTGCACATCAAGGTACATAATTAGATGTCCTAATTGAGGGTTTGACTGATTGCCACAGGCAGAAACACAGCTGAAATGGTGCCACAGTAAGACTGGGGTCTCTCTGCTCTCTAGACTCTGTTTTTCTGTCTTTGCTTCCTACCTGTTGTGAAATTGTAGGTTTGGATTTGGTTTAATTGCTGGGTTTAGACCTTCCTGCACCTCTCTGTGACTAGAAGAGTTTTGCATGATTTTCTGGAGTACCTGGACATAAAGAAGACAAAAGGAGCTCTAAAAGCAAGTTCAGGGTAGACCAGGAACTGCTCGATGACACAAGAGGTTGTACAAAAACTGGAGAAAGGAAAAGACAGACTTGGTAGTGAAGATGGCAGAAAGAAAAGATAACTGGAATGCTGTAGAAATGAAACTGTTGTGTAGAATTTACACTTCTGAATTTACACATTATCCTTGGATATGTGGTTTAGGCAGCTAAATTTAGGCACACCCTAATGATAGTTCTTTATTAATAATTAATGGGTTTTGCTACATATGGTTGAATATATTGTAAAAATGCAGTGAGACTGGTGCAGCTCTGGAGAAGTGAATGCTGTTTTGCAGCTGCAGCTGCCTGCAGTAGTCAGGCACATAAAACTTCCCTACAGATTTAAGCAGGTTGCATCCATTAAATCCACTGATGTATCCCTAAATTCCTACAAAAGCAAAACACCAAGTCAGAGAAAATCAGATCACTTTAGTTATCAGCTTGATAATACTTGTATTGTTTTATTGGTTTAAGCAGAGTTAGTAGATATACAAAATTATTTGTCAGTGTTTATGGAATGCTGAATTCTGCAGCACTTGGATCTTCTCTGTGACGGTCAGTCCTCTTAGGGTGGAATTTACAGTTGTGCAGACACACAGCATCGAGTTCATGGATTTCTTAAGCCTGGCTTAATCCCTGTTTTGAGGCTATTAAAGACTCCACTTCACCTTTTCTTTATTAGTTTTGCTCTGATGTTCAGCTTATCCATCAGCCCCCTGGGGTAAACCAGTCTGCAAGTTCAGGACAGCTCTGTGATTTATCTTTCAAGTGCCACCTTTGGCCAAACCATCCTCAACAGCAACTTTTTGGAACTCTGAACATTTTCCGGTGCTGGCAATGTGGGTGCTTCAAAGAAAACATCAGTTTTCCTCTTGCTTGCAGTGTGAAACAGCTCTTGGAGCTTGGTGCTCTGCTGCAGGAGAGAGTTTCCCCCTTGTGTGTTTCTGGACTAAATCAAGCAGGCAAAAAGTACAAATTTTTCCCTCATATTCCTCATTCAATGCATATATTTATCCAAAAACTTATCTATCTGATATAAAATCAAGCTATGTCCAGCTTTCCATGGCTAAGAAAAGGCAGCAAAACTTCCAGTGGACTAAAGAGAGCTCCCATAAAATCTGCCCCATTCACTGAATTTCACATCCCCTCTACCCCAGGCCTTCTGCCTGCCATAACAACTTTCTTTTGGGGAGAAATCAATCAGATTTATTTCTGCCAGTGGCACCAGTGCACATCCTTGCGTCTGATCCCACTCCACCCACTGCAAAATTTTGGGAGGCTGTTCCTTCAGATTCTCAGCCTTGAATAGAAAAAATCAGCCCTCTGTGCACAGCTTTCATTCTGAGCCGTGGCAGAGAACAGCCTCTCCCTCCTCCTGGCATTGTGGCTGCCTGCAAGGACTTTTGTTTTTTCAATAAAAGCTGTGTCTCTGCAGGTTTTCTTCTTGCTGTGCTGATTTTCCACAATTCCATGTTACTCTGGGTGATCCAGGCTGATTTTAAGCAAATTACTCAGTCCTACTAAAGCCTTTCAGCTTAGGAAGTGAAAGAAATAAATTGGTATTTGAGCTGTCTGCTCAAGACAAAATAAAGATTTCCTGGTTTTGTAGCATGCAGGTTTAAGGCCTGACCATCCTAGAATGTCTTGCACAAATCTGTGGGAAATAGTAAAGGCAAAAAGATTTCTAGAAACCTGTAAAAGCAGGCTTTAAAAACAGAAAGAACAGAAAACTTAGAATTAGCTGCAGCTGCAAAGTCTGAAAGTAGAAAAAGTTACAATAGTATAGCAAGCAAGGACATGGAACAATAGCTTGAATTTAGGCTTAAGATAGATTTTAAGAATGCAGAAAAATATGCTTAGCAAGATAATAGAAGGTTTTAAGCTTAATAATGAAGTATTGTGTGTTGTTAATAGAGACCATACATTCCAGCATTGTGTGAAGTAGGTGTAGGTGTGCTTTTAGTGACTGGCTGTGCAAATCTACACATTTTCCTGTGTCCTGCATAAACCTGAGCTTGTACCATGTTCTTCATGCAGTGTCCAGAAGACTGTGTGGATTTAAGGGAGTCAAAACCCTCTGCATGCACCTTCCAGGAAATTACGAGCCAGAATTATGATTACCTGTTGCTCCTTTACTGTTAGAACCCTGGTTATTGAGAATTTTTAACTTTCTGTGCTGCCAGGAGAACACTGCACTGACCTGAGGCCGTGGAGAAGCTTCCAAAATTCCATAATAAAACTGAGATTACAGGTGTGGAGTTGGAATGGAAGTGTGTGATAGCACAGGGTGGAAACTCAGAGTTGAAGGGTTTAGAATGCAGGAATAGATATAAAGCAAGATGGAGGTTTTAGGGTGGAGGCTGCTCCTTCTCCTTCACCTCCTTCTCCATGGGTTTGGGTGGTTTTGTGCAATTGGATAAAAAAGTCCCATTGTGGGCACGGGTGGTTGGGTATTGGGTTAAAAGTGAAAATAATTGAGGTGCCATTTCTTAACTGGACAGTTTATCCTTAAAAGGCCTTGCAGAGAGAGAGATGGGCTCCATTTTGAGTTTGTTAAAATGCTGTAGAACTCAGGGTTTGTGAGTCTGTAACAGAAATGAGAACTAATAAACATCTGAGTCCAAATGAGAAATACCATCTCACACATTTAATCTCAGCCCTGGAGAAAGAAAAAGGCAGATAAAACTCGAAAATTTGTACCACTTTGATAACACAAAACAGCCACGTGGCTGAAAATTTCCTTCACCAAAGGGACTTGGATGTTGGTGGGTAACTCTGCCACTGGTGGAAAAATCCCTCAGTCATGCAAATCAGCAGGAACAGAACCATCATGAAGGATATATTTAAATATATCCCTGATAGAAATCTGTGTTGTCAGTACAAGGCCTTGTGGACTTGGCTGATTTAACCATGTGAGTGGTTTACAACCATCAATAAACTGCCTCTCTTGAGTGCCTTTTCTATTCAGGATAAAGAATTTGTTCCCACAGCCACTGGGAATGGTTGTATTTACACCTGGGAATCCCACAAGAGGGAAGGAGATTTTCCGTGAGCCTTCTTAAGATCATAATTGTTGATGGGATTTTGTCTTGCCTGACTGCCAGGCTGATGTCTCATGTAGGGCAATTATCAGAGTTTCTTCCATGAGAGAGAAACTGGCACTTCCAGGGGGATTTCCTCCCATCTTTAAATTAAAAAAAAAAAAAAAAAAAAAAAAAAAGCATGAAATTAATCACACTGCAAAGGTGTTTTTACCTTTCTAATGAGCAGAGAAGGAATTCAGATGATTTTGCACACAGCTGGGTAGGATATTATAGGATATATGGATAGGACAGCTCATTTTATGAGACAAATTTGTGCTCTGCTGTGATTTTTACAGGTGTATTTCCAAGCCTTGGAACTGGAGGTGATACTGGAGCTTTTTTTTGGGCCAATTTTTCACTGACCCAAGAGCTCTGGTCCCCTTTGTCTCCCCTCAAGGAGCATCCCAGAGCTGGGAGCACTGAGGTGTTATCCTGGGAGCTCTGCCAGACACAGATTGGAAGGACTCTTTTCTTTCCAAGTAGATTTGGGCTTTCTCTCTGTGTGGGTCGGGGGTAGAAGATACATTGAGTTTTTGGACAATGTTTATTTTAACACCTCCTTGCTCATCTGCTGCTTGAAATCCTGTTTTAAAAAGTTGACAGACATTTGTAGCCATATCTTTAGTTTAACAGGAACAGTGAATTTTCTAGGTTAACAGGAGACACTGGCCCCAGTTTTTTCCTAGAAAACAAACTATATTGGAGAAACATCTTTTATTTCTCATAACAATTGCAGAAGTTTTAATCTGAGGCTTTTGGAAGGGCAGAGCATTCCTAGCTTGATTTTGGAGTTTTCTTTTTCTCCTGCATGGTTTGGATTTGTTGGCTTCATTTTATTTTTTTTTTTAGTTTTTTCATCTAGAGAATGAGAGGAATAAAAACCAAACTCTCCTCTGGGAAAACTGGAAAAATTTGAAATGGGGCCAGTGAGAGAAAACAGCCACGGAAGACTGCAATACAATTAAATTGTGTTAATTTGCAGATGATTATGCATATTTCTTTAATAGTTCTGCAAAGTTCTCCCTGCACCCCAAATCAGACTCTTCTCTTTCTTGGAACTTGTAAGGAAAAAAAAAAAAAATCCAGTAAGAAAACCATTGTTACCATAAACTTCCTTAAGCTGTTCAAATCCACATCTGTTGTCTGGGGAATCACCTCATTTCCTCCTAAAATCCTTTGCATTACATCCAAGCCTTCTGGCCCAGAGTGAAGGCTTAGCTCAGGAGTTATTTCAGTGCTCTCTGGCTGAGATCCTGGGAATTTATACCATGTTAACAGAAAGTCACACTTGAGTGAGATGGGAGCTCAATAATAATTTAACCTCTCCACCTTTCCCCTCCCTAAGCACAGGAGGGAGCGTGGCAGGGGCTGGAGGGACAGAACCACTGCCAGAAGCTGCAGGGTTGGCCCAGCACAGCCAAGAAGCTGGCTGGCCCTTGGGCAATCCACATCTTTCTCCTCCCAACCTTCCAGTCCCACTTTCCCATTCACTTCCTGAGCTCTGCTGCACTGGGAAAGGCTTTTAAACACCTGAAATCCCACCTGTTTCACAGGCAGCTCCTCTCATCCTTCTGACTGTACTTTTTGCCAAAACCCAGACATGACTGCAGCCTTTTCTTCGTGTTTCGTGGTTTTGATTTGGACATCTGAGCTGAAAGTGAAGTGCTCATAAGAAATCTGTTTAATCACTCTTGATTGTCTCATCAATGACCCTCCTATAGCAGGATGTAGAAGGGAACTTTTCCCCTGGGATTTGTCCATGCTCATGTACAAGTTGGGCCAAAACATTTCAGGAGATTGGGAAAAGATTGCTGAACATGAGGGGGAAATTAGCTTTGATTGCCTTTCTTCTTTTTGCTTTATTGTACATTGCTTGCTGGATGAGGCTCTTTGGCCTTGGAATGAACCCTGGATTGGTTTTAGTGGAACGTGGGACCAGCTTGGAAATCAGCAACGTGAGCAGAATTTCACTGCAGCCTCTGTGCCAGGGCTGGACCTGGGGAGCTGCTGCCATCCCCAGCAATCTGTTCTGTTCCAGAGCACACAGGAACTCCCAGCTGCAGGCACTGCCACCCCTGTGGAAGCTCCAGGAGTTCTCAAAGGCACAAGCACAAAAGAAAAAACAAGCTCTGAGAAGCCCAAAAATCCAAATATTCATCAGCTGACAGAGCAACCAGAAAGAAAGGCTTTTCTGAAAGGGAAACTTGAGAGCAAAATTCAGAATTATGGAATGGTTTGGGTTGAAAGGGACCTTAAAAATCACATTGTTTCATCTCCTGCCATGGACAGGGACCCTTTCCACGGTCCCAGGCTGCTCCAAGCCCCAGTGTCCTGTCAGAATCTGAGCTATTGATGATTCCAGGATTGTAGAAAGTCTCTGTCTGTCAGCCCCGCTGCCAAATAAGAAGCCATAATTGGTCTGTGCTGGTTTCCAGGTTGTTTATTCTGTTTATCTCTCACATGTTCTGCTGCCCTGCCCAGCTCTGTCCTGCAGGGCAGCGTGTGGGGCTCTGCCCTCAGTGGGATGTGACAAACATTAAATACCAGAAACTCCCTGGGCTGCATTTACAAGAACGTGCCAATATCTGTCACCTACGTTGGACAGTGTGTCCCCAGCCTGGACCAACAGAAAAATGCCAACACCACAGTGAGACATGGAGGGCATGAAGAAGGAGAAAAAGGACAAGGCACACCCAATTTCCTCCATCTTGTCCCCTTTGGACCCCTCATCTAGAATCCTAAAATTTTACTTTTGCACCCGTGCCACACTTAATTATTACTGATATTAAACACTCAGAGCTGGTAATTCATCCTGTAAGATGGAAAACCCTTTTCCATGGACAGAGATCACAGCCAGTGTCTCTGGGGGCTCTGTCCAGGGGGGTTCCTGACCCCTGCCAGGGTCCCAGACCTGCCAGGACAGCCAGAGGGAAGCCCTGGATTCCCATAATGTCCAACCTGGCCTTGGGCACTGCCAGGGACTCAGGGACAGCCACAGCTGCTCTGGGCACCCTGTGCCAGCCCCTGCCCACCTTCCCAGAGAAGGATTTCCTCCTAATACCAATCTAACCCTACAGTCTGCCAGTTTGAAGCCATCCCCCCACGTAGAAGAAGAGAGGCAGATCCATCACAGCCAATATTGGAGACCTTTCCTGGAGGTTTTGCTGCCTCTCAGGTCTGCAGAATTAGCAGGTGGTTTTGGCTTTATTTGACAAGATCTCGGTAGGAAGAGGCCACAGGGGTGATCCCTGTGCTGGACACAGCCAGTCCCAGGTGTCTCCAAAGCAGAGCCACCACTGGCCAAAGCTCAGCCCATCAGCCAAGCTGGAGCAGCCTCTGTGAAAACATATTTATGGAAGGATTAAAGCTCAGGTGTGAGAGAGGAGTTCAAAGGTGTGAGGAGCAACCCAGCAGCAGCAGGGCAGAGCAGGAAGAGGGGCAGGGGCAGAGCAGCTGGGTGAGGCCACCACCACAGCAGGTGATTGTCCTGGTGGGACTTGCACTTCCAAAGTTCTTGTGTAATTGCTGGCTTTGAACTCACCCTCTCTCCCATTTTTTCTGACTTCCTCTTTCATCCCCAGAAATTGTACAAGGCCTGTGAGATTCCTCTTGCCAAACCCATCTCTGCCAAAAATGAGGAAACTTAATCACCTACAGCCCCCCTTCTTAGAGTCTGTATCCTGTTACATCCTCTGAAGTGGTGCATGCAAGGATGGTGTTCTTCTGCATTAATCTGGGGATCAAATATGACTTTTAACAGAGCAAATAATTTATGCTCATAACAAAGTCATGTGTGGGAGAGAAAAAGATTCCTTTCTGTAAACTCCTCTTGAGCTGTTTGGGGTTTTTTTCCTTTTTTTTTTTTTTTTTTTTCTTTTTTTTTTTTTTTAAATAAAATAAAGTAGGAATAATCCCACAATCTTGGAGTCAGCCTCAAATATAAAATTGATAATTAATTTTGTAAATTTTGGTTACTATTTGCTGAGGGCAGATTTTAAGGCAGGAGCCTGAGCTGGGAAAAGTCTTTGCAGGGCAGTGATGGTGAATCCCACGTTGTTCCCACCTGGATGGACAGCTGTGTTCAGCATTGCTTCTCAGTTTAACTCAGGGTCACCTTCCAGAGCATGTCTGATTTTAGACCAAATTTGAAAGTGGAGGGATGTTGAGTTTTATCTTCTTTTTGCTAGGGTCAGGATTAAATCATGAGATGGTATTTCTTGTTGGGACTCAGATGTTTATCAGTTCTTATCTCTGTCACAGTCTCACAAACCCTGAGTTCTGCAGCACTTCACTCCAACAAACTAAAAATGGAACCTCATCTCTCTCCTTATAAGGCTTTTTAAGGATAAACTATCTAATTAAGAAATTGCACCTCAGTTCTTTTTACTTTTAACTCAATAACTAATTAGCCATGGCTCGCAATGTGGACTTTTTTATCTAATTACACAATGCTACCCAAACTTATGAAAAGGAAGGTGAAGAAGAAGAACCAGTCTCTGTCCTAAAACTTCTATTTTGTTTTACATATATTACTATATTCTAAAACCTTAAACTCTAAGTTTTCTACTATGTGATATCACACACTTCTATTCAAATTACACACCCATAATCCTAGTTCTGCCATTCCATTTTGGAAGCTTCTCCACGGCCTCAGGTCAGTGCAGTGTTCTCCTGGGGGTCAATGCCTGGCAGCACAGAAATTCTGAAATTCTCAGCACCCAGGGTTCCAACATTGAGAAACATCAGCCTTGTCTGCAGGATCCATTGACCTGTCCCAAGCAATATTAAACCTGTGGTAGAGAAGAGGAGTTTCTAAAAGAAGTGATGAGAAAAAGAGACAGAAGAGAGAGATTTTGGAAGCAGAGGCCCAGCTGAGGGAGAAAATTATGTGAGTGGTGCAGGATTGCAATGATCTGCTTGACCCAACTATCTTCACACATTCCTTGGTGAAAGCTGGTGCTGGTTTCTTTCTGTACATCTTGCTCTTTCCTCCATTCCTCCTCCCTTATTTCCTTATCAAACTCCAGGAAAAAGACAAGGATTCTCAGCTCTACAATTCCTGACTGCTGTGGTTGCAGGTGATTCTCGAGGGCAGGACAAGGCCAGAGTGCTCTGGGAGGGCATCCTGGACTGATTAACATTTGATTAACAATTCAGCATCTTGGCTGCAGAGCAGCAATCCAAGAGTGCAAGGGAAGCAGTTGATCATAAAGGCAGAGTTCTGTCTTGTGTCAGGATTTAGCAAAGATGTGCTTTGTGCAGATTGAGACAGATGAATGCATCAAAAATGTTTGTGATAATCTATTAATTTGGCTTCTTCCTTCTCTGCTGCATGGGCCAGACCACCAGGTCCCCAGTGATACCCTGGGGTCCTCAGCCCAACTGCTGGGGTGTTGTGGGGGGCTGCAGTCATCTTGAGTGCCAAACCACCCTTCTCATCTTCCTTGCTCCTAGGAACAGTCTGTGGAGTTTGGAGTGGTGAAATATGTAATCTGTGGCAAAATTCCTGATGGGTGACAGGTTTATATCACTACAAAACTTGATCCCTGTGACAGAAATCAGAAATAGAGCTGGGAAGGATTGAGCACAAAGGATGATAAAAATGAGTGATGGAAGACTTGCTGTGAGAATGAAAGTGTTCATGCAGTGATAACCCATAACAACCACCCTGAATCCTCTTTGGGCTCTGAAGGTGGCTGGAGCTCAGTGGGATTCCTGGGAAAGAACAATACAATGACAGGACAATTGAGCTGGTGAGTGTCTTGGTTTGAAAAGTCACGTGTCTGCTAAGGAAGGCAGGAGCCCCCCTTGAAATGGAAAATGTAAACACCCTGCCCCCAAATTATTATAGTTTTGAAATTAAGAGGCTCTCAGGAAAAGATATGGGAGTAGGTATAACAGTTCTTTATTGGGAAAACTAAAAATACAAATGCAATAGTAAAAAAAAAAAACAAAAACAAAAACAAAACAACAGAACAAAACAAAAAACAAAACATCACTTCCAGAGTCAGAGCAGGCCCTGTCCCCTGTGGGTCAGGGAGGTGGCTCAGTCCCATCCCAGGGTGGCTCAGCCCTCCTGCAGTGCCAGCTGTGTTTCTGCTGGAGCAGGATCCTGCACAAGGGGGGAATTTTCCTCTGGAGCTCCAGGGCTGGGGGAGATGGGCCTGGGCTCCTCTGGGAATGCAGGGGGAAGGAAGCTGCTCCTCTGGGAATGCAGGGGGAAGAAAGCTGCTCCTCTGGGAATGCAGGGGGCAAAGGCTGCTGTGCTGCTCCCAGGTCAGATTGTATCCAGGTAGGAATATTTGGCTCCTCCCCTGGGCAAAGCATCTCCCCATGGATGATGGAATTTTCTTGGCCATGTAGGGACACTCACTGGCCATGAACAAAAGATAATTAATAATTAGTAATTAATAATTAGTAATTAATAATTAATAATTAATAATTAATAATTAACAGAAGAGATCTCCTGGAGGGAGGATTGGCTGTGGGAGAGATAAAGAAAAAAATGCCCAGTGAGCAGAAAAGAACTGCCCCACCTCTGACAGATGGAAACAGAACACAACCCCAGACTCATCTTGTAACCTGAGACAGTGGGAAATGCCACAGGATGTGTGTGTCCAAGTCCAGGCCCTGCTGTTTCCCTCCTCTGTGTTCCTGGAGAAGTTATTTCCCTTCTGTACTTTCTTTGTGTATAAAACACTAAGGATTGAATTTATCTGCTTTGTAAAGCTGAGTGAGATTTGGTGAATATCAAAGGTCAGATATGAGTGTTACAATTCTTGAGAACCCCAGTGTTGTCTTTAGTTCAGTGTGGATTTGTGGGTGGACAGGACTTTGAGTGAGAAAATGTTAACTTCTCTTTGGTTTTTCTTTTTATTCCTTTCAATTTGCTTATTTAGCTCCAAATCTGAAGCCACATCTTGATATCAAACAGTTTTCTAGGTCATTATCCTCAGAAATGGCATCAGAAATGGGAGATGTGGAGTGCTGACAAATTGCAGAAATCAAGGATGATCCTTAGAATCAACAGGAAGAGGATCATGGACTTTGCTGAATCCAAAAGTGCCCTCATAGTGCTTTATAACTTTGGAAATATGCTGTGCCACAAGGGAACAAAATGAATATGTTACCAAGGCTTTCCCTCACAAAACAAAAGTTTATTGGTTCACAGGGAGGTAATCAAAAGGAGAAGGAAGAAAAAGGGAAAGCACAAAACTTCTTTCATTAAAAAGAGAAGCCAAGGCAGGAGGGTTGTAGAATCACAGAATGGATTGAGTTGGAAAGAATCTTAAAAATCATCCCATTCCACCCCTGCCATGGCAGGGACACCTCCCACTGTCCTAGGTTGCTCCAAGCCCAGTGTCCAACCTGGCCTTGGGCACTGCCAGGGATCCAGGGGCAGCCCCAGCTGCTCTGGGAATTCCATCCCAGCCCCTGCCCACCCTGCCAGGGAACAATTCCCAATTCCCAATCACCCATCCAGCCCTGCCCTCTGGCAGTGGGAGCCATTCCCTGTGTCCTGTCCCTCCATGCCCTGGAAAAGCTTTCCTGGGGCTCCTCCATGCCCTGGAAAAGCTTTCCTGGGGCTCCTCCAGGCCCTGCCAGGCCACCCTGAGCTCAGCCCAAAGCTTCTCCTGTGCAGGTGAACAATCCCAGCTGTGCCAGCCTTTCCTGCCAGCAGAGCTGCTCCATCCCTCTGCTCATCCTGGAGCCTCCTCTGGGCTCTCTGCAGCAGCTCCAGCTCCTCCCTGAGCTGGGATTATGAGGTGCTCTGACTTCTTATATTTGTTGAGAACTTTTGTTCCCCAACTCCAATCATTGCCAAAGCCCCTCCTGAGGTTTGCAGCCTCTTTGGGCTGCACAGGCCCCTAAGATCTGCCCTCAGCAGGGTCATGCAGACCCTGTCTGGGTTCCAGGGTTGTGCCATGGGTTAGAAGCTCCAGGCTCCCCATGTTCTGTTTTGCCATCCCTGATTTATCTGTTTCTTGCTCCACCTGCAGCGCTTTCCTGCTGGCACCCACATCAGCAGGTGCTGGCAAGGGTCTAGAAGAACCCAAAGAGGTTCAAAGCCTCTGAGCACTCAGATCTTGTGAGCAGCACCATCCTGGTTTCACAGCAAACCAAAGGGTCAAAGTGATGAATTACTTTTGGGAATAATATGAGATTTTTTAAAGCCTTTTCCTCTGTGCACCAATTTCAGACAGATGGTGACATTTCCCTTCATTGTACTCCTAATTTTTCTAAGGAATTGACTAACCAAGTAAAAAAATCAAACCAATTACAGCAGGCTTGGGGCACAGTTATTTTTTTTCCTCACAACATAGTACCTGAAATCTCCTGGCTTTTTGTTTATTTAGGATAAATTGGCATATGAAGGCAGGAGTGCTTGTGCTTTGGACTGTATCAAAGCAGTATTACCATGACAATAGATTAGAGAACCATAGGATCATTTGGGTTGGAAAAGACCTTTAAGACCATTGAGTCCAACCCTTGAATTAACACCACCAAACCCAGCACCAAATCAGGTCCCCTGAGGTCACATCTGCACTTCTTTTAAACATCTCTGGAGCTGGTGTCTCCTCCACCACCCAGGGCAGCCTGTTCCAATGTGCATGACAACCCTTTCTGTGAAGGAATATTTCCTAATATCCACATTCCTAATAATCCCCAGCACTGACATTTCACAACCATCCTTCCTGTGAGAGTTAAATTTTATTTTAACATCAGAACCCCATCAGTAAGGGGTTCTGATGGTAAATTAAAATAGATGCACACACAAATCCCACCTTATCCTATGGATCTAGGTGCAGGCCCTGATTATTCACCCTGATTCCCTCCCTAGACACTTCCCAAGTGTGGGAAATGCAAGCACAGAGAGGTCCCAAGGCCTGAAATATATAAGCTCAGAGACAAAGATGGATACAGTTTTTTGACCTAAGGCCTTGAAAAATACTTGAAACTTTAGAACAGAATAGTGAAACAGACACAAAATAAGAATAAAGGTTTGTAATTTAAGCGGAAATATGTTTCAAGCAAGTAGAAATGTGCCTCATATAAGTAAATAAATATGTTAGCCAGAGTTTAACAATAGTACTTGTTATAGAGTTGATAAAAAGTAGAAGATACACAAAAAGTTTCTGTAGAGTTACATGATTGGATAGAGAAAGACACATTGCTGTAAATCGTGTAAAATTTAGCAATTAGCAAATTTTATGAAGATGCTAACGAGCTTTGTGGAAGTAGCTGATTGAATACGAAATTTATAAAAGACATTGTAACTAGAATTAAATGGCTTCTAATGTATGGCTTCTAATGTGATGGTTTTGGAGTAACAACCTTACAGTCTCACCCTTCCATGAGGCTGGTTTTGCAATAAAACATTTTTTAAATGCCTCTTCAGTCGACCCCATCCTTCTGTATCCTGAAAACCCAAGTGTGTAGAATTTGTGAATTTTATTTGAGGCAGATGCACCAGAAGAAACACCAGGCACCATCTCAACAGCTGGTGAAAGGAAGGCAGACTTGTGCCTAGGGAATTCATCTGCTTCTGCAGTGCTTCTCTGGAGGATGTGCAGCTGCTGTAATTGGGAAAATGTGTCAGAAATTAGATTAGGTTGATTTCCAGTGGAAGACATCACTAAGGTGGATATGGTGATAACAAGGTAATATGCCATCCCCGTGGAGATTCACATTATTTTGACAGGACTTGAGTAATTTGGACTCAGAAAGACCAATTTCCCCCAATAAAATGAATGCCAGGGATACACAGATGCCATAATGCTGTTAATAAAACAAGAGCTTAAGCTGTAAATTTCCTCTTGAGTGAGAAGGGCAATATAGACACAAAAATCACTGTGGTGATGGCTATAAATTATTGACCCGAAATACTGGATGCTGACATTTGATGTCATGCTATTTCCATTGATTTAAGGGCTTGGATGATCCTTGTGGGTTCCTCCCAACTCAGAATATTCTGTGATTGTGTCCTGTGCAAAAACCTTGCTGCCTCCATCCTCCTTGTTGCAAAAGGTAATGAGAGTGACAACAAAAATGCTGTGGGAAGGGACAAATGTTCTCCAAACCTCAGCAGTGAGGTGACAGCCTGATGAAACACCACAGGTGAGTTGCTGAAGCCTCAGGGTTTTTTTGTAAGTTTGCCACATGCCTCTGGCAGATCCTGTCCCCTCAGGCATCTGTTTGTGCACCTCCATGCTGTGGTTTCCATCAGCATCTGAGATGTCCAGCACACCCCAGGGCTTAAATTTGACTGTGACCTGATGGGGACCTCTCACACAAGTGAGAATGTCCTCCTGAAATTTCCCCAGACACAAGACACCCACATTTTCACGAAGCTCACCCTGCAACAAGTCCTTTTCTGATGGAATCTCCAGGCCACAACACAGATGGAAAATGTTGCTGTTCCTTTCCACAGGCTCACAGCCCTGGGAGGGAGGAAGACTATTCTGCTACCTCGGTGCTAAAATCTTCCACCACTTCTGCTGCCTCCAGCTGGGATCCAATGGATGAGGCACGAAGAGAAAAATGCATCCATGGAGTTTGTAACCTTAAGGGGCTCTCTGAGGATGAAATCCTGGCAAATCCACACTCTGTGCCAGCATGTCATTGACACAGCTCCTCAAAGAACATTTATTGAATAAAACCTCCTTCTTCTGTGGAGAAATGTGGCTGAAAAGTGACTGGGAAAGGCCCTGGGGGTGCTGTGGCAGGGGCTGGACACGAGCCCAGGGGTGCCCAGGGGGGCAAGAGGCCGCTGGCAGCTGGGCTGGATGAGGAATTGTGTGTCCAGCAGGAGCAGGGCAGGGATTGTCCCTCTGGGCTGGCCCGGAGAGGCCTCTCTGTCCTGGTTCAGGGACAAATTTGGGGAAAGAACCCCAAAAGGGTTCCTTCAGGAAAGCAGATTCAATTGGCCCCTCCCCGCAACCAGTTCGGGAAAGATACCTCTTTGGAGGAAAAGGTGGAAAAAACCTGTTTATTAAACAAGCAAACTTAAACAATATTAAACAATAAAACTTCTTGCCACTCCAAGAGAGAGAGAAACTCAGAAAATCCCCCAGGTTGCTGCTGGGCTCGCTCAGTCTCTGATCCATCCCTCCGGCGCTGGAAATGCCACGGCCCAGGCCCGGAGCTGCTGCTGCTCTCCTGGTGTTCAGTCCAGAGCAGGTCCAGAGAAAGGGAAAAAACCACATTCCAGGGAACTTCTTTGCCTCATCTAGCTAAAACTCACTAGGAAAAAAAACAACTGGGAGCTCTGTCTCATTGTCTGTCTGTCCGCACTCAGTCCAGGAGCAGGAATGTGGAGGAGGGAGTGCAGTTCTTGAAAACAAACTCCACGCTTCTTCCCCCTCTCTTTCACTCTTGGAACAAATCTTAAAGGTGTAGAATTTATTATTCAACATAAACAGGGCAGACAATTGGGGATAAAGGCATCATACAGTCAACCTAGGACACCCTCAAAGCCTGTGAGAGAACAAACTCTTTCCCTGGGACTGCATTGACAGCAGTAAGAGCCTTTGCTGAGGGGTGTTGGAGAGGAAGATGCTGACCCGTGGGGATCCTGGAGCAGAAATTGATGTGCAATAATGAAACTTTGCCCATCTTTAATGGCCAAGCGCTGTCCCAGGAGCCGGGCGGCTCCCGAGGGTTGGGCAGCACTTGGGAGCTGCGGGATGTTTGCGGGATGGAGATGCCATCTAGTGGGAACAGCAGCTGGGGAGAGCAGGAGAGGAGGGTCCTGGCATCCCTGCCCTCCCCCCTGCACAGCTGAACCCCAGTGCCACACATCCTGGCATGGGGATGTGCAGGGGCACTGGGTTCACAAGTGACAGAGCCTTCCGCAACGTGGGGACAAAAAAAAAAAAACCAAAACAAACCAACCAAAACAAAAAAAAACCCCACCCAAACCAACAAAGACCAAACAATCAAACAAAAAAAAAAAAAACACAAAAAAAACCAAACAAGAAACCCCAACGCCCCCAAAAAAAAACCCCAACAAAAAAAAAAACAAACAAAAAAACCCACAAAAAAAAAAAAAAAAACAAAACAAAAACAACCAAACCAAACCAAACCAAACCAAACCAAACCAAACCAAACAAAAAAACCCAAACCAAACCAAACAAAAAAAACCCAACCCCTCCCCCCCCCCAAAAAAAAAAAAAAAGGAAAAAAAAAGAGGCTTGTATTTTCCTTGATTCTTGAACTGAAAGTTGTGCTGGAAACCAGTCTCAGGCAGAGTGCTTGAAACAGGGGGCTGAGAGGGAAATCCTGAGTGGAAAGTCTTGCACAAATTCAGCAACAGACAGGAAGGCAAAACATCAAGGAATCATGGAATATCCTGATCCACAGGATCCCCCAGTCCCACTCCTGGCCCTGCCCAGACCCCACCAACCCCACCCTGGGCATCCCTGGCAGTGCTGCCCAAAGGCTCCTGGAGCTCTGGCAGCCTCGGGGCCGTGTCCATTCCCTGGGCAATGCCAGCACCTCTGGGGAAGAACCTTTCCCTAAAACCCACCCTAAATCCCTCCTGGGCCAGCTCCAGCCCTCCCTGGGTGCTGTCCCTGTCCCAGAGATCGGAGCTGTCCCTCGGGAGGAGCTGCAGATCCCAGGGAGCTCTGCCCTGTGTCCTCTGCTCCAGCTGGGCTGACCAAGTGATCTTAGCTGCTCCTCTTGTGGCTTCCCCTCCAGACCCTTCACTATTTGTTCTCTCCCTCCCTCTTCTGCTTTGTTCCTCTGGGCTGGTGACAAGTGAAGCAGGTTCCTCAGGTGTGTCCACCTCAGCCATCCCATTTTCTCACGAGGTGGTGGGCAGTGAATGTGTATTTCATGATATGGATTGAGGTGTGGAGATCCTCAGGCTGGCTGGGAAGGAGCCACCTTGTGAACCTAAAGTGGAGGACTTAGAGAGGCTGATTTCAGCCTTACACCAGCATCTCAGAATGGCACTTTTCATCTTTTATTATTGGTAAAGATGGACAGGGACACCTCCCACTGTCCCAGCTGCTCCAGCCCCAGTGTCCAACTTGGCCTTGGGCACTGCCAGGGATCCAGGGGCAGCCCCAGCTGCTCTGGGCACCCTGTGCCAGGGTCTGCCCACCCTTCCAGGTAACAACTTCTTATATCTAACTTAAATTTCCCCTATTTCAGTTTGAGCCCGTTCCCCCTTGTCCTGTCACTACAGTTCTGATGAATTGTCCCTCTCCTGTTCCCCTGTTGCACTTTCAGGTATTGGAACCTGCGGGGTCTCTTCCCCAGGGTGAATGTCCCCAGCTTTGTCACCTCTTTATCAGACAAGTGCTGGGCATGCAGCACCTTCTTGTGCTCACAGGCCCCAGTGGGCAGCAGGGATGTGGGAAGGGTGGGGGACAGCAGGATGGCTCCAGAGCTGGGACAAAGCACTGAGTTCATCTGTTCTCTCACCATTCCTCTCTCCAGATCACTCTCTGCTCCACCTTCAGTTTAGAGCAGCAGAGGCTTTACTCTGAATCCTTACCCTGACAGTTCCTGGAGACCCAAGGTGAGAGAGTCTTTTGGGCTGTACCCTTCCCATGGGATTCCTGAACATTAAA
Source organism: Lonchura striata (assembly GCF_050655825.1). Taxonomy (NCBI): domain Eukaryota; kingdom Metazoa; phylum Chordata; class Aves; order Passeriformes; family Estrildidae; genus Lonchura; species Lonchura striata. Next base: position 116,001,883 of record NC_140703.1, on the reverse strand, counting down.
CAGGACCAACATTTCCAATATCAAAAGACTTCAGCAAGGGTCACTGCACCAGCAGACACTGAGGGCTTTGAAGATCCAGAGCATTTTCCACACATTTAGCCTTTATCTCAATCCACATTTGTGAATGAAGGGATTATAATGTCCTTAAAAGCTCTTGATGCTCAGAGAACAGAACGTGAGTCTCCAGCTCCTGAGATCGCTTTGCAGATGTATAATTTAAAAGTGAAAAATTTTGCTCACACATCCAGCCAGCTCTCTTTTTTTGCTTCCTTTTCCCTGTTGCTGCTCTTCATCTATAAATAGTGCCTGGTCCCAAAGCAGTGCTGGAGCAGCTCTTCTTATTATCAGCAAAGCCTGATCATTTTGTCTGCCAAGAGCTTAAATGTGCTGACTTGAGCTGCAGAAAGAGCTGGGTGTGGGGGAAATGGCCTGGCTCTGCCTTTTACCCAGGAGAGAACTCCAGGCAGCTCGTGCTGGGACTGGGGGTCCCGTGTGGATTCTCCTGTGGAAAATTCCATTTCAGTGGGAACTGCACAGTCCAGCAGGACTCAGCCTCCCTGGTGAGGTGCACCTCGATCCTGATGCCCTGTGAAGGCTGAGCTAGAGCAGAGGCTGGACAGAGCTAAAGAGCTCAACCTATGTCAGGGAAAGCTTAGATTGGATATTAGGAAAAAAATGTTCACTGAAAGAATAATAAAATACTGGAATTGTCTTCCTAGGGAGGTGGTGGAATCACCATCTCTGGGTATGTTTAAAAAAAGACTGGACTTGGCACTTGGTGCTGTGGTCTAGTTGTGGTGTTAGGGCATGGGCTGGACTTGATGATCTTAGAGATCTCTTCCAACCTCATTATTCTGGGATTCTGTGATTCTGTGATAAAGCAGGGATTTATTCAAGGATCTCCTCCATGGATCCACCTTGGGCAGCACCAGAGCCCAGCCAGGGCTGCACCCAAATGACCCAAAATGGTCCCAAAATGCACGAGCGCTCCCGGGGCTCTCCCTGGGATCAGTTCTGCTCCATTGGCACCTTGGAGTTCATTGTCCCATTCCAGCTCCAGCCCATCAGTCCCACCCTGCTTGTTTTTCTCTCTCCAGCCCACGCTGTTTGTGCTCCTGGGCTGAGGTTTGGATCATTTGTCCTTGGTGCCCAGCTGGAGCAGGAATTGTTTTGTCTCTGCTCTGTGCACAGAGCTCAGCATCCCATAATACAAAGCTCACACTCACACACTAAAGCAGCACAGAACCTGAAACATAGAAAAGCTAAACCTGAGGCATCAATCCCAAACCCAGGGTTAGAGATCCCACCTGTGGGAATCAGAAATCAAAAATTTTTTTGTCTTCATGAGGGTGAAGCTCCTTGTGGAAGTTGGCCATTGTCTTCTTAATTTGATGGATCCCCTAATTATCTATAGCTGGATGTATTTTGATGATGCCCAACTCCTTGGAGTGCAAAACTCATCCCCTGACTCCCCAGAGCTGGCATGGGAGGAATGCTGCACTATGAGAGACTGAAGAATATTAAAAGCTTTAAGTGCTGTTCTGCTTGGAGAGTTTCCTGCAAGAGAGGTGAAAACAATTCCCATCCCTTTCCATCAGCAACCAAGTCTCTGTCAACAGCAGCTGAAACAAAATGCTTGGGAAATGCTCGAAGTGTGGGGAAAAAAGGGATTTCTGGTGCTGATATCCCTGTCTGCAGCAGGTTGTTTGCCAAGAGCAGACAGACCTGGATGTTGTTTTTCCAGTTCTCAGTTAAGAGTTTTGTTTTGCTGCAGTTCACCCTGCAGGAGGTAGCCTGGACAGCAGGAACAGCTTCACTCAGCCTCCTTTATTTGTTTCTGCAATAATACAGCTCTGCCTGGCTCCTTCTGTGGTTATTTCTTCTGGTCTTTCTTCCTCCTTCCCTGCTGGAGGCAGATCAATACTTGGCCTGGTCATGAACTGGCCAAGATGTTTTTTAGGTCCTTTATTTAAGAATTGATCATTAGCACTTTGTTCAGGGAAAAAATAACGAGGCAAAATGTCTTTTTTTTTTTTTCCTCTGAAAACTTATGGGCATAAATATAAGGGAGTAATTTACATCATCATTACTGTTGTTTGTTGTTATATTGCTGCAAAAATATAGCAGCAGTCAAGCCTGAGCTTGACTGAATGAAAGAGAAAATGAGAGAATGAATAGGAAAAAAACTCAGTTTTCAAAATTACTTTAAAGCCAAAATTCCCAGCAGTCAAAGTCACGTGTCTGGTTGTGTCCAGTCTGTCCAGCTGGACAAGGGCCATGTTGAATCCATAGGAAAAGAGCCCAGGAGCAAAGGGGCAGCAATAAAACAATCCCCATAAGTCACCAGCGAGTTCTTTGTCAGCGTGGGTGGCTTTGAAAGAGAAGCTGCACGTGAATGCTGAAATTTTCCTGGATATGGGAGGGTTTTTTTTTGTTGTTGTTGTTTTTTTGTTTTGGTTTTGTTAAGGTTGGGATTGAAGTGTTAGAGATGATATTTTGTGTTTAGGTTTAGATGTCTATTATTTCTTATCTGAGAGTTCTATAGTATTTTACTAATAAGTTACAAAATGGTTAACTATTTTTTAATATAAGGTTTTTTAAGTTTAAGCTATCTAATTGAGAAATTACACTTAAGTTACTTTTATTTTTAACTTAACTAATTACTCAAAATTCATAATGTGGATTTTTCTGTTTAATTATAAAATTCTACTTAAACTCATGAAGAAGAAGGTGAAGAAGAAGGCCTAGTTGCTGTTCTAAAACTTTTAGTTCTATATATATTATATTCTAAAACTGTAAGTTCCAAATTTTCTACTTAGTGATATTACACACTTCTAATTAAACTAAACACTCATAATCTCAGTTTTATCAATTAATTTTGGAAGTTTTCTGTATGGTTTCAGGTTAAATGTAGTGTTCTCCTGGGAATCAGAGTCTGTTGGTACAGAAGATTTAAAATTCTCAGCATCTAGAACTCCAAGAGTCTTCCTTATGGATTTGGCTTTGATAGAGGGAACCTTTCCTCCTTGATGAGAGCTCTGCCTGTGAATACCACAGCAATTCACATCCTGCAGCCCTGGGCAGCAAACAAACCAGCAGCTGCCTGGTGTGCTTTGTATTTTCCCACAGATAAAGAAAATGTGGTAAAAAACAAGTAGAAAAACAATTTATAATGAGTGGGGAATTGAGGATGAGACGAATGTGGAGCTTTTTATATCGAGAAGAAGTGAGAGTTTTGCTTTTCCTGCTTCAGGTTTGTTATCAGCACTCTCAGAGGGCTGTCACCAAATGCCACTGTCTTCAAAACCATGTGCTGTTTCCTACAACTGAGAAATAAAATAACCTTTTAAACTGGGCACTGTTGCCTGGTTATGGATGTGCTGGTGATGGAGTCTGCTGACTTTTGAATATCAACCCTGGTGAGCCCCTACCATCCTTGCTGAGCTGCACAGGTGGAATTCCAGATGGAAAGAAACAGTGGGAATCCCTCATTTAGGGTACAACAGCTTTTCATGCAGGGGTAACTGCAGGGTCATGTCCTGACTTTGTGGGAGTCCAGGGCTTCCCTCTGGCTGCCCTGGGACCCTGGCAGGGGTCAGGAACCCCCTGGACAGAGCCCCCAGAGACACTGGCTGTGATCTCTGTCCATGGAAAAGAGTTTTCAATCTTACAGGATGAATTACCAGCTCTGAGTGTTTGATATCAGTAATAATTAAGTGTGGCACGGGTGCAAAAGTAAAATTTTAGGATTCTAGATAAGGGGTCCAAAGGGGACAAGCTGGAGGAAATTGGGTGTGCCTTGTCCTTTTTCTCCTTCTTCATGCCCTCCATGTTTCACTGTGGTGTTGGCATTTTTCTGCTGGTTCAGGCTGGGGACACACTGTCCAACGTAGGTGACAGATATTGGCACGTTATTGTAAATCCAGCCCAGGGAGTTTCTGGTGTTTAATGTTTGTAACATCCCACTGAGGGCAGAGCCCCACACGCTGCCCTGCAGGACAGAGCTGGGCAGGGCAGCAGAACATGTGAGAGATAAACAGAATAAACAACCTGGAAACCAGCACAGACCAATTATGGCTTCTGCTTTGGCAATGGGGCAGAAAGACAAAGACTTTCTACAATCTGGGAATCATCAATACCTCAGATTCTCACATGACTTCAGTCAAGCAGCAGTGAAAAACAAGAGCTCTGAGCCTTGCAAATTTTCCTGTTGGTGCTTTTGAGCCCTCTCCCAGCACTGCAGGGTGTATTTGTGCAGAAAAGGTGGATATTATGCCCATGTGCTTTTTTTTCCCCATCAATTTTTGAGAATGCATGCAGGAAGTAATCTTATCCTCCAGCTACAAGTCAATGCAGGAGGGAGAGGTCATGGAATAACAGGTTCTTCAACCTCCAGATGACTTGATTAAAAAATGAGGAAAAAAACCCCATTTTTACTAAAATATTACTCTTTCTGCTCCCCACAAGATTACACAGACATTCACACTTGATGTAGAGAGATGAATCTGGAGGTGGCTTTCAGAATAGAAATAATAGGAATAATTCATTCACCTGACTTGCTCCAAGCTCTGCTGAGCCAACAGAACTATGGAGGAGGACACTGGGAGGTACAGGTGCTGCTTTCTTTTCCCTATTCTGCATAGACTGTGGAATTTATGGTTCTGTTTATCCCATAAAAAATGGAATAACATTGTTTTAAGAGCCGTTCCTTGCCAAAAAGTCCTTGGTAGCCTTAGCCCTATAGCTGCTAAATAGGAATTTCTCTGGATCTTGCCCAGAGGTTGAAAGTGTTAATAAAACCTCAGCTGTGTGTGTTCTTTCCTCTTGTATTTTAAGTTTTTCACCATAAAAAACTGCCAGATTGAAGCCTACCCCTGGTGTGGGGAGCAGCAGACTCCTGGTTTTGCATTCCAAATCCCAGCAAACCAGTGGAACTTCAAGCTGGAGCTTCAAGTGGAACAATTCCCCTGGAGCTCAGCAGTCCTGGGTAATTAATTACTATGTCCATGCAGGATAATGAGGAGGTACAGCCATTTAAAACACCATCTAGTTATGCCATGATGCCTGGCCAGGTTTGCAGATGCTGGTAGAAAATACACTGGAAAATGCTAAGATGAGGTGAATTTCTCTTTTTTTTTCATGAATGCTGAAGAGTCAAGGAGTTTCAATGTGCTACAGCATGTAAAATCCAGCCAGAATCCCATCTTCCATGGGAAGGAAACATCCCTGGGAGGAAATTACACCCTAAAAAAGAGACAGAAAACAATCCCGTTGAACACAGTTTGTTATTCCTTCTATATATTTATGTCCTCCTGCAAACCCTTCCATGGCATTATATTTATGGGGTGTATTTTATTAAGATTACTGACCATGTCTCTCTGTAGAGGCCATGTCTCTACCAGTAAAGTAAAGGGTGTCAGGGAACATTCTCAGCTGCCATAAATGTTTTTCCTGTTCAGTACAAGTTTTAGAGCAGTCCTTAATATGGTTTCAGTCTCAGATAGATAGGACTCTCCAAAATCTCTTAGTTCCTGATAAATAATATATTTATTGAGAGCCTGAGAGTCCTTTAGGATGAATGTGACTGGTCTCTGCCTTTGGACCTTGATGACAAAAAGTAGTCCTGGACACTTGAAATTTATCAGCACAGATGTACCAAATGTTTTACACACACTTATGTCCACCTTCTGGAAAAAGGACAGAATTAATGTGAACTTCAAATCCCAGCTTTGCTCCCAGAAATGGCAATTTTTGACCAAGCTTGCTCTGTGTAGAGCTGCTTTTGCCATTTGTGAAGATGAGAGTTGGTTTGTTATCAAAGTGCTTTGAATTTAAAGATGCGTCATCTTCTCTGGCTTGGGAGTTTGTGTAATCCAGTTCATTTTGATATAAAACAAAGTGAATGCTTTGATAGAAATGGTTCTCTCAGGAGCAGAGCAATGAGGAGCCTGAGTCAGGAGCTGGCTTCCTGCATAATGCCACTGGTTCAAGAAACCTCTTTGTGCATTTTTGGTTTTTACAGAAAAGCATCTGCTTAACTTTGATCTCTTTGGTTGACCAGAGACAAATCCAGACCTTCCTATGAGGAGAATCTTTGCTTCTCATCACACACATTTCACTTCTCTGCCAGTGCTCTGGGCATTTTAGGCTAAGAGAAAGACTAAATTTGGTTGAGCCTTTACCTCAGCATAGCTGCTGCTTTATGTGACTGCAGTGCCTGTGAGGACATGTTGAAATCCTCACAGGATCCAGCCCTCAGTGTGGGAACCTGGGCAAGACACCCGAATTTCTGTGATCAAACTGATTCCTGCTGCATGGACCTTAAAAACATGGGTCATGCTCCAGACAGTTACACAGCTTTTTAATGGAGACTGAAACCAACAGGGCATTCAGGGGATTATAACCCTTGTCTGCAAATCTATCACTCAGAAGCCTGTGGGTTTAACATTAATTACTGGAGAATAATGAGCGAGCAGCAAACAAGAGACAGCCCCATTACTTAGACAGAAATAATCTGTTAGCAACACAAAGTGGATTTGGGAGCAGCACCATAAATATCTGGTCCAGATCATTGCATTAGAGATTGTTCTTTACAGAACAGTGCAGAGGGATGGATGTTGAAGGGGAAGTTTATGGAAGTTTATGGCTTGTTTTTGAGTGAGGGGGATTGTTCTTACTCTTAGAGCAGCACAATCTTAATAGTGGATTGCTAATTAGGACTGTTTCCCTTTAGATAAAGATAATATATAATTATGTTTATAAAAGCAGAGGGATTGGCATTTTTTAAGAGTTACACTAAGCTTGTTTTTATGAATCTTCTGCCTCCTTTCCTATTTCTGTCTCACAGGGAAGATCTGCAGACTTCCCTGTACATGCAACAAATCTTGTGCTCTGCACCAACACTGATCCTTTTCTCAATTTATTCTTTGCAAACTATTAAAATTACTAGGAATTTTCTAGGAAAATCTCTAGAAATTTGCACAAGGTAGGCGCCATTCCACCCAATTTTTGACAAATATCAAATCAGTTTCTAGACCAGGCTGGTGAGATCCCACTGGAGTACATGTCTTAATTAGATGGAGTTAGTTGCCCTTTGCATGGAAGTCCTCCCTGTCCACATTGCCTCTGCAGAAGGCAAAGGTCACTCATTTATGCAGTTAATTGGATATTTTAGGTAAGATAAATCCCACCCAGGTGTGGCCTGTGAGGGGAAATTGCCAGCTCGACTTCTTTCCACTTTGCTATGATGGCTCATGCTTCACCTTTCCAAAATAACCATGGAGTTGTCTGATCTCCAGAGGCAGAAACAGGGATCTGTAAATGAAGGCTGGAGTTTCAGCCCTTTTCAAAATGACTGAATTCTACTTTTCTCTCTATATCCTTTGCATGTGACCCCAAACACAAGCTCTAAGAATAATGAGAATGAAAAAAGGAGACGCTTCAGAAGTGTTGGCCTTAACCTCCGTCTGTTCTCTCCATCTACAGTTTCCAGACAGTTAAATTGGGTTTTTTCAGGGAGTTTGAAATCCTGAACGTGTCTGCTACAGCCAGGAGCTTTCATCTTCATTCTCACATCTCTTTGCATCTGGCCTGGATGAGGAATTGTGTGTCCAGCAGGAGCAGGGCAGGGATTGTCCCTCTGGGCTGGCTCGGAGAGGCCCCTCCAGGGCTGTGCCCAGTTCTGGTCCTGCAGGAGAGACCTGGAGGGGCTGGAGCGTGTCCAGGGCAGGGAACGGAGCTGGGAAGGGGCTGGAGAATTCCTGATGTGCCGAAGCCCACCCTAGGTCAGGGGTGGCTCCGTGTGGTGGAAAAATTTCTCCTCCAACCTGTGCTTCCAAAGAAAGGCTCAGCAGTCTCTTGTTGTTTGGTCTCAAGGCAGTTTATTGCAAGTTATCTAAAAGATTTTTTTTCTGAGGCTGCTGCAGTTTGCTCAGCAGCTCAGGCAGAGGCACACACACACCCTGACATCCTCTCTGACCCCGACTGCTTCTTCTCCCCCTGCCCAGGGCTGCTGCTGTCTTTTATATGGTACATTACATGTTACATGTTTACAGTTTTTCCCAATGCCTATTACCTATATTAAATGGTGCTTTTCTATCTTTTATATGGTACATTACATGTTACATGGTTACAGTTTTTCCCCAATGCCTGTTACCTATATTAAATGGTGCCTTTCTACTCTAAACCAATCTGTGAGTGCCAACATCACCAAGAACATGGAGGTAAGGAAGGAGAAAGAGGGAGGACAGGGCAGGCCCAAATCCCTCCATCTTAAAACCTCTGACCCCCATGTACAAAACCAAAACCCCCCTGTAACAGCACTCAAAAATTCTTCCCTCTACTTTGTGACTACTTCTGCTGTAATATCTAAACTTTTGTGACTTCTCGTTCTTCCTGCAAGGTTGGTAAATCATCCCATGGTTCAAACCCAAAATCCCAGCTGTTTCCAGCTGCCTGCCAGGGTCTCAAATGCTTCTGACCTGGACCTGGACCCTCCAAAAATGTCTGAGGGACATTTTGAGTTCCGACACTGAGGGAGCTGGGAAGGGGCTGGGGAGTTCCTGAGGAGCTGGGAAGGGACTGGAGAGTTCCTGAGGAGCTGGGAAGGGGCTGGAGATTTCCTGAGGGAGCTGGGAAGGGACTGGAGAGTTCCTGAGGGAGCTGGGAAGGGCTGGAGAGTTCCTGAGGGAGCTGGGAAGGGGCTGGAGAGTTCCTGAGGGAGCTGGGAAGGGGCTGGAGAGTTCCTGAGGGAGCTGGGAAGGGGCTGGAGAGTTCCTGAGGGAGCTGGGAAGGGGCTGAGCTGGAGCAAAGGAGGCTCAGGGGGACCTTGTGGCTCTCACAGCTCCTGCCAGGAGGGGACAGCCGGGGGGTCGGGCTCTGCTTCAGGAACAGGGACAGGAGGAGAGGGAACGGCCTCAGGCTGGGCCAGGGCAGGCTCAGCTGGGACAGCAGCAGGAATTTCCCCATGGAAAGGGTTGCTAAACCATGGAACAGACTTAGAAGTCTCTCTGGTTTACAGGTGATGCACCTCATGCAAAACCCATTTTTCTACTCATACCATGAGATGCGAGCAGGAGCTGCTCACGGAGGGATTTGGTGTGGTTGGAGCTGTGCATGTTGGGAAGAGCAGCCTGAATTTTTCCCCTCCTGATTTCTCTGAGCCTGGCCAAGATCCTCATTGCAAGGAGTTAGCACAATGTGTGAGCAGTCACTGCTCCTTGCAGGGAAAGTTTGTTCTGGCTGTTCAGAAGTTCATGCTCTCTTGAAATCCTTCACCTCCAAAAGAGAGATGGAAATGTGATATCTTGGTGCTTCCCACTTTCACCAATCTGTGGGAAAGCACAACTCTCACTATCTCAGTAAGGAATTTCAACATTTTCATTCCTGGCCATAATCTGAAATCAATGGTGGAGTAAAAATTATTATTTTTCAACTGTAAGAATTATCAGTCTGTGGAAGTACCATTGAACAGTAAATTACAGTAATTGCTTTCAGGCAACAAATGCTTGAATTCTTAATAAGTTTATTCTTGAATATCTGACATCTCTGACTTTCATAAGAAATCTTGCCTTGTAGTAACTGTGATACCGATTTCTAAGAACAAATTTTTTAGGGTTTAAACAATTATTACCCAGCAGCCCAGCCTCACTAATTAATCCAGAGTTGCCTGGTTAAAGTAGCATTAAAAAAAATAAATCATCCTACTGTTTCTCTGGTTTTCCAATGAATTATTTGCACTTCTTTAGACAAATGAGGAGATTAGCTGGAAACCTTAAGTAATGAGTATTCTCCATTGTCTCTCTGATTAAAACTGAGATTATCTCTCTGAATCTTTGCTATCCAGACTGTGATTTCACAAGTCATTTAAACTTGTTGCTAACATTTAAATGTGCAAGAAAGCATTCATTTTGTGATGGATGTCCTCACTAATTTTGGGCTCCATACGAGGGGGACTGTTGAAGAATTCTAGCTTTCCTCAAAAAAACCTAATATGTTATTTTAATTCGAATTTATGTGTAAATAATAGTAGAAAAATGGTTAAAAATGAGGATGTTTATTCATTGCCCAGAGAAACCATAAACTGTGCATAATTCAGGTATAATTGTTGTGCAACAGCTGAAAGAAAGTTATTTGTAGATCTCGATGAAACAGTGGCATGAAACCCAGGCAAAAAAAAAGTGAGAAAATATTGGAGAGGAAATTATCACTTCTACGTTTTGCAACGAGAAAAAAAATAAGAGAAAAATTGTAAACAGGTCTTCAGCGCATAAAAACAAGTGCATTTAATAAATTCTTAGCTGAGTGAAAGTCACTTCCCTCTTGAGGGGGATTTTTTTTGCCACATTCCATAACTATTCTTAGCAGAGAATGGACAGTTCCCAGAGCAAGAGAGCAAAGCCTTTTCCTGGTGTGCCGGCAGTAAACAAAGGAAACGCATCTGAAGCCGTGACCCTGCCCCGAAAAACCTTGTTTCTCTCTCGGTATCAGCAATCAGGAAATGGGAACTTTTGCTAAAGAGATTTGCAATTATACTCAGAATGTGCTCAGGGGTAAGGGAGATGCACCGAGCATCCAGAAGATGGCAGAGATGCAGCAAGGCTGGTGTGGGAAAGGAAAGGAAAGGAAAGGAAAGGAAAGGAAAGGAAAGGAAAGGAAAGGAAAGGAAAGGAAAGGAAAGGAAAGGAAAGGAAAGGAAAGGAAAGGAAAGGAAAGGAAAGGAAAGGAAAGGAAAGGAAAGGGAAAGGAAAGGAAAGGAAAGGAAAGGAAAGGAAAGGAAAGGAAAGGAAAGGAAAGGAAAGGAAAGGAAAGGAAAGGAAAGGAAAGGAAAGGAAAGGAAAGGAAAGGAAAGGAAAGGAAAGGAAAGGAAAGGAAAGGAAAGGAAAGGAAAGGAAAGGAAAGGAAAGGAAAGGAAAGGAAAGGAAAGGAAAGGAAAGGAAAGGAAAGGAAAGGAAAGGAAAGGAAAGGAAAGGAAAGGAAAGGAAAGGAAAGGAAAGGAAAGGAAAGGGAGAGAGAAAGGGAGAGAGAAAGAGAGAGAGAAAGAGAGAGAGAAAGAGAGAGAGAAAGAGAAAGAAAGGAAGAAAGGAGAAAGAAAGAGGGAGAGAAAGAAAGAATGTGACAAATCTTTACTGGGCTAGTGCAGAAAATATGAATACATGGGCCAAAAGGATGGAGTAGCAAATTTTTGAGGAAAATTGTGAGGACTGGACTTACCGAGCTGCAGGCAGGGCCAGAGAGGGGATGGAGCCTCTTGGAGAGGCTGGAACCTACAAAAAATGAGGCTGGGAGAGGCTGCAGGAGACGAGGGTCAGAACCAAAATTTAGGATATCTGTAGGGAAAACATGGTGGGACAAGCCTGTCAATAACTCCTGAAGGACTTGTAAAGGGAAGGCCACTTCTTAGGATGTTACTGAGATGTTATGAATGTAGATTAATGTAATAGGTTTTTTATTAGATGTTAATAATGGGTATTATTAAATTGATATTTAGAAATGTGCTGCTATTGTTTGCCTTGGATTAGGGAAGATGTGGTACAAGTATGTTTTTAGTGTTTGTAGTCTCTGTTATTCCAAAAATAACTAAAATACTATTTTAATAATGAAATAATATTAATATAATTATCTTAATGATATCAGTATAAATATTAGAAAACCAAAATTTATATATTATATAACACAAATATCTGTTAACATAATATTTTGTTAATAATATAAATATAATAATTTAAACACTATTTTAAAAATTATTGTAGCCAATAGCTCATGGTCAACCACAATGAAATATTTGATTTGGAATGGTCATTTGGGAAATCAGAAAACACTGAGCAAATTGAGCTTTCCCCATGAAATATGATGTCAGTAGACAATACCCAGCCAGCTCTCCTGGTACACAGTGTCAAAGACACTTAGATCCTAATCTTTGATTGACCTGTGGCACTTCCTATGGTAAATAATTAAATATACTCTTTGGTGGAAGAGGAGCCAGTCTAGTTTAAGGTGAAAACCATAATTTCTGTGAAGAATTACGAAAAGAAGCAGAAAGCAGATGGTCTATTCTATTTTAGTAGCAAACCTATTGCACTAAAATATTATTTCCTTCTTGGTGGTTTCTACATCATCTTAAAGAATGACAATAGGAGTGTCTTGCACAAATCACAGTTCCATTTTCAGGGTAGGACACCAGACTCCCCTTCCAAAAATGCAACTGTCCTGATCCACCATGAATATGTAAATTTTAGTAAGGGGTCTCTGAACATGTTCTAGATTGTGAGATTGCAAGGAAAAAGAATTGGTAATAATTAGGGCTGTAAACCTGTTTGTGTATTAAGAAGACAAAAATGTCACATTCGTTTCATAGAAGAGAAAATAAATTTCCACTTCTTTGTCTGACAGGTATAGAATTGGCAGGGCTGGCGATATTTAACTGTGAGTTATAGAAAAAACCTTCTAATTTTGACATTACATTGAAATTATTGCTTTGTCCAGAATTCTTATGCATAAAAGAATCTTCTCTTAATTATCTTTGAGCTAGCAGAAAAAGAAATGACAATGAGCTCGTTTAAAGAGATAATTATGAAATAAAACTTAATGAATGGCTGTGTTCCAAAAAAACACATACAGTTTCTTCCATGTAAATGTAGCTGGCCTTATAAGCATCTCAGGCTTATCTACAACATTCCCTGGCACCTTCTGGTTTAGAGCAAGTGCTGTGTGTTCACTATGGTGTTCAAAGATTCACTGGGAAGGGAGCAGTGAACCATGGAATATTTGGGGATGGAAGAATGTTTTGGTTTGAAAAGCCAGGTATCTTCTAAGGAAGGCAGGAACCTCCCTTGAAATGGAAAATGTAAACCCCCTCCCTCCAAATTATTATAGTTTTGAAATTAAGAGGCTCTCAGGAAAAGATATGGGAGTAGGAATAATAGATCTTTATCAGGGAAAAAATAAGAATAAATAAAGTAATACAAAACATCACTTCCAGAGTCAGAGCAGCCCTGTCCCCTGTGGGTCAGGGAGGTGTCTCAGTCCCATCCCAGGGGGGCTCAGCCCTCCTGCAGTGCCAGCTGTGCTTCTGCTGGAGCAGGATCCTGCACAAGGGGGGAGTTTTCCTCTGGAGCTCCCGGGCTGGGGGAGATGGGCCTGGGCTCCTCTGGGAATGCAGGGGGAAGAAAGCTGCTCCTCTGGGAATGCAGGGGGAAGAAAGCTGCTCCTCTGGGAATGCAGGGGGAAGAAAGCTGCTCCTCTGGGAATGCAGGGGGAAGAAGCTGCTCCTCTGGGAATGCAGTGGGGAAGAAAGCTGCTCCTCTGGGAATGCAGGGGGAAGAAAGCTGCTCCTTTGGGAATGCAGGGGGAAGAAAGCTGCTCCTCTGGGAATGCAGGGGGCAAAGGCTGCTGTGCTGTTCCCAGGTCAGATTGTATCCAGGTAGGAATGTTTGGCTCCTCCCCTGGGCAGAGCATCTCCCCATGGATGATGGAATTTTCTCAGCCATGCAGGGACACTCACTGGCCATGAACAGAAGATAATTAATAATTAATGGCCCATGAACAAAGAGATCTCCTGGAGGGAGGATTGGCTGTGGGAGAGATAAAGAAAAAACTGCCCAGTGAGCAGCAGAGAACTGCCCCTCCTCTGAGAGATGGGAATAGAACACATCCCCAGACTCATCTTGTATTTGCAACTCAAGACAAATGGACATGAAAAATCATCCACTTCCACGGATGATTCTTCCACTGTCCCAGGCTGCTCCAGCCCCAGTGTCCAACCTGGCCTTGGGCACTTCCAGGGATCCAGGGGCAGCCGCAGCTGCTCTGGGAAATCTGTTCCAGTTCCTCCTGGCATAAGCAGGGAGCTGAGAGCTTCTGGTCCCAGTCCCACGTCCTCCTGAGGTCTCACTGTGGCACTAACGAGGTTCAGTTTTCCAGGTATTAATTTCCTGTTCCATGTTGGCTCTCGGAGCTGTCAGGGTGAACTTGCAGAAGCTGAGGCAGCACTTTGTGAGGCACGTAATTATCCAACCTCTCCACCAGCCATGTGAAATCAAAAAATAGCCGTGCCAAAAGATAACTGTTTTGTAAGCACATCTCTCTTTGCTGAACCCAGAGGCCTCAGTGCTCAGTTAGTTAATCACAAAACAGACTGATTGTTTTATTAACATTAACAAAGCTCCTAATTTTGGCTTTCTGCCTTCGTGGAGACTTTGCTGTTCTGTCTGAAGTGACACTTTGAGATGTCCCTTTTCTCATAAATTGCTTCTTTTGGCTCATGTTTTAGATTTCCTATTTTCTCTTCTTTTGGCTCGTGTTTTAAGTTTCCCATTTCTTGTCAGATTTTACCAGTGAGCAGCCCATACAAAAATTTTAATGTTGGTTTCTCCTCAAACATAGGCTCTGAATTTTAACCTGCCTGGAATTTAAACACCACCTCCTCCTCAAGCAGCCTGAAAGATTAAAACAGTAAATTGACATGGATTTTTAAAACACAAACATCTTTCTAATAATTTCATTTTTGATGTGTTTTAAACTTTGGCAAAGCCTAAGAATTCTGTGTTTACTGCTTGCCAGAATGCTGCACATACTCCACAGCAAGTGGAATGCTGTTCACTCTCTGAAGTAATTTATTGTTATAAATCAAACTGCTGACTCTCCATTTCTAAACAAAGGAGGAATCACCAAAATTCAGCCTTTTCAACAGGAAGGGCTGGAACAGCAAAGCAACTACCCTGAGATGGTCTGGAGTAAAACTCAGTGACTGCATTGTCAGAGACTGCATGTCTTCCTTTTCTTATTCATAATTGGGATATTTAATTTATTTAATTAATAGGTCATGTTATTTTTTTTTAATTGCTGATTTTCACAGGAAAGAAAAAACTCCTCCCCATCTAATTCTACCACTTTATGTATCTATATATATATAGATATATATGTATATATATAAGATTCAAACTCTAGTACCAACTTTGATTTTGCCCTTTTTTTGCCATTACCTGGAAAATTCCTCTAAGACCACCAGGAATAACCAACCTATTCTTTTCTACTCTGAGTACTGCCCCTTCAGGAAGGATAGGACCAGTGAAAGAGTGTTTAAAAACATCAGAGAGATAAAAATGAGAGAAAACTGGTTTGAATTAGGTGTTTGTGTTATGGAAAAGAAGATTGAGTTTAGATAGAGCAAGCTTTCAATTATATAAAAGATGTGGGGAGGAAAATCTGATCAAAACAAGTCCCTGTGAGTGGGTTCAGTGTACAGAGAACCATTCAGGAGATGAACCCTGTCCCACCTCATGCACTATTGGATCTCTAACCTGACATTTCTAAGGAAATATTTATCCCCAGACATGTATTTATATATAAATAAATATAAATATAAATATAAATATAAATATAAATATAAATATAAATATAAATATATATATATATATGTCCATTTGGTTTCCATTAAACTTGAAATGCACATTCAAATTCACAGCTCTCATTTCTCTTGATTTAAATGCTGGCTGTAAAAGACTCAGATCTGCAAAGCTGACAAAGTTGCTCTTAAAATCCTGTTTATGGCAAAGAGAAAGTTCATCTCATGTAGTAACAAAGCTGTGAATTCACTAAAATCTTAAGAACATAATCATGACTATTCTAGATCTAATAGTTACAGAAAACAATAGTGCTTGAATTCTAATTGATATCTGTGTGATTTTCAGTGGACCCTCAGTGGAGAGGGTTACAAGCTTTTCCTCTTGTTTAAGAAGGAGATGCATGAAGTGCACATGAAATACCTGCTCAAATTGGATGCTGAATCAGGAGCTTAATTGGTTGAAAATCTCCAGCTCTGCCTGGAGCTTTTCTCTCCATTTTGGCTGAGTCCCTGAGAGCAGCTCTGCTCATTTGCAGTCCAGTAATATCAAAATCACCAGGCATGAGGACACAGTTTGCTTCTGGTGAAAGCAGGAACAGTTTGTGATCATTCGTGTTCAGAGCTGCACTAGAACAAAACATAATCGAGGTCAGCTTTTTAAGGGGAAAAAATAAAATATGAGAGGTCTGGGAGCTGAACCTATGGACTGCAAGGGCCAGAGGAGCATTCCTGGGTAGGAAATACAGCTGGAGAGGCGCTGCCAGGAGAATGGCCAGCCTTCAACACTTCTCCAGTCCCAGAAATCAGGGATATCTCCCAGAAAAACCTCTTGAAAATCTCCTTTCTAACTCTTGAGAGGGAATGGATTGACACTTAAAAGGGGGATGCAGAATCAGAGGCTTCTGAGGTGGTTCTGAGTGGCATTCAGGGGCCAAGGTTATTTGACATTTTTGATATCACATTTTATTTTGGTTAGAAAATTGACCTAATTAAAATTAAGATGTAATGGATTTGGATAGTATTCAAATGTATCAGAAACATAGATTAAGTTTTGTATTTTGTTAGGGCCATGTACAGCTGTTTATACAGTTATAAATGCATAAACTTGCATCCCTTAGAACAGATGATAGAAAAGGCAGCAGAAGTTTCTTTTGAAAAACTTACTTTTAACCTGGCAATGATATTTTTCACCTCACAAGTTGCTGCACTGTGTTCTGTTTTCATACAGTTTTTAAGGATTTTCTTGCTTCTTTCTAGGTTAAATGTTGTGGCAGGAGTGGCTGGAAAAGTTTTGTTAAAAACAGTTAAAAAAATGTTAAAGAGTATTAAAAGTTTAACTTCTGTGCTCATGGTATAAGGGCAATCTGGCTCTTCCTTCACATTCCTCTTTGGCAATTGCACAGTGAGAAAGGGGGGAAAAGCAAATTCTGAATTCATGAATCCTTTAAAATCTCCAGTGCAATGGAATTAAGGAAAGCTTTCTGAGTGTGCACAGCTATTTCTCTGGGAAGAAATCTCCCGAAGCAGCATTGCAGATTGAAGGAAGCTTTTCAACATCTGTGAAATGCAGACTGTAAGTGGAGCTGAAAAGAACCCAAAACCTGTGAAAACACCCGGTCAAACCACCCAGACAACTTCATCTGGGTTCCCTCTAGTGCTGCCTGAGGCAAGAAAAACAGAACCTGCAGGCAACTTTATCCAGGCATCACTAAAGAGTCTTGTTCAGTGAGTTCCTGTCTAGCACCATTCCCACAGCCAGGGAAAGCATCCTCTGGATGTTTTGGGATTTTTTTAGGGTTTGCTGGAGCTTTCACTGAGTCTCCAACACCTGCTGCTGTTTCTAAAGAGTCTCATCCTCACTCAATGCAGCTGAAATTTCATTTCCTCAGGGTCTGCACACAGCACCTGAAGTTTCTGCAGTTTCCTTGGCACTCAGGATGTCCGTGGCAGCTTTTCCTGGGATAGAGCAAGTTGGAAGTTTGTCTCCTGTTCTGTAGAGGCAGACAACCACTATTGCAAGCAGAGGGAAAAAGGCAGCTTTGCTCCCAGTTTTTCCAAATCCATAGCCTTGCCCTGGAGCTTTACTCCATCATTTCTGCTCAGCTTCAAGAGTCTCAGCCTGCTGCCTCCTTTCTGTGCTTCCTCCTGCCAGCTTTCCCTCTTTCCAGGATGCTTAAAACTCTCTTGTTTTCCACTAAAAAAAGGGATCACGGGTTGCATTTGTCCCTCTCACAGATTCCAAGTGGCCAACGCTGGCATTAAGATTCAAAATTCAGCAGTGGTTGTCCAACTAAAGAAAGCTCACCAGCCTTGAGTTTCTTATGAATTAGCTCCTGGAAAAAGATCCACAGTTCAAAATGTCCAAATGGGTTCGTGCTTCCCAGGATTTGGAAGCCCACAGCAGAAGCCCTGAAACACAGCCCCTGGGAAGTAACTAAAACACGGGTAAGTTTATAATGAAAAAACATATAATTCTCTTTATTTTCCATGTGCTAAGGAGGGAAAAAAAGGAGGAAAAAATGTTTCCTTCTGCTTTGCTTTAAATGTCCCAGTGTGTGAACACACACCAGGCACGAGTTAAAAGAGGGGCTGAAAATACAAAACCTATAATGGATGTCTAGACTTGGAGTCACTTCCAACGCCTTAATATTCCTGCCCATGGGTGAGAACAAGGTGGGTATGTCCACTCTCAATCAGCAGCATGTTCCTCCACATTTTCTCCTAATTTTTTTTACTCCACAGAAATGAAACTCAACAGCCACTTTACAGACATTTAATTAAACAATTCCCTTCCCTTTAAAAATTTTACATCAAGTTGTCTCAAAAGGCACAGGACTGAGGCATGACTTTTATAGACAGGGAAAAAAATAGTTAGACCACAAGGAGCAAATTAAAGCAATAGTTAAAAAATGAACTGCTAATTCAACCACATCTTCAATGGAAAATTCATATTACAATGCAAACACCAGCATATTTCTTTCTCCTTTGTGAGTTTAACTTGGAACCTCACCACAGCTTTAAAACTGGATGAAAAGCAAAGAGGTTTGGAGTGAGAATTTCTAGCATCTGTTTTGCTGTGGCAGCATTACAAGAAAAAAAGGCCCTTGTATTAAAAGATAGCTGAGGATGTTTGGCTCAGTTTTCTGACCTTGATCTTCATGTTGACACTGAGAAAATCTGATCACTATACCGTAATTTACTTTTTTTTTCCTTTCTGCAAACTATAATTCTGCACTTTCCAATTATTTCTGATGTTATTTGAGAGACATTTCCAGGACCTCAGCATGACAGACAGGTCTTGGGATTTTTTGCTAAAGGTTACAGGATGTACAGTTTGAAAACTGTCAAATTAAATAATCAGTCCACTGCAGTTACAGGAGGATAGGATCAGAGGGCTGGAACACATCTGTGCTGGAGACAGGGTGGGAGGGCTGGGATTGTTCAGCCTGGAGAAGTCTCCAGGGAGAGCTCAGAGCCCTTTCCAGTGCCTGAAGGGGCTCCAGGAGAGCTGGAGAGGGACTGGGGACAAGGGAAGGAGTGATAGAACATGGAAGAATGGATTAAAATGGCAAGAGAGTAGGCTTAGATGGGATATTGAGCAGGAATTTTTCCCTGTGAGGGTGGCAGGCCCTGGCACAGGGTGCCCAGAGCAGCTGGGGCTGCCCCTGGATCCCTGGCAGTGCCCAGGGCCAGGTTGGACACTGGGGCTGGAGCAGCCTGGGACAGTGGGAGGTGTCCCTGCCATGGCAGGGGTGGCGTTGGATGGGCTTTAAGCCCATCCAACCCAGACCATTCATGATTCCACAAGTTTAAATTGGTGTCTTAGGTTGGAAAGGGAAGGTGTATTCTATCAGCATCTGTCAGAGGTGGGGCAGTTCTCTGCTGCTCACTGGGCAGATTTTCTTTATGTCTCCCACAACCAATCCTCCCTCCAGGAGGATAAGATAATTATTAATTATCTTCTGTCCATGGCCAGAGAGTGTCCCTGCATGGCTGAGAAAATTCCATCATCCATGGGGAGATGTTCTGTCCAGGGGAAGAGCCAAACATTCCTACCTGGATCCAATCTGACCTGGGAGCAGCACAGCAGCCTTTGCCCCCTGCATTCCCAGAGGAGCAGCTTTCTTCCCCCTGCATTCCCAAAGAAGCAGCTTTATCCCCACTGCATTCCCAGAGGAGCAGCTTTCTTCCCCCTGCATTCCCAGAGGAGCCCAGGCCCATCTCCCCCAGCCCTGGAGCTCCAGAGGAAAATTCCCCCCTTGTGCAGGATCCTGCTCCAGCAGAAGCACAGCTGGCACTGCAGGAGGGCTGAGCCCCCCTGGGATGGGGCTGAGCCACCTCCCTGACACACAGGGGACAGGGCATGTTCTGACTGTTGATTTTTTATTTTTTGTTTGTATTATTTCATTTGTATTTTTAATTTTCCTAGTAAAGAGCTGCTGTTCCTACTCCCATATATTTGACTGAGAGCCTCTTAATTTCAAAATTAAAATAATTCAGAGGGAGGGGGTTTACATTTTCCATTTCGAGGGAGGCTCCTGCCTTCCTTAGCAGACACCTGTCTTTCACACCAAGACAACTGGTGATGGAATTCCCCAGCTCTGTTGCTTGGTGCTTGCCTATCCTGAAAGAAAGGCCAGAAGCAGCATCTTGTGCCACAGCAGTGCCATGGCCAGGATCACCAAGCAGGAATTGTCCCCTTGCACCTCTAAGGAGCTGCTTGGACCCTCAATTAACCTCTGGACCTCCAGTTGCTACAGGAGGATGCAGGATCTCTGAGGTCAATTACTCAAGGGTAGGAATTCGCCCTCTGATTACAAAACATCTGACCCTGTGTACATTTTCAAGATTTTTTCTCACCAGGAATGGTTAAGAAGTAGCCAGAATACAGTTCATACATAATCAGAGTTGTAATGGGGTGTTAAACATTGTGGAAGATGAGGTACTTGTACCAAGGATTTAATACAGCAGTGGCTCCCTTCACATCACAGACAACTTTGTTCTTGAGGCTTGAAGGTTTGCTGACAAATGAGTGCTGAATCCTGACCCTTGTGATATCAGCAGTAATTTGTCATGTGCTTTCAGTCACAAGGTTTACCACTGGCATGATGTTTTATAGAAAATCAGAGTAGTTTTTTTTCTCCTTGGAACGCATGGTGTGGTTTGATCGGTAAAAATACAAGATTTCATTGTTTTACTGAAGTCTTCTTTGGATTCTTGAGTTTGCCTGCTGTGATGCCACACTGTGACTGAGTGTTTTGGCTTTCGCAAGAAGCAGAAAAAGGGATTTTATAGCAACCCCTTCAGTTAATGGATCTGTCAGAGTCTTTACACTACAGCCTCATTAAGTGCACTTTTAGCTGAAAACAATTGTCCAGTGACAGTGACAAGGAGAACACAAGCAAATAAAAAGTTATATTTCCTACAGGAGTGGACTAAATAATTGATTTTATATCCAAGTGATCTATGGGAAATGCAATGCCAGCTGTTCCGATACAAATAGGAAAGAATTAATTTCTGCACAAGGAAAATCTGTATTGATCAGCCGAGCCTCATTAACCACTCACTAGTCAGACCATTGAAAGTAAACTTTAGGATATCACTTTTGTGGAAATTTGTTTCCCTTCCTCAGTGTGAATCAAGCAGAGGAGTAATTTTTTGAAGTGAAGCAAACACTGGTTTGGTGATCCATAATCTCAGCTGGGCTTGTAATTCCAGTTTGGAAGAACTCAGCCTCACAGCTCTGCTTCTGCCTGGTCTGGGATCTCCTAGGGAGATCCTTCTGTGGCTGAGAGAACCACTCAGGATCCCATTTTCTGGGGGAGAATATAAATCAGCTGAGAGTTGATATAAACCATGGGTACCACTGCAAAAGCCTGGCCTAGGTCCCACAGAAGGAGTATGTGGTGACGGGAATCTGCTGAAGGATTCTCCCGAGTTCCTGTGTTCCCAAGGATCAAATTTTGAATGCCCCCACAAACACATCCTTTCAAGCTGTCCAAAAACCAAAGGTGAAGCAACAGGACTGAGTAGGAAACCCTGACATCTCCAATCAGGCCACAGAGATTTGTGAGGCTGCAGTAAAAGATCTACTCCCAGATTTTTGGTGATTTGCCTTAGAGGAACCCAAAAGATCAGGGCTTCCTACTTTTCCTTGTTTCTTTACCCCTGGATTACCAAAGAACATGCAAGAGTGTGCTTGTGGGGGCTTTGCTGAATTCTTTAACATCAGTACAAAGCCTGATCTCGGAGTCGTGCAACACACAGGAAACCAGGTGCCCACATTTAAATTGAAACCTGCTCAATCTCGTGCTTGGGGAACACTTTTGCAAGTTTCCCAAGGAGAACACTGCAAAGGTAAATCTTGTCCCACCTTGTAGGGGGAGAAAAGTAAGAGACTTTCCTTTTCACATCTCAGTTTGTATGGAAATCAGGCAAAATGAGTGAGCCATTTCAGTCCTGTGCAGAAAAAGAAAACAGACCATGAGGAGCAGTGTCGGGGCTGGTCTGTGCTGTGAGGATCTGCCACCATCCCATCCCCAAACCCCACCAGCCCAAACTGGAGTGACCCCCAGATGGAGTGATTGCCAGGAAATCTGGAGAAGGAGATGAAAATCTGTATAAACACACAGAACATGAAATTCTGCACTTGTCATGCTCTGACTTTGACCATAGCTCTTTCCCCATCACATCTCCCTAATGATGTTTGAAGATGGATTTGCTGCCAAACCATTTTTGCTGTAAATTTTTTTTTTATATTCCTGAGCTGAAAATCAGCATGCATCAACACAGACATTGATACTCTTCCATATACAATTTTTGTTTAATATAATTTGAGGCACAAAATCCTGAAACTCTACAAAATTCTAAATCCTGCTGGGCCTGACAGACCACAAATTTTCTGCCTGTCGTTCCTAAGAGAAGACTGTTTCAATAAGTCTGAGAAGTTGAAAAGACCATCTGTTGGTTAACTTTGACACCTGAAAATCACAGGCACATCTCATTTGAATTTTCAAGGTTATTGGACTATATGCACTGTTGTATTTTTATTGAACCATAAACACTGATAAAGCAATTTCAACAAAAGATCAGCTTTCACCTCAGAGGATGTGGGCTCAAGTTTGCCTGTTGCACTGTACTAAAACAAATATGTTTGTCTGAATTCTTCCAACCAAAGAGCAAAAACATCACTGGGAGCCAGTGAGTTCTGATACAGAGAGAGAGCTGGCTCAGCTTTAGTCCATGTGGCCAAGGAGGCCGCTGGCAGCTGGGCTGGATGAGGAATTGTGTGTCCAGCAGGAGCAGGGCAGGGATTGTCCCTCTGGGCTGGCTCGGAGAGGCCCCTCCAGGGCTGTGCCCAGTTCTGGTCCTGCAGGAGAGACCTGGAGGGGCTGGAGCGTGTCCAGGGCAGGGAACGGAGCTGGGAAGGGGCTGGAGAGTTCCTGAGGGAGCTGGGAAGGGGCTGGAGAGTTCCTGAGGGAGCTGGGAAGGGGCTGAGCCTGGAGCAAAGGAGGCTCAGGGGGACCTTGTGGCTCTGCACAGCTCCTGCCAGGAGCGGGGGTCAGGATCTTCTGCCTGTCTCAAGTGAAAGAATGAGAGGAAATGGCCTCAAGTTGCACCAGGGGAGGTTCAGATTAGATATGAGAAAAAAAATTCTCTACAAGAGAAGTCAGGCATTGAAATGCACTGCCCAGGGAGGTTTGGTGTCACTGTCTGTGGGAGTGTTCAGGTGAGTCTGGATGTGGCCTTGGGGACAGAGTTTGGGGTGATGCTGGTGGGGCTGGGGTGGCACTGGGTGATCCCGGAGGGCTCTTCCCACCCTGATGATTCTGGGATTCTGTGATCTCTGCTTGCAGTTGTATCCCTGTGATCTCTCATTGTAGTTGTGCACATGCAGACTTGTGCTGGAAGTCCATGATTTACTGCTGTATGTTTAATTTTTGTGTGTTGGATATAGAGAAAAACTGCACAGAATTGCAAGTGAAAGTGGAGAAATGGAGGCCAGAAAAGTTGTGTCTGTTCTATAGGAGCAAAAGCTGAGCTCAGTTTTTTCCCTGTGTGCTGTAATTTCTATGGTAAATTGTTAATGCCTTTCATTTACAGTATTCCTGAGAAATGCCAATGGGCTATTTCCCTAATCCAGATGCACCAAAAATAAAGCTATATAATATACTTGGAATTTTAATATCAGGGATAAAACCAGAAAAACTTTACAAAGAATCACCACTGTAAACAAGCCATGCTGTATGTATTTAATTTATCTGCTTAGTACAGAGGCAGCATCTGTTTTCAGTGAGATGCTGCTTTTTTAAAATTTTCTTTCTCGAACTCAGCAGCTGGAATAAATGAAACAGCAGCCAAATTAACAGTTGGAGGGAATGATTCTGCTGGAATGAGGGCATGGAAGGACAGTTGAGGAGGACAGTGGCAGGAGTTGTAAGCTCAGGATGTCCCAGGAATAAGTCCCAGGCACCTCCATACACAGCTCCATCTCAGACAAGTTTCTTGCAGTGCTGCTGATTCCTCTCTTATCACTTTCCTCCCACAGAGCTGCAGGAAGCAGAGGAGTGAAGGAGAGGTTGCTCTGAACCCACCACACATCCATGATGTTGGAAAATTCCTGCAGGACACGGGCCACAGTGTTGCAATAGGAATAAACCTGCCCCTCTCCGCTCTGTAACTGGAGAGCCAAACATTTTGGCCTCAAGTCACGTTCTTAAGCTTCTTCCTGGATTCCAGTTTCCAAAATACCAAAGTATAAATTCTCTTCTTTCTTCTTTTGCTCTCCAGCCCTTGGGCTCACCACCTCAACCTGCTCCAGCAGCTGGGAGTGAGGGAGCTGCAGGAGCAGGCAGGGCTGGAGGGAAGGACAGAGCCCCAGGAACCAGCAGGGCAGGACAGGGGTGAGATGAACTTCCCAACCCTCAGCAGCTGCCTGCCATCACCCTCAGGAGGTGCCATTGGGAAGAGGAGCCCCTTGCTGCTCAGGAAGGACCATGAATAAATGAAAAAAAAAAGGTATTTTGGATGGGTGCATGGCAGAGTGGGCAGACAGTGAAGGGTTGGCATGGCTGGCCACAAGGAATAGGGGAATGAGTTTAAATTGCCTTTATTCCAGTGAAGAAAATTAACTGGGTTTTTAATCATCCTAATTAAAGTTTTTATCACACTAGATTGTCTTGGTTAGAAGCAGGGCTCCATTATAACTTGAACAATTAAGGATCTCTGTTTAAATACATTTTCTAGCCCTGTGTTTTCTCTCAGAGGGTCTGAACCTTTCTAACACTTAGGTCCCTCCATGCTGCCAGAGAGAGCTGAGTGGATTTGAGAATAGTACCTGGAATATTCTTCATTTCCTTCTCTCCATGGCTGTGTGGCACTTCAGAGCTCTGGCTGCTGGTTTGCACTTATGGAATGTTATTTTCTTTAACAGTGGCACTGGAATTAAAATGTAAAATCCCCCTCCTGTCCCCTTCCCCTTTACAATGCACCCACATTAGGAGCCCACCCAGGGAAAGGATCAGCCTGCCAGAAGCTGGAATATTTTGGATGAGAAACCCTACACAAATGCAAGATGATAGTGCTGATAGCATTAACTACCTTGTAGCTCTGTGTTTCAGGCGTTGGAGAAGACTGAATGATTCCCAGACTGTGTTTGCAGTAATAGCTTTGCACAAAGAGGTCACTTAGAGATAAAGTGGCAGTTAATTCAAACCAGAATTTCAGGCTTAGCTTTGCCTTTTTCCCTCCTCTTTGAAGGAAATGAGAGGTGACACAATTGGATTAGCTACACATTTTAGGCTTTTTCAGAAACTGGGATATTATTTGCTGAAAAGATTGTAACAGTTCCAGGCTGATAAATGCAGTACATTGTTTTTGGCATACATATCAATTCTTAAAACAAATGCTCTTTACCAGAAATTTTGTAGAAGCTCTTTTGGACTCTGGATAGTCTATTAGGTAAATATGGGCTTTGCAGCACTATAGGAAAATGTAGAGTTTTACAGAAGCTTTTCAAAGCTTGGCAATACCATCCAACACAGCTTCCTTAACTTGATAACAAAGCTCTTGAGATACAAAGCTCTTGAGATAAGAAGAGTGAGGGAGATAGAGAGGTACTTTGATTGGCAAATGTGTCAGGAACAGAGATACAAAAATGGGAATCTGTGTGAGGCTATTCCAGAAACCCGAGAGAAGCAAAGGATCCTTTTCTTCTCCAACACCACAGGGATGTCTGGGATCACAGGAGGTGAGAGTGATCCAGTCTGCCAAGGAATGTGTGAAAACCTGCCTTCTAGAAAGTGCCTTTGTTCTGTGTGCACACATTTGCCAGTGTGGGGGTACAAATTCAGGTTTTATCTGCACACAGGTGCCTGTCTCAATGCAGATACAGACTGCAATTACTTTAATTTAATTGACCTTCATTTCAGTAACTGCTGGCAGCTCTTCAGGGAGGACCATTTCTCATAGCTCTTTCCATCATTCAGTTGGTTTCATCTTTGCTCGAGTTCTGTGAAACATTTTCCTTGCTGTGGAGCTCCAGTTAAGGAAGGATTCACCTGCTTTGGAGTCTGCTCCCAGACCCAGAACTGGCAGGACATCTTGTAATGTGCTGTGTCCAAACACTGTCTTGCCAAAGCTGGAACGAAATTGCCTTGTTCAGTTTTGATAGCTCCAGATTCCTGGAGGTTCAACTTATTGGAAATCCAGAGCCCTTTCCATGGCCTGGCTCTGAGGGCCAAGCTCCAGAAGAAAATCAGTGTGGCTTAGTGAGTTCTTCTGGACAGGAGCTGCCTTTTTGGACAGCAGGGAGGAAAAGTCACATCAGCGCCCACGGTGTGGCCAGGACCAGGTGTTGCCTTCTTGCTGTCCAAAACCAGCTTATCTCCACCATCCAGGTGGGAATTTTGGATGGTTTTTGAGACAGGCTCACCTGTGTGGCTCTCTGAGTTGTCATCCCCTGCCTCAACTGGCTTAGTAGAATTTTATCCATTATATTCACTGGAAATCTTTTGGCTTTGGTCACAGTAGAGGTTTTTCCTGCTTTGATTGACCTGTGAAAACACCTCAAACCTCCTGTGCCCAAGTGCAGGGCTGTGTTAAGGGATAGCTCCTGCCAGTCCTCTAAGGTGGCTTTGGCTGATTTTCAGGCCACTGGTTGGCAAGGATGAAGAAATCTCCCTGCAGATCTGCTGGGATATATTCAAGGAAGTGATAAAAAACCAAGTGAAGGAAGTTATTGAAAAGTACACATAGTTAATGATGGTGTAGATGAGCAATAAAACAAGGCAATATGGGGAAAATGTAAACAAGCCAGGCCTGAAGGGAAACAAAAGAAGTAAAAGTATCTTGCAGAGCACTGAAAAAACCACTCTTAAGACTGGATAAACAGGGAGAGATCTGAGGGAAGATTGGGAAAGCAAATTGCAGAGCAGTGTCCTAAGAGTTAACTTCTGTGGAAATGCAGTTGGGCCAATAATACCAACAATTATAGGAGGAAAAAAAAAAATAAAGTGGTGAACCACATAGCCCAAAGGTGAAGTAAATATGGAAGAAATATTTTGAAGCCTGCCTTAGCCAGCTTTAGGAGATTGCAGTTCATCCCTGCAATGCAAACACTGTGGACAGGTTTGAAAGGGCTCAGTTCAACCAGCAGAAAACTCTGCTCCAAGAAGGAGTTAAAAGAAGTCCTCCATGAAGGGATAAATAGCACAGCTGGCCTTTGAGGGACACAAACATCTGAAAAGGTGTATTGGAGCAAGTGGAGGTTGGAGGTAGCTGAGTAAAGAAAAGAGTGGAATGAACCCTGAGGAAAAGAGTTCCTTTCATTCCAAGCAATCCAGAGGTGTAATTCATTGTCCTGATGAAATCAATTGTCAACAGGCTGCACTCAAGGCACAGGATAGGAGACAGAATGGTTCAAATCAGAGAATGTTGCAGTGGCCAAGGTTTCAGAAGCCAGGGAATACATGGAAAAGTGTGGAGTGTGCAGGCACTCCCTGTGTGTCCAATGTCAATGATTCAGCTGAGGTATGCTGTGGGAAGCAGAAAAAACTCAGGGAAAAACATGGAATTGTAGAATGATTTGGGTTGGAAGGGACCTTAAAGCCCACCCAGTGCCACCCCTGCCATGGCAGGGACACCTTCCACTGTCCCAGGCTGCTCCAGCCCCAGTGTCCAACCTGGCCTTGGGCACTGCCAGGGATCCAGGGGCAGCCCCAGCTGCTTTGGGAATTCCATCCCAGCCCCTGCTCACCCTGCCAGGGGAAAATTCCTAATTCCCAATATCCCATCTCAACCTACTGCCTTTCAGTTTGAAGCTGTTTAATGCACTGATGAAAGTTCTGCTTGAACTCTTCCACCTCAGAGCTGTGAGGATTTATGGGGTTAAGCAAGTGCTTTGCATATTCAAAAATTCCTAAATTTAGTTGATGGCAAACCAGTCTGATTTCACCAGCATCCTTTTGGCTTTTTATCAGGCATTATAAAAGCTGGATGTATTACAGAACAAAGTCACTGCAAGTCTGATGTTAAGGTTCATGTGCAGGTGCAATTGCAGATTTGCCAGATCTTAGGTTGCAAACAAACCTGAAGGAATTATTTAGCAATAATTGGCATGTGGATGCATTAGTTGTAGCTAGAAAAAGGAAGTTATAAAACAAGCAGATTGTTATGTGAACCCTGTAAGCTTTGTCTTAGCCAGGCATTTTGTGGTGCTTGAGGTTCAAAGTGGGGCATTAAAGTGTTATATTTCATGTCAAATATGCATGTGTCAGGACAGAGCATGAACAGTGTGTTTTGGTGGACTGAATGACATAGTCAATAAAAGTAGATAATCAAGCACATAAATGCTGAAGTTGGAACAACACTGAGTGTAAAATACAATCATTTGGAAAGAAAAATGCTGGAAAGCAGCTCTGAGGAGAAGGATCTGGGATCCTGGGGGACAAGGAGATGTCCATGAGCCAGCAGAGTGCACAAGGCCTGGGGGCATCGGGATGGGCACTGCCAGCGGGTCAGGGGTGACCCTGCCCTGTGCCCAGCCCTGGGGGCACCTCTGGGTGCTGTGCCCGGCCCTGGGGGCACCTCTGGGTGCTGTGCCCAGCTCTGGCTCCTCAGCACAGCAGGGCCAGGAGCTCCTGGAGCTGAGCAAGGGCCTGGAGCAGCTCCAGCCCAGGAAAGGCTGAGGGAGCTGGGGCTGCTCAGCCTGGAGAGAGCCCCAGGGAGAGGGGCTGAGCCCTGGGTGTCCCTGTGTGTCCCTGTGTGTCCCTCTGTGTCCCAGTCTGTCCCTGTGTGTCCCTGGCTGTCCCTGTGTGTCCCTGGGTGTCCCTGTGTGTCCCTGTGTGTCCCTGTGTGTCCCAGTCTGTCCCTGTGTGTCCCAGTGTGTCCCTGTGTGTCCCTGGCTGTCCCTGTGTGTCCCTGGGTGTCCCTGTGTGTCCCAGTGTGTCCCTGTGTGTCCCAGTGTGTCCCTGTGTGTCCAAGTCTGTCCCTGGCTGTCCATGTGTGTCCCAGTCTGTCCCAGTCTGTCCCAGTCTGTCCCAGTCTGTCCCTGTGTGTCCCAGTCTGTCTCTGGCTGTCCCAGTCTGTCCCAGACTGTCCCAGTCTGTCCCTGTGTGTCCCAGTCTGTCCCTGGCTGTCCCAGTCTGTCCCAGTCTGTCCCAGTGTGTCCCAGTCTGTCCCTGGCTGTCCCAGTCTGTCCCAGTCTGTCCCAGTCTGTCCCTGGCTGTCCCTGTGTGCAGGAGGTCAGAGCAGCCCCAGGCTCTGCTCCAGGCCCAGCGATGGCCCCAGAGCCCCGGGCAGGGGCTGAGCCCAGCAATTCCCTGCACAGGAGGCACAACTTCTGCCCTGGGCAGTGCCAGCCCTGAGCAGAGCCCAGAGAGGCTCGGGGCTCTCCTCCCTGGGGTATTCCAGAGCCAGCTGGACACAGCCCTGTGCCCTGTGCTCTGGGATGGCCCTGCTCCAGCACGTGTCCCCAGATGAAGCAGTAGTCTGGAGGGTGTGCAGCCTCACAGGCTGAAACAAATACATTTGTACTCCCAGAGACCTTTGGACAGCTCTAGTCCGTATTGGGGCCCATAGGGGACTGGCTTTTCCTGTCTGTACAGTAATTTTCAGACATATTTTCTGTGGGTGATAAAATCAGGAGAATGTGTGGGGGTATATGAGGCCACCTGGGTGCAATTTCCTAATAGCACATGTGGACTTTTGTTCTGGGGTTTTTTGTGGCTTTGAGTGCTGGGGTTTTTGTTCTGGGGTTTTTTTTGTGGCTTTGAGTGCTGCTCAGCATCTCAATCCCAATGCACTGGCTGTGACCTGCAAAGCTCCTAGAGAGCATTTTAAACTATGGGTACCTGTAGTTCAGCATCTAGATCCATGTTTAAGGCTCTTTCAAGTGGTCTGCTTTTGAGAAATGGAGAATATTTAATGCCCTTGACACTGACTGACCCAGCCTTCGACAATGGAGGGGAATGTGCAACCCTTCAATTCTTAATTAACTGTTTAACTAACTAACTTATTTAACTAACTTAAGGAAACTTAAGAAAAGCAAGTGTCCCATACTAGAGACACTCAGAGGGACAAAACAGGACCAGCCTCCTCTCCTGGTATCTTGAAGATTGTATTTAACACCACTTTTCAATACTTGTCCTTGATATAAGCACAGTGGTGTTAATTGTCATTAAAGGAGCCTCTTGGTCAGGGCAGTATCTCCCAGTTAAATCTCTCTTTTCTTCACCTGCTGCCATTTGCAAGCCTAAACAGTCCTTGCAAACATTAAAATCAGGAGAGCTCTGATGTGTTTTTCATGCCTTTAATTTTCCCCTTCACATGATGGATGGTGGGATTTATTGTAGCTCAGAGGAACAAACCAGTTGTTATTCAATCTGCCCCAGGCAAGCTGCCCTGGCAACAGCCAAAAATAATAGCCATGGTCCCTGAAAAGATTCTGCTTAGAATTTCTGAAAGAATTCACCTTTGGGGCAGGGAACAAGAGTGGAAAAATGTAGCCCCAAAGGTCAGCATTTTGCAATGCTCATGGCACATGAAAAGAGGAGGTTGTGATGGAAACTGTGGTGCAATCCTGGTGACAGTGGGTGCAGCCAGCAGCCCCGTCCATCTTCCTGTCATGGAGCCATCACTTGCTTCCCCTCTCGTATCATGGATTGGATTTTACTTCCTCTCAAAGCTGAGCTCTGCAGATCAACGATGACAACTCGTAAAAACCTGTAAAAACCTGATCTTGAAGCTGAGCCTTTCCAGCCCTGTCTGGACAAATGTTTGCCCTTGGTGTTTGGAAGATCACTTTCCATATCTTCTTTTGTTATGATCTCTGCTGGTGATAGCAAACTTCAGGAGAGTCTTTGTACACACACCCTGTACTGAAAACTCTGTGCCCTTCCCTTTATTACCCTCTTTTTGTGCACTTTCTGTAGAGTTCCATGCTCTGTCAACCTCAGGAGTTGTCTGTAGGCTCACTTCTTAATCCTCTCGGATAAAGTTTGGCAAAAGTACACACTTCAGTTCCTTTCATTCAAGCCAGAAGTTATTTTTCCAGGAAGACACATTTAAAAATGCACAAAGGTACTCATTTAATTTGCTCTGACTTTTTACTGCTGCTTCCTGAGAGGCCATCTAGTCTGGCTATCTGAAACCAGTAGCAGTAATGCCACATTTTTGTCCCAAATAGTCACAACTCAAAGAAATTCTGTAAAAAAAGTACCAGAAAGGTATTTTTGCAAGCCTCTTATTAGTGCTCATGGGAAGAAGTTTCCAAGTAAATTAAACCATTATTCTCAAGTTATCCTAAAGCAAAGCTCCGTTAAAATATTCCTGAAATTTTAAAGGTAAGGAAATAATCTGATCTGCTTGCTGGACTCTGCTGAGAATTGGGCTTGAATTAGAGAATTAGAGATTGTGGCCCCATGGTTGGAGGATTCAGAGTGGACTTTGCAGGCTTAGTGATCCAAACAAACTGAAATCTGATTAGGAGATCCCTTCCTTCTGCTCTCCTCCAAAGCATGCTACTGAAGATACATGACATTGAAGATGAAAGTTTCTCTTCCATTGAGGATTGCTCCTTCTGCCACATCAACAGGAGGGACCCAGTGGTTGAGGAGCTGTGTCAGAACCCTGGCCTGGTCAGGGTTCTGTGTGGTGGAAAAATCTTTCCTCCAACCCGTGCTTCCAAAGAAGACTCTGCAGCCTCTTGTTGTCCAGTCTCAAAGCAGTTTATTGCAAGTTATCTAAAATATTTTCTCCTTGAGCTGCTGTGGTTTGCTCACATCTCAGGCAGAGGCACACACACACCCTGACATCCTCTCTGCTGTCTTCTTCTTCTCTCCCCCGCCCAGGGCTGCTGCTGTCTTTTATATGGTACATTACGTGTTACATGTTTACAGTTTCCCCCCAATGCCTATTACCTATATTAAATGGTGCTTTTCTATATTTTTTATGGTACATTACATGTTACATGTTTACAGTTTTTCCCCAATGCCTACTACCTATATTAAATGGTGCTTTTCTATTCTAAACCAATCTGTGAGTGCCAACATCACCAAGAACATGGAGGTGAGGAAGAAGAAAGAGGAGAAACAGGACCAGCCCACTTTCCTCCATCTTAAAACCTCTGACCCCCATGTAAAAAGTAAACCCCCCCCTGTACAGGTGTTAAAACCCCCTTGTACAATACTAAAAAATTCTTCCCTCTACTTTGTGAACTACTTCTACTATAATATCTAAACTTTTGTGACTTCTTGTTCCACCTTCAAAGTTGGTAAATCATTCCATAGCTCAAACTCAAAATCACAGCTGTTTCCAGCTGCCTTCCAGGGTCTCAAATGCTTCTGACCAAGGCCTGGAACCTCCAAAAATGTCTGAGGGACATTTTGAGTTCCAACAGAGCTGGGGTTTTCCAGCAGTTCCCAGAAGGATTCCTGGTCATCAGGGCAGCTATTAACTAGGGAAATTCACACGTGAGGAGAAACCACAGAACACCCAAGTGAGAGACCACCATGGGTCAAGGGGAGGAAAATGACAGACCAGGGAAAGCTGCTTCTGTTTCTTGTGGTCAGTGGCTCTCACAGCTGGCTGCTTCCAGCCCTGCCTCTCCATCAACCCCTGGAGCAGCTCTTCTAGACCATAACTGGGGTCACTGCTTGGGCCAGACACCCTGCTTGCAGCTGAGAGCAATATTGAGGATTATGTCTTGCAGAGCGTAGTTTTCCGTGAGCGTGGATCCAATCCTACGGCAACAAATCCAACCTCATGTTACAGCTGTGACCTGAGGGACCTGGAGAGTTGTCTGCTCATGGAAGTGCTGCAGGAAGCAGCTTTGCCTGCTGGGAAGCTCCCAGCAGTGTGAGCAGAACTTCCCCATGGAGATGTTCATACATCCTGCTGCCTCATGATGTGGCAAACCGAGCACGCACCCACCACAGAGTATCACAAAGCAAAGATATGAGGAGCAGTTCCAGGAATCTGAGGTGAAATTTTGCTGCTTTGGACATTTTGACCAGATTGGCAGGGCAGGGGAAATTAAAATCCCTCTTGGATCTGAAGCCTATTGTCATTTTCACTCTGGTGTGGAAAGCCAGCTTGGATTTGAATTCCTGCTTGTGGATCTTCCCCGTCTCTGGGCAAGAACCAAACCCAGAAGATGCTCATTTCCACAGCTAGGGAGAAGGCAGCCAAATGTGCCTCGGAATGAGTGACTTTTCTCAGGAGGCTGTTTCTCCTCCAGAGCTTTCTGCTACCTGGAAATCCTTTTGCTATCTTGGGTGGCAACATATCAGTATTTCTGTCATCAAGAAGCAAAAATTCTGGGCAGAAAGTTAAATTTGGAAGCTGTCAAAGTCCTTCCATCCCTCACAGGACAGCAGTGGAGCTGGGGGTCTGAAACCTTGAGCCAGCTGGATGAAGAACAACCACCTGATGTGAGCAGATAAGACACATCTCAGCAACTGCAGCCTTCTCACATCCAAACTCGTTGGGATGAAGTTTTGGAAAGCTGCAGTAACAGGATTTCCACAGAGGCCACCGCTCGCTTCACTGAGAACAGAGCTGGGCTCTGCTCAGCCAGATCCTTCTGTGTGAAGCTCATCAAGCAGAATAAAATCCTGTTCCAATTATGTGCTTTCCATGTGCACAAATCTCCCCCAGGGGCAGCAGTGTCAGCCACAACCTCTCCTAAAAGCAAAGAGCACATTGTGGAGGGCTTCTACCCAAACCACGGCGCTAACCCGGAGCAGGCCGGGAAAAGGGGCTGTGAATTCCTCAGGGTGGCCACTGCTGCCATGTCAACCAAGATGTGACAAAAGAAAAAAGGTGGAAAAATGTGTGTTGAGCATATGTAAGTGGGGAGAGTGTGGTGTCTGGTTTTTTTGGAGTGTGAAGATTTCTGTCCTCGTTAGCATCCACAGGCCAGCCCAGCCCAGGAGGAGCTGGAGCTGCTGCAGAGAGCCCAGAGGAGGCTCCAGGATGAGCAGAGGGATGGAGCAGCTCTGCTGGCAGGAAAGGCTGGCACAGCTGGGATTGTTCACCTGCACAGGAGAAGCTTTGGGCTGAGCTCAGGGTGGCCTGGCAGGGCCTGGAGGAGCCCCAGGAAAGCTGGAGAGAGACAATTTCCAGGGATGGAGGGACAGCACACAGGGAATGGCTTCAAAGTGAAAAATTACAGGTTTAGATCAGATATTAGGAAAAATTTCCCCCCTGGCAGGGTGGGCAGGCTCTGGCACAGCTGGGGCTGCCCCTGGATCCCTGGCAGTGCCCAAGGCCAGGTTGGACGCTGGGGCTGGAGCAGCCTGGCACAGTGGGAGGTGTCCCTGCCATGGCAGGGGTGGCACTGGATGAATTGAAAGGTCCCTTCCAACCCAAACCACTCTACAGTTCCCTGAATTGCATTTCCTGCAGCACCTTCAGGCCCATTTTTACCTTTATTTACCTTTTTTTACCTTTATTTCATGGGAATCTCCATAATGAATTTTGATCCTTTCAATTCTGTTTTTATCGAGAACTTAGTAAGAATCAGGTGAATGGTTTGAGGAAGAGATGAATACTCTAAAGCACATGGGAAAAATGCAAAAACTAGAGGAGTCTTCAAACAATTGAAGAAAACATAGAGTACATAAAGCACAAATATCTGTGTTTACCGAGACAAGGCTCAGCTTTACACAAGGATTTAGTTGTGTAAAAGCACAATAGGTGTTTAGCAGTTCTCAGGTGACACCTCTGCCTGCTCAGGACATCCTGAATTTGTTTTGGGCAAGAATAATTTCTCTGGTTTTTATAACAGTTTCTTTATATCCTGCATCTGATTTTTAACTCATAATCTGGGGATTCCCAGGAACAGAAAAAAAGGAGAAGAGTGGCTGTGGCTTTTCCCCATGCACACTGCACACATCCTTCTGAGCTGGATCATATCCCACCTGAGAAGCCCAAAGCACTTTTTCAGTAAAATAACTGATTTTCAGATCAAGTTGCAGGTACAGATTTGATGAGTAAGGTTAACTTTTCTGCCAGGGGTCCAGTTTTATTGTTTCTTTTCCTTACTTAACTTCATCCAGAGCCAACATAAAATCTGAAAATGCCCTGAGCAAGCCTCTTATCACCATGGGGTTTCCTGCTCAGCTTTATTGAATGCTGAAGTTTGGATCAGTATTTCAACATCTCTAGCCCACATTTTTGCACTCATCTGTTGCTGCAAGGAAAGAGATTTATTAGCCCTGGTAAATCTGAAGGGGAAAAAAATATGAATTTATGCATTTTGGACGGTACAAACTGACAAATTAACTTCTCCTTCTGGCCCACCTCAGCAGCAGCTTGTGGGGACCCACAAGGAAGTGACACTTGTTTAAGGTGGCAAACTGTCAAAGAGAGGTATTTACATTTTTAAATCATGCACACAAAGCTTAAAATCAGAACTATTGTGCATCTTTCAGAGCATATCCTAA
This sequence comes from Lonchura striata, assembly GCF_050655825.1. Lineage (NCBI taxonomy): Eukaryota > Metazoa > Chordata > Aves > Passeriformes > Estrildidae > Lonchura > Lonchura striata. The sequence goes on along the minus strand of NC_140703.1, from coordinate 115,966,594 downwards.
TATTATGATATTCCAAAGAACCCTCACTCTACAGTGGATTTCATGGTTACCATGTGTGGGAATAGCACATTATTCATTTATGCTTAGGGCAGTTTGTCAAACTTTACCCAGAAGAAATAAGGGGAAAGGTTTAATTGGAAATTTTTAATAATGTATAATCCCAACTAAACATAATTTAACTGGGTAGTGAAAGAGAAATCCTGGTATAGATGCTTCATCCAATGACAAAGGTCTGCAAACAGAACAGCTCATCTGAAAGCAGGAAAAGACATTCACAAGCGTTTTTATATATAAATATAAATATATTTATAGCTGTTGCCATCTCCTTCGTAGTAAATATAGAGAAAGAGACACCAGTGCAACAGGTTCATGGATTCGGAGAACAATCCAAGTCGTGTGAAATTCTTTAGTCTCTGGCAAAGTGGAAAAAAAAATCACCTCTAAGTGTTGCCCTTTTAAATGCAAAACAGCTGCTGCCTACTGGCACTGCCTGAATGCTGCACTTGACAGCAGAATTCCAGCTCCTGCTTTCCTCTGGTCACATATCATGGCATTATTAATATCTGTTATTGGCATTTTGATCCCTGTTTAGCAGGGATTTGGCTCTGGCTGGTTTTCCCATTCATCCCTGGGAATTTGAGGTGGGAAGAGTTTGGCTGGTGAAGGACTCATCCCAAAGTTTGATGTTCTCCTGCTCCCAAGGGAAAGGGAAGGAAGTTATCCAGGCACTGTGGGATGTGGCTGCAGGTGATGCTGAGCTATCCTGTCCTGGAGTAGCTTGCTGGGGTTTGGAATTCCCAGGAATTACAGTATAAGGGCATCAGAATTACAGATCCAAGGGCATCACCTGAGCCTTTCCAGTGCTGCAGCAACTTCCCTTCCCCTGCTGCTGTTTGCATTCCCAGGGAATCCCACCAAATTCCAGCGTGGTACCAGGGGCAGTGCACAGGCTTTAAACCCTTTCTTCAAGGTACCTGACTCAAATCATCCCTGCCTGTGCTCTCTGCAACTGGGAAACAAAAGCAGAAAGGCACCCAGGCAAGCCCAGAAAAAGCCATCAAAAGAAAGGAGTGTTGTGGATAAACCCATTGGAAAATTTGGTGGTCAAGGATTTCAGCTGCTGCAGCTCAATGTGTGACAGCCATAACCTGAATTTAGGATTTATTTCAGATGAGTTTCAATCTCCCTTTTGCCAGCAGGAAAGGGGTAATCGATAACGTTGATTTTTTTTATCCTTCTTCCTCTTTCTTAACTTTATACAACCACTAATAACCTTATTTATTTAGGAAATAATGCCTTTCAGGGACTTTGATCAGCCTGGCTGAAGTTTCTTCAAAGATTAACTGGCTTCTTTAGAAGTAAATCAGTTTCCTCTGAAGCAGGTATTTGCTTACCATGTAACTGGGTGCTGGGAGCTGTGCTGTTATAAAGTTTGCTGGGCTCAGCTGTAGATTTCCTTAACACACACTGCTGACATCACTGAGTCTCCTCTTGGACTCTTTTTCTTTTTTTTTTTTTTTTTTTTTTTTGTCTCTTTCTCCCTCCCTCCCTCCCTCTCCTCCCTCCCTCTCTCCAGTTTCTTTATTCAGGTAATTCCAACTCAGGCTTATTTCAACTTGTTTTTGACTGACAGCGAGGGAAGGGAGACTTTCTGAAGGGTTTGTTTTGTGTTGGATTTTTTCTGGGGTTTTTAAAGTTTTTTTTTTTTGTTTGTTTTTTTGTTTTTTTTTTTAAATGCACACATGCTTTATTGAAAAGCCGCCCAAAAAAAGATTGTTTGACTTGTCATGACGATAACATCTAGTAAGGAATCTGAACATTGCTCTTTTACAGGTAAGAGGTATTTGTCAAAAATCCATACATGCTTAGCAGTGCTTTGGGAGCTGTGTGGAGCTGGAAGCTAAGGAGTAGGTGCTTTTCTTATTTTTTCTATACTTTGGTAGTTTAAGGATTTAGAAACTGTGTGTAAGAGAAAAAAAATGTTTATAAAATTGTGCCTTTTTCTGGATTTTGACATAGAGGCAGTTCAGCAATTAAACAAAAGCTGTCACAGTTTGGTCTTTCCACTGATGTAAAGCACTGAAATGTGGGGTTTGTAATGCATGGGGCTGAGATTTTAATATGTTGGGGAGGGGGACAGATGCTGAATCTGTCTTTGTCCCTATTTTCCTGCCAGGATTTTTTCCCTGTAGAAATCCAGGGTGCTGTTTAGAGTGTTGGAATCAGAACTTTCAGCCAGTTCTTGCTCTTTTTACCAGTGCAGAAATCAGTTTTCATTGGTGTGGTGGGAAAACCTGCCTGGAACTTTCTCCTGTCCCTTTTACCTTTGTGTCTAAGAAAAGAGAATGTCAGTTTTCTGTGGAAGGTGTAAAGAATGTAAACATGTCTGAGTTGGAGAACTTCAGGCATTGTCTTCCAACTTTTGCCTGTGTCTTCACACAACTTGTTTTCGACAGCTCTGGCTGTTCCTTAGAATTGCAATCAAAGCCCGTGGTGCAAATTCCCCTCTATTTTCTACTGCCTCCCTTTTAATTTTCACACTGGGATCGTGCTGCAGTGAGAGTTACAGATAAAATCTCTTTTTCTCCATGAGGGGCTGGTTGTGAAGAGGAACAAAGCTGGCTTTCCTTTCTGAACCATGAATATCCACAGCACTTTTTAACTAATCTTGTTCCCTCCCATATTGTATTTAAAAGCATTTGCAGGGTCTTTCTGATCACAGTGCCTGTGTATTTACCTACCAAGTCTGTGTTTTCTTGTGATTTTTTTTTTTTTAATTGAGGAGGAAGGAGAAGATTTGCTGCTAAAGAAATGTTTTCTTTATTTTCCTGGTTGTAAAATGTCACAATGCTCTCTGCACTCCCTAATAACCAGCTAACAGGAGGGAGCGAGCAAGCCTGGAGTGTAACACGGTGCTGCTTGTACAGAACAAACTGGCATCACTTTTATAAAGCAGAGTAGTAGACCAGACCAAAAAATTCCCCAGGAATTTCATCTCAGTAAATGAGGCATGGCCTAGAGACAAAAACAGCAGCAGATGACTTGGGCTTCAGTCTTCCAACGTACATACAGTAGTTTTGTCTGTTACTTTTTATAGCATTTCAAATGAAAGCAAATAGTTCTTTTTTATCCTAGCTCCTCATGCAATGAAGCAAACAAGCCATTAGCCCACAGCCCTGATTGCAGCTGAATTTTTTTATTGATTTATCCAGATTTCATTAAAGCTCTCTGGAATATTATTTCTGCCTCCTGTCCTGTTTCCCTCTCCTCAGACACGCAGTCCACAGAGACAGGCTGTGTTCTTTGGGAACAGGTGGAGACCAAGGCTGGGAAGGACCAAGAAAAACAGAAATGTTACTGGTTTACATGCTGAACCTCAGAGCATTTTGAAATAAATTTTGATTCTCTTTTCCTCAAGGTAAAACAAGCCAGGTTTTGGGGTGATGCTTTTTTTTATTTGTTTGCTTGATGGAGGAAAAAGTCTTTACCATTAGAGGAAACTTATATGTGTATGAAAATTATAAAAATAATTGATTTTTGTATGAAACAGTTAAAATCAACTTTCTCAATTTACTAGGAAAGAATTTACTAAATGCTAAATATTTAAAAGCTAAGCTGTCCTTAACCCCTTGGGGTGAGAGAAGTAATTAATTCCTTGAGTGAGTTATTACAGGTTTGAGCGTCATTTCAGCATTCCATGTGTCTGGATGTGTTTGTTACTATGGTAAATTGGAGTTAATATGGCAATAGACTTGGTGCTAATATGGCAAAGAGTTTGGTGTTCAAGGACTTGGTGTTAATATGGTAAAGGGTTTGGTGTTAATATGGTAAAGGACTTGATGTTTATACAGTATAAAGTGGCAAAGAATTTGATGTTAATATGGTAAAGGGCTTGGTGTTAATATGGGAAAGAGTTTGGTGTTAATATGTCAAGGAAATTGATGTTAATATGGTAAAGAACTTGATGTTAAAGTGGCAAGGAACTGGATTTTAATATGGCAAAGAGCTTGGTGTTAATATGGGAAAGAACTTGGTGTTAATATGGTAAAGGGCTTGGAGTTTATATGGCAAAGAACTTGGTGTTAATCTGGCAAAGAGCTTGGTGTTTAAGAACTTGGTGTTAATATGGTAAAGGTCTTGGTGCTAATATGGTAAATAACTTGATGTTAATATGGTATAAAGTGGCAAAGAATTTGATGTTAATATGGTAAAGGTCTTGGTGGTAATATGGTAAAGAGTTTGATGTTAATATGGGAAAGAACTTGATGTTAATATGATATAAAGTGGCAAATAACTTGATGTTAATGTGGTAAAGGGCTTGGAGTTAATATGGCAAAGAACTTGGTGTTTAAGAACTTGGTCATAATATGGCAAAGAACTTGGTGTTTAAGAACTTGGTGTTAATATGGTAATGGGCTTGGTGTTAATATGGTAAAGAACTTGATGTTAAAGTGGCAAATAACTTGATGTTAATGTGGTAAAGGGCTTGGTGTTAATATGGTAAAGAGTTTGGTGTTAATATGGCAAGGAACTAGATGTTACTATGGTAAAGAGCTTGGTGTTAATATGGAAAAGAACTTGGTGGTAATAGGGTAAAGAGTTTGGTATAATGTGGAAAAGAATTAGGCAAAAATCATGTTCCTGGAGTCAGCAGGCAAGAAGCAGCTCCCAAGGACTGGCTGTGCATGAACTGAAACTCCTGCTCACTCTCTGCCTGCCTGTGCTGTGCTGGGAAATGCACGTGGATCCATCACCACCCCGAGCATCTCTGCCTCCCCCAGGAGCAGGGAAGTGTCCTGTCAGGGCAGGAGATTGGCTTTGTGTGGCCAGCACACCCTGGGGTTCACAGCAGGGCAGAGGTCGTGGCCAGGCAGAAAGGGAACGAGACGTGACAGGAGTGAAGCTTTAGGTGTTGTCACCCTTCACTGGACAAATATTGCTTGGACGTGAAGAGGGATTTTTGGGATAATCCTGCAGTTTTAGGATAAAACTGCAGAGTTTTGGGACCTCTGCAGTTCTTTACACCCACTGGGGAAAAAGGGGTTTGGCAAATTTCATCTTCCAGCAGAACCTTCTGCAAAGCTTCTGCTGCCTCTGGTGAAAGTGAAGTGCTGGGACAAGGGTTGGTCCCATTTAAAATCATATTTGGCTCCTTTCTGGTTGGGTTTTCTCATGGAGATCCTCAGCTGGATTTGTCTGTGCTCAGAGAGCCACCTTCTCTTTGTCATGACTCAAAAATCATAAAATAAAATAAATTTTGACTGGGACAATAGTACAACCTGATCAGATTAATTTGATCTCCATTGTTTTAACTGAGGAGTTTCACTGTTGATTCTATCTGGTTTCGCATAATGAACTTTTCCTTATCTAAAATTAGGACTTTTGCACTGAGAATATATGATAAAAATAATTATCTAATTTACCATAAAGTTGTAGGGAAGGAATATATATAACAATGCACCTACTTAGATGACTTTAAAAGATGTATTCTTAGCACAAACTGATGGAGAGAAAAGGGTAAAATATATCATGATCAAAATTTCCCCTTTTCCTCTCTGGAATTATACAGCTTGACAAAAACATATAATAAAATAGATACAAATAAAATATAAAAAAACCCAAATTAAATAGGATAAAATAGAGGTTTGCATTTAAACCAGTGAATACATTTTCCTGGTTAAATGATTTCAATTTAATTTCTAATTTCCCAAGGAAAATGGCAACCAGACGAATGTTTTTGTGATTTTTCTGAACTTGTCTGTGAAATTTCCCCAAAGTTTCCCCTTTGTTTTCTGCTCAGCAATGCTCCACTCCAAGCTGACACTTCCATGCCAGCTGTTCTTTTCTGAACTCTCTCACCCAAGCAAACAGACTTTGATTTCCAGAGAAGACCAAAAGTGTACCAGCATCCGGGAGGAGGTGTTGGAGTTGCAATCCTGATTCATTTCCTTATGCAAATGGCAAAACTTTCTCACAAAAAATGGGATGAAAAACAGAAAACCTTTTAAGGCATCATTTTATTTTAGCCCTACATTGAGTTTGGTTGACTGGCACAATTAGTGGCACTTGGTTGTTGATCTCTGGACTGTTCCCAGCTTAGTATTTTTAGATTAAAACTCTTTTTTTCCCTAAAAATGAAATTATTATAAGAAAATTAATTGTTGTAAGGGAGTCTGTTGGGGTTCCTGGTCCTTGAAGTACTTTCCTACTCTGTTCTGTTGTTGCAGTCTAAAAAATCCACAAAAGATATCCAAAGAAACTCCAAACCATCAAAAAAAACCCCCCCAGAAAACCAAAAAAGGCAATGAACCATAAATGTATCATTTTGAAATAGAAATGGATACAATTTAACTATATTTTTGAACAAAAATTACAAAACTTAGGATTTACTTCTTATCTTGTCAGAATAAAATGTTCAAACCTGTGACTTGATCATGACTCAAAATAATACTTATTGGCAATAAATCTCTCTACCCTTTTTTAAGGTCTCAGCCTGGGAACATAAAATCTTATTTTAAAAAAATTTCTTTGATTTTTTTTTGTGCAGAAATGCAAGAAGACACATTTCAGTGGGGCAACCCCAGTGATTTATCCTCCTGCTGTAGCTCAGTGTGGGGTCCTGCCTTTGCAGGGGTATTTTTGGTTGATAAACAGTGAAAATGCTTGAGAGGAAACCATGTCTTTAAATGCTTCAATGCTTTACCATCACAAGAAATGCAGAGAAATACAAGAAATTTGTTCATCACCCAAGACATCTCATAAATACTAAAAATACCTTAGCAGTCAGTAACAACCTTTCTGTCCTCACAAGAAACTATGATTTAAGCACTTTTCTATATCAGCTGAAATATTTAGAGTGAAATCTGCAAAAAAAGCAGGAAGAACGACCAGATCCTCATTCCCCAGCCTCAAAATGAAACAGTGGACAAGAATTTGCTTAGTTGAGTTTGTAAAACTCCAGTTACTTAACAGAAATTAATGGAAATTGTTCCTGATCTTCAGCTTTGCTCAGCTTGAGGCACCACAATACTAATATATATTACTATTATAAAACAAGTAATATATTATTATATTATATATTATTGTTATATATTTTGCCACCAAATAATTCTGGTTCAGCTTTTTTGCTCTTTATCAATTGATCACTGGCTCCCATCTTGCTAAGAAATGGCAGGTGACCCTGGTGAAAAGGAGAGGAGGATTTGAAATCCCACCACAAAAAGGGGAACCTTTGAAAGAAGCAGCAGTGAGAGAGGTGTAGGATGTGGGTTGTTCATATTTTCACAGAATTCCCAGAATCACTGGGTTGGAAGAGACTTCCAAGATCATTGAGTCTAACCCAGCCCCAGCACCTCAGCCCAGCCCTGGCACCCAGTGCCACATCCAGGTTTTGTTAAACCCACCCAGGGGTGGTGACTCCACCACCTCCCCGGGCAGCCACTCCAGAACTTTATCACCATTTCTGTAAAAACTTTTCCCTGATATCCAACCTGTATTTCCCTGGGTGCAGCTCGAGGCTGTGACCTCTGGCTCTGTCAGTGCTGCCTGGAGAGAGACCAAACCCACCTTAGGATTTTGGAATTGCACAGATAAAAACATTGAGCATGCTGGTGACAGGGGCTGGACACGAGCCCAGGGGTGCCCAGGGGGGCAAGAGGCCGCTGGCAGCTGGGCTGGATGAGGAATTGTGTGTCCAGCAGGAGCAGGGCAGGGATTGTCCCTCTGGGCTGGCTCGGAGAGGCCCCTCCAGGGCTGTGCCCAGTTCTGGTCCTGCAGGAGAGACCTGGAGGGGCTGGAGCGTGTCCAGGGCAGGGAACGGAGCTGGGAAGGGGCTGGAGAGTTCCTGAGGAGCTGGGAAGGGAATGGAGAGTTCCTGAGGGAGCTGGGAAGGGGCTGGAGAGTTCCTGAGGGAGCTGGGAAGGGGCTGGAGAGTTCCTGAGGGAGCTGGGAAGGGGCTGGAGAGTTCCTGAGGGAGCTGGGAAGGGGCTGGAGAATTCCTGAGGGAGCTGGGAAGGGGCTGAGCTGGAGCAAAGGAGGCTCAGTGGGACCTTGTGGCTCTCACAGCTCCTGCCAGGAGGGGACAGCCGGGGGGTCGGGCTCTGCTGCCATGTCCCAAGGGAAAGGAGGAGAGGAAATGGCCTCAAATGACACCAGGGGAGGCTCAGGTTGGAGACTGGGAAAGAAAATTTTCCTGGCAGAGTGGTCAGGCCTTGGGATGAGCTGCCCAGGGAGGTTTGGAGTCACTGGAATTGTCCCAGAGGAGTCTGGATGTGCCCTTGGGGACAGGGTTTGGGTGATGCTGGTGGGGCTGGGGTGGCACTGGATGATGCTGAAGGGCTCTTCCATCCCTGATGATTCTGGGATTCTGTGATCATGGACGAGGGAGCCTTTTAAACCTTCAGGCTTGATGAATCCATATTTTGGTGAGGGTGGTTGTGACACTTTCTGTGTTGGCAGGGATAACCAAGCTGACCTGTGACAGGGAATGCCACAGGCAAGAACCTTTGAAACAGAGCAGACATATCCTACACCTTATTTTAAACTCCTAGATGGGTTGTTTTTATTTAAGAAACTTGTTCGTAATCTTCAGTGCATAATTTGCATTTTTTACAACAACTAAACCGTGTGTGTGATGGACAGGGTGTGTGATCTCACCTGGGATCCCACACAGCACAGCACTTCCCATGGGATTTCACCTGAAAGGCTTCAGCAGTACAACTCAGACTGACCTGTATTTATTTAGGATATTCCAACTTCAAATGCACACCTGTACCAGGTAATTAACATGTGCAATTCTCATCCTTCCAGGAGGAGGGGGGTACCTCCACCTGCACTGCAACAGTTGATTTTCATGGAATAAATAAACTTGGCATCTTTCAAAAGCTCCGGCCTTGCTATAGAAGTGCAAGGAAAAGACAAATTCAGCTGTCTAAAAGTTCAGCATCTGGTCTCAGGTAATGGACACATCCATCCCTCAAGGTATCCCAGGTTTTTATCCTGGAAAAACGAGTGATTCCAAGGAAATAAATCACTTATTATCCATGCTGATGCTGAACGTAGCCTACAGTCAGAACAAATTATTTCTCACAGTGCAGCAGGTGCTGTGCAAACACACTTTGCAGTCAGATGAACAAAGAGGAAAACTTTGGATCTGCTGTAAATTATTTCAGATCTAACAGTGAAGGACACACAGGAGGGACTTTGCAGGTGAACACAATGATGGGGAGAAGCTTGTGGAAGTTGTATCTCACACAGGTGGATTTTCAGGATGTGGGAATTTTTTTTATGTCACATGGGAAGCTATTGTGGAATGGGAGAAGTCTAAACCAGGAAAGGAGAAAAAAAACCCCAAAAACCCAGGGATTGATTTGAGGACAAAGAGGAATGAGATGCCAACAAAGTGCAGAAGAAAGCAGAGCTATGAGGGTCATGGCAGCAGCTGTGGAAAGGTTTGACTGTGACCTTTAGGGGTATAAAGAAGTGAAAGATGTGTTTGAATTAATGTAGAAGAAATTCAAATGGTCAAAATAGCAGAAAATAAATTAGATTTTTGTTTTATCCCAGAATTTTTGAGTGGGTCAGATGAGAAGGACTGTGAGCAGGACTGTTGGGAAATGTTAATAGACTGAAAATCTGGATTGGAAGAAAAGCTGGATTTTGGAGATGCTGTGGCACCAAGCTGCCTGCAGACCAGAAGTCTGAGCTGTGCAGAAAATGGAGCAAGAGAACAGTTTTCAGGAAGAGTTTTTACTTTGGGAAAGGCTGGGTTTAACAGGGAATTGAGGAGTTTTCTGCTTTGCCACTGAGCTGCCACCTGGCAGGTGGAATGAGTCCCTGGACTTTCAGCAGTGCCATGACCTTAATCCCTTCTGAAATCCGCTGCAATTGGAGATATTCACTGCCCTGCTCAGCTGCTTTTTGCAACCACTTATCTTCAGCACTCACCTACAAAATATGAATATGTTCAAACAGCACTAAAATAGAATATAAACAGCACTAAAATAACACAGAAAGGTCTACCAGTTATACATTTCCCATCAAGTGTGTTTTCCAATGAAAATGGAGACTTTATTAAATATTACAGGAAAATTACAGAGGGTTAGAGATCAAAAAGGTTGATTTTTCCACTGGAAGAATGATCTCTTGTGGGAGATGCAGTTGATTTCCTCATTCCCCAGTTATTCTTTGTGCCTAGACTGAATTTCCATTGATGCATCGAGCCTTATTACGAGGCGACAGAAAATAATTGGGGAACGGTGGTATTTTTTTGTTCTCATAAATCAGGCAGCTTGGAAAACATCAAAGTGCCTCCTGAAACCCACGGCAATCTGTAAAACTCACAGAAAAACAAGGTAGAGGAGCTGCTGAGTGTTGTAAAAATAAGTTTGCGGTGTCCTGAGCGCAGTCGGAAAAAATTCTCGTCGGAGCAGGAACAATGTTCTATTCAGCCTGATGACTCCAGTGATCAAAGCTGGACCTTCCCAACTGGAAAAGATTGCAGGAGCTTTGGAGATGACATGGGATCAGAAAGGAGCAGCCATAAAGATAAGGGATGTGTAAATAAATGAGGAAATCAGGCTCCTTTGAGGGTGAGGAAACGCAGGGGCTTTGAAAAGCAGCGTGAGATTTTTCTCTTGTTTGGGCACATTATCACTGTTTTTATGGAGGTTCCTAAGAAACTGTGATGAAAAGAACAAGGAGGAGGGAATTGTAGTTGTGTTCCCAGATCCCAATAACCAGGACAGGCTGTGTCCCTCCAAGTGTCACTTGTCACCAAACAATCCCACGTGGTCCTTACAGTTGGCTGAGACTTTTCAAGCAGAAGCCTTATGGGCTGAAAATGCAGGTTTAGATGGAAAAAAAAAAACAACCCACAATTTTGAACAGTAAAAAAATTGTGTTTTGGCTTTGTGGAAGCAAGGTGTCACAATCTGTCGCTCCAAGGAATGTTTTGTTCCTCACCTGATATAAATGAGGCACACACACACACGTCTGTGCAAATCTCAAAAGGAAAGGCTTAGCTTTGGTTTGGACAAACAGGCAGAATGACCTTGTTATGCTTTGTTGTTTTGTTTTTTGGTTTATTTTTTATTTTTTATTTTTGCCAGAAAAATGGAAACATTTTTTTCTTATATTTTTCCTTTTTTTTAAATTTTGTTTTGATATTTCTGTTTTGGCGAAAAAATCCAAAAACATCGATGTGCACCAGTACTTTCATGCTATTTCCTCCCTTTCTGAAGCCACAGTCTCTGCAGCTGACTGAGGGGTCTGTGTCATGGAAATTGGCAGGGATCAAGCAATTTGGGAAAGCCATGAGGAAAATAAAGATTCTTTTCCCTCTGATTCCTTGGGAGTTTATCTGGAGGACACAACAGAGCAGGGCTGTGTAACCTCCCAGTCAAGAAACTCAGGAAACAGCTTCTTCTTTAAAAAAATACCAATTTTTATTCCAATTTTTACAGATACATGAGTGACAATAAGCTCCTGTGCAATGTTAGCATGTTGCTGATGGAAAGGATAAATAATTAACCTGGCCAATTTTAATTTCCATCACCTAAGAGTGAAGGGATACAAACCAGCCCACATCTTTAAATCCGTGAGCTAATTTCAGCTTGGCTTGGCAGGTGAACAGAGGCTTCAGAAATTATGTTCCAACAAGCTCCAGGAAAACAGGGAGCTCTGTAAGTCAGAGAGGATTTATTAATGCCTTTCCTGAGAAGAGGAAATCAAGGGGGACCAGGCTTAATCAGGCATCAGAGAATCCCCATGGAGGCCAGGGAAATGGAAAAGGCTTTGGATGGAGCTCGTGTGTTGTTACAGCCCTTGGTCCACCAGCTTTCCCCAAGTTCAAATCCAAACTGGACAGGATTTGGAGCAACCTGGAGTAATGGAAGGTGTCCTTGCCATGATCTTTAAGGTCTCTTCCCACCCAAATCATTCTGGGATTCCATGAATTTGCTGGTAGCCCAAAATACCCCGTTAAAGGACACAACTGAAGCCATTTCCACTCAAAACTCCCCAGTGTTTCTTACCATTAATCTTTGATTTTCTCTCAGCCCTCACCTAAAATACCAAAACATTCAGGTGTGTGAAGTACTCCATATGAACAGAATGGAGTTTTACCAAGCAGCAGCTACTTTTGCTTTGCATTTATTAATTTTTATATCTCCTTGGCACTCCACAATTCCTGCTGAGTGCCAAGCAAGCACAGGGGCTCAGAACCTCATAAACCTTAGGAAGAAAGCATTCCCACAGAGAACACTGAGGTTCTTTCCTATTTCTGCTTTGAAAACACAGGTATAACTAAATTCTCCCTTCTCCTCCACGTGGTTCCCCTGCTAAAATGTGCAGGAGTGGAAAAAAGAGCATTTTTCCACTCATTGCAAGGAGAGTAGGGAAGCTTGGCACACGAGTGAGCTATGTACTGGAATTTGGGTGGGTCTAGGAAAAAACACAGACTTCAGTGGAAAACATATATGGGTGTGTGTGTATGTGTGAGCAAAAGCCTTTTAAACCTTAAATTAACCACATCCATGGATTGGTCAGGAGGAAAATTAAATAAAAAAAAAAAAAAAAAGAGAAAGCTGCTCTGAAACAAAACTTTTGGGCTGCACTGAGGGTAAGTAACCCTACACCAATGGGGAAGTGTCACTGATATCTTTAATTCTCGCCTGACCACCTCAGGGAAGCAGGTGAAAGGCCCTGGTTTGTACATCAGCCCAGAATTTTGGTGGTTTAGTGACCCCCATGACCACTTCTGGCCCCTCTGGGTGCTGGTGAGGGGCAGCAGGGTTGGGACAGGAGTGGGACAGGGATGGGGACAGGGTGTGTGAGCCCCAGGGTGAGCCCAGCACAGCTTTGGGAGATGTTTTTTGCAAAGGACTTGGCTCTGAGAGCACAGCTCCAGGTGGTTCCTGGTCCCTGTGGATGTGTCCAAGGCTGGGCATTTGAGGAAATTATTTTGTTCCAAGATCTAGAGATATTATTCAATGAAATAATGGCCCAAAGGGGGATGTGTGTGGAAGAAGATGGATCCACAAGTGACTTTAGATAGGGCAGAATGTCCCACATCAGTGTTTTAGGTTTGCAACTGCTTGTGCTTTATAGAATTGGGAATCACAGAATCACAGAATCTTCTGGGTTGGAAGGGTCCCACAAGGACATCAAACCCAATTTTTAAGGTAATGGCCTCCAACCTTGGTGTTTTTAGCACCAGACACCAACCAGCTGAGCTCACATACCATGGAATGATATTTTAATTAAAAAGTACTTTAATAAATACTTCTAAAATATAAAGAATAATATTTAATAAATACTTTAAAATTTTAATAAAAATATTTTGGTAAAGTATTTTAATAAATCACTGACTTCTATGTAAGTGCACATAAATGTTTGCCTGTGCAATATCCCATCCTGAATCTATTGGATGCTACAGAATTTTTCTTTCCAGAATTTAAAAATTATAAGTTTTGTTTAGGTGAAGTAGCTTCCAAACATTTGTTTGAGATGAAGCAGAGCTTTTTCTCCATTTATCAGACCTTGACAATCCAGGGAAATGGGTACTTTATGCAATTTGAAATCTTTGTAGTGCAGAGAAAATGGGGTAAGAATGAACATTTTTGAAGATGTGCCCCTCAAAGAGAATATTGTCCACAATTGCTGTAACTCACTGTAAAGCAATTAATTATAAAAAAATAAGTCAGTTACATGTGCCAGTAACATCATCTGTGCTTTGCCTAGGAGAGAAAGGTGTCCAATTTTTACATCCAATGTAAAAATCATTTAGGATTGGGTGAGAGAAGTGGGTACTTTGTCCCACGGGCTGCATTTTGTCAGCATGAGAGAAGAGTCTCTTTTTGAAAACATTTTCCACGGTGTGAACTTGTTCACACAGGCAGGGCTATTCTTCATAACCAAATAACTTCCTGAGAAAATCAGCTTGCAACAAGTTTTAAGATGAAACCCTGACAAACCCATCCTTCTTTCTTGGAAACGTGTTTTGTACGATGGCAAACATCCCTGCAAATTCACTGCTGTGTCCTGGCCATGCAGAGATGACAAAAATTTGGATTATTTAGCAGGCTACTCTGTATTTATCACTGCTCTGCCTACATAAGGCAGCACAGATCAGCTACAACAAACAGGTTTAAAGGTTCCAGGATTTTTTTTATAGGAAAAACTTTACTCCAGTAACAGCATCCACCTGCCTGCTGGGTGAAGGTGTGCTGTTTCCCCAGTTAGATTTGATTTTGGTCCACATTAGGAATAGATGAAAAAAAAGGTTACTAGTATACAGACCTTTAAATAAAATGATTTTTTTTTTCCCTTACCAGCTTCATGGCCTTTTGCACCCTACCATTGCTTTCAATACTATTAAGGTTTTTAGATATTTAAAAGGCACAGGAATTTTTTTTTTTTTTTTGGTGGAAAACTCTTCTAATAGCCTGACATTTCAGTGTTGAGATTTAGTGGCTGCACAGAGAACGGAAAATGATGAGCAGGTTTATCTCTGCAGAGTCTGTGTGCATAATATTTGTGGGCTACTCACAGGGCATGAAAGCAATTCTTAATGAGCTCGTGGCATGGGCTAAAGGAGAGCTGTGATTTACTGGAAATGTGGTTGGTGGGGAGAAAGCAGAGCAAAAACTCTGCCCCAGCAGCCTGCAGGGAGCCTCACCCCCATGGCCACACCTCCACCCAGCTCTGAGAGCGCCCTGGTGCTCGGTGACTAATTAAAAACAAACCCCAACTTGACTGGGACACACAGCAACCAGCTGGCACCACACACTGTAATTAAAAAGAGAGCTGCTGAGCCCCAGGATGGGTTCCTTTCCTGGTAGGGGTGGGATACAGGTAGGAGATGATGCTCTTGGGCTGCTGCAACCCGGGGTCTGATGGTGGGTTTGGGGCGCCAGGAGACCTGGCGTGAAAAAATAAAGAGGGGAAAAACCCATTGTAAATTGTCTGCTCTGCCTGGTCTGAAATGCTCCACTGCTGCCTGATAAATGTCTTCCCTGCCTCAGCTGAGAGTCAGGGAGAAGCACAGCCCTGGGGAAGGCAGCCTGCAGCTGTTTTATCCAAATTTTTGAACGACCAGCAAAGCGCTAACTTTTCTCCCTGCCATGGCTTGGCACGCTGCTCTTCATTTTCAACCACCTGCTGACAACTGAAATTAAAAATCCAGAGGAAGTGTCTGTTTTTGGGTTTGTTTGCTTGCTTGTTTTTAAACAAACCCAGATTTTTATTAGGCCAAGAAATGAATTTGGAGGGAAAAGGCAAGCAAAGAAGAAAAGAAAGCAGAGCAGTTTTCTGTTCCACTAACCCCTCTTCAGCTTTGAAACAGATGCAGCAAATTTCAAACCAGCTGCAGACTGGCAAATCAGTTGCTCTGAGTTTGACTTTATTATTGTTATTGCTATTATTCAAAGTGATGAAGTGATGGGTGAGTACTGGGAGGTTTAAAACAAGGTGCTGTCCTTTATCTCCTGTGAAGGAAGGAAAGCAAGCACACAGCCAGCCTGTGGTGAGCAGGGAATGACAGTCCCAGCAAGCTTATCATGGAATCATGGGATGGTTTGGGTTGGAAGGGACCTTAAAACCATCTCATCCCACCCCCTGCCATGGCAGGGACACCTCCCACTGTCCCAGGTGCTCCAGCCCCAGTGTCCAACCTGGCCTTGGGCACTGCCAGGGATCCAGGGGCAGCCCCAGCTGCTCTGGGCACTCCCCACCTGTCCAAGAACAATTCTTTCCTCACATCTAACCCTGCCCTCCTTCAGCTTGAGGCCATTCCCCCTTTCCTGTCCTTGTGAAAAGTCCCTCTCCAGCCCCCTTTAGCAACTGGAAGGCTCCTATGGAGTTTTCCTTGCAGCACTCCAGTCCAATCCCTTTGTTCTCCTGCTGACCTGGGAGGGAATTCCCTTCCCCTTGAACTTTGTCCAACATAACTTCAGCAGTAAATGGCTTTAGACTAATTATTATTTTCTATCTGCCTATTGAAGCTGCCACGCTGTGACCAGAATACTGAGAGGAAACACGGACACCCCTGATTTGGGTACAAAACCATGAAACTCTTGGCACATAAATTCATACAGGAGGATTTCAGCCAGGTAATTTATACCAGGCAGTATCCAAAGAGGCAGAAATCAAGGCAAAACATGCTTTCGGGGCAAATAACTCACCCACCTTGAGCCCAGCTCTGGAATCAGACAAAAAAAGGCAGCACCAGCCTCTCTGGGTGCCTTTTCCCTGGGAGCTGTGCTCCAGAGAGGTGGCCTGTCCCCACTCTGGGATGGGGAAGGCAGCAGGAGCTGTGTGAAAACACTCTCCCAGCAGCCAGAGCAGCCCGTTCCCAAAAAAAGGAATTAAGTACTTAGGAAGGACTTAGCTAGGCCTGAGTTGACTGAGTGAAAAAGGATTCTGCAGAAAATCCCTGCCCAGCTCCTGTTTCGTGCTGGAATGTGTACAGGTGTCTCCATCCCTGACCCTCACCCTGCTGGATGCCCAGGAGCTCTGAGTTCAGGCATGCAACAAAGCACCTCATGGATTAATTGATCTTCTGTTCAAGCAGGAAGAGCCAAAAAATGAGGCATTCCTTGGCTTGTCTTCAATCTTCTCCCAGCACATCCCCTGCTCTCCTTCTCCACCTCCCTCCTGCTCCCCAAACCGTGCAGCTGCTGCCACTTGGGTTCCCAAATCTGATCCTTGGAGGTGAAGCTGAGACTCCTCCTTGAGTCTGAGGCTTTGTTCCCACATTTGTGACTGACGAGGAGCTGGGAAGATGGGGAGAGGACACCTTGCACTAAATGAAGCTTTGCAAAGTTTGAAACCACAGAAAACAGAGTTGTTACTGCCTGTGGCAGGGGGCTGGAATGAGATGACTTTTAAGGTCCCTTCCAACCAAATCCTTCTGGAGGTGATTCCATGACTCTCTGATGTGATGGAGAGGTCAGGAAGAGGTGGTGTGAACCTACAGGGAGACTTTTGCTGAGCATAAAGCATGATGCAGTCTGCTACACACTTCTCTTGAGGTGGGGTAAGCACTCTTGGTTTGGAGCTTTTGATTCAGGGAGTGGGAAGGGGAGAGGAATGGGGTACAAAACAAAATGAGGGAAAGCAGGATAGTGAGGTACCCCTTGGGGTAATGAGAAATACCTCCAGGGAGGCAGAATCACTGGATTTAGTTGTTGGAAGTCCCCAAGGTTCTCTTGGAAGGGAAGAGTGAAGAAATAGTGGCTGTGACTGCAAAACAGGGCAACAGTTGGCATTGATCTGTCTGAAAGTTTAGTCCTGGCTTTGTAGCGGCTGCTAAGCTCAACTGGGATAGGACACCAGTCCTGCTCTGCCCCAGCTTAGCTCCTTCTCTGTGCTGAGATGTTGGATGTTCCCACAGCAGCTGGAGATGGAACTCAAAGTGGAAGTGCAGGGTGAGAGCTCGATAAGCAAAATGCAACAGTAAATGTCCCTTTCAGCCTTGCAGAACAGCCCTGGCACCCAACTTCCCAGAAACAGAGAGGGCAAGATCCCAGGAGTCTGTTCAGACTTGTCTGTGTGGAAAGAGCCAGGGATGGTTTGCACAGCAAGAATGAGGAAAGGGTTTGTGGGTGGGAAGAGCATCACAGCACGGGCAGGTTCTAAATGTTTAGCTGTGCTGTCCCAGTGTTTGAAAAGATTTTGGAGCAACAATGTGCCAGCCAGGGAGGCATTCTAAAGTGTTTTGTACTGCGCTGCTGATGAAAAGCCATCCATAAAAAAAAAAAATTTAAAAGCATGACAGGTTTCTGGGGAACCTTTCTGTTTTTGGTTGGTGGGGTTTTTTTTGTTGTTTTTTTTTTTTTTTTTTTTTTCTCCCAGCTGTGCATAAACCATATTGCTGAGCACAAAAAGGGGAGTTTCATGATGTGGAGAGATTATTAATTTCTGCCTGAAAGAACACTTTTGTGTACTTGAAGGATGTGCATGCCCAGGCCCCTGCTCATCCCCAGAGCCCAGAGGCTGGAGGGCAGGATTTTGGGAGGGTGGATGCTCACTTGCAGTGTGTTAACTGCTCACACCCTTGCAGGATGTGTTTTTTCTCCCCTAGGAGGCTTTGGGAATCACTGGGAGCTTCTCCATTAATTGAATAAGCTTTGAGTCATCTTTTGTCTCCATTTTGCCTTTTTGGTTGTTTTTCTATTTCTTTGCATCAGTGTCGTTCAAAGGCTCCTCTGTGTAAATCCATAATTACTGCAAAGCCTTGCACCCTGTCCTGGGGAACAACAACATTCCTGGACAAATCTCCCTCAGAAACAACACACATGAGACTTCTCCAGCTTTCGTTCATCTTCCATGCCCAGCAGGTAGAGACAGGTGGATTTGGGTTTTTGCTTCCTTACCACTGCTCTGTGAATGGTTTTTGCCCTGGCCCTGCTGTGAGGGATGTAAAAACCATCTCTGGCTTTACCAGTGCTCCCCTCAGCCCTCCCTGTGCTGTCCCACGATGTAACTCTGCTTCCACCTGCTCCTGGCACCCAAACTGGGGAGAGTGACCACTCCCAAACTGGGAAGAGTGACCACTGCCAGGGCTGCTCTGTGTGATGGGTGGCTCTAAGGTGGCAGCTGAAGGCACAAATTTGGGAGCTGTTTTTGACTTGAGGGTGTATTTACGGTTCTCATGCCTCAGTCTTTTTGTGATAAAAGCCAAAAATGTGTGAGTTCAGCTTTTCAAGCTTGCCTGTCACCACTCCCTAGTGAGTGAAGGGCTCCTTTTGGAGCCCGGGGTAGCAGTGTCCAGCTGTGTGGCTGTGCCAGAGGCAAAGCACCCTTTTCCAGCCTCTCCTTCCCTCCCTCCACTCCTAGGAATTCCACAGCTCAGCCACTGAGGAGGATTTTGCTGGTTGACAGTTGCACAGCATAACCTGGTGCACAGCCCAGAGGGAAGAGGATGTTCATGCTACGCAGAGCACTGAGAATTCAGGAGGCACTTTTGTAACCTACTGAACCACATCAGACCTAGGAAAGATCTGAAGATTATGCAGCCCTCCTCAGTGTTTTCTTTCCTCAACCCTGGCTTTTCTTTTTTTTTTTTTCCTTGCCAAGCCTGCTAATGGTTTTTTTGTGCTGCTTGAAAAAACAGCTCAAGTTCTGCCCCCGTATCAGAGTGGCAGCGAAGCATGCGTGAGGATTTGCTCCAGTGGCAAAGCCACATCTGACTGGGGGAAAAAAGCAAAAAAAAAAAGGAAAACAGCTGAGGCCCTTCGAAACAAGTCATGCTCCTGTAGGCTTTTAATCACTTGTGTCTGCCAAGAGAGATCTTGCACAAGCAAAGCTGGCTCCATGCAAGAGGAGCATTTTTGTGTGTGTGCAGGCTGGCCCCGGCTCCCTGCTAATGTGCTCCCTGGAAGCAGTGGCAATGTGCTGCTTCGATCCCTGGCTGCTGGAATTACCTTGATGGCAAGGTATTCATGCTTGCTGCTTTGGTATGTAGCTCTGTGTTTTATTGACTTCGTCTGCGCTGAACTTGGAGTCTCCTTTGGCTGCTCCAAAAGGGCTGGTGAAGAAAGGAGGTAATTTAGAGGGCATTAGAATGCTAGACAAACCTGAGACAATTTCATTTTCTTCCCTCTTGAGGTGTGTTGCCTTAATTCTGCTTCAGCTCAGTTTTATTTGCAGCTCCACTTTGATTTACAACAATTAAAAGTAAGTTATCAGTGTAAAATCAGGGAACAGACAAAAGTTGTTCTTTTAATTTAAAAATGTATATTACTCTTATTATTTAGGCTTTTTTGCTCATGTTAACTTACTGTGGTAGATGTGCTTTGGGATTTAGAGTGAGCATAAACCAAACAAACCAAAGCGTTTTGGCTGAGGTGCTGGGGTTGATTGTCAGGGCAGAGAGTGTGAGGTGCCTCTATAAGATGGGAAATAGCAATGCAGGTGCTATAATGTGGTTTTTTACATGCACAGACATCCATAAATAATCCATTTTGGGATATTATAGTGGTCACTTCACTCAGGAAGCAGTGGGGAAGTGGGGGTAGGAGAGAATACTCATCTGAAGCCCTTTTTTTCTTTTTTCTACTGGTGGTTTCATCAGAGTTTCTTCCCCCAAGTGATTGCTGCTGTCTGCTGCCAGTGATAAGGGAGGGGAGCAGAGGCAGCGTGACAGATCCTCTCTTCCCATGTCACTGTGGCAGAGAAGGGAAGTATTTCTGCAAGGAAAGGAAACCAAGAGGAATTTCCCTGGGGAGGAAAAGAGCACTAGAGGAATTCAGGATCACACAGGAAAGAGTGATGTGAGAGAAAAAAAAAAAAAAAAAGGAAGCAAATCAACACAAAAAATACCCTGCCACCAAAAAAAGCACCAGGATTTGGCTGGGATCCATTTCAGGAAGTGGCTGTAAAGCTGAGTAACTTTGTCACAAATCAAGGGAGGACACAAAAGATGATGAGGGAGCTCTGAAAAAGCCTCTTTCACCTATGGCAGACTCCAAAATTTCCTGCCCTGCCACATGTGGGGATCAATATGACACATGGGACAGGGGAGATGGACAGTGAGGAACAGCCTTGGCTGTGAGCTGGAGCAGCCTGGAGTGTGCCAGACTTGTCCAGGGCTGCACCAAAGCTTCACTTCTCAGCTTAAAACCTGAAATGGCAAATTTTACAGCTGCCCCTCTCTCTGTTGGTGCAGCCCAGCGAAGAGACCATGCCTTGAAAACTCCTTGAAAATTCCCATCTTTTGGGGGCAATTCTTCTGCCGTGGCATTTTGGTGTTGTGTCCGTGGTGCTGTCCTTCAGCAGGTCTGGAAATGTGGGAGGCTGATGGAGTTTCAGGATTCTGTTCATTTGGGGCTCTTGGACAGGGAACAACCAATTCCAGGGCAGAGCAGAGCGAGGGCAAGGACTCTTACCAGACCCCTGGGAGGCTGGGCAGGCCCTGGCACTGGTTTTCCAGGGAAGCTGTTGCCTGGATCCCTGGAAGTGTCCATGGACAGGTTGACCAGAGGCTCGGAGCAACCTGACACAGTGGAATGTGTTTTTGCCCATGGCAGGGGTGGCACTGGATGGTTTTAACTTCCATTCCAACCCAAACTATTCCATGATTCTGTTGTTATTCCCACTGCATCTCACACACACCTGTCCCACACATCCCTCCCTGCTGCAGGATCTGGGGTCTCCTGGCTGTGGCAGAGCCATGGTGAGTGTGGAGAGCTGAGTGCCCTTGGGCCATCCCTGACCTTGGACAGGTCACTCTGACCTTCAGACCCTGCAAGCCCCGTCCCTGCCCCTCCAGCCCAAACCCACCAGCTGCAGCTCTGAGGGAAGGTGGAGCCTTGGCTGTCCCCATCCCTGTCACCTCCAAGGCAGGAGGAGCTGTCAGCCCTGGGAATTGTTCTCAGGAGCTCCTGTCCAGGTGGGCTGAGCAGGGGGTGGGATGGGGATGTGCCTCCAACACTGGAGCAGAGATCCCAAATACTTCCAGAAACTCGTTCTGACAGTGTGCAAGTCTAAGGGGAAGGGAGAGGGAGAGGTGTGCCGATTTCAGGACAGACTTTAGGCACATTCTAAATCCATGTCCTGTGCAGGGAGAGGCTTGGTGTGGGGGAATGGAGCCTCTTCCCTAAGGAACGTGCACTTGCTGACAGCTCTCCCTTCAGAGGCTGCACAGATTTACCTCCCCCTGGCAGCAGTGCTGGGTTTGGGTTGGCCTGAAGAGCAGTTGCATGTACAGTCCTCCCCAGCCCCCACATTTCCTCCCGTTGTTCTTTTCCAGATCACTTGAAGGTTTTTTCCTGTTTATTATCCGGACATGCTGCGCACTGTGTGTTGATTTGACTGTCACATAAGGAATCTCCTACTGGGATCATGATGCACACCTTTCTTACATAAATATATATCTGTGGCAATGATTCAGAGCTGTGGAAGAGAAATGTTGGTGATTAAACCAAAACTGGAATGAGCTACAGTTGTTAATAAGGGCTAAGTTTAATTACCCTTTCCCAGAAAACCTGCAACAGTGTGATGAGTACAGTCACAAACAAGAATTCTCCTTAATTGACATAACAGGAAAGGTACTTCAGTGAGCAATTATGCTGATGTCCTGGGCTGGCACATGTGTGTCCCACAAATATATCTTGTACTTCCTGCAAAATTCTTTTAAGTAGCTATAAGGAAGACATTAATTTTTTTTTTTCCCCTTTTCTTTTTTTTTTTTTTTCCAGCAGTTGGCGAAAACTAATCACTGACTTGGAGGCTCTTTTTTGAGGAAAACAATGGGACAAAACAATGCCTTTTTGTGAGACCTGCCAAAGCACAAAGGATGCATGGGATGTTTTTTTTCTTTGTTGCTTTTGTCAGCAGGAAGTTTTGTTGTTGGGAACGACTATAACATGCACTGTCCTTGCTCTACGTAATCTGTCTGGTCCTGTGAGCCGGGTGCTGCTCCGTGCCTCCTCCAGCTGGCACGGGCAGGGCTCTGCCTCACCCTGGAGGCTCTGCCCAGCCCTGGGTGCCCGCACTCTCCCTCTCCATCCAGGCTGGTGCCCAGTAAACAAATCCAGGAGTTGGGTCCTCCAATGATTGCTGGGGTCGCACAGGTCAGGGCCCACGTTTAGAATGCTGACTTTGTGAATTACTTTCTTTTTTAAATTATTTTTCCCCCTCCTCAGACAGCTTAAAATGTGGGAGTGCTGTCCAGTGCAGACAGCTTCAGAGTGTTGCACCCAGGTGTAAATATTGCAGACCTCGCCTTTGATGTGCTCAGGTCTGCTTTGTTTCCCTCTAAGTTGGTTGTAGGTCCGTCACAAAGAGCCAGATCCGACTGAGTAAATCCCTTGTGGAAGTTAATTGTTCCCAGTGAAAGCTGGTCTGGCTCATTCTGCCTCTGTCGCAGGAAGGGACAGAGGTGGTGAGCTGGATCTGCGTTCTGAACCCAGCGACTTTAATTCTGATCAGATGTCTCTCTTCAGGGCATTAAAGAAAACCTGCTCACTAATCAAAAAGAGCCTCTTCTCTAGAGAAACGTAAGGAAAAAGAAATATTTAATGCCTTTTACAGAAATAAAGTACTGATATAAAATTTCAGCTTTGACAAATTTCTTTTGCATGCTATCATAAAAGAAACCTACTTCTCTGTACTTGGCAGGCACCAGAATCAAAGAATGACTTTTTTTTTTTCCTGGAAAAAAAAAAAAAAATAATATCAAATTATTTGTGATGTCAGATACTGTACGGTGGTAACTTTATATTCCAGCTGTTTTCATTCACTGCTGCTGTGTTTTGATGATGCTTGTGCTTCTCTCCATCAACATTTTCAAGTACTCCTCACAGTTGGCTCTGGCTTCTTTAAGCTTTCTTTTCTTCTCTCCCCAGGACTGAAGCAGTGAGGATGGAGCCCACGAAGATCAACATGTCCCGCGTGCCCCTGGTCAACGGCGGCATCGACAGCGCCATGCTCAAGGCGCACAAACCCCGCGTCATGTCCAAGAGCGGCCACAGCAACGTCAGGATAGACAAAGTGGATGGCATCTACCTGCTCTACCTGCAGGACCTGTGGACCACAGTCATAGACATGAAGTGGAGGTACAAACTCACCCTGTTTGCTGCTACTTTTGTCATGACCTGGTTCCTCTTTGGGGTGATCTACTACGCCATCGCCTTCCTTCACGGCGACTTGGAGATGAACAAGTTCTCCCCAAAGCGGGAGCCGTGCGTGAAGAATGTGGATTCCCTGACTGGGGCGTTCCTCTTCTCCCTGGAGTCCCAGACAACCATTGGCTATGGATTTCGTTTCATCACCGAGGAGTGTCCCCATGCCATTTTCTTGCTTGTGGCCCAGCTGGTCATCACCACCCTGATTGAGATCTTCATCACAGGTACCTTCCTGGCCAAGATCGCCAGGCCGAAAAAAAGGGCAGAGACGATTAAATTCAGCCACTGTGCTGTCATCACCAAACACAACGGGGAGCTTTGCCTGGTGATCAGAGTGGCAAACATGAGGAAGAGCCTCCTGATACAGTGTCAACTCTCTGGGAAACTTCTTCAGACCTACGAAACCAAAGAAGGGGAGAGGATTCTGCTGAACCAAGCCAGTGTCAAATTCAATGTTGACTCCTCTTCGGAGAGTCCATTTCTTATTTTGCCTTTAACCTTCTACCACATTTTGGATGAAAGCAGCCCTCTGAGAGACCTCACACCTCAAAACCTCAAGGAGAAGGACTTTGAGCTCGTGGTGCTCCTGAATGCCACGGTGGAGTCCACTAGTGCTGTCTGCCAGAGCAGGACTTCCTACGTCCCCGAGGAGATCCACTGGGGCTATGAGTTCGTGCCTGTGGTTTCCCTCTCTCCAAATGGAAAGTATGTGGCGGATTTCAGTCAGTTTGAGAAGATCAGGAGAAGCACAGATTCTACTTTTTACAGTATGGACTCTGAAAAGCAAAAGCTGGAGGAGAAATACAGGCAGGAGGACCAAAGAGAGAGGGAACTGAGAACGATGTTGTTACAGCAGAGTAATGTTTGATTGGATGGACAAACTATCCTGAATAATCCTTTTTCTGCAAACTGAAAAAGAACACACTTTCTGTGCTGTGTGTCTGCTGTGAAACCAGAAGTGAAGCCCTTTCCAGGATTGTTTCCTTTTCAGTCCTATTTCAGCAAACAGCTTTGGTGTACAGTAAATCGACCCCTTTGGCTGAGTTGTTAATCAAGTATTTTGTAACTAGGCAGGATTTCTTTGTTCCCGATCATGACTTAGCAAAATTGGGTTTGTGTTCAACCTCTGCCTGATGCCACCACTGAAAGCAGACACGCCACTTTCCGTTTGGAAAGTGAAACTGGACTCACTGTGCTGCTTCCCTCAAATATTTATTTGACGTGGTTTTACTGTGAACATGCAGGGACAGCACACAGCACTGCTAGAGGAAAATGTGCTCCTTTGAAATACGTATCTTTAAAATGTATATTCTCCTACCAGAGATCACCTGCCTGGGGATTCCTGGCACTGAAAGTAAGTTGATTGAAGAGACAGAAGGTTGGATGTGGGAAGAGCTTCAGGGAGGGGTTAAACTCCTTCTTAAATCTCGAAGGAATGTGACAGAGCAGTGCTGGGTGGTGGGGAGGGACACTCGCTCTCTGTCTCTGCTGCTTGTTCTGTGATGGTTTTAGGATCACTCACTTTTTTTAACCTTGCTAATGCCTGATTTATATCTGATAGCAAAAAGGGGAGATGAGGGCAAGACACACACAGGATCACAACAGTAATCAGCTAGGGTTATAGCTGGCTTTGAGACACCTGGTTTTTATCCAATGTAAATAGTTTGTAACAGCAGCATAACAATACAATTCTACAGATTGCTTGCTTTGCTCCGGACCGTATTTAATTTTGGTTAAAAGAAAGCTGTGTAATGTCTGTAGACAATATTTACTTTTTCTGGCAGCCATAAAGGACAAGCATTCCTTTCATCCAAATCAATTTTGGTCTACTAAAACCATTCCATTAATAAATGAATTTAATTTGAGCAGTTCCTGATCTCTTTGTGGCACGGGGAGAGGGTGAAATACCCCGGAGATGTTGAAAGAGCCGAGTGCTTGAAGGAGGCATTTGGCTCTGGCACAGAGCCCTGGGAATTCTGCAGGTCACTGCAGTGGCCAGAGGACAGGTGACAAACCAGGTAGCACTGGTGTCCACGTAGCATCTCTGGTACAGAGGCTTTTTTAATGGGAATTTGAAATTATTTCTGACTCATATCACTCTGGCAGCTCTCTGAGTTCTAGAGATTCTGCTCCTCTAAAGCTTTGCAAGGAAAAGCTGTTTTAAATGGGTCTGGCCAGAGAGCCACCAAGGCTGACAGTGATGAGAGGATGGGGGTTGGAACCAGATGATCTTTAAGGTCCTTTTCAACCCCGAGCCTTCTGTGATTCTGTGACTTCTGGCATCATTGCACTTATTTTTTTTTCACCAGTACTGTGCTGAGCTTCCTGGCACGGTGTGACCTGGTGGAATGCAGTGCTGCAGTCTGCCATACAATGTTCTATAAAGCAAATAAATCCAGCAAGCTGAGCACAGAGCTCAGCTCACCAGGCATGGATGTCAGGATGAAAGGAGCACACACTGCAGGGGCCTGTGGGGTGTCTGTGAGTGGGGCAGGATGGTGGTGGTGAGGAGGGGCATGAGGCACTTACAATTTCTCATTGATGTACATTTTTTAGCTCTCCTGTGGGGGAAAACATACATAGAATCATAGAATCATGGAATGGTTTGGATTGGAATTGATCATCTCCCACTGGACCAGGTTGCTCCAAGCCCCATCCAAGCTGGCCTTGGACTCATCCAGGGATCCAGGGGCAGCCACAGCTTCTCTGTGCAAGATCCAGGTGCTTGTTTGAAAAGATAAACTTCACTTAATCCACAGAGTTCCTCTACCCACTACAGAGTGAGCAAGCTCTCTCCACCCACTGTAGGCAGGGTCTGCCTGGCATTTGTGGAAAGAATTTCCAGGTTGTTTTATGCTGGGTGGTAGCAGAGGTTTGCAGCCCTATAGAGAGGATGTAAATGTTTAAATGATGGATTGTTCATTTCAAACTTTCTGCCACTTTTCCTGATTTCTTGTTTCATCACACACATAAATTGTGCGTGCTCCAAGAATTTTTGCAGTCACTTCATGGATCTGAGGTTTGTGTCCTACAACTTAAAGATACTTTGGGATGAAAGTGCACAGGTGTCTTAACTCTTCATTTGCCAAGCCCTAATACCCATGTTTTGATAACCAAATGAGCATCTCTATTATTTTTTTTATCCAGATAAGGACACAGATAATTCCTAAAATAATTGTCACAGCTGTGTATTGACTATAAAACAACTTCATCAATAGCCAATGAGCTGGTTCTTCTCCAGAAACATCTGATGGTGACCTGATCCCTTTGTACACCAATCCCAAAGCTCAGTCACTGTGTTCCAGTCATCAGATTATCTTGGAAGGAAAAAGCACCTTAAAGCAAAAGCTTTGGAAAAAAAAAAAAAAAGAACTACAAAAATTTTTTTCTCTGGGATTTTGACTCTATAAGGACAAGAGAGGAGAGAGGGAAGGGAAGGGAAGGGAAGGGAAGGGAAGGGAAGGGAAGGGAAGGGAAGGGAGAAGGAAGAGCAGTTTCTTTATAGAAAAAAAGAATAAAGTTTCTCTACAACTCCTGACAGGAGGGGCAGTGACGGGGGGCTGGGCTCTGCTGATGTGTCCCAAGGGAAGGAATGAGAGGAAAAGACCTTAAACTCCTCCAGGGGAGGTTCAGACTGGATATTGAAAAAAAGTCAGAGAAACAGTGGTCAGACCTTGGCATGAACTCCCAGGGAGGTTTGGAGTCACTGTCTGTGGGAGTGCTCAGGAGGAGTCTGGATGTGGCCTTGGGGACAGGGTTTGGGGTGATGCTGGTGGGGCTGGGTGATGAGGGGACTGGATGATTTTAAGGTCTCTTCCAATGTTGTTAATTCTATGAAACCACTGGAAACCTTTTGCAAAATCAAGACTAATCTTCATTAGCCAGTGAGAGACTATGCATCAGTGTTATATACATACATAAAATTAACATTTATTGACTTCAGCTTGAGAAAGCAGCCTTGCTCTGGAATGAGCTGATGTTTTCCCTCCTGCTGTTGTGCAGGTGTAACATCCACTGCCCTTTTCAAGCCCAGCAGGGCAGCAGTGGGGAAGGATGATCAGCAGCAGTGGGAAAATGTCAGAACACATGGATCTGATAGGAGCCAGCAGCAAAGCACCACCTCTTGTTGCTTGTGGCAGCTCATCTCTGGGGACTTGCCTTGCCTGAGAAGGAATGGGATGGGGAGCCAAAAGCAAAACTTTGGTGAGCATCCCAAAGCTGCCTCACCCATGAGTAAGGAGTGTTGAATCTGAATTTAAAATTTCTGGGTCTAAAGAAAGCAGTGGAATCCCATTGCCCTGTGTGTGCAGAGCATGAATGTGTCTAAAAAGTAAAGCCTCCATTCCAGACACTATTTAAAAGTCAGGCTTTTTAAAAAACCAGTCATTTGCTTTTTAAAAATTTACTGAGGAATATGACATACTTACGTTTCTTTTATTTATGAGCTATCAGTGAACAGAACATTTTTAGAGTAGCTTTATTGTTTGGACTTTACAGCCTACAAATGAATGAGAACTTACTTCACCTCACTGACTGTTTCTGAATTATTTGCTTTGGCTTTGGCTTCAATAATTCATTGTTCTCTTTTTCTTTTCTTTTCTTTTCTTTTCTTTTCTTTTTTTTTCTTTTTTTTTTTTAATTTTTTTTTTTTCTCTGTAGGCAGGTGATTGAATAAGCATGATTTCACTTCTGTTGCTTCCTTGCAGAAGATGAGTGTGCCAGAGTCAAAATCCACCATGCCTCACTAATGTTTCACTTCATCTCCCAAAGGGATGACCGGGCCTGTGGGAAGCCAAGGATTTGACAGGGGAACAGAGTGGTCTCCAGTAAAACATGGTTCTCTAATTTTCTGACAAGAACTAGGAGGGAAAATAGCCATTAAGTGTAAAATATACTGGGGGAGGGGATGGGAAAGCAGAGAGGAAAAAAAACCCAAACACACTTACACACATCCATGTGACCGAATATTTGCTACTTCCATAGGATGCCAGGTTAAAACAAAAAAATAAACCAAAAATCAACTCTCAGATTTGCTGAGATGACTCAAAGCCCTGGGAAAAGTGAATGCCAGTCCTGTGTTAGAGCAAATGTTCCTGATGCCTTGAGAATGTGTTTGCTCAGTGTCAGCCTGATGACAGCCTGAGCTCCTGAGGGAACAGGTAAGACTCTGTGATGACTCTGACAAATCCATGATGGGGAGGAGTTTGAAAAACTCAGTGTGTGCTCCAGCTCTTGCTTATCCACTGTTATTTTCCTGCTTGGCTATGTCCTGCTCGCCCTCCTGGTGATGGGATTATGTGAATAAAGGAATCTTCCCCTGCCTTGGCTGCTCACAGAAACTCTCTGCAAATATGAGATTACCAGAGCCCTTTTAGTGCCAAAGGTTCTGCTTGGACATCCTGTACCTCTGTGGCCTGACAGGAGCATTTCCAGGATGTCACAAATTCCCATTCGGGGCTGCTTTGTCCTGTGTCAGCACAGGGCACAGAGGGAAGGGACTTTTTGCATCTCCTCCCAACATTTGACTTTTTAGTAAATGTTTTTAGGCATATTCATTCTCTTGTACACACAGGGTAACGGGATTCCACTGCTTTCTTTAGACCCTGAAGTTTTAAATTCCTCAGTGCTGGCTGTGCCCCTCACCAGATCACAGAATTGATTATTTCATTTCTTTACCATTCCCTGAAATCATTTATCCACACAAACCATGATGTGATGGCTGACACTAATCACACTGGGAGGAGGAAAGTGTTTAGGGAAATATGAGTACAGAAAACATCTTGCCAACAATTATTGCCATCCCTGCTCTACCTGTCTGTTCTGCTCTGCCCAAAATCAGCATCCTCAGGGCCAGCAGCACAATGGAGCAATTCCTGGCACTCCCAAAGCTCCAGCTGAAATCCAGGTGTCTGACAGGCTCTGAGGGAATCAAAAGCAGCTCGTGGAGGTTTCTTGGTGCTGAGATCCTGCACTGTGGAGATGCTCTGATGATTTTCACGCAGAAGAAAGTGTCCATTGGGTGCAGCCATATTAAGTTTTCCTTGGCCACCCTCCCTGGATATCTACTTTCCTTTGGGAACACACCAACCTCTGACTAAAATGTTGAGGTTTTTATACATTAAAAAGGACTTAACTGAGGTCAGATGGCTCCAGGACTCATTACTGGCTTTTGCAGTACAAACTGTTCACTCCTATAGACCATTTTCAATGTTTTTTTCCCTTCTCCTGCCCATATTAAGCATCGAATTATCCAATGTTGGTTAGGATCATAATTTATTTCTCTTTCCTTTGCTGCAAAGATGTATACTTGAACCATGAGGAGAGTATGATTTCACTTAACAACTGTGGTTAAGCAACAATCTTCAAGTTAGGTAATTGTTATTCATTCTTTATGGGATGAAATGGGTAAAATGGTCTGAGAAATGTACCCTTTGCTGTGCTCCAAAATAAGAAATATCTCAAAATAAATACCAAAGTCCAAAATCTGGGATGAATTAGGTGATTCACGCTAAATGACCGATCTTGCCAGTTATTGAAAAAAAAACCCCAGATGGTTATTTTCATAAAAAAAAAAATCCTAAATGCTACTCTGATGGCAGAAAAAGGTCAGGAACAACACTGTACACCACAAGTGCCTCTGAAAAGTGCTTTCTGTAAGTCTGGATCGTTTGCCAGTGGAAAGCTGCAGACAAACAGCTGCTTTCCTGTGAGGAACACGGGTTTTAGGGAATGCTGGCTTCCCAAAGTGTGTCCAGCTGATATTTGTGTGACAGAACCACTCTGGTTCCAGTGCAGCACCATCAGGTCTCTGGGGAAGGTCAGTGTGTAATTCCTAATAAAATTCCCAATTCCTTCTTCCATCCCTCGCCCCTCTTCTCCTTTCCATGGATTCAGAGCTGTTCTGCACCCCAGGTGCCCTGAAAAAGCAGTGAACAGCAACAGAGAGCCCCATGAGCTCTGCATGAACATGAAGCATCTCTACAACTGCAGATTTGAGTGTAAAATATGACAGTTTATGGCTGAAAAAATAAGGAAAATGCTTTCCAAAAGACAGACAAGGAAGAGGGGGTGAAATAAATGTCCTCCCTCAGTCTGGAGTACTTCAGAAGTGAGACTTGCATTCCACTCCAAATCAACTGCCCCTAAGTATAAGGGAAGTTGTGCTTTATTTCTAGAAAATTGTCCTAAATCCATTTTTTTTTTTTTTTTACATATTCCTGGGTGAATATGACAGCTGATTCTTTCTCCTGCAACCAGAGTGTTTAAAAGCCAGAACAACCACTCCAAACCAATGTCTTGAAACCCAGAAATGGTTGAGCCTTCTGATAGGTTGGAAAGGAGTTTACTCAGCTGTGAAATGCCCATTAATGAAACACTGATGGCTTTACCCAGGGAATTTTATTTGTACAAACCTCACAAACCCAGGCAAATCTTTCCCTGTGAGAGGAAATAATCAAGCTGAGTTTATTCCCTGATAGACTTCTTCCATTCCCCACTTCCACAGCAAAGTGAGAACTCCTATTCACATGGAATTATTCCAGCACAATCATTTAACAGGTCCCAGCAACACAGTGGCAGTGCCTATGGATGTTGGGGAAGTGGAATTTGGGTGTCTTTCCCTGCCTCAGCTTCACTGAGCAATCCCAGCAGAAATAAAAAAGAAATAACCACATTGCCACATGACTCTCTCCATTTTAGCACTCTCACACTCTGAATTTATGGCTCCTCTTATTCCAGATGTGTTTATTTGCATGTGCAGACAAGCCCCAGACTGTGAGGAACGGCTCCAGCTTCCCTCATGGAAGTTGTCCTTCCCAGGAATTCTTTCTGGGTGTTAATGTCACTGAAATCCAGAGGCCAAATTCTTGGCTCCATGGTTCCCCTTTCTCTGCAGCATCCTGGCTTTGCAAAGAGGCTGTAAAACGGATCCAAAAAGCCAGCTGAACCTTTTCTCTGGCACAGAGGGAAGGATCATCAAGACCAGGCTGTTTCCACTGGAAAAATGAGCTTCATTTTGTTCAAGAGACGAATGAGCTGCAATGAAATTTTACAACCCCCATAATGAGCCCATTATCAAGATTGTGACAAACCCCCCCACCAACCAAGAAACCAAAAAAAAAAACCAAAAATACCCAAAACCAACAAAAAGCTTTAAACTTCCAGTAGTTTCATGCTAACCCAGAAGAAATTCAGCCAGTTCTAATTCTGTTTAATGATGATCAGTTGGTGTCAGATACAGGTTTGTTTAAACATTACATTTTACAGCTCTAAATTTGGCTTTTCAGCTGGAATTTGAACTTAGACTTCACTGCTAATCCATGGTCAGTGACTGAGCTGGTATTTCACAAGCTTGTCTGCAGACTTTCATATTCTGAAAGTGTCTATTTTTAAACCTGCATTGTGACACCACCATTACCAAAGAGTCAGCTCATACCTGAATACAGCTGCTGAAAAACAGCAGCTCTGCCTGGTTTTGCTTTTGCTGCCCTTTGGAACAGGAGGTTTTTAGTGCTTCATTAAGGCAGCCAAGGTGATTTACTGCCACTCCTCTTCATAGCTGGGAAGTTGTGGCACAGAAGAGCAAAACACCAAGGGTGACCCAGCAGATCAAAGCTGGGGGTGTCCTTTTGAGGTGTCAAAGCTGAGTTTTAGTTCGGTGAGATCACGGTTAAGCATTTTTAATACATTTTAATACAAAATCAGGCATTTTTAATACATTTGATGCTACCTGAGGGGTGGTGGGTGTGAGATCTTTTATCTCTTCCAGGGGCCTTGCAGATCATTTAGTTCCCACCCTCCTGGGCAGGGACACCTCCCACTGTCCCAGGCTGCTCCAAGCCCAGTGTCCAACCTGGCCTTGGGCACTGCCAGGGATGCAGGGGCAGCCCCAGCTGCTCTGGGCACCCTGTGCCAGGGCCTCACTATCAATTTGTTGAGCTTCCATTGGATTTTTGTAATTAAGTGGTGACTGGAGCCACTGCATTGCTCAGATGGGTCCTCTCTAAGGCTGGACAGCATTTGAGGATAAAATTTGATGTCCAGATTGAGAAGAGCAAGCTCAGCAACTTTCTTCTACCAGCCAGCCATAAAAATGTGTGACCTTGTCCTTCACCATCCTTCTCCTGTGTAACTTGTGCCAGAGGAGAGCTTTCTTGGGAATATTGTGTTCACAGTTAGGCTTAGGGAACAAACAGCTGGTGCAGAGCAAGAAGATGTTCATTTATAACCATATCTTTTCTGATGAAGCTTCATCCAAAATAGTTTCAGTTTTCAGGCAGCTACTGAGAGATTTGAGGGGGTGATGGAACAACATTCTCTAAGGATTTAAACTACAAACAAACCAGGGGGTGGGAATGTTCTAAATATGAGGAGAGCAGCTCCAAATGTGGGTTTGGGTTACAGAAATAGAGTGTTTGCTGCTAGGGATGCATTTCCAGTCCCAGCTCTGGGTCACTACGTGTCACCACAACGCACGTGTGTGTGCATGGGGATCTGTGACTAATTCAGCTCTTGGCAAAACACAAAGTACCCCAGACATGATCCAAAGTCTCTTGAAGTCAAGGCCGCTTTCCACTGACTTCAAGGGACTCTGGATCCATGCTGGAGTGATGGTGAGCCAAGCTCACTGCTGGAACAAATGATGGCAGCTCCATGGAAGCCAATGTAGTTGTATTTACTTGTGCCAGCAGTGATCTGGTCTGTAAACTTTATTCTGCAGTGATCAGAGACTGCATAATTCATTCAGTGGCTCATAAGTAATTAAATTTTCATGGCCATCAGTGTATCAGCCATGTTATGGGCCCAATTATGTTCTGACTGTATGAAATAGTTCTTGCCCACAATCATTTATTTAAATGCTCCCTCTTTATTGCCGTTGTTGAAGCCGTTATGGTTTGCTCACTCTCCTTATCTAAAATGCCATTTAATCTCTGAAGCCTTCCTGTTCACACAGTGGCAAGGTAATAAAATTGAATGTATGATTATGAGTCTGGTTTTCATTTATCCAGAGTGTTGGTGGAGGAGAAATGGGACCACGTGACTTGTAAAAGAGCAGGGTGGAAATAACTCTGGACATTACTGGTTCTAGTAAATGTAGCAGCAATTCTGAGCTGGCTCAATGCTCATTTTCAGTTCAGGCATCTGAATTCAGAGGGGACCTCCAAAGAATTGCATTTTGCCTTCCCTTTTCCAGAAGGTCTTGGTGATAGATGCAAGAAAGTCGTGGAGACTGTAATGGCAACATTTATGATCATAAGACCACACAGACAAAAATAATAAATGGGAGAGCATCATGGAGGAGGGCCGGGTATTTCTTCCTCTTTCTGCTGTTTTATTTAAGTCCAAAGGCTGATTGCTTGTTTTATTGGATGTTTTTTCATATTAGCATCCTGACAAATGACCATCATCTGTGGATTGTGGTGGATCAAATGCTCCAGGGACTTCCATCTCCTTTTTGGCCAGCTGAACAAAAAGCCTTAATCCAGATAACAGATGTTAAGTAGAGTATAGCTTTTTATGAACACATAAAATATATATGAAAACAATTTACTTTACATTTTGGCAAGAGCAGGCAGTGAATGTAGTCAGGCCCCCAAGTGCACTTGCAAACCTTATGGTAATGTGTGTCTGGGCAGGAGGAATTATGTGGTATTTTGCAGAAAAATGGAAGCAAATGAATATTGCACCATTTCATTCTTGTTTTATATAAGCACCACCAGTGCCTGACTAGGAGGAAAAACCATGTTAAAAGCACTTATTGAACCTCTTTTCTTCTGTAAACAAGTTCTTTTTAAATTTTGTAAATAAAGATATCTTCCACAAAAGTTCTAACAGAATTTTTAAAGCAGAGCACTTCTAATTTTGTGTTAAGGTTAAACACCTAGCAATACAATTTTTTTTTTGAGATTTCTTCCCCTTCAGGCAACAGCCACCCCATAAATAGTTAATGTGGTACTTGGCACGTGAGGGATCTGTGGTGGAGGCAGGAACAAGATAGTGATGGGTGGAAATCTCTGATAACCCCAATAAAAATGTGGCCTGATTTCTTTCTCGTAAGCACCATCATCAGCAAGCTGGTAACAATTTACCAGCTGTACCAGAAGCCAAGCTAGAGTGATTAGGTTTAATTAATAGAGAGTGGCTTATCAGAAATAAATGCTTCAGCCTTGAAATTTCTCATTCATGTCTTCGTGGAGGGGAAGGCACAAACTCCAGCATCATTTCCTCTCTTCCCATTGTTTGCACAATTGGCCTTTGGGGGTGTCCTGGGTATTGCACTGCCTGGAACTGAGCTTGCTGGAACTTCAGGGTGATAAATCCTTCTCTCTCCAAAATGAAAATGCTTTCAGGCTGTTAAGAGCCTTCACAATTGCATTTGTGGTGATGTCAGTGTGTCCCAGAAAGGTTTTAGATTGGGGAGATTCACAGTTCAGGATAAAATCACATTTCTGTCACCCATGAGGTAGGAACCTACATGGGAAACCACAGGTTTGGTGGGATGGTCACTCCTTCAGGAGCAAAAGGCATGGGAAAAAAATATGTGGGGATGCTTCAGACATGGTACTGGGAGTGATTTAACTCATGCTAGTGAAGGTGGAAACCTCCCTGATTTTAGGCTGGGACAGGAGTACTGACATAATCTTCATATCCCAGAATGCTTGGGGTTGGAAGGAGCCTTGAAGATAATCTAGTTCCTGTGGGAAATAGCAAAAGCAAGAAGATTTTTTGAAAGCTGAGAAAACAGGCCTCAGAAACAAAAAGAACAGAAAACTTAGAACTAGTTGTAGCTGTAAAGTTTGAAAGTAAAAAAAAAGTTATAATGGTATAGTAAACAAAGACATTAAACAATAACTTTAGTCTTAGGCTTAACTAAGATAGACTTTAAGACTGCAAGAAAATATATTAGTAAGATAGTAGAAGGTTTTAAGCTTAATAATGAAATATTGTGTACTGTTAATAGAAAAAAGACAAGAGTTGTGTGAAACAAATGTAGGTGTACTTTTAGTAATTAGCTAAAACAATAATCTGTAAGCTTTAACAATAAGCAATTAGCCAGAAAGTTTTTAAAGTACTCTGTAACAGCAAAATCTTTAGCTGCTACTGGCTACATGTGAGCTTTACCATCTTCCTATTATCTCAACCATGTAATGAAGCTGATGCTACAAATAAAGCTCAGAGGACATAGCCCAGCAGTCCTGGGACTGAAATAACCACACCAGCACAGTTCCTGCTCCCTGCCACAGGTAGGGAGAGCTTCCCACAGACCAGGCTGCTCAGAGCCCATCCCAGCTGGCCTTGGGCACTTCCAGGGAGGCTCTGCCTGCACTGCTCTGCTGGCTGATGCCACAGGGGGGATTTAAGCCCTACAAGCACATTTGGGGAAGTGCTCATGTGCCTCATCCCAGTCCACATCTTCCTCGAGAGAGGAGGAGGAGGGACAGACACTGATCTCTTCTCTGTGTGACCTGTGGCAGGACCTGAGGGAGCAGCTGGGGCTGGGCCAGGAGGGATTTAGGGTGGGTTTTAGGGAAAGGTTCTTCCCCAGAGGTGCTGGCACTGCCCAGGGAATGGGCACGGCCCCGAGGCTGCCAGAGCTGCAGGAGCCTTTGGGCAGCGCTGCCAGGGATGCCCAGGGTGGGATTTTGGGGTCTGGGCAGGGCAGGGCTGGCACTGGGGGATCCCTGGGGACCTGATCCAGCTCAGGACATTCTGTGATTCAATGAAGGCTTTTGCTACTGACCCCCCATTTCACAACCCCATGCACCAAACACCTCTTTAACCACAATCAATTCTCCACCAGTCTGATGGTTTTGCTCCAACAGCAAGCCTCACATCACCCCAGCTTTCACTCCACCACTAATTAATTTTTGGGCTGAATGCAGCCCTCACAAGCCTTTCTAACAGCAGAGTGATGAAGCCACTGCTCAAGAAAAGCCCCCTGAGCACAGAGCAGCTTTGGGAAATATTTCTCATGCCTTTGACAAGTCAGTTGGAATTTCCAATCTGCAGCTTCCCCACAGCTGCAGACACCCCTCTGAAATGGGTTTGTCTTGAGGTATTTATAACGTGTCTGTCACCAGGGGAGTCAAACACCACATGGAAAAGCAGCACCCAGGTTTGCAGCTGATGCAGCTCGTCATCCTTTTGTCTCTCTCCCAGGTTCTGCACTCTTCCAGCAACAAAGAGCTTGTTACAAACGTTTGCCCCTCCAAAAATTCCTCTGAGGGAGCAATGGGCAAGCCTGGTGTCTGCCTCCCAGCACAGCAGCATCCCCTCCACAGAGTAAAGGATTTTACAGCTTGGATTTTTCAGTTCAGGAGGCTTTGGATGCCACAGTGAGCAGGCACATTTAGATCTCCAAATTCTTTCCAAATTATCTTTCAGTGTCTGAATCTACCAATCTTGGCAGGCAAACACTTTGAAAGGATCACAGGCCAATGCAGAGTGTTGCCCTTGGTCCTGCAAAGCCATGAACTGCTTTCCCATTTGTCCTGGATTAGGGCAAAATTGGGAGAAATTTGTCCTAATCTCCTTTCTGACCAATTCCAAAGGTACATCAACCTGAACTAACTCTCTAACAGCCTGACCAGCCATTTCCTTTCCATTTTGTCTGCACTTTTCATGCCTTCCTTGTCTTCTGCCCAGTATTTACTTGGAGGAGAGTAATCTTATCTGAAAGATGGAGTTTTTGCTCTTCACAGTAAATATGCAGCTTGGATTGCTGGTAAATTACCTGTAAAGGAGCTGATAAAGGAAAATCACTCCCAAGCACCTCTGGTCTGATCCAGATCTGAAGGCAGGTAAAGACCTGGGACTCCAGAAAGCAGCCAAGGAATTTGAACATTTGTGCTGTTTAATTGGGATATATGTCAGGGCAAATTCACCCAGGGCTTCCCAAACCCCACCACTAGGTTTTGTATGTGCTTGCACGTCTGAAGTCTGACAGTTTTGCAAAATATGTTCAGAAAAAAACACACTCCAAGGGGCATTTAGGTTACAAAGAGCTGAGGATTCATAGCAAAAGGCATTCCTGGTCACTCAGCCCACCTGGAAGGGCTCAGCCACAGGGATTTGCTGATCTCCAGTAGCTGGGGGAAGCTTTTTGTGTGAGCTCTGAGCAGGGCTGAGTTTTCACACACTGGAGATGCTTTGCTCCCCTTAAAATGTTCACAGGGCAAACTCCCCCAGGAGGCAGACAATCTAAAGGATGGAAACACCGGGCAGATATTGCTGACATTCCCTTTTCTTTTTCCTTCCTCAGGTTTCAAACCTGAAGAAAACAGAAGCTTCAGGGGTTTCAGAACAGCCCCTCAGGTGCTCCATTCTAGCTCTGCCCTTACAGAATGTTACAGACACAGATTCTATCACTGATTTCCCATGTATTCCCTAGAGAGGGAAAAACCTCGTGGATTTCCAAGGTATTACCCACAAAGCAAACTATTTCTTCCACTCCTCTGGCCCTCCTCAGCCCCCGTTCCGTGCTTGCTTTGCCCACACTGCTGCTCCACAGAGACTATCACAGACCATGGAAAATTCCAAAATTTGCCTGTAGAATTCCTGCGTGTTCCGAGCAGGGGGGGCAGGGGCTGGGTCTGCATCCAGATTAAGTTTAGATTTGGTTTGTGGCTCAAAGCTGACCTGGGACTAGGGTTCATGGTCATAATTGAGGAGTGGAAAATTCATGGATTTGCCTGATGGGGGATCTTAGTGAAAGAGCTGCTCTCATCAGATTTGGGGCACATGGGAAGCAGAGCAGGACATGGAGCATCCCCTCCATCCATTGGTTCCCATGGGATGACCAGAAGACTTTGCATTGAACCCTAAAAACAGTCTGTGTGAGGCTTCTGATTTTCTAATTCTTATGCTGAACAGGATCCACTGAGTGCTTTGCTTGTGGGGGGCAAAGGATATTTAACAGTTATTGTGACTTTTTGTCTCTTTGTGATGCCTAAACTATGCCCTGGGCTGGGATTTGTCCCAGTCTGGCTGGGGGAGAGTGATCTTCCTCTGCTACAACTCTAAAAGAAGAGGAGGTCTTCGAAATGAATGAGTGGCATCTCTTAGTTTAGCGAAGAAACACTTTTTGGCAAAAACAACACAACCTGTCCCCAGGCCAGCAGGCTGAGATGAAATCTGCCTCAGGTCCTCCTGGCTGATGTGTTCCAGCACTGTAAGAAACAAATCTGTTTGCTCTTTTTATCAGTGCAGCACACAGCACCAGTTTTCCATTCATGCCATTGTTAATCCAAACGGGAATGAAGCCAAACCTTTCACTTTTCCACTGTTGTTAAAGCACAACCATTTTATTTGGAGACTCAGAACATAATTGTTTAGAGTCTTAAGTAAGATTCCTGTGCTGCCAAAGATATCCATTCAGAAACCACGAATCAGCCCACTGAAGTTCTTAGGGCTGGCATAAACATCATAAGACCTTATACAAAACAATTCTTTCTTTCTTTCTTTCTTTCTTTCTTTCTTTCTTTCTTTCTTTCTTTCTTTCTTTCTTTCTTTCTTTCTTTTTTTTTTTTCTTTCTTTCTTTCTTTTTTCTTTCTTTCTTTTTTCTTTCTTTCTTCTTTCTCTTTCTTTTTTCTTCTTTCTTTCTTTCTTTCTTTCTTTCTTTCTTTCTTTCTTTCTTTCTTTCTTTCTTTCTTTCTTTCTTTCTTTCTTTCTTTCTTTCTTTCTTTCTCTCTCTCTCTCTCTCTCTCTTTCCCTCTTTCTTTCTTCCTCTTTTCCTCTTTTGCTCTGCCTTTCTCCTCTTTCCTTCTCATTTTCCACCTCACTCCCACCCTCCAGGAATAATATTGTAAAGATTTTCTCTGGGCCATTAAAAGCAGAAAAACTTGGTTTTCAGTGGGAAGTGAGACTCAGCTATAACCACCTGACTCTGGGACATGACGTTTTAAAAAAAATCCAAATATTAGTGAGACTCCTAGTGTCATGACAAGAACCTGCCACACTTACCTGGCTATAAGAGCTCCACAAAACCTAGAGAAATAACAAAATTCAGCTGCATGCCATTTGTTTCATTTATTTTTGATTCCTATCTGGTGATAGCAATTTCATGGCTACTTTTATTACTATTCATTGTCTGTTTTAAAGTAAAACCTCTGGGCTGTGTCCAAACTCAGGATACTCATCCACTGAAAGACAGCCATTAAGTCTTAAAGGATGAGACGAACAAAGGGAGGAAGAAATGAGAGATTCCCTCTCCCTCCCCATCCCAGCACGAGGAGATGGAGTGGCTTTCCCACGCTATCTCAGGAAGTCTGTGGCAGAGCTCAGAACAGAACCTTGGTGTCTATTTCCAGGCAGGTTTGCCTTATTTGCAAATCCTTCCTATCAACCCAAAGGCAAAGAAATGAGATCAGCAGCCTGAGGTGACCCAACACCACATGAGCTGTGTCAGGCCCTGCTCTGCCCCCTGATGCCTCAGGTTTGAGCTTTTCTATGTTTCAGATTCTGTGCTGCTTTAGTGTGTGGCTCTGGGCTTCACATGATGGGATGCTGAGCTCTGTGCACAGAGCAGAGACAAAACAATTCCTGCTCCAGCTGGGCACCAAGGACAAATGATCCAAACCTCAGCCCAGGAGCACAAACAGCGTGGGCTGGAGAGAGAAAAACAAGCAGGATGGGACTGATGGGCTGGAGCTGGAATGGGACAATGAACTCCAAGGTGCCAATGGAGCAGAACTGATCCCAGGGAGAGCCCCGGGAGCGCTCGTGCATTTTGGGACCATTTTGGGTCATTTGGGTGCAGCCCTGGCTGGGCTCTGGTGCTGCCCAAGGTGGATCCATGGAGGAGATCCTTGAATAAATCCCTGCTTTATTCTGTAGCTCTGCCCAGCTCTGCTCCAGCTCAGCCTTCCCAAGGCATCACCTGGCCTGTGCAGGGCTGCTCAGGATCCCTGCTGGGACAAGGACAGGTCCCTTTTGGGTGTTCCTGGGTGCTGAGGGGCAGCACAGCCCCTGGCACATCACCTGTGACCTGAGGGTGACTTCAGGACTTGTGCTAACCCACATGGGACAGCACAAGCAGTGCTGATGTGACGTGAACTCAGTCACCCCCAGCCTCCCGAGGGCTCCCTCTGAAACCATGGCCAGCTCTCAGGTGGCTCCTTTTGGTGCAAGAGGAAAGAAAACATGAAGGGCTTTGCTTACTGTAGCATGAAGGGAACAAAGGAACAAAGTACACTGCTCTTGGAAGTCAGTAAAGTACAGAGAAATATCCCAGATCTGGCAGAAGTATCACTTCATTAAATAAAATAAAAATTGGTGTGCTGGTCAACTTCCTGAATTTTAAAGTAGAAATATCACTTCATTAAATAAAATAAAAATTGGTGTGCTGGTCAACTTCCTGAATTTTAAAGTATTTGTTTGATTATCAGAACCGAGCTGCTTTCCACTTACCTAGAAAACTATCTAATGTAAACCAACTTTATGACTCACAACCATATATTATTAGGTAATGAACATAATGACTTTATGAAGGTTATTAGGAGTAACTGTATAAACTGTATCTGGGTCCAGAGATAGGTATTGGATGTTTTAATTTATATTATTCTAGGGCAAACAAAAAGAGGGAAATAACCTTCCAGTTTTCTGGATAAGGTGATTTAAGGTTATATCATAAGCAGTGCTGCTGGGTTCAGAGGTCTTGCCTCCAATGCCTTGAAAATTAGATATCAGTGGAGTTTGGGAACAAAAAAAATTATGGAACCAAAACTCCTTTCAGGTGGGAGGTGAGGATGGGCAAGCACAAGCAAGAGATGGGTTTGCTTTTGCCATCCCATGGGATGGGCCTCCCCAGAAGCAGGGAAGGGTCAGGCCTCAGGAAGGGACCAGAATTAGGTTTTCTGCTGTTTCTTTCCTTGGAAGTGGATTTGATTTAAGGAAAAGTTGGTGTCTCTGAAGACTCTGCCCGCTGGTGATGGGCTGGGACTGAAGTCAGAGTGGCTGGCACAGAACAAGCCCAGCTGGGCCAGGGATGTGGCCATGAAGAACGTGCCTGGAGCTGCAGCTGGCAGTGCCTGGGGACCTGGAGGGACCTGGGGGGCCTGGGGGACCTGAGGGACCTGGGGGACCTGGGGAACCTGGGGACCTGGGGGACCTGGGGACCTGGAGGGACCTGGGGGACCTGGGGACTTGGAGGGACCTGGGGGACCTGGGGACCTGGAGGGACCTGGGGACCTGGAGGGACCTGGGGACCTGGAGAGGCCTGGGGACCTGTGGGACCTGGAGGATCTGAGGGTCCTGGGGGCCCTGGAGAGGCCTGAGTGACCTGGGGGGCCTGAAGGGACCTGGGGGACCTGGAGAGACCTGGGGGACCTGGAGAGACCTGGGGGACCTGGAGAGACCTGGGGGGCCTGGGGGACCTGAGGGACCTGGAGGGACCTGGGGGACCTGGAGAGACCTGGGGGGCCTGGGGGACCTGAGGGACCTGGAGGGACCTGGGGACCTGGAGAGACCTGGGGGACCTGGAGAGACCTGGGGGGCCTGAAGGGACCTGGGGGACCTGGAGAGACCTGGGGACCTGGGGGACCTGGGGGAGCTGGAGAGACCTGGGGGACCTAGAAGGACCTGGGGGACCTGGGGGACCTGGAGGGACCTGGAGGGACCTGGAGGGACCTGGGGGACCTAGAGGGACCTGTGAGATGCTGCCCCCAGCACAGGGAGCAGTGGGGACCAGGTATGAGAGGGGTGCAGACAGGATTTGTATCTCCCTGGGCCAGACGTTGTTCATTTGCCAACTCTGCTCTTTTGGGGCTCTGCTGGAAAGTATTCCTCTTCTGGATGCTTCTCGTGGGCCAAAGTGTTGTCCCTGTCACCTTGTGCCCCTCCAGGGCACTCTGGGGGCTGTGGCAGCCCCACAGCTTCCCCAGTGCCCCTCTCCTCACCACGAAGTGCCTCTGAAAGAAAAACGAGATTTGTTGTTTATTTTGGATGGCGTTTACACCCCTTTTTCCTTATTTTGCATACACAAAGGACAACCTTTGTCAGTTTTATTCTGATCCCTGCTCAGATCCATTTCCAGGGCTGATGCCAATCTGCCTGGCTGCAAATGCTGGTGCCCTTTCCTTCCTGCTCTTCTTTCTCGTGGTTATACAAGTGCAATAAATTATTTACAACAGATTTTGCCACTCCAGCACCATTCAATTTAGTGAAAGTGCTCCTGTTTAAAGGCCAAATCATGCTGCTCTGTGGATGTGTTCCCTGGACTCTGAGAGGAGCTACAATTATGTAATTTGATTTTATGTGTAAATGGGCAGATGCTTTAAAAGCCTCTTCAATTCTCCTAGAAAGGCTCTGTAGGAGCTGGCAGAGCTGCCAGAGGGCAAAGCACCTTGTGTGCACACATTTCTGATCCAGGGTAGAATCACAGGATCCCAGAATGGTTTGGGTTGGAAGGAGCTTTACAGATTATCCTATTCCACCCCCATGCCATGGGCAGGGTCACCTTCCATTAGATCAGATTGCTCCAGATCCCATATGGGGTTGAACAACCTCCAGGTGCAAACTGTGGGATTTGTGGGCATTTCAGACAAAACTCCAGGTATTTACAAGAGGATGGAGTGACAG
The DNA here is from genome assembly GCF_050655825.1 of Lonchura striata. Classification (NCBI taxonomy): domain Eukaryota; kingdom Metazoa; phylum Chordata; class Aves; order Passeriformes; family Estrildidae; genus Lonchura; species Lonchura striata. Next base: position 115,923,391 of record NC_140703.1, on the reverse strand, counting down.
GACAAGGAGAATGGCTTCAAACTGACTGAGGGCAAGGTTAGATTGGATCTAAGGTGAGAAATCTTTGTGATGGCAGGGAGGCCCTGGCACAGGATGCCCAGAGCTGCCCCTGGATCCCTGGCAGAGCCCAAGGCCAGGCTGGACACTGGGGCTTGGAGCAGCCTGGGACAGTGAAAGGTGGTGTCCCTGCCCATGACAGGGGTGGCACTGAATGGGCTTTGAGGTCCCTTCCAGCACAAACCATTCTGGAATCCTGTGAAAACCATCAAACCCATGGGAACACCAGCTGCAAGAGAAAGCTGTGGCAACTCTGCTTTGCAATATTGGGGGGCTACTCACTTGCCATAGGTCTTATCCCAGTATCTCTGAGTTCTGCCTCAAGTTTTGAGGTGAGGAATGACCTCACTGTTGCCAGTAACTTCCCCTATAAATTTAATATTCCTCTGTTCAGGAGAAAATGGAACTCTGGGAGCTGGTCCTGCACCATGAAATCATCTGGACACATGAGTTGTGAGCCCTTGTCACCCTCTAATATACACACCAAGAGGAATGAAAATATTAAAAAACCCAAAGTGAATCCTGGAAACCCTGAAAGCACAAAATCAACACACAACATTGCACAAGTCATTTTTCCCCTGGGAAAGGAAGGCCATATGCCCCATATGCTAATTATGTGATATAATTTACTTCTGGAGTCACATATGGCTCCTGAGCAGACAAAAAGCAGGATAATAAGATTAATCCCCAAACTGTGGATAGTAGAACAGCCTGAACAGAACTGCTGACTAAATTCAGAGGGTCATTTCCATTGACCTGAAGTAGGAATGGGTGAGACACACAGAGAGTTTTTTCTGTGTTGGTGTTTTTGTTTGGTTGGGCTTTGTTTTTTAATCCAGAAGAAAAAATCAAACCTTTGGTCAACAGGAAAAGCTGAATGAGGGGTCTGTGGAGGGCATGGCTGAGAAGCAAGTCACATACACAAACTCACAGTAAAACACATGGTCTTTGAAGCAGAGGTTAAAATAAAAGATCCCATGGGGTTTTTGACCTCCCAGAGGCTCAGTGCACCATGGGCACCAGCAGGAGAGAGAACTTAGGGATGGAAGCTTCCTGCTCCTCCAAGACAACAGGATGAGAGTCCCAGCACGGCCCCAGGCATGGCCAGCACTGAGATAATGTCACTGCTGCAGCCCCTGAGCCCTCCCACTTCCTCCAGAGGATAAACACCTCTGCTTCCTCTTGATTCTCCCAACAGATATTTGGCAATGCAGCTTCTCAATTTCCTCAGGAGAGATGAAGGAAAGTCTAGGTTCTTCCCAGTTGCGTAAATCCCCCCCCCCCCCCAACCTCGATTATAACCTTGGCATGCAGCAAGAAATTATTTCCTTTTTCATCAGTGAAACCTTTGCACAAGCATTCCCCGGCTCCTCAGCGGGCAGGAAAGGCACAGGAGAGGGCACAGCATGCTCTGGGTCGGTGCAGCCTTATCAGTAACTAAATATAAGCATCAGGAGGATATTTCCTGGCATTTACGCCATTTGTACTCCCGATGACTCCGCTGCGATTCGTTGCAGCCCACCACCTCTGCCCCCTTCTCCAAAAAGGCTGGACACGGAGTCATTTCCAAGGCCTTTGCCACAGCAAACCTAGAGTGGGATGCCAGTAAAGGCTGCAGAGTGAAGGACAGTGTGACTGTGTTTTTTGGAAGGTTGGCGAGGCAGTCTGCCGGGAGGAATCGCCATAAATCATCAGCATCTCTCTTCCCTTCAGCTCAGCAGGCCGTGCAGCCCTTGTGCAAGAAAATCATTCAACATCCCATTTCCCTCTTTTTCAGGGCAGGGAGGGATATTTCAGCCCCGTGAGCTGCTCTGTTTTCCATGTGCTCCTCTCTGGTGCAGGACTCATCCTTGGGGATGTGACTCCACTGCGCCGGCCCAGGCACCTGCGCGTGTCCCACGGGCCCCTCAGCACCTCGTGGAGCGAGAGAAGGACTCTGCTTTAGGAACAGCAAGGACAGGATGCTGTGCAGTTTTTAGCCTTTTGTGTATTGAATCTCTGCTCTGCACAATGGTGTGTTTGGGAGCTCGCAGTCCCTCAGGAGGAAAACACACCGGAGGAAGCATTTCCTGCTGTGGGCAGATGACAGCTGGCGTTGGGAAAGGGCGTCTCGAGTGATGGCGAGGAGGCTATTTTGGGGTGGTTTTGGTAAAATATTGTTCTACTCCTCTTGTCAACAGCGCTGGTGGTTGCCATAACACAAGTGCAGTGACAGATCAAAGGGGGAAGGTGACAGCAGAAGGGCCTCAGGTCAGCGTGTGTGTCCCAGGCAAGCAGAGTTATCCCCACTCAACTCTTGTCCTTATAGGGTAGGTTGGGTTCCTCCATCACCTGCCAGTCCTATTTGCTGAGCAGGGGTGGAGATGATGAGCACAGAGGTGCCACAAACCCTCAGGTACAGAATGCCTAGCATGGATTATGTCTCTGAAGAGCTGGGATTGCTTGGGGGGGTGCTCACAGTGACAATGCAGAAGAGCATGGGGTGAATTCAAGCCACTTATATGTCCTGGAAATGTCCCAGACCAGGTTGGACAAGACCCTGAGCAACCTGGTCTAGTGGGAGGTGTCCCTGCCCATGGCAAGGGAGGTTGGGACTGGAGGATCTCTAAGATCCCTTCCATTCCCTTCCCTGATATTGCATAATTCTATTTCTGTGGTTCAGTCAGCTCTTAAAAGAGAAGAGATTTCATAGTCCTTATTTTCTGCAATGACACAAGGACAAGTTGGAACATACAGGTCAGGATGAGGATGATTTTGCTGAAGTCCTTAAAAAAAAATGACCATTTCAGTTGGTAGTGGGAGTATGAGAGGAAGAAACAAAGGAGTGGGCAAAGAAACACATCCTCTGAGCTCTGAGGGCAACAGAATTGCAGAGCTGGAGGAGCTGGGGAATCTGAGGGATGTGAAAAGAAATTATAATTTCTATTAACTGGCAACAAAATGTTTTATGAGCAAACCAAGGTTGTACATCTAGTACAATCACATGTTTCTAGCCAGTAACAGCCTCCACAAAACCCATGGCACAGCTCAGCCAGGCAGTAATATAATTTATTTCTGGGAGAAGGAATTTGAAATAAAGATCATCTAAATATGAAAAAAAAATTGTTTTGGATAGTCATAGTTTCCATGAGTGAAAGTGCCTGAAACAATTTCTAAAAAAAGGGTATAACTAAGAAAAATACTTATTTTAATTGACCAAATATTTTGTTGAATTCCTATCAAATTCATTGAACTACTTCAACCAGAAAGGGCTGAGAAGACAAAATGTTAACCAACAAAATATTTAACTTCAAGATTCTCAAACAAAAATATTTAGTTTTCCACTTTGAATGTGAGGGTAGCTTTCCAAAACAAATCTTTGTATAAATGTATTTTTAAGATTAAGGCAGGTGGGCGAGTGTTTGTCTCTGAAGTCATTTATTTGCAGATTGGGGCAGCTTTGCTGGAGATGCAAAAGGGCTCCTGCTCCAACCTCCTGGCATGTCACACACCACATTTTCCAGGACAGCTGCACAATCCTCTTTTGTCCATCCATCCCCTGGCATCGTGACTGTCATCACTTCTCGTGGCTTCAGCTGACAAAAGGAACTTTATAACACAGATGGGCTCATCCTTTGTGCTGCTGATGGGCTCACCCATGGCTACCCCGGCATGTCCCTTGTGCCACCACCCCTGGAGGTGTCCAAGGAAGGCCTGGAGGTGGCACTCAGAGCTCTGGGCTGGAGACAAGGTGGGGATGGGTCACAGGTTGCACTTGATGACCTTGGAGAACTTTTCCAGCCTCGGTGATTGTGGGATTCTAGGATTCTGTCACCCCATGGGTCACAGATCCCCTTTCCCCGTAGCGCTGTCAGAGCACAACTGGTTGCCTTTACTCCTTTTCTTCGTAGCACTTCCTTTATTATTAAAAAAAATCTAAAATAATAGGCAGCAAGCTGAATGTTTACTTAATTATTGGTCAGGAGTTGGCCTCTGTGGAAATGTTGGCTAAAGGCACTGCTGTACAACACAGTCCCTTCCAGGAGAGTGCCAGAAAACCCAGGGGCAGGTGGCAGCTCTTGAACAATGGTTAATTAGACTTTTTAGGCAAATATTTGCTCATGTGTCCAGACAATAATGTCTTGTGGAAATGTGTTTGCACAATGTCCTTGACAAAGGCTTGTCTATTAACCTGCACACAATCAGCTGCAGCCCTGGAACAGCGTTTTAACACATGAACTTCTCAGTTCAAGCAACAACAAAACGTCACGAGTCCAGCCCTGAACAAAATAATCAGCCCAAATCACCTTCATATAGGAGGAAAAAAAGTCTTTTAAAGACTATTTACTTTTAACCTATAAAAGCATCCAGAATGTGCTGGGATCTGTGACTCAGTTCCCATAATTTCATGTGCTTCCAGTATAACCTTGGCCAGGATGCTCATGAATGGAGTTTCCAGAGCCTCTGCAGGGTACCTATGTTGAGTTGTGCTATCAGAAAGGGATTTTTGGGTGGTCTATAGGGTTTTACAGAATAATCCTTTATGGTTAATGCTCATAGGACTTATAATATCTATTATTATATTTATTATTTTAATATTTTAGCCCAATAATGCCCAGATTTGGAGTGTGGACTGCTCAGGAGGGTCTCTGGACTGCAGCTAGATAAAGCCAAGCCGACTTTTCTATATTTCTCTGAGTTTGGGGGCACACAAAATGAACAGCCTCTTACAGGGGTGACAGCCAAGAAGCATTTGGGAATTGTTAGCTTAGCCCTTTGGGCTACAAATAATCCCTCAGGAGCTGCTGCTCTTTGTGAATTCCCTAATTTGTAGCAGTGCTTTCTGAATGTTTTGGCTGAAAACTTTGCACACCACATGTTCACCTCATCCCAATGGTGATTCAGTATCCACGAGGTGTGTGAGTCACCTCAGGGATGTGGGATTGTTTCTCGTTCCTTGACTGAGGTGTGGGCAACTTTTACAGGGCAGAGCACATCTTTTGTGATAGACAGAAAACAAATAAACCAACGAAACAGCAACAAACACAGTAGTGGCTGAACTTTGGCAGGAACACACGTTTGGGCTAAAGCTGATGAAAGTGGCAGAATTCCTGTAGTTTTATTCTGGGTATTAATGAAGAAGTATGAACCTGTTCCCTTAGTTCATTGCAGGAATAACTGGATGAAATGGTGAGGTTTGTGTTGTTGAAGGAGGTCAGGCAAGGTAAAGATCCGGGCTCTGCTGACCTCCAAGCTGAATGAAGGAGTCACAGCAAACTCAGCTTGACTTGTTTGTTCCTAAAAAGTATTCCTGACCCGATTGTTTAGGCTTTGTCCCTCTTGACAAATGATAAAAAAAATCTCAAATTCCTACTGCAGCATTCCTGATGGTGAAATCACACTCACAATCATTTTATTGTGATCATTATCTTATCCCTCTTTCCCTCCCCAAGGTTATCATTTTCCTGTATTTTTTCAATGCTTATTTTTCCATAGGCTTTTAAAAAATCCTTCATGTGCTAAAAGTAACTTTATTCTTTTAGGAAGGTAAGCTTAGGTTTGCATTGTGGGCACCACAGAAGGAGACACTTAATGAACAACAGTTATGATGGATTCAGTTCCTATAATGCATCACTTTTTCTTTCTTTTCAGTTGAGAGTTATAAAGCAATGCCTCGACTGGAGGCACATTTGGTTCTCCTGTGGTGCCCCAGTTTTGACCACTAATGCATATAATTGAAGAGGATCTAAGCAGATAAGTATCAAACACCAGGACTGGTTTAAACTGCACTCAGAATATGTCTTGGGGTCGTGGGAGAGTGGCCAAAACTGCTGAAATGGCCCAAAAACTGGAGTCAGGAGTGGTACAGGCTGGTAGGATTTCATGTGCCTTAATCCATGGTGGCACAAAGGAAATCTCCCAAGGAGTTCTTGTTCGGCCTCCCAGTCTGCTGCAGGCACATGATGAAAAGTAAACCATCACTTCAGAAGAGTTAAAAAATCATGCTTTGAAAAACCACAATTAATGGCTTATCGCAGAATCTCAGATTTCCTGGGGCTGGAAAAGCCCTCCCAGCCCATGGAGTCCCAGCTGGGCCCACCTTGTCCCCATCCCAGAGCACTCAGTGCCACCTCCAGGGGACACCTTCAGGGATGGGCACTCCAAAGCTCCCTGGGCAGCCCCTGCCAGGGCCTGAGCACCCTTTCCATGGGGAAATTCCTGCTGCTGTCCCAGCTGAGCCTGCCCTGGCCCAGCCTGAGGCCGTTCCCTCTCCTCCTGTCCCTGTTTCCTGGAGCAGAGCCCGACCCCCCGGCTGTCCCCTCCTGGCAGGGGCTACAGAAGGATTGTTCGTTTCTTAGGCCCTCTCCTCCTGATCTCTGCTTTCCAAAACTAAAAAGGAATCACTGAAGGATGACAAATCCCACACGAATATTTGGGACTGGATGTTGGCTCATTTCTTGTGTCCACAGGGACAACCAAGTGTCTCCCTCCTCCTGTGCCCAAAATCCAACAGCAGAAAGTTCCTTGGCCAGCATTCTCTGTTGGAGGAGCCAGAGGCAAGTTTGACGACTTCTGCAGCTCATGTGAGAGGGGAAGGCAGGAATTCTCCTTTCTTTCTGTCTTTTCCACACCAAAGCAGACTCCTGTAATGGGAAAAGGAATTGTTCATGCTGGAGCTGCCCCGTGGGGCTCGAGCCTACAGGAGAGGCCTGGGGTGAAGCCAGGCTCCTCATAAGACAGGAAAGCTGGACAGGACAAACACACGGCAAACTAATATGGTTAATTAAACGTTCTCCGTTTATTACTGAGAAGATGGCACTTTATATACACTTCTATATAGTTTACAGTTTACAAAGGCACTCTCATTGGCAAACTAACATTGTTTGTCTTTGTTTTAAGGTGGACTAAACTTCACATTATAAACCTATACTCCTTCACATCCAGACAGCCTAGTGCTTCCCATCACACCTTAACAGAATTTCTAACTGTGCCACAAACTCTTAATTTCTAACTGTGCCACAAACTCTTAATTTCTAACTGCATCCCAGGCTGGAAGGCCTCACAAGGCCCAGATCTGACGCCTGGACTGGAGTAGCTCAAATCTCATTCCAGACATAAATCTTCCCTCTCTCTCTCAGAAATGCTGCAACATTGGGGGACATCAGGTGTGCTCCCACCTGCAGCTCGGCACTTCATAGCTGTGCCAGGAGTGGAAAAATTGGAGAGAAAACAGATTGTCCAGAACCACACTTGATCTGTCTCCTCTCACTCCCTGCACTTGGAGAAGGTGCTGGATAAATGATGGAGGGCGAGTATAGGAAATCAGGAGGAATTCTGATTTTACTCCCCGTGTGCTGCCGTGCAGCCTCGGAAAGGAGAGGAGCTTTTGTGCACGGCTGAAGCGTGCGAGTCCTCCGGGAGTTCCAAAACCATTCTGAAGCCTTGGACCCAGCTGGTGGTTTTTCCCTGATGCTGCTCAGTTCTGCTTCAGTGTGCCCAAAAGGAAGAGGAGCACAGGAAACAAATTTAAAAGTTGCAAAAGACAAGAGCAACAAGTGACGGGACTATGTAAATTTTTGATAGCCCAGCAGGAGGCTCTGGCGGTGCCGCTTCTCCAGCTCGGCCCGGTGCCCGGGCACGGCCCCGGCCTCGGGGCTGCCCCTGCCCCGCTCGGCTGCCCGCGCCCTGCCCGGCCGCCGAGGCCGCGCTCGCTGCCCCCGGGTGCCGCTGCTGCGGGCAGGGCCGAGCCCCGGGGCCCGGGCACAGCCCTGAGGGACACCCCTGCTCCCCGGGCTGCCGCGGCTCCTGGAGCCGCTGCCCACGAGCCCCCGGCACGGCCGTGCGGCCAATTCCTCGTGCCCTGGGCAGCGCAGCCCGCACGGCCAGGGCTCGGCACTGCGGGGCCGGGCTGCCGTGGGCCAGCGGGGCCAAAGCCTCGCAGGGCTCGGGGCACAGCAGGGCCCGCCAGGACACCGCTCCGGGGATGCTCCCGGCCGGCTCCTGCCCGAGCCCCCGGAACCCGGGCTGGCTCTGTGCGCTCCGGCAGCCACGGCGGGACCGGCCAACAGCCGGGGACTGGGCTTTGCCCACGGCTGAACCTGCAGAGCTGCAAGCTCTGCCCTGCACGCTGTTACAGCCACGGCAGGGACCAGGCCAGGGAGGAAGGAGGAGCCTCTTTGCCTTCAGCTTCCACGGGGAAAGTTTATTCGAGGTGCAGGGAGCAGGATAACAAAGAGCCCCTCACCCTCGTTTGCAAGGGGTTTTGCTCAGATCCAAGTCAGGCGGTGGGCACAAACAGCGAAGCAACAGGGAATCCTCAGGGCAGGAGTGAGGGGATTGCATCAACACTGTGGGACCATCAGGATCGGGGGAGCAGAGGGAAAGGCACAGGGGCCAATGAGGCATCCTGGATTAGGGGATTTCCAAGTGGGGGTTTCAATCAGGGGCTGGCCCAGGGGCTGAGTGGCAGGGAACATTCAGGAAAAAGGGGCAGGGCTACCTGGATAGGCAGGGAAGGGACTGGGACAAATAGAGGGGAATAACTTGAGGGACACCTTTAAAGACAGTGTACAACTTAGGGAAAAAAACAGCTTGGGGAAAATGTGGGGGGATAACAGAATGAACAATTTAACAATAAATTAATGAAATAAACATAAACCGCAACAGGTTCCTGTCTGCTCCAGTGCCGTTGGGGTGCCGGGGGTGGCCCTTTGTGACACGGCACATGGTGTCACGGCCCTTTGTGATGTGGGCCGTGATGGTGGCCAGAGACCTTTGTGACATCAGGGAGCCCCGCCCGGGCTGAGGCTCTTAAAAGGGCGCAGAGCCCTGGGGTGCCCAGTCCCAGGAGAGCCGCTCTCTGAGGAGGACGCAGCTCCCTGGCTCTGTCTGCGCCAGACGCCGACAGCGACAGCGGCCGACAGCGACAGAGAGTGACAGCAGCGAGGAGAAAGCCAACTCCACCTCCCGGTCCCACAGCTCCTTGCCCATCTGGCAGGAAGCACCAGCGAGCCGTGGTCAGGGGCAGTGGGCAGCTCAGTCCTGCCACTGTCACAGACTGAGGAGGAGGAGAGGCCCTTCGCTGAGATGGATCGTGAACTTCCCCGGAATGAAGATGTGGAAGCGACCCGCCAGAGAGAAGTTCCAGGACACCAAGAAGTGTCCTGGCGGGGAGCCTGGAACAGCCAAGAGCTGTGCCAAGGCCGGGTACGTGTGGTAGTTTGGGAAGTTTCCCAGTACAGAGGTGGGACACACCAAGATCTCTATGAACGGGAAGAAACCATCAGAGCTCTGGAGCTGTCCCAGTGGGAGGAGGACAGTGAGATGTACCAAGAGGGGTGGGAGAGGGAAGAATGTGTGACAACCCAAGATATTTCCCAGTGGGAAATAGATGTGAGTGGGCAGCAGGAGATGGGATGGGGAGAAGACGAGAGGTGCCACGAGCTGTCCCTGCAGAGAGATCTGAGTGTACCAGAGGATTCCCAACGGGATGATGCCCAAGAGCATTCCCAGAGGGAAGGTGAGAGGTACCAAGGCCTCTCAGCATGGGGACAAGGTGTGCACTCCCACATGTCCCAGTGGGAAGACAGGAGAGAGCTGGAATTGTCCCAGGTGAGAGACAGCAGTGTCAGGGAGCTGTGCCAAGGACCAGACGCTGCAGCCCAAGAGCTGCCCCGGTGGGACGATGTGAGTGAGCGAAAGCTGTCCCAAAGGGAGGAAGATGTGAGCAGGCAGGAGCTGTCCCAATGGGGACACAACATCAGCTCTGAGATCTGGGACAGACCCTTGTGCCCAGTGAGGGACGAGGAGCCTCAGCCTTGTCCCCCAGAGGGGCCCAGCTCTGCCAGCCCCGTGGGCACAGAGGCAGCAGCAGAGGCAGCGCCTGTCCTAACCAGCCTCTCTCCTGCCCCACAGAGTCCCACGGAGCAGAACATCTACTGGGACATCCTGAGCCAGGTGCTGCAGGAGGTCCAGGCACTGAAGCAGCAGCTGACTGCCCTTCAAGAGGTGTTGGCTGGGAACAAATCCCTAGTCACAGCCAAAAATGAAGAGAGCTCAGTGCTTTCCCCACAGAGCACCCCCAGCCCCTTGCCTGCCCAGCTGAGTTCCCAAGCCCCCAGGGAGCAGCAGCAGGAGGGGGCAGCATCAGCATCTGTGCGGGCAGAGCAGGAGAACGAGAACGGGACCTTGTCTGGGGAGGACACAGACTGGGATGATGACATCGATCCAGAGCTTTACCAGTGGGAAAATAAGGAACAGGCGGAGGTGTCCCACGGGGAAATGAACAACTCCCAAGAAGTGTCCCAGGGGCAAGAGTGCCCTGAGCAGGAGCTGTCCCAGGAAGAGCTTTCTGACTGGGAAGTGAGCACAGAGGAAGATCTGCCCCAGGGAGAGGTCACAAGTGAGCGCAAATGCTGCGCCTGTGAAGGATACGTATCTGATGATGACCTGTCCTTCACGGATGTCACCAGCTGCTCAGACCTCTCAGACTGGGGAGAATGCACTGAGAAGGGGATCAGTGGAGGAGAAGGAGGAGTAGAAGAAAGCAGTTGTGAAGATGAAGAAGAGTGGGATGAGCTGAGCCTCCTGGAGCTGCCCCCAGAAGACAGCACAGACAAAAAACAGAAAGTTTGTGTGTCAGAGGGGCTGGCAGTGCCCGTCCCTCGGGAGGCCGGGGCTGAGTGCCCGGCACAGGAGCCGTGCAGCCGAGGGCCGGCGCCTGCCCCGCACAGCCCCCCCAGCCCCCGGCCTGCCCGGCTGGGAGCCCCGGCCCTCCGCGGGCAGCCGGCTGCCCCCAGGAAACGTCCCTCCCGCTTCAGGCGGGCGCTGCGGGCGCTGCGGGGGCTGTTCCGCTGTTCCTGCCTCAGGCCACGCTCTGAGGAGTAAAACTGACACGGAGAAAGGTGAAGGACAGGAAGACAAAGAAGGCGAAGACAGTGAAGAAGATGAAGACAAATAGGATGAAGAATATGAAGAAGACAACAAAGAGGAAGAAGACAAAGATGAAGACTAAAAAGACAAGACAGAGAACATTTATTTAAGAATAGATAGAAGAAGTATAGTAATAAGTATTTAGAAATACTTAGAAGAAGACTACTAGGAATAGGAATAAGAATTTCAAAATACATAGAAGAAGAAGAATAGGAATAAGAATTTTAAAATATGTAGAAGAAGAAGAAATAGAAGAATAGGAATAGGAATAAGAATATAAAAGTACGTAGAAGTAGCAAAGAAGAAGAAAAATAGTAAGAAAGAGTAGGAAGAAGAAGAAGAACCATAAGAAGAATAAGAATAGAAAATTGAAGGAATAAGTAAAATTAGCAAATAATTTATTTTTATTACATATTGTATATTTCTATTTCAGTCTATGAAATAAAAAACATTAATCTACAGTATGTTGTAATTACAATATATTTTATTGTCCCCATGCTGTTCCAATTATTGAAGAACCTGTGTGTTTCTAATAAAGTCTGTAGGGCACCAGAGCAGAGTGCCCGGATCCCATGTCCTGTCTCCCCGAGGTGCCGATGGATTGTCCCAGCCCGAGCCCCGGAGCGCCCCGCGAGCAGCGCGGGCTCAGCCCCGGCGGCAGCGGGAGAGTTCCCGGCCGGGCCGGCGGGGCAGGGCTGTCGCTGCTCTCTGCAGGCAAACGGGAGGCGCAGGCTGAGCCCGGCTGGCAGAGAGCTGTGCCGGGCAGCCCTTTGCAGCAGGGCTGTGCAGCCAGCACAGCCAAGGCAGCAGAGCCCCGCTCTGCCGCTGCCCGTGGCCGGGGAGCCGGGCCGGGGCTGTTCCTGCAGCCCTGCCTGCCTCCAGCAGCCCCGGGCCGGGCGGGAGGGGTTCCCCCGCTGCAGCCCCAGCTGAGGCAGCAGCAGCAGCTCTGTGCTGCTCCTGGCACATCCCTGCGGCAGCAGCTGCACGGGGCTGGGCAGCCGCAGAGCCCAAAGCAGCGCAGCAGCAGCGCAGCAGCAGCGCAGCAGCAGCGCAGCTCTGGGGCTCTGCTGCTGCTGCTGCTGCTGCTGGGCAGCCCCACAGGGCTCAGGGCTGAGCAGCCGTGCCTGGAGCCCGCTCCTGGCTCCTCCAGCCTCGGGGCTGCCCCTCTGCTGCTCCAGGGCAGCGCCTTTCTCCGGGATTGGCTTTTCTCTCTGCTGGGAGAACTCTCACAAACCCCAGGATCCCCGGGGCTGGAAAAGCCCTCCCAGCACAGGGAGTCCCAGCTGGGCCCAGTCCCCACCTTGTCCCCCGCCCAGAGCACTCAGTGCCACCTCCAGGGGACACCTTCAGGGATGGGCACTCCAAAGCTCCCTGGGCAGCCCCTGCCAAGGCCTGAGCACCCTTTCCATAGGGAAATTCCTTCCAATGTCCATCATGAGCCTCCCCTGGTGTTGCTTGTTCTGTCCTTGTTCTCTCAGAGCCGAGCCTGACCCTGCTCGGTCTGCACTGTCGTGCCAGAGAGATGTAGAGAGCAAAAAGGTCTTTCCTGAGCCTCATTTTCTCCATGCTGAGCCTCTTTCCCAGCTCCCCCAGCCACTGCCTACTTGCTTTACTCTCTAGAGCCTTCCCCAGCTCCGTTGTCCTTCTCTGGACCTACCCCAACACCTCAATGTCTTTCCTGAATTGAAATCCCCCAGCCCTCAAGGTGGGACAATCACTTCCCTGCTCTTGCTGGCCACTCTATTTTCAGTACAGCTTTCCAAAGAAGCAGCTGAAACAGATCCTAAAAAATTCCCTCAACTTTCTGCAGCTAAAATAAATCCCCTGTTAATTACCACTCTCCAGAATGTGCGTTTCACACCACCATGACAAAACACAGGGCACACACAGAGGCAAAAATCATCCATCCCCCTGGGCCAAAAGCTGCTTTCAGCTACACCCAAAAACCACATGAAAGAGTCTTGCTAGGGAGCGAGGTGCCAAGGAATCCTCGGACCTGCGTGTCCCCTTTGCTGCCATTGACTCCAGCGAGCATGGCGGGCACCCACAGCTCCCCATGGCACCTCAGCCCGTGCCAGCTGTGGCTCCAGTGCCCAGGAATGGCCCCAGATGTGGAATTCAGGATTCCACAGATGTGCTGGTGGCACTACGAGCTGGACTTGGAAGCTGAAGGAAATCAGCCCCCACGGCAGAGCCAGACTCAACCCAGGGCCTGTTTTGGCACTGGGGGTTGGCTGCTGTCCTCTGGGGATGATTAATTTCGGTAATTAGCGCGGCTTTTCCTGCACTTTCTGGGCAGTGATGCTGTTAATGGAAGCGGAGGAGTGGAGCTGGGGTGGGACCGGGCTGGCAGAGGCAGCTGAGCACCTCTCTGAGCCCTGACCCGAGACCACACGGCTCCTTCAGAGCCCGGTGCCCCTGGAGAGGAGCTGACAAACATGCTCCATCCTGCCAAAGCCCGGGACGAGCCTGGAATGTGCTTCCAGCGGGATCTCCGGCCAGGAGGGATCTCGCTAACCCATCGCTCCATCTAGTGCCAGCGCCTCTTACAGCAGCACCCCGTGCCTCCGCAGCATCCCAGACTGATGCTCCTTCACCCTCGGGGGCTGCTTTGGACAGCATTTCCTTGCTGTTACTGTTTTTTTGGGGTTGGTTTTGTTTTGTCAGGGGCCTCCTGAGTTTATAAAAGGCAGCAAACAGCTGTTCTAAGGAAGGGTTATAGGTGAACTCTACCTTCCTGGAGGGATTTGGATGAATCCTGTCCTCCAGAAGGGGTGAATTCTGCTTTAAGGAAGGGTTATGGGTGAATCCAGCCTTCCTGGAGGGATTTGAATAAATCCCTCCCTGTGGAAGGGGTGAATTCTGCCCTAAAGAAAGGTCATGGGTGAATCCTACCCTCCTAGAGGGATTTGGATGAATCCTGCCCTCCAAAGTGTCCATGGATAAATCCAGCCCTCAGAAGGGCTACAAGTGAATCCATCCTGGAGCAGTCCTCTCCTCCAAGTGTGTGCTACCACTTTCCTGCTTAATTAGCAGTTGTGTTGCAATGAGTGGCATTTTGTAAATCACTGAACAGCCCCAAAGACACCAGCAGCAAAAATGGGCTGCAAAGCACAAAAATATGCATGAGTGGGATGTGCAGATCACTGTTAAAACAGGAAAATGGACAGGGACAGAAAAGTGCTGGACAGACACCTCCAAGCTCAGGTGCTTGGAAGAAGCTCTGCACTGCAAGAACATCACCTTCCCCAGCTCTGCCTTGAGGGCTTTCACACCAGGGCTCAGTAGAGTCTTCAGCTGCCTCTCACACTCATGTTTTTAATCACTCTTTAGTGCTGGTAGCACACAGAGGAGAAAAAAAAGAACTTTTCTGGCTGCATGCTAAATTTTGGTCTCACAAAACTTTGGGAGCACGTGGAAATCAGGCACCTCTCTTTCAGGAGACACCAACCTTTGCAAAACAAAAGAGCAAAAAGTGTCACTGCTGCAGTTGTTATTGCTAATGAGCAGGATTTTAGAGCAGCTGTAGGATTCAGTGGTCCTTGGATGCTGCTGAGCTGCCCAGGCAGGTGAATTACTTGGACAAGGTGCTCCCTTCATTATTAAATGCACTGAGACAGCACTTTCAACCATGGAATTCTGATGTCTTTGGAAATCCTTCATCTGCACACTTTAAGTTATTTTCATTTATAGAGCTGTGATCCTATCATTTGCTTTAATGAAAAGAAAATTTCCACTTCTTCAGGTGATAGCTCCATCAGAGATGTTAATGAATACAAAAAGTCCATTATCTTGGAATGGGGGTTGTTTTTCAGGGAAAGAAATGATTGCTTCACTGTCAGATATAAAGCTTTCTTCAATGGGTTTTAGAGATTGAAAGGAAAAATAATCTCACCAAAAGTTACTTTCATTAGTTGTATCATTTTAATCATGGAAATATTTCTATAATTATCTTTATGTAGAGAAATTAACTTTAAAAAAACCCTTAAAATGTGATCTAAATTACCAGGCAGATTCTCTGTTCATAAGTTTATGGGCTATGTTGCTCATATGAAAAAAAATAATTAACTTCTGAGTAAAAACCTCAACGTTGTCAATTTTGCTACAGCAAATAATGTCAGCGTGCAAGAAGATTAATTCCAATATTACATATTTGATTTTCTTATTGCCTTGAAAATAAAACACAGGATGTAAAGGGAGGGAGAGTGGGGGAAAGAATATTTGCATCCTAGGAAAAGACATCCCCTCCTGCTGCACACTGAGTGGGTGATAACTCAATTTTCACCCTGCTGTTGTTGCCCATAGCCTTGAGCCCAATTAGGGTCTGCCCAGGGCAGGATGCTCCACAGGGTTATGGGACTGAGGGATTGCACTGCCTGGAGGGTCCTGGTGGGATTTCTCTCAAATATGAAATATTCAGGGAGCCGAGCAGCTCAGTTTTGGTGAATCCTAGTGCCATCTTTTGGGAGAAATGGGAATATGCCTTGGCCAGCAAATGTGACCTGACACATCCGAGGAGAGGAAGCTCTGGGGAGTGCCTGGGGTGAGCACACTGCCACCCTCACCACAGGGACCTGCTGGGGGGACAGGAAAAGGGCAGGATCCTCAGAAGGAGCTGAAGTTGTACCTGCATGACCACAGCAGCAGCAAAAAACCAGCCCAGGGCACTGAGTGTGGCATTCCCAGCCCTTGCTGCCTTCCTGTCCCACTCCCAGGCACCTCTGCCTCTCCTTCAGCTGCCCTGGGGGACGAGGCTCAGCCCCACAGCCAGGCTGGGAACAGGGACAGCCCAGACCTTCATGGAGAAGCTGCAGGGAGCATCCTGAAATGTCCTGCTCAGCCAGCCCTCAGCAGCCAGGGGGGAAGAGGTGAGGGGAGAGAGGCTGAATAAGGCCTGTGCTGCAAGACATGGCCCAAAAACACCTCTGAAAAACCACTTGGTAAAACCCTGCAGAGTGCTGGTGTGGGAATGAGGAGATGATGGGTAAAGGAGGGCACTGGGGCATGGAAACTCCACTTGTGTGTGCCAGTGTCACAGGGACATTCTCTCTCAGGATTTTTCCTAAAGGAGCACAGAGAGAAGGAAAACAACTTCTATTTCTGCTCCTTGCTTTTCCCATGTGGAATGTGTTTGGAGAATTGTTTCCCTGGGGTGATTGTTTGGTTGGATTCTGGTGAGGATTGTTTGAGTTGATGGCCAATCCAACCCACCTGGGGCTGGACTCTGGAGAACAGTCACGAGTTGGGAGTAGTTATATATGGTAGTTAGGAAAAGTATGTTTGTAGATTTAGTATCTCCTTTAAATAGTATATTAATGTATTTTATCATAGTTATAATAAAGAAATCATTCAGCCTTCTGAACTGGAGTCACACATCAGCATTTCTTCCCACCGGGTTCGCCTGCATTTTACAATATGCCCTGTTTTCCAGACCCTTCCCCAGCTCCGTTCCCTTCTCTGGACATGCTCCAGCCCCTCAACCTCCTTTTGGAAGTGAGGAGTCCAAAACTGGACAGGAGAAGTCACGGTGTGGCCTCAGCAGTGCCCAGCACAGAGGGACAATCCCTGCCCTCTCCTGATGGCCACTTGGCCACCCAGGCACACACAGGCTCCTATCCAGCCAGCTGTCAGCCCACCTTTGCAATACCACTCCTGTGCTTTTTAAAACGTATTTTTTTTATTGTACTTGCTGAATAGAAAAGTTCCTGGTGCCTTGCACAGCCACAGCTCCATGAGGAGCAGGGATTGATGAATCAGGAGCTGACTGATCCCATGGATAGGACAAGAGGACAGAGTCTCAAGCTGTACCAGGGGAAGTTTAGGTTGGACATTAGGAGCCTGTCTGAGGTCAGGAAGCATTTGGACATACTCTCAGGCACATGGTGGGATTCCTGGGGTGTTCTGTGCAGGGCCAGGAGTTGGACTGGATTATCCTGGTGGGTCCCTTCCAGCTCAGCCAATTCTATGACTTTTGATGGTGGCATTTTCCCCCCAGCCCCAAGGCTGCCTTTGCTGGAGGGAGGGTCACCCCAGGGCTGTGCACTGAGCTTCAAGCCCTTCCAAAGGAATGTGACTTTTTAAATGACAAAGCACCAGGGAGGGATTTCTGGAATGTCCCAGGAGCATAAATCTCATCAGTCTATCAGATTTGAGAGCCTAGCTTGCTTTTGGATTATGGAAACTTTATTATCAGGCAGCTCACATTCACTTCACTACATTTTGTCAGGTATTCTGACTAAACACAGCTGCTTTACTTCTTTGAATTTCTCTCCTTTTACATTGTGCCAAAATAGGTGGGGAAATGCATGATACAATCAATGATTCTGTGTAGCAGAACTCTCCCCCTGTGCCCCACAGGTGAGATCCCACCTGCAGAGCTGCCCCAGCCCTGCCCCAGCCCAGGAGGAGCTGGAGCTGCTGCAGAGAGCCCAGAGGAGGCTCCAGGATGAGCAGAGGGATGGAGCAGCTCTGCTGGCAGGAAAGGCTGGCACAGCTGGGATTGTTCACCTGCACAGGAGAAGCTTTGGGCTGAGCTCAGGGTGAGCCCCAGGAAAGCTGGAGAGAGACAATTTCCAGGGATGGAGGGACAGGACACAGGGAATGGCTTCAAACTGAAAAATCCCAAGTTTAAGGTGGGATACTGAGAAAAAATCCTTCCATGGGAGGGTGGGCAGGCCCTGGAATAGAATTCCCAGAGCAGCTGGGGCTGCCCCTGGATCCCTGGCAGTGCCCAAGACCAGGTTGGACACTGGGGCTGGAGCAGCCTGGCACAGTGGAAGGTGTCCCTGCCCAGGGTAGAGGGATGGAACAAGATGAACTTTGGGATCCCTTCCCACCCAAACCATTCTGAGGTTTTATTCAGAATAAAGCCCACCAGACATTTTTGAGAAATAGATGTCTGAGTCACAAACCAAATACCTCAGCTTTTGTCCAAAGTAGAGAAATAGAAATCTGGGAGCACCAACCTTGTCTCAGCTCAAGAGCTGTTCCAGTAGTGACAGTGGAATATCAAAAATATTAAAGTAGTGATTGGTTTCCCACCTCAAAGCCTAATGTGCTAAAACCTTCCTCTGTGATCTGCATTAAGTAGGAAAAGGAGAGAATATTGGATTTGGCACAGAGCAGGAGACACACACACACACAGAGAGTATGAATGAAACTTTCCTTTTTTTTTGGTGTACAATTAAAGGAACAAGAGTGAACAAAGCCGTTTGCAGAGTCCTAAGCCAGCACTTTGTACAGCTCATGACAAAACAAGAGAGATGTATGGTCTGATGCTTTTATACAGTCTGCAGTGACTGATTATATACTACCCATTTAGCACTGCAATACATTTAATTGTTGAGGTAAGTGGTTAAAGAAATGAAAAATGCCAGTTAGCTCGTTCTGCACAGCACTCGGCAGCGACTGGAGCTGGAAATTACATTCCCAGTGCAAATTACCAGCATTGGCAGGGCTATTTTACAGCTGTTCCGTCTGCAGCCTGCATTGTAATGAAGTCGTGACATGAAATGTTTGTGGAAATTGTAATGAAATGTTAGCTGAAAATATATTAAAGTGGTGAGTGCAGAAAGAGAAATGAAGTACATTTACCCGCTCCAACGTCTCCTCGCCCAGGCTGCTGCTTCAGCCCAGATGTGCTGACCTGCCTCCTCCTACTGAACTGCACATCACAGCTGCTCTGCAGCCCATCCTCTGGGCTCACTTTTTGAGCTAACCTGACCTTATATTATTCTAAAGGCTCCTTTTTTGCCCCCTGAACCTCTAAATTCCCTCGGGCTCACAGTCATCTTTCCTTCCGCTTTCATCTCTCTTTCTGCAAACCTCTTTGTGGGAATCCAGGGCTTCCCTCTGGCTGCCCTGGCAGGTCTGGGACCCTGGCAGGGCTCAGGAACCCCCTGGACAGAGCCCCCAGAGACACTGGCTGTGATCTCTGGCCATGGAAAAGAGTTTTCAATCTCACAGGATCAATTACCAGCTCTGAGTGTTTGATATAAGTAATAATTAAGTGTGGCATGGGTGCAAAAGTAAAATTTTAGGATTCTAGATAAGGGGTCCAAAGGGGACAAGATGGAGGAAATTGGGTGTGCCTTGTCCTTTTTCTCCTTCTTCATGCCCTCCATGTCTCACTGTGGTGTTGGCATTTTTCTGTTGGTTCAGGCTGGGGACACACTGTCCAACGTAGGTGACAGATATTGGCACGTTCTTGTAAATCCAGCCCAGGGAGTTTCTGGTATTGAATGTTTGTAACATCCCACTGAGGGCAGAGCCCCACACGCTGCCCTGCAGGACAGAGCTGGGCAGGGCAGCAGAACATGTGAGAGATAAACAGAATAAACAACCTGGAAACCAGCACAGACCAATTATGGCTTCTGCTTTGGCAGCAGGGCTGACAGAGACTTTCTACAATCTTGGGATCGTCAATACCACAGATTCTGACACCTCTTGATATCCACTTGCTGTTTCCTTCCCCACGTCCCTCAGAACCATCTCACTTTCCAGGTTAGGCAGGAAAATGAGCTGTTTGGGTTTCCCTGGCCATTGGAGCCTCCCTGGCATCCCCTGTCCTGTGGAATTCCCCTTTTCCTATGGATGGGGGAATTTGAGCTAAGCCAAGCCCTTTGGCTGCTGCCCTCATGTTCTCAGCCCGTGTTCTGGTGCTCTGGTTGTCTCCCTGTTTGCTGACAGCTCCGAGCTGACCTCATGTCACCATCACTAAATCAGGTCCAACATCACCAAGCGACCCCTGCAAGGATGACTTAAACTCCACTTCCATCCCCTTCCATAAGTTGTTAATCAGGGTGTCAGTGTCACAGCACTTTGCTACTCCTCTGACAGCACTTCAGAATTCTTTTTCTTCTTCTTTGCATCTCCATTTTTGCCTCTTTCTCCTGTTTTTCCTTCCTCTTCCCAAGCCCTGCTGATAAAAGCTCTTTCATATCTCTGCATCCTTGGCTGTATGTCCCCTCCCCTGTCACCTCCTGGAAGAGCCAAGGTAATTTTCACACTTGTTTTGAGACTCAAACCCTCCTCCAAAGGCTGTGTTCCACTTGCTGTAGTCCTAATTTTCTGGTTTTTCCTTGAAACCTGTGGTAGGAGGTTTACAGCTTGCTCACAGCCATGCAGAGGCACTTGGAATTTTTCCATATTTGTAACCAGCAGCCATTCAGACACTCCAGTCCCCTGGGGAGCCTGGCTATGTGCTGTGCCTCTGTGCCAGGATATGAGCCCATCACAATGTCCAAGGACCTTGCACATATTTCCTGGATTTATCCTCAGCATATGCTGGAAGAATTAAAAAAGAAATTCCATCTCCCCCCCTCCTTCTTCGAAGAAAGAATGGAAAATGTTCAGCCTAGTCTTGGTAGAAAATACAGAATTTTCCAGCATTTATTAGCCTTGTCTATTTAAAGATAGGAGCACTTCAAAGCAACATCTGTTAATCATGATCTGTATTTACCCTCTCCAGCACAATGGGATCCGACTCATGGCTGGGTCATCCGAATTCATTCCTATCCCAGAAAACCAAAATGTTTGGATGTACCAGACCAGTTTCTGGGAACTAGGCAGCATGAGGGCATTTTTCAGCCATAAAACAAATGAATATTTTGATTTTCCCCATTTTCCCCCTTGTATTTTGAGTACAATAATGCACACATATCCATCCCCAACTCTCAGGGAAAAGGGACATTATTTCTAAAATTGACCATTTGAGTGTCAGCGTGGTTGCAGAAATACTGGAGAACTTCACAAGGCCTCCAGCTCTTCTCCAAGGAGAGGAAGAAAAGTGGTCTTTGAAGCCTTCTCTCATCCCTGTGCTCTTGTGTCAGGTGGCCAAGGGATCTACACAACTGTTTTGTGACACAAACTGGAAATTTTGCAAAAAATATATGAATGAACTGAGTAAAAGACGTGCCTAAAACTTAAAACTTGCCTTTCACATCCTTTTAGACCTAAAAGTATCATGGCAAGCCTTTAATCCAGGTTCTTCTTCCTGTTTTAGAAGCCTGTATCCAATCAGGCATGTGAATATGGAATTTGGGGACACGGTTTTGGTGGGACTGGATGAGCTTGAAGGTTTCTTCCAACCTTGATGATTCTGCAACTCTTTGCTTCTCTGCAGAGCAGATTTTAAGTTTTCTGTGGAGAAAAATGACACCTTCAGCATGAAGAAAATTGGAAATGAAGAAGCACTTTTTTGGGGCAGGATGAGCTGGTGGAACCAGAGCAGCAATTTCACTCCAAGAGTTTGGAAGGACCTTCCCAGTGGTCTGCTGGTGGAGACACCTGAGGAAAGGAGACTTTTCATCTCAAAAGAAGGGAACTCCAAAGAAAGAACATTTAAATCCATCTTTTAGCTGCTCAAGATGCTCACCTTTCATCCAGGTGGGACTAAAAGTGCATCAGACTCCAGTGGGATGGAGGTGCAGTCAAAAAACTCCTAGATGGGAATGGTTTAGACAGGAGGAGTCATTAGGCCTGGCAATGTGCAGGGGAGATGGTGGGGGGGGGAAGAAAAGTGAAAAAAAAAAAAAAACAAAAGGAAAAGAAGAAGGGCACATTAACAATTGTCAGAGAAGATGAGGGATAGGCTTGTGAAGTGGAATATGCCTAAGCTTGGCAAACACCCAGTCAAAGGGAGCGTGATAACAAACCACAAATATTTGGAAAGCTGTAAACACTGAGGCAGGCAAAAAACTCTGGAGGGTGATGCATGAGGAGTGCAATCACAAGGAATTGCAAAATACAGAAATGGCAGGAAAACAAAAAAAAAAAAAAAAACAAAAAAGAAAAAAAAAAACAAAAAACAAAAAAAACCACCCACCTCTCTTTGCCAATGAGATATGTTGGGCTCTGTGTAATGGGAATGGGTGGAAATACCCTGGAATTGAGACCTTTTCAAAGGAGGAAATTAAGGAAACATCAGTAAGTATTCTCTAGAAAATAGTTTTGTTATAATGAGTTTTGTTATCATAATATAATAATAATAGTTTTGTTATAATCGTTTTGTTATAATGGATGGATTTGGTTTCCCAAGCAGAATTCCTCACTGCTTCTAGGATCGGGCACAGAAAATTATTCTGCCCCTTAGGTTTTTATAAAATATATATGGAACAATATTCTGGCAGGCAACCCCAAAATTTTCTGAGCCTGGTTTTGAGAAGTCCTCAATCAAGTGATTTTAAAGGACATCTCATCCATTCCTGACCTAAGAACCCTGGGTGTTTTGTTAGTTTTCTTGAAAATATGTGCCCTTTAAAAAAAATGATGGGGAGGGAGCTGACAAGAAAGATGGAGGGGGACTTTTTGCAAGAGCCTGAAGTGCCAGGACAAGAAGAATGGCTTCAAACTGACAGAAAGGAGGGTTGAACTGGATATTAGGAAGAAATTCTTCCCTGTGAGGGTGGGGAGGCCCTGGTATAGGATGCCCATGGGTCCCTGGAAGAGTCCAAGGCCAGGTTGGACACTGAGGCTTGGAGCAACCTGGGATAGTTGAAGGTGTCCCTGTTGGAATCTTTATCTCCCTTCCAACCCAAACCACTCTGTGATGCTATAAAATGAAATTTTGAAATAATTTCCCTATTTTAATTGCCAAAAATAACCTCCTTAGCCAGCTAAAAATATTCTCATTAACCTTTGTTGAAGCAGAGCTCATGCTGGGTCATGCTCTGATGTCCTTGCAGCTGCCAGTGCCTCCAAGGAGAGGTCACAGCAGCCAGGGGACAGCAGCAGTGCCAGGACACTTTGGAGGATGCAGGCAGGAGCTGCTGCGAAGATATCCAAGCATTCCCACCACTGCCCAGGGAGGAAATGAAGGATTTCATTCACAGGGTAAAATTCAGTCAGGAATTAACCAAACCCTTTGGATGGATGAGGTGCCTTTCTGACTAACCAGCATTGGGACCAAAACTTGAGAATGTGGCACAGAAAAAGATCATGGAATGACTAATCATATGACATAGGTAAAAATGTTTCTTCTACCTTTAATGCACATATAAGAAGAAATTTATTTTAAAATTATATCTTAGCTGGGGCAAGAAATAGTCTGAGATAGAAAAAAATTCAGAAGAGAAGTCTGAATCCCTGATGGTCTGTAGGCAGTTTAAAAGGCTGGTGGAACTTGAGGTATCAAGTACAGATTCTTTGGAACTGGGTAAGGTTTGCAGCTTGGCTGACCATTGACTTTGAAAGAAACTCTAATTTAAATAAAGGGCTAAAGTTATTAATATTACCAATCTCTGCAAATTTGGGCACATCAGGGCCATGCTGTCCAGGTGCTAAGTGGCAAAGAGAAGATCCAGCCAAGGTCCTGGGTTCTATCTGAGCTTCACTGAGCTGTCTCATGGTGTGGACATGGAATTCCTCAGCTCTGCCTGCACTGGGCTCATCCCTTGCCAAAGTCACAAGGAGACCCTACAAACAACCCCAAGGCAGCAGAAGTAGGGTCTGTCCATCCTTCACTCCCCTCTTGCAAAATCTGTGTTTTCCAAGGCTCCTGGAAGTGAGGGAGCAGGTCCTGAAGGAAGGTGTAACTCTACAATGGGTGACCACAGGTGACAGTGAGCTTCCCAAGGCCAGCTCCAGGATTTTACTCTTCACACCAGGGTGCTCCATCAGGGCATCTGCTCTGGCTCTGTCCCTGTCCCAGGATCTGGAGCCCAGTGCCAGGATGTTGTTCCCATTGCACAGGACAGCAGCCAGGCACCACAATGTGGAAATCCTGCAGGCAGCCCTGTGAGCACTGGGGATGCTTTGGAAACCTCCAGGCACGTCCTTGCCCATCTAAACAAAGACCTTATTTAAATCTGGATTTTTAGTGTTTAGTTAAAAGCTGGATCAAAAATACACTTGCCATTTTGGGTTGGAAGTAGACATGAAGCAGATAGTGAAGATCTGTGGATTTATTTCCATTGAAAGGCAAATTATTATCTTTATAGTTGCACTTAAGTGTGTCTGCCTTAACTCTATAACTTTCTAAAATAGTGACTGACCTTTTCCAATAGTTCATATTTTTTTTTTTTCACTTTATTTTTTTTTTTTTTAGAAATACAGATTTACACAGCTTATTTCCCTGCTCAGGTCTCACACATTTGTAGCACAATCCTATGCTCATAAACTGCCACCAAAACACTCCTAACACGAAGATTGGTGAGTTGGGACCCATTGCTCCCCAAAAAATGGATATGCAGAATGTTTCCTATAAAACATGAAACCACACCCATTTAGTCTGGGAAAAGGACACAAAAGAACAGCAAAAAGGAGGGATACAGAGGGCTGAGCTGTCTGGGATTCCTGCAGCAAACACTGTGGAGAGCCACTCATAAATGTCAGGGATGATTTTCCAGGCCAGTTCTTCAGATGGTGTTGGGAAAGAATGGATTTATGCCAGTAAGCACCAGATGCAGTTTTGGGGCCCAGGGTACAGAGTGGGAAGCCTCTAAAGCTAGAAGAGAAAAATAAAAACCCCTGCCCTTTGCAAACAGCCAGGATGGGCTGCAGTGCCAAATGAACAAGGCTGCGATACACTCCATTCTGAAGTGGGGAATAATGGAAATTATTCATTATTCACTTTATTTACTAATAATGATACAGAATGTAAGGGGGCAAAGCAATTCAACACATGCTTCAGGAAGAAGGTACATCTCAGGCTGAGATTTTGCAGCATAACTTCAATAAAAGATAATTTCTGAGTATGAATACTCTTCCTTAGATTCCTCCCTTAGGCTTCATTTCCAGCCTTGGGTGTGGAGCTGTTGATGAATTCATTTGGGATTAATTCCAATTAATTCATTGGAATGAAAGAATCTCTGTTGCAATCTCTGGGCCAGAGAAGCTCAGCAGAGGGATGGCAAGGCAGTGTTGAAGACGGACTGGAAGTGTTTCAGCAGAACTGTCTGGAAAAGAAGATACACAGCACCTGTGCACTTTAAACTTAGGCTCTTTGCTCCTATGTTTTCACAGCCCAAAAGTCCTGTCCTGTTTTAACCTGATGAGTAGCAGATCTGGCATGGGTGTCACACACAAAAAATGCAAACACAAATGCAAACCACAGTGTCAATCTGAAATTGCCATGCTAGGCCAAGCTTATTTTATTACATACATTCTGCAATCTAAGGACTAATATGTTCATAATGTAAACATTAAGCATACAGAGTTAAAATTCAAGGCCACGATAGTTTTTTTGGATTGTCCCTTTTTTTTTTGTTGTTTTTTGTGTGTGTGTGTGTGTCTTTGGTTGGCCGAGATCAACTCGTAGTGTATAAATGCATAAGTTATATAATAATTATATAAAAAGGAAAAAAAAATAACATTGAACTTGTATACTTCATTCTGACAAACGCACAGCGTTCGCGACTCGGTAAGAAAAACTGGCGCCCACCTAACAAAAATATTCAGGTGATTTCTGATTCTGGCAGTCAGGGGTTGTCTCTTGCTCTAACCAATAGAAAACAAACTCCCTTAGTAATGATGAGGTTCTAACTGGTAACTTTTAAATATCAGACACAATTCCAGTTTTGCTTATTTTTTTTCCTGAAAAAAAAAAAAAAAAAAAAAAAAAAAAAAAAAGAGATGCATATTCTGATTCTGCATATTCTGATTTTTCGCTCATTCTGCTTTTCCCTTTTCCCACTTTTTATTACCACTGAGTCAAGTCTGTTTCTCCTGAAATACTGGGAATGGTATAATACTGAGCAATATGTTTCACAAGTCCAAACAAGTGTTTCTTCATAGTCCCGACACTACAAGGTTTTCAGTCTTTTCAGTCTCTACTGGTCAAGAAGTTTCTTTCCTCCCCTTCTCACCACCTTCATCCACCTCTTTCTCCTTCCTGCTTCCTCTGACAGGTGCAGGCCTCTGATCTAGTCATACACTTGCCCTCCAGCACATTCTCATTTCCCACGTTTGGCTCAGGGTTCCTGTAAAACTGTCAAGGAATCTGAAAGTTTGGGTTGTCTTCACAGTTTGAGTAGCTGATTCGCTCTGATGAATGGATCTCCTGTGACTTTAACTACAACACTGCTGTTCTATTCCAAATCAGCTTCCACACTAACCAGTCTCTTCTGCTGATATGTTTCTATTTTTTAAGTACAGATAGGCTTTTTTTCCCTTTTTTTTTTCCCTTTTCCCTCTCTTTTGTAATGATCCATATACTGTTTGTTAGGTCACTATAGACTTATCCTTATATTGCTGTAGTATAGTCCCAGTTTTGCTCTAGCATGATATCAAACTTTACACACAAGCTTATCAACTTTTTAAGACCAACAGCTTCCATAGGTTTTCCTTATCATTTCATGCTTCTACCTACAATAGTCTATTGTTGTTTGGTCCACAGAGTCGATGCCCATATACATTACATTTTAGTATCTTAATACTTCTTGGGTATTTCTTTTAAATCCCTACTACAAAAAGTCTTTTTGACATCTATTTTTAACGTGGTTTTGGGTTTGTTTTTTTTACCCAGCCAAACCTTCACTTGTCTCTTTAGGCACTTTGAATTCGAGTACTCCAACAGAGTTCATTGCGACTCCTCAGGGACCGAATCCCAGTGAGAAGCGTCTTTGCTTTGCCTGGCGCTTATTTCCCCCGCCCCACTTAGTAGTAGGTGCCAAGATGAGAAGGCATATGAGCAGCTGGCAGCCTGGTGTTGGGGTAAATCCCTCCAGTGGGCGAATTCCAGTACGGATTGGGGGCAGCAAAAAAGCTGGAGGATGTCACGGGCAAGGCAGGGGGGTGGGGAGCCACAAAGTTCATCTTCTGCGGGTGCGCGTGGTACGAGCTCATGTAGGGCAGGTCCGACGGGTATTTGTACATGGACGACTCCGGGGGGTGAGGCTGCAGCGCCTGGGCGATGCCGTGGAAGTCGAATTTGTAGGCGTAGCGCTTGCCGTGCACCTTGGTCATGATGTTCTTGTCGTAGTAGTAGCGCAGGGCGCGGCTGAGCTTGTCGTAGTTCATGTTGGGCTTGCTCTTGCGCTCGCCCCAGCGCCGCGCCACCTCGTCGGGGTCCGTCATCTTGAACTCGCCGTTGGTGCCCTCCCAGGTGATGCAGTTGGAGTTGGAGCTGTCCGACAGCAGCTCCAGCAGGAATTGCCACAGCTGGATCTGCCCGCTCCCTGCGGGGAGGAACACAGAGGGAATGTCAGGGCTGGCATTAATAATGTCAAGGCATCAATTCTGCGGGCTCTCCCCGAGGAGCCCATTAGGAAATGTTGTGATGTTGGCTCCTAATTCTTTCGATTAGCCAGTCCCCCTTCTCCCAGGACTGCTCGCGAAACCCTAAAGAGCAGGGATAATTGTAATGTGTCGTGTTTTCCCTCATGTGAGTGGCAGAATGCCATTCCATGGAGATTTAATTGTTACCTAATGTCATTCAGCGCAGACAATTGATGGGGAAATAATACAGCGCTCATTTAGGAAACTAATCGCTAAAGTTCAGCACAAACAGCTTTCACTTGCGTAACACTCTGCTTGTTCTCACAGCATTATGTTGCAACTAAATGTTCCCTGCTATGGAATGAGCCCACACTAAATGGAGAAGTTTAGAGCAAGCTGGGCCCATGCCAAACCATATCATCCCTTTGCAGCATTTGGGGAAATGCACAACGGAAACTTATTAGCTTGCTGTTACACTGCATACAACCAGAGGGCAAAACAACTGCAAGAACAGTGAAAAGGTCCATAAAATACATCCTTGTCATCATTCTGCTTCAAATGAGTTTAAATGATTATTTTACATTAAGACGTAAAATGTTGCTGTTGTATTTTTCTCACTCTCTGCCAATTCCACCGCAAAAAGAAAATAGTCTGCTGTAAACTTTGCAAAAGTGAAGTAGGGCAACAAAATTTGTCCATTTTAGACAAGTGAAAGTAGATTTCAAAGGGCCTTGCCACTGATAGTCATGTTAGAAGCTTAGCATTTCTTAACAAAGCAACACTGAAATGATGCAAAATGCAGCTGAAGCAGCTTGCGATGCAATCTGTTTCACAAGCACGGTGTCAGCAGAATTTGCCAACCAGCCTGGATGTGCTAACTCTGAACTATGTCTCTGACCAGGAATCGGTTGGGTTTCTTTTTTTTTTTTCTTATCCAAACCAGCTATGTGGGTATAATAACAAGCTTTTCTTTAGAAAGCTTATAGTAGCAATTACAATATCAAGCTAGAACAGCATCTGAAACCCATTAGCAGTTTATACTTCAGTGCAAGTGAAACCCATATTCATTTAAATTGTATTTATCCAAACTGGCCTTAATGAATTTCTTCTGTTCCATTAACATGCATTAAATAAACAAACAAACAAAAGAATCCATGGTATGAGCAAGGCATGCAAGTTTTAATACACGAAACATAACAAGAGGATTAGGCTTTGAAAATCAATAAACAGTTCAGCACTGGACAAAACACAAATTTTTGAATAAGCAATCCAACATATGTTCTAACATAAACACTTGCCTTCCAAATGTAATATATAGTCCTATGAAAATAAATGGTTGCTGTCAATTTCCTTTTAATGAGAGAGTAATTCCACCGATTTATAAACACACAAAACATGTTAAAGCACAGGAATGATGGAGTGGAGGAATTCCATACCCAAATGTTAAAAAAGCATCCCAATCCAGATCGTGTTAATGTCATTCACAGTAATGAAGTCAACCAAATGGACACTTGATAAAATTTGGCAAGGCATGATTTATGTCCAAATTGAAGGGATGTGAGCCCCCACTTCCAGTCAAGACTAGTGTTGCCTGGAAATCTCCACCACCTCAGGGCATTTGGAAAATCCTGTTCTTAACACTTACTTAATTACTTTCCTCTGCCACACAAAACTGTTTAGAGATTCAGCTAATCTAGAACTGTGCTCGATGCCACTTGGGAGAAAGAGAAAGCAAATTGATCAGCATTTTGGCAATTTCAGGCCTTGAAAAGCTGTAATATTATTGTAAAAAGAACCATTGTCACTTAGGGCTGAGAAGATCTGTGTGGAACAAGAAATTTCGTGCCCTGGGACTGTCCAGGCAAGGGACACAAGTGGAACACACAGTGCCAGTCCATTGTGGTGGGCTGTGCTGTTGAGTATGGGGCTGTACAGCCACAGCATCTCCTGCAGACTTGGAGCAGTGAAATCTGCACAATTTCCAAGCAGAGCTACTAAATCACCCAGAAAATCCCTTGTCTTTAGCAAAAACATGCTGGTCCAAGGTTGCACTCGATGATCCTTGAGGTGTTTTCCAACCTGAGTGATTCTGTGAGCCTGTGATTTTGTTCTAAGCTACACATCCCTATCCATAATGCATCCCATTGCCTTCTTTAGGTGGGAGAACATTTTTGAAGTGTTTAACCCACTTATTATTTGCAAATATATTATACTTTGCCATTTTTTGTTTTCTTTTTCCTATATATTTCATCCCAAAATTTTGTATTCATCAAGGCCAGCATGATATTGTGCTGTGGATTAACAGAATCTGAGAAACAGCTGATGAAGACTGGTTAAGAGACTTGTACCCTCCTGGAAGGGCAACTAGAGACCAGATGGGGTCTCTTACACCTCTCAACCAAATCCTGATATTCAGAAAGCTGAAGTGAACTCCAGCTTCAAAGGCTGGACTCTTAGGAGGTCCTTTCCAAACTTAATGATTCTAAATTCCTCAGTCCCACCCTTGTGTAATTCAGAAATTCTGCAACACACTGGATATCATCATCTCCCCCTGAGGAGTGGAAAAATCAGGGACAACCCCTTCCAGGTCTGGTCTTAGAGCTGAAGTGGGAAACTCAGCAGTGAAAGGAAGGAAAGCCTTCCAAATCAGCAAAATCCCTTCTCACCTGGATTTGCGAGGCGGCTGCTGGTCGGTCCAAGAATCTGATAAGGATCTACAAAATTGTGAAAGAAAGATTTAAAATCATGCAACAGCATTGTCAAATATTTCAGGTATCATTTCTGAACCTTGTAAGGGGCAGTGTGCACTGCCTGATGGGACAGCAGGTCCAAAACCTGAACAATTTTCTCCCTCTGCATGGCATTATTTGCATGTTTTCTCTTCAAACTCTGTGTGCAAAGACATACGTTTGCTTTTTGTACTGTAATAATGTTCAGATGCATGTATTCAGAATGTAAACTTTGTTCTGAAGCATTCTGGTGGTGGAATCCCTATCCCTGGAAGTGTCCAAGGAAGCCCTGGAGGTGGCACTCAGAGCTCTGGGCTGGGAACAAGGTGGGGATGGGGCACAGCTTGGACTCGATGACCTTGGAGGTCTTTTCCAGCCTCAGGGATTCAGTGATTCTCTTTTGTCACTGGACTCCAGTGAGGGATGCCATGGATTAACTGCAACTGGTGTTTTCAGAAGAGTCTCTGTCAGCCTTACAATGCCTGTAGTATCTCAGTATTTCCCTCTGGAAATGAAAACTTACTTTGGCCAGAAGTCCAACAGGGAAAAAGGGAGGGCTGTGACAGCAGAACCAAAGCCAAAGTGATGGGCTGCAAGCACTGAGTGACCCTGTGGCTTTTACAGCCAAGGAGACAATCAGGTTACATTCCTTACACATTTGAACAGTCTGTGCAGCTCACACACAGCCATTAAAAGGTCCTCAGGACTTAGATAAATCATTGGTATATTTCTACGAAGATTCTTGTGGTTGGAAGGCCAGATTAGATAAAACACTGTTTGGGCAAAATTCAGTGTAATACTTCCCAGGCAGTCTGTGCATGAGTTAATGAGACCTAGTCATGCACAGTCTTGTTTAGCTCTAACAAAAACCAGAATAATGATTTAAAATCCATGTGATAAAAACTGGCTCAGAGTCTTCTGAGCTAAGAATATCCTCTAAATCTCTTTTATTTCCTCCTTCTAACCTTTTGCTGTTAACAAAAGCCATGAGTGACTCAGGACCTTTGGAGTGCTCTCCAGCTACCTGTCCAAAATACAGCTGAATTTGCAATAAGGGATTAGGTCCCACCCCATGGATTTGCTGCTGTGAAAACACAAAAGGCACCCATTTTGCTAAACCATTACTTTACAAACCCATAAACTTCTGTTTTCTCCTCAGTTTTCCAACAGACTGATAATCTCTCTAACATTCCTGTTGTGTTTCAGGAGCCAAAATCAGATGGGTTTCTGTAGGCTGTAATCCAGCCCTTTTTTTTTTTTTTTTTTTTTTTTTTTTTTTTTTTTGGCTCATGCACATTTTCCAGCTGCTAGCATCTCATCTACTGGGGTCATTTCACATCTCTACCTTCCACCTTCGTACCCAACCTGTAGATGGATTGTTTTAATAGTATTTTTATTCTGGAAGGTTGTCACTGCCTTTAAACATTACACTCATCCTAAATCCAGCTGCAGAGCAAACCCCTTTACATCTGGGGTTTTGATGGTCTCCAGCTGGAGAGGTCTGAACCAGATTGTGCAGTTTGGGTGCCCTTCTCATCATATTCAACAAACCCAGGCAGAATTCAAACCAAATGACACCCACCTAACTGAGGACGCTGGTCTTCTGTTTTGGGAACTGTTGAGGATGATGGCTGAGTAGCTGAAAATGGAAAAAAAAAACCCATGTAGTTATTTTTCCAGTTAGGAAGTTGCTCATCAAACCTATGAGAGCTCCTTAGGCCTGGAGCTCCTGCTGCCCTCTGCTCCAGGATGGACAAAAGAAGATTTAAAGCTCAAAAAAAGCTTTTTAGGGCTCTGTGGTGATGGGCTTGCTGAAGTTTGAGTTTAAGGAAGGATGTGGCTGCCCAGTGACACCTCCCAGAATTACCTATACAATTTGCTTTCCAAAAATGCACAGACAAAACCCCTCCAGAGCTCCTGGAGTTCCCTTTGGAGTCTAATCCATGCTTCCCCAGCTGTGCAGATGATTTTACCTTTTGACTGAGGGCTGGGGTGGCTGTGACTTGTCCATGCTGATCTCCTGGCTTGCTCATAAGGCAAATCTGTGAAGGAAAGAGACATTTATCCATTTAGATATGGCCTAAAGTGGTTATGTCCAAAAAGGGCACATTTGAGGGGCTCAGGATTTGGAAAATTACTGAAACAGGCGAGGAATTCTTTGTAAAACCTTTATCACTTTTATTGCCTCTAACAACAACAGTAAAAGCAAGATTTGTGCTCTGCACTGCTCTGCAGAGGTGCCTGTTGTCAGAAGTCTGAGGGGCACTGAAATAGGGGTGCAAAGAATCTTCAGAGACAATACAGAGTTCATCACTTCCAAAGGTTCAGGGAACTCCCTTTAGTCCCCTTCCTCAGCCCAGCACCCCAAAGAATGGCACGCACTGGCATCATGAATAATCTGTGCTAGAATCTTGCAGGAAAAGTCCCCCAAGAGCTCATTTTATGAATAAACCCTCCCAAATTCAGCATCTAACCGTGTTCTCCTTTAAAAAGACAGGCTTTCGTTGATTTATTCCTTTCTGCTTCTTGGGACAAGCTCCTTAAATTCACACATCTAAATTTTCATTTCCCTTTCTTTCATTTACTCGTTACTTCTATTTTATTTCAGTGCTTTAGCATATTAAAAAATGAAGAAACTAAACCATAAAAGCTTTATTCATAAAGCAAATGTAGTAAATTCAAATGTTTGGTTTGCCCTTAGAAATCTTTGGCAGTTTCCTGTGCTTTTCCATGGCTGACTTTAACACATTAGCTAAAATTACTGCTAAAATCAGAGACTTCTGTAACTTCCAGTGCCCACCTGGTGGAACTAAGTTGGTGCAGATGCCTTGACTCTCAACACTACTTGTGCTTTATTTCAGAATTCATGTTTGGAAATGAAAACAGAAAGCAAAGAAACAGCCCCAGACTGGCTCTGTGCAAGGCAGATGTATCTGCCCATTTCCAAGCCCTGGGAGAAGCAGCATTGCATGGAAATAAAGTGTAATGTAAAATGCACAACCAAATTGCCTTTAATTTATTTAGTCTGGCACTGCCAGCTCTGCCACCTCTTAGAATCCTACACTTCAAAGCCTTTGCTCTTGCTGAGATTTGCAGCTGATTTTTGTACTGCATTTTCATAATTAATAACCTTATATCCCTGATTTCTTGAGAACTCTTCCACAGCTTCAGAGAAAATAATGTGAATTTTACAGGTGCTCATCTCTGAGCAAAACATGAATCAATGTGACATGCAGATGTCCTACCCAGAAAGGCATTGTCAATTCCACCCTTTTCTTTCTGTTCTTTCTCTTTTTTCTTCCCTTCCCTTCCCTTCCCTTCCCTTCCCTTCCCTTCCCTTCCCTTCCCTTCCCTTCCCTTCCCTTCCCTTCCCTTCCCTTCCCTTTTCCTTTCTCTCCTTTTCTTCCTCCTTTCTTCCTTTCTCTCCTTTTCTTCCTCCTCTCCTCTCCTCTCCTCTCCTCTCCTCTCCTCTCCTCTCCTCTCCTCTCCTCTCCTCTCCTCTCCTCTCCTCTCCTCTCCTCTCCTCTCCTCTCCTCTCCTCTCCTCTCCTCTCCTCTCCTCTCCTCTCCTCTCCTCTCCTCTCCTCTCCTCTCCTCTCCTCTCCTCTCCTCTCCTCTCCTCTCCTCTCCTCTCCTCTCCTCTCCTCTCCTCTCCTCTCCTCTCCTCTCCTCTCCTCTCCTCTCCTCCCTTTTTTTTCCTCCTATTTTTGGAACCCCCAACCATCAGACACCTGTGCCCTGAGAGCACTGGGAGATGGTGGCTGTGCTTGTACTTGGTGGCACTTGAAACATCCTTGGTACAAATTCAGTACTGCAGGAAATACGTCTTGCCTTTTAACTCATTGCATCACAAGATGGATCTTTTGACTACACCCTCTCCATGAAAAGAAAAATCACATTATCAGCTTTTCTGGAAATAGAGCAAAGCTCCAGCTTCATGCTTGGTTCAGCATCATGCCTTGATAAACACATTGTTATTGCAGATAAGCAGATCTGTTCTTGTCCATGAGACATCAGCACAACATGTCCTTATCTGGGACAGATCCCTGATGGGAATGCTCCTGTTTGGTGAGACAAACCCCAGCCAGGTGTCCCAGAGCTCCTGAGAGCCTCACTGCCACTGAAACCCCACGTTCTGTTGTAAAAGTGACTGAGAAATCCTCCCTTGCACTGCAAGCCCTGCTCATTTCCCATTTTCTATTGTAGTGCCTTAACAATGGCAGTGCTTAATTACTCACTCCAGAACTGCACCCCAGGATTTGGCTGATTCCCACTGAACGTTATTTATTCCCCCTGCTCCTCATTTTTGACCTTTTTCATGTCATCAAGTGGCTGTCCCCAGGGTCTCCTTTCGCTCTCACATGAACAGTGCTTTGTTATGGGAAAGCTTCTTTGCAGTCTGGTTGAAATGTGACATTTAACTCAAAGGAAAACCACAGAATAAGCCAACAAAACAGTTTCCTGAAAGAAAACTGAATTTCTGCATAAAGCCCTTTTTCTCTGAATAAAAATTCTGACTTTGAAGACATCCGTCAACTTTCAATTGCAGAACATAAAACAAAACAATACTTCCAAAATCACTACAGTTCTTTGAAGAAAATGTTTAGTTCTGCACAGAACAGAGATGCCCTAAAACTAAACTGCAATTCCACAAGTAATTGTGTGAATGCAGAAAGATGCTGACACAAAGCATTTTCTTACGTGCCATTTCAAATATAAGTTAGATAAAAACGCTGAAATGAAGGAGCTCATCATGTCTGATGTGTGGTTTAAGATGTTTTCCTTTAGAGAAAATTTATATTCATTTTCCCATCACACATAGGATGAAACAAATATGGGTATCATACACCTTGTCAGGAACAAAAAAAATCCCAATTTTCATTCAAGACCAGAGGAAAACAGACTCATTCCAGCCTTTGCCTGAAATCCTCTCCATTGGCACAGCTTTTCCTGCAGGACACCAGGTCTTTCTGGTCTTATGTTACATGTTCACTACTGCTGGGAATTACTGAGAGTTTGGGGCCTCTGGATTTATGTTTGGTGATTGTTTCCATAATTCTGCTTTGCTTTCTCATCCCTATTTGTGCTGACATTCCCCAGTGTCCCTGACAGCTCCTGGGTGCCCCAGTCTGCGTTAATGCTCCATGAAAATGTTTAATTTATTTGGAATATCCCTGCCTCTTATACTGACACTAAGCAGGTGCTCTGTCACTCTCTTTGTTTTGATAATTATATCACGTTTCCTCAACCCCAGACTGTGA
This sequence comes from Lonchura striata, assembly GCF_050655825.1. NCBI lineage: Eukaryota > Metazoa > Chordata > Aves > Passeriformes > Estrildidae > Lonchura > Lonchura striata. The sequence goes on along the minus strand of NC_140703.1, from coordinate 115,888,279 downwards.
TTTGAACAATTTCAAACTTCTGTATGTCTCCAAATGCTCCAAAGATTTTTCCATACTCCCATGGCTTTCCCAGGCGTTTCTAAGCACCTCCAAACTCTGCAAAGAGCTTTTTGATAAGGGGTGATTGACACAGCTTTCCATGCAAGGCCACACTGCTGGGCTGCTCAATGGCACAGCCTCAACTCCCATGGGATTCTCCACCGTGGTTCTTCATTTGCTCACATCTTTCCCTTTGGCCCACGAGCAGAGCAGAGCTAATTTGGAGTCAGTAAGAAATGCAAATGACTTGTGCCTCGCGCTGCATTTATCAGCTCGTGTTTTCAGCTGTTAATAGATTGCCAAGTTGTTTCTCCCTAATGAACTTCCTGGGTACCTGGACAGGAATCCTGTACAGGAATCTCTGGGTTTAAGTAACAACAAAATCATAGAATCATGGAATGGATTGGGTTGGAAGGGAACATAAAAATCATCCACTCCCACTCCTGCCATGGCAGGGACACCTCCCACTGTCCCAGGCTGCTCCAAGCCCCGGTGTCCAACCTGGCCTTGGACAATTCTAGGGATTCAGGGGCAGCCCTAGCTGCTCTGGGCACCCTGTGCTAGGACCTGCCCACCCTCCTAGAGAAGGATTTTTTCCCAATATCCCACCTAAAGCTGGAATTTTTCACTTTGAAGCCATTCTCTGTGTCCTGTCCCTCCATCCCCTGCAAATTGTCTCCCTCCAGGTTTCCTGTGGCTCTTTCAGGCCACAATTCCATCACCCCAAAGCTTCTCTTCCCCAGGCTGAACAATCCCAACTTAACTTAAGATGTCCATTACTGATGACAGGATAATTAGCCAGTCCTTAATTTGTTTCTTATGATACACTGATTTAATTTCTGTTGTAAATAGTTGTGGAATGTTTTGGTGAATGCCTTATGAAAGCCAAATGTATGTACTGGATCAGCAGTTCCCTTTTTAGCCATTAATATAAACAAACAATTCTAACAGAGTTTGATTTCCAAGGATTCAAACAATTTGAATTTGTTGATGTAATGGTTTGGTAGTTGTTTCCCTTTCTCTCTTTTCTAATTATCAATTACCAAATCTACAGACATGCATGTATACATGTATATAAGGCTATATAAAATAATATCTCTAAGTACCCTCCTGCACAGTACCCTAGAGCACAAATAAAATAATTCCTGTTCAAACTCCCCTTTTTAATGTGCCAATATCTCTTTTCACCAGAGCTCAGCCAATTCCAGTGCATGTCTCTTCTAAGAACTTGGAGTTTTGCCTCTGGCTTAGAAATAGATTTCCTTTAAATTCAGTATTTGCTGCAACTCCTCTTGATGTCCCTTAGTACTCTGCACTCATTATTGGAAAAGCAAATTACACATTTTTTCAGCATTTTTTGTGGTGAAGGGTGATAAAAAGAAAATCTTTGGCTTCATAGCCACGTCCTCACCTTCTTTAATTATTACCATCAGCCTTTCAGAAATCAGCACATTCACAAAACTTTCACCCATTTCAAAATTTTGAGCATTAAGAACTTCCTTATGTTTTGATTTTACTTAAGACTCTGAAACTCATAATCAGATTGTTGTGGGTTCTGCTTGCTTCAAACATAAATAAAATGTAGACAGCAGGAAAAGCATATATCCTGCATTTTTAGAGTATTTTTCCACAAAAGACTTCAAATAAAAGGGAATTTTAACCTCATTTTACAGAGAACCGAAGGGCATTGACAAGTGACTGTGCTGGGATAGTGCAACAAAACCAGTGAACAGAGCTCAGGTTTCTGATTCCCTGGTGCTTTAAAAAATTGATACAACTGCTTCAAAGACAGAGATTTTTGGAAGAAATGGATGTATTAAACTCTACTTAATTACTTCACTCTACACAATTATATAGACACATATATATGGGACATAAGTATATAATGTGTGTGTTCAAAGTAGAGCCTCATATTTATGGAAAGGGAAAAAGAATGAGATATTTCAAGAGATGAAATCAATAAGCTCACAGCACACAAAAAGTGGTCATTGTTCATACCTGGCCTGGTTGCAATTCTTTGTGTTGCTTCTGGATAAACTGATGTGTTTGGGAAAATAAAAGTGGCACCTCCTGAAGAGAAAAGAAGAGGACATAACACCTAAATTCATTTCCACACTAACTAAATCCACCAATATTTTCCCCTCCTGTAAAGTGAATGAGTGAAGAATCTGAATAAATAATTTCTGCCTTTGGACTGTTAGATGTAAAAGTTCATTCCAATAATCTTTACATCTACGTAAATCCATTCGAATTACTGGATAAAAGTCTGTGCAAAATCTGTTTTAAGAAGGAGACAGTCAAGCTCAGGAAATCCCTTCTACCACAACCACCTCCACCTGGGAAGGTGGCTTTGTATGCCCTGAAATAAAACCCCTTTGCTTTCATTAGTGCATTCCCAGAAAAGTCCATATTTTCAACTTTTGGGTCAGACCCTCAGATATCTCATTAATCTTCCCCGGAGTGAAACAATGAGAAATATTGAGCTTGATGAAGGAAATGGAATCTCCTTTTTCTCAGGCACTGAAATTGCTCTGACTGCACCAATGGACCTCTCATGACCCTCTCCAAGAACGTTAAAAAAAGTCAATTACTGCAGATTTCAAGAACTTTTTTCCTAACTCTTTTGTGGCCCACTGAAAATTGAAAAATTGACTTCTCATATGCTGATGATCAGTGCGACACTCTTCACACTCCCCAATGACAGATAATCTCATTTTGGTGAAATGAATTTCAGAATATCGTTGTCAGTGCACACACAGAGAAAAAGATAACACACAGAACTGCTGAACAACACTTGGATATCTACAAATGGAAGCTGCTTGGCAAATGAGAATCTCTAAAGCCAGAGATGGAAAAGACCATCAGGTCCATCTATTTTTAAAAAAGTATTTAAATCTTATCCAAACCGTATCAAAGTAATGGAAACTTTTTTTGTTGCCTTTGGTGGGGTTTGCAGCAAGCCTAGAGCCCACAGCAGGACTTTGTTTGCCACTATGACCAGTGGCAAAAGATCTTCCAATCCACTGAATTTTGGTACAAAACTCAGAGTGAAAAACAAAATAAAATATGAAAGAAACATTGCCATCCAAGTTTTGTTTTCTTTTTCTTTCGCATTATCCTTTGCATTATCTTTTTCTTTTCTCATAGAGAATTGTTATTTCTGGTCACTGTAGGTAACTAACACCCTCAGGCATGATCATGCAAGATTCCAAACATCTTTTGTGGGGATATAAACCACGTTATTTGTATAATTCCATGCCATCCTCTGCTGCACAACTGTTACAGCAAGTTAAAAGAGATTCTGAATTATTTTCATAAATACTTGAAATTGCATCCTGAAAGACAGATGAGGCATGTGTCATTCTCTGGCCTACACTCAACACTTTCCTGGGCCAAATTAACAGAAGGGTGAATATCAACAAAAATAATTTTAATTTCAGATCAGATTTAGTGTAATTCCCAGCTCAAGTCCCACAGCAGCTAGAAAATGAGATGAACTAACTGCCTAAAGAGCAATTTTATTGATTTCCACATTTATCTCATGGGAGAGGAGACATCCCCATTCCCCAGAGCCCAAAGCACTTTTGAGCTCCAAGAAGCTTCTAGGGATCCATGAAGTAGATCTGACAGCAGAATGGACAGAAGGACCATAAAAATCCTCAGATAAAAGGCCCCAAACCTGCAGTTTTATGCTGTGTCAGGGATCCCATTCTTTTGCAGGACACCAGAAATTTTTGCACCATTTTTTGCACCACCTGGCCCTGCGTGATCTCACCTTTTCTCTGTGTGTCTGTGCAGAAAACACACAGACAGCAGGGAGGGGATTCTCCTGCCTCCCTCCTGATTTACCACTTCCATTTTTTTAGCAAGCAGCCCATGGAAAGGAATCCTGTGCTTTTAGAAGATGACCTACAGCAGTGGGAGCAGTGCCAGCATTACCTGTGTTTCTAGCATGCATTAACCGTGGAGAGTTTTGTAAGGCCTTATCAACATCATCTGAAGTCAAATGTGGAAGAGGAGCTACAAAACAAAACAAAAAGCAACACCAAAATGTAAAAAAAATCGTGAATTATCTTTTTAAACAATATTTTCCCCTGACAGGATTGTCTGAATGCGAATCTATCAACAGCCTGCAGTTTGGAAGGAGGTGTGTGGGCTACAGGGTAAATTAGGGCATTCATTTATCCAATCTCATAATTTATTGTTATGAATGCACAAAATTTCTGGCTGATTATTGACAGTGTGCGTGTGGAGGAGACTGCACCGCACTGGTGTTGCAATGCTTGGTGTTTTTTTCTCTAAAAACCATGTTCATTTTAATTTCTTTAAACTTTAAGTTTTCCTCAAGCTTGGGTGAAAGTCCTCAATCCAGGTAATCCCTAGTCCCTTTTTTCCCACTGAAATTCTAGCCATGCACTACAGTTAATTTGCATTTGGATTTCAGGGACTGTTCCTTTTTTTCCATAATTTACAGAATTTTTTTTATTCAATTCAGTTGAATCTTCCCGGTCCTACCCAGAGCACAGCAAACTGCTGCCAGTCCTTAGAATCATGCCTGGAATTCACTTTATGAATCAATATTTGCACTCTCATTTAGTTAAAATGGAAAGAAATGAGCATGTGACCAGAAAAAACATCAGCACTGAACCCCATGTGATTTTTCTTCCTGCTCAATATGCTTTGACTCAATTTTTCTCTGAGATGGATACCTAGAAAGAGTCACTAATCCTTCTCTTTGATAAACACGAGTGAAATTAATGGGAATCTTTCCATCCAACTCAACAGGATTTGGGTTGGCCTCCCTGTTATGCTCTTAGGAACAGCAGCAGACATTTGCAAACCCGATCATTCACGGCGCTAAATTGGGACTGGCGGAGGGCTGGCTTACTCTCTCTGAGGTAGTGTAGGTGTGACAGGAGGATGTCTGCGTTGTAGCTGGGGGTGAGCCTCTGGAAGTCATCCTTGGTCATTTTGCAGAGTTCCTTGCCGTCGATGTTCTGGAAGAGCAGGATGTCCACGTCCGGCAGCCCGTACTCCTTGACCGCCCACTCCAGCCACTGGCGCACGTGGTCGGTGCTCCACAGCGTGGGGTCTGCATAAAGTCAGGCAGGGAAAGGGAAATCTGAGCCACTGGACCCGTGCAAAGTAATCCCCCCTCCTTTACTGACTGCTGGAGGAGTTAATTTGGTGTGCTGAGTGCAAGGGAGAACAATTGTGGAGAGCTGTGAGCTCTGAGTGTCAACAACAAAGCCTCTGCTGCATTTCTTCGAGTGACCTCAAAATGGCAAGCCTGTGACCATCCTGCTCTTTGATAGTCATTCAAACCCACCTCAAAAACACCTCCAGGAATACACTAAATAAAAAAATCCCTTGCTGAGCTAACCATGCTACAAATTACTAAAGGTCTTTTTTAAAGAAGTGCCAAACACCAGGGAGAGAAATGTTTTAGAACATTCAAAAGCTTTGTATTTTAGTGTTGGCAGGACATTTATTATTCAGAGCATCAATTTCCAGAGCAGAATTGACAATACCATTGCAGAGGACACTGCAACAGATTTGTCCACACCTTTCTTGACAAATAACTGAAATAATCACAGCTTGCAAAATTGGCCACAGTCAGTACTCTTGCATGTCTAAGCAACTGAAAAACTGTAATAATATTAAGCAACATGGCAGAGGCAGAAATATTTCACACAAGCACCTCTCTGCTGGAGAGGAACCAGCAGCAAAACATTCCCTCCTGGCTCAGGTGTCGAGTTTACCCTGTGGTTTAGAACACCCAGAGATGCCATGATGCTCTGTTTTGGAAACAAGCACTGCAGAATATTCCAGGTTTATTTGGAGGACAAGGCAGCCAGAAGTGACAAGAAGGCAGCTGCAGCCTTCTTGTCCCATCAACTGTTGAATTCCAGAGCCAAGCCTGTCAAGGCTGACCAAGAATTTCTCAATTGTGCTCTTACATTACAGTGGAGTTGTCAGTTTGCTTATTAAAATGTTTTATGCTGCCCAGACTCAGGGGATAACCCACATAAAGGCTCTTCATGCCTGTTTGATCCCACAGAAGCTACTTTGTGGTGTTTTCAAAGATAACCTGTGCTACAGTGATCCTTTTTCTCTCTCCCACACACCCCGCACCCAGCTTGCCCAAGGGATAAGAAATGGAGGTGCTTCTTCCTTTTGCTCACTTTAGGGTGAAATCCTCCAAGAAGGTGCTACAGGAGTCAGATAAGATCTGAGTGCCTCTTATCAGCCCATTCTGCTGCTGAAATGGGAAGAACAGATTGAGGAGGTGTCCTCCCTGATCCTCCTCAGCTCATTCTCTCAATAACCCCTACAAATTACTGCTCTTTTCCTCCTGATCACTACTTTTCTCCAAACCCTCTCAAATAATCTCAGAGGGTTTGAGGGAAATGCAGTTTTTTTAGCCTGTAGTTTTGGTGTAGAGGATCTAACCTGCTGGCACAATGACTCTTCGTTCGTTGGTCGTCATGTTTGGGGGTGGAATGTGCTTCTCCTCCATGTAGTTTCCATAGTTCATCCCAACACTGTCTGAGCTGCTGACCATCTTCCCTCCTTTTGCCACGCTGCAGTCATCTGGAGAATTCCTAGGCAGACAAGAAAGGTGTGCTTCCATTATTATTCCAGTCCTTATTAATATCACCGGCAGAGAATCGCCTGGAATGAAATGGAAAACTGGGAGTGGAGCACCTGGAAAACCCAGCTCCCCCCACCCAGTGACTCTGCAGATTCCTTCACTTGTCTAAAAACACCACCCAGGTTCAATGGACCATCTAGTTATTTCTACCACCGAAGGATCAGGCTCTCATATCTCTCCAGAAATTATAAACACTAATAATTTAACTCCAGATTTGGAATGGAGGCTTGGTCATGAGCTTGTTCAGCCTGGTGGCTGCAAGGAGCTGCATTCCCTCTCCAAGCATCTCACAGACAACTGAGAAACACAGCAATGCACTCATTGCATATTTTCTGGGGGAAAACTATTCTTAGTTGCCATTGTCCAAGCAGTCCAAGGCTTGGAGAGCTGCCCACCTCCACTGCCATCACTGTTCCACACTCACTTGCACTTCATGTCATGCAGTGTATTCACATTTCTATGTAAAGCTCACAAAAAAAAAAAAAAAAAAAAAAAAGGAACATTTGCCAAAGCCATGATTTAAAATACCACACGCATGACTGGAAAAACCTTTCAGCTCCTGACTAGCACAGTCTCCATGGTACTGCAGTCAAGACAGGGAAATCTGCAGAGGATCTGCAACCAGACACCTCTTTAATTTTGGCTTTGCTTTCTGAATAGAGTCTTTAGGTTTAACATCCCACAGGGGGCTTCCTAATGGCATTTTAATTGCATCACAGTTTTCTTTCTGGCAGACACAGACATATTTGTCCCTTAATTTAATGTCTACAATGTGTTTCATCAGAGGGAAAAAAATTGTTACAAAAATCAAAAAAAAACTCAGCCACGGGGAATACCTTTAAATGTAAAAAGTTTGTTTGGCAAGGGAAGAAGAGTGTTAGCTGGGGTTTGGTTTCGTTAGCAATACCTCATTACTAACAAACTTTCCTTTAGTCCTGCCATTTAACTCCTGAAATTGTGCTGTGGCCTCACTAAACAAGAGGCAAGTCATAGATCCATGGAATCATGGAATTTCACAATGGGTTGAGTGGGAAGGGAATTTCAAGATCTCTCAGCTCCACCCCTGCCATGGGGACACCTTCACTGTCCCAGGCTGCTCCAGCCCCAGTGTCCAACCTGGCCTTGGGCACTGCCAGGGAAATCTGGGAATTCCATCCCAGCCCCTGCCCACCCTGCCAGGGAACAATTCCTAATTCCCAATCTCCCACTCAGCCCTGCCTTCCTTCACTTTAAAGTCTTTCCCCCTTGTCCTGTCACTCCAGTCCCTCTCCAAAGTCTTTTTCTGGCTCTCTTGGAGCCTCTTTTAAGCCCTGTGACTCAGTTGTGTTGACTGCCCAGCACCACCATGGTTAGGGAACCAATCCAGTTATAAAACTCACAAGACTGTTTTAAAAAGTAAACCAGCACTTGGAAAGCTGAAATATTAGTGTATATCTTAAAGACTAAAAGAAAATATGAAGTATAGCATTTTTTTCTATGCAGTACTTCTACTAATTTTACCCGTCTGTGTTAAGGTAGATATTCAAGAAAAAAAATCAACTGCTGCTGACTTTCCGTTAAAAAATAAAATATATCACAGAGATCATTCAATGGTTGTCAACATCATCTTTAGGAGAAGGAAGAGGGCCTTCAATGTTGTCTGGAAAATGTTGGCTTCACACACTTTTTCCAGGATGCCTCTAAAGGCGTCCCCTATGAAATCTGCCCTGTGTGAAAGCCCTGCAACTGCTCTGTCAGCCCCAGGACTGAAAAACAACCACGAGGGAAAGCACAGCCAGCACCTGCCACTGCCTGGTGGTGAATTCAGCTCTTCCCCTCACAACCAGAGCACTTGGGCAATATTTTCTCAGGTTTACTTTTGCTCTCCTACCACACACCACTAAATATAACCCTGGGGTGCAGCCCATTTCTGTCCAAACAGAGCAAAACAAAGCTGCTTTTTCTTTCAGACATAAACTCTGAAGGAGAGCTTTTGTGATGGTTCCTTGTGAGTGAAATGTTGCTTTTTTCTGCTTCGCTTCCACAAATACAAATGGCATAAATGTGTGAGTGAGTCTGCACTTTAAATTATGGACATTTGGAAACATCCTTCACCACCTGCATTTATACCTGTGCAGATGGGGACCCCGACCCCAAAAGCAATTCTGTTACAAAGAACTATTTGGCCCATACACTGAATTTTTAGGAAACAGAGAGCTAGCAACATCCTTTAGTTTAACTGGCATGGTTATTTAATTTTGGTTTTTTTTTCTGGGGGAAGAAACTTGGGATAAAGGGACTCCAAAGTAAAATATCCCATCAGTAGCAGCCTACAGCACTTCTACAAGCAATGGTGCATTAAAAACACCCTTGTAAACACTGAGCAGTAAATGATGTGGAAGATCCAGTAGCACAGAGCTTCTGGCAATCTGACAGGGCTTCTGAGATGGTTTTCTGATCTGAATATAAACACACAGGGGTGGGGAAGAAGATCATAAATAAGTCATAACTTTTCATTGAAATCCAGAAGCAGATGGTCAAGAATTTTGTCCCTTGAGCTCACTGGGTGGACCAGCAAATCCCTCATCCATCAAATCTCCTAAGGCCACGCTTAATTTCAGGCATGGAATCAAGTCCATGGGATTTAACAGGACTACTCTGGTACTTCAAATTGAGTGTGTGCCCTAAACCACTGAGCCAGGGCTTAACTCAACTGCCTGGAACAAACTTCTACAGTACAGAAAGCAAAACTGAAAATGCAAGCAGACGCTAGAAAATGGTGTTTCTAGTGCCCAGAACAACAAGAGAGTGATTGTCTACAAAGGGGTTTTTTAGGACTTTCTGTGTGAGTCTGCTTTATTTCTGTACCACCAGGGGAGCAGGGTGGAAAAGCAGCTTTTGGAAAGGGTCCCCAGAATGAAGGGTGCAGCTCTGCAGTGATTCATCCCCAGCTCCAGGTCTGAAATGAAACCAGATATGTTTTTCTTCACAGCCGCCTGTTATTTTTTGCCCTTTGTAAATATACTGTGTTACACCTGGAATTTACAAAAAAGAAAAATATTCAAAAATTAAAAAGAGGCAAGACTACACAGAGTCATGCTACCCAAGAACACTTTGCCCAGAGCTGATAAATGTTAGCTGAGGACATATTTTCTCCTTGGACCTGAAAGCCTCACCTCTGTGCAGGGTTACTTAAAATCAAGCTGATTTGATAGTTAAATTTATCATCCATTCCTATCAAAGCTGACTGGAGTTTTGCCAGTCATTGACTCTGATGAAAGCAGATGTAAGTTCATAAATAAGTGTATGAAACACATTTTTTCCTTTTCACTATGCTACTATTTTCCCCAGGTGACATAAAACACCTGTGTTGCGCTGAAGTGCAAGGTGTCAGAGAAATTCAGATTAGGAATGAGCAAAACCCTACATATGTCATTCCTGTAATATAAACTCCTCTGTTCAATATTTCTGAGTTTCAGAGTGAAATAAATGAGAAAAAAATGTATTTTCCAAATATCTACATGTCTTCAGAAGTTTATTTAGCAAGCACAGCTTGGATTGCAGAGGCTGCTACAAGGTTAGCTCACACTAAGGGCACTGCAAAGCTTCCTCAGCCTCATCCTCATTCACTGCAGCCACTCAGGGTGTGGTAAATTTGGTCAGTGCTTCCTCCACAAGGAGTTTGTCACTGAAAAAGCGGCCCATAAAATAAAAACCTGAAACTTCCTCAACATTTATAACTTTAAAGTACACTGGGGACAGCCAGATGATCCCAGGTGAGAAGGAGCCTGTGCTGAGACTCTGAAAAGCATTTCCAGAGTGATTTTGGAGGCCTCAGCACTTGTTAGAGAATCTCAGAATGGGTTGGGTTGGAAGGGAACTTGAAATCACTTATTCCCACCCCTGCCATGGCAGGGACACCTCCCACTGTGCCAGGCTGCTCCAGCCCCAGTGTCCAACCTGGCCTTGGGCACTGCCAGGGATCCAGGGGCAGCCCCAGCTGTGCCAGAGCCTGCCCACCCTGCCAGGGGGGAAATTTTTCCTAATATCTGATCTAAACCTGTAATTTTTCAGTTTGAAGCCATTCCCTGTGCCCTGTCCCTCCATCCCTGGAAATTGTCTCTCTCCAGCTTTCCTGGGGCTCCTCCAGGCCCTGCCAGGCCACCCTGAGCTCAGCCCAAAGCTTCTCCTGTGCAGGTGAACAATCCCAGCTGTGCCAGCCTTTCCTGCCAGCAGAGCTGCTCCATCCCTCTGCTCATCCTGGACTCCCTTCCGAGACTTCCTGTGAGAGCAAAATCTCCCACAAAGAACTCTAGTGCAAGAGAGGCATGGAAATGCCAGAAAACTCATTTTGGTTGAAATATCCCTGGGGTGCTCCCACAGGCTCTTGCCCAGCTGCTCAGTGAGCTGGGCTGGGGAGCTGTACACAAAGAATTAAATAAATGGGTGAGTAAGTAACTGGAAAAGGGGTGGCCAGGGTGGGAAAAAGCTGCCAGATCTGTGGACCCAGGGTCCATGGGGTCACTCAGGGTCACTCAGAGATTGGAGGCACCTCTGGCTCCTTTCTCCTGTGACAGAGCTGATGGCTTTCTGTAAACACAACAGAAGGTGCTTTTTCACTGAGCTCCGCACACAGCAGCCACTCATCTCCAATCAAACAATAACTTTGGCTAATCGAATATTTTCATTTTCTTTTTTTATTTTCTTCCCCTTAGCTTTCCCCAGCTATCCTGCAACCCACAGATGCTTCCAGCCTCAAGGCCATGGTGGCAAATGCAGGCAGTCAGAGTCTAGCTCACTAGAGGCCAGTCAAGCTATAAATATTCCCAGCCTGGCTCTTTGTGCTCCCAGAATGGGGAAACAGCTGGTTTAAGTTTGACTGCACGTTGTCATTTCTCCATTAGTGCAAACACTTCAATATTTCTTACGTGTCAGGTTGGAGTGAAGAAAGGGAAAGCAGGGAAGGGGGTCACGAAAAGCCAAAGCTAAGAAATGATGTTCTGTATATACATAATTTACAATTAGATTGCTGCCTGGGACAAGGCTGAGGTTTGACATGGTGATAGCTAGGCCAAAGCCACAACGACTTCCCAGTTGGCCTATAACTTTCAGAACCTATTTTCTCTTGTTTTCCTTTTATTATTTTCATAGAAATTCTATTATGATGGTAATGGATTACATTTCTCAAATTGTATTTCATTTCAAGAGCTTTTAAGGCTGTTGTATTTGTGGTTTGGTAAAATATGAAATACCAGGAGATGGGGCCCTTCCCAAACCACACGTGCCTTCTTTTGTGGGCAGGGATCATATAGAAAGTTAGGAAAATAGAGCATGCCAGGCATAAACAGAAGTGACATCTTGTATGGAAACCATAATCCCCCACGTCTGTGGAATGTCTGCTGATTTTCATGATTAGCACTAAGGGGCTGTGAGGGTGCAAAATGCTAAAGCCCATGATTGGCCACTTTTCCTTACCTTCTGTTTTGTCTTAAAAAGCTATTCCTAAAACTTTAAATACTGAACAATCCCACTGACGCTGCCCTGATCAAAATGAAACACCCACTAATGACAGGGCAGAGGAGAAACCTCACCCCCAGCTCTAAGCACTCTGGACACAGTAAAAAGGAAATAAAAAAGCAAGGATGGCAATAGTCTTAATAATGACAGTAACCACAACTCTTGTGGGGTCCTATATCATTATTTGAAGATTATTTTTATATTTCACTGCCCATCTGAAAGCCTTTGGTTTCTGGGAATTCAGTGGTCAGTCTCAAATGTAGCAATGATAATTATGAATGAGCTCATTATCCCAGACTGGAAAGCTTCTTATTTAGCACCTGCCAGCCCAGCAACCCCTAAAAAACTTCCAAAAAAATAAAATACTTGTAGTATTAGTTATCTGAGTTTGTTTTTCCCCTTGGCAACATGTTTGCCCCAAGAACGGATCCAAACCATGCCCACACACGCATGCAAGTGCTCGTGTTAAGCTGGTAGATTTTCAGAGCAAAGAGAAGCTTCTTGAAGCAGTCACACATCCTGACTTTGCCATTTTTCCAGCTTGGTAGGCAGCCACTCCACCAACCACCCAGTCAGTGGGAAAAAGATTTTCAGTGTGAGATAATGTCTTGTTACCCCAAATTAGTAATATTTTACACAGCAGAATCATCCTTTTAGGGCACATCTCCCAGCTCAGCCAGTGGGGACCGGCTCTGCTGGTGATGCCTTTTCTTTAGTTTTAGTATTGAGAGTTGTATATGGCTAAGGGATAAAAGGTTTTTATTTTGGTATTTAACAAGGATTTTTATGGTGTAATAATTTGTTAAGGTGGAATATGTTGAAATGTATATATATCGTAGATTGCATATACAATAGTATAGATTTTGTAAATTAGCATATTTAACAAAGATATTTTAATGAAAGACTTAAATGAATAGCGTGACATTTTTCTAATGTAAAGGGGTTTTTTTAAGATAGGCTTAATTTTAGTTTATTTTATATTTTTTAGAGGGGTCTTTGGGAGACAGCATACGTTTTTTGGTTTTTAATTGTGAGGTTTTTAGGATGCTTGGTGTTTTTCCTTAGTAGAATATTAGGGTTATGTTACGATATTAGGTTTAAAGAATTACAAGTATGTATGTTAAGGGTATCAAGAATATATAAAAGATAGATAAAAAGAAAAGGTAAACAATCATCATGGCATCACTGGAGAGAATCCCATGGGCCGATGGGGGCTTTGGGCCAGGCTTATTGTTTAGTCTGAGCTGAGGTTTCCCAGGAATGCCAGGCTGGATGCCACCCTATGGGGAGGGGATGTGGCACTGTGCCCCCACCGTGGGGCTGTGCTCCAGGGCTGGAAAAGCCTTGGGAAAACCAGTGATGTCAGGGGCTGGATGCAGCCAGCCCTGTCCCTCCACTGGCTGGATGCTCACCAGGTGGGGGTCAAGAGGATGGGGCCAGAATTTGCAGTGTCAGGATGAGGAGTGAGGGCCATAAAAGGAACCACAAGAAGTTCCATCTCAATGGGGGGAGGAATTTCTTTACTTTGTGGGTGGCAGAGCACTGGAACTGCTGCCCATGGAGAACAAGGAGCATCCCTCTCTGGGGACATTCCAAAGCCACCTGGATGTGTTCCTGTGTGTCCTGCTGAAGGTGACCCTGCCTTGGCAACAGGGATGATCTCCAGAGGTTCTTTCCAATCCCAGCAAATCCATGATTCTGTGATTCTGTGGAGCTGCTTAAATGCTCTGATTAGAACCACCAGTATCACACCATGATGCAGAGGTGCCTCCTACAGCTTTCAAGCCTGCCAGCCTGGATCCTGGGAGCAGGATGGATCTGTTGGAATACACATGGATGGATCTGTTGGAATACACATGGATGGGTTCTCCTTCCCCAGTGCCCTGGCACAGCAGCTGTCACACATCCTCATAGCACAACGTACCTCAAGGGTTCCCCATTCCAATTTGCTGGCTTCTATAGCACAAAGAATCTACTTCTTGGGAGACTTTACATCAAGGGAAAAAGAAAAAAAAAACACCAGCAAAGAAACTCAAGTTCACCCTGGACTCTGAAAAGTCCTCCAGTGTGTCAGACGTTCTGAACCCAGAGAGTACAGAGGCTCTTTGATGAAAATTCAGGCACTTACATGCAAAGAAAAATGGTATTTCCCAAAAGAGCCAGCACAAAAGATGTATTAAGTGATAATTTCATTCTCAAATGGTTTTCAAGCAACAACTGGTAGCACTTAAATCAACATTTTGCACATGATTAAATCCTAAGGACAACTAATTATTTCTGGCATTTCTTTAAAACTTCTTTATCAGCCAAGCTGATGTTGGAAGGCTTCTGCTGTGCTCTCAGTGCAGTTAACTTTCAAAATACTTCTTCAATGAAATCATCACGCTGCTCATGGCAAGAGAAATTTATCTGTGGCCTGAATAAGACTCTGTCTTCCACTTCAGCCTGCCTGAAAAAGATGGATTGCCTACAGTAAATGTCATTATTCCAAGCTACCTTTGTGTAGTGCCACCCATGGGCATGGCAAAGCCCCGTGGGTGAGTGTATTCCAAGTTCACTGGGAAATCCATGGATTTATAAATGCTGTTTAAGCAGTACCCAGAGCCTCATGAGAGCATTTCCACGGGGTGAATTTCTCTCCAAATGCATGACATGAATTGCACTCATTGTGGCAGAATTGCTTGTGCCTGATTTGATTGAATACATAAAGAATAATAAAAAACAAAGTACCAGTGTGGCATATGCAACTTCCAGATTTACATTACAGGGTGAATCTTTTGCCTGACCCAGAAGCAATAAATAGCAGCAAACAGGATTGTTTTATTCAGGTGAAAGATTGACTGTAGGGCAGCACAAAAGGTCTCATAAGATTTATGTACCTGGGAGGAACAGAATTAATGTACTTAGAGAAACTCCATTTGATACCACCTGTGAAAACCTGTATTATATCTGCAATAACAGCCAGGTAAATGGCAGCTTTAATTCAAACTTTTCTTGCTTTATTTAATTTAAGGTGAGCCCCCAGGCTGTATTTCGTGGTGCTGGGCTGCAGGGTTTATCTTGAAAAATACTGTTATTGTTAAAGAAAAGTAGGTAGCTAATCCCTGTGCAGCACACTGAAAATAACCCTTTAATTTAATTCTAGTAGCATTTCTCTGGTATTCACAGGAATGCCAGCTCTGAGACTGTTAAATTTTGGAATTTAATGTAGGGCAATTGCAGCCAAAGTGTGTCTGGGGAAAGTCCTAGCAGAGGGGGCACATTCCTTCTCTGAGTGGGTGCTAAACTGGGGATGTCTGAGGGGTTCAGTATGCTCCCAAAATTTTATACCCTCCTCCAAAGCACAGAGCATGTGGCCAGGAAGCACTGACACAGGGAGAAGGGAGAGCTGAACAGCAGAAAAATTGCAAAGTTAATTTCTCCTTGGCCACCAGTTTGTGGGATCTCATTCCCTGCTTTGCATCCTGAATTATTCAGCTCTGCCCTGGAGAACCTCGGGGCAGCACTTGCACAGCTCTGCAATGTGGGGTCATATTTGAGATTCTTCTGGGACAACTTGGGTTTTAAAATGGGTCGAAACAGGGCAGGTACAGTTTTAATAAAAATGAAATGCAGTTCCAAGAGCTCCAATATTGCTTGTGGCAATATTGAACATAAAAAGCATTTTAAGAAGTGAGGAAATATTATAATTTAATTATATAATTTAGGGAAATACGTTTATGGACTGTAAAGGAGTGAGAATGGGGAAGGCTTCTGCAGAAAAGAAAATGCAAAATAACTCACAGAAAGGCAAGGTAGCACAATCTGATATACACTTTGTTTTCTCTAAAACTGGCAGGAATACCACATTTCAATTCCCAGAGTGCAATAACATGATATATTACATACCCACATGTACGTGAGATTTAGAAATGCCACAACATATTTATTTTTCTTAATTGGCAGTGTTAGTTCTCTGTTAAGATCTATTTTTTCAGGCCTGAGTTAGGCCCCATAAAATAAAACTTCTCTGATGAAATAAACAGTGTCTCATAAAGACAATGATTTTTAAAATTGTTTTTTGTTTAGTATGAGCATGCAATATTTTTTTTGTTCTTCTGCTAATCTTTTTTATAGCTTGTAAGCAATTTTTTTTTTTTCTCAGCAAGTCATGCCTTAGGACATGTATCAAAGTGAGAATTTTCCTTGCTGCCTCCATTTAGGAACACTGCATTGATCTTTCAACAGGGAAGGCTGTAAAAAAATCAAGATTAATAAACAAACACCTTCCACTGTCCCAGGCTGCTCCAAGCCCCAGTGTCCAACCTGGCCTTGGGCACTGCCAGGGATCCAGGGGCGGCCCCAGCTGCTCTGGGAATTCCATCCCAACCCTGCCCACCCTGCCAGGGAACAATTCCCAATTCCCAATCTCCCATCCTCTGACAGTGGGAGCCATTCCCTGGGTCCTGTCCCTCCAGTTGCTGATGAAGGGTCCCTCCCCACAAGCACAAGCATTTCATGAGGATGGTGCAGGCAGTTCTGAAGGAAATGAAGGCACCTTTACTCAAAAAGGGGAATTTTGGCAGCTGAAACTGCAGCCACCTCCTGCTATTGACTGTGCAGGGAGCCACAGCATCGTCCTGAGTGCTTCAGTACGTGCACATACTAATAGAAAATAGCAAAAAGAAGGAGGAAATACAGAATCATGGAATATCCGGAGTTGGAAGGGATCCACAGGGGTCACTCAGTGCCACCCCTGCCCTGCCCAGACCCCAAAATCCCACCCTGGGCATCCCTGGCAGCGCTGCCCAAAGGCTCCTGCAGCTCTGGCAGCCTCGGGGCCGTGCCCATTCCCTGGGCAGTGCCAGCACCTCTGGGGAAGAGCCTTTCCCTAAAATCCACCCTAAACCTCTCAGCGACAATTAACTCTGATTATCTGCCCTAATGCACTTTATGGAATTTATACTGAGGGAAACTGTGATCAGTTCTCTTACAGAAATGCCAGCACGAATACTTCAGAGGCAATTTTAGGCATCAAGCAAGACTGATTTTGAATAAATACACAATTTATGATTATACATGTGCATTTGCTTAACACAAAAATAAAATTAAAAATACGTTGGAATAGATTAAAGACATCTGAACTTCTGAATAAGCAACCTTATAAGAAGACTTCTTCTAATTCTTGGTAACTTCAGCTTCCCATTTATTTCCACATATCTCAAATCTTTGACTACTCACTGGAAATTCTGATTTGACTTCAGCACAGTTTCCATCCTCACCACAGAACAGAGGAGGTGTGATAAGCTGGCAGACCACTTTGCCCTGCCTGTGGTGCTCATCACATCAGCACAGCAAGTGTGAACAGCAACCACAGAGCCCAGGGCTGAGGTTTTCCTGACCAACCGACCCTGGGAGATGAGATTAAAGCTCAGGTGTTTGTGACAGAGAGATGTGAAGCACGGGCTCCACTGGTACATCACCAGCAATTGTCAGCAACTGACTCTTCTGGACCTCTGCCCTCCAGCAACACCAAAGGAAAACTGTTTTGACAGGCAGGCATTTTAAACAGGAAAGCACTTGTTTGGATAGCTTCCTTAAAAATAAAACATCTTCATTGTGTTTCTTCAGGTGTCCCACAGAGTGCTCCTAAGCTTGGGAAAGCCATCAGCCAATATCCAAAAATCCACTGCAATACCTTTGCAGACTAACTGATACAAGCCTCCTTTATGGTGACATTCCCCAAAAAATGTCCTGAGACAACAGCAATGCACAGATTGACTGTGGCTACTGCCTGTTGAGTTATTTATTTTTCTGTTCCTTTCTTCCCCCCTGCCTGCCTCCATATTTATGTTGTTTTTTCAGCATGAGTTCTTAAATTCAACTCCACTTTTTGGCATTGCGTTTACAGTAACTACAAAGGGAAAGATCAACAGTTCTCTCCCTCTGCCATGACAAGATTTTGTTTCCAGTGTTTCCCTATTTGGTTATCTCTGGAGCAAAGACAACTGCCCAAATTGCTGGATTTGACAGCTTCCATGGAGTGTTACATCACACACACCACACCCTTCCATGGATCAATGGTGCAGCTCCAGGCTATAGCAAATCCCCGTTTTATTAACTTTAATATGCGCTCTTTCACCTGGTGTGCAAAGCAAGTTCACATCCAAAATTAAAATTATTAACTTTAATATGTGCTCTTTCACCTGGTGTGCAAAGCAAATTCACATCCCAAAATTATCAGCAGTCAGAGGAAAGGTTTTGCACAAGCTCATGAGAAGTTTGTGTCCGTAGCACCAATTTAGACCCTCTGTAACACCTGAACAAGGCTGGCAGGTCAAGGTAGGGCAACCTGGAGCCTTCTGGGATGGCAGCAGTGGCCAGGTGGGATATCCTGAGGCACCTAAAATGGTGCTAAATACACAGATTTGGACAACTGAGGCACACCCATCACAAAAATCCCTGTTCTTGAGCCACCACCAGCCTCATTACCTTGACCCATTAACCTGGTTGGGGTTACACTCCATCTTGATGGTGACTCTGGCCGGGGGCTGTGACAACCAGTCCTGCTGGGGGACACGTGGGCTCATCTTGGAGGTCTGCCCATATTCACTGGAGGAGGAGGAGGCCGTCATCTCTGTCTTGACGAGGTGGGGTGATCCGTAGGCACACTCGAACAGGGACTGGTCTTCGCTCACCACCGATAACGCTTCCTGCAAACCACAGAAAGGTCAGGGCAGCCACGTCTCAGGGCAGGCATCACAGTGCTCCCCGAGGAAAAAAGGGCTTGTCCATCTCACAGGGAGGTGGACAGCCTCGTGCACCATGTTAAAAATAGGTTAGATGTTAGGGAAAGGGTGATAAAGTACTGGAACAGGAGGTGGTGGAGTCACCATCCCTGGGTGTGTTTAATAAAGCCTGGATGTGGCACTGGGTGCCAGGGCTGAGGCTGGGTTGGACTCGATGATCTCAAAGGTCTCTTCCAACCCAGTGATTCCGTTCTGTTCTTTTAGTTTTCAGGCACTGTTGCCATTGAAGGTGAGGACCTGTGGGGACAGATGTTGCCAGCAAATGACAGGAGGACAGGAGAACTTCTCCCTGGGAGACCCTCCCAGAGCAGCTGAGCAGAAGCACAAATGCTACCAAACATTGGGAACAGAGGAGAGGGCAGGGTGGGCAGCAACGCCCAGGTCTGTGGGGTCTCAGTAGAGATGCAGAGGGTGAGATCTGCTGAATGCAGCAAAAATTGCTGCCCCTGAGAGGAGCAACCGAAAGCCAGGTTCTGCTGACCTGCTGGGATCCTCCTTTCCTTCCTCAGGGACCCAGCCAAATCCTTTCTGGACCAGGAGCCAAGAGATCTGGGCACAAGCTCTAATCCAGGGATACCGTGCCCACCAGCCACTTCCCTCTCATGGCAACTCTTCCTGGTGGAAACCCCACTCTGGAGCTGTGGGAAGGGCTCTTCATGGCAGCACGGGGTCATTGAGGGCAGCAGGATGTCACCACATCTGTCTAGAGGCCACACAGACACCAGAGGGAGGGACAGTGACCCTCTATCCCCGCTGCCAAACGTTCCTGCTGGCACCAGTTCCTTCCCTGAGTTATCTGGAGCTGAGTCTTGTGAGTGAGGCAGTGCCTGTGGCCACCACGTCCATCAGGAAGTGTGGGAAGAGCTGAAACCTTGAAGGGACACATCCCACCTGAGATAACTCCCCAGCCATGAGAGCAGGTCCAGGCTGCCACACTCCTGCTGTCCTCCAGCAGTGCACAGGCTCGGGGGGCACCCTCCAAAAGCAGAATTCAGAGGAAACCCACTTTCTCCAGGGGTCGTTTTGGGGGGACAAGGTGCATAAGTGTGCAAATTCAAGCACTGGAAGTGTGAATACCCCACTGGAAGGGGCTGCCCAGGGAGGTGCTGGAGATCCCATCCCTGGAGGTGTCCAAGGAGCGCCTGGACGTGGCACTCAGTGACAAGGAGGGCATCGGGCACAGCTTGGGCTTGGAGGGCTGGGAGGGCTTTTCCAGCCTCGGTGACCCACTGTGTGACTCCATCCTGCCATCCTGGCTGCAGGGGGGCAGCCCAGCACCTCCTCCCTGCCCTTGTGGGGACAATCCCCAGCCCTGGGCCGGTGAGGAGGCTCCGTGTGAGCCCGGGGGATGATGGCAGCTGAGGGGAAGGCTGGGCCAGCTGGCCATGGCTGCGAGCGTGGGGGCCAAGGATCAGGGGGTGGGGGGAATCCTGAGCCAGGCTCGGGGCAGGGAGCTCCATGAGGCAGCGTGGGTGGGCTGTGCTCCTGCCAGATCTGCTGCTGAAGGCCAGAAATGCATGGTCCTGTCGGCAGGGGAGAAGGGAGAGAGAAAAAGGGATGGGAGTTCCCCAGCTCTGGGAGGACGGGTGGTTGTCTGCAGGCTCCCACCCTCTCTGGCTGCTGGAAAAGGGCTTTGCCGAGCTCCAGCAGTCACACGCTGCCCTAAAAATCAGTGTTTGCTCATTTTGAGACCCATGGGGTGACCCTTGCAGATGTTCTGTGCAGAGGGTAAGAGCTGGACTTCATCCTTGTGGGTTTCTGTTCTGTGATTCTGCATTCCTCCTTTTCATCCCCCTGGTTTGGGAGCCCCTGGGCTAATATTCATAATTTGCTCTGCATTTGCAAAGGTGAGGACGTCACTTCTAGCTTCTTACTGCTTATGAAAACTGAGATCACCCCTTAATCTCAGGGTTTGGGGAGTGGGATCTCAGGCCCTTCAAGCTCCTTGAGACTCATGATTGAATTACTAACACTAACACAGGGTTCAGGCAGCGATCTGCACCTTTTACTGTTGATTTTCAGACATCACCTGAGTGCAAAGATCAACACTGGGCTGCCACCAGTGACTTCTCAGTTGCCACCTTCTGGGTTCTGCACAGTCTCCCACCAACCTGCAACCAGCTACCTCAGCCTCTTTGTTTCTGTGAGACAAAAAGGATGCCAGGATAACACCTCCCCTTTTTGTCATGCCTCTCATGGCAGAAACCTTTGCTGTTGGTGGGCTGAAGGTTTTCTAAAGAGCCTTTTCTGAGAAAACCTGCAGACCAAGGAGGGGAGATGGCCTTTTGAATAAATACAAAATATGAGGGATGGGAGATGGCCACTGGTACCTTGGTGTTTTAATTTATCTTTTTCTGGTTTTATTATTTCCTTGCTGAGAGGTCTACAGTCCATGATACAGAGAAATGGTCACTGGCAGGTGAAAAGCAATAATGTGGGTTAAGGATGGATTTGAAAGGGGAGGGTCTTGATGGTTGGCATAGTGGTGGTAGAAGGTTGTTTCAAGGACATGGGAAAAGCTCACACAAAGGATAATGGGAGGAGTGCATAGAAGGAGAAATTAAATAGAAGGCACACTAGTAATAAGAAACCAGAAAGAGGAGAAGAATCCAACAACTTGAGCATGAAGAATTTTAATCTTGTAAAAGACAAAGATTTCAAATGAAAATGAAGAAACTTGAACAGTTCTTTAAGGCCTTCAAAAATTGGGATAAAGGGAAAGGGAAATAGGGAGCAGAATACTCTGTAGATAAAACAGGAGTGACCACAGTATCAAGAGGTGAAAAAATATAAGGCAATGTATTTTAGAAGAGAATTACCAAAAGACTCAATTGAAGAGTTAGGTAACTAAATTTCAAGAAAATTATTTGTGGGAATTGAGTAGGGATAAATACAAAATATGAGAGATGGGAGATGGCCACTGGTGCCTTGCTCCCCAAGGATTTTTCCCTGGCTCCACTGAGAGACAGCAGTAAACTTAATGTGCTTGGATAGTAAAGTAGCAGGGATCATGTAACAAGAACTAAAGCAAGAAGATATTACACTGGAAGGAAAATAAAGAGTTCTTTCTCAGCAGTCCATGAGATTTTTTCATCAAATAACTCCCCAAAATTAAATATATATGTGTACACAAGCACAGTCTGGCCAGATGATCACAATGCATCCCATGCCTGACACTACTGAAAGCACAGTTCCCTCTTTTCTGCCCCAATCCATGAGATTAAAAACACATAACAAAATGTTAATTTTGAAACAGTTAGCTCCAGTAAATACACTAAAGTGTGAATTATACAGGAGAAAGCTTATACAGATTGCAAATAAAACATTATTTAATTCTGTAAAACATTTGCTAATGGACAGGCATCAAGCACTATCTAATGGATTTATTTCTCATTCTCCCCCACAAAAGTGACACAAAGAAAAGTTTTCTGGTTCCTATTAAAAATGAATCCACATAATGTAAGCTAATTTATGGATATTTATGGTAAGTAAAGATGTAAAAGACAAATAAAGATGTAAATGTAAAGAACAAGAAAAAAAAGGGTTTTCTTTTTATTGGCATTACTAATGACAACAAACACTGCTTGTACTGTGGGTGTCCATTATGCTGCCTGAGAGGGAAAATGCAAACTTCTAAACTTCCTGACGAGCATTGTAAATGCTGGAAATACAAACCCAGTCACCTAGGGCTGTGTGAAAATCTACAACTATGGATACAAAACAAGACAAACATAAATGAGCCCAAGAGACAGACTGAAACTTCACGCTTCAGAGGAGAATTCATGGAGAAAGCAAGCTCAGGCTGAGTTTGGCTGTGGGTTAGCAGCACTCATCTGCTCTCCATCCTGCTGGTTATCAGTCAGTGCTCGCTGACAGGCCTGGGAAGGCTCTGGAGGAATCACGGAGCTCCTGCCAGCTTTGTGTGCTGTGGGTCGGGCGCTGTGTGGAGGCTCATTACTGTGCACTCCACAGCACCCTCTGACATTGGTGGCCGGTCTGGAAGGACAGCAGGACATGGACCCCCCTCCCTGGGTGACAATAACTGTACAAATCCTGCATCGAAGCCTTTGCAGGATGTTGAGGAGTCAGCACAATTACAGAATGTGGCCCATGCTGGGGTTACCCTCATGTCCTCTTCAACCTCTCTTTCCACTCAGTGATCTTGAATCAGAGAATCAAAGAATGGTTTGGGTAGGAAGGGAACTAAAATGTCACTTCATTACACTCCTGCCATGGCAGGGACACTTCCACTGCCCCAGGCTGCTCCAGCCCCAGTGTCCAACCTGGCCTTGGGCACTGCCAGGGATCCGGGGATTCTCTGGGAATTCCATCCCAGCCCTGCCCACCCTGCCAGGGAACAATTTCCAATTCCCAATTCCCAATCCAGCCCTGCCCTCTGGCAGTGGGAGCCATTCCCTGTGTCCTGTCCCTCCATCCTTGTCCCCAGTTCCTCTCCAGCTCTCCTGAAACCCCTTCAGGCCCTGGCAGGGCTCTCAGCTCTCCCTGGAGCTTCTCCTCTCCAGGTGAGCACCCCCAGCTCTCCCAGCCTACTCCAGAGGGGCTCCAGCCCTGGGATCAACTTAGACCACTTGAAAGGTGAGGATCTGTGGCCCAGGCTGTTCTGAACCCACTGCTAGACCCAGGGATGCTGAACAACCAGAACCCAACCTGGCCGAACCACCCCTGAATCTCATCCTGGAGAAAAGCATGGAAATAGCAGCAACAGGAAGCATTTCCCAGTTCCACAGGAATGTCTGATAATGGGCATAACTTGGTGTCCCCAAACTGTGAGCTCTGAAAGGAAGGCTCCAACAGCAAGCTGCTGTGCTGGAACAGCTGACAGAAAGCAGTGCGGGTTATCTCTTTCCTAAATACAGGGACTTCAAAATCTGTTTTGTGTTATAATCACAGATGCAAGCTCCTGGACCAAATCTAATATAAAAATTGTCAGAACTCACCAGCATGAAAAAAATAGCGGCATGGTCTGGCCACGTGTAAATGTAAACAAAGCTATTAATGCTGACAATGTTTGGCAAGGTTTTATTACATATGGATGCCAGTTCTATTCCTAGTAAATGCTTTTCATTACTCATTTACATGTTAATCTCTTTTTCTCATCCATATTAATGCTGTCTCTGGAGCAGTTTGGCAACATCAAGCCATAAGTGGGATTAAGAAATGTAAACATTAACAATTATTACAAAATAGATGCATTACAGGCTTCTTTCAGTTTTGCAAAGGTTTGGACCTTTTTGACAATAATTTTAGCAGTGAATGGGTCATCTTCCTGGATTTCACATGATGCAACATATTCTCATGACATGTCAGAAATAAAGCCTTTAATTACTAGTACTTAATAATTGGAGTAAAGGGATATGAAGAAAAGAACACATGGAGCTTAAAGGAAAAGGCAGGAAGGGTCTTTCATGGAAGTCTGTGAAGTAGAGCTGTTGGTATTTGAGGTCAATATTGAACATGAATTTTCTTTATTTCATCTTCCTTTCTCCACATATTTCCCCTCATGACATCACAGGAAAAAAAAAAAACAACCAAAAAAACCCACATAACCCAAACAAACTCGCGTTCCTTCATTATATTCTTTTTATATTTTAATTGCTTGTACTATGGCAAACCTGGCCTCTCCTTTGGACTTTCCGTACTAATGATAAAAGAACAAAACGATTTCTCTGTTTGGTTTTGACTTACACTTCACTGATAAGTTTAAAAAAAGGAAAAGAATAACAGACTGACAAATCTGTAGAACAATAGGTACAGCAACGCCTTTAAAGTAGGCATAAAGTCATTAGGACAAAGGTGTTTACTTAATCAAATGCAAGATTACTTGGCCTAGAAACATGAAGTTACAGGAAATGTGATTGAAGTAGTTCCCATCATGAGAAGCACATGCAAGCTGCCCTCTCCTTCAAGTGCAGTGTCAGGAACTCAGGACAAAGACTTTTTTTTTTCTCTAAAGTTTGGTCAAACTTAGAGAAAAAAACTTAGAAATGGCTACACAAGACAAGAAGGTGTGTGGCTGTGCATTAGGATTTGCTTGGAATGAGGGATATTGGGGAATAAACATGGTAGCAGGATTTTAAAGTATTTTAGAGGCCACTCTAACCCAGGGGTTAGACTGGACAATGGTTTTAAACTGTGATGTGTTTTGTTGGTATTTTTTTCATGAACTGAAGGGGGGCAGGTTTATGTTATATTTTCAGGAGAAATCCTTGGCTGTGAGGGTGGTGAGGCCCTGGGACAGGCCACCCAGATAAATTATGGATTCCCCATCCCTGGGAGTGTCCAAGTCCAGGTTAGATGTGGTCGGGCAAGAACTTCCACCCAAGGAGGAGGATGAATGAGGGGACACAAACACAACAAAACCCCCCATTGTACATCGAGATGCTAGAGAAATAAAATGCATTTTTTGCTTCTTCAGACAGCATTCCCAGACTCCCAAAAGGACTTGTTACCCTTCGCTTACAACAACACTGCAATAAAGAACTTTTAATTAACTTTGCCATGTGCACTGCATTTATACAATCTATTTTTCGACACCAGTTTTATACTATTTCTCCTCAATGATGTAAACACATATTTCTTCTCTAATCTGATTTAATGATAATACATAGGTAAGCACAAGCTTTGACCTCTCCACAGCCACAGTCCATTCAGACATGGGCTGTTTCTTATCATTTCTCAGATGTCCACAGGTCAGAAAACCCTCTCTGTTCTACAAAGAATTCTGACATCCTGCAACTTATTTTCATTCTAAATTAAACCAAAAGCTGTTATACAAAAACTTTCACCAAACTGTTTATTATGAGGATTAATTGTAATGCACCAGCGTGTGTTTTGCAGATGTTAGAACTTTCTAATGAGCAGTCACATTTGGAGAGGATCTGCATTTTTTGAGGGAAGATTGTTCTCATCAAGGCCGTGCAATTAGCTCCTTAAGTGTTTCCATGCTTTAGTGCTCTCAGTGTCCCTTGTATACCTGATACCATTGGTTATTGAAGGTTTGTTGATGGAACTTAGGCTTGGTTTAGGGGTTCTCTGTGGTGGTAAAGTTTCTCTTCTAACATGTGCTTTTAAAGAAAATTTAGCAGTTTTTTGTTGTTTGGTCTTAAGGTAGTTTATTGTAAGCTATCTAAAAGATTGTCTTCTTTGGTTACTGTGGTTTGGTTAGCAGCTTAGGCAGAGGCACACACACCTTTGACACTCTTTTTGACTTTTTTTTTTGCTCTTTGGCTGCTGTTATTTTTTTACATGATACATTATGTGATAAATGTTTACAGTTTTTTTTAATACTTATTATTTATATTAAATGGTGCTCTTTTATTCTAAATTAATCTATGAGTGCTAACATTATCAAGAACATGGAGGCAAGGAAGAAGAAAGAGGAGGAACAAGACTGGCTTATATTCTTCCATCTTAAAACTTCTGACCCTTATGTACAAAGTAAAAACCCCCTGTACAGGTATTAAAACCTCCTTGTATAATACTAAAAAATTCTTCCCTTTACTTTGTAACTACTTTTACTATAATATCAAACTTTTGTGAATTCTTGTTTTCCCTGTAAAGTTGGTAAATTATTCTATGGCTCAAACTCAAAATTACAGCTGTTTCCA
This sequence comes from Lonchura striata, assembly GCF_050655825.1. Lineage (NCBI taxonomy): Eukaryota > Metazoa > Chordata > Aves > Passeriformes > Estrildidae > Lonchura > Lonchura striata. The sequence continues at coordinate 115,861,673 of NC_140703.1, read as the reverse complement.
GCTGCCTGCCAGGGTCTCAAATGCTTCTGACCAGGGCCTGAAACCTCCAAAAATGTCTGAGGGACATTTTGATTTCCAACAGTTTGTAAATTGAATTACAGCTGTTGCTGAAAGAAAGGACAGGTGAGAGTGTGGAGGAGAGTACAGAGGGCACACGATTTGAGCAAGTCACTCTTCTTGCTTGCTGCTTTTCTACCCTATCCTCCCTCAGACTGCATCTTCTGATGTAGCTGCTCATCTGGAGTGAAAACCTAATTTCAAACAGGCCAGGAATGCCATTTCCAGGCTGGAGGAGAGGCTGGACACCAGAACCTCCCCGAGCAGTGGGAACTCTTCCAGCCTGAGACTCTGCTCACGTCTGCAACAGGCACCACTGCACGAGGAAACAAGCTGGGGTTGAACTGCTTCAAGAGCCAAAATTTGCAGCCCTGCTCCAAAGCCGAGCCTTTGAGCCTCAGATTCATTGCATCCAGCAGCAACTGGGTGAAACAAAAAGGCAAATGATTGATGTTTTTGCCTTGCTGTAGTTTATTAATCATGATGCTTGTACAAGTCTGTCCTGACCGTTTGCAGAAGAAGGATATTCAATATGGTGTGGGGAACATACTGGAAAAGGTTACTGCTTAAAATGCAGTCACCTGAGTCAGGAATTGCAACACACATCTGGAATATGTTTTCCTTCTAAATCTCCGAGTCTTGGATTCATTAGATCAGACAAAAACCCACATATTATATTCATGAGGAGAGTTCAGGAACAACAAAAAGCCTTGGCAAGTACAAGATAGGAAAGACAGATGTTGTCCTCACCTCCACCCATGAGAATCTGATTGCCAGCTCAGCCAACATCCTCCAGCTCCTTTCAGGGAGCACTTGGAGACTCCGTGTTAATCCAAACACAAGCCCGGTGCTGCCACTTATCAGCTCTCCTCACCTCTTGCTGAGAAAAATACAAGGATGTTTGGAGGCCCACTTGAAAAAAGGAATAATCAAGCATCCATCACACTGATGTTATGGAATTGCAGGCTAGATTAATTTCTGGGAAACGGCAGCAGATGTTTTTGAGGCCTGATCCTGCAGCGCTCTTTGCGTAACTCTGACTTCAGCGCTAACGTGGGCAGAGGCCTCGTGGCTAAGCCCAAAGGCTTAATATCTTCTGTCTTAATGAACAAGTTCTGAAATACTATAAATTTAAATGCAGACCCTGGTGCCTTATCACAATTTCTAATAAACTGTCATTCCTGAAATGTCAGCAAACCATAAGGTAATATTCGCAGCATGAGCCATTCAACTCCATGTCTGCAAGTGCTTCAGAAAATAAATTTTAAAAATCACCATTTTGTTATTGCAGATGGTGAAACTGTGGGCAGAATTACTAAAAATTGGTCTTAGAAAACATATCTTCCTCGTGCCAAGCTGTGTGCTGTGTTTGGGACTACCCTGTATTTCACACATTAAAATTATCACACTGAGTAGAGCCCTTTCCAGAGCAGGCAGGAGCACCTGATTTAAAGAGTTACCATTTCACAATCAGTTATTTCATCTACAGTTTTTATCTGTCAGCAAAGTGCAAATAAATAGTTTAGCACCAAGATTTAATATATGGAAGTAGGAAACTCTTTTATAGATGCCACAGAGATGAAAACTTCCACCCTGCACCTATTTCAGCCCTTCTCAACACCTGAGTGGGCTTCAAGCTGCTTGGAAGAATCTCTGCCCATTCACAATGACCAGAGAATTGCAGCAGGCTCCTGAGTGAAAGTGAACCTCAAAAATCTCATCCTGCATGAGCAAAGTGCAGGAAAATTATTTAAAACACTGAGGCAGCAGCAGGTTTTATCAGCTGCACCACGAGCTGAACGAAGAGGGTGCAGGGTTGCAGCAGCACAATGATCAGAATACGTATTCCTGAATGATTATGTCAACCTTAAATCACCAGGGCTGGAAACAATACAAATATATCCTGCAGATTGTATATTGCATACAATATATTGCATTTTTAAAGAAACTGGAGCTTTGTATGCTTATTTTAGCACTTCCATCCATGGAAAGAGCTCGAGCAGTGATGTTTGAATGACTTTTTTTTCAGTCAATACAATAGACTTCTCATTCTTTTCATCTTGAGAGTATTGTCAATTATAAATGTTGAAAGCTTAAAATTTTTGCTCCTTCATGCTTGGCTGTTGCGTTCTAGGCCTTCAAAATGCCTAGAAAACTGAGGAAAATTTGATATAGAACCCTCGAATTCCTATCTCAGCCCAGGGCTAGTCTGTTTCTGCTACTTTGCTTTTCTAGTACAGGACTGTATCAATCTGAAGGAGCAGCCAATCTTCTACTTCATTTAAAAATAAAAACATCTTGAGTAGTTTGTTTTTTTTTTTAAGTAACCTTTGCAGCAAAAATTTGTTTTGCAAAGCAGATTGCAGGTTTGTAAAGTGGCCCAGAGCCCAACAGGAAGGGAACTGAGGCTGCACACACCTGCTAGGAGCTAACAGATCAAAATTATACCAGGAAAGAACCTTGGGAGAGAGTCTTGGGACCAAGCAGTGCCCAAAACAAGGCACTGATCCCATTCTAGACCATCAGTCTTATCCATTTCTTTATTCCTTTTAATATCCTTTACTGGGGTTTCTTCAAGAATTACTGTGTGTTAATCAGAGTTATTCTCTGTCTAGAATTAAAGCTTTTCCTTGTACACAGTAACTACCCTCAATAAAGTTTGGAAACTTTACTGAGAAAATTTTTAACATTATTTTTTTAGCCTTATTCAATAGATCTGCCCAGTATTATGGTACCGTGTGAAACTCTTTTCTCTACTATTTAAGGAAAATTATAAGGTTATATATTACATTTATAATTTGTCCTGCTACATTTAATATTTGTTCATGGTGGTGGGTTGACCCACCACAGATAAATTTTATGTATAATTACATAGTCCTATTTTATATATGTTATATATATATATATACACATTTATATTTGTATGTTTATATATGTTATATATATAAATGTACATATATATTTGTATGTATATATATTATATATACATATATACACATATATATGTACTATATATATTACACATATATATACATATGTAATATATATATTACACACATATATAAATATATATGGTTTTTTTTAAAGTATATAATATATATTTATATACACACACTCCTAAGTATATGTACACATGAACATTTTTAGAGGATCCCACCCTCAATCTCTAAGGAAATTTTAAAGTAAAAATAACTGAGGCGTTAAAATACATTTCCTTAAAGCATAGCATGCACCAAGGACAAGCTCATCAGCCAAGTGATTAAACATGTATGGGAAGGAATGAAGAGATCTTAACAACCACTGAACTGAGGAAACCTGGGGAGAAAAAAATGCATCCAAACGAGCTTCCTTTGCAGTGAAGCTTCGTTTTTTAGGAATGGCTGAGAGCATTAGGGAAGCAGCACTTGGATGGGGGCCAGGAGCTGAGCTCCTCGGTGACCCATCACTTCCCTGTGGGCTCTGAGCGTGGTGTTTGTGCACGTGCACACGCCAGGGTGAGCGTGGCTGTGTCACCCGGGGGTCACTCCTCTTCCTGCTGGGAATTCTGCACTTACGGGGCAGCCTCAGCTCCAAATATCCCCTGGCCCAAGGAAATGGCAGGGAAACAAAAGGGGGTCTGCTGGGTGTGGGAGCAAGCCCAAGCAGCTGGCAAAATCTCAGATGGTTCAGGGAATTCACAGAATTACCAAGTTGGAAGAGACCTTAAAAATCACCGAGTCCGGCCCATGCCCTAACACCTTCACTAAACCTGTGTTCACCTTCACATTATTTAAAACTTTCACTTTGCTATTCAGAGAGCACTGACCACATTCAACTCTTGTGAATCTCCTTGCCCAAAAGCTTCTGGACATGCTGCTTGAGCTATCTTTATTTCTATGGATGTTTTCATTCATTTCCAAGTGTATTTTGTCTTGATGTAATTCTTCCCTGGCAGGGTGGGCAGACCCTGGCACAGGGTGCCCAGAGCAGCTGTGGCTGCCCCTGGATCCCTGGCAGTGCCCAAGGCCAGGTTGGACACTGGGGCTGGAGCAGCCTGGGACAGTGGGAGGTGTCCCTGCCATGGCAGGGGTGGGAAAAAGATGATTTTTAAGATCCCTTCTAACCCAAACCATTCTGATTCTATAATTCTATATATTTTACTGATTTCTCCACATTAGACAAATGGAATTAAACCACAAATTGATATTGTTTTTAAAAAAATTTACTCTGTTAACAGTGCTCTCCATCTTTGCGCAGCACTGGAACAGAAAATCTTTTGTTTATGTTTTTCTCCCTTGCTTTTCCTCAGACACCTTTTACTCTGGAGCTCCCATGTATACACTGGATATATACATATGTACTATTGGATGCCTCTCATGGTATTCCCCATTTCAGGAGCATATGGAATATTGCTCAGATGGGTAATCCTTTTCAATTCAGAATGAACTTTCCAAATATGCCCACTGTGTATGTAAAATATGACTTCCTGTCACGATAACCTTTGCAGTGTATAGCCCAGCATACTTTCCTATAATTGTTTATAAATGAATATCTTGATTCATACTTCTGCACACATTATTTTAGTCATCTGCCACAAAACATGACTAATGAAATTAAGACAGAGTTGAATGTTGCAGCATTAAGTAATTTCTTTGGGTGCAAACACAGGAGAGTGTTTAGTGAAACAGCAATAAAGTTAAGTGCCTGCTTTTCTTCAAGAGTATTTAATTTACTCTGCTGAACCAGTATAATGTAAGAGTGTTGTTATTTTAGCTCAAACATTAACTACAATCAATCCAAGAAATTGATACTGGTTTTGATATATTGCATTTAGAGAAGTAGCCAAACCAATGGATCAGAAGAAATTGTTTTTTCATATCTAAGGCAGACAAAGTGAACATTCTTTGTTTGTCAAAAATAAATCAAAACAGAACCATCCCAAAAAGAAACTCTCACATACGCGCACAAAACAAATTGCTTTGTGGCAGTTTTAAAAAATATCTAATCCCATTTATACCTGTGCTTTTGCTTTTAAACTAAGTCCTTATTACTTCATTTAAGCAATGTCTTTCTAAATAAAATCTTCAAAATCGCAAACTATAAACAATTACGTCGGAAAAATTTCAACTCTTTCATTCTTTTTCCTTTTTTTTTTAGAGATCTGCCTGGCAAATTTAACCTTTATATTCCAACTCAAACCATTTTATGGTTGTAGGAGCTTGCAGCTCTCTGCTGAATCTCACATGCAGCAGAAACAGCTCGTGGCCCATTTTTAATTTTACATGTGAAGAAGAAAAGGAAAATGCACGTGGCACTATCTTTGATGTGGTGGCAAGAAAAATCCTGCAGCTTTTCCCTGTGGCAATATTTCTTCCAAAGGAGTAATTATCAAAGTTATCAGTCAAACTCCAGACCCTGCAGTTCTGACATTGACTGATTTTTGAAACTGCATCAACATCAGCTCCAGAAAGACAAAAAAAATCAGCTGCTGCCATTGATGGAAAAGTGAACTGAGAACATCAGCGCAAATGAAGGGAATCTCCTGTCCAGAACTGTGATCTGCATTTACCACAGCAATAGAAACCTTCATGATGGTTTTATAAGGTGGTTTTTCTCCACACCTCACAAACAAGTGTTGAATACACATTGCAACAAGAAATGAAGCTGGGTGGATGCAAAGCTTAAGATACGCTAAAAATATATTTTTTTATTCGCTTTTCTTTGGGCTGTATTGAAAAAATGAACCCAAAAATGTCTTTCCATACTGTAATCCAGGCCTTCCAACATCCAGGAGAGGCAGAGAGGTATGCAGGCTGTTTCTCTTTTATTGTTTCCCCAAACAAACCCATCTCCTACAAGCTGTTCCCATATCTTTCGTGCCACGTCCAGCTTCCCAGAAAAACAGCAGGAAAACAAAGTGTGAACTCCAAACAACCCATTTCCCCAGAACAATGTGCCACACTAAGAGGAGAGAGAGATAAAGGGGAGGAGGGCTGGGGGAAGAGCAGGAGGGAGGCAGAGGGGCTGTGGTGATGCTGCCAAGGGACCTAGAGAAAAAAAGGAAGGAGGAACTTTTAGAAGTCACAGAGGGGAAGAGTCGTGAGTTGTGTAACTGTAAATATGCAACAGGCAGGTTGCCAACTATTTCAAAGGATTTGAGGTTTCAAAATCGTCGAGGAGGCTTAACTGATTTGCACTCTGGGTCTGGAGCTTCCAGGAACACCTTTACACGTCTGAGAGCCAGCAACGACCCCATTTTTATAGACTCCTCAAGCCATACTTGGTCAGCATTTCAAGCTGAATCAGTAAGGAATGTAAACAGACACCGTTTATGCTTCTCTGCAATCTAATAAAATCAAAGTATGGACTAAATAAAGCGAAATGATAGATGTTGTTTGGTACAAAGGGAAAACCAGATGAGTTTGTTCATTTAGTTCCTGGCTCACCTGAGCAATCTCCAATGCTCCTGCTATTCAGAAGGCCAAGAAAACTGATGGACTGAGCTCCCACAGGAATAAAACCATTCATTGAGACACGTGTGATAAAAGAAAATGATAAATGTTACCATGACATTTTAAAATCCTGTTCCTGTATTTGAGGGAATAAAAATAAGGAAGGAACAAATAATTTCAGCCTTTCTGGCCATGAGCATTATTCAAGTAAGAAAATAACTAGTGTGGAATCAACGCAATTGGAATGATCTTCCCCAAAGTGTGGCTTGGGCTGATCCCCCAACTGGGGCAGGAGGAAAGGGATGGGGATTGTGTCCCTGTGCTCAGGTGAGAGTCCTGAGACCTGCAGAGCTGCCCCAGCCCTGTCCCAGCACAGGAGGAGCTGGAGCTGCTGCAGAGAGCCCAGAAGAAGTCATGAAGTTGATCCCAGGGCTGGAGCCCCTCTGCTCTGGAGCCAGCTGGGAGAGCTGGAGGTGCTCAACTGGAGAAGAGAAAGCTCCAGGGAGAGCTCAGAGCCCCTTCAGTGCCTAAAGGGAATCCAAGAGAGCTGGAAGATGAAGATATGTAGTGATAGGGCAAAGGGGAATGGCTTCACACTGAAAGAAGGTAAAGTTATCTTAGATTGGGAAGGAATTGTTCCCTGGCAGGATGGGCAGGCCCTGGCACAGGGTGCCCAGAGCAGCTGGGGCTGCCCCTGGATCCCTGGCAGTGCCCAAGGCCAGGCTGGACACTGGGGCTGGAGCAGCCTGGGACAGTGGAAGGTGTCCCTGCCCACAGCAGGGAGTTGGAATTGGGCGATCATCAAGGTTTCTTCCATTCCAAACTATTCTCTGAATCCATGAAATCAAGAATCTGACCAGCTTTGAAATCTTTGGGTAGATTTTTTCATTGCTTCTGCAATAAAAGAGAAAAACATGGTTCCTTTCTTCTGTTGATAAAAGATGCAAACCCACAGATGTTGCAGTCAGTGCAATGAAAACCCAAACACAACATTTGTCAGTGGGACCTGACCATGAAAGGTGCACTCTGCAGAGAGGGAGATGTGGGGCAACATTCATGTCACAATGTGCTGACTTCCTACTGTGCACTTGCACTTAAACTGCTGCAATTCTGCAGCAAAAAGGACATTTACAGTGCCTCAAAAGTATCTACTAACCATGAGTTTTATGCAGTGATAAATGCAAGAAATAAATTCTGCTCTCTTGGGCACAGAACTGAAGCAAAGGATTAGACAGACCTTGTCAGAAAAGGCTTACAGGCTAACACAGAAGAGACACAAGCTGAGGGAAACAGATACAAAGCAGAAGTTCAAGTGTGAGCAGTGTGATTGCCACAGCCATGCCAGAGGTTATTTTTTTCAATTTGAATGACCAGAAAATAATAAATAATGAAAGGCTACTATGCATGACAGGCAAGATGTGGAATGAAGGTAAAGAGAAAAACCTGATCAAAGGGGAAGGAAAAACAAAGTTTCAGGCTGGAATGGATCTTAAAGAACATCTAATTCAAACTCCCTGCTGTGGGCAGGGACACCTTCCACTATCCCAGGGTGCTCCAAGCCCCAGTGTCCAACCTGAGCTTGGACATTGCCAGGGATGTGGCAGCCACAGCTCTGGGCACCCTGTGCTCTCTTGACATGACAGCAGGAAGGGAGCTTTTTGTGTTTTATTTTCCCCCTGAGAACTTGGCAGCCTAAAGTTTGGACTTTGACCAAGAAAAGATTTATTCTTGTATTAAGAGATCATTCAGCTCACCTGGAACACATGCAGGTAATGAGGCTTCTGTAATTGGGTGTGATTGATGCAAGGCAAGGAGTTAATTCTGATGCACATGGAGGTGTCCAGCCTCAGTCCCAGAATGGTTCGGGTTGACAAGGACCTTAAAGTTCATCTCATCTCACCCTGTGCCATGGCAGGGACACCTCCCACTGTCCCAGGCTGCTCCAGCCCCAGTGTCCAACCTGGCCTTGGGCACTGCCAGGGATCCAGGGGCAGCCCCAGCTGCTCTGGGAATTCCATCCCAGCCCCTGCCCACCCTGCCAGGGAACAATTCCAGCCCAAAATCTTATCCAGCCCTGCCCTCTGTCAGTTTGAAGCCATTCCCCCTTGTCCTGTCACTCCAGGCCCCAGCAGAGTCCCTCTCCATCTTTCTTGTTGGCATCTGTGTCTGAACTGAGCATCTGTTCAAAGAATCAGTTTTTCAGGACCGTAATTTTTCAGCCAGCCAAACACAGATTGTTGAGGATTTCACATGCCAATTTTACCTAAACAATTAGCAAATTCACTTTGCTCCATCAGAGTTAACAGAAACACTTCACTGGTGTAATCAGGGCAACTCTGACTCTTCAGAACATCTTTTAAGCATATAAAAGCTTTCTTATAAGATACTTCCAGTGAGACTTAAATCTAAAACAGACCTTTAGAAACCAACTCTTTTGTAAGAATATGGAAAACAGATCTAAAGCTTCAGTAAAGTTTTTTGCTTCCTCATGTGGAGTATTTCATCACTGACCACGCGTGTTTTAAAGCTGTTTATGACCCTCTGAAGCTTCAGGCTTCAGACACAACTGTGGAGAAAACATTTGCTAGAAATATTTAACATTCCTGCCACATCTTCTTATATTCTACATTTTTCTACAGATAGGTTTTGTATGCTGAGTACATTAAATATTGGTGACTGTGCCAATATATAACAAAAAAAACACTATAGTGGCATGTACAAAGAATATTTTTAAGTCAGTTATTTGAAAAATTAGTTCTTATTTATATCAAACTCCCAAGCTCCTGATTCTGTATTTCTAGGAACATCTCTTAGGATATTTTTATAAGCTTTACAGAATTTTTGAAGTGCCAGTGAAATCATCATTCCTTGCAACAAAAACCACACTGCTCATTTTAAAACTTGGTAGCTAAGAAAAATTCTGCATTACAAATTTATCTTTCATATGAGCACCTCTATTGCCATAAGTAGAACTATTTGCAAATAAGAGCTAAGAGCATCTAATTAATAGATATTTCTCAGAGCACTAGAAGAACTTCAGCATTAACTGAGCTTGGTGGCAGCCCATGCAATTTTAGCAGCTGAGCAGAACAATGTCCCATTTCCAGTTAGATAAAAAGCTCTTAAAGGCCATTAATGAAAATTCTGTGGGAAATAGAAAAGCTTTGAAAATCACAATTAAAGTGTCTCAGATGGAGAATAAACTGAAAATAAACTGTCTTTTTCTTAAAATACAGAGTGGTTTATTCACATCACGGTGAGGATGTAACCGAAAATTCTCTCCCAGACCTCTGCCAGAGTCAGCACCCATCACATGGAAATAAAAAAGCCAAAATGTCCCATCCAGCAACAACAGGATCAAACAAGAGGCTGCTGATGGTACATTTGGGACTGTTTCCCCCCTTTATTTTCATTATTCAGAGGGGAAGATTTTCCCTCGTGAGCAAATGTTAGAAATATTTCAACAGGACCAGAATTTGACGAGTTGGGTGAACTGTGTTTCAGCTGGAAAGGGGTGTAAGATGGGTTGTGTGGAGATCATAGAATTATGGAATGGTTTAGGTTGAAAGGGATCTTAAAAATAATCCAATTCCAACCCCTGCCATGGCAGGGACACCTCCCACTGTCCCAGGCTGCTCCAGCCCCAGTGTCCAACCTGGCCTTGGGCACTGCCAGGGATCCAGGGGAATCTGGGAATTCCATCCCAGCCCTGCCCACCCTGACAGGGAACAATTCCCAATTCCCAATCTCCCATCCAGCCCTGCCCTCTGGCAGTGGGAGCCATTCCCTGGGTGCTGTCCCTCCATCCCTTGTGAAAATTCCCTTTCCAAGAGAGACAAACTGTGTAAAACCATCTCTGTCCTTCACAAATGTTTGTTTAGAAGTTGAGGGCAGCTGAGGATTAAATGAAGCAAAGTCACTGCAATCAGAGTGAAAAAGAAATCAGAGGAAGAGATGAAGCAGTGCAAAATGAGACTGAAGAACCTGGTGAAGGAAAGACCATGAGTGATGAAAACCAGGCTGAAGTCTGTGATGCCAGGGGGTTCTGGTGGCTGGAGCACGGGGCAGGTGTGGAATTCAACACTCAGCCAGGGAATCTGGGAACCCCAGAGGTAACTGAGGCAATATTACAGAATCACAGAATCCCTGAATAATGAGGTTGGAAGAGACCTCTAAGATCATCAAGTCCAACCTATGCCCCAACACATCGACAATAGCACCAAGTGCCATGTCCAGTCTTTTTTTAAACACATCCAGAAATGGTGATTCCACCACCTCCCTAGGAAGACAATTCCAGTATTTTATTATTCTTTCAGTGAATTTTTTTTCCTAATATCCAACCTAAACCTTCCCTGACATAGCTTGAGGCTGTGTCCTCTTGTTCTGCCAGTTGCTGCCCAGTGGAAGAGACCAACCCCACCTGTGCACACCCTCCCTTCAGGAAGCTTGTATTTGTATTTTGCATAGCAAATATTTTGCACAACACTTCTCTGTCTGCAAATCCAGACTTGTTTTTGGAAGTTTGGGCCTCTGTTCTCCTCTGCTTGGTCACCTTCTCGTTCATTTAAACAAGCCTGGTGATTGTAAATGATCTCTGGAACACTGGGGATTATACTTTATACTGACTTCCATGAAAATTCACAATATAATGACTTTGGTTTTCTTTTCTGACAGTGTCTGTCTAATACGAAGCTGACAGCTTCAAAAAAATTGAAAACTATGTCTTCCTTAGGACATTTAATTTCTCAAAGAACTTCCTCAACAGATTTTGTTTACCCACCTTTCACATTGGTTTGGGTTTTTTAGCAGCACTGACTGGCACTGATAATTATTGCTTCAGTTCTTCATGGAGTAGTGGGAAATTTATTTAAAATAAAATTTAAATCAAGTCCCTCCTTCTGAGAGTCTAGTTTTACTGTCTTTATCAGGCTTAGAAATTTCATTTTCAGCATCATCCCAATCCTATTTATCTAGGATTTCCAAAGAGTTAATTCTCAGGATTTATCAAGCTTCCTTTTTAACAATGGTGGCTGCCAACTTCCATGATCTTACTGAACCTTATGTTCCTCTGAACCTAAATTCTGGAGTCAGCTAAAAGCACTGTTGGTTTCCATTTTCAGTAAAATATTTGTGAATTAGAAGGCAGATAGGACAAGCAATATACATATTTTTCCCTGAAATTCCATTATTTTTAAAGTCATGTCATTGTGAATTCTGAATATTTTTACAGAAAATTTAGCATTTTTTCTTGTCATCTTAATTACTATATCACATCCCACTGCCTTCTACCTCTACGATGAGACTTTAATATGAAACTTTTTGCAACATTTTAAATCAGCTTTTTACTCAACTTTTTAAATTTCTCTTTTTTTCACTAAGGAAAGAAACAGAGAATTAGGAGGGGAAAAAAAAGCAAAGCAATGCCTTGGGTCTCACAGACCCCACTTAATGCTGACCTTTCTCAAGTAACCTAGAGCATCTTAAATTGATCCTCTGCAGTGTAATAAATGACTTTAAGCCCTAAATTGCAATATTTGGAGGGAAAAATTCTACAAAAATATAAATAGAAATGCATTTTCTTTACTTGTGATTATATAATCATAATTTTGTGATGCAAAATTTGAATATTTTCAAGCTTTTTTAAATATGAGTGAAGCTTTTCACAGTTACTACATAGCAAATACATTTCTCCAAGAGGCTAAACTGCCAACTTTATTTCTTGACACTTTCAGGAATGAGATTTAACCCCATGACAAGAAAACATCTGAATCGCAGCTTACAAATCAGAAACATGACCAGAGAGTTTTGGCTCAGGCCTTGTTGAAAAAAAGTACTTAACCCAATGAGTTTTGGGTCTGTATCTTGGCTTTTAAGGTAAAATTTTTAGAACTGGAGCCTTTTGTCAGTGAACACTGAAGATTTAAAATGTTCATATAATTCAGGAAAGCAACCCTCGGTTGCTAAATATCACAATATTCCCAATAAAAACGCTGAGAGCTGGTGAGCATTGCATCTTCCAAGAAAGAGATGAGATGGACAGAGGCTGAATTAAAAAATCTACAAAAGAGGCGAACAGTTTTATGAAGACCCAAGCTTGGAAGAGAAACATGTTTGAAACAGAATTTGGTCTGGTCTGAGTCTTAAATGGTTACATTAAGGATGGGATGAAGGTGTGGGGAAAAAGAAGTGAATTTGAAGACAGCAAATAAGGGAGACCTTGTGGCTCTGCACAGCTCCTGCCAGGAGGGGACAGCCGGGGGGTCGGGCTCTGCTCCAGGAACAGGGACAGGAGGAGAGGGAACGGCCTCAGGCTGGGCCAGGGCAGGCTCAGCTGGGACAGCAGCAGCAATTTCCCCATGGAAAGGGTGCTCAGGCCCTGGCAGGGGCTGCCCAGGGAGCTTTGCAGTGCCCATCCCTGCAGGTGTCCCCTGGAGGTGGCACTGAGTGCTCTGGGCTGGGGACAAGGTGGGCCCAGCTGGGACTTGGTTGTTTTGGAAGTCCTGTCCAACCTCAATGATTCTGTAATTCTGTTAAGATTTCACATTCATGCTGATTGAAAAGGATCTGGGCACCATTGCAGAGAGAAAATTCACACAAAATGAGTTTAAAGTCAGTAATATGCATGTATATTTCACAGATTGTGCTTTAGCTCAACATATTTCCAACATCTATTTAAATGATTTTTTTTTCTTAAGATGTTGCAGTCATCAAATCTGCAACCCACTTGCCCAACAAGCAGCTTTGGAATTCGTAGGTGAATGCCTGGATCTAAAGCTTCCAGTTCTACATGAAAAAACCAAATAATCTCAGAATCATGGAATGGCTGGGGCTAGAAGAGATCTCAAATCCCATCCAGTGCCACCCCTGCCATGGGGACACCTCCCACTGTCCCAGGCTGCTCCAGCCCCAGTGTCCAGCCTGGCCTTGGGCACTGCCAGGGATCCAGGGGCAGCCACAGCTGCTCTGGGCACCCTGTGCCAGGGCCTGCCCACCCTCAAATTAAAGATTTCATTATTTTGTTAAACAAAGATCTTTAATTGGAAAGAAAAGACCTGACCACTTAAAATTTCCTTTTTCTAGAAAGGTGGTATTGACAAGGAGGAGTTTTCTCACATGAAGTAAGTGGCATAACAACAATTCCTAATTGTGTGTAAGCTTCCCTCTCCTAAAGCATCTGAATTCTCTCTGAGCACAGACAGCAGGAACTCTCAACTCAATCAGCATCTTGAAAAATAAGATCCTTATTCAGGGCTCTAAGAAGAGATTTAACAACCTCTTAGGGACTCTCTTCTTTTAAAAATAATTCAACCTGGCCCATTAAAAAACTTTCTACTAAACTTGCCTCCTTTGGCACAAAGCACCAGTGATTTAGTTGGCATTGTAAAGATTTACTATGCACTTTTCCTATCTTATTAGAACCAGTAATGGAATTCATTCTCCTGAATTGCTTTGGCTCTGCATGCATAGTGCTGAAGAGGATGACATCCAGAGGTTACATTCCTGTCTACCTTTCATTTCAGCTTTATAACTGGAGCAAGTAAATTTCCCTAAACCCTGTGGATTCTAAATCAAAGGAAAATGCATTTTTAATCTTGCTAGTATGAGAAACCCTAAGAATTCAGCAGTAATGGTATTAAACTACTTGATGATTAAAACAAAATTTAAAAAAGAAAATTAAGAAATTGTCAGAAACTTGCAGATAGATTTTTTTTAAACAAAACTTGTTTTTTTTAATATAATTTATTAATTTTGTTGCATGTTTATAAAACAAAAAGAAAATAAATCATCCAGTGAATGCTGTGCAGCCCAGGACCCTCCACAGAGCTTGGTTTATTGGCTGGGACAACCCAGCCCGAATCAAAGTTCACAGAAGTCCATGAAGAGACTCAGCACCATCGACAGGATGGAGCTGATCCCAAGCCAGGACAGGAAACTCGAAGGAAACATCAGAGCTACCTTGTTTGTTGCCTTGAATATTTGTTTAGTGTTTCGGAACTTACTGACTAAAGCTGCGTGGCAGAAACCTGGCAGCCAGAGCCTTCTGCCAAGTTGTGTTATTTTGGTTGTATCAGAACTCCTGAAATAAACCCAAAAACTCCAGCAAGACTTTTGCGTTCGTGCCGCAGCCTCCTTGAACTCAGTCCATCCCAACGCTCAGGATGAGCCTGGACTGGCAGAGCTGCTGCAGCCTTGGCTAGAAAGGCAATATTGTGCTAAGAACGTGATGTGCCTGGTTCTCCTCACACTTTACATCCATCTCATACCTCTGCAGCCCAGTGGATCCATCTCTGAATGACTCCAGCTTGGAAAAAGAGGAAAATTCAACAGGTTTGCTTAGAGCCCAAGACAGAACTCCCAAAGTTCGAGATTTTTTTCCAGTGGTCACCAGGGTTTACTGCCTCTCATTTAAGCACAAACTGAAAGCCTCGTCCATCAATCGACTGGACAAAAGCATGTGGATTCCACATCTCACCGGGGGTGCCTTGCTGCCTAAAATTTTCACCAAAAATACTCCTTTGCACCTCAAAAAACAAGTCCAAAGAGATGAGGAGGGGCTCTAAAAAGGAGCCTATGAGTTTGCGTCCACGAGGAGGGTTAACACAAACACTCCTGATTGTTTCTGTTGTTTATGAATCTCGACCTTCAGAAGAGCTCTGAAATGTGCTGTCTCCTAAAGATGTTCCCCGCCGATATGACACACGCTCTTGCATTGTTTCGCTGCTCACAGGCATTAATATCCCAGAGGTAACCCACCCTTCTCTTAACGGCTGGTGACAGGTCCAATGGCTGAGCAAAAATCAGTTGGAGGAAAGGGAAGTCTTGTCGGAAACGAGATTAATCTTGTAACGAGTGTTCAGCCCTGATAACCCATCTGTGCAGAGAACTGCTTTAACTGGAGAGCAATTAACCTTCACCTGACAAGCTCTGTCCAACCGTTATAAACAACATTAAAGGCACAGGACCCCCCTCGTTTTCCCCCTTTTACGTAGACTAAACAATCGGATTCTGAATTCCATGAAAACAGCAGAGGTAACGATGCCTCGATGACAAATCGCGGGGAAATATTTTAAAAGGTAATGCCTGCATGGAAATAATATGAAAAATGTCTCTGCCCACCACTTTAGTGAGTTGATCTGATTAGCAAAAAGCAACAGTTTTGAGCACTTCCAAGGGAATACCTGACGCATGAGGAAAGCTGCCGTGGGTACGCCAAAGATTAACAATAATAAAAATTTATGTGAGCAGATAAGAGTTGACTAAACCACATCTGAGGAACATAACTTTCAGGACAAAGTGTGCATTTCCCCAGCACCCCCGTGAGTCCAAAGCCAAGGGACAACTTCCTAAAGCTTCTTCACCCATGGCCTTGGGAAAGCCACTTGTCATAATCAATCTCCAGCTTGCAGAACCCTCTGTAATATCTGGAGTTTTGGGTCAGGTGCCCACAGGAGCAGCCCTCCTGTCCCACAGCCAAGAAATCTCCAAGGGGTGTGTTCACCATGGTGTCTGGAAAGGCCTGTGAATCCAGCCTCAGATTCCCAGCCTCAGGAAACCCAACCAGATTCTCAGATCCCAGATACAGAGCACAACACGAATTTAGCAACCTGAGGAGATAACTGAATGTGGGACTGCCCATCCCAGATGAAAAGGTGGGGTATAAATGAAGCCACAACAGCAAAGGACTTCTCAGTTCTGCAGGGAAAGGCCAAAATACCCATCTCAGTCACAGTGGCAGAAACCTGGAATAACTCCAGCAGAATCACTGGCAAAAGAACACAGAAATTTTGGGCTGAATTCCTGAATAACTTGAGTGAAAGCCTGGCCCCAGTCAAGTCATACTGTTGACTTCATTTTGGCCAATTTCACTCCAGGTTTCATAAATCCTAATTCATCCTGTTCATGCGCCTGAAACAAGCTACCCTGAAGTTACAATTAGCAATGGAGGTTTTCTGTCTTTATTTCCTTGCCCTTAGCTCTGAGTTTCTCTTTTCCTTAGCAGAGGTTCAAACACACAGGTTAGCCATGGTTTTTATTTCCCAGCACAGTGAGGCAAAATTTCTGTTTCAGTCATTTTGGCTGAATATGTAAAGCACTGTGGATTGCAAAAAATGGCCATGAATCTCCAAGGTCTCCAGAACATGCTCTGAACTCTTTGTTGGTGAAGTCCACCTCAAGTGCTATTGAAATGTGTATTTTACTTGGAGATGTACAGAAATGAGCAAAGGATTCAGGCAACAAGGAGTTTGAGGGAGGGTTATTTT
The DNA here is from genome assembly GCF_050655825.1 of Lonchura striata. NCBI lineage: Eukaryota > Metazoa > Chordata > Aves > Passeriformes > Estrildidae > Lonchura > Lonchura striata. The sequence continues at coordinate 115,844,923 of NC_140703.1, read as the reverse complement.
TCATCTGACAGAATGACAGGGGATTTTGGGGCATCCTGATTCCCAATTATGATAAAATGCAGGGGCCCTTTTCCTACCACTGCAGAGAAAACACTGACATTTCATAGTCCAGGATAACAGGTTTGAAATTTATTACAGCAACAGATGCATTAAATAGCATCAGGTAGAGCATTACCTTTAGATGAAACAAGAAGGACTTAGATCTTTTCAGTGAATTAGATATTAACAGATAGGAAGTTCCTATTGAAAGCATTTCCTGTATTGGTAGTCCCTGATTTTGGCAGCTTATCTGGGTAGGAAATGAAGGCAGGAAATATCTGTCTACAGACCCTTTATCATCAAGGTAATTGCTGTGGCAGCATTTTGCTGTTTATCAAGGTAATAAACAGAGAGTCTAAAAAAAGATGTTTTCCAGCTCTGAAGAATGAGGCTTAAAAAAAACCCTCCTGCAGTTATGCAAAACCTTCCACGTAGAATTAACGTGCTGTAAGGAGGGATTTGTCAAACAAAGCGTTTCCAGTCTCCCGGGGGGTTTTTTCTCCCCTTGTGGCACCGTGCCTTTGTCTGCCCCCATCTCACCCCTGGTAATCAGGCAGGTATCTTTAAAGAATCCTGCCACTTCCCGAAAATAGGGACCCACCCCTTCCTGCAGGTATTTGCATAAAGCCAGTCCCTGTCATCTGTTGGCAGCGCACACCTTTGACTAAGCAAGTCAGCTCCTCTCTCAGGGTGACGAGGTCACGCCAGCCTGGTGACACCACTTCCCACCCAGGGCTGGAGATGCGCACCGCAAACGAACCGCGGTGCAAGGGGAACACATCACATCCTAGGCATTCCTTCCCCTCAGGATTCCCAAAAGACCATTATTTCCCTTGTCCACTCTGAGTCCCTCGACCTAGCCCTTAAAAAAAAACTTCAGTTACTCATCGTTCTTTTTTAACTTGTAATGTTCAATGACATTCTTGTGACAAATAATTGGCAATTCGTTCGTTTTGCTTTGAAACTAATACTGGGTGATGATAATTACCAGAAGAGGTAATTCACTGCTTCATACACAGCAGTTATTAAAAACCACAGTGAATTTTATTTATTAACCATTCTTTCCTGAAAGAAATGTCCAGTCTTTCTCTGTGAATAGTAAAAACTGGTAACCCAGTGCCTAAATACACATTTCAAAAGGTAGTATTAGTATTTGCAAGCCAGATCTCACCAGATTCCCCAAAACTTTCCCCTCTGTTCATCGTTATATATTATTTACAGGATTATACAGTCCTTCTAAGGGAGCAGGAATAAACTGAGGGACACAGCACTCTCCAGCCTCAGGCAGGCTTGGTTACAGCATTTAAAACGACCCCTTCAACCACAGACACACATCCATTCCTTAAGGAAAGGACTGATGCCTTTTTCACATAAGTGCTTCAAAGTTTTCCTATCCTTGTTGATGTTTTCAATGCAGAAATTTCTTCTGTAATACACAAATATATGGATATATACACATATATCAAGGACGGTAGGGTGGCTGTATAATTATCCATACAAAGAAATTAATTTTTCAAAGATGGATCTGATAAAAATCACATTGCAGTCAATGAATTAGTTACCCTGACAAAGTTTTGCACTGTGATATTTTCTACTGCATCACCCTTACTTTGCTAAAAATCGTAACACAAGTGATACAAAATAAAATTTTCTTTTTTTCTTTTTCTGATTTTCTAAGTAATTATCTTGGCTTGATTTAAAAACTTGCATTACAAAGGCTACTTCTTCCTGAGTAAACAGCATTATATATTTTTATTGAATTATAAAGCGTCTCCTGGAAAACAAATATCTTTGTTTTGGCATTCATATTTTGCAAAACTACTTCTGTGTTTTTCTTCCATCAAGTCATTCTCCAAGAGCACTTGTTTCTTTGAATATTATTTCTGAAAGGCCTTTTGTAACATGGGGAACTTGCCGAAAAACATTTTCTTAAGGGATAATGTAGTTCTTGTTCAGGAAAAACAAACAAACCAACAAACGCAGACAGTCAAACATATGCATTTTCCAGCTGTTGTTCCTTGCCTGGGGACTTAATTCTAGAAAGCAAAAGCCTTACATTTCACTTGGTTTTGGCATATGAAGACACAAACCAAATTGAGTTAAATGACTGCTGATTAAAAGAAAAAGAAAACAACACAAAAATCCCCCCAGAATAACTTCTGTTCATTTCTGCCTTGAAATTGCTCATTTGTATTTGAGTCAGAAATACTGCTTTACCTGGAAATGATTATAGCTCTGACTCTACCGCCTTTATTGGGATAAAACCTTCATGAAATTGGTGGAAGTTTGGAGAGAGGAGTGGAGGGTCAGGGTAAGTGCTTTAAGGCTCTGTTGCTGCCTCTGGTTCACCAGAGCACTCAGGTGTGTGCTCAGCAAATTTAAATGTTTAAATGTGCAACAGCACCAAAGCCAACGGAAGGATTTACAGCCTTTGATAAAGTTAACGAAGTTAAATCTGTCCAAAAGCTAAACAAGTTAAATATGCCATTGGATCAGCTGCTAACTGAGATGAGGAAGAAAATAAAAGATAATAATCTTCATAATTGTTCTAATGCAAGGAACAAATGTACAAATTACTGTGTCAGCTCGGCTGGACTCAGGGCAGATGCGATCCTCCAAACAAAGCCTTAAACATTTCCATACGCCAAGAACAGATTTATTTCTTAACTGTCTCCAACTTTCAGAAGCATTTGAGTGACTACTTGGACTTTCTAAAAGAAAGTGAGAGGAAAGTAATGCTATAAAGAGAAGCACGGCATGAGATTCCTCAAAAGAAAATTAATCTTGTCTCCTATATTCTGCTTTAATGAGTGCATCCACGCCCTCAAGCCTCAGAAACCACAAAGATTCTCCTGTCCTTTATCAAACACACAGACTTTTTCTCCCTGAAATCACAGATTCCATGTGCACATCACTTCAGAAATTAATAATGAAGAGTGGATGTGAATGTATTTAGGTGTAAGTTAAAGAAATATCCACAAATATATCCAAAAAATCATTATAAAGTCAACTTACTGAAGAGTTTTTCTAAGAATAAGCATAATGGCACTGGCAGGCAAAGAGAGAAACAGAGCAAGGCTTGAACATGCAAAGGAATTAGTTGTACTTTTCTATTTAATGGGAAAAAACACTAAAATTACCTCCAGGATAACTATTTTTACTGCACGTCAAGGTAACTCTTAAATAATTTTTGCTCCAGTCTATTAAAAAAAAAAAAAGGCAAAACACAAACAAAAGACTGATGCCTAATTCAGGTATGTTCTAAAATTATATTTACAGTAATTAGTGTGACTAATAAATATAAATAATTGCATTTATTTGATAATGTTCAATGCTCTGTGCTGCTGTGCCACCACAGAGCTGTCAGACACCACCTGAGCCAGAGGGGAACCTGTCAGCACTGAAATCTTCACTCTAAGGGGTCTTTTTCCACTTGAAAAATCATGTTTCATCCTTAAAAATACCAAAAATACCTAACAGAGAGCTCAGCTGAGTGTGCTCCAGGTATTGGGATATGAAATATCAACCCAAAATCCTGGCTGGGCAGGCACCTTCTTGCACCACCTTCCTCTCCACAGCTTCTTGCACTGACCTCTCCCCATCCAAGGGAGAGATCCCTGGCCTGGGCAAGGCTGGTCCAGTGGGGAAGTCAGGATTAATATTATTTATCCATGTCTGAGCTTGGGGAAAAGGTGCTGCTGCCTCATCCTCCTCTTCCTCCTCCTTCTCTTTAGGACCATGGTTCTTTCCCCTTTCCAGGGAAAAAGGAGCAGGGGGCAGCAGGAGGAGGGCACGGGGTGAGGAGAGAGTGATCCCATGGGAAAACCCTGCTCAGGATGCCAAACCCAGCACCCAAAAAACTGAGAGCACCCAAAAAATGACAGCACCTGAAAACTGAGAGCACCCAAAAACTGAGAGCACCCAAAAACTGAGAGCAGGGTTTGCCTGCCCTGACCCCAGTGAACCCAGCCAGGTCCCTGCTGAGCCCCAGTGTCCCACGGGTCTGCTGCAGGGTGCTGAGAGGCAAAGGATGAGAGACACAAGCCTTTATATTAAATATTTATATAATTAAATATATATATGATGTGTAACACTTTAGCAAAAGCTAAACAGACACACCTGCCTGGCCTTCAAATGGAGGGTCTTTATTTCAGAAACCCTTCAGTTAAAAGGCTTTTTTATCCACTCCCCATAGAAGAGGAATTGAATATCTTTGGACCGACTCAGCCTCATGTCAGAGCACATTTCCTGCACCTCGAGTACAAAGCACCTGTCATTTCTTTCCAGTCATTTCACATTTTGCACTTGCATAAATAAAATTTTAATTCTTGCTACAGCATGTAAGGCCTTTCCCAGCAGCCTGGGCAGTGAAATCCTCAACATTTTGGTTTGTCTGGGACCTCCTGCAAGATTCACACTCCAGATTAGGAGAGAGAATTTTTCCATTTTGCTGAGTACATTGTATTACCAGGCGGTATAAAACACTTCTCTAAGTGTAAGGAGGAGGTCAAATAACAACAATTAGATCTAATTTAACAATCTTCTAGTCTATTAAAATTCAGTCAATATGAAACATAAAGGAAATAAATAGCAGGAGTTACCTAAAATGCAAACGGCATCCGATCTTGTGGGTGCCATTATTTTTGAAAATAAATCTTGTATCAATATTCTGATTAACAGAAGCAAATGAGGTTTTCATTATGAAAACCTCAGCACACAGCCCTCCTTTAAGCCAAAATTTGACTCCCTGAAACTCAAGATTTTCATTAAGTGCCTGTCATGTCCTGCATGCTCTGAAATGCACGGCAAAACCAAAGGGAATTCAGTTTCAGGAGCTACTTAGCATTTAGCAGATGCTGGCCAGCAATGCAGAGGAGAGTCAGATCTATGTCACTATTGATAGCCCCATGAAAACATCAGTGATTACAAAAACAAAAGGTTCATTCGACTTTTTAATCACACTGCCCTCGGGCACTACTGTCAGATTCCCAAAACCGTAACAAAATGCACCAAATGATCTTTAAAATGTAAACACTGGAGCCAAGTTTACTGAAAAATCCAACTGCAGCCCTACTTATCCAACAGCCAGGCTATTCCATACCCCTCATTAAATCTCTGACATAATTAGAAAAGTGCAGAAACACACAATGCCACGAAGAAAGCAAATACCTCAGTCCTAAATCCGATAATACCTTGATCCCAAATCTGATAAAACAACACCGCAGAGTCCTCCCTGTCCGTGCTCTTTATGTAAAATTAGTTTCACTATCACAAATCGCTTAATTACCGTTACATTCTGCAATTAATCACAGTCATTGCTCTATTGGCAGATGCTGTCCAGAGAAACAAAACGTAGATAGACAGATTTATTCAACCTTATAAGTGACACAGCCACAAAAAACTCAACAAAGCCATTCTTAAAAAAAACCCAAAAAACCCAAAGCCAACAAACCATGCACCGAGATCAAAGTTATGCACCAAGAAGAGATTTTTATTGTCCAAAAAATTAAAAGATTAAAAAGAACACTCCCGTGAGATCTTCCCACCACCATTAAAATAACATTCAGAAAGGTCCTGAGTTTAAGGATACGAGTTTCTAGAAAAGCACATAATTAACACCTGCGTGAGAGAGAGAGAAACAAGAGCTGGTGCCTCTCCTTCCCATTTGTGTCCCCATCCGCAAGAGAAACATTTCAAAGTATCCAAAATTTAGTGCCCTTAGGAGCCCGGTTTTTCCTTCCAGTGCACACCCTCTCCCCTCATGGCAGAGCACAAACACATCCAAGTTGTCCGAGGGATACCTACAAGAAATTTCAGAAGCTCTCACAAAAGGGCTTCGTCTATGCAATCCACACCACTGAAGAGTGAATTTAAAAAACCCAATTTTTTTCCGAGTTTGAAGTTTTTAAGCCTTGCGGATGGTTGGAGTAGGAAAAAGGAAATTTACTAGGCAGTACAAAGGAAATCTTGTTGTCCTCTATTGTGGCAGTGGGGGTGTTGCCCAATTCTAACTTATCTAGGTTGATAAAGGAAACCAAAGAACGCGGCAGTGAGAAAAAAATTCCAGCAAAAAAAGGTACCCCCTCCTTACCTTAATAGTGCTTGCCATAATGTGATCAAGATTATTGATCGCTAATAATTGCTAATAATAATTATTGCTTCGCTCTGACCAGAAAGAAGTTTTGATGAGGTTGTTTAGAGCGGATGAGATTGTGCTAACTCTGGGAAATGAAGTCAGCCAATGGCAGGAAGAGGTTTCTATTGGTCCTGGCCACCGCAGCTCGAAGAAACAGGATATTTGGGAGTGAAGAGATAAGAGTCCTAAAACAATGTTGTTTTTCTTGATGATATGCGACTGAATTTTTTTTTTTTTTAATTTTTTGGTTGTTTTTTTGGTGTTTTTTTAAACAAAAAAGTCAATTGCCCGTGGCCGCCTGGGCAGGTGTGATCTGATGTGCAGTAAGTGTGACAGGCCACTTCGAGGCAGGATGCAGATGTCAGATGAAATGGGCCAAATTCAGCAGTGGTTTGATGCAGGCTGTTCACTGGGGAATTGCTGATCCAGGGCCAAAGCCAGGCTGGGTAAAAATGGGTGTAACTCCAAATATGTTAATGAGGACTGGCCTTGCTTACTCCACATCTATATTTGTCCATGAACCTCATTCCTGCATTCCTGAGCTATTGACACTTTCCAGCCTATCTGATTTAGCACATTTTTTCCCTTAGAGAAGAAGCAGATAGTTTGGGGACAATAATTTCTTTTTGATGTCTCTTTCTTAGTGAGGAGAGGAAGTCACAAAATGACATAAAACTTCAAAAGCAGATGCCTGAATGCCATAAGCAGTCCTAAATTGTCCATGTTCTTCCCTTAATTCACAGCTCTATCCATGAATGGAAATGAGATGGTTTCACTGGCAATTCCCTTCCTGCTTAGAGTGTGATGACTATTTTTTATTCAATGTTATATTTTTATTTGTTCTTTTGGAGCCCTTGGCAGTCGTGGGGCACCCCAAAATTTCCAGGTGTGCAGAAAAAACACTGTCCCTGTCCTAGGCTTTTGTATAAGAGACCAGAACTTTAAAAAAAAATATATGTAAGAAAGGCAAAGTGCTTCCACAGTACCAGCCAGGGTATTCCACTGAGGATTCAGTGCTGGCACAACCTTTTCACACTTAGGAGCCTCACAGATTTTTATGTTTTCATAAAAGATACAATTCCTGGTGTCAGGAGATTCTGAGCTTTCAGCCTGAAGAGAAAAGCTTGAAAATAGAACCCATAAAAAAGGGAGGAAAAATTAGAGCAAGTCAGAATTCATTCACTTTTTAAAAAACAACTTTATAAAGCTGGTCCTACTCTAACAGGTTTATAATTTCTCATTGCTCCCTGTGACAACACCTAACCATGGACAGGTTGCCTGGAAGATAATTCCAGCTGTAGTAAGGTCCTGACCTCTGACCAGGGACTCTGGTACAATAAAAAGAACAAGAAATAGTGAATGGCTCATTGCAGCATTATTTAGTGGAAGCAGATGACCTCACCCTCTCCCAACACTGCCTTTTCTTGCTTCTTAGGAAAAAAAAAAGGAAATGGGAGCGTTGTTCTGTAGCTGGTGGTGACTGCTGGCATTAAACACACAGTTTTTCTACACAAAGACAGCAGAAAGTCCCAGTTCACTTTTCCCCTCCTATCCTGAGCCAAGAAAGGTGAAATGCATTTTTCCGGAGGTGCACAAAGAGTCCTTCACTCATTTGTCCTGCAGGTGCTGCTCCATCTCCCCCAAAGCAGGGCAGAGCAAAGGCTCATCCACCCTCCCTGCTCGTGGGAACAGCCCTGCCAGATCCAGGAAATTCCCATTTCCAGGTGTCCCGTGGGGAGCACAGAGCTGGGAATCCCTGGATGCAGCAGTGACAAACAGAATCACCAAGGTGGGAAAAAGCTCCAAGATGGTAAAATCCAATCTTTGGGACACGGGATCAACTCCCTGCACAAGATCAGTTTGATTTTAGAGTTCACTTCAAGAAGCTTTGGATTCTTCCACTGTAAAGATTATTTTTCGTGGCTTCAGAGCAATCTGGAGGCAGCACTGCTATACAATATTTTATATTCTCCACTAGCTGGTTCATGTAGAAATGCAGTGTTGCACTGCTGAATGTGCTCCTGCAGTCTACATCCACCAAATTATGGCGCTCCTGCAGAGTAGGTAACTTTCCTATTTTCATTATGAACAGTATGAAAAGAAAGCAATTTATAGTAATTGTATTTCATGGGGATGTTGATTTCCTCCCTTTTCATCTCCAAACAATGAGCAAGACAGCCAAAAGATTAGAACCTTTCTCTTGAAATTTCAAAGCATTGTATAATGTTTCAGTTGGGTGACTTCCACTCCAGTTAAGCCCCTGATATTTTGGGCTTTTCCTCCAATATATCAAGAGGTTGCAAGTATCAGTTCCAGCTCCCCAGTGGAGAGGATCTAACAAATTCATCCACAAGCAGTTTTTAGTAATGATTCTTCTCCATCCCACCTCCATTTACACAAACCTCCTCTTGGTTTACACAAGGATTTTGGAAGCATAAGGAGCACCGCTGAGCTCTATTATTATTATATAAGTATTACAGAGCCCACGGCCCAGTAAGGATTTTGCCATTTTAATCTGGCACACATTTTGTGCCAAAGAATCCAGTGCAGTTTATTTGACTTTCAAACTAATACCCACAGGCAGATTTGTGAGTGCTTACGCTGAGGCTGATCCAATTGCAAGCAGAGCCTTGGTACTGTGAGGCAAGGAAAATATTGGGTTATCAAATCACCATCATCCAGTTGCAAGAGAAAAAAGAGAACAAACACTTCCATAATTTTTCTCTTTTCTGATTTTTTTAAGGTTAAATAGAAAGAAAAAATGCTTTCGTTTTGTTAGGCAACTCTGTGTTATTGTCTGAAACAACGCTCTGTGAGTTTGAAAAACTTGGTCATCAAACAGAACAAAAACAGGAAAAAAAATCCACACAAATCACCCAATGCTCCCCTCAAATTTCTCTCTGAAGCTTGTCACCCTAATTTGTCCTGCCTCCTTTGAGCTGGAATATTGTCCTACCTTCAGCCTGCACCTGGAAACCATGGAGCAGCAAAATTCCCCAACATGTGTTAACACTGAACATGTGCTTAAGTGTCTTGATCAAAGCAGGGCAGTTGCACATACTTTAGAGTTACAGCTGTGCTTAAACTCTTTCCTGAACACCCTTAAACTCTGCTTGAAGTGTTTTCTACCTTTAGGACTCAAGAGTTCCCTCTTAAGTGCAAGATCTTTTCAAGGAAGGATCCAATCTATGCTGATCTGAGCCTGCTTAAACCAACAGGGCCCTGGACAGACCTGAAGATTTGGTTTGATCATGCAAAAAAAAAAAAAAAAAATCAGACAGAGTTCTAAATGAAGAAGATGGAACTCCAAATAGAAAAGCTGCTTTGCTTGTTGCATCCTTTCTAGGATGTACTAGAAATATGCTCAGTATGTGTGTACTCACCTAAACACGTAAAATGCATTTTACATGGGTTCAGATGAGTGACTTGTCACAAAGGCATGGAGTGACAGGAAACAGAGAATGGCTTCAAACTGAGAGCAGGTTTAGATGGGATGTTGGGAATTAGGAATTGTTCCCTGGCAGGGTGGGCAGGGGCTGGGATGGAATTCCCAGATTCCCCTGGATCCCTGGCAGTGCCCAAGGCCAGGCTGGACACTGGGGCTTGGAGCAGTCTGGGACAGTGGGAGGTGTCACTGCCCACAGCAGGGAGTTGAAATTACAAGATCTTTAAGATCCCTTCCAATCCAAACCATTCCAGGATTCCATGAAATATGAAGGAAATACATTGCAATATTCCCTGTGTAAATAGATCTGCAATCCTTCTTGCTGGGAGGTAAAGCAAGAACTCTGCTCTGGGCTAACACACTCTGCTGTGGTAATAAGGTGACCTTCATCCCTTGAACTGTACAAAAATCTTCGGGTAAATAGTTGGAAAACTGGAGACACATTCACCTTTATGTTGTGCTTGGTATGGTACATACCGTGTCTGCAGATGAGGGTATTAAAAGACAAGACAGCAGAGAAAAAAAAAAGAGTTTTGTTCCTCTCACCAACCTTCCACGTAAAAAGAAAAGAACACTCTCCTCAAGGTATAACCAGTCTACAAAGCAGAAAACTGAAGGCAGAATAAAAGAATTTGCACTGCAGCTTTTGGAAGCAGATTTTAAGAAGTCCAAGCAAATTACTGGTACTTCATGGCACATGAAGACACATGTAAAGGTCTCAATCCTCTCAAAAAAAATCAGCATTTTGCTCAAATAAAGCTCCCAACATCAGTTTGGCCCTGCCCAGTTTGCTGTGTGAAGGTCAAATACACTCTTCAGCCAGGTTGTCTCCCTTTAATTCCCAGTTTTCCATGGGCTCTGATGAAAATATCAGTGAATCTGCTCACAGAGGGGTAAAATCTCCTCTCACCACAAAGAAAAGTCTCACAATCAGAGTTTTAACAGTGAAACAAATGTGTGCCCAAGAGAGAAAGGAATTCCAGTATGGGGCTGCAGGATCCTGGGAAAATTCCATCCTGGGAAAAAAGGGATCAAGCTCTGGGATGGAGGTCAGCTCCAGGAGGAAGGCACTTGCATTCCCCAAAATCCAAACACCACGTGGACATCACCAGCCCATAAAGGCACATCATTAAAATAATTATCACTACCTGATCACGGGGATGACACGACTTGCATCCCACAAAAAAATCTCCTCTGGCACTGCTCCCAAGCTTTTGTGCCTCTCCATTCCCTCCCTGGCAGCACAGAGGAGGAGCAGGGAATGTCCCCATGCCTTTCACTGTTCCCTGCCCTGTGGGCAGCCCTGTGGTCACTAGATGGTGCTCCCTGCCCCTGAAAGGAGCATCCTCCACTCCAGGCAACGAACAGCTCTTTCCCAAGTCAGCACTGATGTCTTTCAGTAAAGAAAATGCTTTAAAAAAGGATTTTTTTCCTGCTGCCCTGGCACCCCCCATCACTCTGCACCCTGTGCTCAGGGCTGGTTGTCCTTAGTGCATTCCCACTTTTGCTTCCCTTTAACTGCTCCAAACCATGTGGACCATCAATCCCTCCATGACTTTTCCCCCGTCCTCACCTTCCCTCCTCTCACAATGAATTCACTCACCGGCAGAACTGAAAACATGAGAGAGAACATGATCTGGGGACACCTTTTTTATTTAACATGACTTCATTAAATAACAGCAGTCAAGAATGGGTTGTTTTCCCACGGAAAAACTTTACAGAAAAGAAACGCTGGGAGTTTTCTGAGTGAAAAATCAAAGTATTTTATTTACCAAGTCTTTATCTGTGACCCAAGCTACCTAAGGTTTTACCAGCCAAAATATTTTTGGTGACTACACCACTGCTTGCCCACCTTTTCTGGAGACCAGCTTTAGTGGCTACATGAAACAAACACCACAGAGCTGGGAAATGAAGCAGAAGCTTTGTTTAGATGACACTGGAATTATTTTCAACAACCAGTGCATGTCCTCCATAACAGGGAAGTGCTGAAACTCATTTGCAGATGGGGAATTGAATTCCTCTCTGCTGAAGTGGGATTCACTCCATCAGACTTGAAGGGTTTTAAATGCAGGTGTCAGAAGTACCTTAGCTCTCCAAGATTTCTGCAATTCCCAACACAACAACCTTCATAATTTTGTTCAATCTCACCTACAACTGCTACTTGAAAAAGATTAGATGAAATACACCTTTAAAGTATTTCTCTTCTCTTCCCTACAAAAGGAACCTTTGCTACTCCCAGCTTTTGGATAATTCGGCTTTATATGAGATGAATCTCACCTAAACTTTCCTTCCTTTCTTCCTTAATTTCCCACCTCTGAAATAAGTTGTACCACCAAATGCCAAAAGGGTACTGTGTGAATCGATTAATTAATTGATAAATTGAAGTGTACTGAAATTTTCAGCTCAAAGTTGTCACTGATAGGAAAACCTTTACATTTGATGAAAACCTTTATGAAATATGAAATATATATGAAAACCTTTATATCTGATGCTAATCTAAAGCTGGTTAAGTGACAATGATAATGCAGGACAACCAAAAAAATCCCCAAAACAAGACAAAACACCAAACCCAAATACTTTTAAAAAAAGCAACTTCTCTGCATGGAAAAAAGAAGCAATCTCTAGGGCAAAGGTCAACATTTCTCCTCACTTTCTTCCAAATGTTTTAGGTCATTTTAGCTGAACTACACAATGGTTTGAAGTAGTTATTTGTCAGTGTCCTTCAAAGTCCTCCCATCCTTGGATTGATGGCCACTTCACACAGCAAATATGTCTGGAATATTGGATTTCTACCCTGTATTAGTGAGGCTGCTCCAAGATTTTCATCAAGAATGGAACCTATTAAAGTGTCTCTCACACTCTGCTGTTTGGGACTCTCTTGATATTGTACTTCTTTGTTAGTGGCTGTGAACAAGAAACAGATGTGGAATATCAGTGTTTGAAATTCAGTGACCCCGAAAGACCAGGGCTAATCCAGATCATTCTTAAAAACTGAAATCTGCCACTCTTTGAGCACCTTGAGGTCCATGCCCACACTCAGGGCTAAACCCATCCCCACTGCAGCAGACAGAAACAGAAACCCTCAGGACTGTGAAACACCTTTATGCTAATTGTGAATTCAGGTGTAGTCTAAATATTTACAAAATTAAAAAAAAAAAAAAAAAGGATTTCCCATCAATCTTTTTCCTCGCTGTCAATCAGCCTTTTTCCACTTAGACAGCTGCCCTCCACCAAAGGGAAATTCTCTATTTTCCCATAAGATTCAATGAGCTCGTTAGAAATTAAGCATTTGGGAAGTGTGATGTTACATCTTCTAGGAATATTCCCAAGACCAGGCTGTGTGATCCAAAAAGGATAAAATTCACACATTTCTGTAGCTGTCTGATATTCTGTCTCTTGCTAAGACCCACTAATACCATATGCCCTGTGAGGTAAAAAAAAAAAAAAAAGGTAAAAAATTCACTTTTAACTAACACTGCTTAGCTACGTGGTTTTATAATAGTTACAAAATTAAATTAAAATACTGATCACATTGGATCTGTAAGGCCTGGTGTCAAATACCAACTATTCCAAACACACAAGAAATTCCATGTTAAGTCCTACCTGATCTGATTTCTGTATTTTCAAACCTCAGTACATCTAGAGAAAGATATTTCCAACAGCATATAAGAAAATGAGATTATTATCTTTAAAGTACTACAGTGAAATCAAAGGACTTGGCAATGATGAACGAAAATATTTTCTCCTGGGGACTACTCATTTACTTCAATGGATAAAAACTGTGGGCATTTAGAAAAAGAATACTGAATATAGTTAATTGCCAAGTTAAATCTAACTCAGAGCTTTTACAGACCTGGAATTTGTCACGATCACCACAACCTTTTTACCCATATCTAAAGCACTTAGTAGGTCACACAGTGTTTTAATAAATAGAATAAGAATAAGAATAAGAATAAGAATAAGAATATAGTATCAAGAAATGAATACATATAAATTAAAAGAAAGACAATGTCCTGCTACCACCAACATGAATGGCAAAACTTATTTTGCTCCAATGGGAAAAAAGTTTCAACCCACTGGGAATTCAACCAAATGACAGAATGTGACAGTTTTCTGCAAATTGGAAATTCAGAGTTTCAAAGGGCTCTAAGCTTTGTTACAAGGTAAAAAAAAAAGTGCTGCCCAATAACAAAAAATGAGCAGAAGTGAAAACAGGGAGGGAACTAATAATTGATAGGATTTAATGCACGATTCACGACTTAAGGCTGGGGAAAGAATCTCTAAAGCCTTCTCCTACTGTGAGAGACTTGCCAGACATGTGTGAAAAGCTTGCTACAACACGTGTGTTGAATTACCTTGGTAGCCCATGACTTTCCCAACAACCACTCACAATTAGCTGGGATCCAGTAGAAAAGGAATTAAATTCTGTATGCAGCATTATTCCATGGAATAGGGCACTTACTTTGACAGGATCTGTGTTTTGGGCCTGGCCCTAGGAAAAGCCAAATTTTTCATGGCAGGCACCTGGATGCTGTGTCTGCATCCCATTTTCAAATTAAATGTGGATTTTCAAATAAGCCAGTCTGGATCTGACTTAGAATCACTGAATTTTACTCACTCCAGAATTAGCCCAGAATTTCTCATACTGCAGGATAGCGACTGGTCTGCAGAAGAGAGGTTAAAACATTTGGATCTAAATTCCTACTGCATTTCCCCAAGAGGAGCAGTGGAAATCTGTACAGGATGTCCTGGAGGAAGGTCTGTCCCAGACTGTCCCTCCAGCAAGATTTGAGGATCTCGATGGAGGGTGATCCTCTTTTCCCCCATGAAGTTGTAACCAGCATCCTACACAATTCCATTTTAACAACCAAGACAGGAGGAAAGGCTGGGAGAATTTGGATTGCTCACCTGGAGAGGAGAAGCTTTGGGGTGAGCTCAGGGTGGCCTTGCAGGGCCTGAAGGAGCCCCAGGAAAGCTGGAGAGAGACAATTTCCAGGGATGGAGGGACAGGACACAGGGAATGGCTCCCACTGCCAGAGGGCAGGGCTGGGTGGGAGATTGGGAATTGGGAATTGCTCCCTGGCAGGGTGGGCAGGGCTGGGATGGAATTCCCAGATTCCCCTGGATCCCTGGCAGTGCCCAAGGCCAGGTTGGACACTGGGGTGGAACTGGATGGGCTTTAAGGTCCCTTCCAACCCAACCCATTTTGGTTTGTAAGTGGCCAATAGGTTATGGTAGGAGGGCCGAAAAAATGTTACTCGTGCCATCGTCATTTTATTTTTATGATATGGCATTAAAAAAATAAAAAATAAGAGAACAGGAAAGAAAAAGTAGAAATAAATTTCCTTAGACTTTAAAGAAACTAAGATTTATGTTTTAGTTGAGTGGTAATATTTCATAGCTTTTCAGTTCCTAGGTTCAACAAAGGACACTGCTGGTACCTGTGATGTGTCACTTGGTGACTGTAACTGCTGGATTTCTTCCTAATGATCTCATTTTGGGTTTGAAAATAACACCACAGACATGAACTGCAGTCCTGCAAAGACTCACAGCTGGCTTATCTTTACACAACACTACGTTCTCCCTGAGTTCAGTGAAGACTACATAAAATGTAAGGAACGAATTTATGAATGTGGTTTCACAGGTTTGGCACGTTATTTTTTTTTAATTTTCACTTTTTATGAGATGTTTCATTGTAGCTGTTACTAAGCCTGGTTAGGTTCCTTCACACGCCACATTCATGAATTATTGAAGCCACTGGTCTTCTGTCCAGTGTGAGTCAGTCACCTGTGAGATTTATCACTGCCATCAGAGCTTCAGGTAATTTAAACAGCAGGTGAAAAAAATGCAGAAAAAAAATTCAGAAAACCTGGAATTTCCTGCCTGATGTGGAAAACAGACCTTCTACCCTGAGCTGCTGACACTACTGATAGAGCCAGGGCAGCCCCAGGAGTTTCTCAGCAGATCAGCCTATTTTGCCAAATAAACACAGGTATTTAGGGTGGCCAGGTTCAGGTTTAACACCTGAACACTCAAACACAGAGCTCCTTCCCCTCCAAGGTTCCAGACCTCTCACCACTCTGCATCTCTTCCATCACAGCTCAGTGAAACCATATTTAATTATTCATGAGCAATGCAGTTATTTACCAAAGAATGTGGTTTTGGGGACAGCTGAAGACATTTGTTAGCTGAGGACAAACTTGCTGGTCTGAAAAGAAATAACACAGGCTTTGAAAACACCAAGCATTCTCTTGAGCTGATGTTTTTAAGTGGTTTCCACACTTGGTTTTCAGGGTGGAAGAAAAGGAAGGAAAGAGGATGACTCTCAAAGGAAGGAAGGAGGATGACTCTCAAAGGTTTCAAGGAGGAAAGCCCCAATCCTTTGCCCACAGTAGCCCAGGACATGCTCAGGCTCAGCACTGGGATCATCTGCATCCCTGAACTTCCAAGCCAGCAGTGCCAGGAGAAGATTCACCACTCAGTGCCTCCCTCCAGAGCTCAACCTCCCCCTTGCTCCTCAATTCTCCTGGGAGAAGTGGGACAGAAGGAATTGCAAACACCAAAATGACAATATGTTACTTTCTCAGACACTTTCCTGAATCAGAACCTTCAACCCCAAACTTCCCCCGGGTCCTGCAGATCAGCAGCCCCAGGTCTGGGGGTCAGGGAAGCTTTGTTTGCCATTGGAATATCAGCAGCACAGGGGAATAAAGTGATGAAGGAGTGCATTTCTCTCCGAGCTGTGTTTGTGCAGCCTTTGTTCAAGCCAAGCATGTGCAGAACCAAAGCATCTGCCAACATCACAAGCAGGATCCAAGCAAGTCCATGGAGACACTGCCAGCCACACAGCTCTCTCCACAAGGAAAGAATTTGGAATGCCTTATTTGACACAGAACCATATAACTGCAGAGTCAAAAATCGGACTCAGTGGTTCTAATCAACTGCCAAAAAGTGGGGTATTTTTTCTGGCTTGAGCTTCTAATAGGAATATAAAAACACACAGAAAAGTTATAGCAAGGCTGATGTTACTCGGCTGTCATTCCAGAAATTGTCCTTTAAAAGAATTGCAGGGGATAACAAATAAGATGACACAAATTAGTTCAAGTAAGATAGGTAAACATTGCTTTTTCAAGCTTCCTATACCAAACCACAGAATGCTGTGCACCATGAATATCCAAAATCATGCGTAGTGACTTATGTTATTAATCTAAATACTGTAAAAAAGAACTCAAAGCAATTTACTCTTCAATTATAAAGATTATTTTCCTGTGCTCAGCCCTTAACAAAATGTTCAGCTGCTACAGGTAAAGGGCCATTTGAAGGGATTTTCTCCCTCAGGTTAATTTTCTTATTGAGTGGGATGCCTTTTTTCCTACACTTTAAAAAAAATTATTTATTTATATATTTTAAGTTATTCAACCATTTTTAAATTGGAACACATCCAGATTAAAATTAACCTCTTGCACTAAAGTACTTTATGGAAATGATACACATAAATTCATGCTCTAATCACTGTGTTATTTCAGGCTTCAATCACATGGAGATTCCCTGGGCAAGACAATGGGAAGAGCCTCCTTCCCCAGATATTTAGAATATCCAAAGAAGGGGATGCAGAGGATACAGCAGGGTGACAAACATCTTCATGCCATGGGTAAATCAGGCTGCATAAAACAGATCATTAGAGATAGGACTTCACTGGGGGATGGTTTTGGAGGAGAACTGCTGACCAACGATATCAAAGCAGCAGACTGAAAGTGAAGGAAACTTGTGGTTTTTTTATGACTCGGAGATGAATTCTTTCATCAGATTAACCACTTCTGAGAGCATCCGGCGTGTCTGACACACTCTGGGGACAGCCAGGGCCTATTCTAAGGCACTGCACGCAGGGGCTGAGTCAGGAAAACATCTTTATTCAGGAAGGACATTTAATTTTAGATTTCACTCTAAGCAGATACTCAAACCCCATTGCACTTGGTGTCTTAGGTTGGAAATGGGGATGTGTATTCTATTCCCATCTGTCAGAGGTGGGGCAGCTCTCTGCTGCTCACTGGGCAGTTTTTTCTTTATCTCTTCTCCAACCAATGCTCCCTCCAGGAGATCTCTTCTGTCCATGGGCCATTAATTATTAATTATCTTCTGTTCATGGTCAGTGAGTGTCCCTGCATGGCTGAGAAAATTCCATCATCCATGGGGAGATGCTCTGCCCAGGGGAGGAGCCAAACATTCCTACCTGGATCCAATCTGACCTGGGAACAGCACAGCAGCCATTGCCCCCTGCATTCCCAGAGGAGCAGCTTTCTTCCCCACTGCATTCCCAGAGGAGCAGCTTTCTTCCCCCTGCATTCCCAGAGGAGCAGCTTTCTCCCCACTGCATTCCCAGAGGAGCAGCTTCCTTCCCCCTGCATTCCCAGAGGAGCCCAGGCCCATCTCCCCCAGCCCTGGAGCTCCAGAGGAAAACTCCCCCCATGTGCAGGATCCTGCTCCAGCAGAAGCACAGCTGGCACTGCAGGAAGGCTGAGCCCCCCTGGGATGGGACTGAGACACCTCCCTGACCCACAGGGTGCCAGGGCATGGTCTAACTCTGGCAGGTTGTTTTTTGTTTGGTTGGGGTTTTTTTGTTGTTTTTTTGTTTGTTTGTTTGTTTGTTTTTGTACTATTGCATTTGTATTTTTAATTTTCCTAGTAAAGAACTGTTATTCCTACTCCCATACCTTTGCCTGAGAGCCTCTTAATTTCAAAATTGTAGTAATTCAGAGGAGGGTCTTTATATTTTCCATTTCAAGGGAGGCTCCTGCTTTCCTTAGCAGACACCTGTCTTTTCAAACCAAGACACTTGGTGAAAATTTTAAGCTTATCCTCAAAGTCAAGCACATGCTTTGGCTGCTTTCTGAATCCAAGATTGGTAGGTAAATGCAGGTAAAGGACATGGAACTGCAGGAATCAGTGGAAGAAACAAAAATCTAAGATGGGGAGCTAATAAAATGTTAATTATTATACAGAAAGTTTCCAGAAAATGAGGAGCAGTACCAGCAGAAAAGTAGTCTCCCACCCCAGGTCTTGGGGGACCAGTACCTCTCCAGGTCCAGCCCTGGGAGAATTACAGCTGGGGGCACAGATAAAAGAAAAATCATCTCTGTTTCATAAGAGCCAGGCTTATAAATCAGAACTTTTTGTTTCTGGGAAATGCTCAAATTCAATGCAGGCTTGGATGTGGAATCAAAGAATCATTAAGGCTGGGAAGAAAATCTCCAAGACAAAGTCCAATCTTTGATTGAACACCACCCTGTCAGTTGAACCATAGCACTGAGTCCTCCAAAACTCTGAACTTCAAGTAATCAAGTGCATGTATTCAGAAGAAAAACTTCAAACACTCCAATGGTAGAGTTGGAAATTCAGACAAACATTCAGGTTAAGTAGACAAATTCATCAAAAATTGGATATGAAAACATGAAATAGTCATTAGGGAATCAGTAATTAGAGAACAGCCGTAAGATTAAGGATGGGAGATTGGGGATTGGGAATTAGGAATTGTTCCCTGGGAAGGTGGGCAGGGGCTGGGATGGAATTCCCAGAGCAGCTGGGGCTGCCCCTGGATCCCTGGCAGTGCCCAAGGCCAGGTTGGACACTGGGGCTGGAGCAGCCTGGCACAGTGGGAGGTGTCCCTGCCATGGCAGGGGTGGCACTGGGTGGGATTTGAGGTCCCTTCCAACCCAAATTATTCTGGGATTCTATGATTTATGGTATATCAAACATCCACAAGCCAAAGAAATAATAATAAAAAAAAAACAACCCCAAAAAAAACAAAACAGAAGTGTGTTCCCTAAAAAAGGTCATGTCAGATTTCTTTTGCTCTTGAAGACAACTTGGGCTGCAGAGAACCAAAATCCACCCTGACAGTGTGAGAAAAACACTGAGAGGTTCCTCCAAGCTGTGTCAGGGCTGTCTGTGGGTTGTCCCAGCCCAAGTGCAAATGAACCCACCCAGCTAGGCACTAAAGCAAAGTTTATCCTCCAGTATTTCCACACAGGAGCTGTCATCAAGACTGTCTTTTGGTGAAATTTGTGATGGCTGTGTAATCTAATCTAATCTAATAATAGGCAACCTAATATTCTACAAATCTCTCCTTGTGAGACTCAACTTTGATGAACATCTACCACTTGGGAAGGATGTTCCACGTTGTTCTCATTTTTAGTGGCTTCCCAGAGCTTTGCTTCATGGAATAATTACAAAGTGCAAAGATATTTGCCAGGATAAGTCAATGCTACTTTTGAATCAAGCGAAATCAGTTTGGAAAATAATTAAGAAATGATCACACTTTTCTTCTCCAAGCAAGCAGGAAAATGCCTCTAGTCTGCCAAGAGATCCAATTAGCTGAGGGAAACCAGTTTTGCCAGGTTTTGGAGAAGCACAACAGGATTCCCTGGCAAAGAATGGAAACTGGTGGTCAGGAAATCATTTGGGGAAATAATCACAGAAACTACTAAAATTTATTTTAAAGGATTTGCTGGTGGGAAAGAATATTTCTGTGCTGGCACAAGGATACAAATATTTGTGAAAAACTTAGGGCAAAGTTAATGGAGGAGAGCTCAGAGTAAATGTTTTGAAGAAAACACTGTTGGAGGAGGCAGCTTTTTGTATTACAATCTTCATTTCTTTTAACCTCCAGGAAAGGTCATTGATTTAATCAAAAGCTTTCTTTTCCCCCTTTGGTCAGACTCCCAAATGCGCATACCATCAAGATCTGGTGCACAGAAATAATTTGAAGCAAATCTTCTAAAAAAGGTTTTGAAGATGCCTGCCAGTAGAACATTGTGCCTCACAGCTATAATATCAGAAAAAGCCATTCAATTTAAATTAATATATTTGGCCAGACAGCTATATTAAAATTCTTGTTGTTTTTTCACTTATAATGGTAGCCTGTGGTATGACTAGCCCCCCTCAAAAATCTGTGTAGTTATTGCCTTTCTCTTGCCTAGGGTGCATCAGATGTTTTTGATTTGGACGATCTGCATTGCGCTACCTCATTAAAACAAACATTTATGCAAAACAAAGGCCTTGTATCACAGGGCAGGGCTCGGGAGCCAGCTTTGAAGGCTGCAGCCTTCCAAGAGCATCTTCCAAAGCAGAGCTCCCAGCTCCACTTGTGCTGAACATTTGCGGATGATGTCAGCCACGCGCGGAGCCCCCCGAGCCCCCGCCAACGGGGAGGCTTCAAAAGCGATGCTGGGAGCAGCTGTGGAGCAGGGAAGGGTTTGCTGGGAGCATGGTAAAAGTTTCTCCTGTCCCCTCTTGGAGCAGCAGCCCTGCCCTGAGGAGCTGGAGGTGCTGGACAGCTCCGCTTCTCCAGGGCCACCGCCCCGGGACAACCCTGACCTCCTCCCAAAGGCCTCCCACCCCTGCAGGTGGGGAAAAACCAGGGGGAAACCATTGCCAGAGCATCTGTGCAGGGAATCAGGAGGGTTGTTCTGGAGGAATTCTGTTTCCTGGGTCGTTTGCAGCAACTGCTTTCAGCTGAGGTTATTTTGGTCCTTAGAAATGTCAGGTTCCCTCCCTTCAAGTGAGGAGGAAGTCCCTCACTTCCAAGAAAAAAGACATTGAGATGTTGCATGTCCAGAGAAGGGAATGGAGCTGGAGAAGTGGTGGAACACAAATCTGATGAGGAGAGGCTGATGGAGCTGGAAAGGGGCTGAGCCTGGAGCAAAGGAGGCTCAGGGGGACCTTGTGGCTCTCACAGCTCCTGCCAGGAGGGGACAGCCGGGGGGTCGGGCTCTGCTGCCGTGTCCCAAGGGAAAGGAGGAGAGGAAATGGCCTCAAATGGCACCAGGAGAGGCTCAGGCTGGAGATTGGGAAAGAAAATTTCCCTGGCAGAGTGGTCAGGCCTTGGGATGAGCTGCCCAGGGAGGTTTGGAGTCACTGGATGTGGCCTTGGGGACAGGGTTTGGGTGATGCTGGTGGGGCTGAGGTGGCACTGGGTGAGCCTGGAGGGCTCTTCCCACCTTGATGACTCTATGATTCTCCCAAAAGAGCTTCAGATAAATACTTTAAATGCAGATATTACAGATGTCTGAAGGCAGGTGAAATTAAATGTAACAAAAAATCCCTCTAAGATATATTAATTTGTGTACACATTTTCTTTTAAAAAAAGCAAACAAAAACCCCTGAAAAAAAAAAGAAAAAAAAAACCTTAAGTGACAAGGTTAATGCTTTTCATCCAAATCTCCCAAGCCTTCCATATGTCAAGCTACATCATTACTAATTCAACAAAGTTTACACATGCTGGATTTTGGTTACAGATGTTACAGAACCTTGGTGATTATAATGGTTTTGTATAATGTATTCTTCACATTAATGCTTTATCATTATGTGTCAAAATATGCAGGCAAGTATTTGCATACTGGAAAAAATATGTACTGTTTGGCATTTCTGACACTTCACAAACTCATTTTTAATCACTTATCTTCATGAATAAACAAACACTGCTAGTAAAAATTCAGGAGAATTTTCTACATACTCCTTTGAAACGTGGCACAATTAGTGACTGTATTTATAACTCCATACAGAAAGCAATTTCCAGCCTGTGTGCTACCTCAGATTTCCAAAATAAGTACGGCCAACCCATATACTCTACTGTTGTAAAAAAAATAAATATTTTTAGTTTTTGATGTGGCATGTTTTGAAGTGACTGACATGAAATTATGGCAAGGCTTTGATGCTTTGGAGGCTGAGGATACAAATGACTTTTCACTGAGTATTTATTTGTGGGAAATTCTGCACAGAATGATTCCAAAATGAGCCCTGCTGGATTTGTTTCTAGCCCGTAACTTGGACAATTTCAATCATCCATTAACAAAATCTACTACAGGAAATGCAGGGAGCTCACCAGTCCCACAGTTTGAGTACAGGTTTTTAAATCAACTTAGTAAATTCAGGCTGGGGCTTGCTCAAGTCATGAATGGACTGATGCAATGTATGAATTACTTCAAAATAATATCTGTACATATCTGTACAAATATGCAGAAAAGAACTCCATGTCTATGGATAACTATAGAAGAAAAACAAGACAGTATTTAGAACTTAAACAGCTTGTTAAAGTATACTCAAACACTTGGCCTTAAGAGCTCTATGCACCAGTTTATCTTGTCATCTCCTCTAGATGACTCTATTGCCTCCTTTTTTTTTTTTTAATAGACTAATTATGCTTAGAAGTGAGTATTTAATTTCCTTTTACAAAGCTAACAACTTGACTTTTAAAAATACATGCTATTATCTTGCATTGAAGCCTGCCAAAATAAAATGGCAAGGAGTGATACAGTTCATCACCAATACAAGTATATACAGAGAGCTAAAAAAAAGAGGGTGAGGGTTAAATCCTGTCTGTGTTAAAGCCAGGGGAGTTTTATCACTGTCTTCCTCAGAGCCTGCACTTCATCCTAGCTACTCATAACACTTTTCATATTTGATAGGGGACAATTTAAAGTGATAAACAGCAGCCAAATTGCACGTGTGTGTGAGGAGAGGAAGATTTCAAAACAGCCTCAGTGTTGAAACTGAACTACTTCTGTCAGTTTGAAGATATTTTGGCCTACCAGGCTAAAGCTGAGTTTAGGGGAAATATTTCTGCTTTTGCTGGTTATCTGAAAGCTCCAGGCTGGTCAGACTGGCTCCTTCTGGAGCCACCTACTCAGATGTGAAGCCCAGATTTCAAAAGGGGCTACCAAGCTTCACTCAGAAAATGAATTTATGTCTATTAATGTGTCCATATATCAGTTTAATATCTAGTTTCATGCAGAAAGAAAAGAGGTCTCACACAGCTCTAAAAAAAATATGTTTTTCCCTCATTTCCTGTTGATAAAACTCTATTGCAAAGTCCTGAACCAGAAGCCACATTCATAATGTCTGCAGCTCTGTCCAATCTGAAACATGCTGTAAAATGTCACCTTTGAAATTTTGGTACCCATGGATGCTGAACCAACCATCATCATCATCATCAGCATCATCATCATCATCATCATCAAGGTGGGAAGAGGCTTTCAGAATCATCCACTTCCAGCTTTCAAGGTAATTCTCCTACATTACTTCAATTTTATTCCCTTCAGAGAGCAGAACTCTTCAAAGCAGGGAAGTTTAGGATATTGTATTTCTTTCCTGACAGTGGGTTCATTAATATCTTTGAAACAGCAATATCATATCCTCAGTCTCTTTAAAAGATTTATAATTTTTTTGCTTCTTAGAAAAAAATATCCAAAACTCTTTACAGATATTTCTTAGAGAGTTTTGCTCCCGGATATAAATATACAGAATGGATAAGAAAACATGCTTGGGAGAAAAACAGCCAAGAGACTATTTGAGGATGAATTTCTACTGATTTGCTACCTGAAAATCAAAGTCATTAAAATGCAGGCTGACAGCAATGAAAATTATGTAATTACAGATTCCTTCCGTTCTTTAAAGCACCTCTCCCTTCAAAAATGTTTCCTCTGCTCTGTCTAGTGAAATATTTCAGGAAACTCCCTCACAGCTTATCTCTGGAAGAGGGAGGAATGATTTGTGTGGGCTCTGCCCACATGTGTGAAGCTGATCCTTGTCTCCCACATGCAAGACAATTTTTAGCCAAAACTGTTTGCTGGCCCAGAGGGAATAATGGTTTCATGTTAAAGCCACATGCAGAGCAAGACAGAGAGAAGAGATGCTACCCCCTGTCAAGCCTCTCAGATGTCTGGCTCTAAAAATACTTTTCTCATGTCTGCCATGCCAAAACCAGTAATATTAATAGTGCTGCTATTGCAGCCAGCACTTCCAAAACTGCCTTCTCATTAAAGTCTCTCATCCAAAACAGTTTAAATGCTCTATATCTAAACCACATGAAAGTCTGTAACAGTGGGGACAGGCATTATCTGAGCCTCACCCAGCCTGGTTTGCTCATCAGGAACTAGTAAAGCATCTGAAATCACAGGCCCACTGTCCAGTTTCCTGGAAAAATGCTGTCAGCCACACACTGTCTCTTGCACAGCTCCACCCAGGCTCTCATAGCCCTCATTTTTATCATATTTTTTCCAGAAAGCCCAGCTGACACTGTGGGAAGCCCTGCAGTACCAGATCCCAGTGTTCCCATTAAACCTGTCTAGGAGAGACTCTGCTTAAGGCATGTACTTATAAGATCTGGAGAATTTGCACCCTTTAAAGACAAATCCCATCATTTTGAAACTGCTGGTTCATTTCTTCAGTTTGAGATTTCCCTCTGCTGTGAAGGGCAATGGATGCCAGGCCTGACCCTACATCCCTGACTCAAACATCCTGTAAATTTTAAGAGGGGCATGAAAAAAGAAATTCCTTACAGAAACTTTCACAAAGGAAAATTATTAACTTGATTTATCTTAAATTATGTCAGGAAGCTTTCATCTTTAAAACTGGGCATCCAACAGGGTGCCAAGAGGATGCACCAGGCTCTTGTTAGTGGTGCCCAGTGATGGCCCCAGAGCCCCGGGCAGGGGCTGAGCCCAGCAATTCCCTGCACAGGAGGCACAACTTCTGCCCTGGGCAGTGCCAGCCCTGAGCAGAGCCCAGAGAGGCTCGGGGCTCTCCTCCCTGGGGTATTCCAGAGCCAGCTGGACACAGCCCTGTGCCCTGTGCTCTGGGATGGCCCTGCTGGAGCAGGGAGTGGCACCAGTGACCCTCTGTGAGCCTTGCCAACATCCTCCATCCAGTGATTTTGTATTGTTTACCTCAGAAATGTTTCTGGTTCTTTGTTTTTAACTTCTGCATCTGCGTGGCATCTCTTTCCCTGATAAATTCATCCTCCTAAAGGATGCATGAAGTGGGAAAATGCTTCTGCCTCCTTTGCTGGCCAGCTGCTGTCTCCTCACTGCACAGAAGCTGACTGAAGCAGAGGGAGACCTCAGGATGGAACAGGCAACAAGTAGAGATGTGTGTCTGTCTGAAGATGAACAACTGAGGAGAGGAGAGAGGCCGAGGTCACTTGGCCAGCCCAGCTGGAGCAGAGGACACAAGGCAGATCTCCCTGGATGCTGCAGCTCCTCCTGAGGGACATCTCCGATCTCTGGGACAAGGACAGCACCCAGGGAGGGCTGGAGCTGGGCCAGGAGGGATTTAGGGTGGATTTTAGGGAAAGGCTCTTCCTCAGAGGTGCTGGCACTGCCCAGGGAATGGGCACGGCCCCAAGGCTGCCAGAGCTGCAGGAGCCTTTGGGCAGCGCTGCCAGGGATGCCCAGGGTGGGATTTTGGGGTCTGGGCAGGGCCAGGAGCTGGGACTGGATGGTCCTTGTGGGTCCTTTCTGTGGGAGTCCAGGACATCCCTCTGGCTGCCCTGGCTGTCACCAGACCCCGGCAGGGGGCTCGGAGACCTTGGCATGAAGTCAAAAAAACCTGTAGCTTCTATTTTAGCCTGTGGAAAAAACTGCTAACTCTGTGTGAGGAATTACAAGCCACAAGGATTTCAGTAGTGTGATATTTGAGTTAACACAGGGTGGAAAAGTAGAAATTTGGGGATTTTAGAATGTGATTCAGGGGGTCAAGATGGAGGAATTTGCACATGTGTTAGCCTTCTCCTTCTTCTTGTCCTCCATGTCTTGCTGTGATGGTGACACTTTTCTATTGGTTTAAGGTAGAGACTCATTGTCTGACATAGATGATAGGTATTGGCACAGTACCTTAAACAGACTATACAGAACTTTTCATACAAAATGTAAATATTGCCTGAGAGGGCAGGCAGATGGCCATGGCCTCCTTGCTAGCCAGAGCTTGGCAGGTCAGAGAAAGAATGTTATAGATGAGGAAAAATAAACAACCTTGAGAAGCCGACCCTATGCATTTCAGACTCCTTCTTTGGCTGCACAGGCTGGGAAACAAGGACTTTTACACTCCTGGGGTCATCCCAGCACAGCAGACCTGAGACCTTCCAGCTCAGAATATTCCATATTTCTATGGAACAGAGACCATCTGGGTTGGTACCTCCACCTGGTGTTGGCTGCAAGCATAAGCCAAGACCAAACTTGTTTTGTCTTCCCCTCATCCTGAAGTGAGAAGGGTGAGGAGCCTGCCTGGGCTGCAGTTTATTCATGCCTTGTTTATTCACACTGAGAGCCTGGCCTCCTGTGACCACCCATCACAATTACCAACAATTTGCAGAGTGGTCCCAGTTTTCCAGAAGTGCTGCAGACTTTTCCAGAGGCTGTAGGCACATGGCAACCATTTCCTCTGAGTGGTTGCCACATCTTCCCCCAGCACTGGCTCTGCTTCAGCCATGAGTGAAGGGACTCCTATAAAAATTGTCTGAAAAGCACTCAGGGATTGCTGCAAGATAAAAGCTGCACTTCTTCACCATATGGTGCAAATGGCCAGGAAAAAAGTACCTCCCTTGTCAGGAAAAGCTAAAACCTGACAGATGCATGGGGATTCTAGCTAGGAATGATACCATGGTTGGAGGGTTGCGCACCTGGACCTATTTTAAAGGACATTTTTTTGTCATGGGGAAAAAATAAAGATAAAATTATTTCATTTTTAGGGAGAGCCAAGCAGACACAAAGTGTTAAAGCAAAATATTTCACTGATCTCCTAGAGAGACACAATTAAATATATATTTTTAAATTATAAGTAATTCTACAAGTACTAGTGAAAGGAAAATTAACATATAGAAGGTAATTATGAAACTTTAAAATATCACAGTCACATGAGAGACTTTGTCCCTCCTAGCTCACATAGAAAATATTAAAAACAAATACTCTGACACCTTTAACTAGATGCTAAAACTACCAAAGACAGCCATTTGAAACATATTTGGTAGAACATTTATTCCATCCGATTCGTGGTTATAAAGGTGGCATAAAAATTTTATTTTAAGGGAACTCTTCAAGGCTGTGAATGCCTCTTTCCCCTACAGAACCAAGAAACAACAATGCATGCAAATCCTTTAGAGAGATTATCTTTACCTTAGCTGACCAAAAATTCAACATCTAGATTAAAAATTATGGCCTAAAATCCTTTGAAATCTATTTTAAAATGGGATTAAATACCCTCAGGATATGCCAATATTTCTATGAGCTCTCAAGACAGGTTTAGCTCTCAGAGTTAGGGGAGATGGATCTTGATCCTAAAGACATAAAGTCTCTTTCCAGTGGTGCCCAGTGACAGGATGAGGAGTACTAGTCATAAACTAAAATTGTAGAAGGTCCTTACCAGCATGAGGAAGAATTTATTTCTATGGAGGGGGAAAGTCTCCCTCTGAAGACATTCCAAACCCACCTGGACACCCTCCTGTGTCACCTGCTGCAGGTGACCCTGCCATGGCAGGGGGTTGGACTGGATGTGATGCCTCAGGTTTGAGCTTCTCTATGTTTCACATTCTGTGCTGCTTTATTGTGTGGGTCTGGGTTTCATATAGGGGATGCTGAGCTCTGCACAGAGCAGAGACAAAACAATTCCTGCTCCAGCTGGGCACCAAGGACAAATGATCCAAACCTCAGCCCAGGAGCACAAACAGCGTGGGCTGGAGAGAGAAAAACAAGCAGGGTGGGACTGATGGGCTGGAGCTGGAATGGGACAATGAACTCCAAGGTGCCAATGGAGCAGAATTTATGTAAAAGTGAGAGACCCTGTGACTGGTAATCCATTTTTGTGGCCATTTCGGGTTGTGCCACCCAAGGTGGATCTGTTGAAGCCTCTTAATAAATCCCTATTTTATTCTTTAGCTCTGTCTAGTCTCTGTTCTAGGTCAGCCTTCACAAGATGATCTCCAGAGATCCCTTCCAACCTCAAGTAATTTGGGATTCTGTGACAGTCATGGCATAGAATTTAGAGCAGGGCTTCACTGTCCTCACCTGCAGAAATAATTGGGGATGGGAAGGCAGAAAACACATCCTCCAAAGCACACAGCCCTGGGCAGCCAGTGCAGCTCCTGATCCGAGGGAACTCATGGCACCCTGGGATCTCACTGGCATAACTGAGAATCAGCTTGGCTCTCTCTGCTCAACTGGTACTGATGGAAACTCTCAATGAAGCATGCGGCCACTGCTTTGTGCTGATATATCTGAGAGCTGAGCAAGCTGTAAACAGGAATTGGGACATCCACACCACTGATTTAAATGCAGCTCAGCAGGCAGGTGCTTATTTAATGGTGGGTTTAGGCCAGGCCCAACAAAACAAGGTGTTGTCCACACCTCGGGTCACAGCCGTGCCTTGGCAGTCTCCTCTGGAAAGGAAAAGGCTTCCTCGAGGGACAGGGACCAAACCATTCTCTCACTCTGAGTCAATGTCTGTCTGAGGCTGTGCTGGAGGTGATGCTCACACGGATCCCTCCTGCTCCACACAGTTCTCCCAGGTTAGAGGGATCACCAGTCCCTTCCCAGCACCCAGTCCACAAGCAAATGTAGGCATGGAGCCTGAGCAGAAATTTCACTGCCTAACACAACAACTTGCAGAGGCCACAGCTAACCCTGAGGCTCCCTCTAAGCATTTATCCAAGGACACCACTTGATGCTATGGCCAGAGACCTTTATTGTCACAGTCACTGAACAAATTACATTTCCTTGGCCAGGAGAGACTTAAAAACGGATTTCTAATGCATCACTGACCACCTACTCTTCTGTGTTTTGTTTTTATATTTCATTTATTTCTTTCTGGAATCTGTTCACTCTGGAGAGGAGTCCCAACTGACAGAGACCTCAGCCCAGTCTGTCCCAGTCTGTCCCTGTGTATCCCAGTCTGTCCCTGGGTGTCCCTGTGTGTCCCTGGCTGTCCCTGTGTGTCCCTGGCTGTGCCTGTGTATCCCAGTCTGTCCCTGGGTGTCCCTGTGTGTCCCTGTCCCTGGGTGT
The DNA here is from genome assembly GCF_050655825.1 of Lonchura striata. Taxonomy (NCBI): domain Eukaryota; kingdom Metazoa; phylum Chordata; class Aves; order Passeriformes; family Estrildidae; genus Lonchura; species Lonchura striata. The sequence goes on along the minus strand of NC_140703.1, from coordinate 115,815,477 downwards.
CCCTGTGTGTCCCTGTGTATCCCTGTGTTCCCTGTGTGTCCCAGTCTGTCCCAGTGTGTCCCAGTCTGTCCCAGTGTGTCCCAGTCTGTCCCAGTGTGTCCCAGTCTGTCCCTGGCTGTCCCTGTGTGCAGGAGGTCAGAGCAGCCCCAGGCTCTGCTCCAGGCCCAGCGATGGCCCCAGAGCCCCGGGCAGGGGCTGAGCCCAGCAATTCCCTGCACAGGAGGCACAACTTCTGCCCTGGGCAGTGCCAGCCCTGAGCAGAGCCCAGAGAGGCTCGGGGCTCTCCTCCCTGGGGTATTCCAGAGCCAGCTGGACACAGCCCTGTGCCCTGTGCTCTGGGATGGCCCTGCTGGAGCAGGGAGTGGCACCAGTGACCCTCCGGGGTCCCTTTACCCATTCTGTGATTGTCTGATTCTAATACAAATCAAACCCCCCAAGCATTTTTACTCCATCACAGCAGCTCCAAAAGCTGATTATGGTATTAATTACGATCCCTGCCATTTATTAGCCACTGCACCACATGGAACACTGCCTGGCCCAGACAGAATACAAGTGTACCACAAGCTTAGGACTTTGTGCAGAAAAACTTTTAAGATGGTTATCAAAGAGAAATGGTTGTCATAGGATGCAGGTTCATATTTCACTATAAATTAGAACCTGATAAACAGAGAGCCAAAGACCAGTTTTCAGCATGAGAGAAGATTAATGTAGTGTCTCAAAATGCTTTTCAGTGATTTTTAATTGCAGTGATAGTTATTCAATAGCACAGGTTTTTTTTACATTACTTTCTCAGATGGATTTGTCAGAGCACAGCGCTTTCTGCTTGGCTTGGTGAAACATTCTGTATTTCCTTCAGTTTGTCCTGAATAACCTAAAAAATACATGACCATGGATATAATCTCCAATCTGACTGGGGTCTCACTTCCAGTTTTCCAGCTCATTATCAAATGGATTAAACAATTTTAATTGTTTAGATTTAGGATGCGATTTGAGACACCCTGCTACTGATCTTGACTGCCAGCCTGAAAAATCAGTTTTGACTATTTTTTCATAGCTTCTCCTTGTTATTTTTTCTTGTTTCTTTCCTATCCATTTTTAATGGCTGACCAAATGTCACTTTTTCTTTTGACCAGAAAGCTTTTTGAGCTGTTTTTTTAAAAAATAAACCTGTTCTTTCAAATCGGCTTTTTTTTTTTTTTGGTACGGCCTAAAAAATGTGCTACAACAAAGACTTCCCATTTTCCTTTAGAAAATACATCCCACTTCATATGGTTGATGGAGGAGGTATATTTATAACTCTGCCATTGTTTATTATTGCGACTGGTTAGGTGTTATTTTTGCCCTGCAGTCAGGCTTGGAGGTGCTTCCCAGCTCTGCTCTCGTGTTTGTTTTTAGAAGTAAGTACAAAGACTGTCACTCTTAAGTTCCCCACTTCCCCTGAGTCCATACATTTGTGTTGTGAGCAGCTCAGGCACTTCATTCTTCAGGCCTTTCAAAACTCCTGAATTAATACCATTAGGTCTGGGTAACTTGTTGCTATTTAATTTATCAGTTTGTCCCAGCGCTTTGTCTGTTGATCCTGGCAACAGAACCAAAATGCTTTCAGGGCACCCTTAGAGCAGATATCTAAAGAAAGTCACACACACATATCCCTAAAAAAACTCCTCCCTCCAGCAGGCAGAATTGGAGATTAGAGCCTGGTTCATGGATGTGAGCCACACCAAACCAAACGGGGGACCCAAATAATTTGGGTCTTTCTGCTGCTGAAGTATGGAACCACGTCAAGGCTCTTTATAATTAGCGCAATTCGTAACAGATTTGTTTTTTCTCACAAGTAGTAAACATTCTCATGCTTTATTCAGCTGAGGTGGCTGCTGCTCTGCTCCCAGCTGTGTGTGTGTGTGCAGGCACACGTATTCCAGAGAGTGAGCACAGTGTGCTACAGCTGAGAGACAATCCTGATCCACAGCGCGGAATCACGGAACCGCGGAATCACTCACGGTGGGAAACACCTCCAAAATCATCAAGCCCAACCTGTGAAGATCCTCACCTTGGCAAACAGAGCACTGAGTACCATGTCTAGGTGTTCCTTGGATCTCCATCACCTCCCTGGCAGACCCACCAAGGCCTGAGCACCCTTTCCATGGGGAAATTCCTGCTGCTGTCCCAACTGAGCCTTCCCCGGCCCAGCCTGAGGCCGTTCCCTCTCCTCCTGTCCCTGTTCCCTGGAGCAGAGCCCGACCCCCCGGCTGTCCCCTCCTGGCAGGAGCTGTGAGAGCCACAAGGTCCCCCTGAGCCTCCTTTGCTCCAGCTCAGCCCCTTCCCAGCTCCCTCAGGAACTCTCCATTCCCTTCCCAGCTCCCTCAGGAACTCTCCATTCCCTTCCCAGCTCCCTCAGGAACTCTCCAGCCCCTTCCCAGCTCCCTCAGGAACTCTCCATTCCCTTCCCAGCTCCCTCAGGAACTCTCCAGCCCCTTCCCAGCTCCCTCAGGAATTCTCCAGCCCCTTCCCAGCTCCGTTCCCTGCCCTGGACACGCTCCAGCCCCTCCAGGTCTCTCCTGCAGGACCAGAACTGGGCACAGCCCTGGAGGGGCCTCTCCAAGCCAGCCCAGAGGGACAATCCCTGCCCTGCTCCTGCTGGACACACAATTCCTCATCCAGCCCAGCTGCCAACAACCTCTTGCCCACTTGGGCACCTCTGGGCTCGTGTCCAGTCCCTGTCACAGCAGCCCCAGGTCCAAACCCTATTCCAGAAGGACTTTAGGTGACACAGTCACCATCCTGGAGACAGATGAACCAGGGAGGGAGCTGACCTAGCAGCAGCCCCTCATCCCTCTCTCCCCATCCCAGCATCATTAGGGCTGCAATGGGATCCATGTGTGACCGCCCCACATGTGCACGGTGCTTCCTGCGCTCCCAGCCCTGCCGGGGCTGGGTTGAAATGACAGCATTTTATTTATAAATCTGCTGCCAGAGGCCTGCAAAGGCTGGGCTAATTCTGGACACCTGCAGGGTCCATTCAGGGAGCAGCCAGTCGGGAAAAGAAGCAGGAGACACAGTGGGAACAGAGCACTGGAGGTGTGAGCACTGGGAGCAAGGAGAGCTGCTCCCCACATTTGCTTTGGAGTATGTTTTTTGAGACCAGACAAAAACCCCATTAAATTTGGGAGTTGTTTGAGCCGCATGAGCACATCCCATGGTGTGGGGGCTGCAGGTCACATTGTCCAGGCGTGAAGCAGTGACCAACTCCCAGGCTCCACAAAAACTCTGGGATTTGGTTCCTTTCTATCTTGAGCACATTAAACCAAGCACAGCCAAAAACAAAGGTGGGGGAGGATCAAATCTGTGCTACAGCAAACCAACAGAAATGCTTACTCCAAAGCCTGCCTGGTAGATTTAATACTACTGGTTTTTAGAGGCTATCTATCATTTTCGTTTGGTGTGAATTTAAATCTGAAAATCCCTTGATCCCAAGAAGGCACTGAGGAGACTCAGTCAAGATTTCAGAAGGGATGTGCTCCTTAACTTGGAAAGTTGGCAGATGATTTAATTTTGTTAGCAGATTTGACAGTGCTGTAGGAAATTTCCAAAATCAAAGAGCCCTTTCATAGGCTTCCCTACCCAGTACTCAATCCAGTGTCTAAGAATAACATCCAGCCCTCATTAATTAATGATATCAGTCCGAATAATGTCAGATTGCCTCAGAGGCCTTGCCGGGAGGAATGAATCACACCCAGCCAGCTCCAAGGCTCTCCCTGTGACAAACTCCAGTGTGTGACGATGGAAAGCTCAGCCTGGAAAGCTCTCACCCACGGAGCCCCAGCAGCCCTCACATCATCTGAGGTGTGTGGGGCACACCTGGAGATGTCACCTGTCTGTATCACAAATGAAAATATTATTTTCACCCTGGTTAAATAGTGCTGCACCATCTCATGCACTTTGTGTGGTGGATGCAAGAAAGGACTGCAGAGGTCCATTCATTTTTGGGATTTCCACCAGACTCAAGATCGTATCCAACAGCAAAATACCACTAATAAATCTCTATCTGTGATTCTGGCTTTTACCAAAACTACAAACTGGGATTTCTCACAAGCCCTACTCAGCTGATCCTATTCCAACTCGGGAAAAGGCACACCAGCTGTCTCTGTAAATGTACAATTTTACTGAAGCCATGATTATGTATGAAAACATCCAGACTGCTTCCAGAGTGCTCTGTCCTAATATTGACATAAAATTGCCTCGTTTCTATTTGCAACACGATTGCAAATCCATGATTGGAGTTTTCGTATATCCACACTCCTGCAACAGCTGAACGCAGTGACTCTGTATGTCATGAACGTGAAATTCGGTAATATTTGTGTATCACCATCTTTTCACGTCAGTGTTGCATTCCTGAGCCTCATGAAAGATCTTCAGGCAAGAACAATCACACTGTTTAACGCATTCACATAAATATTTACCCACAGACATTCTCCCTTTCCCTTCACAATGGCCACGGCTGGCCGGGCACAAAACTCATCCCCAGTGTCCCATGGAACACCCCAGTCCTGCCACAAGGACAAGCCCAGGGTTGAGCCTGGCTCAACCTAAACACGAGCTCAGCAGAAAGGCACATGTGGCCCTGGTTGTGGGACCCTGGTCACAGAGGTGAAGTGTCAGGCAGACAAAGCTGGGACTTGTCTTTTTTTTTTGTGCAGTGTTTGTTTATCTGCCGCACACGTCGTGCCCGGTAACACGAAGCCACCAGTTTCGGATTACAAATATACCATAAATGCCATAAGTGATTTATTTTTCTGCCGCGCCTGGGAAAGCAAATTTGGCGTTTTTTAAAAAAAAATCTTAACTTGACACTGATGTATTCTGATTGCCACTGCAAATATAGATGTTTTTGTTATGCACAAGCACCGTTTTGATGTGACGGCCAAAGCTCTCAGAGGGTTGGATTCGGAGAGATTGAGCCTTGAGAAAGATCCATCAGATTTTGGGACCCCCGCCACAAACAATTTTCAGTTCAGTAGGACTGGTCTGAGAACAACTTTAATGTGCTTTTTACTCTGAGGCATGTTGGTTCTAAAAGCCACTGACAAGTTTCGCACACAAACATTTGTGTTTGGAGGAGGCGCTGCCAAGCAAGCCTGTAAAAACCATTAAATTTAAAATTTGTTATTTAGCTAAGGCATTCTGAAAAATCACACCGAGCGGCTACATTTTGCAAAACCCAGAGCAGTTAATTTCACCCCTGAAATGTGATTTGCTTTAAAATCCTTTTTTTCCTCCGTAGTCCCTGCCATAGGATCCACCTCAACATCTGGAGAGCAGAATCCAGGCTGACAGACTAATGCACATGTGGAGCAGTGTGTTTGCTCCTTTGCTGCTTCTCAGGACAGACACATTGTCTCCCTCTCCTCCTGCCTGTCCCCTCCTTTTCTTTTCCTCAATTTTTTTTTTCCACCCTTCCTTTAATAAGGCTCCACATGTCTTGCAGCTCTCTGCTGCGAATGTGACCAGGATGTGATATTGCCTCGCACCAACACACAACGTCTGGCTTAGGTGATACCAAGTTACTGCCCTGGCTTTGAATGCCTGCAAGGTTATTAACCAGCACATCTGGCTCTCTCCCTAGGAGGGTGAGTTCTGCAGTGCCCCAGGAATTTCTTTCATACACCACTTTTATTAGCTTTTCAAAAGAATACGGATTACCAGTGGAAGGGAAGACTTAGGTCGTTTGTGAGCATATTGGTTGCCAACCTGCTTGCCATGTTTGAAAAGCAACAATAACCACAGCTCGTTATTTGATTTTCAGAAGTAATCCTCTGTCGTTTTAGCACACTCTTGTTGCTCTTGGTCTGCATTAATGAAAAATGGCTGGTGATTTGTGATAAATATAATTTAAAAAAAATATATATTACAGAAAGCCACAAGGATAACTTAGTTTGGAAACACAGCCCCCAAAACATGAATTTTTAATCCTATTTTTCCTGCAGACCTCACTCCATGATCACAGAAAGGGAAGAGAAATGTGTTTCAGGCTTAATCAAAAGAGAGAAACACACGTGTAGCTCCAGAAAGCAAATTTATCTCCTTTGCCCACACATGGAAGTTGCACAGGACGTGAAGTCTGAATGCACAAGTGATATTACTGTAATTTCCCATCTGGACATCCCTATTTCAGTAATGCCAGAGAGGCCTTTTCTGGTTTCATTTATGTCACTTCCGAAGCAGTTTAAGACAAATGGGAAAACTACGGAAAAAAAAAAAATCCATGTAGGGTTGTTACAGAGGGAGCTCCCCAGGGTTTTCCTTCTACCTGCCCAGCAAAGTTCAACACTCCTGAAAGTTCAAGGCCGAAGTTCTCCTGAATAAAAACTCTGGAAACACCTGCCCAGCTCCCTGCCTGCCTCCCAACCCACCTGGAACTCCACCTTCCCAGGAGAAACCTCCACCACCTGCCACTGCTGAGCACACTTCAAGTGCAATATTCTCTATGCAGAATTAAGTAAGACCAGAAAAAAAAAATAGCTGGACTTGCTAATTTATCTCCTTTTGAAGCCACGTGAGGGCAGATTTTCAGAAGCTGCACTCAGCAGCTCCCATTGTTCCAAGTGGGAGCTGTTTGGCACTCCCAGCTTTTGAAGGGCTGCTCCTCCATGTAGGTGTTTAAATGGGAGCTCTGCTCTCCTCTAACCTTTCTCAACTGCTTTTAGTCAGGCTGATCCTTCAGAAATATCCCACTGCAAAGAGCAGTGCAAGCACTCCCAGAAAAGTCTATTTTAAAACCAAGCATAAATAGCCCATATTCCTCCAGCCAGGGAAAAGAAACAACATTCTGTGATTTCCCCAACCAAGGGAGACGGCCAGGCAAAAAGTTCACAAACTCCACTAAATTCATACAATGAAAACAAAACAAAGATTTCTAATTATGCAAATGAAAACAGTGAATGTTTTCAAGAATGTCACAACCTTACGCGGGGATTTCTGCCAAACAGAGCAAGAATTTAAATCCATCAGATAAAAACCTGATTTCTTTAGGTTAATATCCAAACAAAAGGCATGCCCGGTTGAAACTCTAACCATAAATTCTAGTATCAGATAAATTACAGCCAACAGAACATAAAGATCTTCTCACCTCCTCAGGTTTGTATCTTTTGAAAAGCCCACCTTGGCAGCCTTAGACTTGGCATTATTCAGTCAGCTCCAGCCTTCAAAAGAACCACGACTCGTTTGGTCCACTAAGGCTCATGGAAATCCTTACAGGGATTTTTGTTGCGCCTGCCTATAAATTGCATTGTCTTCTAAAGGCTTCCTGTCCTGTAAACAGAGGCACCAGCACAGAGATTCAACTGAGATCGTTTTCCCCTTCTTCTGCTGCTTTTATTTAACACACAAAAAAAAAAAAAAAAAAAAAAAAAAAAAAAAAAAAAAGGGTGGGGGGAGAGAGAGAACTGGTAGAAGTTCCTTACAGGAGTTGGAAGAGGACATCTGCAGGCAATTTAACATGAGGGTTTGTTTCTGTGTCAGCTGGCAACCCCTGGATAACTCTGTCATGTAACTTATATGCTAAAACATGATGTAGGACAACCAGTGAGACTGGGTAAATATGGCAGCACATCAGTTTTATTTGATTAAGATTTATACTTTTTTGAAGGGAGCAGCCTTGCCATAAACTCTGAAAACAAATACAACCCTGGAGCTGTGAGAGTGTCCCACCCTGATCTTCAAACCCACCTTCTGCTGCAGCTCAGGCACAGAAAACAGGTTTTTTTCAGGTGAAAATGGGAATTTTTCCATTCCCTCCCAGCTCAGGAGTGATCCAGCTCATCCTCCTCTGCAGGTGACAGCAGCAGAATGTGGAAGGGCTCAGGCAAACACGAGGCTGAGCCCACAGTTTGTGCCTCAGTTCTCTGCTCCCTGCCCATTCCAAAAGGAACACAGATCAGGATCCAAAGGGAGCTCTGGAGATAACCCAGCTCCCCAAGTTTCCCCACCCCATGTGTTTAACTTCCTCCCAGCCAGAAGGATCTGGTCAAGTGAGGAAAGCTCATCCATCCTGGTTCCACTTCTGCTCTTGCATCAGATCTTACGTATTTTGACATTTATAGCCACACATTTGAAGGGAGGCCCTGATTAGATTCAATTGGTAAAATTACCTTCCTCCTCCCCCTCCCTCCCCCTTCCTCTTTGTGTGTGTGCACGCTTTGGTTTAGATTATTAGTAATTTAAAAATCAATCTTACAGTTAAATGTTTAATGGCATAATTGCTCCTGTTGCCTAAATTTGTTTAGTTTGTGCTTTATTAGCATGTAATAACTGAAAGTATATTTTCCTCTGTCTCAATTAATAACATCTCTGCCATGGCTGATGCACTGTGAGCTGGCTGTCTGCAGTTCTGGGACAGCTCTGGGGGAACTGGAGAGATTTCCTGAAGCTTTAACTCAGGAGTCAGTGGCTTCCCTTAACTGAATCCTCAGTTGGCCTCCACTTGGGTTTTAAAGCAAATTTTGTTCATTCTGAGTTCATTTTGAGGACCTTTTAGTCCAACTGTTGGGCAGGGAAGCTCTGTTGTCCCTGACCTGGACAGATGTGCCAGCTGTGTCCCACAGGATGGGTCAGGCTGGAAGGGACCCCAGAGGGTCACTGGTGCCACCTCCCTGCTCCAGCAGGGCCATCCCAGAGCACAGGGCACAGGGCTGTGTCCAGCTGGCTCTGGAATACCCCAGGGAGGAGAGCCCAGATATTGCTCAAAGTAATTGAATGGGTTGGGAAGGAACTGGATTAAAGACCATCCAGTTCCAACCATGGGCATGGGCAGAGACACTTTTCACTGTCCCAGTTGCTCCAAACCCATCCATCCAACCTGGCCTTGGGTATTTCCAAGAACTGGGCAGCCACAGCTTCTCTGGGCAAGCTATGCCAGGATTTCTGCCACATAATTCACAGTCTTGACATGCCAGCTTTCTGGGATCTTGGAAAATCTCTCTCTGTGACCAAGGATGGATAGAAACCTGTGTCAGCCCACCCTGGAAGGCTCACAGCACACCTCAAATTTACCTCCCTCCTTCCCAGTGTAATTTGAATTTGCAATAGCAGGTTACAGCATCCTACCAAACATTTACTGCTGTTCAAGGAGGTGATAATGACTGCCAGCAAGTTTATCTCTTTGATCCAAGGCAATCACAGATGATATGCAATATACAACACACATGCCAAACACTCTTTTAAGCCTCAGCAGCAGAAGAAATTGATCCCTTCCATGTCACCAAAAACAAAAAAAAAACAAAACCCAAAACAATGGAAGCAACAGAAGCACAGGCCTAGAGATGTAGAATAGGGTCAGATGGGCTATTAGGAAAAAATTCTTTCTTGTGAGGGTGGGCAGGCCCTGGCACAGGGTGCCCAGAGCAGCTGTGGCTGCCCCTGGATCCCTGGCAGTGCCCAAGGCCAGGCTGGAAACTGGGGCTGGAGCAGCCTGGGACAGTGGGAGGTGTCCCTGCCATGGCAGGGGTGGCACTGGATGGGCTTTGAGGTCCCTTCCAACACAAAATATTCTGGGATTTTATATCTCACAGTAAAAGTCACCCATATGAGTTGAATTTAAATATTGCTGTAAATCTGGAAGGCAACATTTGAGGTTTATAGGTTATTAGGCTGCAAAAAGCTGAATTTCTGAGGACATGGTAGTGAAGAAAGTACTATAGAACCGCTTGGGAACAGAACTCACTGGCCACACAGACACAGGATTTTAGGGGCACAGCAGTTACTCTTCCTGCTCTTCTAAATGAAGACAACATTTACTTTTTTGATAAATAAACAAAATTGCACCAGGAAAACACATATTACACAGAATCAGTTTTTCTTTCTAATTAAACATGTATGGAAATATCCAAATATTCCCTACTGACTTGAGCCAAGGAAGATTTTCCACAAAAAGAATTTGAATTGTCTTGGGATACAACAGTGGGAGCCTGAAAACATCCTACAGAGCAACAGGGAAAGACTTATGGCAAATGATAAAAAAGCAAGTTGGGGAAAGGTATCTAATCAAATTCCCATAACTATTTATGAGGTAATGTCTGTATTAACAATTTAAAGAAGGGGATAAAACAACACATCAGCCAAAGATAGTGTACCCCAAAGTCAACTTTGAGACACCAACAGGATTGGGGAAATAATCTGAAAAGTTCTTGAGATAAGAACATGGTTAGGAAATAATGAAGCAAAAATTCAGATTTAAAGAGGATGGGGCTTAGAACAAATTGAAATATGAGATTTTCTAAAAAGGGAGGGAAGAGAGAGAAGAGAAGCAGAGAGAGTGAGGGAGACAAGAGATTCATTTTTGTACAGATGAAGCTCTTCACCAAGTCCAAGGGAATCATTTATCCCTGTCTGGGCTGCTGGAGCAGCAGCTCCTGGAAAATGCCTTTCAGCCCTAGAAGGCATTACCAGAAATGTAACAGAGTGGTCATTTATGACCACATTTGTGACCAAAAAACCAGGACAGCTGAAAGCAGGGCTGGATTCAGAGGTGAGGGGCAAAGCTGCCTGATCCCCACCGCCCAAAATGACCCTGAGCAGAACTGATGTGCTTGGCAACCTCCCCTCAGCTCTCCCTATAAATCTCACCCTTTAGGAAGGTGAGGGGGAGCAAAGTCAGTGGAAATTAAGGATTTTGAATTCATACAGAGTAGCTGGATATGAGGAAATACTTCACAATGATGAGTTATGGGGAATCATCCCTCAGGAAAAGTGAAAAATGCCCGATTGCTTGGGATATTTGTGGCCAGATGAAGGCAAAATACAAATTAATTGTCTATTAAAGAGTAATCTTGCTCAGGGATCATCTTCACACATCTTTAGCATTTGCTTGGCAGATCTGTGCGAGGACAGTCCAGGGCTGGTGGTTTCTGTAGCCAGTTTTCAAGGAAGAAGGGCACAGTCCTTTAGAGAGCCCCCAGGCTGCTCCAGGGCCAGACTTCCTTGCACCCCTTCCTGTTGCAGCATTTCTGAGAGAGAGAGGGAGGATTTATGTCTGGAATGAGATTTGAGCCACTCCAGTCCAGGCCTCAGATCTGGGCCTTGTGAGGTCTCCAAGCCTCTGACGCAGTTAGAAATTAAGAGTTTGTGGCACAGTTAGAAATTAAGAGCTTGTGGCACAGTTAGAAATTAAGAGTTTGTAGCACAGTTAGAAATTAAGAGTTTGTGGCACAGTTAGAAATTAAGAGTTCGTGGCACAGTTAGAAATTAAGAGTTTGTGGCACAGTTAGAAATTCTGTTAAGGTGTGATGGGAAGCACTGGGCTGTCTGGCTGTGAAGGAGTATAGGTTTATAATGTGAAGTTTATCCCACCTTAAGACAAAGACAAACAATGTTAGCTTGCCAATGAGAGTGCCTTTGTAAACTGTAAACTATATAGAAGTGTATATAAAGTGCCATCTTCTCACTAACAAACGGAGAACATTTAATTAACCATATTGGTTTGCTGTGCATTTGTCCTGTCCAGCTTTCCCGTGATCTGAGGTCCCTGGTTTCACCTTCCCTTCAGTGATCTCCACGAAGCCACACACAAAAATTACAGCCGTGGAGGCACAAAGCAGCACTGGACACTTGGGCTCGTGGATTTGCTGACCCCACATGCCAGGGTGGGCATGACCTAAGGAAGAGGGGACAAATATTTCGGCAGTGGGCTTGAGAAACCTTTACAGGCTGAATTTTGGGAGCCCTCAGTGCCACTCCAGGCTCTAGAACACAGCAATAGGAACAGGAGGATCTTCTTTCTCAGGGTCCCCAAAGTATAACCGGTTTTGTTCCCGTTCCAGTTTGTCCTGTCCATCTTTCCCAACTTCTTGTAGCTTCTCCCCACCCTCAGCTTCCCACCCTGGCTCTCCTTTCCAAGACCATCCATTTTATGATTTCTACCCATCACCAGACTTTTTTAACTGTCTGGCAGACTGCAGAAATGAGATTTAAACACATCTGACTCCATGTAACAAAGGGTTTGTGTAAAGCACATCTATCAGCCAGAGCTCTGAAAATGCATTTGGTACTCTTTAGTTTGCTCTTTCCTGCTTATGAAGAAGATAATTTTTGTTTAAAAATGGCCCCACTTAAGGAATTATCCATGCCATTAGTCCCTATAACAATAGAGATTAAAGTCTCTAGACCATCCCTATCAAAATAACATACTCTTCTTTGAACATGTCATTAACACTGTTTTCCATCTGGTTGTTGGCAGCAATCTTGGATTTGCTCCGAATTGCTGCAAGTTCATCAATTATAGCACACAGAAGCCATTATCTCTCTTTTCCTTTACCAAGGAGGTATTTGCTCAGGCAGACAGAAGAGGTAGAGTTCAAGAGCAAAGAAAAAAAAAAATAAAAAGCAGGAAGAATTTACTCACTGGAACTCTATGGCAATCATTTGGTTACCATCCAGAATTTTAAGATGCTGAGAAATGAATCACAATTTCTGCCTAGGAGGGGATGCTAGAGATCAAATCCAGTAGTGATTCTGGCATTATTACAGGTAACTGATGTGTGCTGACACAGGAGGGAAACGGAGCAGCAGATCTGAATCCTGGCAGTGTGGGAGCTCTGAATGAGCACGAGAGGGGAGGAGTGCCACCCACATCCACCATAAACTCTGTTTATAAACTCATCCATGGTAAACTTTATTTTCTGAGGACTCAGAATAAGCTGTGGTGACCATTCAAACAAGATTTAGGGGCTCTAATCCAGCACAATGAGAAAGAAGAAGAGTGAAACTCAAACTGTGGTTTTACCCTGTCAGTACTAGAACAGAGGAAGAGCATTTGAAGTTTCACCAGAATAATGAATGAAGTCCACAGTGAGAGGTAAGAAAAGGGGATGGAGCTACAACTGTTCAGCTTTGGGGGCTGCTGATACTAAGACCTTTTCACATCTATCATGAAGCAGGCAGCAGTTATTCCTGAGCTGCCAGGCACCAGTTTGCAGCCCAGGTAACATCCAGGAGCTTGTTCACCTCCGTGCCCCAGGGCTGAAGGCACCTTCTCCCAGCAAGAGGCCCCTGCAGGACTTCTGCCCATGGGGTCATCACTGAGTCACACCTGGAGGAGGCTTGGCTCCTTAGTCAGCTGCTGTCAGGAGCAGATATTCCATATTTTCTGGAAGGGATAGGAGTATCTTATCACCTGGTGGCAGGCTGTGATTCAGCAGAACTCCATGCTCCACACGGATCATCTCCTCATCCAGGCTGCTGTGGGTCTCAGTTTACCTCACGTGGGGCTTTGGGCCAAGCTTTTTGTATCCTTCGCTCGGATTTCCATGCTCTCACTCCCAGCTGAGCTGCCCAAATATCACTTCACAAGCAATGAAAGAAGTGCTTTAGCCATGCAAAGAATCCATAAGGAACAGGCTTCTGGCTCAGGCAAGACCCCAAAAAGAGGTGGGGGTAAAAGCCAGGCTTTATCCTCCTAATCCTGGAGGACGATAATAATAATAATAATAATAATAATAATAATAATAATAATAATAATAATAATGTTGGTAGTAGTAGTAGTAGTAGTAGTAGTAGTAGTAGTAGTAGTAGTAGTAGTATTTTGTTGTTTTTGTTGTCTTTCCCTTCTTGTCCCCCTGCCTGTTCAGGCACAGACTGTATTGTGCATACAAAACTCCCAGCATAACAAAGTCTTGTATCCTATTTAGAGACTCTACAATTACAGGAAAAATAACAGATTATATCAGACCCAGAATATACTCCTTAACAAATAATACCACTTAAAAAAATAAAAAAACAAATTTAACCATAACACAACAGATTAGGTACATCCAGCAGCTTCTCTACACTGCCACAATTTGAAATCCAACATATTCTTTGCCCAAAAAAAGGAGTTCTGAGGTCAGGTTTTGTGATACTTCCAGCAACAATATGGGATGCTGTGCATGGAAATGTGGATTTGCCACCACAATCCCGGCAGAGAAGTACCAAATTCAGGAGTGGTTTTCAGAAACTGCTAGGGAATAATTATTTTATTTCTTCTAAGAAAACAGGTTTTCATTCATTGTAGTACCAGGAACAGCTTCCAGATTTGATAACCCAAAACTGACAGATTCAGAGGCAACAACCTCAGTTACATTCACAGAATAAATGAGGTTGTACAGACACAGACCAGCTGAGCTTGACTTGTAATGTTTGATGCCCTTGGAGTATTTTTTATCAAGACTGTCCTCTTTGATTAAGCTGTATGGGGTGTACATTGTTCCCATTCTTCACCTTCTGCAATGAAAAACCAGACTGTGCCACCCACAAGCTGCTGCCATTCACCCACCTCTTCATCCCCCATCTCAAAATCATCACCAAAGAACAAAAAAATCAGACCAACTAAATGTGAACCGACCAAATCTTCCAGCAGCCTTGATTCAATGGAAATCACACCCATTATCCCAGGATAGACACCATTACTGATGAATACAGTCTTTTTTTTTTTTTTTCCGACACCATGCCTTGGATTCTCCTCTCCCAGTGAGGCCCAAAGGAACAGCAGTAACATTTTTTTTTGAGAATTGGTTCCACAAAATCCCCTCACAGAGATGGCACAAGCTAAAGCCAAACAAACAACTGACCTCTTTTGAAACCAGAATTTAATCCTTAAAAAAAATACAAGGTTTATTTAAAGGTCAGTATTTACAAAGCATAAATCCTAAAAACAAAATATGCAAATCTCAGGCAGCATTTTGGAGTTTTTCTCTGACTGTGGTTGTAAGAACTGGAGTTTAATGATAACAGAACAACAAAAAAATCACATTAAAGTGTGTGTAAATGAAGTCTTGCCTATACAAAGCCACAATTTTATCAGTGTGAGGAGGTTTATTTATTTCACTTCTCTTACGGGAACTCAAGTGTGTGAAGCCGCCCAAAGATCAGGGTCAGAATTCCCCATATTTTGCTGAACTGGGAAAGAAAATCTGAGAACATCCATCCTTTTTCTTGTCCATATCAAATGTTTCTTTCTTTGTGCTTGGACCAAACACAAGGTCGTGACTCAGGTGAAATTACACATTAGGGAGCCACAGGGTCACCAGATCAATGTCAGATGCTTCATTCAAGCTGAAAAATGTAAAGCTTAATCTTTAGTATATATGCAATGAATCTGCCCAAACAGAAGGAGGACAAACACTTTGAGGCTGTCCAAACATTCCCAAAATTGGACAGGATCTGCCTGCCAGGGTGCAGAATGGGTGATCTTGGGTAAGAATCCAGCTCTTGTCCCATTCAGGGATGGAGCACAAGAACATTCAGATTTGTTTAATTTTCCTTCTGGTACCAGAAAAGGTTGTTTTCAAAACAGAACACACAAAACTCACATGATACACATGAAATTCCTCATTTCTGAAAAAAAGGTACCTCTGAGAATTCATCTTTCCATGTTCTTGTATATGTTGCATTATTTTAATGCACATGTTCATGCAGAAAGCTTACATCTTGAAATCTGCCAGATCTTAAGAAACCATAAACTTCCCAGAAGGTGAATTTTCAAAGTTTCAGCTCTAAATGTGCGTGGATGAAGCTGTGTCTGCTTGCTGAAGGATATAAACACCACTATGTGACAGAATACAGTTAAACAAAACCTTATCAAGGATGATTGTCATGAACCCACTTTGTCTCTTCTGCATCATAACAGCAATGAGAGATCATTAAATCATAAAACCATGGAGTGGTTGGGTTGGAAGGGACCTTAAAAGTCATCCAGTGCCACCCCTGCCATGGCAGGGACACCTCCCACTGTCCCAGGCTGCTCCAAGCCCTGTCCAACCTGTCCAACTGCCAGGGATCCAGGGGCAGCCACAGCTGCTCTGGGCACCTGTTCCAAGGCCTGCCACCCTCACAGGGAAGATTTTTTTCCTAATATCTTCACCTAAATTTCCTCTGGTCCAGTTTGGAGCCGTTCCCCTTGTCCTGTCACTCCAGTTCCTGATGAATTGTCCCTCTCTGGATTCCCTGCAGCCCCTCCAGACACTGGAAGGGGCTATGAAGGCTCCACAAAACCTTCTCTTCTCCAATCCCAACCCTCTCATCCTGTCTCCACAGGTGCTCCAGTCTCTCTTACCAACCCTGTGGCCTCCTCTGGACTTGTTTCCATGTGCTTCCCATGTTGGGGGCACCAGAGCTGTGACCAGTGCAGACAGAAAATCCCCCCACACCGAAGAGTGTGGCTTTCCCACATCCCCTGCACCACTTGATCCCTTTTTTATTTTCAAGAATGCAGCTATGTCCACTTTTAAAGCCGAAATGACCCGAGCATCCGTGGCTGCTTTCCAAAGAATGTGTTTAGACCACAGCAGGCCCTAATGACATAAACAGAAATCAGAAGGATTTGAAGTGGAGTTGGCCAGCTTTCCTGTCCCAAACACAGCATTAAAGTAATTGCCTTCCTCACACCCTTTTTCAATAAAACAGCAACTTTGGGGTGATGCTCTGCTGAGAACAGACTCCTCCAATTCCCTTGAACACACCACTACAGAGATTTTTATGCAGCTCTCTTGCTGTAATAAGATACTTTCATACCCAGCCTTGCCCTGTCCCACTAACTCCTGTGGTTACAGAAACCTTATTTGGGCACCAGTTTTGGCAGAAAGGATGGAACTGAGTTATTCTTTATGTTATTTTTGCTGCTGTGGGCATTTAAACAGCATGAAGATGTGCTAAATCCCCTTCAATGTTTTCAAGTTATACTGGTTGTAACCAATATTGAGGCAAAAGCTCAGTTTTCTGAGGGGAGGAGGATTTGTTTTTCTGCTCTTTCCATAAAAACAGCTGAGGACCAGAAGGCTGTGGAAGTTCTGGGTCTAGAAAACCTGGAGAGGGGGAAAGAACAAGCTCTCCCACTACTGCAACTCATCCTAGTAATAGACACAGCCCAAAAACAACAGAGGGATAGAGAGAGAGAGATTCTTTCATTCACTGAGTTTTACAGAAAAAGGGAGCTGTTTAAAATAATATTTCATTTTTATTCTATGCTTCAGTTAAAAATAAGTTGTACAGTGAAGCTTTTTCTAGAGAGAGCTGCTGACTGGTAGATGGCAGCCAGCTGAGGAGGAACTCCATGAAAGAAGTTGCAAAAAATACAACTTGAAAGAAAACCAGACAGAAAGGCAGTCAGAAAAAATTAAAGAGTCCTTAAAAGTCATCCAGTGCCACCCCTGCCATGGCAGGGACACCTCCCACTGTCCCAAGCCCCAATGTCCAACCTGGCCTTGGACAATTCCAGGGATCCAGGGAAAACCCCAGCTGCTCTGGGCTCCTGTGCCAGGCCTGCCCACCCTCCTAGAGAGGAATTCCTTCCTTACATATAACCTCAATTTCCCCTCTTTCAGTGTGAACCCATGACTATTTGTCCTATCACTCCAGTTCCTGATGAAATTTGTGTGCAATTCCCCAAAATTGCTTGTTCTCTGCAACAGGTCTCACAGGTTCCATAAAGAAGGATTAGAAAACCAAAGTAATAATATTAATACTAATAATAATACTCATAATACAGTAAAAACAAACATTTCCTTCTGAAACACACCAAACCAATGCTGGTTTTAGGGTATTTTAAACGTTGCAATGAATATATGTAAGAGATGCTTGCTTGGATCTGAATTTTTGCATTTTGTTCATTTTCCTTCTGCAGTTGAATTTAATATCGGAGCAGAATCATGGACATAGAAATCCAGTATTTTTCAAGGAGGTACATTTTATCAAACACACCAAATATTAAAGGATGATCAAGGAAAGTTAATTTTAGAACAAGTGATCTTTAAAATATCCACATGCTTCAGAGCAGATCACACAGGTGTCAGCAACAAAGACTGCAGGGCTGACTCAGACAACAGCACGTAAATATTGAGGAATAAAAAAGCCCATGTTGGGCAGTAGCACAATTTATAAACATGCAAGACAAGCTGTGGTATGTGTACACATTCTCTAATTTTATGGCTCTCCAAACATCTGAGGACTCACAATAAACAGGAAACTAACCTTGATGTGAGCTGCTGGATCAGGGACAGTCTGAATCATGTCCTTTAACAGGCCAGCGTGTTCACCAGGAGCTCAGATCCCAAAGCAGCTGCAGAACCAGAGAAACAAAAGGCATATCATTATACTTCAAATGTTTATTTCCAATAGAAATATCTTTTAATAGACTGATAAGCATCTTTCCTTCCCCAGAGCTCCTCGAGACTCAGCACAGCTGAATCTCTAAGACACTTCTGCCTCCATAGGGTCTGTTGAGGATTAATATTGATTTATATCATGCAGGAGAAAACACTCAGCCCTGAAATTTTCATGGAAAAATGCTCTTTATTTGCAATGTACAGTTCTCCCAAAATAAGAACTTGGGACATGCTCTGCCCTGCCCTGCTCCATTATTCACCCAAGATATCAGAGATTTCCACAAGCCATTCTTCCCAATTTAGTAAACACACAACAGGACTGGGACAGATCTGCAGCTGATAGAAAAAAAAAAAAACACCATTTCACTGAAGCTGTGCCCGTTTACAAGAGCTGCAAATCTGGTCCAGACCCTCAATTAACAGCACTTCAGAGCAGGGATGTTCTGGAATCCCTTATCCATGTCCAGTAATGGAGTGCAGAGGGGCTGGGGCAGGTGGGGTGCATTTGTCTGCATGTGTATGGGGTGGAAAACCATTAAAGCTCTTTAAAATAACAACAGTTTTTAATGTAAACAATGTGTAGCTGTACTCAGAAACTTAAACACCAAATAACTGCTATTAAATTGGGATAAATAAATCAAAAAAGCAGAAGACGTGGAAAAATGTGGGAACATGAACATCATTTAAAGTAATCTTGTCTTTTTCTCCGTTCTCCCTTAAAAGACTGGAAATCCCCATTTTTCATACAAGAGGTTTCCTTCTGCCCATGATCTTGAACTCAGCTTTTAAAGCAGCAAGGCACTATCAGGAAAACAGAAATTTTCCTCAGCATCAGCTTTTTTATTTCATTATCTGCTCTCACATTTGCACTAACTTGAAAATGAAACTGCATTTTTACCTATTGATTTAGGTAAATATTGCCTGGCTAACACTGAGCTGCAGCTTGCCCCAGAGAGAGCGAAGGGACGGGACCATCTATGAACTATTCAAGACTAATTTGCATAAATTGCACTAAGCAGAGCAATTAAAGGTATCACCATTTAGATTTTTGCACACTTCCCCCTTGCTACTTTAAACAGCCAACTTCCCTTCAACAGCCCTTCACATCCATGAAAATAAAGTAGTTCATTTGAAGGCCTATTAAAGAAATCCCTAAACAAGCCAAATTCCCATTTTGTCCACTTTTCGCAGCTATCTGGGGATGATCAAATGGGATAGTGACGTCATGGTTTTAAATGAAGATTTTTCTTTCCACAAAACTTCAAAAGCAAGAGATGCTTTTTCAGTAAAAGCAAAATTTCACCAGCAACTTTGCTCAGACTGAAGTCAGACAGAAACACCAACAGCACTGATGTGCTTTTAATTCCCTCCCTTCCCCAGTAAATCCATGCCTGCCACATCCTCACTGGATTTATGGGATTCATATTTTAAGCTCTCGAGACATCACACACAGGATCTGGAAGCTGCGAAGTTTCACATAAACTGGACAGAAAAGTATTTTGAATCCAGTGTTAGATCACGATTTCAGTGGTTTTATACTCCCAGCACTGTGATCCCACAACTGCACCTCGCCCCCAGTTACAGAAGCCCACCCAGGAAAGGGGATTTGTGCCACACCCAGATTTATTTTTGTTTCTCTAAAGCCTTTGCTCAACTTCCAACAGCACCTAAGCTTAGAAAATCTGTGTTGAACTCCATCCCCAAAAATTCCCTGTGACACTCAAAGCAGATCTTTCTCTCAGAGCTCAGTCTTGAAGCTCTCAGGGTTAAAGAGGAATTGTTTGAGCTATTCCAGGCCACTCATTTCACATCTTTTCCCTAGAAGATGCATCCTTTATGGAAGACAAGATGACAGAGAGCATTTGCAAACTAGTTGCCAACTCTGCACCACAAGGAATGGGAATCAATGACAAGCACTGCTCTGGACATTTGACTTTTCCCTTGTACTGCTATGAACTTAAAAGTGGGAATTCTGCTTGGAACCCTAAACTGGGATAAGTCCTTCTATGCAAAATACACGATTTTTATCTTTTCACCTCTAGAAATCATGGCTAAAAAAAAAAAAAAAAAAAAAAAATCTGTGACAGTTTTCCTTCCTCGTTCCAAACAGAAATACAATTTTCATTATTTCAGCTCCACCTTTACAGGCTGGAATTGGAAGTTTCCAGACATTTGGTACTAACTTGCTGGAGCAGATGGTATCTATTGCCAGACCCTCCTCCACCCCCACCCCAAATTTCATGCTGGTCATGTCCGTGCTGGATGATCTGTGACAGGCTCTGCTTGTGGCTATAGGGTTTGCCCTGCATCCCCTAAATTAGCAGGACTCTAAGGCAAGAGCCAAAACTGACACTAAACCCTGGTTTAGCAAGACATCTCTCTCCAGCAAACTGAAATAAAGTTATTACAACACAAACTGAAAAGTTAAACACTTGCTTAACAGCCTTCCTGATTTAGGGTTATCCTGGAAGGATATCCTGGATAAGACTCTGAACAACCTGGGATAGTGGAAGGTGTCCCTGCATGTGGCAGGGGTGCAGTGAGTTGATCCTTTCCAACCCAAACCATTCTATTATATTCTGATTCTATAGAAGGATAAATTTGTAGCCACAGAGCAGGTTTTCTTCCTGGCATCCTGAGTCAAAAATAGCATTTACTAATACAGCTGTAGCAGCACAGGTTTTTGGGACTGGTTTCCATCCTCTGTCACACCCAAAGTGTCACACACAGGATGCCACTAGTGAGAAGCAACAGTACTTGAGACAGGAGATGTGAATTCCCCTCTGATGCTCAGGACAGATTAAAATATCAAGATAGAAAGAAGTTCTTGTACAAAACCAACCAGAGCTGGGTGTGCCAGTGCTACCCCACACAGAGGAGACAGATAAGCTCTGGGACCTGTTGTCTTTCTGAGCACACATTTGGAGAGTTCTGTAAATACATCAAAGGGTTGGGGAATCATGTACAGATCTACAGCTCACCAGATGGGATTGCATTGTTCTTTCTTTTCTATAGATGTATCAAGAGGAGCAAACTTTTTAATGGACACATGTATTGCCAACTTACTGAGGCTGAACGTCCCCTTTATATGGGGGCTGAATACAAACCTCTCGCATGCATTTCCTCACATTAGGTGCATTTTCAGTAACCTGGCATGCTGTGCTCACCTAAAAACCCCAGCAGGTTCCTCTGGATGTGTCCTAAACCCTGCACCAAAGGGATGACCGGGCAGTGAGCGAGGCTGACAGAAAAGGGCTCCAGGCCAAACTCCAGCATTTCTCTCCCTCTCAGGATTTTTCACAGAGGTGCACAGAGAGAAATGAAAGAGAAAACAATTTCTATTTCTGCTCCTTGTTTTCCCATGTGGAATGTGTTTGGAGAATTGTTTCCCTGGGGTGTTGCTTGGTTGGATTCTGGTGAGGATTGTTTGAGCCTGATGT
Source organism: Lonchura striata (assembly GCF_050655825.1). Taxonomy (NCBI): domain Eukaryota; kingdom Metazoa; phylum Chordata; class Aves; order Passeriformes; family Estrildidae; genus Lonchura; species Lonchura striata. The sequence goes on along the minus strand of NC_140703.1, from coordinate 115,793,909 downwards.
CCAATCCAACCCACCTGGGGCTGGGCTCAGAGAGGGTCACGAGTTGGGAGTGAGTCAGAGAAAGTAGTATGTAGTTTTAGTATCTTTTTATATAGTATATTAATGTATTTTAGCATAGTTAAAATAAATAAATCATTCAGCCTTCTGAATTGAGTCAGACATTGTCATTTCTTCCCATTGGGTTCACCTGCATTCACAATACTCCAGCCCACATGGAGCAGAGCAGGGTGGCAACAAACAGAAACACAGCCTGTGCTGCTCTTTGCCAGGAATCAGCGTGGCCCAAATCACAAATAAGAGGATCACTGAGGCTGGAAAAGCCCTGCAAGGTCACTGAGGCCAAGCTGTGCCCGATGCCCACCTTGTCACAGAGCTCTGAGTGCCACCTCCAGGGGACACCTGCAGGGATGGGCACTCCAAAGCTCCCTGGGCAGCTCTTTCCAAGGCCTGAGCACCCTTTCCATGGGGAAATTCCTGCTGCTGTCCCAGCTGAGCCTGCCCTGGCCCAGCCTGAGGCCATTTCCCCTTGTCCTGTCCCTGTTCCCTGGAGCAGAGCCTGACCCTGCTGTGGCTGCACCCTCCTGTCAGGGAGTTGCAGAGGCTCCCTTGAGCCTCTTTTTACCCTCTTTAGCCTTTTATTTCCAAGCTAGAGCTAATTGTCTGCAGAGGGAACAATATTCAGACTACAGCCACAGTTGTAGCCAATTCTGGCTGATGAACAATTCTGGCTGATGTTTAATCAACAGCAAACGAGGTGCCAGAATGGCTGGGCCTGACTCCTGGTGCTCCAAAGCAAGGAGAAGATTAAATGGTGATCCAAGCACAGGCTGCCTGGCAGACACAGCTCTGCCTGCAGGCTCTCTCCAAGGAATCCTGTGTCCCTGCTGCCTGGGATGTGGATATCAGCCAGGAGAGCAGCTCTGAGTGCCACTGACAGAACAATCAAACACAAAGCCCCCTTTCCTGTGCCAGCACCCAGCACTGGGGCTGGCACACACACACAGGGGTGCACACTCTGCTGTGCTGAATAACCGCGCTGGCATCACACCAAATTTCTACCAGCATGACTCGGGATGTTTACCATTACTCACAGGAGGTGAATCCCTGAGCAGCTATGCAGAATATCCCAAGTCAGTGCCAGCAGGACTTTCAGACCCCCTCACGCTGTCATGCAACTGGACTGGTCACATATTTTTAAAGAACTGATGGTTTTCAGCTGTTGGAAAACTTTTGAGACGTCCCTTGCTGGATTGTTTTGTCAGGAAATCTCTTTTTGTCTGCCTAGGTCCTACCAGCACTGGTAAAACAGTGTGTATGTACCAGAGAGAAAATCTGGGATATTCCAAAGGCAGAGCATTATAAACCTGCTCTCAATGATGTGCAGAAACAGCATAAGTTCCTGTTGCTGCAGGTTAGAGCTGCACTTCTTAGGTAGATAAATATGCTAAATGTGAATTTCAGCCTTTCTGGACCCCTAAAATAACTCCAGTTATGATGGGAGCCCTCGTGTAGTGAATTTAAACCAAATTTAGGCTTGCTGCACTTTAGAATTAGCCTACACATTCAAGGATGCACTAAGAAAACCAGAGTGCACTTATTGCCCCGTGCTGCTGCTTTATTCATACCATAGGGCTTTACTGAAATTATTACATTGTTATTAACTTTTTTTAAATTAGTTTCTTTAACAAGAACAAGAAATAAGAGATGAAATCCTCATCTACTGAATAAACTGAAATAAATAAATCACCCACCCTGCCTTTCTTGATGTGGGCAAAACTCAGGAGCAGAAGATCCTTACAAGCCTGCAATTTGGGAACTGCTAAGCAAACAGAATAACTTCCCTGCCAGCATGGTACTGTAAGTTTGTGCCTTCCCTTCTCTAATATTTCCAGGTTTAGAAGAAAGTGCTGCAGCTCCTGCTGGCACCTGGGGCTTGCCAAGAAGCCAAGGGTTGCCCCTCAGTGCCTGCAGGCATGGATTTCTGGAAAAAATGGCTCCAAGTGCAGACTCCAGCAGTGTCCAGGGAAGAAAGGCCACAGAAATGTTTGTAATTCACATTTTTAAAGCAGATAAGTGTGACACACCACAACTCTTCCACTGGCAGGCAGCTATGATACAGCAGAGCTGCATGACACGAGCTCAAAGCTTTTATGTTTAACTTGTGGTTGGGTAGAACCATTTCAATTTTTGGTTTTGGTTTTTTTTTTTTTTTTTTTTTAATTATTATTTCTTCTTTCACTGTAACCTCTCAGTATTTTAACAGCCTCAATAATAAAACCTTGATGGAAGATCAAGAAATGCACCCTGAAGAAATGCTACTGCCCAGGCTGTTCACATGCTGTCAGTATCTGCTGTTAGGGTCAGATTTGACTGCAGGTGAAAACCACAAATAAAACAACAGTAAAGGACAAGAGAACCAAAATACAAAAAGATGTGCCAAGCCAGAAAGTTTCTTCAACTTTCCATAACTTTTTGTACTCACCCTGACCTCGCAGGACAGAACCCACTGGTTGTGTTGTGCACTGTCTGATGTGCTTAGTTCTTTAGAGCAATTTAAACAGAAGTATAACTCACTGACAAATTTCAAATTACATCCCCTGATAGTTTGAATGAGAGATTTTTTTTTTTTATTATATGGTATAATTTATTTAAGAAAATCAGTGGGAGAAATAAAAGCTGAGTGGGACTGGTCTCAATTCTGGCAGCAAAATAAATCACCAGATTTTTCACTTTCAAGAAACACCTCCAGAAGTTAATCATGGACTTATAGAAAAATTTGGGTTGGAAGGGACACTAAAGATCCTCCAGTGCCCCCCCTGCCATGGCAGGGACACCTCCCACTGTCCCAGCTGCTCCAGCCCCAGTGTCCAGCCTGGCCTTGGGCATTGCCAGGGACCCAGGGGCAGCCACACCTACTCTGCCCACCCTGTGCCAGGGCCTGCCCACTCTCACAGTGAAGAATTTTTTTTCCTAATATCCCACCTAACCCTGATCTCTGGCAGTGGGAGCCATTCCCTTTGTCCTGTCCCCCAATGTCCTTGTGAAAAGTTCCTCTTCAGCTCTCTTGGAGCTCCTTTAGGCACTGAAGGTTCTCTTAACCATGAAGTTTTCCCTTCTCCAGGCTGAAGAGCCCCAATTTTCTCAGTGTGTCTTTATGGAAGAGATTCTAAATCTCCATATTATTTTTTTTTTATTTTTTTTAGATTTTTTTTTTCTGGAAATAAGGAAAACTCCCCCACCCAGCCTTCCTCCTGAAATCCTCCCAAGGATTTGGTTTCATGGCCATGCTGACGAGTTCTCTCCCTCACACAAGGTTAACTCTATTTCTGTCACTCAGGTCATCAATGCTGGTCTAGCTGGCAGCAATCCAGCAATCCCACCTTTTTCTGGTGGGATTCCCTTCCAGCTGGAATGCAGAAGTTCCTGGTGGCCCTGGAGACCTCAGGACAAGGCAGAGGGAGCTCAGGGCTGCAGGCAGGTAAGAGCTGCCGCTGTTGAAGCAGCTGTGGGTTCAAGCTGACCATGACCCCACACCTGGAATATCACCAAGTCAGTAAGTGAGGGACAAGGCACCATCAGCACCTGCTGGAAAAGCACAGCTGGCCAGGGTTTAGCTGGCTCTGGGCTGACAGCATCACTCCCATGTCCCCAAAGTCTGTGGGGACAAAGGGATGCAGCAATCTGAGAGCATCTCTGCCATCTGTGTCTGTGTCCGGCCCTGCTGGAGTTCACTGACACTGAACATGGATTTTCTTCTGAGTGCATTGTTCTTGGAAGGATCAGTTCTCCTACAGAAATTCCCTCTCCCCGTGGTTGAAGGATGGAGAAGTCACGTTTCTGTGCTGCCACCCAAAAGTGTCTGTGCAGCTACTGCTTATCTCACATTCCAGCCCATGATCTCAGGGCAGGATACGGCCCTAAATTAGCTCATTTACAGTAGGAACTTTAAACTACAGCCAAAAATATTTGGTTTTATTAGTACTCCCTATATAGTACGCCTCTGACCAATAACTTGTTTTATTTATTTTTCTGGCGAATTACCATGTTCTTATTCAAAGCCATAATGAGGATTATATATCAATGTGGAATGCAGAGCAGCCATTCCTGAATCTCCCAACTGCACATAAAAGAGGTTGGAATTCCCCAAACTCTATCTCTTCAGCCCAGGCCACTTACAAATGTGGTTAACATGAATGAAGTAATATCTTCAGAAAGGAAGGAGACTTTTGAGTCACGTCTGACACATTTAACTGCACCAACCACTTTCCACAGCTCAAGGTTTTGACTGTGTGTCTTAATTCCAGGCAGGGGTGTTTGATAATGATTACTCCCCGATGCTTATCCTGTTGCATGATATTTGGACACACACATGGGATGCCAAGGGGAGAGCTGAGGCAAGAATTCAAGATTTTGTGCCCTTCCAAGTGCAAAATCACAGAGGTCACCAACAAAGTTCTGAGATCCAGTCAAATTTCCCACCTTTCTGTCCCATGCTAGAGCTGCTCTGGCAGATTTCTGTGTTTAATTATTCAAACTCAGCTCAAGTCCCAGCTTGGCTGAAGGTGTGCGCCACCCAGCCCCACCACGTTATTCCTGACTACAGGTTGTAATTATGGACTGTCGTTCTCTACTGAAATACAACTTTCCAAAGAAAAATATCACATTGTGGAAAAGCAGGATGACACCAGGGGAGATATACAGTGACAAAGAGCAGTTTCTAGTTTATATTCATTCCACTGGTTAAAGTCCAAGCTTGTTTCAAACATTTTACCTGGTGTTGCACTTAAAATTACATGTGAGGAAAGATACACAAACTGTTAGCAAAATAATGAATGACTAATTACTTTGAGGTAAGGAAAACTCATACCTCCTTTTGAAAGATAAAAGCAAAAAAAAAATGTTTTAGAAAGTGAAACAACAAGATCTAATTCAATAGTAACAAATTACATATAAAATCATGGAATCACAGAAAGGTTGGGGTTAGAAGGTCCTGAAAAATCACCCAGTGCCATCCCTGCCATGGCAGGGACACCTCCCACTGTGCCAGGCTGCTCCAGCCCCAGTGTTCAACCTGGCCTTGGGCACTGCCAGGGATCCAGGGGCAGCCCCAGCTGCTCTGGGAATTTCATCCCAGCCCCTGCCCACCCTTCCAGGGAACAATTCCCAGTTCCCAATCTCCCACCCAGCCCTGCCCTCTGGCAGTGGGAGCCATTCCCTGTGTGCTGTCCCTCCATCCCTGGAAATTGTCTCTCTCCAGCTTTCCTGGGGCTCCTCCAGGCCCTGCCAGGCCACCCTGAGCTCAGCCCAAAGCTTCTCCTGTGCAGGTGAACAATCCCAGCTGTGCCAGCCTTTCCTGCCAGCAGAGCTGCTCCATCCCTCTGCTCATCCTGGAGCCTCCTCTGGGCTCTCTGCAGCAGCTCCAGCTCCTCCTGGGCTGGGGCAGGGCTGGGGCAGCTCTGCAGGTCTCAGGGCTCTCTTATCACCATCCCAAGGTGTGTGTTATCAGCTCCTTCAACCTTTCTTGGCTTGTGCTTCTTGGATTTTAATGCCATTTTTTAAAGAAAGATTACTGGATTGGCTAATGCAGGCATTATGCATTCCTAATTCCTGAATTTTCCAGACCAGGAAGGTTCCTCTGTGAACCTGAAACACAGCTGATATACAGAAGTTTGGACTAGATCCTCTAGGGGCTCTTTAGCTGTCAGATACCTCTGCCTCTAGTTTTAATTTTGTTTACAGAAGATCTGTTTCTAATAACCCTGTGGAAAATGGGAGTACAGAATGAGGACAACTTTCACAGCACATGCAGCAATTCATACTTGCAACCACATTTAAGCATGGAGTACAAGTTGATGGCACAGACTTAAGCAAACAGTAGTAATTAGAAAAAGTCATGATTAACCTCACAGCTTTTTCGAGGATAACTACTTGACTAAATTTGCATAATTAGAAATTACATACACCATGCACTTTCAGTAATTACTGAGTACATTAGACCTGTATATTATTTACTGCAGATCATCCAACAGTTCTGTCAAACCCAGAAAATTCCTGAATTGTTACAATGAAAAACAGTATCTAAAATTTGGAGAATCTTCATTTTAGGGAGACCTAAAGTATAATGATAGTTTAGAAATACATGAGCAAGGAAAAAAAAAGCTAACATTTTCTCTGCTTTCAATAAATTTCTTCAGTTGTCATATTCAAGAAATGTATATGTTGTTCAGGAACAGAATGTACTGGCACTGAATCTGTTGCATGCAAGCACTCACTTTTAGGGATGCAACAAATGTTTCTGTAATCTGCCCTGGAAAGTTGTTCTCCTTTTTCTTCCCCCTGGTTTCTGGGGATGCTTCTTATTCTAATGAGGAAAGTCAGTGTTTTAATGAAATATATATATATATATATATATATATATATATATATATATATAATTGTTTGTTCCTCTGCTTATGGAGTCACTTTTGTTGGTCCAGGGGTTGCAGAGTGGAGGAGTCACCCATGAGGCAGCTCCAGTGAACACCCTGGAATCTATCCCAAGAAAAGTCCATTTCTGGAAGTGTTCAAGGCCAGGGGCTTGGAGAAATCTGGTGTATAAAAAATGTCCCTGCCCATGGCAGGGGTTGGAACAGGATGATCTTGATGGTCCCTTCCAACCCACACCTTTCCAAGGTTCCATGATAAATTGATGTTGTTTCCCAGCCTCGACCTGCACACCCCAGCCATGACCTAAAAGAAGAGAAGTTAAGCTGGACCTAAGGTGCTCCAGGGAGTGTGAAAATTCTCCCATATGAAGAAACTTCCCCAAAAAGAAGCCAAGCACTGAAGCATTGGGAAGGATAACCTAGAACAGAGCTACAGAATAAATCAGGGATTTATTCAAGGATCTCCTCCATGGATCCACCTTGGGCAGCACCAGAGCCCAGCCAGGGCTGCACCCAAATGACCCAAAATGGTCCCAAAATGCACGAGCGCTCCCGGGGCTCTCCCTGGGATCAGTTCTGCTCCATTGGCACCTTGGAGTTCATTGTCCCATTCCAGCTCCAGCCCATCAGTCCCACCCTGCTTGTTTTTCTCTCTCCAGCCCACGCTGTTTGTGCTCCTGGCCTGAGGTTTGGATCATTTGTCCTTGGTGCCCAGCTGGAGCAGGAATTGTTTTGTCTCTGCTCTGTGCACAGAGCTCAGCATCCCATCATGTGAAGCCCAGACCCACACACTAAAGCAGCACAGAACCTGAAATATATAAAAGCTAAACCTGAGGCATCAGCACATCAGTGGAAGTGAAACAACACTTGGCTGAGGTGTCCTCAGCACAGCTTTGTCTCCAGAGACATTTGTGGCACCTTTTCCCTCCTCCTGGCAGCTCTGGGTGTCCCCTGCACTGGAAGAAGGACCGGGATGGTTTGTGGGGTATCAGGAGGGATGAAAAGTCCTCTGTGGAAGGATAAACAAGATAGAAGTGTGGAAGATCCTTCCCAATCCCTCTGCAGGGTTCTTCTGTTGTTTTGAAGCTCCACCCTTCACATGGAACATTAACACAAACAACATGACTGGCAACACCATTTTTTTTCCTTAAAGTATTCTTAAGACAAAATGTAAATACTTGTGGTGATCCTTCTTCAGGATATTAGTAAATACAGCCAGCTTCCAGTGGAAATAATCATCTGACCACAGAACAAAACTAAACACCCTCTGAAGTTCTTCAGACTAATCCTCCTTTCTGTCACTAAAAGCTTTGTTACTCCTTTTGAACATCTTTGGCACAAAATACTTTTTTTTTTATTATTTCTCTTTTTACTTGTGACGCTTTCACTGATGTTGGAAAGCAGAAGGAAAAAAAAGAGAACAGCTGTATAAACACAAGGTATTTAAGAAATAAGTGACTTCCATGAAGTGTTGACCTGCAAAAAAGGTTGAAATATAGAGATCAGAAAGACTGGCACCTCCACTGCAGCTTGAATCTCACATTATCAATAAAAATACATCACAAAAATAGAAATATGCCACGTTCTTAGTAAGAAAGTACCTTGGAAGGATATAAGTCAGTTCCAATAATGCTTTGATTTGTGTTCTTCACAGATTTGTTTTTATTTTTTTATTTCTAATGCATTTGAAGAATGTCTATAAATAGCTTATACTGACTGAATGCATAATTTTAGGCTCCTTTTTTCAGCATCTGGATTTTGAAATACTTTGCTAGATGAAACATGGACCTGTCATCCATGAAACTGTAAAGTCCAATGTTTAGAAAAATAATATTTTAAGGATCTAAATGTATTTGCTAATAGTGAGTGTAAAGCAGTAGTATTAAATTTGTAATATATTACTGAACCTGAAAAGCAAGTTTTTAAGCAAAAATACAAGTTTTACTTATAAATTCAAATTAAAAAAAATCACACTGAAAAAAACCCTCATTATTTCTATTTATATGGCAAGGGAAATGCCTTTGTTCCTCCTCACACACTAAAAACAGAAGGAAGAGGAACGCATTTAGTTCACCCAACCTGAACTGACAGCAGGCAAAAAAGCTGCAGGAAAAAAAAAAAAGGCAAAAAAACAGCACAGAGGGTTTTGCAGGTGGATAAGTGAAAAAGAAATATTAACTATTTTATTAACTATAATAACTATATTATAGTTATTATAGTTAATAAAATAGTTAATATTTTATTAATATTTATTTCCAGATGGAGGAGAAAAGTGATTCCAGGGTTAAGGCAGGTTTCAGTCCCTCTTTTCCAGCAGAACCTGGGAAGGTCCCAGCATGGAAAAGAGATATAGATGCAACCATTTCAGAAACAGTTCCCCCAAATCAAATGGGAATAGTTGTAAAGTCTAAAGACATGGAATACCAGAATCCCAAAATGGTTTGGGCTGGAAGGACCTTAAAATTCATCCAGTTCCATCCCCTGCCATGGGTAGGGAGGGACACCTTCCACTATCCCAGGCTGCTCCAAGCCCTGTCCAGCCTGGCCTTGGGCACTGCCAGGGATGGAATATCCACAGCTTCTCCAACTTCTCCGTGCAAGAATGAATAGAACTTTGCAAGGAATAGGCTGCAGTTTCCTTCTTGCTTAGCTTGAATTCAAAATCAAGGTTTAATGGAACAAATACTATCCAGACTTTCCATAGATGTAATAGGAAGCTCAGGAATGGGATACAGGAGGGTTTTCTTAAGCAGTGGGGCCTTTTATATTTAGTTATTCTGTAATTAGCTGTTTTTATTGACATACGGCCTACAGATGGGCTGAGCCATTGCTGCAGAAACAGGGCCAGGGTTCCTGATGCTCCTCCATTTATGACAATAAATGCCTTCCACGAGGGCTCACAAACACCCAACAAGCACAGGGCTCCATCCCAGTGCTGACAAAGAGCAAAACTAGCACAGATTTCAGCCACTAAGGATCAGACTCCAACCACTGCACGGGCACACACACGTGTTTCACCCACTGCTGAAGGGCTCATGCCTGGAAGGAAGCAGCAATTCTTCCAGCCAGGAATTCTGATGCAGAAAATCACTAATTCCTACCACCAGCAGAAAAATAGAGGGATGTTTCAGAGGCAGGAATCATTCCAATTGTTCATTTAGCAGGGGAAACACAAATAATGCCTTGCCCCATGAAACTGGTGTATTTAGGATGGTATTTGAGGGCTGTGACACTGCATGGGAATTTTGCCACAGGAATATAAGACACTGCACCCCAAGCTGGGCATCCACCCTTTATTTTGGCCCAGCCATGTACTGGATTCCTTGACACAACAGACCCAACCTGAAATTGTTTAGATTCTTCCAGTACTTTCATAACCAATATGTTTCCTTTGTTTTCCGCCTCCAAAGCAATAGATCCCATCTCAAATTTGCCTGCTAAAAGAAAATATGGGACATAGACACATAATAATGTTGAGATTTTATGGTGGTTCTAAACCTGACTGCAGAGGTTGAGTTTAAGGAAAAAAATTATGCACTTCCATGCATTTTTTTGGTTGTGTTTCAGCCCCTCTTCCCCAAAGATGCAACTGTAAGCAAGATCAATCAGTATGTTTTAATACTACAAGTAGTTCCCATTCTTTTTTCCTGTTGCCCTTACTTGGATATTTCCCCAGGTCCCACTATACCTTGGAAGGACATTTCCCCAGCTCTCATTATTACTTAGGAACTACTAACATTTTTTTTTTTTTTCACTTTTGATGTCTAAAACATTCTCAATTTCCAGGTCTCACTCCAATCCCTATACTCCACAAGAGCTGAAAAATGTTTAATCCAAAAATGATTCGGCATTTTTAAATTCCAAAACCCTCCTGTGCTCATTCTGACCAGTTCCAACAGCAGTGACAGAACAAGGGGGAATGGCTTCAAGCTGACACGTGGGAGGGTTAGAAGGGGAATTAGGAAGAAATTCCTCCTGGGAGAGTGGGGAGAGGCTGGAATAGAATTCCAAGGCCAGGTTGGACACTGGGGTTGGAGCAGCCTGGGACAGTGGAAGGTGTCCCTGCCATGGCAGGGGTGGCATTGGATGGGCTTTAAGGTCTCTTCCAACCCAAACCATTCCATGATTCTGTGGTGATTCCATGAATTACACCACTGCTCTGGCCACCTGTTCCAGCTGTGGCCACCCTTGGAGCAATCTGGTTTTTATTCCTATTCCTAGTCACAATTTCCACTGTTGGAAGTTAAACTGCAGGCCTTTGGACTCTGCTCTCCTCTGAGAGAAGTGTAGCTCTGTCTTCTCTGCACCTCCCCATTACACAGCCAAGGATGGTAATAATAGTAATAATAATAATAATAGTAATAATAATAATAGTATTTTTTATGTCCATTCTGCAAACTTTGGACTTTTTTCATTCATGCTTTTGACCTCTTTCCTCACTGCTGCACTGGCTACTACCTGACTGTTGTAGCAATTTGGAACAGCTAGAAAATGAGATTTAATGTCCCTCTCTGTGGGGATATCTGCACATTGTGTGGTGTTACAAGTGAAGGCATTATTTCAAGAGCATATGAACCAATTAAAATAGGTACTTAGGTTATGCTCCATTTCTGAGGACCAAATAGGTATCTCCTATCGGCTACATGTTAAAATATATTTTTGCCATCCACCAGTACATTAAAAAAAATTGGCATGTGGCCATGGTGGCCTCATCAATTCTTCAAACTACTGACTTGATATGTCAGAACTAATGTATGATCACAGCTTTAACAGGATTCAAAGCCTTGATGAAGCTCTAAAACTTTGGTTTGGGTTCCCTGAAGTTATTAACTATTAGAAAAACTCAGGTATGTCATCATTAAAGATCTTGTATTAGGCAAGTTAGCATGTAGATAAAGATTTATGTAACATCAGTCTTGCCGTCCCTTGAACAAATGTAGCCCTAGAAGAAGGAAAAAAGCAATCTCCAATTTCAAAGAACTTAACTCAGTGACGCAAAATATTTCCTTTAAACGCAAATCTAATTTCTTCCACTTTTTAATGTTCCAGGTGTGTATAAAAGTCAATCCTCAATCTCTAACAGCAGTGACTCTGCCTTTTCAGTAGAAATAAAAAAGTAAATTACTGTCCTCACCACTCCAAGCTTTGACTTAGCCTTGTGCTAATGAAATAGAGCTGGGATGATAAGAACAAATCAGTACTGCCACTTCCACTCACTGTCTGATGATTGCAGTTGCAATGTGGCACAATTTTGTAACAAAGCGACTTGGAAGTTCACTTTTAAGAGTGTTTCCACAATGGGCTGTGTATAATTCATGTGCTTCCTCACAGAACTGCTTGGAGCAGGTGCCTGACTCATCTCAGATATTACAGATCCTCCATTCACTCCATCTTGATGCTCCCAACATCCTTTTCCCCCCTCTCCTGGCAGAAAGGCAGGAGGAGACGAGCTGGTCCTTCCAGAACTGCACAAAGCAAAGGATTTGACAATCTTCATCCCACTTCTGAGGTCTGGAGGGCAGCTGGGGACCCACAAAAATCCCCCCTCAGGGAGACCATGCTCACCATCCACAGAAGAATGGCATGCTCCAAATATCTTCCCTTTTCCACTGGCTGCAGGGGGAGTTTAATGGAGATAAAAAACCTTCACAGCAGTTCTGGGAGTAAGCAGGGCATGTAGTCAGGGGGTAAGGAACAATTAGGCCTTGTTTATATTTGTGAAACAATTAGTCATTAATTAGGCCGGTTTCACATTTGGAAAAAGGGAATAGCTTTAATTAGAGTGGAATTACATCCCTCAGACAGACTTCAGAGGGAACTCTAATGGCAGGATGCAAACTATAAACTTTGCCAGGCTTTTACAGCATTTAATGGCTTATGGAGCATATTGGAAGGATACAGTCCTTTCAGTGTGTATAACAACCATCTGCCACAAAACCCCACATCCCTGCCAGGATCACAGCTACTAAACGGGGGGAGAAAAAGACTTTTCAAACAGCAACCAAATCCCCAGCTTGGATCATAGCTCCATTTGGGCAGCTTCTCTCCCTAATCTAGAAACCTCTCTCCCCATGGAATTCTTGCCATGGAATATAAAGAAAAAATGAAGTGACATTTTTAAGGAGGTAAATATTTAATGTATAGCTGCAAAGTACACTTTCTCCTCTCCAGTCATGCTGTTAACTAGAGGAAGGGTCTGCATATGAACTTTCAGCCCTGAGTAAAATTGATTTAATTGATGCCTTCTGTTCCTCACACTGGGGCTGAAAATGGGCATTGCCCTCAACATAAAAGTTTCTTGGGAGCTGCAATTGTTCTGCAGCTTAGTTTGCATTGCCTTAGCTTAAAATCCCTTCCACAGGGATAAACAGCAAATCTTCTATTGCAAACTGTGGGATCACTCCTGTAGAGTCCAAGGAATTCTTTCTGGAGTTTGGCTTTGAGGCAGGACAATCCAACCAAAGATATTTGCCAAAAAAACACAAGCACACTCCCATCCTCTGAAACCAAAAGTGAGCAAGATGGAAGCAGATGATGTTAAAATCCTAGCAGGGACTAGAATGGACACATCCTATTTCCCAGGTATTTCCACCCTGTGATTAAAGGCTTTATTTTTAAAAACCCCAAAACTACTACTCTAAGTGTTTTAAAGCACAATTATGGACAGCCACAGTGTCTGCGAAACAAATGAAATTAATTTAAAAATAATTTGGGCTTAGGAGCAAGAACTCTTCACAAAGAATTTCCTACACTTGTAAATACTCCCCCTTCTCATCTCAACTATGGAAAAATGGGATACTTGTGGTAATTGAGTATCAAAGGATTTGGAACTACAGGTTTAAAGCAAGAGATGAGGTACCAGAAGCTTGTTGGAAACCAGCACAGGTGATGCCTCACCAGCCAAGTATCTCTTCCTGCACACAGTCATACAAATTAACAGGTAATCAGTTCACCCACCATGCAAAAATGTTATCTTCCACAACCACTGGGGAAAAAAAAAATCACTCTGGGAGCAATTTCATAGCCAGATTTCCTGGTCATCTAACATTCCCTCAGGACACAGGCTGCCTCTAACACAGTCATCAGGTAAAAGGCAAATAAAAGGGAAAAATCTTCATATATGAAGGAATGTACAGGCAAGGACACAGCTTGTTTCTGAAATGTTGCTTTCCACAGGAAAGAACAAGAGATAATGGCAAAAGAAAAGCAGAATAAACATTATGTTTTGTCAGAAAATCAAGCTGTGTAACTAATATCCTGCTTTGTGCCAGTCTTCAGTTCACTGCAGAAATAAAGTAACAGCAGCACACACAGGCTGGGATGCCCAGGTTGCCCAAATGTTATAATGACAACTATGACCTTTTAAATCCTCTTTTATCTTGGAATATTTTATGGCAGGCCCAGGTTAGTTGATCATTTTAACCCAAAATATTTTTTCATCTGATTTTTTTTTTTTTTATATTGTCATTGCATTTTCCACTTTTATGGTACAATTCTCCTAACTTTATCACCATCACCTGCATGCCTTGATGTACCATATTCATTTCTGGAAAATGAAGCACAGAATATCATTTTGTTGAGAACACTCTATTACAGTCATTCAATTATTGAGAATGTTCTCAGTTTTCTCTATTTTATTATTGTTGAAGGTAATAAAATAGAGGCATTCCCTAATCAGCTTTGGTTTCCATGTAAACAGTATCTACCAGTTACTTCACTTCAGGACTGGTGAGACAGCAAGGAAAAGAAAAGATAGTATAATTATCTTTATATATATAATATATATATATATATATATATATATGTATATATATAATCTGATATGATGTATCATATATATATATATATCTGAGATATAATGATTTTTTTCCAGGTTGCATGCGGCTCTGAGCAACCTGGTCTACTGAAGGTGTCGCTGGCCTTGGCAGGGGGATGGAACTGGATGATGTTTAAGGTCCTTCCAACCCAAACCTTTCCATAATTCCATGATTTACCAGCATGGCAGAGGCTCCATGAGTTGCTGTCTGGAGCTGGCTCCCTTGTACACTGAGGACTTGCATTGCTGAGACCTGTCTGGACAATTTCTCCATGGTACAAACCCACAACGTTGTCACAAAGTCCATGCAAATTAAAGCTGGGAGGGAGAATTTCCTCCCTTGAAATTCCTCTCCTCACATTTCCCTCTGCCCAAGACTTTATCTCTTCTGCTCCTCTTGGGGAAGCCACAGGAATGAAAAAAAAAATGGGAGATGTTGTCAGGAGCAGGACTGGACTATTAATCAGGAAAATAAATGAACCTATAAAACTCATGTAACCTCACAGAATATAAAATAAAATTGGCCTGGTGGTGACAGCTTAATTCTAACCACTCTCTGCCAAAGTTTTGCTCTAGGTATGAATACACAGGCTGTCCAAAAGAGCAGCAAATGCCCCTTCTTTCCTATGCTGAGACACTTCTTTCAATGCACATAGTTCAAGATAAATCAGATGTTAAAGGAGATATTTATGATTTCCAGGACTCAATAAACTGCATTTACACTTACAGTACATTGGCTCTTTCGGGGCTGAAAAGACCATAAGTCCTCATGTATAGTTGTATAAATAAATGAATATATGAAATTTAGTAACAGGAACTCTTCTGACTCATAGGAGTCTTTGGAAAAATCCCCGCTAATCTATTAATAATAAAGAATCTGTAATGCTAAAATTGCAAACCCAGCATGTCCCCTGTTCTTAGCATACCAGAGAGACTTTTTCTTTCTGGTAACAGTAGCATATTCAAGACAGCACAGGCTTGACACAAGCCTTGTTCAAATTCTGAAGCCGGATACCTGGAATTAAGAGCATTCCCCTGCAAGATATTGGATATTCAGCAAAATTCTCAGCTCGGTGTAAAAAGCAAATATTTTTAAATGAGATAAGCACGAAAGTGCCCAGTGCAATCAATCAGTGTAGAGCTCTCAGCCTTACTGGGATGGGTATCAAATTGGGTTCATTTTTTCCATGTCTTTCACAAGAAGGGCCATTCTTGTGCCCTTCATAAGGACAGGGAAATGTTGGAACAAGTCCCAAAAAGGGCCATGAGGTTGATAAAGGGTTGATAAGGAGCACCTTCCCTATGGAGACAGGATGGGAAGGTTGGGGCTGCTCAGCCTGGAGAAGAGAAGGTTGTGTGGAGACCTCAGAGCAGCTTCCAGGGTTTGAAGGGAATATGGGGAAGCTGGAGAGGGACAATTCATCAGAAACTGGAGTGACAGGGCAAGGAGAAATGGCTTCATACTGAAAGAGGGGAAATTTGGGTCAGATATTGGAAGGAATTGTTCCCTGGGAGATTGAGATTGGGCAGGCCCTGGCACAGGGTGCCCAGAGCAGCTGGGGCTGCCCCTGTGTGGCAATCACATTTCTCTCCCTCTCAGGATTTTTCATAGAGGTGCACAGAGAGAAATAAAAGAGAAAACAATTTCTATTTCTGCTCCTTGTTTTTCCCGTGTGGAATGTGTTTGGAGAATTGTTTCCTTGGGGTGTTGCTTGGTTGGATTCTCTGAGGATTGTTTGAGCCTGGTGGCCAATCCAACCCACCTGGGGATGGATTCTCAAAGAGGGTCACGAGTTGTGTTAGAGTCAGAGAAAGGAGTATGTAGTTTTAGTATCTTCCTTTATATAGTATATTAATGTATTTTAGCATAGTTAAAATAAAGAAATAATTCAGACTTCTGAATTGAGTCAGACATTGTCATTTCTTCCCATTGGGTTCACCTGCATTTACAACACCCCTGGATCCCTGGCAGTGCCCAGGGCCAGGTTGGACACTGGGGTTTGGAGCAGCCTGGGACAGTGGGAGGTGTCCCTGCCATGGCACGAGATTGGGATGAGATGATCTGCAAGGTTCCTTCCAACCCAAACCATTCTATGATCCTAGAGTTCTTGCTGCATCTCAATTAGAAATTTAGAGTACAACAAACATGCATTAAAGTCACATTTCAAGGCTTCTTTTATAGGCACTGTCTTTGGGGATCTGAAATGTTGATTATTCACAATTCTACTGAATCCTGAAGTCAAATACATCCAAGAAACTCAGCAACATTTCCCAGAGCTCTGCACCCCAAAAGGCCCTGCCTGTCACTCTGGTACTTAACTTGTACAGAAAACACAGATTATTTCCTACTTTCTGCCTGTTCTCAGTCCTGAGCACTGATGTGATCATTCCTCATATTTCCAGGTTCCTAAACTGGACAAATAACACAACTGAAAACATGCATATAACATTTCATCAACCATTACAGGCACAGTGCTGTGACTGGGAGGCCTAAATTCCTTTCCTCCATTCTTTGTTAGTTTTATGTCTGTTTTATTTTTTATACAGTGCTTCAGGCACCACTCAAGAAATGATAATTTCCCCACACTGAGACACAGTACAATAAACAAAGCAAGGTGGAGAAGATCCCTTTAGCGAGGAGAACACAAGGGTTCCATTTTTAGCCTCATTCTTCAAGGAATAAGACTTGAGATACCACACACAGGAGTATTCCTTGACCTTTTCTTCTATCAGCTTAGGAGTCATTGCCTGGTTTTGCCCAAATTTACGTGGGTTTGATAGACTTGAAAAGATTATATTCCATCAAGATTGAGGGGAGCAAACAGCTGAGTGAGGCAAGGAAATAGAGTTGGTGCCCTACTGAGGGGAAAGCTGCAAAGCAGCACCTCAGAGAATCCACACAGGGCAGCACTGCTGAGAGGGGCTCAAAAATCACTAGAAAACATGGATTTGTCCATCTGAACAAAACCCTTCCTGTGCCCACGGTCCTGCCCATCAGCAAGGACAGACATTTCCTAAGTGACAAGTTCCTGCCACCCTCTGAGCACCACCACCACGTGCTGGGGCTGTCACCAGCAGGTTCAACTGAAGTTTAGCTGGGCAAGGCAAGGACTTCAGCAGGACAAGAGGAAAAGGCCTCAAATTACACCAGCAGAGGTTTAGATTGGATATTAGGTGTCCAGGACATCCCTCTGGCTGTCCTCAGACCCTGGCAAGAAGTCAAAAACAGCTGTGGCTTCAATTTTAGCCTGTGGAAAGCTGTCAGCTTTGTATGAGGAATTGCAAGTCACAAGGGGTTTATTAGTGTGATATCTGAACTAACACAGGGTGGAAAAGTAGAATTTTTGGGTTTTTAAGGGGTTCAGGGGACAAGGTGGAGGGATTTGGGCGTGTCTTAGCCTTTTTCTCCTTCATCTTGTCCTCCATGTTTTGGTGTGATGGTGGCATTTTTCTATTGATTTAAGGTAGAGATTCACTGTCTAGCATAGATGATGGGAACTGGTAAAGAAATTGTAAACATACACACGTAGTTTTGAGTATATAATGTGGGAGCTGCCCAGGACTTGAGGCCAGACTGCCATGGCTTCTGTACTAGGTGAACCATGGTAGGTCAGAGAGAAAATATTATAGGTAAGAAGAAATAAACAACCTTGAAAACACAACCTAAAGCATTCTGGGTTCCTTCTTTGGCTGCATTCGGGCCGGGGAAGCAAAAACTCTTTTTGATCTCTTTTGGGGTCACCCTGACCTATAGGAACTCCAAGAGAGAAATCCACAATTAGAAAATAAAATTCTTCACTGAAAAGGTGGTCAGGCGTGAGAACAGGATGGTGGAACAATCATCCCTGGAAGTGTTCAGCAAGGTGGTGGAGGTGGCACTTGGTTTTGTGGTGCTGGGTTAGCAGCTGGACTTCTCTTGGAGGTCTTATCCAATCTTAATTATCCTATGATGCTAAAAGTGATGGAGCTCAAGATGGATCTCAAGCAAATTCCTGGAACAGCCTCTGTGTTACTTTAGAGTGAGA
Organism: Lonchura striata; assembly: GCF_050655825.1. NCBI lineage: Eukaryota > Metazoa > Chordata > Aves > Passeriformes > Estrildidae > Lonchura > Lonchura striata. The sequence goes on along the minus strand of NC_140703.1, from coordinate 115,775,643 downwards.
TGATATGAATGGCTTTAAGTTGACAGAGAGTAGGGTTAGTTTGGATATTAGGAAAAAATTATCCCCTGGGAGGGAGGGCAGGCCCTGGCACAGGTGCCCAGAGCAGCTGTGGCTGCCCCTGGATCCCTGGCAGTGCCCAAGGCCAGGCTGGACACTGGGGCTGGAGCAGCCTGGGACAGTGGGAGGTGTCCCTGCCATGGCAGGGGTGGAATTGGATGATTTTTAAGGTCCCTTCCAACCCAAACCATTCCATGATTCCATGAGAAGCAGCATTTACTCCTATGATGTCTTAGCAGTACTTTTCCCTCTTGCAAACACCTCTAAGATGATGCACATCCAGTATTTTGGATGAATCTTCCTGCCACTGTACTCTGGGGATGGAAAAGTCCTTTCCTGACTGTCACACACCTTCCTGGTCTGACACAGAGTTGTTAAAGCATCTCCAGTTTATCCAAGCAGGAAATACAGGCAGCGCTTTGTGGAGGTACAAGATATCCACAGGTACCTCCACAGCATCCACAGCTGTGATTTGGCCAGGAATTTTGCCAGATTAACAACAACAAGTCTTCTTGTTAACAACAAGTCTTTTCTCAAGAAACAAAAACAAAAATAAAACGAAACAAAAAATTAAGAATTTGTCATAGTGTTTTAGGCTCCAGTTTTCCTCACAGATTTGTGAATTTATTTCAATCTCAGAGACAAAGGGATATTCAGACATAAACATCTCTCTGTCCAAAGAGCAAGGCACCTACACTTTATTCACCTGATAAACCCACTTTTTATGACAAATTTATCTTAGTTGCCCTCAGTAAATCTTAGGAAGAAAAATACCAAGCAAAGAGGTAATTTACACTCAGAGTAAAATAGGAATTTTTAGTAAGACTGTATTTAAAATGAAATGAATGCTCTTTCGTAAGAATTTGGTTAGCAGAAGTTGCCCTTGAGAAAATCAACAGTGCAGCTAAATGTATTTGTATTTGAACAAGAATGAAAAAATATTCAGATAATCTGAGACATTTTCTGCTTACAGTGTGTTAGCTCTATTAACATAGTGCTGTTAGACAGAACTATATAAAAAATTATTTTAAACTATTAATATTTTAGTGGTGAAGTCAGAATAACATTGTTCCTTATCCACAGCATAGCAAGCTTTCCCCTCACAAACATTTTGACAACAGAAAAAATAAATGTCTATTTTTCAACCCCAATAAAAAAACTCAAAAACCAACCCAACAAAAAAACCTCCAACATTTGAGCTACTAAAAGGTAGAAAATAACCAGGGAGAATTATGACCAAATGCCAGATATTAAAAAGGTCTCCACATGTGGCACAGAAAGAAACAGTCAATTCACTGCAATTGTCTGCTTAACAAGTTGAGCCTCTCTCCAACTGGTAGCAATCAGGCAGGACACTAGAGCGGGCAGGAAATCTAAAATTAGGTTTTACTACCTATAATGGAGGATTTATGGGATAATTTAATTGGCAGTCTTGGGACTGAAACCCATGGTGGGGGAACAAAAACATCTTTCTGGATATACTCCCTGAACCCTTCCTGTAGTGGGCTGAACAATAAAAGTACTGGGGAAATAACCTGGAGATGTAATATCCCCTTTTCTCGTGCAAAGTAAGTGGTGCATGGCAACGTTTGTGGGTGTGTGGGGTTCAGCAGAGACAGAAGGCAGTCCTGCATTGATGCAAATGGATTTTTCTTCTTTTTAGGAGAAGAACTGAGTTGCTTCTTGGAGTGAGATGTGCCTGTAAGGACATGAGAGATGTTGAAGAGCCCCAGATAAAGAGCAGGCTGGAAATCAAGGCTGTGAGGACATGAAAGCATAGCCCCAAAAATTTTTGCCTGTGGCAGATTGAACTCAGCCCTGTCCTCACCACCCTTGGCCATCCCCAAGATCTGCTGAGCCACTTGGGCTTCCCTGTGGCCCTTCTGCACTGACACAAAAATCTTTTAAAGCCAAACCTCAGGGATGTCAGCAGCACTTCCCTGCCTTTCTCAGCTCACCAGGAGAGCTTTGAAAGAGTTAACATCCATTCTGAGCAGCTGGACAGGGGGTAACAGGATCCCCTGCTCCATCCCCAGGGGTGTTCCACTGTGTCAGCACTTGCTACTGATGCCTTTGCCTGGCTTATTGCATTTATTAGGTGGGTTTGGGGTTCAGGGAGAGCAGCAAGGACATGTCCCACTGTCACTGAGTAAGGGGGATGTGCTCCCAGGTGCTGCTGGCAGGTGATTCCTGGTCATTTCACTGTAATTCCTCAAAAACTGTGGGTCTCCAACTCTGTATCTGATTGGGATGCAGGGAACAGACTGACATCAGAATGAAGGAGCACCAGCCCCTTACAGAGCCCATCTCCTGACTCTGCTGTGCCACCACCAAATCCACTCACAAACTCACAGTCCCCTGCTGAGATTCCTTCTTAGCTTGTTTTTTCCCATTTCTCAAATCCAGCAGTTTAAGAAAGGCTGTCACTCATCTCTACTCCCAACTCCCAGAGCCAAGGCCTACCCATTCCAAAGTTTTCCTTGTAATGGCATCTCCAATTTCTGAAGCCATTATGGATTTGACAAATGCCTTCAGCTTTAAAACATAGGTACCGTCATCCTCTCATCCATGGTGACAAGTTTTGGGAGGATGACAGAGGAGTATGTTTAGTGTTACTACCTCTGGCAGTGCCAAAAGGAAATGTAAACAATCAAGTTGGTATAACAACCCTTGATTATTATTCTTACAACAGCCCTGACATCAAGTTATAAGCTATGATAAATTAAAAAATGCATTCCCATTTATTTCAGAAAGCTACACACAGGAAAAGGCTGAAGAAAAAAAATCCAAGGCTGTCTCAAGAACTTCTCTCTCAGCACATTTCAAACTTGATTGGTGTGACATGAAAAAGTCTCAGAAACAATGGAAAATTAACGCATTTCAAAAATCACCTTTTGGAGAAGCTCTGCTGATAGCTACTAAGTCTGCAGTGAAATCAGGCAGTTTGGGAACCAGCCCCTTGAGAAGCCTTCAACAACTCAAAAAAGAAGGTGTTTAAGTAAATCCAAGTATGGCAGCTTCAAGATTGGGCTCAGGTCTTTTCCCCTCTTCTACCTTCTGAATATCAACCATCCTTCATTTCTTGCTTTTTATGCAGTTCCTCTTATCTTTTTTCTGGTGATGTGAATAAGAAAAGTGTCATTGCCATTGACAGGGAAAAGTTTTTGCAGTTTTTAAACCACTCGTGCTTCTCCTCTAAAAGGATCACCATACCCCCTGACAAAGACCTATCATTGCTATCTCTAGGATGCTGTTGAAATGTCAAATTAGGATCTTTCCATGATCCTGAAAAGTGTCCTTTCTCATAGATCAATTTACTTTCTAGTTCAAATTATATTTGACCTTTACTTTATATTTGAAATGTTTCTTCTACTAACTTCCCTTTTTATTTTCCCCTGGCTTACATTTTCTTCCTTTGGGGATAACATAATTACACTGACATAAAGAAGAAAACCTTTGTGTCTTAAATATTGCCTCTCTGTTGCCTGTACTTAAAATATGTGAAAAGTTTATAGACCTTGACAGATTCAGGGTGTGGTACAACACACTCTCCTTCATGCAATGCAGCCTCCATCTGCAAGTAAGTTGTCTTTTCATGGAAATACTATTCAAAGAGCATTTCCATAAAAATTCACCCTGGCACCGCTCTGTTTCTCTTGTCATTCGCCCAGCTGTGCTCCTGCCTTGATTGAGTTCTCATTTTGAATAAGGCACAGCAGTCATTTCATGGGGGAGCCGGGGGAACTTTCCACCCTTACGTAAGAGCAAAGCCTGTGCTCGATGCAGGAGGCACCAGTAAATCCAGGGTAGCTGGATTTACAGCCAGAGATAGTCTGAGAACACATTTCAGCCTTCTCCTGGCCTCGATTCCACAAGGAATGCAGCACGCTGAGTCCCAAACTTTGCTTTGCCCGGATGAAACACCAGGTTTTCATGGGGGTTGGAACAAGGTGATCTTTAAGGTTCCTTCCAACTCAACTCATTCATTCTGTGATTCTCAGACCTGGCTGAGCTCATCACAAGGTCCCACACACCGAGCAGGAGACAGGGCTCAGAGGAGGAAGAGGTGCAGAAGAAGAAGGAACCATCCTTAAAGAAGAGCTCACTGGTCCCAGGTGGTCAAGTTAAACAAGGTCCCACCACTGCTGCTGCCACTGCTCCTCAGCCACCAAGTCCCAGCAGTCCCACACTCAGCACCTTTTATTCCCTCCAGCAGCAAGCCAAGCTGGGACTGAAATTTCACCATTTGCCAAAAACTTCCCTAGTCCTGCAGCAGGAAACGGCAAAGCCACTGCAGGAAGGACCCCAGGATGGCCTCAAGTACCTACTGAGGTACTTTCCTACCTGTAAAATGCAAATTCAGCTTTCCCCATGCAGATGGGGATAGCAAAAGAAGGCTGCTCCTGCAGTGCTCCCAGCACATGGATGAGCCAATGTCCCACCAAGGACACCCAGTGCTGGGGCTCACACATCACCACACTTTCCTGCGTTCAAAAGGCATTTTGAGTATTCTTCCCAAACACAAATACTAAATTATTGTTTTAAATTATGGGGTTTGTATTTTTCCTGAAGCGTTTGCCCTGCACTGAGGCTGAAAATGGACAGTCTGCGGTCTCTTTTACGAAGCTGTTTTTATCCTCTCAGAACCAAAGTGGTAAACCACTAATGGCATGAGCATTTTTCTCATTATCAGTTACAATGTTAATGACTCTTATTTAAGCAAGCAGTATTTTAAAACCTTTCAGCCTTGCTTGTTCACTTATTAGACCTCAGACTGTTTATTGTGTCTTCTCTTAAGAGAGCTCTTTTATGATGTTAAAGGGAGGAGGCCATTTCAAGACCAGGCAGAAATTTGCATCAGTAAACACTTTAAGGAACATGTTGCTCCAGTGTCTTAAAATTGACTCATTTTCAAAATCCCTTGCCTCAAGGATCAGTGCACTCCGGTGCTCAGGCCTAACTGTAAATAGCTAAATGTTCAAATAAAATCAGGGTCTAGCAGCCGAAGCAAAGGCAGGTTTTAACCCCAGTGTTGGGATCAAACTCTGCCTTGCAATATGTCGGAATCTGTGGTATTGATGATTCTGAGATTGTAGAAAGTCTCTGTCTGTCAGCCCCGCTGCCAAAGCAGAAGCCATAATTGGTCTGTGCTGGTTCCAGGTTGTTTATTCTGTTTATCTCTAACATGTTCTGCTGCCCTGCCCAGCTCTGTCCTGCAGGGCAGCGTGTGGGGCTCTGCCCTCAGTGGGATGTGACAAACATTAAATACCAGAAACTCCCTGGGCTGCATTTACAAGAACGTGCCAATATCTGTCACCTACGTTGGACAGTGTGTCCCCTGCCTGAACCAACAGAAAAATGCCAACACCACAGTGAGACATGGAGGGCATGAAGAAGGAGAAAAAGGACAAGGCACACCAAATTTCCTCCATCTTGTGCCCTTTGGACCCCTCATCTAGAATCCTAAAATTTTACTTTTGCATCTGTACCACACTTAATTATTACTGATATCAAACACTCAGAGCTGGTAATTCATCCTGTATGATTGAAAACTCTTTTCCATGGACAGAGATCACAGCCAGTGTCTCTGGGGGCTCTGTCCAGGGGGGTTCCTGACCCCTGCCAGGGTCCCAGACCTGCCAGGGCAGCCAGAGGGAAGCCCTGGACTCCCACAGTAATCTTGTACAAAATACTCAGCCCACTCTTAGAAAACATTCACAAAAACAAAGTGTTTCAAATTTATTTGCCTGAATACTTCAAGACTCCAGAATCACCCACACAGACGAGCACAGGCCATAGAGGTTATTTTCACACAAGGATCTTAATGGACTTTTGTTAGATTCCTTTTTTTCCAGCCCCATCCCAACAGCGACATGGAGAAAAACAGAGGCATCATCACAGCTACCTGAGGGCACTCATGGAGAAGTATCCAGGGTTAGAATGGGAATGGGCAACTTTAGGAAGGGTAGAAAGCCAAGCACAAAGGCTCTGGCAGCCAAAAAGTCAGAACACATTCATAAAACAACAGCCCAGCGTTTTGAAAAGTATCGAACAAAGTGGTTGCCAAAGGGTTGCTGTCATCTCCAGGAAAAGCAAGCATGCCACAGATATTTCCTGTGCACGCTGATCCTGGGGGAACAGTAAAAGTGGGTTATTACACAGACCTGCTCTCAATGTTCTCACTTTCACAGCACACACGAGTGTTTCCTCCCCACATCCATTCTTGCTCGAAGCCATTGGTGGGCAGCATACCTAACTCAGCTTTTGTTTAAGTTCTTATGTTCTTCCCAGGTAATTGGCCCTATGGGACTTTAATCTAAATGGAGTGTGTCTTTGTAGGGACCTCGCAGAGGTATTTCTAATGTTTAATGGTCTCCTGAATTACTACTTTCCTCCCACTGAGAAGGAAATGGGCTCACCGCTGTCCGCTTCCCCGTAGCATTCATTACCTCTGGAAACACGGATGTGTAACAGCATCCCTCAGCCCATCCCATGCAGCAAAAGCACATGGAGGAAGAGGCAAATATTCATCCTCCTTAGAGGAATTGCTCCACGTGGATGTGGCCAAACAAAGGTTCTCCTCCCGTGCCATCAGTCACAGTTCACCTATCTGGGCTCCCAGGAGGGAGAGGGAATTGGATCCCAGCACAGCTCCCTGGCGCAGGGTGACATGGGCACGTACCTGGCAGTGGTGTGGGAATGGGGATCTGGCTCTGTGGGGTTATTTGTTGCCTTTCCTGTGCAAGTCCTTTCTCAGACCACGTCTTAATGTCTTCCAGACCCCCAGCAGCCCTCACACCATATGTGGAGTAAGAGCACCATGGAGTAACTGGTTAATGAGTTATTCTCACAGCCTGCTCCCCTCAGGAGCTGGTACACATCTCAGTGCTTGCCAGCAGCACAGTGGAGAAACAGCTCTCAACTGCTGTCAATACCTAATTTAAAACCCTTGTAATTACAGCACTACAATAGTAACATTTAGTTCACCTAGATGTCAAGTGCCTCATTCATTCCCCCTGTCCCTGGATGAGGAATTGTGTGTCCAGCAGGAGGAGGGCAGGGATTGTCCCTCTGGGCTGGCTCGGAGAGGCCCCTCCAGGGCTGTGCCCAGTTCTGGTCCTGCAGGAGAGACCTGGAGGGGCTGGAGCGTGTCCAGGGCAGGGAACGGAGCTGGGAAGGGGCTGGAGAGTTCCTGAGGGAGCTGGGAAGGGGCTGGAGAGTTCCTGAGGGAGCTGGGAAGGGGCTGAGCTGGAGCAAAGGAGGCTCAGGGGGACCTTGTGGCTCTCACAGCTCCTGCCAGGAGGGGACAGCCGGGGGGTCGGGCTCTGCTCCAGGAACAGGGACAGGAGGAGAGGGAACGGCCTCAGGCTGGGCCAGGGCAGGCTCAGCTGGGACAGCAGCAGGAATTTCCCCATGGAAAGGGTGGTCAGGAAGCTTTGGAGTGCCCATCCCTGCAGGTGTCCCCTGGAGGTGGCACTGAGTGCTCTGGGCTGGGGACAAGGAGGGGATGGGTCAGTGTGGACTTGATGATTTTGGAAGTTTCCAACCTTAATGATTCTGTGTTTCTGTAGCACCGAAAACTACAGAGCCAGCTACAGAACTACAGACCAGCTCTACTCAAACACTGGAGCTGAAAGGTTCCCTTCAGACACCACAAGTGGGGCTGAGAAGGGAGGAGCATCCCCAGGGCTGCTCAGTGCCGGGTTAGTGACAATCCTGTGTGTCCCACAAGCATGCTGGGCTTTTCCTCCCTTTCCTTGCCTGTTGAGAGCACCTGACTTCCTTCCAGAGAAGGAGACAATATTAAAGGTAGTGTGCTTTGGCTGTAAATGTCATCATATCCAAAACACCTTTCAAATTTAAACCAGAAAATGTAGGATTCCCCAGCAAGAGGAAGCTACTGGGTCCGGCGAGGAATTAAGACAGGAGACCTTGACAGAAAATCTTCACTGACTCCTGCCTGCCGAGGTCTGGGAGGAGGCCAGAGAGGGAGCAGGAGGGAGTTGTGACATCTGTAGGTATATGACCCATGTCTCTTCCTCTATGAAAGGTGAGCCCACACAGAGAAACTGGAAATTCTCTGAGCCTGTGCAAGGGAAATTTTATCAAGAGAAAAAGCAGTGGCTGCTTCCTGTGTGAAAATATAGTGCCTTTAAATGCTGTAGTAAGTGGGGGGAATTAAGGCTTTAGGAAATCAGCAGTGAGAACATTTCCAGGGCTTTCCAGCCCCAGAGGAATCATGAGGAAGAAACACTTCAGCTGAAGAGCTTTGCCCCCTTGAAAGCCAGTAGAGAAGCTTCAGCCACTTCAGCAAGGACAAGATTTCATCCACTGAAAAGAAATTCAGAGTTTTCCAACTCTTTCATGGGTTATTCTGGAACAGAGGAGGAAGAGGAATGTATGGTTTGGTGGTTTTTTTCCATGTAAAATCAACTGAAAGTGGTAAATACGTTAAAATAGGCTGGTTGTTTTTCTTTTTAAGAGAGCAGTGCTCCAAAGGAGAACAACAGGACTGTCAAACACCCAACTTACACCACTGGTTTTGAGTTTCCGCGCACCAGCCAGGCTCCAGCTTCCTACCAAACCATTAAAAACGAGAAAGAGACGAGAAGAGTTCAAAAATTCAGTATCACCTACTTAGCCGGGAGTGACTTTTTGTCAAATGACTTGCCTTGCTAATCCTTTCCAAGGAATGCAGATGAGAGTCGACAGGGCTGGGGATCTGGTTGGACTGGGCTCCACCAGCCTCCCCAGGAGCTGGAGGGGCGCTGGGCTCACTGGAGCAGGGGGAACTCGCCCCTCATGTGAGGGACAACCAGGCTGGGGCTCTGGCTGCCAGCGATGATTTGTTTCCTCACAGGTCCATAAACACGGATTACGTCAGTGTGGTTTCAGGCTCATTTTTAGCTGAGGCCACTCAGTCCAAGAGGAACTGGAGGCAGTGGTCAAACTCCAGACGAGCCCACTGATCCAAACCTGCTCCTGCAGGGACGCGAGGATGTCAGACACCGGCGCAGGCAGGAACGAGGGATCACGCTTTTTCCACCACAAGTGGTAAAACTATCCGAGCCCAAATCCCCTCCCCACGAATTTCAGATGCCTTCTTTCTGCTCTTCCCGGTGTTAAACACATGTTACGTTCGCCTCACAAAACGTGCACTGGTTCTGAAGCGGCGAACGGCCTCGCTCTCGCTCCCGTTCCTCCTTCCAAAAGGAGTGCCAGAGAAAGGATTCTATTTTTGCAAGAGTTTAAAGGGCACAGTCAGAAAAGTGACTATGTAAAAATGGCACCTTTTCATCCAGCAGATCTGTTCCCAGTGAGTATTCTGAGTCATGTCTGCTTACTTTAGTGACCAAAATAGATTTTTAGTACTTCTTACTCCTCTCTAGTCCCGCGGAACCAACACAGCAAAGAGGGAGTTATAAAAATCCTATCTTGGACCTAAACCTGTCACGATGAGCTCAAGGGGCAGAAGGGAGGGCTGTGGGTGGCTGAGGGGGCAGTGCCCCACCGCAGTGCCACAAATGCCACATCACACAGGGAGGTGTTAGCCCAGAGGGACAGGAGTGGAGGGCCGCCCAAATTCCCTGAACCCTCCAACAACCTGATGCTGACCCCCCCATCCCACATTCCTGCTCTGCAGACAGACCACAGGCCGAGCTCCCTGGGCTCACATTTGGTTACAACTCTGTCTCCTGTAAACTGTCACGGAAATCACAAGCAAATAACAAACACGGAGCTCACCCCTCCTTCCCCCCTGGCTCCATGCAGAGCTGCTCTGGCTGCAGCTCAGCTGTGCTCCTTACAGGGACCGCTGTCATCAAGGGGCTAAAAACTGCCCCCAACAAGGAAAAAGCTCATGGCCTGTCCAAAATGAGCCTTCCATTGTTGTGCTTCGAGAGATTTAAGTCAAGTGTAGACCCAAGGCTGTCATCTATACAGTTGGACCAGCCTAAAAAAAAAATCACTTTAAATGGTTGTTACTATTTCCTTCATGAGCAGGACAGACTCCTGAGAGAAAGGCAGCAGCATTAATCCATTCCTGCCTTATTCTGAAGCTGAAATGATGGCTAATGTTTTCTTACTCAGTTTTTCAAGGAAGTTAAGGGAGCAGTGCAGAAAAAAAAAAAAAAAAGGGTTTTCTGTTGCTATTTCTAATGTTTCTATTTCTAAACAAAAAAGAAGCTCGACCGTAAAAATTAATCTGTTATGTTTACTTAAAATTAAACTTTAAAACTAAAATTATAAATAAACAATAATAATATTTTCCACTCAGGACTGTATCATTTGTCTGGTCTCTCTGATATATTAGATTTTTTCCTTCAGTTTCCCTAAGATCAGCTGCTGGAAGGCTAGATTTGTCTCTGGATGCAGAATTCAGGGAACTCCATGCCAGCCACATAAAAGCCAAAATACCCAGTCCTGCAACCTCAATTCCCACCCAAGCTGCTGGACCATCTTCTGCATCTTCAGTGCCTTTCCCAAACGAGCATCACTGCCTCAGACTGGCAAGATTAACCTGTCCTCTGGCCAGGCTGGAATTTACACAACTTGTGTCAGCCAGATCCTGGATTTTTGGATGGCTACAGCGAGGTGAGGTGAATCCTACCCTCCTAAAGCCATTTTTCAGTCTCATCACTTAGAACTGACTTCTGTGCATGGAAGGAGGAAGAGGCCAGGTTGAGGTTTCTTCAAGCTCTTCATTTCAAGAGGGTGATGAATTGCTCTGCTGAAATGAAGCCTTGGAGGTGCCTACAGAAGACAGTGCCCTCTGTGGTGTCAGGATGTTGACACACATATTGGTGACAGATGATTTGGCTGGTTTTGGTTGCAACAGGTACAGAGACTGCTACAGATTGTTTGCTATAAATACATAAAAATACCAGAGAACTTCTAAATGCAGCAAAAGAGCACCAGCCCGAATTCCCAGCTTCACATTCTGGGCAAATGTAATGAAACTTAGGAAAAAGCACAAGATGTCAACCAGGACTAAACCAGATCTTGATTTGATATTAAATCCTTTATCTTAACGTGGTAAAAAAAACTTTATTTGTACCTTTTCCAAACTTGATTTTAATGCAAATTTTTGCACAAGCCTGTTTAAAATAGCCCTTCTATAAGTCTTTGAAGACCCAACTACAATCAATGGAACAGCAACAGCAGTTCTTTAGAGAAATGATGGAGAACTTTTCCCATGTCTGCTTTGCAAGTCCTTCAGATCAGCTGCTTTTCTAAGCAGATTTTTCAGCTTAGTCTCAGTGCATGCTGCAATGCAACATCTTTATGTTACTTTAGTAGTTAATCCTTTGTGCATAATTTGTGAACTCTATAGAGAGCAGTCCGTTTTATAAACAGAATTTTAAACCACCAGGTTTAAATTTATTGCAGGGTTTATTCAGAACTGACAAAGCCTCCTTAGAAAACGGAATTTTGCTAAGAAGCCTTTCCTTCTGCATAACTACAAAACTTCCTTCTGTATAAAACCCTTTTCTACTTACACAGAAAAATATAAACCATAAAATTGTTTGACTGCCATTTTTTTTCTTATTTAATTTACAGAAAGAGATACATTGTGCAGTTTTCTAAATCCCTGATTTTTACATGTACATTTAATTGCATTAAAATCACACACTGCACGCATTACAAATATTAGGTATTAAAATATAAGTGATTTGTTGAAAGATTTTTTTCAGTCAAATCAGGTCAAACATACCATATATATCCACACTTGTGAAACTAAAACAAAAGTAATCAACTCAGTGCAAAAATTATAGAAGTTGGAAGCCTACATTCCTTAAAAATTATCAATCAATTGGATTTCACAAAATATTTTGTTGTAAGTTGTCTACAGGGCAGCAAAAGCTGGTCCTCCTGTCAATGGTCCCAGACCCAGAAAAATGAAACTACCTAAAGAGCTGATAAATCAATGCATGTTTTAACAGCATAATAGGAGGAAAAAAAAAAAAGAAAACAGAAGGAAAAAAAAAAACAAAACAAAAAAAAAAAGAAAAAAAAAGAAAAAAAAAAAAAGAAAAAAAACCAACCAACCTTACCAACCACTTGTAGCAGACAGTAAAAAGCAGGAGGAAAAGATGCTAATTCAGCAGGAATGCATTTGGGATGGTGGGGGAGAAACCTTCCCCGAGCCACCCACACCTGCACAGCCTCACCAGGTGCCTGTGCCCCGGCCAGGGCTGTGACCTGCTCTGCTCTCCTCAGGGCAGGAGCTGAGCGCTGGCCACAGGCAGCATTCCCAATTCCCAGACCTGCAGCATTCCCAACTCCCAGAACCTGCAGCATTCCCAATTCCCAGCTCCTGCAACGTTCCAAATTCCCAGCCCTGCAGCATTCCCAGTTCCCAGTCCACGTAGCATTCCCAGTTCCCAGTCCACGTAGCATTCCCAGTTCCCAGCCCCAGCAACTTTCCCAGTTCCCAGTCTATGCAGCATTCCCAACTCCCAGCCTGTGCAGCATTCCCAATTCCCAGACCCTTCAGCATTCCCAACTCCCAGAACCTGCAGCATTCCCAATTCCCAGCTCCTGCAGCATTCCCAATTACCAGAATCTGCAGCATTCCCAGTTCCCAGTCCATGCAGCATTCCCAGTTCCCAGTCCCAGCAACTTTCCCAGTTCCCAGCCCGTGCAGCATTCCCAACTCCCAGAACCTGCAACATTCCCAGTTTGCAGACCCTTCAGCATTCCCAGTTCCCAGTCCATGAAGCATTCCCAATTCCCAGACAGTGCAGCATTCCCAACTCCCAGTCCGTGCAGCATTCCCAACTCCCAGCCTGTGCAGCATTCCCAACTCCCAGTCCCTACAACCTTCACAATTCACAGCCTGTGCAGCATTCCCAATTCCCAAATGCTGCAACTTTCCCAACTGCCAGTCCCTGCAAAATTCCCAATTCCCAGTCCCTGCAGCATTCCCAACTCCCAGTCTGTGCAGCATTCCCAGCTCCAGCCCCCACAGCCCCAACACCTTCGTGCTGCCCTGTCCAGCCCAGCACCCCAAATTTTCCTCCGTGGCGGCGGTGCGAGCTCAGCCAGGGCTTTCCCCCGCCGCCGTGCCTTGGGAAAAGGAAAGGTGAAAAGGAAAAGCAAACAAGGCTGTTCCATGGGGATCCCCTGGAGGAACCTGGGTGTCTGAGCGGAGCTGGTTGAAATTGAAACCACATTTGATTTCTGGTGGATTTTGCGGCACCGGCCTCGCGCGGGGGCCGCCGCGCTCATCATCCCCCACAGCCAGCCTCGCTCGCCCCAATCAGCACTAATTAGGTGAGCGGGGTTCCCAGCTACAGGCAAATTCGGGAGGCCTGAAACACAACTGAAAGCAATGTTTGTTGGCAGGAGAAGCACCTGGAAGAGGTGGAATATCCCACCAGTGCTGCCGAGTGCCCAAGCAGGAGCATGGCATCTTTCCGAAGGTTGGAAGCAACACTGTTGTAAATGTAGGTGAACTTGGTGGGAAGAAATGATGATGTTTGACTTTAGTTTAGAAGGTTGAATGATTTTTTTATTATAAATGTACTATAATACATCAATATACTATTTAAAGGAGATACTAAAACTACATACCTACTTTTTTGAACTACTATATCTAACTAACTTATGACTTTCTCTCAAGAGTCTAGACACAGGTGGATTTGATTGGCTATTAGGTTCAAACAATTATCACCAGAATCCAATCAAGCAACCACCCCAGGTAAACAATTCTCCAAACAGACTTTACATGGGAAAAAATAAGGAGCAGAAATAGAAATTATTTTCTCTTTCTTCGCCCTGCGCTCCTCTATGAAAAAATCCTGAGACAGAGAATGTGCCTGCCACACAACGCTGCTGCCAAGACCCTTTAATAAGCACCTGGGTGTTGTATCATGTATTAAATATTAAAATGAATCAACACAGAAGGCCTCAAGCAAAACCAAACCCTCACCTGTGCACAGCAACCACTCCCCAACCCACTGTGGTCAGCCAGAGTTGTGCGGCTACAGCTCAAGGCCCTGGGTTTCAACCATCCCCTCTCAAAGCTGGTTGTAGCTCCAGCTAAAATGAAAACATGTGTTTATTGTTTTTTCTTTGAGCAGACGATTAATATTTATGTGATGTATTATCAAACAAAAATAACTATGTATTTTGTTCCTGGAATAATGTTTTTTTTTTTCTTGTTGGAATGAAGCTGTGCCAAGGAGGGTTTGCAGCTGATGCAAGCAGCATGCAAGGACAATCCACTTACCATGGCAGCTTTCTAAATGAAAAAGGAGCATTTCTGAGCAGGGGGAAGTTGGGGACAATAATTGCTGTGGTGGAATCTCACACTCCACACAAGGAAAAGTGCCACCCAAGGCAGCAGGAGATCCTCCTGCCACAGCAGTGCGGGAAAAGCAGGCGTGTTGCAAATCCATTCATGCTTACTTTAGATCAAGTCTCATTTTTGCTCTCAAACAACTCAAAAATGCCTCGCTGCATACATTTCACTTTTGATAAATCACCGATTAACAAGGATGTGTACTGTGTCCACAGCAGAATAAACTCTTTGGGATTCATTGTGAAATTGCTGTTTCTTGAATGCAATTAACCCCTCCAGATTATGCACAGACCACTGAATATAAATAGAAGAGGTTAAAATGCAGTTTAAATATAACAGATATGGCCGCAACTCCATATTTAGATATACCCTTTAATTTTTTTCCTATTGCCTGCTTTTTACTTACATTTAAATTTAGCGAAGTAATTTTAGACTGCCAGTTTTCTACCTACACTAGTTAACTACACTGTGAAGGAAATATATTAGATTAGATATCACTGTCTTCCAAAATGGCAAATCAATACAAATTTTTTGGACTCAAACCTTCAGCCAAAAAGACAAAATGCTTGATTTTCCTGGGATACTTGAGTGTCAAATAGGGCATGGCCACAACCACCCTGGGAAGTAAAAAAATATTCCAGTGGCTGTGAGAGCAGCAGTTGTGGGTATAATGAAAACCAGTGTGGTGTTATCGCACAAAAGGTAATTCTTCCAACCCAAGACAAACAACATTATAATTCAGGCTGAAAATATATTCACCCCGTGTGAACTTTTTTTTTTTTTTTTTAAACAGAACCATTTTAAAATCAACTGTATAGGAAAAGTGCCATACAAAGCATACACTAATCCCTGGCATCCCTTCCCAGCTGCACAGAAAACCAGCGGGCAGCTTTAGGCACTCAGGGCTAAGCCTGCCCCGCTGACCTCAGATGATATGGATCAGGCCCAAAGGGCCCTTTCCAACCTTACCCCCTGTCAACAACTTCCACCTCGAGTTCAGGACACAGATTTCCACAGAGCTGCTCACATGATTCAAAGAAGTACAGTTTTGCCCTTACAGCTGCCTTTTCCTGAAAAAAGAAAATATAACTATTCACTTAAAAGAAAATGGCAAGCTTCCTGATAGTGGAACAAAACCCCAACGCAATGGATGTTTAAGGGAAAGGCTTTGTTTTGACCCAACCATTTTAAATTATTTTGTTGTTACCTGCTCGCACTCCTGAAGCATTTGGTAAAGCAGAGGTGAGGAAATGAAATGTAATATGCAATGTTTTGGGGCTTCCAGATGCCCTCAGCACCGCAAAAGCTTCTCCCGTGTTTTTTGATCCTCAAGGGAGGAGGAACCGCTGTGTTCAGGGATCACAGCGAAGCCATCAAAATTAAACACTCTGCAGAGGCAGAGGATGCCATGAGCCTCACGCTGTGACAGCACAGCACTGGGGGTCTGGAGAGAGAGCAGTGGGAAAGGATTTGCCTCATCAGCAGCCAGGTATTCTGTTCACAGGGTGTTGTTCAAACCAACGGGACTGCCACCGTCGCCCCAGTGTTTTCTGTTTGTTTACACAGCTCCGTGCATGCACAGAAAATAAACTTCCCACAGCGGAGCAGGTAGCAAAGACACTTTCCCAGGGCAGGATCTTGTGCACAATTGTCATTTGAACACTGACAACAGCGGGATCCAAACTGGTGAAAAGGAGACGGAAAAGGACAAACAAAGCAGCATCCTTGTGATAAGCGACACAGCTCCCGAGTCTGCAGCAATCTGGGATTTAAGCTCGTGGTTGCCACCATTGTGAGTCCTCACTGGATTCACACACCCAGATTTCTTCAGTGCCTTACAAAGAGCTCAAAATCATTTAAAAGAAAGAGAGAGAGAACCCCACAGGCAGTACTGCTTCAAAACCATCAGAAGGAGAACATGCATAATATATACATGTCTATTAGAATCCATCTCTAAGAACAAAATGCTACAGAAATGACAATCCAAAGGGAGCAACACCTCAGGAGCAAAAAGTCCGACTAATCACACCTAGGACTTACCCTGACAGATCATTTATAAAATTCCTGTAACATGTAACTCTATCCAGTACTCTATGATTTGTTTAACTTTGGGACTAAATTGTGGGAGGTGGGGACAGATGCTGTTCAAAGCTCTAAACCCTGAAATCTTTTTGGAGTGAGTAGATTTTTTTTCAAACTTTTTTTTTTTTGCAAACTTTTTCAAAGAATTTGCCATTGTTTGCCCACATATGTATACAAAAGAGAAAATAAGGACTGATGTTGCTATTCCAATGTACCATATCTTTTTTTTTATAAATGCCCTTTAAGAAATAGATCAGGCAATCAACATAGAAATATATTTGTCCTGTATGAGGTATGGCTTGGTCCATTTGTGCCTTTACTTATTTACTTCTAGTTGGGAAACTATCAAATAATCTATTTCTCTTCTTTGATTTTCCTATCAGTTCAGGTGTGCCTGAGATCACACACCTGATATATGTGTCCTGACAAAAGTTTACATTTCATACCCCAGTGAGAAACTGTCTTTGCCTGCTTCACTTGCTTCAGTGAAACCAGGGAAGTGCTCAAAGGGTTAAACCAAAGGAATGTGACATTTCTCCATGTGCAGTTCATAGACCTATCCTGGTTTTCCTAATGGACTCAAAATTACATGGGCAGAACGGGGCAGAATGTAATTTCCAAACCCTTACTTCAGAGTTAATTCACAGGACGACACTTAGAACACAAATAAAAAACTTCATTAAAGAACGAGCCATTTCCCTCGCACTGTGGGCTCTCGGCAAAGGCAGCAATGAATGGAAGTTTATGTTAGCCAGAACTTGCAACTCCAGCTTTTGTAAATACAATTACGTGCACTCCAAACTCCTCAGCGAAGTCATCTGGACACCAAAACAGAGCCCCGCGTATCCCTTACTCTGAAAAGTACCAAACCCAGCCATGCCTCCCTTCAGCCACGTAGGTAATTGAAGGTTTTCCTACGTGCAAGAGCTGCTTTCGAAAAGCCATAGAGCTATTACTTAATTGAAGGATGAATTGCTGAAAGAATTACAAAGGCACCAACGCTGCTATTACGATGCAGAGAGGGGGAAAATGATGGCGAGGGGGAACGCAGTATCACTTCTGCCCGAAAACCCAGCGGCCAAACCGCGGTAACCCTTCCAACCTTGGAGGAACTCGGGCACGGTTCGCGCAGAGGATGCGCGGCTGCGGCTGCCGAGCCCTCGGGGCTGCCCCGCTCCAGCCAGGGGACACCCTCCGGTCCCTGTGCCGCCCTCGGGGTCCCCGAGCCCCGCTGGGTCCCCGTCCCCGGCGGTCCCTCGCCCATCTCCCCGCCGCTGCCGCCCCGACGGCCGGCGCTCCGCTCGCCGCCCCCGCCCCACCGCTGCCCCGAAGGGAAAGCACTTACCGGGCTGGGGCCGGGGTCAGTCCGGGCTCCCGGGGAGGGGGACGGGGCGGGACGGGACGGGACGGGGGAAGGCAGCGGCCGCCAGCGGCGGGAGCTCGGCAAGGAGTGAGGCAGCGGGCAGGGGACGGCGGCGGTGCCGGCTGCGGTGAGTCACTTCAGTCGGGACGGGCTCAGCCCATCGCGCTGGCCCCCGGCTCCGGGCGCCTCTTCCTCTCTCCAATGGCCGAGCGCGGCCGCCGCCGCTGCCGGCGCTGCCCGGCTCCGCCGCCGCCGTCGGGCCGGCCCCGCGCCCGGGGCGCCGCGGGACCCCCGCCCCCGGTGCCCGCGGCCGCGCCCGGGGGGGCGGCAGGGGCCGGGCGGAGCTGGAGGTGGGGGAGGACGCGGGGCCCGGCTCGGCACGGCCCGGCCCGGCGGGGCGGCCGCGTCCCCCGGCGCGTCCGAAGGGGAGAGAACAAACGCGCGGTTGTGGCGCGGACCCGACGGGAATCCCAGGCTGGCCCCTAAACCAGGTGGCAGCGCGGGCGGGGAGGGCAGCGGGAGGAATAACGGGATGCTCGGGAATAAAAAGGGAGCGGGGGTGGGGAGGGAAGCGGAGGAGGCTGGTCCGGCCGAAGCTGCGGCCCCGTCTCCCAGGGGTGATGGAGTGATGGAGAGGGGACCCATCCCGGCGGTGCCGTCCGCGCTCACCTCGCACGGAAGGTGAAGCGGGCGGGGCGCCCATCCTGTCGCTGTCGCTTGTCCCTGTCCCGTCCCGTCCCTCCCGCCGGGGCTCCTTACCGGGGCTCCGCTTGTCCCCGCTGCCGCCTCGCCCCGACCTTCCCCGGGCACGACTCAGCCCCCGCCGCGCCGCCGGGCATCGCTCGCCGCTCTCCGCCAGCGGTCAGCGCCCGGCACCGGCGTCCGCAGCAGAAAACCCAGTAGTCCCTTAATTAAAAATAATAATTAAAAAAAAATTATAAAAAAAATAATTAAAAGCGTCTCAGTTTTTAAAGCAGAACTACATAATGTATTAATTGGTTGCTATTAGCATGCAGTTTTATTGAGCATAGCACACAGAAGTCTGATTGTAAGCGAGGAGTGTTTTCAATGAAAGTGGAGTTATTTTAGCTGCAGACATGTTTACATTTCTGTGGTTTAGTCTATAACTTTCTCTTTTTCTTGCTTCAGAATTCTGCTCCATGAAGCAAAGCCCTTAGCTCCCAGACATTCCAAAAAGTCTGCCAAAATAATAGGGGGGGGGGGGGGGGGGAAGGGAGAAGGAATAAAAAAATCACACACAGAGACCCCCAAGTCTGGGTCAGGCTCAGGGCTGAGTATGGGCAGAGCGAGTATACCCCCTCCTCACTCTCCCTCTCCAGTTAAAAAGCCTTCAGGGCTCCATTTCCTGTTTTTAAGGAAAAAATAAAGCGGGTCTAGGACTGATTTTAGACACTGCCTAGACCAGGGCTGGTGGGTGCCGAGGACCTTTAACTCTTTCGGTGCCAAAGAGTACCTGATAGCTCACATCCAGGCAACCACACACCTCCCTCCCTTGGGGCAGCCCCAGCTGAAAGATGGGATTTTCACCCCAATGTGTGGTTTTTTTTGGGTGACTAAGAACCCAAAAGTTCCCAAGCGACCACCTAGTGTTTGATTGAGCAGAGTGAAGAGACAAAATACCCCAAAAAGTGGCGCTGAGTGCCCTCTGCTACTGCAGCACCCAGCTATGGCGATCTGGTGAGCCCGTGGGGTCCCTTCTCAGCGTTGGGGACAGTGTTGTCACCCACCCCACCTTCCCCACAGCCTCTCCTGCTGTGGATGGGCAGCATCACCGGTGTGGCCTTCAGCGAGTGGGCGTGAAAACAACCCGAGCTTCTGGACGTTAAATCCGCAGCTTTGGAAAATCAAAACGCAGCAGCTCGGCTAAAATTAGGAACGCTCAGCAGTGAATGAAGCACGAAAGCCGTGGACGCCTCCCCACAAAAGTCCCGAGTCAAGTTTTCCACTCCAAGGCTTGGTAGGGTGTGATAGGAATAGAAAGAGGAGTGTTCAGAGTGAAGTACCCCTGTAATGAAGGGTTGTGTCTCCAGGGAAGGGACAGGAGAGGTGGCAGGACAGGGGATGCTGATGCAGTGCCAAAAACCAGACAGGGCGCCCTGTGCCAGGGAAAACCCTTGGATCTGCAGGCACCAGGTGAGGCAGGAAAATTCACAACGGTGTTTCTTGGCCCCCTGGCTCTTAACATTTGCCTCCCAACCTCATCCAAAGTATTTTTATGTGTGTGTCCCCTCCCCAGACTTTTTATTTTTACATGCCAGATGACTCCTGTATATTTGGACCTCTCGCTTTTGAAGAAGCCAGAAAGCATTGTGATTTCCCAATGCTTAAAAAAGAAAAGAAAACACCTTTCCCCCAAGATGTTTTATATTAATTTAAGTATCGGTTCCTGGTTCATGTCAGCCCCTTTCACAATGAAATGTCCTGCGTGGGCTGTCACACCTGCTAAATATAATCCTCTCATTCTTTTGATATTCTGCAAAGGGCCTTTAAAGGTTCACATCCTCCAGTCTGGAGTTTTAATTGCTTCATCTCGGATATTTAAGAAGCCTTATAAATTTCTGATTTTTGTGGATTTCAAAGGAGCAGGGGGAGGGATGGGATAGGGATGTGAGGGCGATGCTGAGAGCACTGCCCTGACACTGCAGGTCCTGTAAAAGCTCTGACCCTCCAGCTTGTCCCACAGCTTCTGCTCTTTGGGGCAGACAACTTGAGCTGGTTTTATGAGTTACCAATGAGTTAAATATGAAAATAGTAGCCTATTTCACTATGGTAAATGCTCACCAGGGAGGAAATCATAGATTCAGTTTTATAGAAGGTAATGGAGTGAGATTACCCACACTAATGTACTTAACTCTTCAGAGAACATAAATCCTGCAGGAGACAGCCCCAAACCAGTTGATCCCCGAAACAAACTGCAGCCAGCAGCGGCTTCATCCTTACGAGGTGCTGGTGGCACCAGGTTTGCCCAGTGGAGCTGTGGTTAGAAACTCCTGGTCAAGAGGAGTGTGGTGGTTACAGACTCCAGCAAGGATGTTCCTGGAGCCAGAAAATGCCTGGCAGGATGGGAACAGGAGGGCAGGAGGGCTGGGGGGGGGAAATCCTGCACCCCAAATCTTTGTACACTGCACAGAGCAGCTCTCAGTAACACAATGGCCACAAATTCTCTGAAGTGTGAGGTATAATTCCTGTTAAATGAGATACAACAGCAGAGAGAGGGACACTGAGTGTGCTGACAGCTTCATGCTATACCCAGATGTAGCTGCAGGAGCAGTACCCATGGCAGGGCCCCAAAATGCTGTGTTTGCATGGAGGAGCTGCAGCAAAGCCAGTGGAGGTCACGTCCAGCTCTTGGTGAATTCCCATGGCTCCATGTTCTGCATCACCTTCAGAGTTCAGGCACTCCCAGGGACCAGCACAGGGGACAGCTGAGCTGCTGGGCTCCCATGTGGAAAGCTGCTCCACATTGTCACCCCATGCCCAAAAACCCCAATCTTCTCACCTTTCAAGCCCTACTTGTGTGACTAAAATATTCAGCCAGTGCTCCTGCTGAATGCAAGCAGTGGGAACACGAAGCAGGAAAGGAAGGAAGGGTGGCTGTGCCCAGCTGGGGCTGGGCTCTTTCTCCAGGAGCTGACAGAGCCAGAGCTCACAGCCTCGAGCTGCACCCAGGGAAATACAGGTTGGATATCAGGAAAAAGTTTTTACAGAAATGGTGACAAAGTTCTGGAGTGGCTGCCCGGGGAGGTGGTGGAGTCACCACCCCTGGGTGTGTTTAACAAAGCCTGGATGTGGCACTGGGTGCCAGGGCTGAGTTGAGGTGCTGGGGCTGGGTTGGACTCGATGGTCTTGGAGGTTTCTTCCAGCTCAGAGATTCTGGGAATTCTGTGAGGCTGGAGCAGCCCTTGCTGTGCCACCTTCCTGCCACCAGCCCCAGCTCCCATGGCCCTGCAGCTCTTTGCTCACAGCCAGTTGTCCCCAGAGCTGACCCCGGTGTCCTGTGCAGGGACAAGATCCACCCTAAAGGCTCATTCCTGGAGCTTTCTTTCAGGAGGAAGGAGGACATTTCAGAGCAGGTGGGTCTTCAAGCACTGCCTCTTGCTCAGGAGTGTCGTGGGGAAAGAAAAAAAGTGGTCACATCATTTTCTATCTCTTTAAACACAGTTTTCAAAATGCATGTTCGAAACAAGCGATAAAAATCAAACAAATTGTCACATCTGGATCAAGAAAAAATCCCATAACCGGTGCTTTCCCCATATTTCTTCCAGAGCAGTGGAAGAAACATATTTAGCAAGTGGCACAGCCTCAGCTAATTTTGAGTCTTGATGGTAGAACTAGGGACTGAAGCACTTAGAGGATGCAGAACCAGCTATGGTTGTAGGCTGCTGCTGTATTCACCACTCAACCACGTCCCCAAGTGCCACATCCATGTGTTTTTTGCAGATTTCCATGGCCAGCAATTCCACCACTTGCCTGCACAGCCTGTTCCAGTGCTTGGCCACCCTTTCAATGAAGAAATTTTCCCTAATATCACCCTAAGCCTCCCGTGGTACAACCTGAAGCTGTTCTCTCTTGCCCTGTCACTTGTCACCTGGGAGAAAAGACCAAGCCCCACCTGGCTATGACCTTTCAGGTGGTTGTAGAGAGCAATATGGTCTTCCCTGAACCTCCTTTTCCCCAGGTTAAACAGCCAATTAACTTTAAAAAAAACTGAAAATATAAGGGTAATAATTCCATCTTCAGAGCATTAATCATCGTTGTTGCTATTAGTGAAATGGGATATATGAATGATATTTGTTTCTTTTGATATGAAACCACAGGACTAGAGCACAGATTATTTTGGTTTTTTCCCCACTGGTAAAATGCAATTCCTGATTTTCTCCTGAGAATCAGAAAGGATTAACATTTTACCTATGAAAATACCATTTAGGATGAACAAGTCAGGCAACAAAAAGGGGGCACCTTTATAAATATTACGTCTCACAGGTGTGGGTGACATTCACTAATGAAGGTTCCCTTATGTAAAAATGACATTTAATTCAGAAGAGATAGGCAGTTATATAGACACCTCCTGTTGCCTGGATATGAACAGGAAACTCTTTTTCAAGGAGCAGAAATTATGGCTTTTTACAGCACTCATGGATTTGTTTTGGTCCCAGACCGGACACCTCAATATCATTTTGGCAATCTCTGAAAAGACTCTGGTGTCCCTCCTATGAGAGAAACACTTTTAATTATGGAAGGAAATATCATTTCTATTTAAAAGCTCTGAAGTGACAAAAGAAAGGATTTAATCTGGAACTTATCTGTGTAAGTATCTGGTTAGATAACGTGGCTGGGTGAAGGGGATATTGATCACCAGGATATTCAGCATCAGTGACTATTCAGGACTGCTGTGTCAATTTGAAACAATTCACACTCTTCCCCAAGCAATGGGCTAAAGGAAAATTAGATCATTTGTTTATTTTCATTTTTAGGTTTTGGGGTTTTTTTCCCTGCTTACACTGATAGCTGAGTTCAAAAAACAATATCTTGGCAGGGAAGGTCCAGGGAACACTTGAAACTCCCATGAATTCAGGAGGGGTTTTATGAGGCTACAAGAAATGATAGAAAAAAATTTAAAATGCCAAAGGTCTGATCTGAGTGGTTGGAGAGATGGGATGCTTGCCTGAATCCCTCCTAAATATCTCGAATCTCCAAAATAGGTGAAACTCTTCACTTTTTTTCCCCCATATTTTGGCAAATAAGTCCCAAAAGAGACAAAACTGAATATTTGTCCAAAGACAAACTGAAATAATGATGAAATAAACTCTCTGTGCAAATTTCTGTGACCAGAACTGAACTCTTCACTCATTCTCAGTTTGGACCTGGCAGGCAGAATTTGTGCTTTTTTTCTATTTTGACCAAAGCATTTTCCTTCCTCTCTCCAAAGGGGCATTTCTTGGCATCACTGCTGAGATTCAAGGAATAACTCACCCAGTAAATCAATACAGAAAGGTTGAGTGGAGCATCTTTGTAAGAACTGGCAAGTTCTCCAGCCACATGGTGAAAATTAAAAATAAGAAAGTTGAAGTTAGATGTATTTTCCAAAAAAAAAAGGAAGTCAAAGTTAGGGTAGATGGCAAAATGTCATAATTTAGAAAATATTTACTGGTGAATAATATAACCAGCATATAGAAATGAGCTGTGTCAGAATAAAAAAAAAATAGCTGATGAATAATAGCCTGATGAATAATAGATGAATAAGCCTGACCAAAAATAAAATGTTTACACTTCAATAGAAAGCAATTAATAAGTGTAAATACATGAAGTTACTTGCTCATTATTTGCTTATATATTTACATTTTTGCATTCCCTTGGATTCCTTGGTGCATGATCCCTGAGAAGGCCATAGTTCAACACAAATGTAATCAAATGCAGAATTAATATCCAGATAAGCATAATTTTTATGGGATTTAAACCTGTGAACTACCACCTCTCTCTCCTTTTTATTAGTCTGCATCTCTGCTTTCTCTATTTGTCATGGTACCTGGAAAAAAACCCTATATTTTGCCTTCAGGTTTATGGAATTGGTATTGTTCACACACAAGTGCCTGTAGTGCAGTAAATCCAGCTTTGTTAACAGATCTTCATCAACACACAGCTCTAAGAAAGGTGATATTTCTCTATATTAATAATTTTCCAGCTATTCCTGTATATAATCACACATTTTTATCTTTTATTGGGCTCATTCTCACAAGTTTTCCAGAGCATTTCTTCGTTGTCTGTGTCATGCACCAGAGAAATGCCTGAAATTATGGCCAGAGGCAGCAAACCAGCTTCCCCCAGTGTTGTTATAGGACACATGAAAGCACAACACAAGCCACTGCTATTTGCAAGGTGAAAAAAGAGAGCATTTATTTTCTGACTCCAGCATTTCTACTTTTCCAAAGGTGACAGTGGATTGGAGGGTGAATGTGTCACCTCTCCAATGACATTGGACAAACTACCAGTACATCAAGTTTCTCCACCCCTATGAAGGAATGCAAAACAATAGGTGGTTTACAGAAAGCTGTGTGAGAAAATTCTCTAACAGAATGTAAACTCAGAAGGCTTTAGAAAATATTAAAAATCAGGGTGACACCCCAGCACCTGAAGCTCCAAAAAACTCCTTGATACATGTCTTGCATGTCCCCAGCTCAGTCCTGGCCAGTTGTCACAGCTGGATGTGGCACTCGGTGCTCTGGGCTGGGGGACAAGGTGGGCGTTGGGCACAGCTGGGACTCAAGATCTTGGAGGGCTTTTCCAGCCTTTAATCATTCTCTGTTTCACGTTTCTTTCAGAGATGATAATAAAAAAATGAAGGTGTTTCATTCAGGACAGCACTTTGGACTGGATTAAGCGATATCTATTTGTTCTGTGACAGGTTAAAAAATTACCTGCTGAATCCTGCTGGATTTTTGACTCAAAGGCCCAGAAAACTTTGGATTAACCCACAGAGAAATGTGGTTTCCTTGATTTTGTATCTGAGCCCTTGAACTAACTGGAGAACACTGAAAGATGCTTGTAGGTCAAGACAGGACCAGCCTCACAGGCACCATTTATTGCAAAAAATCAAAGTATTCAAAACATATCTCACCCTGAAATCTGCTTCTGACACCGTGGTTTAGAGCAAAATAAAATCACAGAAAGGTTTTTGTTGGAAGGGACTTTAAGGATCATCCCATTCCACCCCTGCCATGGCAGGGACACCTCCCACTGTCCCAGGCTGCTCCAGCCCCAGTGTCCAACCTGGCCCTGGGCACTGCCAGGGATCCAGGGGCAGCCCCAGCTGCTCTGGACACCTGTGCCAGGCCTGCCCACCCCCACAGGGAAGGATTTCTTCCAATATCTGACCAAATTCCCCCTCTTTCAGTTTGAAGCTGTTCTCCCTCATCCTGTCACTCCAATTCCTGATGAATTGTCCCTCTCCAGCTTCCCCATATCCCCTTCAGACCCTGGAAGCTGCTCTGAGGTCTCCACACAACCTTCTCTTCTCCAGGCAGAACAGCCCCAACTTTCCCATCCTGTCTCCACAGGATGCTCCTTATCAACTCCTTATCAAACTCATGGCCTCCTCTGGACTTGTCCTAACATTTCCATGGCCTTCAAAACATGAGGATAAGTTATTCAAACCTAGATCTGATTTATTTTATGTCAAACTACACACGTAGCAGAGCTGGACATGGGGATCTCCAGTGATGTGGCTCCTGAAGCTTCAGGTGCTGGGGAAGGCTGGTTTGCTGCCTCTGACCATAATTTCAGGTGTTTCTCTGGTGCATGACACAGACAACAAGAAATGCTCTGGAAAACTTGTGAGAATTAGCCCAGTAAAAGATAAAATGGTGTGATTATATACGGGAATAGCTAGAAAGTGATTAATATAGAGAAATATCACCTTTCTTAGAGCTGTGTGTTGATGAAGATCTGTTAACAAAGCTGGATTTACTGCACTACAGGCACTTGTGTGTGAACAACACCAATTCCATAGACCTGAAGGCAAAATGTAAGTTTTTTCCAGGTACCATGACAAATAGAGAATAGATGGATTCCCAAGGCCATGATGGTTTTGCAGGAATTCTTGCTGAAGGAAGGCTTGGAGGTGATCTTGCTCATAGACATTTGGTGACACTCATGAGTGGGATCAAGATCTGAGCAAGGCCTTTCACATTCTTGAAAATTCCAAGAGGAATGTCAAGAAAAGGGCAGCAGATGATGCTAAGATGACACAAAACAACTGTAAGAAATCTTTGCTACCATTCAGCAGAATGGGTTATGATAATTGGTCCCATCTGGCTTAAAGATTTAGGAAATCAATACATTCTTGGAGAGATGCTCCGTGAAATTGCTGTTAGTGGTGATGTGAAGCTTGCAAACATTCACCTCAGCCTCTGTGTCAAAATTCTGGCCTGATTTACAGTTCAGAAAATCCCTATTTTAGTGAAATGAGTCCTTGACATTAGAATGGACTCAATCATTTCAGAGGTCTTTTCAAACCTAGCTGATGGTGTGATTCTGTGAAGCAGAAGGAGGAAAACCGCTTCCTGTGATCAGTTTAGGTATCAAAACAAGATAATTTTTTTAAAATTTTACTTAAATGTAAAAAGAATACTTTTAAATTTTATTTAAAATGTAATTACAAGCATTTCACAATCACCAAGAGAAGGTTAAATGGGGCTCTGAGCAACCTGGGATAGTGGAAGGTGTCCCTGCCCATGGATGATCTTTAAGGTCCCTTCCAACTCAAACCATTCTGTGATTCTGTGATCAAATGATTGCACTATCTGCTGTCATCATCTGGAATTTCAAGGAGAACCCTCTTTTGATTCAAGCAGCTTTTTGGTTTACATTCCCTTTTTTCAAATTTGAGAAAATATTTGCACCATTATTTCAAACATTTCAACCATGTCAAAGTTTACCATAATGAAAAACTGGGCTAATGTATTGAAAAGTTTGCTCAAGTAGGTGGATGTTTTTTTAATGGAAAGAACAGTTGGTTCTGCAGAAACATGGGAATTTTTAGCAAGCACTGCATGCTTCCCTTCAGAAAGGAGTGAAAGTGTTCCTGTTTTTCCAACCAATCTGCCATTCACACAAAAGCAGGCAGAAGGACATGTTCTCAGTGGGACAATAACCATTTTCTTGAGAGCAAAAGGAAAACATAAAGTGTGGTGTTAGAACAGGAGAGATGAAAAGATAAGATTTAGAAAAAAGAACTAAAAAAGGAAAGTGGAGGGAAATTTGTGCAGCTGTTTCTGGACTAAAACAAGAGCTTTTTCTGTCGAAAAAGTGTGTGCAAACTGCAGCAAATCCCAGGACAAGGTGGTGGAATTGCAAGCCTGGGAAAGCCTTGCTTTTTTTTTTTGCTTATATTGCACAAAAGCATCTTTCTGTGGAAACGAGCCCTCTCTGATCTTTTTTATTCTCTTGACGCAGAAATAAAACAACTTAAGAGTCAAATAAAAAGCTGGGAACAGAATAAGCAGTCTGAAACTATATCACACCAGATAAAATTCCCTGGAATTATCTGTGAATTCATTGAAACTGTATTTTATGTTTTGCTTCAAGACAACTGCTTTGTTGAGGAGGTAATGTATAGATTAAGACAGGACACTTAAACTCCAAAGTCCCCTCGGAGAGTTCTTTCTGGTATAAATCTGCTCTCCTTTAACTTGGATTATAAACAAACTCCATGATATGCACCTGGTTTTGGCAGGGTCTCTATTATTTCACTCCCAAAAGCAGCTTTATAAAGAGAACACACTGCATTTCAACAGCAATATAAATAATGTTGCAGTTGGGGATCTCTTGCGCCGCTTTCATTTTTCTTTCTTCCCTTTTCATCTGAACTGAACCACACCTCTCTAAAAATACTCACTTTCTTAATGAAAACCATATTTTTGGGCATTTTTTTCCCCCTGTGTGTGCATGACCTGTTGAAATGCCTGCACAATCTTTAATGTCAGATTCAGACGACACATGTCTTATGAAAAAGTCTGGGACTCAGCTCTCAGCGGGGCCTCCCAGATCTGTCCCACGTCTTTATGAGAAAGAGGGACAAAACCTTCTGGTTTTGGCATTTTATATTGGAGTCTGCTCTAAGCTAGGCAAGAGGGAAAAAAAAAAAAAAAAAGGAAAAAAAATAGCAACGTAGAGTCTAGACAGAAGAGATTGGGTTGAAATCTGGAAGCTATTCAGTGAGGCTACGGCACATGGCAGCTTGACTGCAGAAAGAGATCACATTACGCTGCCTAATTACACATGAAAAATGTACACATCACTTTTCTTAAATGCTTGGAAAAATAGATGTTCAGATGGCAACTGCGAGCCAGTAACTGAGCCAGTCGTACATAGTTGGAACGCCTCAATAATGGCATTTCTAAAGCTGCAGGGTTTTTTTTTTTTTGTGTGTGTGTGTGTGTGTGTTTTTACAGTGTAATTATTGTGTGTGTGTGTGTGTGTGTGTGTGTTCATAAAACAACTTCTAAAAAAGGCTTTCTAAATTTAGCAGGCAGTTGTGCTGCAGGAGCATGAAAGGTGAAAATCCAGCATGTAAGCAGGAGGAATGAGGGCCTAATCTTGACTCCTCATGACCCATTTCAGCCAGATTTCCTTGGAAGTTTGGGTTGATCCACAGGCTCATCTGCTTGTATGCTCGAAGCAAATACTGTGGGGTTTAGACCTCCAAGGGGAACATCCCATGGCAACAAAGACAAGCAGATGCTTGGGTATTTGCAGCACCTATGGCCCTGAGGTTGTGTGTTTATATCCTGCCTAGGAGATGTTTAAAAGAGAAGTTTCTCCTTTCTCATGGACAAAAGAGAGGGGGGGAAAAATAATCTCATTTATTGTGTTGTTTGAGCACGGAGCTCTCCTGTCATCGCCTCCTCCTGACCTCGTGGCTCAGGGCTGATGATTCCTGTCCTGCCCCACTCCTGCCATGCTCCTGCCAGTGATGGGTTAAAAGAATCCAGAGATTAGTTTGATGGAGTTATGCTTTTGTTTCCATTTGTTTGGATGGCATCTTCTCTTCTTTTTAGCTTAAACACAAACGCACAAAGATGGGATACAAATAGGGCTTGGACGAGCTATCTCCAGAGGTGCCTTCAACTCTAAATACTTTGTGACTCTGTGGTTCTGTGGTTTTGTGATTTTGTGACTTCTCCAAGGGACAAAACACTTTTCCAAGCTATTTCCAAAGATTTGCCATTTCAATCCAGCTAACGAGAGCCATGGAAGCGGACTTTTCATGGGGAAATGTCAATATGTCCATCTGCCTTCCAGACTTTGCTTTTCCTAGAAGACCGATCAGAGCAAGCTCCTCCAAGAGCAGAAGTGCCCAATCCTGCCCTCAGTGCCAGTCAGGGTGAGCACAGAATAAAAAACAATCCCCAAAGCCCTCTCTGGTAGCCAGGCTCTCCATGTGACTACTCCCTCGGAGTGTCTTTGAGTCCTTCCCTCCTGGAGCCAGAGGCCAGTCAGACCTTGGCTGAACTGTTAATCCTTCCAGACAAAGAGGAAAGAACATCTTGTAAAGTTTTGTTGCTGTTGTTATTGTTAAAACGGACTAAGCATGGAGCAACTGGCCAAGCTATCTGGCAAAAGTGACCCGCAGAAAAGTCTTTCAGAAGAAAAAAATGATCTTTTCTGGATATGGGACTAAGCTTCCCCAGGTCAGGGGGAAGAACTGCATTAATCCAGCAACTCCCAGTTGCAATATGGGTTGTTGTGCTGATTATTTCATCACTGTGCTCTGCAGGACCTTCCTTGGATTCTCCCTTTTACGGCTGGGGGAAAAAAAAAAAAGCTATTTGCACAGCTTGGGCCTGCTGGAGTCCTGCATGAGAAATACCAGTCACACAAGAAGTTGATGGGGCAGAATTGGGTTGGAAACCATTCTGCTCTGGCCAGGGCAGCTCTCCTGCAGGAGGGAAGGATGGGGGCTCTGCCAGACCCTCCAGGGAGTCAGGTTTGCCGTGGAGGAGTTGGGATGTGGGTACAAGTGGGAGCCACGACCACATTAAAGCTGTTCCCCTTTAGGACAGGCAGGAACCATTGTGGGCAAGGGCTTCCTTCCCAGCTGAAACCTCTGCAGAGGTTTGGAGTGGGTGGATGGAGAGACCCAGCCTGGCCTCTGCTCCTCTGGGTATTTCCCCACGGTGTATTTTGTGTCCCGCTGCGGTCGGAGGCAGCAGCACCAAACTCTGAGAGTCCTTCAGCACAGCAAGGCCTCCTCTTCCAGAAGGGTCAGCCTTGGGTGTAATTTATGAGGGTTGTGGTAGCCCTGCTACCCTCTGGCTGCTTGTGATGAATTTTAAATTAAGTGAATATTTTGTGCTCGCTGGTGAAGGGGGGAGGAATGATGGCAGGAAACAAATCGCTTCCTCTGGTCATTCCTCTCGCCGCAGCCACGCTATTTTTAACAAATCTTATTAAAAATTATACAACCCTGTATTTTCTGGAATCTGTTTTATTGAACAAGTACAAAACAAACCAAAGCAGGAAAAATGCACCATTTGGAGCGGCTCCTTTTGCTGCAACTGATTTAGCAAAACAAGCCACAGGGGAACGCAAGCGGCTTTCTAGAGCTGCTTCCTGCGGCCATCCCTCTCTCTCTCCATGTGGAAAAGAGGGATATTTTACCAGCTGCATCACTTCATGCAATAGTAAATTATTCTAAGTGTTCTGGTCACCACAAAATACACTGCCTTGGAGGTTATTCCCATTATCAGAGTTATTTGTTTAATTTCTTGCTGCAGCCAGCTTTAAACAGCATATTTTCCAAAAATATCGTCCAACCCATGGGTGTCTGCTTAGCAGAAGGGATTGAAACTGAAAACAGAGCGTCCAGATTTGGGCATTTCCTAGCTCAGGGCCAGCTGGGACAAGATTTTGATGGAGGGAAATTCTTCTTACAAGTTACTTTCAAGATTCCTGGTCTCTAGTAACTGTTTACTGCGCTACCATCTAGAAATCACTAATAAATTTGGAATTCTTATGAAGAAATGTGAAAAGTTGCTTTGTCTGCTGCTGTGTCTGGTGGCAAGAGGTGAGGCTGATGATTAGATAATCTTAATATCAGTGTCAGCTTTCTGTTCACTCAGGTGTCTCACCCTCACTGCCCTGGACTATTCCTTCCCAGCCACTCCTCACTCGCAAAGGCTGAATTCTGTACTGAGAGATTTTGTATAAATGCAGAAGACATCAGAGTTGCAAACAAACGTAAACTTGGGCCCTGACCATTCCAAATATTTACATGCCTAACTTGAAATTATTTCAACAGGGTTTTGGTGCCAGAAGACCTTGTTGAAGCTTTTCTGGATCAGAAATGAAACTTCAAAGTCACATTATCACAGGTATTGCTATTTACCATGATATCCTTGGCCCAAAAAAGGGGATCTTCTTTTGAGTTTGGTGGCCTCACCCACAAAATTTTTGTCTCCACTTGTGGAAACACACTTTAGTGAGTATGGCTTGGAGGAATCTCATTAAAGATTTGGGAGATGGGACAGGAAATTTTCTATTTCATCTGTTATGTCTTATCACTACCAATAAGAGCAATGATGTTCATTATGATGGCAGTTAACTACTTGCCTTATTCATTTTGTTTAGACTTCAAAAAAATTATTAACAAGCACGTCTATTACTGGATCAGATACAATTATTATACAATATAATCAAAACCAAAAGGTTCTATATTCTTTGAGATCCACCAGCATGTATCTCCATATGTTCTTCCTGTTAATCCTAAAATGAATGTCTTAAACCAGATTTTTTAGAGATTTTAGACAAATATCACTATAATAATAAATTTATTTCTTTATAATTTTTATTAGATAATGGAATAGCTTCAATCTCTTGATGATGAAAACATTTAGAACACCTTGCTCCCACATCTCTGAAGAAGTACCTCAGAAATCTCACCATGACACATGAACATGTTCAGCCCTGGGTAACAAATCTAAAGTAGAAGTTGTCCCATATTTCTCTCCCTGTGGGAATCACAGGTTGTGTGCTTTTTACTGGTTTGGGCTAATTTATTGTTATTTTAGGGATCAGGGGATGAAGTCACCTTAGATATTCAACTATGTATTTTATCCAGAATGTTTTTTCCATTGGTTTCCTTTCCTACAGATCATTCCAGGAGATTAGTACCTCAATGTGAAACAGGTTATTCCTTTCTCAGAGGTGTTTGCAATTTACAGTGACTTCAAGAGATAACGAAGCTGGTGGGGTTTTTTAGGATATTAAGCTTAATTATCCTCCTTGTTGCTTTCAGGTCACATTCTCAGGGTCACCTCTTCCAGGAGGTTGCTCCATCACCTGTGACAGTAGCAAACAGGGATCTGTCCTGCACTGGTGGTCAGTGATTCCCTGGAATTGTGCCTACAGACTGCAAGACCCTGGATCTGAGGTTAGCACCATTGATGAATCCTGGAAGTCTTAAAATAAATAGCTTCTGTATGCAGACTTTCCTAAAACCTGAGATTAATTTAATGGTAAGAGGCCAAATATCTTCTGGGAGAGACCCATCCAAAGAACACGGAAATTCTTGAATCCAGATGATCTGAAGCCCAGGCTGAGCTTAAATGGAGCTCCTGGCCAGTGAGGATGTTTTGGGCAACTGAGGTGTCTCTGCTAACAAAGTCCTGACACTGACCTAACTGCAGGCTGGAGGACAAAAAATGATAAAACCCCAATTAAACAAACAAAAAAAACGACAGAAGAAGTAGCACCATAAAGAGCTTCAAGCATGAGGCAGAAGGGAAAAGTGGTGTGTATTTCAGCAGGAAAACTGGTTTAATCTCCACCTAAAGGCTTGTTCAGGAGACCTGAGGGTTAGGAAGGAACAGTGGCCTTTGCAAAGGCCAAAGAGTGACAGCCCAGAGCAGAGGGATCCACACTGCTCGTGGCACGGAGCCCACCAGAGTGAGGGAGCAGATCATCAGCCAAAAGGAGACCAGCAGCAGGCTCAGCACCTAAATCCCCTTGGCTGGGAAAGCTGCCTGCTACCAGCAAAGTCCAAGGAAAGGTCAGTGCCTGAGGTCATGGCAATTTTGGAATGACAGAAAACTCCGCCTAACTCTTGGCAAGCTATTGCCACCAAAACTTCTCCTAAGAAAATCCTTTTTTTTACTAACGCCACCTCTGTGATTTGGGATAAAATTTCCCATCAGCTCAGAGGAGCACAAGTTCACAGTGAGCAGAGGACACCCCTACTCAAATTTTTGTCCCACTATTCTTCTAGCTCCAAAACAAGGAAAATTTTTGGTAACATTTACTGGAACCAAAGGCTTTTGCTACCTTTTTTTGCATTTGGGATATCCCAGGAGAGCTCCACACCTCACAGATGGAGTCCCTAACAGGATGCAGCGAAGGTAAACAGACAGAAAATGAGGAATAGCTTATTTAGCTGAAAATGAAAAAGGGCTGTGGGTCAGGAGGAAAGATCACACAAGCTGGAATACAGCCAGGACACCAAAGGCAGACCTTTAAAACCTGAGGGGGAAAACCCCAAACCTTTAAAACCTGGGGGGAAAAACCCCAAACCTTTAAGAGCTTCACTGAATGTGGTTGGGAGCCATGGACACACTCAGTTTCTCCTTTCTCCCTGCCCTGTGGCAAATCCACAGCCAAGGAAAAGAAAGTGGGGACTTCTGAATTGCTGTGGAAAATGATCCAAAGTGCCCAGACTCCTGTAGGATTCCATTTGTGCATCCTCTGTGGGAGGTGACAGTGCTGAGCTGTGAGGAGGGCTGGGGGCAAACAAACAGGGTCTTTTTCATGAATCCTTTCCAAAATCTCCATATGGATATACCCTGCAGGAAGACACCATTTCTCCCTGGCAGTGGTTACTTATAAAAGCCTGATACATTTGATTCTGGAAGGAAGGTGTCTTTGGGTTAAATAAAATAAAATAAAATAAAATAAAAACAGCCCACCTCAAAATCCTTGTTCCATGGTATATAGAAAACTGTGGGAACCCTGTTAAAAAGTGTCACTGTTTTAAGTTGTGCAGTTGCGTTTCCTTCTGTGTTCTTTTATCACAATTTAAAGTGAGGACAAGAATGTTTCTCAAACCAGCATTGTGCTGACGTTCGACAATTCAGGATATACATCCTCGGAATTTTTATAAAGTGCAATTCTTAAATATTATTTTTCCAAAATGCTGCCCAGAGGACCCATTCTGGCTGATCAAACAGCCCCTGGAACTGCAGTAAATGCTCACACAGCATTCCTCCAAACAGGGCCTCGTATGAAAACGAAACACCGCAGGGGCACTGTGAAACACCAGTTAGCACCTTTATAAAACCCTGTTCCCAAGGTTAACTGCGCTGCAGCCCTGGCAGATCACAGAACCGAGAGTCTTGTACGAGCACAGGGTGGAATTGTGCTAATTTGTCTCAGAGGGTGCCATTGTAATGGTCCTTTCTTGTCTTCAGAGGAATCCAGCTCGGAGACGATGCACACTGGGAGAGATTTTACGGGAACCTGCTTCTGCAGGGGGGTGCTCTGGTTTTCACACAGCTGCTCTTATGCCCTTCAATCTGCAGCAGTCTGTCTGAAGAGGAAATACAAAGTCCTACACTGAAATTTGCTCTGCGATCAAGTGATCCGCGTGATATTTCGTCCTTACGCCGCGTCGGGTCTTTGGCACGGCGAGATGTCTTTGCCTGCTTGGGAAAAGACAAGGCAAACAGTAAAAGGGCTGAAATCCATGCTGCTTCCTTCCTTCCTTGTGTTTTCTTTTGCCAGCTACACAATATTCTCTCAGAGAAATCTGCAAGCCATCAAGTGCAGCAGGCAGCGTTGGCTGGAGCTGAGCCGTGCGTTCGGCGGGACCCCCTCCCCAGCGGGGCTGGGACCCCCTCCAGGGCTGCACACACACAGAGCTCCTGCAGGCAGGTTAAACAAGGCTCAGACTAACACAGCAGCTTGAGCCCGTCAAAAGGTGTGATCCCACTCCCAGATCTGCTCTGGAACGGGGCCTCAGTGCTGTTTTGGAGAGTGGGATTCTTTTTGGCTTTAAAGCAGGACAGCAATGAGTGCTGGAGCCCAGAAACCAACCCTGACCTGGGCTGCTGCCACAGCCTGGGCAGCAGGAAAGGGATGGGAATTGCGCCCCATGCCTTGCTCAGGTGAGATCCCACCTGCAGGGCTGCCCCAGCCCTGTCCCAGCCCAGGAGGAGCTGGAGCTGCTGCAGAGAGCCCAGAGGAGGCTCCAGGATGAGCAGAGGGATGGAGCAGCTCTGCTGGCAGGAAAGGCTGGCACAGCTGGGATTGTTCACCTGCACAGGAGAAGCTTTGGGCTGAGCTCAGGGTGGCCTGGCAGGGCCTGGAGGAGCTGACAATATAGATGAAAACAGAATATTCACAAGGGCCTGGAGTGACAGGACAAGGGGGGGAAAGAGAAAGGAAAGAGAGTAGGATTAGATTAAATATTAGGAAGAAATTCTTCCCTGTGAGGGTGGGCAGGCCCTGGCACAGGTGCCCAGAGCAGCTGTGGCTGCGCCTGGATCCCTGGCAGTGCCCAAGGCCAGGTTGGACACTGGGGCTGGAGCAGCCTGGGACAGTGGAAGGTGTCCCTGCCATGGCAGGAGGGTAAAACCAGCTGATCTTTAATGTCCCTTTCAACTGAAGCCGTGCTATGATTCTGCAATTCCCTAATTCTGTGATTCATAGCAGTAGTATGACCTTCTGCTCAGCAGTGGCAGCCTGGGATGGTCTCACATTGCCTGTGGTCCAAAATTCACTCATTCCTTGTGGTCAGTGCACCAGGTCCCCCGGCACCGAGGTGGTCACGCTCCAGCAATGAGGTACCCACAGAGTTCATGAAGACTGAAGCAAAAGGAGGATTTGACCCAAATTTTCATAGTCCAAGCAACATATCCTAACCCCTGGAACATTATTCCCTTGGAGAACAAAACTCTTTGCCTCACCTCATCCTCCTCTTTTCACCTTTACCGCTCCTCATCCTTTCAGGCTTTTGGAATTTTCAGTTTAAATGGGAAGTTTGGAGTAACTCCTGCCCTTCGTAAATAACACACAAGCTGATAAACTGCTAAAAAACCAGCGAGGCCTTGCCAAGAGGCCTCGTTTGTTTTTTGGGAAACCCTCTGCGCAGCACAGGCCGCGCGCGCGCTCAATCACACAGAGAAACGTTTTTACTGCAGGATATATTTTTAGGCAGTTTTTCAAGTGGCAAATTTCCACGGGGGTGCAGCACTTGTCCTGTGGTAATTAAGTGAACAGAAAATATTAGTCTGGAGCTGGCCTGGCCGATGGTGGAGGGAACGTGTTACACCCAAGTTCAGGAGAGGAGCAGGGTCTCTCTCTGTGTGGGCTGGAGAGGACTAAGCACATTACACACATATTTGGCCACCACCAGCAAAAAAGGCCACAAGCTTCCCTCACAGTGTGGAGGGAGCTGAATAGCTTTCAGCTGAGCAGGATGCTGCTTGGCTGCTCCAAGAGATGGATAAAAAACCATGTAGGAGTCAATCACATGTTGGATTTAAAAGGGGATTGGTGTGGCAGCCAGGGATCTGAGGGGTGGTGGAAAAGCTGACGGGTGCCACAGCTCCTGTGGAGCCAAGTTGCACAGATTGGAGTGTGACACATCTCCCAGCTTGGATCTGCAGTGTTTCCAGGGCTGGAGGCTGTCCTCCATCCATGAGGAAAGAAGACTGGATTAAAAAATGCCTGGATGTGGCACTGGATGCCAGGATTGAGTTGAGGTGTTGGGGCTGGGTTGGACTCAAGGTCTCTTCCAACCCAGTGATTCTGGAATTCTGTGAACCAGCACCTGCCAGGGCAGCCTCCACCTCCTCCTTTTGCTCTGAGTGTTGGTGGGGTTTTTGAACAAAACCAAGGGTGGCTGCTGAGGTGAGTCCTCCAGCAGGAAACCTCTGTCCCTCCCACTGTCCTTTCTCCTTCCCACTGTCCTCTCTCCCTGACCTTGTGGATGGGGAGCCTGAGCATCCCAAAAGTTCAGGCAGGGCTGGTCCCTTCCTCTTTGAAGCAAATTTTGGAGCCACCAGGGATGGATTTCAGCAGGTACCAGAGGGCTCTGCTGAGTGACAGGCTCACAGAACAGGATGGGAAGTCATCCTCATCCTCAGCAAAGCTGCTTGGGTTTTGTTGGGTGTTTTTTTTAACAGGGGGAATGTTGTTGGCCTGGAAAGATCCTTCCCACACAACCTCAAGATAGGGAAGACTTGGAGTGGGAGTTTTAAAGGCATAGCAAGTGGAACTCAGCCTTTAAATGTTGTAATTCCTTGAAGAATTCTTGCCATTTTTTTCAGTTCCCTAGGCTAGTAAAGGGTCAGATGCAGCTTTGACACCATTCCAGAGGCTTTGCTGTGTCCCTGGTGTGGCACCAAACACCACATATCTGCTGTGTCCCCTGCACAGGGACAACCCATGGACTTGCAACAGGATGGTGGGAGAAGTTTTCATCATGTCTTGACCAAATTCAGTAATTTTACACAAATTTTCATGAGCTTAGTGATGTTGGCGAGAACTGCTGAAACTTCCACCTTGTCCTATCAGACACTTTCTCTGGCTTTATTGATCAGAAGTTATGCAGATTTATCTGGGTGCATGTCCACAAAATGTGAGATAGACCAGGAGCCAGAAACTCATTTATACAATTGGGTAATGTTTTGAAATTGGGTAATATTTTGAAATAGTGAAAATTTCCCACCAAGCTGGGAAACTCCCCATCCCTGGAAATGTTCAAGGCCAGGCTGGATAGGGCTTTGAGAAATCTGGTCTAGAGGAAGGTTCCCTGCCCATGGCAGAAGGTGAAATTAGATGATTTTTAAGGTCCTTTCCAACACAAACCATTCTATGATTCGATGATTATAATTTCATTTATATTTCTCTTCCTCAGACAAGTATTCTTTGGGATTAAGTATCTTCCTTCCTTATTCTTTATAGTCTTCTGTTCACTGATAATTTTTCTTTTTTCTTTTAACCAACTGAATCTTTAACACATTTTACAAAGATGTTGAGAATATAATTTATCACATCTGAGTATCATTTACTCCATTGTGCTTCAGTTTCATGATACACAGAACACATTTATCCAATTGACAGCTCTTCAGGTGAAGCGTACCTGCCAGAACCAGAAAATTTCCTTTTTATTTCTAATAACCTAATTCCATTTTCAGTATTTTACAACACATACTGCTGGGATGATACTTTAAAAAATAGAAATTAAAAGCCAGACTATCACAATTTGCATAAACATAGGATGTTTTCTAATTTCTTTAAGTTACACTGTTCAAATTCATGAGGCTGAACTGTGAATAAATATTTCAATGTGTCCAAAAGTGAAAATTAATCCTACAGAGATAGTATATACAGGATTATC
Organism: Lonchura striata; assembly: GCF_050655825.1. Taxonomy (NCBI): domain Eukaryota; kingdom Metazoa; phylum Chordata; class Aves; order Passeriformes; family Estrildidae; genus Lonchura; species Lonchura striata. Next base: position 115,736,922 of record NC_140703.1, on the reverse strand, counting down.
TTCTCTTGCTGGTGCTGATATCTCCACTGGGAAGTTGCATGGAGCCTTTACTGTGTTCCTGAATTTTAAATGGCAAAACACCCTCCCACTGCAGAGTATTCCCATAAAATTATTTGATAGGTAGTAACATAAAAATGAAATTCAGTGTGTTGCAACCTCTTATATAAAAACATAAAGACAAAATTAAGACATCACTATTTGTTCTTCAGTTCTAGCTCTCAGGAATGATGCCACATCCTTAGCCCAGCTGCTGGGAGAATATTCTGCTGCCTAAAATGTCCAACAATGAAGAAACCAAGGAGGGCAAACCTCCAACTCCTGTTCTGCAGATGGATCAGATCACAAGTTGCCAGGCAGAAAGAGAATGAAATCTAGAACAAAACTGCAGAAAGCTCCTCTTACCCCTCCGTGCCCTGCCAGGAGGGATTTTTTTGCCCTGTTGTTGTCACAGGAACGCTGCATAACCCATCACTGCCCCACTTCCCAGAACTGCCATTCCAGATGCCTGGGGGATCCCTGAATGGTTCTGGCAGAGCTGCTCCAGGCAAGACACAGCCACGGATTGAGGAGAAATCCATGGAAATTGGCTGTGCTGCTGTGCAGCATCTGCCCGCCGTGCGCTCCGTGCCGCGGTCACCGCGCGGTCACTCGTGTGACACATCTCAGCCTGGCTAACCCAAAATCTTGGCAGTGCTCGAAGACTTCCAGCCTTCCCAGGGTTAGACATCTATCCCACGCTGGTTCTTGTTTCAGTTCATTATTTTCTTTACTGTACTTGCACCATTAAACTGCTGAGGGATCCCTTATCGGCGGGATTATTCCCCTGTCAGGAGTGCAGGACTTCAGCAGTGACTCCGTGTCTGAAGTTCTCCTCTCTCACATTTACAAGGAGATTATAAGCATTTTATTCTGCCTCTTTTTTTTTTTTTTTTTTGTGCTGAAGCTGATTTATTTTGCTTACATTTCTCCCTGATAAATTTTCCTCTCAGTTTCCAATGGGGATAAGTAAGATTTTCTTTTGCCACCGTTGCTCCTGCACTCTCCACTCCTGTGTCACACCCAGACTAGGCTCCACCTGATTTATTTCAGCCTTCAGCAGCAACAGGAGCTGAGCTCAGAGCAGATCTTTTGGGGCAGAACCGTGACTATTTCAGCATTAGTTAAAGGCCAAAGCTCTGGACTGCTAAGGATAAGCACTCCAACAACAGTCATGACAAATAAAGTGGCCAAGAATGTCTAAAAGGCCTTTTAAAATAACAATTCTGAGCTCTGTCACTTGAATGACTGTGTTTAAAAGCTAAGATGGTTCATAAAAATTATGCCTATAATTGCTGAGCTGTTTTTAAATATCCAACTGAATCCATGTCTGCAGAGGATTATGAAGAGCTAAGGATTCACAAACTGACTTCAAATTTGATCCTAGTTGGCTTTTCTTATGTTAAATATAAGGGTCTCTTCAAACTCAGCTTGGCTCCAAAAAAGATCACAATATAGGGATTCAGAAGTCACACATTTTCCAAGTCCTCTCAAATACCCAAGAAATATCCACAGAACTGGCATGAATGTGGAGCAGCTCCCAGCTGAAAATAAGAGGGAGGAAAGAAAATTAAATTCCCCAAACCCAGTGTTGTGATACAGCTCAGAAACAGACAAATCCAAACAGAAGTTCCTGCCAGTATAGAGTGAATATTAACGCCCCCATGTTTGTATTAAGATCTTGATATTGCAAATGTTGCTGTAAAACATCCAAACATGAGCAGACGTGGAGAATGGCCACTAAGATGGTTAAAAAAAAAAACGGATTTTCATCCAAGAAAATTGAAGAGTTTGGTTTGTTTACTCTAACGAAATTAGATCGAGGGAGAAAAATGCCTTCTACAAGTAAATTAGGGAGGAATTTAAGCACCTGAAGCAAAGAATAGAGTTGTCAAAAGAGAAAACAAACACAGACTGGCCACAAGTAAATTTAACAAGGGAATGGGATTGCTAACCATCTTCAAATAAGTTCTTATTCAGCTCTGGGATAAAAGCTGAGCTGGAAATTGAGGTTTTAGGTGGGTCTCAATCTTTCTGCAACATCAGGCAAAACCTGGTGACTCAGAGAGTCTCTTTGGGCTCTGTTTCACACAATCAGACAAATAGAAACAGAAAAAAAAAAAAAAAGCTGAAGGGCAGTGTCCCAAATATTTTGAGCAGATTATTTTGAGCCGAAGTCAAATCATGGCATCAAAAAAAGCAAGACCCTGTGGCATGGGATAAGGATGCTCCTGGCAGGTGAGATGGGAAGAAAAAAATTCCAGTTCTGTCAGTGAAAAAATCTTGTACTCCCAGTAAGTAACTGAGGAGAGGAGAGAGGCTCAGGGAACAAGACTGAGGACATGGAAACTGTTCAGGCTCAACCTTAATAACAAAGAAGTCTTTAAGAATTCTTCTACATTAATTAAAATCTCTGCACAAAATATGCCACATGCTTAAACAAACACTCTCTTATTTTCTATATGTTTTTTTTTCCCTCTGCTGCACCTTAAAATAAGCAGTGGAGGAGTGGACTCCAATCTGGATTGAATGAGAGGGCTGCATTAGGGAAAATACGGAATGTTCCCATTCTTGAGTCTGAGATTATTCATAGATGGAGGTAACAAGGAAAAGAGAATTAACTGCTTAGTGCAGCTGCTCTGGAACTGGAAATTCTGGGCCAGAAAATACCAAGCACACAGGAATGTCATCTAGAATACAAGCAAAGGCTGCCTGGTGTCAGAACAAAGCACATGAACTTCAGAGTGTGCCCCAGTGCAGAGTTCCCAGGTGTGTGCCAGAAATCTGTTTACAGAGACAGAATATGGAAAACACAACTCAAAACCCAAAAGCTCCTCCCCTCTGTTAAATTGAGCTGTTGGAGGAAGGGGAGTTCCTGGTCAGCCAGATGGATTTTGAGATTCTCCAAAGAGGGAAAGTCCAAAATCTCCCAGTGCTACCTGTTCCCAGAGTTCTTCCCTACAGTAAAAATATGGCAAACATCAGCTCAGGGAAGAGATGATGATGTTTGGCTCCATATCAGAAGGCTGAAGGATAGCTTTATTAAAAATATACTATATTACGTTAATACACTATTTAAAGAGATACTATACTATTCTACATACTTACTTCTTACTTACCTATCTAACTCAAACTTGTGACTCTGCTGAGAGCCCGAGCCACAGCTGGATCCATTGGTCACTGACCCCAAACAACTTCACCAGAATCCAACCCAGCCATCACTGCAGGTGAACAATCTCCACACCACATTCCACATGGGGAAAACAAAGCAGGAGAGATAGTTTTCCCTTCTTCCCTGCTTCTCCTGAGGGACAGAATTGTGTCTCTCTGTCCAGAGAATGGGAATGTCACACTTCCCCACAACAGTAAAAGATTTTTATGTTCAAGTTGAATTCCCTTCATTTCAGATCATGCCCTTTGCCACTTGTCCTTTCACTGGGCATGACTGAGGAATATTGAACTTCATCTTTTGGGGTCATCCTCCACCAGGAATTTATATACATGGATAAGACCCCCTGGGCTTTCCCTCCTCCAGGCTGAGCAGTCCCAGCCCTCCCAGCCTCTCCTGTCAGATGCTCCAAACCCATACCCATCCCAGAGGCCCTAAAGAACAGGTTTGTTGCCCTGTTCAGAGTAACTTTTAAAATGGTATGATAGGGATAACATTAATTTAAATTAGAAGATGGTGTGTCTTATCATTCACTGTATAATAAATGTTTGGGATTACACCGAGGTTTCAAAGACACAACATGTATTTATGATTAAATGTTTCCTGTCTGTCATTGAAGGAATAAATGTTCTCACAGGCATTTGAGTGAATCAAACCAGAAAGAAACACCATATCCAAACTATTGTTTTCCAGAGCAACTTGCCCCTCCATGACACAGTGGAGGGATCCATTTCTTCCAAGAAATACAGAATTTACAATTAAAAGGTGTTAATCACTCTCTACTCAGTGTAATCTGTAAGGAAGTGTTGCTTTCATTCTTTGAAGTTTCTTGAATAGGGTTAAGAACACTTGTGCAGACATCACAGGGCTTGCAGGTAATACAAAATTCGTGAATAGAATATAGGACAATTTCTGCCATCTGTGGGAACTCACATTAAGGGAGGAAAAGATCTCATCCTTCACATTTCTTACATAATTCTGCCAATGTATGAGGAAATTAACACAGAACAAAGCACAATTGTTTTGAGAGACCACAATGACCAGATTTCAGGGCATACTGAGCAGCTTCTGAGAAAAACAGCTGATGGATTTCTCAGAGTTGTCAAGTTTAACTCCACAAATCCAAGGTTATTTAGTTAAAAAAGGAAAACAGGTGGGTGGAAAATCGCATTCATTTTGGAAAATGAGCTTTAGATGGCATCACTGGAGACATCACTTTGTATTTAGGAAGATTATACCTTAATAACTTAAAACTTTATTGAGGTGCTTTGAGTCTGTAGTAATGGTGGTGTAGATGGAAGCAAAGCCTGGCTGGACATTCAGTGCTCTCTCAGGTCCTTCACAATCTCTCATGGATTGGGATCCCAGGTCTGAGTCCTCTAGTATTCAAAAAAAAAAAAAAAGAAAAAAAAGAGAGACATAGAAATCAAGGGGATTTCAACCTTTAGGGGAAACTTGTTTAAAATTAATAGCGCAACCTAAAAGAGAAATTATTGGTAAATCTGAAAACTCCCTGATTAGTCAGAAGAGGCAACAGAAATTCACGTTCAGGAGAATTCTGAGGGCCTTCCCTCTGTCACATACTGAGAAATCTGATGGAATGAAACCAAACGGGGTCACGTTAGAAGGTGGGAAGCCCCCCCTATCCAGAAAGTAGCTGATGAAAAAAAAAACAAAGGTTTTTTTCTTTCACTGCATGTCACACATTGGAAAATCTGATCAACACAATCATCACCTTATTTCTGAGGAGCAGAAGCACACCTTTGCATCTTTCATGAGTAACAGTCACAGCAATCAGGCAGTTATTGTTATGAGTATAAAATGTACTCAAAAGTTTAGCCTTTTTGAATTCATTTATGATGACCTAACAGACAGCCTAGTTCAGAATTCTACAGACTGACATCTGAAGGTGAATTTGGATTTAATTAAAAGAAACCAGAAGGAACAACTTTGGAAAATTAACTACTGAGTTTCTCTTACACACACACACACTCAGATTCCCTGTGACATTGTAGAATCACAGATTTGAGCAAGACCACAACTTGGTATCCATGCACAGTCAAGTATCATATTTTTCTCTAAATTTGTCATTGCATATTTTAAGAAATATCAAATAATATTGTTCTTCCTGTGAAGAGCTGCTGGCTGCCCAATAGTAGTTAAAACAAGACTAGCACCTTATCACAGCTGACAGAACACTGGAGTGAGTCAAAGACCCAGGCTGGTTTTTATTTTTCCTTTCTGACACTGGATATCTGATCTGCAGTTTACTGGATTTTGTGCTGCTGCATTCCCAATTATAACCTGGAAAAACTCTTTTCCCACCTCTATAAAGGAGTTTCTTCACAATAGATGGAAACTGTGACCTGAGGCCTGCATGGTTTTATTCCACAGCGTATTTCACTCCACAATATGTGAGATCTGAACATTAAGAACTAAACTACTGCTAAGTTTGTAACTGGTGCACAGACATGAAAGTCTAATTTCCAATTCACAGAAAGCTTATTAAGTAAATTGTAAAGGCTTAGAAACTCATGGTTACTATGGTGAAAGGTTAAACTATTAATTTCCAACTTAACCTATCTTGATTTTTACTTCTCCCTTTTAACTTGTTCCCTGGAAGGGTGGGCTGGGGCTGGGATGGAATTCCCAGAGCAGCTGGGGCTGCCCCTGGATCCCTGGCAGTGCCCAAGGCCAGGTTGGACACTGGGGCTTGGAGCAGCCTGGGACAGTGGGAGGTGTCCCTGCCATGGCAGGGGTGGCATTGGATGATTTTTAAGATCCCTTCCAACCCAAACCATTGTAAGATTCTTTTACTGCTATTCTGGAGCTTTAGAGAGAAGTGGTTTATACTTTAAAAGTTCTTGCTACCTGCCCAGAACACTTGCACCTTGATGCCTGCATCCCTGTACAACACTGCCCTGTCAGCCCTCTGAATTCTGCTCTTCCTGGGGGAGATAAAAGAAATCTGACACTGGCCCAGAAATCACACAATAAATCATAGAGTTGCCCACAAAGCCCCTTATGTCTCAGCCTCCTTTATCCTCTAGATTCCCCACCAGGAACGACAAGAAGGAATGTGAACAGGGCAACAGAAAATATTTGATCATGGATATGAAGTGGATAGAACCTTTCCTCACAAACACATGTTCTGCCTTTTCATTGCAGTGCCCTCACATTTAATTTATTCAATATTTAGCAAACATACTCATTTTTATTTCCCTTCTCTGCTTTGATCACAGAGCATCTTCAAAGAATATCCCACGTGCACCGCTCACACGAGTGCCTTCATTTAATTGCTCAGGTAAATCCACACATGTGCTCACCAGGCTGGGGCAGCTTTTCTGCCATGAATCCTCTCATGGGAAAGAAAAACTGGGAAGCGATAAATGAAGCCTTGTCTCATGCATTTGTTCAACCAGGGACATCATGGGCACAACACTCACAGAATCATTGAGGCTGGGAAAGTCCTCCGAGGTTATTGAGTCCAATCTGTGCCCAGTCCCCACCTTGTCCCCAGCCCAGAGCTCTGAGTGCCACCTCCAGGCCTTCCTTGGACACCTCCAGGGATGGGCACTCCAAACCTCCCTGGGCAGCTCCTTCCAATGTCTAACAACCCTTTCCATGCAGAAATTCCTCCTGAGATGAGGATAGTGTGACAATGTAAAGGAGCACAGTGCTCTAGAGCAGAGCTTCCTTGCAAAGGCAGATTGAGGAGCCTCAGCAGCCCAGAAGGGTCTCCAAAGTGCCACTGCTCTTTAGATAACGTTGTGACAGGCACTTTACAAACGACCCAGAATTTATGGGCTCACAGTGACACCATCACTCATGCTGAAAACCAGCAAGCAACAGCAGCAGCCCCACTGAAGGCAGCACAGCCAGACCCCAAGTCACCAACGAGGCTCTCTCTGTCTCACTCAGCTCTTTCTCTGCAGGTTTTGCAGGAAAAAAAAAAAAAATCTGATTAAATGTTTTCCAGCAGCAAATTTGGGAAAGGAATAAAGCTGTAGTCTCCTTTAATGCTTTTTTAAGAATTCCTGGCTGCAGTGTTTAAAAAATAAGCATTTCAGGAGGTCCAGGAATTTTTTCCCTCCATCCATCTCAAGATCAACTACATTTGTCTTGAGGAATTTTTAAGACAGCAGTGCTAAAGTTAAGAATATTGCCTTATCAGTCAGCTCCATACAAGCAATAGAGGAGTTGTCAGGACAATGTTAAAGGTTTTAATGATATTACAAAGCCCCTTTGGGAGGACACAGGCTCTCGAAATCTTTTTCTGAACATGATACCGAGTTACAAATTACCCACATCTCATTCCTGTGTTCTCCTTTATCGCTTCCTCCACTCTTCCTCTGTGATTGCTGCAGTTTTTGTGTTTTTATTTTCTTTGTGGAGTTAAGCTCTGATCATACTTGATCCTAGACATATGAGCTTCTTTCTGTGAAAGGGGAACACTTTTATAACCACAGCAACAAACTTCTTTGTGACAGGATTTATCTCATTGTTTTTTATGGTTATGAGGCTTTTCCCCCTTTAATTACCCACCAGAAGCAAAGTGTCTCAGCCTCTCCTCATCTTTATGTACTTTGCTTTCAACCACTTCCAGATGACAGCAAGGAACAAAGTTTTCCAGCTCTGTCTAGCCACCTTCTCTTTTGTATTTGGGCTGACCTGTGCTACAGAGAACAGGACACAGAGTTTGCACCGATCCCCCAGCAGAAATGTCTTGTGCAGCAAGAGATTCTTACAGAAATATTCTTTTTTTCTATATTAAATTAGGTCTTCACAGATTCTGTGAAGACCCCAGCCCTTCTAGACCTTAACTGCGGAGTGAGGTCTCAGATCTCATCTGTTCATTCCCACTGGGGCAGAGGGGCTGGAGAGCTGGGAAAGGCCCTGGGGGTGCTGTGCCAGGGGCTGGACACGAGCCCAGGGGTGCCCAGGGGGGCACGAGGCCGCTGGCAGCTGGGCTGGATGAGGAATTGTGTGTCCAGCAGGAGCAGGGCAGGGATTGTCCCTCTGGGCTGGCTCGGAGAGGCCCCTCCAGGGCTGTGCCCAGTTCTGGTCCTGCAGGAGAGACCTGGAGGGGCTGGAGCATGTCCAGGGCAGGGAACAGAGCTGGGAAGGGGCTGGAGAGTTCCTGAGGGAGCTGGGAAGGGAATGGAGAGTTCCTGAGGGAGCTGGGAAGGGGCTGGAGAGTTCCTGAGGGAGCTGGGAAGGGGCTGGAGAATCCCTGAGGGAGCTGGGAAGGGAATGGAGAGTTCCTGAGGGAGCTGGGAAGGGGCTGGAGAGTTCCTGAGGGAGCTGGGAAGGGGTTGAGCCTGGAGGTGCTTTCTGTCCTTCTCTGAGCCCTGCCCTGCCATCCCCACATCCCTGCTGGCACCAGCACTGCTCCTGCCCATGGGGTGCACTGGGAAACCCAGAGAGACACCAACCTTCTGCTCTGCTTAGAATCATGGAATCCCCAAATCCCTGGGGCTGGAAAAGCCCTCCCAGCCCATGGAGTCACAGCTGTGCCCACCTTGTCCCCAGCCCAGAGCACTCAGTGCCACCTCCAGGGGACACCTGCAGGGATGAGCACTCCAAACCTCCCTGGGCAACCCCTGCCAGGGCCTGAGCACCCTTTCCATGGGGAAATTCCTGCTGCTGTCCCAGCTGAGCCAAGTGCAGGACCTGGCACTTGGCCCTATTGATCCCCACAGCGTTGGCCTCAGCCCTCAGCTGCAGAGTGCCCAGATCTCTCTGCAGAGCCTTCCTGCCCTCCAGCTGATCCACACTGCTGCCCACATTTGTGTTATCCATGAATTTACTGAGGCAGTGCCTGATCTCCTCATCCAGATCATTGGTAAAGGTACCAAACCCGGGGGAATCCTACTAGTGACTGTCCTCCAGTTGGATGTGGCACCATTCACCCCCCTCATCCTCCTCTGGCACAGTTTGTAAACCCTGCCTGGGACAAGCTGAGTCTGGAGAGGTCTCAGTCATGCTCTTGGAGCTCCATTTCCCTTTTCTTCCCTGAACAATCACAACCAGGGAATCCTAGGTAGCCCAAAATCTCCTTAAAAGCTGAAAAGGGCACGGCTGATCCACTGTAGCCCCTGGTGGCACACCAGCTCTGGCAGGTTTTGGGTGCTGCGGGTGATTCCCAGCCCTTGGCATCTCTAGGCTGAAGGACGGGACACCAGCACAGGCACAGCCCAGGGACTGCAGCCTGGGGAAAATATTTCTGGGGTGAAAAACTGACTGCTGTTAAGCAGTGCAAAGCCTTTTGTACAGCAAGGGAAGTGTCAGGAGTAATTTTCTTTCCAGGGGAACGTGTGGGCCACACTTTGCAAACAGATCCTGCAGAGCAGACCCCGGGGAAGGGACCTTCGCTTTGTTTGCAGCAAACAGAAGCAAAACTCCACCTTTATAGGGGAAGGCAAATAAGTGGAAGTGCTGACATCAGAGGGGAAGCTCCCTCCCTCTGCGCCGTCTTCACCTGGCCTGGATTGCTGCAGCAAAGCCAGAGGTTGCAGAAAAACACATGGGATGAAAAATAAAATAGCTCATAACTCTGCAACAATCGGGAGGGAGTTTTAGCTCGTTCTTCATCCCTTTCACGTGCTGTGTTGAAATATGAGGCCAAGAAGGAGGCCAAAAGACTTAAAAAGCCTATCATGAGGTAATTCAGCCACAAGCCCCGAGCTGGGGAACACAATGATGGCAGTGTGCTCACTGTTTGCATTGAACTTCAAATATCAGAGCCCCACAGACCCTAAACACACAATTAAAAATGGAACAACTCCTCGGGGCCCAGAGATTACCCACATCTCCCCCTCTGAAAACGTTTCACTCAAGTATCCTGTAAAATGGGTAATTGCTTGTGGCACCTGCACAACGTGGCTGTTGAGAAGGAGCCCATGAAGGAATTCAGGTCACATCCCTGGGTTTGTGTCCTCTGGTGACCACCTCACTCACAGGGCTGTGTTCTGTGCAAAAAACAGAAGGTTCAAGCAACCCCTTAAATGTTTTTGCCAGCTGTGGGAGAGGCAGCAGAACATTGCCAACCCATCCCATAGGAGAACCAAATTGTCCAGCAGGACCCTGCAAAGGAATTATTCACAAAGAAAAGGGGATCAAAGAAATGGACTTCAGGTTGAGCAAGCACCTGCTCCTGCATTTGTCTCCTCCTCGAGGCTCTCCAAAAGTGAAGGCAAAGCCCAAGAAAGCAGCAGGCAGTGTTTTGCCTCTTGGCTGTCAGAATCTGAGATATTGATGATTCCGAGATTGTAGAACGTCTCTGTCTGTCAGCCCCACTGCCAAAGCAGAAGCCATAATTGGTCTGTGCTGGTTTCCAGGTTGTTTATTCTGTTTATCTCTCACATGTTCTGCTGCCCTGCCCAGCTCTGTCCTGCAGGGCAGCGTGTGGGGCTCTGCCCTCAGTGGGATGTGACAAACATTAAATACCAGAAACTCCCTGGGCTGGATTTACAAGAACGTGCCAATATCTGTCACCTATGTTGGACAGTGTGTCCCCAGCCTGAACCAACAGAAAAATGCCAACACCACAGTGAGACATGGAGGGCATGAAGAAGGAGAAAAAGGACAAGACACACCCAATTTCCTCCATCTTGTCCCCTTTGGACCCCTTATCTAGAATCCTAAAATTTTACTTTTGCACCCGTGCCACACTTAATTATTACTGATATCAAACACTCAGAGCTGGTAATTCATCCTGTAAGATTGAAAACTCTTTTCCATGGCCAGAGATCACAGCCAGTGTCTCTGGGGGCTCTGTCCAGCGGGGTTCCTGACCCCTGCCAGGGTCCCAGACCTGCCAGGGCAGCCAGAGGGAAGCTCTGGACTCCCACACTTGGCCACAGGACAAAGGTGGGTTTAAGTCACTTTTGTACCCATAACTTCCCTGAGCACTCTGGACCAACCACCCCCAGCTGCTGGAGGGGCTCTGGGTGACTTCAGGCATCTGGTGAAGCTGGAAGGGAGGTGATAGCAGCAGGGAAATCCTCAAATCCAGTTTTGAGATGAAACCCCAGGGCAGCTGAGCACTGGGAAATCCCTGCTGGCAGCAGGTGGATTCCAACATGCAGGCACAGACCTGGCACTTCCCAATTACATCATGTTTGAGGTACCCACAGGATGACAAGCACATCCAAAAATAAATGGAATCACAAAACAGCCCAGCCTGTTTGGACACTCACTGCCCCCAGATCATCCGTACAGAGCTTTCCTGTTTTGTCAGACCTTTCTGACTGAATGGTGTCACAAACGCCATTTTCTTATAGTCCCATAATCATCATTAATGTGGCTTTTACAGCTGCAGGATCAGACTGGAAAGTCAAAAATAAAATAAAAAAATAAATCAGCTGCGGTAATTTCATTGCCCTGTTCAACTGAATCGGTGAACCACAGAGGAAAATAGGGCATTTTTGGAGTGGCTAAATACACACAGAAGAATTTTGCATCACAGAATCATCAGGGTTGGAAAAGAACTGCAAGATCATCCAGTCCCACCATCACCCCAGCACCGCCATCATCATCCCTAAACTATATCCCCAGGATATTAAATAAAGATCAAAACACAGACCAATTTAAAAACTGGCATCTCTATCCTAAATTATTAGCATAGATGAATAATCACAGCTTTCAAAGTGAAAAAAATTAAATTATTCATGCCCTATAGTGGTGATCAAATCCTTCTCAAGTGCCAGTCGTTTTAGCTGCTGTCTTCAAATTGTTGATCTCAACAGCTGAAAACAAGAGAAAGAGCACAAAACTAGCTTGGATTTTCTAGTAGTAATGGGGGAAAGTTCATTTAAAGATAAAATCTGAGCGTGGAGACAGCAACTGGCTCAACCAGACGGTGGCACTGTAAGCACTTGCTATCATGAGGGCAGTATAAATAGGGAAAAATTATAACATAACTGAATAAATAGTTGAAAAACCAAGAACAAATCAGGGTAACAACGTCTTACACTACTGCATATTTTAATTGATGAGTGATCTTTGCATAAGTGATGGCTAAATATAAATGAATTGCTGAACCTTTGGCTGAATGAAGAATGTATGAATAGAAACAGAGTAAGAATGTCCTGTGGCATCTTTTAAAAAGCTTTCAAAACAAAAGCCAAACCCTCAAATAGCCGGGAGGAATCCCAGTGGATGGCCCCACTCATCACACCAGCAACACCAGCTCATGGATCTGAAAATACATAAAAATATATCAAAATAAATCAGACATGAAGCAATGAGCTCAACACCAAACTAAAGCACAAATGTCACAAATTCAGGAGGAAAGTCTGACTGCTCTGCTGGCCTGTGTGGCCAATATTTCCCTTTAAAGTCACATAAAAAAAAATCAGGGCCTGACTTTTCACAGAAGTGTGAATTTGTGTGCAACCATTCCTGGTTTACAGAGAAAATCAACCCCAAAATGTGTCTGAAGGCACAGTGGCTGCTCTGCTGTTGGAGGGAACAAGGAAGCATGAAGCCCTCTGAACATCACCCTACCCAACAGACTAACAACAGACTTTCTTAATAATTTTTTCCTCCTTTAATTGCATTTTTCACCATTTCTCAACAGATTATTTTTTTGCCTTCCTTCTTGCAGCACTTTTTAGGATTATTCCTTTTTAAGAACTTTTTCTCTCTTTCCCAGGTTAATCTCTGAAATGTCCTTTTTCATCATTCTTGTGGAAAATGGAAAATGCCAATTGGCCAGTGTTCCGACTCTTCCCTGGCATCAAGAAATGACAAATTCATGGCTACTCCTTTAAACCAATTGATTCCAGAGTGTTTTCCAAAGCAATCCTGCACCATTGCTGGTTTACAGATGGGGCAACACGAGAGGACTCAGGACTACGACAATGGTCCTGCAAACGCTTGTTCATATAAAGAAATTTATGAGACCTTTTCATGTGTCTGCTTGGATATCTCGAGCTGCTTGTGTGCCAAAGTGTTTGAGGACCAAGCCCTCATCCACTCGCAGCAGCTGCAAGTGGCTGCTCTTCTCCTCCTTCAACTACCTTGCTAAAAATTGTCATTTTCAAGCAAAACATTGTTTTTAGCAACAGCTCCTCAGAATGGGAAGAAGGGGGAGGGAAGTAGTAAGATCGAAAGCTGCAGTAAAAAGGAACAATTCTGATTTGAAACAGTCTAGATTAAAAATTAATACAAAATCCTCCTTTTCTTTTTTTTTTTTTTTTTTTTTTTGCTTTAATCATGAAGAAAAACCAGAAAACAGTCAAAATTTCCATGGCCTCTCTCATGCTGAAATGTCAAAAATTGGGTTGCCAAACACAATTTGAAGTTTGGTAACAGCAACGGCCTGTTTGAGGTTACACAGATTTCAACATTTGACATTTCAGCTACTGAGATATGAGACCAATGTCAAGACTAATATCAATATATAAATATAGATATTTTTATATCATTATATAATTTTTCTCAATTACATAAAGTTACTTTTTGTTCATTGCAAAATCACCGCTATTCACTGCTTTGAAAATAATCAAATTCCAGAGGGCCACCTTTCTATTTTTTTTTTTTTTTTTAATCCTGGACTAATGGACACATGGCAAGTTACCTTGCTTTAGATTTACAAGAAGTAAAATTATTGCTGTTTTTAGTTTCCTCTCTGAAATGAAAATTCTGAACCAAGATGAAGGAAAGCTCACAAATTAAAAAAAAAAAATAGATGTGTGTGTGTCTGTCTATGTACATGAACACATGAACACACATTTTATTTATTTCTTTGTTAGATTTTCCTTCCTAGAATGCAAAGAAAGCTGAGGATATGTCTCACAGTGAATAATCAGACTGACTAAGTGCTTCCTTGAGGAAACAAAAAGGAGGAAATGTAACCATGGTTTGCTTCTTGATTTTCTCAGAAAAAAAAAAAAAATTACTTCTGGTTTCCCAGTGGAGATTAAAAAAAAAACAGAGACAAAACCCCCATCCTCATGGGGATATGAGCTCACTTTTGCACACTTCCACGTGTTACTCATTCCCACTCGGTTCCTCTTGTTTGATGCTTTAGCCTTGCTCAACGTAGGGAGAATAAATTCAGTGAGTTTTTATCAGGCTGGCAGAGCAGGTTCCACTTACTCTGATATTGTTCTGCTCACTGAGCCAGAGCACTCAACAGGACCCATCAGAAATGCCACAGGAGATGCTCCCTTGATCCTCAGGTTTGAGATTTTCTATGTTTCAGGTTCTGTGCTGCTTTAGTGTGTGGGTCTGGGCTTCACATGATGGGATGCTGAGCTCTGTGCACAGAGCAGAGACAAAACAATTCCTGCTCCAGCTGGGCACCAAGGACAAATGATCCAAACCTCAGCCCAGGAGCACAAACAGCGTGGGCTGGAGAGAGAAAAACAAGCAGGGTGGGACTGATGGGCTGGAGCTGGAATGGGACAATGAACTCCAAGGTGCCAATGGAGCAGAACTGATCCCAGGGAGAGCCCCGGGAGCGCTCGTGCATTTTGGGACCATTTTGGGTCATTTGGGTGCAGCCCTGGCTGGGCTCTGGTGCTGCCCAAGGTGCATCCATGGAGGAGATCCTTGAATAAAACCCTGCTTTATTCTGTAGCTCTGCTCTGGGTCAGCCTTCCCAAGGCATCACCATCACCACACCGGAGCAAAATGAGGAATTCACATCCTCAAACCTCGGGGTTGTCCTGCAGCCAACCCCTGCAGAGCTCCTCGTGCAGCAATGCACCACCCAAAGCCCCTCTGATTTAATGCACAGGTTAAGCCTTTTTTGTGTCTGACTCATTTCACAGAATCCCAGAATCATTTAGGTCATTTAGGTTGGAAAAAGCCTCCAAGGCTGTCGAGTCCAACCTTTGATTGATTTTTTTCCATCTCCTTAATTTCTCTGCCACATCTTTTCTCTTTCCCAGCAGTGATCTGATGAAAATAGGAGCCCATAAGGAAGAATCACACAGGACTCTGGTCCTTTTCATAGAATCATAAAATTCTTAAGGTTGGGGAAGACTTTTAATAACATCAAATCCAACCCTCAACCCAGCAGTACCACCACATTCACCATTAAACCACAAGTGCCACATCCACACATTTTTGGAACATTTCCAGGGATGGTGACTTCTGTTTGCTAGGACTTCAATGAGGATATTTAGAAATACGTGGTCCCTTCCAAGCTGTGTTTCTGTGATCACAGAATTAAACCAAGCTTTGCTCTGTCAGCCAAGCCTGCTCACCTGTCTGATCCTCCCTGAAGGATTCCCTGTGTTCTCACTGCTGGCAGGAGCAGGATTTACCCCCAGGTGAGATCACTGGCAGCACCCTGCCAGGCTTCTTCTGTAAGTGCTGACAAGAGGAGCACCAGATCTCTCTTTTTCAGACCCACTATCACTTGCTAATTCTGGTTTATCAGCAATAAAATAAAATAAAATAAAATAAAATAAAATAAAATAAAATAAAATAAAATAAAATAAAATAAAATAAAATAAAATAAGTAATTTCTTTTCCTGGATTTGGTCATTGCCTTCCTACTCTTACCACAACTTATAACTCAGGATAATCTATGTGCTGTGATACAAAATGGAATAACAACCTCAACAGAGTTTCCTCTTAAAATGCTTCAGAGCTGTTTCCTCTGAGTGAAGTTTTCCTCTCTGCCAGGCCAAGCTCCCTCCCCTCACAGAGCTCAGATGAAGAAAACTCTGGTTAAGTGCCCAGGAAATGATCCTGAGCAGCACCAAGCTTGCCAAAGGGTCCTTGCCCCTGTGCCAGGCAGGGAGCAGCACTCCTCCTGCAGAGAGCCCAGGACAGCAGGCTCACCTGCCCGAGCCAAAATCAGAGAGAAGTGCCACAATGTGGAGAGGCACTCATGAAAGTGCTGCTTTGCTCAGCCTGGTTCGCTCAGCCTCTGGTTCCAAAGGTTTTCATCAGCATCACAACTCCTGGCCTGTCCTCCTTGGAGTCAGGATTCTTTAAAATTACCCACAACTCCTGGTCTGTCCTCCTTGAAGTCAGGATTCTTTAAAATTACCCACAACTCCTGGTCTGTCCTCCTTGAAGTCAGGATTCTTTACAATACAGAGCTCCATGGCCACAGGAACAAGGATTCTTTGATGACTCCCTGAAGCCCTGGCAATGCTGAGCAGCTTTGCCAAAGTGCCATCCCTGCAACGCAGCTGCACGTGGCATCTTTTTCACTGATTTATCAGAGATTTCAGAGAGGGAGGAGAATCAATTCTGCCCATTCTAGATGCAAATCCAGCCTTAGACTGATTTTTTTTTTTTTTGTGAATTAGGAAAGAAGACTGGTTTTTGGCTAGCTTTATACATAAATACTAAAATACTAAAAGTCCCTAAGCAACAGCTCTAAAACAGAGCTGGGATAATTCACTGAAGTCATCAACACTCAGGAAATCATACACATCTTTTAGTGGCACCTCAGACACAAAACCAAACTCTCCCTGGTGCTGTAAAACATAGAAACCAAATCTAGATTAAAAATACATGCTGCTATTATGTACCATCATTGCCAGGCTTCAGCAGAGCTAAATCATCCTGCAGCTAACACAGAAAGCAACCTCAGCTAAAAGCAGCGAGAATAACTACAGCAAAAATACAAAGTGGAGCTACAGCAGCAACTGCAGAGGGAAGATAAAAGCCAGTGACAAGAACAAGCCAGGTTGTGGCACAGCTTTTTGTGAGCTGCCTCATTACAGGAAAGGCTGCCAAAGCCAGGCAGGCTCTCAGTGTTGATAAATTAGAAGCAAAAATGGAAAGATAAAGCTGGCTGAGAAACCAAAGGGGAACAAGTAGGTGGCTGTGCTGAGGGAGCAGAGGCTGCTCCCAGGAGTTTCTTTCTGGCTGAGCACTGAAAAGTGTGAAGGAGGCTGAGACAAAGTCATTCAAGATGTCTGGGGGAAAAAGAAAATGGCAGACCTCTAGTTAAAAAGTTTGTGTGTGGCAAAGCTGCATGTGGTCCTGGACAGTGGGGAAGGCAGCAAACTTCATGCTGGATCAGCAGCCTCTTGCCAAATGAAGACTCAGGGACTGACAGAGGATGCAATGGATGAGTTTGATGCCCTGACAGATAAATCTGGAGCTGTTTGAGGCTCATCCTTTCCCACTTTGGCAGCACTGG
Organism: Lonchura striata; assembly: GCF_050655825.1. NCBI lineage: Eukaryota > Metazoa > Chordata > Aves > Passeriformes > Estrildidae > Lonchura > Lonchura striata. Next base: position 115,719,595 of record NC_140703.1, on the reverse strand, counting down.
CAGAACTGAATGCAGCTGAGCCCCTCACACACAGCCTGGGGCACAGCCCTGCTTCCCCTGACACACCAGCCCAAAGGTTCTTTAATGATGTTATTATGATCCATTTTCATTGCAGATATAGGTCACCAATCCCAGAGGAGGGCTCTAAGCAAGCCTAGATTTGACAATCCTGATCCTACATCAATCTTTACTCTGATGTTCCTGCTGGCAGCCAGGACAGAGGTGAGACATTTCCAAAGTGCTCTCATGCCCGTGGTGTCTCTCTGGGAGGGACAAACCTGACAAGGGATGGAATGAGATGATATTTAGGGTCCCTTCCAACCCAAACCATTCCATAACTATTGGATTCTATGAAAAAAACATGTAAAGAAAGCCTAAATTAGAACATTTGGAAAATGCTCCAGCATTCCTGCAGGTTGAATATTTTTTCCTAATAATCTCTAGATATCACAGTGCTTTTTTGGACTCTCCACAGGCTGTAGGGTGCTGTTTCCAGGCCTTTCATTTCCTTAGCAGGAATGGATGTGCTGTGGCATTATTTAAAAACCTGAAAGAAATTATTTAGAAACCTGAAAGATGAAGAAAGAATGAGGCTCATCTAAGGCAGAGGTCAGAAGTGGAATGAGAAGTGATCATTTTATTCTGTACCTTTTTGACTGATTTTTGAACAGGTATGAAAAAAAATTCTTCATTTTAAAATTGGCAGGAGCCATACCTTCCATCACAAATAAACTCTTCCAGTTAATCCCATCAAAGCCCAAGACTGCTTAGCTTGTTTGCCATACAGAGATCTACTGATTCCAAACCACCATTTCCCTCTCCAATCCATCACCTTCAGGAAGGAAACCCTCTTCTGGAAGGCACATGTATTATTATCCCCCCACAAATTCATTTAAAAGGCATAAAAGTGCCCCCAGCCTTGCCCTTGAGTCACATATGGCAGTGACTAAAACCTCTTTTAATGCAATAGCAACATTAAATATTTGCAATGAGAATCTGACAGTAACCAGCAGAAGCTCCAATCAAGATAAGAGGCTGTGGTGTGATTTATGGACTGTCAGAAAGCTCTTGGTAGCTGGACTGAGCTGGAAAACCTCTCTGCATCATGTGGAGGAGGCACAAGTTAACAGGCAAAGGTCACAGGAGCTTTCTTGCCTCCCCCACAGACTCCTAATTGCTGATATAAAAAGAGAGGGAAGGAGGGAGAAAATCCAATGGAGCTGCTGGGGACAGCTCAGAGCTATTCCAAAAGTTTTATCTTCCCTCTGTCCTTCCTAAAAGCTGGGAGGCAGAGGAGGCAACATTAAGTGTTTAGGATTATGCATGAAAGAAAAATGGATTAAAGCATATGAGGTCTAAAATATGATGGGAGTGGGAGAGTGTAACCCTTTCTTAGGGATCTGTACCAAAAAAAAGATGTGGACATCGTGTCTAGTGGTTTGTCAGTGTCACATGCAGTGTAGTGAGCAGCACAAAGCCAGATCTGATGGGAGAGAATGATGAGGAAATGTGATGCTTATGGTTAGAAAATCACACAATAAGACATGAGGAGCTCGGAGAATTTATACCTGAAAAATGCCACCCCAGAGCTTTGTTTATTTGGCCCTATGAGTGTGTTGTACATTTCCTAAGTGACTGGGAAGGCAAAACAAAGGCAGGGATTTCCTGTGACCCACCTGGTGAGATACCTGCCCAGAGAGCATCACCAGGGGCCAGCAGGGAGCAGGAGCTGCTCCATCTGCCCTGGCCCTGACCTGCAGGAGAAGGAGCTGAATCACCTCCTCCAGGTGTCTGAACCTCCCCATGAGTGCAGGTGGAGCCTGGGTGACTAACTGTGACACACATCTCCAGGACACTGCTTTTGGTGGCAGCAATCCCTTCCCAGCCCCGTCCATCCCACCTGTGTGTGTGTCCAAGCACGGCACAGAAGTTGTGCTGGGTGTTTAATTCCTTTTGAGAGCACAGATCACTCTGGCTGCTTCTGGCCCAGGAGTTCAACCCACAGATCCACCTGGAAGGACTTCTGGGGCTCTAAATCATAGAAGTATGGAATCACAGAAGGGTTTGGGTTGGAAGATGTGAAATTTGTGGTATTTTGATGATTTTGATATTGTAGAAAGTCTTTGTAAGCTTTGCTGCCAAAGAAGAAGTCGTAATTTGTTGGTGTTGGTTTTTAAGGTTGATTATTTTTGCTTATCTCTAACATGTTCTGCTGCCCTGCCCAGCTCTGTCCTGCAGGGCAGCGTGTGGGGCTCTGCCCTCAGTGGGATGTTACAAACATTAAATACCAGAAACTCCCTGTGCTATATTTACAATAATGTGCTAATATCTATTATTACATTGAACAGTGTGTCTTTAGCTTAAACTAATAGAAAAATGCCAACACTACAGTGAAACATGGAGGGCATGAAGAAGAAGAAAAAGGACAAGATACACTTAATTTTTTTTTATATTGTCCCTTTTGGACTCTTTATCTCAAATTTTAAAATTTTATTTTTGTACTTGTGCTACACTTAATTATTACTTATATCAAATATCTAGAGCTTGTAATTTATTTTGTAAGATTGAAAACTTTTTTTCTATGGACGGAGATCACAGACAATGTCTCTGGGGGCTCTGTACAGGGGGGTTCTTGATCCCCTACCAGGGTTTTAAGCCTTACAGGGCAGCCAGAGGGATGCCCTGGAGTCCCACAGGGAGAGACCTTAAAAATCATCCCATCCTCTGTCATGGCAGGGACACCTTCCACTGTCCCAGGCTGCTCCAGCCCCAGTGTCCAACCTGGCCTTGGGCACTGCCAGGGATCCAGGGGCAGCCCCAGCTCCTCTGGGCACCTGTGCCAGGGCCTGCCCACCCTGCCAGGGAAGGAATTCTCCACAATATCCCATCTTGCCCTCCTTTCTCTTAGTTTGGATGCATTGCCCTCTTGTCCTGTCACTAGAGGCTCATGTAAATCAAGGTTTTCATTTGTCTTCACCTCCTAGAAATCAGTGCTGCCTGGCCATGCCGTGTGACAAGGGACATCACCCTGTGATGCAGGACATGTCACCCTCCTGCTCCCAGCCCCAGCCAAGCTCTCTCATGTGAAACTCAACAAAGCAGAGGAGGCCCAGCAGAAAGCTGCTCCTTCTAGGTCAGGTGTCAAAAGATGCAAGTTCAGTTGAAATAAATATTTTAAATTAAAATAAAAGACCAACTTCCCCCCCAAAAAAGAGCCTTGTTGTAATTAGAAAATTAAATTTTTCTAAAGTGTCAGACTAATCATCAGCTTCAGGTTCAGTGGAGCTGAGAAGTGCAGGCTTGGTTTTGAATAGACAAAATTTTTGAAGTATCACCCCAGGTTCAGTGGAGCTGAAAAGTGCAGGCTTGGTTTTGAGCAGACATTGGCCAAGGAGGGACTTAAAGAAGCAATTTTGCTGACAAAATAGACCTGCACAGAGCATCAGAGCCCCTGCACAGCCCTGCAGCTATAAGCACCTGCCCCTCCTCGAGTCAGCAGCAACGCTGCCACTTCTTCCACTGCCACCAGAACTTCACCCAGGTCATCATCTCTTTGTTTGTGTACAGGCAAATATTACAGCTTGAAGGCAGAAACTTTATTATCCTGTAAACAACTTTGTGATAAGCCATCCCCTTGCCCTTCCCTGTTCTGAGTTGAAAGACTAACTTTCTTTTAGTGCCCAAACAACCCTCCCGTATCAGGTTCAGTTTCTTTCCTACCACTTCATCAGAATGTTTGTTCTTCTTTATCACCCAGATCAATATTTATCCTGGTGGGTGGAAACTGCTCTCTCTGCTCCCCACCATGCTCTTATCATGTTAAACTTTAACGTCACTAAAGAGGTGGTAAATGACAACTAAGCCTGCATAACCTGAAAGGCTTTATTTATTTCATTTAATAATGCCTTTTACTGAGACAGCCGACCATATCATTGCCAGACAGGATCCTAAACACATTTTTCACAGTAATGAGCCTCCACTGACTGCCTGTGTTTTGATAATGTAACTCCACCTTAAGAAGTGTCCAGCACAGTCTGATCCCATTCTGCCTTCACATCACTCCCACAGGTAACTCCATAATTGTGCTGTTGACTTATAAAGGACTGGAACCAGACCTGTCACCTCTGTGTTTATCAAATCTTCTTTTTTGTTTCGTTTTGTTTTGTTTTTAAGCTGCAATCTCCCAGCAGTTTTAAAAGCAGAGAAGAATTTGTAATATTTTGCTTTTTCCAAAGGTTTTTCTTGACTGTCAGCTGAGAGAAATGTCTGATCCAAACTCTTGTGCCAGCACACTTCAAATTAAGATGGGTTTTTTATGTCCTTTTGTGGAGTAATTAATTATTGAGATTACTTTCCAATTTTAACAAGCTTTCTAGTAATTACTAGCCACTGGTAGGCAAACTCTGAAGTGGCTCAGAGTTCGAGTTCAGTTCAGATAAACACCCAGAAGTTCAGATGCTTATCCAGCTTCTTCTTGCACTCCTTCAGTCTGCAGAGCACGTCTGGGAGCCTATCAAGCTCCCCATCTCTCTGCTCCCACATGCCAAGTCATGCCAAGAATGCTCCACTTGCATTTTTTCACAGTGCTTTCCCCTGTCTGCTTGTGGTGCTGTGCAGAACCAAAGGTTCCTGAAAGGGGAGATGAGGGCTGAGGCCATGAGGAAGTTCCTTCCTCAGAGCACAGGCTCAAGAACTTGCCAAAAGCTGTGGAGTGACCCAACCCTTGCCAAAGGGCTGGCACCAAAAAGAATTTAAACCCACCTAAACCCTCCTCCACACTGCTACACCCTCCATCCTTCAAGATAGGGTTCGGTCCCACAAATTGATTTAAAATTTCTCAGTGCCCCCTGCTCCAAGCACTGCCTCTCTCTTTGCCTTTAATTCTCTTTCAGACACCAGGGGAGTGCAGATACTGAGCTGAAATCCCCTGGGTTCAGGAGCTCCCCTGGATTCAGGAGCTGCTGACAAGGATGGTCACAGCACACCTTGAGCAAGTCCAGTTCCACACCAAAGCTACTCAGAAAGATTTAATTTTCAATAATGCCACAGCACATCCATTCCTGCTAAGGAAATGAAAGGGTGGAGAGTCCAAAAAAGCACTGTGACATCTAGAGATTAATAGGAAAAAAAATATTCAACCTGCAGGAGTGCTGGAGCATTTTCCAAAATGTTCTAATTTAGGCTTTCTTTACATGTTTTTTTTAATTGAATCCAAGAGTCATGGAATGGTTTAGCTTGGAAGGGATCTTAAAAATAATCCAATTCCAACCCATGCCATGGCAGGGACACCTCCCACTGTCCCAGGCTGCTCCAGCCCCAAATCTAACCTGGCCTTGGGCACTGCCAGGGATCCAGGGACAGCCCCAGCTGCTCTGGGAATTCCATCCCAGCCCCTGCCCACCCTCCCAGGGAACAATTCCTTCCTAATCTCACATTGAAATCTTTCTTCCTTCATCTTAAAGCCCTGCCACTCCAGGCCCTTGTAAATATTCCCTCTTATGGTTCTTGTAGGTCCTGGAAGGCCTCAATTAGAGCTCTCCTGGTTTCAAGGAAGAGCTTGAAAAGATAAAGCAAATTCATCTCACACATTTTGGAAACAAACAGAAGAACTCTTAGCTTACATAAGCAAAAAAAAAAAAAAAAAAAAAAAATCACAATTTTAAGGCCACCTGTACTTCTGTATAGCCCTGCAGTGTTATCTCTCTCCTTCTAACACATGGCCATTTTGTACTAATGAATTATCACATTCACCTCTGCAAAATATGTTGAAATATTTCCTGAGAGCTGCTAAGTGAGACCTGTTCTTTTGCTACAGCTCTTTGCTAGCCACAACTCCATATGGAAACTGAAGGTTTGAAAGTTTTGTTTATTGAAGATTCGTTCATGTAAGATGGCCCCTCCTTCACCCATGAGATGGAGGGAACAGATTGTACATGTTTTGCACCAGGGGAAGGTGGGCAGCAGCAGGAATTTCCCCATGGAAAGGGTGCCCAGGGAGCTTTGCAGTGCCCATCCCTGCAGGTGTCCCCTGGAGGTGGCACTGAGTGCTCTGGGCTGGGGACAAGGTGGGCATTGGGCACAGCTGGAACTCAATCAAGATCTTTTCCAAATCTTGGATTCTGTCTGTGAGGAGCAAGACAATCAAACCAGGAAAAAAAAATAAAAAAGGAGGTGGGGGAATATGGGAGGATTAGTCCCATTGCATTACAACTTCTCTTATTTAGTGAAAAGGAAATACAATTAGGAGGAATGTATTAAACACACCTACACAGATATCTAAATATCTCCCTGATGCACTCATACCCTGCCTGTGGAGGAAACAGGCAGGCGCCGCTTCCTTAATCAAATTAGAAAACTAAACTTAAAATTATCCCCCTCCAGAGAGATATTTACACCTCCAAACGTATTCAGCAAAGTAGAATATGAAGCTGAAAGGAAATCACTGAATTATTTATTATAGTTTTCTAATGTTCCAGGCTTACAATTTCAGACAGTAAAATGTACAGAGGAAAATGACTGATTACAGTGTACACCGGAAATTTTGGGGAATTAAAAGACAGCTGCTTTGCATAATAATTGCACACTTCCATTTCGGGGGGAAAATTAAAAAGCCATTGCTCCTCGCTAAAAAAGACTGTAATTGCAAATAAGGGAGTTTGGGGATGGGGGAGGGAAAGAGAAAGGAGAAGGGGAGAGAAAAAATGGCAAAAATTCATGTGGAGGGTAAGTGAACGAGGTGATGCTGCATTAAAAGAGCTTAGTGGCTTCCAAATTTCAACCAGTAAGGAAATGAGGTTTGCACCTTTTTGTTAGGTGAATGCACTGCACACACAATCATGGCATTGGTGTGATGAGATTGATAGTAAAAGGGTTTTAAAATCATGGGGATTTAGGGTTAAAAGGAAAATTTAGCTTAGTAGGCCCTGAAAAAAAAAATAAATACCCTAAGTACATGAAAGCCTTGTACCTTGCTAGAACTGGACCTGTGTAGCTGGTACATGATAAATGATATAATTGTTAGATGTGATGATTGTTTAGTAATTAAATATAATTACTGTTTAATCCTAAGAATAATCATGAGAAACTGTGGTCAGGGGCTTAAGAAAGATCACAAGAAACTCGTGCTTGAATAAAGTCAATGTATACAATAGAACAATATGAGTTTAATAATTAATATGTAAGTTATGTAATGATAGAATATAAAATACGTTCAGCTCGAAAGCCATGTTGGAGTCAGATTTGGGTCTGGACCCCTGATTCCCAAAGCTCTCAATGAAAGCACCTGCAGAGAATCATATCCCGTGATGATGTGTGCTCCTGAACACTAACAAGATGTCCAACAGCACAGCGGAAAGCTTGGAACTGAAGGCTTTTCCAAGGCACATTTACCCAAGGAATAGGAAAATTTACAGCCTGGGAATAGTCCCACACAAGGCTCTGAATGAATCCCACTGAAATTGTTCTCCCAGCTCCAGCCATAATGATTTTTCTTGCAATTCTGACAAGTCTTCACTTGCACAAACCAAAAGCTTTCAGTGAGTTTGCACAAACATCACATAAGTGCCAGACTTTGGTGGTCTTTTGAGGGAGCTCACTGAGGTGCTGCTGAGGGCAGCTCATGAGCAAGGAGGAGGTTCCTGCATCCCATCTCTTCAGAAATGGAGAAAAGCTGGGAAATCTTTGCTGGATATCCTGTAGGACGCAGCTTATCCCGCCCATCCCACACAGTCACCGTGGCTGACCCAGGGATTGCTTCCAGAAGCTCAGGAAGCTGCCGGCACATCACAAGGTACACAGAAGAACAAGATGATGATTTAGAACATGTATCTGGAAAAGTTTCTCAAGACTGTTAGCATCAACTAAAAACAGTAATAAATAAATGAATAAATAAATAAACGGTCAGTAGTTGACATCCAGCAGAGCTAGGCAAAGCTCCTCCAAAACACAGGCAGAGAAAAATGGGGTGTCAGAGGGAAGGAAGCAGAACAAGTCTCTGTGGAGAGCTGGGAAAAGGCATTTGGGGATGTAAGACATTCCTCTGGTGAGACCCCACCTGGAATATGGCATAAAGTTCTGGTGTTCCTAATGCTAGAAGGACATGGAACTGATGGAGCAGTTCCAAAGTTGATGAGGGAACAGAAACACCTGCCCAGTGGAGACAGGATGGGAGAGCTGGGGATGTTCAGGAAAGGTTTTGTGGAGACTTCCAGGGTCTGAAGGGGCTACAGGGAAGCTGGAGAGGGACAATTCATCAGGAATTGGAGTGACAGAAAGAGAGAGAACCGCTTCAAACAGAAATAGGGGAATTTTTGGTTAAATATATGAAGGAATTGCTCCCTGTGAGGGTGGGCAGGCCCTGGCACAGGTGCCCAGAGCAGCTAGGGCTGCCCCTGGATCCCTGGCAGTGCCCAAGGCCAGGTTGGACACTGGGGCTGGAGCAGCCTGGCACAGTGGGAGGTGTCCCTGCCGTGGCAGGGGTGGCACTGGGTGGAGTTTAACATCCCTTCCAACCCAAAAATGCCTATTTCCAGACATGGGAGCTGTGACATTGATGCATCTTCCACAAGAAAACCCATCTGCAAATGCCTGACAGCCACATAAACGCAATCCCAGTGTGAGCAGACAGTGAAAAACCAAATTACTCAGCAGATGGGCAGTAAGTGCCAACCTAATGGGAGGTTTTTGTTTTGGGGTCAGCTGGGAAATTTCTATATTTTTCTCTTTGTTCGAGGTCCAATCACCCAAAAACATGCCAGCTCAGCTTTCTGACCATAGGTTATGCAAGTGGCTTCACTCCTAACTCAACAAAAGCTGTTTCTTAACTGTGGGAAAGGGATAGAAGAGACTTCTTCCCATCTGAACAAAGCACTTCTCTCCCAGAGCTTTCTTGTCTTGGCTGGAGAGGAGCAAACTCAGCACATAAAAGAAAGACTCCCTTCAAGCCTGCTTTGCATTTTCAGAGCTGTTATTCCCAGGTGGTGCTTTAAAAAACAGAGAGAATTTACATGATCAACAGGAAAAAATTACACAGAGCAAAATAAAGCTCAGTTCCATTGAAAAGTAGCATGGCTACTGTGGTAATACAAAACAGGGCATGTTCATGTAAATATTTAATATCAAAAATGTTAATTTATATATTTTCATATTATATAGGCATTATTTTTGTATTATATAGACATAATTTTTATATATGCTATGTGCCATATATATGTTATAGATGTTGTGGTATATTTTATGTATTAATATATTGCATATTTTAATTATTATTCTATATTTATAAGGTGTTCATATATAATGTCATGTAGTGTAATGTAATGCAATGCAATGCAATGTAATGTAATGTAATGTAATGTAATATAGTATAATAAAATATAGTATAATATAGTATAGTAAAATATAGTATAATATAGTATAGTATAATAAAATATAGTATAATATAGTATAGTAAAATATAGTATAATATAATAAAATATAGTATAATATAGTATAGTAAAATATAGTATAATATAATATAATATAATATAATATAATATAATATAATATACAACAGATTAATAATTATATTGATAATTGTATATAAATAATGTAGCAATATTAATATATATTAATTCTGTAGTATATTAATATCTAATGTATAATTAATATTATATGTTAATAATAATATTCTGTGTATTAATTTAAATAATATTAATATAAACACACCCACAACTTTGGTTTTGCAACAGGAGAACTGGAGCAGTTCATCTTTAATGCAAATGGGGCAAAAAGAGCTCTCAGGAGAAGGGAAGCCCTTGGTTTGTCCAAGACAGAGTAACTGGAATGTGGCAGCGTGACCCGAGGGATTGGGAGGGGGCAAAACCAGGGTGTTTCTCCTTTTATTTCTCACTCTGCAAGGTGTGGAGAGAAGAGGAAATGGGTTAAAACACACACACACTCCTTCAGAAAGCACACAGCCACACTGGGGGATCCTTCACCATCGGAGGAGCCAGAAATACCACTGGAAACTCAGCCCAGCTCATGCCAGAAGAGTCCAGGCTGAGCTGTAAAACACAGAAACACAAATCCAGCCTCTGGGCCAGGAAGTCCCCGTGCAGAGGCTGCCAGGAGTGGGGAGGATGAGCTGGAGGAAACTGAGGATGTTCCCATCCCTCCTTGCCTGCTCTGAGTGTCCCTGCACAATTTGGGACAGCCAAGTGGCTGCTCCTTGTCCCCTTGCAGCCGATTTCTCTCCTACAAGGCACCAAATGCTTTGGTCAAAACATTCAGCACTCAGGAATTCGAGTCCTAAACATCCTTTGGTCACCTCAGTGAAAAATGTCAGTGAGCATTCCGGCAGTTTCTTTCCAGTTCTATAGTTTTTACCAAGAATCTTGAGTTTGCTGCATCTGAGGGTAAAGAAATAAGTGGCAAAAACCTCCCAAAGTGAGGACAGTGGTCTGGGGAAGATGGTCAGGCTGGAGCAGTGGCACCTCCATCTCCACCCACCCATCCTGTGATCAGGTCTGATCATCTGGTCGGCCCAAAATTCTGAAATATCCACATACATCCAGAAATAGAGGATTTTTGCGTGGTCAGGAGTATTTGGGGGGACTTCCAATAGGATTTCTCCTAAAAGTTACAGTACAAATCTGTCTCAGCCTGGAAAAAATGAGTAACATTCATCCTTTCACTTTTCCTCCTAACTTAACTCTTCCTGTATCCACCTTTTGCAACTAAACATTTAAAGATACAAATTTGGAAATCTCCAGGAATGCAAGTATCTGGGATTACCCAGAAGATTAAACCACTGAAGCCAGCATCTCACCATCCCACACGTAACCAATTGCATTCCTGAAGAGGCCATGGGAATTGATTTTGTTAGCAGTTTTTATGGAGCGCTTCAAATATCATTTGTTAAGTGGAAGCAGCCATTGCTCAAGAAGGAAAGAGACATTTGCCTGTTATGTAACTCACTGAATCTCTTTTTCTCTTGTTTTTGCCAAGATGCTCTCGATAATGGTGTGAATTGTTTAGGCAAGCTCATGCAGCCTACAGACATATGTACATACAATCTCTGAAAGAACTTTCTGTTCCTTCTTCCCAGGTACACACCACACCATGCTGCATATTTTAAAAACCTGCTATAGCCTGTTAATAGAGTGTGGAAATAACCCTGGAGGATCAGGCACACAGAGTTTATTACATAACCTTAGAAATTTTGGCCAGGAAAAAATGTCGATCCTATTAAATAGGTTTTAATGAAGTCAAGATTTAGTGACTTTTATGAAATCTTCATTCCAGTGGCTGTTCCAGCATGCCAGGTCCTGTGTCCCATTTGCCCCTTACCAAATAACAAACTGTTATTGATGAACTTTATTTTTAATTTTTATTTGTAAAGGACAGGATGGGAGGTTGTTTATGTTGTTTTTTTCTCACTACTACTATTATACTATTATTGCCTCTATATTATACTATAATTCCCCTAAAATCTGATTATAAAGGGAATTCCAGTGAAGCAATTAATAAATACAAATAAATAGTTTGGAAATAAATACTCAGGGATTGTCCTTGCTGCAGAACTTGGAGCTTGAGTGGTGCCTTTTGGTTGAGACCCACTGAGATATAAAGATCTTCACTTGCATTTTGTACCTTTTAAACCAACCTTAGCCGAAAGAAATACAGGGTGAAGCTTTGATTAATACAATCTTAGTTGCTCACAGGACAATTTCTTCTTCTTTTTGGTTGCAATTGGTCATGGAGCTGCTGCAGAGAGCCCAGGGGAGGCTCCAGGATGAGCAGAGGGATGGAGCAGCTCTGCTGGCAGGAAAGGCTGGCACAGCTGGGATTGTTCACCTGCACAGGAGAAGCTTTGGGCTGAGCTCAGGGTGGCCTGGCAGGGCCTGGAGGAGCCCCAGGAAAGCTGGAGAGAGACAATTTCCAGGGCATGGAGGGACAGCACACAGGGAATGGTTCCCACTGCCAGAGGGCAGGGATGGGTGGGAGATTGGGAATTGGGAATTGTTCCCTGGGAAGGTGGGCAGGGCTGGGATGGAATTCCCAGATTCCCCTGGATCCCTGGCAGTGCCCAAGGCCAGGTTGGACACTGGGGCTGGAGTAGCCTGGGACAGTGGGAGGTGTCCCTGCCATGGCAGGGGTGGCACTGGGTGGTGTTTAACATCCCTTCCAACCCAAACCATTCCATGGTTCTATAACTCTGTGATTATTGACTTCCCCCAGCTCCCCTGTGTGCTAACACAGCTGTAAAAATTCACAAAATGAGCCAAATTCCTGCAGAGACCCTCGGGATGAGCCCCTCAGCATCCTCAGCACAGCCACCCTTGAGTTCAGGACCAGCCTGTACTGAACTGCCCACATTTTATTTCGAGGAGGGGCTGCTTTATACACACAATTTATCCACATTAACATAAATTAGGAGGGGAGAATATCAAACCAAACGAAACTTCAGTTAATTGCAGTGCATTTAATCAGCAATGAAGACATATCCTTTCTTTGACAGCAAACTGGAAAAGCCCTTAAGCCGTGTCATCGGAGGTAGGATAAAAAATTTACATTTTTATCCTGGAGGCATCTTGTTGCTTCATAGGAGAAGTTCTGGAGTATTTTGTGTTGTGGTTTGAGGAAGCAAACTGAGCTGCATGTTCTCTGCTGCAATTGACTTTGAGGAAGTGTTAAAATGGAAATGTGAAATGAATGGCTTTGAAAGCCTTGATTTTCCATTGAAAGTAGTTCACTGTATACCATGACTGAAAACTCAGTGTATTTATGTGTCATCTAAATGTCTTCCTCCTTTTCACAGCATTTGATGAGGTATTACTTCAGTTGTGATGGTTGTGCTGTTTACTGAATGTGCTTAACTGCAAGAAAAATGAAACCATGTCTCAAAATTCCTGGAGAGAAGTGGAGGAAAATCCCCTCTTCCTCTATGTGCACTCACCCTAAACCATGAGCAAAGTGGATTCTGCTTTCCTATGGATAGTCTGCTGTACATTCCACCCACCTCCTCAGGTTTTCCATGGGTGCTGGACTTGCAAGGACCAGGTTGGACCCACAGCAGAGCTCATAAAGGAGCACCAAGACACATCTCCCAGTGCCTCCACCCCATGTCTCTCATGCAAAGAGAATTTCCATGGGCCACATTAGCATAAACCATCAAGGGCTTCTGGAAGTAAGAGGCTGAACTACTGGATGCTTGAAGTTTTTGACTTGTAAATCAGCCATCTGGTACCAGCATCACTAGAAAAGAAGAAACACACAAAAAGCCTCCTCAGTCTGCTAAGTTCACAAAGACAACACAGCCTGTAGTTCTTCCTTAATATTTCCCCCCCCTTTTTTTTTTCAACTTCTATTCCCTGGACTGTTCTGATCCTCACTCTTTATGAGGATCAAAAAAAACCCTAGAAAAAGAACTCCCATACAAATAAAGAAAGTATATGGAGGTGGATATTGCATAGATGACCTGAGCTGGGCATGTTCCCCTGTTGGAAAAGAACCACAATGAATGTTATAATGAGCATGTTCAAGAATGGATAAGATCAATTACACCCTCAACAGTAAAACTGATGTCACAGAGGGTTGCAAGAGCTCCAGGTAAATGTTGTGGGGCAGGATGCCAAGAGCTGTGAATTCTCTAGCTGAAGAAATTCTAAGCCACATTAGCATCAAGATAATAAAAAGAGGCAGAGCTACAGCACACAGCAGCCATGACATCACTAATCTGCCTGGAATACAGTGCAAAACCACATTTGCTTGTTGTTGCAAGTTCCACTTCTGATTTTACTTATACTGGGAAAGAACTCTGTCAAGGTCACTGAAACCACAGATGTGCAAACACCGATCCCTCCGAGCCCAGCCTTGCGTAAGGCTCGGTTTAATGATAATCTCTCAAGGGTGGCTTTGAAAACTCATCCTTCCACATGACAGCTGAGACGATTTCACACGTGGTGCTTGCCCCCAGGCCTCAAAGGGTTACGTTTTTAGTGTGAGATTAGCTTTATTCAGAACGAAACTTGCGGTGAGTGTGTCAGGATATTGCTGCTGTGGCAGCAACAAAGCCTCCTCCTGGGTTTTCATGTATAAAAAGAAACACTTCCCAAGCAAAAAAAAAAAAAACAACAAAACCAGACTTTGTGTTCCAGGTCTGATTTTTTGAAGTGTGGGGACATGCAATAGGCACAACTGCTTTCAATAAAGGGAACAATGGGTAATGACAGGCTCTGACAAGCTTTGGGTTTCTTATCACCCCATCGGGCTGGCTCACCCTGCTCCTGGAGATGGCCACAGCCTGGGCTTGTTTCCCAGGAAAGGGGGGTGATCTGAAGGTTGTGAAGCAGAGCATGATCCCACATTCCCTTCTGCTGGCACTATTCTGGGAGCAGGAGCCTCCGTCCGAGGGGTGGGAGAGGCAAGGACCTCCTAAACCACCACAGCTCTTTTCTCAGGGAGCATGGCTTTATTACAGCCTTTGTGACTTGTCATTACACTCTGGTTTCACCCTGGTCCTGCTGAAAACCAGCAAAACCCTTGGAGCTGGCACCAGATGGAGCTGGACTGTGGTCTGTGCTGTGAACCACGGGAGAAAGGACACTAAAACTGTGGACCTGGTGCTGTTTTCCCTGCCTTCTTTTCCCACAGCTCAACAGAAGCCCCCTTCGTGCCTGCCAGTGATCCTGAAATGAGTAGCAGTGACCAGAGTGAGCTTAGAAAGGCTTTATGGCCAGCTTTGGAATGTCTGGTGAGCACTCACTTCAGCATGAGCAGCAGCCAGCTGGTTCTGGGCTCCCCTAATCTGGTATTTGCAGCCTTTCCTCGCTGCCAGATGACATTTTAGGCCTTGGATGGTTTCACTCCTTTTGCTTGGTTTGGTTTCAAGTTTACACATAAACAGCCACTACACAAGACGCCAACAAACCTCGACTCAATTCCTCATCAGAAAACAATTTTGTACTCCCACACCAATCCCACAAATGCCTCTGACTCTCTAATAAAGCAGCATTAAAAATGGGCTTCCTGATGTGGCTTAGGGCTGAGATACGGTCGGGGCTGGAGGATCCCTCTGAAAGGAGAGGGTGAAAAAGGACCCTGAACCATGCGCCTGCTGTTGCTGCTCTCTTCTCTTGGGACATCACCTTTGAGGAGCTTTATGGGGCAGCTCCTGTGCAACACCTGCCATTCCACCTTTTCCAACCCCACAAATTAATCCTTACACTACAGGACTACTCAGACACCCATGAGCGTTGCCACATGCTTGATTGGTACAAGTGTAATTACGGCTGAGGTGCTGTTGATGATCTAAAAATAAAGCCATGACTTCAAACTACAGAAGATTTTGGACCAGGAAATAACTGGTCCTGAGTGTTGGGGACCAGTTCAGGGATTTGAGCATTTTCAGATTTGGGGTAGCAATGCTGAAGGGCATCTGTGGGGTGCTGGAAGAAAGTCCAGGCTCATCCTTCATCCTCTTAGCCTCAGTTTTTCATCTAGACACAGCCATGACCTTTCTCTGGGTTCATTATTTACAGCTCTTTTGGGTAGGGTCTGCTTGTCCCCACGTGTTTATGTGGCACACAGGACGCGGGGACAAAAATTTCCATTGGGACACTTTGGGTGACAATAGCCCACAAAAACAACGTGTGCCCAAACAGGCCCAGCAGGATGGCCCTGTAGGGAGGTATTGGGAGGCTGAGGATGTCAATCCACCCAGCACAGCCAGCAAGGGGGTGGCCAGAGCACTCATCATGGAATCATGGAACATCCTGAGCTGGAACAGACCCCCAGGGATCATCCAGAGCAGCTCCTGGCCCTGCCCAGACCCACAAAATCCCACCCTGGGCATCCCTGGCAGTGCTGGCCAAAGGCTCCTGGAGCTCTGGCAGCCTCGGGGCAGCCTGGGCAGTGCCAGCACCTCTGGGGAAGAACCTTTCCCTGATCTCCAGCCTAAACCTCCCCTGAAACAGCTTTAATCTGCCTTGTAGAGCTCATCTGCAATGAAAGTTAAGGCATAAAAGTCTCCGGTCACCAAACTTGACATGAAACTTGTTGAAGCTCTTGGAGGGTGAGGTAGACCTTCCTTCATGACTCCACTTAGCAAAGACCTCCTGTGTGTTGTGCAAGGTGACCTGCTCATTTTGACTAAAACTGGTTTTAGCCCTCCCATCCCCACCCCTGGCCAGGGAACAGGTCCTCTAGGAGATGCAGGGAGGGATCATTTTGGATGGGGAAAGCACTGATGAGCTCTACTTGGCAGAGCTGCAGGCAGGACAAGGAGTGTATCCTTCAGCCAGGGGTTTAGGATTCCTCTTTTCCCCACAGAAATTAAAACCCCTCACATCACCCTGAACCATTTTCATTCGGATGAGTTTGTTTTGCTCTGGCTTTGTGTGAGCAGCTCCAGCTCCAGCAAACCAGTCCCTCCTCCTATCCCTTTGAATTTTCCTGCTGCAAAGAACCAACCCAGGCAAAGCCAGCAGCTGAACTGGAAAAGGAGGAGTGGGGACAGGGACTGGCCTCTCCCAGAACCCACAGAAACCATCAGAATGATTTCTGTGGCCTGACTGCTCTACCCAGGGGGAGGTGTAACACTGATATTTCCAAAACCTAATGCTCATTCCAGCAGCACAGATTGCTGGTTGGGAAGCGAGTCTGTGATTCCCAGAAATTCCAGGAATATCAAGCCCTTTCCATCTTCCAGCTCCCAATTCCTTGTTAGCTCGGGGAATGTCCTGGGTGCTCTCTCTGCTCCTGGAGGGGCAGCGCTGAAACAGAAGCTGTGGGGCAGATCAGCTGCTAAATCCCCCCTGTTCCTCCAGGATGAGCTGGGGGATGGAGGCATTCAGGGAATGCCACCAACAACAAACACCGGGAGCTTTCCAGGCTGCCTTTACACACTTGGAAAACAAACAAACAAGAAAGGCATTCAGACATCCCCTCAGCGTTTGACTGAGCACTTTAAGGCCAACACTAATAATTCCCAGGGGCTGCCAGAGGACAGAAAAAGCACCAGTTTTGTCTGTGATCCAAACATCAAACTGCAGCTCGCACTACATCTGTGCACCTCAATAGCTGAAGTCTTTCCAGCCCAGGAAGCAGAAGAGCTGACCCCGTCCAGATGTTTCCACAGGACATTATCAGCTGTTGGCAGAGGGAGCCCTTTGAGAAGCTGAAAAAACACCTGATAAAGCTGAGAGGCAGCAGAGCTGCGGCCACCCTGTGCCAGGCAGCATTCCCAGCACTGGCCTGGGATGCAATCATCCCAGCAGTTCTACACCTTGGCTTGGGGAACAAAGGAGAGCACAGTCTAAATTGAAATGGAAGGAAGCTAGGCAGAAAACAATTATCAGCACTGGAATTCAGCCAGGATTGCCTGGATGGATAGTCCGACATAAAAACCACCACGAGGTAGTGATGAAGGCTGAGCAGGGAAAATCTCATTTTTCCAAAAGGCTGCAGAGTCCTACCAGGGTTTGGATGGGACAGAGTTTCATGAATGGCTGAGAGTGGCAAGAGTGTCAACCCCTTAATCACCAAAGTGCTTCCGGCAGCACCCACGGGCTCCGTGATGAAACCTCACCAATTATTGATTAGACTCAGCCCTCTTGAACATGCAAG
The DNA here is from genome assembly GCF_050655825.1 of Lonchura striata. Lineage (NCBI taxonomy): Eukaryota > Metazoa > Chordata > Aves > Passeriformes > Estrildidae > Lonchura > Lonchura striata. The sequence continues at coordinate 115,701,991 of NC_140703.1, read as the reverse complement.
ATCAGATAAGGTCACAGCCTGAAGTGATTCACTGCTAACCTGGAAAAAAAGGCTTCATTACAAACAGCAACACTCATTAGCCACACTGCTTCATGGAAAATATGCATTTTAAAGGGTAAGAAAAACCATTGCCAGGATTACTGTTCTAAATCCAGTTCCACATAGCTAAGTGTGAGTGCTTACACACGGCTTTAAAATTGTTTCCAATTTGGAACAAGGAAAAAAGAAAAACCAACCAAGATGTATTCCTCTAGATGTAGTCCTCTAGAATTGTGGCACTGAAAGAAAAAAAAAAAAAAAAAACCCACAACCTAAATATATTCCAAATATGTATTCCTCTAGAATTGTGGCACTGAAAGAAAAAAGAAAAACCAACCTAAATGTATTCCAAATATGTATTCCTCTAGAATTGTGGCACTGAAAGAGTGTTTCCAAAGATTTCTTAGGCCTTTAATTAGTATTTAAAAAATTCATTTATCATGAATACATGTAGAAAATTTCATCAGATCACTCAGGTGTTTATATAAGGTTTTCTTTCAGAGCATCAGACACCACTTACACTGACTCACCCATCTGCATTGTCTTCATCCAGACTGCAAACAACAAAGAACATTGATTAGAAAATTTCCACTTCAACTTTTATTTTTCTCCCAACACAACATTCACCAGCCATCACAACAACAAAAAATTGCCTCCCTGAAAGTTCTCTGGTGACAATCAAAACAAGTGAAATGCAGAAAAAGTGTGATGGACTGCATCAGGCAGCAGGAAGGGAACAGCATTTGAATAAAGTGCAGCTTGGGTGGATCCCAAAGAAGAGATGTGCTGAGATTGTTTGCAAATACAGAGATGTGAGTGCTCAGGCTGGAATTTATTGGAATCAGGAGGAATTCTCCAGGGGTTACAGCATTCCTGTGGTAGATGCCCTTCACTGCATTGCTGGGAAAAGGGAAAGCTGCAAGAAATTTGGAAGTCTCTCTCAAAACAGGCAACCTTCTCCCAACCTTCATTCCCAGTCTGTGTTTTTCTGTCATCCCAGAGCTTCACTGCTGATCACAAAGGAAAACTGGGGCAGCCACGTTGCTCTGCTGAGATGCTGGGCTTTTCCCAGTTTTGGGATGATTCCTTAATTTCAGTCAGACTCCATCTTCTGCTACTGCTGCAGCCCTTTTTCATTTCTTGAAGAGCACAGAGGGTGCAGGGTGCATAAAAGTGACCGCTCACTTGGGATCTTTGTAGGGTGGCACAAACCCAGTGCCACCATGGGGCTTGTAACCCCAGAATATCTCTGTTTCTCCAGGATGATGTGTGGATAAAGGAAGCTACATCCAGGTAAATTCTCTGAGCCATCTTGCAGGCCACCATTCCCCAGCTTTCTTCCAGGAGTTGAATTCCCTCTCTAAGCAAGGTGCTTACACTCACATAAGGAACATCATCCTCACTTTTATCCTTTCTGCTGAGACTCCACAGAGCTCTGGGGATGAGTGTGAATCTCCCTGACTGAGCATTTCACATGGAGTCAGAAGCTCAGGGCATCCTTCCTGCAGTCAACAGGAAGGGAAAACAAATTTCTGGATTTATCCAAGCTCCTTTAGACACTGGAAAGCCTCACATCCTAAAGGGAATCTTCTGAGTATCATATTCTCTCCCTGTGGTGACCTGCAAGCTGCCATACCGAGCAAAAAAACATCATTTTTTGCTGGTCCTCTCAGCAAGTTTAATTCATGAAGAAGCAAAAGTTTCAGATGAAAGAATTTTAATTCTTTCCTTTCTTTGTGAGTGTGATGCCAAAAGAGTATGAGCTAAAACTGACCCAAATACCTTTATCTGAAGGGCTGAGCAGGTCCTGTCCTGGGCCATCAGGACTCTTAAAATGAAACAAAATTAAAAAAATATAAAATGAAACAGAGCAATAAATTTAGACTTCATCCACAGGGCCAGAACTTGAACTGGTGTGGACTGGCAAAATTCATTGGAGACACCAATTCAGAATAGGCAGACTCAGCTGTCTTGAGTATTCAGTGTAGAAGATGATGAAATCGTGCTTTAAATTTACACTTGTGCCTTTCTGTAGATTTCAGCAGCCCAACACTCCAACATCCCATTCCCAATTGCACTGATTTATTTCCACAAAATTTTACTTCTGTTTTGCCTTGAGAAAGGTGTTCCTTTAGGAGCAGGTGGTTTAGGAGCAGATCCCTCCCCAGCTCAGCATTCAGGTATTTATGTGTCAATAGCATAAATGGGAATATTTCAGTCCCAGAAAGATAAAATTTTAGTGGATTCCATGAGGAGAACATGGGTTTCCAATCTTTCCTTGGACACCTCCAGGGATGGGGACTCCAAACCTCCCTGGACAGCCCTTTTTAATGCTTGACTACCTTTTCCATTAAGAAATTCCTGCTGCTGTCCAAGCTGAGCCTCTCCTGGCACAGCCTGAGGCTCTTTCCTTGTGTCCTGTCCCTGTTCCCTGGTGGACAGCACTGCCAGGGCAGCTCTGTGGCCCAAAACAGCATCCCCAAGGCTGGCCACAGCTGTAAAGGGTAACTCAGGAGCAAAAGCCGTGCCTCTGAGCCATAAAATGACCACATTAAATAGGAAGGAAGTTAAACAATTATTCCCGTTGCTTAAGGTATGGGCTGACAACATCAAAAGGGCTGATAATTAAAAATACAGTAATGTTTTCCCAAAGTCTCTCCACTCTTATTTCCTCTTTCGAGCTGCCTGGTCGGTGTTTTATGAAGTGTCATTTTATCAAGTTCTAAAAATACCTCCAGACTTGTTAGGAGCTGTCCCTGTCACCTACAGGACATTGAATCACTCTCTTTGCTTTAAAGGCACAAACCCTGCTTGGGCAAAGCCCTGGGGCAGGGAGATGGTTTGCTGCATGTGCCCTGTGTTAAACCATGCAAAAATTCCACACAAGCCACAGTCTTGGAGTGCTCATTCAAATGGGATTTGAGAAAAAAACAAAAACAAACAAACAAACAAAAACCCCAGACATAGGAAAAACTTAGAGAGCAAATATCCAAGTTCTGGAAAATGCATATGTGTTCCTGAGAGGAAAGTCTGGCAATATTCTCTCAACTTTCTTGGGGTATAAATACTGAAGCTAAAAAAATTTTAAAAGGTATAAATTAGTGAACTGAGCTTTCAATGAAATAGTTGAACCAACATGTCTTGTAATGTGGTCCCCAGTACCACAAGCTCAAAAGGTCTTTAAAAAGACAACAAAAATGTGTAAAATCCAGATTGTTCGACGGCGAGCTCACCTCCTGGATGTCACACAGACACAAATCCACTAATCCAAGTTATGCCTCGGGCACAGAGACAGGAGGAGTTGAAAGCACGAAAAGCAGCAGGACAAAAATAAATAAAAAACAGGACAAAACCCCAACCCTCGATGAGAGGAGGGCTTGGTGTCCCCACAGCCCTCCCATCAAGGCACCCCATTGATACTGGCGGGTACCATGACACATCTTCCCAGCTCCTGGATTGGGAAAGACGCCGACAGCATCACCCATGAAAGCACCACGATGGCACTGAGGGAGCCAGGCCAGCTCTGCTCTGCCAGCCTGCCTTGGACTCCTGCCCTGTTGTAAATGCAGGTGAACCCAATGGGAAGAAATGCTCATGTCTGACTCCATTCAGAAGGCTGAATGATTTCTTTATTATAACTATGATAAAATACATTAATATACTATATAAAAGGAGGATACTAAAACTACATACTCCTTTCTCTGACTCTAACACAACTTGTGACCCTCTCTGAGAGTCCAGCCCCAGGTGGGTTGGATTGGCCACCAGGCTCAAACAATCCTCACCAGAATCCAACCAAGCACTCACTCCAGGTAAACAATTCCCCAAACACATTCCACATGGGAAAAACAAGGAGCAGAAATAGAAATTGTTTTCTCTTTCATTTCTCTCTATGAAAAATCCTGAGAGAGAGAGAGAAACGTGCTTGCCACAGTGCCTGGCGTCACCCGCCCGCCTTTCCCCGGCTGCGGGCACAGCTGGGGCCAGCAGCCACCTCCTGCAGGATGCCAGCCCCATCCAGGCCATTCCCTGGACGTGGAATGCCACCAGGCAGGGCTGGCGAGGCTGCCTCTGGTTTCTCCACGCTCTGGCTGATTTCTCCCACACGTGTCGTGCCTGTTCTGGAGGTGACAGAGGGCTGAGTTTGCCCAGCGTGGGTGTCCCATCCCCTCGCTCCTTCCTGGGGTAAATAACCAGCAAGGAGCTGGCTCAGGGAAGCACGGAGCTCAGGCAAATCCATAAGGACAAGCACGGGTGGCACAGAGGGGTGAGGAAGCACGACTGTTACTCTCCCGACCACACAAATTAAGGATTATAAATAAAAATGATGAAAGGCAAGAGGAGGGAATTTTTTAATAGCTTGAGGATTCATCTGGATGCCCTGAATTTACCGTGCCCTGAAATAATCCGTTGGGCTGCGTGTCACTCACCCAGTTTATGACCTCTGGAAATTTGGGCAAAAAAAAAAGGAATTCCATACTTGCACCACCTCACCTAATTTGTATTTACAGAATTAAATACCAGGCTGGTGTTCTGTCCATCTCTGCCTAGAAGATTAGCAATTATTCCACATTTTCAAGAAGCCATATTGCAAACAGTCAGTTCTACTAATTGCCTTAATTATTCAACCCCTGATTTAAATGCAAGTTTTTCAGCATACTGCTGGCGACTTAATTAATTATAATTACGTACAGGTCACGTTTCAGATATATAATCTTTATAAATGATAGACAGATGAGTAAGGCTAGGAATCCAGATCGCCAAACACAAGTTCAGCCCCCAATTAAGGAACCGTGAGCATCCCGAATTTAAATGCTGCATAATAATTATTTCTATAAATAATAGTATCTAGAGAAGGAGCTGATGACAGAGCTGTATCCCAATAATTAGGAATGACTTCAGCTTTGTTTACTATTCCCTAGAGATGCATGCCTCTTGATTTTGTTTTTAAATGACCAGTTCATCCAAACACCTCGGTGTGTGCTATCAAATATTCAAACTGTCTCTTTGGCCACCTGCTCTGCAGAATTAACACCATCACCCAGAGAAGTCATTCCTGGGGTGGAAATAGCTTGTTGTCCCAGTAAGGAAACTGAAATATCAGCCAACAGCATGATACATTTATTCTCAGAACTTTTCTCTCCATTTTTGGTTCACCAAAAGCCATTTTGAATGTTTTTAGCTCAAAAAAAAAAAAAAAAAAAAAAAAGGTTAAATATGCTGTATTTTTAAGTGAAATATACAGCATGTAACTCACTAAAGTGCATTCAACAGATGTTTAAAAGCTGTTGAGTTGATTCAGATATTTTGCTATTTTAATCACATTTTTATAAGGAAATATGTGATCATGCTATATCTCATGATTGGCTGTTTTCCTACGATAAATTTTTATCCCTTTAACCCAACTGCAGTCCCACTTGGCAGAGGACAGGAGGTCAGGAATGAATTATGTTCCCACCTCTACTGAAAATGAGCAACTGGGTAGAGGAGAGGGACTTTGCCAGAGTCCTCAGGGAAGGAGAAATTTGAATTAACACAGGAAACAGGCTGCCAGTAACTAATGCTGGGCTTTCAGTATCACACAGATGAAGAACAGGAGACACAATTCTCCAAATTTCTCTTTCCTTTGGAGCTGCAAATGCTGCCACTGAAGTCACCTGTGTGGTTTGTCCCTCCAACACCATTTTCCCCAAGGTTTTACATCACACCAGCCACAGGCTGCCAGCCCTTACCAGGGATGGGACCCAATCCTTCCTCCATCCCTGCTTTTGTACCTCCTCACCTTCTCCCACCTGCAGAACTTTGCTGCTTCTCCCACCTGGAAAATGCAAAGCAGCTGGTGATCCACTGGGTTTCTTGTGGAGGGCACAGAAAGTGGGTTTAAATAAAGGAGTCAGACAGCAGGTTAATGTTCTCTAATTAATTCTCCTCTCCTGTAAACCTTGGCTCAAAACCTGCCACTTATGTGGCATCAAGTACAAGCTGCTCCTTCACTCCCCTGCCTTTTTAAACTCCATGCAGGTCTTTGGAAAAGGAAGGGATTGCTTTCCTTGGGTAAAGCTCGACCTGAGAGCCTCAAGCATGAAAACTGAGACCCAGAGCACAAAAGAACCACAGGGCATAATTGGTAATTCTACCTTTGGAGCTTATAGGGTTAAGAGCTTTACAAAGTTTGCTCTTGAATTTGCTATTTACAAAAGATGTCAGAGAGATAAGGAGAGAAGATTTCTTTTTGGAAGCCCAGAGACAAAAATTGTGCAGGTCCCAAGTTCAACATTGCAAACCAAGCTCATCTTTGAGATCATCACCTGCATGATGAGTGTCCCAAATGTCACAAAAAAGGAATGTATCTCCTGTGCCACCACTAACGGGCATGGAAAATAGTCTGGAAATATGTGATTGAGCATCCATACTGAAATACCAGAAACATAGGAAACTGGTAGGATTAAGGAGGGTACACCAAATTCCAGTAGATTGTGACAGCAGGGAGAAAAGTGTCACTTTTCCCACTGGGACGTCATGCATGAAATCCTCATATTACTTACAGACCTGGAACATATATTTTAAAAAAAGTAAAAGAGAATTTTAGATTTTCTACGCTAACAAACACTAATGCCCAAGAAAGCACTACATTTAACCTAAAACCATTCAAAAACTTCCAAAATTAAATAATAAAATTATAAATACATAATTTAAATAAAAATATACAATATTACATAATAAAAATGTTAAAATTTTAAATTTTAAAATATAATAATATATATAAAAAAATAAAAAAGTTAAACCACGAAATAATTCTTCTTCTTTAGTGCTTTCTTCGCCTTCTTCTTTGTAAATTTAAATAATGTTGTATAATTAAACAAAAAAATCCACATTACTAACAACAAATAATTAATTATTGAATTAAAAATAAAAATAATTTGAAATATCATTTCTTAATTAAACAATTTATCCTTAAAAACCTTATTAGAAAACAACTCAATTTTATAGTTCATTAATAAAATACTCTAAAACTCACAACTTGTAAAACTATAACATAAATAAAAACTAATAAACATCTAAATCCAAACAAAAATTACCATCTCAAATGTTTAATAAAAAAGAAAAAGAAAAAGGGAATAAAATCAACAAGAAGGCATTAATGAGATTCCTGAAATAAGGTGTGTGATTCACTCTCCAGGCATGGATGGGTGCCCGTTTTCCATGCCTGATCACTCATTCCTGGCAAGATCTGGCAAACCCAAGTATCAATAGCAGTGGCCATTTGCCAAATGGCTCCCAAGTGAAACTGCCAGCTCACTCATTCATGGAATTGGAATAAACCTTCAGGCAGTCAGGCCTTTCAGTCATTGCTTACCTCCTTTGGGGAAAGGCTTTTCATCAGGGCTCCTCATGACAGGACAAGGGGGAATGGGCTCAAGATGAAGGAGGGCAGAGCTGGAGTAGATGTTTGGAAAAAAATCTTTATTGTAAGACTGGGGAGGCCCTGGCACAGCGTGCCCAGAGAAGCTGGGGACTCCTCACCCTGGAAGTGTCCAAGGTGAGGTTGGATATTGGGGCTTGGGGCACACTGGGATATGGAAAGTGTTCCTGCCCATGCAGGGGATGGAAATTGATGACAATAAAAGACCCTTTCAACCTAAACTATTCCATAATTCCCCACTTCTGTGATTCTGGGAATGTTTCCTCGTGAAGCCTGGGAGTCACCCGGCCCCACCACTTGTAGGCTTGGAGTGGATTTCGGGCTGATCCTCACGATTGTGCTCTTCAGGCAACACCGAGACAGCAACACAGGTCTGACATCCCAGCAAACATCCCCAAACTGGCTCAGGCAGAGCCCAACCACTGAATTGAGGTCAATATTTCACCTCACCACAGCAGCACATCCTCCTGCCAGCAGGAGAGCAAATGATGCTGCTCTCCCAAGCCTTGAGTCTTGGAGGGCCTTATCTCATCTCTAATAACACACAAATTCTTATCTCAAGCCTGGTAAGATGTGAGCCCTGATCAAAGGTTACTGTTAACAGCATTTAATTCTTGTGTGATTCTCTGGAAACAAATACAGCCGACCCCACGTTTCTTGCCTTTATCTCTGTGGGGGCACAAGGTCTGGTGGCTTTTATCTGCTCTGCTGCCTCTGATTTCTGAGACATGTAAGAACTTTATTTCCCTCAGAACAGGAGATCCTTCCCAGCTTTGGTTAAAATTGACCAAATGGTTCAAAAGTTGTTTGGGGGAAACAGGAAGCCAGAAGAGAAAAAAAAAAAATGCTGAGTGGCTTCGTGACTCCCATTTCCTTAAGCTCAATCCAAGCTAAAACACATCCTTGAAGAGAAAACAAGAGTCCCTGGAATAATCACTTGGTAAACAAACTTTTTCTTTAGGGATGTGCTCCTTTCAAGGGAATACACGCAGAGGTGGGAGAAGGGAATACCCTAGAAAAACTAAATTCCTTTAGGTGTTTTCAGTATGCCTGAGAACTGCAAAAGGAGTGGAGTGGGCTCATTTAAAATCCCTTCACCTCTTCCTCAGCAACTAAACTCTCCACTGGAGCGTGTAACGACACAGGATACAGAGACCTAAGGAAGGTGAGGGAAGGTTTTAGTGCCAGAATATCAGCTGTGGGAAACCACTGAATTACTAAGGATTTATGGGACATTTTCTATGTAATTCTCAAGGGGTTTTTCTTGTTTGGTAGGTATATTGGTTGGTTTTTTTGTTGCTGTTGTTGTTTTTTTTGTTTTTTGGGTTTTTTTTTTTGTTTTGTGTTGTTGGTTAGTTGGTTGGATTTTTTTTTTTCTTTACATCAGGATGGTGCTACGAGATAAATACTGGGATTTATGGGTTAGAGTCCAGCAAGTCCCATTCTGGAAGTGTCATCTGTCCCTCTGGGCTGGCTCGGAGAGGCCCCTCCAGGGCTGTGCCCAGTTCTGGTCCTGCAGGAGAGACCTGGAGGGGCTGGAGCATGTCCAGGGCAGGGAACGGAGCTGGGAAGGGGCTGGAGAATTCCTGAGGGAGCTGGGAAGGGAATGGAGAGTTCCTGAGGGAGCTGGGAAGGGGCTGGAGAATTCCTGAGGGAGCTGGGAAAGGAATGGAGAGTTCCTGAGGGAGCTGGGAAGGGGCTGGAGAATTCCTGAGGGAGCTGGGAAGGGGCTGGAGAGTTCCTGAGGGAGCTGGGAAGGGGCTGGAGAGTTCCTGAGGGAGCTGGGAAGGGGCTGGAGAGTTCCTGAGGGAGCTGGGAAGGGGCTGGAGAGTTCCTGAGGGAGCTGGGAAGGGAATGGAAAGTTCCTGAGGGAGCTGGGAAGGGGCTGGAGAGTTCCTGAGGGAGCTGGGAAGGGGCTGGAGAGTTCCTGAGGGAGCTGGGAAGGGGCTGAGCTGGAGCAAAGGAGGCTCAGGGGGACCTTGTGGCTCTCACAGCTCCTGCCAGGAGGGGACAGCCGGGGGGTCGGGCTCTGCTCCAGGAACAGGGACAGGAGGAGAGGGAACGGCCTCAGGCTGGGCCAGGGCAGGCTCAGCTGGGACAGCAGCAGCAATTTCCCCATGGAAAGGGTGCTCAGGCCCTGGCAGGGGCTGCCCAGGGAGCTTTGCAGTGCCCATCCCTGCAGGTGTCCCCTGGAGGTGGCACTGAGTGCTCTGGGCTGGGGACAAGGTGGGCATGGGGCCCAGCTGGGACTCCCTGGGCTGGGAGGGCTTTTCCAGCCCCAGGGATCCTGGGATTCTGTAATTCACAATTCTGCCCCAAATGTGTTTGGTGTCTGGGAGACGCAGCAGAAGCTCAACCAGGGCTGCAAAGTGCAAAAACATTGGGAAGAGACAGAGGGTCCAAGTCCAGGGAATGGGTATTTAAGGATAATTGCCAGCCATAAACCCTGGCACACGCTGGGTGTGGGTTCCCAGAAATGCCAGGTTATTGGGAAAGCACAGAAGGAATTTAAAGTAGGTAAGATCAAAATCCCTATCTTTAAAAATCTGTTCAGTTTCTTTCCTGCCTGGCCAAAGTGTGTGTTCCCCTGAGATAAGAACTCCACACAACTCCAGTTTCTCCTGGGTTCCCTCAGGAGCACTAAAAGCAATACAGGTTCTGCTTAAAGAAATCCAATGGGAATCAGCAGAGCTCCCTTGCACAGGACCTGAGAGTGTATTGCTTCCAAAGTTCAATCTCCATGCAGAGTGAAAGCTGGGATGTGAGGGGCAATCACTTATCACATTGATAAAAAAGAAACTGAATTATTGCCATAAAGATCATAGTAAAATCTATATTATCATTTAAAGACTTCTGGGCAACCCCCAAATTACTTTCTGAATCAGCCACCTTAAGAAAACCAGATTGCACTGAGACAAAGGAAAGAGTCTGCACTACGGGAAAGAAAGAAACAATGTGGACAGTTTATTTCTCTCCTAATTAAAATATTTCCAATGCTGGGAGAAGCAGCAACGAAGTCCTGTGGCTGCTTATCTGCCCCAGGCTGGAGAGCAATCCACTTCACACCTGGCAGTGAGCAGTGACTCCAGAAATCTCGGTGCTGTCAGCAGGACAGCTCAGCTATGGAAACACTCATCTCCTGTGAGGAGAAAAGCACATCTGGCCCGCAGAGGGGAATTCATGCCAGTGGGGAAGACTCTACATGGAGATCTGTGCAGAGAGGAACTGCTTGCAGCGCTCCCTGCCTTTGCTTGATGTGTCCAGGGCTCCACCAAAACCCGCTGTTTGTAAAAAAGACAACTCAAAGTGAAAACATGTTGTAAAAAAATTAAAATAAGATTAAAAAGAGCTAAAAGAATACAAGGGTTTGATCAATCACAGCTTGGGTTTATTTTGTTTGTTGGGGTTTATTTCAAAGTACGATTCACAAAGGTTTTTTGTTGTTTTTTTTTTTTTGAGACTGGCTTTGTTGTTCCTAGGGGAGGAAAAAGCCCAAATGCCTAAGGTCCAGCAGATTCTCATGGGCTAAGGAAATTATTTCCCCCTGTTTTATGCCAGCCTGTCCCCCTCAGAGTGTTTGCTGGCCAGTGCCATCAGCCCTCTGTGTCATTAAGCTCCTGCTGAGTGGTTGCAGCATCCGAGCTTCACACAGGACCAGGTGGCCACCGTGGACAGGACAGGGACATGTGGCCACAGGAGTGGCCCTGTCACACCCTGCAGGAATGTCTGTTCTGCTGGGAACATGAGCAAGGCAAGGGGACCACAGCACTCCGTGGCTTCTGACACTGACAGAGCTGCACACGGGGTGGAACAGGACTTATGGGCTGGCTCCAGCTGGAGTGTGGGATATCACACCCTATAACCGAGACCCTCACCTCAAAAAAGTGAATTATTTCACACTCCAAGTACAGAGTTTGGTTCCTGGCGTTGATCAACACCACTAAGTTCACTTTTTGCTCTGCAAATAATAGCCTGTGGAACCAGGATTGTTCCCAAGATCTTGGTACACAGCATATGTCTTATGTTCTCCACAACCATTAAACATTCCCCCGCCCATCCTTTCCATACTTCTCCCTCATTTGCTGCTGTGACAAAGGTATTCTTTAATGAATCGTAATGACTCATCCCAAATGTTGTTTTTTTGAATTGTGATAAGCACTAGACGGGGTGACTAATGGACTGTGTGCAACACCTAGACAACGTGAGCAATTCCTTGTTTGCTCAAACCATATTAGATGCTGATAACAGATACAGGCATTGCACCTGCTCCATTGCAAAAAAAGGAAAAAGCAACCAGGACAGATAGAGCAACTGCTGCTTGTATTTGTATAAAGTGAATTTATCTTGTCAGAGTTCTAGAGAACGTATGCTGGGGCTGCTATAAAGCTCCCAGCTCTTGTAAAAATGACTAATTTGACACTGTGCCCCTGGGGAAGTAAAAGCAGAAAGACAGGCAGCTTGGCTAGGATGGAACAGAGCTTCCCAGAGATGGCAGTGAATGAAACACAGGCAGTTTTCCAAGCCTACCAGTGTAGGCACCAGTGGACACAACCATCCACTCATTCACTTACAGCTCAACCTGGCATTGCCTTTGCTTTTCCTGCTTCTGTGGGAGTAGGGTTGGATTCCTTAATGGATAGGCCTGAACAGCCTTCCAGCAGGAGAGGAGGTCAATGGAACAGGATGTAGGTCTGACATTTGGGTTATTTTAGTCAAAGTCACTCAATAGATGAATTTTTGCTCAAAACACTTCAGGCTGAAATCCTCAACACGGAGTGAGGTGAATGCTCCTGACTACGAAGCTCTAGTCCTGATTTTTTCTTGGGTCAGGAGAGAAGCCATCAACTTCTCCCTCACTCTTAGATCTTAAAAACACATGTCCCAGCAGAATCCCAGAATCATTTAGTTGGGAAAGACCTCCAAGATCATTGACCCATCCCCACCTTGTCACCCAGCCCAGAGCACTGAGTGCCACATCCAGGGCTTCCTTGGACACCTCCAGCAATGGGGACTCCAAACCTTCAAAGCTTAACAGCCCTTCAGTGCAGAAATTCCTCCTGATGTCCAACTCTGCCTCCCCTGGGACAGCCTGAGGCCATTTGCTCTTGTCCTGTCTCCCTGGGACAGAGACAAGAGGAAATTACTGTCTCCCTTACTCCCTGGGAGCAGAGCCTGATTCCCCATGGCTGTCCCCTCCTGTCAGGGAGCTGTGCAGAGCCAGAGGGTCCCCCCAAACCTCCTTTTCTCCAGACTTAACAACCACAACTCCCTCAGCACCTGCCCAGAATGAATTTCAAAATATTGTGTAAACTGGGCTATCCTTACTCACTGACCACAACGAGAGTCACTGCTGTGCTTTTTGTGAGGCTGTGTGTATGCACTGAACAAGCAGCAAGAGGGATCCAGGGGTGAAATCATGGCAGTCACTTGCCAAAAGGAATCAAGTGATTAGAAATTACTCCGTTCTCACTTTCGGTGCCACGAGTTCTGCCACTACCCAGCGCTCGGCTCACACAGAGCAAAGTCAATGAGGGGAAAAAGAGAACTGAGAGTTTGCTCTGGGAGGTGAGGGGCTAATCAGAGAATATCCTGAGTTGGAAGGGACCCAAAAGGAATATAAAAATCCAGCTCCTGGCCCTGCCTAGACCCCCAAAAATCCCACCTGGGCATCCCTGGCAGCGCTGCCCAAAGGCTCCTGCAGCTCTGGCAGCCTCGGGGCCGTGCCCATTCCCTGGGCAGTGCCAGCACCTCTGGGGAAGAACCTTTCCCTAAAATCCACCCTAAATCCCTCCTGGCCCAGCTCCAGCCCTCCCTGGGTGCTGTCCCTTTCCCAGAGCTCAGAGCTGTCCCTCGGGAGCAGCTGCAGATCCCAGGGAGCTCTGCCCTGTGTCCTCTGCTCCAGCTGAATGAGAATGAAGTCAGTTGGGAATAATAAAGAAGGTAAAAGAAAACATGAAAGATGAACAAATTCTACGATGCCAAGGCTCGAGCACTGACACACAGTGGAATATGTCAGCGTGAAAAAAAAAATTTAAGTCATGGTTCCAAAAATATTCCCAGTGCTCACAGGGACAGTTCCCACTTAGAGAAGCACAAGTGACAGAGCTCGGAGCCACGGGCTCTCACACTCTGTGCTGTGAACATCATTATCTACACACCTAGGGCTAAGGCAAAGTTTTGGAACAGCAACTTTTAGAGCCACGGAACAACGATGCCAAACTCCTCTACTTTTTGGTGAGGGGGGAAGAAAAGAGGGGCCCATACCCTGCGAGATGAATTCCTGCCCTCACTGCTCTGAAGGGCACATCACAGTGATTAGTGAGCTGACCAGGAGAATCACAAGCTTGTGCACAAGCAAAGCAATTCTTAAATGAAACCAGCAGGGAATAAAAGAAAAAGTTGTGCTGCAAAAGGAAGCTCAAACATACTTTTTTGAACCCAGTCATCCAAGAGCAATTATTAAGATCTGTTGTTTCTGAATACACTTGGCCTTAAAATATTAACATGTGCTTTTTGTTTTATGCCTCAGACTGCATGAAATGAATTAAATACACCCAAAATGGTATGAGCAATCTCTCAAGCACTAGCTAGTTTAACAACTAATCTTCTGTTTTGGTATGAAAGGTAAAGGTTTTGGTTTTTCAATCATCCCACAGTTCATGTGTTAGGCATCTCTCCTGTCCACTGGCAACATTATTTGAGGTATGCCTGCAACATTTTCACTTAATTAAAAAAAAACAAAACACCAAGAAACAGATGCATCGCCACTTAAAATTTTTATACTTTATGCAGCTGGGAGTTTACCTGACCTCTTTGAGAGTTATGAAGGTGAAACTTTAAAGGCAAAATGTAGCAATATCTGCTGCTGCTCAAACTTTGAAAACTTTGACACAGTATTTATTTATTTTTTTCTGGGCAGTAATTAGCCGTGTTGGTTTGCATGTGCTCAGCGTAATGACACACACACACACACACACACAAATAACTCACTGCACTTTGTGACTCACTGCGATGCCTTCGCAGAAATTACCTTGCTCACATTTTGTGCACCAAACACCAGTGGGCACAGCCAGCCGTGTTTTATTTTAGCTGTGAACAATTTATGTCTGAGTGGAAAGCCATTCGACATTCCCCCTTTTCCCCCCACCCCTCCAAACCTGTATAAATATTTTGTTTCAGTTGAGTTTGAATGGCAGAGTAAATGAGTTTCATCCTTTGTTTCAACCATAACAGTGCCTTGTTTGAAGTTGCTATTTCAAGCTGAGAGAGCTGAGTCTTTATTTTTCAAAGATGTTATTTCCTGAGACCCTTTACTCTGTGAACTTACAGCCGCCACTGGAGCTTCATTGTTAATTGTCTTTTTAGGGGCACAAATATACAGCCTTTCCTTTCAAATTCAGGATGGCTCTGTTTATTTACGCTGCTGAATGCAAACTCACTCTGGAGGAGGCATCCCTGGTGCTGCAGGGATGCCAGGAGCAGTGGGAGGAGGTGCAGGGCTCTTCTGGACCACAGGAACCCACCAAACATTTTTGGAACTCCCAGCAAAGGGCTGCTCCAGGTGAAGGAGGAAGAAGAGGAGGAGGAGGAGCAGAAAGAACACGTGTGCACCCCAAACCTCCCCAGGCAGAGGAGCTGAGCCAACATGCAGATGAGGGACAGCACGACAGGGATTTTCACTGCCCTGTGTGTCCTCTGCCCCTGTGGCGCAAGAGGAATTCTGGAGGAGTAAGTCACAGCTGCTCGGGAGCTGCAATGCAGCCCAGCCACATACCTGCCTCCTCACATTCCCCCTCCACGCTCCAAACCTCGGCATTTTTAGGATCTTATTCCCCCTCTTTGTTGTCCCCAGTGAGAACATGCAGACAGCCCTTGGCTGGGATGCCCTGACCATCAGCTGCTGCCCAGTGGGCTCAGTCCTGCAGCTGCTCAGGTCAGAAATATGGGGTCAAATAATCCCCTTGGACAGCCATCCATTGCCAGGTACTTCCAAAAAATCTAACTGGTTCCTTTACTTTAATGCACTACAGGAAAGTAACTCTGAGGCATTGCTGCAGAGAAAGGCAGTTTAAAAAAAAAAAAAAAACAGAAATAACTCCTTAGCACTCACTTTTAGCATCGGTCCTCATTCAAACAAAAAAATTATGATCAAGAAGGACTGAAAAAAGTCTTACCTATGTAGATTACCACAGAAAAGAGAACTTTGCAATGCTTTTTTCTTTATTCTTTATCAGTTTTCTTTCATTTTCCCTTTATAGCTACTTCACTCTTGAGCACCACAGCTAGTTTACCCTCAGTTCTACAAAAAAAAACCACCAAAAAACCAGAAAAAAAAAAAAATCTCAGAAGTTTTCAGCTAGATGCTGATTCAATTATCCTTAAATTGATATATAACTCCCGCCCCCCCACCTTTGTCTCTGGCTCACGGAGTACCAACACATGCAAGAATAAAACCACAGAAAATTGTGAGGAGGAGGGACAATTCCTAAAATAGAACCAAGCACACGGGCACAAAACAAAAACCAAGCCAAACCTATTTTTCCTTTGACTCCCTAAGTTAATGATGTGACATTTTGGAAATGAGCCATGCAGAGAGGACACAGAATTAAAGAGGAACTTGGGCTGGAGAGGAAAGTTTCAGCTCTCTGCTCTGACCTGCTGGGCTTGCTCTGGGCTTTGGCCACTCCAGATCAGAGACTCCCCCAGACAAAGCTTTCACTCACATTGGGAATATTCATTCCCAAATATCGAGTTGGCATTTTCCCTGCTGCCACTGTGCACGTCTGGAGAGGAGCCTGGCTCTCCCTTTGCTCCAACCTCCCATTAAGGAGTTGAGATTAGCAATGAGATTTCCCATTAGCCTGCTTTTCTCCAAGCTAATGAAACCCAGCTCCCCCAGCCCCTCCTCATACATCATCCAGCCCACTAAGCACAAACCACTTCAAATGAAGACTATTTCTATACTAACAATAAACAAAATTTAATGATTTTAAATACTCTTACATAAGAAGAACTGCTCTAAAATTAAGACCTTTCAATAGAGCAAAATATGGCCAGGTTAATAATTTTGCTCTGGGTCCCAGAATGTTAATTTAGCAAGAAATAAATAACTCCCAGTCTTTCATCTTATCTTTCTGACAGATGTTTCCCCTATAAAAAGGGTGTCATAATTGTTTTTGTCAGTGTTATAATTAAAATTGCTATGCAGCTGACATACAGTTTTTAATGGTTTCCCCTAGGATTATAGCAGATGTTGCCTTATTAGATCAGGGCTCTCCTGGAGTAAGAAATGTCATTGGCATAATCAAGACACTTCTTTAAGCCTCTCAAAGTAGACTGTCACAATTTTCCCGGTAACATTTGACCCTAAGGGATGAAATATATCCTGCTTTACTAAGGAGAAAGTTTTCTGAAGAGTTTGAAAGAAACACTGAAAAAAAAAATCCAGTTTTTGCTGCAGCCAAAAATAGCTGGAAGATACAGGAGGGAGCCCTGACAACTGCACCAGCAAGGCCAAAGAAACTGTGGCTTTTTAATGGCAAAAATATTCACAGGCAAAGGCAGAGGATCAGCTGAAATCTGGTGAGGAGCTGAGAAACAGCAGTTAGTGGGCTCTTATTTTAAGAAAAGTTACAACCCTATGACACAAGTGCTAATTTGAAGTGAGACTTTAAATAAAGCAAGGTGTAACAGCAAGCTTGATTCTAAGTGCAATTTGGATCCCTGATGTTCACTGGAAATCCAGGGAAGTCAAGGGAGAAGCAAGAAGAAAGGATGGTTCCAATGGTCAGCCAGGCTGGGCAGCTGAGAAGGGCACATGGGTCCCTAGTCTGAAGGCACACAAAGTGTTTAATATTATTATAAATCATTTTTAGGTGCTGTGGCAAGAGACTCAGGCAAGTTAGGTGGCTCCAACCTAAGAAAAGCCACCCAGGCCTGCCTGCCTGTCCACAAAATCTCTCAGGGGGAGCTCATTTCGATAAAATAAATTCAGCAGAAAGCAACTTTACATTTTGGTGTCACTGAGCTCCTTGCAACTTTGCAAGGGGCACCAAAATTTTTTCCCCCAAGGTGTGAGGAACGCCAACTCTGTTTCACAGGCAGCAGCGTCACGATCTGCCATTCGCAGGCTGCAGCTTCCTCGTGTTTTATATTAAGAACTCCCCAAAATAATTGCGGAAGGTGCGACATGACATAATCACTGAACTTCCACAGCACCGAGTGTCGCAGTTTACTTAGGAAAAATCACAAAATAATGTTGGAAAAGATTATTTGAGAGCATCGAGTCCAGCTTTTGACCGTGCACCAAAGCATGGCAGCGAGTGCCTATGCTCCTTGAACACTTCCAGGGATGGTGACTCCACCATCTCCCTGGGCAGTTCCAATGCCTTTATCAGCCTTTCTGTAAAGAAATTCATCCCGATGTCCAAACAAACGTAATTTCCATTTGCAATTTTAGGGCTTAACTCTCCTAATCTCTCCCATCTTGTGGAGACGCATTACTTAAAGAAAAAAAAAAAAAAAAAAAGAATGAAACATGAGATAATTCATCCAGCATGAATTATCTCAGACATAGTGGTGGGGAAAGGAGGAAAAGGAGGAAACAAAATAAAAAAAAAAAGGAGGAAATTAAAATTAGAATTAGAATTAGAATTGGAATTAAAATTAGAATTAAAATTAGAATTAAAATTAGAATTAGAATTAGAATTCAAATTAGAATTAAAATTAGAATTAGAAATAAAAATAGAATTAGAATAAAATAAAAATAAAAATAAAAATAAAAATAAAAATAAAAATAAAAATAAAAATAAAAATAAAAAAAATAAAAATAAAAATAAAAATAAAAATTAGAACTAAAATTAGAATTAAAATTAAAATTAAAATTACAACTAAAATTAGAATTAGAATAAAAAATAAATTAAAATTAAAATAAAAAAAAGAACCCTCAACATCCATCTCTCGGAAAGACATAAACCAGAGGTTTTGTTCCCCGCGAGCCGCTCCGGGCATCCGCGGCGCCGGCGGAGCGCGGCTGTGCGGGTACCAGCGATGACAACAGGCGGAGGGGCCGGGCTTGATGGAGGCGGGCCCGGCCGCCTCCCCCCGCCCGCTAAGAGCTCCTGCGAGGGCGGGCAGGCGGCACAACGCGGAGCGGAGCCCGGAGGCGGCGGAGCCAGCGCGGAACCAGCGCGGCATCCCCGCAGCATCCCCGCGGGCCGGCAGCCGCGGGTACCCGCCTGCCTTCCCCGCCGCATCCCGCCCCTCCTGTGCCCCTGCTTCAGCCGGGATTCTCCGCCGGGACCAGCGCTGCTGCTGCTGCTGTTGGTGGTGTTGTTGTTGTTGGCCGCATCGAGGATATTTTGGCTCGCCCGGAGGCAGCGGCGCCTCCATCGATCCCTTGGACGCCGCCGGGGAGGGAGCGCAGGAGCGCCGGCAGCGGGGCCAGGTGAGGCGGGGGATGGAGCGGGGGAAAGGGGGAAAAGGCTCCCGGTGCTCCGGGAGCCCGCCTGGCTGCTGCTGCTCTCCTCTCGGGGATGGCGATCACAGCCCCGATCAGCCTCGGAGGAGGGCGGCCGGGGGATCATCCCCCGGGGGATGCTGTGGCAGGAAGGGGTTAATGGGATTTGGTTAGGACTTTAAAAAAAAAAAAAAAAAAAAAAGAAAGGAAGGAACGCTGGGCTGTGTGATCTGCCCACCGAAGTTTTTTCTCCGTGGGCGAAGCGTGTGTCATGTGTGTGAGCAGCCGGGCTGGCTCCCGGCGGGGCTGCGCGGGGCACGCCGTTCTCTCCTACCCTCTTCCCAAGGAGGCTGCTTGTTCCCCCCTGAAAAAAAATTGCCGCTTAAAAGAAAAACAACAACCAGGCATCATATCCCCCACGGCCGCTCTCTTCCCTAAAAAAAAATCCCCCCCAAAAACCAAGGAGGGATAACACTGGAGGGACATCAGACCCATCGCGGACGCCAGCGCGCTTCCCTTCTCCATGTGGATGCTGCCCAGCTGTGCCCAGCTGTGCGCAGGCACCTGGCTGCTGCTGGAAAGAAGGCGATCAGAATTCAGGAGAATTAGTTAATAAGTGCCTGATCCTGTTGACCCTGTTCTGGTTCACCCACTCAGCTATGCGGGGGTGTTGAGGAAGGTGTCCTGCCAGTTAAACCAATTATAGCTGGCAAGTCGCAGTCATCAGCATTAGTGGAGGAGTTGGAGGTGAGGCCCAGTCACACCGTGTTGAGCTTTTCTGAACTTCAACCAGCAGCTTGCTAAGTCCAGCAGAAAGCCAGGTTTAACCCTCTGTGCCCATCCACGTTGCCTTTCCAGCTCTGTCCGTAAGGGTTTTGTATGTCAGGGCTGGAAATTTGTGCTGCAGATGGGGAGAGAGCTGATGTGGGATGAGCGGAGGATATAGAAATTCCTCTCCCGGAGATATTCGGCTGGAGGAAGAAAGCTGGAGTGTTGCAAAACATGCTGAGGATCTCCATGTGTTTTTCAGCCGGAGCTCGGTGTCTCGTTTTTCCCAAAGATTTCCTTCGGAACAAACCCAGCATGGAGAAATGGGGGCTTGGGTTAATGAGCAATGCCGTGTAATCAACACTTGGTATAAACCTTTTGTCTTAGGGCCCTAAACGTCTCTAAAGAAACAGAAAAAAAAAAAAAAAAAGGACAGGAAGGAGAGAATCCCAGCCCTTTTAGTGGATGGAGAAGTGCCTAACAGGATTTGTGGAGAGGTCAGAATTGCACACGAGTGCCAGGAATCTTATTAGTACTCCTAACCAGGGATCAGACCTCAACTTACAGAATATACATACAATATTTTCACAAATACTCTAATCCCCAAGCCACTTATCCCTGGCCACCAGGGCAGAATTCAATGGCAAAACAAAGGGTGTTGGAAATTGCCATATACTTTTTAAAAAGCCCAGCTAAATGCAAGGCTAAACAGTTGTTTAAACTGTGGCAAATTTAATGAACAGATTAGGATGCTTGCTGAGTGAGACTCACGCTGTGTGAAATTCTTTGCTGCTCAATGAGATGTGTAATTTAGATCAAATATTTGTACGTGCTGTTTGAGGTAAAAAACATTCAGTAGATTGCACTTTTTGAGTAACCTTAATGAATATTCTTTTCAGTGTCAGTTGATTTATTTTGTTTCAATTACAAGGCCCAGTCAAGTTGAAATAGGCCTTTCATGTTAAAGACTCTTGCTATTTTTTTTAGTTTTATTTTTAAGTGATCAGCTATTTAAGAGGATGAAAGGGTTCCTTGTCTTTGGCTGTTGGATGTTTTTATTTTCCTCTCTGTTTGTATGGATGGCTTTTGAATGTGTTGCCATTTTCAACAAGCTGGGCTTATTTTGTTAAGATCCTAATTTACGATTTTTTTCTGAATTTTAAAGTGAATGTTTTTTTCCTTGTGACAACATGGTAAGTGATAGATTTGGCTTGTAATAAGTGATCACAGTTTTGTGGAAATCTTGATAGTGTCCTCTGTGGCTATTTAAGTACAAGTGCACATTTTCAGGCAGTTGCTGTGGGGCAAGGGAATTCAGCCCAATGCTGTGAAAAAAGGGGAGGAAAATTAAGAGTGTGGCTTGATAAGGTATAGTTCACTGACACCTGAGTTGCAGCATCATGATAAACCTGAACAATGGCCATAAAACTGGCTTTATTCCTTATGTTTGATCTTTCCCATTGGATATTAATCTTATCAATCTTCTCCTTAAGTGATATATAGGAGAAAAGTCACACAGGCCTCACACAACTGTTCCTGGTAATAAAGACAATATGATAAAGGTTTGACTTCAGTGGCATGAACATATTGATAGTGCCCCCATTATCAGCCCTTTAAAAAGGGTATTTTACTGCATAAACCCCTTTTCCATTAAAACTTAAGGCCTCTAAAGCTGTATAAATACATTAATCCTGTGTTTAGAAAATGTACAAGATAATGTGGTTTGGAGTAAAAGTAGTCAAGGCAGGAGGTTGGGAGCACTGGGAATTGGCTTTTCTGATTATTCATGAAGGGGTGAATGCAGGAGGTGAAGGTGCCACTCTGTCACTCCTCTTCCTCTGAAAGCCAAAGTCTGAAGTGAATCATGGCCTGTGGGAGGGCACAGAGCAAGCAAAAATAACACAAAACCGATCACCTAAGATAATGGGTGAAAAGCTGGAAGATACCCCAGAGAGACAGGTACTGGGTGGGCAGGGGGTTTCTGTGGGCTTTGCAGGCAAACACAAATTCTGTGGAAGCTCTCCCAGCTGAAAAACAAGGTGGGAGCAGCCCTGTGTGGTTGGGATGTTGGAAAAGCTTTCCCTGCATCTCACTGCCAGAGCTGCTCCATGCCCTGAGCCAGAGCAGTCGGGCACATCTGGTAACATCTGCTTCCTCCTCCTTTGGCTGTGGTGCTAATGGGAACCTCTCCTTTTCCAGATGAGTGACTTTGGGGTCAGGAACATGGATCAAGTAGCTCCCGTGTCCAACATGTACAGAGGAATGCTCAAGGTGAGTACCCTGGAGCTGTCACCTCCCAAACCCAGCTGGGGCAGCCCCCAGCCAGAGCTCCTGTTGTGTTCCTGCAGTGCTAGAACAGGAATGACACAAGCCAAGTGAGCACAGCTTTAATTGCTCCCCTCTAATCTTCTGCCAGAGTATTCCCACTGAGTTCCACGGGGATGTGAAAAGCAGGACTGAAATAGGAAGGTGCAAATCTAAGAATGCTCCCTCTCTCCATTCCCTAAATCCTAAGGATTTAAAAGGGGTAGACAAGAACTGAGCTAAAAATTCCTGGTGTTGCTGGAACTTCTGCCAAACTAAAGGTTAAAGGATGGGCAGCAGGAGTGGTTTGTATCATTAATTTGATGAGGCTGGCAGAGGCCTGTCCTGATAGAACTGGTCAGGTTCCTGAACCTGAACCTTGTTTGGATTAAAAATTGGTTGTTCACTTATAACTGTTATTAATGGAAGTCAAATACACTGTAATAACGCCAAAAATAATTCAATTTATTTTATCTTTAGATAGACCGTGTCTGTTACCTTGTTTTGAAAGGCATTTACAAACTGAGGTCAGCAGACTGTAAAGGCTCAGTCTTAAAGGGCTTTCCCCCCTCCCCATTAATGCAAGTTGCCTTTTAATCCCCGAATCAATTTTTTACACAGCATTGATTAATGTAAACCAAGTAAAGGATAGGGAGACCCTTTCTGCTCTCATTAGCTTTGAGGAATGGCCATGCTTTGAAGAATCAGCTCTGGGATGCTGACTGCTCTGATGCTTTATGTCCCCTCTTAACCTTTTTTTGCTTCACAAGAAAATCCAAGAGGTCCCCAAGAGATCTGTGTGCTCTTAACACAGTGGTTGCTCTAAGCAGTTTCTGAGTGTTCAGTTGTCACAGAATGAAGTCAGAGATTTGTGTTCTGCTATGCTGTAGCTGTTCACATTCCATTTTATTTTGTTCTGCAATAATTCCATGTATTGAAAAGCCCAACAAAGTAGTTGTGAAACTGATAGGACGGGCAGAATTCATTCTGCATAGTGTTTATCCTCTTTTACTACTATTAAATGAAGAACATGCTTGCACATTAATTTTCTCCCTTTTGAAATATGAAACTAGCACGGTATGGATTTTACTCATTCACATGCCACAGCATTTTTTCCAGTGACTCAGGAGAAGGGTCAGCCATTTACACAAAATGCAGGAGTTTCCAGATTGTGTTGAAAGAACTTGCCCTTTCTTTTAGGTCCTGGAGATGAGTCAGAGCTTTTATCTAGTAATGTATAAAGAATCTTTTACCAGCAAATTTGGCAGCTGTTATTAATTTGTTTTATTCACACATGATCCATTTCCAAGGGCTGGCTTTGACTTGGGGAGTACCTGAAACAGAGGTCCACAATTTGTCCTTGATGGCCAGAGGATTTTTACATTAAAAGTTAGGTAATGTGAAGGAAAATTAATCCTAATTTGCTGTTCCAGGAGCATAGTTTAGGTTGCTTTTTGCATTGCACGTGAATACTGCCCTGGAAAATCCTTGCCTTGTCCTCAGCTAAATCCACTCCTTTGGCACAAACTGGCAAATCAGTGTTTGTCTAAACCAAATAAACATTTGCAAGTTGCCTTTGTCTCCAGCTGCTTGAAGGGCAGGAGCTGCCATGAGCCAGCTGCAGCTTTCCAGAGCAATGCTCTATCCTCAGGTGCCTTGAGAAAAGTCTCAGTGGCAACTTTTATCCATCTTTGCCTCAAGAGGTTGCAGATACGGTTTCCCTGTGACTAACAAGCAAGTTTCATAAGTTGTTTTTGAAGTTATTTCCTCCTCTGCTCACATTCCTTCTGCCCCCCAAAGACTAAAGTGGGTGGGGGGAATTTAGCAATTTCATACCAGTATTTCTGGCATACACAGTTGGCTCAAGTCAAGTTTGAAAGGAGTTAGGTTTTCAAAAAAATAACAATATTTCTTGAATGTCAGTATATCAGCAGAATCCACTTTTATCTGGAACATTTTTATCAGTCTTGTTTATCCCTTGCTGTGAAATGAAAGTAGAAATGTTTCACTGAGCATCTGAGCACTTGAAAGGCTTCAAAATGTGATTGCTGGCAAATCCAGTAAGGCAGAAGTGTAAAAGTTGCTGCAACATCCTTCCTCAAGTCCTGTAAAGCTGGCTGTGTAGCTTCGAGTGATGTGGTTCAGATGAGTTTTATCCTTTAGAAGAAAAAAACAAATTCATAAATCTACTGTAGGTTTTGCACTGGCAGTTTTCCCGTGATTTACTGATCTGCCATCAAATCCTCATCAAGTGGATAATCAATTTAAAGGGTAAAGGAAATGAGGATTTCTTTAAAATGTACCTGGAAATAAATACACACATTCTCTATTGTTAAAAGCCTCAATTACAGGAAAAAGCTAAGAATATCTTGATTTGGCTTTACTGTAAGCTGCAGAACATCCCCCACCTCGAGGGCCCTTATCAGTGGGTTTTATTCACTCAGCACAAGCTGTGCCCTCGTTGTGGTTATTTTTCAAAGCTGGCTCATTTGAGATAGTGGTTGTGCATGATCTCCAGATCTAGGAAACCAAACCCAGACACTTCCTAGCAGAGGAGTTCACAGCTCTGCAGCAAGATGCTTACGTGGTTCTGTGTTTGTTCTGATCCTTTGCAGCGTCAGCCAGCGTTTGACACCTTTGACAGCTCAAACTCGCTTTTTGCTGGATATTTTTTCTCACTCAGCGAAGACCAAACGCTTCAGGAAGTGCCAACAGGGTTTGATTCCACTTCTTATGGTAAATCCTCACTTTGCTCCTTCGTCCAGTCAGCAGAGCAGAAATTTTTGGGGTCTAACTAACATTTCCTGGGTGTGCAATGTGGATTTCCCTCAAAAGATGTGGTTTAATACACAGACTTCTGTGTACATGCTTGGTTTTATTCATGTGAGTTTCTTTGTGGATAGTTGTTGTTTTCTGTACTGAAAAGAAAAAGGAACTGGGATGAAGTAGCCTAATAGACTGTTTTTTCATGGAAGAAGCCTTAGTAGGAGCTTAAGCAGAGCTAAGAATTAAAAAATCTTTAAAAAAAGAGAGTTTTATGTATTTAAATTTGCAACATCTCAATCATAATTAAAGTGCCAATATTCTGAAAGCTTTTTTGGTTCTCTGGTGTTAAATCTCAATATGTTTTATTCCCTACTTGAAAAAAACAAGGTGGGGATGTTTTAAGCTTTTTATTTTATTTTCTTTGTGGGTGTGTAGGTCTGTATCCCACCAAGAGTGCCCTACATCAAAATGTAGATATTTTACCCGATGCTGCTTTTATCTCCCCTTAGGGAAAGAAAAAAAAACCTCAAGCCCTCAAACCCAGAAAACCGCAGCTCCTTTGTTCTAGTGTGATTCTAATCAGTCGCCTGCTCTGGTCAGCAAAGCAAGTCCTTGCAGATATTAAAAGGGTGTGGTAAAAGCAGAAGTTAAGCACAAGTGCAGCCTGTAGATAGTCTGGGAGAGCAAGAAGAGCTGCACAGCTCTGAGCTGACTTGGAACCTGCCAGGAGCAGTGGGGACAGTGGGAGGTGTCCCTGCCCATGGCAGGAGGTGGCACTGGATGGGCTTTAAGGTCCCTTCCAGCCCAGATCATTCTGTGATAAAATGAGGCATCTTCTGGGGAAAATTGACCAATAAGAAAAGCTGAGTGGGAGCTGAGTTTATCCTTAAAATAGAATCTTCTTGTAAATGTGAAAGTCAGAGAAGTAGATCAGTGATTTTTACTGACATATAATGGTGCCAGCCTTGTGGTTTGGTGCATTATTCACCCCCAGCTTGTTACCAGTCACACTTGTTTGGTCCAGATGAAGGAATAATCCATTGCACCATGTGCTTGGGTGGTGAGATGTGATAAGGTCTGAAATGCAGTATTGAGTGGTGCAAGCTGGCTCTTCACAGCCCTGCTGTCAGTTAACTTAGCTCTCAAATTAAATAAAGATTGTCTGGAGTTGCAAAGAAGTCTCAGGGCAAATTATAGGTAGTAAAAGAGGAATAAGCAGTCTCATTTCCCTTAAAAAAAATAATCAAGTTTTCCCTGCAACAAAGGCACTTTATGTAACTGCTGAGAGTAAATAAGGATCTATGCATGGAAAGCTGCAAAGCTCTAATTAGTGATGCAATCTTACCAAATGAGTAGCACAGAGATTTTAGAGCATGGTGATCTCTGTTTTTAAAACAACAACTTTTTAGCCTTTTTTTTTTTTAATTCTTCAGATAGCAAAAACCAGTCACTCCTTTCAGTGCCCTGAAGTTAATGTGTCTTCTTCCTCCCCTGCACCCGTTCTCTTTTCCTGCAGAGTCGAACAACTGTGAATTGCCTCTGTTAACCCCGTGCAGCAAGGCTGTGATGAGTCAGGCCCTGAAAGATACTTTCAGTGGTTTCACAAAGGAACAGTGTCGGCTGGGTATCCCAAATAGTAAGTGTTTGCTATTTATAAGCTTTTTTTTTTTATTTTTTTTTTTTTAATGCTAAGGAGGAGGCTGAATAGCTGCTCTTTGAAAAGGAAAGGATGATGTCAGTAGGAAATACAAGAATGGATCCTATGTGAATCTGGCACAGCTTGCCTTGGAAAGGCCAGACTTGCTGCTGGTTAAAAATGGGTGCATGGAGAGCTCATGCTTTGGCAGCATGAGAGAGTCAAGCCAAGCTGAGGACATCTCTGGTTGCAAGTGAATGCAGAAAGAAAAGAGAGAACTGAGTTGTTTGGGTTGGTTTTTTTTTTTTATAAATTCAAGAATACATTCATTCTGAATTCATTCAGAACTCAATAACTTGGCTACATTTTTTTTTTTTAATTCACTGCGTTCTAAGGAAGATTATTTGATAAGGCCAGGAGTTATCTCTAAATGTTGGATCCTTCCTGTCTTGCAGATCCCTGGCTGTGGACTGAGCAACAAGTTTGCCAGTGGCTTTCATGGGCTACCAATGAGTTCAGCTTGGCAAATGTGAACTTCCATCAGTTTCTTATGAGTGGCCAAGACTTGTGCAACCTGGGCAAAGAGCGTTTCCTGGAACTGGCCCCCGACTTTGTGGGTGATATTCTGTGGGAGCACCTGGAACAGATGATCAAAGGTAGTTAGAGAGCCAGAAAAAGCTTTGGTTTAGGGCTCTCCTAAGAGAAACAGCAGTGGGGCTCGATTTCAACGCTGGTTTTATTGCATATGAAAACTCGAACTTTAAAACTTGCTTAATAAAAGCATTATCAGCACTGTCGGTACATCCTTGGTATGCAAAGCACAGATGCAGATGGCTGCAGACATTCTGTGTGCAGGCTGACTGCATTTGTGGGCAGGTTTTATTTGGGAAGATCACTGGAATAAGATTGGGGTGCAACCACTGTAAATACCCCATAAATAAAACAGTTAACCTCATAAATACAAAGTTAACCAACAGTTGGACCTTAAAGCACATTGCAGTTATTGTTGGTTTTAAGTTTTATGGGAAAATTCACTTGGTGTGGTGGTTTTAAAGCCTGTTGGAAGTTGGTGGGGTATTTTTGGTGTGATTTCTATCATGAGAGAGAATGCAATGCAAATAGAGCATGATACTAAATTTTTTGTGAATGGTGACCCCAAAGTACTCACAAGAGTCAGAAGCTTTCCATGGCATACAGGTCAGGTCTTTAAAACTATAAACCCAAATTTTCTCTTTTTCTCCTCTCCCCAGACAGCCAAGAGAAGACACAGGATCAATATGTGGAGAACTCTCACCTCACTTCAGTTCCTCACTGGGTCAATAATAATTCCTTAAGTAAGTATTTTTAAAAATTCATAGTTTGCATCTCTCGGTTTATTCTAAGTGTGTCGCAGATTTCAGGGTAGAAACAAAAAGCACCAGAATAGTTACTGTGCTTGAGGAGAACATTTGACTTCAGCTGCTCCAGCCTTCTTTCCTTGTATTGTTCAGTTGTCACCTAATTTATATTGGAAATCATTTGAAGAGCAAAGGCTTTGAGAAAATGAAATTTCCTGTTGCTATGCCAAGCCCTCCATCTGTGGAGCAGAATGACCACTCCCATCTCTAGCAAACTGAGACAAAAACTGGGAAGCAGTAAGAATTCTGTTTAGGCCTTTTTAAAGGTTCTGGAATTGTGATAGAGCTGTTGGGAGTGTGTGGGATGCAGTGCTGGCTCCCTCAGATTGTTTGATTGATGCTGTGTTTAATTCTGCCACAGTCAGGCTTCAGCTCAGCCTGATTACACCACTTAATGGGGAGAGCCTTGCTCAAAATCGCTTAAACTTTCCCAGTTTTTTCTGTTGTTTCCTTGAAGAGTGAACAATGGGCATTTGTGGCTGGCAAGTTCGAGAGGGAGATTTGCAGAATCTGATTTGGTGTATTTAGTGTATTAGTTTGTTTAAGGGTCTCCAGGGGAAAAAAATCATCTAATTCTTTGGTTTCTTTTTTCAGCTGTTAACATAGATCAGAATTCCTATGGAATGCAAATGCCTGGATACCCTAAACCCCTCAGTTATCCCAAACCCAGTCTCCTGACTGACGTCTGTCAGACTTCCACGGCACCAAGTCTCCTCAACCCAGAACAAGACTTCCCATTGTTCCCAAAAACCCAAGCAGATGCTGTTGGTGTGAACTACTGTGCAGTTAACCAAGATTTCCCAAGGAGCAATCTCAATTTGCTGATGGACAACTCCGGTGAGTCGTTACCTGCACGATAACCACGGGGCCAAGGCCACGTTCTGAATGCCTCTGCATGATTTTTATATGGACAGGCTGGATTGAGGGGGAGGGAAAGAAGCCACCAACACTTGCTGTTTGATTTATTTCATTGTTTTGTTGGATGAAGGCAAGCTGAGAGAGCACGAATCCAGCGACAGTGGCGCCGAGAGCTACGAGAGCTCGGATTCCATGCTGCAGTCCTGGAACAGCCAATCCTCCCTGGTGGATTTGCAGCGTGTGCCATCCTACGAGAGCTTTGAGGATGACTGCAGCCAGTCCCTGTGCCTGAGCAAACCTACCATGTCCTTCAAAGACTACATTCAGGAGAGGAGTGATCCTGTGGAGCAAGGAAAACCAGTTATACCAGCAGCCATCCTGGCTGGCTTTACTGGTGAGTGGTGAGGCAGAATGGTCACTCCTGTTTTCTATGTAATGTCAGTGTTCCCTCCAAATGTGTGCCACGGGAGGTAGAGACCACTAGTCACAAAGAATTTCAATTTTATATGTTTAGTAAACTAAGTCTGGGGGTTTATCCACCTACAGCAAGAGCAAGCAGGCACGTCAGATCAAGTAAAAATCAAATGCACTTTTTGATCTGTTTGAAAAAGAGGGGAGCTTGGACAAAACCTCCCAGATTTGAAAATTCCCACAGGTGTTGTTAAGGCCTTGTTGCTGTAGTCCTTGTTGAAATTGGATTTTTCCTGTAGGTTCTTTGCCAAGCCAAGACTTTAGGACAAGCCCTGGGGCTCAAAATGCAGCTGTTTGGGAGGTGGGAGTGAGGGTTAAAGGATCCATGCAAGAGGGAAAGCCATAATTTTTGTCAAATCCTTTGTTTCCATGAAAAACCTGACTTCGTTTTCACATGGGTAATAGCAGATTTGTGCTATAGATTAAAACCTTAGGCTTCTTGCTGGTCTATAAAAAAGATAAATCAGATTAATTACTAGGTCTGTGATACCAGTCTGGTCATATACGTTGGTTGTGGTTAGAGCTGGCAGAGGTATTAATTTGTGGTTTTTCTGTGTCTCCTCTTTCCCAACAGGCAGTGGACCTATCCAGCTGTGGCAATTCCTTCTGGAGTTACTGACTGACAAGTCCTGTCAGTCATTCATTAGCTGGACAGGAGATGGATGGGAATTTAAACTTGCTGACCCAGATGAGGTATGTGGCTAATTGGGGTGAAAACAAAGATTTTGGGGTCTGATCTGACATCTGTGAGCCCAGTCTTGGATATAGATATCGCATCAAATATGGTAGTGCTGCTTTTGAAGTGTTTTGGGAACTTCACTCATTAAAAGTGATGCATTTTCATTTCCTGATACTGTTACCAGTAGGAAAATTGCTGTATTAAGAGATGGCGTAAAAAGTCCAGTGAAACTTCTAGATTTAAAAAAAGAGGAAAGAGGGGAGAGGAGTCATGAGCTCCAAAGAACTTCATAGCATTGAACTTCCAGTAGAGTTGTCCCCTGCTGCCTGATAGCCAGTCAATGGTAAAACAGTGTTTTTTGAGAGAGCAGATTGTGCCAGAGCTCCAGGAGTGTTTGGGCAGAACTCTCGGGCACAGGGTGGGATTGTTGGGGTGTCTGTGCAGGGACAGGAGCTGGGCTTGGATCCTTGTGGGTCCCTTCCAGCTCAGGGCATTCTGTGATTTGTGGGTTTATCCTGTGCAGGGCCAGGAGCTGGACTGGTGGTGGAGTCACTGTCCTTGGGGTGTTTGAGGCAGGACTGGATGTGGCACTCAGTGCCATGGTCTGGATGACAAGGTGGTGTTGGCTTGGGCTTGATCTCAAAGGGCTTTTCCAGCCTGGTTGGTTCTGTGACTCCTTCCAGCTCAGGATATTCTGTGTTTCTTGGAGTGGTGAAGTGCAGGGCCAGGAATTAGACTTTGGTCCCTGTGGGACACTGCCAGCTTGGAATATTCTGTGGTTTCTCCATAAACCTGGCCTCCTTAAACATGTTTTGGCCCATCCCCTACAAACTGGAGGCTGTTGCAGCAAGGGTGGCTGTGACAAACCTCTCTGGTTCCCTGACTTCAGGGCAAGGGTGATGAAAATGAGAAGGAGCAGGTTTGAAGGAGTTGCCCAAAAGGAACTTTCAATAAAGGGTGAAAACAACAAATGTGGAGCACAGTATGAGGGGCAGGATCCCAGGACCTGAGATAAAGGGGAAGCAATTTATTTATTTATTTAGTTAGTTATACATGTGAGGGTAGAACATTCTAGAACTATAGCCACAGAGGGGAAACAAGTAACCAAGAGGGGAGCACAACTTTGATAACTTAGCATAACAACACCAAAGGCTTAGGGTGAGATTCAGAGTTCCCCATAAGTTAAATTATTTCCGGGGCTTGAAACTCACGCCTTTCAAGTCTTTTGGAGTAAAATCTGTCTGACTCTGGGTGACAGCTGGGCCATCTCCCATGGGTGACCTTTGCTGTCAGCCACCTTCTCCTGGAGCTGCTGCTGAGGTCTCTGGTGGGGTCAGTCACCAGCTCTTGTCTTATGAGGTTGAGCTGCTGTTGAGGTCTTTTGTGGGGTCAGTCACCAGCTCTTCTCTTGTGAGGTTGAGCTGCTGTTGAGGTCTCTTGTGGGATCAGTCACCAGCTCTTGTTTTATGAGGTTGAGCTGCTGTTGAGGTCTTTTGTGGGGTCAGTCACCAGCTCTTCTCTTGTGAGGCTGAGCTGCTGTTGAGGTCTCTTGTGGGATCAGTCACCAGCTCTTCTCTTGTGAGGTTGAGCTGCTGTTGAGGTCTCTGGTGGGGTCAGTCACCAGCTCTTCTTTTGTGAGGTTGGGCCATCCAGAGCAAATAAACTGCTGTGACTGAGGAAGGGTTTTATTTAATCAGCCACAAAGAAGCAGATGAGTCGTAACAAATTTGGAATGGATTTTGCCTTCCGCCAGGTGGCACGGCGGTGGGGGAGGAGGAAGAACAAGCCCAAGATGAACTACGAGAAGCTGAGCCGGGGCCTGCGCTATTACTACGACAAGAACATCATCCACAAGACGTCGGGCAAGCGCTACGTGTACCGCTTCGTCTGCGACCTGCACAACCTGCTGGGCTACACCCCCGAGGAGCTGCACGCCATGCTGGGCGTGCAGCCCGACACCGAGGACTGATCCCAGGCCCGGCTTGCGCGTCTGGAGCCGCCAGTGGGGACAATGGCCGGAGCCGCGCTCCGGGGGAGGCCGAGCGGGACCTTCCCCACTGTGTGACGCGGGGAGCGGGACGGCCGCGGCCGCCGGGGCTCGGCGGGGCTCCGGGGGAGCGGGCGCAGCCCTGGATGGAGACACGGGGGTGCTCCGGGCTCGGCGTTGTGCTGCCCGCCCCGCCCTGCGAAGCGCTTTGGCACTGCCCTGGGAGGATGGGGTTGGCTGTGAAACCAAAGGTTGGCTGCGAGAAAGCGGCGATGCCGCAGAGCTCTTGGCTCTGGGATGTTTTTGAAACAGCGCCGTCCTCGTGCAGTTTATTTAAAAACAAACTAATTTATTTTAAGCGAGCAGTAAGGAGACCGGTATTAGTTTTGTTTCAAAGCACGTTTTGTTGTTGTTGTTATTATTGTTACTACTCCAGAAATGTGCTGCATAGGTACATAAACACTCTCGTGTCCAAAACCAAATGTAGCAACTGTTAACAAAAAAAAAAAACAAACCCACCCTTTAAAAGAAGGGAAGGAAAATCACACCATTTCAATATTCAGTTTGTATATACTCTGTGATTCCTTTGGAAACTCTGATGTTCCTATTTAACAGATACTGTATAGTGTAAATTAAACTAATTGTATGTGTGTTTTGAAATAGGATGAATGTAAACTTATCAGATGTGGGGTGGGGGGGCAGTTCATGTTTGTCTAGGATATACAACCTTCTGCAAATATTTAATTGGCCTGAGAGACAGCAGAAGTTCTATGCTCAGTGTGCATGCATTGGGGGGGGGCAGGGAGGGGAGGCCGGGCTCAGGATTTTGCCAGGACTGAAGTTGGCAATTCTTTGTGCATTTTGGCATTTTTACAGGAAACTAATGGTGTATTCTGGGACATAAAAGGGCCTGTTTGTGGTTTCTTCTCTAACTGAAAAATAAAAATATTAATATGGGTAAAATTACCTTTTTTTCTTTATAAATGGCATATGTTTTTCAACTTCTATGCATGTACTTTTAAAAAGAAATTTATATACAAGCCTTATTTTTTCAGTTCACTTGTCTCTTCCTGCAGTTTATTCTGTATGACTAAAATATGAATTCTATTTTTGGAAATAACTGTGACTCCTTTTCAAAGATCAGGAGGGTTTTATGTAGCAGCTATTTTTACTGCAAAAAATAAAAAAAAGAAAAAAAATCACTGGAAAAACGTACTTTGTAAGAAAGCTTTATTTTTTATCTGAGCTTGATGTACAGTTAAATGTGTTGTACAGTGTGAGAGGTTTAAAAATATGACTCTTCATTAAAACCTCTTGAAAAGAAAATTTTGTGTGTGCCTTTTGATCTGGAAAGTTTCAGAGGCGTTCCTTCCTTGTTTGTTTGTTGGTTCAGTCCGTGTCCTTTCTGCTGCCACCACCCTCAAGAGCTGCAGGATGAAAAAAGTAACCCAAAAAGAAAATAACCAGCCAGGCTTAGGGCTTATTGGAGAAAATAAGAGTGCACAGGCTGGTCTGGAGCTGAGCTAGATGGATGCAACCACACTCTCTGGATAGAAATTTGAGTTAACACCTTTGTGTTGTGCCTCTGAAAGAAAACTGACAGTTCTGTAGTGTGAAGGAGTGTGTAAAGTGGTGGGGGAAGCTATGGAAAAACACAGGTGGGAAGACAAGTTTAGCTTGAACTGTTCCTATCCTGTGCAAAGGAGCCCTGCTCTCTCCATCATCCTCTCCTTCCTCCCTCCTTGCAGAGAAGCAGGAAATGCAGAAACATTTCCACACATTTCAAAAGTAAAAAATAGAGATACTAAATAACGCTGGCCCCTAAGCCTCTTGATCTTTCTACCAAACTGTGTCTTGCTTTTGGTGTACTGACCATGTGAAAACCATGGGCTTGGGGTATTTTGGGGAATGGGCCTTTCTAAAGGGGAGGAGTTGAAAGGGTTGGCCCCCTGGTCAGCCCTAAACAGCTGCAGACTTATTTTTCCTTGTCCTTCAGTCTTAGTTTTTCTTGCCCTTGTGAAGGAAAAGAATCATAGAATGGTTTGGGTTGGAAGGGACCTTAAAGATTATCCCCTTCCAGCCCCTGGCCGTGGAAGGGGTAGTGCTACGTGTGGCCCTGATCCTGAGGGAGTTACTTATTCTGCATCAAAATAAAGTATGGGCTGTCATGATGAATGTGAGATTTTCTTTATTCCCCCTGTCTCACACCATGGCTGCTGAGCACTAATTGTCTTCTCAACCTGGTCAAGTCCCATTTGCAGCCTTCTTTCCCTGAACACAGAAGTGTTTCTTTATTTAACCATGGCTGTCTCTTGCGTGGGTGATCATTGAAGGCTCCAAACTAGAGGCTAAAGGAAAGTTGCTTATTTTCCTCCCCCAGCAGAAAAAAAGAAATTCCATGGTAGTAGAAGTATCCTGATCCATGCAACCCACACTAGTGTGATTGGAAGGAGTAAAGATGTCCAAGCAAAACCATTGGAAGGGGCTGCCCAGGGAGGTGGTGGAGTCCCCATCCCTGGAGGTGGCACGCAGTGCTCTGGGCTGGGGACAAGGTGGGGATGGGGCACAGCTGGGACTCGATGATTTTGGAGATCTTTCCCAACCTCAGTGGTTCTGTGTGATCTATTCCATGAAAACCTGCTCTCCTGCACTGGAATGGGTCCACACAGGGGTTCAAGCTGTAGCCCAGGGTGACCCAGTCATTAAAGGATATTTTGTCACAGCACACACAGAAAGCCCTGCTCTGTGTTCTCAGCCACCCAGCATCAAAGAGGCTGTTGAAAGCAGTCTGGCTGAATTCTTCACCTTCTTCAGGACATGCCTCCCTGTGCTCCCAGCTGCCAGCTTTCCTCATGAGGCAGCAGTCAAAACAAAGTCTTGCAGCTGGCACCTCCCCATGGCTGGCATATCACCTCTAATAACAGAGTTTGACTTCAAAGTATTTGCTTTTTTTTTATTATTATTATTGAAAAAAAAAAAAAAAAGAAAAAAGTAGAATTCCATCCGAAGTAAAACACCACCTCTGGGTTGGGAAACCTGTGAGCTACAAATGCTCAGTGTCCAGGGGACTTTTCTGGGAAACATCTGTCAGCTGCTCCTTATTCTCACACTCACCCTCAGTCTGAGCTGTGTGCCACAGCCGGGTGCAGGGGAGGACTGAGGATGGGGCAGATGATGGATCACTCACCCCAGTGCTTCATCCTTTATCTGCACCAGTGGCAGGAGGATTGAGCAAACCTGGCCACTCCCTTGGTGGTTCCCCAAGTGAACCCACATCCCCTCACGGTGCTTGGCCTCTTGGAAGGGATGCTCTGCCTGTTTCTTTTCCTTCTAACTTTGGGATTTCTCACCTTGTCCAGTATAAAAGGAAGGAGCCTGCTTGACCACGCTCTACTGACTTGTCCTCAAGCCCTGGAGACCAGCACCTCACCAGGCTCTGAGGTGAGGGCACACCAGTGCTGTGCTCAGCAGCAGAACAAAGCTGTTTTATCTGTACCCTTATGCTTTTTTTGGTTTTTGGCAGTCCTTGCTCACTGAGCTGATGACTTCAGAGAGTTGTCAGCGATCCATTTTCTGGTAGCTACCATTTCCAAGTTTAGCTTCACATACACTCAGCTTGGGTTATTTTTCCTTGGGTGGATTTCTTTAAATTAACCTACATTGATGCTCACCTGCCACCTCTTTGTGTCCTGTGAGGTCCTCCTGGATTTCCTCACCAGCACTCTGGCATTTGGTTACTGAACCTACTCAGCATTATCTACAAACCTGGAGATTTCTCAGCATTTCTGGCCCTGCTGGTTGTCAATATGCCAAGGACCAAAAGAATGGATGCAGGATTCAGCCCTTCTTCTGTTTCTAGCTCTCATCTCTTCCATGGCTCTTTTGATGCCGTTTTCAAGGATGACCCAAATTTTGATGGGGTAAAGGATTGCCAGACCTTGGCCATGTGAGTTTATCCTGTGTCTCATGCTTCTCTTTGTTTCTCTGTGTGAAGTGAAGCACAAGTTGAACCCCCTGTGTTCACAGCACCATGTGACTGCAGCAACGTTCATATGCCAGACACATGAATGCTCAAAAGGCTAAAGAGGGAATAAAAGGTGTCCCTGTATGCCAAAAGAGTGAAAAAGTCACCCCAGGGCTCACAGCCTTTGGGAAAGGTAGCCAGGAACTCATGTCCAGTGTTTGCCATGTGATGTGCCCTCTGCAGCCACACAATAAGTGAAGTTATTAAAAATAAATAAGATATGCTGGTCAGTAACAGCATAATTTGCTCCGTGCAAATTGAGATTTTCAAGTGATAAGTTTTTGGGTATGAATAAAGGAATTATTAAGTAATTCTGTGCTTTGGAGAAGAAGCATCAGAGCTTGACATTTCCTTCTGTCTCTACTTCTCTTGGCATTTACAACAAGGTGAATGATGAACTCAACAAAATATAAGTAGCAAGTATAACAAAATGGAATGAAACCTCTGCACATGCAAAATGTGGGGGGCTTGGAAGATATTTTTCCCAGCTGCTGTGTAGATACCTAGAAAAATTGTCCAAAATCCCATATATAGGATGTTTACCATGGTTTTCTGCATCATGACTTAAAATGAGAGAGCAAATGCAAAAGTCCTGATACAATTCCTCTAAAGCCTGCATTCCCCAAATGTGTTTGTTCTTTGTTTCTTTCATTATGAGCAGAGCAAAAAGGGAAAACAGGTTTGTCTCTGCATTCCTTGGGCTGGGGAGGGAAATCCAGAGCTCAGAGGGAGGTGGGCAAGCTGAGCCAAAATGATGTGGTTTGGAAATGGAGGGAGATCCCACCACAAACGTGTATGGGGCTGGATCACCCCTGGGCTTCCATCCCTGGGGCCAAAGGCAACACACAGAGGGGTAAAACCTGCAATCCCTCTGGAAAGCTGCTGGCCATGTCTTTCCTTCTGGAAAACCAGGGTTGGACTCATCCTCCTGAGGCCAAGGAGGGCAGGGATGGAGCCACAGCTCCTGAGCTGCTCCGTGTACACCTCACACACCTGCATGGTCTGGGGTGGGATTGCTCTGCCACAGGAGGGTTTCCAGAGCCCACCTCCCACCTTCACCATCTGAGTGAAGTGCAGAAAGGAAGGAAAGTGTTTTCCATGAAATAGCTGCAGGTTAAAAGTCCGGTGCAGTGAGCATAATTCCCCTTCTCCTTCCTCTGGACGTTTGAGCCTGGGATAGTGGAAGGTGTCCCTGCCCATGCAGGAGGTTGGAACTGGATGAGCTTTAAGGTCTCTTCACAGCCAAATCATTCTATGATTCTTAAGCTAAATAAAGCCATTCCTGCTTGGCTGCCTGTCTTTGGCCTGCTGTATCTTGAATCAAATTTCATTTATTTGTCTTTTTCCTTTTTTCTCCTGACAGAAGGCAAAGATTAATCCAGCAGATGCAGTTCTCCCATTTAGCTTCCTGCCATTCACAGGAAGATCTCATTTTCTTGCAGGGTGCTTGCTGGTGTGTTTGGTTTTATTTTGTTTGTTTTGTTTTTTTTTTTTTCCCTGTGGAAGAAGAGGAGCTCTTCCAAGAGAAATATCATTCCTCCTACATGCCTTTGAACAAGACCTGTTTGTTTGTTTTCCCCATCCTGAGTGCCAGCCCTGGGAGATGCCAGGAACACGCTTCTTGCTGAAGCCAGGAGTGAGTCCCAAATCCCCTTCTCCCACACTGCCCATCCCACAGCCAGTCCTCCCTGAGCCACTGCTGAGCCAGCAGGGACATCTCTGCCTAAGGATGGGCTGGTTTGGAACAGTTCCCCCAATGTCCTGTGCACAATGCTCCTTTTCTTCCTCATCAGGGCTCTACGCCTCCTGGCTTCCCAAATTTTTTTCCCCTTTTTTTTAAACACATATAACCATTGTTGTTTATGCAGGGAAAATTCCACTTTCTCCTCAAGGGGCTTTGCCAGGTTCCAAAGGCTTGGGGTGTATCTTTTCCATAGGCAGTGCCTTCCAGAATTCACAGGTCTCTCCTTCTCTTTTTCATGCACATGAACACTTTTCACTCCCTGTTTTTTAGAAATCTTAAAATCCCCAGCTAAGCCCAGTGCTGTGATTGAGTCCCCGTCCCATGACTGTGAAGGGAAGGAGATTCCTGCTATGAGGAGTGGACAGTGAGGCTGGAGCCTGCACAGCTCTCCCCATTTCTCTTCCCACACTCGAACATCTCCAGCCTGCAGCAGCTCATCAATTGTAAATGCAGGTGAGCCTGGTGGGCAGAAATGCTGATGTCTGACTCCAGTTCAGAAGGCTGAATGATTTCTTTATTATAACTATACTCTAATACATTAATATACTATTTAAAGGAGATAGTAAAACTACATACCTACTTTTCTAACTCCAATATCTAACTCAGGACTTGTGACCCTCTCTGAGAGCCCATCCCCAGGTGTATTGGATTGGCCACCAGGCTCAAACAATCCTCACCAGAATCCAACCAAGCAATCACCCCAGGTAAAAAATTTTCCACATTCCACATGGGAAAACAAGGAGCAGAAATAGAAATTGTTTTCTCTTTCTTCTCTCTGTGCTCCTCTATGAAAAAAT
Organism: Lonchura striata; assembly: GCF_050655825.1. Classification (NCBI taxonomy): domain Eukaryota; kingdom Metazoa; phylum Chordata; class Aves; order Passeriformes; family Estrildidae; genus Lonchura; species Lonchura striata. The sequence goes on along the minus strand of NC_140703.1, from coordinate 115,663,640 downwards.
CCTGAGAGAGAGAAGGATGTGCCTGCCACACTCATAAATGGGGGATTTTCCATTCCCCTGTGCAGCCCTCACCCAGGCACTCAGTCACTGCTGTTTTGTCTCATGGTGGCTTCCACGAGGTCACTTCTCCAGGGGTCAGCACAGTTCTTTCTGGTGGCCTTGCCCTCGCCTGGATGTTTAACAAACCTTGAGGACTCCAATGCAAACTGCAGGTTGAGGGAGCTGATTCTCCCCCTCTGCTCTGCTCTTGTGCAGTTCTGCATCCTGGTCTAGGCCTCCTGCACAAGGAAGATGTGAAATGTTGGAATGAGGCTGGAGGAGGCCACTAAGTTGATCCCAGGGTTGGAGCCAGGCTGGGAGAGCTGGGGGAGCTCACCTGGAGAGGAGAAGCACCAGGGAGAGCTCAGAGCCCTGCCAGGGCCTGGAGGGGCTCCAGGAGAGCTGCAGAGGGACTGGGGACAAGGATGGAGGGACAGGACACAGGGAATGGCTCCCACTGCCAGAGGGCAGGGCTGGGTGGGAGATTGGGAATTGGGAATTGTTCCCTGGCAGGGTGGGCAGGGGCTGGGATGGAATTCCCAGAGCAGCTGTGGCTGCCCCTGGATCCCTGGCAGTGGCCAAGACCAGGTTGGACACTGGGGCTGGAGCAGCCTGGAACAGTGGAAGGTGTCCCTGCCATGGCACTGGATGACTTTTAAGGTCCCTTCCAACCCAAACCACTCCACGATTCTATGAAATGTCCCCTGCCAGAGGTAACTTCAGCACTTGGGCAATTCTGACCATCATCATGTGACTTTACCCAGCTCAGCCATGTGCAGTGACTCATTCAAAAAACCCAAAAACCCATCAGTGCAGAACACAGAGGTCCATCTCTGCTCCATCCCCCCATCCTAAGTGAGCAAAGCTCTCCACTAGCAGGAGAAAGATGTTTATGGGAAGCAGGATGGTGCTTCCAGCTCTCTACAGAGACAGCAACCGGAAAAGCCAGCACGGAACAGCCTCTCAGGGAAGAGCTTTCCACTGCAGCCAGATTGGGCCCGAGATGTTCGTGTTTTATTACATCCATTTTTCTCCAAGAAATATTAAAATCCTCTCACTCTTTGAAGGGAGAGGGGAAATAAAGCACAGGAGGTGCCGAGCTGTCCCTAAGCAACGTATCAAATAAAACAATAAACTGTTCGCAGGCAGAATGGCTTTAAAAGGACCCACAGCACTTGCAGGCTGTCAAGGGAAGAATAGGAATGGAAATGATTCTGAAAATTATTAGTAATACCTTAACAACAGCCCCTTAATAACTCCCACAGAATTTTCTGTCACCAGCACAGCCGAGCTGCTGCTCCATGCCAATTACTGTCCCTGCGTTTCCCTCTGCTTGAGAGGGATGTGCAGAGGATCCAGCTGAGATCTGAGTGAGATTCTGCTGCTGTTGCAAGTCCCCACTGCAGCAGCAGAGCTGGTGGTGGGTGGAAGTTCCCCCAGCTCCCCAGAAAAGGAACTCGGCCCTGCAGCTGCATTCCTGCAGTTCCTTCGCTGCAGGGACTGACTTCCCTTGCAGGAGCATGGAGTGATGGACAGGGGGGAATGGCTTCAAACTGAAAGAAAGTAGGGTTAGATTGAATATTAGGGAAAAAATCTTCCCAGAGCAGCTGTGGCTGCCCCTGGATCCCTGGCAGTGCCCAAGGCCAGGTTGGACACTGGGGCTGGAGCAGCCTGGGACAGTGGGAGGTGTCCCTGTGGCAGGGGTGGAATGGGATGAATTTTAAAGTCCCCTCCAACCCAAACCATCATGATTCTATGGTTCTATGGCTCTCATATTGCTCATAGAGGCTTTGGTTTTAAGCCCCAGACCCTTCCAGTGCAAAGACTAAATGCAGGGAGCAGGGAGAATGTGGGTTCTGCCTTGTCGCTGCAGCCTGGCAAAGCCTTTCCCTGCCCTGTCACCACCACTTGACTCCTCATTTCCTACAAGGTTTTCTTCTCCCATTTCTGGACAGCACAGGAGGGGCCGGGAATGTGAGTGGAAAGAGGGTCATGATCTTTATTGTTCCTTGTTCCTGTGTGTGGGAGGCAGGAGAAATAAAGAGAACTGGTCCTTTGCAGCCTCTCTGGCCTGGCTATAAATCAGAGCAGCTCCATCCAGGAAATAGCCAGAGCACGTTATCAGTCCCTGACAGCCAAGCCAGCTCCCTCCTGCCCTTCCTGACAAGCATGGGGGGAGAAGAGGGGACAGGGGCTGCCTCTGGAGCTCCCAGAGCTCTTGGAGCACTGTGTGGAGCCTCTGTCTGCAGGGACGGAAACAATCAGATCCTAAAGCAGGGCTCAGACATAAGTGGGACCTGCATCCTGGAGTAACTCTGCTCCCAGGATGGGATAAACAAAGCCAGGGGATATTGCACTGCTGCTTTTCTGATTCATTCTCCCACATAGAAAAGCCCAAAGTAAAAATAGCTCCAGCTTTCCTTTTGGGCCTGGAGTAGGAAGGAAGAGGGAGCATGAACTGGCACAGAAAGTGTCCTTGTGGATACTTCTCCCTGCTCTGTTTCATCTGTGGATGGGACAACTCTTCATCCCCTCGGATTTCAGGGCTGGCTACCAAGCCATCATCCCCTGCAAATGGAGAAGAGCAGTGCTGCTCACCCTGTCCCCAAAAATAAATAGAGGAACAGAACGTGGTCCCCGGGTGAAGTCATGGATGTGAACACAGAGTTCTCCACCAGGTTATGAAATCCCAGCTGAGCTGCTAGGAAAGGGGTTCAGCATCGCAGCACAGCCTCTACACACTCAACACTGCTGCTTTACTATTAAAAACCAAGGAAGTTTGCAACAGGAAACCACATTTACAAAATGTGGGAGAAGATTACATCACTGTATTGTGCATGTCCTCACTATTCTGGCTTTGGCAGGCCTGCATGTCAGGAACAAGTGCTCAGCTCTTGAGCAACCATGTGTGTCAGCACACAGAAAACCTGGCTGGCCATTCAACAGTCACATGGAGAAGCTGCTTATAACATTTTAAAGGTTTTTTAAAACTGTTTTAAGGCTGCTTTTTTCTTACCTGTACTGTCAGGCTCTTAAGTTTAGGTGTTTTGAAATGCAGCACTCCCAGGGAAGATGCTTTGTGAGCAGGAGACCTTGCTTGGTTGAATATTTATCTGTCAAAAAAATGCATGTGAAACCAGTTTAGATTATTCAGATTTGTGCCAGACTTGTCCCTGGGGTAAAAAAAGAACCAAAAACCAAAAACAAACAACCAAAAAAAAAACCCCAAAAAAAAATAAAACCCAAACAAACAAAAAAAACCAAACCAAAACAAAAAAAAATAACAAGAAAACATAGAGGATGTATTTGTAGTCTTATGTTTCAAAAGGTTCTGCTGAAAGATCTTTTTCACCTCAACATCTCAACATTTCTGTCCCTCCCTGGCTTTGCCCAAAATGAGAACTGAAAACAGAACATCCCATACTTTATGAATGAATGGGTTTATCTGGTCAAAAGGAAACTGCCGTGTTTGGGGGTGGGGGGAAAAGCCATCAAAACAACACCAAAAAGAAGTTTCAGTTCTTCTGTTTTAAAGGAAGAATGTTTGATGTTTATCACCCTCTCATTTGAATTACTTAGCAGTGCATGAAGACCAAGATAAGGTGGTTTACATATTTCCCTTGCTGGAGATGGGCTGTTTGTTCTTGCAATGTACAAAGCAGTTTAAACTTTACATTTTAATGCGACATATTTATGGGAAATAAAGAAACAAATTACTTGCATCATCATGTCCTCAATTCTAATGCAAATTGGCTTTCCTACTGATGGAAAAGACAAATAAAACCAAGGCTCAACCCATGGAAGTCTCAACAGCATCTCCCTTCCTCGGCTGTGCTCATCTTTCTCCTCTCTCAGGATATAAAATCAATCCTTGCTACAAGTCCCAAGTCTGGACAAGGCCTCAATTTCTATGGAGAAAGACAAACAAACACTGAAAAATTTCATTTAGGGAAGTAGTCTGCTCTTTGGTTGTTTGCTTATTTAAAAGGAAATAAACAACTGTGTAGCAATTCACGAGAAAATCTCAACAGATAGCAGGAGGATTTTTAATTGGGTTTTCTCCTTAGATCTGCAGAGTGCTTAATCTGCTTTTTAGCTTGGTGAGTCAGGTTGGTGATTTTATTATTGGTGCCTTCCTATTTGAAGCTTCAGGTGGAAAAATCAAAAAATCCTATTATTATCCACAAATTCAATCCCACTACACAAAGCATTACCAACAGGAAAATTGTCTGGATTTGGATTCAAAGGCAAGAGTAAGCTCACAATTACAAACATTTTTAGTGTCTTCCAGGCTTGGAAACTTTATCAGCTTGGAAAACATCCCATTCCTGAAACAAAACACACCGTGACCAAACAGAACTGATTCTCAGAAATATTTGTGAAATTTGTGCTCTAGACTGGAATTCAAACTTCTGGATATGGCAGGAGAGGCCACCTCAAGGAGTGCACAAAGCTCAGAGACATCCAAGGGGCTCCCTGGGGAATATCTGAATATTTCAGGGATGGGGACACCACCACCACCTCCCCAGGCAGCCCCTGCCAATGCTTGACCAGCCCTTTCAGTGAAGAAATTCTTCCTGAAATTTTTCTCTTGGGAGGGAAATGAGTCTGGTGCAGCAAACTCAGTGGGTTATTTCTGAGAGCTGCTAATCATCAGGGAGGGGAACAGAGAGGACAGATCCCTGATACAGGGACAGCTGGGAAGCTGAACTCCATAAACTCAAGACAACTGAGTGTAAAATTATAAAGCTTGGGGGGAAAATTGGGCTAGAGAAGAAGAAATTTTGACCATGATGGTGTTTCTTTCTAGAATAGTTGTGCATAATCCTAGAATCATGGAATGATTTGGGTTGGAAAAGACCCTAAAGCTCATCCAGTTCCAACTGGGTGAAGGGAATATTCATGAGCCCAGGCTGCTCCGGGTCATCCATCCTGGCTTTGAACACTCCCAGGGATCCAGGGGTAGCCACAGTTTCTTGGGGCACCCTGTGCCAGGGCCTCACAGGAAACAGTTTCTTCCTGAAATCCAATTTAAACCTGCTCTCTGTCAGTTTGAAGCCATTCCCCCTTGTTCTGTCACTCCAGGCTCTTGGAAACAGTCTCTGTTCCCAGGAGGAACTCCCCATAAACACTCCTGAGCCATATGATAGAAAATATATCTCTGGAAAATGCAAATCTGATGATGGAGTAGCTGATAAAGATTCAACAAAACTCAGTGTCTAAAAATTAAAGGCAGATATGAGTGTTCTATGGAAAAATAAGCACATTTTTCATAACCAATGGAAACAACACTTCATGTTGTGTACTGGATTCTTCACCTCTAGAAATGCCATCATCAAGGCAGGAAGGGGTTTTTTTTCAGCTGATGTGCTCAGGCTCAGATGAGAATCAGTTCAAGGAAAATGCAGTTCAAGGAAATCCAAGAGATGACATGACAGGTCTGACATCAGATTGTGAGATCAGGCTGGCCCCTGTTTCTCTTTGAGCTGGAAAGGCAGCCCTGGGACTGTCTCAGGGCTTTGGCCTTTTATGGGGTGACAGTGACACAACCTACAACCCTCCAACAGGAGCCTGAATTTACGGAGCATTACACCAAAAAAGCGAGGCAGAAACACCCCCTGACCCTTTCTTTTTGCTGTTCTCTCCCCACACCCAGCACAGCTTCTCTGATTCCCCTAAATTCTCACCAAATGGAGGCTCCAGCTTGGAATGCAATTTAATGAAGCTTTGTTTGTGCAAATGCCTGGAAAGACCTTCCATAAACTGTTCCTACCAAACATCCAAAGCGATGCCCAAACACGCAGCCCTCACTGTTGCTCAAGATCATTTGACGTCTCATTAAAGAGACACCGCTGCCTAATCCTCATTTTTTCCATGCTTTGAGAAGCAATGACATTTCAAGAAAAAGGGGGCAGGTTTTGTTTCTGGAAGTGTCTGTACTCTTTCAGTTTCCTGTTGAGTTTCACGGCAATCTCACCCTTAATAGGTGCAATTTTGAGGCTGCGCAACTCTGCCCGCAGCGCTGGATTTCTGCGTTTGGGGCGTGGATCACACAATTACAGCACAACCACTGGCCAGGGGAGTGCTCCTGACACCCTGCCAGGCTGAGACCACACGTGCAGCTGCCTGATCAGCTCAGGAACAAGCTGCAGTATCAATTTCTCTGGGTTGGGATTGATGGCACTTGAGATGGCATTCTATGCTTGGACTCAGATGTTTATTATTTCTTATTTATCTTACAGTCTCACTGCCCTGAGTTTGCCAGCTTTTTCTTTAGCAAGGTACAAAATGGCTAGCTGACCCTTGTTACGAGGTCTTTTAAAACTAAACTATCCAATTAAGAAATTACACCTGGATTATTTTCCCTTTTAACTCAATAATTGATCTCTCAAAGCCCAAAATGTGGACTTTTCAGCCACAAAACATCACCCAAACCCATGAAGAAGAAGGAAGCAGAAGGTGAAGAAGAAGGAAGAAGAAGGTGAAGAAGAAGGAAGAAGAAGAAGGTAAAGAAGAACAACCTGCCTCCACCCTAAAACCTCCATCTTGCTTCATATTTATTTCTATATTCTGAAATCCCAAACTCTAAGTTTTCCACCCTGTGATATTACACACTTCTAACCAACTACACACCTGTAATCCCAGTGCTATTAATCAATTTTTAAAGCCTGTTCCACGACCTCAGGTCAAATGCAGTGTTCTCTTGTGGCTCTGTGCCTTTAAGCACAGAAAGTTTAAAATTTTCAGTACCCAGGATTCCAACACTGCAGGGCTCACACTTGTGGACAAAATTGCAAGTGGGATAATGCAAACCCCTGGCTCTAAACCAAAATCAGGGCTCCAGCAGCCAAACTCAGCACTTGGTGCTGGATGGAAATAAGCAACTGATTTTGGTGCTTCAGCCTGGCAGGAGGTATCTCTGTGAGTTCCCTGTGGATGGAGTTTTTGTGGGAGCAGTGGAGTTTTCAAGGGACTCAAAGATGCCACAGGGGATGATCAGGGGCAGTAAGAAATTCAATAAAGGAAAATGCCAAATTCTGCACAAACTGGGATGTTAAAAGTCCTGGATGCTGAGAATTTTAGACTTTTTGTGCTGACAGACTGACTCCCAAAAAAGCACTGTGCTTGACCTGAGGCTGTGGAGAAGGCTTCCAAAATGGAATGACAGAACTGGGATTGTGGGGGTGGCGTTTGAATAGAAGTGTGCAACATCACATAATAGAAAACTTAAAGTTTAAGGGTTTAGAATATAGTAATAGTTATAAAACAAGATAGAGGTTTTAAAGCAGTAGCTAGTCCTTCTTCATGAGTTTGAGTAGTATTTTGCAATTAGACAGAAAAGTCCGCATTGCAGGACACGAGAAATTAGCTATTAGGTTAAAAGTGAAGATAATTTAGGTGTCATTTCTTAATTAGGTAGTTTAGCCTTAAAAAACCTTGTAGGGAAAGATAGCCATTTTGTAGCTTATTAGTGAAATACTGCAGAGCTCACACCTTGTAAGTCTGTGATAGAGATAAGAAATAATAAACACTTGAGTCTGAACATGAAATATTGCCTTGAGAGCTTCAATCCCAGCTTTGACAGAGGCAGAAAAGAAGCCAAAAACCAGCAGTGGGGGGTGAGATGCTGAAGAGCAGTGCCATGGAAAGGGCCTGGTTGATGGGAAGTTGGATTTGAGTCAGCAGTGCCCTGGGAGCCAGGGGGGACATCCCTGTGCTGAGGGCACCAGGCCCAGCATCACTGGCTGGGACAGGGAGGGATTGTCCCACTCTGCTCTGGGCTGGGATGGCCTCACCTTGGTATTGTGAGCAGTTTTGGGCACCAAAATATACGAAAGACATTAAACTATTAGGGAGTGTCCAAAGAAGGGCAATGAAGGTGGTGAAAGGCTTTGGGGGAAGCTGTGTGAAGAGCACTTGGTCTGCTCAGCCTGGAGAGGAGGAGGCTGAGGGGAGACCTCACTGCAGCCTGCAACTTCCTTGTGAGGGAAGAGGAAGGGCAGGCACTGATCTCTGCTCTGTCGTGGCAGGAACAGCCTGAAGCTGAGGCAGGGGAGGTTTAGGTTGGATATCAGGAAATGGTTCCTCACCCAGAGGGTGGCTGGGCTCTGGAACAGGGTCCCCAGGGATGTGATCCCAGCAGCAAGGCTGGCAGAGCTCATGTTTGGACAGCACTCAGGCCCAGGCTGTGACTGCTGAGGATGGTCCTGTGAAGGAGCAGGAGCTGGACTCGATGATCCCTGTGGGTCCCTTCCAACCCAGCCTGTTCCGTGGTTCTGTAATGGGTGGAAACCCCCATCTCCATCCACCCCTGTGAATTACTCACCCTCCAGACACTCAGGGAATTTGCAGGTGCTGCAAGGAGCAGGCAGCTTGCCAGCTCCAGACACTTGGCTGTGGCACCATTGCCCAACTCAAGAGCAGCCTCACCTGAAGAGGCAATAGGAAGACAATTAAGATATCTAATCACAGATCAAGCCCTCTGCTTTGCTGATAGTGGGGGCAAGAGGAGGAATACCAGCAGAGGTGGCACGCCCAGGTGAGCACAGTTTGCACATTCCTTGTGCTGGGGTCCACCTGGACAGGGCAGAGCAGCCAGCAGAAGCCACAACACCCATGGCAGAAGTGCTCTTTGCTTTCATTATGTACTAATTTCCAAGCCTAGGGCAGCAAAACAAACAGCAGGAGCATCTGTGCTGCACTTTGAATCCAAACCCTGTGTCAGGAGGGTCCTGGATCACTTCTGTCACAAGGTTGAAGGGCGCAGCAAGGTAACAGGATCTCATGTCCCATAAAAATCTACTTTTCTCAGAAATGAGCCGTGTGTGTCAACATCTTTCTCTGAATCAGGCCTAGACAGCCACTGTGATCCATCATCCCCAGACCCCTGGCAGCCAGGGATTCCAAAGGCTGACAAATCCCTCATGATAAGGGGGATAAAAGATAATCAGCTGTTGTTGTGAAGATTGGACACACATTTATTGCAGACACATCTGCTGGGGCAGCTCACGGCATGCCGCGAGCTCTGCTAGCGCTGCAGCCGTGTTGGCTCAAAGGAAAATGGAGAGGACGAGGAAATAAAAAAAGCACCTTGTGGATTGCACGGTCTGTTTCATTCCAGTTAAGGATCACAAATCAAATGCATTCTTGAGCCACAAACATTTCCTACAAAGCAAAGCAAAGGCAGATTTGCCCGCGCATTGAATCTCATTTCAGAGCTTCATCACTGAAAATTGCTGCCACTGTCCCCAGAGCTGAGTGGTTCAGCACAAGGAGCTTGACTGAAATAATGCTGAGGACAAGTTACAGGTCATTTCTAGCCCTGTGTGTTAAAACATTGTGAAACAGGAGTGCTTCACTATGAAATAGCAGGCAAAGACACTGCCCAAGGGCTGGGCCATAAATATGATGTCTCAAGGAAAGTTACACAAATGGTCTGAACTTCAAAAAGGAAAAAAACCCACAACCATAGACAAACTCTTTAGGAAATACACCTTTTTCCTGTCTCCATGTCCCTCATGAAGAGTATTAATCCTCTTTTACACCCACAAGACACACTCTTTAACCTGTGGGGGATTAGGGTGGCTTTCTTTGTCCAGCTAATTTCTCACTGTGATACCCAAGAGCAACAAAAAACCTCCAGACAAGGGACTTTTCTTTGAAACCTGCCCTCAGGTGAAACTAGGCTGTGATTCACCTCTCAGGCAGTCAGCTTAGGTGGAAGCCAAGAACATCTGAGGTGTCAACCAGAGGTGACCAGAAACCAAGGTCATAAAAATACCAGAAACATTTTTTTGTCATGAAAATTAAACTAAAGATCTCCTGAGCCTTTCAAAAGCTACCTGTGAGTCTGCTCCCCAAAAGGATTCCTGGCACAAACAAGTCCAGCACCAGCCCAGCTGGATCAGCCTTTCTGACTCTGGAAAACTCCTTCCACTTTTTCCTAAGCACCTCCCTCCGAGAATCCTTGCATGGGCACAGGGAGGACAAAGCTGAAACTCTTCCCAGACTGCCTGAGAGAAAAACTACTCAGTTTAGAAAAGCCATTAACAAAGGTCAAGCCGTGGGGAATGCAGGCGAGGGGAGAGCAACAATAAGAGCCAATGCTTTTATCGTTTTTTCCTGCACAAAATTTGTGTGAATTGATCTTACTAGGAGTTGCTTCCACGTAGTGTGATGTGACCTTACAGAAATGAATGATTTTAGGAGGCAAACGGTGTTTTGTTCTGTTTGGGTTTTTTTCTTTATTTTATTTTTTTTATCAAGTGTTTACTCCATAAGTAAAAGAATCTTACATAACTCCAGAAAAAAAAAAAAAAAAAAAAAAAAAAAAAAAAAAAACTGTGAAAATTGTAGAAAATAATGAAATCTAAAGCAAAAGAGGCAGACTTCTTTCTTCTGCAAACTTCAGACCCAAGCAGAAGTGAGGAAAAACGTTCCTACATTTTTAGTGCTCAGTGGATTGTGACACAGGAGTTAGGGGTAAAATGTGCTGTGCAGTTCAGCCACAGATGTGATACCAAACTATCATGGGGCAGGGTTGAATTCCCGGTCAGGACATCCTATTTTGCTTCTGATTAACTTCTGGTTTTGCTTTTCACGTGATGCCCATTAAACTGTTTGGTTTGCTGACTGAAGCAGGGTTTTCAGCTGCTGAGTCCTTCCAGCAGCTATTTAGTAAAGCTCTTGACATTCCCAATTGAATTATCCTGATGCCAAGAAATCCAGAAAACAGTTCAGGACAGATTTCCAAGCCTTTCATCTCAGGTTGCCAGTAGGAATGTATGACTTGAGATCTGTGGACTGGTATATGCTCCCTTACTAGAATTTCGAATAATACCCCTTAGAAACAACAATAAACTCAACTCAGAAACCATCCAGGGCTGGAGAGAAGTTGTCCCAGTATTCCTGCTGAAAACTGTCTTTGGATCTCACTGTTTTGGTGGAGCAGAAGTGCATTGTTTCCTGGCTAAATTAAATAAAAGCAAGTTTGTGTGCATTCATTCCTGTGCCCGCACTCACTTCCCTTCAGCCCCTCATTCCCTGAGGGGATGAAGCAAGGACGTGCTGCTGTCTGCTCCAAATTATTCTCTACCCATTATTCTCCACCCATGGAAAGCTCAGTGGGTCCTTCTGGTGACCCTGGGGTTTATGATGAGGCAGCAAGGTAATGGAGGAGCAAATTAGAAGCACGTTACTTGAGAGTCTCTTCTGCACTCATTCCACGAATATATCAGGGAGATAAAACTTCTGGGGATAAACTTTTGGCTCTGAGGAAGTGGCTAACACAGAACAGCAATTTTCTTTTGCAGGGGCCAGGGGAAATGTTGTTGTTTCATAAGGGAATTCCAGTAATGCCAATTTTTCCCACTGCAGCTCACCCTGAGTGCAGCTCCTGGAGATGCAACAACTTTTCTTTCGTGCAGACTTTGTGAACTCCAAGTATTTCAGTTTTCCAGATGGAAAGGCACCGCCTAACCAGGAAGAGATTTGGTGATGTGATGTTGTGCCTGTGCTGGCAGTGCTCCAAGCAGCACCAGTTCCCTGCACAATGCACTGACAGAAGTCTGGGTAAATGGGTGTGGAAAATTGGGTTAAATGCCCCATACCCTGCTCATCAGCTGAAGATTTAAGCCCTGTACTGATCAGAAGATGCAAGATTATTTCAACACCCTCAAGCATTATCAGGCCCTACAATGAGATCCCTTATGTTGGTAAAGAGATGCTTCCTGACCTAAATTTGGTGCTGCTGCCAGCACTAACCCTAAATAACTTTGGGGCATGATTTGGAAGTTAGAGCATTTCAGGGACTGTTCCCAAAGGGTGGATTGCACAAAGCCACCTTGTTTTGGGTGGTGAGCCAGCTCAGCAGCACAGACATGGGCTGGTCTGTGCCTTGTGGTGTCAGGGCTTGGAATATCCCTGGTCACATTTAATTTCATTTAATAGACCCAGTCTGTGCTGCTCCTTGGTTAAAACAGGTTTAGAAGTGAGTTCAGCTCTTCCACCCATTTGATGCAAGTGTGGATCACGGAGCACCCTGTGGTCCTGGAGGGAGAAGAGATAAATGTTTGTGGCACAGTTAATTTCTCAAGCAACATCTCAGCCAACCCACTGGAAAAAAGGTTTCCATGTTGGCTAAAAAAAAATGTAATTTGGCACTGTAAACCTACCAACTTACAAGGTCCTACAGTACAGGGATAACTTTTTCCTCTCTGTTGTTTGTTTCGGTTTTTTAAAATTGAAATCAGACTTTTTTCACTTAACCACTTCAGAAGTGTGTAGGGGTGAGTAAACACAAAGACTGAATACTCAACAATATTAATAAGAATGCCTTGGAAAAGAATAGAGTCTGTATGAACATACATATATATCAACAACTTTTCAATTTATGTATGGCTAATTGTGGCCATTCAATACCTGAATGGAACCTGCAAGAGAGACAATTTCCAAGGGATGGAGAGACAGGACCCAGGGAATGGCTTCCACTGCCAGAGGGCAGGGCTGGGTGGGAGATTGGGAATTGGGAATTGTTCCCTGGCTGGGTGGGCAGGGCTGGGATGGAATTCCCAGAGCAGCTGTGGCTGCCCCTGGATCCCTGGCAGTGCCCAAGACCAGGTTGGACACTGGGGCTGGAGCAGCCTGGGACAGTGGAGGTGTCCCTGGTGGGAGTGGATGATTTTTAAGTTCCTTTCCACCCCAAACCCAACCTCCTTTAGAAAGAAGGGCACCCAGGATCTGGAGCCCCACACCATGGGAGCAAACCTGGAGACCTGGAGCCAGAGTCTGGCCCAGGTGAAGCTTCCCCAAGGTCAAAGGCACCATGGAAGCCCCAGGGAGACAGCAGAAGAGCAGCCCTGCCCCTGCCATGGAGTTTGAACCCCTGCTGCTCCTGTGCCCCTGCTCTGCAGCAGGTAGATAATGTTTAGAACTTAATAGCAGCCAATAACCTTTTATTGTCTGCAATGTGTTTTCAGAAGAAGCTGGTTTTGAGGGAGTATAATCTTTCTGAGAAAAGCAAGCCTGTTCCAGTAATTATCTTTGACAGTTACATCAACCCTCAACTTATTTGAAAGGGATGATGGAGGAACAAGCCTTTGCAAGCTGAAGCCTCTCTGGAGCATGAAGCTTTTCTTGCCCTCTAAGAATAGCATCCATCCCTCCCAGTCAGCATTCCCTGGAGACTCAGAGCATGCAGAGAGACCTGCAGGAGCAGTGTGTGTGTGCTTGTGCATCTTTGCCAGCCCCTCTGCTCAGCTAAGCTTTGGGAAGTTGTCAAAACCTGACAAAACTTGTTACAGGCTGCTTATAATGTCCAGAAATGTTTTGGGTGGTGTGTTTTTTTTTTTTTTTTTTTTCAATTTGTAGTGGGGAAGGGGAGGCAGGAGGCTGCTTATAATGTCCAGGCTGCTTATAATGTCCAGAAATGTTACAGGCTGCTTATAATATCCAGAAATGTTTTGGGTTTGTTTTTTTTTTTTTTTAATTTGCAGTGGGGAAGGGTAGGCAGGAGCTCAGCAAGGAAGATGTCCAAGCCTAAGCTCCTGCAGTGATCCAATGCTAAGAGCTGGCCTGGACAAAAATGACCTTCTGGGCACCAGGAGTGGTCTCCCCTCTCATGCTGGCCCCATGCCCTGGGGGCAGAGCATCAGCTGCTCCACTCTGCAGGTATTCTCCTCCTGCCCTGCAGTGCAGAAAGCAGCATGGAGGGGTACAAAGCTGGAGAAAACTTCTGCTGCCCACTGGAAACCCTCCTTGGCAGTCACCAGAGCAGGAGCTCTTCCCCCTGAGTGTCTCCTGTGGTAACACCCACACATCATACACTGAAAAGATGTCAGCAAGAATGAAAGCACCCAAATGAACCTGGCCTTCACCTCCAGGTTTGGAGGCTGAGAGCTCCCTGGGAAAGTCCAGGACTGGCCAGAATTAGAGAGGAGGATCAACACCAGAGATCACTTCAGCAGAGCTGTTCCCTGACACTTTCCCAGACAATCCAGAGAAGGTGACTAAGCCTGTGCAGGTTTGAGGAGCACAATTTGGTACTCTTGGTCTTGTTGGCCTTGCTGTAGGACTCTGCATCCCACTCAAACCCAGCCTGGTGTTCAAGCCTGCTTGTGCTCCCCACAGCCAGGACCTGCTGTGTCCCCTGTGTGACACAGGCACAGCTCTGAGGGAGGGAATTTTCTCTTGCTGCCAGGGCACCGAGGAGATGCTCAGGGGGTGAGGGACCACCCCTGCCAGGGGGAGCAGCACAGGCAGAGGGTGCAGCTGGGGCCAGAGCCTTTACAAGGCAGCAGTTCCCCAGGCAGCACCTTCTTGCAGATGCAGAAAGTAAAGGCCAAGGGTGTGCCAACTTTTACAGCACTCCCTGGCTTTCATAAATCTGCTTTATGAGCCACCTCAGAAATGAGGCTTAACACCTGAGGTCCTGAGTTGTGAGTAAAGCCAGGACAGGGAGCAGCCGTGTCCTCAGAGCTGGCTGGGAGCACAGACCATGTCGGCTTTCCATTTCTCTGCCTGCAGGAGCAAAGGTTTCAGCAGAGGGAGAGGGAGCAACCCTCATTCATCACCTGAACCATGCCCCACCTGAGTCACCGTCTGGGCCTTATCTGCAGCCACTTGTGCACAGCCAGCTCGCTGCCTCTTTGAACTCTCCTCCTCCTCCTCCTCATCATCATCATCATCATCATCAGCAGCAGCATCATCGTCATCGTCATCATCATCACCTGGACACACCTGCGAGGTCCAAGCTGGGAGCAGGCAGAGAGGCCAGGTCATCCCCTCTGAGGGCAAAGAGTGGGACTGAGCAGAGAGAGAGGAGTCCCAGAGCTGCAGTCCCCTCCTGCTCCATCTCCTGGGACTTCCAGTGTCGGAACCCCGGCCTGGTTCAGGGGCTCCATGTGGTGGAAAAGTCTCTCCTCCAACCCGTGCTTCTAAAGAAAACTCTGCAGCCTCTTGTTGCTTGGTCTTAAGGCAGTTTATTGCAAGTTATCTAAAAGATTTTCTTCTCAGGCTGCTGTGGTTTGCTCACACACAGCCTGACATCCTCTCTGACTCCTTCTCCTCTTCTTCTTCTTCTTCTTCTTCTTCGTCTTCTTCGTCTTCTTCATCTTCTTCTTCTTCTTCATCTTCTTCATCTTCTTCTTCTTCTTCTTCTTCTTCTTCTTCTTCTTCTTCTTCTTCTTCTTCTTCTTCTTCTTCGTCTTCTTCGTCTTCTTCTTCTTCTTCATCTTCTTCTTCTTCTTCTTCTTCTCTCCCCCGCCCAGGGCTGCTGCTGTCTTTTATATGGTACATTACGTGTTACAAGGTTACAGTTTTTCCCAATGCCTATTACCTATATTAAATGGTGATTTTCTATCTTTTATATGGTACATTACATGTTAAATGTTTACAGTTTTCCCCAATGCCTATTACCTATATTAAATGGTGCTTTTCTACTCTAAACCAATCTGTGAGTGCCAACATCACCAAGAACATGGAGGTGAGGAAGGACAAAGAGAAGGAACAGGACCAGCCTACATTCTTCCATCTTAAAATCTCTGACCCCCATGTACAAAACCAAAACCCCCCTGTACAGGACCTAAAACCCCCCTGTACAGCACTCAAAAATTCTTCCCTTTACTTTGTGACTACTTCTACTCTAATATCTAAACTTTTGTGACTTCTTGTTCTTCCTGCAAAGTTGGTAACTCATTCCATGTTTCAAACCCAAAATCACAGCTGTTTCCAGCTGCCTGCCAGGGTCTCAAATGCTTCTGACCTGGGCCTGGAACCTCCAAAAATGTCTGAGGGACATTTTGAGTTCCAACATTCCAGGATGAGAAGCAGTGCAACAATGCACTAATTCTGGTAAGGTGTGGAGGGCATTGCAGAAAGCAGCACAAGAGCTGCCCAAGCCAGCATTTATCTGCTGTCAGCACCTGTGTGATGTTTTATAGTGAAGCATTAACTGCCATCATTAGAGCTTTGGCTTTTCTAGATGTTTATTTACAAGCTGGAGAAGGCTTTTTTAAGGCAATCAGAAGGATGTGGGCAGGCTTCTTGCTGAGGAAAAAAAAGAGTAAGAACAGATCTGGCAGCAAAATGGAACATCAGTCAAGAAAAAGAGGAAGAGAGGGGTTAGGTAATAAAGAAATCCCAGAGGCCAGAGGAGCCCCATGCCATCAGAAAGCTGATTTCTCTCCTGCTGGTGCCTGGCAGCGTGGGAGGTGTGCCCAGTGCAAGGGTTCAGGGCTGCCAGCCGAGCCGTGTCACCTGCACTGGGGACTTTGTCCTTCCAGCCACAAGCCTGGAGCACACAGGGCTGTCCTGGCTGAGCCCTCACCCAGCAAAATCCGGGAATCTGCTCAGCTCATCCTGACCCCACTCAGGACAGAGGTGCCCCAGGGCGTGCAGGAAGGCTGGGGCACCACAGAAAGTGGCTGCAGAAGAAGGAGGACAGTAATTTTGGGAGTGAGGTACTGAGGGATTCCCACCCAGCAAAGCAATTCTCACCAGTAGCATATTTACAAAAACCAGCTACAAGGAGTTGTAACCTTGGCCTGAGCTGGTGGGACAGCTCCAAACCTTCCCTCCTTCAAGGGAAATACAGGTTGGATATCAGGGAAAAGTTTTTCACAGAAAAAGTGATAAAGTTCTGGAATGGCTGCCCGGGGAGGTGGTGGAGTCACCACCCCTGGGTGTGTTTAACAAAGCCTGGATGTGGCACTGGGTGCCAGGGTTGGGTTGAGGGGTTGGGGCTGGGTTGGACTTGATAGTCTTGAAGATCTTTTCCAACCCAGTGAATCTGGGATTCTGTGTGGTTCATTGGCTGTCCATGTGCTCAGGGTGACAGAGCAGCTCCTGCAGCCCTTGGGCTGGGCTGGGCTGAGATGGGTTGGGATGGGATGGGATGGGATGGGATGGGATGGGATGGGCAAGGCTGGGCTGAGCTGGGCTGGGCTGGGCAAGGCTGGGCTGAGCTGGGATGGGATGGGATGGGATGGGATGGGATGGGATGGGATGGGATGGGATGGGATGGGATGGGATGGGATGGGATGGGATGGGATGGGATGGGCTGGGATGGGATGGGATGGGATGGGCTGGAGGCCATCCTGCAGCCCAGTAGGGGCTGTGGGCTCTGCACTCACTCGGAGGCTGCCAGGGAGGATGAGCAAGAGCTCCTTGTCAGTCTCCAAGCTTCTGTCTGGTGTTTTGTACCAACACTGATGGTGCAAATCTCTTGCTGCTGGGAATGTGGGAGGAGAAGCTGAAGAAACAGCTATTTTGCACCAGTGCCACTACACCCTGAGTGAACACCTTTGCAGAAAAGGATTGTGGCCTGTTCACAAAGCCAGTTTTCTCTTAAAAAAAATAAATACAGATCACATATGGCTGCTGCAGGGATAGCTCTTCCTATCTGCACAGCCTTCAGGAGCAATGCAGCACTTTCAGACATTCTTCTCTCCAGGGCCTATTTTAAAAAGATTTTTAAAATAAATTAACCAAGAGCAAAGTATCATGCGTGACAATTTAGCCACAGGTTGCTTGAACTGCAGCAATTCCCACGGGCTTCCTTCATGTTTATCAGGACAATGGAACTGCACAGAGACCAAAAGATACCACTGAGACCAAGGATTTTTTTCTTTCAGTGCTGTGACACACTTCCCAAGAATTTAAGTTTAGTTCAGGACAGAATAAGAGAGTGGCTAATTTTCTTTAATTTCTTTTTCATCTTGAAAGGAGAGAGGTTTGAGATGTTTTTGAGGGTCCCTCCTGCCCAGTCCAAATTTCACAGAATCACAGAGTGCTTTGGCTTGCACAGGACCTTAAAGATTATCTTGTTCCAACAGAATTGGACATGGGCAGGTCACACCAACAGGTCACAGAGTCCTGCTGCACCATTCCAGGGTTTGCCTGGGGGACAAACACCCTGTCACCTCTGCCACAAAGAAAACTGAGCTCAGGTGTCACTGGCCATGACAAGGATTTACAGAAATGCCATCTGGGCCTTTTCTGGATCTGAAGGAGGTGAAAGTGTGACCTAACATGCTCTGCACTGTCCTAGGGGCTGTGTCCTGTCCTTCACTTATCCCTGGGGATTCACCTGCCCCAGGGAGCCTGGGGGGATGCTCAGGGCTCTCTCACATGGCCAAGCAAAGCCTTTCAGCAGAGCCAAGCAGCATTTTCAGCTGCCCAAGCCAAGTTATTCCTGTAACATCCAAGACCAGGAAATGCAAAGCAGATATAATAGGGTCGTCAAATCCCTTCTATCCAGGTGGGAAAGCACTGGAAAGGGAGGAGTTAAATCTCCTTGCAGCTGGCTGAGGTTGCTCATCAAAGAGCCATAGAATCATGAAATGGTTTGGGTTGGAAGGGACCCTAAAGATGTCCAATTCTGTTGGAACAAGATAATCTTTAAGGTCCTGTGCAACCCAAAGCATTCTGTGATTCTGTGAAATTTGGACTGGGCAGGAGGGACCCTCAAAAACATCTCAAACCTCTCTCCTTTCAAGATGAAAAAGAAATTAAAGAAAATTAGCCACTCTCTTATTCTGTCCTGAACTAAACTTAAATTCTTGGGAAGTGTGTCACAGCACTGAAAGAAAAAAATCCTTGGTCTCAGTGGTAGCTTTTGGTCTCTGTGCAGTTTCATTGTCCTGATAAACATGGAGCCCCTGGGAATTGCTGCAGTTCAGGGATACCTCCAAGCAACCTGTGGCTAAATTGTCACGTTTGATACTTTCCTCTTTGATAATTTTTTAAAAATCTTTTTAAAATAGAAGGAAAGAAGAATGTAAAACGCTGCATTGCTCCTGAAGGCTGTGCAGATAGGAAGAGCTATCCCTGCAGCAGCCATGTGTGTAGCTCATAAGGGACACTCTATTATAGATCTGTATTTATTTTTTTTTAGAGAAAACTGGCTTTGTGAACAGGCCACAATCCTTTTCTGCAAAGGTGTTCACTCAGGGTATAGTGGCACTGGTGCAAAATAGCTGTTTCTTCAGCTTCTCCTCCCACATTCCCAACAGCAGGAGATATGCAGGATTTCAATATTTGCAGTTAAAAATGGGGCTTGTACTTCTAAGTTAGGGAAAGTACTGGTAAATATGTAGATTTTCAGATGTGTCAGCCAGAGCAAAACTCCAGCCATCTCCCCCTCCTTTCCAGAGCTGAGCTCCCAAATCCTTCAGCAGCAGATCATCAGCCCTGGGCCTGATTTTCAAACAATGTTCACAAGACCCCAAGGCAAGCCTGACATCTTCCTTTAGCTGCTGCAAGGAGCTTAACAGAAAGATCCATTTAAAAATTAAAAATAAAAGAGCTGGCCTCCCAACCCTCCACTGCTTTAAGAGTTTGCCAACACTCCTCAGCTGCATTCCTGGGAACATTTAATGACAGTTTGCTTTGCTCTACATGCAAGGGTAATATATAATCCTTGTGCCACCACTTGCTTTGAGTGTTCTTCATGACTGGAGGCTTTTCTGTTTTGTTTTTTTTTTTCTTTTATTCCTTCTTGCTTTTGATCTTAGGGAGACTGTTATTCCTGTAGTAGCAAAACTATTTGTCCTTTTAAGTAAGCATGTGGTAATCCATGATGATTCATAATGAAATTGGCTTCAGTCTGCAGGAGTTTAATGCTTGTCTCAACCCAGGACAACTGGAAATTTTGGCACGGGGCACTGCAGCCCCTCCTTGAAGTAATAACATCCGAAGTGTTGGACAAAGTGGGTAGCTGATGATAACCAGTATAAAACATGATATATGGCATGGCTTTGGGTAAATGAGAGAGTGCTTTAATTTGACCTCGTGCAACCATGTTTAACAGCAGTGGTTGTTTTGACTGTGTTAGCTGTAAAATTAATATTACAATTGGGCTTGACTCTTGAAGATCTTTTAAGACCACCAGCCATGCTTTGCTCTCCACTAGGCCAAGGCATATGGAAAAATGCAGTGTATTTTGAATACATATAATCATATATATATATAATATTTTGAATTTTGCTTTGAATTACAGAACTTAAGGTCTACACACCAAGGCTGCACAGGCAGCTGTACCATTTTTAAACCATCTTTGGTGTTTTTTTTTTTTTTTCAGTGACATGTATGTTCCTCTTGTACCATATACTTGCCATGCAATATATTTATGTCTTTGTATTTAAATAGAAAGTTAGAAGTCAGGCTGGCGCCCTTTTAGGAGAGCACAACCCCTTCATCATGCCCAGCAGAAATGCACTTGCTGTGCCCTCAGCACTCTGCTAAAATACACATTTCAGTGCCATTACTTTCAGCGTCCCAGTGTGTTTCACGAAACCTGCCACGCAGTGAAGCCACCTGCTCACCCTGATGTGCACTAAAAACCTGTCCCCTGCTTCACAAACCACGGCTGATAAATGATAGGTGGTTGAGACATCCTTTTTTCCTTGCAGGAGGACAGGAGCAGTGTGTTGGTAGCTGTGGCTGAGCACACACAGCTTGCTGGGTTTGGTGAGTGAAGCTGAGCCAGTCCTTTGTTTCTTTTGATCCATTAAAGCCTGGGCCCGTTTCCTTCTGTCACAGCAACATCACAAGCAGCAGCATTCAAAGAAATGTTTGTTTTCTCACCCCTTGTTTATGCTCTGGCTTTCTCAAGGATGTTCCTGTTGGTTTGAAATTTCCCAGGATTAATTTTAGCTCACAAGTGAATTTTTTTTTTCTTGGAAAGGCAAAACCAGTAAGGGCCTGAACGGGGACTCTTGGCACTCTAAGAACAGACACTGTGTCCCTTTAAAAGCAAAAAATGACAAGTGGTCTTTGTCTTCTCCTGCCCCAGCAGGAAAAAATAGCCTGTCCTTAAATAAACTTGGAGGAAATAAAAAAAAACCCAAAAAACCTACCAGAAGGGTAAAAGGGAGACCTGAGAGGAAGAGGAGAAAGAATGTGAGTATTGGAAATATCCTTGTGCAAAGAATTTCATGTTTTGGGTGCTTATCTACAATTTTCTCAGATTTAGCTAAAGATGGAGGGAACAAATTGTGCAGCACATAAAATCAGCTCTTCTGGTGATTCTTCTCCTGAGCAGTGCAAGCTTGGCTGAGAGGTAGAAATGGCCATATGCATCTCCTTGAGGCTTTGAAAACACCCACGAAATCTGTAAGCAAATACAGAGATTTACCCAAACACTGCTATTTTTTTGGCATTTTCAGCTTCCTGCAAAAGAGCTTTCATCTGAGTAGCCCTGACTGGTCCATGCCTGTTCTAGACCCAGAAATCATTCGTGTTGCCAGTAGCAAATTCACCACTGAAATTAGGGAGAGATGTCAGAGCTTCCAAGAGGCACTGGGGACCTCTCTTCACCAGGAGCATCCCAGGTCTGGCTGTGCCTGTCCACCCAAGGCTGAGTTTCACCCACAGCAGCACCTGGGTGATGTTTTCCTTTCAGGATCAAGGATTTTTCCCCCTGCACTGATTTTTCTGGATGGAATTGCCTTTCTTCTCCTTGTGTGTGTTCACCTGGAGCGCAGAGCTCAAAGTAAAACTCCACCACTGAGTAGCCAGCAATGGTGATTTTTAGGTCATCATCATTTGGATTTTTTTTTTTTTTTAACTTTGTCTCTCTGCAGCAGCTCCAGCTCCTCCCTGTGCTGGGCCCAGGGCTGGGGCAGCTCTGCAGGTGGGATCTCACCTGAGTGGGGCAAAGGGGCAGAATTCTCTCTCCTGGCCACACTTCTCCCACCCTTTTTTCACAGCTCAGGTGAGCAATCAGCAAAAAGCAGCAGAGCTGGACCTTTTCTGTCTTTTGGATGGTGCAACCCCAGTGCTACAACCTCCACATCCCTACAGCTTTCTAGCAAGGGAGTGTGGTGAAAAAAATTATTCACTGCCTCTTCCAGGTGATTCCCCCTGTTTTCCTGTGAAACCCTGGGGTTCTGTGAGTTTATAACTACCTGGGGGCTCCCCTGGCAGGAGAATGAGAGCAGTTCTGGAGCAGTTCTGTGTCAGGAACCAGAGACAATTTGGACTTTTTCTGTCTTCAGCTTCTGTTTATTGTTATCTTATCAAAACTTCAGCACACTGTCTGCACCAGACTCTGCGTGCAGGAAAAATAGCACAAAAATGGCTCAAATCTTTTGTTACAAGGCCTTTTAAACCTAAGCAAAAACTAAGCTACCCAATTAAGAAGTGACACCTGAATTATTTTCCTTTCTAACCCAATAACTGACCCCTAAAGACCCACAATGAGGATTTTCCTACCCAATTACAAGATACCACCCAAACCCAAGAAGAAAGAGGAAGAAGAAGAAAGAAGAGAGGAACTCGAGACAACACCCTGTGTCCTCCATTTTGAACCCATCTATAACATACTAAAAATCCTAAAACCTAAATTTCTCATCCATATGACACACTCCACTACTCTCTACAATCTCTACAATCCATTTCACACTTTTGTGGTTTCTGGTTTACCTTAAGGCTTTGGGAGTTTTCTCCATGAATGAGGGGCAAAGTCAGAGCTGCCCTGGGGGTCAGGACAGCCCAGAGCAGACAGAGAAATATTCCCAATGCCCTGGGTTCCACAGAGTTCCTGCCTTTTCCCTGGGTCTTGGCCCCTGAGTGGTCCAGGGAGGATGTCCCTGATGGGGCAGCCTGGCTCTCCTCCACCCCTGTGGGAGGTGCTCCCGTGGACACAGCTCCTGTGAGGTAATTAGAACCTTTAATTTTGAAGATTATATATTTCAACCATCTATGGAGGGGAGGAAGTTGTTCTTCCTAGCAGCACTCCACCCAGAAGAAGTTAATCTCCATCCAGACAGGGCTGAAGAGGCACTTGAGCCTTTTGTAAACGTGAGCAGATCAGATAAAGGCGATTTAAGGCAGAGGGAGGCACAAGAATTGCCTCAGCCCAGGGTTAAGAAGGTCTCCTGTGCCACTGGACACATCTTCTGGAGATCTTTCAAAGAACACTCCCAGCAAATGCTGCTCAAAAATCCGGGCTAAGCAGATGATGCTGATACAACAAATATGTTATGACATAATTTTATTTTTTTTTAATTCACTTAGACACATAAATAGCTTTCTTAATTGCCATTCCTTTTGAAACATTGGAGGATGTAAGCAGTGTCTGCCAGAAAAGTGGGGAAACATCTGAATTTCTGTGGTCACAAGGGGAATCACGTCTTAGCAAACACCACTTAGGGCTCTACAGTGGAAAGGCGTCTGGAATTGGCTTTATTTTTTTACAACTTGATCTTACTATGAGCTCTCAGGCCCACAAAATGTACCATACCCAAGTTCTAGAATTATGGGGAAGCAGAAGAATGTAAGATTTTGTTTAAAACAAAAAGACAGCATGGGGAAAGGGAAAATTTGGTTTCTCATAAGGGTTCCAGGAACAAAAACACACAAACAAACCTGCAGCTGTGCCCAGAGCAGCAGAGGCAGGAGGTGGCTGGGGATGGGCTGGGGGTTTCAGCAGGGGATGTTCTGTGCCCTACAGGCACTACTTTGGAGTCCCCACCTGAATTTCAAGCCCTGGTGCCCGAGGATCAGCCAAATGCTGCCACCAGCACAGGGTTTATCCCATGAGGGATGTCTGCACACTACCTGGCCCCGCTGTGACACCACGGGGCTCTGCTCTGGGTGTGGGGGAGGCTGACCAGAAGACCCCAGAGGTCCCTTCCAGCCTGAATGACCACCCAGCCCTGCCTGCCAGACCTCCAGCCCAGCCCTCACCAGCTCTGCTGCAGCAAGGGGAAGTCCACACACCCCCAGAGACACTCTGCTGCCTTCCTTCCCACTTTAGCATGTCCTCTTTGGTGCCAAACCCACAGCCCTTTCCCACTTGGTATGGATCTCAAGATGAATGGAATGGAATGGAATGGAATGGAATGGAATGGAATGGAATGGAATGGAATGGAATGGAAGCTGCAGGTCTGGGATGCTGCTCCCAGTGAAGCAAGCCAGGCACACACGGCTCTGGGGTGTGGCCAGCTGCTCCCTGGTTTTTCCCTCATTAGATTATTACTTTATTCATGCCTGTGGATGATGTCCATGAGTAAGGCTGCAGCTGCAATCCGTGGGGATTGCACACAACACCCCTCACAGATATGTATTTTCCCCTCTCAGTGTACACCGTGTCACGTCTGTCTAAACTACAGGGCTGGTTTGTGAGTCAGCACTGGAGGCAGAGGTCACCTCCAGCTCATGCTGTAAATCCTCACCTGCCTCCATCACCTGTTCCTCCTGGAGTCTGAGCTCTCCACCTCCTTTTCCTCCTGATATCACCTCCCGTGTGCAACAGACACCAACAGCAGCACAGCTGTGACCTGGCTAACTCTGACCTCTGCAGCCCTGGTGCCAACCCTGAGCTTCCCATTCTTTCTGGATTTCTTTTTTTTTCTGTTGTTTTTTTTGTAGTAAATGAATTCAAACTTTTTCTGGAATCAGTAAATTTAGATTGGTGTTAGAACATTGTTTGCCCAGAGAAGCTGTGGACTCTCCATCCGTGGAGGTGTTCAAGACCTGGCTGGATGGGGTTTGGAGCAACCTGGATTAGTAGGTGTCCCTGCCCATGGCAGAGGATGAAATGAGATGATCTCTAAGGTCCCTTCCAACCCAAACTATTCAATGATTTCATGTTCCTCAGCCATGAGACTAATCTAAGTTTCAGAGATTTCATGTTTCTAAACTAGTCAATGATTTCCTGTTTCTAATTTTTCACAGGCTGAAAAAAAAAAAAAAAAAAAGTCTTCACTCATTAATCTGTGCCTCACCTCTGCCAAATGAAGAAGTGGAGAGTAAATGCATTTTCCAGTCTGGCAATATGAAATCTACCCACTTCTCCTGTATGTCAAACAGCTGAATTTGAAAAACACCCTGATTCACAGTGTCAAAAAAATGTTACGGGGATAAATTATCAGAATCTGAGATTAGGATGGGAGAGGACATGCTCTGTCAAGCTCCTGGCTGCGTCACTCAGGGCACAGGTTCTGGCACTGCCGTGTCTCTGCTATCGCTGCCATCTCGGAGACGTTTCAGGTCTTGCACAACGCCCGACCTGTCCCCGCCGCCCTTCGGCCAAAGCTCCTTGTGGTGCTTCTCTCATTCTCCTTGTTTTGTGCTTCTCTCCCTCTGTTTCTGCTTAGGTCTTCATTTTTCACAGAAGCCCAGAATCCCTGGGGCTGGAAATGCCCTCCCAGCCCAGGGAGTCCCAGCTGTGCCCACCTTGTCCCCAGCCCAGAGCACTCAGTGCCACCTCCAGGGGACACCTGCAGGGATGGGCACTGCAAAGCTCCCTGGGCAGCCCCTGCCAGGGCCTGAGCACCCTTTCCATGGGGAAATTGCTGCTGCTGTCCCAGCTGAGCCTGCCCTGGCCCAGCCTGAGGCCGTTCCCTCTCCTCCTGTCCCTGTTCCCTGGAGCAGAACCCGACCCCCCGGCTGTCCCCTCCTGGCAGGAGCTGTGAGAGCCACAAGGTCCCCCTGAGCCTCCTTTGCTCCAGGCTCAGCCCCTTCCCAGCTCCCTCAGGAACTCTCCAGCCCCTTCCCAGCTCCCTCAGGAACTCTCCATTCCCTTCCCAGCTCCCTCAGGAACTCTCCAGCCCCTTCCCAGCTCCCTCAGGGATTCTCCAGCCCCTTCCCAGCTCCCTCAGGAACTCTCCAGCCCCTTCCCAGCTCCCTCAGGGATTCTCCAGCCCCTTCCCAGCTCCCTCAGGAACTCTCCAGTCCCTTCCCAGCTCCCTCAGGAATTCTCCAGCCCCTTCCCAGCTCTTTCAGCCATTCCTCCTACAGGGGGAGATTCACCCTTTAGATTCTTCCCACCCTTCCCCAGAGTTTGGAGTTACCCTCATTCATATCACTC
Source organism: Lonchura striata (assembly GCF_050655825.1). NCBI lineage: Eukaryota > Metazoa > Chordata > Aves > Passeriformes > Estrildidae > Lonchura > Lonchura striata. The sequence goes on along the minus strand of NC_140703.1, from coordinate 115,637,788 downwards.
ATTTTTCTCTCTATATTTCCTGGCTTTTTAGGTCAGTTTGGCCACAGTGTTGTGTTGGAATTATTATTATTTCTTGCTTGCTGCCACAACTGGAAATCCCTACTCTATTTTACCGTTTTAAACTTGGGCTACTGCAAATTCCTGCTTTAATTTTATGATCCTACTTCTGCCAGAATATCATGGAATCCAAATTTTTCAGACTAATTAGGAGTCATTAAATCTCATTTTAGTTGATTCTCCTCCTTTTTGTTTGGACTTCTAGAGGAGATGCAGAGAAAAATTAGCAAATCAGTCTCTGTTTAGTCACAGGTGTGTACAGTGTGCCACAGTTTGAATCTAAACCAACCATGCTGGTCCTGTGGGTGGATTACAATTTACAAAAACTGTCCTTTAAAGGAGGTTGAGTAAAGGTGCCAAGTCACCATAATGAATAAACAGATACACCTTGAAATTGCACTCAAGGGGACTTTGTAAGTGAAAATTCCTTTCCTGAGTCACATTCTGATCAAAGAAAACCCAGGAAATCTTTCTGACACCAGGTACCATGTTCTGCTCACTGATGGTGCTGGGAAAGAGACCCCCCCATAGAATTGCATTTCAGAAAAATTATGTTTGAACAGAAAGAGGCAGATCCTGGATTCAGGAAAACATTATCCCAGCTAAATCTGACAGGAGACATTTGGTGGATGATTTTTTGATGCCATTTCACAGGTGTTTCTGGGTGCTGAAGGTTCAAATTGAGTGACACATGCAGCAAATGGAATGGAGCAAATCTTGCCCTGTAGGAGGACATTTCCTTCTTCCATTGCCTTTGAAGTGATTTTATGGAATTTATGTGCTGGACACTCTCATGGTGTGAATGTCTGAATCTTCCCTTGTACATTTCTCTTGGGGTTCTTTAGGGTGACCCTAAGAGACATCATAAAGAGTTTTTGTTTCTCTAGCTCGAATGTAGTTGAAGAAGAGGTTTGGAATGCATCTGATTGTGTTTTTAAGTTTGCCTATTTCTTCTTATTTATAATATTTTATCTTTGACTTTTTGTGATTCGCTTAGTACAGAAGCCATAGCAGTCTGGCCTTGAGTCTTGGGCAGTTCTTACATTATATACTCAAAATTATGTGTACTTTGTTTACAGTTCTTGTACTAATACTGAAATTCTATGTTGGACAGTGTGTCTCTACCTTAAAGTAATAGAAAAGTGTCACTATTACAGTAAGATATGGAGGACAAGAAGAAAAAGAAGAAGGTTAGGACACACTTAATTCTCTCTATCTTGTGTGCCTTTGAACTCTATTCTAAAAATCTTAAAATTCTACTCTTCCACCCTGTGTTAGTTCAAATATCACACTACTAAAACTTTTGTGCCTTCTAATTCTTCATCTAGAGCTGACAGCTTTCTACGGGCTAAAATCAAAGCCAAAGATGTTTTTGACTTCTTACCAGGGTCTCTGAGACCCCTGCCAGGGTCTTGAGACAGAGAAGGCAGCCAGAGGGATGTCCTGGACTCTGACATTCCCTCTTATCTTAAAACAAATGGCTATAAAGGCCTTGGAACAGGTTACCCACAGAAATTGTGGCTGCTCCATCCCTGGGAGTGTTAAAGGAAAGCTGGGGCAGGCCTTGGAGCAACCTGGGATAGTGGAAGGTGTCCCTGCCCATAGTTTGGAACTAGATGGTCTTTAAGGTCTTTTCCTACCCAAACCATTCTGTGATTCCACAGAAAAAAGACTCGAGTGCATAGGTTTTTTTGTTAGTTCCTATTTTCCCTCTGTTAGTCACATATTTGCTCATTTTAGGAAGACAGGACTGGAATCAAGGTCTGTTATTTTCTGACTGCAGGCACCGAAGGCAGCCTGAAGTTCTCCTCCTTTTCAGAGTAAATATTTTCGGCATATGGAGGGAAAGGCTGCCAAGGGAAGGGAACATTAGCTGAGCTGCCTCTCTGAATGGGCTGACAAATACCTCCAGGTCCCTCATTCCTCACCTGCCGGGGTTGGCTCTGGCAGGCTCCACTGCAGAGCAATCCCAAAGCCAAGGAAACCTCGTGCTGGGGTGAGGTGAGCCCAAGGTTGGCTCTGTCAGTCAGAGAGCAGGAGCACGGTGCCAGCAGCACTCACACAATTATCTGGCTCAGGTTTTGAAACCTCTGCTCAACAGTGATGATTCAGCAGCTGATTGCTGTTCATTTACTGGAAACTGCTTCTCATCACTCAGAAGGAAAAACAACTGGAAAAAGTGTCCATCACTCAATTTTACAGTAGGCAAGACCACTATGGTTGACTGCAAACATAATAAAAATAAAAAGCGTGAACTGGAAAGCTCCACACTCAAAACAATTTTTTTACCTTCAACAACCATTTGTTTTTCATGTTAATATAAAGTTCCTTTTATTTGCTTTCTGGTTTTTGGCCTTCTGGGTGTGCAGTTCCCATTTTTCCCTGAACTCATCAAGACCAGAAACTTCACAGCATATATAGCACACCCCCACATATACAAATACACACAAAATTTCCTCCTATAACTGGGAACTGAGCACTACAAGGGAAAAAAAATGCACTTTTGCAAGATCCTAGAGAATTCTCAAGAGTTCCTGTCGTACCTGACATCCCAGCCAACATGTCAAGGACTAACTTGAGACCCTCTAGAGCAAAAACCACAAGCAGCTGGCACCTGTGGAAACAATTTTTAACTGGAGCTGCCACACACAGCCCATAGGAATGCAAGAATATGCAAAGTCCAGTCCTGAGTTTGACTAAATCACTTTGTAATTTTACAGGGTCACATCCCTGGGGCTGCTTCTCAACCATCAGTGGTGTCTAGTCCTGGAAGTGCCACACTGAAGAGCAGTGGCTTGATCTGGTACCTTCACCACAATATTTGGATGCATCACTTGTCCACTGAAAGCCTGACACCTGCCAGGAGAGCCTCCCCACAGCACTTGACACAGTTTGCTCTTTGGGAGATTTAACCAGTGTTTGGGAGCTCTGGGTGTCATTTTACAGGAGCATTTTACAGTGATGGATTTTTCATCATTCTGTGTCACTGCAGTGACTTCAAAGTAGCCCAAAGCCCATCTGCTAACTCCTAAGACAAAAAAGCATAGAAAATATTTGGCAAAAATCATCCTGCTTCAAGTCTTTCTGGCCAGGTCATTTGAGTTCAGGTGCCAGATAATAGGTACAAACATCTTTCATTCTAGCTGGAAAAAATTACACCAGCTATTCCAGCCTCATCCTGCTTGCTCTGCCACCAGCACAGCCACGTCCTGAGCCTGTCACGGTGATGTCCTGGAGGATGACACCATGCCAAGAAGGGCCCAACACTACAGCTGATTGCAATCCACATTTCCAGGGCAGGTGTCTCGTTGCTTGGTGTGGTTTTGCTCCCCTCCTGTGCTCACTTTTACATTTCCATGGCAAAGCAAGGCCCGTGCTGCTCATCACAACATCCTGCTGCACACGGTGGCCTCATCACGTTTGCCATGCCAGCAAAGCTGGACAGGCACTGCAGCATTTTTCCAGGACAAGCACGTGCCTAAAGAACTTCCAGTCCATAGGGTGACCTGCCTGGCTCAGTGACACTGGAGGCCACATCCTGCTACAGGCAGTGGGAGATGTTTTTATCAGGTGTGTAATGGGTTGCTAATGAAGAATTAACCAGTGGGAGTTGCAGCAGACCATCCCACTTTGGTGATATCATCTTGGCAAAGGGAGCATCCCAGGGAGATCACTCACAGCCACTCTCAGCCTGTGGCTTTCAGTCTCTGTCACCGAGACACCAGGACACGAAACTCTCCTCAGCTCATTCTTTCCAGGCTGATGGAAGCTTTGGTGTCACAGTTTGTCACCTGTGGCAGCGGGAGTGGGCAGCCCTGAGAATCCTCTGAGGCTGTAGCATCTCCATGGGTTCAATTATGGGTTACAGAGCTTCAGACCCATCCCTGGTTGCCACTGTGGGAGTCCAGAGCTTCCCTCTGGCTGCCCTGGAAGGTCTGGGACCCTGGCAGAGGTCAGGAACCCCCCTGGACAGAGCCCCCAGAGACACTGGCTGTGATCTCTGTCCATGGAAAAGAGTTTTCAATCGTACAGGATGAATTACCAGCTCTGAGTGTTTGATATCAGTAATAATTAAGTGTGGCATGGGTGCAAAAGTAAAATTTTAGGTTTCTAGATGAGGCGTCCAAAGGGGACAAGATGGAGGAAATTGGGTGTGCCTTGTCCTTTTTCTCCTTCTTCATGCCCTCCATGTCTCACTGTGGTGTTGGCATTTTTCTGTTGGTTCAGGCTGGGGACACACTGTCCAACGTAGGTGACAGATATTGGCACGTTCTTGTAAATCCAGCCCAGGGAGTTTCTGGTATTTAATGTTTGTCACATCCCACTGAGGGCAGAGCCCCACACGCTGCCCTGCAGGACAGAGCTGGGCAGGGCAGCAGAACATGTGAGAGATAAACAGAATAAACAACCTGGAAACCAGCACAGACCAATTATGGCTTCTGCTTTGGCAGCGGGGCTGACAGACAGAGACTTTCTACAATCTCAGAATCATCAATACCACAGATTCCAGCAGCCACAACATCACTCACACATTCATAAAAAAAAAAGGTGGATTCATCAATATATATAATAAATCCCTGCTTTTTTTGCTTTTTTCTTCTCCCCATGGGATTTATATTTGGAATTATTGCCACACATTCAATAGGTGCAATAACAAAAGTGGTTTGTGCCTGAATCCTCATCTGCTTTTCCATATTTTTCCCAGTGTCTTCACAGCTGCTGAACTCCTCTCTGGCCAGATGTATCCCACCCCCACGTAAAGTCAACGAAAGTGGAGAGGTGTTTTTAAAAACGCGTGTTTTCTCATGCTGACCCGAGTGGTCTGGGGCTTCCTTAATATATTATATCTGTTATTCCTGATAAATTTTGAACCTCTTAGGAATCTGTTTGCATCCTCTCAGTGGATTCTCCTCATGCAGGCTCAGGAGCCAGGTGGGGTTTGGGATGCAGTTTGAGGTGCCAGAGCTCCTGAAGAGAACTTTTATTTATGGGCACCTGTAGACACCCTAGTCCTGCCTGGGGAAGCAAGAAGCCCACCCCAGCATTCCCCCTCCTCTCACCCCTGCACACCCCTGGGACTTCCTCCTTCCTCTTGTGGGAAATGGATTTGTAGTAAAATTTTAAAATCTGATAGAAGGTTTATATAGTATGTATTTGTATGTAGTATGTATTCGTATTTTTATTATAAATTTTTGAGAAAATAAATGTTTTTTTCAGAAATATTTTATTTTTCAGAAAAACTGAAAGTTTAAGAATTTTATTAATGTTTTTGTTTATAATTAGAAAGTCTTGTTTTTGTTGTGAAGTACTAGTAACTTTTCTAAGAATGTATTTATGGTAAAAGTTTTTTTTTTAATATATTAATTTGGAAGTTGTTATTGTGTTTTTGGGGGTAATAAGTTGGGATTGTTTGAGAGATGCTTGGTGATTGTATAGACTGTATTTGGTTTAGGGGTTTTGTAGGTACTTTTTATATTTAATTGGTATTGTAAGTAAATCTCTACAAGGTGAAGTAAAGTCTTTATTTTGCATGACTTTATATATTATTTTAGTCTAATTAGTTTGTTTTTTTGAATTGCTTTTTGAACTAAAAGAAGGTAAAGTAGGGGTTTTTTGTTTTTGTAGGACTTGTATGTAATAGGTTAACTTTTTCTTTAGAACTATTAGAATCTTTACTGCTTTTTTTTTCTTTAGACGTGTAAATTATAGATTGTCTCACCCTTGTATGTATTGTCTCACCCTTCAAATGAGGCTGAAATGGAATAAAAGTATTTAAAACACCTCTTCTGGGTTAAAAAAGGGATTCATCTGACACTTCTATCTAGGTTCTCCCTTCCCTTCTCCCTCTGCCCCTCTGGGTGCCAGTCCCAATCACCTTTGGTGCAAGGGGCCTGTGGATCTCCAGCAAATCCCTCCAAATTCCTGCAGATCTCAGTCCCAGCAGCTGCTGGCTCCCTCCTGTGTTGTGTGGTTTTCTATGGAATATCTCGCCTCAATAATTTTGCCATCTAAGGATTTTCAAGCCTTACCTCAAAATTCTCCTTAAAATCAACAGGCAGTTGTCTAGGGCTGGAAGCTTTGCCCATTTCTCCCTGTGCTTGGCAGCAGGAGCTCGGTGTGGGCAGCTCACTTGGTGACTGCTGGTGTTAATTAAATGGAACACATCTGGGTCACCCTTCTTCTCAAAAACCACCCCCTGCCATCATCTCCCTGCATCTCTGGAGTGCTGCAGGACCTGCCTCCAGAGTGAACTCTTCTCTCTCATCACTGCCTTGCAATCTCTTTCTTCTCTTATCCTATTTTCCTTGCCTCACTCGCCCCAGGCTGTAATTACATTACTCACGGTGGGTCAAGCAAATGTGATGTCATGGGGTTGGTAAAAACACTGGCCAAATTTACCCCTTGCTAAGCCAGCAGGATCTGAATTTTGGCCCCAGCCCCATGAGCAGGCACATACCTGTTTAATTGCACCCCTGGGTCCTGGTGTGACTGCTCTGGGACCGTGCCCATGTGTGAAGGGGAACACGTGGCACACGCCCAGGGCCCCAAAAAAACCCTTTCCAGAAAGACCCTTTCCAACTGTGCCTGGCTCTGGAACTCTGTTAGATCCCAGATCAGGCTCTGCTCTTCCCTGTGTACAGGAAAATACGCAGGGTCTTGTGGCCCCAAACCCTGGGCAGGCTCAAGGTACCTCAAAATGAGGAAAAAACAGAGAGCACAGATATAAAATATAAATAATCTAGTGGAAGGCTCCCTGTCCATGGGAAAGGAGTGGATCTAGGTGGTCTTTAAGGTCCCTTCTGACCCAAACCATCCTGTGATGCTGTGAAAATCCAGCAGCCAGAATTCTCTCACCCCATCCTGGTGCAGAAGTGTCCCACACAAGGCACAAAAAGCCAATCCCAGTGCCTGGCTCTGTGTGTTAACATTCATCCCTCACCACACTTATTAGCCAGGCCTGAGCTGTAACATTTTATGGCTTTTAGGACCGGCACACTTTCACTAAACGGTATCTCCCGTGAACTCATTCACTCAGCAGCAAACTGTGAATATTGTGATAAACTATGTGGGCAGGGAACAAAAAGTTTAGGCACAAACCATCGGGATGCTGAGGCAAAAACTGCTCAGTGCAGGTGCCACACTGAGCTCCCAGACAGCTGAGTGAGGTTTAAGTGAGAGCCAAAGCCTCCAAAAGAACCTTTCCCTTCTTCCCTTCCCCTTTCCTCATCCCAAAGCATGGCTCTTCCTATTTCTACAAAGAATTCCCAATTTTTTAAAATTTTTGAATTTTTTTTTTTTATGTTTGCTTTTGCAGGAACTCAGCCCAGATCCAGTCTGCTAAGTCAAATAAAGATCTTCCTCAGCTGAAATAATCCTTGGATCAAGCCCCAGGAGAAAGGATTTCTGTGGATTATTTATTTTTGATCCTTTTGCATGTGGACCACAATTAAAAAAAAGAATTAATACAGGAACAGCACACCAGAGATTATATTTCCCTAGAAAAGGACCTGGCATTTTTATTATGGGGCAAAGATTCAGAAGTTCTCCAGCAGGTAAAAATGGCTTTTCCATGAAAAACTTGTCAGATTCAGATCATTTAGCCATATGCCCAAATTTTCTCTTTTTTCTTGTACACTTTGTTTTCAACTGAAGTAAAGCCATGAATGCTTGCCAGCCCTTTATCTTTCAAAGAAACGTGGAGAAACTAAATCACAATATATCCATCATTCCCAATTCATCCAACAGCCTGAAAACATCAAGGAGAAGGCCCAGTCTAATGAAAGAAGAAAAAAAACCGGGCAACTTTATTTGGAAAAAAATAGTAAGTCAAACAAGCTTCCATATGTTTACCATAAAAATAACCTAGACTCCACCTTGGGGTGTATAAAAATACAGGCTACAGATTGTGTATTTTGGCATTAGTTAAGAAATGCCTTTGTAAACATGCCCTATTAAAATTTAACTGTAGCTTTTATCATTGACTCAAGTCACATATGAAAGGGCTTGAACACTTATCACAAAAGCAGTTGTTTTATCAGGGCTTGGTAACAGCAGTGATGGATTGTGCAATTTGCAGGGCATGCCTGGTTTACAATTGCAGATGTGCTGGTAAGTACTATCATATACATCTGTAAAGTCTCCTTTAAAGTGTATCCAGAAACATTAACACCTATTAAAAAAAAAAGAAAAAAAAAAAAAGGTTATAGCAGCAGCAGACTTTTCAATCCTGCAGATAAAACTTAAATTAACACAAGAGGCTTGTGTCCAGATTTTTGGCCAAGAGAGAGACATGCAGGTGGTGCTTTTTAGTGGTTGCTGGGATTAAATTAAGACAAATATCCCCAGATAGCTCCAGATTGAGGCTCGGTGTCACTTTTTGGCAGTAGTTTTTACGGTATCAAAATAAATGTGGTAAGAGCCCGTCCGACTCATCAAGCTGTCCTTTCTGGGCTCTCTCCACACGGTTTGGATTTTAATGAGCCAGAGAGGTTTGATCTTCTTAAGAAGTAGCTTATATGACTCACTAATTTTGCATTAGCCCAGAAATTGCCTGGCTAAGCACTCGTGCCACCCACGGGCCTGTGGCAAATCCTTGGCATCCCTCAGCGCCAGTGACAGCCCAAGATCAAGCGGGAACAGCAATGAGCTCACTTGGACCCTGCACTTGTACCAGAAATTCCTTCAGCAGACACATTCTAAGCCTTACAAAGTAGTCACTGTTCCTGGCCCAAAAAGAGGGAGAGTTTTGATGAAATAGTGACATTAAACCATCGCTGCTGCCAAAGAACAGCCGAGGAGCTCCCTGGTTACTGCAAGAGCTGAGTGAGCCCCACACATCTCGGGTGAGGAGCACACAGAGGACCAGGCTGGTGTGAGAATGATGCTGAGCTGGAGCAGAGGCTGGGCAGAGCTACAGAATAAAGAGGGATTTATTCAAGGATCTCCTCATGGATCCACCTTGGGCAGCACCAGAGCCCAGCCAGGGCTGCACCCAAATGACCCAAAATGGTCCCAAAATGCACGAGCGCTCCCGGGGCTCTCCCTGGGATCAGTTCTGCTCCATTGGCACCTTGGAGTTCATTGTCCCATTCCAGCTCCAGCCCAGCAGTCCCACCCTGCTTGTTTTTCTCTCTCCAGCCCACGCTGTTTGTGCTCCTGGGCTGAGGTTTGGATCATTTGTCCTTGGTGCCCAGCTGGAGCAGGAATTGTTTTGTGTCCCTGCTCTGTGCACAGAGCTCAGCATCCCATAATGTGAAGCCCAGACCCACACACTAAAGCAGCACAGAATGTGAAATATAGAAAAGCTCAAACCTGAGGCATCAAGAAGAGCGTGGCAGGGTGGCAGGAGGGGCTCACAGTCAGGGTGTCACACCAGGGGTCACCATGCAGCATCATCATCACGGTGTATTAACACAGGAATGAGACAACAAAGGGTGCAGGCACCAAGAGGTTTCCCCCTTCAGCTTTTTGGAGTTTGCTCTGTTGTGTTAAAAAAAAAAAAAATAGGGGGCTGCTATTTATTTTTAAAATTGAGGACATTCTGTATCTTGACTGTATTGCCTGGACATTCCTCATAGGAAGGTCTGCAATTGCACATAAAAACAATAAATGCCTTTTTGTGCTTTTGAGTGGAAAATCTTTCATCATCACAAAAGAGGAGAAAGCAGGAGGAAAGTTAAGAAGATCTGCAGGTGGACAGCACAAAACCTTCTTTGACTTGAGGGGCAAAGACAGTTACTCAATAAACACTCCACTGTTTTTCTTTTTTTGGGAAGGGGGTTTTGGTGGGCTTTTTTTTTTTTAATGTGTGAGACTGGGAATTCAAAGGATTATATTCAGCCTAGTTTAGTCTCAGTAAAACATATATTCCAAGACCTGCATGCATTGCCAAATGTTCCAGTCCATTTCACAGGACTTGAATATATCACTTCTGTTGTTGTTTCTGTTGCAGGAAAAATCCCCTGGATGCAGGACAATGTTTGATTTTGCATCAAAGCAGATACTGGCAGTGTGTGGATTAACTAATTACCTCTGTTTACACAAGGAGAAGTTTATTTTGGTGGGAGATGAAAATGACTGGAAAATACGAGTCAGAAATTTCATCTCTTCTTTCCCCAATGCCAGGCACACGTGCTAACAATATCCCCCAGCCATTCATCACACCTTCTGTTTGCTCTGCCTGAACCCCGTGGAAGGAGGCTGCTCCCTGTGCCAAGCTGGGAATATGAATTCTAGAAATTTGTGATCCAGAAGAGTATGTTTGGGTTTGGGATTTTTCTCCCCCTCTTTTCTTGGAGATTGGAAAACAGGGCAATGTAAACCAGGGCAATGTGCTCATGCCAGATTATTTTTGGAGGTAATTAATGTACCAGTGGGTTCAAAGTGAAAGAGTGGAAATTTCAGTTAGATATACAAAAGGAATTGTTCCCTGGGAGGGTGGGCAGGGGCTGGGATGGAATTCCCAGAGCAGCTGGGGCTGGCAGTGCCCAAGGCCAGGTTGGACACTGGGGTGGAGCAGCCTGGGACAGTGGGAGGTGTCCCTGCCATGGCAGGGGTGGCACAACCCAAACCATTCTGTGGTTCCATGATTCTGGGAAAGGGAATAATATCCCGCAGGCCATGCTGATGAAAAGTTTTCAAGTGGCACAGAGCCAGTGGGATTTCTCAGCTCTCTGATGGCAGGAGGGTGTCTCTAAGCACAATGTCACCAAATCGATGGCAGAGTGGCTCCACAAGGCCACTTGGGGTAACCTGTGTTTGCACTTTAACATTGCCCTGGCTCTGGTTTATCAGTGCATTTTACAGCCACTGCTGGTAACTGAGCTATATTGCTGCCCTGAGGTGCCTCTGAACTCCAAGGCTGTTGCCATGCACAAAAAATACCCCGAGGCAGGTGGAAGAGAGAGCATGGGGAGGAGTCTGGGGTTATCCTGGTGGTAGAATCATTCTGAAGAGCAGCCCAGGTAAAGCAGCCTGCTCAGGGGTGCAAGGAACAAACCCCAGTGACAGCCTAAACCAGTCCACTGGGCTGTTCCCTCATTCTCCAGGTGACACAGAGACCACTGCTGAGGGCGTTTTGAAGGGCTCTTTTCCCCCATCAGCAGTGGCAGGCACTCAGGAGTTGCAGGATGCTCCTGCCCATAAAGACCTGGCCCTCAGCAATGCCCTGGGGGCTCTCTCCTCATGCTCAGGCACAGCAGAAACAAGGCAACCCTGTTTTGCAAACTTCCACTGGAAAATGAGAACTGATTATTTTGTTGTTGTTGTTTTTTGTTGTTGTTTGTTTGGTTTTTTCCTAGTGCTGTAGGTGTGACTTCCAGCAAAACTTAAATCTTGCTGTGGTCTTGTCTACTCTGCCTGTGCACCTCCTGGAATTACTCATTTGGGTACCCCCTTCAACATTTCCTCTGTGCCAAAGCACCAGCAGCCTCAGCAGGGGCATGTTTCAGGGGGTTTTATTTTCTCAAAGAGGCTGGGGGGAGTATTTTGGCACAGTTTTACATGAAATATACTGTAAATTCAAGGAATGAACAACACATGTTCATAAAGCTCTGATATATGCAGTGAAGATCTGATAATTCCATGCTTTCCTCTTCTCCTATGGCCATGGAGAGGACCTGCTGGCTTTGCTGAGAGCAGTCAGACCCTCCCCAAGGGCATAAAAAATCCTGTTTCAGCTGTGTGCTTACACAGATTCAGGGGAAAAGGTGTTTTCCAACATGGGCATCCTGGTCCCGAGTAATTTTCCTTGTGTTCCCCAGCACTTTTTATCCTGGAAGCCAGCAGGGCCCCAGCCTTTGTCTCTCTTTCTGGGTTTGCATTTTTAAGCTGGGGAATATGAACATTGTGGGGGTTATGAACAGGTAACAGGAGAGTATTGTAAATGCAGGTGAACCTGGTGGGAAGAAAATATGATGTCTAACTCCAGTTCAGAAGGCTGAATTATTTATTTATTATAACTATGCTAAAATACATTAATATACTATTTAAATGAGATACTAAAACTCATACCTACTTTTCTTTAAATGAGATACTAAAACTCATACCTACTTTTCTAACTACCATATTTAACTAACTACAACTTGTGACCCTCTCTGGAGTCTAGACACAAGTAGATTTGATTGGCCATCAGGTTTAAACAATCTTCACCAGAATCTAATTAAACAATCACCCTAAGTAAACAATTCTCTAGACACATTCTACAAGAGAAAAACAAGGAGCAGAAATAGAAATTGTTTTCTCTTTCTTCTCTCTGTGCTCCTCTATGAAAAAATCCTGAGAGAGAGAAGAATGCCCCTGTCATAGGAGAGGAGGATCTTTTTTACCACACATCACAGAGGGAAAGAGGCAACATCAGCCCAGAGAGCAACCATTTCTCCTCAAATCAGCCCAATTCCTTCTGGAAACCCCTGGAGATCCCCCCTCACCCATGGTGGGAGCTGGGAAGATGCAGAAATTCCTTAAACCACCAGCAAGCCCATTGTCTGGGCTGTACCATTCCCATTCTCTGGACAGAGAGACACAATTCTGTCCCTCTGGAGAAGAACAGAGAGAAGAAGAGAAAACAATCTTTATCTCTGCTGCTTTGTTTTCCCCATGTGGAATGTGGTGTGGAGATTGTTCACCTGCAGGGATGGCTGGGTTGGATTCTGGTGAAGGTTGTTTGGGTCAGTGACCAATGGATCCAGCTGTTGCTCGGGCTCTCAGCAGAGTCACGAGTTTGAGTTAAATAGGTAAGTAAGAAGTGAGTATGTGGAATAGGATAGCAGCTCTTTAAATAGTATATTAATGTAATATAGTGTATTTTTAATAAAGCTATCCTTCAGCCTTCTGATCTGGAGCCAGACATCATCATTTCTTCCCTGGGTAAGGGGTTCACAGCATTCATTACTCTACTGGGCAGCATTTAAAAGGTTGGGATGAATAATTGCTGAATTGTGGTGAGCTGAACAAGGAAAACACCCACAAGAGCACCCAAGGAGCCATCTACGGTTCTGTGGGTGACCACAGCCATTCCTCCATCCTCCCTGCCAACAAATTGTCCAGCAAGGCCACACAGCTACAGATGGGTTTGTTCTGAGCATGGCACTGAAATGACACCAAATAATTCCTGGGGGATACTCCTTTCATCTATCCACAGCTCTGGGTTTCGGGGAAAGCCTGGCATGTTAAATCCCAGCTGGCACAAGCTCCCTGGAGAAGGTGGGCACACAGCTCTCCCTCAGGGTGGATGGTGGGGCTCAGCGTGGCTGCTGACATTTATCCAACCCCCATTCCCAATGTATGAATTTTTGGAAGCATCTTTCTTGTCCCTGGCACTTGGTGACAACCCAAAAATGCCACGTCCACCTGGCGCCCCTCCAACCACCCCGTGTGGTTTTCCTGCATGTTGTTTTTAGATCACAAACTGTGGAAATATTTTATCTCCAGGGGGAGGATTCTATCTCTTGGAAGAGTGTATCCTTCCTAATTCATAATTGTGACATTGCCAAGGAAGTTATGGAAGTCTGGGTTGCTCTAAATTATCTAGACATTTCCCCAACTTTTTATTTTATTTCTTTTTATTTTATTTTAGCAAATTGCAGTACTTTTGCATCTCAACCCTTTAGGGCAAAAAGTTAAAGTTCTGCAAATTACAATTCTAACTACTTTGTTCTATTTCCATTCTTCCTCTAGCCAAAGATAACCTGCCAATAAATAGCAGAGGTGGAATAAAAAATTGCAGTGAAATATTGGAGAGGAGATAATAAATTTGCTACAAAAACTAATAATTAGTAGCTTGATATAGCCCAAACCTATTGAGAATAAGAGATGCCAATTTGGAGAAGCATGTTTAATGTTGTAAACCAGAGGTTAGGATGAGCTTGTTTCATGTAAAATAAACTGGTTTTTTTCCTAGTATCTGATCTAAACCTTGCCCTCTGCCAGTGTAAAGCCACTATCCTTTCACTTAGCACTCCATATTTTTATTAAACATCCCTCTCCAGCTCTCTTGGAGCCCCTTTATGTTGGAAGGTCTTTCCAGAGTCTTCTCCAGGCTGCAGAACCCCAACTCTCACTAATAACCACATGTACTCTGTTAGGGATCAATAAAGTGCCCAGCGAAGGAGCAGCTTTTTAAATCCTCCCACTTTGTGTCTGCTCTTGTGTCACTGTCCCAGCCTGGCAGATCTGTCCCTGGGTGCATCCAAAAAGTTGCTCAGGGACAGGGTTTAGTGGTGGGTTCACAGAATTCCCAGAATTCCCAGAATTCCCAGATTCACTGGGTTGGAAGAGACCTCCAAGACCATTGAGTCCAACCCAGCCCCAGCACCTCAACCCAGCCCTGGCACCCAGTGCCACACCCAGGCTTTGTTAAACACACCCAGGGGTGGTGACTCCACCACCTTCCCGGGCAGCCACTCCAGAACTTTGTCACCATTTCTGTAAAAACTTTTCCCTGATATCCAACCTGTATTTCCCTGGGTGCAGCTCGAGGCTGTGACCTCTGGCTCTGTCAGCTCCTGGAGAAAGAGCCCAGCCCCAGCTGGGCACAGGCACCTTCCAGGAGCTGTGGCAGTGACAAGGTCACCCCTGAGCCTCCTTTTCTCCAGGCTGGGCACCCCCAGCTCCCTCAGGGGTTCCTCACAGGGTTTGTGTTCCCAGCCCCTCTCCAGCCTCCTTGCCCCCTCTGCATGTGCTCCAGCCCCTCCATGACATTCCCAAACTGAGCTGGGCACAGCACTCGAGGTTTACCCTCACCTGTGCCAGGTACAGGGGCAGAATGAGCTCCCTGCTCCTGCTGGCCACACCATTCCTCACCCAGGCCAGGGTTCATGGTCAAAGATTTTAAAGAACTTTTCCCACCCAAACAATCCCATGATCCCCAACCTGTGTAAATCAGTGAATTTTCCTGCTGCCATCAGAGCCACGTTGGTTCACATTGCCAGTTCAAGGCACATGAAATCATTTCAAATTAAAGCACAGGGGAGTCGGGGGGAGGGCAGAAGTGGGTCACAGGTTTAGTTCTTAAGGACTGGTCAGGGTGCTCTAAATTTAAGCTGCCTTCCCAAGCCACCACCACCCCAGCCATGGGAAAGGGCTGCAAACAAATCTTGCTGAATGAAGAGGAAGGTGAGTGCAGGGGAGATGCAGGGAGGTGTTCTGGAAATGGCTCAGCTGTCTGTGGCTTCTCCTGTGAGAAAGCTGAATGAGCCTGCAGGTCCCAAAAGAGAGCATCTGACCCCTTCTGTTTTCTGAAGTGTTTCCAAACCACAGCCTGGAGAATTTTTTGGGATATCACACTGTATATGCTGCCTGTGGCCTTGGCATGAGGTGAAAATCAGGGTAGCTTACTGCCTGCCTAATTGACAAGAGATGGGCTCTGATAAGACAATGATGGTCCCCAAGCCTCTTCTGAACCCTCAGCCATTACCCACCTTCAAAAATGTGAATTTTTGAAGTAATTATCCACCTTCTGAATCCTCAGCTGTTACCCACCTTAAAAATATTAATTTTTTGAAGCTATTATCCACATTCTGAATCCTCAGCCATTGCCCACCTTAATAATATGATTTTTGAAGCCATTAACACCTTCTGAAACCTCACCTATTACCAAATTTCACAAACATCCCCATGTCCTCCCTCGCTAAAACTGAGCACTCCCAGTTACCTTGAGGGGTCACAGAGAAGGTAATTTCAAGGGAAATTGCTGTGCCACAAAGCAAAACTAGAATTTGTCAACTGAGAAGCCACCATTTCTCCGAGGACAGGCTGACACTTCCCTGAGCCCTGCTGTGTGAAAACGTGGGAGTTTCACCTTGTGTAAATCTCTATTTGTACCTTCTTGGCAGCTGAGCACTTCCTAAGGCTTGGCATATGGTATCTGAAGCACAAAATAAAAATATTGCATCCATCTGTACTTCTGCTTGTTTTGGAGAGCCAATTTCTACACTCAGAAAAGCAGCTTGGTGTAAGACTGCATTTAAAAAATATTAAAAACTCATCACAATGTCACAAAAACATTTTCGGTTTTGTGTATCTGAAGTATTTGATCAGAAGAAACACTTCCAGAGAGAATCACATTAACACTTGGGCTGTTATCCAGGTTGTTGGTAGGATGAATGGGCCCTAACATGGAATTAAATGCAATTAATGCCTATGGCAAGGTTCCTTTGAATTCCTGTGAAATAAAGGAGAATTCATTCCTCAAGTATTAAGTCTATTCACGACCATTAAGTGCATTAGTTACTAATACTCTTACTCCTGTAGCATTTGTCATCCCTTTTAATGGTCCGGAGTCCAGGCCAATTAGAAAATAAGACTGGAACAACTGGAGATAAAGTGCCTTTGAAAGTCCCAGCTTCTCTCTGCTGCTGCCTTAATGTCAAAAAGTGCTTTACTGGGGCAGGCACGCAGCCAAATCGTGCCTGGGGAAATTCCCTGCCTCCAAGTTATCTATTTAATTCCAGTGGCATTATTCTCTAATGGCCCTGCCTGCTACTTTCTCTTTGCTTCTCGATTTAGCCGTGCTGCAAAAGTGCTGCCTTTTTTTGTTTGGATTCCATGTCCTAGGGGATTTTTTTTTCCCCTAAATCACTGGACAGCCCCCCGGAGTTTGAAAACTCTGGGTTATTTCTGTATGTGTAAGTCCACCCCAGTTTCTAGGGAAGGATTATCTTGCCAGCTCCAACCCCTTTTGCCTACCTGACCCTCTCGAGAACAAGACATATTGGCTGCTCATAATTCACCCAAAATGTCCAACATTTCAGGGCAAAGAGAAACAAGCTGGGTTATTCTTAGCTCCTCTCCCGGAATAAATCCCCCCACAGTTCATTTCCAGGCATCCATCACCTCACACCAGAGGCAGAGCTTTGGGAATGAAGGCAGATCTGAGCAGAGAGGCCTCCGGAGCATTAACCTGCTCCGAGTGGGATAGAAGCAAAGCAGGACCACATTCCACCTCCAGAAGTCAAAACCTTGGTACCTTTAAAGCAAAAAAAACCAAAAAAAATTTACCAACATGTGCATGCACCGTTCACTTAATTAAAAACCAGCACAACCAGCTTTGTTCTCTGCACTGGGTCTGTCTGGAAGTGTTGGATACCAAGGACAGATAGGAAACACAGCACACACTGAGGAGAGCTGTGGGAATGATCTGAAAACAAATATTGAGAACACAATAAATCCTGCCCCTCTCTGCCCCAGGATGACCACAAGCTGAACTGCAAATTTTGCTGCAGCTTATCTCGTTTTATATCATTTCTCCCTGCATCAAATAATTCTTGGTCTGTGAATTATTGTAAATTCATGTAAATAACAGCAACCCCATCTGTGTTCACTAGCCCTTGGCAGGAAGTGATGTGTTATTGTTCCAGCCCTCTGAGATGAAAGTGTAAACTCTTAAATGCTTTAAGAAAGTGTCCCTATAAAATCAAAGTTTCTTTCCTTGCTGCAGAGCCAGTTTTCAATATTTAGCATCATTGTAGGGGACATTCCTGTTTATCTGGCTCAACTTTGTGGGGGCCATTAGCATGAGTCAGGGACTGAAAAACTATCAAATATTAGGCCCAAGAGACTGAGGAAAGGAGCAAGACTTGAAGCAGGCTGGTCTTATGTTGATAAAACTTAAACCAATTAGAGAAGTGGAAAGGAGTAAAAAAATATATGGTTCAAAATACACCTTTTCATAGAAATTGTTCAGGTGCTTTTTGGTTATCAGCTTTCTTTCTGCCCAGAGCAGCTGTGGCTGCCCCATTCCTGGAAATGTCCAGAGCCAGGCTGAGGCTTGGAGCAGCCTGGGATAGTGGAAGGTGTCCCTGCGTCCCAGATTGCAAGGCAAGATGTATTCCATTTGCCATCTGTGTGGCAGTTGTCCTGTGTTAAGTGGGCAGTTTTCCTTATCTTTTCCACAACCAATTCTCCCTCTGGGGAGACATCTGTTGATAATGGGCTAGTGAATGTCACTGCATGACTGATAAGAACTATAACATCCCTTGGGAGATGCTCCACCCACAGGGAGGAGCCAAGCATTCCTACCTGGATATAATCTGCGGTTTTTGGGACACCAGGCTCAGACTTTTCCGTTGGATTTCCAGGAGGACTGCAACCATTCCAATTTGGACTGCTACCAACACCCTGACCAAAAAGGGCATCAGGTTGTATTCTGACTCTATCAGTGGTTCTCCTTTTGTATTATTGCATGTATTTTGTTTTCTTTTTCACTTTTCCTAATAAATTGTATTTCTGACTTGGAGTCTCTCACTGGTTTGTTTTCAAACCAGAACACCCTGCCCAAGGCAGGAGGTGGGACTGGATGAGCTTTAAGATATTTTTGAATTTAGTCCTAATTGTAGAATAATTCTGGTTGGAAAAGCCCTCCCAGCCCAGGGAGTCCCAGCTGGGCCCCATGCCCACCTTGTCCCCAGCCCAGAGCACTCAGTGCCACCTCCAGGGGACACCTGCAGGGATGGGCACTGCAAAGCTCCCTGGGCAGCCCCTGCCAGGGCCTGAGCACCCTTTCCATGGGGAAATTCCTGCTGCTGTCCCAGCTGAGCCTGCCCTGGCCCAGCCTGAGGCCATTTCCCCTTGTCCTGTCCCTGTTCCCTGGGAGCAGAGCCTGACCCCCACTTTGCTATAGCCCCTTTCAGGTAGAAACCTTCATTTTTTCCCCCTGCAGTCTTGGAAATGCTGATTTTCAAGGTAAAGCCATGGCACCAAGAGCTCCCAAGCTCCCTGAGCACTGTGCTGAGCTGGATTCAGCATTTGCTCTGAGAGCAGTGCTGGCAGCAGGTTTTGCTCCCAGCCACAGCTCCCCATCATCCTGGCAGCCACTTACGAAATCCTCACTGTCCTCGGCCTCCCAGCTGCTATTATTTATTTCATTAGTAAACAGCATGTTTTCAGTGCTTTCAGAAAGTAAATTTCCAGTTTCTGGGAACTAGGAATGAAATTAAATTAAATCAAAACTTTCACAACATTTCCCATAGAACAGAGGCTGTTCTGGCTTGGCATTTTCACCAGTAGTTCAGGGAAAAAAAAGAAAAACAAACCAAAAAAACAGGCCTTCTGTGCTGAGCTTGGGTGTGATTGCACTTGAAAATTTAGGTTTGAATTTCTCTCTGAATCACTCCACCTTCTTAAATATCTTACATGGGTTTCATAAGAATGAAAAGTCAAGCTTCATAGGCCTTTGAGACCTTTAATGTGTATTTTTATAGCAGAACATAAATATCTTGAACTTGTGTGAATTCGTCCTTTCACCTGTCCAAGTGTCTGCAAGGGACTTTGGAGCTCAGCACAGAGAATTATGGCATTTATTCCTTGGGAACAAAATCTGTGGAAATAAGAAAGAGGGGAAGGGAAGGGAAGGGAAGGGAAGGGAAGGGAAGGGAAGGGAAGGGAAGGGAAGGGAAGGGAAGGGAAGGGAAGGGAAGGGAAGGGAAGGGAAGGGAAGGGAAGGGAAGGGAAGGGAAGGGAAGGGAAGGGAAGGGAAGGGAAGGGAAGGGAAGGGAAGGGAAGGGAAGGGAAGGGAAGGGAAGGGAAGGGAAGGGAAGAAAAGAGAAGAAAAGAAAAGAAAAGAAAAGAAAAGAAAAGAAAAGAAAAGAAAAGAAAAGAAAAGAAAAGAAAAGAAAAGAAAAGAAAAGAAAAGAAAAGAAAAGAAAAAAAGAAAGAAAAAGAAAAAATAAGAAGAAAAGAAAATTACCCAGCCTTGCAAGGATGGGTCACCCTGAGGGTAGGAAAGCTCATCCTCTGTGCTCACCATCCCTGCCCAGAGGGGGATCAAAGTCTCCCAGCCAGCCTTGCAATCAGAAAAGTCAGTGAGACATCCCTTGTTAATTTTCCCCTCCACATTCATGTATTTAAACAGAATTTTATAGTCTTTGGGCATTCAGCAGTACCTATTCCATTACATGTGCAGCTACAGTCATACCAGAGAACTCATCAAGAGAGGAAATGCAACTCCCTAACACCAGCCCAACCTATTAACTTCTCTCATATCCCATTTATTCTTTTTTTTGTTTTGGTTTAGTTTTCTGG
Organism: Lonchura striata; assembly: GCF_050655825.1. Taxonomy (NCBI): domain Eukaryota; kingdom Metazoa; phylum Chordata; class Aves; order Passeriformes; family Estrildidae; genus Lonchura; species Lonchura striata. The sequence goes on along the minus strand of NC_140703.1, from coordinate 115,617,712 downwards.
GTTTTGCGGGTTTTTTTTGTTTGTTTGTTTGTTCTTTGTTTTTTGGTTTTTTTTTTTTTTTTTTTGGTTATTTGAGTCAAAAAGTCATGACCTCTGGCAGAAAAAAAAAAAAGGTGTGTGAGAAAAATACTAGCCTGGTGTATTGCCTCCCTCTCTAATAGTCAGGAATATGTTTCCAGAATCATAAGATGAAGAAGGAAAATCAAATAAGAAATCAGCCAGCCAACTACAGGAAGCAAGAGAGAGGAAGGGAACAGCAACATCAGTGTGTAAAGGGTGAGTGAAACCAAGGAAACTTCACCCAAAGCCATGGAGGAGCAGTTCCAAATCCAGCAACAATCCTGGAAGCAAATATCCCAAAGAAAGAAGAGGAAGGAATAGGAAACATCCCCCAGCATGGGGGAACCATTGGGTGAGGAGTCAAGGAAAGATTTTTAAATGCTGGCTGTATTTCATATCAAACCATAAAAAAACCCCTGAGGTAATGAGAAGGGCTGGCTGAAACTTCTCCCATAAATCAATTGTCTTGGGGAAGGGGGGGGGGATAAGAAAAAAAGCCCCCCTCCTCAAAGAAATACAAAAACAACAAGAGATCAAGATTTTTCCCACACTTCATAATGTTTTACGCAGTTATAATAAAGGATCTCCAGGGAGTGCAGCTGCTTTGTAGAGCCAAGACATGAACTTGGAAAAAAACAGCTAATTTGTAATAGAGGTCTAGATGTTGTACTCTGGGAAAAAAAATACCACAAATACACACACACACACACACACACATATATATATATACACATATATATGAAAAGCTTTTAAAGAAACACTCCTTTAAAGAAAGAATGAGGAAAAATAAACAGAAAGGAAATGCATTTTCAAGCGTCAACGCCAACCTGCTGAGAAGGCTGCTACAGAATTACTTTAGTTATTTAGATTATTGTTTAGTTCAAAGAGCTGTAGGTCTTCATGGTGGGACTTCTTTGGTGAAATATATCAAATTTTTATCCAGGAAAAAAAAGAGAAAATATTAAATGACTGGACAAGGCTCCTTGTGCAGACTTGCAGGGACCAAACCCCTGCCTGTAGTGGATGGAGTTGAGAAGAAGCTGTGACAATCAGAGGGGGCTCTAGACTTCAGAACTTTGTACCAGTCCAAGCAAAGACTTAAATTTAAGGACCCAAACATTAATCACAGCTCTGAGAAGCGACTGACAGACTTTTTGAGTAAATCAGATTTCAGCTTTACAGGTGCTTAAGACATAATTATGTTTAATAAAATCTGAATTACAGTAGAACTGGAAAGGGATTTTTCTTTCAGTTCCTGGCTGACACAGACTTTTTGAGCAACCACTGCCTCAGAGGCTTGCTTCAGTCTGCTAAAGTGGTGATAATAATGTTTCTTTTCTCTGTTTAGCTCTTAAACTTTTTTTGCAAGTGCTTTCTCCATGTGACGCCCTCGTGACACCGGGCTCTGCAAATACAGACTCGCCAACGGTGTGGAATCCTTCTGACTAATGGCAACTCATTAAATGCACTCCAGGCACATTCTGCACTGCTATTTAGGCATTAAACAATAATATTAACCATGAAGAGGCGAGCTGGAAGTGCTCAGGGCCAGGCTGGATGGCGCTCTGGGCTCTGGCGGAAGAAGCTGAAGCTCAGGACAGTTGTCCCAACATCCCTCCATGCCCAGAGGAGAAGCATGGGGAGGAAATTTCCAGGTGAAATCCCGCAGCAGCTGAAGCATTCAGAGAGAGAACTGAGCACTCCTTAAACTTCAGCTGAAGGGCAAACAGAAACCTGGGCTGAACTTTGAGCCCCTGTCCTGGTTTCCAAAGCTGGGAGTGGAAGCTGGGTTTGAGCTCCACTCTGTAATTGTGTTTAATGGCAGAGCACCTTGCAGACACTCCAGAAGAGGGGAATTGCATCTTATTTGCATTTATTTCTCTGCTGTAAAAGGGTTTAAGGGTGACTGGTTCAGAGGAATCCTGTCTGATAACTCTCCTGGTGCTGCTCCCTGCAAACACGGAGCACCCTCGTCTGCAAAAGAATTAGCAGGTTGCTGGATCTATGAGAGAAGAGAATTTAAATTAAAAAAAAAAAAAAAAAACCACCCAAAGCACAGCACCCCAACTTAAACAGTGCTAGGATGTGATGTCTTGATCCCTAATTTCTACTTCTAAGAACACCAGTAGCACACTGAGTCACAGCACACATGGGAAACTTCGCTCTGGGCTGCTCTCCTGCAAGGAGGGAAACTCAGAAGTGTCATTAAACTGAACCAACGTTGTATGGCTGAAAGGCCATCTTATACTATGTAAACAAACAGCTTTTAGTCCCAGAACAAGAGGTCCTTGTGCAAGATTGTGCATCAGCACTGCCTCAGACACCACTGACCTGGTGTGACTGGGAAAGAAGCAAAGGCCTGGTAGCACTGGTTCATGTAAAAACAAAAAGAAAATTAACCCAATTCTGACAAAGATCTCCACTGCTGGTGGAATGTGAGATCCTGTAGTGTTTCCCAGAGGTGGGCCATGAGAAAGGGATTCAGGTTTGAGCCCCTTCCCATTCCTTCAGCTGTCTGTTGGATACCAATGCCCTGGCCTTGGCTTACACCTTGGTGCTCTCCTATGCTGTGACTTCCAGCCAAGTCCTACCCATTTTTCAGAGGAATTCTTTGGTTTATCCTTTAAATGGGTTTATCCTTTAAATGGGTTTATCCCTTAAATGGGTTTATCCTTTTTGTTGGAGTGAGCTGCTGCTCCTCAGAATGAACTGGGGGACAGGAGAGAGGCAACAGCACTGATGCCCACCCTGAGAGTGACAGTGACAGTGACAGTGGCAGTGACAGTGACAGTGAGGTGCTGCAGCTTTCCTGCAGGCAGCAGAAGAGCTGCAGCTTCCCCAGGCATCCCACAGAGCCACTGGCACAGGCTGTGCAGGAAGACCTGCCAGGGAAGTGTCACCCCTGGGTGTCCCAGCCAGCTCTCTCCACCTCGGGGCTGCAGCTCAGCTCCTGGGCACAGCCAAATAAAGGCTGCTCCAGGTGCCAGCAGATTCCAGGCAATGAACAGAGTCTGTACAGAGGGCTGCCTTCACCCACCAGCTGGAGAGAAACACAGCAGCCATTGAAACGTATTTTAAAATATGTAGAATTTACCCAGAAAGCCTTTATGGCCTTTTTGCTCAAACACTTGTGCTATTTGGGCTCAGGATAATGCATAGAGAGATACAGGTCTCTTGAGGCTTGTCCATAATTTAAACTTGCTGGCTTGGATTTTTCTTTCTAAAACACAGAAGTCCTCTGATTCACCCTGGGGACAAGTGTCTGGGCTTTGAATACAAAAGGCCAATTGGCTTTTGGTCTCCAGCAGCAGCATCTGGCACTGCTGCCAGGTGGAGAGGGGGTGGCTGTCCCCACTGGAGACGCTTCCAGTTGGGAATTCAGAACTTCAGAGACTGGTCAGATACTGGGGAGGAAGACAGAGGAGCTAAGGGACATTCACTGGGGATGAGAGATTTCAGGACTGCAGGGAACTCATTGCCAGGCCCCTGATGGCTGCCTTCAGCTCTCTCCAGAAATGCAGCTCTGCACAGTGGTCCTCTTGTTTTCATTCCCATTCTAGAGGTCACATCTCCACTCCTTCATCCCTCACCCTTGTTCCAGTCCTGGCCCTCCATCTCCATTCTGCCCTCTGTCTCCTCCATTTCCCATCACCCTCACCCTGCTGCTGGCTGTACTCTCCCATTTGCCCCAAGGCTGGCCACTCCACTTTGCCCTTTCCCACATCAGAACTTTCCATCTGCTTCCCACTTTCCCTGTGCATCATCTCCCAATCCTTGTCTTCACACCCAGTCACTGTACATATGTGTTTTTATGCTTTCCAACCTGTCACCACTGACAACTTTTGTTTTGCTGGGACCCACTCCGAGCTCCTTCCTCCCTCCAAGTCAGTGGCACAGCTCTGATTCCTTCTCACATGCCTCCAAGTCCCTCCTGCTGGCTCCTGCTTCCTAACACAAGGTCTGCTCTGGCCACTGGCAGCCCTTTCACATCTGACACCTCTTTTCTCTGTCTCTTCCTTACACTTCTGATGCCTTTTGCTCCATGACTCCACTGACTTCCCTCCAGCCTTACCCTGTCCTACTTTCCAGCTCTCCTGAGGGATTCCTACCCAGGAATCTACTCTGGATCCTAAACCAGAAAGCCCAGCTTTCTTCTCATCACCTCTGACTCATCACCACACTCTTCCATCTGTCTCCACTTCTCCAGAGAGGTTTCCCAGTTCCACATGGCAGAGGATGAACAAGGAGCCCACAGACCCTTCTGTCACTTTTGGTCCCTCTCCTTCTGTGACTGCACCATGGGACTGAGCACAAAGGAGATGAGATTTGGTGGTGATTTATCTGCACTTGATCCCTTTCTTAAATTGTCTGCTGATTTCCCTTGGAAGGAACAGCCATGCCTCTTCCAAACATTCTTTCTTTTCACGTTATAAGTGCTTTTGATTCTTTCTGATAGTACTAATTTTTTTTAACCCTCTCCAGCTGTAGACTGGTCTTTTTTGTCTTCTCTCTCCAAGTCCATTCACCATTTTGAGTGTTCCTTTCTTCCTTTCTCATTCTAGGACCTCTTCTAACAATTTTCTGCCATGGAGACACACTGGAAACACACTCAGTCTCATTAAAGGAGCTTTTCCAAGTCTTCACCCAGCCAATGTTTTTTGCTTATACCACCCTTTACCCTGAGCTGCAGTTGCCTGCTGATTCTGTCCCTAGATTTTAAACTTATTTTAGCACATGAAAGGAGAACTCTTCCCATGTGTAGCCTTGCCTTTAATCCTTCATGTTAATTCTTGTGGGCAACCTCATCTTCAGGGAGAATCTTCAGGGCTGGGAGAGACTTCCTGGGGATGTCAGGCCCATCCCTGGGAATAAGAGGCCCAGCCATCCTTAATGAACCATTTTTGGCTACCTAGGTTGAAACAACCTCCATTGACAGAGACTGCAGAACTTCTCCAGCCACTTTAAACCCGATTTTACTATTTAGACTGGTAGAAAGTTTTTTTGTTTTTTTTTTTTCCCTGATGTCTGACTTATTCCTTCTATAATTTAAGCTTGGCACTTCTTGCCCTAATCACCACAGAGGAGCAGAATGGATTCGTATTTTATAACCCTTTTATATTACAATATTGTGTCCCATCCCTCACTTTTCCAGACCAAACCAGTTCCTACACAACCATGCCCATCTAGTCCCTGTTCTCCTTGCTCTCCATTCCAGCTGTGGATCTTTCCTGCAGCACAGTTCATTCACATCTTTATTAGTGCTCACTACAGCAAACACATGAGTTCAAATGTCCTGCAGACTCTCTTTTGCTCCACACAGCCCAGAGTTGAAGAATTGGCTTTTTTCCTGAAGGAATTCCAGACCTTGTTGAACATAATCCCATTTTTCACCTGGTTTCTCCAACACCTTTGCATCATTTGGGATTTAACCAGTGAAATCAAAGGTCCCTGTGGTTGCTTTGTCCAGCTTACACAAACTCCCTCTGTCATCTCTCTGAATGATGTGGTCTCCCACCCATCCAGGCAGCTAAAAACCCCCTCTGTGACCTTTCAATCCCTTACATCTGTGCTCAGACAGCACATTTTTCCTTTAGCCTTAATAAGTAAAAGCCCCTTCTGCTTCCACACATCTCAAATACTGCAGAGAGATGGTTTCCCTCACCAGTGCTCTCTCCTTGGTACCCCCTGTCCAGGGGGAATTTCCTTCACCCTCTGAGCCACACCAAACCATCAGCATCTCATCATCCCTTCACACATCACCTCCCTTGCATGCTGGGCTTCCAACCTGCACCCAGTTTGGTCAGCAGTGCCCCTTTCATCTTCAGTTTGCCACTTCACAAGCACCTCTGGGTTTTTCCCAAGTTCCTCCTGTGTTCCAGGGCAGATCTGTGGAAAGAACTATCAGGAATTTCATTACCCTCTTTAAAGTCTTCTTAAAACTTCTGTCTTTGCCAGGAGAGCTGCAATAAAGAAATGCAGGAAGGAATACAACAGTGAATGCTGAGAACACCAAACTCCCTCCTGATTATTGTCCCCTCATGTCACTCTTTCACCTGCCAGCTGCTGCCCTGCACTTCTATTCCTAATTATTTTGGGAAGGAGCTTCTCTCTCCAGTATCTGACTGTACTAGACCCAGTCCAAAGGTGTCCCAGTTTCTGACTGGTGCCCTAGACACAATCTAACAACAAATACCCCAAAGCCATTGCAGACCATACTGGAAAGTTGAATTTAATAGAGTGGCTGCAAGTGGTTTGCAGTTGACCACAACCTGGCCCTCCCTGGGTGGTCAGGGTGATGATATCAGCTCATTTCCCAGCAAGAAAAGGTGTTAAAAATACACCAAAATTAGCTTCAAATTAAGCTCGATGGCATTTAACACATGGCCCTCATGTGAAAAGAAAACTCATCTTCTAAGGTGGCTCCTTTGGTTTAGAAGTAAAATACCCATGGAGAGCAGTGGAGGGGAAGGAGCACTCCAGCCATAAAGATTTCAAGGAATAAAGAGAAAACCTCAGTTTTCAAAGCCCTTGGACATGGTGCTGCTAAGTAGAAAGCCCATAAGGAAATCCAGCAGTAAATAAAACTTCACCCTTTCCTGGTTTTAGCCTGAAACAGCCTACACTGGTCAGCAACTTAAAAGGGTCAGAAAGTGTGAGTACCTCCCCTTGTTGTGCAGGAGCTGCAGTGTCCCTGCAGACCTGTGCCTCTAAATAAAGGACAAAAAGCAGCTCTGAAGAAGGACACAGCCACTAAGAAAAAAGCCCTCTGTGTGTAGCAGCAGTAGCAGCACTGGAGCTGCTCAGAAGGCAATGCTCTGTATTTGTGTTTACATATTGATTGTTTTCAAGCCTCTTTCAGTTCCAGGAATGGGAGACTATAAAAAAGTGATATATATATTTGTGGTTTGGCACCCAAAGAGAGCTTCAACTCATGCATCATCGCTGTCTGCCAACAGCTGCAAATTATTACATGTTGGTTTGGTTTGGGGTATTTTTTTTAAGCCTCAGACTACAAAACTAACGTCACTCGGTGGTTGCACCTACTGCCGAGGAACAGGGTGGGACTTTGGAAAGGGATCTTTCACCAGGGCAGGTCACTGAGTTTACTAATAAACAGGATTTTATGGTAATGCCTGCTGCACCAGACAGCAAATTCTGGCTAAGTAAAACTCAGAAAGAGACTTCAGTTGGTTTTCGAGAATGACTGGCAAGTGAAGAACATTTACTTTTGACACCACCTTCCAGTGAAAACGCAACTGCAGCGTGGCGTGAAGACACCTCACCCTGTCAGAGGAGGGAAATGATCTGCACAGAGGGTTTTGGAACCATCTGTGTGAGCGGTGGGGAGCTGGCAGAGCCTGGAGCCCCAAACACTTGGCAGTGATCCGTGCGCAGAAAAACCCGGTGCCAGAGGAGCTCACCACAGGCTTGCACAAGCCCAGCAGATCTCGTGACCAGCACACAGCAGAGCAGATGTTGTGCACAGGGAACCATCCCTAACCAGAATCTGCCTCAGGCACAGCTAGGGAAGGAAGCACCATCCTGGAAAATTAAGCCACAGCTGCCAGGCAGCAGCAAATTCTTGCTCGAAACGGATCAGGTGGCATCGAGGTGTCAAAGTCAAACCTCATCAGCCTCAGCAAAAGTAGCACTTTTTTTTTTTTTTTTTTTCTGTGAACAAGCAGAGGTAGGCAAACAGGAACATTGTGGCATGAACTTCTTGCTGGTCTAATTTCAAGATCACAACAGCAAACCCCACTTCTGCATGGAAAAGTGGTGCTTCATGGGTGTGTGTTTGCAAAGAGAATAGGCATGGTCACAGCACAGATGGGTAGCCAGAGCTTATTTGGATTGGAGTAGAAAAGAAGATTAAAAACTACTGATTAACAAACTCAAGTTCAGTCTCTTTTCCTTTAACTGTTACATTTCAGTCTCCTTTGTCTTCATTGCCATTTTAGCTTTACTTTGAATGGAATCTGTCTGCAGCATAGGCTCAGTGTCAGCCCGGCATGAAACTAAATCATCCCCTGGTTGATCTTGCAACTGCTTTCCAGGACAAATTTATCCTGAAGCTTCAGCAGGCCCACAGCACTGCAGGTTGTTGTTCTGCTTGCTGCAGGCAGCAGGCCCATGGGAAACACCCAAGCCACAACAAAAGGTCTGCAAAGGGAAAAATTGGAAATGCAAGTTTGCAAAGCCCACGCTTTGTAAGCCACAGTGAAACAGCTGAATCTGCTGTAGGGGAAGATGTAGAGGCCAGAAACAAATATTTCTTCATGGCCATGACTCCACCAGCAGGAGCAATAAAAGGGTTACACAGATTTCCCAGACAAGCTGTGGATGCCCCATCCCTGGAAGTGTCCAAAGCCAGGTTGGATGGGGCTGTGAGCAACCTGGGATTGTGGAAGGTGTCCTTGCTCATGGCAGGGGGTGGAATTGGATGATCTTTAAGGCCTATTCCAACCCAAACCATTCCATGATTCTATGATAAACATCAAGAAGCAGCTGTCCTCTTCAGGAATATTAATTAATTAAACCTAGACCAGGACAGTGATCCTCTCCTTGCCCTGGACTGCTATTTTGTCCATCCACTTTCAGCAAGGTTTCCTCTTTCACTCACAAGATGAATCCCAGGTCAGCACAGACACCTTCAAATCCTCCAATTTCTGGCTACACTTTTTAAAAGCTAACACAGTGGTTTTCCCATGCCAAACCATGGAAACCTAAGCTGCTTTCCCCAGCTCCTGATGAAGGTGAGAAGGTTTTTCTTAGTCCACAAGTCACTGTGTAAATGGCCAGGTTTCCAACTGCCACCCCTGTAACAGAGCTGGCAAACACGTGCTGCATCTCAGCTGCCACAGCTCAAAGTCCAGCTTATTATTTAATAAATAATCTTGAATGGGTGAATCATAAACAAGCCTGCTTTTCTGCTATGGGAATAGCAGGTTTTGGAGAAGGAGCAACCAATTTTCAGCCTCCTCAGCAGGGCTGGATGGAGCCCTTCACATTTTAAACCTGAAATCTCATGTGGGAAGACCCGAGGGCACTGTGGAACTCCAGTCATCTCACTCCCTTCAAAAAGAAATCAGAATAAAATGAAAATCTCTCAGACCTGCTCTAACACTCATGTTTCTCAGTTCACTTGCTCATCTTCTGCAGCCTTGTGGTTCCTATCCCTTTTTTTTTGAATTCTCCCTGAGATCTGCAATCTCAGCTTTAAAAGTCACAGGAATTTCCCCTCCCCACCCCCTTAAAACTTCCCATTGTTTAAATTCTCCCTCCCACACAGCCTGACTGTAAACAGATGGCAAAATTTTGTGTGATGCAGTGTACAGTGAAATCACCTGTTTGCTGCACAGGCATTGTCAGTGATTTTCCACAGGATTCCCATGCAATGCAGCCTGTGCTTGCTGTGTGGCAGGGGGGACAGGGCAGGGCACTGGGACACAGGGTGAGCACGAGCACTGATGGGTGACAACCCAGGCCAAAGGGGAGTGGGGAGGGCTGTGGGAGAGCTCCTGCATGGCCACGGGGTGGGTAGAGGGTGTTGTGGCTGCCCTGAGCATGGAACTGCTCCTCAGGATGGTGGAGAGGGGGCCTGGGCAAAACCTGGCTCTGCCCACTGACCTTTCTGCCCTGGTCAGGGGTTGCTGCTTCTGTCTTTCTGTAAGGGATGAGGGGGAAAGGTATCTGGAAAGCCCAAGAGAAGCAGAATGAATTCATCTTTTATAACCCTTTTATATTATAATATTGTGTCCCATCCCTCACTTTTCCAGACCAAACCAGTTCCTACACAACCATGCCCATCTAGTCCCTGTTCTCCTTGCTCTCCATTCCAGCTGTGGATCTTTCCTGCAGCACAGTTCATTCACATCTTTATTAGTGCTTACTACAGCAAACACATGAGTTCAAATGTCCTGCAGACTCTCTTTTGCTCCACACAGCCCAGAGTTGAAGAATTGGCTTTTTTCCTGAAGGAATTCCAGAGAGCAGGCAGAGCTGCATGCTTGTTTTCTTCTCAGCTAAGCCCAGTACTTTACATAAAACCTTGTTGAACATAATCCCATTTTTCACCTGGGACACCTTTGCATCATTTGGGATTTAACCAGTGAAATCAATGGTCCCTGTGGTTGCTTTGTCCAGCTTACACAAACTCCCTCTGTCATCTCTCTGAATGATGTGGTCTCCCACCCATCCAGGCAGCTAAAAACCCCCTCTGTGGCCTTTCAATCCCTTACACCTGTGCTCTGGAAAGCCCAAGAGATCTGGAAAATCCTGATTCCCCTGCTGACACCACTTGGAGCTGGGTCAGGATGCTGCCAATGACAAAGCAGAAAGAAGCAAATGAAGAGTTAAGTGAAACTAAACAGGAGATGAACAAAAACAGTCCTACACTTCTGATACACCATAAATCCTGTTCTTCAGGGAAACACGAGTGCTTGGCAAGTCTGAAGCATCTTTTAAGACCTTTCCCCAGTTGGATCTGGAGGCCAGGCTTGCTCACACAGTGTCCATCGAGATAAACCCCTCTCAACCTGGGTCACTGGGGCTCAAGCCTGGAGCTTGGGCACACGTCCCCAAACCCTGCAGGGTGCAGGCAGCCACTGACCCAGGTCACAGCAGCACCCACACAGTGACCTGACTCCCTGACACCTAACGAGGGCCAAGCTGTAATTTAGACAAAGCTGGTGATTTTCTATCAGCTCCAGCGAGCTGAAGGGGTTGAACCCATGAGCTCACACGGCTTGGCGTCATCTAACTCAGCTGGCAGCACCAAATGAATGAGCTCCTGCTGCCCTGTGCTTCAGCCATGGCAAAGAAAGCTGGAGAAGCAGCACAGCAGCACTGTCCTGTGGGCAGGGTGAGGGTCAGCCTCTATTCCCAAAAGGAAATGGCCTCAAGTTCCACCAGGGAAGGTCCAGGTTGAAAATCAGGAGGAATTTCTTCAGTGAAAACGTTGTCAGGTGTTGGAAGGAGCTATCCAGGGAGGTGTTCAAGGAACAATTGGACCAGTATTTTAATTTGGTTGAAAAGGTGGTGATCCATGGTTTGCACAAGATAATTCTGGAGTCTTCCAATTTTAACCATTCTATGAGTCTGTGTTACCTGTTCAACAAAGGTGCTGCTGGGACCAGGTAGGACAATCCTATTCTCAGGTCTGCCTCTTCCAGATGTGCCCATTCTCATTCTCCAGTTCAGTGCACCTCCTCCAAGCCAGGACAAAAAAAAAAAAAAAAAAGTTCCAATTTTCCCCCACTCCATTTTTACACACACACTCCATTCCACACTTCCCATGGGGTGTTTCCCACTGGATCTGCTCTGTTGTAAACTCCAACAGATGGTTGCCAAAAATAATTACATCCAAGACAAACAAACAAAATATCCCCAGCAGCATGGCTGGAGTTGGTGTGGTGCAATTGTCGTGCAATGTGGTTCACTGACCGCTCCATCTCTCCCCTGTCATTACTGGTAAATTATTCAATCTTTTATCAAGGAAAATGCTTTAAACATGCAATCATCTATTGTTTATCTTGTGTTCTAAAAGTGTGTGTGGCTGTGCCAGATATGTCCTAAATTCTTTCATTTTATCTGCCCAGTTGTACACAGACGCCAACGTAAATAAGTACCAGGTACACACACACGCCTACGAGTCAGGTAATGGATCCAATCCTCTTCTGATCTTTCTCTTTCATCTCCAAGGAAAGAGAAAGGCAAAAAAAAACCACTGTTCCACCCCCACTGTGCTCACACAGTCCCATCACCAGCAGCTTGCCCTGCTCCAATTCCAGCGGGGATTTTCCTGAGCAGTGTGGGACTGGGATGGTTTTTAGCACAGATTTACCGAGTGACCTCAGTGACCGGCTGGCATCAAGGCTTTGAGGGGTGAGTTCCCAACTGGGAAGGTTTGCAAGGGAATTATCTGTATAAATGCACCACTAAACTGGAAAATAAGAGATGTGGATATCTTGGAGCTGAAATGTGTTGGAGATGGGGATTCCTGGCTAGAGTAAGAAACAGTTTTCTGCTGGTTACTCAGGAGGGCAGAACAGGTGGCACTGGACCCTCTGTGCCCAGACATAAACATCAGAGGTTTATGTCCAAAAAGGAGGAAGAGGAGTCCTGGCTGCTTTGAGCTGCCCAGGAGTGATGTCCCCTGGAGCAGCAGGCATTGCTTTCCCCTGGGAACAGCTCCCAAACACTCCAGCAGCTGGAATCATCGCCCTGCTTGCAGAGGTTAATGGGACGGGCGGATTTCCAAGTGGGAAGCTTTGCCCAAAAGTGGGTTAGCAAGAGGGCGGGGAGGAGAGAGGCCCTTGCAAAAACAAAAATTCACTTACCCAGCAGTTGTGACTGGGCAAGGCCACTCAGAGTGTGACAGAGGCAAAGCCCAGCGGGACAGATGTTATCTAATTTGGGGAATTGGACCAGGTCACTCCTCTCCAGGGAGGATCTGCTGCCCTGGCAGGTGCTGGTGGGAATCCTGCAGTGAGGGGTGTCCTGTTCAGGGCTGGGTGTTGTACCAAGGAGCAGGCTGTCCCCCAGCAGGAACGTGAAATCGTAGAATGGTTTGGCTTGGAAGGGACCTTAAAGATCATCAAGTTCCAAGCTGTAGGCAGGGACAGCTACCACTGGAACAGGTTGTTCCAAGTCCCATCCAACCTGGCCTTGGGCACTGCCAGGGATCCAGGGGGAAGCCACAGCTCCTCTGGGCACCTGTGCCAGGGCCTTACCACCCTCACAAGGAAGGATTTCTTCTTTATATCTACTCTAGATCGATAGGTTTCTTCCTTATATCTACTCTACTCTTCCTTAGATGTACTCTCTATCCCATTTTCACTTTGAAGCCATTCCCTGTGTGCTGTCCCTCCATCCCTGGAAATTGTCTCTCTCCAGCTTTCCTGGGGCTCCTCCAGGCCCTGCCAGGCCACCCTGAGCTCAGCCCAAAGCTTCTCCTGTGCAGGTGAACAATCCCAGCTGTGCCAGCCTTTCCTGCCAGCAGAGCTGCTCCATCCCTCTGCTCATCCTGGAGCCTCCTCTGGGCTCTCTGCAGCAGCTCCAGCTCCTCCTGGGCTGGGACAGGGCTGGGGCAGCTCTGCAGGTGGGATCTCACCTGTGGGACACAGGGACAATCCCAGTCCCTTTCCTGCTGGTCACGTTGTGGGATCAGTCCAGGGCAGAGTTGGTTTCTGATCCCAGCACACACAGGGCATGTCCAGCTCTCACCCACCAGCACCCCAAGTCCATCTTTTTTGCAGTCCAGATGTCAGGACTCAATTTTTATTTCTGCCTGGTGTGAATAAACTCACCTCATCTACTTCCATCCCATTCCTACCTGTGCTTCCCCACCCCAAGACACCATCCCACAACCCCTTTTATTCCTCCTCACTCAAATTCATCAGGACATCCAGGATGGGGAAGCACCACCACGACCTCTCTGCAGGCCACTCACACCAACAGAAGGGGAAAAACACCCCACCAGTTCTTGGAAAACAAGGACTGCACCTTCTCTTCCAGCATGAGCTGGCTGCAGCTGACACTGAACATAAAATGAAAGGCAAAGTGCTTTTCTCTCCCTTGACAAACGCTGCTGCTCATGTCTGCTCACATCTATTCCAGGCACTGCTGCTTATTCCAGGCAAATCTCAGCTCTGTGTAGGTGGGGCAGGGATGATTCAGCACAGGAACCTGCATGGCTAGAAATGCTCAATGTCTATGGAAAACAGAATTTTTGTGGACCCCTTGCTGGCCAGATGAGAGAAATTTCCCTTTTTGTCCTCGCAAGGTGGTTCTGCTGTAATCAGCTGCTCCTCCCAGCAGTGCAGGGGGTCTGCAGTCTGGATTAAATAAAAATCCTACAGTCTGGATTAAATAAAAAGTGTCACATGGCATGAAAATACTGATGTCTGTGTGGTATTTTACTTTTGTGGGGCAGCACTGAAGCTTTCCACACCTAAGAGTCAAGGATCACAGCACTTTGGTGATAGATCCATAATGTTTCTTTTGGTGTATCCCTATATTTACATACAGAATATTTAATAGAAGTAGGAAAACCTACTTATGTAATGCCTTTTGTACCAGGAAACCAATTTATGAGTTTGATCAATATGTTAGATTTTTGCAGCTTGATTATTAAACCAAATTAATTGCCACTGTTACACACAGTTCTTGCATGAGACACATCACACACACCCACAGATATACAAATATTTACTCCTGAGAAGAGCTGACCTCTATTAATGCACAAAGAGTCTGTGCTAGTCTGATTTAAATGTCATATTGCAAAAAAAAAGTCATGAGAAAACATGCTGCAAATAGCCATTATGTCCATGAAAACATCTCATTATCCAAAATGGAGTTATGTTTAAAAGTGTCTTGTTTATTTAAAGCCCAAGTCCTAGAAATAAATTCCACATTTCTCATTCTCTTCAGATAAATACTCAATTACTTAACATGTTTATGGTACTGGAATGAATACTGGAGTGTTCTGTTGTTTTTAAAAAATAAAAATAATTTTTTTTAAAAAGTGTTGCAATGACAACCAAAGATTTAGTAGCCATTTTATTTGCTTGAGTTGACCTCATAGGATGTGATCTTGAAGACAGGCTTTTAGCAGGGCAATGATTTAAGACATTGAATTCATTGCAAGATAAATAAGCAGGAGTCACCCTATTTTCAAATCTCCATTTGTGCCTATGTGAGGTCTCCACAAGGAATAAAATTAGTTGGATGCAGAAGCATGCAGCTGACTTGTCAGGGGGCACTGCAGGAGAAACTCCCCCAGCTCAGTTCTCACTAGCTGTGAATGGCTGATGCCTGCACTTTTAGGATGGAGTTGCAAAAGAGTTGCTTTTGCCATAAATGTCACAGGGTCCAGATGTGAAGAGATGAGGAGCAGACTCCTCACCACGCTGCAGCTCTGGCAGAGGCTTCCAGCTGAATAAAAAAAAAAAAAAAAAAAAAAAAGCCTGAAAGCCCAGGGTGATGCTTCCAGCATTTCAGGTCTTACACATCAGGAATTCCACCAGACTGCTCTGAGGGTCTTCTGGCCACACTGGCAGGGAGGTTATTGTTGTGTTTTCCACCAGATCCTTTTCTGCAGCACTTTGTCAGGGTTAGAAAAGTGATTCTCCCCTTAGATACTGACATGCTGTAGCTATTTTCCTTCTATAATGAAGATCAGAGAATCAGGGGATGCTGGAATCCCTGAGGTTGGAAAAGCCCTCCCAGCCCAGGGAGTCCCAGCTGGGCCCCATGCCCACCTTGTCCCCAGCCCAGAGCACTCAGTGCCACCTCCAGGGGACACCTGCAGGGATGGGCACTCCAAAGCTCCCTGGGCAGCCCCTGCCAGGGCCTGAGCACCCTTTCCATGGGGAAATTCCTGCTGCTGTCCAAGCTGAGTTTCTGCTGGACCAGCCTGAGGCCATTTCCCCTTGTCCTGTCCCTGTTCCCTGGGAGTAGAGCCTGACCCTACCTTGCTAGAACCTCCTTTCAAGTACTTTTAGAGACTGAGAAGGTCCTCCCTGAGCCTCCTTTTCTCCAGGCTGAGCCCCTTCCCAGCTCCTTGTACGACCCTCTCTCTAAATATCTCAGTGGATCCAGCACTTCCCCTCAGGGAATCACAGAACTGAGGATCAAACACACCTGTGCCAACCTGGGCTCTGGAGCAGAGCATTCCCAAAAGCACTGAGGTATTTGAAGCCCCTCCTATGGCTCATGCCTAAATGTGATGCCAACATCTCTGGGAAAATATATCTACTATGAAATTGTGGTGGTTTTGTGAATTCACTTTAAAAAAAAACCAAGATGGGCAAAATCAGATTTAAAAAAAAAAACCACAACAAAACCATTTCACCTTAGCCTTACACTCAGAAAGGGAAGTTGCCACCTTAAGACATCAGCAGCAGCCCTAAAAATGTGTGCAGAGGACAGGACACCAGAGGAGCCATCGCTGGCCATGTCCCCAGCTGCTGGAGGAAGCAGCCAGCGAGCACAAACCCTCTCCAGTCAGCCCTTCCCCTCACTTAAAATTCCAGAATAATGAACACTTTGCACAGAAGGGAAGATTTTCATCTCTGACTCACGGGATTATTACTTTTTGTTTATAAGACCCACCCACTAATTTGACGTTGGGTGCACGACGGATCCATCACGAAGCGCTGGGAGCACTGGTGCAGCACGGAGCACAGCTGGATTCACCCGTCCTGCCTTTCCTTGGAGTCTCCTCGTGGGGCAGGCACAGCCTTCTCTCTCTCTCTCAGGGCTTTTTTTTCATAGAGGAGCACAGAGGAAAGGAAGAGAAAACCATTTCTGTTTCTGCTCCTTGTTTTCCCCATGTGGAATGTGTTTGGAGAATTGCTTAGAGAGGGTCGCGAGGTGTTAGATATGGTAGTTAGAAAAAGTAGGTTTGTAGTCCTTTAAGCAGTATATTAATGTATTATAGTGTAGTTATAATAAAGAAATCATTCAGCCTCCTGGAGTCAGACATCAGCATTTCTGCCCACCAGGTTCACCTGCATTTACAATATCCTTGGAGCTCAGGGACAGACCCTTAGCATGCCATCAGGCTGTTCCTCACCACTGGGGACAGAGCTGTGTTAGGAAAATTAATCCACAAACATCAGAGGTTTGTGTCCAAAAAGGAGGCAGAGGAGTTCTTTTACTTTATGCCAATAAAGGGGAGCCCATGGGGCATTCCCCTGGTGTCTGTCCAAGTTTTGGAGGATGCAGCCTCCTTTTTATCCTAATTTCTTGGCTTTTCCTTCTCTCATTCCCCACTGGCTGAGGTACTTGAGAGATAGAGACTTCCTGATACACCTGTTACCAGAGATTTCCTTCTAATGTATAATCCTCCCATTTAATTTTTAATTCTTACGGAATTTAGGGGTTTTCCCCATTGTTTCTTTCATCTTTCAATGTCCAGTTTAATTTATCAGCAAACCTAAAGCTTATTTGTAAATGCATATATATTTTTCCATTCATCAATCAATGGAATCTTTCCCGTTGTTTCTTTTATCCCTCAGTGCTAGTTTTATTTACCAGCAGACCCACAGCTTGCTTGTAAAGAAAAATCCACGATTTCTCTCAGCTGGCAGCACATGGAACATGAACCACGGGGAAATTTAAGTTTTCCAGCAGCTCCAACGCAGGAACTGCAATCCGACTGTTCCTGCTCCAATGCAGGAGCTGCTTCCCTCATCCCCAGCACCTCTTGGATCAGTGGGAGGCTCAGCAGCCCCAAGGCTCCACGGACTGCAGAAATAAATCCCAGCTGACATCTTGCTCCTGGTTTTCCATGCAGCAGGATCACAGAGGATGCTTCAAGCTGACTCAAACCAGAGGAATTGTGTAACATGCAGCCCCATGCCATGACAGGGATGGCCCCCTCCTGCATTCAAATACTCCTTCCAACACTCAGGAAGAAGAAAAGGACCCTCAAGTGGGTGTGAAGCTTTGTGCTGCCAGACTGTAAATGAGAATCAGGCCTGACAGCCTTTAAACAGCACACAGCAGTGCAGAACCAGAGGGGAAGGCTGTCCAACTGAAATACCAGGGATTTAGGCAACCAGAAATTTGGAAGCAACAAAAAAACCGGTGGGACCGAGGTGAGGATTGATGCTAGCATATCTGCCAGCCCCAAAAATAAGCAGCAATAATGAAAAAAAATAATGACCCACAGTTGAAACTTCAAGTTTCTAAACCTTTATCCTGACAAGTTAATTTGGTTTATTAACTCTGCAGGCATATTTTGGTCACTAGTTTGAGCTTTGCCCCAAAAATATCAGATGTAGAACCAGGCTTTGTTGGGACCAGGGGCTCCTGGACAGTCAGTCAGCTGCCTGAGGTCCCAAAACACAAACCACCGGCTCCCAGGATAACCAGGAGTGTTGGGTCCTTTGTGGGAATAAGATTCTTGTGGGAAGCCACTCCTGTGGCAGGCACATTCTTCTCTTTCAGGATTTTTCATAGAGGAGCACAGAGAGAAGAAAGAGAAAACAATTTCTATTTCTGCTCCTTGTTCTTCCCATGTGGGATGTGTTTGGAGAATTGTTTCCCTAGGGTTATTTCTTGGTTGGATTCTCTGAGGATTGTTTGAGCCTGGTGGCCAATCCAACCCACCTGGGGCTGGGCTCTCAGAGAGGGCCAGGAGTTGTGAGTTAGATATGGGAGTTAGAAAAGTAGGTTTGTAGTTTTAGTATCTCCTTTAAATAGTATATTAATGTATTTTAGCATAGTTATAATAAAGAAATCATTCATCCTTCTGAACTGGAGTCAGACATCAGCATTTCTTCCCACCAGGTCCACCTGCATTTACAATATACTCCCACTTTCCAGCCCCACTTCCCAAGTTCCCACCTGCAATCAGAGGGCAGAATCCACCTAGTGAGCTGCTCTTCCTCATCCTCATCCTCCTCCTCCTCCCTGCAGCCCCCCAAACCTCCCAACCCTGTCCCACTGAAGGGGGACCCACAGCAACTATCCTGCCCCCTCATTTCTTCTGTGACAGTTGTGGCAGCAGCTCCCCAGTTTTCCTGCTCACTTCCAGGCTTCCATCACTGCAGGGGTCACTGCTGCTTGCCTGGGAGCTGCTCCCAGTCCAGGATGCCCTGATTTTGGATCAGGTTGTGCCACAGAGCAGGGCACCCCAGAGATTCAGGACACAAGACAAGGAAGCAGGCACAGCAGAGCAATAGATGATCCTTGAAAGGTGCATCCCTGCTAATCCCATTTCCATAGCAGGGTTTTGGCAGGCAGAAACAAGATTATGGAAGGGACACGAGCTGCTTTGTGAGGTCTTACCTGATGTAACCACTGCATTCTTGATATGGATTTTTGGTGCTGATCACAGCTGGCAGTAGTTGGAAGGGAGGTTTGCCCACTCTCTCCAAAACCAAATTCCTGCAGGCAAGTCTGGAATCTCCCTATTTTTCTTTTTTCTCTTTTTGTTTCCCCTAAACTCAACATAAAGAAAACAGGTCTAACTGTATTTTATTTCTGGAAGCTGGAGAGATTATTGAAGCCATCCTTCACAAGGAAGAAGCAACCTCAGCAAAATTAAAGAGATCCCTCCTTTCCTGAGAGGCCTGAGTATAACAGAGATGCAAAAAATGTCTCAGTGAATATGCTTGCAAATAACAAACATTTTTAACCAGACATTCACCCTTGGCCATGATGTGGCATCATAACAGAGCAAATAATGGCAGGGCAGTAAAATCAGCATTTTACAGGGTCTTATTCCCAGGAAATATGCTGGACAAGGAGGGAAAAGAGGCAGAGTGGAAGATGCTTGGAAATCCAAGCACAGCCAAGGCAGCAGATCCAGGCTCAGCTGACCTCGCTGTTGTTGTAAAATGGGAATGACACCTTGCACAGGTAATTACAGGCACTTAAACCCTCATCTGCATTCCACACAATGCAGCCAAGGAATAAACATAATTACCTCCTTGTCTGGAGCTGCTGCCCGGGTTAACCTCCCACTAGCCCCAGTTAAAATGATTAATGTTTAAAAACCTAAATCCACTGCTAAATCCAGGGTTTAGCAAGTCCCCAGTGGATCCCTACCATGCCCGGTTTTGTTGTGGAGGACCAGCAAAACATCCCAAAGCCCAAACTTCCAAACAATCAAATTTACAAGAACATATGGACACAGGACAAAGGGGAATGGCTTCAAACTGACAGAGAGCAGGGTCAGAGTGGATATTAGGAAAAAGTTTTTTACTTTGAGGGTGGTGAGGCCCTGGCTGCCCAGAGATGTGGCTACCCCATCCCTGGAAGTGTCCAAGGCCAGGCTGGGGCTCTGAGCAACCTGGGATAGTGGAAGGTGTCCCTGCCCATAGCAGGGAGTAAAACAGGGCATCCTTTAAGGTCTTTTCTAACCCAAACCATTCAGGGATTTTATTAAAAAAAAAAAAAAGGGGGGGGGGGGGCGGGTCAAACTGAAAACAAAGCAAGGTAAAAAAATGAGAAAGCTTCCTGGGAGGATACCAACCTCTACCTTGTGTTGACTAAGAAAAAGGGAGTTCTGTAATTTATTTGGGATAATTCTCTGGCTGTTCCTAAGTCCAGCCAGGACTAATGTACAGCAAGAACCCAGCTGGCAGTGGCTGGGACAGAGCAAAGTGCTGGGAACTTTCCACCCCATGACTTTCTTGTGCTGATGCAAGTTGGTGCAAGACCACTGGAGCTGGTTGTGTCTATTTATATCACTGGAGGATCTGGCTGATGAATCAGCCCCTTGCTGTGGCTGGAAAATACTGCCTCACTGGGAAAATCCCACTGCCAGCCACATGAAATCTTGATGGTGAGGGAAAAGAGCTCTCTTCAACTCCTGAGCAAAATCACTTCGACCCCTCAACAATGGGAGCTCACTCCCGCCCTTCCACCCTGCTCAGCTCAATTGAGGCTGTCAAAACATTTCTTATGGGGTCTTTCCTACCGGTGTTTCTTTTGTCTCTGCCTCTCCTTCCTCCAGGCTCTTATCTGCCTGCACATGTTCTGCCTCACCAGAGGAGCACCATAACAAACCCTGATTTATGGCCCGCTCGGAAAACGCGGTGACGTCCAGGGCTCCCTTTGAATTCCTTCACATTTGCAAAGTTTAGATGTTGTCCCAGGAGCTGCCAAGGAGTCCAGAGCAGGAAATCAGCAGGAAAAAAAAAAAAAAAAAAAAAAAGAATATAAAGATAAGGGGGCTGCTGGGGCTGGGATAAATCCCCTACCATGTGTTTTGTTTTCATGCCTTCCCATGGTTTAAAACTGGAGTAGAAAGGTTCTTCTTCAGCTTCTTGTTCCCCTTTTCCTTATCCCAAAAAAGGCAGCCTCAAGCAGAAGTGATTGCTTTTTTAATGAAAATTAGGCTAAGGGAAGGACGGCACCTGAAGCACAGTTTGTATTGGACATTGTCTGTTTTTAAATTAAGTTGGTAATGATTCCAGAGCCGTGGTTACATCACATCCCCAACCAGACTGAAAAATCCCAGGGATTGGGAACTGCCCTTGCACTGGGAGGTGAAATCCCTGGGGAAATCCCTACACACAATTCATCCTTCCCCATAAGGGGAGAGCTGACACATGGGGCACCTGCACCCCACAGATCTCCCAAGCTCTGCCTCACCAGGCCAGGAGAAAAGAGAAATCCCTCAGATTCATCACAAAATAAAACCAGGGTGATGATATCAGCTCGTTCCCCAGCGAGCAAAGCTGTTAGAAAGACACCAAAATTAGCCCTGAAAGTAAGTTTCGTGGAATTTATTGCATGACCCTCATGTGACAGGAAAACTCATCTTTTGTCTCTGTTTTGCACTCAAATTGCAAAACTGCAGCTGTGCACTCGGCGGTAACTTGGTCTGGGTCGTTCTGCCAGGCTGGGACAGTCGAGGGTCTCTGCTTTCACCTGGTGGTTGGGATTTTTTAGAAGGTGGAAGGGTCTTTTCTCAGAAAAGACACAGTGCAAACCAAATGATAACTTGACCTGGAGCTGGCATATCCAGTGCACTCACACTGAGGCATTTATGTCTCTGTGACCAGACCATAAAACACAGACTTTTCCCCATTTTCCCTGCTCTCCCAGCCCTGCAGAGCCACAACCCCAGCAGTGCTGCAGCCTCTGCCCCACTCCCTCACCAGGAGCAAACCCTGAGGGCAGAGATCCCTCAGGACACTCTGCAGCAAGAAAAATTCATGGGTCCCCCAGGGAAATTGTCCCCCAGGGAAGGACCGTGTGGCTGAGGCTGGAGAGCTTGTGATGCCTTTTTGGGCTACCTAAAAATAGAGGCCAGACAAAATTGAGGGAATAAAAAGCAGTTTTATTTATGGAAGGGCCTTCAGGTGCATTTAGGGCAGACAAAGCCCCCTCCAGGGGCTACACCCAAAGTGGATATGGGTTTTCACACTTTTATAAGTTTGGGCCATTTGCATATTGGGGGTTAATCTTTCAATTACAGCTTCAGGTAATGAAGTAATTTGCCCCAAGTTTGCTCCCCATAAAGTCACTTTTGTTTACATTTCTCAGGGCCTGAGGCATTGAGGTGTCCTGGATTCCCAGGCCTGGAGAGGAATTGTGTTGTCTGATCAAAATGGGACAGAAAGAGCTCACACTGTATATGGAATTTAGAGCTGTACACTGAAGAATTGCAGGATTACAAATACACGAAAGCCAGAAAAGCTAAAATCCTGAAGCATCATTCGTGGCACCCTCTGTCACACACACTTGGCGGCCTGATGTCAGACATTACCAGAAATCCCCTGACAGATACAACCGCTCTCGAGAACTTTTCCCCTCAGAAAATCAGAGGGAAGTACAAAAGAAGTGAAGCACGAAGCGCTTTTTCGGTACAGAGTTTTCTCTGGAGAGCAGCTTGTTTGTAGAGGGATGAAAAGCATGGCAAGCACGCTGCCAATTTGTGAATATGCATCCCTACACATTTTTCCAGCCCTGCTCACGCAGCCTTCCCCTTGCAGCTCCCGTGAATCACAGCCTGCAAACAGCCCCACTCAGGCAATAGTCACGCTGAGTGGCTCATGACTAAACCCCGAGCAGGAGTTTATTCACAAAGTCTATGCAAATGGCAAACACATCTGTAAGCAGCACAGCAGCAGCTCCAGGATAATTTGCAAACAAGAAAAGGGGTTAAGTCTGTCACGCTGATTGCTTACAGAAAGTAGATCGCTCAGCCTTAGTCATTTGCATCCCTTTCTGGATTGCAAATCCTCCTGGCACGGAGCACAGCAGGCCCTTTCATTTGTTTGCCTGCTCCTCGTCCTCCAGATGTTCAAGTCGGACTTGTTTTCTGCAGTTGTTGGGTTTTTTAAAAAAATTTTAGGAGTTCTCAGCCAGATAATGAAACCTACTGCAGTCAATACTTTGCAAT
Organism: Lonchura striata; assembly: GCF_050655825.1. Lineage (NCBI taxonomy): Eukaryota > Metazoa > Chordata > Aves > Passeriformes > Estrildidae > Lonchura > Lonchura striata. The sequence goes on along the minus strand of NC_140703.1, from coordinate 115,594,785 downwards.
AGTCAAGCTCTGAAAACTCAAATATATACTTGATTTATTACTTACAGTAGTCAATCACATAAATGCATTAAGATTTACCAAAGAAGAAATGCACAGAAACATATCACAGAATGGCTTGGGCTGGAAGGGACCTTAAAAATCATCTCATTTCACTCCTTCCACTATCCCAGGTTGCTCCAAGCTCCATCCAGCCTGACCTTGAACACTTCCATGGATGAGGCATCCACAATTTCCCTGGACAACTTATTCCAAGGCCTCACCACCCCCATGGTAAAGCATTTAATCCTAATTTCTAATCTAAATCTACCCTCTTTCCATTTGAGATTGTCACGTGAATATTCTGCTTCAGCAACAACACGGGGTAAATACTGGAATCTATCTGCAGAACAAAACAGCAAAGTAAATTATTTGTTTCTCAGCAGCACAATTAATTATTCAATCAGTGGGCCCTGTGAAAAGGCCTATGCTCAGACTCTAAAAAAGCAACTATACCCCAAAAATACCTTCCAACAGGTCAGAATCAAAACCCAAAATATCTATTCTCAATGCTTCTTGAGTGAATAAGTGCTTAAATATCTCATTTGATGGACTAGTGGCCACAGCACTCCACCACCAGACCCCCACGTTTCAGAACCACCAGTTCTAATGTCACCTCCTGCAAAGGCAAGCTCTTCAAAATCCTTTCCTTTGGGTCTGGAATGGTAAAATCTGCAGTGCATCAATAATGGGTTAATTTAGGCAGGGATTTAACTCAGAGCTGTTGTGCTGAGCTCCTGGAAAACAGAAAGTGTAGGAGGAGACTCCACCCCCGGCAGGCAGGAGCAGGTGAGTGAGCAGCAGACACTAAATTTGTGCTAGGTGTGGGTAAGACCAGAAAGTCACCAAGCTGGAAGGCCGAGTGCTTCCCCACTGCTTTGGCTCTTCTCGTGACTGCTGGGTGCCACCTCTTGTTTGACAGCTCATGCAACATCTTCAGGTTTCTGTCAGACAGTGTCTGACTGCTGAGCCTGCTCCTGCTGCTGCCCCATGACACCTCTCCCAGTGTTTTCTCAGGGCTTGACTTCAGCATTTTTGGGTTACAGGCTACCTGTGCACGTGTTAACCAAACTCAGTCTCCGTGTTCTCCTGTACTGTGAAAAGTTCATTTTTAGGAGCACATTTTCACTTTTTGATTGATATCTGCTGTCCAGAACATCTGTAGACAAAGAATGCCTCTACATGCTGCTGTCCATCCCATGATTTGTTTTGCTGGAAGTTGCTCCTTTCCCTGGACTTGGGATGTTACCAGGAATATGAAGTGAGCTGCTCTAAAGAGTTGCTGTGAATATTCTGTATATCTTTCAATTCAAGTCCCTCACCTTGCCAATGTCACAAATGAATAGTTGTGATCTTCCTTTGATGCTGACTTGGTCAACAATCCCAAAGGCTGGATATGGGATAAATAATTCCCATATAATTCCCACCACACCTTACCCCATCCTCAACATCAAAACTGATGCCTTGGGAAGGCTGAGCTGGAGCAGAGCTGGAACAGAGCTACAGAATAAAGCAGGGATTTATTCAAGGATCTCCTCCATGGATGCACCTTGGGCAGCACCAGAGCCCAGCCAGGGCTGCACCCAAATGACCCAAAATGGTCCCAAAATGCACGAGCGCTCCCGGGGCTCTCCCTGGGATCAGTTCTGCTCCATTGGCACCTTGGAGTTCATTGTCCCATTCCAGCTCCAGCCCAGGCAGTCCCACCCTGCTTGTTTTTCTCTCTCCAGCCCACGCTGTTTGTGCTCCTGGGCTGAGGTTTGGATCATTTGTCCTTGGTGCCCAGCTGGAGCAGGAATTGTTTTGTCTCTGCTCTGTGCACAGAGCTCAGCATCCCCTCATGTGAAACCCAGACCCACACACTAAAGCAGCACAGAATGTGAAAAACAGAAAAGCTCAAACCTGAGGCATCACAAAGGCTTGGAGTGGCAGAGGAGGAGGTTTCCAGGATGCAGAAGATCATGGAAAGCCTGTACTCCTGATCCCCCTCACTGGATTTCATTTCAGAGGTTTGGCAATAGTGGGTTAATGCCTGGTAGCTACAGCAGGCAGCTGGCAGCTTTTCTGGCTTTAGAGAGCAGGGATGAAGGCTACATCCAACTTTCAGGATCCCTAAAAATGTCCAGGCTGATGTGAGCAAGAGCTGTTGCCTCATCTCACTGACTCTTCCCTAGTAGCATCTTCAAAAATAAGCAATTGTGCTCCAGGTGAGCCTCCTTCTCCGTAAGGACTCACTTTTAATTACCAACTACTAAATAAAGCCATTTTCACTCATTTCAGCCACCAGAGCACGTAGATAATGTAACACATAAATAATCTGTCAATACAGACACAAGGAAATGGAGATGCTGACTTAGACATGGGTGTATTCTTTTGGAAAGCATGCTACATCTTACCATGGGGTAAATCCTATATTATGTGACCCAAAAGTGGCAATAAAAGAACCGTATATGTTCTAAACTTTTTGTGTATGACAGGTTGATAAAAAATCAGAAGTAATATGAGCAGGGTGCTTATTTTCTGCTTCTCCAAAAATGTAACTGTTGATACTCCTGATCTACTGACATAAACAGCTTTTCCTACTTCTTTTTGCTCCTGAATGGTTTGAATATTTGGAACTTATTTTGGAATTGTGTGATGTAGCCAGTTAGACCTGATGATTTTATGATTTTTATTCCTAACTAAATCAAACAACACTAGAACAGCCAGTGCCACCCCTGCCATGGCAGGGACACCTCCCACTGCCCCAGGCTGCTCCAGCCCCAGTGTCCAACCTGGCCTTGGGCACTGCCAGGGATCCAGGGGCAGCCCCAGCTGCTCTGGGCTCTACCCTCACAGTGAAGAATTTTTCCCTAATATCCCATCTAACCCTTTCCTCTTTCAGCTTAAGGTCATTCCCTGTGTCCTGTCCCTCCATGCCCTGGAAATTGTCTCTCTCCAGGTTTCCTGGGGCTCCTTCAGGCCCTGCCAGGCCACCCTGATCTCACCCCAAAGGTTCTCCATCTCCAGGTGTGTTGTTGCAGGCTCTCAGCTGTGGAATATCTAAATATCTAAATAAATATCTAAATAAGTATTTAAATATCTGTTTGATTTAGTTAGGAATAAAATCATCATGTCTAACTGGCTACATGGAGGGCATGAAGAAGAAGAAAAAGGACAAGACACACCAAATTTCCTCCATCTTGTCCCCTTTGGACCCCTTATCTAGAATCCTAAAATTTTACTTTTGCACCCGTGCCACACTTAATTATTACTGATATCAAACACTCAGAGCTGGTAATTCATCTTGTAAGATTGAAAACTCTTTTCCATGGCCAGAGATCACAGCCAGTGTCTCTGGGGGCTCTGTCCAGGGGGGTTCCTGACCCCTGCCAGGGTCCCAGACCTGCCAGGGCAGCCAGAGGGAAGCCCTGGATTTCCACATTCTTTCAGTGAAAATTTGTTTTCCTAATATCCAACTTATACCTTCCCTGACGTAGCTTGAGACTGCATCCTCTTGCTACAACCCAGCAGCTCCAAAGCTCCCTGTGGTCCCTGCCAGGCTCTGTGTGCCAGGGAATTGTCTGGAGCAGCCGGGCTGGCCATGGGCACAGCACAGCCCCAGCCCTGGGCTCTGTTCTGCATCTGCTCCTGCAGACCAACAACCCGGGACTGTCACCGAGCAACGGGGACAAGCCAGTAATGTAGGAAATGACCAACCATTCCTGCGTGTCTGCAGGCTGGAAAACGCATCCGGGAAAGGTTAAATCTGCCTTTGCAGCAGCACAAAAGAAACGGGAGCGAACCATGAGCTGGGTGTGGTGCTGGAAGGAGACCGGTGCCCCTGCTATGGTGAAAGATGCTGTGGGGTTTTAACTTAATTTTTTTTTTTTCCCTAGGGTCGGGATTAAATGTACGAGATGGTATTTCTTGTTTGGACTCAGATGTTTATCAGTTCTTATTTATATTACAGTCTCACAAACCCTGAGTTCTGCACCACTTCACTCATACAAACTGAAAATGGAGCCGTGTCTCTCTCTCTACAAGGCTTTTTAAGGATAAACTGTCTAATTAAGAAATGACACTTAAATTATTTTTATTTTTAACTTAATAATCAACTGCCCGTGGTTCATAATATGGACGTTTTTATCTAATTACACAATACTACCTAAACCCATGAAGAAGAAAGTGAAGAAGAACTAGCTTCTGCTTTAAAACTTTTACCTTGTTTTTTATATATTACTATATTCTAAAGCTTTAAACTCTAAGTTTAATATTATGTGATATTACACATTTCTATTCATACTACACACTTATAATCTTAGTTCTGTCATTCAGTTTTGGAAACCTTTTTTACAGCTTCAGGTCAAATGCAGTGTTCTCTTGAGAATCATTGCCTGTCAACTCAAAAAGTCTAAAACTGTCAACAGTCAAAGCTCTAACAAGATGCTTCCATGTAAAATCTTGTGTCACACCTACCATGCTACAGTAAAATCTGGAGGTTGGGTTTTGTTTGTTTGTTTTTAAATTTAAATCAAACGAATTCTGGAATTAAATCTCTTCAGATTCCTCACTTGATGGATTGTTTGGCAGTTGATACAGAAATAAAACACCGTGTTGGATGCTACCTTTTCAGAACTCAAAATGTCCCTCAGACATTTTTGGAGGTTCCGGGCCCAGGTCAGAAGCATTTGAGCCCCTGGCAGGCAGCTGGAAACAGCTGTGATTTTGGGTTTGAACCATGGAATGACTTACCAACTTTGGAGGAAGAACAAGAAGTCACAAAACTTTAGATATTACAGCAGAAGTAGTCACAAAGTAAAGGGAAGAATTTTTGAGTGCTGTACAGGGGGGTTTTGGTTTTATACATGGGGGTCAGAAGTTTTAAGATGGATTTGGGATTTGGGCCTGTCCTGTCCTCCCTCTTTCTCCTTCCTCACCTCCATGTTCTTGGTGATGTTGGCACTCACAGATTGGTTTAGAGTAGAAAGGTACCATTTAATATAGGTAATAGGCATTGGGGGAAAACTGTAACCATGTAACATGTAATGTACCATATAAAAGATAGAAAAGCACCATTTAATATAGGTAATAGGCATTGGGGAAAAACTGTAAACATTTAACACGTAATGTACCATATAAAAGATAGAAAAGCACCATTTAATATAGGTAATAGGCATTGGGAAAAACTGTAAACATGTAACACATAATGTACCATATAAAAGACAGCAGCAGCCCTGGGCAGGGAGAGAAGAAGCAGTCGGGGTCAGAGAGGATGTCAGGGTGTGTGTGTGCCTCTGCCTGAGCTCTGAGCAAACCACAGCAGCCTGAGAAGAAAATCTTTTAGATAACTCGCAATAAACTGCCTTGAGACTGGACAACAGAGAATACTGAGCCTTTTTTTGGAAGCACAGCTTGGAGGAGAAGTTTTTCCACCACACAGAGCCACCCCTGACCTAGGGTAGTCTTCGACACTACCTGAAAACCTGGTGGCTCTCTGTTTTATGCGTGTTCAGGGGCTAAACTGCCAGTCAGTCATCTCATTCTTGTTTCTAAAAGGATAAATATAATCTCTGACCTGAAGTCTTCCTCAAAGACTCACCAGTGAGGGGGGACCAGTGCAGCTTTTGGTGTTTAAGGCACCAGCAAAGCACAATTGATACAGGCACTGCTTAAACTGTGGTTCTGTTCCCACTGGAGTTCCCTGCATGCCTATCTAGGGGTGGAGATGGATCATTAAACAGCTGAAGTCCTCTCTGGAGGACAGGGAAAAGGGATTTTTGCAGCTGCAGGGCAGGATCTCTGTGTGCCCACAGCCCACAGCAGAGCCAAGCTCACACCTGGGCTGTTCCCCAGGTAAAAACACACATGTGTCCAGCTGTGAGCCTGCTGGACTCTCCTCCTTGCAAGCAATGTATTTTAAAGGAGGAAATAAAACATGCAGCTGAAGGCACGGAGGTGGATGTGGCAAGATGCAAGGCAGGTTCACCTCGGGGCAGATTATTCTTGTCAAACGTGGTATCTGATTTTCTAGAGATCAGATTTGCCATAAACTTTTCCTCTCTCAGTTCCAAAAACGCTGCAGGGCAAGGTATGGGTTTACCTGGAGAAGGAGGAGGCTGAGATGGGCAAAACTGAAGGGATGGAGCCTCAGGCAGTGGGGAGAAGAGTCAGCAACAGAGGCTCCTTCCCCAGGAGTGTTTCCAAGACTCATCTGACTCAATAATTTTCCTCATGGCCTTGGCTCAGAACGTCAGCATGTGCTAATAAAATTTGCTGATGTCACAAAACTGGGAAGCAGCTTCAATTCAGAATGTTAGAGCATGTTACAGTAAGACCTCATGATCCAAAGTAGCAGAAAAGGGAGGAAATCCAGTAGTGCAAGGTCATGCCTTTGGGAATTACTGATTTTTTTTCTCCAAGCAAGAAATTCATCACCTGGCAGCAACAGAGCTTTCTCCCCTGAGGAAAGGGCAGTTAGGAATGATAACAGGATGCAGATGTGAAGAGGGAACTTCAGCCTTAAAATGCTTCCAAAGAGGTGCCTCTGTTAGGGATGCCCTAGGAAGGGTTAAAGTAATGCCACTGTACAAGTTTTTGTACAAGATTTCCTTTGCAACTGCAGGTACAATTCTTGCTTCCAATTCCCAGCATGAACTCCCAAGGGGCATAAATTAGGGATGGAGAAGGATTATCAGGATAATCAGAAGAGAAAAGGCTGCATCACCTGGATACTTCTGCTAAAAGCTTTGCCTTGGGAAAAGAGCAGGATAAAAACTCGAAAGGGTTTAGGGTGGAGCTCAGGGAAAGGTTCTTCCCCAGATTTGCTGGCACTGCCCAGGGGATGGGCACGGCCCCGAGGCTCCCAGAGCTGCAGGAGCCTTTGGGCAGCGCTGCCAGGGATGCCCAGGGTGGGATTTTGGGGGGTCTGGGCAGGGCAGGGCTGGCACTGGACGGGATCCCTGTGGGTCCCTTCCAGCCCAGGATATTCTGTGATCCTATAATTCTGTAAATTAGGTGTTCCCTATTAGAGTGCTGGGCAGAAACACTTGGGAAGAGCTGCCAGGATAATTTCCTCATAAGAACATATGGATGCACACTGGCCATCCATTTATTTAGGCTGTAAATTAGATGGAATGTTTGAATCACTGGGATAACCAGATCTAGGAAAAGGCTTCCTATGGGATCCTAGAGTCAAATAATCCACCTACTCTTTGATGAGTTAGAAAAGGGAAGGATATACCTGAAGCATGTGATGCAACAATTCTTTTTTTAATCCCTTCCTCTGTCCTAGCTGACTTCCTCAGTGCTATCCATCAATAACATAAGTGATAAAACATGGAGCTTTGAAGCTCCAACTTTTTCTCTTCTTTCAAAGATAATTGAAGGCAGTTTCAAGCCTTACCCTGCCTGCAGAGGATTGCAGAGTGTGGACTCAGGTTTCTGAGTATAAATTAGCACATAAAGTATGAAAGTGAGATTTCAAAGGCAGGTCCAAACCGCTTACACTGAAGAAAAAAAAAAAATATCTGACTACAGCAAGGTCTTTAAAAAACCCTGTTGAAAGAACTGGGAGTAGTAAAGACTTCAAATACTTTTATTTTGCATGCTGTCCTTGGTCTTTTTCCACAACAAATTTCGAGCACAACAGATTTTTCCCGTTCACCACTGAGTCACCTGCAAGAGGTTCAGAAGTTTTTTCCCATCTGTCTGCTTGCATTGCTCTGGCTCCACAGAGCCCTACAGGTGTATGGTGGTGATAATAGTTATATAAATAATTTTTAGAAATTTTTCCCCATGGACTCACAAAAGCTGGAGTGTCTTGGCCTGGCAGGTTTGGCAGGAAAGGCATTTTCCCTTGTGCAGCATTCATTTTTTTGATGCCTACAGCACTGCCCAACAAGAGGGAATTGCAGCGTTTTTCATTCTTTGGAAATGTTCTATTTAAAATAATTACACTCAATTATTATCACTCAACAACTGGGACTTCCTGCCCTAAAAGCTCTTTGTTTGTAAGTCATCACCCACCTCTCTATTAATAAATTCTCCAGTAATCCAATGTATTTGAGGACTACATGGAATGGCATGATTAATGCCTCCTGCTCATATTTTCCCACTTTCCTGGTAAATCAGGAATGAGAAACAGCCAGAGCATCTCCACCTGAGCACTGTCAGCTCAGGGCTCCTCTTCTTTTAATCACATTTTCTGCATCCAGCCCTCCTTTCCTCACACCCAGCCCCACCCAGCCCCTCTGGAGTCTTGCGAAAATTGAGTAGAAGCCAGTTTTCAGTTTTCCTTCCCTCCCCCAAAATTCCCTCTCTTTCATCCTGGTTGAGTCATCTCAGAAGATTTTCCTACACCCCTCCAGCAGCCTCCAGGCCCGCTCTCCTCACACCTTGCCAGCCCTTCAGCACTCCAGAGTCTCCTTGAACATTCCCATTCATGCTCCTCACCTCCCCTGGAAGCAAGCCCTGCCTTATCTTGTTGCTGGAGATCAGAGCCCAGAACAAGCAGCAGTCAACCAAGTCCCCAGGGAACACCCCAGGTGTGTTTTCACACCGAGCCTTAATCACCTCCCAGCAAGCCTGCACACGTTCCTGACTCCAATTCCAAGCTCAAAGCCAAGCTTTCCCAAAAGGTTTTAATTCAGAACTCTAATTTTTTGTTGTTGATGTTGTTGCTGCGCCTCATCAACGTCACATGCAATCCCCACTTTGTTGATAGGGTTGATTTTATGAAAAAAAAAAAGTTGCTTTATTTATTTATTTATTTATTTATTTATTGTTCTGTTGAGAGCCAGGGCTTGTATGGGTAGGCAGACAGAGAGATCCATCACTTCTCAGATACTAAACCACTTTTTTTTCTACTCATTTCAGCTCTCCACAGTGCTGCAACTACGTCCTTGCTGCTTTTCTCTCTCTGAAACGTGTCTCTGTCTCCCTGTCACTGAAGTGAAGAGGATTTAGCCCCAGGTGAGAGCAGCCAGGAGAGCAGGAGTGCAGCGACAGTGCCAACAGGAACATGGCCAGAGGGGTAAAGTTGTCTCATCCTTTGTGATCCTCAGCACAGACAGCTTTTGAGGCAGCAAAACAACACTTCTCATGTCCCTGGTGTGGAGAGGGTGGAGGGCAGACTTTTCTTCAAGGGTTCTTCAGCTGGCCTTTGAAGGAGACCTGTCTTATTAATACTTTCCTTAAATGCTCTGCAGCAGCACTGAAAAGAAAAAAACCACTTTTTATTCCACACATAGCTGCCTTCAAAGAAAGATGGTTTGTGGAAAGAGGAAATGGCTTTTCTTAGGTTCCCTAACACAGCTGGAAAACACAGGTGAGGTTTTGGGCACAGAGCCCTTTTTATGGCTTCTTTCTCCTATAATTGCTTTAGGATGTGTAACGGATGTACAGCACACCTACAGCCAAAAAGAAAATAAATTCCCTCTGAGCATATCGGCGTGGCTGTGAGCTTTTCAGCAGGACCACCCTTTCCATTCCTCTGCTGGTCTTGTGCTGAAATGAGGAACTGCTGAATTACAGCCTGCTGGAAGGGTGCAGGTCAGTGCCAGGGGAGTGCAGCCACTGCCCCAGCCTGGCCTACAAAGCAAAGAGTAATGGGCAGAAAAGGGATGGTTTCCCCCATCCAACCACCTCAGCCTCTTTGTAGACCCTCTAAGTTGAAATCATTAAAAAATCATTCTCAGACACCTCTTACCATGCAAACAAAGGAGCCTCAAAATCCTCCAGAGGTGGTTCCTCATGCAAGCAGAGAAACAGAATTAACATCTTGGCTTTCTCCTCGAATATTTCATCTGATATATTCTGAAAACAAGTAAATCTGTTGAATTAAGCTGAGGAACACACTGAAGCTCTTCAAAAACACTCTGGGAAAACAATGGCACTTGCAGTGACTTTCCTCCAGCACATCAAGGAGGAGAGAACAAAGGGCCGATTTACGGCGCCTGAAGAACGGAGTTATTGTTCCTTTATTTCCTACACATCCCCACCCAGACAGCACCGAGCCCTTCCTCCAAACAACACCAGGCCGTGGATGTCTCAGCTGATGTGTCTGTGCCACCAGGCAGGAACACAAAGTGCTTTACCCGATTGCTTAACCAGCGCTGAGCCAGAGCTGTAACCCCTTGGCAAATATGCAGGGGTGGGGGGTGCGGGGGGGTTAAGCCAAATTTGCATTTAGGTGTAGAGACGTGGCTCTGACTTGTCTCCACGTTTGAAACCTCATTAATTTTCCCTTTGATTCATTCATTCAGTCAGTTGCCTGTTGGCATGAACCTCGCTGCGTGCTGAAACTTGACCTCCAAGGGTGTTCAAAGCCCGGGCAGGAGCGCTGGTTTGATCAACATCTCCTTAAACAACAAATTTCCAGTAAGAGGAGAGATTTCTGCCAGATGAGTGTGGCAGGAGCTGCTCTTCTGTCCCCCAGTGATGGCTGGACAGCTTGGCCATAAATCACCACCCCACAAAGGCTCCTTTCCAGGTCAAGGCTTCACCTCTGGCCCCAGTGGCTGCTCACTGAAGCTGCTCCATCCTCCAGGAGCTTCCAGGAGGAAAACATCAAATGTGTGATCACCACCAGCACTGCTGCTGCTTTGGTGATGAATTGGGACAGGAACTGTCTGCGTGCTGCCTGACACAGTGGTGGCCTAACCCAAACCCAGCCCATAACAAACTGCAGCTGCAGCTCCAGGAATCCTGGATGCCCTCGCTTCTGCACTCTGCCCATGGTTTCCAGCCTGGTGGGAAAGTAAAAGCAAATGAAGGCAGAAAAAAGACAGCTACATCTGAAGTAATTCCTTCACTTCCCTCTGTGCTATTGCTGTGAAACGCTTTCCACCAAAACGCTCAAAGAACCTTTTAACAGAAAAATCAGATTAATAGGAGGGATCATGGCAGCACTGGCTTCCTCACAGCTGGGCTTTGGTTTCTGAGCCACTGACTTGTTCTCTCATCACACTAAAATAAAAAATAAGTTGTCACAACTCAGGGATCTCTACAGGCTTTCTTGCAGCATGAGCAAAGCCAACTGAGGTATTGTTTGCCCAGGCTAGGGCAGCTAACACTCAGTAACTAACGTGGGATGGCCATTCATCAGCCCACTGGAGGCATCAGTTTATCTGAGCTAATGTCCCTTAGCAGCCAACAGAAAGGAGGAGAAGAAAATCCAGGGGAATTCACCTTACCCTAAGACAGAAAGCAAAATTAGGCCAGTTGACTCATGCCCAAAACACACCCATTTCTCCTGCTGCCAGTAAAGGGAGCCTTGGGTGATGGAGACAGCCCAGGTAGGTGAGTCAAAGCCACCCCCACCTGGGAGCCCTCAGCCACCAGAGCCTGGTCCAACCCCTGCCCCCGAGCTGGCTGTGGAAGGAGAATGTTCTCATCCCTTCTCACACTTCATGAAGAGCTGCAGAGGGTCTCCATCTCCCAGAGGGAACATTCCCACACCTCCAGGAGTTGTGTGGAGAGATTTCCTGCCCAGCTCTTTCCCCTCTGCCACCCCCACTGCCCATGCCCACGCTTGGCCGCTGGGAGAAGCCCCCAAGGAGCAGAGACATCCGAGGTGGCACCTGGTGGATCTCCTGCAGCCTGGGGGCTGGCAGGCTGTCCCCAGCCCTTGGAGGGAGGTGGCAACTCAGAGAGGGTGTCCACACTCACTGCATGCACGTACCAGCTCTGCCGGGGAGGTGTTTGGGTGTGCACACTCACACTGTGAATTAACGCTGGGGAGCAAACACCGTGCATGAGCCAGGGACCCACCAACGTGAAACTTGTCAGACAAATCGCTGAGACTTCAGCTCAGAGCACGCAGGGGAAGGAGGGGGGATATCACCCATCACACCACCGTGGCCACTCAGCACGGAAAAGGAAAAAATAGCTGCTGCTGCTGCGTAGTTCGGAAATATAAAAATAGTTTGGCTGTTCCCTTACCCTTTCCCTTCAGTCATCGCTGCAGCCGCGGGGTTTGTTTGTCTCCGTTGCTATGGGGAGCCTCTGGCTGCCAGTCCCTGCTGGGGAGCAGAGTCCTGCTGGTCCTTGAGCCCAGGGAAGTGGCTCTGTGGCAGCCCCAATCTGGGCTCAGTGATAGACCCAAGTCTGGGCTCAGTGGCAGCCCCAAGTCTGGGCTGTGTGGCATCCCCAAGTCTGGGCTCAGTGGCAGACCCAAGTCTGGGCTCAGTGACAGACCCAAGTCTGGGTTCTGTGACATCCCCAAGTCTGGGTTCTGTGAAAGCCCCAAGTCTAGGCTCAGTGACATCCCCAAATCTGGGCTCAGTGATAGACCCAAGTCTGGGCTCAGTGACATCCCCAAATCTGGGCTCAGTGACATCCCCAAGTCTGGGCTCAGTGGCAGCCCCAAGTCTGGGCTGTGTGGCATCCCCAAATCTGGGTTCTGTGACATTCCCAAGTGTGGGTTCTGTGACATCCCCAAATCTGGGCTCTGTGGCAGCCCCAAGTCTGGGCTCAGTGACATCCCCAAATCTGGGCTCAGTGACAGCTCCAAGTCTGGGCTGTGTGGCATCCCCAAGTCTGGGCTGTGTGGCATCCCCAAGTCTGGGCTCAGTGACATCCCCAAATCTGGCTTTCTGTGTGATGCCTGACCCGCTGCATCCCGGTGCCGTGAGGCATTAACGCATCCCCCCATCCCTCAAAGCATTTTCTGCCCTTCCAGGAGAGCTCTGGTGCCTGGGCATGAGGCAAGGCTGCCCCTTGCCAAGAGTGGCACCCACCCCGTGAAATCCCTGTCACCGCCATGTGATACCTGCGGCCATGGTGTCTGTAATAAATAAAAAGGTATTTGTTCTTCAAAACGAGCATTGAAGGAGATAAGAATTTGAAATGAGTAGGGAATCTCAAGATGTGGGAGGAGAAGGAGAAAAGGGGGGAAACAGCAAGTATTCTGCTTAAGAATTTTGCAGATGTAACTAGCATAGAAGACTGTGTAACTAATTATATACAAGTTAACTTTTAGGCAGAGGACAATCTGCAAGGAAGATGAGGAGCCTTCATTCCTATGACCACCAAGGGCAGAAAAAAGACCCCCCAGCAACCAATTGCACCGGCAAAGAGTACATCGAGAGAAAATACATCAACTGGGGAAAAAACAAACAAACAAACAAAAAAGGACTATAAAACAAAAAGGTCAAAGGGGGAAGGTGCACCGTGGCAGTGCAGAGGCTCCCTGGCTGCCCAGCACTGTTCTTTTGCTTAATACCACTTGCTTAATAGATTCTTGTTAATTGATTTATCTATAATTAGCCTTCCCAATTGAATTTGTCCATAACAGTGTCCAACCTGGGTGTCAAACACAGGTTTTGGATCGATGGCTGCAGCCCTGCCCATGAAACCAAAGAGGAGATAATACACCCAAGTGCACTAGAAAGTTTCTCAGGAATTCTGGTGGATCAGCAGAAATTTGATTGCATACCTCTGCCACAGATATCACCACCATGGCCACCCAGTGGCCATGTCCCACTGGGAACTGCCCTGGGAAACAGCCTGGACCAAATTCTGCAGCCTTGGGCTGAGTGTGCTGGGAGTGACGCTGCAGAGCCAGGGAGAGCAGAGCAGGGAAGGGCTCCTGTCCCCCTCCTCACAGCCAGGGCGGGCTGGGGGCTCAGCACAGCAGTCTGCCCGTCCCCAGCAGCAGTGGCAGCTCTGCAGGCTGCTGAAGTGGTGGCACTTGCAGCCCTCAGCAGCCCTGCAGGAGCACCAACACCTCTCACAGGTCCCTGATAACGAGTGTCTACAGGCAAGGGCTTGTGGCACCCACTCTTCTGCTCTGGCTCTGCTCAGAGGTGACTCCGAGGACACATCAGCCTGCTTTCCACACTCCCTCAGCCTTGCCCAGCCCCCTGGCAGGGTGACAGATGTGACAGCCCGCTCAGGTCAGCATCCAGCTCTGCCCCAGTGCCACTGGTCAGCAGGGCTGTGCTTTATGGAGTGCCTGCAGTCCATCACCTCCTCATAAACCCATTCTGGCACCCCCTGTATTTGTGGCTTTAAACATTCCTGCCTGCAATAAACCTGTCCTGCTCTCCCCACAAGTGTCTGAGCACCCTATTTCCCTTTCCTGCAACGTTCAAATACGCTGCTGGGAACCTGCAGGCTCCACATTTTTCTAGCACCTTCTATGTTTGCAGCACTGTGCAGACATTCATTGCCATCTCCCAACAGCCCAGCGAGGGAGGTGAGCAAATATTATTCTCTTTTCTTGGGTGGGAAGAGTGGAACAAAGTGGAAGCAGCATGTCTGGGAGCACAGGGCTGAGCCTGGCAGCTCCTGAGCCTCCTTTCCCTTTTTGAGAGCACAAACCCAGGGACCCTCTTACACCTGGAGCCCATCCCTGCTGCTGGCAGAGGTGTTTGCTCTCCGTGAGCTTGGCTGCCAGGGTAGAGTAACTTTTGAGTAGAGCATGAGTAAGAAGTGTTTCCTGCCAGGGACTTGGGTTAGGGCTGCTTTTTCACAAGCCATGGGGTGGAACACCCAGCTTTTGAGAGCAGCCTCGACCTCCTCCACTGGAAGTGCTGGAGCTCAGCTCTAGAAACAGCGAGTGTGAAAAAGGGGAGAGCACTCTGCAGAGCTCCTGGGGGATTTACAACCTCCCCATCTCCAGACCTGTGCTTCTCCAGCCCTGCCTCAAGTGGATCTAGCCCCAAAAGCCATGTCTTTGCTTGCTTTTTCGCAGAATAAATGGGGTTTTGTTGAGTTGACTGCCTGTTTGAATTTTTAATTGACATTGCCTAAGGATAAAGTACCAGCTGGCTCAAGGAAAGAAGAAAGCTGCAGTGGCTCTTCTTACACACTTCCAGTCATTTCTGTGATCTCAAACACCAAACCCTGAGTATCTCCAGCTTGGCAGAGCTGTGCTGATAAGGAAGGTGGCCATCAAAGGAAAGCCTGGCTGTAAAAGGACTGCTCTGACTTTCCCTAATGGCTCCCAGGCGGGGAAAAAGAACAACTTCATTGTTTTTCTGTCGGGAACAGCGTTTATACAAGCTGGCAAAGACCTGAGCTACCATTCCTGCCAAACCCCCTGCCAGCTGGGCTGGCATAGGTGAGCAGAGCCCAGCTGGCACAAGGTGTGGCCTCCAGCAGCACCAAGGCTCCCCTGCCAGGCTCAGAATTCCAAGCACTTTACAGCTGGAAATTCTGAACAGACCACACTTCCATGGCTTTCTAGGTTTTTGGGGATTTTTTTTTGGGTTTTTTTTTGTTGGTTTTTTTTTTTTGTTTGTTTGGTTTTTTGGTTTTTGGTGGTTTTTTTTTGTTTGTTTGTTTGTTTGTTTGTTGTTGTTTTTTTATTTTTTCGTCTTCACTCTTTTTCAATTCAAAAGCTTGGTTGGAATGTATGGTCAAGGGATTTTTTTTTTTTTTTTTAAATGAGCAACAATCCCAGTTTTTCTCATGTCACTCTCCTATAGCTCCCACTCAGGTGTCAAACACAGGTTTTGGATAGATGGCTGCAGCCCTGCCCATAAAAACCAAAGAGGGGATAATTCACCCAAGTGCACTAGAAAGTTTCTCAGGAATTCTGGTGGATCAGCAAAAATTTGATTGCATATCTCTGCCACGGGTATCAAATGTACCTGTGCTGGAGTTCAGGGTTTCAGATTCTAGGGCACATTATCTAGGCTGGGGCACTGGGTCAACTTATTGGTTTTACAGCCTGCCTGCAACTATGGAGAGCAATTTAAATAATTATATCCTCACCACAAAGAGCTGGAATATTCAGGTGGCTGGGAGAAAGGGGAATGGGAAGGTGTGACAACACTGCTGGAAAAGAGATTAACAGGGGAAATGGGCCAGAAGTGACTGGGAGACACCCTTGGCTTCTCAGGGATCTTTGCTGACTGAGCACCTCAAATACATGCCTCCCCCTGGGCAGCCTCAGCACTGAGTGGGCACCTCAGCTGTGCTGCCCATCCATTATCCCTTTTCCCACCTGGTTCCTCTCTGGGAATTGTTTGGTGAGTGCTCAGGAAGGGCTCTGTCCACCCTTCCCCCTCCAACCCCCTCCAAGAAGGCTGGATTTGAGAAGCATTAAGCTATTTATGGAAAAGTGAGCAAATTAGAAAAAAAAAAAAAGAAAAAAACCCAACAAAAAAAAAAAAAAAAAAAACAACAAACAACAAAAGGGAAGTAGGAGGTGGATGTTGAAGAAGAAACCTGGGGTAAAACCTAGCTAAGGTGGCACTGAAGCCCTTCCCCTCCCTCTTTCCAGTCTCTCCAGCTGGATGAGCTGGATGGAGCTCCAGCTCTGCACCACTTGGTTTCCCAAAAATCCACAGGAGCGTGCTGGAGCACCATCCACCTGGGCAGCCACTGAGCAGGGAGGGGAGCAGTAAATCAGTTCTTGGGCTTGCAGCCCTGCTGTCCCAGGCCAGGAGAGCTTCCCTTGCCTGCCCATTTCCCCTGCAGTGGCAGGGATGGGAGGGAGGGGACACTGGCCTGGCCAAGGTCACCTGAGTTACAACTCTGGGCAGTGCCAGCCCTTCATCTGCCACCAGAAAGGCACTAGGCCCATTCAGTGAGGGTTTAGAGTAGAAATCTCTGTTTTGGGCAGCATTAGTCATCTGCTGTGGGTGTGATTCAAGGCCAGAATTAGCTGACCAAATTCCCTATATAGTCAAGAGAGAGACCAAGAAGGAGGGTGGTGTGATCCAGGGTGCCTCTGTTACCCACCTCAAGTCAAGCAGAGTCAATCCTGCCATTGTGGACAGAGTGGTATTTTATTTCTGGCTCCAGCGAGGTTTTTTTGTGGAACCTGTAAAAGTAAACCAACCTTTTAAGGGTTCATCAAAGTGGTTTTCCTTTTTTTTTCAGCCACCGGCAGGAGGTATCACACGTGTTTTGCTGGCATGCACTGCCCCACCAATAAACTGCACTATTTAGTCTACACTTGCCAGGTGCTCTTGAAGCTTTCATTGAGAACTCAGTCCAAAAAACACCTCAGAAGCAGCATTTCTGTCCCCCTGGCTGGCAGGGAGTGCTGCAGGGCAGATCACAGAGAAGAGTTTTTCAAAGGCCGTAGAAATCCAATGGAAATACTCAGAAATTAAAGTATAGGAGTGAGGAGAGAGAAAAAAAGCACAAGAGTCCTCTTAATAATTCAGGGCATGGCAAACTAGTGGAATGAGGGAAACCCTGGGCAGTCACAGTCACTGCACAGGTGAAGGCAGCCAGAGGCTGGGAGATAATAGGATTAGTGAAACACAAATGATGGAATAACTGAACCAAAAATCTATCTGCAGGGACTGGGGTCATTCACTGCCAAGGAACTGTGGAGGAAAGAGTTCCTCTCTTTAGTCACCCATGGTCTGAGGAGGCAGGGGAAATGATGCAGTGAGGCAGCAGTGCTGGAGAAGGGTAAACACCATAAAAAGTTCATCCATGAGGGAGGAAGGGGCAGGCCAGCTATCCTCACCCTGGTGAAACAACAGGCTGTCCAACCCCTGAGCACTCCTGCACTTACAAAGAACACAGCCACAAGTGTGATGCCAGTTTTCTTAGAAGATTTCCAAATTCCCTTGTTTCGTCCCCCCCCGTCAATCATTCTGCCTTCACAATATCCTTCAAATTCTGATTTTTCTTCCCTCCACATCACCATTAACCCCATTTCCTCCCAGCTGAATGTGTTTGCCTGTTTTTTGTCAGCTTAAACAGTGACACCATGACTTTCTATCCTTGGAATAACCAACAACAGGTCTATTTCCATCCACGCTTTCGTGACTCAAAGTGATGCAATCTCCCAGTTAGCATCCATCAATTGTTCTCAGGCTGTTCCCTGGGACTCTTTGCTGTTGGCAACAAAGTTTTGTCAGTCACATAAAGTTGTGTGCCATTGTTTCCATTTCCTGGCTGGAGGAAAAGGCAAGTAGACCCAGTGCTGATATTAACACTGGTTTTTCCATTTGTTTTTGCAGACATTGGCACCTGCAGTTTTGATGGCATTACAGCTCAGCTGGCCAAACTCATGACTGGCACATGCAAATAGAAGGCAAGAACAGATCAGCAAATTTCCTTTGCACAAATATGAGTGGATTTTTGGTTTAATACTCTTTACCCAGTTCTCTATCACAGCTGTTAGCGTGTTTTCCTATATTTGTGTTCCCTTTCTTTGTTCAGTTTTATTTAATGGTGGTTTCCTTCCCATAATCCCAAGATCTCCTCTATTCATTCTACTACCTAGTGAGCTTTTCTCCTTCCTGACATGATTTATTCTTGGCAACCCTTAGAGCAAATACCCTCCATTATAAACTCTGTTACTACTTGAAATCTAATCTCCTGTTTGGCAAAGTTTATTTAGGATGGGTCTGGCTTTTCCCTAGGGATTTGTTTTGCACACCTCTTTCTAGCAAAACATTTTAACCATTTGGGAAAGATCTCAGCTGAAAATTCTCTCTAAAACAGGGACAGCATCCACGTTAATGAAATCAGAGGTTGCAAAGGAAGAAAACTGTTGTTAAAAGGAGGAAAGCAAACGTGGTTCACTGTCCATTCTGCTTTTGCATCAGAAGGGATGTCTGGTGTGGAATGAAACCATCCTGATTAACCTGGTAAAATGGGTAAGTTTTCCTGGATATTCCCTATAAAAAACTGTGTTGGGGAATCTTAAACATCACTACAGAGAAAGCATCTCTTTTTCTGAGGGGAGGAGGAGTGACTTGCAGAATGAATGCCCTTCAGATAAGCACCTTGGGATGATCAGCGTGCCCGTTCCTTCCTGCCATGCCCCACCTCGGCAGAGTTACATTTTCTGCCTGCTCAACAAGTGAGAGCTTGTGGCATCCTCTTCCTCCTTCCAATGAGACACTCTCCAAACAACCTGAGCAGGCAAACAAAGCCCTGGTGTTGTGGCATCAAAGGAGAAAGGTCTGCACGCACGGCAGCCAAGAGCCGCGTTGTGCAACGCCCGATGTTGACACACACCAGCTGAAGAAACACACATCCACCAAGTGGAAGGAAATCAAAATGGAATTACCCAACACTGTTATCTCCCTGTTCATTCAGCCATGCTCCTACCCAATTTTCTCCCAATTCATTTGCAGTGAGACTCAGTGCAGATATGTAGTCTAGCTATAGCTCCTTTCTGGATTTTAGAGCTTGCTGAAATAAGATATATTAAAATAATAGTCTGGTTTAAGCACAGCTTTCATACCCTTACTGCACAGTCACATTAAAATAATATCTTGGGATATAATAAAAGATGTCTTTACATATTTTATTATCTCTTATTATGGCAAATTCAACACACAGAGATATATAATAGACCTAATAATAGAAATCAGGAACTTGAGGCAGCAATGCAAATCCCCGAGCTTAGTAACGCAATAGGAGGCACTTAGAAGATGCAAATTTGCTTATTTGTTGGGGCAGGCAGTCTGCCCATGAGCAGGGAGGCAGACCAGGGCTGCCAGACCCACACCAAAATCCCCAGTCCAACCACAGCTTCCTGCATGACCTCGGTGCAGTCACTTAATCCCGTGGACGTGTTTACAGTGGGGAAAAGGAGAAGGCGTGCTTCCCTATTGCAGGGTGAGCACGAAGGCACAATCCCTTCATTGCCACCAGGAATCAGAAGGGTTTGAGGGCTCTGACACCTCGTGCTGGATTTAAACACTTATCTCACTCCTGTGTCTGCAGGAGTGGGATGGATGGACAGGCTGGTGGTGAGAGCATGGTCAGACACGCTGTTCTGGCTTTAGAGGTGACTTTGCCACTTCCAAAGCCGGGCGAGTTGTGCCTTGCTGGTTTTTTGCTTCTTTTTCTACCTCTGTCGAGGTTGGGATTGGAGGATTTTCCACCCTGTGATATCATACACCTCTAAGCAAACTCCATCCCCACAATCCCAGTTCTGTCATTCCATTTTGGAAGCTTCTCCACAGCCTCAGGTCAGTGCAGTGTTCTCCTGGGGGTCAGTGCCTGGCAGCACAGAAACTCTGAAATTCCCAGCAGTGCCTGTGCAGACACAGAGTCCAAGGAGAGCAGCTGGGAGAGTTTGAGATGCCCAGCGCTGGAATTAGCAGTGATCAGTGAAGCTGGTGCGCCATCTATGCTCAGACAGGCTCGTGTTCACAGCTGGCCCAGCAGGTATTTCCCACCACAGCTCAGCTCTCAGCAGAGCTGTCCCTGCCCTGAGCACAGCCATGCCCCGTGTGGGGCGCCTTCACGGAATCAAACAATCCCAGAATTATTTATGTTGTGTTATAAATGAAAATTTGTCCAGCCAAATTAATATGAAAAAATACAATCTTTATTTTGAAATCAAATTCTATCTAGCCAGCCACAAGGAAAGAACAGAGCCGAGCCCGGGGTTGGCCCTGGGTGTGCAACAAGGAGTCAGCCTCAGCAGAGGTTTTCCCCTATGCCCACACACCTCCATCCTGGCACAAGCGGTTTTTATAGGGAAAATTCCACCTGAGGCCAAGATTTCAGCAGTCAGTCTTTTCTTCTATTCAGATGTTAATAAGATTTTCTTTTTTGGTGATGAGGGAGAACAATTCAGTGTCCGGAGTTGTTGAATCCCTTGATGAAATTTACGGGAATTCGGGAGCGCTGCATTCACATGGATCTGCCTGAGGATTTCCATAAGATCCATCTCGGGTTGTTCAGGGGATGATCAGCACCTGGGGTTCCTGTATCTCCCCAGACATGGCCCATCCCCATCTCCTGGGGAGCTGCACCTTCTTACTTGGAAATCAGTTTCCAAAATACACCCGGTCTCACCTGTGAGGGTGGGAGAATCCTAATACAAACGTGTATACTCTAAAAAATATTCAATATCACATATATCATATTAGAAATGGCACGAATTATATCTACTACACATAACATGTTGGAAAAGATCCCCAAGATCATCACACCCAAACTTTGATCCCCACCTTGTCCCCAGCCCAGAGCACTCAGTGCCACCTCCAGGGGACACCTGCAGGGATGGGCACTCCAAAGCTCCCTGGGCAGACCCTGCCAGGGCCTGAGCACCCTTTCCATGGGGAAATTGCTGCTGCTGTCCCAGCTGAGCCTGCCCTGGCCCAGCCTGAGGCCGTTCCCTCTCCTCCTGTCCCTGTTCCTGGAGCAGAGCCCGACCCCCCGGCTGTCCCCTCCTGGCAGGAGCTGTGAGAGCCACAAGGTCCCCCTGAGCCTCCTTTGCTCCAGCTCAGCCCCTTCCCAGCTCCCTCAGGAACTCTCCATTCCCTTCCCAGCTCCCTCAGGAACTCTCCAGCCCCTTCCCAGCTCCCTCAGGAACTCTCCAGCCCCTTCCCAGCTCCGTTCCCTGCCCTGGACACACTCCAGCCCCTCCAGGTCTCTCCTGCAGGACCAGAACTGGGCACAGCCCTCGAGGTGCAGCTTTCCTTGCACTTGAGCTGTGCTCACATTTGCCTTGGCAAGCTTGCAAGTCACATTAATGCTGTGATTGCCATTCCAGTGCCTTGACCAACATCAGGGAAAATCCACGAGGCCTCGTGGCTGACCACCTGCAAGAGGGAAGAAGTACACCTCGATCCATGGAGGCAAAGCTCAGAACAAACACCTGTAGCTGGCAGGAGAATCAGCCTCTCATGCCTCAAAACCAAGAGACACCCAAGAGCAATTTTTTCTCTCACCTTTTTAAAGTACTGTGGTTTCTTGTTCTCTTTCCTAAAGTGGCAGGCACTGCAGGGCCAGGTGTCTCTATTTTGGAAGTCCAGACTTCCTCCTTACTGTCTTCCTCACAGCTGAGCTTGGATCACCGCAGTAAAAGGCTGTGATAAAGGAATCACCACCTGTGCTGCTTTTGGCTAGGGTAGGCCAAAAATAATGAAGAAAATAATTAATTTTCTATGCAGTAAGCTGTTGTGGGGCTGTGGTTTGGATTTGTGCTGGAATCAGTGTTGATAATTCATGGATGTTTTGGTTATTGCTGAGAAGAAATTATACTTTTTCTGCATCTCACCCCACTGATGAGTGGGGTGGGGATGCACACGGATTTGGGAGGGGACACAGCTGACCCCAAATGACCCAGTGGATGTCCCACACCCACATGAGCATCATGCTCAGAGTCTGGAGATAGAGAAGATGAAGGAAGCTGGGGTGTTTGGGGTGATGGGGTTTGTCTGCCCCAGTCACTGTTAAATGTGATGAATCCCAGCTTTTTCGGGGGTGGCTGAACACCTGCCTGCCCTGCGAAGGAGAGGAATGGATTCCAAGATTTGTTTTGCTTGCTAATGTGGCTTTTGCTTTACCCATTAAACTGTCTTCATCTCAGCTCACAAGTTTCTTACTTTTGCTTTTCCAGTTCTCTCCCAAATCCCACCAGCGGGGCTCAGGTGCTGACTGGTACATGCTCCTTCCCCTCTGGGAAGGCAAGGGGTTCCAGCAGAGGCATTTCACATATTTCCTTCTTAGGAAAGCTCTCCACTGGGTTTTCACCCTGAAAAAAGAGATGGTTCAGGTCATGCCACCTGTAAATGCCTCATTTAAAATGTGGACAGAGTCTCTCCCAGACACATCCAGTGCCAAGGTAACCACTTGCAAACACACTCAGCAGAGTAACCCCTTGTCTCAGGGCTCTGCACACAGCCAGAAGTGCTTGTAAATCCCATTCATGGAACTAACAACCACTTTACCTTCAGATGAGCAGGCTGGGTGTGGACCTGGCTCTGAATTCAGTGATTCTTTCTCTCTGCCTGTGACCCCGAGCCTTCAGCACTCTCCCCTTTGCTCCACACCCTCCCTGAGCAGTGACAGCACCTCCTGAGAGCTCACATGGTGCTCTTTGTATGACCATGGAAGGACATCCTCCTCCCTACCAACCCATCAGTTTGTTTTTGAGAGCAGAGACAAAAATCAGAAATGGGATAACCCAAACTGTGCCACTGTTACAGCAGAGCCTTTTCACAGCTGGTATTCAAGGCTCCTCCAGGAGGAGCAGCATCTGAGCCACTCAGCCATCACTCTCCTGCTCCAGGGAGAGCTTTTGGCTCCCCTTTTTGCTCTTTGTCTTGATTTCCATCCACTTTTGCAAACACCTTCATCTTACTACTTCTCCTCCTTTCTCCATGTCCGAAGGGTTAGGAGAATCACAGAGAGGAAGGAGCCCCTACTCCCAGAGCTCAGCATCTCTCCATTTTACATGCAACAACCTCTGGATGAAATCCAGAGGAACCACCCTGGTCAGCACAGAGATCCCTAGGCCAGGTGCAAGCAGCAGCATCAGCAGTGGCTCCTGTCCCACTGTCCCACTGTCCCATTTTCCCACTGTCCCCACTGTCCCATTGTCCCACTGTCCCACTGTCCCACTGTCCCCACTGTCCCCACTGTCCCCACTGTCCCATTGTCCCACTGTCCCACTGTCCCACTGTCCCCACTGTCCCCACTGTCCCCACTGTCCCATTTTCCCACTGTTCCACTGCCCCCACTGTCCCATGTGTTGGAATTTAAAATGTCTCTTAGACATTTTTAGAGGTTTTAAGTTTTGGTTGGAGGTATCTGAGATTTTAGTAGGTAGTTGAAGACAGCTGTAATTTTAAGTTAGAGCCATGGAATGATTTACCAACTTTGTAAGTAGAACAAGAAATCACAAAAGTTTAGATATTATAGTAAAAGTAGTTATAAAGTAGAGAGAAAAAAGTTTTAGTATTATACAAGGGAATTTTAACACCTGTACAGGGGGGTTTTTACTTTGTACACCAAGATCAAAAATTTTAAAATAAAGGAATGTAAGCCAGTCCTGTTTCTCCTCTTTCTTCTTCCACACCTCCATGTTCTTAATGATGTTAGCACTTATAAATTAATTCAGAGTAAAAAAACACCATTTAATATAAGTAGTAAATATTTAAAAAAGCCTATAAACATATATCACATAATATATCATATAATCTTATTTCCACGGGAATTCCCCCAGCTCCAAAAGGCGGTGAGGTACCCAACCCTGGGGGCTTCCATTACCCAACCTTGGTGCATTCCAAGGCATCTTTCAAAGGAGGGGATTGGCCTGGGAAGGTACTGAGTTGTTAATTATTTCACAGGGAGGGTTTGCAATCCATTAATGACTGCGGAATCACTCGGCAGCAGCACATCCAAAGCAGCCTGGGAGACATATGAGGTGTTTAGGAAAACTGTTTTATTGTGAAAAGTGTCAAAGGCATCCTTTAAACTGCTCCTCCATGGAAGGTTTTATTAGCAATTAATTTCTGTCACACCTCGGGTCAAGCTACTGTAGATCTTGCAGGGATTTTTTGGGTTTTCAGATGTTTTTATTTAATTGCTGTCTCAAAGGTTGTTTTGAATCCTCAGTGTGCCCTGTGAGGTGCTGTCTGGGTCCTCCTCCAAGCTGAACTCCTCAGTGAAGCCTGAAACTTAACTGTGTTTCCCTTTGCTAAAGGACCGCTGCCACACTCTGGAAAACTTTGAAATATGTATTTTCCTAAAGTCCTGCTGATGGTTTGAAAATACAGGAGTCTGTGAAGGAAGGCAAAAGCCTCCTGTGAAATGGAAAAGGTAAACCCCCTCCCTCCGAATTACCACCATTTCAAAATTAAAAGGCTCTCAGGCAAAGATATGGGAATGGGAATAACAGTTCTTTACTAGGAGAAAAACTAAATAACAATAATAAAAAATGTAATCAGTACAAACAAAACTGATGGAGTCAGAAACCTGACACCCTGAGGAGTCAGGGTGTTGGTGATAATCCAGTTAAATGGTGGCTGCTCCTCCTGCAGTGGCAGATGAAATGCTGCTGGAGCGGGGATCTGTAGAAGGGTGGAGTTTTCTCTGAAGGTCTGGTGATGGAGGAGTTGGGCCTGGTCTTCCTCTGGGAATCCAGCAGAGAAGCTGCTCCTCTGGGAATCCAGCAAAGGGGCTGCTCTGGTGTCCCAGAAAATGCAGTTTTTATGCAGGTAGGAATGCTTGGCTCCTCCCTCTGTGTGGAGCATCTCACCATGGGATGATGGAACTTTCCCAGTCATGCAGAGTCATTCCATGGCCCATTAACAGAAGATCTCTCCCTGGAGGAAGACATTGTTCTTGGAAGAGATAAGAAAACTGCCCAACCTCCAACAGATGGCAAAAGAATCCATGCTTATCTTACAAGCCAGGACAATGGTTTGAGGCTTTTTCCCCATCCATCATTTCTTCTTTCCAAGGGACTTGTTTGCAAACAAAATTTCTTTATTTTCTTAACCAGATTTATCCCTCTGCTGGATTCTACCAGGTATGCTGCACAATTTTTCAGGTGACACCACCACAAAAGCTGCTGGTAGGGGTTCAGGTCTGGCATGACAAACTGAGAGTTTACACACAAATACTCCTGCAAAAAAAATCAGCAATGACCAGGACAGCCACAAAGTGAACTCTGTGACTGCTCTGTCTTTAGGTCAATCTCTGGGTGAGCAGCTGAGTGCTCTCCATGTCCCATCAGCTTCTGAGAAAGTCCTGGTGCCTTTCCACCAAGCAGCTCCAGTTCAAGGGTAGGGCTGGTACAGAAGCCTCCTGCAGGCTTTCAGTGCTCAGTTCCTGGGAACATGACTAAATCTGTCTGAAAGGAGGAGATGTTAACACAGCTTGTCAAGGAAAACATCACTCAGGCTTCAGGTTCAGCTTGTGCTGGCACCTCTCAGGCATCAGAGAAGGCCAAATCCTGCACGGATCACAGGAGTAGATGGATGAGCCTGGAATTTTTCCTCTGCATCTCAGCTCCATCATTTTTTTTTCTTCCTTCAGCTGGACACTCAGTGGCTCTGTGGTCTAAACCACACACCTGAAGGCATGATTCTGTTCTCTCTTTCACTACCTTGTGCAAATGTCCACCAGTCATAATCACAGAAGTTAATTGTTTTTGATACCCTGGGTTGTCCTATTTACATGTGACTATTCTGCTTTATTTGTTTTCTAGCCAGGATTTTTTCTTCTGTGGAACTGAAATTCACCACTTTCTGTCTGTTTTGTAAGAATTCCATGTAGCTGTGTGCTGGGTGTTGTGGTTTGCAGTAAAATTTAGCCCATAGCTATTGGAAGTTAACAGGACATAGACTTTTTATCAATTTTGAAGTATTATCACTTCAACATCTATTTTAAAGTGTTTTCAGGTGTATTCTGGAGTTATTTTCTTCTCCTCAGGCAATCTCTTTGAGGCTGGAGTGACTACTTTGCCCCTCTTGGGAGAAACTTCACCTGATTTTTACAAGAATTTATAAGCTGCAGAGTGCAAACTCCTCTCTCTTTCTCTGCAAAGAGAAACCAAACAGCTCTGATGAGAGCAGTGCCTCGAGCCTGATTAAATGTCTCTCAAAACATTTCTTTTTCTGTAGAAGTGTGGCATAACTGTTCAAGGCTGTTACCAATAAGGGGGGAAACTGATGAGAAGTGTGGTTTCAGTGTTAATTATGCCCCAGTGAGAGGTGGAGAGAGGCCCCCCATGCCTGTGTCTTTCTGATTTCGTACAAGATACACCCAAAAACAAATTGAATGAGCTGTGGAGTTTTAACTTCTTTTCGTTAGGGTCGGGATTAAATGCACAAGATGATATTTTTTGGTTGGACTTAGATGTTTATTAGTTTTTATCCATAGTACAGTCATACAAACCTGAGTTCCACAGCACTTCACTCCAACAAACTCAAAATGGAGCCCATCTCTCTCTCTACAAGGCCTTTTAAGGATCAACTGTCCAATTAAAGAAATGACACCTCAATTATTTTCACTTTTAACCCAATACCCAACCACCCGTGCCCGCAATGGGACTTTTTTATCCAATTACACAAAACCACCCAAACCCCTGGAGAAGGAGGTGAAGGAGAAGGAGCAGCCTCCACCCCAAAACCTCCATCTTGCTTTATATCTATTCCTGCATTCTAAACCCTTCAACTCTGAGTTTCCACCCTGTGCTATCACACACTTCCATTCCAACTCCACACCTGTAATCTCAGTTTTATTATGGAATTTTGGAAGCTTCTCCATGGCCTCAGGTCAGTGCAGTGTTCTCCTGGGGTCAGTGCTTGGCAGCACAGAAAGTCTGAAATTCTCAGCAGCCAGGGTTCCAACAATAAGCTCCTAAAAATATGAGGAAAGGTTTCTAAAGACTTGGAATGGTAAAGGTATCTTTTATTTCACTAAAAATCATCATTCCATCCTTTCTTCTCCCTTTTCTCTCACATCAAACCCTCGAGCTGCTCTGACTTGCAACTCACCTGCCACAACTCTTTCACCAGCACATACCAAAAGTTGATGCTGAGGCTGTGAGACATGAGGGTTTTTTAAAACTGGATGGCCACATAAATCTTTTGCCTAATAATTGTGGTCAGCTATAGCTGATGGGATTTTGTTGTTGTTGTTGTTACAACATTTTTATGACAGCAAAAGCCTTAATATAGAACCAACTGTTCAGGCACACAGAGGATTTACTTTTGTGCATCCTGAACTGGTCACCACGTCTGTACACCCCCAGGGCTGACCAAGGCACAGTTTTTATGTATAAGTGATGCCCAAAACTCTCAGATCCCAAAATCATTTGGTGGAATCAGCAGATCTCTCATGCTTGAACCCTGAACTCCTGGAAAACACGAGCAGACTGGAGGCTTCTTTTCCCCCCTGGACTTAGAAATTTCCTTTGGATATTCAATATTTTTCGGCAGTGAGTACAGAAAGCAAACTGCACTCCTCTGCTGAAAACTATCAACTTTCCTGCTTGTTTTTTTTCCATTTTTTTGCTACCTCTTGTTTGTGCCATGGTTTTCTAGGACCTCACTTTCCTTTTGAACTGCAGAACTTTATCCCTTACCTTTTTAGATTAACTTCAGCTGAAAGATTTTTTATTTTTCACCAGGTTATGATAATAGGTATTTGTGCAGTTGCTTGCTTAATAGTTAATTAAAGCTGCTTAGTAATTTAAGCAGACAATACATGGAAAGCCCATTTTTCTTGGAAACCCTTTTCACCCAAAAATCCAAATCAGGGAGCAGCTTTTGTGCAGCATCAGCATGATGGGACCCAAATTCCTTCAGCAGCACACCTGGGGTATAAGAGAAAATATCACTGAGACACAGCAACCAAACCAAGAGAGCTCTGAACTGCTGAAGTAGGAAATTGTCATTTCCTTATCTCGAGTGCTAATGGAGCAAAAAGAGGAGAAGGAGCTACAGAGGGTGAAATAACCATCCCCTCTGAGAATCATTCCTTCCAGAACCACACATGCCAACACCAGCAAACAGCAAGGACTATTATTAGAGCCCAGACATTGACATAAATAGGTTTTCCATGAGTGACAGCACTGAAATTTCACCCAGAGCAGTGAAGATGTGCATAAAAATACTCTTAGACCAAGCCCAAGCAGCCTGAGCTGTCTTGCAGGTCCTGGTCACAGAAATGCTTTTTATACACATGGCACAGTTTTTTTTTTTTTTGCAGCATCACTTTTATGCTCGGCTTGCTGAGCTCCACCTGACACACCAGTGCACTGCTGAACATCCTTTCCTCAGCCCCTTTTGCTCTGTTCCATTCATGCTCAGCAGGAATGTGCAGGCACAGCTCTCCAAAAGCCTCTCAGCTTCCCTCAGCCACGTGGCAGGAATAATCTCCTGCTTGTCTTCCCACAGAAGGAGCTGATCCTTTTAGGTCTTTTGCAGTGTGATACAGCTTTTTTAGTTTTCACTGGCTTGGGGTAACTGGTGCCAGAGCCCTCTGCCCACTGGGTGAGATGGGAGGCTGTGAAACCAGCCCTGCATGGGCAATTTTACATGTCCTGTGTAAATTTTCCCATGTCCTTCTCTGCTGTAGGGAGAAGAAGGTGCTGGAATAAGTGTTTCAACTTGGAATGTCCTGCCACAACATCATTATTGAATTTAGCACTTGGTATATCCAGCACAGCTCTGTGCTGTGTCCCTGCTGTCCCCTCACCTGCTGGAATAATGTCAAGTCCTTTTTGTCATTTCATCCTTTTAAAAGCGTCAGAAATGCTGCAGAAATCCTCAGAAATCCTCCTGTCTGTCCATGCAGGAGGCACCAAAATGCCAAATAACAAACTGTTGTGTTGTGCCATGCCAGGACCATCCCTGGCATTTCCTGAGGCATTTTTTAATGTCTGACTTTTAATTTACTACACTGAAGTTGCTCAAAGCAGAAAGCATGATCTCCCTTGTTTCTTAGCCTGGAACCCAGCAGAACATGAGGTCTTTTTATCCACAAGAGCTGGATTTCCCTCCTGGTTTTGCAGAGTGTGGATCTCCACACCTCGCTCTCCCCGTGAGCGATGCCTTAGGATTTTAGCTTTTCTATGTTTCATGTATTTGTAATCCTGAAATTCTTCAGTGTAGAACTCTAAACTCCATAGAGAGTGTGAGCTGCTGCTTTCCCATTTTGAGCAGACACAACAATTCCTCTCCAGGCCTGGGAATCACGGACACCTCACTGCCTCAGGCTCTGAGAGATGGGAACAAAAGTGAGCTGGGGGGGAGCAAACTCGGGGTAAATTACTTCATTACCTGAAGATGGAATTAGAAAATACATAAAAGTGTGAAAACCCATGACCCATCCATTTTTGGGTGTAGGCCCTGGGAGCGCTTCATCTGCACTTAACGCCCTTCTGAAAGCCCTTCAATAAATAGAATCACTTTTTATTCCCTTAATTTTATCTGTTTTTACGTAGCCCAAAAAGGCATGACAAGTACAACCCAGCAGGGGAGATGGCATTTCCATAGAACTCTGGGTGAATTTCAGCAGGATTTTTTTCAATCCTGCTCTGTAGTGAGGTGTGTTTTTTGTGAGGGCAGCGTGACCGCGGGCCCACCTTTCATCCCAACCCTTGTGCAATGCTTGGAAGAGCTTCCTGCTTTTATGAGTCTGCTCTTCATAACTCATCTGCCAAAGAGAGCTCGGCAGAGCCAAGCTCAATAGAAAAACATTCCCCTGGGGAAGCAGAAGCATTCTCCAGGTTTTGGGTATATTTACAGCAGGCAGATGAAATGCATAAATTAAAACGGTAGGTAGAGGCTCTGAGGAGCTGAAGGCAGCCAGGGTACTCAGACACTACGCACATTTATTAAGGATGGGGTTTGGTTGGTTTTGTTTTTTGTTTTTTTTTCACAGGGAATGTTACTGTTCCATGTCTGACTTTCACAGCTGTAGTAAAACACACGGTGGCATTTTGGAAGCGGCAGGACCGCCGTGAATCCCCTCGCTTTGAGTGGTTCCCTGGTAGGAGACCTTGGCAGAGGCAGAATCCTGGAACAGACCAAGAGCTGAAAGCAGGCACAGCTAAAAAGCACAGGATTTAAGTGCTATGAATAGCGAGTTTGTCTCCAAAAGAGGCACAAAGGCTTTATCCAGCAGAGATAGCATGGAAGCAGAGGGGATGTTTGGGATCTTCATCCCCTTCTGCCAGCACCAAGCTACTTTCTGCCCCCAGTGAGCACCGTGGGTGCAGGCTGGAGGCTGATCAAAGCAAGTAAACAAACAAATAAATAAATAAATGAGCAATGCCTGTCAATCCCAGCACTCTAGGGCCGAGCAGCCCAGGTCCCAGCGCCAGGAGCCAGCCGTGATTCCACACACAGCCCGCGGGCGAAATGGAAACCAGACGGGAACTTCTCCAGCCCCACTGGGCTCGCCTTCCACCGGGTCTGCAATTAATTAAGACTGGAGGGGAGGTTTTGAATAACCCCTTTGTGGAACAAAATACACGCAGTCAAAAACCCAGCTGACAAACACAACAAAACTGACTTCATGGTTTCTTATGAGAAAACCATTAATGGCCGGAGGAATGAAGAAACACTTTGTTCAAGTCACTGGTGTGAAAGCAGCATATTCAGATTACAAAGCAGTCTTGCCTTGCTGTAATAAATATCCTATAGCTTTATCCATGGGTAACCAGGTGTATAAAAGCCAGGAATAACACATGAGGTTTTTAGTTAGCATACAGTACCTACTATTGCCTGTTCCCAGAGTTCGCTCACAAAGAGGCAGAGCTTCGATGCCTCTGATGCAGCAAGAAATGATGGGGCAGTCACCTGTCCCCCCTGCCATGGCTCTGGCTTGATTTCAGCTCTTTGGCCATGCCCTTCTCTCGTGTCAGCACCCAAGGGAGTGCAGGGCTGTGTGATAAAATGTTTAATAAAGAAATCTTTACCTCGGTGGCGCGTCGCCTCCTTTTCCACAGTGCTGAAGAACTGTGGCAGGTTGCTCAGTCAGGCAGGCAGGAAGAAGTAGAGAAAAAACATCATATTTGGGGAAAATATTTACAGTCTCCAGCCCTCAGCTGGGTGGCATTTAAGGGTCTTTGATGTGGCAGGTCAGAGAAAAGGCTGTGACAAGTTTCTCTCCTTGTACAGGTGGTGAAAGCAATACTTTGTTTTACTGCCAGCACCCAAAAGCAGCTCAGGAGTGTCCAAGCCTGGCTAATTCCTACCACAGATCCCTCTTGCAGTGGCTGGCCACCCTCTCTCTGTGATGTTTGTGAACCCACCACACACGAGCCAGGGAGAGTCAGTCCATGAAGCACAGACCCAGCAGGTCCTGGTCCGGTCTCACGTCACATTCTCCCTTTGGGCACCTGAAATCCCTTTTTGCCTGCACCAGCCCCCCCGCTCTGTCTGGAGGCTCCTATCCTCACCTGCAGCTGACAGACCTGCAGATGAGACTGCAAAACTCATTGCTCTTCCAGACCTAATCCAACCTAGGATCCCAAATTCCTTGTGGGAAAAGGCAGCCACCACACCAAGTCAGCATTCAGTCGCAAACCTGGATTAGTTTTGGCAATATCACAATTATCATCCAGAAACACAGTAATTTTTAAGCTTAGATTCCTAAAATGAGAGAAATTCTGCCCAACAGACTGTATTTTCATCAGGTTCTCATATAAGCCAGCAGAGCACTGTGGCATCTCCATGGTTTGACAAGAGCTGTAATTGACTGTCCACGTTTGTCTCCATCATTTGGAACACTTTGATGCCCTAAGCATGCCAGGTGGGATAACAAATCATTGTTTCACTTCTAGAACATGGAAAGAATCCACTGGAACACCAGTGAGAAAACACTATTTCTACACCTTCTCCAGCCCTCAGAAACATGAAAGATTCAACTTGCTGAGGAGGCAAGTGTGCAAATTCAGCACCAGTTTCTTTGGGCTGTATTCTGAGTATTTTGCTACTTCATAACAAGTCATCTTTACATATTTATCACCTGGAGCCATGGCTAATCCAATCCCACGTGAAACCAAATCATTTCATACATGAAGTTGGTCCTGCCTCTTCAGCTTGTTCTGCCTGGTACCAGACTAATTCCCTTCAGGTCCCTGAATATGAGATGAGATGCTCATGATGAGATGTGTTGAAAGCAGCCACCACCACAAAGCGTCCAGTGCCAGGAAACTGACTCAAAAAGTCATTTCATATCTGCCCCACTGAAATCAGACCACGTCACAGCTCTCACAGACCTTTGCTGTCTTTTTAATGCACGCCCAGAGATGCTCTGTGCCTCACCCTGACAGAGGGATGATGAAGATGAAGAAAAGACAGCAAAGACAAAGATGAAGACAAAGAAGCCAACAAAGACAATGAAGAAGCTGTAGATGAAGAAGGTGAAGATGCAACAAAGACAATGAAGAGGAAAAAGAATAACTTAAAGATACATAGAAGAATAAGAGTAGTGAAAGGAATAAGAATTTAGCACTACTTAGAGAAAGAAGAGGAATAGTAATAAGAATTACAAAATCCATAGAAAAAGAGGAACAAGAATTTAAAAAGCTATAGAAGAAGAATAGTAATAAGAATAATAATTTTAGAATCCATAGAAGAAGAGTAATAAGATTAAGAATTTTATAATCCTAGAAGAAGAATAATGATAAGTAGAATGTAAAAATATGTAGAGGAAGAAAAGAAGAAGCAGAATAGTGAGAATAAGGAGAATATGAAGAATTATTTAGAATTCCATCAATGAAGATAAAATCTAGTAAAAAAGTGAAATGAGCAAATAATTTCTATTTTCTAATGAGATTTGTGATGCATAAGAGCAGAGTCTCCAGATTTCCTTTCTCCTCTCTCCGAGCCATTGATGGATTTTCCACTTCTGTCCCAGGGAGTGCCCTGGGAGCAGCGACTGCTCAGCCCCAGCACCTGTGGGAGAGTTCCTGGCTGGAACCCAGAAAGGTTGGAGCCAGCAGGGACTGGGCTATGCCCCCAGGGAATGAGGGATGGCATGAGAGGGAAAGCCTCTAGCTGTGCCAGGCAAAGGAACTGGGAACAATCCATGCCTGGAAAGGGTTTTCCAGCCCAGGGCAGGGTGGAGTCCCCATTCCTGGAGGGATTTCAAATCCATGTGGATTTGGGGGGACCTGAATCCAGGAGTAGTTGGGATGGATCTCCAAGGACTTTTCCAGCCTAAATGATTCCATGATTTCATCAGCCCCCACCTGCAGAGCTGCATCCAGCACCTGGATCAAGGTCAGGATGTGGAGCTGCTGGAGCAATCCCAGAGGGGGTCATGGAGATGCTTTGATACACATTGTTTTCCTAAAGTGTGCTATTTATTCAACAGGTATTGTATCTGTTATTGAAATTGGGAAGGAGCATCTGTTGTTTCAGCTTATGTAACACATAACAGGCAATAAAAAATGATCAGTGATGAACCAAGAGATTATGAGACATGGTATTAAATTCATGGTAGTTGAGGACAATCCAAGATGTCGCTTTTATTTGTCTTGTCAATCCATGTGGGATAGGTTGTTCCCCACACCTTGAGTCTTAAGGTCATAGGAGGATGAGATGGAAAGCTGCAGGGCTCAGCTGCTTCACCATGGGGATCACCACAGCCTGTCGAGGAATCTCAGCTCCAGCACCTGGAGCACCTCCTGCCCCTCCTTCTCCACTGACCCTGGTGTCTCCACGTTCTTTCCCTCACATGTTCTCACTTCCTCCTCTTCTCTGGCTAGGAAAAAACTGTGTGTGCCCCACTTTGTTTTGATTTTTTTCTCCAATGCCTTATAACAGAGTTCCCCACCACTCTCACTGGCCCAGCCTTGGCCAGCACCTTGTCCATCTCCAGAGCCACCAGGGATGGCTCTGCTGGCCATGGTAGAAGCTTCCAGCAGCTTTTCACTGCAGACTCCTCTGCGGAGCCCCACTATCAAAACCCAGGCCCTGCAAAGCCAAAACTCTTCTTTAGAAGCAGGAGAATTCATTTCCTTGTTTGCTATCGATAAAAAATTAAATAAATTAAAAAGTTTTGTGTTTACATCTGTGTGGAGGCCAGACACAAACCCTGGCCAAGAATAAAGTCAAGACAGACTCATTGACACTAAAAAGATGATTTTGGAGGGTTTATCCCAACCATTTTGGAGGATTTGGTAAAATGAGAGCCCACATCAGAGATCAGTCCAGTTCTGTGTAACAAAAAGAGCCAGAAAATGCCTTGTTCTAGCAAACCCATCCCCTCTCCCTCCCGGAGCCTCTTCAAGCCCCTGCAGCCAGCCATGGACAGCCAGGTGAGGAGGAGGATGGGCAGCCCACGTGTGCTGGCACTCTCCAGAGCAGGAATCTCTCCCTGGGGAAGCAGAGCCAGCTGAGCTCAGGGTAAAGCAATCCCCAGGCTGCTGCAACCAGACAAAAATCCTTCCTAATTGCCTTCCTGGCAACCCCAGCCCCAGCAGACCTCGGCTGCAGCAGCCACTGTGACCCCAAATGCCCTGGAATTCCCAAAGTGTTTCTGCATCTGTGAAGATTCAGGTCTGGTTTCCCATCTATTGTTTCTTCCTTTAAGAGGTCCTGCAACAGAAATACATCCAGAGATGTGCTATTTTGACCTTCCCTGATAAATTAAGAACACAAGATTTGTATTTTTACTTGGATATTACAATAGATCATGTGCTGGTTTCCACCTGTCCATAATCCGCTCACTATTAAATCAAATTCATTTCAGACACACAAAAGTAAAGAATGATTTCTCTCCCACAAGGCCTTAAACATGGGTAAGTCATTTTATGTTTCAGCACAATTAATGCCATGGCTTCCTTGCTGTTAAGAATTCAGAATAATAAAATGGGCTGGGTTGGAAGGACCTGAAAAAAAAATCTAGTTCCAACCCCCCTACCATGAGCTGGGAATCACTCTCTGGAAGTTTCTGCCTCTCTCCATTGAGTAGAGAGGGGGTTTCATGTGAGGCATCACAGTGAAGAGCAGCCTTTTGCTGTGACAGCACAGTCCCATTGCAGACATTACCAAAAATCCTGTTTAATGTGGTGATCAGAGAGGGCTTCCCCCAGTGTTGCTATGGAAAATGTGGGTTTATGCCACAAGCAGTCCAAGATGAGGGTTGGATGGGTGATTTCTTCAGGATCTCCAGCTGAGTCAGAGTTGCTTATCAAGCAGTTCCTGATGGGCAGAGAGGCACTTTCCTCATCCATTTTTGGGTATAATCTGCACTTCCCACCTCACTCTCCCCAGAACTTCCTCTCAGGGCAAGCTTACACCACCCATGAGCTCAGCTGGCTTTTGGCATGCAGGGAGGAGACAGAAATGCCAACCAAAAGAGCTCCTTCACCACTGGGATGAGATCCTGAGGGAAGAAAAGCAAGAGAAGAAGGAGAAATACTTGTTCACACAGCTTGGACTTTGTGCCTTTTTCAGGCAGACAGGGCTG
This sequence comes from Lonchura striata, assembly GCF_050655825.1. Classification (NCBI taxonomy): domain Eukaryota; kingdom Metazoa; phylum Chordata; class Aves; order Passeriformes; family Estrildidae; genus Lonchura; species Lonchura striata. The sequence continues at coordinate 115,559,157 of NC_140703.1, read as the reverse complement.
TAGCTAATCACAACAACTGCAGGTGTTGTGTCGGAATCCAGGGCTTCCCTCTGGCTGCCCTGGCAGGTCTGGGACCCTGGCAGGGGTCAGGAACCCCCTGGACAGAGCCCCCAGAGACACTGGCTGTGATCTCTGTCCATGGAAAAGAGTTTTCAATCTTACAGGATCAATTACCAGCTCTGAGTGTTTGATATCAGTAATAAGTGTGGTACAGATGCAAAAGTAAAATTTTAGGATTCTAGATGAGGGGTCCAAAGGGCACAAGATGGAGGAAATTGGGTGTGTCTTGTCCTTTTTCTCCTTCTTCATGCCCTCCATGTCTCACTGTGGTGTTGGCATTTTTCTGTTGGTTCAGGCTGGGGACACACTGTCCAACGTAGGTGACAGATATTGGCACGTTCTTGTAAATGCAGCCCAGGGAGTTTCTGGTATTTAATGTTTGTCACATCCCACTGAGGGCAGAGCCCCACACGCTGCCCTGCAGGACAGAGCTGGGCAGGGCAGCAGAACATGTGAGAGATAAACAGAATAAACAACCTGGAAACCAGCACAGACCAATTATGGCTTCTGCTTTGGCAGGGGGCTGACAGACAGAGACTTTCTACAATCCTGGAATCATCAATACCTCAGATTCCAACAGTGTTGGAGCCCTGGCTGCTGAGAATTTCAGAATTTCTGTGCTGCCAGGCACTGACCCCCAGGAGAACACTGCTCTGACCTGAGGCCGTGGAGAAGCTTCCAAAATTCAATAATAAAACTGAGATTACAGGTGTGGAGTTTGAATGGAAGTGTGTGATAGCACAGGGTGGAAACTCAGAGTTGAAGGGTTTAGAATGCAGGAATAGATATAAAGCAAGATGAGGTTTTAGGGTGGAGACTGCTCCTTCTTCTCCTCCTCCTCCTCCTTCTCCTTCTCCTTCTCCTTCTCCTTCTCCTTCTCCTTCTCCTTCTCCTTCTCCTTCTCCTTCTCCTTCTCCTTCTCCTTCTCCTTCTCCTTCTCCTTCTCCTTCTCCTTCTCCTTCTCCTTCTCCTCCTTCTCCATGGGTTTGGGTGGTTTTGTGCAATTGGATAAAAAAGTCCCATTGCAGGCACGGGTGGTTGGGTATTGGGTTAAAAGTGAAAATAATTGAGGTGTCATTTCTTAATTGGACAGTTGATCCTTAAAAGGCCTTGCAGAGAGAGAGATGGGCTCCATTTTGAGTTTGTTGGAGTGAAGTGCTGCAGAACTCAGGGTTTGTGAGGCTGTGACAGAGACAAGAACTGATAAACACCTGAGTCCCAACAAGACATACCATCTCACACATTTAATCCCGACCTTGGCAAAAAAAGAAGCAAAGAAGCAGCAGGCAGGAATCCAAATTTCTTCTGGAGAGACACACCTCCCTCTGGCAGCGGGAAAATTCCAGCAGGAGCAGATATTCCAGGTGCTCACACGGCCCTGTCAGCTGCTCTGCAGAAAGCTGTGCTTTGTGTTCAGGGATATAAAATGCAAACAACAACAGCAAAGAAAGGACATTTTCAAACAGAAACACCTGTTTCCCACAGAACCACAAAAATCTCCAGGGCTGTTCTTCGCACTGGAGCTGCAACTCATTAGCAGGGACAGCCTGGCAAAGAGCATTTGGAAACAGATTAGCAGATGTTTGAGCAGGCTGCTAAGGTGGTTAAAAAACACACCCTGAAAGGTGCTGGTTATTTGAGATTGTTCATAAAGAGAAATGTAACTTCACTCCTGAAGCCCACGAGCTGCAATCCTCTGCTCTTCCAGGTGGGGAAAACCCGGTTCAGTGTGCAGGGAAACCCAAACCAGTGCCTTTGGCAGCAGAGTGGCAGTGCAGAGGCAGGGAAAGAGAGGGGAGACAGCCAAAACTTCTCCTGTTCTGCTCCCAGTTCAGCCAGAAAGCAACTGGTGGCAGCACCTGGCTTGAACCATTGCTTGTTTGTTTGTTTATTTGCTGGGATTTTAAAAACAGATGCCACAGGTGCATCAGCAGAGCTCAGGCTCCACCACAACCAAAGCAGTGGCACCTCAGAGGGATTTCCTTGGGATAATGATGGATTCTGGTGGGAAATGACCCTTCCCAGTGCTGGTGCTGGGGGAACCATCACCCAGCTCCCCTCTCTGCCAGTTTAGTCCCTCACTGGATGTGGTGCACACAGGGAAGGTGACCCACCTCTGTCCCTTCCAGAAACCGTGGCCATGCTGACACAGAGCAGGGTCCCCCTGGGGAGCCCTTTTTCCTCCTCAGCCTGAGCTCCCAAAGCTCCTGAACCCACCTCACAGTGGGATTTCCCACTGCCTTGCCCCCAGGATAATGGGTTTTCCCTGGCACACCTCTGGCCAGCTCTGCTGCCCCTTCTCCACCCCAGTGACCCCACACAGCCCCCTCACCACGCCTGTCCCCACTGGGACTCCTGCAAAGCTTCATTAAGGAAATCATAAAGTAGCACAGACCCTTTCCTGGGGCACCCTAGCATCCATCCCCCTTCTCTGGGATGCAGCTCCACCTTAGATGCTGGAAACTCCTGTGCTTTGATGGCCTGTGGAGGCACTGACCAGCAAACAAGCAGTGCCAGATGCTCTTCGTGCAGGGGAAAACCCTAAAAATGCCACCTCCTGTCACCCTGATTTTTTAAGATTTTCTAAAGCCTTCTGAGCTTACATTCTTGTAGCAAACTTTCTCATACACTTCCTGTAAATAACTTATTGTAGTTCGTCCAGTGTCATTGGAGAGGTGGCATTTTCACCTTCCAATCCACTGTCACCTTTAGAAAACTATAAATGCTGGAGTCAGAAAATAAACTTTCTCTTTTTTACCTTTACTATAGCAACAGCTCATGTCGTTCTTTCTCTTCCCTGTACTGACAACTTCCCAGGGGGTCTACCTGGTTAGTTAATAAAATATTCAAGGAATGGGTTTTTTAATACTTTGAGGAGTAACACTGCTCTATAACCCTGTCCCAGACCCCTAAATAGTTGATTTTTCCCTTGACATCATATTATCCTTTGGGGAATTGCTCACTTCCAGGAAGATTGTCCATAAAGAGGAAGAATGTGCAGTGAGAGAGACCAGATCAGCACCCACCTGTAAAAGAACATCATCCCCACCACCTTATCAGCTTTTAAAAGCCACACATATCTGAGAGAAACAAAAAATAAGAGCTGTTTCTTTTTTTGAGAGCTAGGGACCCACAAGGATCATCAAGTCCAACTCCTGCCCTGCAAAGGACAGACCCAAAATCCCATTCTGTGCCTGACAGCATTGTCTAAACTGTTCTTAAACTCTGGCAGCCTTGGGGGTGTAACCCCCTGTAGTGAGATTATGGGAATGACATGAATGGCATCTGATGCCAATTTGGTCTCCAAACTGGTGAGTGTGGACTAAGAAGTCACACAAGACCCCTTCCACTTCCCCCAGTGTGCTTCTCTGGTTGGTGCTGTGTCCTGCACAATGAAAAACAAACATTTTTTTCCCATTTTTGTCCAGCTGTGGACAGGACAAAGCTTTCCAGGGAGACATTTGGGAGAGAGGAATCCTATAACCTCATCTGCTTTGTTCAAGGCCCCTATTTCTTCCCTGCCCAAATAATACATGCACAACTTTTTAATTGGTTAAAAGGAGTTAAATGGGAAAAAAAAAAAAAAAATTCATAAAGGCAGGAAAAACTCACCCCCAAAACCCTGGGTGAAATTTAAGCAAAATGAAGACGTGCACATCTTTGCTTTCAGCTGCTGGAACCTGGATCTGTTGGGTTCCACGGATTACTGCAGCACCCAGATTTTTCCAGAAATCTCAGACAAGTTTACCACAGCAATTAAGCCGTCTGCCATCTGCAAAAGATTTGCCCAAGAGTTTTCCTAATGTTTCCCCCCACCCTGAAATACATTTAACTTAATTCTTTCAACATTTTGCCTATCATTCAAGTCCATGTACATTAAGCACCGTGGAGCTGGCTGGATTTTTGAGGGCAACTCTCCCCTTCTAAGGATTAGTTGTGCGCTGGTGCACTGAAATTTTATATATGGAGCAACACTCTGAATATGAATTATTTCTTGTGGAACACTGCGCCTATTCTTGGGCAGCGGAGAAGTAAAAACTTTACTGGGAGTTCCAGCCAAGGAGCTGAGATTAACACCCTTTATTCTCCTCCCAACTGGTGAGTTATTTCGAGAATACTGGCCCAGGCTTCCAGCTTGATGTCTCCATCACACTGCATAAAAGTGCCCTGTGAGTAAATACCTGCACTCAGCCAGTGACAATGAAAGACGTGGATCTGAATCCTCCAGCACGCTGCAGAAGGTTTCCAGTTTTCCCAGGAACACTCAGCGTGCCTCGTGGTCCAAGGAAAACAGTGGTTAGGAAAACTGAAGGGTATTCTTTATGTTCCTCCTCCTTGCACATAAAATGGTTGTTCCCAACTGCCTAAGGCTGGTGGGTGTTCTCACTTTTCACTATGGAAACTATATTTTTTTTTATGGAGCTCTCTAAATACAGATTTGCCTGTGTGACAAATAATCAGCCAGTCTGCAGCGTGTTATTTTCTCTCTCAGCGTTTGTGCTTGCACGGCAAATTCTATCCTTCCATCGTGTACCCAAATACTGAGTCTCCTAAAATAACATCCAAGGAGTAATTTGTTAACAATTAAAAGACAGGAGGATTGGTGGCACAGCCTCTCCCTTTTGGAGACTGATTTTGATAGAATCGGGAACCATTTTAGGGTGGGTAAGCATTGGCAGGGGTTGCCCAGGGGGGTTTGGAGTGCCCATCCCTGCAGGTGTCCCCTGGAGGTGGCACTGAGTGCTCTGGGCTGGGGACAAGGTGGGCACAGCTGGGACTCCATGGGCTGGGAGGACTTTTCCAGCCTAAATGTTTCTGTGATTTTGTGAATTTTCTGCTGTTTCTATGACTCTGCAGAAGCACAAGATAAGGTCAGGCCTCAGAAGAATTGAGAATTAGAACAGGAGTTTTCACAAAGCCCAAGGAAATAGTACATCACTGAGAAAAGTGGCAACTGTGAAAAGAAATAACTCAATCCCTCACCTGGATTTGGTGTAGGACCTTTGCAACCCTTGAAAGACAAGATCTATCAGTAAAATATAAAACTTTGCCCTTGAAAGCACATTTGAATTTTAGGATGATGAATCAGCATTTAAAAACCATTCACCAGCCTCCATTCTGTGATTCTATGATTTTATAGATAATATTTTATATTAATTAAACAAACTAACAGCTTGTTTTCCTCTTTCACTTTCTTATGGTGTGTTTTTTCCTGTTTCTGGGTGATGAAGCCCTTTGGACATCTTGTCCATTTCCCAGAATCCCAGAATGGTTTGGGTTGGAAGGGATCTTAAAATTCCAATCCCCTCCCACAGGCAGGGACACCTTCTACTATCCCAGGCTGCTCAGAGCCTCATCCAGCCTGGCCCTGGACACTTACAGGGATGGGGCATTCACAATTTTTTTTGGAAAGTACCAAAAAGCTCAGAAATGTGATCACAGATGAGTAATGATCTGCATGAGCAGTCCCACCACCCTCACTGGGAACACTGAGGCAGCAAAACACTGTGCAGGGTCCTCAAATTGGGTTTCAGCCAGCAGCAGCACTCACAAACTCTCCCAGCTGCCTTCTTTGTGTCCTCCTGTCCATCCACATCCCATCATTCCAAATCTCACTGCAAAGAATGTCCCATCTTCATCCTCCACAGCTGCAAGGTGGAGGTGTTGTTCTTTCTATATAAAAAGTCAAATTTACAGCACTGAAAGGAGGTGTCTCCCCACCCTACTTTGCACAGACTTTCAAAAACACCGCTGCTATTCAAAGCAGTGGATGTTAAAAAATAATAACCAGCAGTGTGGAACACATTATTTCCATGTTTTTTTTTTACAGACTATGGGCCCAGTGCTGGTGACAGCAAAAAGAACACACACAAAAAATACAGCAAAGCCACCAGAGAGTCTGTGAGCTCCACTGGCCCCGCAGAGGAGCCAGGACTCCACCCCTGCCATGGCAGGGACACCTCCCACTGTCCCAGGTGCTCCAGCCCCAGTGTCCAACCTGGCCTTGGGCACTGCCAGGGATCCAGGGGCAGCCCCAGCTGCTCGGGGCATTAATTGTTGGCATGGTGCTCATGGGAAAGAGACACAGAATTTGTGTTTTACTCCAGGGTGCAGAATAAGGAAGGGCTACTGTCTTGGTTTGAAAGCCAGGTGTCTCCTGAAATGGAAAATGCAAACCCCCTCCCTCTGAATTATTATAATTTTGAAATTAAGGGGCTCTCAGTCCAAGATATGGGAGTAGAAATAACAGTTCTTTAGTAGGAAAATTAAAAATACAAATGCAATAGTACAAACAAACAAAAAAACCCTGCCAGAGTCAGAATGGGCTCTGTCCCCCTGTGGGTCAGGGAGGTGGCTCAGCCCCATCCCAGGGTGGCTCAGCCCTCCTGCAGTGCCAGCTGTGCTTCTGCTGGAGCAGGATCCTGCACAAGGGGGGAGTTTTCCTCTGGAGCTCCAGGGCTGGGGGAGATGGGCCTGGGCTCCTCTGGGAATGCAGGGGGAAGGAAGCTGCTCCTCTGGGAATGCAGGGGGGAGAAAGCTGCTCCTCTGGGAATGCAGGGGGAAGAAAGCTGCTCCTCTGGGAATGCAGGGGGAAGAAAGCTGCTCCTCTGGGAATGCAGGGGGGAGAAAGCTGCTCCTCTGGGAATGCAGGGGGAAGAAAGCTGCTCCTCTGGGAATGCAGTGGGAAGAAAGCTGCTCCTTTGGGAATGCAGGGGGGAGAAAGCTGCTCCCCTGGGAATGCAGGGGGCAAAGGCTGCTGTGCTGCTCCCAGGTCAGATTGTATCCAGGTAGGAATGTTTGGCTCCTCCCCTGGGCAGAGCAGCTCCCCATGGATGATGGAATTTTCTCAGCCATGCAGGGACACTTTCTGGAGCCACCCATCATCTCCAGCACGGCAAGGTCCCAGCTCAGGGAAGTGTTCAGGCTGTGTTTACACAAACAGCAGCCAAGGGGGAAGGGGAACCTTGTGGAACGAGGAATGGTGGGGTTATCACAGACACTGTGACCTTAAAATCTGTGGGACACAAGCAGAGCAGAATGAACAATCTTGTCTGAGGGACTGTGGGGAAAGGCAGTGCCCACAGCACCAACAGTGAATTACAGAACCAAGAATCATCTAAGTTGGAAAAGATCTTCAAGTTCATCTGGTCCCACCCCAGCCCCACTAGCATCACCCCAACCCTGTCCCCAAGGCCACATCCAGACTCCTCTGGGACAATTCCAGTGACTCCAAACCTCCCTGCGCAGCTCATCCCAAGGCCTGACCACTCTGCCAGGGAAATTTTCTGTCCCAGTCTCCAACCTGAGCCTCCCCTGGTGCCATTTGAGGCCGTTTCCTCTCCTCCTTTCCCTTGGGATACGACAGCAGAGCCCGACCCCCCGGCTGTCCCCTCCTGGCAGGAGCTGTGAGAGCCACAAGGTCCCCCTGAGCCTCCTTTGCTCCAGGCTCAGCCCCTTCCCAGCTCCCTCAGGAACCCTCCAGCCCCTTCCCAGCTCCCTCAGGAACTCTCCAGCCCCTTCCCAGCTCCCTCAGGAACTCTCCAGCCCCTTCCCAACTCCCTCAGCCATTCCTCATAACTCACATATCCCAGACCCTTCCCCAGCTCCATTCCCTTCTCTGGACACATTCCAGCACCCCTGCCCTTCCCACTGGACCTTCTTCTGGCTTGAAATTATCCTGCCCAGAAAATCTCCTCCCAAAAGGTCTCTCCCAACCTGGTGATTCTGTGAAATCTGCTGTGCTGCCTCTCCCCCTCTCTCTCCTGCTCTGTCTGCTCCCTGGGATTTTAATGGATTTCTGGTCTCTCTCTGTATCCTGTGTATAAATTTCCCAGTTCCTCAGACAGTTTTATTCTGCCACAGCCTCCAGTGGTCGCTGCTCACAGCCCCTGGCTGCCAGGCCATCACTCCAAACTTCTCACCACACCTGCAAAAGCAACAACAACCAGAAGTCCTGAACTCAGGCAGAGTCTGGAGGTGCCAACACCCTGTCCAAGCCCAGAAGGACAAATCCTGGTGCTGAAAATTACCTTTTGCCACTTTAATTCAGAGTTCATTCTTCATGCCCACCACAAAACTCGCTCACCAGGTGCAGGACTGGTCTGCCTGTGGTATGAGGAAATTATAGCCAGTCCATGGGATCTCTGACTGTCCAACCCCAGAACATTTGGGCAAACATAAATTCTTCTGACTTCACCAGCACTGAGGGGAATTGAAGCAGGAAGACAGCAACAAAAATTTCAAATATTGGCTCTCTGTTTCTCTAGGAAGTGAATCATTTTAAAATTGACACTTTGCAGCCAACAAAAAAGTAACAAAATAATTCAATAAATCAGCTTAATATGCCTTGGCATAGCAGGTATGTGCTTAGGTATGTGTCTGCACACGGAGGTCTGGAGATCTGCTAGTTGAATTCATATATTATTTTTAAAGTGAGCTAAAATGCTGTCACTGAACAGCAGGTTATTTATTTTTTCTCCCCAAATGAAACCTCTGGCAAAAGCATATAAACGAAGTAGATCCTATTCTATTTCACATGTATTTTCTGCATGAAATCATCCCTGGAACTGTCCAAGACCAGGTTGGATGGGGTTTGGAGCAACATGGTCTAGTGGAAAGTGTCCCTGTCCATGGCAGGGGGTTGGAATGAGATTATTTTTAAGGTCTATTCCAACCTAAACCATTCTGGGATTCTATGGAATTCATTTTGGGAACAATAGGAAAGAGCACACTCATGGTAACAACTGTGTTGCTCAAAAGCATAATTTGTAAAATGAAGAATACGATGTGAACAAAATTGTTGGTTAAAAATGTCATTTTGTACTAGAGAAAAAACCAAAACACAGCTCTGTTTTCAAATGCTGCCAGAAAGAAAAGCTTTGAGCTGTGGACGTGAGTTACAAACCACGATTTTATTTCACAAAGATCCCAGCAGGGATCTGAGGCTGAACTGGGAGCACTGGGGCTTTGCTCCGTGGTTTCCCCATCGCAGGGCTCTGAGGGGTTTAAAGTGGAGCAGCAAAATCAGAGAAGGGAAACTCCAAACCAGAGCACTGAAACTCCAATTCAGAACACTGAAATTCCAAACCAGAGCACTGAAACTCAAATTCAGAGCACTGAAACTCCATTGAACACTGAAACTCCAATTCAGAGCACTGAAACTCCAAATCAGAACACTGAAATTCCAAACCAGAGCACTGCAACTCCAATTCAGAGCACTGAAACTCCAATTCAGAACACTGAAATTCCAAACCAGAGCACTGAAACTCCAATTCAGAGCACTGAAACTCGTTCAGCGTGGCAACACTGCCCTCCTGCTTCTGAGAGATCCCTGCCCTCTGCTCTGCTCATCACAGCAGCTTCCCCACCACAAAAGTTCCAGGGGTTTGCTCTGTGTTTCCTTCAATCTATTAAAATCAACTTGTAAAGACACAGCTCCTCAGGGAAAAGAGGGTGATAAAAGCTCAAACCCTTAATTTTGTGGTTTTCTCAGGGGGAAAACACAACAGCTGTAAAAATCACCTCCAAATCCACTGTTTGATTTCTGGGTTCAGCTTCAGGCTTTATAACTGAGCTTAGCACTTTGTAAGTGAATTAACAACAAAAAGTAACTAAAAATAAAATAATAAATAATTATAATTAAGCACAAGGGCACAGAATCATCAAGGTGGGAAGAGCCCTTCAGGATCATCCAGCCCCACCAGCATCACCCCAAACCCTGTCCCCAGGGCCACATCCAGACTCCTCTGGGACAATTCCAGTGACTCCAAACCTCCCTGGGCAGCTCATCCCAAGGCCTGACCACTCTCTCAGTGATTTTTTTTTTTTTTTTAATATTCAATCTGGACCTTTTCTGGTGCAATTTGAGGCCATTTCCTCTCATGCTTCCACTCAAGACAATCAAGAGATTGACACCTCTCCTCTCCCACAAATAAAAGTGGGTTCTATCTGTTATTTTCATTAGGTGAAACATAATGGAAAATATTAAAAAATAGGGGAAATGGATTTTTTGGATTAGACTAATCTTGTTCTTTCTGCATTCTGTTTTTGGGGATGGCAGGGAGGGAAAGACACAATACTCTAACCCCGGGCCAGAATAAAATCTAAATTAAAATAATGTCAATTTAAAAATAAATCAGAATTAAATTAAAATATTAAACCCTATGACCTGTTCCTACCTGCTCCTATTGAAATACTTGTCCTGGGCCAACAAAGCTACTGAGGAAAGTGAGGAAGAGAAGAGAGGACACCTCTTACTCCCTGCACAGTCCAGGTGCAGCCTGAGCACAGGATAACTCAGAGGGTTAATTTAAGCATCTGATGAAGAAGTTAATTACTGATTTACCTGGTCTAATGGGATGTGTCCCTGCCCATGGCTGGGGGTGGAATGAGATGACCTGTAAGGTCCCTTCCAACCCAAACCATTCTGTGATTCTGTGATTTATGGTGCTGCAAAGTAAGATGATGATAGAAGCCTTTTATGCTGTGTAACACTTTACGTCAGCCTCTGTGGTTTTCTCCTTCCAGAAAGAAAAACAATCTGAGATGTGCAAATAAACCAGGAAAACTGGAGGGAAGGAAGGAGCAGCTTGCAAGGCAATTGTGAAAAACAAATAACAGCAGTCATGAGGAAGGGACAGAAAAATCTCCACAAAGAGAGGATGTGGGTCAGGGTTTAGAAAACATTGGAAAGACTCAAAAGGTGCAGGTGAAAAAAAAAAAATCTTGAAAAGGCTTATTGAACCCAGGAGGTGAAAAAGACTGAGTAACAAAATGAGGAGGAAAAAGAGGTTTATAAGTAAATAAATCCCTTTGTTTCCAAGTTCCCATAAAGCAGGCTCTGGGTATTGCTGTTGACAAACCCAAGTCCCAGGTGCTTGTGTGTCCCAAACTTCCCTGGACTTCTGTCCTCCTTTGAAAGTGGTCCCATACACCTTCACACTTCAAAGGTGAAGATTTCCCTGGCAAAAAACTGGCTGTGTACTGATCCCTTAGGAAGGAAGTTTCCTCTTCCAAAGGAAGAAAAATAATTAGAAAAAGCAGCTATAGGCACTAACCCTGCTGGAGCCCTTATGGCTTTCTGATTTGAACCCAAATCATCGCAAATTTGTGGATCCCCAAACTGCCAACCCCACCTTATGTCTCCTTCACTCTCCCTCATCTCTGGCCTGACCCAAAGCTGTTTTTTTGGTGGACAACACACTCAGGGATCAACACAGATCCCATGGGCTCCTCCTCACACACCTTCCAGGTATGTCACTGTGATTTCTCTTGGGGTTCCTATAGGTCAGGGTGACTCCAGGAGAGATTGAAAAGAGTTTTTGCTTCCCCAGCCCGAATGCAGCCAAAGAAGGAGCCTGGAATGCTTCAGATTGTGTTTTCAAGGTTGTTCATTTCTTCTTATCTAAACATTCTTTCTCTGACCTGCTGAGCTCTGGCTAGCAAGGAGGCCGTGGCCATCTGCCGTGAACCCTGGGTGGCTCCCACATTATATACTCAAAACTATGTGTGTATGTTTACAATTTATTTACCAATTCCCATCATCTATGTTAGACAGTGAATCTCTACCTTAAACCAATAGAAAAGTGTCACCATCACACCAGGACATGGAGGAAAAGAAGGAGAAGGTCAGGACACACCCAAATTCCTCCATCTTGTACCCCCTTGAATCCCATTCTAAAAACCCCAAAATTCTACTTTTCCACCCTGTGTTAGTTCAACTATCACACTACTAAAACCTTGTGGCTTGTAATTCCTCATACAGAGTTGGCAGTTTTTTCCACAGGCTAAAATTGAAGCCACAGATATTTTTGACTTCTTTCCAAGGTCTCTGAGACCCCAGCCAGGGTCTGGAGACAGCCAGAGCAGCCAGAGGGATGTGCTGGACTCCGACATGGCACCACTGACAGCTCCAACACCACCCCCTGTCCATCTCCCATCTCCCAGCAGGAAAGCTGTGTGTGCAGCACCGTGCTTCCCTTCCAGAGGCACCAGGAATTGGAGCAGGGTCTGGGAGATTTGGGAGTTTTGCTGGTGTGGTGCTTCCCCCACGCTGAGTTTTGCGTCAATCCACAGCAGAACGGTCCCACATCTCTTTTCACTGGAATATTCCTGTGTGGGAAATAGTAAAGGTAAGAAGATTTCCAGAAAGCTGTAGAATCTGGCCTTAGAAACAGAAAGAACAGAAAACTTAGAGCTAGCTGCAGCTGCAAAGACTGAAAGCAGAAAAATTGCAATAGTACAGCAAGCAAGGAACAATAGCTTGAATTATAGGCTTGGCTAAGATACACCTTAAGACTGCAGAAAAATATGCTTAGCAAGATAGTAGAAGGTTTTAAGCTTAATAATGGAGTATTGTGCATTGTTAATAGAGAGCAGACAAGCATTGTGTGCAGCAGGTGTACCTGTGCTTTTAGTGAGTGGCTAGAACAACTGTCTGTGAGCTTTGGCAATGTGCTATTGGCTAGAAGGTTTTTAAAATGCTCTTCAACAAAGAAATCTTTGGCTGCTGCTGGCTGTACGTGAGCCTTGCCATCTTCCAATTGTCTCAGCCATCAATGAGGCTGATGCTGCAATAAAGCTCAAGGAACATATCCCAGTGGTCCCGTCCTGTTTGTGAAAAACTACCACCACATTCCTGCTCACTTCACCAGCACTGATCTGCACGTTTGCCCCATGCTGGTTGTCACCTTCCAGGCTTCCAACAAAACCTGTTGGCTTTTCCTGACATGTGGCATTGCTTTGATGCCTGGAGCTTGGCTTTGTTCTGCACCCCGAGGTCACACAGAGAGCTTTTTTCAAAGCATCCTTCAAGTCAGCTCCCTGACAATGACAAATCTCGGTTTATTGCCCATCCTAAAGCCTCACAGTGTTCCCTAAGACATCCTCGTGGTGCTTTCAAATCCATCACCCTCCAAAGCCAAACTAAAGTAACCATGGAAAGCTGTACACAGCCATCAAACCATATGAAGGGTTTTATAACTCCTGGCAGCCCACTGGACGTTAAATATTGGATTAACCTTCAGCAGCTCTGCTGGTGCTTCCTGCACTTTGGCAGAGAGCTCTCCCCACCATGGAATGCTCGTGGAATGGGCTACAACTCTCACTAAAACATCTGAAAATGGAAGTCTTTGTTTTACTCTCAGCACGCAGCCAGAGGGAAATGGAGCAGCACAACAGGATTACAGGCTGGGAGATGAGGTTGCTGCCGCTTTTCAACCTCTGTGAAATTAGTTTGTAACTCTTGACTTTCATGGCTGGCCCAGGGAAAAACATGCTGCTACCAACACCAATCCTACTCTCTCATGAGTTTTGGTTTCCTCTCCTCCCTGCACTCCCCTAAGTGAGAGCTGTGATCTCTTTGGGAACAGGACTGGTTTTCCTGTGTGCAAGATGATTTTGCCTTTCCTTACAGGGTTTACTTGACCTTTTCTCTCATTACATTAATGCTTCTCTGAGGAGGAATAATTTCCTCTGAGAGGTGGCTCTGGGTTTCTGTGTTCCAGAGATTCAAGCTCAAGTCCTAACACTGCCTTGCACCTCCTGCCAGCTTTTCATCAAAGAATTTCCTCAGCTCTGCATCCCTCCTTGCAGGGTCAGGAGCCTCGTGTAGGACCAAAGCCATCCCTGGGGAGAGGAGCTGCAAGACCACGGGCACCAAGACCCTGTTACAGCTTCACCTCTGCAGGACACAGACAGAGAAATGCCATGAACGTGACAATCCTGCCCAGACACCTCAGGCTCTGCAGTTCTCACCTGTTAAGGCAAAATAAATAGACCCAGCTCAAAGGGGCTGCTCCTTCTCTGGAGGTGTTCAAGGACGGGTTGGATAGAGCTCTGAGCAACCTGGGATCCTGGAATGTTCCTTGCCTAAAGCAGGGGGTGGAATGAGATGATCTTTAAGGTCCTTTCCAACCTAAACCATTCTGTGGTTCTGTGATTGTATGAAAGGGGAGAAACCTGATCCCAGAGGATGCCAGGCAGCTCTGCTGGAGATCCTCCTCCGTACACATTCCTCCTGACTGGTGTTGTACATTCAGACACAGGCTGCAGCATTCTCAGAGGCACAAGGAGCCTGACTGACGGGCTCCAGCACACAGCCCTGCAGAACACGCCAGCAGCCCCGTGACAGGGGCAATCACCACATCCCAAACACCATTTCAAGAAAGGCAACCTGTCAAGTCTGCTTATATTTTGAGGCTCAGCCCTGGAGGACTCCGGCGAATTTCCAACACGTCGGGCTAATTGCAGTTTACATTCGCTTCACTCTCCATTAGAGCTGCTCCACTTTCCAGGAAAGCTAATTGGATCCACAGCGCTCGGGCAGCCGGGATTTTCTGCAGGAAACCCGAGCAGCTCTGGGTACCAGGCAGAGGGAAACGTGCACACGGTCTGTGGCGTGTCCCCCTCAGCATCACCACACGCCCAAAATAGTCCCAGCTTCCTCCGCCCTGCTGGAAATAAAACATATGGAGTTAGCACGGCCGCTGATTGGATTTTGATTGCTCTGAAACGCTGCCAAGTTTAAAGTGGGGAGTGCGGCCTGAAAGGAAATACAGTAGACACCAGACAATTTATTTGTTTCTGAGCAGGGACCTGGCTGCCGGGCGGCTCCGAAGGTGGCTAACGAGAGCAGCATGTTCCCATATGGAAACCAGATGGCGGGATCGGGATGCGGGAGCGCGGCACGAGCGGCGTTATCGCGGCCGCGGGGAAAGCAGAGCCCTGTGAAAGCTGGGCCAACCACAACAGCAAATTGCTGATAAATGACTGCCACGGAGAACATTCCAGAGGGGTGGGTGGGGATGATGTGGGAGGCAGGGAGGGAAAACACCTCTGGAGGCAGGGAAGTGATGGTCATCATTGTCATCATTGCCATCATTGCCATCATTGTCATCAATGCCATCATTGCCATCACTGCCATCACTGCCATCACTGCCATCACTGCCATCACTGCCATCATTGTTATCATTGTCATCATTGTCAACATTGTCATCATTGTCATCAATGCCATCATTGTCATCATTGCCATCATTGCCATCACTGTCATCATTGCCATCATTGCCATCATTGCCATCATTGCCATCACTGCCATCGTCATCACTGTCATGGGCAGAGCTCGCCCAGCTCAGCCTGGCAGCTGATCCCATGGATTTGAGGGACTAAAAAACCCTGGAAAAGGAAAAACAAATCCCCCCCAGTGCCACGCCCCTCAGAGCTCCGCCCACCCTGCCCCACCCAGGTGGTTCAGCCCCGCCCATAAGCAACACCAGCCAAGGGAGGTTGTGGTACATAATAGTCAACAGAATTCCCTGAATCCCCAGATTTAGCACAAATTTATCCATCGTCTTGATGGAGGAACAAGGAGATACCAACCTTCTCCACCCACTTTTTGGATGTTTTATACTGGAATGCTCTCTCACACCTTTATATTTTTTTTTAAACAGCAGTGTTTTGATGATGGCATACAAAAAATTAGGCTAAATTTGTCTGGATTTAAAAAACAGAATTAAAAGGAAAACCAAACTCAGCCAATTTTGAAAATGAACTCTTTGTCTGAATACAAATTAAACTTCTCAGTCAATTAAAAAAAAAACAACACAAACCCTCAAAGTTCCATTTTTCCTTTCTATTTTGTTGAGATTTTTTGTCATGTTTTCCCAGACCCAGAATAGCCATTTTTTCTGAGTGAAGGGGGAAATAAGAACTATCCACACTGTTTCAACTCCAAGGGCAGAAAAAGAAGGAAATAATTGACCATGTCAAAGCATGGTCCATCCAGCAAGCTGACAATGACCACAGCCACATTCCCCACTGCTCATTACCTGCTGAAATACTTCCAGGACAGGAGCATTTTGTGGAAAAGAAGCATCCAGAGAATCAGAGCCCATGACCAAACAAATGTTATGCTGCTACGGTCTGTTTTCTCACCTCAGGAGCTACTAACTTTTCATTTCTTGATTTTATGACTTGAAAGAAAGAGGGAACAAGGGTTTTTAAGCCGTTGTCCGTGGAAAAGGCATCAGCTTTTCCACATAAACTGCTCAGGATTTACAGCTTTCCCATTTGTGGGCGACAGTGCAGGAAATGTTTCACTGGTTCGTTGCAGTTCTCCCTGTTCACTGCATGTCCTCAGTCATCGTGAGACCAAAGCAGTGATTTTGTGTTTATTAAATTCATGACTGATGCACAGGGAGGGCTGTTCCAAAGCCCACAGAAACCAACAGCATTTACAGACACTCTGAGAAAAACCCTCTTGAGACAGAAATATATTTAATGACAGATTTGAGCAGCCCCAAACTGAGACTTGGGTCAGTCTCCCTGGAAGACTCCAGGGTGCTCCCTCCCCACATTCTAGGAGCTGATGCTCCTAGAAATACAAAGTTCCTAAAAACACCCAGAGCTGACTCTTGGAGAATTTCATGGCCTGTCTTTTTGGACCCATGATTGTCTGGACACAAATGTCTGTGAGTGCCCTGCTTGCAGAGTTTGAGTAACAAATGCAGAATATTTAAGAGAAAACAGAGTAGAAGAGAGAAGAGAGATGGGCAGAAAAACCCAAACTAGCCACACACCCATCAGAGATGAAGTAACTCCTGAATGCTGGCAGAAGCCAAGGGGCTCTTGGGTCATGGAATGATCTTTGGAGTCATGGAATGATTTGGATTGGAAGGAGTTTTAAAGATTATCCAGCTCTACCCACAGGCAGGGACACCTCCCACTGTCCCAGGTTGCTCCAAACCCAGTGTCCAGCCTGGCCTTGGGCACTGCCAGGGATCCAGGGGCAGCCCCAGCTGCTCTGGGCACCCTGTGCCAGGGCCTGCCCATCCTCCCAGGGAAGAATTCCTTCCTAACATTTAATCCAGCCCTGCCCTCTGTCCCTATGAAGCCATTCCCTGTGTCCTGTCCCTCCAGGCTCTTGTAAAAAGTTCCTCTCCATCTTCTCGTCACCTCCTTCAGGTACTGGAAGGTCAAAGTTGGGTGTTCCCAAAGCCTTTTCTTCTTCAGGAATCTTTAATGCCAAGTCCTAAGAAACAACTTTAATGCTGAGGTATATAGCCAGAAAATCAAAATAGACACCTCAGTCATTGCTGGTGATCCACCAGCCTTCAAATGAAAAATAACCCTCATTTCATCAAAATATCAGAAGCTGACTGTTGATACGGTTTCAGCAACTCAGGAAATCAATATTTGCATGTCAAAAATCTCTGAGAGGTTATATAAGTCCATATATACACATACAACCATAATTTGGAACAAAAATAAAAAGCCACTGGGATGAGTTTTAGCTTATTTCAGGATAAAGCAGAGCGTATTACTTATTTCAACAGCACCTCATGCACCACAAAGCTATAGGATGATGCAATTTTATTCTAATCATCACAAAAGTTTTGCACTGATTTATGATAAAAGAGGATTTTTTTTCCCTGTGGAACACCCATGATCTGTTCTCCTGCAGAAAAAAAAGAGGTCGCATCCAGGCTGACACTACACCTGCAGCTGGAAAAGCCAACCAGGTGTATCTTTATGAGCTCCAGCAGCAGGGGAACTCAGACTTTTCACTCCCTAAACCAATTTTTCAATGGCAACCCCAGAACACTCCAGTAAGGAGTTCCCTAAGTAAGGCTCCTCATTTGTTTCAGCAAATGTAACAAAACTCCTCATTTTAATTAGCCCACAGTCTCTAGAATATTCCAGCCTGTTCTTTAAGGAAAACACAGCTCTGGGCCAAGGCTGAACACCTGCCTTTTCACTTGCCACTGCTGGTTTTGTTGACAGACTCACAGAATATTCAGAGTTGGAATATTTTACAATCTACTACAGTCATCAAATGCAGCTCCTTCAGGCTGAGGCAGGTGAGACAACACAGTCAGACCCAGGTTGGCCAAAAGTTATGACCAAACTGTCTTTGGAGAAATAAAATTGAAGGCCCCACAACCAGTGGTTTCTTGAAAATTTGGTGAATTTAAGAAGAAATTCCCCCCTGGCAGGGTGGACAAGGGCTGGGATGGAATTCCCAGAGCAGCTGGGGCTGCCCCTGGATCCCTAGCAGTGCCCAAGGCCAGGTTGGACACTGGGGCTGGAGCAGCCTGGGACAGTGGAAGGTGTCCTTGCCATGGCAGGGAATGGCAAGAAATGATTTTTAAGGTCCTTTCCAACCCAAACCATTGTGGGACCGACTCTATGACTTTGCCAGAACTTTCCATCACAAAGAAAATCCAGCCCTCATAGCTATAGGGTAAATAAAAACCTCAGGAGGTAGCTAGAAACACCCCAAAATCATACTCAGTTTTTAAAAATTGATTCTAAAATCAACTCACAGCTACCTATACTTAGAGCTACCTACACCAATGGAGACTGTATTTTTATATCTATACAAACATATATATATATATATATATATATATATATGTATATGCATGTGCTTGCCATGAATGTTTTCATCTTTAAAAGCTCTTTAAAAGCTGATTCACTTGGCTGCTTAAAGAGATTTGTTGCCCAGTCACATCAGAGGAGGACTTTTGCCTCTTTCCAGCAGGTTTTGCATTTCTGGCTCTCAAGTTCTTACCGAAAGGGTAATTTTTCAATCATTAGAGAACAGGTTTGGCACTTAAGATTTAGTGCCCTGTAATGACATCTTTAAAGCTGGAGAGTTATAGTGTACTAAAGAAAAAAAATATATAATAAGAAAGCTGGGCCAGAAAAATAACAGCTGAGAAACTTACTGGAACAAAATGTATATAATAAAAGGCTTTTTATCTTTTAAACACTCAAATAATTTTGTCCAACTGTAGTAAATACCAAAAGTTTTTTTAATCCTCTCACTTGGAGCACACCTTTAAAACAAACCACAACAATGGATGGAGCTTCCTGCATCCACTTCCTGCTATGACCCACTCTAATTCTTTGAAATAAATATGTTTTGGGTTATTTTGCTAAGGGCAATGTTTAGTGTCTGTCCCCCAGTGTGTAAATGTGTAGAATACACCAAAGATTTAACATCTGCTATGAATAACTTTACAGTGGATCTCAAGTTCTCCTAAGGTTATTAGGATATTGTACAGGTGGCCAAATTATTAAAATATGGTTTAAATCCAACACTTACGCATTTTCATAACGTGCATTGGGTTTGAGGGTCTGGAAGCCACATGTCAGCACCAGAGAACACCAGGCTGGCTCCCTGGAAGTCCCAAAATCAAAGCCACTTCCCAAACATTACAGCCCAGCCAGCTGCGGCCACGGCACCCCCGGGCTGGAGGGGATGGAAAAGCAGGGCAGGCTGCCCTCCTCACAGACAAGTGACCTTTTCTATCAGCATTACAGCATTACTTTCTCTACCCCACGCTGATTAAGTCAAGACCCCCTCCAAGTGAGCTGAATTTTAACATCTGACTCAGAGCTGCAGTGCAGAGTGAAGGCCGAGGCACATGGAGCCAAACAGCTGGTGCTGTGTCTTTGTTCAAAGAGTGCAAATAAAATGAGGGAGAACTAAATAAAAATGATATTAGAAAGCCCTGCTTGCTCTTCCCTGGTAGCACTCAGTATTTATTCCTGTTTTGAGGTGCTTTGTCAGGAATGCAGGGGAGCCCCTTGCCTGCAGTGCTCAGTGGTGCAGAGCTCTGGGAATTTGGGTCCCAGCTGCAAGGAAGGACATGGACAGGCAGGATAAAAACTCATTTCTGCACGCTGTATTCTGCTGCACAGAAAGGGGGATTTAGTGCAGAAACTTATTTAAGGGAAGCACTCGCTGGATTGCTGCAAGGCAGAAGTTCCTGTAGCAATTCCCTCTGTCCCATGGAGTAGAGGGGGATGTCACGACCTCAGGAAGCACCTAAAGCACCACCTGAGCTCCTCAGGGCTGAGAGGCTCCAGGATGAGCAGAGGGATGGAGCAGCTCTGCTGGCAGGAAAGGCTGGCACAGCTGGGATTGTTCACCTGCACAGGAGAAGCTTTGGGCTGAGCTCAGGGTGGCCTGGCAGGGCCTGGAGGAGCCCCAGGAAAGCTGGAGAGAGACAATTTCCAGGGCATGGAGGGACAGCACACAGGGAATGGCTCCCACTGCCAGAGGGCAGGGCTGGGTGGAAGATTGGGAATTTGGAATTGCTCCCTGGCAGGGTGGGCAGGGCTGGGATGGAATTCCCAGATTCCCCTGGATCCCTGGCAGTGCCCAAGGCCAGGTTGGACACTGGGGCTGGAGCAGCCTGGGACAGTGGGAGGTGTCCCTGCCATGGCAGGGGTGGAATGGGATGAGCCATAAGGTCCCTTCCAACCCAAACTATTCTGTGATTCTATGAAGCACAAGATTTACTGCTTTAATTTGAGTAACATCCAGAAACAGCTGAGCCTGAACCAAAATAGATTCAAAAACCACCTCAAAACTGAGCTGATACTAAATTTGACCTCCAGCACTGACTGGAAGAAATATTTTTTGCCCAGATTTTTCTCAAACAATTATTAAACTGAAAAAGTTAGTGAAAAAACCCAAAATTCCCATGAGCCTTGGAAAGCCTCATGGCCACAAATGGGCACCACAGGGCAAACCAACCTGCAGCTCTGAGTGCCTGACCTCAGTCAGCTCCATACTGGGATGCTCAGGAAAGGAAATATAAGATTACTGCCCAGTAGGACACAAAAAAGAGCATTCACAGAATGATTTAGGTTGGAAAAGACCTCCAAGATCATCGAGTCCCACCTGATGTCCACCTTGTCCCTAGCCCAGAGCTCTGAGTGCCACCTCCAGGCTTTACTTGGGCACCTCCAGGGATGGAGACTCCAAACCTCCCTGGGCAGCCCCTGCCAATATTTAACCTTTTCTGTGAAGAAACTCTTGAAACAATTGCTTGAAACAACAAAATCTTCACTGAACTTTATGCCCAGACAAACCTGCACCTCCGGAATTCCTTTCCTTGCCAGACAAGGTGGCAGCTGGGGACTGTGGGGATTTTTATTTGGGTTTAAACCACAAGATCTCTACCACAAGCCTTGCAGGAGGAGAAATTCCTGTCCATAATGATAGAAAATGTGCCTCTCACAATACCTGGGAATAAGGTTATTTATAAAACTCCCACAGGCTGTTTTTTGCTAAAAAAAAACAAAACCAAAAACTACTAGATTTTAATAGTTGTTAAAAGTAAATATTCCTCTATACACACAATCTGATAGGGAAGATGGAAGAACATAAAAAAGTGGAAATTCTAAGGGCAGGTACTGAACCCACTGTTGCAGAGCATTTCTTCACACATGGCATTACCAGGTTATCCCAAATTATTTCCTGCCACTTGGAAAAAGCCCACAGCAACCTGATGGAGCTACATTGGGCTGTCTTCATTCCAGATTCAGGTTCTGCACCAGCACCTTCTAAGGAATGAACAAAGACTGCCTTGTTTCTGACAGCATCCACAGGGGTTCCTGCAAGTGTCCTCCAGGGTTTAAGGGTGGAAACAGCCAGGCACAGCATTCTGTACTTCTCACTGAGCTTATTCTGCACAAAAATATCTTTATAATCCCACTTTGGAAGGGAACTCAGTGGGGCAGCACAAAGGGAATAGCAAACCCACCTCACAACCTGCTTTGGCTCCACCACAACCCTTTCAAACCCTAATTTTACAGGATGATGGATGCTGAGGTTTTCTCTGCTGTGCTCTCACCTTTCCACAGTGGCTGTTCTCATCCAACCTTTCCTCCCACAAGTTGGGTTTTTTTCTTTAAATTAAATGAGGCTGTACATTCTCTGTTCATCTGTTCAGTAATAAGACTCCTGCCTTCAGTGATTGTGACTTTATTATTTTCATTATTATTTTTCATCTTCCCTTTTGTTAATTCCCCATGAAGCAGCTTTAAAGTCTCTGGAACCGACAGAATAAAAGGCTGCTTTTATTCCATGAAAAGGGATCCAAGTCAAACCTAAAAGAATTAAAATATCAATGCTGAACATGAAATATGGAGTTTTCAGTGTAAGAAAGCACGTTGGAATTTTCTGATTCAAACACAGGGGAAGAACCTGTGCCCTTCTCAATAAATGCTTTATGCAATTGTCCTTTGAAGGTACATCACTATTCTCATGGAATATTTCCTACTTTTTTCAACGGCCAAAATTTCCCATCCAAAGAACTTTTAAACATTTAGTTATACAATTGTTTGACAGGGAAAAAAAAACTTGAGTTTAACCTTCTTCCACACACACACAGTTTGGGGTCTGTGGGCCTCCCTCACCTCAGGATGCCTTGATAGCAAAGTGAAAGGAGTGCTTTGCATTTCTATCCCTGTGAGTTAGTGCTTTCCTGCAGTATTTTCTGCATGGAACTCTCAGGTACCTCTGCTCATCAGCTATTCTGGGAGAGCTCTCACCAGGAGCTCAGTGTTTTCTCCGAAGTGAAAAAGCCTGACCTCAGAGCTGTGATCTCACTTGGCTCAAGGAGGTGCCTGGAGGTGCTGGTTGTTGCTATGTGCAGCAGCTCTCAAAACTTTCAGTCCAAAATATTTATAGGGAAAAAAAATATGCAGATCTGATGGCACCAAAAAAGAAGAAAAAAAGTAAAACATTAATCTCTTTGATTTTCATTTTATTTTTAGCTCATTTAGATCTGTCATTGTTTTAGACACAAACCAGAATGTTAAACAAATCAGGAGGAATGATCTAAAACAAAATACTTGCCTTTTTCATTTTTTTTTTTTTTGGCACAAAAATTGTAGAATTACATGTCAGGAGTGATGTTCTTCCTCTGCAGCTTTGGCAACAAAGCACTTGGCAGGGCAGAGCCAATGTGAGCACGGAATGTAGGAAGAATTAAATTGTTTCCTGGAGCTGATGAGACCTTACCCAGGAATGGGAATGATGAGAGTCCTGTCTGCATCCACAGCAGGTGGGCAGCAGGGGCTGGGATTGTCCCTGTGTCCCACAGGTGAGATCCCACCTGCAGAGCTGCCCCAGCCCTGTCCCAGCCCAGGAGGAGCTGGAGCTGCTGCAGAGAGCCCAGAGGAGGCTCCAGGATGAGCAGAGGGATGGAGCAGCTCTGCTGGCAGGAAAGGCTGGCACAGCTGGGATTGTTCACCTGCACAGGAGAAGCTTTGGGCTGAGCTCAGGGTGGCCTGGCGGAGCTGAGAAGATGGAAACAGAATATTTACAAGGACCTGGAGTGACAGGACAACAGGGGAGGAGAAAAAGGGAAAGAGAGTAGGGTTAGATTAAATATTAGGAAGAAATTCTTCACTGTGAGCATGGGCAGGGGCTGGCACAGGTGCCCAGAGCAGCTGGGGCTGCCCCTGGATCCCTGGCAGTGCCCAAGGCCAGGTTGGACACTGGGGCTGGAGCAGCCTGGGACAGTGGGAGGTGTCCCTGCCATGGCAGGGGTGGGATGAATGATTTTTAAGGTCCCTTCCAGCTCAAACCTGTCTTGGACTTCCCCTTTGTACAGCCCTGCTCTCACACCTGTGGCCTGCACTGCACAGACTCCAACAGCTCCCAAGGCAAAAGCAAAGGAGCCTCCATAAAATGCACCTTGGATCCAGGACTTTTAGGTCAGGCACATCACCTTGGGAGTCAGAGCCTTCAGGAATGAGGAAACACCTCTGCCCACTAAATAAATTCTGCAGTGTGACAAAGCAGAGTGGACTTGAGCATAGCCCTTGATTTGGAAGACACTCAGCAGAAGATAGATCAGTTTTGTCAAAAAAAAAAAGGTAATAAATAGCTTAAATGTCTTTAAAAAGTGGGGAAAAAACCCTCTTCCATTCTCACAATTTACTCTGGTTCCACAATTTGCATTTAGGAAATACCTCAGGAAACCAAGTCTTACACAATCTCATTTCAAACTTCTCCCCCCAAAGCTTTGAAGCCATCTGCCACATTTGACAAGTCTGAAGTTTGTCAACTCCTACCAGGATTAAACCCAGCAGCTGTTAGGAAACAAGAAAGCCTCACTGCAGGCTCTTGGTAGATACTGGAGAGCACAGAAGGGAAAATAAAAAAGGCAGCAACATTCAAATATTAAAAAAATCTTCAGTCAACACTCACATCTTATGACAGACACAGTTCATCATTAGTTCTGAGGCTTCCAAATATTTAAGGGGTGAATATGAGTTGCTTCTTACATGAAAATATGGGAAAAAGCAGAATTTGGAATTAAAATCTCTTATTTTACTGCCCTACAGTACTTCCCCACTACATCCTACCTAAACATTTCCTGCTATGGAGATTTCAAGCAAGAATAGTGAATTCTTGAGGAATTCTACCAGAACACCAGGTTTCAGTCTGATTTCTTCTCCCAGGCTGCCCTGGTTTTGTTTGCCACTTTTATTCAAGATGTTAGGAGCATTCTCACACCTCAGCATAAAGTCAGGTAGTAAAAACTGAATTAAATATAATACAGTAACTGTTCTGAAACATTGCAAACTGCCTGGGTGAGCACACAAACACCAGAAATCCATTCACAATTCTTCTAAGGGTCTGCATAATTTACTATTAAAGATATTTCCTGTTATCTGCTTTATTTATTATGAACCAAACACGTAAAAGTAAGAAAATGGTGCTGCCAGCTTTCAAAACAACAGAATTCTCAGCTCAGATCACACATAAAACCAATTTCTGAATTAAAAGGATGGACAGAAACAGGAAAAAAAAACCCAAAAAAAACTAACCCAAACAAAGCTTCAGAATTTGATCCAAAATCCAGCACCACTTTAGGCAAGATCTGCTCATCTGTAATTACCTGAAGTGAAAATTTAAATCAGTGACAGTTCTCTGAAGGAAAACTGTTCAAAAATATCTACTGAGCATCCAGAGTGAGTCAAAGTTGCACCCAGCAGAGAACATAATTACCTGGGAGCAAATTAATATTTTTAACACCATTTTCTTACACAAAATGTAAATTAAACAGAGTACAACTGAGAACTGCACCTCAATCCAAGTTAATAAGTGAAATAAACTGCTGAAATTGTTACCAACTTCCAGAGAATTTTCTGAGACAGTTTAAAACATTTTAACTTCCTCTAAAAATCACATGCTCTGCCTAAGAGATCTTTTACTATTCCTACCATTGCCCAAATTTTGGTGTTTTAAAGTGAATTAAATCAGTTTGCCCTGGCAAATCCAGCTGAAGCAGCCTGTCATCCTGCCAGTCCCTTTGACCAGAAGTTATTTTTCACTAGCAAGTTTTAAAAGCATTTACCATACTTTAATTACTGCATTTTGTATCAACACATACATTAAAAAGGGCATGTGGAGCCATTAACATAAGCAAAATTCTCTGTGGATGGAAAAGGACAGAGAGTGCATGCGATTACAGACAAATATTTGAGGAACATAAAATATTAGAAAAACCTTCAGATCTCAAAATAAACTAAGAAAAAGGGAGAGGTCTCGTTAGGTACAGACTGAATTCCTTATCTGCATTTCCCTCTTTGAAATATAAAAGGAATACTTTTAGGTAGGGCAATCCCTTCAGGAGGAGAAAAAGGAGTTGCTTCTCATATCCAAGATATCTTTCCTAAAATCACTCCAGAAGAAAGTCTTCCAAGCCATGCAGAAGGGTGTTTGCAGTGATGAAGTAAAAAACAAGAAAAATGAGCGGGAAAGTAAAAATTTACTGGAATTTATTCTACTTTTCAGGGGGAAAAAAAAATCCCAGAAGTCCTCTAGAGAAGAAACTAGAGTTTACAAAATTGCAGCATAACTGTCCTTGTCAGATGTAGATATTATTGTGACTTTCACTGGTTGTCAGGAACTTCTTCAAAATCTTTGTGCTTTCAGAGGCATCCTGGGGAGAGGAAGAGAGGATCAGCATCACCCACAGTGCTGGGAACAAAGCAAGAGCCCCACTGGCCTCTGGTCCCATTTTCATTACTCTGAGCATCACTTTTATTAAAATATTAACTGGGAGCAAAACTCAGATCTTCTGAATGAAGTTATGCACAGGAATCTGCACTGCAGCAAGAAAATGGGATTTATTATTCTGCATTCCTCCTTGCTTGGACATGAGGGGAAGAGTCTCTGTGTTTGTCATTGTACTCCTTCAGAGTTTAAATATTTATGTCTTACTCAGACTTATTCAGCAGAACAGAATGAGCTGCACTGAAAACTGATTTTAGAAGTGAAATAAACACCACAGTACACACAGACTTCTCTGGCATTTAAATCTGGGTTCAAAGTGTTCTCAACCAACTAAAATTCAATTCAAAACATTTCAGAAAGAGTAAAGCATACATTTTAGGAGCTGCAAGGGGAATTTATGGGAGCAGTGGGATTTACTGTGAGGGTGGCAGGCCCTGGCACAGAGAAATTGTGGCTGCCCCATCCCTGGAAGTGTTCAAGGCCAGGCTGGATTAGTGTAAAAATTTCTTCAGCAATTTGGTCTTTTAGCTCCAAAACAAAGTTATAGGTCAAAATGGGTATTTTAAGAAGCTTTCCTGTATGCCAGAAGAGAGGCAGATACAGAGCTTCAACAGAGCCATCTGGTATACAAATATAAAATGTAAAAATAAAAAAAAAAACCCACACAACAAAAAGCTTAAAAGTTTTAAATGAGGCAGCTCCAAAGGAAAGCTGCACAAGAAATCCCTCCCTGATATATTCATACCATTAGAACAGCCTGAAAATTCAAAATGAAGTTTTGAAGGAAGATTTTTTTGGTAGATTCATTATTTCTAAGCCACACAGATGTTAGAGGAGGTTTCAAAGCACTGTCATTAAAATCTGTATTTTTCTGCCTTTTCAGATGAAATCCTCACAGGGGAACAAAACCAGCAGAATGCAAGAGATGAAAACAGACAAAAGCTCCCATTAATTTAAAATATGGAATTTTTACCTTGGCTAAACTTTTCAGGAGTTGAGAAGAGAGCAGAGGCTTGAAGGCTTCAATGGTCACCGTGTCCAGCTTGATGACATCAGTGTAACACTGGTACAGCACTGCAGGGATCTGCCACACCTGGCAGTAACTCAGAACTGAGCACAGGTCAAAAGAAAAGCTCTGATAAACTCAGCAGAAAAGGAACCTCTGCTCTATAAAATCAGAATTTTATACCCATGGGAGTTTAGTTACCAGCTCAGGATCCTGACTGCTGGAGCAGCCATTCCTTATCCCCCAGCTACACAAGGAAAATTAGTTAAAACCAAAAATTAGTTAAATGCAGGTATTTCTTCCTGGCACATACCTTACCTGGAAACTGTACATAAAAATAAAAAACTGAAATGAAAATAAAAAACTGAAATGAAAATAAATAAACAAAAATAATAAAATATTTTATCAAATATTTAATAAATATTTTAAGAGATATTTATTTAATAAATATTTAATAAATATTTTATAAAATATTTAATGGAAAATAAAAAAAAAATAAAATAATAGCAACATCTGCAAAAAAACCCAAACAACCCGCTTCTCCTGCCCCCCCAAAAAAAACAACAACATAAAAAGGAATGTGAATGAACAAGAGAAAATCATCCACTTTTAGCTCCTCTTCCTCAAGCTTTTCCTCATGCTGCTATCATTAAGGGTTCTAGAATGAAAAACTCTAGGTTTTTATTAAATTACACCATAAAACTGACCCTAACTTTTCCACGAGGCTGATCAGTAGACCTGTGCAAGCTTCCTTACCTGTTGCACACAGAAAGTTCTTTATGAACTTTTACTTTGGATGCTCAGATGAAAATAATTCCTAATAAAACTTACTTAATTACTAAGTAAAATTCCCAAAAAATCCCACTGTACAATATACTTTGTAAGGCTCTACTGAAGAATTTTCCAGTACTTCTGTCCCACACATAGCTGATAAAATGATCTGTGGCTGGTTTGGAAAACTGTCCCTATTTTCCAGGGCAATGTGTAAGATGTGAATCTGTCAGTAATTAATTTTTAAATAGCTGACTTGTCAGCCAATTCCCACAACTAAGCAAAAATTCTAATTGCAGTGGGATGCTCCTCAGGGGCAATTTTGTGTTGCCACCAGCAGCCCTGTAAAAAATTGAAATTGCAAAGTACCAGCAGCAGGGAGGTCCCTCACAATGTTGGGCTGCTCCAGCAGCGGGCAGCAGACCTGCTCCTGGAATTCTTTGGTCTTCAAGGCTTTCAGGAATGGAGATACAAGTGTCAGAGTGGATTCCTGAGTTTTATAATCAGCTACAGGACATGTGGAAAGGATGGTTACTTGCAAGTCTTTCTTCTGCATGGAGCCAAAAACCTGAAATTAAAAAAAATACATCAACAAAAGTTCTCTTCTCACAATAAAAGCAGAGGAACCTCAAGGATTCATTTCAATTTCAGTGCAAAGGGCACTTGGACTCAGGTTTGCAGGACCAAAACCAGTCTGAATCACAGCCTTCAGGTACAGATTTGTCAGGCATTGCTCCTGGGATGGAGATAAAAACCCCCAAAATAACAGCTGACATATTTACCAAGTCTAGTGATCTGCTGGAGAAGTTTTCAGCACTTTCTAGTCAATATATTAAGATTTACTGCTTTAATTAATGGTGATTGAAAGAAGGATTCCAAATAAAAACAAGCAGTTCACTGAGCTGCGTAACATTTGAAATAAAAATTGTGCCCCATGTCCCACAATATTGTAAAAGACTTTCTTTTAAATGCACAGGTTTTATTTAATTCTATTCAAGTCCAGTTGAGAAAGAAAATTTAGGATTCTCTTTCTCGGATTCAAAGAACCGAGTTTCACACAAACCTTCTGGCTATCACAAAATACCAATAGGAGAAAAGAAAACAGAGAATTTGGAAACTGTGACAGAAACTTGCCTGTTTCTGTCTGCGTACCAATCCCAGGAGGGAAGCTGCCTGTGCCATCACTGTGTCACCACTGTGCCAGAAATCTGACAGAAATATTCAGAAGCTCGCATATTTTCCACTTGCTTTGTTGGGAACACTGTCTGGAATTAATGTCTGCAAAACTCCAACCTGTGTGTTCTGGTTTGTCAGTGATCCTTACAGAGAAAACACGCCCAGATGTGAAGATATGACTTGTGGAGATGGGAGATGCTCAGTAAATCAGGATTTACACACAGAACGGGGCTGCAACTCACATTAAAAGCAAAAAGACTGCCAGCACGTTGTTTCTGCTGCACATTTAAAAATACCAATAACCACAAAATTTAAAAATACTCAGGAACATTGACTTGGTACAAGCACACTCCTACAGTTCAGGGACACCCACAATGGAAATCACACATATCCACAAACAGCTGGGGAAGACAACAACCCCCCAGCCATCCTACTTTTGCAATCCCACTTTAAATCAAGTGCAGGAACATGTGGAATACAGCAAAAGCAAAACATTTGAGGTCTCGGGGCTTTTAAACTTCCAAATGAGCTGTGATTCCCCAGCAAAGCTGTACTTATCTCTAAGCCCAGCTTTAGAATCCCTGCTGGTCCATCAGCTCAGCAGAGATTTAAAGGCAGGCAGGGAAGGAGCAGACAGACAACAAGACAAAATTGTAAACCACACTTCCTCCAGGCAAAGCAGTGACCCAAATCCATCAGCAAAAACAAGAGGAGGAACATTTGCCCCTGGCTTTATCTTATTAAAATAAAAATGATGATATTTGGAGAGACTTCAGTGAACCAGCAGTGCTCCTGTACCTGCGTGAAGCTGGGAATGTTAAATCTGGGAACAAATGGGACAAATGCTGCTTGGGAGACGCTTTCCCCTCCAGCTCCCCCTTGGGAAAGGCACAGAACACCCCCAGCAGCTGACACCATCCACCAGGAGCTCCTCAACTGGTGATCTTTTGGCAGCTGTACGAATTGCTGTTGGTTTTTTCAAGGAAAAATTCTCCCAGAGGTGAAATGCAGCTGAAATAAGCCATGGGAAATGAAAAGCAAGCAGGAAAAAGGTTTGGGAGGTGGTTAAGGGCCAACAAAACTGAAACTGTCCAAAAGGATTGACTGCACTTGGCTGGGAGGTTACAGCAGGTACAGCTGGCAGCATCTAGAAAGGGTTTTTACAGGTCCTGCAGAGAGTAAATTTATCTATTTTTGAATATTTAATAAAATAAAACCACAGGGGAAACTTATTTAACACTGTCATGTCTAAAGTATCAGAGAGGAAGATCCCCACCCTTAGGATTTTGTTACTCCATTTATTTTCTTGCCAGTTTTACCTTCTCAAGCCACTGGAACTGTTGATCCTCAGCCACGTAGCAACTACATTGGCACAATACAACCTAAAAAAAAGTAAAAACTTGTGTAAGTAAGTGGTTTAAAGGGCACAACAGCAGCTCATCAGCACCTGTAAGGATGATGTGGCTGCAGACAATAACTTGTTCAGTTATTTTGGGTTTCTTTAACTCTGTTTCAATGAGGATTTTTTGCTCACAAATGCAGTGAAGCCACGAGGCTGTGACATCTCTGTGCTGAGCTCCACACAGAACTTCACACAGTTTTAGTGAGAATTAACCCTTCAGATCACTTATGAGATTTATCCATGATCCTGCAGTATCTAGTTTGGGGCTGGATGAAAGCTCTCTTCTTCAGAGAGCCAAACCACAGAGGAATTAATGCTCAAGTCACTTACTGTGGGATCTGAAATCAATCTGTAGAACAAACAGAAAGAGTCTGTGGGAAGGACATTTGTGGTGCTGGATGTTCTGCACCACTCATTCCACAGCTTCACAACTCCAACCACTTCCCAGCACACAGAATCCAGGATAAAAGATGACAGGAAAGCTGCAAAAGCCATAAAATATACTGTTAATTTATAAAGAATAAAACCTCTGCTTTACAAATAAATAGCTGGACTAAACTAGAATATTCCTTTGCAACCTGAAGGAAGAATAACTCATTTATATCAACTTAGATTTACTAACCAAATCTAAGAAACATCAACAATGTGATTAGCCCCACTTATTCAAATTTAAAAAGATAAATAGCTGTTCAACATATACAGATCCCTAACATAAAAATCACTTGTTCTTAGGAATTATAGCATTACAATCAACTTCAATTTCTTTAGTACTAATTAAGGATGTGAAATATCCTTAATCTGACATAGCAGATTAAAACCAAAAATCAGTGAAGCAGCAAGGCACAACTATTACATTGATTCTAGAAAACAGAGGCAAGAGTGTGGCAAAAACGTTCAGAAATCAGATTCCTATCAAAAGCTACAGAAGACAGATCCAAAATAGCTATTACTGTTTTTCAAGGGAAAACCTGAACAAAACCCGAACAAATGAGCAAAGTTAACTTTGATAAAATCTAAATGTGATGTAAATATCACTTCAATGCAAACAAGACTTCTGGGTACTATTAGATCAAAACTTTTGCCAATTAATAAACAATCCCAGAGTTTACCAAACAAAAGCCAGTTAAAGGAAAAGGGGGATTGTCCTAACTAAAATACCAAATTAAAACACATTTCACTTTTCAACTGAAAATACATCAACTTTCACGAGGAGCAAGCAGCTGTAACAATAACTGTGTTTTACATCTACAGAGCAACTTCAGCTTTCTCTGGACCACTCAGCTGCCTCCAGGTTTAACATCTGCTACTAAATAAAGAGCTGCACGTTCAGTAAATAGAGGGGATTAATAAAGGCTGGAGAGGGATATTTCAAAATCTAATGGGATGACAGGTCAAAGGGAATGAGCTCAACGTAAAGAGGGGAGGGTTAAATGGGATTTTGGGAGGGATTGTTCCATGTGAGGGTGGCACAGGGTGCCCAGAGCCTGGATCCCTGGCAGTGCCCAAGGCCAGGCTGGACACTGGGGCTTGGAGCAGGGAATGTCCTGGCACATTTACACCTCCCTCCTCCTCAATTTATTCCGCACACCCCAGCAGTTCTGGTTCTCACGCACCCGCAGCGTTCCTGCCGATGGCCACGATGAACCTGGAGCACACCAAGGGCTGCTCGGCACAGCTCCACAGGAGCTGGATCTCCCTGGGGAAAGAACCACAGAACAGCCCGAGCTGGCAGGGACCCACAAGGAATTGAGTCCCACTCCTGTCCCTGCCCAGACCCCAAAATCCCACCCTGGGCATCCCTGGCAGCGCTGCCCAAAGGCTCCTGCAGCTCTGGCAGCCTCGGGGCCGTGCCCATTCCCTGGGCAGTGCCAGCACCTCTGGGGAAGAGCCTTTCCCTGATCTCCAGCTGCGCCGCCGGTACCTTTTCTTCTCGATCTCCCTGCGGATCTCCCGGTCCTCGGGCGTCTCCTCCCGCGCCTCCTCCTCCTCGTCCAGGCCGGCCCGGGACGGAGCCACCACCACCTCCCCGAAGAAGGTCGCCATGGCCGCCCGCGCCTGCGCCGCGCCGCCCTCAGCCCGGAGCAGGCGCGGGAGGCGCCGGCGCGGCCCCTCACGCCGCTCGCAGAGACGGGGCTCCGCACCCCGTCCCTGGGCAGCTTCTTCCGAGGATTAACCATCCTTTCAGTGAAGAAAATCATCCAGATGGCCCATTTAAACCTCCCCTGCCTGACCTCGATGCTGTTTTGTCCTGTCCCTGTTCCTGGAGCAGAGCCCGACCCCCCGGCTGTCCCCTCCTGGCAGGAGCTGTGCAGAGCCACAAGGTCCCCCTGAGCCTCCTTTGCTCCAGCTCAGCCTCTTCCCAGCTCCCTCAGGAACTCTCCAGCCCCTTCCCAGCTCCCTCAGGAACTCTCCATTCCCTTCCCAGCTCCCTCAGGAACTCTCCATTCCCTTCCCAGCTCCCTCAGGAACTCTCCATTCCCTTCCCAGCTCCCTCAGGAACTCTCCAGCCCCTTCCCAGCTCCCTCAGGAACTCTCCAGCCCCTTCCCAGCTCCCTCAGGGACTCTCCAGCCCCTTCCCAGCTCCTCAGGAACTCTCCAGCCCCTTCCCAGCTCCCTCAGGAGTTTTCCAGCCCCTTCCCAGCTCCCTCAGGAACTCTCCAGCCCCTTCCCAGCTCCCTCAGGAACTCTCCAGCCCCTTCCCAGCTCCCTCAGGAATCCTCCAGCCCCTTCCCAGCTCCGTTCCCTGCCCTGGACACGCTCCAGCCCCTCCAGGTCTCTCCTGCAGGACCAGAACTGGGCACAGCCCTGGAGGGGCCTCTCCGAGCCAGCCCAGAGGGACAATCCCTGCCCTGCTCCTGCTGGACACACAATTCCTCATCCAGCCCAGCTGCCAGCGGCCTCTTGCCCCCCTGGGCACCCCTGGGCTCGTGTCCAGCCCCTGGCACAGCACCCCCAGGGCCTTTTCCAGCTCTCCAGCCCCACCGGGGTTGTTGTCCCTTGGCCTGGTTGAACCAAAGAAGAGCACAGTGACATCCACGTGTGTGTACAGCTTTACTTTGGTCCACTAACATATGTACATCATCAAAGCCTGTAACATGAAAGAATCTGATTCCTTTATGATTCTGTCCTGCACTTGAACATTTGCCTCTGTTCATGCTGCCTGATCACCATCACAGACTCAGGTCCTGCTCTAAAACAAACCAAAACACCCCCCAAAAGTCACATTAAATAAAGATCCTACTTTTAAAAGGTCTACTACTTCGTGTCCCTGAGTACAGCTAGACCAAACCAAAAATGCTCACGTAAAGGAAGGTGAAAGGACTGCCAATTCTACAAGAGCCACCATGCTCCTTTAATAAATTAAAAATAAATACTCTTAAAGAGTGGAAGACTCAAAATACCTTTCCAGTTTAATAATTTCTCTTCCCAGTAACTGTATAAAATTAGGAAATACAGACCATCACATGCTTTGCCTAGAAAATAAAAGTGTCAGGGTCCCTAAGGATCCCTCTTGGATCTGCAGCTCCAAAAACCAGCACCATCTCCAGCTTTCAGGGATCATGAACCTCTGTGTGCAGTGACAGAATACAGCACCTGAAAGAAAACCAGCTTTGTAAATCTAAACCTAGATTAGAAATTCAAACCTACCGGCCCAATTTTAGCTGTTTGAAGTGAAAATTAATAAAAACTCTGATGTTCAGTTTGGTTATTCCCAAATTTGAGTAGTTGTACTCCAGAGAACATTGAGAATATGCAGCTGCTAATAGAAAAAAAATAGTGGACTTATTACCTTATAACAAATTTTGCTCCTCAAAGAAAACACAAAGCCACCTTCAAGTTTTATCACTAAACACAAATGTGTTTGTATTTCAGAAACCAAATATAGAATCCAGATAAACATTTATCTTGAATTTACAAAATTCTGCTGCATCCTATTAAAGACTATGCTCTAAATAAAACTTCCTGGGGCAAGAACCATTTAAATTATTTTTGGACTTCACATGGAAATTTTAAGGAAGAAGAAGAAAAAAAGGAGTATTTCTCTGTGCTAACATCTGACATAGCAAAAGTGATGGTAAAATCAGAGTTATCAGTGAGGGTGTTGAAATTGTTCTCACTGATGGCAGCTCCTTTTTCCATGATGCCTTTCCATTTGTACAAGGATTTCTGTCATTATTCACCAGGATTGTGCAGCTGCAGTAATTTTTTCACCCCCCCAAATCCTTCTGGATCCCACTACCAATCAGACCAACCCAATTCCCGAACCTGCTATTTCAGTTCACATGAGCTAGGTTTGGATCAATCTGATACTCTGTCACATCTTCTATTGAATGACAAAATCAGGAAGGGAAACTGCAGCACAGAGGAGGAACCCTGGAGTGGGGAAGGAGCAGAGATTCCCTGGTGTTGGGCTGGGGGAGCCATCGTGGGGCTCCCACCAGCACAGTTCCAGGGAAAACTAAGAATTCAGAGCTGCTGTGTGTTTTTGTTGTTGATATGTCTTCAATCAGAGACTTGCACATATTTTCCTGGCAAAAT
The DNA here is from genome assembly GCF_050655825.1 of Lonchura striata. Taxonomy (NCBI): domain Eukaryota; kingdom Metazoa; phylum Chordata; class Aves; order Passeriformes; family Estrildidae; genus Lonchura; species Lonchura striata. The sequence goes on along the minus strand of NC_140703.1, from coordinate 115,524,375 downwards.
TTTCTTTCTTGTCAACAAGAGCCAACTCAAACATTGTGGAAACAGGAGATAAACTACAATGGTCAGAAACTGGTAAGGTTTAATCAATGGGAAATCCAACATTCAAACACTTTAAATATGGAGGAACAACAGAAACGTAGCAAAAAAAGGTCTGGAATGTCGGAATCCTGCACCTCAAGCTTTCCACGCATAAAGAAAACAGAACAAGTGTTTTGTTTGTTTTTCTATTTTATAAAGAAAACACACAAAAACCCTTTAGGCCCAAGAGTTCACCTGCATTTCATAATCTTAAAAGTTTACAGTATAGAAGTCACATTAATGATGTACTACCTGTCAGCAGAACCCTCTGTTCACCAAAGCCTCTGGAACTGGCAAATCAACTCCTTCACTGGTAACTGCTTCTCAGCAATGCAAGCACAGAACACTGAACACCTGCACTGAATCAAGCTGTGAACTTATCAGCCTTTTCATTCCTCTTTGGAAGCAATGCTTGCATCCACCAGGTTTTTAGAGTGTGTACTATGATTTAGAAGCCTGTTACTATTGTAGATGATTTCATACAGCATTAGAGATGTTTGAAATCTGTTCTTGAATGTTGCATGACCTAGGTAGTATTTCATTGCAGCACCCATAACAATAATACTCGACATACTGCTATTAACCTGTTTGCAGTGTTTTAACATTTTTTTAACTCTTGTTTATATGTAATAAAATACCAGTAAAGACAAAAAATTGCCCCTATAATGAGGCACATTTTGGCATCTGTGCTAAATGCTGCTACATGGGCAGGCAAGTGCAAGTCAAAATATGAAAAAGGAGAAAGTCATCATCTAATCACATTCATAACTTTTTCATAGAAAAATATAAATATATTCCCTGAAATGTAGGACAAAGAACAGCCAGCGCCCATCAGGAGTTCTAGTGCTATTACCATTAAAAAAAAAAAAGGAAAAAAAAAAAAAAGCAAAATAAAAAACCAGAGATGGGCTGGCTATCCTTTTGTTAAGGTTACGTTTCGCAGGCCGCATCCTCGAGGGCTCTGTCGTCGTCGTCGCCGTCGTTGTAGCGCACGGTGCGCCGGCCGCCGTTGCGCGTGCGGATCTTGGAGCGCCGCGGCGCCCGCCGGCACGCGCCGAACTCCACCTCCTCCGAGTCCTGCTCCTGGCTGCCTTTCCGCCGTTTCCTGCGCTGCGGCCTCCTGCAAGGCCTCAGGGAGTCCTGGCTGAGGCTTTCTTTCCTGCCGGGTTTGGATTTCCTCTTGCGCTTCCTGCTTTCTGTGGCGTCGCTGCAGACGGTGGTGTCGGTTCCAGAGTCCGAGGAGAAACAGGTGAAGTTGGCTTTGGATCTTCCTGCAGTCCCAGGTGCCTCCACATCCTCGGAGACAGAGCTTTTCTCCTCTTGTTTCCCCCCCTTTTCAGATTCTGTTGTTTCCTTTAAGTCATCCACCCGTTTTAATCTCTTGAAAGAAGCTCTGGGTTTTTTATTTGCTGCTACTCTGGTATTTTTAGTTTCAAGTTTAGCTAAGTCAGAATCAACCTCCTCTTCAGAGTTACTCGTACAATGGTTGTGGGCTGAAGCTGCCTGCCTAGAAATTCCCCAGTTTCCCCCATTTTCTACCCTGTGGTTTGTGGAATTCTCCTCTGAGGAGTTATAGTCAAAATTATTCAGAGCTGCAGCACAGAGGGGTTTGTGTGGCTGCGTGTGGTCATCACTCTGCTTCCGAGTTTCTGTCTCCGAGTCAGTCCTCTCATTCTCAGACTCAATAATATATTTCCTTTTAGAAACAGAAGGCTCAGGGCAGGAAGGTTTTTTCCTGCCAGAGACCTGCTCACTCTCATTTTCAGACTTGGAACAAGCCTCCACCTCCGAGCTGTTAAACAGCTTCTTCCTGCAGGCTGAGGACACGCTGCCCTGGAGCTGCTTGCGGTTTTTCCTGACTGGGTAAACACTTTCTGAGCTGGATAATTCCTCCTTGGCTTTGCTCATGATCTTGATTTTGCTGGCTGCCAGCGTGGCACACCTGCGGGGGTTCTTCTTCTCCCCCACGCTGGACACCCTGATGTGTTTCTTGTAGTTGATGATGCACGTCCTGCTCCGCAGCACTTTGCCACTTTGGCTGGGCTCCTCTGATGTTTGCTCTACAAAAGAAAGATGAAAAAGTTCTTTTTCATGTCTTACATTCCTGAAATTATTAGTTTATTATGCCCAGACCCTATCACCTTTAATGAAATACACAAATATTGAATTTTATTTTGAATTCAACTGTTAAGTGCAATTTATCTCAAGTCTTTACTAAAAATACAAGCAGTATCCCAGGAATACTTTTAACTCTTGAGATTGTCACTTTCAAACCTTTTCACAGTCTCAGAAAGGCTTTCTTTAGCATTACTCTGTTAATTAGCTGAAAAATTACAAATTCCCTCACCAAGCAAATGCTGTCATATTAGTAATACTTGTATCATTAAAAGTTGTATTTTCCTTACTAGAATAAAACTTGCAGTGTTAATTACATATTTTAGCCCTTTTATCCTAAAAAAGTAACTATAATATTTCATGTGGATGCCAATTTCATGTGGATTTCAAATTTCAATTTTGCATGGTTTCAGGTGGAGAACACTGAAACCCTTCAGCTCCTTAGTGACTTTAACACTCAGATTGCTGCTAACAGTGAATCTTCCAGTCACTGTTTTAAAAATTAATATAGAACTTGCTTTTGTTGTGTTTTAAAACAAATATTCCATGTGTAAATCATATACTATGAAGATCAATGTTTCCCTTCTAAGTAAGACAATTCATACATATGAATAAAAAAAAATCAAAAGTTCTTGAAGTAAATTTAAAAATGCAAGCAGAGGGAAAAGTTCTCAGGCATAAATTCAAATGTCCAGCTTGAGTACCAATATTAACAATCTCTTCACATAAAAAATCTGGTCCTTATTTAAATGTAGATCCTTCTATGTACTACTTCAGTATATCCCTATTTTTAAGTTTTCGAAGGAAAATTAATTTCTTTTCTTTGTTATGAGCTTCCAGACATGATACATGAATATTACTACTTGTAGCAGTTGTATTGTCTGATTTTTATGGCCAAAGCACAGCATATTTCTGCTGCACACTGCAAAATGCTGTATGAAATGTGAATTAATCCACAGGCTAAAATGAAGAGTTAGATCTTATACAATATTATTGTATAAGATATTATAGAATTATTGTTGCATACAAATATTATTGTCCTCCAATATTATTAAGTAGTTGGAATACAAGAGTAAAGAATAAAGAAATCCAGCCTGCAACACTGCCAAAAGATTAAAATTATATACAAAATTTTAAATTTGGAACAAATCTATAATAAAATGTATTGAAATTCCCCACTGAACATCCACAGATAAAAGCTGCAGAGCTACAACCAGGTGGCAGAGGCAGAAAGAGGGAGCATTAAACCAAGCACCCCCAGAAACTGGAAGAGCTTTTAAAAGCCTCAAAGATGTGAAATTTTAGTTCATCAGGTGTCCTGGAGTTCAGGCCAAACTCCAAACCTGGAATACTGGACTGGAAAATCCAGCCTGAGCTCCAACCAGCTCAGCTGCAGGGGGCACTGCAGCCCACAAGGTATTGGCACAATTTATCTGAAATAAATTCTGTTTCTTTAAATGTTTTCTGATATATAAAATCCCATGCTAAACACTACACACCTATAATATATATTATATATAACATAATCTACATTACAGAACTATATACGGACTGTTTTACATATCAAAATAGATTATGTGATATTTATATTATATATACATTAAAAAGAAGCAAAGCAAAGCTTCCACATAAATTGTTTAGCTGGTTGAGTGTGTGTGTGTATATATATATATATATAAAAATACATATTTATTTGAAAAAATAGGAACTCTACAAGTATGCCCCTATATATGTATTAAATAGAAGATCTTGGGACAAAACAAATAAATATTCCTTGTGGAAAACTGTCAAGACAGAGTCATCTTAACAGACACAGCAATTAATTAAAAAACAGTAATTTTCTTATGATTCTTAAAGTATATTGACAGGATTGGACAGATTGCACCAAACACCAACCTCTGAATAGTCTTTCAAATTCCAAATCAGGACCAATTCCCTGATTTTATGAAGGCACAATGTACATGACCTGGTTTAATAAACATCAGCATCATTCTCATAAGCTTAAAAAAAAAAAAAACAAACCAAACCAATTCTCTAAATCATGATCAGCCACTACACGAAGATCTGAGTGATGATAAAATTACAGAATAAAACCTAAAAATGAGAGAAGTTCACTTTCTGAAACAAGTGGAATATAAATTTTAGTTCTGACAAGTGCCTGTCTGTGTTAAGGACTCTACACATCATTGACAAAATAAAATCTCAAAGTGAAATCAAGTTTCAGGTTCTGGTGAACACCATGGATGCGAGAATAATTTAAAGACCTTTCCATCAAATAATTTTGGGAAACTATCATAAAGTTACTTCAAACTGAAAGTAACAGTTGTAAATCTGCTGTAGCACAGAAAATCTCATGAGGAAATTAAGGCAAGGTAAAAGAACTGAGGTTTGGGTTTGGGTTACATAAATCCCCAAACAAGGAGCTGGACAAAGAGAGAGACTGGAGATGTCTCTTGGAGATTTCCTCTGTCATCTACTCAGTATTGAGAAATAGAGAAATTAACTTAAAAAATGTTACCTTTTCTAACTATTTTTGTTTTTCCTTTCCTCTTCCTCATCTTTGCTTTTGCAGAAGTTTCACAGTAATTGCTGTTATTGGAATCGCTCTCCGAGTCCGAATCAGAAGAGCGATGGAAGCTGGAGGCAGCTCCAGATTTGGGACTCCTCACAATCCTAGTGGGCACCAAGCTCTCCCATACAAAATTCTTCTTCTCCTCTGTGGCTTCTGCTTCAGATTCTGCTGTGTCCTCTAAATCACTCAAGACTTTTGCTTTTTTTAAAGGAGGAGACAGCTGCAGCCCAGAGGCTTTCCTGCCATTCCACCTGTCTGACCCAGAGTCCGCCTCATCCTCAGAGTTGCTCACTGCAGGCTTGTGATGTGCAGGTGTTGACTGGTCAGAAACCTTTTGGCTGCTCCCATCCTCAGAATTATGGCTTTTGGAGTCCTCTTCTGATAAGTCTAAGGTGGGACTTTTCCCTTTGGGAGACACAGAGCAGGCAGGGCCCCGGAACTGTTTGTGCCCGTTGCTCTGCCAGCTCTTCTGCTTGCCCTGCGTGTCGGGCTCAGAATCCGAGCTTCCATTCTCAGATTCGCTGACAAACTTCCTTCGTGGAGCAGAGCAGCCAGTTTGAGAAAGAGTTTTCCTCTTGGTGAGCTGCTCTTCTATTTCCTTGTCACTCTCAGACTTCAGGCCAGCCTCATCCTCGGACCCCTCCAGCAGCATTCTCCTGGCGGCGGCCGAGGCGTTGCGGTGCGGCAGCTTCCTGTTCCTGCAGATCCCGATGCTCTCCGAGCTCGACACCTCTTCCTCCACGTCGCTCATCAGCCTCAGCTTGTTGGCAGCCACAGCAGCACTCCTGCGTGGGGTTTTCCTGTGCCTGCCCTTGCTGTTGCTGAGGGACTCGGATGTCACTGCTGAAGTATTTTCAGAGTCGCTTCCATATAACTTCTTCCTGACCGTTTTCCTTGTATTGCCGTTCTCCTGAAGAAGAGTTCCTGTAAAGGAAAGCAGGGATTAGCATCTTAAAAGTTAAATAGCAGCTGTGAAGTCCAAACTGGAACAGGTTCAACCCACAGACATGCACAAAATAGATTCCTAGTGAGAGTCAGGTGCTTTTGCTGTCATAAAGTTCAGATTCATTCTGGTTTTGTGACAATTAGAACTTCTTTATATGGACTACTGCTGTTTTTCTTCAGATATGTTGCAAGTCATTCCCTCTCACCAGGCTCTTGGCTGCTGCCCTCTTCCCCTAGTCGTGAAAAAAACTTTTAAAAAGTTGAATGTAGTATTTGAGGGCTTCAAAATTAGCACCAATAAAAATATTAGTATCTTACACATACAACCATTTAAAAAAATACTAACTCCACACAGTTATTTCTTATAAATATAAAAATTTGGACTTTTCTTGCTGCTCACAAGAGACTCGTGGCACCCCACCTGTCTGTTTCCTCTGAGCAGCTCGGTTCCGAGTCAGCCTACGACTGCTTTTCCTCCTGCACACCCCGTTGTGCAGGGGAGAGGAGGACACAGGAGCCCCAGAACAGCCTTTGCTGTCTTCTGAGCTGCTTGAGGAGGATGAAGATGAAGAGGAAGTAGATGAAGAAACCCCAGAACCTTCTATTTCACTCTCTGTTAAAAAAAGAAAAAAAAGCAATTGGCAACTGACAATTCTAAACAGCTTCCAGTTAAGAGTTACATTTTGCTGACCCTGGAATCTTCAGAATTTTCTCACATGATCTTAAAATAAAATGCATTCTCATGCCTGAATGTCTTACAGGAATCAAACTGATACCTCAACAAAATCCATATTCATACAGTGTTCAGTGACAGGAAGCTTCTTTAACTTGTATTTAAGTTTCAATTAAAACAGCTCTTTTCAAACACCAGATTTAAGTGAAAAGCATGTTTAAAAAAAAACCCCAAAACATAGAATATTTTCAAACAGATTTTACCAGAACTTGCATTCTTATTCCTTGAAGTAAACTGAATTTTTGTTAAGGTGAGGTGTAGAGGAAAAGACAGGAAAGCTCTAAAGTCTAAAGTCTTAAGGAACTTCTGTCATTTGCTAATTGCAGATAAGAAGTTTTATATAACATATATATATAAGGGCATACAACCTGTATTTTATATAGTATCAATTATCAAATACTCTATGCTTTCCTGTTGACAGATTTCTTCATATTTATGAAAGCAAACTTACTGTATTTCAAAGCCAAAAAATTATATACAGTACACAAATCTTTTTATAACATTCACTATAAATAATGTGTCCAAAATCCAGTAAAACACAAACCTGTGTATCACACAAAAACCCTAAACATTATGTGTAAAAAAAAAAAAAAAAAAAAAGTGTTAAAAACACAAAGCTCGTTTAACAACTCAGAATGCAAACTGCAGCAATTCTAAATTCTGACCTGATGATAAAGCAGAACAATTGGTCAGTGGTGTGGATCTGGCCTTCCCATTCCTCTCAAAGGATGCCAGGCAGGCAGAATCTGAGGATTCTCCCGAGGAACTCTGGTTGTAGGAGCCAGTGTTGGGTTTATGGCTTGTGACACAGGCGGCTCTGCTTGAGGTAGGCTGAGGAAAAGCATCTTCCTGCTCAGATTCAAGTTTGGCCTGAGACTTTAGTGGTTTCTGCTTCAGATTTCTAGTGAGAGTCAAAGTAGTAAAAGCAACAGAGTTTGTAAAACTAAGAGAGAGAAGGCAATGATGTATTTTAACAACATTTAATATGATTTTGTATTTCTGGGAGGGTTTTATGAGCTAATGTGGTGTGAGACAATTTTAACTCTGGCAAGGATAAACATAAACATTTACTAAACATTAAAAATATTTACTTTCATTAAATAACAGTCTGTAGTCCTAGGGCAGTCATACAAGAGGAGAGAATCTTTCTCAGCCCTGAGAAACAGAATTTAATGATGATGTCCTCCAGACATTTCATGTTCTCGTATTTTCACTGCAGCCTCAATTTCTGTTGGATTCCCAGCCTCTGGTTAGATGCACATGAGCCTCCAATTAAATGCTATCCTGGCAAACATTATTCCACAATAAACTGAGTTCCCAACACACACAGAAGGTGTGAACCTTACAGTTCACAGTTTAAAATAAAGAAAACATCACTAATTTGATCCTTCCTTACTTTCACACGCCTGAGTGCTACATGCCATCTTGCTCAGTCCTTTATTTTCACCTACAAAACTGTTTTGTCAGTTTTTTCCTTACAGTGCAGGTTTTCAGACATTCATCCAGGTGCACAAGATGTGTAATTTCTGCTATCCCAAACCTCACTTCTGCTGTGCCCCACTGAACAGTCACACACAATTCTCCAGATATGAGCACAAATGAGATTCAAAAGACAATTTCTGCCTATCCTGGTGGGTGGTTATTTTAAAGTATAAAAGTAATCCCCTTAAATTATTTTTTTTTAAATTAAAATTCTTACTCCTACCCTTTCCCTGCCAGAGAATGAAGACTGGACAGCAGCAGAAGGGAAAAGCTCAGTTTCAGCGATTTACCACATTTTGTCCCATATACTAATTAAGAACAGGAGTTAATCATGTCAAACAGCAATTGTATTAAAAGCCTCCCTGCCCTCAAAAAAGAGAAGGCAAATCTGGCTCCCAACTGAATGCTACAGCAAGTGACAATTTCTAGAAATTCCACAGGACTGACTGTATTCTGTATGTAAGAAAATACATAATTTATGTCAATTTTCATGTTTGTAACATAGCCAGCAAGTAAATCTTTGTTTCATTCCTCATTGTTTTAGTTAAATATTGATTTTTCTGATTCAAATATTAAAGAAAAACCCAACCTTTTCTACTCTTTTGTCTCCTTGTATTTCTCAGTTTTATACTATAAAAAAAAGCCCCTATTTTTTCAACATATTTTTGCTACTGCGTGAAAATGACTAAAAATCTCACTGGGGTTACAAATCATTTAAAATCCCAGTTGTTTCCCTCTTCACAGACTAAACGTGAGAGAGAATATGAGTAACAGTCAGGTGAGACAGATCTTTATACCTTTTATAATTTGATTACCTGAGCATTTTGGTGGGCTGCTGCACTGAGCTTTGATTATTAAATCTTCTTGTGTACCTCTGGTTTCTCCGTAGCTTTTCATTCTGTTTCTGCCCATTTTTGAAATCTGAAACAATTCTTCGGATTTTCTCTTCAAACAGTGCTGATAATCTCAAGGTCATACTGTAAATCTAGGTAAGGGAGTGGTTTCTATTAAAAACAGAGCCTTTGTTCCAAAACTAGTATTTGTAATATCAAAAACTGCACAGAAAAGCAATAGGAAAAGCACAGGCAGTCCTGTGTAACACCAAATAAACAGGAAATTAACATTTTAAGTATTTTTGGCTTATTTCTCCCCACTAGCTACCCAACCCAGCAGCTTTAGCAAAAGTACTGATAAACAAACTGCAAAATAAGATTTATTTCATTAAGATGTTCACAAACCCCCAGAAAATAACAGCTACCTTTGATTTTTTATTTGGAGTATAAGATTTTGCATTACTGAATATCAGTCTGATATCTTTGCACAGCTCCATTGGAGTGTCATAATTCCCAGCTTCCAGAGTTTCCTTCACTGTACCAAAATCCATTGGAGTGTCTATAATATGTCTGTAATCCTATAAAAAACATATGAAAAAAAGATTTATGTGAAAAGTATAAAGGAAAAAAACCCAACATTTTCCATTTTATTTCTCCCATTTAGGAGTAGCTAAAATAACACAAATTATCTTCAGCAGCAGTGGAAAGAGAAGCACCACAGCAGAAAGCAACACTTTTGCTGTGACAGTTTGATTTTAAATCTTTTTGATTATCCTACGAATTTTACTGTGAGAAACAACAAATCTGGTATAAAAAAACAGCCAAAAAAAGCCCCATAACACAACAAAAAAAACCCCAAATCAAACCCCATCAAAACGTCTCCATATTTCTTTCTCTCCTGTTCTTGGTTTTTTAGAGAACCTCAAGGTGTTTTTAAACCCTGGACTGAGACTCAAACTCAAAATGTGGAGTCACCAGAAGTTGTTATTTGCTGTAAAGAAGAATTTTTCCTTTAGATTAAGTTCATTGGGTTTTTAGAGAAAAAAAGAGACTAAGATGGTAGTAAGATTACCATGAACAACTAAAAGAGAGGGGAAAAATCAAATTCATAGCTCAGGCTCAGTAAACACATTTTAGACTTTCAAGAAACTCGTTTTAATTAAGAAAATACAGATTTTTTTTACAATAATTCCCTTACACAGTACAAGGCAGCAAGAAAAAAACAATCAATTAAATTATCAAGTAATTATCAAGGTTATCAAGTACAACTTACAGGATATTGATCCAAATCAACTGGCTGCCTGAAAGGTTCAGAATCCTCACACTGGAAAATTAAATTCACCAGTTCCATGCACTGCTTCTTCCAACAGTTTTCATCATAGCCACTTTTCAGGTTTTTCCCTTTTTTTAAGCCTCGTCCCTTGAGGGAAAAAAAAAAGTTAGGAAAAGCATTCTGGAATACAGCAAGAAAAAATTCAACCTGATTTGGGTTATAAGGTAAAGATTGGCCAACTCACTTTTCTTCTTCTGTATGATGTTCTAGGAACACATTTTTCATCATCCTGCACAAAATAAAATGAATTATCTTAAAAGTGATGTAGGAAAAAAATAGGTGATGGAGGCTAAAAGTGTCATTAGATTTGAGACTGTGGTAAAATTAAATTTTCTTCTTAATTCTTTCAGTAAAACAAAGGATGAGCATAAAAAACAGCACAGCATCTGGGAGACTTGGAAATCAATATCCTAGATAAGGACAAGAGCTGGAGTCTGGAATCTTCAGTGGTTTGAGAAAAGGAAAAACCACCATCAGAAATTGCAATTAGAAGTTACTCACAGCTTTGAACTTCAGTGACTAAATATTACCAGTAATGCAATTCACTGACAATAAATGACATAAAACATTAATAAAAATTCTTAGTATAGTCCATGTTTGTATTAGCTATGTAAATAACTCAGCAATTTTACCAACAATACTTGGTGGCTGCTGGCATTTTCTTCTCACCATAAATTACTGGAATTTTCCACAAAAAAACCCAACTTACCAGATCAGCATCATGACAATCTTGTTCATCATCTGTTGTACTACATAATTCAAAAATATTTGTACAGTCCTGGTCACTGCAATGCAATTAAATCTGTTACTGGAATAGCAAAAACAGAGCTGTTGTTTCCTAAATTAAACTCAGCCACAACCAAGTGCTCCATATAAAAGGGAAGACAGTAACTGAGTATTAAATGGAATACAAAAATCAGGATAAGGGATTTGAAAGAGGCCTGCTCAGCTGCAGGAATGCTGCCCACACTCATTTCAAAATAAACCTCTCAGTTTATTTTAACCTTTCAATTAAGTCAGACAAGCTGCAAGAGGAACTTCTACGCAGGACAGCAAAGAAGGCACATTTTACAGGCTGAGCTACTTAACATACTCAATCTCAAGTGACATTCTGAGACTGTGACACCAGGAAAAAAGGTAAAATGCTTCTAAGCTAAACATTTCAGTATTTAAGGTAACACTCAGAATTAAGACACCTGGCCTTCCAGAGTGAACTGAAAGAGTCAAAGCAGGGCTCACCACAAAGGAATACTGAGCTGTTTTTACATTCCACTGTCCCAAAGCACCAGGATTCAAGCCTTATTTAGATTAAAATGCCACTTACTTGATGAACTTTAGGAGCTGGGTGGTGATTTTTTTTGCAGCTCTGGCAATAGCACTCCCAGGCTCATTGAAGGTTCTGGCATTGCTTTCAATGTATCTGACTTCCCAAACCAATGCTGAAATTCTCCTTCAAATTAGAAAATATTGCATCTTAAATACTAAAGAAAAGCTTAAAACCAGCAAAAATTGTATCTCTGTAATATTCTCTCCATATTAGATTTAAATGTCCTCTGTTTTATGCCCCCCTTAGGGCAGTCTCAAACTTTTCCTTCACATTTAAAACCCAAGGAAGCAAAACCAGCATTGCACATCTTTCACCACTCATTTCCCAACTCATTATTGCCAGTTCATCCTTAGACAGTTTGTGATATAAACTCAGTTAATTCAGCTGGCCAAGTAAGCACTAGCATTTGTTATCCATATATCATAAAATATCACTGAAATCATTCCAAGGACTGTGGATTTCCTGCAATCTTTAAAAACAAAAGCATTTTTAAAAAGCTTACATCTGACTTATTCAAAAGGAGGGGAAAGAGTATAATTTAATCACTACTCTAAATTATCACATTTCTTCTGGAAATATCAGAAGCTGCTTGTTACAAAGCCCTGAAAAATGCAACACAATTGGAGTCATATCTGAAGAACTTTTAATTAATAAATACAAAGCACAAGTAGTTAAAAAGGAGTGACAAGAGCTTTGTTCAATTACATTTTTGAAGAATGCCAGCTATGATATCCTGTTTTCCCTTAAAGACCTTGCTTTGTGGTCAACCGTCCACTGAAAACTGTGCCCCCTGTAAAATGACAGATTTAAGCAACTGCTACAAATTGAAATTCTAACTTGATAGAAATGAGCTGCCACAAACCTGTAATTTCATTTTTACAACTCATTTTCCCAATACCTTATACCCGTGAAGCAGATACTCCAAGTCTGCAGTTCTTCACCTACAGAATTTCCAAGTATTTCCCAAAATATTTTTTCCATCTTGTACAGGAGGAAAATCACTGTTAATGTCTCTTCATTGAATTTACAGACACAGTGAATACAGCTTCAGATGAAGAATACACCTGAATTTATTTTCAAGCTATGGCTGACCAGCACATCCATCAAACTAGAGCTCTGTCATCATTACACTTTTCCTTCTATCTCTTCTATAAGTTTTTATCATTTAAAATGCTGCTGTTAATGTTTACCATTTCAACTCTTGTGTTTAAGCTCATTTCTGAAAATAGCAAGAGCTTAACTTTCTTGAAGGTCAAAGTAACTCAAGGACAGCACTTCAAAATCTGAATTGTCATCAGCACTGAGGTAACTTTGGCGAGTTTTCTAATACTTGGTTGTTTCCAGTAGTGGATTTCTCAAGGAAAGGATGTCAGGGATTATTTTAGCTCTGAAGAGTCCCCAGGTGAGCTCCCCTGCAGCACTGACCTGTAGAACCTGTTGGCCAGGCGGGTGCGGATGGTGTTGAGGTCCGTGGGGTAGGCGATCACCGTGCAGTACTTGGGGTACGTGCACAGGTCCACTGGGCCAGCAAAAGCTGCTGAGATGTCTGGTTAAAAAACAGCAATAATAGCAAAATTTAATAGTTTCACCTCATTTTGGCCTTCCAGTGCCTGAAGGAGGTGAAAGGAAAGACAGAGAAGGACAATTTCCAAGGGCTGGAGGGACAGGACACAGGGAATGGCTTCAAACTGCCAGAGGGCTGGGCTAGATGGGAGATTGGGAATTAGGAATTGTTCCCTGGCAGGGTGGGCAGACCCTGGCACAGGGTGCCCAGAGCAGCTGTGGGTGCCCCTGGGTGCCTGGCAGTGCCCAAGGCTAGGAGTGTGGAGCAGCCTGGGATAGAATGCCAGAATGGTTTGAGTTGGCAGGAACTATTTCAAAGCCTGCAGGTCCATAACAACTGAATCGGGTATTATAAAACCTATGGTGTATACATTGAGATCTCAATACGAAGAACTGCACAGAAGAACATTTGCTCATTGAAGGAATTTATCACATGGAATTTTAAAAGGATGCCATGGATATTCCAGGGTGTTTCTAAATGCACCACCAGGAGAAAAGCAGCTGAAGCTCAGCTCACACTCACCAAGAGTCATGAGCTGATCAATCCCACGGATGATCCGTTCACAGGCCTCATCACGGGACTTCATCCCCCACTCCCCCTCCTGGGGTTTGTACAGGAGCTTCTCCACCTCTTCCAGAGTCACAGACACACTTGCTCCTAATTCTTCAGGCTGATCAACTAAAAAGAGCAAATTGCAGAAGGAGTGAGAACAAGATAAATTGTTGAGCACTCACAGTTATGAAATAATTGTATGCTTGTGACTGACAAAAAAATTCTTGCCTTGCAGTAAAGTTTAATGCTAAGGCTGTGGGGAAAAAAATTATACAAAATGAATACTAACAGCAAAACGTTTAAAATTCTGTTTTTCTGCAGTTTTGAGTTAAGTTTATTACCTTTTTGACAGCTTATTCAGTAACTACTTCCTCAGTTTCTTCCAAATGTTCCTCCCCCCTCCCAGCTGGTACTGACAAGTACTGGAAAAGTGAAATATTAAGACAAACCACAAATTCCACTCTTTTATTTACAGATAATCTGGATTTGTTCAGCAGACTTTATAAATTGTTGGGTTTAAATTATGTGCAGCAAATGTTTGCTGATCAGAAATATTTTATTTATATTCTTCTTACACCCCCTTGTATTATAGTATACTACAACAAATTCATAGTTTGAAACCTGAGCTGTTTTTTGAAACCTGCCATTTGGAAGTAGCAGGTTTTATTCCTTAAGTCAGAGCTACACATTTAAAGTATTTTCTTTTCAAAATTGCTCTGGAAGATGAAAAAGGAAAAAAAAAGGGTATATTCAAATTACTTCACTAAATCTGAATCAGATAAAGACAAAGACTGTCTTTAAGACAGGAATCACCTCAGGTCCACACATTTCCTGCATGACACAAAGGAACTGGACAAAGGGAGAAGCACATTAAGCTGTTTTATTATAGGGTTTCTACCTACCATTATCAGGGACTGGTTCCATGTCCCACGGGCTCAGCTTTTCAATTTCACCATTGTCCCATCTGATTCACCAAGTAAAAAAAAAAAAAAAAATAATTAATAATTTAAAGTCACCTTGACTAAGAAGTGTTCCCTCCAAGCACATTTAAATTTCAGCTATAAGCACATTTAAATGACAGCTATTTGTAGGTATTGACAAAATACACTGTACAAACATGTACAGAAACAAAGGCTTTGGTCTGCAGTCAGCAAAAAGGAAACATTCCTCCTGATCAATTTCAGATTAAAATTGTGCTCCTGATTTTGGCTGCATGCAACTTACCCAATACATAAATCAATTTTAAAAAGCCTGTATCAAGAAGATGAAGAAAAATAAGCTGAACATATGGAAAAGTGAGATAAGATCAAGGGGAAGATCTGAGAAAAAACACAGGAGATTTTTTTTTGCTGATCACAACAGGAGTTGTGCAAGTCCATGGATAAGGAAGAACAGGAAGTAAGACATTTCATGCATTAGCACTTCAATTTATGAGGCAGAGGGCATTAAGACAAAGAAAAGAATAAATATAACATGAAGAAACGGAAGTTAATTAAGGTCCAAGACAAAGGAAAAGCAACACAAGTGCTCTTGATAGCTCTGGATATTCACTCTGATACTGAACTATGAGGTGTGGACATCATTCTGAGATCTCTCCAAATCCCACACATTTGGGTAGATCTTTACATGTTTTTAAAAATACATAAAATACCAAAGAATTTTGCTATTTCCATGGTAAGAAATGTCTGACTGGATCAGCTTCACACCTCACTGATGCAGACAGGCAGGAGCACCCTGAACAGATGGAGTGCTGGATCTTTTCTACAGCTGGGTTAATCCTTATGCTCCCATTTTTATTTTTTCCTACAAGAACATACCAGAAACAAATAGATCAAACTGCCGTTCACCCATTTCCCCCCAGAGCTTTGCCAGCAGTTTCCTGCCAGAGTTCTCCAAATTCCTAGGTCTACTTCTGATGCCTTAATAAATTCAGATATTTGGTCTAATGCCTCCTGTGTATTTATTTCAAACCAACTGGAAACTGCAGTGATCATGCTCAGAGTATTTTATAACTGAACCCCTGCTCTGGCAAGAGCAGCTCTCCACTGTTTTCGATTTCCCAATGCCTTGGAAAACTTGGATCACTCAGTCTGTTTGATTTTTATGAATTAAGAGTCCTAAAAGTTGATCTGTTCAGCTCTCCTCCCCAGTTATTGTACAATTATATTCACAAATGGATATATTAATTCATAATTTTGCATGTAAGACTTTATCAGGAATAAAGCTGCTTCTACACAAACACCTATTATTGTATTGCCAATAAAATTACAAAATAATTGAAAATTATCTTAATTTATTTTCCATAAAATAGAACAGTGATAAACTGAAGTAAATGTGACAAAAAGAGCAACCAACCCATCCAAGTCACAAGATCTAAACAGAGCTACCAAACACTCCAGATATTTTCACACACCTATCTTAGGATCCAGCTCTAGAAAAGCTGTTTGTGAGGCCAGGAAGAATAAAGTCCTTTTGGAAAAGGATCTTAAGGAACACAGCATTCCTTCCTTCAAAGCAGCTCTAGACTTTTCTGTTAAAGGCTGATGCATTAAAATATTGAAATAGCCTTTAGGTCTCACAGAAGAAAGGAGTCCAGGAAATTGGCTCCAGGCTTTTGGAAACCTGATTTGGAACTGGCCAAGAAAAATCCAAAGTCCATCTGAACTTGCTCCTAAGGGACATCTGTGGCACACAACAAAACACATGGAATGGATGGAATATGGAAGGGAAGTTAAGAGGCAAAAATTTCAGTCTGGGAGTTACTTTCACCTTCCCTCCAAGGAAAATCAAGAAGAGAAGACAAGTAGATGAGACAAGGAACCAAAACATGTAACACAGCCTTGGCAGTGTCACTGGATTGTCTATTAGCCATTAAATTTCCCTTCTTTGTGGTAAACAACAGGTTAAAAAGCCATTGAGTGAAAAAGCAATTAAGTCCTCCAACAGTGAAACTGTGACTATTAAATGCACTGTACAAGACATGGGAAGTATCTCTGGGCTTGATGGAAATAGGAATATTCAACATTCACTGTTTATTCTCCTTACAGTCCTCCCTTGCTGGGGGAAACCAAACCAAGCAAACTCCCAGAATTATCCCTTCAATGCTTAATGGAGGTGACAAGAAGGCTGGAGAGGGACCTTCACAGGGCATGGAATGAAGGACAAGGGGGAATGGCCTTAAGCTGTAGGAGGCGTTAGATTAGATACTAATAAGGAATTCTTGACTCTGAGGGTGGTGAGGCCCTGACACAAGTTGCCCAAAGAAGTTGTGGCTACCTCATCCCTGAAGTGTCCAAGGCCAGGCTGTCTGGGGCTCTGAGTAATGTGGGATAGCAGAAGGTGTCCCTGCTCATGGCAAGGGGGTGGAACAAGACAATCTTTAAGGTCCCTTCCAACCCAAACCGTGCTGTGATTCTATTCCAGACAGTTTGGTCAGGGCATAATAAGGTCAATATCCTGAGTCTGAACACTGAAGTCTAGAGATATCTTTGTTTACCATTCCCCTCCTTTGTGTGAAGGCCTTTTTGTTGGTATGAAAAAGGGTGCACAATGTGAAAGACAAAGTGTGAGGACTTGAGGTATAAGGGCCTTGATGTCAGCAATCAGAGGAGATTCAGCATCCCCAAACCAACTATCAGTGCAGACCAATAATTAATGTTCACAGAAAACTGCATTGCTTGCTTTGTGGAAGGGACCCAGAATTACACAGTAAAGGAAATGTGAAGAGGTTAAATACTGTTTTTACCATATTACTACTCTTTAACAAGTTGCCACAAGTTATTACATATCCACACTGCGCTACAGCAACAATTTAAAACCATTAAAAAGTGACAATACCAGAAGTAAAATAATTTAAGTGAACAATTTATACATTCTCATAGCAATGAGGCAGTTGTGTGAGAGCAAGGGCACTCTAATAGCATTGGAATCAAATCTTTGTGTACTCACTTGACACTGTAACACTGGAAGTGACTGTCTGGATACTGAGGCTGATAAGGTTCCTGACCCAGCACTGTCCCAAACCACCAGGCATCGTCAATAATGGAGCGGAACCTGTCAGCTGCAGCAAACACAGACATTCTGCTGAGAGAAGGATTTCACTCTGTGGCTGCCACAGGCAATCAGAAAAACTTTTGGTAACTGTTCTGCTTTCTCCCCATAATTCAAGTTCTAGACTCACTGGCATGTAAGTCTGTTATTAAGCTTTAAAATAAAAAAGGGAACAGTAGAGTCTGGATATGTGTTTTGGTGACTGTATTTACATCTACTGCAGTCCCTCTAAGGTTCAATTTTCTGACTCTTGCCTACCAGAGAACCCTCTACAAACAGCACATGCAGCAATTAGCCAAGGACACATTTGTGATTTCAAAACTGTTCAGTCCAACACTCAGCAAACACTTACAGGCCTGCCAGTTCCTCTGCCGGGCTTCGTCATAGAACTGACGTAAGATAAGGAAGTCGATAACATCTGGCATGTCATGGTATCTGGATAAAAAAAATCATCACTCACATGTGCCTCAGGGCTTTAGGAAGAAGAGAAACATATTCTTAAACACTTTTCAGGAAACTAAAACTGCACATACCTGATGGAAAATGATTTGTCTGTATGTTTCCCAGTGGCGTGATCTATAAAGGCAAGTTTGAGGCAACACAACGTGGGAGGACCAACTTCGTATCTAATTCCAACAATTTTTACCAATTCCTGATCCTACAGGTAACAACAAACAGCTTCAGCAAGTTTTGTCTTAGGGACCATGCACAGAACTGTTGGTTTAACATGAATTAACCAACTGTACCCACATGCAAAACACTGAAATGAGATTTGAGATTTCAATGGAAGGCAGTCTGTCAGCCTTAGGATTTTAACACAGGTCTGTCATTTGGCTTCCTACAGAAAATTCTGAAGACAATCTGATAACTGCACATGCTTTCCCCATAGAGAAACATTAGTAACCTCACAAATCCATGTTTTGCGAACAGAATAATAAAACTCTTCAGTCATAGGCTCTGTTAGAAACCCACAGAACCTTCAGTGCAGACCTACCCTAAGCACCACTTTTCTCCAAGGCTCCTTGTGTGGATTCAATTCATAAATGTTATTTCTTCTCACTGCTTCAATGTAAGCTTCGTGCCCTTGTCGGAAATATATCACCTAAAAAACACCCCAACAAGCCCAAACAGTGAATGTTTTCCTGTATTTAGCAATTACAATAATCACAAGCATTGGAAGGTTTTAATCCTTGTTCCTACCTCATCCCCCATCTGAGGGACAAACGGGGACCTTCGGAGAGCCGTGTCTGTGATCCACACTGGAGGGTGCCAGTCATAGGACAGCTCCACGTTCAGTGGTTGTGCTGCAGCATCAGTCTTCACAAAAAACAGACATAATGGACATGAATTCTAAACAGATCATTCCATTTTGGTTTGGCAGACAACACCTTATCTTATAAAGGACTAATCCACAGCATTTCCAAACAGTATCAGCAGAATTCCTCCAAGACTTTGCTTGAGTTTAACTGTTTTTGTGATTCTAATACTAAACATTCCTTTCCTGTCTGGGGATTTCAGTGAGCAGATCATTATCATGTAGGCCTTAGCAGAAGGTTTTATAATTTAGATGACAGTCCCAGTACCCAATTAAAAATTATTCAACTGATTCTACTTAGAAGGAAATGAAAGGATACCGAGAAAAACGGACCAAACAAATCAAAATTATCCCAGGCTCAAAAAAGAGAATTTGTTTGCTCCTTTATGTGAGAAAACAACTAATAGTAGTTATTGTAACTTAAGGTAATTATTTAAATTAACTTAAAAAATCAGTAGCTTAAAACAGAGGAATTATTGTAACTCACAAAAAAAAATGGACACCTTTCACTATCCAGGCTCCTCCAAGCCCTGACTAAGCTGCCTTTGGACATTTCCAGGGACAGGGCAGCCACAGTTTCTGTGGACAACATGCCCCAATGCCTCACCACCCTCGGAGTCAAGAATTCCTCCCTAATCTAATCTAACCCTGCTCTCCTTCAGTTTAAAGCCTTCCCCCTTGTTCTATCCCTTGGGAAAGGACTGATATTCTGTACTGATATTTATTGAACACATTTCCCCTTTAAAACCATCAACCTCGAGAACCCTTTTCATTTGGAAAATGAAAGCCCCTTCACTTGGAATGCAGATTCTTCCCTACCAATCAGCAGATCCCTCACACTGGGAATGATCCCAAATCAATCCCATGTTCCCTGTGTGTGCTGACAAAAAGATCCTTGCCTGATGGCAGTAACAGTTATTTTAGTAGTTTCTAATGAAGGCCATAAGAGAGAAATGAAGATTGTGTAGAAAAAAAATGAAAATTGTACCTCCTCCTGCTTTTTTGGTTTGGGTTTTTTCCTCCTTTTCCTCCTTCTCCTCTTGGGAGGAGAGGATTTCTCAGCCGACACCTCGTCCTCGGAGGTGCTGCAGTAGCGCAGCGCTTTCCTGCGCGAGGTGCGCAGCGGCGGCTGCAGGTTGATCCCGGTGTCGGCGATCCAGTCGGAATATCTGCTCGAGGAGTCACTGCCCACACCGGCCAGGAAACACAAACACAGCTCTCACTGCTTCAGAACACTCAACTCCCCCAGAAAAACACCACACTGCAAGTGCTGCTGAAAACAGCTCTGTCCTCTTGTTGTAACTATTATTCACTCACAGCTTAACATGAATTTCTGTGAGAATCCAGGATTTCAAAGCACATCTCTTTAAACAAATAGTCTGGTGAATTCTAAAATCAGTAATTTTATTCAAGAAATGTGTGCAATGGAATTCTGGAC
The DNA here is from genome assembly GCF_050655825.1 of Lonchura striata. Lineage (NCBI taxonomy): Eukaryota > Metazoa > Chordata > Aves > Passeriformes > Estrildidae > Lonchura > Lonchura striata. Next base: position 115,504,038 of record NC_140703.1, on the reverse strand, counting down.
TTATTAGGAGCCCTCCCTAAGGAATACACAAATCAAATGCTGCTTAAATTTGTTACACTTGTCCAAATCTCAGCTACACATTCACTCTGAGTGGATCTCTGAGTACCATCATTCTCTGAATATTTTTTATCTCTAGTACTAAAGAATTCTAAAAGAGTATCTAAAATAGCCACGAAGAAGTGATTAAAAACTTATTTATGTAAAACCAGAAACTTTTAAAAATTCAGATTGAAAAATCTGAATTTTTTCTTAAGAGCAAAGAAAAAAAAAATTCCCCAAACGAAACTGGGAAAAAAAATTCCCAAACTAAATCTTTCATCCCTCCAAAACCAGACCAAAACATACTATAGAAATATTACAGACTTTTATCTCTTGGCCATCTGACAAAGAGACTTGGAGTTAAATTAAAATATAGAAATGTTTTGGTGAAGTGGAACAGTAAATAACAATACAATGTGTCAGTGGAGTATACGGATTATACCTTATATGATTATTTACATTATTATTGTCATATGAACACATCTGAAGCACAACAGAGCTTTCATACAACTCTTAATTTGTCAAAATTCAAGTAAAACTCATTATGGGATGTTTTTCTTCACTTTACCTAGAACTATTGCTGTTGCTTTTCTTGTCACTTCTCCACTCTTCCTCTTCATCAGACGAACCAGAGCCCTCACTTTCTTCAGCTTCCTAAATTTAAAAATACAAACTCAAGCCAAACCCATGTTTTAAGAATCTGAAACTTAAAAACATATTGTTCATATTATCACATTTTAAAAAGTTTGGTAAAAAGTTGTTAAAATGAAAATAAAAGCAATTAGACCATGTAAAGTATATAATAAAATCTGTCTGGGAATAATTTACATTACAAAAGGAACAGATCAAGAAAAACAATCACATCTTTTCTCTCAACACAACAAGGGGATGTTCTCTCACTGCTGTGATTTTTTTTTTCCTTAGTTATGCAAGTTGAGGGGGTTTTTTTGCCCCTCTCTTTTAATAGCAAATGATTGACTGAGTACTAGACTACTCATGCATGTATTTAAATGCAACACTAAACAGTAGAGATACACCAAAATACATTATGACTTTGCTAATTTCCCGATTGTCGCTCATCAACTATTTGCACTGATTAAAATGTTTTAAATGTCTTTTTCATAACTGAGTCAGTACAATGCATAGCTCACACGTGAAGCTGTATTTTGTCAAGCAAAAACATTAAAAATAGGAGAAAATCCCATGAAATTTCAATTGTAGCTTCAAATGCTTGAATTAGCCCAATTGTAATTTTCAGAGTAACAAAGGTGAGAGTCTTCTCACTAAAACCTGCTCATACACTGTGTAGATGATACAATAAAACATCAAAGTTCAACACCCACTGAATTTTACATTCAATTTAAGTGATTTATTGTTTTTAGCCACACTGAAATGATTTATTAAGAGGTAAGGAGAGTCCATTTCCAACGAATCCCAGTCCTCAACTTACTTCCAAGATTTCCTAATCTCCTGAGCATGTTCCCTTTTGTTCACCGTTCTTTCTTAACAAAGTGACTGCTCCAACAAGTCTGAGTTTCTCTGCTCCTTCCACTTCTCCTTTTCCCACTTTAAAACTATTTCCCTGTGGCAAGGCAAGACAAGGGCAGCCCTATCACCTATTTACAGTCTGATAATACATCAGACACAAACAAAAAGCTCCTGCTACACACAAAGTCCTGTGTCACCCCAGGCCAGAGGGACAGAGTCTGTGGATGACTCATATTAGCAAGAACCTTCAAAATTTCCATAAAAAAACATTAAAACACATCTAAACTCCATATGTCACGTGAAGCCAACCAATTGTCCATCATATTTTCGACATGGGATGTGGATTTGCTTTAGAAGATTCTCAGCAAAACCAGTTGAGCCATTTCTAAACTGACAGGAAATACTGTCCTTATTAAAGCAACACAACGGGTTTGACAAGTGCCAACAATGATGATGCTTACGGGAATACTTTCCCTGGAAAAAGGAGGGGTGGGGTTTTTCTGTTTGCTTGCTCAACAGAAAAGGCACATCTACATGAAATTTCAAGTTGAAAATCTAAACTCAGAGGAGAACTCACCTGCTCTATCACAAAGCAATTGTCCCTCTCCTCCTCAGAAGACTCCAGCTGCTCAATGTTATTCCGTGTTCTGTAGTTGGAATATTTCCGTCTGTGCAGTCGACGCTTTGATTGAATTAATGAAGACTCAGAATCACTCTAATTTATAAAGGGAAAAACGAGGAGTTAAATAAAAATATTTATCTGGCAAATTTTTATGAGGGGGAAAGGGTGGCTAAAAGCACTGCTGAATGCAAAAACTGAAACAGCACGATTAAGTTAAAACTCCCTTTCACAAGAAATAATTTTCATGTAAGCCCAAAGTATAAACTGTTCCAAATTTAAGATTTATTAGTGGTTCTAAGAAATTGTTCTTTATAAACTGCTGTGACAGCTCTATTCACATCACCTGATAAATGTATTTACAGAATCAAGACATTAACTGCCTAAAGTGTTCCATCACAGAATCAGAGAATGCTTTGGGTTGGAAGGGACCTTAAAGACCACCTTGTTTCAACCCCCAGCTCCCTTCAGTAAAGGGGATCATGCAGTAAAATTCTTGTGTCAAATTATTTTGTACTATAAGACAAAGCAAATCAGGCAACAAGCTTGTAAAAACAGCACAATAACCAATGTTTCCTTCTTGCCAATCTCTCCCACCAAACAGGTGATGAGAAAAGCACCTGAGAGAAGTCTGAAGAAGTTCACCCACACACAAAACATTTTCGTCTGAAGTGAATTGACAAGGAACAGCAACATAACCTGTGATTCCTCAAGTACAGGACCTTGAATGCTCTCAGTGCTATAGCAGGACTTGCAATAGCTGTGTAACTGCAGTCAAACCAGAATGGCCTGAAAGCCATCCTGCTTTGAAAAATTACTCCCAAATACCTCACATAGAGGGAGGCAAGACTGAAGCAAAAAGAATTCCAGGTATCCATAAAAATAAATCAAGCTTTGTTCTGCAGTAATTGGGAGCTGAATCAGCAGAGTCCTTGGAAGATCATACTAGAAACCTCTGCTTTCATTTTTTACACCACCACTTGTCTTTGGGCACAGAATGCTCACTTTTCCAGAAGCTACCACGTACCTTTTCCAGTGACTCAAGTGACTTTTTATTCTCTGTTGCATAAAGATCTCTCTCTTCTTCCCCTTTTGCAATCCGATATTCTTCCTGCTTCCTACAAGAAAGCCATGAAAATCTAATTCCACACCTGTTTTGACAATGCTGTTCTCTTTAAGGGATCTCTCTCACACCCAATTCCATTCCATTTTTAATTTCAGATGTTTTTGTTGCTCAATTAATTCTAAACCATCCTATCATTTCCAGGTAAGAGTAAAAAATATGGATGCTAAGAAAGTCTTCCTTCTAAACATCAAAATACCATCTATGTTTTCAACCTCATTTTTAATTCACATTTTTCCATTTGCAATCACTCTACCTCCCAACACTGGGAATGCTTCTCAAAACCCTCAGAGACGTGGTAGCACCCATGGGTGTGGCTTTAAACACAGATGTTTAGCTACTAATTCTCCTTTTCACAGACCAATACTGGTAGCACTTTTGAAAGCAACTGGTTTAGCATTTCAAGAGGTTATAACTCATCACCTCCAGAAGTCTCACAGAGAGCACAATCTCACCCAGCACCTCCATGGAAATTAATTCAATCTGTATCTTGTATTTTGGAGAAAGCAAGAATCTAAGGGACCTAGCTAGCCTGGAAATGACTTAAAATATTGAAATAGGGGAGAATCATTCAACTGGACAACTCCCCTTTCTTCTCATTGAATGGACCTTACAAACAAGTTTTTAGCACATCTGCCCACAACGCTGAACTATTCCAACAGCATTCATTCTACATTTGGTGTAAAGAGCCCTTAATTTAGACAAAGCAAGCTGCTGCGGTGTCCCTAGTACTGTTAAGTTGTAGCTTTTATATTTTTCAGATTGTGTACTGCATTAGTGCTGAACTCTATACAGAATGCTAGTTATTCCTCTTCACATTTTGGTCAGACTAAACAATCCTTCTGCGCCTGGAAACCAAGGTCACACCACCTGCCTCAGGCCCTGAAAAGTATAATAAAAGTGAACTGGGGGAAAAAGCAAACCAGGGGGATACGGCTTCGTTACCTGAAGCTGTAATTGAACAATTAACCTCTGATATGTAAAAAAACTTTTATCTGCCCAAAAAACTTGTGATCATTGTCCATAGTGGACATAGCCTCTGCCAGGCTCTTGCACTGCCCAAGAGCAGTTGGGGGTGGAACAAAAGTATAAACAAGAGTGAATTGTGGGGAGAAGCAAACCAGGGGGCATGACTTCATTACCAGAAGCTGTAATTGGACAATTAACCTCTGATACGCACACAGACCAAACATTTATCTGCCCAAAAAACTCATGACCGTCATCCACAGTGGATGGACATAGACTCTGCCAGGCTCTTGCACTCTGCCTAGCCTCTGCTCCAGGCAGCCTCCCCAGCCATCACCTGCAGCTGCAGACAGACCTGAGCAAGCTGGGGGGGATCTCTGGCACCACCACCCTGCGCCTCCAGGCCTGCAGGTCCCTCTCGGTGGCCATCTGGCTGCGCGGGGCGTTCTGGTGCATCTGCCGCACGCCCTCCACCTGCCCGCTGCGCCGCAGCCCGATGTTGGGCGGGGACTGGATGTCCAAGCTCGGCCTTCTGAAAGCTGAAACACACAAATCAAAACGGTTTTGCAGTGCTGCAGGGAACTGGAAGATTCTTGCTGAAAGATTAAATAAAACAAACAAACAAAAAAAGGCTGGATTTTTATCTCTAAGAATGTGACTTGGAGCCTTCAGTGATGCCTTAGGTTTTAGATTTTCTATTTTTCAGATTCTGTGCTGCTTTAATGTGTACTTCTGAGCTTCATATGAGGGGATGCTGAGCTCTGTGCACAGAGCAGAGACAAAACAATTCCTGCTCCAGCTGGGCACCAAGAACAAACAATCCAAATATTTCAGCCCAGGACCACAAACAGCGTGGGCTGGAGAGAGAAAAACAAGCAGGGTGGGACTGATGGGCTGGAGCTGGAATGGGACAATGAACTCCAAGGTGCCAATGGAGCAGAACTGATCCCAGGGAGAGCCCCGGGAGCGCTCGTGCATTTTGGGACCATTTTGGGTCATTTGGGTGCAGCCCTGGCTGGGCTCTGGTGCTGCCCAAGGTGGATCCATGAGGAGATCCTTGAATAAATCCCTGCTTTATCCTTTAGCTCTGTCCAGCTCTGCTCTAGATGCCTTCACAAGGCATCAGTTTTGGAGGATTATGTGTCTTGCAGAAAACACAGAGAGATTATACGAAGGACTTTTAAAATGGTTATTTCTGCTGCTGTTTTCATAGAATCAGAATCACAGAGTCATTTAGGCTGAAAAAGACCTCCAAGATCAAAAGACCTCCAAGCATTTGACCAGTGACCTTGTCAACCAGACCAGAGCACTGTGTGCCACATTCCAGTGGTTTCCTAAACACTTCCCAGTGGAAGGAATTGTGATGTGACAGAAGGGCAATTCTGAACTATTTCAGACAGCTGTGAGGCCACTAAGGCTCTAAAAAGCACTTTTCATATAGCTGAGTGCATGTAATTAAATATATAATTATATAAGAAAATAAATATTTTTTCATCTATATTATATAACTACATAATTAAAACTACAAAGACACAGCTTAGGAAAATGTCTTGTTTAAATCTGTAAAGAAGGGACAGGGGAAACCAGTTTGAATTATGGCACAATATCTACTTTCCAAAAAGTAAGGAATGCAAAAATAACTTATATTGGGAAACATTTGCAAAAAATTCTATTGTATATATTTTGCATATTATTAATGACCTTCTCCTTTTAAAGTGAAAGGCTTTGTAATTTAATCACAGGAGCAGCAGTGTTTTAATGAATAAAAGTAACCAAGTATCACAATGCTAAAGCAATCTCAGTCCCCAGAATTACACTGAAATCAAAACCTGTTTCAGTATTTCACACAGCACATGAAAGACAGAGACAGAACAATTACTGAAGAATTTATCAGCAGTCCTAACCTCTCCTGGGTGTTCCCTCCCCATTTTGGGGGCCACTTGGAGCAGATTCTTGATCAGCTCCAGTTCTCTGATCCTGTTCCAGCTGTAGCTGTCTGATCATCCCATCCAGAATGCTGGGCTCCAAGCCTGGCTCATCCTGATCAACCGTCTGCTGGCCAATCACCTGCTCAACAACTTCTCCATCACCTTGCAAGTGTCAAACAGATCAAATGAAAGAAGTTATTCCAATTATTTTTTCCAAGTAAGACATTTATGGAATGTACAATCAAATGGATTCTGCTGACAGAAAAGAACTGCAACATCCATTTGAAAAACTGTTTTTTGCTTGCTTAAATTGTATTCACTGTAGGACCTTCCAGCATTTTTATTGAACATAAGTACAAAATATCAAGAGAAAAAAAGGTATTTTCAAATTGCTGATCCCCTTAAAATCTAATGAGTAACCTACTTCCAAATGTCGAGTTTTAATGATATTCTTACTTGTTGCCACATATCCAAGCTGAGGAATCAAATGCTCATCTGCACAGTTCTCTCTTCCTGGCACCAATCTTTGATATTTTGTTGGATGAGGGTTTCCATCCACATCCACTAAGAAGGGAGGGGGCATGAGGTGAGGGGCCTGCTGAGTCTGCTCATCCAACACATAGTTATTGGAGTCTCGGATCAGCGGCCGATAGTCAGTGTGGAAGAACATCTGATCAGGAATCTAAAAGGAAATTTAAATTTTATGTCAGCAATTTGGAAGAAAGAATACGCTGAAGAACAAAGAACAAGCACTAAAGTCCCTAAAATCTACTTAAAGGTAAAAGAAAGGGCAAGTTCCCAACCGGAAAGATTTATGTGTAACTTCAGTTAACCTGGATGGGTTTTGCAGTACTGCAACTTCCAATAGTGCTTTTGCAGCAACAGAGTTCTTTGAGAAAACAAAAAGCTGAAGTAACTTCATGCAAAAGTACTGGTTTACACTCAAAAATATTTGCCTCTCATTCTGCATTTTCCCCCTACAATTATCAGAATCACAGAATATTCAGAGTTGGAAGGGACCCAAAAGGGTCACCAAGTCCAACTTGTGAGTGAGTGGCCCCGAAGTTTCCTTGCAAGGAAATCTTTGGCTAAAGCTCAACATCAGCTCAACTAAAGTTTTCTTAATCATGATTTCTTTCTTAATCTGTATCCACTTGAAGTGGTTTTTTTTTCTACAACTGAAAGTCCACGAGGCTGAAGGGAAATGGTTACATAACTATTAGACCACAGTCAGAATGTTTGCTTCCAGCAGTGATAGCAAAGATGAAGGAAACAAGTTTCAATTTCAGCTGAGAATGTAGAGCAAGGAGAAGTAATTCTTTAAAATGACATACATGGAACTAGCAATGCAACCTGAAAAAAAAAATGAGGGGAAGTGAAAAAGAAATGTGTTTATCAAAAAAAAAAAAAAAAAAAGGAAGCAGATTGATAAATTCAAAAATTTAGGATAGGATAAATTGTTGGATCAGTAATTTATTTTTGCTTAATTTAATCAACTACAGTGAATTTAGGCTTGAGTGAGAAAAGGCCTAAAGAACTGCAAGATAAAGCAGCAGAAATTACAAACAGAAGCATTTTTGAGGTTGAACAATTGAGGTGAATTAGCTGTCTGCAAGGTGAAAATGTATTCCAGGAACATTCTTGGGAGCTACTCCCATGGGAATGTTAAGACATTGTTTTTTTCCTGCTGTGCCAGGATCATATAAGCAAGACAATTTACAGACATCAAGGAATCCATTATATTTAGATCTTCTAACCACACAAATTATTTTTTACATATGAACTTTTAAATTAATTAATGTAATAATGCAATTTCAGTTAGAAACTTCATACAGAGATATGATAAAAAGCTGAACTTACCTTTTCATAAGGTCTGCTACAGCCAAAGCCAAATATCAGCAGATGTCCATGGGAATCTGTGCATGCAAAATGCTGCCCATCTGGTGAAAATTTACAGTCAAAAACAGCTCCGTGTCCCTGGCCTTCAATCTGGATTGAAGGAAAAAAATTTCAAGACTTCACCATTTTTTCAGAGCAAACCATAAGCATCCAAAATTACTCTATCAAAAGCCATCATTTCCCTAAATACCTCCATTAAAGCACACATAATTTAGTTACTTCATATATTTCTTTTACACTTGAATTAAAGTCCTGAGCCAATTCTAAAAGCTGCACTAAAAGGTATAAAAAGTTACTGTTCAGTGCCCAAAATAAACAAATAAACATGCTTTTCTGAGCTTTTACAGCTGTCAGCATACTGCTTGAAATAAACAGAAGCTAATACAGATTGCTTTTGTTAAACAACTTTCTAGACAAACCCAAAGAATTTAAGAACTTAAAAATAAAAAAAGCTCTTTGCTGTTGACTGACCAGGGAAAAAGGATTAAAAATTTATATGTACATTAGATCAAAACCTAAGTCTCACAGAAAATAACCTAATTTAAAGTATTAATAATGAGCTGTCAAATGGAGCCCTCAAGCACTGTGGCAATCAATATTAAGAAAATAATTTGTAAGCCTGTGGAAAATACAAGTATCTGTCCATTATTATCTTCAAACAATGACACAAAACAGAGCCTTTTAGATGGCATCTCCCCTCAGCTGAGGAAAACAATATGAATGAAGTGCACAATGATCTTCAGTAAAAAAGAGTGCAAAATCCACAATAATCAGCAAATTCTACAGTAAAAAGCTCTAAGGAAATAAAATTAATTAACAAATTTTGCTGGTTAAGATTTTCCTGTTGGGTTGGGGTTTTTTTCCCCTAAGATGCAAGGGTGTGAGTGTTGATGGCATTCCTTAGGCTGGTAGTGAACACGCTGCTGTGTGCTGAGAACAAATGGTGTTTAAAGAAGCTCTCACCATGTTAAAATAATGCTTTGTTTTGGTGCCTTTGGTGATGTCCCAGATGAAGATGTTGCCATCGTGGCCTGCAGACAGCATTATCCTGCAATCAAAGGGATGGGTCTCCAAGACAAACACTTCATCTGCATGGCCCTGCAATTGAAAATTGCACATCACAGGGAAACCAGGGAAATCCACAGCAGCAGGATAGTCACAACAGAGCCCAAAGCCTGCGCTGTCCTCTCTGGAAAATTAAACCCCAAAGACTTGAACATTCCAAAGGTAAAAATTTTTCTAGATTCAAGCAAGAGCTGTAGAAATATGACGCTTTTGCCAAAGGATGGTGAAATATTCAATGGATATATTACTGCACAAGAATTTTATTTATTCCACATTGATTTGTTCTTCTATTTACAGGGAAAGTCCACAGCTGGAGGAACCAGCAAATTTTGGTTAGAAGAATTCCAAGGAACACCAACCTTGCTGTACCATCCACACAGAGCTTTCAAGACTAATCAGCTCTAATTATAAATTCAGCATACATATGCCACTGCAATTTCAGTAAAATCTTTGAAAAGCAAGGAAAATTCCATACCACCAAGTCATGGAGCAACTGCCCTGTACTGGAATTCCAAACTTTGAGCAGGTGATTATTCACAGCTGTAACAACATAGTTGTCATTTTGGTTCCAAGCTATCATGGTTACTTTAGGCTTCATGAATTTGTCTTCTTCTGCACAAGTGTCACTATTTGAAAAAAGTCAAACAGGTCAGAGATGTATTTGATATTTTAGTTAACTTTTGATATTTTAATTAATAGTTCTATATCAAAACACAGTAATCTCTTTTCCTGTGTTAATAATCAGACAACAGAAAGGAAGTGAAGAATTAAATCTGGGTTGAAACTTTTGTTCACAAAATTCTTCATTTAAAGCAAATCTGGATTTTTACATTTTAAAAGGACTTCATAATCTCTTTCTCATTTGACATGCAAAGCAAAAAGGCTTCCCTTTTTCATGGAATCTTGGCTCCTCTACAATTAGAGTTCTAAGATAAATCCTGCAAAATTTTGGACTTTTTACAGTCAGCTTTTCCAACTGATTCCCAAGCCAATCTCTACATTAGCTAAGCATTTTTTAATGAGCCCCAACAGAAATACAGTAAAGATAACATTCTGTTTTAACCTCAATCTATTTCCCTATTCTCTCCCCAAAATAAATTTATAGGTACAGTAACACTGCCTCTCAGTCATTTTCCAGACAAGGCAAGGAGTAAGTTTTCCTTGAAACACCTTCACATGGGATTATCTTCATTCCACTTCAAGTAGAGGCCTAAAGAAGCTCAACTACACAGCCACAGTCAAATCTCAAATATTATTAACTCCTCCTCTCTAAAATCAGATTTCTTTCACGGTCTTTTTCATCACAGGAAAAGCCTGAAATCACCCTCCAATCAAATAGTGTACCCAAGGTTTGTTTTTTTATTTAATCACCTACAAATTATTTAATCAAACTCTCATTTAATCACCTACAAATGAGTTTCAGTTCAGTGTCTGTGGAAGCTTACTGAGCTTCTGTACGTCACTCCCCCTTCACGTTTACCCAACACCACGTAATACCCTGATTTTTATCTCTAATAACATTATTCAGACTGGCTGCCACCAGCATTTCATTAATTCACTTTTTTTAAAAGCAGAAAATGGGAACAGTCAGCAAGATCAGTCCTTGAGGAAAGCCACCTATTCCATGTCATAACCTCTCCTGCAAATAGGTCACCACCTACTTTATTTTTACTAATCTAAAAATATTTCTCCCGTGACACACCAGGTGTCAGACTAAAACCCAGATAAAGAAGGTAGATTCTTTCTGTTCACTTTTTTTCCTGAAAAGAGGCAGTAAAATTAACTTGGTACAGAGCACATTTGAGAGCTTTCTCAACACTTAGGAATTTATGAAAGCACAGACTCAAACTCAGCAATTATTGCATCACCAGAACACTCAATTCACCCCCTCCCAAGACCACAGAACTTGACCAGAATGCTGCTCTCACTCAAATTTGAGTAATTGAGTTTTTCAATCTTTCTGAATTTACACAAACCATGAAATGAGCACTCCACCTACCCCAGCAGTCGATCAGACATATCCAACAAAATGTTCCTCCACTCTGCTTGCTCGAAACGCCAGATCCGAGCTGTTCCATCTCTGCTGCCACTTATGAACCTGAACAAGTAGTAAAAATTCATTTATTTATCTTCCCAAACATTTGCTTTAAAGTATCTTTAGAGTTAGACACCACCACAACATAGATTTTGCAGTGGAAGACTGACAGAAATGAAATCTTCAATTTGTGTTCAAGAAAATTCTTTCCAATAACTTTCTTTCCAGAAAAGCAGAAAAGAGTTTTTCTGAACTGGAAAACTGAGTAAAGTTGTCAAAATACGAAGAAAAGAGAAGCAAGTTCCAAAGTTTAATTCAATTCACAAATTCATCCTCATCTCCTCCTCAGTACAGGATTTCAATATATTTTAAGTAATTGCTAAGTTTCAGATACTGAAGAAGAGGCAAGAACAAATCAGATGAAAAGGTTCTAATTTATTTTTGACCGCTTTCACTGCATTTCTCCTATTTCCTATAAAATACTCGGTGAAACTGAAAGGAAAGGAGGAGGAAAAGGAGATTCATGAAGCTACAAACACACTGGGTACATTAAAAAGTGGTTAAAATTCCTCCAGGTAAATAAAACCTCAGCCAGGCAAAAAATATCACCTAACACAGATCAACAGAAAGCTGGAACAGCTGAAGCTTAATTGTGCTCCTGCATCAGTCAAAAATTTCCCTTCTGAGGTCTAAATACACAGATTTTTATTTACTGGGAACATCCAGGAATGGATGATTCTTAATTCAAAAATTCTGTATTTTTTGGCCATATTTCAGCATTTTTCAACATACCTGTCCCCACCATTAGAAAACTGAATGCTGTCAACTTTATCCTGTAAGAAAAAAGTAGAGTTTGTTCAAGTTTTCTTTTTTAAACAGGAAATACATTATTTGAAAATTCTGAGTTTAGTAAAAGCTGAAATAATGAAAAAATAAAATGCTGTGTAATTCTAAGAGTTTCAACTACATGGCAAACCAAGTCCAAACACTTCCAGAGCTCACTAACCATTAATGTATCTAAAATGTATCTTTTAAAAACAGCTTGAATTTAACAACACAAAGGATTAACAAATTAAATAACCTGGCTGACAACTGAATAATATTTAAATATATTTCCAATACCGTAAGTCAACTACAATAGTGAGGAATCTTTTGTTCCTACTCCTACTTACTCTTTCCTTAAAAAAATAAATGATTCATTTTTATCACAATAAAAACTGCAGGAAAACTAAATACAACACTTTGTCTTACAGCAGAAAAGTCTTCTCTACATAAAAAAACTAAGTACTGATCAAGCCTTATCAATGCAACAAAAATAGTCAGATTTTGTAGTAGAGGAAACATTAATGCAAAGAAAATTAATTAAGAGCCTTGCTAAAAATCCACTCATAAAATCATCTTGTGACTTCAGTGCTGCTTCAAATGAACTAATTAACTAATTACTTACAGCATGACTTTCCAATTCAGCTATTTTCTCAGGTGTTTCAGAGCCAAAAAAATACATCCTGATGACGTGGTCAGTGCTGCCAGTTGCTAAAAACATCCCACCTGTAAAAATCAAGCAATAATTAACCTGCTGTGGAAGAAATTAAAACAGGTCACCACCATTTATCAGAGGCCTGGTTTAAATAAAAAAACTCCACACCTATTTGGAGAATGGCACATTTTTTATGCTCTTCCACTGACACACATGTGGAAGGAAATCCCTTTCTTGCCCCAGAAAGTGTTCTCAGCCATAGTAAAAATAAATTGGTGTTAGAAAGATTTTAAAATATATCTTTAGGGCAGTAGTGGAACTTTTAACATTAAATTGCACAGAGAAGCCTTCGCTGGTAGGGAATATGGCTCTGGATAATCAGAATTATGTAGATGACTCTCGCTGTAGTCTGTGCCTCATTTGTGCCAGTGAACTGCATCAAAATTAGGCTGAAATGTGAGTAAACCAGTCAAGTGAAGTACCCCAGTGTAAGCACATCAGTATTTAGCTGAGGTGGCAGAAATTCCAAGAGCTGCCTCTAAGTGCTGTCAAGAAAAACCAAAACAAAACAAAATGTCAAAAACACCCTCTCAACACAAGCCAGGGTTCTATCCTGACAATGTTAACAAGCTACACTTTGATTTTTATTTGCTTTTTAGTTCTGAAATTCACATGAACTGAGTGAAAGAAAACAAGGCAGGAGTGAAGCACGTTAAAGATCCATTTCTGGATCCTTAAGAGGAAAATCTTTATGAGCACCCCTGGCGCTGGGTCAGGAGCTCCTGCTGGCAGGACCCACTTCCACTGCTGGTGACTGTGGGATGTCAGAGAAGCCATTTTGCCCACCCTTGACATTGTACAAGGGGATTAAACAAAAATAAAACCTCCACTAAAGATGGATAGAAGCAAACGGACATTAGGTGGCTTTTACCTCTGTGAAATCACAATGTCTTTAACTGTTAACAGTCTTTAACTGTTAGCTAAGGGAAGCCCCAGCAATTCATTATGTCACAGCTAACAGTGCACATCTGTGCAATTATTTACTCACAACTGCAGGTTTTGTGCATTTTAAAGCTGTCACAATCAAGTGTTACAAGAGAGGAAAGAAGAAATCACAAGGCTGAACTCCACCTGACTTACCCACACTGAAGGAAGAACAAAGCATCTGAACCCCTGGCCTGGGCTTCTCTGTGAACTTCACTGGCTTGGTGCTTAAAAAGAAAAGATGTTAGAAATAGGCCACACCACCCTAAACTTGGCTTTTAGCAACATTTCAAAGCATAAAGGGATGTTTCTTTAAACAGGGAACTACTATGCATGATGTGGCATACCATCAGACATACACTGATCATTCTAGAGCTCTTTTTGGTAGTAATTAATTTTTTGGGTACAAACAAGGAGTAATCACATATTGAACATTTCAAACTATCCTGAAAATATATATCCTGCATGCAAGTTCTGTAAGAAACATCCTAAAACTACAGAACTGTTGGAAAACCAACACCACCACCAAGTTTTATTCTCTTTTCCAAAATATTTACATTTCCAGTCAGTCCTGCTGTCCTACATTTGAATTTTTAGTGAATAAATTAATATACATCCCAACTAATCTCCCAAGTCAATGGAAGAACATTAATTTGTAAAGGATATAGTTGGTGATGGTGCTTTAAAATAACTACTGAATACATGATTTGCACAGTATTTTTATAACCACAAAAACCCAGTGGAGTGAAAACCACCTGATTTTTTTTTACTCAAGCCCAGAATGGCATAAAGGTTAACCAGCAAACCATTCACATACTTGAATTTCATGGAATCTGTGTCCCACTGCCAAAAGCAAACAGTTCCATCTGCCCCAGTGGAGACCATGTATCGCAGGGAGCCTTTCACCATGGGACTGAACTGCAGGGAGGAAAGCAAAATCACACACAGGAATAGAGATTTAAGAATTGTTCAGGATGTTAACTTCAAAAGGTTAATGTAAAAGCTTGATTTATTTTGGATTTTTCACCTCAAACTGCTGGAGCAGTTGTTGGAAACTCATTTTTAGTGTTTACAAGGTAATACCTCCCCTACTTTAAGGTAAGTTTGTGGTCTGTGTTTCAATTACTGTATTAAAAAAACCCAATTCCGTCAGTGGTTTGGGTTTGATGTTTCCACTGACCACAATCATTCATTGAAAAGCCTGTCAATGAATAAAACAATGAGCACAGCAGACTGAAAAAAGGGAAGTTTGAATAGACAGGTGCAGTCCAAAAATAATTAAGCAGAGCACAAGATATGAGATAGTTTGAATGTGTAATTTATGCAAATTATCATATGTAATTTTATAGAAATTGTATGGGAATTCCTTAGAAATAGTTCTTTAAGACAAGGATTTATTGCTATGCACAGAGCTACCCTTCAGAAAACTTTACAGACACAGATTGTTTAAACTGTTCATCAATTACTAACGTTGGAAAGTCATATAAATTGTACATAGTGCAATTATGGTATTATTAAGAAAACCTAAATTAAAGAATTTGCACAATGCAATACAAGAAGCACCAGAAGTATTTAGACACTAAAAACCAACCAAACTAAAAAATGTAGTGAATGTCACAGGTATGAAGACTACTCTCTGAGGCAGCATTTTTGAGAAAAAATCAAAATTATTTGTTTGTACTAAGCTCCACAAGCCATTTTTCACCCCTCAAGACAAGCTGCTGGTCTCACTGGAAGACACCCGAAACCTGGATAATGAGCTACTAATTTCTGTGTTAATTAAGGTATTAAAGGCCAAAACCAGACTGAATTCAAAGGACCACCAAGAGCACATCATGTATCAAATCACCTCTAAATTTAAATATTCACGTTACACCTTTGTCCTTCTGAAATTACTCCTATTTTTGAGATTAAAACAAATACCCACATCCCAAAAGTTGTAGGAATAATATACTGGATCAGAACACATTCACACCGAATAGCAAATTATGAATCCAGTAAGAGACAACAGGACAGGGTATTCCCAGAAACTCCCTTTTGTTCCAACAACTCAAGTATTATATGCAGTGATCTTTAAGAGAAAAAGAATTCCTGGCATTATCTTCAGTTAAATACTTAACTCCCAGAGAGACGAGGAATTGACTTGTTTTTAAGCAGGTTTATCCTGTGATTTGACTTACTTTTGCCATAAATATTTACACATTCAGATTTCACTACTCCCATAGGCAGGCATAGATAAATAATTTCAGTTTTTAATATGCAGAAACACTTCAAAAGCCCCATACCTGCAATGAGGTAATGGACCCTGTGTGCCCATGGAGGACAGCAACTGGTGCACAAGTCCTCAGGCACCACACTCGGATCATCTTGTCACAGCTCCCAGCTGCAATCATGGTGTTCTCATAGTTCACAGCCATGTCAGAGATCTCTGCTGAATGTCCTCGTAAGGTGGCAAACAATCTGCCATTGTGAGTGGACCAGATCTTCACCAGACAGTCATCTGAGCCCTGAAGAGAAATATTCATTAAGGACAACTTCTGACATGCTTCTGACCTTTAATTACAGCAAATTGTTCCACTTAAGCACAGCAAGGGAGCTACATTTTACCAGCATTGATATTTATCTCCAGAAGTTTTAGCACAACACCCGTTTCCAAGCATCATCTAAAAGTATATTCAGAGTTGGATGTATTTTCATCAACTTACAGTAAATATTCTGTGTCCAGTCCTGTCAAATGCAACACAATACACAGAAGAGAGATGGCCAAGGATCCTCCTGTGCATCTTGACATGCTGGTACATACTTCCTGGGAATGAAGTGCTGAACTTGGCATATCCAGTTAATTGCTTTGCTCGATGCACCTCCACTAGAACACAGAGGAATCACATCATGTTTCAAATATGTCTGTTCTAAAACCTGGGTTTATTCAATTGCCATTAATATTAAAAAGCTACCAGAAGTTACTTTCAGATTTCATAAAGTCAGGTTTTGTGGTACCTGCAATTTTTATTGTGTGTAAAGCCAGTATTTTAAAAGGGCTCAGCAGCAGTGAGGAGAGGTGAGAGGAGCTTACCAAGATTTGGTGGGGTGCCATAGTTCACAGGCATTTCTGGTGGTCTGCCTCGATGCAGAGCAGCAAATGCAGAGCCCTTCCAAACAGTGTTCCTGCAATCTGCAGAAACAGTTGAAGTTCATCATAAATACTTTCTAAAAATGTCAAGAGAGCTGCAGCTCCAAAACACGGCAAAGACCCATCTAGTCTTGTCTCAAACACAGGACTGAACCCACCAAAAAACAGGCATCAACTGCCCCAAAACTTCTCACAAACAATGAAGATTTAAAGAGAAAAAATTATTTAATAGTAACAGAAGGAGAAAAACCAAACAGCAAACTTTGAAATTTCTCCTGACTGATGGTACCCCTGCAGTTCACATGACACGAAACTAAAACTCCAACTGATCTTTACCATTTTCCTGAATATTTATACAAGAATGTAATGAGTAGTTAATAATACAAAGTTATGTCACGAGATGATCTCAAGAACCTTCAGTAACTACAGGGGATTTACAAGAAAGCTAGAGAGGAATTTTTAACCAAGTCTGGGAGTGAAAGGACAAGGGGGAATTGCCTCAAGCTGAAGGATGACAGGTTTAGATGGGATGCTAGGAAAATATTTTTCCCTGTGAGGGTGGGCAGGGGCTGGGATGGAATTCCCAGAGCAGCTGTGGCTGCCCCTGGATCCCTGGCAGTGCCCAGGGCCAGGTTGGACACTGGGGCTGGAGCAGCCTGGGACAGTGGGAGGTGTCCCTGCCATGGCAGGGGTGGCACTGGATGGGCTTTGAGGTCCCTTCCAACCCAAACCATTCTGGGATTCCAAGAGGTCACTTCCAAAGTGTTAGTTCTGCCTCTCTCACACTATTCCCCAAATCCTAACTCTGTGAACACAACAATGAATCATCCCCATTTCAAACAAAGAACAGATCCTACCTTTTGCTGTCCGTAGCAAGGACTGTCTCCCTGCCCCAAGTAAGGAATTCACTCTGGAAATGCTGGGTGGGATCTCCTTATCCAGGATAGGGCCAATGCGTTTGCAAATTTGTAATAAATGATCTGGAGCCACATGTTTGTTGGCCAGCACCTGACAGAAATTCAAGGTTTAAAAATTAGATTGGTACACTCAGAACAGTTGGATCTAAAAGTATCAATATGCACAGATATATTTGATTTTTTTAAGTTCAACTTACAGAGAATAATGAATTCTGTTAAGCTCTGATCTAGTAACTTCAGTGGGTACTCTGCAAGCTAGGGAGAACTGTAGTAAAAATAACTGGAGTAAAGTTACTCCTGCAGATCAGTATTTTATTACTGGAAGTTTGCAGGAATCACCCCTGAGGCACCCACTTGTCAGACACCCTACACTGAGTGTCTTTGCCCAATTCACCCTATGATTTGTACTAAAAATAAGAAATAAAATACAAACCCTCAGAACTCAAGATCATGGAGAATGGGGTTGCAATCAAGCACAAGAATTTAAGCAGCTATTACCTGTACTTGCTCACTGAACTGCAAACCAGCAGGTTTGAGTACAATCTCTCTGGAAACAGTTTCCTTGAAGAACCAGTACCACATAACCTAAGTCTGCCCTACTTCCTTAAACCAGGATCAAACCATTCATCCCTACACTCAGGAATGATCCCACACTATCTGCATCAAGCAACCTAAAAAAAAGAAATACACCCCCACACACAGTCAGATGTCTCAGACAAGAACAGATGTATGCGGATTTTGATTATTTTTCCCCCTTCTCTTTCTGGGAGTTCAATCGAAAAAATTCCTTATTCTTATCAAAGCAACCACAATAATGCAGAAGGTAAAGACACAAAGTAGGAGTTTAAGCAGCCTTGAGTAGAGCAAGCCATCAGACTCAAAAGTTGAAGCTGTTGGGGAGGTCTGAAGCAGGTGGGATTGACAGCCCCACACTTCCTCCAGTGTGACCTGGCCATGACCAACCGAGTCAGGCCCAGCAGCCACACTGCTCCTGCAGCAGCCAGAGAATTCCCAGCCAATCCATTCAGGAGAGGCTCAGGGCCACACCAGCTCAGGTATGTGGCCTCCTGCCCAGGTGGCTGAGAACACAGGCAGAACAAGCTCGTGCTGCTGATGCTGTTCCCTTGAACAGCTGAGCTCGGATGAGCAAAGTGTCCCAACAGGGCTGATCTGCTCATCACAACAGTGGGAATAAAAATAAAAATACCACACGCTGCCAGAAAGTTTCCCAAATACACACTGAGCATTCAAAAGGTACAATTTAAGTCACAGCCTTGCACTTGTTTTTTATAATAAAATCCAGGTATAAAGCTTGTGGGGAATAGGTTGTATTCCTGGCAGGGTGGGAGGTGATAACATCAGTAAAATAACTCCCATTACCCCACAGGCAAATCTGTCCAAGCAAATCAGCCCATCAGATGCTTAAGGTTGATTATGAGAAACATATCTGGTAGCCCAAAGACTACAAAATGCAGTTTGACATAATTCCTTTATCAATTTTGACTCTTGAATTGGTATAGAGCAGTACCAGCCACAAATTCAGGGCAGAAAGGCCAGTCTGCTTTCTGCCAAACACTAAAACCCTTTTTGTTTGCATGCAATCAGCAATATGTATATATTCTAATATATTTTCTAAATGCAACCCTTGCATACAAAACCTTGCAATTCCTTTCTTTTTGAAGTAGTTTTGCTGAGATTTTGGAAGGAACAGTTATTTTAAAGATTTGCAATTCCATGCTGAGCAAAGTGGAATAGAAACAATTACAGCACATGACTGATTTGTCTGTGGTCTCTGCAAATTCAGAGTGAGACCAGTGGGACAAGAGGTTCCCAGAGCCCCTCAAAAAACAGAAACTAAAACCCTGAGAATAATTTAGATCTTCTGAAACACTACTGCTCTGTGCAGAGATTGCCTTTAAATTGTGCGGGGAAAAAAGAGATAGAAGCAGCACATGTTAAAGAATTAGTTTGACAATTGTATATGCAGATTAATCACAGTTAAAAAGCAGCCCTGAAATCAGAAAAACACACACATGGGATCTCCCAACACCCTTCTTTTTGCCAGAAGAAATGGGGTAAGAAACCAACAATGAAGCAACAAAAAGAAACCCTCCCAATAATTCTTTCTAAGCTTAATGCTACTTTCATCTTGCCTAAATTCAAGTCAGAGCTTGAAAATATTCCTGTTTAGCAAGGCCAGGCTTCTTAGTGACTTACAAAAACTGATCTAAAACCTTCCTTGCTCAACTGGCCACAAGAACAAAGAGAGGAAATGGAATCACACTTATCATTTCAAGCAATACTTAAATAATTAAGAAAGTGTTTTAAACAACATTTCATTCCTTCTCTATGCAAATATCATCCTGAGATCTTTAAGTGCTTCACAAGAGGGAGTTCACTGCAACCATCAGTCAATTAACCCTGAATGCCTGAACCTTAGGTGTGAAAAAGCAAGAATAAACAACTCTCTAAAGGAAACACTATCAAATACAATAAAGCAGGATAAAAATCACACTGGGAAGGGCAGGCACCACCATGCCATCACCCACTGGCATTCAAACTCTTTGCCACTTAAGAAACAGCAAAATTAAGCCCCAAAACACAGCTCTGCCTACTGTAAAAACAAATCAGAACACACCACACCAGCCGTGGAAGGGCAGAAAGCACATTTTGTGGAGAGATCACCTCCCTCTTTGCAGCACTTTAGAAACAAAGCCATGACCAGCGAGGAGCCGGCGACATGAGCACATTCACAGTCACCACAAGTGCCAACCCTCGGTTTCTGAACAGCGACTTCATTTCCTAATCTGTTGGAGGGGGCTGAAAGAAACCAACCAGAAAATAAATACCGACAAATCACAACGTGCCTCACAACCTGGTCCCTGGAACTCCGAAATGAAACCTCGCTGCAGATTGGCTCCTGCCTGCATGTAGGCAGCGGCATGTACCACTGCACAACGCCAAGCTCCACCTCTGCTATGTAAACAATATCCTCAATTTAAACCACCACTTGTGTTTTTGTTAGTCTGATGTAAAGAAATTAAAGGCCCTTTCTAAAGTAACTCCAGTGTTCAGAGCCAGGATGGTACAGGAAGGTGAAGATTTGGGCCTACTCTTAAAGGTAGAGGGTCTAACATCAATGTCATCACCGCAAATAAAAGGGGGTTTTTTAAAGAGAAAAGTCTCACCAATTCTTCATAACTTCTATAATGCTCATTTCCTTGCCAGTCCAACCTTTTGGGAAGCAACTGAATAAAGGAAAAACAAACAGAAAAACCGTGAGCGGTTAAAGGGGAAAAGAGGGACTACAGACCACATCCAAAACAATGTGTGTTGAGGGGAGGGGGAAAAGTTGAGCCAGCGGCAGAAACTTGAATGACTTGCAAAGGAAACTTTTGACTAGAGCAAGATTTCATCAGAGCCCACACAGACCTGGTGCTGCTCCAGCTCCTGCACCAGCACCTGCAGAGGGAAGGGGAAAAACACAGGAGTCAGGGACAAGGCAGGATTCGGCTCCTCCAGAGCGGGGGGCGCGGCTGCTCCCACCTCCCCCCGACCCTCCGCGGGCAGCGCGGGGTGCCCGCGCCCCGCTGAGCCCCGCACTCACCTTCAGCGCTCTCCTGCAGGGCCCGGTGCTCAGGAACCGGGCGATGAGGAAGTAAAGCTCTGTAAGAGACACGGGGGATGAGCCGGGGGGCGGCCGCGACCCATCCCGAGGAGCGGGGTGGGGGGGGCAGGAAGATGGCGGCCCCGGCGGCACCTCCGCACCCCGGCCCGCGGTGTTACCTGATTCAATGAGCGGCAGCGACGCGCCGGAGCTGGAAGAGGCCGCAGGCTCGGCCATGGCGGGCTGAGGGCGGCAGGCCCGGCTCGGCACGGCGCTGTCAGCGCCTCCCCTCCTCCCTCCCTCCCCTCACGGCCGCCCCCCCGCTCCCCTCAGCGCTCCCTCCCTCCCTCTCCCCCCTCAGCGCAGCCTCGGCGGCGCCGCCGCCATCTCCGCCGCACCACCCGCCACGGAGCCGCCGTCGCCACCTCCGCCGGGAGCGCCTGCGGGGGGGCGGCGTAAAATAGTTCCCGCAGTACCGGGCGCTTTGGGCGCGCCGAGGGAACGGCGGCGAAGGCGTGTGGCCGCGGGGAATATACACGAAAGGCAGCGGGGCGGGTGGCGGGGGGGGATGGCGGGGAAGGCGCCGGGTGAGGAGAAGGGGAGGAGGAGGCGCGGAAGGATCGCGCGAGGAAGGCGGCGGTGACGCGGCCGGGGGCGGCGCTGAGCGCGGCAGCGCTGAGGGCGGCGGGGCAGAGGCGGCGGCGCTGCTCCATCGGCCCCGGGAACGGCGGGGCTGCCGCCGCTGCCTCGGCCTTCCTAGCCCGGGACAGCCCTCCCGGGACCCGCAGCGAGGCACAGAGAGCCGGGCCCAGGGGGCGATGCGGTGACGGAGTGGATTTGTGCCGCCAGGGCCTCTGCCTCGAGTGCTGTGTCCGGCTCTGGGCCCCTCACTGCGAGGGGTTGTAGCTTATCCAGAGAATGGAACGGAGCTGGGAAGGGGCTGGAGAATTCCTGAGGGAGCTGGGAAGGGGCTGGAGAGTTCCTGAGGGAGCTGAAGGGGCTGAGCTGGAGCAAAGGAGGCTCGGGGGGACCTTGTGGCTCTCACAGCTCCTGCCAGGAGGGGACAGCCGGGGGGTCGGGCTCTGCTCCAGGAACAGGGACAGGAGGAGAGGGAACGGCCTCAGGCTGGGCCAGGGCAGGCTCAGCTGGGACATCGGGAGAATTTCTTCGCTGAAAGGTGATTAAACATTAGAATGCACTGCCCGGGGAGGTGTGAAGTCGCCTTTCGTGGAGGAGTTCAAGGAACAACTGGATGTTCTCTGGTTGTTAACAAGGTGTTGATCAGTCAAAGGTTGGACTCGATGATCTCAGCGCTGTTTCCCAAGCGAAATGATTTTGTGATACTGTGATTCAAAGTGCACTGCCCCGCGTGGTGGCCGGGGTGTGCCATGCCTGCAGAGATTTGGAAGCATCAATGATGTTGGAGCTTAGGGATGGCCCAGCCTCCTGCTGTGACAACAGAGCTCCACATGCTGGGGAGCTGGGGATGCTGGGTGGCACCTGAGCTGCCCCAAACACCAGCCTCGGGAGGGGTATTTCCCACACCACTCAAAAAAATTTGAGCTCTGTCCCCATGCTTGTGCCATCTTGAGCCTGGCTTCTGGAGACAGGATTTTGGGAGCCTGGACATCAACTTGTGAGGAGGCATGAAGATGAGCAGAGGGATGGAGCAGCTCTGCTGGCAGGAAAGGCTGGCACAGCTGGGATTGTTCACCTGCACAGGAGAAGCTTTGGGCTGAGCTCAGGGTGGCCTGGCAGGGCCTGGAGGAGCTGACAAGAAAGGCCTGGAGTGACAGGACAAGGGGAAATGGCTTCAAACTGACAGAGAATGGGCTTAGATGGGATATTGGGAATTATCCCTGGCAGTGCTCAAGGCCAGGTTGGACACTGGGGCTTGGAGCAGCCTGGGACAGTGGAAGTGTCCTGCCATGGTAGGGGTGGGGAAAATAGGATTTTTAAGATCCCTTCTAACCCAAACCATTCTTAATGTTTTTTCTTTTCCACAGTTGTTTCCCAGCCATGCCCAGCATGAAGGCTGATAAAAACAGCAGTGGCTGTACTTGTGTTACATTTGAAATCCCAACTCTTTGCCTATTTCATTCCCCACCTCTGGTACCTTAAAATGCATTTTTGGAACCTTTAAGTAAATTACTTTTATGTCTCATCCTCTTAACCCAAACAACTACTAGCAGTATACAAAGACAATGAATTATCTTCCAAGAAACAAGTTTTGTTCTCCTGCTATTGTATTTTGAATCAGATTGTGCTCCATTGGATGCAAATCTGCTTCAGCTCTCACTGCAGTCCTCAGCTGAAGAGCAAATGAATCTGGTATCACACAGGACAGAGTAAAATCAAGACGTTACAGTAAATTAAGCAGTGGGTAATGGATGTGAGGGAGATGCTGAAAGTCCACAAGATCCCAGCACCAGAAACCCAAAACATGTGAAAAATAGACATTCTGTAAAAGCAGGGATGAGTGGTTATTTTGGGGGATTTATCTGCAAGTTTATTACTTATTTAACTGGTGTGTTGAGCTTGCCAAAACCAGAGAGTAAATAACATCATGGAGCTAGACTGTGTTACTATTAAATTAAACCAAGAAATATGGTACCTGGAAGGGGATGTTGGGAGGAGTTAGAAAAAGTGGCATCAATTTCCAGTTTTGAAATATCCAAGAACTTGAAGCCAAAGCCAGGTGTGCTCTGTGATGAACAGAACAGGTTGGGAGACTTCCTATACAAAAGATTATTAAAGTATTGAAGAGGTAAACATGGTAAAATTCTTCCTGAAATGAGAGTATTGATTAAGAAAGCAAGTTAGTGGTGAAACTAAAGTGGCTTTTTTTTTTACAGATAACTGCAACAATTTGAAAAAGACACTAAAGATGTACAGGAAGCAGCTACTGGGCTTGCAGGTGTTACTTAACAGCATAAACAAGTTCTGGGGTGAGAGGAGAAAAAAAACAACAAAGAACAAACGTTACTGTTTGAGCTTGGCTCCTCCCAGGACAAGGTGACAGTTGTCTGGCTGGCATCTGAGACTTACTCATTATTGACTTTTCTTAAAGCAAACAGCAGCGACACAAAGCTCTCAAAGTGCAAGTTTAGACTAACACTACAATTCTCCACTGCCTGAACTGCCACCCATCTCTTCAAAAGTATTGTTTTAACACTCTGAAGGACACAGTTAAAAATCCAAACCACAGCACTCGGATTGTGAGTTCTCAGTCAATACAGGAGCTATGGAAACATCCTTTCATAATCAAGATTTATTTGGCTTTTGTTTGGTGATCACAAACACTATCAACAATTTTACAGTTGTTTTTATCAACAGAGCTTTTTTAAATCTAAAAACTAATTTTGTTTTTTTTTCCTAGCACTATTTCAAATAATTTTCACTCAATCTTTGTAGACAAGCTGTCCTTGAAAACTAGATGTGAAGTCCCAGTATCTCAAAATTGACATAACAAGTTCCAACTGCCAAGCAGAAACTTAAGACAGTATTTAAAGATATAAAATAAAAGTTTCCAATCTTTTGCATCACAGCTACAAATTGTTGGGAAAAAAATAAAGCTGCAACTACCAAAAATAACTTTGTCACTGATATACATCACTCAGCAAGAAATCCACCACTAGGGAGCAGTTTTATTAGACAAGCAATTCTACTGATGGTACAACCATAGGAAAGATAAATAACTAAAATGTTAAGACATTCTCAACACATCATTATGAATTCCAAAGTCTGATCTGTGTTATGCTTCATTTTATAGGATAGAAAACTGTCCCTTGGAGTCTGTGGAACGTGAGGCTTAATCAAGGCCTCAAAGCCCTCTCTTTAATTAACACACCGTTAATTTCTGGTTTCATAGAAAACAGACAACCAGTACATGACTTTACCACTTAAAAAAAGCATTTACACTTATCTAAATATGTAAAAAAATGGGTTGAGTCGGGATTCTCTCCTTTTTAAAAATGTGTTTTCTAGAACTACTAAAAAACTTGCATTTACAAAATAGTTGATAAAAATATTCCTCTGAATTGTACAAGAAGTAAGGTTTAAGGACCACCAGTTACAGATGTGGGAGCAGGTGTCACTCAGACTTCACTTCTTTCTCTGCAGCTGCATCAGGTGCTGGGGTCTGGAAAGGGAAAAAAAAAACCAGAAAATTTCAGCGCAGGAAGTTTTTAATGGTTCTGATTAGTTTGGAGTGGTTTTAATGCACATTAAACCATGCAGAGAATAACCCTGACTTGTTCTTGCAGATTTCTCTTGGATCATGACCTGCCAAACCAAGCTGTGACAAAAAGGCTCCTTGGATCCACCAGGATGCATTTCAGGATGTTGATTTCTTACTAAACAACACTGCAAGGGATTTGCATTGCATGACTGCCTTTACAACTGAAGAAACTTTAGCTTTTACACAGCTTATAGGAGGTGTTTAGAAAAACTATGAGGTAACACTTCATGCCTTTAAATTTCAGTGCCACACTTAAAGTATTTTTCAAATCTTAAGCCTGTTTTAATTCTTAGCAAACAGTAACATCCAACAGGACAGACTGCCTCTGCCTCTTCCAGACTTTGGTATAAAATTACACCTGGATTTTGGGTGGTGTGACCAAGTCATGGTCCATTCCTTGTAAATTTACATAATCTCTGCACCAGTGAACTAAAGGGACCCCAGATGGGAATGCTGCCAAATTTGGTTCCACTGCTGAAATATTACAAGCACAAGCTGAAAGACTGCAATAATGCCAAAAAATTGAGTCAGCTGAAGAACTTGCAGTCAGAGCACAGCTTTTTCACACTGCAAGCTTGCAAATGACAGTTACCCCAGAGTAAATCCTCCTGCTCAGCCAAGCACCATCCTGTACCTTCCTTGCCCACCAAATCCCATCATCTACCTAAAACCAAAATATTCCACTGAACTCCTGAAAATGTTTCCATCACAGAAACCTGACAGCAACTGCAGGCCCGTTACCACACTTGTGTTTCATCCCTGCAGATTTTGGCCTCAATTTGTAACTGACTATGTTTGCATTCCAGGAATATAATACAGAGTGGAGGATGCTGTGAGTGACCTGACCAATAATTCCAAAAGGTTCAGCCACTCTGGCACTGAGGTGTAGCCAAGACTCACCTGGCACAGTCACTTCTCCAGCAACAACAACTCATTAATAGCTGTATTTTGTCCCTACACCCACCTGTCCCTTCTCCCAGCAGGGTCTGTCAATACCACCTCAACTCTGCCAAAACCAGCTCTGGGTTTTCACTCAAGACTCTTTCCAGACACACAAAAAAAGAGTATTTCACTTGTCAAGAAACTTTGGTAGGGAAAAACCCCTCAAGTTCTCAGTAACAGCAAAACCCAAACCCAGCGCTCCAAACTTCACCTCCTCAGTTTTAGCTTCCCCATTCTCTGCAGGCAGGTTGTCCTTTGTCTGCTCTTGGTTTGTCTCTTCTGTCTGTTTTCCTTTAGGCCCCTTCTTCCCCTTTGATGGAGCTTTCTTGTCCTCAGATTTATCCTAAAATCAAATATATTTCCAGTAAGTCAAGTGTTATGAGCTTCCAGGCAGCTCTTGAAAACAATTAAAAACACAAAAAACCAAGATAGATTTGCTAAGCTACCAACAACCCCTCATCACCCACTTACCAAATATTTCAGAATTACATAATTGCAACACACAATTCTGTACTTTGAATGGTATAATATATTTTTCTTCACTAGTATTTACTTAAAAACCCCACTAAGTCACTCCATAATGAGCAGATTTCACACAACTGGAAAGAATACTGTGAGGGAAGTTTTAAAAACTGACAAAGTTGATGAAAAAAGGTGTTTTTTGAGGAACCAAATAAAAATTTTTTTGACTGTTGGCTTGAAGTAGTTTTAAGCAGAAAATCAGTATCACACATCCTAGATCCTTTAGGCTTACAGCCCGGAGAGTGGGAACACAGATACTCAAACCACTGGAATAAAGGTGGATTCCTCATCATTAATGCAAAAAAACCATCAGGAAGTCTGCAAAGATTAAGAGTTTATCTGAAATTAGAGAATCACAGAACAGTTTGGGTTGAAAGGGATCTTAAAGATAATCTCATCCAACTCCCAACACCTCCCACTGTCCCAGGCTGCTCCAGCCCCAGTGTCCAACCTGGCCTTGGGCACTGCCAGGGATCCAGGGGCAGCCCCAGCTGCTCTGGGAATTCCATCCCAGCCCCTGCCCACCCTGCCAGGGAACAATTCCCAATTCCCAATCTCCCATCCAGCCCTGCCCTCTGGTAGTTTGAAGCCATTCCCTGTGTCCTGTCTCTCCATCCCTTGGAAATTATCTCTTTCTTATCAACTCCCTCCAGGTACTGAAATGTCACAATGAGGTCACCCCAAAGCTTTTAGTCAATACATCACAAGAAAAGCTCATGATGACAAAGGAACACTTAACAACACAAACAGCAGCAAGCCAACAGACACAAGGCCATTTTCAATTCTCCCAAAACCCAAAAAATTTTACACCTCGCTTATTTTCACTGTGAAAACTGTGCTGAAAAATTCAAAGATCACACAAACCCACTTTGTTACAAACACCTGAAATCTTGACCATATGAGTAGAAGTTCATATGTTTTTTAAGTGGCTAATGCAATTTTTTCCCTGTATTAACACACTGCTTTAAAATATTAGTAGGTGTATTTTATCCCCTCTTGTTACACAGGTGAAATACAACACTGTGCACAGAATCATTCATTTTGGAGAAGTCCTCCGAGATACTCCAGTCCAACTTTAGCAGAGCACTGCCCTGTCAACCACAGCAGAGCAAACAACATCTCAGCCTATCCTTGGACATGTCCAGGGATGGTGACTGCACCACCTCCCTGGGCAGCTTTTCCAGTGCCTGACCAGCCTTTCTGTGAAGAAATTCCTCCTGATGTCCTAACGCACAGTTGTTTTGACAGTCAGGTAGTTCCACCCAATACCAAAGCACAATGTAACACGCATGGATCCGTGCCCACGCTTCCATGCAATGCCTGGAGCTTAACAAGAATCTACAGCCACCGCGACGGAATGTACCTGTAAATACTGGCAAAAGCAGATCAAAACAAGGCAAGGGAGCGTTCCCACAAGGAACAAAACCATTCCAGCACGGTGCACGGAGGACACCACGCGGGATGCCCCCAAGCACTCCCTTCCCTCTTCCAATTCCCTCTCACCTTTGCCGGTAACTTTTTGGGTTTCGGCTCCGCTTTGGCAGGCGCGGGTTTCTGAGGAGAGAGAACAAGTCAGGCGGGGACCCAGCCCTCGGGGACCCATCCCGGCAGGGCCCCGCCGCTCGGCGCTCACTTACCGCGGAGAGCCGCGCCGACCGCCGCTTGGGCTGCGGGGGGAGACACACGCAGACACAGGGAGAGAGAGAGAGAGAAGGGCGTGAGGGGCGGGCGGGCCGGGGCAGCCCCGCCGCCCTGCCCTCTCCTTACCTCCTCGGGGGCGTCCCCGTCCGCCACCGTCACCTGCAACACACACTCGGCGTCAGCGGGGCGGGGCGGCCCCGGCCCCGGCCGCCCCCTCCCGCTCCGCCAGCCTTGCCGAGCCCCCCACGCCCGCGGCCCCCTCCCCGGCACAAGGGCCAGCCGCCGGCACCGCCCGGCCCCGCACCGGCGCCCGCGGCGCGGCCGCTCCCCGCCGAGCCCGCTCGCCTCCCGCCCGTCGCCGCTCGCCTTCACCTTCCTCTTCGGCATCTCGAGGCTCCCGGCCGCGACCCCCGCGGCGGCGGCTGCCGGTGTGGCGCGGCTGCTGCGAGCGCGGCCGCCTGCGAGCCCCAGCCCGGCTGCGCAGCGGAGCCGCCCCCCTCCCCATCCCAGCAGCGCCAGCGGCGCCGCAACAGGATCCAGCCGGATCGGGGCGCGCCGCGCCATCGGCCCGCCCCGCGCCGCCCGCCGCGGGCGGGGCCGCGGCCATGGCCGACAGCGGCGCTGCGGCCGACAGCGGCGCCTGGCTGCTGGTGCTCAGCGCCGTGCTGCTCTGCAACGCGCTCAAGATCCTCCTGCCCTCCTGCTCCTCGCTGGTGAGTGATGCCGCTGCCGGGGAAGGCAGTGAGGGCACCCCAGGATGCCGGCGGGGCGCTGAGGGGGCTCTGTCAGCGCCGGGCAGGGACGGGCAGGGCCTGGTGCTGCTGCTGGGCTTGCAGAGAAGCTGATGCTGCTGGCTGGGCGGCTCCCGCAGCCCCGCTTCCAGTGTCACAGTGTCACAGAAGTGAGGTCAGTGGTGCTCCTGAGCCTGCAGCCCTTGGGTGCATCGCGGGATGGTTTGGGCTGCAAGGAGCCTTAAGGATGATCCGCTTCCAGCCCCCCACCAGCGGGCTTGGCTGCTCAGAGCCCCGTCCAGTCTGCTCCTGGACTCCTCCAGGGATGGGGCATCCACAGCTTCCCAGTTTTGGTATGGGAAATACAGCTTTGCTCAGTCTTGCATGTTTTCAACAGATGCCCATTGTTGAGGTGGGAGATCAGTGGATATGGATATTAAGGAATTAAGTCAATGTAGGAATAAATCTTTATAATCTTAGCCACTGATCAGGGTGCCCCTGAGCTGATCTGAAGCATTCCTGTGCCAGCGTGGATAATGGATTTGAGGACAAATAAATGCTGTGGCTGCCAGATCAACTCACGTGTGTACAAAGATGCTGAAATCCCTGTCGCTCTGCTCTACCACAGAAATAACTTCACTGGCACAGAGATCAGTGTGCACTGTTCAAAAATGGACAAAAATCCTTTAAACCTTAAATCACCCTCAGCAATTTGGGAAGCTGAACTCGGTGCTGCTAGAGAAGAGTGATGAAACAGCCATAGGAGGAGAGGCTGAGAGCATTTGGTTCGTTCAGTCTGGAGGAGGCTGAGGCTGGGATCTGCAGCTGCTCCCGAGGGACAGCTCTGATCTCTGGCACAGGGACAGCACCCAGGGAGGACTGGAACTGGGCCAGGGCAGATTTAGGGTGGATTTTAGGGAAAGGTTCTTCCCCAGAGGTGCTGGCACTGCCCAGGGAATGGGCACGGCCCCGAGGCTGCCAGAGCTGCAGGAGCCTTTGGCCAGCGCTGCCAGGGATGCCCAGGTGGGATTGTTGGGAGTCTGGGCAGGGCCAGGAGTGGGACTCAATTCCTTGTGGGTCCCTTCCAACTCAGGATATTCTAAGATTCTCTGAAGATCTCTGCTCAGCTTTCTGCTGTGGTTTGAGGCTGAAGATGGTGTTAATGCTCTCACTGCAGGCCTGAGAATAGCATCCCTGGGGAAATAAATTACATGTGTCTTGGGGAAGATATGCTAAGGAACAGCAAGAAAAAGATTTTATGTTCTTTGTGCCTGCATTTCTATGGCAAACAGTTCACAAGCCAACAAGCAGTTTAGTGCCTCAATAAAAGAAACTAGGAAAGTAAAAGGAAGGGAGAAAATATTGGAATACTTGGCTGCTGGAGCTGGAAATGGGAATGATCACAGAATTGTTTAAAGTGGAAAAAACCCTTCAAGATCGTTGAGTCCAGCTTGAGGCTGTTTACTCTCATCTTGTCACTTGTTCGCTTGTTGCCCAAGGATTTCCTGCATCTCAATGAAAGGGCCTTTTTTTTGATGGGAGGCTTTTGAGATCATACTTTATACAGACTAAAGCAAATCAGTGGGATTCTGCATCAGTAATTGGTCATTTCCTTCACTTCTTAGATATCCAGGCTGTTACAGAAGGATGCAGAGCAGGAATCCCAGATGAGAGCTGAGATCCAGACCATGAAGCAGGAGCTTGCCACCATCAGTATGATGGATGAGTTTGCCAGATATGCCCGGCTGGAGAGGAAGATTAACAAAATGACTGACAAGCTCAAAACCCACGGTACAGTTCCATGTCTGCTCCCTGTTCCAAAAGGAAAAACATTTTCTGTTTCTGAAAAGCTGTCAGGACTGTTTTCAGCTTTAAGTATTTATCCTTCAAACTTACCTTCCCCATCTCACCCATTTTCAGTCCTCTCCTCTCCTCTCCTCTCCTCTCCTCTCCTCTCCTCTCCTCTCCTCTCCTCTCCTCTCCTCTCCTCTCCTCTCCTCTCCTCTCCTCTCCTCTCCTCTCCTCTCCTCTCCTCTCCTCTCCTCCTTCTTTGTGTAATTATTTATTCTTAGTGATGCCCATCACTGAATCCTCTTTTGAGTAAGTCAAGATAGAAATTACAGTGTGATATAGAGCTGGCAGTTTGTTGTAGAAGGGTGTTTTTAATATGGTTAGAAATCTTTTAGAGAGATTTTTAAACAGGGTAATGTCCAGCCTTAAAGAGGGAAATATTAAAAAATTATTAATTTAATGCAATAATAATTCATTATTATAAATAATGCAAACTAATATTTTTTTTCTTTAACAGTGAAAGCACGAACTGCCCAACTAGCCAAAATAAAGTGGGTCATAAATATTGTATTCTACATATTGCAGGTAAGCAAATATTTTGTTATGGATACAACTGAACCCAAATCCTCAGTAATGTTACAATTCTCTCCTGGTTTTTTGGCCCATAGCTGGTCACTCAGGGCTCCCCCTGCACAGGAGGAGCTGGAGCTGCTGCAGAGAGCCCAGAGGAGGCTCCAGGATGAGCAGAGGGATGGAGCAGCTCTGCTGGCAGGAAAGGCTGGCACAGCTGGGATTGTTCACCTGCACAGGAGAAGCTTTGGGCTGAGCTCAGGGTGGCCTGGCAGGGCCTGGAGGAGCCCCAGGAAAGCTGGAGAGAGACAATTTCCAGGGCATGGAGGGACAGCACACAGGGAATAACTTCAAAGTGAGAAATTACAGCTTTAGATCAGATAAGTAAGAAAAAATTCCTCCCTGTGAGGGTGGGAGGGGCTGGGATGGAATTCCCAGAGCAGCTGGGGCTGCCCCTGGATCCCTGGCAGTGCCCAAGGCCAGGTTGGACACTGGGGCTGGAGCAGCCTGGGACAGTGGAAGGTGTCCCTGCCATGGCAGGGGTGGCACTGGAGAATCTTTAAATTCCTTCCAGTCCAAACCATTCTGGGATTCCAAGGACACAGAGTTTGTCAAAAAGAAAGTTTCTGGAACTGGAAGGGAAATGCTGCTGATAAAATCTGGTAGCTGAGTATGGAAGGAGTTTAACTTTCATCTCAACTCTGTTGCTAGTTTTAGGGGGACAAGAGTTTGGAGTTTGTCTTAGCTCTTTTATCACTGGGTTTTTTTTATATATGACCCCCAAATCCAGGAAAATTCTGCTACATGTAAATATAATTGTGGCTTTGAAACCAAAATATACTTCTGCTGAGGATGCAAATCTCCACCTACAGCTGCCACACATTTCCCCACGGTGCCTCATCAGATTGTCTCAGTAGTTCTGACATGATGCCAAGGAATTTGCTAACAAGAATTTGCTAATGAGGATGGCAGTGGTCAGCCTGAAGATTTCCTTAGGGGCCTGTTACAGTGAGTTGGACTTCTTGTAGGCAAAAATTCAGGCTAAAAAGGATCATCAGAATTTTAACAAATGCTATGACTTTCTTTAACTGTTGGATTGGAAAGAGGGTCTTGAAAGAAAACAAGCTCTCCCTGCAACCTTGTAATATTTGGTATAAATTTAAGCTCATGCCAAATCTAAAAATATTTTGAAGAAAACAAAATAACAAAGAAACAATTCCCTTCCTTTAGAATTTATTATTTGCTGTTTCCAGGTAGCACTGGGAATGCACTTTGATGTGTGTTCTTATCCAAACTAATAAAAATCCCCTTTCCAGGCTGCCCTGATGATCTCTCTGATCTGGAAGTACTACTCTGAGCCTGTCACCGTGCTTCCAAGCAAATGGTTGGCTCCCCTGGAGCGCCTGGTGGCCTTCCCTACAGGAGTGGCAGGTGAGGAAAAGGACATTCCCAAGCCCCAGAGCATCCAGGGATTAACAGCAGCTGCTTCTCTGACTGCCAGAGCACAGGGCTGAAGTATTTGAGCAGCTCTTCTGTGTGCTCAGTTCTGGTTTCTTGAAGTGATAATGAAATTTTGTCCTTTTTATTTCCACCCAAACAGAGCATTGCCCTTCTCTGTATTGAATAGACCCTGGGGAAGATTTAATTTAGAAAATCAGCAAATCACCCAAAAGGGAGTTTTCTTCACAGGTGTGCTATGAATAGCTATGTACTTATAAAACAGCTGATTTCAACTTCAGAAGAAATTTACTTTCTACATCTCTCAAATCCTGAATTTAAGTTCAAGCAAAGCATTCTGCCGAGCCTTAAACTTAGATATTTTCTCTTGGGTCTGTAGCAGAAGGTTTTAGCTCTGGGATGCACTCACCACACTTCAGCTCATATTTGTGTATTTGGTGCTCTTTTCCCAAGACAATCCAGAATTTTTTGGGACCAGCATTGATTTATCTCCCATCTCTTGCATCTCCCTTTTGTATATAAAGAGTTTAGTTCCTGTTGGCCTCACGAGTTCTGAGTTTCATTTTTTACACTTCCAAGGATGTTTGCAGCTGCACAGGTTCCTCAGGGTTACTGATCCAACAATTTAAATTGTGGTTTCTCCCTCTTTTCCAGGAGGTGTGGGAATTACCTGCTGGCTCGTGGTCTGCAATAAAGTTGTAGCTATCATGCTGCACCCCTTCAGCTGAAAGAATCCCAGCAATCCATGGACTCCCCAGCTGCATTTACATAATCACTGCTTTAAATTAATTGCAACAAAAAGGGACGGTTATCTTTCATGAGACAAGGTCTGAGACAATCCTTGTTATTCCATTTGGATATCTGTCAGCCCTTTTGATTTTGCTTCCCAGAGTTTGTCTTTCATTTTGGAAAAAGTAGCATGACTGGTTGTAAGACCTCAATTTGAGTTTAGTCATGGCAGAACCGTAAGGTTTTGTCATGGCCTTTTGTCACCAAATCTAAAAGTGTTGGATTTGTGGTTTTAAATTGGAAATATGCTGGCTTTAGGAATTAATTTGGGAGCTTGGGTGGTTTTTGCTGTAAAATGTGGTAGCTTCACCCCGAGGTGGGACCATGTTGGGTGGTGCAGAGGGTAGAGGGAGGTTGTTTGCTTGGCTTGGGGCAAAAGAGAGTTTCTTTGGGATTTTTTACCTTAAAATTAGAATATTCTTGAGCTCTCCTAAAAAAATAGATGAGTTTAATGAAGATTTTATCTCTTAGGAGGTTTCTTCAGCTGCCAAGCACAGGCTGCTGTCAATGAAGCAGAGGACAGTGCTGTTCCTGCAGAGGGGATGCTGATTTAGCTTCCCACTCTGGAATTCCCAGAGGAATGATCTCTTCTGCTATTCCAGAGCCTTTTCCTCCCTGCAGGAAGGAAGGAACCAGGACCCCTCCAAAATTGGTGACAAAATTGCCTTTAAAAACCAATTCAATAGGTCAGGTTATGTTGTGGGTATATAAATGAATTAACTTTTTTAAAATGTTAATTTAAAAATTGAGATTTTATATTAGGAATTGCATTTAGCCAATATGAAAATAAATATCAAGGAAAAAATGCTGTGATTGAATGTTATGTATAATTGTGATTTTATTAAGGAAATAAAGCTTTTCAACTCATCTTAGGTTTTTTCATCTCTTTTTTTAATGTTAACTGCAGTTTTCCTGAAGAACCCACAAAAACCCCAAACAAACAAACCCAAAATGACAAAACAAACCCCAAACTCACCAAAACAACATAAGGAAATACTGTTTGAATCAACTCAAGTAATTTATGTTTAAAATTTTTTTCTAAACCCTTGAAATGTTGCTGCAGCAGGTTCAGCTCTGAACGTCTTTGTCATCTTTAAAAACTTTTGTGGTGTAATTTTGGACATTTTTTTTAAGTGCTACTGCCTTTAAAAATTAACAGAATGCCCCTAATTTTCCCAAACTTCACACGGATTTAGCAAGTATTTAATAAGTTAGTGTGAGGAACAAAGCACAATCCTCCTCCCCTCGCTTACATAACCTTAAACAAGGATTTTTAGAGGCTTTTTGGGGACTGGCTATGCCTGACTTGTCCAAAACAATGCTTTCCTCTTGCACATTCATCTCTGGATGTCAGCTGGGGAAGTTACCAGGCAAGCTGCTTTGATAAGTTCTAACAGTGGGAAAGAATGAGGCTTTAGAGGTTTCTAATGCTCATGAAAACAATGTAGGAGCAAATTATTTTTATTATCTGTGAATTCTGGAAGCTGTTTGGGGATTGAAGGAAGTGAAGAAGTGTTTTCTTTTATTGCATTGTTGGTCTTCACCCAGCAGTGAACCTTATGAAAGCTGGGTGCTCATCTCAGCGAGCTGACAACCAGCCAGCTTCCAAATTCCAGCTCCTTGGGAATGCAAAAAACCCGGAAGTTCCCAAACAAGGACTAACTTTCACCTGGTAACAGGTAAGAATGATAAGGAATTCTTAATACAAAACATTTTTGTGGAAACACACCAAACACAGAATGGGTTTTTTGTGACAATTGATTGGATTGTTTTGGAAAAATCATGGAAAGCAATTTGCCATTGCTTGTAAGATTTAATAAACATTTAATTAAAGTAAAACATTTGGATTGTAACTGAATGTTTAAACTTTCCAAAGGTAAGCTGATGTACTTAACTATTCAGGAACAATTGTGTATTCTCAGGAGCTGATTTAATGAGGAGAGTTGGACCCTGGCATGGAGTTTGGGATTTGCCTTGTCCTCCTCGCTTGTCTGCCTTCACCCTTGTGCTGCTGGAACTGCAGGAATTGTCTCCCTGCAAACATTCCTCCCCAAAGAGCTCCTTCATCAGGGGTTTCTTCCACTGCAGAGGGGCTGTCCTGCCAGCCCGGGGGGGTTTGCCCAAAAGAGGGCTCATAAGCCCCGAAGGAGATTTTCTGCCTGGGCACAGCAGTGTGAGTGCAGCTCTCTCTCTGGCTGCCTGCTCTGCATTTGGCACCTGAAGTGTGGAGCCCCTGATGCAAATTCTCAACAGCTTCTGAGAAAATGTATTTTTTTTTCAGCCTAGTGGGGTCTTTGCTTGGATTTGCACCTTCACTCTTGGCTTTCTTTTTTTGCTGCTCATAGTGGGTTTTCTCTTCTTTTTCAACTTCTTCCACCGTCTCTCCCTCTTGATTGTTCTCTTCTACTCTTTGAGGATTTTGTTCAGATTTCATCAGAGTTTTCAACTCCTTTTTAAGAACTTCTGTCTCTATTTCCATTTCTTTAATAAATTCGGAAAATTTGCATTCTTCCATCAGTAGTTTGCCCCCTGAAATATTGTAGGGTTTAAGAACATGAAGAGTTATGAAGCTTTAAAAAGAGCAAGTATCACATTCTAATTTCACTGCTCCAGTTCTCATTATTGATGGTATTTCAAATACCATCTCTAATACATACCACAGCATGGGGCAAGATTTAAACAACATAATTCCGCCACTGAATCCAGGTTCATATCTTTATTTTTACTTTTTTTCATGGTGTTGAATTTAGTTAAATGGTTTTAGCAGCCATTATGTACAGCAATGGCTAAAAAGAGTGCCACAAAAGTCATATATAATGGAACAGAGAAACCAGGTGAGATCTGAACTCTTAATTGTCACTTTCTGGCTTTTAAGTGGAATTTGGAGATGTGCAGGATTTCTGTTCTCTTAATTCACAACTGAGTTACTTGTGTGGAGCAGAATACACAGCAGCTCTCTCACCTGGGAATGAAGTGAGTTGGACCCTGGCCTCACTTGGGAATGAGGGTGTTCCAATTTCAGCAGGAAAAGGAACATGTGTGCAGAAATTCCATTTATCTGTTCAGGGAACAACTTGTAATCAGCCCTATGCTCTGCAGAGACCCAAAATGAGACACACTCCAAGCTTAAAGGAGGAGTAAGAAGTTGCAGGAACTCAAAAAGCCATGTAAGTCTTCAATAAAAGTCGACTATCAGTGAGAGAAACTCATATTTCACAGATTTTTCAGAGGGAGCATTGTAAGACCTGTGTTTTCCCAGTTTTAAAAGGGCATTTTAAAGAGAAATGCAGACTTTGGTTGTCTGGGGGGCTCTGGAAAGGCTGCAGGCTGAAAAGGCAGAGTACAAACCTCAGGAGTTAGCACATGCCAGGTTACAGGGATGTGACCTGGCATCACCTGTTCCACCGGGGCAAATGTGTGACCTGGAGGTCTCCTGCCATTTGTGACATGTCTACAGTGGTGGCACTCAGACATTTTCTCTTCCTAAAAGCCTTAAAGGAAATAAGAGGAATGTTTCTAGAAGGAAAAATGTGAATGAGGAAACAGCAGTGGCTTTTTTCTTTCTTCTGTTCTATGGAATTTGTTCAGAATAAAGATGATTACAGGTGAGTCCCTTCCATATAACTTTTCCATGAGAACACAGTGTCTGAGATTTCCATAAAATCTCTTTCCAGAGATCACTAATGAGGAACTGCTCCCAGTCCTCACTGTCCTTTTCCAGCTATGGAAATATGTTCACATGAGTGATGAAGATTCCCAGCTACCACTTTGAGATCAATGTTTGATTAGTGTGGACTAACAACTATTAATTATCCTGTTACAGACAGAACACTGAATTTTTACCACCCTGAGCTTTGGGAAGAACAGCAGGGTGGAGATGCCACATCCTGCTCCCAGTGCAGCACCACCAGCAGCTGCATTTCCCAGCCCAGATGATGCTGTGATTTCAGTGACACCTCATTCATCATTTGGAACTAGTTCCTGTCAGCCAGGTGCCAGTGAAGGGCTGTCAGAACCACACAAATTACCAGGACTTCTGGTAATTTGCAAAGATCAGGTGAATTTCTGAGAGAAACATTAAACCTACCTCTGTGTGTCCTGTTAGAAGTTTCTGGCATTGGTACTTTCTTGGTTGCTTGATTTTCTTTTTTACCCCGGACATCTGAACACACTTCCTTTGCTTTACCTTCTCCACCCTTATCTCCTCTTTTCTCCTACAATTGGCAATTAAAGGTAAAAATAATGAGGGAATGCTTATTTAGCAACTTTTAAAAGAACGCAATCAGTGCAATACTTATAAAAAGATGAGTAATTTCTATTGCTGTTACATTATATTTTGCATCACACCATTATTTCTGTACTGTAATCACACATGCAAAATCCACATCCTAGAGGATGGATCAGGCTATCCAGGCATATTACAGCAACTTAGGGAATAAGACACACCTTAGCTGAGAGTTTAAACAGGGGATTGGATTTGGATCCAGATCTTTCCCACCTTTTTTAGCTGGATTGGTTTTTTTTTTGTTTCCTGGTGCTGAGACAGCAGCAGTTCTCTGAAACTCTCTTTATCTACTTGTACTGATCTGTCTACTCTCAGACCTGTTGAATAGGACAAACATTAGAAATACAGTAATTTCTGGAATTAGGTTGTTGATATAAATAAAATATATCTCTGACAACTGACAATACTGGTATGTCACCAAGAATTTTAACTTCTCTTTTTTTAATGCATATCTTAATGCCCTTTAAAAAAATAAATAATTTTTTCTGCTGAATCTATAAATGCTGAAACTAGACACAAACCTGGATTTCTGAGCCTTTTTGTCTGTACATCAGTGCACCCCAAACATAGGTATATACATAAATGTCTATATAAAATATACTACTAAGTATATTTTCAGATAGAACATGTAAAGTCAGACAAACGTGTCTATGCCCCAGAACCCACATGGGCATAATTCTTGGTACCACTCTAGTGTAAATTTGAGAGGTCTGCTATGAAGCCTCAGAGTTCACTTTCCTAAATTTGGATCATTATGGAACTCATCTCATGGAAAATGCTTAACACTGTTTGAAATATCAGTGATCTTTGAAGAGATTCCAAGGGAGTGACTGAATGAGATGTTCAGAGAAATATGGATATGAAATGGTGAAGATGAGTATACTTTGGAATAATTTTGACACAAGTATGGCACTAGAGCAGCAAAAATGGGATCTTACCCACATTCACGCTTTTCCCCAGTTTTGGGCTCAGAAATCAAAGGATAAAACACACAGGAATGGTGCCCTCGGCGTGTTGGGCGGTGAAAGGGATGCTGGTGACTGTGGTAAGCACATTTCTCTCCCTCTCAGGATTTTTCATAGAGGTGCACAGAGAAAAATGAAAGAGAAAACACTTTTTGCTCCTTGTTTTTCTTATGTGGAATGTGTTTAGAGAATTGTTTATCTAGAGTGAGTGCTTAGATTCTGGTGAGGACTGTTTGAGCCTGATGGCCAATCTAATCCACCTGTGTTTAGACTCACGAGAGAGAGTTACGAGTTGTGTTAGCGTCAGAATCAAAGAAAGTAGTATGTAGTTTTATTATTTTATTTTTATATAGTATATTCATGTATTTTAAAATAGTTATAATAAATAAATATTTCAGCCTTCTGAATTGAGTCAGACATTTCTTCCCATTAGGTTCGCCTGCATTTACAATAGGTGACCAGCCTGGAATTGGGTTCCCAGTCTCTCCGGGAGCTTTTCCAGCCGGGATTCGCGGGGTGTTCCCCGGGACCAGGGGGCGGCATTCCCGGAGCTTTTCCAGCCGGGACCGGGGGGCGGCATTCCCGGAGCTTTTCCAGCCGGGACCGGGACCGGGGGGCGGCATTCCCGGAGCTTTTCCAGCCGGGATCCCGGGCGCTCCCTGGGACCGGGACCGGGGGGCGGCATTCCCGGAGCTTTTCCAGCCGGGATCGGGGGGCGGCATTCCCGGAGCTTTTCCAGCCGGGATCGGGGGGCGGCATTCCCGGAGCTTTTCCAGCCGGGATCGGGGGGCGGCATTCCCGGAGCTTTTCCAGCCGGGATCGGGGGGCGGCATTCCCGGAGCTTTTCCAGCCGGGATCCGCGGGACCGGGACCGGGGGGCGGCATTCCCGGAGCTTTTCCAGCCGGGATCCCGGGCGCTCCCTGGGACCGGGACCGGGGGGCGGCATTCCCGGAGCTTTTCCAGCCGGGACCGGGGGGCGGCATTCCCGGAGCTTTTCCAGCCGGGACCGGGGGGCGGCATTCCCGGAGCTTTTCCAGCCGGGATCCCGGGCGCTCCCCGGGGCCGGGACCAGAGGGCGCTGCCGCCCCAGGCGAGCGCTGCCCCCGGCCGGAGCTGGGCAATCCCTGGCTCCAGCCAAAAAATCCATTCCGGTTACGTGCACAGAGCTTTCGGGCCACCTAAGGAAGCCACCCTCCAGCCTTTACCAGCATCGCTAAAAAACCCAGCTCCACATTTCCTGCTGGCTATAAAAACTTTGGTGAACGTCCACTAGAAAATAACGGCCTGAAGAGGCAACTCCTCAGAAATCTGCTAAAGGAAAATTCGAATTAGTAGTGAAAAGGAAAACTAATTGTCAGCAATTCCAGCTCTGGGTTTCCAAATCCATTAGCTGGCAGAGAAAGAAATATTTTTCTAAAAATTCCAGAGGATCAGGCAACTTTGCTTTGAAGCTTTTCATTAAAAAATACCACGTCTCTCTCCAACTATGCTCCCTTATCTCGCTTAAAGGAAAGAAGAATTTAAATAATAACAGTGTTTCAAGTGCCATAATTGAACAGCAATATTCAATTTCTATTGAATGTAAGGCCATCTGTGAGTAAAATTTTAAAAAATGGTAGTTATGTGGTGTAACTAAAACAGGAATTCAGAGTTTCATAAAAAATGTGTCTGACTTGGGATGAGAACCAGGAATATGTGTTTTTCTTAATTTAACACCTTGAATTACCAATATTTTCCCTGTAGTTCACTGGAGGTTTGGGCAGAGTTAATGGGTTTGCAAAGGCAATGAAGAGGAAAGAAATAAGCAACTGAATGTGGTAAGATTTTGTATTGCTGCCACGATTTGAGGAATTCTGCGGGAAGCATTTCCAGCAGATAGGTTTGCTGAGGACTCTTTGGTACCCACATGAAGAAAGTCCTGATTGCTGCTTCACTTTAGGAGCAGCAATATCTGATCACTGTTTTCAAGAGGTGCCTCAGCCAGGAAATCCATCTTTAGATCATTCCATCCTAAATTCTGGGTGTAGTGGAGGCAAACTGGGGCATCTCAAACAGTGCTGCTTGGTTTTAATCAGCTGAATCCCACTCCAGGCAGCTGCCCTTGGAATGTTGGATAGCCAAGGCTGCATGGAACAGATATTTCTCCCCAACATCTATGAGCATCCATGTGAAAGAAATATTCTTTACTCAAGAGCTCTTTCTTCCTGGGTAGAACTTAATTTGTGTTGTTATTTGCTGTCATTCAAACCTTTGAACTTCCTGAACCTTTTCACCTTTTCAGCATTTATTTTGGCATTTAATTTGGAATAAACCTCCCAGTGCTAAAACAGTGGAAGTGTCACTTAACTAAACAAGAGAAGAAGATGATTACAGACATACTTTGGTCATTAGGAACACAATCACTTCTGTCCCTCAGGGTTTTTGGCATTCGATTTGCATAAATATTCTGTATGAAAAGTTGCCGATCCTTTTCCTGAGAAGAAATAAAC
The DNA here is from genome assembly GCF_050655825.1 of Lonchura striata. Lineage (NCBI taxonomy): Eukaryota > Metazoa > Chordata > Aves > Passeriformes > Estrildidae > Lonchura > Lonchura striata. Next base: position 115,462,337 of record NC_140703.1, on the reverse strand, counting down.
ACTGTTAAGCTTCTAATATGCATTAAAAATTACTTTTTACCTGCTTAATTTTCCCATGCTGGTTGAAATCCATTAGGGATTTCACCTTTTACCAGACCCACGTGGCCTTTGTCATACACATTTTTCCAGAATAAATATTTTTTGGTCTTTGCTTCCTCTTTTTTGTTGATTTAAAAAAAAAAATCATTTGCTCAGTGTCCTTGTCATATGCTCAGTTGGTTCACAACCTGTTCTGGTTGGGACATGAAAACCAGAGGCACATTTTGACATTTATTTAGCAAAAGTCCTCTTTCCTTAATGAAATCCTTCTTAAACACAGAAGACAGATCTCAGCTACACTCTCACCACTTCAGCTTTCAGTGGGGAAAAAAATAGGAGCTTCATTTATTTGGGAAAATTAAAAGTTATCCTGGAAATGGAATGGCCTCAAATAAGACTGGTGCCTAAAATGATGAATTTTTAAGGATAAACTCTGTTCTGGTACAGAAATAAGGTTGATAATCATGTCTGGTCTTCTTTGTGGTAAATCAATAGAAGATCTTGTGGATCTAAATAGAAAATTCAGAGACCTGAACACACAGAAAACCGTGTGGAAAGGAGATGAAACAGAAGTATTTTTGAGAAGAGAATAATTTGGAATAATTTGCATTTTGGGATAGTTTTATATTAGTGTTCCTTAGATTATAATTGTTCCCATCTCCCAGATCTGCATGTTCAGGAGAAGATCAAATTCTGACATGGAAAAAAGCCCTGCCAAGTACCAGGAGGAAACTTCTGCACCTGCTACACAGGGAAGAGGGATAAACAACACCCCTGTGCAGCAATCCCAACCTCCAGGAACCCTCAGGAAATGCCTGTCCTGCCCTTCACAATGTCTGGGAAAACTCCCCTCAACAACATCTTCCGCAGATATTTGATTCCATTTAGGAAGAGAAAGCTCCCCAATGGGATCACCTTGACACGGAAATATAGAAATAAGTGTATTTTAACTGTGTTACAAACACAGTTGTGAAAAAGCCACAAAGGATTCCAGGTTTTCTGGAATGTGTAAAGGTTTTATTCAGTACAACTCATAATACATCCCATTCCTGGCAGTTTTAGCTTTAAATCCATTTAGTTTTCCTGTAGGTTTGATTTACAAGCATTACAAAAAGTGCTGAACTGGACCTATTTATCCCAAAACCATTTGTCTAAAAATGAAACTGGAATTTAAGCAAACTCTTGAAACATTTGCACAGGTATTTTTGTTAAACTCTAGTTTTGCAGGTTGTGATATTTGGCTTACTTTGACTTGTTTCTGGGAGGGACCTCATTTAAAGTGAGTAGATGAATATATCTGACCCCGAACTGGCAAAATGGTAACACATTGGTGTGGATTTTAGTTCAATTTCTGATTGTTTTAGTATTAATCTCTGTTTCAGTTCATTATAGAACTGCTTCTAACAAATAAACCTCCCAATAATGCCAGAATTTGACATTTCTGGCTTTTTTAGTTGATTATAGACACAAGAAGGAACCCAAATTCCATTAGTAAATACTGTAAAAGAAGCAAAAGGAATAGGTAACATTAAAACTTGAATTTTCCTGTAGAGATAGAAACCTGGAAAAAATCTGAAATACCTTAATTTTTTGGTGAACGATGTTAATTTCCATTAGCAAGTTCTTTGTGGTCATTGTAGCTTCCAGGAGTTTTTTACTGTCACTTGCCAGCTGACGACTAAAGGTGTTGCTGTTCAGCTTCAGCTGCATTTCCAGACTCTTAAAAAAGTGACAGATTTTACCATTCTCAGTGTGACAGCTGGAAAACTTCAGTTCATGACTGATTGAAAATATAAGTGTGCTAATATAAGGAAATGTAAGCTCATAATTATATATAATTACAGCTATTATATTATAATTATATTAATATAATAATTATTATAAAATATATTGTAAACTATACATTAAACTATACTGAAGTATCTGAAAAATTAATTGCAAAGTAAGACAAAAAGCGGTTTCAAACCAATTTCCACTAAACAAAAGAAAAGGTTTTGGCATTCAATCATAAAAATAAGGCTATACATTACCTTTCTGATGTATTAATTAATACAACCATCTTTGAGAAATATTAAGGCTTTCTATTCACAGAGACCTATGAACTGTAGTAGAATAAGGAGGCTTAGTGTAAATGAAAATTTGGTGATTTATTGGGTTCTTTATCTTCAGAACCCAGGGCCATGCACTGAAATTCCAGTTCCTAAAAGTATTGGGTGGACACCAAACCCTGTGTGATTTTATAGCTCCTCACTCCTGGAAACAGAAAGTTTTTAAAAGAGAGTCTGAATTCAACTGTTCACATTTACAGTTTCTCTTAAGATTTCCTGGTTCTTTATTTATTTCTATGCATAATAAACCTCCACAGGAAATAGAAATGAATTCCTGGAGGACCATGGATATTTCACTCTTCCAGTTTTGTAGTAAAAATTGTGTTCCTATCTTTTTTGTGCTGGGGTCAGTGAGAGTAAAGAAACATGAGATATTAAAAGGAGATGAATTATCTCCTCTTGAGCTTCCTTGGACTCAGGAGAGCACTGGATTAAACAGCATCCAGTGTTACAGGATTATATCAGAATCATTCATCTGATAAGAAGCAGCTTCAAATTTTCCACTATTCCTTCACTGAAATCTCTCCTGCCCGATGAGCCTTGAGATTCCCTCCCAATTTAGGATATTCTATGACCCTACATTCCACAAATACAATAATTGGCAGGCATTACATTTATCCTCCCAATTTAGGATATTCTATGATCTTACATTCCACAAATACAATAATTTGCAGGCATTACCTATATCTTCTCATTTAGGATATTCTATGACCCTGCATTCCACAAATACAATAATTTGAAGGCATTACCTGTATCCTCCCAATTTAGGATATTCTATGACCCTACATTCCACAAATACAAACATTTGCAGGCATTACCTTTATCCTCACATTTAGGATATTCTATGACCCTATATTCCACAAATACAAACATTTGCAGGCATTACCTTTATCCTCACATTTAGGATATTCTATGACCCTATATTCCACAAATACAAACATTTGCAGGCATTACCTTTATCCTCACATTTAGGATATTCTATGACCCTATATTCCACAAATACAAACATTTGCAGGCATTACCTTTATCCTCACATTTAGGATATTCTATGGCCCTACATTCCACAAATACAAACATTTGCAGGCATTACCTTTATCCTCACATTTAGGATATTCTATGGCCCTACATTCCACAAATACAAACATTTGCAGGCATTACCTTTATCCTCACATTTAGGATATTCTATGACCCTACATTCCACAAATACAAACATTTGCAGGCATTACCTGTATCCTCTCATCCTTTGCTTCCAACGTTCCGTTGAGGACTGACAACCTGCGATGAAGTTCCTCCCTCTTTGCCAGAGCTTTGTCTTCTGAGAGCACAACCAAAGTCTTCAGATCACCTTTAGTTCTCCTCAGCTCCGCTTCGACTTTTTTCAGCTCCCGGGCCGTGTTTCTCTCGGCCTCCTGGGACATTTTTAGGAGGTTCATGAGGTCTGCCAGCTCCTTCCGATGCCCTGCCAGCAGCTCCTGCAGGTGGCTCTCCGCGTTGCTGTACCTGCCGATGGCCCTGGCGTGCCGCCGGTTCAGCTCTTTCAAAGCCAGGTTCTCGAAGCTCGAGGTCTCGATTTTCCTTTGCAAGTCGAATATTTCGTTCTTCAACTCTTTGATTTTGTGGATCCTGTGAAAAAGGCTAAAATTTAACAGGATAGAAAATTTATCTGGATTTAAGTGTACTGCGTAGTAGCTTGCTAATATGAGTAAAATATGATGTTTAGTCTGTTAACTTTGCTGTGTTTATAAAACTGTCCTAGCCAAGGAGAAAAGAATGTAATCTCCAAGGTGAAGAGATAAGAAGAGCCCCTTGAGCTCTGAAACTAAGAGGAGAAGTCTGCAAGAATGGACATAGGGATTACAGAGTTCTCTGTACAAAGGGCCAACTGTAAATTGTAACTCAAAATCAACAGAATGAATATGCACGAACCTATTGTAAGATTCTAGGTATATATAAATTAGTGCGAGATAGTAAAAAGGATTGGGAATCCCCAAGGGGCGTGCATGCCCTTTGAAGGAAATCCCTGCAGCAGGGGAAATCCTGGTGTGAAAAAATTAAAAGTTACCGTTCCCTAAAAATCTTTATTAGAATTGTAGTTTTAATTTTTCAGCAGCGTATCACCTGGCTGAGGATATTCGCTGGGCCGTGGCGTTTTTGTCCTGGTAAACCACCCCGCTCTGCAGGGTCATAAAGGAGGTGTTCAGATTGGAGGTTTTTGAAGTTGGCCATTTCTTCCCTCCTGCATGGAGAGCAGAGTGAATTGGCAATCAGAGATTAATAATCAGAAATTATTTGAGACAAATCAATCACTGTGTGCTTTTTCTGCTTGCATTAAATCCTACTACTAATTAACTAATACTCCTAAATTGCTCATCCAGCTACAGAATTGTGGTTTCTTCACAAAATGCCCCAAAACTCTGATGTTCAATGAGCAGCCTAGTCTAGGGGAAGGTTCCCTGACCATGGCAGGGGGTGGGACAAGATCTTTAACACCATTCTAGGTTTCTGTGATTGAAATGATTCACAGATAAATGCATTAAATATTTTTTTATCTCTGTGTCTTTCTGCAGCTGCAGCAGGCCACAGCTAGCAGCCAATGGAAATAAATCAATGGAAATCAATTTTCAATCCATGGAAATCAGTTTTCTTCCTGTAAATCATGCACTTCACTGATGTAGCCACAATCTGATGAACCCAATTCAACCCATCAGAATCTCCACCTTGAATAGGTGCATGATAAAAAACAAAAACCAAAATAAAAACAAAAAACCAAGAAAACCCAGCAGAGTAATTTACAGGTCTGCAAGGACTCAAAAACCAACATGCTCCCAACAGCACATGGTTGAAATCCCTGCAGCTGGGATTTCTAACCAGTTTTCTACAGCTTTCCAGTCAACTTTGAATTAAATTACATTTTAAGGTAAACCTTAAATGCTCATTGCATGCAATGGGTGTGCAGTTGTCTATGTGGCTTCTAAACAGCAATTAAAAATACATTAATGGGCTACTTCTCAGTGTGTTGCTGCCATTTGCCTCTCTTTGTGGCCAGGATTCTTGCTGAATTACTCTTATTTGCTTTTCCTGAAGCAGGATTAGAATTTAAAACTATTAAAAACTATAAATCTGAGTGTGTTCCCCTTTTTCAGGCACACATCCATTTTTACTACAGTTCTCATGACATTTCAAGAAGTATTTTGCTAAAAAAGTTTATTGTAATTTATAGATCACCTCATATTTTATGGATAAAACAGGCAAGGTCCTGACTTAAAAAAACACCAGAACAAAAGGGCAGATCTTTACAAGAATTTCTGTTATATACAATATTTTCTGCAACACAATTCCACTGCAGGGAAACTACAATAAGACCACAAATATTGTCACACAAGCATTTGCAAAATTACATTATCTTACTATTCTATTTTGCCAGAAAGGACTGAGATGATGGAAAAAAAGGGCAAATACCTTTCTACAAATGCTGTCAGAAGTACTGTAAAATGTTATGTTATGTTATGTTTGTTATGTTATGTTATGTTTGTTATGTTATGTTACGTTATGTTATTTTATGTTATGTTATATTATGTTATGATATATTATGTTATATTATATTATATTACATTACATTACATTACATTATATTATATTACATTATATTTATAATACATATATGTGAATCCTCCTTTCACTTTCCAGTAAATCCTCCTTTCACTGAAAAACTGTTGTCCTTCTCTTTTAATTATAAAAAAAAATGCCAAAGAAAGGGAACAATTATATTTCTTAAGAGAATCTCATACTACCAGAAATATCTCATACTACCAGAAAACAAATTTACCTCTTTTATCACCTTGGGCATAGAGACACTGTCCATATTTTTTTCTTTCCTTTATTGTCTTGTCCTTTTTCTGTGTTTGCTTCTTTTCAGTTCCTGCTGTTTCTAAAGGTTTGCCTCTGACTCTTTCAGGGTCAGTCACTGACAAAGATCTTGGAATCATCTCTGGGAGAATATTCACTTGTGTCTCCTCCATCTTACCTGGGATTTCAATAGTATTTAGTGTCATAAAAATATAATCAATCACATTTTGTCAAGAATTAGACAGCAAATCAGATCACAAAATTAACTAATCCCTTAAAACTGCACAAAAACCACCTTAGCTGCCAGATTAGCACTCTAAGCACAGGATAGAGAAGAACCTAAAACTTTTTTATATTTTTTATATGCTTGCAAAAATCATATATTTAGCATAAATAAATAATTCTAAGTAATTTTTTAGGTCTTTCTGAATAATTGTTATGCTGCTTTTTTTTTTCTTTTTTTTTTTTTTTTTGTTTTTTTTTTTTGTTATTGCAGAGGCTACTGGGAAGTGCAAGAACAGATAATTTTATTCAGTTTATTCTCCTGGCAGAATTATTTAAACACTGCAGTTCTGGTAAAAATTATTTCTTGGGATATGGCTTGATACCCATTCCATTTTCTTATTATCATGCTCCAAACCACTTCAGGTGAGGAGAGGCAAGTTTTGCCTTGAGCCACAATTGTGGAAAGGCATTATATTCTAAACATACCTGAAAGTGAGATTAAAACACAAAAGAGGTTAAATGCTGGGACCCAGAGTGATAATTCAACTTTTATATTTTGCGTAAAAGAAGAAAAAAATAGAAAAGTATTTGCTAATAGGAGGTTTTGAAAGTGGCAGTGTCACATTCATCTCATAGCAACAACAGGACCACACAGAAATTCATTCTTGCTCCCTTAAAATTAATTTATAAACAAATAATCTTGCACAGTAGAAGGATAAATTGTATATTTTGGGGTTCTAAAAGGAGCATGGCAACTGTGGATAGGAAATTTGAGGGGGGTTAAAATGATGTTTTAGTTCACATGAGTTTTAACACGTCCCCTTCGCTAACAAAATATGAAACTATTTTCTTAAAACCTCCTAACTCCTTTGTTGGCTCTTCTGCTTTGTGCTGGCATTCCATTTTAAATTAAATTTCTTAAATGGGAGAGGGGAATCACATAGCTCCCAAAGAAAATTAAAAAACATAATTCAGGATTGCACAGAACATTTTAGACTGAATCAAAGCAGTTTCATTACTCTTAATTCCTTTGCATGAACAGCTTTTCCTTGTGGATTACTGAGGAATGCCACAGTCCTGCTAAATCTGAGGCAGTGCAATAACCCACAAGAGATGAAAAATCATATTTTGAGCATTAGGCAAAGCCCAGGTTGATTCACAGATATGTATTTGTGTTAAAATTTGATTTGGCACTGCCAACACTTTCTAGGCAAATTGTCTTTAAAGCAAATTATCAAAAATGAAATTTAAAACTACTGCTTTAATTTGTTTTGATGAGAAGTGGGGCCTGAATATGTTCATCCAGAGCAGCTGTTGAGAAGTAAATAAAATAGAAAAGAAGAAGACAGGAAACCCAAAAGTGAAGGAGAAGAAGCAAAGATAGGAAATTAAAGACACTGCAATAGAATTAAAGAGGCAGGGGCTGGACAGGACAAACTCCAGGAGAATTTATGTTGAAAAAGTAGGGGAATAAAATAATTAGGGCCAAATTCCTGTGTTGAAGATGAAAATGTCCTGGCAACCCGTCAGTGTCCACCTGGACACACAAGCCCACACCCAGCCCCATGTCCTGGCAGCTCCATCAATGTCCCACCTGGATACACAACACCACCCCCAGCCCCATGTCCTGGCACCCCCTCAGTGTCCCAAAATCCCACACTGAGCTCTATGTCCTGGCAGTCCCCTCAGTGTCCAAAATCTCACATCCAACCCCATGTCCTGACAATCCCCTCAGTGTCCCAAAATCCCACACCGAGCTCCATGTCCTGGCAATCCCCTCAATGTCCCAGAATCCCACACCCAATCCCACATCCTGGAATCCCCTCAATGTCCCACAGCCCCACACCCAGCCCCATGTCCTGGCAATCCCCTCAGTGTCCAAAATACCACACCCAGCTCCATGTCCTGGCACCCCCTCAGTGTCCGAAATCCCACACTGAGCTCCATGTCCTGGCACCCCCTCAGTGTCCAAAATCCCACACTGAGCTCCATGTCCTGGCACCCCCTCAATGTCCCAAAATCCCACACCCAGCCCCATGTCCTGGCACCCCCTCAGTGTCCAAAATCCCACACCCAGCCCCATGTCCTGGCACCCCCTCAGTGTCCAAAATCCCACACCCAGCTCCATGTCCTGGCACCCCCTCAGTGTCAAAAATCCCACACTGAGCTCCATGTCCTGACATCCCCTCAGTGTCCCAAAATCCCACACTGAGCTCCATGTCCTGGCACCCCCTCAGTGTCTCAAAATCCCACACTGAGCTCCATTTCCTGGCAGCTCCCTCAATGTCCTAAAATCCCACACCCAATCCCACATCCTGGAATCCACTCAGTGTCCCACAGCCCCACACCCAGCTCCATGTCCTGACAATCCCCTCAGTGTCCAAAATCCCACATCCAACCCCATGTCCTGACAATCACCTCAGTGTCCCAAAATCCCACACTGAGCTCCATGTCCTGACAATCCCCTCAGTGTCCAAAATCCCACACTGAGCTCCATGTCCTGACAATCACCTCAGTGTCCCAAAATCCCACACCGAGCTCCATGTCCTGGCACCCCCTCAGTGTCCAAAATCCCACACCCAGCTCCATGTCCTGGCATTCCCTCAGTGTCCAAAATCCCACACTGAGCTCCATGTCCTGACACCCCCTCAGTGTCCCAAAATCCCACACCCAGCCCTATGTCCTGGCAATCCCCTCAGTCTCCCAAAATCCCACATCCAGCTCCATGTCCTGGCACCCCCTCAGTGTCTCAAAATCCCACATCCAACCCCATGCCCTGGCAGCTCCCTCAATGTCCTACCTGGACACACAAGCCCACACCCAGCCCCATGTCCTGGTAGACCCCTCAGTGTCCCAAAATCCCACACCCAGCCCCATGTCCTGGCACCCCCTCAGTGTCCAAAATCCCACACTGAGCTCCATGTCCTGGCACCCCCTCAATGTCCCAAAACCCCACATCCAACCCCATGTCCTGGCACCCCCTCAGTGCCCACCCGGACACACCCCCCCACACCAGCCCCGTGTCCTCCCCACACTCCTCTCTGTTCTCCCTGTCCCCAGGCACCCCCAGTGCAGGATCCCGCCTTGTCCCGTGTCCTCCCTGGGAATGTCTCCCTGCTTTCACCCCCGTGTGTGCTGTCCCCTCACCGGCCACCATCACCGGCCTCCACCCCTGCTGCTGCGGGAAATGGCGGCAGCACCTGCCAGCAGAGTCTCACCCTTTTCCTCCCTCTTCCCTCCTCCCTGACCCAGCAGTGTGTGTGCATTCCCACCCTCATATCTCAGTACCATTCCAGGGTTTTAATGGGAATTTGGCAATGTGGGTCCTGCCGTGCCCTGCCCATGGAGGGCCTGGATGTGCCCTCAGAGCGCCCAGGCCGGACCCAGCAGGCTCCAAAGTCGGGGTTAAACTCAACATTCTTAAGTGAAAAAAGGGGAAAAATCCCTTCAGAATGAAGTCATGTTTTCCTTGGGGGCTGCACATAATGGGATCCATGACCCAAAGCCTTCGGGAATGGCATTTCCATGCACAGGAGAAGAAACAGATACTAAATTAAAGATATTGCAATAGAATTAAAGAGGCAGGAGCTGGAATGGACAAACTCAATTCCAACAAAGGAGAATTTATGTTATGGTTTTGGGTATGAAGCCAGCAGGAGTGAGAGTTCATTGGCAATTCTGTCCCACATTTGACCATGGATGTTTGGTGGTACAATTATTTACTGCTTTCACTTTGACTTTTGTGACTCTTGTAGATGGTGCTGTGCAGGACCACCAGATGGAATTGAAGATCCTTGTAAATCTCTTCCAACTCAGCTTACTCTGTGATTTTCTAATAAATTATTAACATCATTATTGTTGCCCTGATTCTTGAGATTTTCTAAAGCCTTCTGAGTTTACATTCTTGTAGAGAACTTTCTCACACAACTTTCTGTAAACAATCTATTGTTTACCATTCCTCCATAGAGGCAGAGAAATTTGATGTACTAGTAGTTTGTCCAATGTCATTGCAGAGGTGGCACATTCACCCTCCGATCCACTGTCACTTTCGGAAAAGTATAAATGCTGGAGTCAGAAAATAAACTTCCTCTTTTTCACCTTTGCAACAGCAGCGGCTCACGTAGTGATGTCACATGTCCAATAGTGACACATCATGTATGCTGTGAAGCCCAGGGCCATTTCATCCTTTGGTTGTTCTTCTTCAGGGCACAGAAATCCAAATAATTTGGAAACATTTTATTCCAAATGGAAATTCTATTTGCCAGGCTATACTCACATATAAAATCTCCCGGGAAACAAGCATGTGTAATAACTTCAGGCAACAATTAGTGTTTTCTCACTGGGTTTTTTTCCTGTGGTTGCTGTTCTTTTTCAGGAAAATACTCTGAAAATACCTACTTCTAATAGGCTTGTTGCTGGACCTCCTGTTACCCCTCAAAAGTAAAAAGAAATGACAGATGGTGAGCCACAGTAAACTACCCATACTGTTATTTTTAGTTTTCAGTGCAGTTTTTCAGGATCCTGGTTCCATACATGGAGTACTGCATTTCCAGCTTTGCACACTGGTTAACACAGACAAAAAGCTTCTTTCCAACAGCATTTTTACTCTTTAAAACTATAAAGAGTAAAATTTTTACTCTTTAAAATAACTCAACAGCATTTTTACTCTTTATCGCTATGTAACAGTGTATTTAGTCCTGTCTAATAAATTCTGGAAATAAATTATTACAATCCATTTTAAGCATTTTCAGGATCAGATATTACTGTATTCAATCTTAATGTGTGAAATATGTTTTTCTAAAACCTAGTCCAGTTTAACCTCTGGCACAGGGTTGGCTTTACTAAGCTCATGTTGCTCACAGCACAAACAGACTTGGCCCTTAAAATTTGAAAATTATCTGTGACCATTTAACATTCTTCAAATACCTCTCATGCCCAGAGGCCTCCTTTAGCAAGGATGTGCAGGCAGGCATTGAATTGTGGTGATTTCTGGGGTAGAAGGTGACAACCAGATGGAAAATAAAGAGCATCCTGAAGAAGGTGACAACCAGATGGAAAATAAAGAGCATGCTGGATAATATAGGAGAATTGGAATATTTTTTTACTGAGCGTTCTGCACCTTTTCTTACATCTTCTTTGATGGAAAAAGGAGGAGAAAAGGAGGAGAAAAGGAGGAGAAATAGGTTCTAGGTACATTAAGTCAGGCAAATCAGTATTAGGCAGTATCAGACACATATTTAGGTCAGGGAAGTCCCTGAGCCCTGCAGTGTAGATGATGATCTGAATTCTTTAAAGCTGAGAGCGTTTGTCACCAAGGCTTATTTCAATATGATCTCTGCTATAATTACTGCTGCATCTTTGCTCCCCTTGCTTTCCCCTTCCCCTCAAATTTCCAGCTATGACTCCAAAGCCTCGTACCCTTCTGGAGAATATTTTTCCCATGCAACTCGACAGCTTTGGGATTGCCCCCAGCTTGTAGTTGCCAGCTCCCAGTCCCTTCTCCCTTGTCAGTTCTCCCTTCCCCCTCTCCCAAATATTTCTCCAGCCCTGTCTCATTGGTGCACTACTCTCCCTTGCCTTTTTTGGGCTGCCACCCTGTCAATCTAAAGCAATAAGGCCAGGGGCAGGTGCAAACCCCTTGCTCTGGCTCCTCTTACTGACCAATCCTCGTCCCAAAATATCCAAGAGCCAATGGAGTGGGAAAACCCGGGACCCCGGGAGAGGGAGAGAGGGCAAAGCTGCCGGATTGCTGGGGGGAGGAGGGGGCATCCATTTAGCACCTGGCTCAGCCCAGGAGCTGTGGAACATTTGGATTCCTCCGGGGATCGACTCGTGGGTAGCAGGGCTGCTCTGCTGATTCACTGCCAGCGCTGCCAGCATGGTGATCAAAGTCTTCGTCGCCACATCTTCGGGGTCTACAGCGGTAGGTGACTCCTTGAACATCCTCCTCTTACCGCTGGCATCAGGCTGGGGAATTAGCCCAGGAGATGCCAGGAAAGGGTTTGCACGTGCAAAAAGCCCACTGGAATTCTTACTGGGAATAAACCTTAGTTTTATTCTGACCTGACCACCTTATTCTTGAAATAATTGTCGGGATTGTCAGGACTTGGAGCTCAGTGTGGGGTTGTGGGACATTGAGGGGGTTCCAGGACATGGGACTGGGCGTGGGATTTTGGGATATTGAGGGGATGCCAGGACATGGAATGCTCAAGTTGTAGAGAATTCCTGTCAGTGCAGGCTGGCTTGCCTTCCAGCTTTTACCACAGTTACATTTACATCTAAATGACCTGTCATTGCATAGATTTACTGCTGTTTGGGAAAGTATTTGCAATATAGATACACTGAAGGAAGAAACATTGGGTATTGCATTTGTGCAAAAGCAACGCTGGACTGTTTACAGAAGAAAATAAACGGTTTGTTTTAAAAAGAGACTTCAGGACACTGCTCCTGTGAAGGGGGAACTCTGTCTAAGAAAGAACCTGGGACTGAATAAAGTTAGGCAGAAAAACTTCTTTCCCAAGCCCCTTAATTTTCCTGGATTTTGGGATGTTTTTTGTTTACTTGGTGTTTTCTTTTTTGTTTGGGTTTTTGTTTGGTTTTGTTTATTTTTTGGGGGTTTGGGGATTTGTTTGTTTGTTTGTCGGGCTGGGTTTTTGTGTTGGCTTTTTTTTTTTTTTTTGGTGTGTGTGTGTCTGTTGAAATGCTACACTGATGATTTTTAGCATTGAGATCTACTGCTGTAGCTGTCAGCAGAGAGTATCAGCTGAAGGGAAGGGCATGTGAATAGTAGGGAGGTTGGAAGTCCGTGGGAGGTGGGAACCGGGAAAGGACTGTTTCCTTTTATATCCAGTTCCCAGATGAGCTCAGATTGCAGTTTTCCCTTGGCACTCCCTCCCTCCCTCCCTCTCAGTGACACGGCTAAACAAACTGGCTGGTGCTTGCACAGAGCTCTAACTACATCTCTATCTCCCTGACACCAGCTGCATTTCTTTAAGAAGATTCCAGAGTGGAAAAGCTCCAAAAAACACCCCCATTTATGGGACCCTCATCTGTAGGAAATAAGCCAAGGCTCTTTCACTGAAGTTCCAGTTGGAATGCTGCTGAGGAAGTTTGCAGTTCTTTCACCAGCCTGCTCCTAAGCCTTACATTCTAAAATTATTATTGATATTTAGCATTCTTTTAAACTTTTTTTTAATAATAAACCTCAGATACAAGGAAAAAAATAAAAGAAGAGGAAGTTGAGAACTTCAGGTTTGGTAGTTCACAATTTGTAATAAAACATTCTCTGCTCAAGTAGCTTTATAAATTGCCATGTGCACTCTTCTTGCTCCTGTTTGACCTGTTTTGATCTGGAGACTCCAAAAGAAAATTTTGGAATCTTCACAGGGCAATATTCCTCTGTATTTGCTCCTTTCTGGTGTGCTGGGTGTGTGTATATCTGTAGCAATCCCAGCATGTGTTCAGATCATTGATTCTGAATTGCAATGCCAAGTACACCTGGAGTAGTTTTCCACATTTTCCGATGAACATGGATGAAAGGTATCCTTTCAATTAACCTTTAATGAGTTCTGGTATATATAAAATAAAATTCACCCACACAGGGAGTAAGCACAAATCTCAGTATATCACTAAAATCCTATTAAACAGAAATTTTGTATCAAGCATATACAGCTTTTCCTGAAAGGAATTACTTTTATCCCTAAACAGTTTAAACTGGGAGATTAAATTGTCCTATTATCACTGGTGAACTCTTCAAATTTGGTCCCATCAAGTGCCAGGTGTTGATTTTGAATTCAGTTTAAGATGGGGCCAGCCTCTGGTGTAAATCAGCAGAGGATCATTTGCAAAGAAAGAAAAAGTCTCTATTTTATGTACTACATAGTCACAGCAATTGTTTTTCACTTTAATAAATACTTTGTGCAAGTGAATCCAGTGAACCCAATGACATTCTGGTGCTGTGGATCAGATGCTGGAATGTTATAATTCACTGTGGATCTGGAGCAAATCTGCAGTCTATATTTTCCCCCTCGATGCTTCATAAATTTATTTTAAATATCTCCAGCTTTATTATCTTTCTTCTCTAGACGTAGCTGATATTGAACTATTCATTAAAACAGGCAGAAGTGGAGATACTTATTTATAGCACTAAATGCTTGGCTTGGAGAAAATAATAAAAAAAATTATGTTGTTGTTATGTTATGTTATGAACACTTCCAGGGATGCAAAGTCCACAACCTCTCTGGCAATTCTTACACTTTATCTAGATATTATTTATTTTTTTTTAATTATTATTTTAAGGAACTGTTAGCTAGGGATGGTGCAACTCAAGCTTTGCTGAAAGAAAAACTGGCATTGCTGAAATAATATCCTGCTCATCACCACTTTCCAAGTAATCTATGCCCAAGCAATTTGAATTCTTCCCATGCCACCAGACAAAGGAGGACATAAACAAAATCCTGCAGTCTCATCCATCCTGGGAAAACCTTTGCATGTCTTCTGTGTTGTTACACCCTACATTTCCTTCTGTGAATGCTGTTTCATGGAGAGATTTTTTTGGTTGCCCACTTAGTGCCACCCACAGCAAAGTTTTGCTTTGTGGTTTCACACTCAGTTGTGTCCCAAGTCTTTTGCTCTGCCTAAACCCCAGTAATGGTGAGCCCTAAGACACAGCACATCTTCTGCTCTGTTTATCTCATTGGCATAGTCAGAAGCTCCTTGCCTTTTCCTTAAGCAGCATAATTCCATGAAATTTTACTGATTTTTACATCAGCATTAATTTTTTCACACAATATTTTGCTTTTGGGCCTGGTGTTGCCTGACCCTCCTGAGCACTATGATCCTCAAGCTGAAGAGAAATTATGAATCCAGGTTTAAAAATGACAGCTTTCCTAAGCAGGGGAGCACAGAACCTCTGGCTCCATTTCCATTATCTCCTCAGAGGCAGTGTCTGTCTGGAGCAGCAGTTATTCCAGGAGCCCTATCTCCTGACCCTGGAATTGCAGCTGACAGCACTTGAGTGCCCTGGCTCTCAGAGCATGTGATGTTACTCCTGCTGCTGGCCCGTGTAGATTTTATTAACCATTTATACAAACATTATCTTCAGTGAAATGTCCCTTGAGCCACCCTTTCTGCTGCCTGAATGTGTCGTGCAAATAACTCTGCAGCTAAATAGACAGTAATGAGATTTTTTTCTGTTTAAAAAGAGAAAATAAGAATAGAAATAAGCAGCTTTGAACTCTGTCAACTGCATTGCTTTTGACCACTTTGGATTAGTGTTTTCATTCAAAGTGATACACTTTCTTTAGCTCACTGCAAACCTCTGTTGTTGTCACAAAAATGTACAGAATTTTATGTTTGTTATTTTTATAAGCAAGCATATGTGTAGATAGATGCTTCTTTGTTTGTACAAGGAAAAGAAATTTTTTTCCCTGCTCATGAGAATTCATCTTTCCAGGATAATAGGCTATCACTCTACTTCAGCTCTTCTGTTTTATTAGATTATGGAAATACATAATCCCTGATTAACTTCTCATCTCATTGCCTGTCCCTCTGATTTGTGACACTAGTGTGGTGTCACTTTAATTTCAGGTGTTCAGATGTCTGACAACTGGAGGACATGGTTTCAAATCACAAGATATAAAAATTACCTTGATGCCTCATTCCAGCTACGTCTGGTGGCAAGTTCTTTAAAAGCTGCTCAGGAGCAGCATTCCTTTAGTAGGGAAATACAGTGAGTGTTACATTTTCAGAGTAAAGGGATGGGTTATAAGCTCAATGCCTGCACAGAACCATCATCATAGGGAATAAAAGGGTCATGAGTGAATTTTAAGTGTCACAGAAGCTGTGTGCAACAAGCTTTATTTGTACTTAACATGTTCTTCGTAGTCCAACTGGAATGTCATTCTGTAATTGGGGATTTATTTAAGCACAGGAGCTCAGCTGTGCTGGATTTTCTTGAGCCTTAACTCATCTTTATATATTATATCTCATGGAGCAGTGGCCATAAAATAACCACAAGAAGTTCCACCTCCACATGAGACAAAGAACTTTTTTACACTGAGGGTGGCAGAGGCCTGGAACAGCTGCCCAAGGAGAACAAGGAGTCTCCTTCTCTGGAGACATTCCAAACCTACCTGGACACTTTCCTGTGTCACCTGCTCCAGGTGACCCTGCCTTAGCAGAGGAGCTGGACTGGAAGATCCCTTCCAATCCCAACTACTGTGTGATTCTGATTCTGTGAAATTTATTATGCCTAACATTAAAGATCAGAGACAAGGGAAATGTAGCTCACAGAAAGCTGAATGCCACTTGTGACTGGGAGGAAGAAGGAGGCTGTAACATGCTGAGGAAAATATGTACATTTTCTGACCTTTACTCACTTCAGGCAAGATCACCTCAAGGATGTGTACAACACATTCCCAGATCTGGGAAGACAGGAGGAAGCTTCCTGCTGAGCTTCATTTCTTAGCTGGAGTTGTCACTGCATCCAGGGAGGAAAGAAAGAAGCTGGGGGGTGGGTGTGTGGTGGGAGGGATGCAGTGGCAGCACTCTGGGTGGTGACAGAAAAGGTTGAATCACGGCTTCAAAAAGTTTGAGGGCTACTGGAGAAGTGAATCCCACTTCAGGAACTTCCAGCCTTCAGGAAGAATTTTTTTTCATGGAAAGGGTTGTCAAAAATTGGAACAGGCTGCCAGGGAGGTTTGGAGCCCCCATCCCTGGAGGTGTCCAAGGAATAACTGGATGTGGTACTCAGCGCTCTGGGCTGGGTGACAAGGTGGCAATTGGCCTAAGGTTGGACTCGATGATCTTGGGTTCCTTTTCAACCTAAAAGATTCTGTAAACTTGACAAACTTGCCTGAGTTCCTGTAATAGCAGTTGCTTATAGAAAACCATTTTCATTTTAAAGAAGGAATGCTGTGCTCCCTCTTTCCTACCCAGATAAAAAAGAAACAGCAAGAAGTCGTGGGCTTTTTAGAGGCCAACAAGATTGACTTTCAGCAGATGGACATAGCAGGAGATGAGGACAACAGGAAATGGATGAGAGAGAATGTCCCGGGTGAAAAAAAGCCTCAGAATGGAATTCCCCTCCCTCCACAGATCTTCAATGAGGAGCGGTACTGTGG
Source organism: Lonchura striata (assembly GCF_050655825.1). Lineage (NCBI taxonomy): Eukaryota > Metazoa > Chordata > Aves > Passeriformes > Estrildidae > Lonchura > Lonchura striata. The sequence continues at coordinate 115,444,996 of NC_140703.1, read as the reverse complement.
GGTAAGAAGCTGTTTGGAAGTTTAATTCTCTTTAGAGAGTGGCTTCTCACAGAAAGGGACTTTTTCCCATTAATAGGAAGCGTCAAACTAACTCTTTAAAACAATTTGAGATTCACTGTGAATGAACGTTTCTCGGGAAACAGTTTTGAAGCACAGAAAAGCAATGAAACAGAAGATTATTTATTTTTGAGAGCAAAATATGCATGGAGGGAAAACTGGCTAGAGAAAGTTCTTGAAGTTTCAGTTTCATTGATGGAGAGTGTTGGTATTTTATTTGTTTGGACTTATCTGGGCTTCAAGGACATCAAGTACATATCTGAGGTACCAGAGGCTGGGAATAGGAATCTTCTTTTTCCATTATATTATACAAATAAATAGGAATGTTTGTTTACTGGAATAGTTCTAGAATGTGGTTAGAATTATTGGCATTATATTTCTTATTCAATAAATATCCAGCTCTTCATAACAGCAACTGTAGCACTCATCAGATGCCTTTATATTTTCATATGTGCTTATAAGAGGTTCTTCCTCTTTAGACAGTTTGTTCAAAGCAGAGAAAGGTAATAACAAGCCAGCATGAATATTAGGACTGTGAATCAAAAAAGATAATCTGAGGCCTTTTGTTTTCTCATAGCCTGGGTGGAAATGCCCAGTCTGGAGAGTGCTGGGATCTGATGGCTGGAATGAGCCTGCAAAGTGCTCTAGAACACAGGGCACACAGTGATCCTGGTTTGGAGTTCCTGCACAAATCCAGTGTGAACACCTGCAAGCCTCTACTGGGGCAACAGATATTTTCATGCCACTGAGTTTTCAGAATTAACTTCAGTGCTCTCAGAGCAGAAGTTCATAATATGAATATTGGAGTGCAGCTGTTTCCTCATTTTCTCATAGAATTCGTAAAAGAGAAGTTGGTGTGTTGGAGTTCATGTGCATTTCAGCATTCAATCTGTACCAATAAAAAGTGTAATTTGATATATCTTACTCTGAGTTTTGTGGCAGCTAGTGCTGCAATAAATATTTCTGATGTTCCTTGGAGAAGTTCTATAAGGAATTAAAGAATAATTGCCTTATAATGTTTGCAACTGGTCAGTCTTGACAGTAAATGATAAATACACCGTTATTACTGCGTGTCTGAAGCTATTTCAGGGAGCCAGAAAATCTACATCTTGAATTAAATTCAAGTGAAGAAATAGTCCTTTTCAAAAAACACCTCCATGGGGAAAGGAGTTGCAGCTACTGATTTAAAAACTGAATCAAATTTACAATTAGTCTAAAAGTCTCCAGAATTCTAATGTACCAGCTCTCAAAGCTCAGAGCTAATGATCCCAGTGGATGCATAACAAAGACTAATTTATGGCATCATTATTTCCAAATAAATAAGGTAATGAGATTCATATCAGTGCATGAGCCTTACCCTTCTCCCCAGGGGAAGCTGCCTCCAGGGAGCTGCACAGGGAGTGTGATGTGGGCTGAGAACATGGCCAGGGGCTGCCAGACTGCAGCAAAATCCTCCCAAGTGACATATTCTACAACAAAACCCTGGGGATTTGCATTCTGCTTCCCTGCACGGCCATTGCTCCAAAATCCAGACTTGTTTTAGGCTTGTTTTTAATGTTTATCTGATACATCTTCCCCTGTGTCCCACTCCTTCGGCCTCAGCCATTTTATTAAAGATATCCCTGAGGATTGCAAGGGTCTGTGTGACTCCAGTGCAGTATCTTGAATTTATGAAAGTCCTTTTAAAATATTTTGCTCTCATCAGTTTTTAAGTGCCTCACTCTTGTGGCACCTAAAAACCTTTGAATTTGTAGTCTGGCTAAATGCAGGCAGTTCATACCCATTTCCTGCTATGCCCAAATCACCCTTTAGCTTCAACAGCCCCAATCCAATATATTTGTAAATGGGAATTGTATCCTCTATTAATCTTCATTTTGCTGAGCTAAACAAGTCAAGCTCTTTATACCTCTTTCATTTTTTATAAGATATTTTCCCTTTCTCCTTCCTGCTATCAAATCTGTAACATTTCATTTCCCCCTATTCTTTCTGGGATCTCTCTTTACCCACATTTCCCTTCTTATCAATGGTCTTATCAGTTGTTCTTATCAATGTTTGGTTGCCATAATTCACACCTGTGCACGTATGTACACATTACATCATGATGGCCTGAGAGATAAAAAGTCAAGATTAAATATTTCCTTTCTGAATCTGAGAAAGAGGGGTTTTGAGAGAGATGTGACAACTTTCAACGATTTTAAGGGCTGCAGCAAAAAGTGAATTATTGGTCTGAATTCAGTATTGACCCTGCTTTGAGCTGGAGGTTGGTCTAGGTGGTCTCCTGAGGTTTCTTCCCACCTGAATTATCTAGGATTTTGTAAAATATGTTCTGCTCTGCATCCACTGCAGGTGGGATGAGCTGTATGAGAAGAAAATGCATCAAAGAAAGTTCAAATTAGACATCAGAAAATACGTCATTTTCAGGAGATCAGCTCATTATCTCATTAAAGGTGGGTCAGAACCAGTGGATCAGAGTGATGCAATGATTCCTGCCTTGGAGGAATCATCCTTTGGGACCTTGTCTAATGTCCTCTTCTGCAGTTCAGTGAAATTTGTGGAGTGGTGGAAAGGAAAGGGGAACAGGTGAGGAGTCTTCTGTTTGTGCTAGAATAGAATGACATAATAAGAAAGATAAGCCAGTTCCTCTGCACTTCTGCTTTTCTGCTGATACATTTTCTGTATCTTCATTTTCTGGGTGACCATGAAGAGCTGCTCTACTCCACAGCTTGCACTGTAAAGTGGAGGTTTCTTATATGTGGATTTTTATAAAGATACACTGCCTGGGAGCAGCGTTTCCACGAGGTCAGAGAAGCTTAAAACTATAAAATAGCTGATAAAATAGCTTAGATCTTATTTTTCTCCCAGATTTTTGGTATTGCCACTTGAAGAAATAGATTAGAAATTGATTCATTTTGTATGCCTGGTTACAGCACCAATTTCAAGTATCCATTCTAATCCATCAGTGCTGGCAATTACATCCTTATTTGATCTTTTTCTTAAGCTGCTTCTTTGCTCATGTCTAGACAGACGTCTGTATCTGTGTCACTTGCTAAATATATTGAGCACTCTGTTGCTCTTGTCTTTTGCTTAACAAAAACCCTTAGAAAACTAGGGAAGAAAGGAAATGTAAACTTCTGTTTTTCTTTGTAAGCTGAAATCTCTGCTTTTTTCTGTAAACTGAGATCCGTAGAATAAAGTACCATTGTATGTACTTAAAAAAACATCTCTGAATTATTTGGTAAGATTTTTTTTGATGTTGGAATGTGTATTTACAGCCCAGAAAACAACTGTGTCCTGAACTGCAGCCAAAGCAGCGTGGGCAGAGGTGAGAGGGGGATTGTGTCCCTGTGCTCAGGTGAGATCCCACCTGCAGAGCTGCCCCAGCCCTGCCCCAGCCCAGCAGGAGCTGGAGCTGCTGCAGAGAGCCCAGAGGAGGCTCCAGGATGAGCAGAGGGATGGAGCAGCTCTGCTGGCAGGAAAGGCTGGCACAGCTGGGATTGTTCACCTGCACAGGAGAAGCTTTGGGCTGAGCTCAGGGTGGCCTGGCAGGGCCTGGAGGAGCCCCAGGAAAGCTGGAGAGAGACAATTTCCAGGGCATGGAGGGACAGCACACAGGGAATGACCTTAAAATGAAGGAATAAAGAGTTAGGTTAGATTAGATATTAAGATAAAATCCTTCTTTGTGAGTGTGATAAGGCCCTGGCATAGGTTGTCCTGAGAAGTTTTGGCTGCCCTCCCTGCCTCCCTGGCAGTGCCCAAGGCCAGGTTGGACACTGGGGCTTGGAGAAACCTGGGACATTGGAAGAAGGTGTCCCTGCCCAGACTGGAATGAGATGATCTTTATGATCCTGTTCCAACTCAGGCCATGTTATGATTCTATAATTTATGTAACAACTAAAGTAAAATTTATGGAAATATAGGAACCTTTGGAGGCTTGTAGTCCAGCCTGCTACTCAGAGCAGGGTAGTTTTAAAGTTAGCTTATGCTGCCTAGGGCTTTGACCATCTGAATTCCAAAAGACTCCAAGGATGGGGTTTCCATGCTCTCTCTGTGTGCTCTGACCTGGTGCTGTGCCTAGAACTGGGGGAAGAATTTTCTGCTGATGTCCCATTGACAAATTGCACCACATAGACCATTTATGTCTTTTCATACAGATATAATATAATTGCTTACCTGAAGTAAATTGTCCCTGCTTATTTTTCTTACTGCCTGCCTTGGGAACGTTTATCTTTAGTCATTCAGCAAATGGAGATGTGAACAAGTCACTCTTAGTAAATCATGGGTGCAAATACACTTTAAAAAACTATTCCATGATCACTCTAGTCATTCTTTTATCTCTTATTTAATACACAATAACTTCCTCCTCAGTGTGAGGAAATAAGTGACCTTCAATTTACTGTAGGATTGCACACTCCCTGTTGCCAAGGAGCTCCTGATATCACAGAAGATTATATCCCCTTCTGATAAAGAAGTGGGTCATTCACATATTTTATTTGTGTCCTCAGGTCTGGTTACCTACAAGGCTTTGTATTTCTGGAGAATTTTAGTGCACTTGCCATGGCCTACTTTTCCTCAAAAAGATATATAAAATATCAAGTCCACTTCATGGCCTTTCCTTGTTGTTGTCTTCTCTTTGTTCCCCAGCTTTTGCCATGTCATGCCATGGTTTGCTCAGGCTGCTCTGAGTATGTGGTGTGCAGGAGGGCACAAATTTCCTGTGTTTGCATTGCCATGTCAAATTCCAGCCCTTCAAATTGAAGAAAATCCTCATTTTCTTGTTTGCTAAAAAAAAAAAAAATCCATGATCATAAAATCCTAAATCCTAAATCCATGAGCCAGATGCAGACACTGCCTGGCATGGATGAGAAGATGGTCTGAGAAATGGGTGGCCTGGAGCAGCAGCAAAATGTTCTCCAGGGCTTCTGCCAGAGGAGCAGTTCCCACTGGGTGTGACTGTGTGAAAGCCAATCTGTCCCTCAGATAAATCAGAGAAATGGGCTGCCATTCGTCCTGTCCCTAAAGTTCTTCCAAACTGCACTGAAATGTCATCAATTCCATTCTTGTTGGCACTAAGGTGACTTCAAAACCATCCACTCCGCCTTTCTGATAATTTGTGCTCTGGAAATGTCAAACAGTTCAATAAAACAACTCAGGTCCTAACCCAGCTTTACAAACAAGCCTCAAGGATGATTCAGCACCTTATTATTTACAGGCTTCTATTCTTGGAGTTATTTGGGATTAGAGGAAGGATGATTACATGATCAAGGCAGTAGTGTGGGACTCAGCAGGACATGTTCAGTCCCCGGTCTCAGAGCTGGCTGTGATTCTGGGCCAGTCACTTCTGACTGGAGATTCTGCTGGAACTTAAATATTTGTTGCTTTTTACCTGTGCAAGATGTGAGCTGTGAAGTTCCCGGTGACAACAACAGTGATTGCAAACTTCCTTAATTGGTACGAGTGTTGTACAGGTGAAAGAGCATGTAAGCTGTAGCTGGGGATAGGAGGCATCCCTGGTCTTCTCAGTTCCATTTCCACTGAAAACAGGCACTCAGTGGAACGATTTATAATTTAATTTCACCAGTGCACAAGACATTTTGGTTGGTACATGGATATCAGACAGAACAGCATAACCCTTTCCTAAGTTAGTCTGAAAACAACATCATTTTCTAACCAGACTGCCTTTCTCTAAAATGAAGTTTCCTTGTTACCATTGCATTTGAGCTATCATGTTGACTGTTGTCTTTTATTTACCATAAAGAAGTTCCAGGGTTTTGAGGGCCTATTTTGTGCCCTTTCTCACAGCAAGTTTTATTTTAACATTTAAAGGGAATAGCTTTGCCTAGGAGTGTACAGCTGAGGCAAGTTAAAATGAGACACTTAATTTTACCTGATTCTGCCATTGATGGGATATAATTAAAGTGTAAGTCTCTGGAGAGATTTGTTCATTTATTCATTTTGCCACTCTGTGTGAAACTCCCTTTATCTGTGTTTTCTTCCTGGGGCCTGGATAATGAAGACAATTGTACAAATGCATGGTCATTCTCATCTATGTAAGATTTGCTCGGGCTGATTTCTTCCTCCTATTCTTTTTGTTCGATTTTTGTTACCAATTCTCTGTTGTTTGTTTGTTCCTTTCTTAGGATTTTGAATCCTTTTTCTCTGCTAAGGAAGAAAATATTATTTATTCGTTCCTGGGCCTTGCTCCTCCTCCAGGCACAAAGGTATGCACTTCTGTCCTTCCATGGGGATCATTTATTTGATTTTAATAAAAGATGAACATAGGCAGTGACTCAGCATGTCACATAAGAGGCAGTGGCAAGCAATATGTTAGATGTTGGAGCAGCAAAGTGTTCTTAGGGATAGGAAAAGTGGCTGGTTCAGTAAATACTAGAAAACATTTCTTTGTTACCTTCTTTCACTGCAGGCTCGTTACCATGGTTCCTGATGGGTTTGTTGTTGTTGACACAAAGCAGTGTATTATTATGTTCAGCTTTTGAACCATGCAGACTCTCACACAATTTCTAGGTGTTGTTGGTTACAAGAAGCCTTCCCTTGTTCCTGACCACGTTGGACAGGGCTAGTCCTGGCTCCCTGCACAGGGCTGGGATCAGAGCCATCCCATCCTTCACTGGCACCCTGGAACATTCCCTCTGCCTGGAGGAGAAAAAGGCTCACCCAGCCCTTCACCAAGTCCCTGTGGCAAGCCTGCCTGTGGTTCTCCATCACATTTTGACAATGCTCTAATGCATTTCTGGCAAAAGAAAAAACATTTTATTTCGGGTTTATTTCCCCCGTTTTTATCTTACGTTGTTTTTACAGAAACCAATGTGTTTTTGTCTTTATTGGAATCTTCTTCTAATTAGAAGTTTTCTATCTGAGACTGTTACAGCTCTGCTATCCTGAGCTCATAAGATGCTGCCATCTTTAACGTGGGTGAGCCAACAAAAGAAATTAATCAAGAGAGTGATGAGGCAGAGCGACAGGAGAACTCTGCTGCATTGTGGTGACCTGGCTGAGGAAGTGCCTTGGAGCAGGAGCTCTGCCTTTTGTCCATCTCTGTAGCAGCTTTGAGTGAAACACTATTGGAAATATTTCTTTATCCTCTTTTGTAAAAGCAGAGGGAGAAAATAAAGGAGTCTCTGCTAAGTGCTTTGAGAGCCACAGCTGAAAACACACTCAGGGGTGTGCTTTAAATGTCCCAGTTGTTATAAATGTCTTTGCCACAGACTCCCTGCTTGATAAGGAGAGTGATTTAAACTTTCTGCTTTAGCTGTGCCATCTCCCACCCAGGGAAATAAAAATGACTTGCCTACCTCACAAGGGTCTTGTGAGAATTCATTTAATTAACATCCACAAAGCCATGAAAGGCTTAAAGGACTGCAGGTATTACATATTATAGTCATTATAAAAGATATGTGGAGAATCAGTGAGATAAAGAAAATTGCATTTTTCCACCTTTCCACTCCTCAGATTATCTGCTTCTTCATGCAAGGTCCTGGTAGATTCCATATCTGTGAAGCAAAGTAACAATTTTTTAGAATTCATTTGTTCCCAGCTGTCAGCAGAGGCTATTACAGTTCCTGCTTCGTGACAACCTTGGAAATGTTGAAAATAATATGTTTGGTACATTCTGCTGGGCAGATTTGTTTGTCAGTGCCATTGGTAGCAGGCAAATCTTGTTCACAGTGATTAACTGCTGCCTTGGTAGTGGCTTCAGGCCAGAGAGTGCAAATCAGTGAGAGCGTTTGTAAAGTCCCTGTTAAATGTGGAATTCTGATAGTCTCCCTTTCAGAGTCTACTCCTGTTTGTGAGAGACAGACACACTTCTTGCAGGGGTTTTTCTCAGCATCTTCACTGCCTGTGCTTTGTTAAACAAAGAACTCTCCTGCTCTGCCTCTGCCTCTGCTTCTGCCTCCCCCTCATTCTCTGCCAACTCCACCAAAGATAAGCACAATGGATGCTCGTGACGCTGATTCCCAGCAGCATAAATCTGGAATTATAAGTCAGGTGTGGAAGAGATGGTGATGGTGACACATATGACAAGGTTTCCTATTAATCCTTTCTTAAAAAATTGTGTGGGTTTTGAGTTTTTTCTTTTCTGGAATGAAGAAGCAAACGAAAAAGCATGGAATCACCACAAGGCAGTAAGCATTTTCCTTCTAGAGATTTTTACCATGCTGAGACATGACAAAGATTAATATGAAGCTGATACCTGTTTGATACACTTGTCTTAAACCATTCTATTTCTTTTTCCATCCATCTATTTGTCTCATACTGCACCAAGACTAGAGAAGTTCTTCCATGATCATGTTTCACAGCACAATCCAACAGCATCCAGGACTGTTTTGAGCTTATTTCCTTCCACCTAAGGAAGCAAACGAACCTTTTGGGGCTCCCTCAACAAATTATAACTTCCCAACAAAATACTTATAGTTAAATTTATTGTCAATTCATTGCCATTGCTGAGTGCAAAATGCACATTGAGTTCTGCAGATTCTCTTGTTCTGTTGTTTCTGTATATTAGTATATTCTATATATTAGAGTGCTTCATCCAGCCCTGCCCCAGCCCAGGAGGAGCTGGAGCTGCTGCAGAGAGCCCAGAGGAGGCTCCAGGATGAGCAGAGGGATGGAGCAGCTCTGCTGGCAGGAAAGGCTGGCACAGCTGGGATTGTTCACCTGCACAGGAGAAGCTTTGGGCTGAGCTCAGGGTGCCCTTGCAGGGCCTGGAGGAGCCCCAGGAAAGCTGGAGAGAGACAATTTCCAGGGCATGGAGGGACAGGGCACAGGGAACGGCTTCAGATTGAAGAGAGGAAGATTAGATTAGACATTAGGAAGGAATTCCTTCCTAATAGTGCAAGTGGTGGGTAGTGATGCACTAGAAAAGGTCTCCCAGAGATGATGTGGCTGCTCCTGGACCCCTGGAAATGTCCATGGCCAGGTTGGATGGAGCTCTGAGCAACCTGTGGTAGTGGAAGGTGTCCCTGCCCAGGCTGGAACATGATGATCTTTCAGGTCCCTTTCAACCCAAGTAATTCAGTGATTCTCTGATTCTGTGATTTTATCATACCAAGGATGACATCTATTGCCTTAAAGGGTGCAATGTGCCCATAAAATTCAGTGACTTTACAGGAAACAAATCCATATTTGTGGTGCTTCAGCAAGGGTCTGTTAGCTCCCATCATCCTCTCTCCTGTTCCCTCCTGACCACAATGGTTTTTGTGTTCTCCAGAGCATGATTTAGCAGGGCTGAGCAGAACAGTTTTCTGTGCCTGAGAGAAGCAGCAGACGTAGTGCTTGTGTTAATAAGTAATTTAATCTATTAATACCAAATTCCTCCTTACCTGAAGGAATAGCTGCTCTAGAATAGTCCCAAACACAGTTCAGGGCAGGCTGGGATTTAAGGACAGCTGTGCCTGACCCAAAGATCACTCAAATCACTCAGATTTCTGAGAGGTCCTGTTTAATCTTGAATTAGTGGTCTGAGTGGTGCTATCCCAATAGGATACACGTGTAGATCTGAGCTATGATTGGTGTAGTTTTTATGTTTGGGGTCAAGTGTGTCAGACTCAGCTGCCTCACAAGTTGGGTATATTTTTTTTAAAGTTGGCACCACTTCTATGCTTAGTCTCACTCAGTGAACTCTGATTTATGTGATTTGAAGGTCTGTTTTCAAATATTGTGCATACTTGAAGCCTTAATACCACTATTTTTGATCCTAATATCCAGAATCTTGATATCCCCAGGTCTGTAGATACTGAAGCTTAAGTTAGCTGAAGAAGGCTTCTCCAAAATCTGCTTTGAATTACAAATTTGTGCTATGTGCACTTTATTTAAAGAGAAAATGACCTGTCAGCCAATCCTCAGAAACTATACTTCATTTTGAATTCGTTGAAAGTTGAATTCTGTGTTTCTATGGAGAGCCAGCGTGGCAATGATATTCTGAATGTCAGAGTTCTCCATATAATTAACAAGAACTGTGTGTGTGTGTGTTCTGGCTGATATGCTGCTTCTAGAGTTTAGTTCTTTCAGCTGCAACCCTTTTTTGTGTCTTATATCATAAGTATGTGATTCAGCTGAGATGGATTCACACAACTGGGTCATTTTAATTAGGATGCTTTCTGTGGTTCTTATGCATTTTATGTCCCAGCCAAAAATACTGAGTGTATGGTTTTTAATGAAATGTTAATATTTGTGCTGGAAATAAGTATTTAACCAATTTCAAGACCAGGTTGGATGGAGCTCTGAGCAACCCAGGTCTGTTGGAGGGTGTCCCTGCCCATGGCAAGGAGGTTGGAATGAGAGGATCTTTAAGGCTCCTTCCAACCCAAATCACAGTCAGTGATTCTATTAATTTAATCTTCATTAACATTATCCTTTTCATTTGAGGAACTTCTGCAGAGAAAGTATCTGTAAGAAGTTGCCATTTCCTTAAGAAAATAATGTATGAACACAATGTTACACAAGACAATGTCAATGTATGTTTGTGTTACTACATATTTCAATCTTCAAATATTTTTTGGCTTCTGGGACAAAAGTAAACAATAAACCAAGCCAAACAAATGTGTCTGTAGATCTGTTTTAATAACAACGGCACCAGTATCAGAGTGCAATGAGCCCACAGTTTTATGTGCACTTGAAATGAGATGATATTGCCAGAAAAAGAAATTGTCTTTTCCCCCTCCTCCTTCCTCTGGCTCCTTCTGCTCCCTCCCAGCTGCTCATTCCTCTCCCCGAGCATCCCCCACGTGCTGGCACAAACACTTGTGCAGCTGTGTGACAGAGTGTGAAAGTGTTGTGATGTAGGAACGTTTTGCTTTTTAAAGCTTTCATTTTGATCAGCTCCTCTCCACTTCCAGAGGAAGGAGAACTTGGGGACCTTTGTGCCCACTCTCTTTTCACTGCAAGTAACTCGGATGTAAAACTGAATTTCCACAACTCGGGAGGAAATTGCCAAAAGAGCACCAAGCTTCAGCAAAGCCATCAAACTGCTGTGATATCTGCTTCCTGACATTCCTAAGCTCCTTTCTATCATTTCTGTCCCCATCCAGCAGAGCTTGTCAGCAGGAGGACATCTCTTATGTCCCACAGCACATCCTGGGACAAAGATCCCAGTCAGCTCTGGGGATAAAAGCCAGCCAGACATGCCCTGTTCTGCAGAGTAAGAGCACTGGCTGAGGAAATCATCATGAGGACACTGGAGGAGGACTTGTCAAGTTTAAAGGACAGGGGGACATGACTGAGGGCTTCTCTTTAACTGTAGGGACAAATGAAATGATGGAAAAGCAGCAGACCCCAGAGCAAGCAGGTGGCTGAGTTGTAAGGGCTTGGTCCCAGGGATGGGGAAGAGTTTGTCTCCTCTCAGGGATGTGCTGCTCTTCCCAAAGCGTGTGGGGCTCAGGATGACACAGGACAGGACCTCCCCTGAGTGCCAGAGGAACCCACCCCACATAACACCTCTCAGAAGGGGTCAAATTTCCTTTTAATGAATAAGGTCATTTACCTCAGCTTCTCTGCTACAGACCACTTCTGAAATCTCCCACTGATGATGATTAGAATTTTTCTTCACAGCCAATTTGTACTCATTTTGCATTTCCCTCAGCACTCCTCCTTGTCCTATCCCTGTCTGCTGTTTACTCTGGTCTATTTTGGGAGTGCCATCACATCCCCTCTCAGCATCACTTTCAGTGGATTAAAGCAATGAAGTTTTTTTTGTCCCCCTTTCATAAAACAGGCTCTCCACTCCCTCAGATGCTCCTGGAGCCCTCTCTGCACCTGCTCCAGTCTGAGTTTCTCCTTCTTGAGCCTGAGTGACCGGGATGGCACAGAGCAATCCACAGGAGGCTTTGCCTCACCTCATGCACCCCAGGATCACATTTTTTACCTGTTTCACTCTCACATCACCCTCATGGCTCAGTTACCCCATGCTAATTTAAACACATCCATCTTTTTCTTCCTTGATAATCATTAACTAACAAGCTCCTAAAGTGCAATAAAAAAAATCACTTTCTAATGTCTGACCCAGAACTGCTTGTCTCAAATAAGGTGACTTTGCACTTCCTGCTCTTGCATTTCATCATATTACTGCTGTGCCACTCAAGAACTCCTTTTATCTGACACAGTGTGGGAGCCACTGTGACCTTTCAGAGCCACCTGGCTGAAAGGACACCAGGATATTTGTCAAATAAAGAACTTCCCAGGAGGTGCTTGGTGACGGTGCTGGAATAAATGGACTTGAGTGATTGATGTGGGAAGAGTTTCCTGATGGTTTTAAGCAAGAAAGTTAAGAGACTAAATGTGAAATCCTTTATTATCTCTGTTTTCCTGGAGCTTCTGGAGGATTTTAATTGGAATTCATGCTGGTGGAAAAGGTTTTTTTCCCCTGAAACTCAAATGTGCCATCAGGGTGAACTTTGGCTTCTATTGAACTTTCAGAGGAAGGTTAGGGAATCTGCTATGCTAAGAAGTGCTTGAATTCATGTTTTCCCCACACAAATCCCACCTGGTCAACATGCCAGCAAGTGTTCTTTTCACAGGAGAAATACACCCTAAAAGGGGGTATTTTCATTTGAGAGCTGAAGCAAAAATAGAAAAACACCTTCCCAAAATAAGAAAATCAAGAATTTTATAGAAATGAGTTGTTGATTTTGTGTCCTGAAGCTTACCATGACTTTGCTTTTACTGCCAGGAGACTGAAAAGTCTGATGCCACAGGGGAGAAGTCTGATGATGCCACAGAGGAGAAGTCTGATGCCACAGAGGAGAAACCAGAAGCAGCAGAAGATAAATCTGATTCCAAGGATGAAAAATCTGATGCCACAAATGCAACTGAGGCACACGCAGAAGACAAGGCAGATGAGGGAGCTCCTGAAGAGGCTCAATCTGGCCAGACACCACCAGAAGGTCAACAGGTAATTTTTCCTTTCTCTTTGTGATCTGAGTGTTTTACCTGTGCTAAGCACATGGAACATAAACCCAGAAGCCCTCCTGGTGTGCCCCAGGGTGACTGATTGCAGAGTGTCTTTTGGATGTGTTTTTATTTTTTATATCAGGGTGATATCAAACTTAGATAAAACTCCAGGGAACTTTGTTCTGATTCTTGAGTAACAGCAGCTGCCTTTTGCCCTTTGTTACCACAAGCTTTTTATTTTATCTTGATGGCCATTGGGAACCAGAGTCTAGTTATGGAGGGTAATTTAGGACTAGACATCTGAGTCCTGCCTGAAAAAACAAATTGCTGCTCTCAATGGCCAGCATGTGCAGTGCTCATAAATCTGCCTGTAAATGTTTCCTGCAGATCTGACAGATTTGACTTCTCCAGGCCGTGCAGAATCTCCTGGGCAGTGCAGAAAGGGAGGCCAATGTTTTCCTTCCTTCTTCTCCTGCTCTGGTACTACAGATCTCAAACTGCAGCTCAGGTTGTCCTTTAAGGATGGGTTTATTTGGATGCTGACTCTTCCCAGGGAGTCAGATTGTCAGGTTCTTCTGGTTTTGGAGATCAGATGCTCCCTGGGGAATATCCAGCCCAAATGCATAATCTCGTACATCAAAGATCAGAACAAACGGAGTTTGGTTGTTTTATGGTTTTTTTTTCTTTTCATCTAGCTGCAATGTTTCTCCAGAGGAAAACCTCTCTGTAGGCCTTTCCCCACTGCCCTTTTTAATAGTGACTGATCTGGTCACTGTTGGGCTGGAAAAGCCCCTTTTACACATCCTCAGCCACTGGGAAGTCCCACTTATAATTTCAAAACAGTGATGAGGAGAGACAGTCCTCAATGGGAACTGAATTTCTCCTTAAGGAAAATTATATCCAAGCACTTTTCATGTTGCTATGATTTTCAGCTGGCAGGTGAGTGCCATCAAACTCCTTTTTTTTGGCTCATAAGAGGAGCCAAAACTGCTGCCTGGCTTGGGTGCCTTGCCCTTCTGGCTGGCATTCTGCTTTAATGTTTTTCAGATGAGAGCAGAATGTTGGAAATTGTCTGCAAATGTGTCAGGCAGCTGTGCAGGAGAGGTTTTGCACTGACATCATGCAGCACCACTCCTGTACAACCAGAACCTTGCTCCACTTCTCACAGAAAAGATTGGAGTTAAAAGTGGAAAACAGATTTCTCTGCAGTTTTTCAGGGAGGGGAGAGGCAGAGGAGAGAGCACAGAAAACACTTTTTGCCCTGTTCCACCACCCACTTTCCATGTCACCCAGGACAAATCACTTCAGTGCTGTGGCATCTGCCTGCCTTGCTACAGTTCACCCCAATTATCACTTCTGTTGGGATGGCATGAATCATTCTGTAGGAATTCTGCTATTCTCACTCACTACAGACAGCACACAGAGCACAGGGTTAGATGAGAAGAGCAACTCTGAGGCAGCTACAGCGAGATGAACCCCACCTTTTGTCTCTGTATCTCAATTTTTGCTTATAAAAGAAAGTAAAAATACCATTTCCTTACCTGAGCAGGGTTTGATGAAAGCAAATACACTCAAAGACTGCCAGGTTATCATCAGAGTACCTCCACTGGATGTTAAGCCCTAAAGGATAGAGATATTTTCAACACAAACATTTGAAAGATGGCAGTTTTATGTTCCATGGCTGAATTAATATACCAGTGGGAATTTAGTACTGAAATGTTGGCCTTATTTAGCACTGCTCCAAACCACCTCCAAAATGATTCCCATTTGTGGGGTGTAGCCAAGCCAGTTTTTCTCCAGGGACTTTGCAGGAGGAATGTGAGAAATTCTGGAAGTTACCTCAGCCTTTGCCAGTGAGCAGAGGACAGAAACCAGAACCAAGTGGGGCTGTCTCAGCCCTGGGGCTGCAGGGAGGGTCCAGGTTTCAGGAGGCTCCTCCAGTGCTCAGTAGCAGGGCATGTTCAGTGTGGAGGTTGCAGCTCTCTCCAGCTTCTTCTGCTCTTGCTGGGAGATGCAGAAATCCAGAAACTCCAGGTTTTTGTCTGCATGGATGCAGTGCCTCCCCTTCCTGCTTTTTCTGTCTCTTTGGTTTTGAGTTTCTTGAAGAGAAGACTGAGCTCCAGCTCACATGGACCTTGCTGGTCACTCCATGTGCTGGTAATACATTTTCTGTAGTTTTTCTGTCTGATTTTGACTTCAGATTTAGGCTTGGAGGTTTGAGTGTTTTTTAAGTGGTGTCCCAGTTAAATCAGTTTTCAGTACAGATTAGGCTTCCTTCAGGGCAAAATTATTTTAGAAACATGTTCAAAAATCATATTATAATGCAAGTCTGTATCCTGTCTCAGCAATTCCCCAAGCCATATTTAAACCCTGGCACTACAACTCACTACTTTAAGTCATTCCATGAGAACACAAATCAACCCCTCTGCCTTCTGTGTGGCACTGTGACATTTGCCTCTTGTCTTTGGGATTTTGTGTAGGATCAGCTCTTTCCCCCAACAGCCAGATTAGGATTTAACATTAAATTCTATTCACTTTGTACTTTTTTATTTTCTCTTTTTTATCTTTCTCATCACTTCTGCTCACTCTACAGTCTAAAACCAGCTTGTATTATTTTTTATTCCCTGTTGAGCCAAGGCATCTGTTGCAGCCTACAACACTTAACAGAATCACAAGCCAGATTCTGAATGATGATATATAGCATAGATAAGACTCTATAATTCTGATTATACTTTCATTTTATAGATGAGCTATTTACAAAAAAAACCCACAAGAACTCTACCTAATCAGGGAAACAAAACCCAACTCCAAATCTTTGCTTGCCAATGAAGCAGTTTTGATTGGAAGTAAGTGAGGAAAAGGAAACTCAATTTAATGATTTTATATTCTTTTCCAACATAGAAGTTAATGTGCTTGAATGTGCTTTGTGAGTTAATTTGGAGGACATTATCTCCAAATGAATCCAATGAATTCCACAGAATTTTCCTTAATTCAGTGTTTAACTTCTGCTGTGTTTACCCTGTCTCGTTTCTGATATTCTTTCTTTAATTTATCTTTCTAACATTTTCTTTTGTATCTCTTTGGTAGGAAGGCAAGGAAGAACATGCAGCAACAGGGGTATAGTACACCTGGATATTTTATTATCATCTTTTGTTTGTGTGTATTTAATTCCTTTTCTGTCCTTTTGCTTCACTCAAAAGCTGGTAAATTCTTATTCATGAAAGTAAACTCACCACAGTCATATTCTGCTAGAGATAATGATTGGTCCTATTGTGGTGTTATTGGTTGGGAACAAAGATGGGCCTTTAATCATTAAAAGGTGTAAATGGAAGGGAAATTGTCTGTCACAGAGTCTTCAATAAAATTTGCCAAGGACTCCCATGCCAAGTCCATCTTTTATAATCATGACTGACACCATGCTGTGATTGCATTTTCAGGGTGAAAGACTAATTCTGACAATTTAGGCAGTTCTGCCTGTAAAGGAGTTATTTCCTTCATGAGAATTTGTAATACCCAAGTGCAAATCCTCAAAGACTTTTCTGCTTTGCCCAAACCTTCAGGATCATTCAGTCCCACCCAGCCCCACCAGCATCACCCCAACCCTGTCCCCAAGGCCACATCCAGACTCCTCTGGGACAATTCCAGTGACTCCAAACCTCCCTGGGCAGCTCATCCCAAGGCCTGACCACTCTGCCAGGGAAATTTTCTAATCTCCAATCTGAACCTCTTCTGATGCAATTTAAGGCCATTTCCTTTGTCCTTTCATTGGCAGCAGAACCCAACCCCCCCTCCCTGCCCCTCCTGTCAGGGATTGTGCAGAGCAGTGAGGTCCCCCCTGAACCTCCTTTTCTCCAGCCTGAACCTCCCCAGCTCCCTCAGCTGCTCCTCCCAGGATGTGTTTCCTGACCCTAAAGCTCCTGGACCCATGAGCAAAGTGCAGAGGTTCCTGGAGAGGCTGCTGAGGGCCACCAAGCCTGGGTAGTTTTACCCTGACACCACTAACTAATGCTTCAAGTAAGAGAAAGAATAAATTTTTCTTCCTGTAAAAGTTAATTGACTTGAATTTTGGATGGAAGTTGGTAATACCTGAAAGATGTGGCTAGTCTGTGTGTTCTCCTGGCCCTGTGTCAGAGTTCTCATGAGACAAAAAAAGCATCTTTCCTGGGGGAAAATGTCCAGAGAGGCAATATTCCTTTGGCATAAGAACTTCTAATCCACAGATGTTTGTATTACATTTCTGGCTTTAAGAATGATTCTTTAGTGCAATGTTTTTCCCTGAAAAGCACTTGAAACCAGGAATCTGATTCCATCAGCTCCATTCCCAAACAGATATTTAAGCAGGATTTCACTTCAGCAACTCAGGTGTGGCTCCTGCACAGACAGGAGGTGCCTGGGAGGGAAAACAAAGATCTGTGCTGCTCATGTATGACCTGCAGTCCTGACTGAAGGCTCATTATTGATTCTTTGATTGGTTGTTTGATTATGCCAGGAAGAAATTCACATCACTTTAGCAGTCCAAGCAGTTTGTGAAGGGGTGGCAGATTGAAATAAAGCTGATTTTCACACATGGCAGTGCCTTTGGGCAAGAGATGGCTGGAAGAGGAGCAGAAGAGCCCACAAAGCAATTCCAGCTGTTTTTCAGAGTAGAGTTTCATTTACTCTAGAAAGTGAATAAGCAGAGATTGTTGTCTGTGTCACATAAATTCAAGCTTTCAGATAACTGCTGACTGAAGCAAAGGGCTGTTGTTTTTCAATTGTGTCATTTCTCCTGCATAAAAGACAGAAATAAGAACTTTAGGGATAGAAACAAGGCTTTATTTGATTCTAGGTAATTTTTAGATCATTCAGGAGTCTAGTTCCTGTGCCATGAATCTTTAGTTGTTTACTGCTTCAGGAAAGTGTATAATTAAAAATACTAAACTTTTTGTCATATTCACATGTATTTCATATTCTCATTTTGATTTTGAGCACCTATTTGCAGCTTAACCACATGTTCTAACCTCACTAAGAAGAGGGTTCTTATATTCCAGCATGTGCTTATAAACCCCACAAAATAAAGCCCTGCCATGTTGAGATGAAAACTCTATACATTAACTCTGTTTTTGAATCTCAAAGAATATTGCATTTACTAGAAATAGAACAGTTGTAAAAGCAGAGCTTTACATTTCAAGACTGTTTATTTTTTCTTTCAATTCCTATACGGTAACTACAAATATTTTCTTTAAAAAAAAAAAAAAGGAAGAAGAAGAAAAGCAGGGAGAGGGAGAAGAAAAGGAAGAGGTGGAGGAGCAAGAAGAATCTTAGTACAGTTCCCTATGACACAATATTTCTTGAACAGGTTTTCAGGTAAGTATTGGGACATCAAGCACAGTTTCTAAATACCCTTAAAGTAACATAAACTTGCAATTTGTGTAATCATTGTTGTGGACAGGCAAAGTGTCCACACACAAAGTACCCAGCTGATAACTCAAAAGTAGATTTAACTGTTGTAGCTTGTTTTTCACGTGGAATAAGAATTATTCCCTCTTTTCTCTTACTCAGTTGCTGATTGTACTGCAGCTTTTAGGAGCTCTATATCTTACATGAATTCCTCTCTTAAATTTAGATGAAAACTTAAAATACTGGTAAGAGAGAGGAGCCTGACAAGAAATATGACTCAGTATAAAATTACTGAGAATAGGCCAAATTTAAAACCACAAAAGAGGAAGCACCTGGAAGGCAGAGTTTGTCCAGTATATGTGTGTGAGCACACCAGCATTGCTCCAGTTCTGTCAGCCTGTACTTTTGAATTTTAATTTTCAGCTTTTCTCCTTCCTCTGTTCCTTCTCCCCTGCACTGAAATACAGGTCAGACAGTCACTTACTGCGGAGAAATCCAAACTTACAAGAGAGTTGGAATTTCCAGGAGGTTTTCCTTTGGGGGATGGGACTTGCTCCTGATCACAGACACAACGTGCTGTTCCTAGAGTCCACAGACTCATGGAATGGTTTGGGTTGGAAAGGACTCTAAAGATGATCCAGTTCCAACCCCCTGCCATGGGCAGGGACAACTTCCACTATCCCAGGTTTCTCCAAGTCCCATCCAACCTGTCCTGGGCTGGATTCCTCAGACTCTGAGGTAGCTGCCAAAAGTTTCACCAAGCAGGTGCAGGTGAGATTTCCCAGCACCTCGACAGGGCAGGAAATCCATCACTTCTTTCATGCTGCCTCTGCCACATCTGGGTTCATCTGCTGCATGGGAATTAATTAATCACAGCATTGTCCAGAGTTCAGATCTGTAACATCAAAGAAATACTGAATTCTAATTGATTTTTCTTTGTTTTTGTTCAGGAAGCACCAGCTGGAGCCACCCCACCAAAGAAAAGAAAATCCCTTTCCCAAGCAAAGCACCTTTTGTGCCTGTATGAACATAAAAACACAAAGAGAACACAGCTACCACTCTGTCCCACCTGTAACCTTTATATATATATTTGGTATTCCAGTTGCATGTTAAAATGGATCTCGTCTGACAGATGGTATTTCAGTCAATTGTTTTGTGTTGGGATAGTTTTGTCCATGTCACATTTAGATTGTGAGCTCTCCAGGGCAGGAACCATGTCTCTCTCTATGTCCAAGCACTTCCAAGCACGCTGCTGCCACTCAGCAGCCAACTGCACTCACACCACTGATGTCTTCAGAGGAAAAGAAATTCAGCACTGAAAACTGCAAAAGAGGCTTCCTGCACACAAGCCATGTGAGTCACTTCTCCCTCAGCTGGCATTTGAAAATGATTGAGGTTCCCATTGTGCAGCAGTTTAAATAAATGTGTTTTCTGTTGTATCTGCTCTTTTGTCTGCAAAAGCAGTCATTTCACTCTGTGTGCAGATGTTTTCTCCATTCTTAGGGACAAAGTCATGGAATCATAGAATCATGGAATGGACCTTAAAGATCATCCAGTTTCCTCTATCTGAGGTTGCTCAGAGCTCCATCCAACCTGGCCTTGGACACTTGCAGGGATGCGGCAGCCACAGCTTCTCTGGACAGCCTCTGCCAGGGCCTCTCACAATAAAGAATTTCTTCTCAATATCCCATCTAACCCTACTCTCTGTCAGTGTGAAGCCATTCCCTGTGTGCTGTCCCTCCATGCCCTGGAAATTGTCTCTCTCCAGCTTTCCTGGGGCTCCTCCAGGCCCTGCCAGGCCACCCTGAGCTCAGCCCAAAGCTTCTCCTGTGCAGGTGAACAATCCCAGCTGTGCCAGCCTTTCCTGCCAGCAGAGCTGCTCCATCCCTCTGCTCATCCTGGAGCCTCCTCTGGGCTCTCTGCAGCAGCTCCACGTCCTTCCAAAATCATCAGCCCGAGGTGCAGCAGTGGCCAAGACCCAGGGAAACGCACTGTCAGCAGGATGGCAGGGCCTTGCAGCCGTACAAACCTGGCTGTGTTGACATCTTGAGCAGGTTGTGCAGTCTGGTCTCAGGGAAGACCCACGGATGTGAGAAATACAGAGAGAACAGCAGCTGGAGAGGATGAAACAGCTGCTCCATGAGGAGGCTGACAAGACTTTCTAATTTGGAGAGGAAGCCAAGGAAGCTACAAAAAAAACATAAAGATGAATGCAGCACAGTGAGTCAGAAAATCCTGCAAAGCCATAATGAAAATTAGCAGACACAATGAAATTAACAGATCGGCTTGAAAGAGAAAAGAGAGAGAATGTTTTTATGCAGTGAATCAGGAAATTTTGGAATTTGTCATCACAGGATGTTATGGAAGCTGACAATGACAACGTGAAGGGATTGGGCAATGTCAGGAACAGGAGGGTTATAAATGGATACTACAGCCTGGGATGTGCCCACAACATCCCGAATCCAAGGAATCACAGATGCTGGTGGCTGGGGGCAAAAGGATTTAAATACTGCTAATCCTAAATATTGTTGCCCATTTCCACTTTCAAAGACTGAGTACCAGCTTAGGTGAGTGACTGATTTTAGCATTTCTTATGTTCCCGCAGGTAATTCCTCTTCCTGGGGAAAATTTTCCCCATCTCACCAGCAGCCAAATCAGGACACCAGTCATTGCTGCAGAAGTTTTGAGCAGAAGGACTTTTGGGAGCATGGTGGACAATATAAACACAGAACTGTTAATCATTCTGGAAATGTGGTAAATCCAATGTGTGCTGTGTCTTGATGTATTCCCAGGCTGCCTGAGCTTCCTGTGGCTGGTGAACCACAGGTTCCACTCTTCCTCTCAGAACAAAACCCCTGAGAGTACTCAGGACATCAGGCAGGGCTGCAGCTTTTGGGTTTGAGACAAAACCCACCACACTTTGCACGTTCTTGCTGAGGCAGAAATTACAGCAGTGATCTTCTGGACAGGGTCTAATCTGGGAGGGAATGTGAGGAATGCTAAGCCTCCCACGTGGGAGGGACACACTGCCCTGGTCTTCAGCTGGTGACTGGGGTGAAAACAGCAGCAAAGGGGGTAGCAAAGATCCTACAGCCAGAAATTTGGGGCGTTCTTTGGATCAGCATGTGCTGGCCATCCTTCATGCCAGGAGAAAAGGAGGCTGTGAGTATTGCCAAGGATAAACTGGGGCCAGCTGCTGCTCGGTGGTTTTAGCCATAATGTTAATTCTGCTTACATAAGTTTAATACTTTCTGCAGTAATTTAGTGCAACTGGGCAACGAATTCAATCTTTTCTAAACTGCAGCTGAATGAAAATCAGTAGCACGAAATTTGTGAGCTGTTGTCTTAAATGCACTTGGAGGAATACTGCCTGCATGTATATATTCCTGTTTTATTGGGAGAAGGCAACTGCAGCTGGTTAACACAGAGTACTTGGCATTTCACAGGCTTCAGGAATTCATGGATGCAAAATCCTTCCAATGCACCCCAGTTACATACAAACCAGCAGGATTTTTTTTTTTTTTTTTTTTTTTTTTTTTTGTGGTGACACTTTGGTATGTAAAGAATTTTCCTTGGATGATTGATGCTTGAAACTTCTCGTATCCTAAACAAGCTAAAATTAGAAAGGCTTCAAGCTATGCTTCCTACAGATTCATATATGTCATAGGATGTGGCTGTTGGCACTTCAGGATGATTGATTGTCAAGTTTCACAGGCTGCTGCTGAAGTGTAAAAGACATGATTTCGGGTACCATGGCAAGCAAGGGAGTGGATAGGGTTAGTCAATTGTTTGTTTTGTGGGAAAATAAATATGAAGTGCTTCACTGTGTTGCTAATAAAGAGTTTGGAATGGCAGGTCCAGAAGGGAACTTGGGCCATAGATGAGAGCACTTCTGAGCCCACAAACTGTGTGAGAGATGTTCTCCTAAGAAAACTCTTTGTGAAATTCATTGGGAGGAATGAAACAGTTCAGGAGCTTTGCCAGGGCAGCACCAGCCCCCACTCAGGGTTTCTGACCACTTATCCAGCCACCACATCTCTTCATCCACCTTCCAAGTAATAAAACTTGCTTACAGCCTTCTCTTTAATGTCAGAATATCAGTGTTAAAGGAGGTAAGTCTGTCTGTCTGCATCCTTTGGCAGCTTTGGGAGGCTGGAAATATGCTTGACATATCATCTGGGAAGCTGAGAACTCAAGGCAGTTATTCCTTCAGGAAGCAGATTGTGAATTTTAGGTTTGATGTCAAATATCCTGAAGGCTGCTTGTTGTTCCCATCATTGCCAAGCAAGAAGCACAGGGAGGGAGCAACAAATCTCAGCTGAGGCTCATGTTAATGAGTTTCTGTCTCCAATTAGCTCAGGGGAAAGGAACTTACTGGTTACTCAAGGTGGGGAGTTGGATGACACAAATCAAGGGCACAAGAGTCCAAAT
Source organism: Lonchura striata (assembly GCF_050655825.1). Classification (NCBI taxonomy): domain Eukaryota; kingdom Metazoa; phylum Chordata; class Aves; order Passeriformes; family Estrildidae; genus Lonchura; species Lonchura striata. Next base: position 115,422,226 of record NC_140703.1, on the reverse strand, counting down.
TAGGTGTGGAGAACTGTGGTAATACCTTTCTGTCACTGAGAATTTGGGATCATTTAGGTTGGAAAAGACCCTTGAGATCACTGAATCCAAGCATAAACTTAACACTGCCAACCCCACCACTAAAAAAGCCTCCTTGAGAGCCATATCTTCACTTTTAAATACCTCCAGGGATAAAAGTCGAAGGAACTGTGGAGAGATGAAGGATGAATCTCTGAGAACACCTGTGACTGCTTTAGAGACCACAGTTTCTTTGAGGCACTGTACCTTTCTCTTTCAGGATGTTTGATTTGTAAGGAATAACTCTGTCACTGGATTTAAGAGAACTTGAGTTTTGATGCCAGCTCATCCAAGCCCATTTTTGGCCATGGACTACTGTCTTGGTTTGGAAAGTGAGGTGTCTGCTAAGGAAGGCAGGAGCCTCCCCTGAAGTGGAAAATGCAAACTCCCTTCCTCTGAATTATTATAATTTTGAAACTAAGGGGTCCTCAGGCAAAGATATGGGAGCAGGAATAACAGTTCTGTACTAGGAAAATTAAAAATACAAATGCAGTAATTAAAAAAAAAAAACCAAAAACATCAACAAGAAAAAAACCCACTGACAGAGTCCTGTCCCCCTGTGGGTCAGGGAGGTGTCAGCAGTCCCATCCCAGGGTGGCTCAGCCCTCCTGCAGTGCCAGCTGTGCTTCTGCTGGAGCAGGATCCTGCACAAGGGGGGAGTTTTCCTCTGGAGCTCCAGGGCTGGGGGAGATGGGCCTGGGCTCCTCTGGGAATGCAGGGGGAAGAAAGCTGCTCCTCTGGGAATGCAGGGGGAAGAAAGCTGCTCCTCTGGGGATGCAGGGGAAAGAAAGCTGCTCCTCTGGGAATGCAGGGGGAAGGAAGCTGCTCCTCTGGGAATGCAGGGGGAAGAAAGCTGCTCCTCTGGGAATGCAGGGGGCAAAGGCTGCTGTGCTGTTCCCAGGTCAGATTGTATCCAGGTAGGAATATTTGGCTCCTCTGCTGGGCAGAGCATCTCCCCTTTGGATGATGGAATTTTCTCAGCCATGCAGGGACACTCACTGGCCATGAACAGAAGATAATTAATAATTAATGGTCCATGAACAGAAGAGATCTCCTGGAGGGAGGATTGGCTGTAGGAGAGATAAAGAAAAACCTGCCCAATGAACAGCAGAGAACTGCCCCAGCTCTGACAGATGGTGACAGAACACACACCCAGCCAAACCTGAGACAGATACTCAGTTCACTTCCTTTCACCTTTATGAGAAAAGTGAGAAAATATAGCAGAGAATTTGTGGGAATAAAGTCAAAATATCAATTCACTGATGAAAATATGAAAGCATAACTGCACCTTTGTCCTTTGATAAGATTATTTGCTTCTGGGTTGTCCATTCCCCGTTGAAAAATGATAACTTTTTTCCCCCCATCACACTGATATCTGACAGATATCAAACCTCCTTCACGTGGTATTTTCACTGCTTTCTCACCGAACTCTCCTATTAAGCAGCCTGCAGGAGAAATGGCTGAGAATATGCTCACCTTTCACTCCTTTTTGCTCACTGGATGGCCATGAAGGTCTCCTCCACCCTCCATGTTTCTGTGATTCTGTGATATTTTGAAGCAGAACACAACTTATCTGTGTTTCCTACTTCACTGAAAAAGTTTGGAGCACATTTCTGAGACTGCAGAGGCCACTTCCTTACTAATGTAGAGGAAAGTGTCACACAGAGTGCCTTCGTGCCATCTAGCTGGGATTTTGCTGAGAGGTGTGGAAAAAAACTGTTAGCACCTCTCCTTCCTCAGCAGTGCAGTCCCTCAGGAGAATGTAGCCCCAGGAAAAGAGGCCTGGAGGCACAAAACAATCAAGAACCTAGGAGAACTTTTTTTTTTTTAAACTCTTTTTTTCTCCTTTTTTTTCCACTGTAGCACCAGAGTGGAGCTCAGTGGATCAAAGAGAAATCAAATCACAAAGAAGGGATCTTCTCCCTCTCCACAAGAAAGTAAAGGAAAAAAGGGAAAGGAGAGGAGAGGAGAGGAGAGGAGAGGAGAGGAGAGGAGAGGAGAGGAGAGGAGAGGAGAGGAGAGGAGAGGAAGAGGAGAGGAAGAGGAGAGGAAGAGGAGAGGAAGAGGAGAGGAAGAGGAGAGGAAGAGGAGAGGAAGAGGAGAGGAAGAGGAGAGGAAGAGGAGAGGAAGAGGAGAGGAAGAGGAGAGGAAGAGGAGAGGAAGAGGAGAGGAAGAGGAGAGGAGAGGAGAGAGAGGAGAGGAAATGTAAAGGAAAAGGAAAGGAAAGGAAATGGAAAGGAAAGGGAGAAAGGAGTGGCTTCAAGTTGAACTAAGGGAAGTTTAGGTGGGATACGAGGAAAAATTTATGCAAGGAAAGCATTGTTGAGCATTGGGATGAGCTGCCCAGGACAGTGCTGGAGTCTCCATCACTGCAGGTACTTAAAAGCTGTACAGATGTGGCACTTGGGGATATGGGGCAGTGGTGGCCTTGGCAGTGATGGGGGAACAGTTGGTCTTGATGACCATAAAGCCTTTTGCAACCTAAATGATTCCATGATTCCAAGTCAGATATCAGGACACATCAGAGCTCAGAGTGCACAAAGATGAGGATGGTTGTAAAATCCTGAGCCCTGAGCTGTGAGACTGGGGTCAAAGCACGGTGGTTTCTGCTCTGCTGAACTCCAGGATGGGATCCTGGATGTGTGCCATTGTCCTGTCAGTTCCAATTTGCAGTCCCCTGCTCTGGTGGGGTCCACAGGTGAGCTGGAGCCAAGTGCTGAGCAATGCTGAGCCTGGCTGTTGCCAGCTTGAGCCTTCAAAATCACATTACCCTGATAAAATTCACAGTCCTGGAGTTCTCCAGGCAGCACCAAGCAGAGGAGCTGCCTTATTTCCTGATGCCCAGCCTGTGTTTCCCTTACCCTTCACCATGGGGATTTTTTTGTTTGTTTAATATTTTATTCTAAAAAAAGTGAAACACCTCCACAATAGACTCCAAATTGTGGGAGTCCAGGGCATCCCTCTGGCTGCCCTGGAAGGTCTGGGACCCTGGCAGGGGTCAGGAACCCCCTGGACAGAGCCCCCAGAGACACTGGCTGTGATCTCTGTCCATGGAAAAGAGTTTGCAATCTTACAGGATGAATTACCAGCTCTGAGTGTTTGATATCAGTAATAATTAAGTGTGGCACGGGTGCAAAAGTAAAATTTTAGGATTCTAGATGAGGGGTCCAAAGGGGACAAGATGGAGGAAATTGGGTGTGCCTTGTCCTTTTTCTCCTTCTTCATGCCCTCCATGTCTCACTGTGGTGTTGGCATTTTCCTGTTGGTTCAGGCTGGGGACACACTGTCCAACGTAGGTGACAGATATTGGCACGTTCTTGTAAATGCAGCCCAGGGAGTTTCTGGTATTTAATGTTTGTCACATCCCACTGAGGGCAGAGCCCCACACGCTGCCCTGCAGGACAGAGCTGGGCAGGGCAGCAGAACATGTGAGAGATAAACAGAATAAACAACCTGGAAACCAGCACAGACCAATTATGGCTTCTGCTTTGGCAGCGGGGCTGACAGACAGAGACTTTCTATAGTCTCGGAATCATCAATACCACAGATTTCGACACCAAATAAATAAATAAAACAAGCAGACACATTCTTTTCCAGCCCCCCTCTGGCCAGGAAGATGACATGGCACTGCACATGAGTGATTCCCAGCAGTCAGTGATGGAGCAGGAATACTGGCTTTCTGTGGGCTCCAGTACTTTTCCATGAGCATTTGAGTCTGGCTGGATTTTAATGATGGGTCGTGCTGCACCCAGTTGAAATGGGTTGGATACTGGTATCTGAGTGGTGTTAATCAGATAAATCATTATAAGAAAATGCTATTCAGCTTCTGACCAGCCTCAGGCTGCTTTTGGGGGAGCTGCTGGTGTGCCCAATCCAGAGACAAATACAGGAAGTGGAGGAAGCAGCTCTTGGAGGACCAAAATTTGGGTGGGGAGCCACCAGCTGTGCCCTGGTGAGGACACCTCCACCTGATCCCCAGCACTGGGAGAAGGGAAGCTGTGGGCAAGGAGGAGGGACATGCCCAGGGTAGAGAAAACCTCCAAGGGTGGGTCTTGGGACCACATTTAACATCAGCCCCAGCCCAGACTGCCTGTGCCAAAGAAACGTGAACTGGCAGGGAGTTGAGGAGCATTGCCAGTGTGGAGGAAAACAGGACAGCATCCCAGAAAGAAGTGGAAGATCCCCAAGTGCAGATACCAGATAAAATTTGGTGGCATGGAGTCCCAGCATCACTTGCTTTGGGGTCTAATAAGAATTTCTGCTAGAAACTGGGATCCTGTCTTCCTAGGATGGGCAGGAGGCAGAATTTTGTGTGCACAGGTTTGTCTCCAAGCTGTGGGGAGCTGTAATGTGATGCAGTCGTGGCAAAGAGGAATGTGATGAGTAGCTGTCCCAAGGAGTTATTTTCAGAAGTAAAGGGGACACCTAGTCACATTGCAAAGCACTGCCCTGGCACCTCCTTTGGGGCAGGTCCTGTGCAGTGTTTTAATCCTGACCAGAAAGGTTCAATCCACACAGAAGAGATCAGGGAGAAGAAATTCCAGTTATCCAACTCTGGCACTGTCCAATTTATGAGAGGAGGCAAGAGGACCTTGGCTGGTGTAGAGCAGCAACATTTCCAAATTGGAAATTCCCAGAAATGGTGGATAATGAAAGTTGTTTCATACTGAGGAATAGAGGAAACATAAAGTTGGGGAAGGAATTTATTCCAGAGGAAGGAGCAGGATCATCTCTTTGGCAGATGTGCACTGAGTACTGCAAGTGTCAGGAGGAACATGGGATGTAAAGCAGGACAGATAGCAAATACTGGGTGTGCAGGACCTGGAGTGTGCCAGAGGCACCTGGAAAAAGGAAATTCAGCCAGTGCTAAATGTCCTTAGCAGATTACCCTGCACTCCTGTCCTCAGCAGTGTGTTTTTAACCCGCAGTGATCTTTGCCCAGCTGTTATTATTACAAACCTCAGCATCACCCTCTTGCCTAAGAGGAAGAGCTAAAAACACAGATATTTTGGTGCCTGCTGCCTGAAGGGGTCGTGTTGAAATCCTATCTGCTACTGGAAGATCAGAGAGCCGGGCAGACACTCGATCCCTGTGGCGTCAGTGCCGGGATCATCCTCGGGAGGTGACGGAGCCTCTTTGGGTGAGGGACAGAGGACACAGCCCACCCCAGAGCACCCAGGCTGGCAGCAGGGCTTGGCCACATGCCACAGATGAAGGGCAGAGACTCCTGCAGGCTGCCCTGTCAGGCTGTACTTTTGGTTTCCAAATTAGATGCTGAACAGGCGGCAGAAACTCAGGAAGTTCTGCCTTGCTTGGGGCCATCACCTGTGGGATTGTGCCCTGAGCCCCAGAGGTGAGATCCCACCTGCAGAGCTGCCCCAGCCCTGCCCCAGCCCAAGAGGAGCTGGAGCTGCTGCAGAGAGCCCAGAGGAGGCTCCAGGATGAGCAGAGGGATGGAGCAGCTCTGCTGGCAGGAAAGGCTGGCACAGCTGGGATTGTTCACCTGCACAGGAGAAGCTTTGGGCTGAGCTCAGGGTGGCCTGGCAGGGCCTGGAGGAGCCCCAGGAAAGCTGGAGAGAGACAATTTCCAGGGCATGGAGGGACAGCACACAGGGAATGGCTTCACACTGACAGAGGGCAGAGTTAGGTTGGATATTTGGAAGAAATATTTTACTGTTACAGTAGAAGGCACTAGAACAGGTTTCCTAGAGGAATTTTGGATGCCCTATCCCTGGAAGCATTTCTCAGTGCCATTCTCAGTTTTATTTCTTTCTCACAGAAAGAAAACCCCAACAGGTGCCTTTTGGTCAGAAACTATTACTCCAGCAAGAGTAATTTTTTTTCCTGTTAGTTGGATAAACTTTTTGTACCAGTCATTTCCTCCAAAGGAGTTAGATTAAAAAAGAAAAGTTCCACAAAAGCAAAAGTCAGTGACCATCTTATATTTTGCCTGATTATTTTTTTTTTTTTAATAATTGTTTCCCCTCTTTCTTTGTGTGCAAGGGCTGGGAGACGCCCTTTGTGTTGAGAAGATGCCAAAAAGGAAACCTCTAATTACTGTAGCCCCTTCCTCTGATGCCAAGGCTTAGCCATGCAAACCCAATAAAAGATTCCAGAGTGTCCAATTGCTTCAAGAGTTGATGGTTTAATATTTGAAGCCCAACACTGACTGAGTCCCTAAAAGCAGGGAGCTGATTTAGTGGGCGAGAGGAAACAAGGACAGGTATATTTACTGCTCATCTATGTTTTACTGCCATGTATGAAAGATTAATGAGCTCTGAACTTGTGGGCAGGCAGTTTTCCTGACCTGACTTACACTAAAGAGGAGCTGGAGGGGGTTCTGACAGCCCTGTGCCTGGGTTAGCACAGCACACCCTGATCTGGGTAGGTCAGGAAAAAAAGAGGGGTTGAGAAGGGGAATTTAAACTAGAAACAGATAAAATGCTTATAAGCGGAGCAACTTGTACTATCTGCAGATTTATCATTTTTTTTAATATTCTTTTGATAGAATCACAGAATCATTGAGGTTGGAAGAGACATCCAAAATTATTCAGTGTCACTATTAATTCAGAAGCACCAAAACCAACCCTGAACCACATCCCCAGGTGCCACATTTAGACACCCCTTGAGCACTTCCAGAGCTGGCAACTCCACCACCTCCCTGGGCAACTAATTCCAATGCCTGACCACTCTTCCAGGGAAAAACTTTTTTCCTTCTATCTAATCTGAACTTTCCTGGGCAGGACTTGAGGCCATTTCCTCCCATTCTTTCACTTGAGAATCATTTTTCATGTTTAAGAAATGCCATCCATGTAAAATCACTTGGCAAGGAAGCCCCCAGAAATAAATCTATAAACATTCAGCTGGACACTGCCCTTGTGGTGGACACCTTGGAGCTTCTTCACCTATTTCACCTTCTTCATCCTATTTGTCTTGTTTTGTGGGGCAGAGTAGAAGAGGGATGAAGTAAAACACAAAAGCTGTGGCCACCCTGGCTGCAAGACGACCTGAACTCTGTAAGGGAGCAGGGAGAAAAGACTAGGGCTCTTCAACTTTGAGTAGGGTCGGCTCCACCACCCATTTATTTTATTTAGTGACTCTTAAATTTATTCAGGGTACCCCCTGTGCAAGGTGAGGATTGCCAGCACCATCCCAAGGTGCAGAAACGAGGGAGATCCTCTCCAGAACCAGACATCCTTCACAGAGGGAATGTTGGTCACAACACCCCTGGGAGCTCCAGGCTGGGCAGAGGGGCTGGAGAGCTGGAAAAGGCCCTGGGGGTGCTGTGCCAGGGGCTGGACACGAGCCCAGGGGTGCCCAGGGGGGCAAGAGGCCGCTGGCAGCTGGGCTGGATGAGGAATTGTGTGTCCAGCAGGAGCAGGGCAGGGATTGTCCCTCTGGGCTGGCTCGGAGAGGCCCCTCCAGGGCTGTGCCCAGTTCTGGTCCTGCAGGAGAGACCTGGAGGGGCTGGAGCGTGTCCAGGGCAGGGAACGGAGCTGGGAAGGGGCTGGAGAATCCCTGAGGGAGCTGGGAAGGGGCTGGAGAGTTCCTGAGGGAGCTGGGAAGGGGCTGGAGAGTTCCTGAGGGAGCTGGGAAGGGGCTGGAGAGTTCCTGAGGGAGCTGGGAAGGGGCTGGAGAGTTCCTGAGGGAGCTGGGAAGGGGCTGGAGAGTTCCTGAGGGAGCTGGGAAGGGGCTGGAGAGTTCCTGAGGGAGCTGGGAAGGGGCTGGAGAGTTCCTGAGGGAGCTGAAGGGGCTGAGCTGGAGCAAAGGAGGCTCAGGGGGACCTTGTGGCTCTCACAGCTCCTGCCAGGAGGGGACAGCCGGGGGGTCGGGCTCTGCTCCAGGAACAGGGACAGGAGGAGAGGGAACGGCCTCAGGCTGGGCCAGGGCAGGCTCAGCTGGGACAGCAGCAGGAATTTCCCCATGGAAAGGGTGCTCAGGCCCTGGCAGGGGCTGCCCAGGGAGCTTTGCAGTGCCCATCCCTGCAGGTGTCTCCTGGAGGTGGCACTGAGTGCTCTGGGCTGGGGACAAGGTGAGCACAGCTGGGACTCCATGGGCTGGGAGGGCTTTTCCAGCCCCAGGGATCCTGGGCTTCTGTGAGAGTTCTCCCAACAGAAAGAAAAGGCAGTCCTGGAGAAAGGCCCTGCCCTGGAGCAGCAGAGGAGCAGCCCCGAGGCTGGAGGAGCCAGGAGCGGGCTCCAGGCACGGCTGCTCAGCCCTGAGCCCTGTGGGGCTGCCCAGCAGCAGCAGCAGCAGCAGAGCCCCAGAGCTGCGCTGCTGCTGCGCTGCTGCTGCGCTGCTGCTGCGCTGCTGCTGCGCCGCTTTGGGCTCTGCGGCTGCCCAGCCCCGTGCAGCTGCTGCCGCAGGGATGTGCCAGGAGCAGCACAGAGCTGCTGCTGCTGCCTCAGCTGGGGCTGCAGCGGGGGAACCCCTCCCGCCCGGCCCGGGGCTGCTGGAGGCAGGCAGGGCTGCAGGAACAGCCCCGGCCCGGCTCCCCGGCCACGGGCAGCGGCAGAGCGGGGCTCTGCTGCCTTGGCTGTGCCGGCTGCACAGCCCTGCTGCAAAGGGCTGCCCGGCACAGCTCTCTGCCAGCCGGGCTCAGCCTGCGCCTCCCGTTTGCCTGCAGAGAGCAGCGACAGCCCTGCCCCGCCGGCCCGGCCGGGAACTCTCCCGCTGCCGCCGGGGCTGAGCCCGCGCTGCTCGCGGGGCGCTCCGGGGCTCGGGCTGGGACAATCCATCGGCACCTCGGGGAGACAGGACATGGGATCCGGGCACTCTGCTCTGGTGCCCTACAGACTTTATTAGAAACACACAGGTTCTTCAATAACGGGAACAGCATGGGGACAATAAAATATATTGTAATTACAACATACTCTATATTAATGTTTTTTATTTCATAGACTGAAATAGAAGCCTACAATATGTAATAAAAATAAATTATTTACTAATTTTACTTATTCCTTCAATTTTCTCTTCAATTTTCTATTCTTATTCTTCTTATGGTTCTTCTTCTTCTTCCTACTCTTTCTTACTATTCTTCTTCTTCTTTGCTACTTCTACGTACTTTTATATTCTTATTCCTATTCCTATTCTTCTACTTCTTCTTCTTCTACATATTTTAAAATTCTTATTCCTATTCTTCTTCTTCTTCTTCTATGTATTTTGAAATTCTTATTCCTATTCCTAGTAGTCTTCTTCTAAGTATTTCTAAATACTTATTACTATACTTCTTCTATCTATTCTTAAATAAATGTTCTCTGTCTTGTCTTTTTAGTCTTCATCTTTGTCTTCTTCCTCTTTGTTGTCTTCTTCATATTCTTCATCCTATTTGTCTTCATCTTCTTCACTGTCTTCGCCTTCTTTGTCTTCCTGTCCTTCACCTTTCTCCGTGTCTGTTTTACTCCTCAGAGCGTGGCCTGAGGCAGGGACAGCAGAGCAGCCCCCGCAGCGCCCGCAGCGCCCGCCTGAAGCGGGAGGGACGTTTCCTGGGGGCAGCCGGCTGCCCGCGGAGGGCCGGGGCTCCCAGCCGGGCAGGCCGGGGGCTGGGGGGGCTGTGCGGGGCAGGCGCCGGCCCTCGGCTGCACGGCTCCTGTGCCGGGCACTCAGCCCCGGCCTCCCGAGGGACGGGCACTGCCAGCCCCTCTGACACACAAACTTTCTGTTTTTGGTCTGTGCTGTCTTCTGGGGGCAGCTCCAGGAGGCTCAGCTCATCCCACTCTTCTTCATCTTCACAACTGCTTTCTTCTACTCCTCCTTCTCCTCCACTGATCCCCTTCTCAGTGCATTCTCCCCAGTCTGAGAGGTCTGAGCAGCTGGTGACATCCGTGAAGGACAGGTCATCATCAGATACGTATCCTTCACAGGCGCAGCATTTGCGCTCACTTGTGACCTCTCCCTGGGGCAGATCTTCCTCTGTGCTCACTTCCCAGTCAGAAAGCTCTTCCTGGGACAGCTCCTGCTCAGGGCACTCTTGCCCCTGGGACACTTCTTGGGAGTTGTTCATTTCCCCGTGGGACACCTCCGCCTGTTCCTTATTTTCCCACTGGTAAAGCTCTGGATCGATGTCATCATCCCAGTCTGTGTCCTCCCCAGACAAGGTCCCGTTCTCGTTCTCCTGCTCTGCCCGCACAGATGCTGATGCTGCCCCCTCCTGCTGCTGCTCCCTGGGGGCTTGGGAACTCAGCTGGGCAGGCAAGGGGCTGGGGGTGCTCTGTGGGGAAAGCACTGAGCTCTCTTCATTTTTGGCTCTGACTAGGGATTTGTTCCCAGCCAACACCTCTTGAAGGGCAGTCAGCTGCTGCTTCAGTGCCTGGACCTCCTGCAGCACCTGGTTCAGGATGTCCCAGTAGATGTTCTGCTCCGTGGGACTCTGTGGGGCAGGAGAGAGGCTGGTTAGGACAGGCGCTGCCTCTGCTGCTGCCTCTGTGCCCACGGGGCTGGCAGAGCTGGGCCCCTCTGGGGGACAAGGCTGAGGCTCCTCGTCCCTCACTGGGCACAAGGGTCTGTCCCAGATCTCAGAGCTGATGTTGTGTCCCCACTGGGACAGCTCCTGCCTGCTCACATCTTCCTCCCTTTGGGACAGCATTCACTCACTCACATCGTCCCACCGGGGCAGCTCTTGGGCTGCAGCGTCTGGTCCTTGGCACAGCTCCCTGGCACTGCTGTCTCTCACCTGGGACAATTCCAGCTCTCTCCTGTCTTCCCACTGGGACATGTGGGAGTGCACACCTTGTCCCCATGCTGAGAGGTCTGGGTACCTCTCGCCTTCCCTCTGGGAATGCTCTTGGGCATCATCCCGTTGGGAATCCTCTGGTACACTCAGATCTCTCTGCAGGGACAGCTCGTGGCACCTCTCGTCTTCTCCCCATCCCATCTCCTGCCGCCCACTCACATCTATTTCCCACTGGGAAATATCTTGGGTTGTCACACGTTCTTCCTTCTCCCACCCCTCTTGGTACATCTCACTGTCCTCCTCCCACTGGGACAGCTCCAGAGCTCTGATGGTTTCTTCCCGTTCATAGAGATCTTGGTGTGTCCCACCTCTGTACTGGGAAACTTCCCAAACTCCCACACGTACCCGGCCTTGGCACAGCTCTTGGCTGCTCCAGGCTCCCCGCCAGGACACTTCTTGGTGTCCTGGAACTTCTCTCTGGCGGGTCGCTTCCACATCTTCATTCCGGGGAAGTTCACGATCCATCTCAGCGAAGGGCCTCTCCTCCTCCTCAGTCTGTGACAGTGGCAGGACTGAGCTGCCCACTGCCCCTGACCACGGCTCGCTGGTGCTTCCTGCGAGATGGGCAAGGTGCTGTGGGACCGGGAGGTGGAGTTGGCTTTCTCCTCGCTGCTGTCACTCTCTGTCGCTGTCGGCCGCTGTCGCTGTCGGCGTCTGGCGCAGACAGAGCCAGGGAGCTGCGTCCTCCTCAGAGAGCGGCTCTCCTGGGACTGGGCACCCCAGGGCTCTGCGCCCTTTTAAGACCCTCAGCCCGGGCGGGGCTCCCTGATGTCACAAGGGTCTCTGGCCACCATCACGGCCCACATCACAAAGGGCCGTGACACCATGTGCCGTGTCACAAAGGGCCAGCCCCGGCACCCCAACGGCACTGGAGCAGACAGGAACCTGTTGCGGTTTATGTTTATTTCATTAATTTATTGTTAAATGGTTCATTCTGTTATCCCCCCACATTTTCCCCAAGCTGTTTTTTTCCCTAAATTGTACACTCTCTTTAAAGGTGTCCCTCAAGTTATTCCCCTCTATTTGTCCCAGTCCCTTCCCTGCCTATCCAGGTAGCCCTGCCCCTTTTTCCTGAATGTTCCCTGCCACTCAGCTCCTGGGCCAGCCCCTGATTGGAACCCCCATTTGGAAATCCCCTAATCCAGGATGCCCCATTGGCCCCTGTGCCTTTCCCTCTGCTCCCCTGATCCTGATGGTCCCACAGTGTTGATGTAATCCCCTCACTCCTGCCCTGAGGATTCCCTGTTGCTTCGCTGTTTGTGCCCACCGCCTGACTTGGATCTGAGCAAAACCCCTTGCAAACGAGGGTGAGGGGCTCTTTGTTATCCTGCTCCCTGCACCTCGAATAAACTTTTCTTGGAAGCTGAAGGCAAAGAGGCTCCTCCTTCCTCCCTGGCCTGGTCCCTGCCGTGGCTGTATCAGCGTGCAGGGCAGAGCTTGCAGCTCTGCAGGTTCAGCCGTGGGCAAAGCCCAGTCCCCGGCTGTTGGCCGGTCCCGCCGTGGCTGCCGGAGCGCACAGAGCCAGCCCGGGTTCCGGGGGCTCGGGCAGGAGCCGGCCGGGAGCATCCCCGGAGCGGTGTCCTGGCGGGCCCTGCCGTGCCCCGAGCCCTGCGAGGCTTTGGCCCCGCTGGCCCACGGCAGCCCGGCCCCGCAGTGCCGAGCCCTGGCCGTGCGGGCTGCGCTGCCCAGGGCACGAGGAATTGGCCGCACGGCCGTGCCGGGGGCTCGTGGGCAGCGGCTCCAGGAGCCGCGGCAGCCCGGGGAGCAGGGGTGTCCCTCAGGGCTGTGCCCGGGCCCCGGGGCTCGGCCCTGCCCGCAGCAGCGGCACCCGGGGGCAGCGAGCGCGGCCTCGGCGGCCGGGCAGGGCGCGGGCAGCCGAGCGGGGCAGGGGCAGCCCCGAGGCCGGGGCCGTGCCCGGGCACCGGGCCGAGCTGGAGAAGCGGCACCGCCAGAGCCTCCTGCGCTGCCGCGGGGCCGGGGCCCGGCCGCTGCCCCCGGCCCGGGGCAGGGCCCGAGGCAGCGGCTCCTGCGGCTCTCCCCTCGGCCCTGCGGCGCCAGGGCACAGCGGCCGGGCCGGGGCTCGCTCCCTGCTGCCGGCCGGGCGCTGCCGAGGGCTCCCCGCCCGCCGGGGCCGGGGCCGGGCGCTGAGGGAGCGGCGCCGCCATCGCTGCCGCCCTCAGGGGCTCTGAGGGGAGCGCGGCTCCCGCCAGCCCCGCTCCGCCCGCACGGGCAGCGCAAACCTGGAGCACAAAGACACACGGCGCTGCCATTGTGTCCGTGCTCTTCCAATGCACCCGCACAGCGGCCCCGGGGCTGCGCTCGGCCGCGGCAGCAGCGCTCCAGGGCCGAGCTCTGTGGGATGGGACACTAAACCCACAGGCTTTAGTCTGCCTGGGAGAAATAAATGAATGTTTCAGTCTCGTTGGGATAGAAAACCACTTTTGATTGCACTGTTCTGTCCTACACTGGTTTGAAAAGACATAGTAAATACTAAGCTGGTATAATTAGAGGTCCTTGTGGGTCGAAAGTCATCAAACTTCCCTCCTGCTGCTCCCGCAGAGAGAATGCTGGCCCAGGGACTCTGTGCTGTTGGATTTGGGGCAAGGGAGGAGGGAGACACTTGGACACAAGAAATGGGCGAACCTCCAGTCCCAAATATTCATGTAGGATTTGTCATCCTTCAGTGATTCCTTTTTAGTTTTGGAAAGAAGAGATCAGGAGGAGAGGGCCTAGGAAAGGAACAATCCTGTAACCCCTGCCAGGAGGGGACAGCCGGGGGGTCGGGCTCTGCTCCAGGAACAGGGACAGGAGGAGAGGGAACGGCCTCAGGCTGGGCCAGGGCAGGCTCAGCTGGGACAGCAGCAGCAATTTCCCCATGGAAAGGGTGCTCAGGCCCTGGCAGGGGCTGCCCAGGGAGCTTTGGAGTGCCCATCCCTGCAGGTGTCCCCTGGAGGTGGCACTGAGTGCTCTGGGCTGGGGACAAGGTGGGGATCAAAGTTTGGGCTGGATGATCCTGGAGGCCTTTCCCAGCCCCAGTGGTTCCATGGTTCTGTGTTTTAGCCGCAGGTGGGGGCACAGCGATGGCACCTTTGGCATGGGGGGTTTCAGCACTGCAGCTCCTGCAGGAGCTGCCTCTCCCTTCTCTCAGGGTCACACCCCCTGCTCCAGCCTGGACCCTCACCCACCACATCCCTGCCCCAGGTACCTGCCAAACCCTCAAGAAACACAGAAAAAATGTCAGAAGCTGACCACAGAGTGGATATGAGGTGTGAGTTAAACACCCAGGAAATCATGGAGAAGATGGACATGTGGTTGACCAATACCCACTGTCACCCACATGAAAAAAAAAAACTCAGTCTAAAACCCAACACAGAAAAAAAGGGTTGTTTTAATATATAAGGATTTAAAAAGCATTGATATGTATTTGTGGAGTCAGGGCTATTACTCAATTTACAAAACCATTGCAAAAAAATCTTTGAGGGAACAGATAATTGTGTGGTAGAGCAAGTGGATGGACAGCTGTACTAACAAACATGGTTTCCCCTAAAAAATAAATAGGGTAAAATTTACAATTTTATTTCTGATGCTGACATGGGAATATGTTATAGATTAGTTCTGGATATAAGAAATAAAATAAGAATATAACTATAAATAGTATAAATATAAATAAGAAATAAATGTTCACCAAATGTCATATTTTCCTTTTGTGAAAAGCACGTTTCACTCCTTTGGAATTTATCTTGAAACAGATTGGAAACATTTCAAAGAGTCATGATATCAAAAATATTTCATTTCTGTTGAGCTTTTAGTAGAACTTTTTTGAATTTCCAATTTCTTTGAAGGCAATACTGTGTCACATTTCCTTTGCATCCCATTTTATACCAGTGCCGTGCCCAGCAGCAGATGAACTCATGATCAGCTGGATTTGGAGCCTTCTGCTCTACACAGGGCTCTGCAGGACTTGTACAAGGCAGGGTGGGCTTTATTTTTTGAATTTGGAAACTTTGGCATACTTGGTTTCAACCCAAATGACCCGAAACTTCCCTGCTGACAAGCCCTTGTTTTGAACCAGATCAAAAAATATTCCACTTGGACACCTTTTGCTCTCTTGCTGGCCCAGAACAGGAAGAGGCTGAGAAAAAAAATAATTTAAAAAAAGCACATTAAACTCAGCAGCTCAGAAGGATCCATTTGTTAGAGGCATAACTGAATGAACATTTTTTGGTGCTTCAGTCAGGCTCCATCACAACCTCCATCTCATCCCTGCTCCAGATAAAGATGCTCAGATCAGTCAGGGCTGAGAAAACATTGGAGGTAGATGAGGCTGGAGGGAAGGAGTGGGAATTTTGCCAAACCAGGGCTGCAATCCTCATTTCCTGGGGGTCACATCCTTGGCTGGGTGTTGTCCTTTCCTCGGGGTTAAGGGGACAGAGCTCTGCCCTTTCCCCAGGGGAGGCTGCAGATTCCCTGCTCCCAAAGAGGGGCCAGGCATGGATTGCTCTGTGATGCTCATGCAGCAGATCCCAACGCCTGGGCTCCATCCTCTGATCTGCACAGCTCCAGGGTGACCCCCGGCCTTCCCTGGGCTTCTCATGAAGAGATCACTGCTGGCCCTTTCCCTTTCCCTTTCCCTTTCCCTTTCCCATTCCCATTTTTCCCCTTTTTCATTTTTTTTATTTTTTCCTTTTTCCCTTTTTCCTTTCTTTCTTCTTTCCCCCCCTTTCCATTTTTCCCTTTCCTCTTTTTTCCTTCCCCCCTTTCCCTTTTTCAATTTTTCCTTTCTTTTTTTTCCATTTTCCCTTTCTTCTTTTTCCAATTTCACTTTTCCCTTTATCTCTTTCCCTTTCTCTTTTCCCCTTTTCCTTTATCTCTCTCCCTTTCACTTTTTCCCCTTTTCATTTTTCCCTTTTCCCTTCCCCCTTTTGCCTTTCCCTTTTCCCCCTTTCCCTCTGTTTCCATTCTTCCCTTTCCTTTTTCCTTTTCCTTTCCCCCTTCTTTTCCCTTCCCCTCCTCTTTTCCTTTTTTTTTTTCCTTCAAAATGAAGAAGTTTTTTTTGCCAACAGGGAAAAAAAAAAAACAAAAACAAAAACCAAAAAACCCAGAAACACATAGGAAGCCTTCACAACCATCCACTTCATTGTGCAGTGGGCAGGGACCAATAAAAATATTCTGCTTTCCTTATTCCTTCAGGCAGAAGCCCTGGAGCATGTGATTTGATTCCACCACTGCCAGGGCACTGCTGCATGCCTGCTGGCAGAGAGGACAGTTCTGGGAGCTCAGGGGGTTACTGTACCCAGCCAGGCATGGACACCTTCAGCTGTGTCCAGTCCCTGTCTCTGCATGCTGGATTAAGCCCTTTTCTGACTCAGAGATGGGGCAACTGAGAGGTATTTAAATAATTTTTATTCTATTTTTAGTTTCGTTTGGAGGGTGAGATAATACAGGTGATACCATTCATGTTATCACAATCAGAAGCCAACTTTTTCCTAATTACAATGCACTATAAGCGTTTCTTGGCCTATGAGTGTCCAAGGCCAGGTTGGATGGGGCTTGGAGCAACCTGGGCTTAGTGGAAGGTGTTCCCTGCCCATGGAAGGTGGTGGAATGAGATTAATTTTAAAGTCCCCCCAACCCAAAGCATTCTGTGATTCTGTAGATTTCTGTAGGAAAAAAATCTTGAAAAGCGCTGCATGAAGGTTGGGTTTGATTTTGCATTAAAGTGAATATCCTCAAAGCTTCCAGTGCAGTCAGACAGTGAAGCCACCAAAACATCCCATTCCTACACCAAGTGGCAGAGTGTAAATCTGTGACCTCTTCCTCTGCAAGAGCTCGTGTGCCTGCCCCCAGAGCTGCCTGAGCAGCACGTGTGCTCAGAGGAACCCAAGGACACAGCTCCAACTCACATCTTTTGATCCTGCTGGAAAAATAAAACACAGCAACCCTCAGCCCCAGCCAAACAATGACATCTTTTGGTGGGTGTTTGCAGCCTGACCTTATCCCTGCCTGCTTCAAACTCCGAAAAACTGGAGTGTGGAAATATTTACTGGCAACTCAGACCTGGCAGAGGAGATGACAACACAGAGCCACCAGCAATTCAAGCTGGCAGATTTCTGCTTGAAGAATGGATGGGAGTGCTGGGGGAGCTGAGTTTGGGGCTGAGTGTGGCTTGGAAGGCAGAAACACCCCTTGGTTCAAGTGGAATTTTAAGTCACATGAGGAGGGGCTTAGGGGTTTTTTAGCCTGGAGAAAAGGAGGCTCAGAGAGGACCTTGTCACTCTCTGTGACTCCCTGACAGGAGGGAGCAGCCAGGTGGCCTCTGCTCCCAAGTGACAGGACAAGAAGGATTAGCCTCAAGTTTTGCCAGGGGAAGAGTCAGGTTGGACATCAGGAAGAATTTCTTCACTAAAAGTGTGACTAAACATTGGCAGGGGTTGCCCAGGGAGGTTTGGAGTGCTCATCCCTGCAGGTGGCACCTGGAGGTAGCACTGAGTGCTCTGGACTGGGGACAAGGTGGGCACAGCTGGGACTCCATGGGCTGGGAGGGCTTTTCCAAATTTGATGATTCTGGGAATATCCTGCTCCATGAACCCCTCCTCCTCATCCTCTGAACAGCATCCACACTCTCTTCTGCTTTTTTTTTTTTTCTAATTTGATCTGGCCTCTTTTGATGACTAAGGGAACAGGAAGATTACAGTTTAAGTATATAATTTTCATTTGATGTGACAGGTTAAAGCTATGTGCATTTAGAGCAGGCTTAGATTATTTTAGTTCAATTGCAACACTGATTTAGGCCCTGACTCACTCTTTGAGGCCTGATTTCATGTAGATATATGTTGGCTTAAATTTACTGCTGGTGAAATGCAGGCACATGTGTGCATTACTCTGCTGAAATGCTGGGGTAGGGGTGGACTCACACAGCAAACACAGCTCTGAATCAGAGGCAGAGAGGAGTAGATTGTGCTTGTTGGATTTTTTTTTATTCCCCAGCATGAAGGCTTGATATTCCAGAGTTTATTTTCTCTCCCCTTGTGCCCCTCCCAGACCCTGGGCTGTGTAATCTGCCCGTGCAGTGAGTGCTTTGAGTGCCCTGGAGCTTTTGCTGACAGCTGGGCAGCCTAAAAACCGTGGAGAAGCAAATTGCTAAAACTCACAGAGCAGGCTGGGAGCAGTGACCTGCAGGTGGCTGGCCTGGCTGGAGGGAGTGGAAACTGCTTTATGTGGATTGATAATGCATTCTCCCCCTCTACACTGCCCCTGTAAGCCCCCCCTGCAGTGCTGCATCCAGAGCCCAGCATGAGAAAATTGGGAGCTGCTGGAATGAGTATGGAGCAGGGACACAAGGATGGAGCACCTGTGCTATAGAGACAGGCTGGGAGAGCTGGGATTGCTCAGCCTGGAGAAGAGAAGGCTGCAGGGAGACCTTTGAGCCCCTCTCAGTTAATGCTTTGCAAGACAGTTGGAGAGGGCTTTTCACATGGGCATGGAGTAACAGGAGAAGGGGAAGTGGCCTTGAGCTGAAGTGGGGCAGGTTAAAATAGATATGAGAAAAAAAATCGTTCCCTGGCAGGGTGGGCAGACCCTGGCAGAGGTTTCCCAGAGCAGCTGTGGCTGCCCCTTGATCCCTGGCAGTGCCCAAGGCCAGGTTAGATTTGGGGCTTGGAGCAGCTGGGACAGTGGAAGGTGTCCCTGCCATGGCATGGGTGGCACTGGGTGGGCTTTAAGGTCTTTTCCAACCCAACCAAATCTGTGATTCCATGATTCTCATTTTAGGGCTCCCTGATGGCAGCCAGTGAGCAGCAGTGTGATGTTCAGCAGCGATGTGGGCAGAGGTTGGGGCTCCAGCTCCAACACTGTGTTCCTGTTTTCCATGGGAAAATGCCCCATTTCCAGCTGGAGGGCAGATCTTTGGCATCCAGAAGCTTTTGTGTGTTCAGTAACTGTTGGACTTTGTAGGTCACACTGTGGCAAAGGAATGTTAGCACTTTCCCAAAACTAAAGGCAAGGTTTTTTTAGGAATTTGGAGTACAAAGGAGAGAGTAATGCGGGCAGAGCGAGGCACAGGCATTCTTGGGTGCCTTAGCTAATACTTCCTCATTATAGGAAACTAAAGCCACCCGGGAGAGTTTTTTTGAATCATTTTAAAAGGAAAAAGCTTTTGGGGCAGTCCTTTCTGCAGCAAATCTGGAAGTGGATCTGGACCTCTCTTCTCACTTGTGTTTCTCCTGCAGAGTAGACCAAGCAAACAGCGTTCTGTGTGTCTCCTTAACTGCATCTCTTCATCTCCAGCTTGGAGTGGAGGGGGAGGAGAAAGGGAGCTGCCAGCAGCTCTCAGTGATTGATTTGTCTCGTGTTTTCTTATGCTGCGCTCTAACAACCTGTTTAAAAAAAAAAAAATTACAATGACAAATCGAAGCAAATATTTTCTGGCTAGAAATTCAAAGTGCCCTGGATCATCCTTGGGTATTTTGCTATTAAATGTGCAGCTTTATCCGTAACGTTTGTCTGGGATTTTTTTTTTTCCCCCTGCTGTAGCTTGCAGCGTTTAGAAGAGAAATGTCTTTCCCCCGGAGCCATTTGCTTCAATAATTGCTGTGGTGCGAAGCTGCTGTCAGCAGAGGACAGGTCATAAAGGTAAAAGCGCTGCAGTTCTCCACGTGCTCCAAGTATTGGAAGCGGCCCTGGGAAGGGATCGGGTGTCCTGCCTGGGCTCGTCCTTTGCCCAGAAGCCAAGGCTCGGGGCTGGGGGCTGTCCTGAGCTCGGACAGCCCGGGGGTCAAGCAGACGGAGGGTCGGGGAAGGGCGGTCAGGGATGCTCAAATCACCCCGGCGGCGCGCACAGGGTGAGCTTTGCTCCCTTGCTTTCCCCTTTCCCCGGGGTGGTGGTTTTGCATTTGTCAGTCATTCCCCATCAGGAAAAACCCCTCCGAGGGTGCCTGAGGGCGGGTTTTGGAGCAGATTTCTGTCCCACGAGCGAACCGAGGCTGTGCTGTCGGAAACTGGGAGAGCCCAGCCGAACTTTGCCAGCGCCGGGAGGAGCCGCCTCTGCTCTGACACCATTTCCAGCTCCAGCTCCTGGCAGGACGCTGCTTCCCACCTCCCATCCGAATTACCCCGAACAAAACCATCTACAGCCAGCTCCTAACCTGCCCTTCCCGCTGAGATTACCCACTGAGGGTAGAGGGAGGAGGGAGGGAGGGAGGGAGGAGGGAGAGAGGGAAGAGGCAGGCAGAGAGTTCAGGTTACGCTGCAGCATCGCCGCCTTCCTTCGCTTCTGGCTCCGGAGCCGCGGCCGGGGATGAGCCCCTGGCTGGGGCCAGCCGGGCTGCGGGGGGACAGGGGCACAGCCGGGCGGCTGTAGCCCCGCAGATCCCGGCGATCCCGCTGGGAAGAGCCGGAGCCGCCGGAGGATGCGCTGCGGGCGCTCCGGCTGAGGAGGCGCCTCTTCCTTCGGCCAGCTCCAGGTAGGACCGGGAGCAGGGATTCCCTTCGCTGCCTCCAGCCCTGGATGTGCCCTCGGAGCCGCCGCTCCGACGTTCCCAAACTCTCCGGTGGGTGGGGAGAGGGAGAGGAGAGGGGTATGCAGGTGTGAGCCCGCCTGGAAATCGGGATCAAAATCCAGACCTCCTAATGCAGGAGTGTCCCCAGCTCCGGACTGCGATGTCCTTCCCCTGGTAAAACGGGTATCGTGCACTGATGTGGGGGTGAAAACGTAGTAATGAGTTATCTGATTTGCCAGATTTAATGGGGGGAATATTTTGGCAGCCCCACATAAAGAGCAGGATCAGTTAGGACAAAACCAGGGCAGCGTTCTCCTCACTGTCCTGCTCGGATAAAATGCTGAAGAATGGAAGATCCACGAGGCACAGGTAAGTAATTAAAAACGCAGCCACTGGCCCTGATCCCACAAACATTTCTGTGTATAATCAGCACTTTTTAAAGCCAAATAGTTATTGACAAAGGATTTGCCAGCATAAGGGCCCAATGGTTGGATTTGTGCTCCTTTGCCCAGGAAGATTTTTTCCTCCCAAAGTACCAGACTTGATGCTTGAAAAGACACATGAATGCAAAGACTTAATTTAACTGTTAGAGGAGTATAAAGTTCCAAACACCAAAAAATGCTTGTGCCAAGAGGCAGAATGAAACAAAAGGGCAAAGCCTGAGCACCAGGCTTACCTGCTCCAAGTGCTTCCCCAGCTTAAAAAGGGGGGAAAAACCATCTGCAACTGTAACATCCTGACAGGTCCTCATCCTACAGTGATATCATCAGGACTGAGCAGCAGTCAAAGATTTAGGAGTGGTATTGGAATACCTTTACTGGCAATTTTTCCCATTTTGAAATTTTTTTTAACTTGCATAATTATCACTTTTCTTCAGTGTTATTTTACTTCTTCTTTCATATATCTTGTGGCTGTTTCCAAGGGAGAAGAGCAAGATCCTCATTCTATCTGAAATACCATTTTCAGTTTTATTTCCCTTCTGCATTAAGATGAGGAAAACCAACCAGTACTACTTGCAGTACTACCTGTAAATGAAGGTGCAATAAATAATTTGGTTTGGGGGGCACAGAATTTCTCAGAGAACTGGACTTTTGGAGTCCTGGCAGAAGCAACAAGCGCCTAAGGAAGAAATTTCCTCATTACTTTGTTTGTGAAGATAAAAGGAGTGAGAGTTGGATTTTATTCCTGTTCAGCACAATGAAGCACACGGGTTTACACAGGGTCAGGTTGCTTTGATTCATCCCGTTGTGGACAATTGCTTATCTATGCTGAGATCTGGGGTTTGGAATAGAGCAAGTAGGATAAAATTGCTGATTCATGAGGCCATTCCGAAATAAGTTAAATCTGCCCATTAGCATCAGGGATAAAAGGAACATGCTGGTATTGTAGGAATAGAGGGAGCATTAGAAGAAGAGTCTATTGGCATTGGAGAGAAATCCAGAGAGGGGTGGTTGCCACTCAGCAGGTGAAGGGAGGACAGAGACAGGAGGAGGAGAAGGCTTTTAGGCTGAATGTTTGGGAAAAAAATACTACCAAGATGAGAGAGCAGGAGGGAGTGCCCCAGGGCACTGCTCTTTTCCCTGCTTGTGAGAGAGGATTCCCTTGGCTGGCTGCCTGCCAGCTGTGTTTCCATCCCCTGTGCAAGGGGAATTAGCCAAAAGTGCCCAAATATGCTCCTAAAAAGGACACAAAGCACCTGCAGTGGGGGTTGGAGTGCACTGGGTGTCCTGTACAGTGTCCCAGCATTGATGGTCTGAGCTCTCCAACAGGACACCTCCAGCCCCCACTGCAGCATCTTCTCCATACTTGAAAAAGGACCTGGCTGTACTAAATACCCAAATTGAACATTTTTGTGGGTGTTTAAGGGCCAGGATTCATCCAGAGAATTTTGCAGGTGGCTTGGAAAAGCAAGCTGATATTTTAAAATAGAAGCAAGCTTCCTTAGCTTGGCTAAAGTCCCTGGGAATATATTTCTTTTTGACTCCTCAGTTGCAGCACTTATTTCCTGTGACATTACCAGAGCAGTGGCACCTCTTGCCAAACTGTTTCACTTTAAGTCACTCCAAGACACAAACTTTTTGCTGGCTTTGAGAGCAAAATTGCATTTTGGTCTGAGGATGCTTTTTTGGCTTTTCAGAACAGATGTTATGAGCAAGTGCTCATATTGGGTGGATGAGATCAATGCATTAAGAGCTAATGGCTCTTGATTTGTTTTTAATAAGGAGGAAGATGCATCCTCTGGTTCAAAAGATTCCTGTGCCACGAAGGCCTTCCCTCCTGCCATGATCCTGATTCTCCTTTAGGCATCTGGGTAGAGACAGAGGCAGAACCCAAGGACCCTTGGTCTGGGCCATTGCAACAATTTTAATAATGGGAATTTCCACATCCGAGGTGACAACTCTGTACCTGAGCTGGAAACACTTTTATGAGCAGATGAGGCCCAGGAATGTTTGTTTTTCTTGTAAAAACAAAGAGGCAGCTATTAAATGGATGAGTGTCACCTGCAGAACAATCCCTGTTCCCGTACTCTGCCCCCGGGAGGGTGGCCGTGTTTGAGTTGTGTTTGTACAATCTGCTGGGACTGTGGTTAACCAGCAGTAATTCTATGGCACAGAAAATACAATTCAGAGGAGGAAATGATGCAGAATTGTCTCTGAAGGGGTGAGGTTAAGGAACTACTGTGTGTCAAGCGGCTCTTCTGAAATAGCCTCATAGCATGATAGGACAAGGAAGAGAAACTTGGAGGGACTCTTGCTCAGATATTGAATTTTTAAGCAATTTCTATTTTAAAGTTTCTCCCTTTTTTTGACCGTGGTTTTTCTTTACTTGCTATGAAAAATGTTTCTTTTCTTATTATAGCTGTGCCAGTGTTTAGGCCATGCTGGCCATGCATATATCTGTATATATGGTAAATGGTATTTCATTTGGCTTACATTAATCTAGATTGTAACATCTCGCTCTAATTTTTCTTTCTCTAGAAAGAAAAACCTCTATAGTAAAAATTTGTTTTACTATACATCTTTTTATTTTAATTATTCTTAACTCTCTCCTTATTAAAACCCAACGTGGCAAATAAAAACCAGCCCAACCTTTCACAAAGAAAATTCAATCTGCTGTTGGAGTCGCAGGGTCAATCAGCTAAATGGGTATTAGTGACATAAAGACAGAGCATCAGCCAGGCCACGCAGTAGGATTTGCAAATCCACAAGAGTAATGCTCCTTTTCTATGTGTTCTCTAATTGATGGCTTAGGGACTCCTGCTCTGAGTCTGTGACAGAGTCACTGCCTGGACATAAAACATTTCCGGAGAGCCACAGGCTCGTTTTAAGCATGGAAAGTTAAAACACAACCCAGCCCTCAGATCCCTTTTTTCCATGCAGATCCCATCACAGCAGGCCTGGGAGGAACTAGGGAAGCAAACCCCTTCCCAACACTGTGGAAAAAATGGGAGAAAAAACAAAGAGACAAAAATAATAGAGACAAGAAAAAATAAAAGCAACAAAACAACCAAGCAAAAACCCAAACAAAAAACCCAAACAAACAAAATAAAACAAAAGAAACACCAAAAAACAAATAAAACCCACCCCAAAAAAAAAACTAAAAAAAAAGCCAAACAAACAAAAAAAAAAAACTGAAAAAACCAAAACACCCACAAAAAAATCAGAACAAAAAAAAAAAAAAAAGAAAGGAAAAAAAGGAAGAAGAAAAAAATAAAGGGAAAAAAGGGAGAGGATCTGGCCATAAATAATGACCTCAGCAGCTCAGTGCTAAGTGATAGAAACTGGTGAGTGTGGAGAAGAGGAACAGTGCCTTGCTCTGTCTTGCTGATGGACTGCAAGGAGACACCTTGCAGGGATCAAAGGGAAAAAGGTTCAGAGAGTACAGCACAAAAAGTTTTTCCCTTTGTCCTGCACTTTTTTTTGGGTTCCACCCTTTTTGCCTGCTAGGTTGGGTGAGCATACATAAAACTTGTAACCCAGGTACTGCTGAAGCCTTTGCATCACCAGAGATGTCATTTTGGAGAGCTCCTGCTCCTGGCCCCTGCTCCTCTGAAACTCTTGCATTTAGGAAAAAAAAATAAATGTTTCCCGCTGTTCTTGACATTTTCTTATTATCTATGTGCACTTAATCCTTCTCTGTGTCATGCTGAGCTTATGAAAAAGCAATTTAGGGGCTTTATTCCAAGGAAAATTGGGAGTTAGCAGCTTTTACTGGTCCTTACAGCAGGGCATGTCTTACATTCAGTGATCAGGAAAGGCAAGAGGGAATAACACTGCTGACTTTAACTGTGCAGGAGCTCCTAGTCCCACTCTTAAGTCGTGCCTCTGATTTTGGGGCTGCAGCTGCTTGAGTCTTGTTACAAAGCAAGGATTTTGGAGGTGTCTCAGGGTCTGGTGATCGAGGTGACCCCAAGAATACAAAAGTCCTTTTTTCCCAGCTTGCACAGCCAAAGAAGAAATCTGAATGAGTAGGGTTCGCTTCTGAAGGTTTATTTTCTTTTATCAATAACATTCTCTCTCTGACCTGCTGAGCTCTGTCTAGCAAGGAGGCCATGGCATTCTGTCTGTCCTCTAGGGTGGTGTTTGCGTTTTATACTCAAAACTACATGTACTATGTTTATAATAACATGCCAATATGAGTAATTTATGTTAGACAGTGTGTCTCCACCTTAAACCAACAGAAAACTGTCACCATCACAGCAAGATGGAGGGCAAGAAGAAAGAGAAGAAGGTCAGGACATGACCAAATCCCTCCATCTTGTCCCCTTGAACCTTTTTCTAAAAAGCCCCAAAATTCTACTTTTTCACCCTGTGTTAATTCAACTACCACACTACTCAAACCCTTGTGGCTTGTAGTTCCTCATACAGAGTTGGAAGTTTTTTCCACAGGCTAAAATAGAAGCCACAGGTGTTTTTGACTTTTTTCCAGGGTCTCTGAGCCCCCTGCCAGGGTCTAGAGACAGCCAGGGCAGCCAGAGGGATGTGCTGGGTTCCCACACAGGTGGCCCAAAGCACTTTGATCATTTGTGGTTTGGGTTTTTCCCTGCCCTGATGTGTGTGACCTCAATGCAAAACATCAGCAACCATCCGCTGAACCTGACTGCAGCTTTGCCCCAGAAAAGGTAAGGAAATTTACTTCTTTAAATTGATATTTCCAACCTGTTCCTCAGGGGCACTCCAGACCTACTTCCCTGTCTGTGCCTCAGGCCAGGCTGCTTTCCCTGAACTGCACGGCACACAGCCCTCATCTCTTGGCACTGTTCAGATAATTCCACTCATTAAAGGAGAAGCCAGGTTAATTTTGATGCAGTAATTAGGCTTTGGCACAGGAGTTACCATGGCTTGATCTCTGGGAAACACAAAGGAGTTCCACCAGGGTCAGAGGTGTGAACAGAGAGATCCTAAAGCCAGCCCATGGCAGGGTGTAGGAGGGAGTTTGTGCCACTGGTGGAAGTAGGGACTGTAGCAGAGACATTCTTCTTTCTCTCAGGATTTTTTCATAGAGCAGCACAGAGGAAAGAAAGAGAAAACAATTTCTATTTCTGCTCCTTGTTCTTCCCATGTGGGATGTGGTTGGAGAATTGTTTCCCTGGGGGGGATTCTGGTGAGGATTGTTTGAGCCTGATGGCCAATCCAATCCACCTGGGGCTGGGCTCTCAGGGTCACGAGTTGTGAATTAGATATTGGAGTTAGAAAAGTAGGTATGTAGTTTTAGTATCTCATTTAATTAGTATATTAATGTATTATAGTATAGTTATAATAAAGAAATCATTCACCCTTCTGAACTGGAGTCAGACATCAGCATTTCTTCCCACCAGGTTCACCTGTATTTACAATAAGGGACTTGCAAAACAGAGAGTGCTGCTGTTTGGGATTTGGATCCCAGACCTTGGATCCACCTTCTTCAGAGGGTCCCAGTGGTTGATAACATAGAGAACAAACAATTCCACCTCCCATGAGGCTGCTGAATAGAGCTTAAACACCAACTGGCAAACAAAAAGATAAAATTATGTCCAGGCATGTCCAGAGGATGATAAACATGTCTGGGACCAGTGGAGAAATAGATAAAGAGGCCTCCAGTGGGTTTTTGGCAAATTCTGTAAAAAGAAGCAAGAGAAAGAAAGTCAGAAAAGTTTATTCCTGCTAATTTTGGTGCCATTTCTGGTGAACCCACACAGGACTGGTCTCTCCTGAGGCCTCTGGGATTTTCCATGCTGGCACCAGGACTTTCCTGGAGAAAATCACAGATTCCCCCACATTCATTTGGGACACATGTAGGATCCTCCTGTGACACTGAGGCATTCTCTTGAGTTTGGGAATCCTGCCCACATGAGACACCTGGAAATTGGCATTTTAGAATTGGGTACTTTAGAATTTAATATACTGAATACCTTGAGTTACTTTGATATTTTGAAGATTGATGTTCTGGTATTTTGAAGAAGAATTATTTTAGTATTTTGGAACTTGGTATTCTAATATTTTGAAACTGGGTTACTTTGGTATTTTGGAACTTAGTATTTGAAAATTTTAAACATGTGTTTGGTATTTTAAAATTTGGCATCCTGGTAGTTTAAAACAGAGATTTTGAAACCTGGTATTCTAATATTTTGGTGGAACAGCTACTAGAATTCAGATTGTCAATGGAAAAAGGAAGTTTAAGATGTAGCTGTAAAGTCCTGTGCATAGAGAACTGAAAGGCCAGCTGCAGGCATAGAAAAGAGAGAAATAAAGATAAGAAAGCATTTGGGAGGAAGGTAAAAGTTGCCTGGCTCCTATTTCCATAGGACAATCCTCAGATGATATTAGAATAAAAGTACTGAAAAGCCAAGAAATGGGTGGTTTTAATACAGGTAAACTGCTTGATGTTGCATGGGCAGTGTATCAAAATGTGCAAATCCAAAAAAAGAAAAGAAAAGAAACAACAGGAAAAAACTAAACATAAAATGATAGCAAATTATGAAAGAAAACAGCAAAAAATTCTTACCCCCAGGGAGGAGTTTTGTAACAGGGGAAGTTGTTCAGTTCCTCAATCTTCATTAGGAAGACTGGGAACTAATCAATACAAAAATTACAAAATAAATATAGATATTGGAAGCAGGAGTATGCTCAGGTAAAACCCAGGACTCCACCAAAGCCTCTCATGGCAATAGCAGAGTCTCTGGTAACAGCCACAACAAGAAAGGAAAACCTGGAAGTTTTAGTAGGCACAGGAACCATTATTCAGTTTTAAATACCAATTAAAATACCAATTATTCAGTATTAAATGAAAGGGAAGTTTAGGGATGCCTCCATCACAATTGTTGGTGCCACTGGAATTCGTGAACTGTGCCTCTTTTTCAAACCAGTTAAGTTCAAAGTAGAAAAATGATAAATAACACATCAATTTTTGTCCCTGCCTAACTCTCCAGAAGTATTATTAAGGAAAAAAACTTACTGGAAAAATTAAGTGCAAAAATCAAGTTTCAGGAAGAGACATTCAAATTAAAATCCCTGAGGCTAAATACCTGTAAACTTCAATTTTTATATTACACTGACTTCCCAAGCTAAACCTATCCCAAAGATAATTAAGGATGCAGTAATCCCCATTGTGTGGGCCAGGGAGATTCCTGGAAAATCAGAAAGAGCAGAATCTGTGAGAACCAAATTAAATCAGACACAGACCTGGTAAGACAAAACCAATATCCTTTAAAATTAAAACATTGAAAAGGATCATTACCTAAGATTAAGAAAATTTTAAGGTACAGGTTGTTGGTGAAGTCCAATTTTGCCAGACAAAAATATGAATTATAAAGATTATAAGTTAGTACAAGACTCAAGAGCAATTAATAAAATTGATAACTAACCCAAAAATTGCTAGGTTACCCAAAATACTAAGAGCCACACTAAAAAAAAAAAAAAAAGTAAACAAATAAATAAATAAATTTGGAATGGCTCGCTGTAAGAGATTTAAAGGAATTTTGGATTATTGGTCCACCCTTTGTATGGAATTCTAAATATATTATATAGTAATAGCCATATATAGTTTCTAGCCATGAATACTTTTAAATACATAAATACTTTTAAACACAGAAATACTTTTTTATATGATGATGATAAGCAGGTGCTTTCAAACTTAAAAAGCCCTAATGAGGTCTCCAGCTTTGGGCTTCCTTGATCCTGTGAAATCTTTTGAATTATTCCCTTATGCCAGGGTTGACCCAGCTGTTTGTGAGCAGCCCCAGCCATGGAGCTGCACAACCAGATATTAAACCAGAATATAGCACAAAAATTTGTCAATTAATCAGAGCATTATATTCTACATTTCACCCTAGTGGGTGGGCAGTCAGCTCTGCTGGACAAGTGATAATTTCTGAGAGAATAAAGTAGTGATAGAGGCTGTCAAATGTAGAAACTCTCCTGGAGATTATTGGCAAATTGACTTTACAGAACTTCCATGCAAAGACAGCTGTAAATTTCTTTTAGTGGATCCCTGTTCTGCGTGGCCTGAAGCATTTCCCTGTTGCACCAACATGGCAAAAGAAGCAGTGAAAATATTTCTGAATCAATTATTTCCATACTTTGGAACTCCTCTAGGAATGTCATCAGACAGAGGGTTTGGGAATCCAGAGGAATAGTGGGATAAATGTGCAAGGCCTTGGGAATCCAGAGGGATTTACACACTCCATGATGGTCACAAGCCAGTGGAAAGGCAGAAAGAATGAACTACCCTATTAAATTTAAATTATTATCCCCAGGTAGAATAAAATGGAAGAAAAAGAATGAATAACCTTGCAACTGAAATATTGCTCATATCTGTAAGATGTATCTCAATAGTTCACCAAAATCTTTGCCAAAAACACCTTTAGAGTTTCACTGAGGGATTAGTCATGTAAATGTGTATGAAAATATCAAGTAGCTAAAATATTAAATGTAACTAATTGCTGGATAAGTTCTCAAGGCATGTTGGTAGGAATGAGGCTCCACAGAACCACATGGCCTTAAAGATAATTATAGGATAAGAATGTTGCACTTACATCAGGGATGAGTTTGAAGCCCAGCAGACAAAAATTGACAGAAAGAGCAATAAAAGAGTGGTAGAAAGAAGAAAACTCTTTGATGAGGTTGGTTTAACTCATGGCTACCAAACTGGGGACTGCTACAAAATGCATTTGTGGCAGTCATTTGTCACCACTGCAGAGTGTTTACTTGTTTGTGTTCAATGTCAGAGTTGTTGTAATACTTTGTGCTGAAAAAATGAAGGATTGTGACTTGCCTAAACGAGACAGTCTCAAGATAAAGGAGGGATTTGGTAAATAACAAAGAGAATAAAACATTTCAGCTCCCTTTAAGCTGCTGGGAGAGAGCAGTCTTTTTTTTAATGTGTTCATTTCAGGTGAGTGTGAGAAGAGGCTGCAACTCCCACATGGTTTGGTGCCAGGGTTCCATGCAAGCCACAGCTGCAGAGACCCATGAAATGCCAGTCAGTTTAAGAAAAGTCTCTAGGATATGAAACAGGCAATTTTTCGGCAATGCCCTTCATCAAATATTTTGCAGTCAGAACAACAAGAGATGGGAATAGTGTTGAGATAATTAAAAACTATGATTTCTGGCTGAGATCACAGAGAAAAATCAAATATTTAATCATGCAAAAGGACTGTATATAAAAGGAGAAATATTTGTTTTGATGCACAATGGGGATGGGAGGGGGGCTCAGCATCTCAGGAGTAAGGAGACAATACCAGGGTGATTTAATTCCCTGATACAGAAACTTCAGTGCTCCAAGGAACTGCCTGCATTAGTGTAAAGTGGTTTCAGTGTTCAGAATGCTCCCTGTTCATCTGAAAACAAGGATTGAATGGATGTTTTTTTGAAGAAAAATGGCCTTGGCAAGAGGAAGCAGCCTGTGTGTCTGTCCCCCCTTTCCCTTGGAGTTCTCTCAGGTTGGACACTGGGCTTGGCAGAGTGGAAGGTGTCCCTGCCATGGCAGGGGTGGCACTGGGTAGGCTTTAAGGTCCTTTTCAACCCAAACCATTCCATGGTTCCTCTTATCAAGGCCACTGCCCACCCCTTGGTCCTTACACAGGGAGAGGATACGTGGCCACGTGTGCCAATTGCAGAACTTCTAAAATGCTGTTTACAATTTGCATGCATTTGCAAATCATTTGCATTTCCCAGCTGTGCGTGTTTATGTCTGTGTACAAGCTCCACTCCTTCACACGTGGGCTGAAAGGGGAAGGAATCTGGTTTTGGAAAGAAAAAATGGTAAAGGTGGGAGGCTGCTCACCCAGCTGTCCAAAACAAGGACATTTTAAAAGATTTTTTTAGATCTGTTACCATTTTTGGAAACAAAAGTAAATAATGGCCACGTTACATTGGTCTGATTCTACAGAAATCTTGTAAAACGGTTGTTGTGTGTTATGGCACCTTTCACTTGGATATTTGTGGAAAAGTTTTAACAGCATATTAATCTCCATTGTTTTCTTAGTTCAGTGTCTGGTTTGTACATGTTCTGGAATTTCTGTAACAGAGAAATATCAGACTTTCAAACAGTCTTTGTGAGCTGGCAACAGGAAAAACCTCTGTACATCTCCATTGTCAAGCTCAAAACACCTTCCTGTCCTGAAAACACAATTCAGGTTATTCACGTTCTTCCTCCCAGGCCATTGAAGAATGTGAGAAGGTGCAGAGCAAACTTTTGTTTAATCTTTTGTGTATACATATAATATAACTGCATAGGTATAATCTTACACAATTTTACATACGTATTTAACTAAAGCAGTTGTAAAGTTAATTACAAGACTACTGTGAGCTATAAATACAAGAAAAAAAAAAACAGATCTGAAGAATACATTATTTAAGGATAAAGCAAATTTAAATATAAGTGCCAGAAGAAATGTGAACTTCTGAAATATTTTCAAAATTCATTAATGAATCATTGCAAAAATGCATTTCACCATGGGAGCAATTCCAGTAAACCAAGACTCCAGTTCTACTCATTTCATGTTTTTGAGAATTCCCACTGAAGCCAATGGGACTATTCTTGGGGGTAAAATGAGCTGAATTTGGTTCAAGGGACACCTGGCTGGACTTTCAAATGAGCTTAAATCCTGCAATGCAAAACCTCTGGTTGCCTGGAAAGAGGAAATTGAGCAAAAGGAAGGCACTAAAGTGATTTGGGGGAGTCTGCACAGAATATTCCTGGTCAGAAGGCAGAGATCAAATTTCCCTGAAATCTGCAGCTCTGGGCATGGTTAACTTGGTTTGCTGTGCTGTAGCTGGGGAGCCAGATATAATTCTTTGTTAAAAAAGGGGAAGGTGGAAGGGTTGCCCTTCCCCTGGTAAAAATTGCCCCATCCTAGTGCTCTAAAATAGCAGTAGGAGAGCCTGTGGGTTATGGAATGAGCAACTCAAGCCTTAAACTCCTCTCACCAGGTTAATTTATGAAGATGTTAATACTTTTGGCACTGTAAGGATTTGGGGTTTGCTTTGATAGTTTTTCTCTCACTCAGAATTTCTGTTAGATTTATAACCACATGTCCAGCTCATAATCTCTTAGGAGGTTAAATGAGTGAGCATTGTAGCATTGTTGTTGTTTGGATCTTTCTCACCTAAAAAGGGGAGGGGAATAGGAGAAGCCCCTTCTCACCCCAGTGTGTCCTGGTGAGTCACTCAAACTCTGCACAAGGTAGAACATCCAAATAATGTGACCCACTGCTGTTTTGGTTATTTTCTTTTTTTTCAGAGCAGCTAACCCAACTTCAAAAATGTGACTCATGTCCCCTCCAGCAAAAGGATCAGGAGCAGTTTCTGGGTTGGTGCAAGAGCCCCACAGGACACAAAAGTGATGAAGATGAGAGGAACCTGGCTGGGTGTGTCCCTGGGACACCTGCTGGCTCTGGGACACGGGCACAAATGGAGAAACATGGTATTAAAAAAAAAACAAAACCACAAAACAAACCAAAGAAACAAAAAGACTATCATTGTTATTCTCAGCCCTCTGAAATGGATACATAAATCTGCTCCTTCTCTGGCCCTGGTGGGTCTCAACTAGTTTTTTAGGATGCTGAAAATGGGGAGGAGGTTTGAAGCATCAAAGCTGGGTGAGCTGGTGTCAGTGGGCACGGTTGTGTGGATTTCTGAGGACACACTGGCTTGGAGGGCAGATTCAAGTTAAGCCCAAGTGTGAATCTGCCAGCAGAACATCTCGTGGGGATGACAGGAGGAGAAATGCACGTGGCTGAGTGCCCTCAAAGAGGCAGCTTTCTATTAGAGCTGACCTGGCTTCAAATCCCTGCGCAGGGAGCTGGCACTGGAGTGCTGAGAGGAGGAACCAGAGATTATTTTTATGGATGTGCTGCTCCTTCTTGTTCCTTTCAGGTGGATTGCAGAAAGTTCAGGCTGTTTGTCTGCCTGGTGGGGCTCAGCAGTGCCAGCCTCTGGGTTTTCCACGCCTGGACCGAATTCTGCATGTTCTGTGAGAGCAGCCAGGGTGACCTATTCCCCACGGAGACTTTCAGGAGGATGGAAGGGAACTTCTCCCAGCTCCCAGATGTTGACTGCCACAAGAACCCTCCTTTCCTTGTCCTGCTGGTGGCGTGCTCATTCCAGCAGCTGGATGCCAGGATGGTCATCCGGCACACCTGGGGCAAGGAGAGGACAGTGGCTGGGAAGCGCCTGGTGACCTTGTTCCTCCTGGGCAGCCCTGGGAATGCCAGCCAGCAGGCTGACATGGCTGCTGAGAGCCAGAGCTACAGAGACATCATCCAGAAGAACTTCACAGACACCTATTACAACCTGACCCTGAAGACCATGATGGGAATGGAGTGGATCCACAGGTTTTGCCCCCAGTCCAGCTTCGTGATGAAAACCGACACGGACGTGTTTGTCAACGTTTTTTACCTCACTGAGCTGCTTCTGAGGAAAAAGAAGAGCACTGGATTCTTCACAGGCTTTTTAAAACTGCACGAGTACCCCATCAGGACAAGAGGGAGTAAGTGGTATGTGAGTAGGGAAGAGTATCCAGGAACCACCTACCCACCCTTTTGTTCCGGGACTGGATATGTTTTATCCAGCGACGTAGCCAGCCAGATCTATAAAATTTCTGGGAGTGTTCCATTCATTAAACTGGAGGATGTGTTCATAGGGCTGTGCCTCGACAAATTAAAAATCCAGCTGGAGGAGCTCCACTCGGAGCAGACGTTTTTCCCAGAGAGGATCAGGTTCTCGGTTCCTCGCTTTAGGAAAATCGTGACGTGCCATGGAATCAAACTATCTGAGCAGCTCAGCTACTGGAACCACTTAGTGGCAGCAACTCAAGGAGGAGTGCTCTAGCACCTACCCTCCTCCACTTCACAGACTGAAATTCTCTGCTTTTACAGGGCTGCTCCCCACTCCAGCAAAATCCCAATTAACTCCAGCTCCATCACTCCCAATTAACTCCATCCAGCTCCATTAAAGACTTTAGAAATGGTTATTTTAATCACAGAATCAGAGAATTGTTGAGTTTGGAAAAGACCTCCAAGATCATTGAGTTTGATTAAATCTTTCCTTTGATTAAACACTACCTTGCTAACTACACCTGAGCACTGAGTGCCACGTCCAGTCATTCCTTGAACACCTCCCTGGGCAGCTCCTTCCAGTGCTTAACCACCCTTTCTGTGAAAAAAAAAATCCCTATTTCTGCCCAGGAACATGCAAACTTCCTTCTCTCCCATTCACTCCCACCTCTGTGCATCCCTTCTCTACAAACATTACAATTATTATTTTTTTCCTGAAACACCCAGGCCTGCTAACCCACCCTCCAAATCTTGCTGCCAGAGGCCTGGGAACATTTCTGTTGTGCCAAACAAAAAAGTCGAAGCACTTTTGTTCAGAGAATAAAATCTGCACCATCTTCCTGGTTGCCCTTGACAAATTACTGCACCCATCTGTGCAGGCACTTAGAGGAATGATATTTGTAGCTGTCAG
Organism: Lonchura striata; assembly: GCF_050655825.1. Taxonomy (NCBI): domain Eukaryota; kingdom Metazoa; phylum Chordata; class Aves; order Passeriformes; family Estrildidae; genus Lonchura; species Lonchura striata. The sequence goes on along the minus strand of NC_140703.1, from coordinate 115,387,994 downwards.
GATGCTCCCTCCTGGCATGGGAAGCTGCAGCCCTGCCCTTGCAGCCAGCTCTGAGTGGGCTGAGCTGCAGCCTGGCACAGATCCCTCCTTCAGTCTACACCAATTTTTTTGGCAGAGGTGGTAGAATTTGCCCATGCAATGCTCTCGAGACGACCTTGGGCACTGCAGGTCACCTGCTGGAGGTGTAAAAGCTGCTGCAGCTGTTTCCTTGTGTGTGCTTCCTGCTGAAAATAATTCGTGGTGAAGCCAGTGCAGTGTGTCCTGCTCTTCCTATTAAAATAGACCATGGAGACATCTTTTATATTTGTGTCGCACTTTGATTGCCTGAGAGCTGCTGTGAATAGTTTGCGGAGGCTAAACTAGAGTCACTTAGAGTGATTTAGACATTCTTTTTCCAAAGAGAAACTGGGTGTGTGAGGGAGAAGACAGGAGGATTTTTCTCTTTTGAACAAGACTTAATAGGAAAATGTGCTCAAGTAATCATTCAGGCTGGGAGCCCTATTTCTTATTTCATTCCCAAGCAAAGACTCGTGAAATCTCTGGGATGATTACAAGTTTCAGAGATAAGAAGAGGGGTCTTTACAGCAGATGCTGAAAAATCCTTCAGGGCTCTGAGGAGGGAGAAGGGAGCTCAGAAATCCTCCCTTATGCAGTGGTGCTGTTTGATTTTCCTGCAGGCACAGGCAAGGTCAGTGTTATCAGCATGGAATGCCTGTAATGTCTCTGTGAAGTGTTTTTTTCCAAAAAAGCAGTGAAAGTGGAGCTGTTCCCAAGGGGAGCTGAGGGGATCTGACACCCAGCATGGAAGAGACAGGAAAACAGATTTTATTATTTTGGTGTTATTTATTGTTTCTTTACCTTGAAAAGAAGGATTCCTTCCTTCCTTCCTTCCTTCCTTCCTTCCTTCCTTCCTTCCTTCCTTCCTTCCTTCCTTCCTTCCTTCCTTCCTATCCATCCATCCATCCATCCATCCATCCATCCATCCATCCATCCATCTCATTTTACTTGCCTGTGTCTGAAAAGCAGGGTAAATATTTTCAGCAGGAAGATCCTGAGAAGTGTTTAATAATGGTCATAATATATTATTTCTTTTCCTCTGGTTTAACCTGAGATCATGCACCCACTTTTGACCACTGATGATGAAAGAATCAATGTTTATTTGTTTGTACACAGGAATGGTCTTTTTTCATTTTAAGGTCCTTCAATAAACTTTTAATATTTTATTTAAAAAATTAAAATATTTAAACAGCTGGATTTTGCTTAAAATTCAGCTGTTTTTGAATATTTTTCTGCCTTCAGAAGGTGTGATGGGTCAGACTGATAAAGCCAAGCCAACATATTTTTAATCACTATCTTTTCCATGTAATATGCAGAAATATCTTGTGTCTTTCATTGCTGTCATGCCCAAGGTGCAAGCTGGTTATTCCTTTACTTTATGGAAAAATGGTGAGCAGAAAGGAATGTGTCCTGGTCATTCCTAGTTCCTTGTCTTGAGGGGCAGAGCTCTGCGACAGCATCATCAGCCTGATGTTCTTTTCTTGTCATAATAATACAATCATAAAAAAAATACAGTAATAAAAAATACAGTCATAATAAATAATACAGTCATAAAAATAAAAATGTAATAATGAAATAATCCTGCAGGCAGGTGTAGGTCTCACTTCCACCTCTGTGCCTGGTGCCAGCTTTGACTTTGCATCAGCATAAAAAAGTCACCCTTGAGGGTGACCCAAGTCCTGCTGGACCTCTTGGCTGGGGCTTTTATTTCAGTCCAGGAATGCTCCAAATTACTGGAATCCAGCTGCTGCCTGTTCTCAGTCAGTCCCTTCTGCAGACTCGACCTCTGTATTCCTGGGGTTAAATTCTAGTGGAAGATGTCTCTGCCCATGGCAAGGGGGTGGAAATGGATCTTCTTTAAGGCCCCCTCCAACCCAAACCCAACCACTCTGTGGCTCCATGAAACCCATCTCTGATGGGTTGGGAACAGGGACCTGACCCAAGGTCCTGAAACCATCCAGGGAGCTGCATTTGTCATTTCTGCATTTGTACAAGATGTCTCTGTTGCTGCCTTCAGAATGTTTTGTCCCCACCTCACTCCCCAGTGGCCTGACTGTCCGTGAGTATTTAATCTGTCAGTACTGCTGAGGAGCAGATGAGTTCGGGTTGAAATGTCAGGGATTTGGATTTTCAGGGATTTTTCTGCTCCTCTCCTCTTTGCAAAGGGGTTTCCCAAGTGAATGCTCTTAGCTGCTGCACAGAATTTTCCTCAACCTAATGATTTTCTTTGTGTCAATGAGAAACTGATCTCATAATTCATAGAATCGTAGAATTGTTTAGGTTAGAAAAGATCTGAAAATTCCCTGAGTCAAACCATTGACCCCAAAAGGTGTCCCTAAGCACCACATCTACAAATTTTTGTAACACTTTCAGGGACAGTGATGCCACCACTTCCTTGGGCTGCCTGTTCCTGTGCTTTACCACCCTTTCTGTGAAGAAATTTTTCATAAATGCAATGTATGGATTCATAAATGCAATTTAGACCTCCTCTGGTTCAACTTGAAGCCATTTCTTCTTGTCCTGTTGCTTGTCACTTGGGAGAAATGACCAAGTCCCATCTCACTACACCCTCCTGTCAGGGAATTTTGGAGTGCAGTGAAATCCCCCCTGAGCCTCCTTTTCTCCAGACTAAACCCCTCCCTGCTCCCTAAGCTGCTTTGAATAAGGATATATTAATTGAGTAATTAATTACTTAAAGCATAAACTTACTCTGCTGGAAAATGTGATTTAAGAAAAAGCAGATGATTGCATGTAAGGCAAATTCATTTGTTTAAACAAAACCACTGTGCTAGTGAGTTTATATGTATCAGCTAAATTATATTAGTTTTTGCAGCTGAGGCCTCAGCTCATGAATTTTAAAACAATCAAAACAGTATTAGTGGCCTTTTGCAAAATTAGATTCATTTTCCTATGAAAGACCATCACAAAACAAGCAGAAATATAAGTAGAACTGCAAACACAATATGCAGTGTACATATACTTATTTTTAAAATTTTGTATAGCCTGACAAAAAAAATTAGGCAATTTGGGGGCAGTTTGTCTGCAGAAGCTGAGCACTATCCCAATGTTTTTATGCATTTTGGGTTAGAAGTTCATTCAAACTTTTTTTTTTTTTATAATGAATAGCTTTGAAAAGGTCATCTAAAAGTTATTCCACTGCTTCTAAGTAGGGAGGAGTACAGAAATCAGCAGAGCTGCAAGTGTCTTAGAGTTGGTTGCACTTCAGCACACTCTATTTCTTCCAAGTTCAGTTTTTAGAGGCATAAAAATTAATACTTTTTTTTCCACCCCACAACCCTAATTAATCAACTAACACATTCTCAGTTTAAATTAGAATTTTAAAATCTGTGCATGAAGGATTTGGTCTCACAGCTCCTCTGACTCAGACTTATTGAGAAGGTACAACCCTCCCGGGCACTTCTGAAAATACAGAAGTGGATTTTTGCAATGGAAGTTTTGCCTTATTTCAGAGTGGAAAGGGACAAAAGGGCTCCTGGTGTGTGCTGGATGTGACAGGAACGCTGCTCCTCATGGATGTGTGCAGGTGACATTGCAATGTTAATTGAAAAGGCATTATTTGCATGGAACATGAGAGTGTTGAGCCAACAGTTCCATGTTTGATATTTTATTAGTAAAGAATTTTGCTACCACAGTTTAGTGTGTTTGCTTGTCTTTCTGGTTGTGAATGCGCCAACATTTTGGGGTGTAGTCATGTCAGGGGGCTGGTTCCTTTTCCTGTTAATATCAGTAGAATCACAGAATTATTTAGGTTGGAAATGACATTTAAGGTCATTGAGTCTGACCTTTTACCCAGCACTGCTGAGTCCAGCAATGCCCCATGTCCCCAAGTGCCACATCTACAGACCTCTCAAATCCCTTCAGGGATGGGGACTCCAGCTCTGCCCTGGGCAGCTGTGCCAGGGTTTGAGCAGATTTCTGGGAGAAATATTCCCAAATATTTAATCTAAACCTCCCCTGGCTCAGCCTGACGTCGTTTCATCCTATAACTTCTTACCTGCAGGGAGGTAGAAGGTTTTACCTTCTGACCATCTCACTGCCCTCCTGGCAGGAGCTGTGCAGAGCCACAAGGTCCCCCTGAGCCTCCTTTGCTCCAGGCTCAGCCCCTTCCCAGCTCCCTCAGGAACTCTCCAGCCCCTTCCCAGCTCCCTCAGGAACTCTCCAGCCCCTTCCCAGCTCCCTCAGGAACTCTCCAGCTCCTTCCCAGCTCCCTCAGGAACTCTCCAGCCCCTTCCCAGCTCCGTTCCCTGCCCTGGACACGCTCCAGCCCCTCCAGGTCTCTCCTGCAGGACCAGAACTGGGCACAGCCCTGGAGGGGCCTCTCCGAGCCAGCCCAGAGGGACAATCCCTGCCCTGCTCCTGCTGGACACACAATTCCTCATCCAGCCCAGCTGCCAGCGGCCTCTTGCCCCCCTGGGCACCCCTGGGCTCGTGTCCAGCCCCTGTCACAACACCCCCAGGGCCTTTTCCAGCTCTCCAGCCCCTCTGCCCAGCCTGGAGCTCCGGGGTTGTGGTGACCCAAGGGCAGGACTGGGACTTGGTCTTGTTAAATCTGAATTTGAAAGTGTTGAATTTTCTCCCCTCCTCAAAAATTACTTAGGAAATAATGAGGGAATTGAAAGAAAAAGATAAATTTAACCACAGCTGTCACCTTTGGGAAGAACAAAACCCCAACTTAAATGATTTTTGCCCCACTGCGTGCCTGAGGATGGCTGCCATGGTCCTCCTGGGACCTGGAAGTACAGGGTTATTCTCCTATCAGTTCAAAGAGAAATGTAAAATAACTGAGGACTGTCAGATTGATTTTCAAACACAAGCAGTTATGAACAAAAAACCATAAAAAGAAAAGTTCTCCCTTACTGCCTTTATCTTTTATTTTATCTTGCTTACATTTCTGATGTATCTTCCTTGAGGTTTTTTTTTTTGCAGCTGGACTTCAATTCATTAGTTCATGACAGCAATATATTCCCAGGAATGTCTACAAATATTGTCACAGGACTTAGACATATGCAGCACATAGGAGACCCAGCCTGAAAAAGCAGACTTGAATTTGCACATGTTCTGGCTGAGCAAATAGAGACTTTTTTCAAAGCATTGTAATACAGTGGATTTGAGGCTGTTCTTCTAAAGAGTTCACTCAAGCACATTTTCACTGAAAAATGCAATTGGGTGATTTCAATGGCTGAGAAATAATGTTCCACATATTCAAAAAGGCATTATTTTTGCAGGAAAACAGAAATAAATCCATGGCCCTTCTTAGAATCTCCCCCAGTGAACTGTGTACACAACATTCCTTGCATTCAGCCACTGACCCAACCTGACCTCGTTTAATTTATGACTTTGGATGCAGGGACAGAGGTCTGCAGTCATCTTCCAGCTCCTCAGGAATCCCAGTTCCATTTCCAATTCCACAATTCCACCCCACAAACTCCGGTGTAGAGCCGGAGGAATGTGGAATGCCATAAATTAGTGATGTGCTGTGATTTGCACCTCCAGCTCGTGGATCTCCAGGGCAGCTCTAATCCCTTCGTGTTTAATTGGATTATTCCTGCTGAAACAGCAGTTGTAAGTAAATGTTTGACTTGGGTACACAGAGGGACCTGCAGATTTTACACATGCTGCTGCTTGTAAAGGTTCAGAGGAGGAATTAGAGAGCAGAGGGAGCTGGGCTGGGAGCAGGGGCAGGATGTGGAGTGGGAGTGATGCTGCTGGGTGAGGAGGGGTGGAACAGCTCAGGGTGAGGGGCTGTGAGGCACCTTGTCACACTGCAACATGAAATAACTCACAGAAGCAGGCTAGATGTAAAAGGAAAGAAAAAGAACCCAAAAAAGCCAACTTTATTTTCTGACTCCACTATATATACCATAGCCAAAGTGCCAGTGGATTGGAGGGTGAAACAGCCACCTCTCCAACCACACTGCTCAAACCAACAGTCCATCAATTCTCCCCACCCACAAAGAAGAATGCAAAGCAGTCATTATTTACATGAACATGCATGAGAAAACTCAGCTGAAATATGTAAATATCAGAAGGCATAGGAACATTTAGAAGAACTTTAAAACTCTCAAATGAACAGGGCTACAGCACCTCAACACATTTTGGGGATGTCCCACCCTTATCCTGAGGATGGGCCTCTGGCAGGAGGTTTCCTGAGCCACACCACCTTCAGGTGCATGGGAGATGGAAGAGGAAAGGACTGAAAGATTTAACCTTTAAAATGTCAGTCTTTACTGCATTCTTGAGATCTTCTCACCAGTTCCCTCAACTTTTAGGAGATCTCATTCTGTCTACAAGTGTTTAAAAGGAAATGAACAAACAGAATCATGAAATCAGAGTGGTTGGGTTAAAAGGACCCTTTAGAGTCATCCAGTCTGACCTTCTCTGCTATGGGCAGTGACATTTTTCAATTTATTTTCAACTCACTCAGAGACCTGTCCAGCCTGGCCTTGAAGTTTTCCAAGGATTGGGAATCCACCACCTCTCTGGACAATCTGCTGTGGTTTTCCTCACTCTCATTGTAAAAAAATTCTCTCTCATATCTAGTTCAAACTGACCCTCCTTCAGTTTAAAGCCATTACCCCTTCTCCTATCAGTACAAGGCCTTGTAAAAAATCCCTCTCCAGCTCTCTTGTAACCCCTTCAGATAATGGAAAAGTGCAGTAAGGTCTCCCTGGAGATTCCTCTGGTGTGAACAGCCCCAACTCTCTCAGCCTGAATATCAAAATAAATTCACTGCTCCTCTACAGGAGAAAGCCAAAATACAGCAGAGGTTGTGGCACACAAAGAGAAATTGAATATCTGAAACCATCTCCAGAGCCTTACAGTGTCTGACTGCAAAAGGGCAGCTTTCAGTCACAGACCTGATGTCACAAACAGTGCAGAGGAAACATTGATTTCTGAAAAAAAAAACCCAAAAAACCCTGCCATTTGTACTTGGTGATCTTAACCGAATGCCCAAGGGGAGCAGCAAGATGTCAGTCACAGGGATGTACTTTATGAAAATGCAAAAGGGAGACAGCTCTCCCAGTATCACACCTACTGTGCTGGTGCCACTCTGGACCATGCCTGTGGGGCACTTGGGGAATATTCATTAATATTCTATTTTCAGAGGTGTGAGTATGAACGTTTCCCATAACTGGCAGCCCTTGCAAAATCATCAGGAAAATAAGAAAGGCCTGGGGGTGTTAGACAAGATGAACTTCAGAGGTTCCTTCCAGTCCTAACAATTCTGTGGGATTCTGTGTGTAAAGGGGTTTAATTCCATGGTCCCATGGTAGGTTTCCTGAGAAGTCCTGTGAGATTTGAAGCCCTGGGCTCAGTGTCTGTGTGTCATTCCTCTGACAAATTGTCCATTTGTCCATCTGCTGTGCCCAGAGCTGGACTCATTGTGCTTGCTAGAGAGAGGTGCTGCGCACCAGTTTTAAAGGAGCTCTGGATAGATTTTCACTTTGTTTGAACTCCTTGAAAAAATCTGTTTTTCCATGTAAGCCTCAGGAAGAGTCTAAAAAGCATGACCTTAAGCAATAATGAAAAATGTAATCATCATTATGAGTGTAGAGAATGATGTTTCCCTTTTCATGGCACATTATCACACATTGAAAAGTTCTTTAGAATAAACTGAAGGATAAACCAAAGCAATTAAAGCTGTTTGAACCAGAGACAAAGCATTTCTAAAGCTAAAGAAAATGTTGCCAGGGGAACTGATGTATTAAAAAATTTCCTTCTCAGATTTACACTCCCTCTGACAGCAGCAAAGCTGCATCTTCTGTCATTGTGTGATAAAATTTCTTACTTCATCTTGCCTGAACTCCATGATAAATGTCTTCATCTACCTGCCCTGAATGATGACATTTTCATCTTTCCAGCTACAACTCACTGGTTTCAGTGCTGGAGAGGAGAAATGCACCTGGCAAAGGGGAAGCATGGAATGTGGTTCCCAAGGAGTGCTGGCAGGAGACAACTGGAGAACGACATTCCAGTTGTGCAGATTTATTCAGGCAAAATAAAAAAATTCGTGCCAAGAAAAGTTTAATCCTGAGGCCTCCTGGGTGTGAAAGTCTGGAAGGAGATTATGTCCAAAGCTTTCCTCATTAAGGGCCCACAGCAATTCTGCAAAGAGCTGTGGCTTCATTATAATCAAAAAGGAAAAAAAGGGAAAAAAAAAGTAATTAAAGAAAAAAATCAGATGAGTTAAATTGGTGTAATAAGGTTTTTGAGAATTTATCCTGGCCTAGATTCATGGTAGCATAATTTCATAAGTCTTTACATCAAGGCAAAGATTACCTGACTTCGTTGGAGAGAGATAAAGCAGGATTCCTCAGACCAGTGGGAAGCAACCTGGGATTTGTCTCAGCTACTTTTGCACTCTAAACCAGAAAGTCCAGTTCAGCCTTTTGGACTCTTCTGGAGTAAAAATAAGGAAGGAGACAATGGGGGAAAATGCATCTCAGTGTTTACAAAGGTGACACAAAGAGGAAATGGCCCAGCCTTGTTATTTCCAGAGCTTTTCCTCTAAGCTTCTGATTAAAGATGTGACTACACTAACAGACTAATTAAAAGATTTTTAAAAACTCATTAGAGGCAGAGAGGGATCTGTGTGTCTCACCTAGATTTCTGTGTGTCTCACACTAATAAAATCTGTTTAGAATGAGAAACACCTTGCAGAGCACCATATATTCAATAGAGAAAAGGAGGAAGAGCATAGAAAGAGGAAAAAATCAGAGGCAGAGATGGACAAGTTATGGCTTAGCATTTCTTTGGCCTGATTTGCTACTGGAGAGCAGCATCCTGTAGGCAACAAGATAGAGACAGCAATTTCAGAATTTCAGTCCCATGGGCAGCTTTTCTCCTGCCTTTGTCTTTTCTAGGGGTTTCAATTCCCTTGCTCTTCATGATAGAGAATAACATTTATTTCTTTGATGGGGAGGCATTTCTCAAAATCCTTGTAATGGTCCAACCTCCTTTCAAGCCCATTTTCATGAAGAAATGAAGAATCTTATTTCTGTTTCTAGCACTGACCTTGGTCAGTAAGTGGCTCTTCTCTGCTGCTGTAGTGCTCAGACAATCTGATCATATTTTCTTTGACTCAGCTAAATAAGTCAAAGTACAGCATGGAAATTAGGGCCTGGTGATTTTACAGATGAAGGTGTCTAAATGCTGTTCATTTTCTATCACAGAATGGTTTGGGCTGGAAGGGACCTTAAAGATCATCCAGTTCCACCCTTGCCATGGCAAGGACACCTCCCACTGTCCCAGGCTGCTCCAGCCCCAGTGTCCAACCTGGCCTTGGGCACTGCCAGGGATCCAGGGGTGTTGGATGAAGTCTTTTTCTGACTTAGAGATGAGGTAACTGAGAGGCATTTAAAAAACTTTTATTTTCAGTCTCATGTGAAGGGTGAGATAGTACAGAGGTTATAATTTACACTGTTGCAATCAAAAGTTAACTATTTCTTAATTACAATACACTATAAGCGTTTCTTGGCCTATCAGCTTTAGCCACACCATGCTGTAAATTCCTTAAAGCCAATAATTTAAAATTACCCCTCGTGGGTCCCACTACAATGCATCTTTCATAGTTCTGTTTCTCTAAAGTATCTAGTCTTATTTGTAAGGCTATTCTTTGAAACTTGTTTCTAGTTCTATTTCTCTCTCAACAATGCCTGCCTTATTCTATGGTATTTTTAAGTCAGTATTTCTTATCTTAAAGGTGTCATACAGATACATGCTATGGAGCTTTCTGTGTTCGAGAATTTTCTGCAAAACTATTTCCCACACAGGGGCAGTCACAGCTTCTCTGGGCACCCTGTCCCATTGCCTTCACACCCTCACAGGGAAGAATTTCTTCCTAATATCTATCTAAAACAATTCTTTCAGTTTGAAGCTATTCTCATCGTAACAATTTGTCCCATCCTTCTGCAGGGGAAACAGAAATTACACTTGTGGCCCCAGTGGCAGTGACAGAAGGTTTCACTGAGTGAATCCCAGGAAGTCCATTTTCCTGGGAGCTCCTTGCGTGGGATTGCACAGCAAGCTGTGCAGACATACGTGCCAGCCTCACACACCCCAGAACAAAAATGTGGGGGGTTGCTTAGGAGTTCACAGTGTGCACGCCATCCAGAAATGGGTTTGGAAATCTTGGGGGTCTGGACATCAAGGTGACCCCAAGAGTGTAAAAGTTCTCATTTCCCAGCTTGCACAGCCAAAGAAGGAGTTTGAATGCATAGGATTAGCTTCTCAAGGGTGTTTATTTTCTCTTAATTATAACATTCTCTCTCTGACCTGCTGAGCTCTGTCTAGCAAGGAGGCCATGGCATTCTGTCTGCCCCCTAGGGCAGTGTTTAAATTTTTTACCAAAAACGACATGTACTATGTTTACAATAACGTGCCAATATCTGTCATCTATGTTGGACAGTGTGTCTCCACCTTAAACCAACAGAAAACTGTCACCATCACAGCAAGAACATTGAGGACAAGAAAAAGGAGAAGAAGGTCAGGACATGACCAAATCCCTCCATCTTGTCCCCTTGATCCCTTCTCTAAAAAGCCCCAAAATCCTACTTCTTCACCCTGTGTTAATTCAACTACTACACTACTCAAACCCTTGTGGCTTGTAATTCCTCACACAGAGTTAGCAATTTTTTCCACAGGCTAAAATTGAAGCCACAGCTGTTTTTTGACTTTGTGTCAAGGTCTCAGAGCCCCCTGCCAGGGTCTGGAGCAGCCAGGGCAGCCAGAAGGATGTGCTGGGTTCCCACATGGAAGGGCTTGGGGGGAAGGGGAAAAAAGGGTGAAAATCCTCCCACTCACCAGCAGAAGAAAAATGAAAAATTGGAAAGAAGCATCTAGAGGAAGTGGAGTGGGAGGTAGGACTTATCTGGTGATTCACAAAGTGACCAAGATGCTTCTCCATTTAAATCAAACTTAGGAGCTGGTCTTTTGAACATCCTGAGTGTGGGTAACCTGGTGCATGCACACACTGGGGACTCAGACACTTCACCACACCTTACCCCAGCCATCCTCACCCAAGGTTTCACTCATCCCAACACTGTGGCTCATTAGGAAGGAAGGAGCCAACAAGGGCAGTAATTAATAATTAATAAAATGTCAATGAATGTGCTGGTCTTTTCTAACACAACCGATTTTGGCTCTGTCATCTCTCTAATTGCTCCTCAGATAGGTTTAAGCTGCTCTGAGGTTCATGCCCCTCAGTGTAGAGAGGACAATCTCAGCAGTGCCAAATGACAGCTTTGTAAAAGTTCTAAAAGCAGCAATTATCCTTTCCAATGCATTTTTATGAAGCCATCTTGATTAATCACGTTATCTTGATTAATTCAAGTTGAAAATTCATTTTAACCTTCTGCACTTCTGCTTGGTTAAGCAGAGATGGAATGTGCTCATTAGATGTTGTTTATCCCTTTTCTTGCTCCAGCTTTATTCAGACACACCTGTATGGAAGGCATTTCAAGAATACTGTCATTGAAGTCAGTGGAACAAGAATGCAACGTTTCAGACTTTAAAAAAGAAGGTTTGTAAAGTCAAAGAAATAGTAATAAAATATTATAACTAGTCAAAAAAAAACCTCTTCCTGCAGCTTTCATAGCTATTTCTTTTAACAAGTCTGAGCAATACTTTTTCTAATAAAGCAAAGTTAAAAAAAAAATATTTTCAGAAATTTCTCACAATGCCCCAAACTGAATGATTCATTTCCCTTTGCTGAACCTTTCAATTTTGAGTCACTGTGCCATTCATTTCTACTTGCTACTGTTACTGTGCTTAGTAGGAAACACACTTCAGGGAAGTTTTATGTCCCTTTTTTACAATTTAAGTTGATCATAAAAATCCCCTGACATCTTCAGATCAGTTCAACTCACTGACCAGCAATGGCATAAAGTGAGGGTGCAGTTCTTGGAAGAAGACAAAGGCTGTAAGAACATCTCACACCCAACCCCCTCAGTCTCCCTGGACCTTCAGGAGGAATTTCATCACAGAAAGGGTGATTAAACACTGGAAAGCACCTCCAGAAAGGTGGAATTACTGTCCCTGGAGGCGTTTAAGAAAGACTGGGTGTGGCACTCAGTGCTCTGGTCAGGTTGACAAGGTGATGTTTGGTCAAAGGTTGTACTTGATGATCTCAGAGGTGTTTTCCAACATAATTGATTCTATGACTCTGTGATGCTCCCCAGTGGTGCCACAGCCTGATTCATCCCTGCCCTCGTCCTTGGATGGACACCTTGGTTTTATAAGCAAAAGATTTACCTGAGAAGCTTTACTCTTACAAAGCCTTACCTCCAGCCCTGCCCCATCTTCTCCAGCTGCAAACCAGGTCCCCAGGATGCTGCCTGGCCCTGGCTCAGCCCCTCACCCTGTCCAGGGCTGCTGCTGGACCTCAGCAGCCCCAGCTGGAGGTGACAGTGACCACTGGCAGGGCCACGGCTAGCACAGGCACTTCTGCTCTCTGCTGCACTGCCCGAGGCACTTTAGCAGTGGGATGTGCTCCAGCCTCATCACACTCACCTGTGCCATTGTAACAAGGGAAATCAGTGCCAGGCACTGCTCACTCACCTGTGTCATTGTAACAGGGGAAATTGGCACCATCACACTCACCTGTGCCATTGTAACAGGGGACACCAGTGCCAGGCACCATCACACTCACCTGTGTTATATCACAGGGGAAATTGGCACCATCACACTCACCTGTGCCATTGTAACAGGGGAAATTGGCACCATCACACTCACCTGTGTCATTGTAAAGGGGGGGCATTGGTGCCAGCACATCACACCTGTGTCATTAAAACAGGGGACATCCACTCCACCTGTGTCAGTGTAACAGAGACCAGGCACCACTGCACTTACCTGTGTCATTATAACGAGGGAAACTGGCACCATGGCTCTCACCTGTGTCACTGTGACAGGGGACACCATCCCTCTCCCCTGCTGGTTCCACACCTGGCTGCACCAAGCCCCCTCCATCTGTTGTGCCCGTGTCCCATCCCGCTGTGCCCATGTCCCATCCTGCTGTGCCCGTGTCCCAGCCCAGCACTCCATGCCACTGTGCTGACTCTGTGTGTCCCTCGCTCTGTGTGTCCCTGGCACTGTGTGTCACTGTCACCATGTGTCCCTGGCTCTGTGTGTCTCCAGCTCTGTGTGTCACTGGCACCATGTGTCACTGGCACCATGTGTCCCTGGCTCTGTGTGTCAACGGCTCGGTGTATCACCGTCTCCGTGTGTCACCGTCTCCGTGTGTCACTGTCTCCGTGTGTCACCATTTCAGTTTATCACCATCTCTGTGTGTCACCAGCTCTGTGTGTCACTGGTACCATGTACCACGGTCTCCGTGTCTCACCAGCTCCATGAGTCACTGTCTCTGTGGGTCCCTGGATCCGTGTGTCACCAGCTCCATGTGTCACCGGCTCTGTGTGTCCCTGTCTCCATGTGTCCCTGCCTCCGTATGTCACTGGCACCGTGTCCCTGGCTCCGTGTGTCAATGGCTCGGTGTGTCACAGTCTCCATGTGTCCCTGTCTCTATGTGTCACCATCTTCGTGTGTCACCATCTCCCTGTGTCACCATGTCTGTGTATCACCGGCTCCATGTGTCACCATTTCCATTTATCACCGGGTCCGTGTGTCACTGGCACTGTGTCACCAGCTACGTGTGTCCCTGGCTCCGTTTGTCACCGGCTCTGTGTGTCACCAGCTCCATGTGTCACAGGCACTGTGTCACAGTCTCCGTGTGTCCCTGGCTCCATGTGTCACCGGCTCTGTGTGTCCCAGTCTCTGTGTGTCCCTGGCTCCATGTGTCACCGGCTCTGTGTGTCCCAGTCTCCGTGTGTCACAGTCTCTGTGTGTCACCATCTCCATGTGTCCCTGACTCCATGTGTCACAGGCTCTGTGTGTCACCAGCCCCATGTGTCACAGGTTCCGTGTGTCACAGTCTCCATGTGTCCCTGGCTCCATGTGTCCCTGGCTCTGTGTCACAGTCTCCGTGTGTCACAGGTTCCATGTGTCACAGTCTCCGTGTGTCCCTGGCTCTGTGTCACAGTCTCCGTGTGTCACAGGTTCCATGTGTCACAGTCTCAGTGTGTCCCTGGCTCTGTGTCACAGTCTCCATGTGTCCCTGGCTCCGTGTGTCTCTGGCTCTGTGTCACCATCTCTGTGTATCACCATCTCTGAGTGTCCCTGGCTCTGTATGTCACTGGCACTGTGTCACACTCTCCGTGTGTCCCTGGATCTGTGTCACCGGCTCTGTGTGTCACAGTCCCCGTGTGTCACAGTCTCCGTGTGTCCCTGGCTCTGTGTCAACATCTCCATGTGTCCCTGGCTCCATGTGTCCCTGGCTCTGTGTCACAGTCCCCGTGTGTCACAGGCTCTGTGTGTCACACTCCATGTATCACTGGCACTGTGTGTCACACTCTCCGTGTGTCACCATGTCCGTGTGTCAGTCTCCGTGTGTCCCTGGCTCTGTGTCACCATCTCCGTGTGTCACCATCTCCGTGTGTCACAGGCTCTGTGTGTCACAGTCTCCGTTTGTCACAGGCTCTGTGTGTCACCATCTCTGTGTGTCACAGGCTCTGTGTGTCACCATCTCCCTATGTCACTGGCACTGTGTGTCACACTCTCCGTGTGTCACCATCTCCATGTGTCACCATCTCCGTGTGTCACCATCTCCATGTGTCACAGGCTCTGTGTGTCACCATCTCCATGTGTCACAGGCTCTGTGTGTCCCTGGCTCCATGTGTCCCTGGCTCTGTGTCACAGTCTCCGTGTGTCACAGGTTCCATGTGTCACAGTCTCCGTGTGTCCCTGGCTCTGTGTCACAGTCTCCGTGTGTCACCATCTCCATGCGTCACCATCTCCGTGTGTCACCATCTCCATGTGTCACAGGCTCTGTGTGTCACCATCTCCATGTGTCACAGGCTCTGTGTGTCCCTGGATCTGTGTCACCGGCTCTGTGTGTCACAGTCCCCATGTGTCACAATCTCTGTGTGTCCCTGGCTCTGTGTCACCATCTCCATGTGTCACCATCTCCGTGTGTCACAGTCTCCGTGTGTCACCATGTCCGTGTGTCACAGGCTCTGTGTGTCACAGTCTCCGTTTGTCACAGGCCCTGTGTGTCACCATCTCTGTGTGTCTCCAGCTCTGTGTGTCACAGGCACCATGTGTCACTGGCACCATGTGTCCCTGGCTCTGTGTGTCTCCAGCTCTGTGTGTCACTGGCACCATGTGTCACTGGCACCATGTGTCACTGGCACCGTGTCCCTGGCTCTGTGTGTCAACGGCTCGGTGTATCACCGTCTCTGTGTGTCACCGTCTCCGTGTGTCACTGTCTCCGTGTGTCACCATTTCAGTTTATCACCATCTCTGTGTGTCACCAGCTCTGTGTGTCACTGGCACCATGTACCACTGTCTCCGTGTCTCACCAGCTCCATGAGTCACTGTCTCTGTGGGTCCCTGGATCCGTGTGTCACCAGCTCCATGTGTCACCGGCTCTGTGTGTCCCTGTCTCCATGTGTCCCTGCCTCCGTATGTCACTGGCACCGTGTCCCTGGCTCCGTGTGTCAATGGCTCGGTGTGTCACACTCTCCATGTGTCCCTGTCTCTATGTGTCACCATCTTCGTGTGTCACCATCTTCCTGTGTCACCATGTCTGTGTATCACCGGCTCCATGTGTCACCATTTCCATTTATCACCGGGTCCGTGTGTCACTGGCACTGTGTCACCAGCTACGTGTGTCCCTGGCTCCGTTTGTCACCGGCTCTGTGTGTCACAGTCTCCATGTGTCACAGGCACTGTGTCACAGTCTCCGTGTGTCCCTGGCTCCATGTGTCACCGACTCTGTGTGTCCCAGTCTCCGTGTGTCACCATCTCCGTGTGTCCCTGACTCCGTGTGTCACAGGCTCTGTGTGTCACAGTCTCCGTGTGTCACAGTCTCCGTGTGTCACAGTCTCTGTGTGTCACCATCTCCATGTGTCCCTGACTCCATGTGTCGCAGGATCTGTGTGTCACCAGCTCCATGTGTCACAGGTTCCGTGTGTCACAGTCTCCGTGTGTCCCTGGCTCTGTGTCACAGTCTCCCTGTGTCCCTGGCTCCATGTGTCTCTGGCTCTGTGTCACCATCTCCGTGTGTCACCATCTCCGTGTGTCACAGTCTCCGTGTGTCACCATGTCCGTGTGTCACAGGCTCTGTGTGTCACCATCTCCGTGTGTCACTGGCACTGTGTGTCACACTCTCCGTGTGTCACCATCTCCATGTGTCACCATCTCCGTGTGTCACCATCTCCATGTGTCAGTCTCCGTGTGTCCCTGGCTCTGTGTCACCATCTCCGTGTGTCACCATCTCCGTGTGTCACAGGCTCTGTGTGTCACAGTCTCCGTTTGTCACAGGCTCTGTGTGTCACCATCTCCATGCGTCACCATCTCCGTGTGTCACCATCTCCATGTGTCACAGGCTCTGTGTGTCACCATCTCCATGTGTCACAGGCTCTGTGTGTCCCTGGCTCCATGTGTCCCTGGCTCTGTGTCACAGTCTCCATGTGTCCCTGGCTCCGTGTGTCTCTGGCTCTGTGTCACCATCTCTGTGTATCACCATCTCCGTGTGTCCCTGGTTCTGTATGTCACTGGCACTGTGTCACACTCTCCGTGTGTCCCTGGATCTGTGTCACCGGCTCTGTGTGTCACAGTCCCCATGTGTCACAATCTCCGTGTGTCCCTGGCTCTGTGTCACCATCTCCATGTGTCACCATCTCCGTGTGTCACAGTCTCCGTGTGTCACCATGTCCGTGTGTCACAGGCTCTGTGTGTCACAGTCTCCGTTTGTCACAGTCTCTGTGTGTCACCATCTCTGTGTGTCTCCAGCTCTGTGTGTCACTGGCACCATGTGTCACTGGCACCATGTGTCACTGGCACCGTGTCCCTGGCTCTGTGTGTCAACGGCTCGGTGTATCACCGTCTCCGTGTGTCACCGTCTCCATGTGTCACTGTCTCCGTGTGTCACCAGCTCTGTGTGTCACTGGTACCATGTACCACTGTCTCCGTGTCTCACCAGCTCCATGAGTCACTGTCTCTGTGGGTCCCTGGATCCGTGTGTCACCAGCTCCATGTGTCACCGGCTCTGTGTGTCCCTGTCTCCATGTGTCCCTGCCTCCGTATGTCACTGGCACCATGTCCCTGGCTCCGTGTGTCAATGGCTCGGTGTGTCACAGTCTCCATGTGTCCCTGTCTCTATGTGTCACCATCTTCGTGTGTCACCATCTCCCTGTGTCACCATGTCTGTGTATCACCGGCTCCATGTGTCACCATTTCCATTTATCACCGGGTCTGTGTGTCACTGGCACTGTGTCACCAGCTACGTGTGTCCCTGCCTCAGTTTGTCACCGGCTCTGTGAGTCACCAGCTCCATGTGTCACAGGCACTGTGTCACAGTCTCCGTGTGTCCCTGGCTCCATGTGTCACCGGATCTGTGTGTCCCAGTCTCCGTGTGTCCCTGGCTCCATGTGTCACCGGCTCTGTGTGTCCCAGTCTCCGTGTGTCCCTGGCTCGATGTGTCACCGGCTCTGTGTGTCCCAGTCTCCGTGTGTCACCATCTCCGTGTGTCCCTGACTCTGTGTGTCCCAGTCTCCGTGTGTCACAGTCTCTGTGTGTCACCATCTCCATGTGTCCCTGACTCCATGGGTCACAGGCTCTGTGTGTCACCAGCTCCGTGTGTCACAGGTTCCGTGTGTCACAGTCTCCATGTGTCCCTGGCTCCATGTGTCCCTGGCTCTGTGTCACAGTCTCCGTGTGTCACAGGTTCCATGTGTCACAGTCTCCGTGTGTCCCTGACTCTGTGTGTCACAGTCTCCGTGTGTCCCTGGCTCCGTGTGTCTCTGGCTCTGTGTCACCATCTCCGTGTATCACCATCTCTGTGTGTCCCTGGCTCTGTATGTCACTGGCACTGTGTCACACTCTCCGTGTGTCCCTGGCTCTGTGTCACAGTCCCCGTGTGTCACAGGCTCTGTGTGTCACACTCCATGTATCACTGGCACTGTGTGTCACACTCTCCGTGTGTCACCATCTCCGTGTGTCAGTCTCCGTGTGTCCCTGGCTCTGTGTCACAGTCTCCGTGTGTCACCATGTCCGTGTGTCACAGTCTCCGTGTGTCACCATGTCCGTGTGTCACAGGCTCTGTGTGTCACAGTCTCCGTTTGTCACAGGCTCTGTGTGTCACCATCTCTGTGTGTCACAGTCTCTGTGTGTCACCATGTCCATGTGTCACAGGCTCTGTGTGTCACACTCTCCGTGTGTCACCATCTCCATGCGTCACCATCTCCGTGTGTCACCATCTCCATGTGTCAGTCTCCGTGTGTCCCTGGCTCTGTGTCACACTCTCCGTGTGTCACCATCTCCATGTGTCACAGGCTCTGTGTGTCACCATCTCCATGTGTCACGGGCTCTGTGTGTCACCATCTCTGTGTGTCACCATCTCCATGTGTCACGGGCTCTGTGTGTCACCATCTCCATGTGTCACAGGTTCTGTGTGTCCCTGGCTCTGTGTCACTGGCTCTGTGTGTCCCTGGCTCTGTGTCACACTCTCCGTGTGTCACCATCTCCGTGTGTCACAGGCTCTGTGTGTCACCATCTCCGTGTGTCACCATCTCTGTGTGTCACCATCTCCGTGTGTCACCATCTCCGTGTCCCGGCCGTGCCTCCCTTCCCGGCCGGTTAAACATTGACCGCACAGGGCGGGGAAGGCCGCGGCCGTCCCTGCGTGTCCCCGTGCCAGGCGCGGCCTGCGGCACAGGGACAGCTCGGAGCAGGTCCCTTCCCTCAGGGACAGTGTCCCCACACCTGCGGGACGATTCCTTGCGGAGCAGGTGAGGGCTGGCCCGGGATCCTGCCTGCATCGCCGGAGCTGTCGGGGATGTGATCCAGGTAAGCCCCTCGCCAGCCTGGATTTGCCTCCCGGCCGACTCAGCCAGGGGCTGGAAGATAATTCAGCCCTTTTGGCCCTTTTCCCTGCTCCTGGGCTGGCAGGAGTGGGTTGTGGCTCTGTTTCCTATCCTGCTTCCTGGCATTTGGGGTCGGTGTCCATCGTGGGGAGCCCAAAGCCTCTGGGCCCCTCTCTGGGTCCAGCTGCCATTCCTTGAGGGCCACGTTTTGTTGTTATTCCCTGTCTGTGTCGTGGATGAGGGAGGCAGCAGGCTCAGAGCAGCACTGGCAACCTGACTCACCCCATGCACCAGCAGAGGAGGGGAAAACCAGCCCAAAACAAACCCAGAGATTTAATTCATCATCAGCCAAAATATCCTGTTTCATCTGGGGATTAGACAATATTTCCCAGCCCTTTGAAAGTCCATTTTGAAACAAAGAAAAACAAAATATTATAGATCCCTCCCTTTCCTGCCTTGCTCTATTTCACCCCAAGCTGATTTACTTGTTTACTGATTTTTGTCCTGGCTTTGGCACAATGTTCTTGCCACTTTATTCTTCACTATGTAAAACTTCACCCAGCTCAGATTGCTTTGGTGCAGCTGGATCTGTCAGGGGAGGTATGAAAGCTACTGTTCTGGCTGCAAATCCTGCTTGGTGTCACGGCTGCCTGGATAAAGGACCCAGCCCTGTGGTTTGGATTTGTTTCCTGGTGCTTTACTCGGTCTGTTTCACTTGGTATGACAGATGATACCACTCCTGTAATCCTGACTGGTTTGTGTGTGACAGAGCACAGAGAAATTCCTCCAGGATGTGCACAGTGACCCTCCCACCCCATTTCCTGCTGGGGACTCCTCCACATATAAAATATGGAGAAAAAAACCCCAAAACCTTTCAAAATGCACTAAGCAAACCAAGCTAGTCTTTGAACGCATAGGTGAAGAAACCAGCCCACAGGTTTGGCTGGAAACAGTTGATAAGTTGACAGGGTTGTCCTGTAGGTTCCCAAGGTAAAATGAAAGCTTGAAAAATGGGAAAATATGGGTGAAAATGCCAGCTGAGCCTGCCAGATTCCAGCAGTGAACAGAGCTCCGGTACCTCCTGGTGCTGCAGCTGAGCAGAACCCCCAGGGTATCTCTGTGATGACAATTTTTATGCACTGCACAGTGCTGCCACAAAGAGCACCTCTGGAGTCAGAAGCACTTTCCTGACAAGAAATTTGGTCTGGCCACAAAACCACATCCTCTGGCTCGGTCCCTTTCACAAAAGCAAGCCCCAGGGACCCAGATGAGGAATCTGTAAACCAAGTGCAGTCAAAGCCTCTCCCACATATTTTGAGGGGGAGGAGGATAATATCTCACAAGTGAATCACAAACAGTGATAAAGCAGACAATGTGGAAGTAAGGTGGTGTCTCACATCCAGAATCTGTGTATTATGTCCGACCACAGTGGAGAGATGCTGGTGGTTTATTGTGGGATATAGGAGGCACGCAGGTTCTGAGGAATAAATCTGGGGACCTTTTTTGCACTGTCAGCCTTTCTGAGGGCTCAGTCTGGGCAGCTGGGAGGAGATTTGATGTTTCTCATCCTTACAAGTGCAGCAGATCAGGAGAATTATTTTTCCCAGTCACTCAGGAGTAACTTCAGTGATGCAGCTGGAGCTGCCCTGACTCTGTCAGTGCTGAAGCAGGAGTGTTGTGACAGCCAGGAGGGGGTGAGCAGTGGGAGATCTGCAGGAGGAGGTTTCTCTGCTGAAAAAAGTTCCTCTGTGTCTTTTGAAACAGCTGTTTGAGGAAGGGTTCTGCTCTGCTTCCACACCCTCCTTGATTTAATCCTTTCCCCTTGTTGGTGGTACAGGTCACACAAAGTCACCCTTGCCACAGGACCCAAAGCAGTGGCTCATTCCCGAGTTTCTCCAGGAGTTCTGTCCTTCAGCTTCTTCTCAAGCATGCAGTGACCACTGGTGGCTCCCTGCCTCAGAGAGCAGGAGAGAATGCTCCAATGGAGAGCGTCCAGAAATCCATTTTACTTCCCCTCATCCTGACTGCCTCGCTGCCAGGTAGGACACGTTCACGGACAAAATATGGGCACTCATTTCAGTGTGGTGGAAATGGCCTTTGCTGATGAGTTCAGACTGAGCACTCAGCCAGAGTGGGATTATTTCAGCTTTTGAAAGGGGGGGTGTTTGTATTTCAAGCCTGAACAATCTGATGATTTAAAGTGTGCTCCAGTGTGAAGGACTGAGCAGTGTGTGGGGTGAGGAGGAGGTGGGAGGGCTGCCTTCTTTCTGTTTCTCCCTCTCCTTGTTCTTTTCCTCCTGTTTGGGACTGCTTTTGAGGGTGCATCTGTAGAAAACTCAATATCAGCAGCTGGTTTTTACTTCCAGAAGTAAATGCAAATTATCACGTTGCTGGTTTACCACCAATTCACACTTCACATGCCTGAGTCTCAAAGTAAATTCAGATTAAAAGTGTTTTGGTGGCAAAGCTTTAGAAGAAAAGTGAATATTAAGTGACTAGTTGGGTAATGGAGACAAGGCTGATTTTTTTTTAATTATAGTCTAGCTGGAGTTTTAACAGGCTCTGACAGGAATGAGTTGCAGTGGGATGAGGGGAAAGGTGTTGTCATACATTAATAGTGAAAGGAAACACAATGAAGGAATAAACATTGAGTTTTCTGAGCAGCGGAGCTGCACAGGGATGTGTGGTATTCAACAAGCTCTTCAACAACCTGGTGAAGAGGAGGGAGCTGTGAGGTGGCAGACTTTGCAAGCAGTGTAGAATTACTTAGGGCAGCCAAATCCAAAAAGAGACTAGGAAGATTTGCCAGAAAATGTCGTGATATCAGATGAGTCACTAAGAGAGGCAAAGAAAGCATTTAATGCAAAGCATCTCTTAAATGCAATGTCTAGTGGAGAAAAGAATAGATGTCTTGGAGAGAATAAATTGCTGAAAAAGAGAGAAAATTTCATCATTTAATGTCTTCAGCAAGGCAGATAAAATGAAACCGGGCATGATGTAAATCCACAGAAAGGTTTCATCTCAGATATTGGCTCTTTTGTTAACCCTTCCATTACAGGTTAGGTTTGAGAAAGCTACAAAGTGTGACTGGGCTGTTCAAAAGTAGAGAATCAAAGAATCATAGGAGAGTTTGGTTTGGAAAGGACCTTAAAAATCTTCCAGTTCCAACTTCTCTGCCGTGGGCAGGGACACCTTTCACCAGATCAGGTTCCTCAATGCTCCATCCAGCCCTGAACACTTCCAGGATGGGACATCCAACGTCCCTCTTGTCTAGGATGGAAGGATGAGGAGGCTTCATTATACTGGAATATCTTTTGCCAGCTTGTGAAGAAGAATAAATAGTAAAAATGCATTTAAAATGATTAATTATATGGAAGTGAATGGTGAAATGATTATTCACAATTTCTCATAACCAAAAGAATTTGTGGCAACCACTAAAAGTATCGGATTTAAGGCTAACCAAAGCCTATTCTTTTCTCACAGTATGTAATTAAATAGTAAAGCTCATGGTCACTGGCTGTGGGAGATATCAAATTACAAAGAGGCTGAAAAAAACTAGAAACAAATATCATAAAGGCTATATCCATAGCTGCAGAAGCAATTTTTTGGCTCAGGAAGTCCCTGGATCTCTTTTTTTTGGGGGGCACTGGGAAGGTCTACCAGGGATTGCTGTCAACAGTAAGTGAGAGGAGAGAGGAAGACATGCCTGGGGGCTGTGGAGAGGTTTGTGTGCAGGTGGGAGGAAATAAGAGTTGCTGAGCATCAAGAGTCTGGTATTACTTGACAGAAACATCCTTGTAAGCATTTAAAAATTCTTGTTAACATAAGTGAACAAGCCAGTCCCTCGCTGCAGGCTTTGACAAGCTCTAACCTACTTTGGCTTTCAGAAAGCTCAGCTGCAGGGCTGTTGGGTTTTGAGACAAACTTGAGCTGTTTATTTCTTTCTTTGTTGTTGTGTATTTAAGAATTGATAGTAAAGCTGTGGCTGGAGCAGTGGGCCAGTGGTGAGCAAGGGGAGGTGAGAACACAAGGTGGGTGGGGTGAGCAGCAGACTGAAGAAAAAGTGAAGAGAAAAAGGAATTTCAAAGAGACTGGAAAGAAAAAAGATGTAGAAATTCAAACAGAAAGAGCAGAGAGGGAAGGGAGAAAGACAGATATTAGATACAAAAACTGAAAGATGAAAAGCAGTGTTTGTGGAAGGGCAATATGGGTAGAGAGGGGGAGATTATTTTGAAATACCATAATGAGGCTGAAAAAAAAAGAGGAATCATCATGGCAAAAGGATAAGCCCATCCTGTCCTTCCCTGTGCTGCATCCAAATAGGTCACTCACAAAAGAGGAAAGACAGAGCCAGCAGAGGACAGGAGGCAAGGAGGAGAAGGGAGCCACGTCTCAATGCTCTTGTTGAAAACAAGAGTGGTCCTTTGAGGTTCACTCAGGTGTGGAAGAAAAAACATTGTTGATGAAGATCAAGGGTGGCTCTTTGGCAAGTGAGGTTCCCTCAGTGCAGGCATCATCCTGCACAAGATGCATTTTCATTTCTTCCCAACCTGCAGCGGTGTGACAGTGAATTTGTGTGGCAGAGGAGGGAAAGCACCAGCTCCTAAAGGAGTTGGTTTGAGTTCTGCGTGCTGCTGGGAGGCACCGAGCACCTGGGACACCATCAACACTGAATTGCAGCAAATTTTCACCCCTGGTGACTGCTCTGTAAACATTCAGTGATATGCCTCAAAGAAGGTGTCCTCACTCAGCTCTGATTTTCAAAAGCCATGGGGTGGGCAGGGAGCCAGCCCAACATTTCCCTGCTGCAAGGATGGTCTTTGCCTGGCTGGGATGTCTCCCTGCTGCTGTGTGGGGAAGCAGATGTTAAAACAGCTGCTAAGAGCTGAACAGTCATTCTGTAAAGTGCAATGAAAATCTAGCCTGAGGCCTTAATTTGTTTAAAAGCAACCATCTGCAAGGTATTTTTGAAGCAGGATGCAAATGAAAGCAGCACTAACATTTTTCTCCCCAGTGCATGAGGCAAGGTCCAGCAAAGGGGCTCCCAGCACTGGTTTGAGGCATTGCTAGCTGGGTTTAGATCCTATTTGTGCCATGAATGTCCTCTGTGACCTGAGACAGGTGACTTTGTCAGTGTTTGTGCACGGGTTGGACAATGGAACGTGCTGTTGGTTCAGGACTCCACGTGCAGAACAAACAATAAAAGCAAGAAGATAAAGAGGCAAAGGTAAAATCACCAAAACCATTCAGGCCACAGGTGGAGAAAGCTGGTGAAACTCCTTTATTGGTAGTGCTGGGGCTGGGATCGAAATGGAGGAGAGGTTATGTCCCATTCCTCAGTCCTTCTGCCTCCCAAAGGATCCCCATGCAGGGCTCAGGGACCTTTCCTTGTGGGGCAGCAATCAGGGAAAGAGCATTTATTGCTCCAGCAGACATGGTTGGTGGAAGAAGATGTAGATCCTGCCTTACCTATGGACTGATAAAAAATAATTATCACAGATAAATGATTAACTCATACCTACCTGCCTATACTGTCCTGAATGTCTGAAGAAAGCAAAAGCAACTTAGCCAATTATTTTCAGAGCAAATGATCACTGATTATTCCTGTTTAGGGATAATTTTTATAGATTAATTAACAGCAAGCATTGTCCTGAAAGTTGCATCATTTATTCAGAGCCCTGGCAGACCACAGCTCCTTGAAAAAGTAGAGTGTTTGCACAGGCATGGAAATAAATTCCAAGTGCACAGAGAACACTGCTTTAAGAGTGGGTAAATTTTAATTTTAACAGAATCATGATTTACTTAATCTTATCTGGCTTTATTAATTATCAGAGTAGGTAAAGTTTGCTTTTCATTTAATGTTTTGTTGCTCACACACAGATATACTTTGCAGACTGAGGAGCATGGCAGCAGTAACATAACCCAGGGAGGTGGAAAATTTTTGTGAAGGTTTTTGTAAACATGACAGAACTCGGAGTCAGCCATACACAGAACCAGGGAGAGCAAGGTTTGCACAATCCTGAAAAACAAAGAGCTCTGTAAATGCTTGCAGTGGGTGGGAGGAAGAGAGGAGTGTTTATATTAAAGAGCAATTCCTGGCTGGATGTGCAGTGGTTAAATGTGGGCTGGGAACTGCAGAAGGCTCTGGGCACTGGAGGAGTGAGGTTCCAGACCCTAGTCCTGGGTGCAGCTCACTGAGGCACTGGTTGCAATGTCCTCACTGAGCCTGGGCTCTGGTTCCATTTATACAAACACCAAACAGCCCTGCTGTGCGCAAAATACAGCGTGTCCTTCTCACATTAGCTGCTGACTGGAAGAAAAGTTTTTTCAATAATTCATAGCTAATCCATTAATGAATAAACTACCTAAAAAAACCAAACTTGGTGTGAACAAAACCCTTAAAAATGACTTAATTGTCCTGAACACTCTTAGCAAGGGAGTGATGACCATTTCAGGCGTCCTTTCTCCTGGAACATAATTGAACTTCTTCTCAGGCCAAATTTGCTGTTTTAATTAGACTGCCATGGACTGAGGGTCTAATTGCTGTCATGGTGCAGAGCTCAGCTGGGAGCATTGGGGCACCACTGTCAGTCCTGGTGCTCCCTCAGCAGGATTGTTCCCTGGGGAGGGAGGGAACATTCAGGCAGATCCACCTGGCAGGACTGTTGGGCTTGCAGGGAGGGGAACGTCCATGCTTGGACTCAAAATATTCCTGTGAAATTGGTGGAGTTGGCAATGGGAGGCCCTGGGTCTATGAGGAGGAAAGGAAAACAAAATGACTTTGTTAGGAGCTTTCAGCTCTGAAAAATACTGGCCAAAATTAACACTGCCTTCATGGGTTAGAACTAATGAGTTACAGCACCTCTGGTTGACAGAAAGCCTGGGGGAGGCTTTAGAAGAAATATATCACAATGTGTGTGGTGGATGGTTGAGGAACAGGGGAAAGAGCTTTGAAGGATAAATGATGGGGCTGCCAAAAATCAGTGGCAATCCAAGATATGGAAAAGGGATTGGTTACACACTCCTTTAATTATTTAAAGTGTAGACCACTCAAATTCCATTTAAAAATGGAATTTTTACTGTCAGCAAAATGGTAGTTAGTGAATTACTGAAGAGAAACAGGTGACTTTGTGGAGGGAGAAGGAGAGATGAAATAATTAAAGGCATTTTTAAATAAAAACACTTAATCTAAGCAGGATCTGAAAGATTAGATTGAACACCTCCATCTCTGAACCAGTTAAGATGTTTTACACTATCCAACCACCTCTGTTGGTGCTGTATATATATATTTATGGGCTGATTTTGTTTCCTTCACAGGTCTGGGCTTTTGTTACTCCATCACAAAAGGCCCTGAGAATGCCACAGTCCTGGCTGGCTCAGAGGCCAGGTTCAACTGCACGGTGTCTGCAGGATGGAAAATCCTCATCTGGCTCTTCCAGGGCAGTCCTGTCCTCACTGTCCTCAGCTCCCAGGGCTCTGTGGAAACCACAGAACGCTTCAGCTCCAGGAACTACACCAGTGGGGATGAGTTCACCTCGGAGCTGATCATCCACAACACCCAGCTGAGTGACTCTGGCCGGATCGAGTGCAGCATCCAGCAACCCAGCGAGAACAACTTTGCCTTTCTCTCTGTTCAAGGTGTGTATGGCTGCCCTGGAGCAGAGCTACAGAATAAATCAGGGATTTATTCAAGGATCTCCTCCATGGATCCACCTTGGGCAGCACCAGAGCCCAGCCAGGGCTGCACCCAAATGACCCAAAATGGTCCCAAAATGCACGAGCGCTCCCGGGGCTCTCCCTGGGATCAGTTCTGCTCCATTGGCACCTTGGAGTTCATTGTCCCATTCCAGCTCCAGCCCATCAGTCCCACCCTGCTTGTTTTTCTCTCTCCAGCCCACGCTGTTTGTGCTCCTGGCCTGAGGTTTGGATCATTTGTCCTTGGTGCCCAGCTGGAGCAGGAATTGTTTTGTCTCTGCTCTGTGCACAGAGCTCAGCATCCCATCATGTGAAGCCCAGACCCACACACTAAAGCAGCACAGAACCTGAAACATAGAAAAGCTCAAACCTGAGGCATCATAGCCACCAGCAAAAAGCTATTTGATTTTGCTGCACTTAAGGGAATCTTCTGAGGAATTTCCCAAGTTATCCCTGCTCCCATTTACCATCCTTTGCCTCCTGCCCTCCTCACCCTAATTTTACTGTCCAAGAGGGTTTTATAGTCACATGCAGAGTGCCAATAGCAGTGGTTTTAACTGCCTCTGTTTTTTCCTGCTCCATCTCTTATTCTTCATTAGCCTGCAGCCAGGAAAGCAGGATCTCACCACCAGGCACTACCCATTTGTCAAGGAGGGGCTTGGTGCAGTGATAATATCTCATCACCTACCTGTAAACCTCTTATATGACCTGAGCATTTTTAAAAATTACAGAGAAACACTGTTACCTCACAATGTTGTCCTACAGCTGGATATGTGTCAAGATGGATAAAAAGTACAATTTCCTGCTTTTTATTGGGAAGGTACTGAAAGTTGAGACTTGTGCTTTAGACATATTTGGTAATGGGCCCATGTAGTTGAAATACCTGCATGTTTCCATCATGCATATGATGTATCTGTATTAATAATTGTTTTCCACTTCATATCTCAAGGCATAGCTATTTCTGGGTAGTGAGATAAGATTTAAAGCTACCAGCAGGGAAGCAATGCAGCAAAACATTCTGAAGGAACAAAAACATCTTTTCCCTCCCACAGTTAATGGATCTTTACTCATCAAAAATAGCACCTTAACAGTAAAAGACAACCAAACAATTGAGATTGTTTGCGAAGCCTTAGGATGGGCCCCGGCTCCAGACATTTCCTGGATGACAAATGACTCTTTGATTGATAAGTCCAGCTATGTTACCCAGCAAAGTCCAGGATCTCATGGCCTCCACAATTCCCTGAGCACCCTAACTCTGACTCCGACGGACACTGAGGTTTTGGCTTGTTTAGCTGACATAGAAGCACTGCCCAGCCCTCAGAATGCAACTGTAACTCTTATTTTTGACAACTCTGACGCGGGTAAGTGAATGTTTGTTGTGCTTTTCCCATCCTGTACCGCCTGTGCTCAGGGCTGTGTGTTTTGTTCTGGTTGGTTTTGCTTCCAAAAGTTGTTTTATTTGCCAATGAAATCCTCTGGGATGTGGAATTCTGAGCCAGGAGTCACAGCATGATGTATAGGTAGGGTTAAATGTACTTTTACCAGTCTAATGAACCATGAAGCCCAAGGTAGGACTGAGCAAGACAAAGCCTCTGACAAATATCTGCCTCTGACTTCTGTGGATTTGCTGATAGGAAAACCAGCCTTTGCTCCTTGACCAAGAAAACACTCGAGGAATTTAGATCTTAAATATCCTTGATCAGAGCATGCCAGCTGTATTAACTTCATTTCTTACAAAGCCAAACCCTCATGTGAAATTGTTTTCCGTAATATCCAATACCAGTTTTACCCCTGATTCGGGAAAAAAACCCTCCCAATTTCTGCACATAACCCAGAATAAATTCTGTCCTAACATATTGGGCAGTGCATTAGGTTGCCTTTTACTGGCTTTTATTTAAAGAAATTCAAAGTTGCTTTAATCCAAGCTGGGATGTAAATCTCTCCAGAGCAGTTAGCAAGACCTCTGATAACTCTAAATATTTTTGCTAAGGTGTTAATCATGCTGACAGCTTCTCTTGATGAACTGATTCTTCTTCTGCAATGGGTGAACAAGGCACACAGAAAACATCTTTACAGGGTATCAACGAGGGGTTTGGTACAGGCATTTTGACACATAAACAGCTGAGAAGATTGAGTAGCTATGCCCTTTGTTTTCTGTATGAATCATTATTAGCAGGCCTTTTTCAGAAATGCTTGCTTGGTAATGCAGTTGGGAAAGGTCATTTTACCATCCCTAATATGGCCTTTTCTAGTCACATTGATCTTAATTACTGACTAAGCAAAATAGGACTATCCCGAGGAAGCTAATAAATTCCCCTGCCCACTCATTTGTGGTGTTTCCATAGCTACTCCCTGCAAATCAGAAGAGGAGAAAAACAGATGTCATGAAGCACTATTAGTGTATAATTAGTGATTGTATAGGACCATCATTCATTTCTCTTTGGAGATACCATTGTACAACAGCAGCAGGCACTCAAAATTTGACAGGATAGGAGAACCTGAAGCCTTTAAATGATCAGAATGAAATAAAAGCATGGCATTTATGACACAGGAAGATATATGATGTATATATCACACTCAAAATCTAAGAGCTTGTCCCAGTTTTCATACACAGGCTCAGCCATAGCTGGCTGTTGGGAAAGAACACAACCAGCTTCAAACATGTAAGAAATCCTTCCCAAAACTAGTGAAATATCAATTTTCCCCTTCACTTAAAATCTGGGGGGCTCAAATTCCTCCTTGTTCCTCTCAAGCAATACAAGAACTACAGAAAATCTGAGCCGTCTCCAGCCACCAGCCCCTGGTGAGGGAATGTCCCACCTTCCTGCACGTCTGGGTCAGTCTTTCCATACAAAGTGATGCATTTTTATGTCACTCACTCTTCCTACAGTGGTAGGAAGAGTGAAATTTGAAATTTGAAATCTGAAATTTGGGAACTCATACAGAGCTATCCCAGGAGATTAATTCACAGAACCGTTACTTGGAATGGGATCCATGGTGGAGTTCCTTAGCTGGGTCCAAGCTGTCTTTGGCTTTGGTGTTGAATTCCTGTGGCTTTTGACCTGCAGAAGTTGAGGACAGTCTCCCATGAGTCTGGATGTCCTTTGCTTTTGAACTCAATCAGAAAGCTCCAAAGTGTCCAAGAAGCAGCGTGCGGGTTTATCCAGTCTCTCATTCCTCACTGGTCACCAGCACCTGCCTGGGAAAATCCCCTTTTCTGCAGACACTTTGTCAAAGTCAATGTTTGGACAACTTAGGGAGGAGCCAGAGGTCGGGATGGCAGCAGAGGATGGGCCCTGTGGAATGAGGAAGGGGCTCTGTCCACACTAAACACTTCACGGAACTTGGGTTTCCTAAGGGACTCAAAGGCATTTAACTCTTTGATCCTGTCATGCCCCTCCCTTGCAGCCCTGCTTGTGTATTCATAAGCTCCTCATTCACACCCAGTTCCTTTCTGCATCCTCCAAGAATGCAGAGACACAAAAATATTGAAGCTCTGGGAGTGTTTGTGTTATACCTTGTGGCTTCAGCTCCATAAGTCTTTGGTTCCATAACCTGACCCTGGCAGGGATGAAACACCTTGGTGTGGCAGCCAGCCTGCAGGAATGGGCTAGTGCAGGCATGTTTAGCTCCTCCCTTCTCACTAGGGTTAAGCTTTCCCCTCTAGCTAAATAGATGTCATTCATATTTTAGTCATCTTGAAATCCCTGTGGTGTCTCTATGGAACAAAATGTACTAAAATGTAGCTATCTGTTGCAGTACTTCTAGATAAAAATACAATGAACAATTTATCATCAATTGATAGCAGCCTACAGGATTTACTGCTAATTTTCAGGTGTCTGAGTGCTTGTTTTTCTTTTTAATAGAAGAAATTCCAAACATGCTAGTTGAGTATTAGGATTAGAGAAAGCCTGGAAAAAATTGCTTATTGATAATGACCTGAGCTTTGGAGAACTCAGGTTCCTAGCAGAGGTTCAAGCTTTGTAGGAGGCTCTGGTACTGAATCTTTTCAGTCTGAAACCTCCAAATACGCGAATATTTTTAGATTAAAAGGATTTAGTTTATTCCCTGTCAGAGGTAAACTTGATTCCCACATCAGGGGAATTGCCCTGACCTTGAGCAGCTCCCAGTCACCCTCATTCCTGTGGTGCCTTTTCCAGAGGCTGACCAAGAGCCAAGTGTGACCATGGGGTTGTTAACTGGGACCTCGAATGAGGAGAAGGCAATCACAGACCCATGGGACAAAACTGTGCCAAATCTGCACGTGTCTCACAGCTGTAATTTGGATGGGAACATTGCTTCTAAACAACTACCAAAAGTGTTTTGGGGCTGCTTTCCAAGGGGAAGCCAAACTGGAGGGGCTTCTGGAATATTTGGTCAAACCAAGGGGCAGGATGATGTGACAAGCAGAACTGGCCTTCCTCAAGCACATCCAGCTGCCTGAGAAATATTCCCCAGCCCTGGAAGTGTCCAAGGCCAGGGCTTGAATCAACCTGGGATGGTGGAAGGTGTCCCTGCCCGTGGCAGGGTGTGGAACTGAATGATCTTTGAGGTCCCTTCCAACCCAAATCATTCCATGATTCTATAATTCTAAATGCAAGGTATTTTTAAAATTCTGCACACGTGGGAGCCCTGTTTGGCCATAGCAACTGATTTCAGCAAGACATTGAATGATCCTTAAATTCCCTCATTTAACCTTGTAGAATACAGCAAAGATGAAGGAATTGGTTAAATATGAGTATGCTGTAGAGAAGATGGGTCAGTAGCTGTGTGTTCTTCACTGGTTTTGCTCTTTGACGCTCTTTAAGTGGGGAACAGAAGTCCCACCAAGCACATCCCAAAATCAAACGCCTGTTGAAATCATTGAGAGAAATCCCACGACATAATAGATTAGAAAATATTTTTTCTAGGTTAGAGATCACCATTTGTACTAATCACCTACAACTGTTGCTGTGATTTATGGGGAGAAATTGACTTTTTTTTTTTTCAAAGCAGTTCACTTTATTAAAAGGGACACATACACATTTGATCAAATTAATTGTAACACAAAATACCTATTTTATCTCCACTGACAAGAGCAGCCAAGCAAGACACTCAATATCTGCAGTATGGACACCTAAACTGAATCTTAACACTTTTCCCCAAATGTCTCCAAAGGACTTCAGGATGCCCAGCATAATTATAAAGTTAAGTTTGAAGGTTGCAACACCGTGCTGTTCAGAAGAGAAGTAGCAGTGGGAGAAGCTAAAACTGCAATAAAGGATTTGAATTCAGGAATATTTTAAATTCTTGGGCGCCATCCATAAATACAGAGTCTGTCATTTGGAAAACACAGACTCCTTGTTAAATATTCACCAAACACTTAATAGCATCTCACTGAATAGGTAAACACAGAAGAGGATGTTTTGAGGCTTTGACAGTCCAATGTTTCTCCATTTAATTTAACAGAAAACTATTACAGTGAAGACAACAGGAGCACGTGGGTTGTTGTACTTGCAGTTGTGCTTTCATTTCTTGGCATTGTTCTGCTGGTCGTTGTTATTGTGGTTGCTGTGCGCTGCTGCCTGAAGAGGAAAGGTGAGTGGGCCTTCACAGCTGGTCTAAACATTAAAAAGTGGTTTTTGATTAGACATAAATCTACTTGTGTCAGCTCTGATGCTGCACCTGTAAGCAGAAGACTAAGCAGGCAGATCCTGCTCTTAACCATGATCTGTTTAAGATCCTCCTTAATTTCACCATCAAGTTTCTCTCATAAATTTATTCCAGTCAGTGTCAGTCCTTCACATTAACTCCTGGGGCTCATGTTTTTGGGAAGTTTTGACTTTTAAAGACATTTGAAGGTTCTTTAATGAAGAATGTTTTCAGTGCTGTGTGCCAAACTCCAGTTTCCATGTAAAATGCTCTACAGGGCTGCCCAATTTTGCAGACAGGATGGAGAGATGCTCCTGTGGTAACTGGAACTCAGGACATGCTCTTAGAGAACTTAACAGAAATTTAAAATTTTAATTTCCTGCATTTTAAACACTTTTTTTTTTTTTCATTTTTAGGATCTAATTATCAAAATGAAATAAGGTAAGTCAGATGATGGAAAACTTTTTGTGTTCGCTGGGCTCTCAGCTGCAGGGCGGTAAGGGGGAAGTGAATGATCTTTGAGGTCCCTTCCAACCCAAATCATTCCATGATTCTATAATTCTAAATGCAAGATATTTTTTAAAATTCTGCACACGTGGGAGCCCTGTTTGGCCATAGCAACTGATCTCAGCAAGACATTGAATGATCCTTAAATTCCCTCATTTAACCCTGTAGATTACAGCAAAGATGAAGGAATTGGTTAAATATGAGTATGCTGTAGAGAAGATGGGTCAGTAGCTGTGTGTTCTTCACTGGTTTTGCTCTTTGATGCTCTTTTAAGTGGGGATCAGGAGTCCTGTTGGAATCTGTGGTATTGATGATTCCAGGATTGTAGAAAGTCTCTGTCTTTCAGCCCCGCTGCCAAAGCAGAAGCCATAATTGGTCTGTGCTGGTTTCCAGGTTGTTTATTCTGTTTATCTCTCACATGTTCTGCTGCCCTGCCCAGCTCTGTCCTGCAGGGCAGCGTGTGGGGCTCTGCCCTCAGTGGGATGTGACAAACATTAAATACCAGAAACTCTCTGGGCTGGATTTACAATAACGTGCCAATATCTGTCACCTACGTTGGACAGTGTGTCCCCAGCCTGAACCAACAGAAAAATGCCAACACCACAGTGAGACATGGAGGGCATGAAGAAGGAGAAAAAGGACAAGACACACCCAATTTCCTCCATCTTGTCCCCTTTGGACCCCTTATTTAGAATCCTAAAATTTTACTTTTGCACCTGTGCCACACTTAATCATTACTGATATCAAACACTCAGAGCTGGTAATTCATCCTGTAAGATTGAAAACTCTTTTCCATGGACAGAGATCACAGAGAGTGTCTCTGGGGGCTCTGTCCAGGGGGGGTCCTGACCCCTGCCAGGGTCCCAGACCTGCCAGGGCAGCCAGAGGGAAGCCCTGGACTCCCACAGAGTCCCACCACGCACATCCCAAAATCCAACACGTGGGGGGACGTGCCAGCATCCTTGTCCGGGCATCCATCATCCCTGAACTCGCGGTGCTGCCGGGCTGTGTGGGGACAGCAGAGGGATGCGGGACAGCATCCAGGGAAGGGGCTGATTTTAGGGATGAGAGGAGAGCGCCAGGGCTCGCAGCAGGCTGCGAACTCCGATCCCAGAGCGGTGGAAACCCCATGGAAACCCCAAAACGCCCCCTCGCCGGCTGGCGCAGCGCAGAGGGGACAAGGGGGACAAACTCGGCGGGCTCTGTGAAAGGACAAAGCCAGTCCCTCGGAGCCCGCTGTGCCCAGGTGTCCCGGGGAAGGAGGGGAGGATGGATGGCGAGCAGAGCCCGGCGGGCGATTGCCGCGGCCGCCGCAGGATGTCACTGCCGGACCGGCAGCGGCGGGCGGGCTCCGAAAGGATAAACGCGTAACAAAACCTTCGGAGGGCGGGTTTGGATTAGGTATCAAGCAGAAATTCTAGCCTGGGACAGGCTGTCCCGGGATGATGTGACTCTCCATACCTAGGAGCGCTCCTTGGAGCAGCCTGGGATAGTGGAACGTGTCCATGCCCGCGGATGATCTTTCTTCCAGCCCAAGCTGGGTTTATAATTTTTTATTAGTAAAAAAAAAAAAAAAAAAAAAAAAAAAAAAAAAAAAAAAAGTTTTTTATTAAAAAAGATAAAAAATTATATATTAAGTAATTTTTAAAAAATATTTTAAATAAAATTATATATAGTTTTTATTAAAAATGGCAATAATATTTATTAGTATAAAAATATTTATTAGTATAAAAATTATAGTTAGTATAGTTTATTTTTAGTTAAAATTTATACAATATTATAATATTATAACACAATTTTATAATACAATTATATAATATATAATAAAATATTACTATAATATACAATTATATTATAATATATAATAATATACAATATAACATACAATTATATAATATATAATAACACAATTTTATAATACAATTCCATAAGATAGAAAAATAAAATATTATAATATACAGTTACATAATAATATATTATATTATAATATACAATATATTATATTATAATATACAATATATTATAATATGCAATTATATAATATATAATAATTTAAAAATCTACAAAAAATTAATAAAGCTGCCCCATGGATGGGTATCAGCACCTCATTCAGTGATTTTCAGACGTCTTTCAGTACAAAGCTAATGTTCCATTTTTGCACTGAGATGGAAAACTTTGGAAATCAATAACTATAAGGATCTCTCAGCACTGAGATCCTTTTTATCAGCACCTGTGGCAACCATGGCAGTGGTAGTTTTAATATTATTATTTATATGTAGGCAGCTTTGTGAATTCATTCTCTGCCTACGCTTGTGGGGTTTTGAGTCCCTGTCCCTTAATGAGTTTGCAGAACATTCCACCCTGCTGCTGGCACGTCAGTAATTCCCAGTTTCATTAGCAGCCTCTTGTGGGGAAAGTTTGTGCAGGTCTGTTGACAGATTTCCATTTGTAGAGCACTTTATTGATAGGAAACAAAATAAGGAAATTAAATACGCTCTGTTTTCTCCCAAGGAAATGATTCTTATTATGCTATGCCATACGTGTAAACTTCCGTGTGATTTCTTACTTTGTGGGACTAAATTCATCATTTTGCCAAGTGCAGCTGTATAAACAGGGCAGGGCTAAACCAGCAGGGATTGCTTGGATTCTGACTTGGTTCAGAATCCCAAAAACTTCCACAGGGATCGACCCAAGGAAGGCAAAACCAGTTGAACCTGCAGGGAAGGACCTGCCCAGCAGCGGGGTCTGGAACAGTCAGGTCCGTGCCCCTCCCAGACCCTGCCTTGCTCTTGGGGACCTGCAGTGCTTCTTTCAGACAAGCTGAACAGGTCCAGAATAGGCATGACCTTCCTGTCCCTCTATGTTTTTGCATCTGATCTAGGCAGAAACTATTCCACTTCCATGGCTGAAGTCTGTTTTTAGCTCTCAGTACTGCAAAGTTACTGTTTCTCCATTAAAGATGAGTTGTCTCACTGTGTTCACAAACTTTGCTTATCCTTTAAAGTTAAAAAGACTGGGATGACTTCAAGCTCTGAGGCTCAGTTTGGACTTGAAGATTCAGTGTTGATTTCAAGGTTTGAAAAACAATGACCCTGAAATCACAGGATTATTAACAATCACAGATTTTGTAGGCTCAGTGATTTTTTCCTTGGGGGGAACTTCCCTGCAGTAAAAAGAATGATACTTATCCAGATTTTGGAAGCTGCATTGCTGTGGTAGCAAAGAAGTAGTGAAACAAAACATACACTGGTTTTATTTCTCACCTTTATTTTTAGCTTGGCTGGCTATCTTCCTGTACCTCCCACACACCTTTTTTTTTTTTTTTTTTTTTTTTTTTTTTTTGTAGCTGCTTTTTATTTGGCTACTCCACTGAGTTTGCTGAGATCTAAGGCTCAGATAAAAGAGACAGCACATGTCATGTAACATGTGGGGGTGTTACAGCCCTAAACAATGCTTTTGTCTTCTAGCAACCATGGCAGGGCTCTTAGTGGTGTCCAACCTGTTCACCTCCTAAAAAAGCCCCATAGCTGAGAGCTGACTCACCAGATCTGTGTGTGCATTAGTAGCACCCCTCTGAAGCTCTGGGGACCTGCAAAGTGGTTCCTACTAAATATAAAAGAAGTAGAATTACAGAATCATGGAATCCCTGAGGTTGGAAAAGACCTGCAAGGCCATCAAGTCCCAGCTGGGCCCCATGCCCACCTTGTCCCCAGCCCAGAGCACTCAGTGCCACCTCCAGGGGACACCTGCAGGGATGGGCACTGCAAAGCTCCCTGGGCAGCCCCTGCCAGGGCCTGAGCACCCTTTCCATGGGGAAATTCCTGCTGCTGTCCAAGCTGAGCCTCTGGTGGCCTTGAGGCCGTTCCCTCTCCTCCTGTCCCAACCCTCACTACAACTTTTGTACAAAGACATTTTCCACAAACTTCACTAACATCCCTTCCCACTAAAAATTCCTGGTTTTCCATAGTGGATTTGTGTTTGCCACACCTCAAACCCAGGCAGAGATGGACCTGGGAGTGTCCTGGAGATGATTCTATGGTAGCAACAGATCAATAGCAGCATCTCTTCTAGCATCAGAATTTTGGGTGGAAAAGCACCCTTCTCTCCCTGTGCAGCTGTGAGGACACCATTCTGCAAATTTGGAGATGTGTAACTTTAACCAAGGAATTTCCCTCACGTGTAAAGTAATTTCCAGAGTGAAAGATGAACTCCAGATTCATCTGGAGTTCATGTGAGAGGACACGCTTTGGGTTTGCAGCTGGGCACAAAAATGATGACCTGGCTGGTATTCCATTAACTGGGCACCTAAATATCCTTCAATTCAGAATCAGAGATTAAAATTAATATTCTGCAAAACCTATGGTCTGGCACAGGGTCCACACTTTTTGAAGATTGCCTTGTTTTCATGTTTTTTGACATTTTAGCTGATGGAAACTTTCCAAACAAAATTCCATGGGCAATACTTCCATGCTAATTGCTTGGAATATGTTTTACACCTATTTTTTGGGATGTGAGACATTTACTTTTTTGTCTCTAGTCTGCTGCCCAGGAGTTCTTCCACCATGAAGAACTTCTAATGACACCTTTTTGTTTCCTAGAAAAGTTTCGGCTGAGAAGAAAAAAGAAGGTGATTTGGAAAACTGGCAGAGGAGTGGCAGTGAAAATCTGGGATACATTCCAGAGGAATTGTGGAACACAGAGCAAAGCCCAGGTGAGTGTAAGCTGGTGAATCACAACTTGTCAAATTGCTTTTCAACATGGGACTTTTGGACAATAGGTCAAGCAATTAAAATTATGAGGTTTCACAATATTTAGTGAAGGACTTGTGTTTTTCCTGACCTATCTGGAAGATTTTTAATTTTTTAGAGGAAGATCCTCCAACTATATTGTGGAAACACCCAAGTTCTTTGAAAATTTATTTAACTTTAGTCCTGGGTTTGTTTTCTTAAATGCCTTTGTTCTTCCAGTTGTCTTCTGGGTCCAGATGTGGGAGGACTGGAGTTTCATACAAGCAGCAATTTAGGCAATATTTTGCAATTGGCCTGTGAAAACAAAAGAAAACCCACCACTGCCAACATGCACACAAAAAAAAGAAACCAAAAAAACCCAAAGACAAGAAGGAAAGAATAAAGGCAGTTAGTGAACTATTATTGTACTGATAAATGACTAAGTAAGCATTATAAATTCTTGTCCTTAAGCACAAAGACTCTTCAAAAGCAAATGTAAATCTCCACCAAATCGTTACCCTCCACTTGCATTTATAACCACATTATTCTCAAAACATTTAATCAAACACTTAATGGCATAAAACTATTGTGCAGAGTCTATAATCCAGGAACATATCCCTTCCTCTCTGACAAATAAGCGGTGAAGAAATAACTACAGGGGAAAGATTTTGAGAGTATGTAGTATTATAAAACACAGCAGTTATAAACAGTAAAATTAAGTTAATCTGGACAAATCGATTCCACAGAGTTCTAGATTGGCTTTTTTCATATTTGTTTGTGTTCTGGGTTGACCTTGGCTGATCACCTCCCTTCTCCACTGACCTGGGTATCTCCAGGACTGTTTCCCTCACAGTTTCTCACTCCCCTTTCCCAGGTCCTGCTGTGCTGGGTTTTTTTTACCTTTCCTTAAATATGTAATGGCAGAAATGCCACCAATGTCACAGCTCAGGCAGGTCCCACCTGGAACTGCCTCTGACACTGGGGCAGGTCCTGGTGTCACCTCACAGAAGCCACCCCTGCAAACTCCCTCAGTAAAAAAAATCTGGCCATGTTAGTCCAAAAAATTGGCCTTAGTTTTGCTCACAATATTAATAATTCATATTGTTAATTAATAATTAATGCTATTAATATTAGCTATTGTGGTTCCTGCCATGGTGGACACTGAGTAACTAATCTTTTATATTCTTGTTGCAGGAATTGCCTCTCTTCCCCCAATGATTTCCAGGTTTGCAGGCCCCGATGACAATTTGCACATCAGTTCTGTACCAAAGGTAATGCTGATATCTTGAATATCTTGACCTTTTTTTTTTTTTCCTTTTTCACAGAGTGTATATTGTGCTAGAGCCAAACATAGATTTTGGGGAGGTAAACAACTAGAAGTCAATTAGAGCTGTAATTGAGGAAGTGGAATGTCCCTTCAGCATTCTTGGGTATATTTTCCTTCAGACTTGAAGGAGATGTGGGTCTAAGATGGGGGCACTCTGAAGGTGAGGTTTGGGGTTCCTTTGCAATCAAAATCTAGTGTAGAGAGAGTAAATAAATGTGCATTTTCTCTCAATTATTTCTTGACTATGTTTTCCTATATACTAAAAGTTGCTTCAATCAGGAACTTTACACTGATCTTGAAACCTTTGGCATCTCAGCAGTAGGAGCTGGGAGGGAAAGCAAACACCCAACACCCAGTGCCCCCAGAGCTGTGCCCCTTTTCCTTGTGAATAAAATGTAAAAAGAAGAGCTCAGTGTTTGTTCCTCCACTGGTTCCATTCTCAGTGGCCTCCTTCTGAAGGCTGGAGCTGCTCTCTCTTAGCTTCCAGCACAAGAGAAATGTGAATCTTAATTTATGCCATATTTTCATAAAATCCATTTAGCACTTCCAGAATGGTTTTTGCCAATATTCTCTTGAGAAAGTGGCAGTGATGAGGTACTGAGTTCACTCCTCAACGCAGTGATCACTCATTTATTTCTGAAGAGCTGCTTCAACATGCACAAAGCAGAAATCTGTCTTGGGGATGACATTGCACAATAAATCACAGCAGAGTGTGAGTGTGTCAACTTCTTTTGGCACACAATGAAATTTAGGAAGCACTCAATCAACAATTAAAACAATGATCACATAATACGAGTACAAAATAACAGCAATGACACTGATGCATTTGTGCCTGGTAGTTATGATGGTTGACATTAATTACTTGTCAAACAAAATACTATTAAAGCAAAGCTGAAAATTCTGAAAAAAAAACCAAACCAAAACAAAAAAACCCACAAAAAAACAACCTGTGGAGGCATCAGTGTGGATCTATAACCCCAAGCAACACTTTCAGAGTTTGGAGTTCTTGTGAACAGGATTATGGGCTTTTTTCAGCTCCTGAACACACAAGATGGGGCCATCACAATATACTCAGAAGCCCTGTTCAAACTGACAAATAATTTGTCTTCAAAGCCATTTTTAGATTGCTAAATATTCATCGAAATGGAAAATAATTAAATAATTTTCACCTCTCGATTCTCTCTTGGTGTTTTTCAAGAATGTGTGTGCAGCTGTTGATGGAGGTAGAAGCCACCATGACAGAGTTTTTATATTGTCCAGGGAGAACTGGTTTAAAAATAATAAATATTTCAATTTTATGTTGTGTTCCTCTGATGGATTCGAAGTTTCCCTGGCTACTTGATCTTCTAGGCCATCTAAGCCAGGATTTCATGGGGAGCCTGCACCTTTCCTGTCTCAGATTGAATCAGGAGAGTGAACATAAGCTGTGCTTCCATGCATGGGGCACGTGGTGTCTGCTCTGACACCAGGAAGGGTTGTGCTGAGCACCCTGGACACATTTCAGGGCAGGATATTGACTCCAAGAGGCATCTGGATGTGGCACCTGGGGACATGGTTTAGGGGTGGTGATGGTGGTGGTGGGCTGATGATGACTCTGGATGATCTGAAGGTCTCTGCCAGCCTTGGTGACTCTGGGATTTGGTGGTTCTGGGATCCTTTTGGGCATTTCCCAGTGCCTGGGTGCTCATTGATAATTTGTGGGTACTGGTTGGGCACTGTGGTAGCATTAAGGCATCAAATTTGGGTGTTCCCAGGCAGTTCCATCCACTGTGAGAATAATAATGCTGTGAGTGGGGACCATCAGGAGACTGGGTTGACTGTCCTGATTCAATCTGAGACAAGAAAGGTGCAG
Source organism: Lonchura striata (assembly GCF_050655825.1). Classification (NCBI taxonomy): domain Eukaryota; kingdom Metazoa; phylum Chordata; class Aves; order Passeriformes; family Estrildidae; genus Lonchura; species Lonchura striata. The sequence continues at coordinate 115,347,257 of NC_140703.1, read as the reverse complement.
GCTCCCCATGAAATCCTGGCTTAGATGGCCTAGAAGATCAAGTGGCCAGATAAACTTTGAATCCATCACAGGAACACAACATAAAATTGAAATATTTATTATTTTTAAACCAGTTCTCCCTGGACAATATAAAAACTCTGTCATGGTGGCTTCTACCTCCATCAACAGCTGCACACACATTCTTGAAAAACACCAAGAGAGAATCGAGAGGTAAAAATTATTTGTAACTATTTTCCATGTGTTAGATGAATATTTAGCAATCTAAAAATGTCTTTGAAGACAAACTATTTGTCAGTTTGAGCAGGGCTTCTGAGTATATTGTCATGGCCCCATCTTGTGTATGCAGGAGCTGAAAAAAGGCTGCTGAAGGTTTACCCTAAATTGTGGATTTGCAGTCCGTGAGTTAATTTTACCACAACAAATACAGAGTAAAACACTTCTCTGTTTTAGAGAGAGAAGTGTTTTCCTTTTACATTCATAACCTTCCCTGTTAAGTGCACAATACAGGTTTTCTCTCAAAAGGTGTTCCTGGATATTTTCCAATAAAGTTCAATCACCACTGATGCCAATGTATTGCCTAATAACCATTGTAGTGCTCTTTCATTACATTTTTGTCAAGTAGGTGAAATCAGATGTTAACTTATTTAGCTGTTTGCTGGATAGTGCTGGAATCAAGCAATTTGTTCAGAAACCACCTGCCTTCCTGCCATCTTCCAAGCACAGAAAGTTGTGATTCTCAGGCTTTCCTGCCTGGAAACATTCCCAAAGACTTTCATCTTTATTCTCTAGGGCCTTTTAGGAAGAAGTAGTGGGGTAAAAAACCCAGAAAACAACAGGAGGAAGAAAAGTTATCCTGAGACTTTTTTCCATAGTGAAGGAGGTCAGGAAGGGGTGGACTCCAATAAATTACTTCTCTCTCCCTGGGTAATCAGGAAAAATGAGCAAAAGTCCTTGCAGTGCTTCTTTAGAGGTCAAGAAGAAGGAAGAAGGAAGAAAAATCCAGAGCCTCCCTGAGGAGCAGGAAGTCCATCTACTGATGGAAAAATTGCAGCAATAAGATGTAAAACCTTATCTCTGTGTCTCTGAGGGTAAGGGCTTCAAATCTGATCCTTTTTGTTCCAAATGTAAAAAAAGTTAGAATTTGAAATTATTTGGGAGATTGAAGGAGACCTCATATCACAGGTTTTGCTTCCTCAGGATTTGTTACCCATAGACCCAGCTGGGTACAAACCTGAAGTCCCTGGTGTGTGTAATAAAAGATGACAACAGAAAAACACCGAGCTCAGCTTTTGGCCATTCAAACTCTTTGAATCAGAAACTAATGCAAAACGTCCACAGAAGATAAATGCTGCCCAGTAATTGCACTGATCAATTCACAACCGGAACAAAAGGTTTGGCAAAGAACAAGGGAGGAAAATCAAAGGTGTGTGAGATGTTTAAAAAATGATGAGTAACAGAACCAATTATTGAGCTGAGGGAAAAATGAGCAGCCACTGGAAGAGGAGGCCAGAAGCATCAGTCAGAGGTGCTGGAAGGTCTTCATTGTGATGATATTAATTGAGAAAAGGTCAAACTGAGAGCAGAAGTGCAGGCTGCTGTTTAATTGCAAATGTAGCTCCTGTCAGGGATGGGCGAGTGTGATCCTTTCTCCCAGTATTGGGGCTGAGCTGCCAAAAAAAAATGGGTTTTAGAGGCCAAAATTCCACTCAGGGAACTGTTGCTGTCAAGGCAGGATGGGAATGAAGAGACTGATCAGAAGCTGCTGAGAGTAAAACTCTGGTTTATTCAAAATACCCTGCTCTTTTATACAGAGCTTCATGAGGACCAACTCCATTGGTTCTGAAGTGAAAACAACTCACCCCACTGGTGCAAAGTGCTTGATGCACAGTGATAGAACTTAACTATAAACAATGTGAAAAACAAGAGAGATAGAGAGAATTATTTACATTCTTCTCCACCTCTTTCTCAGGCTTCTGCCTGGATAGAAACTCTCCGTTTCTCTCTTAGACTGAATCTGAGACCCACAGGGAACAGTTCCTCATTCCCTGACCCACAGTGCTCCTTCCAAAACCCAAGGACAGTGAGGGGGATTCCCTGCCTGGGATTTTGCAGATTTTGGGGCAGTGCCACCTCCAAGGAACTCTGCTTTCCAAGTTCCCACAGAAGGAGCTCTGAGGATTGGACAATCTCCTAGAGGAGCTTCCTAATTAGCTGATTTAATTTGCTACAAAGGTCTCTGTGGTAAATCAGGAGCCCATTCCATGAGGGTGTGAATGCTCATTTCCAATTTGCTGCACTCATCCCTGCTGTGACTTCAGCACAGCTCCAGGAAGCTTCCACAGCCTCACTCCTCCTCCCCAGTCCAGAGTGAGTCATGGCTCCCTTAATGGGGAAGGATCTATTTTTCTTCTTAACTACTCCAAGTGACACTCTATAAACTGAAAATATTATTTAGCTGTGCTTGTGGTTTTAGACTGAGAAGGAAATGAATGATGAATTGCAGCTCCATTTATTGCCCCATATAGAACTTCTCTGACTCTGAGGGTTGTTGGAAAGAAAAATTAAGCTATCAAAATTGAATTAAAAGGTCAATAAATAGAAAAATAAATCGATGAAAGCAAACAACTTTACCCCTGCAGATGAAATGGACTGCAGATATGTCATGTTATGATATCTATTGGTTAGCATATCTTGATTAAGAGAGCAATAAATATTGATGATACAGATAAAGAAATGGCAGGTGCAGTTTACAGATTTTTTTCTGCCAAATGTCTGTTGGAGAAGGGGAGGAGTTAAGGCATATGGGTGGGATTAACCCATGAAGAAACAAGGGGGAATTTCCAGGCTGTATTGAATGGCAGGGAAATGTGCTGAGTGTCCAAAAAGTTGACAGGATGGAACTGGTTTGTTATGTGAAGTAATGATGCATCTGAATTACTTTATGGGTATCCACAATTTATGGGGATGGGTGTTTCCCTGTAAAAGAAGTGAATTTAGAATCAAAATTGAAAACTAAGGGCAGGGTGAGAAATAACCTTCAGAACCAGAGAGCTGTGGCTTTACCCCCCTTATTTTTTGTTCTGTTTTTGCTAGCCCAGTGTGTGATGGCATTAAGTCACATTTGGGAGCACTCCTACCACATGAATGCCAGCACTTTGTTCTAATGCAGTTGGACTTGAATATTTTTTGGCTGGCTAATAGCAAGCCTTCAGTTTATCAGGAGGAGCTGCCATCCTTCAGCTCAGTGCTGAGATCAGAGTTTCACAGGACCCATCATTCACATCACTGCTGTCACACGGGGTGCAGAACTGACTGAAACATGCTTGTAAGAACAGAAATCCTTCTTTCATTGACTGAAGATCAGTATTCAAAACACCATGGAAGGATTCAACCATGAAACCAGATGATACACACTCAGTTTACCTTCTGAGTCACCCATATGTTGCTAGCTCCCTTTTTGTCTGGCTGAAGAGCTGGAAGAGATGAAAAGATCTGTGCTGCATCTGTTTCCCCAACCAGACCAACAAACTATGTGAAGCTTTTCCCAGTATTATAATCCTTTTATAGTAATCCCTGTGAAAAGGCACTCAAGGCAGATGATAAATCAACAGGGAGGCTTTGAAGCATGTGACTGTTAGATATCCATGGTTAACTGGATGCCAAGCTGGTAGTACAACGAGATTTAAAACTATGTAAAAGAAATGCTGATGTTAGCACATCCTTCCTGATGGGGGAACCACCTCAGGAACTCATTCCTGTGATGTTGTGCTGTGCAACAAACCACTGGAGATGGGTTTTTCCCCCTTCAATCTGTAGGGTGTAATGAGTTATGAAGCCATTTGTCCTCAGACTAGGACTGGCAGGACTAGTAGAGCACTGAATTAATCTAAAGAGGAAACAACTTTGAAATCAAAACCAAGCAGGGGATCCAGCAGGTCAGGGTGTAAATATGAAGTGGTTGTTGTGGTCCTCCTCCTCTGCATTATTATTTTTAATGTGTTGTATGAGATCTTCCATTGCATTCAGCAAATGAGTTTTAGGTCAGTGACCAGCAGCCAGCAGCCTCTGTTTCAGTGAAGTGCAACCTCAGGAAGGCTCTGCTGCTTCAGAAAAAGCTGCCCAGAAAATGGGCCGGCACACAGCATGAGCTCATTGAAATTAATGAAATTATTCATTAATTGATACTGGAGCACAATAAGGATGAAGTAGAAGTAACTTTAAAGCAAATATCTCTGAAAGATGCTGCAGGACAAGGGTGAACCCTCATGGACGTCAGCCCCACCCTGGGAGCAAACTCTGCTCAGTTCCTGCTTTGGTGGTGAGGAGAAGTGCCATGACAGACAGGGGCAGGATTGGTCCTTCCTGAAGATGGGATTTTTAAGGAAAAAGAGCCCTGGTGGGATTATCCTTTCCCCAGTGCTCTCATGGGGCTGCCTGGATCCAGCTGCTGCTCGTCCTCTGGCTCCCTGCTGTTTCAGGATCATATAAAAACCTAGATCAGAGAATCTCAGACTGGTTTGGGTTGGAAAGGATTGAAAAAATCATCCAATTCCAACCTCTGCCATGGCAGTGACACTTTCCACTGTCCCAGGCTGCTCCAGCCCAGTGTCCAACCTGGTCTTGGGCACTGCCAGGGATCCAGGGGCAGCCACAGCTGCTCTGGGAATTCTATTTCAGGGCCTCCCCACCCTCAAGGGGAGAAAATTTTTCTTAATATCTGATCTAAACTTGGAATTTTTCAATTTGAAGCCATTCCCTGTGTGCTGTCCCTCCATCCCTGGAAATTGTCTCTCTGCAGCTTTCCTGGGGCTCCTCCAGGCCCTGCCAGGCCACCCTGAGCTCAGCCCAAAGCTTCTCCTGTGCAGGTGAACAATCCCAGCTGTGCCAGCCTTTCCTGCCAGCAGAGCTGCTCCATCCCTCTGCTCATCCTGGAGCCTCCTCTGGGCTCTCTGCAGCAGCTCCAGCTCCTCCTGGGCTGGGACAGGGCTGGGGCAGCTCTGCAGGTGGGATCTCACCTGTGAGACAGGGACACAATGTCCCCCACAAATCTCCTGTAGCATTGCCCCCAAATCGCCCCAAAACTTCCTCTTTCCACAACACTGCTGGGTGAACTTTCTGATTTATGTCTTTTTTTCCTTTAGCAAATCTGGTGCAATAGAATATTTTTCTGCAGCAAGTTCTGGGAAATATTCTCACCTCAGTATTTTTCTAAGCATGGGATACAAAACATGACCTGTTTCAGGGAGTTTTAGAGACAGGGTGTTCTTGAGCCCGTCTGAAAATTTCTGGTTACTCAGTTTTCTACTGGTTCAGTATCCTTTATTCTCACAGACCACAATATGTGGGAATATTTCCTTTCCACAAACATAAAACTTGCCTTTGGCATTTTTTCAGATTTTTTTTTCCCATTCTATTTGAAAATTCATTATTTTGATGGGAGAGGTAGTAGAGAGCTCCTCTGCTTAACACCACTGAGTTCTTTGGGCAAGAAATTAAGTGCAGCAGAGGGATCTTGGAAAAGGTCCTTGAACAGAGCCAGGCAGTGCTGTTACTTCCCAAAGTACCTCTCCTCTCTGCAAAAATAAACAGTAAAGAAGGGTAAATTTAGAAAACAGCAGCATGTTCTAGCAACAAGAAGGGATGGGAGGGTAGAGAAAGAGAGTTGTGTTTAAAACAGAAGTCAGCTGTCTTGTGAAATGCTTCTAGGATAGTTAAATTTATCCCACAGTGGTGCTGGGGCTCATTAAATACCAGAGCCATGTTGTCCACATTTGTTATCTAACATTTGCCTCCATGTGTTATTCAATAATGTATATGTACCAAATGCATAATTGAAGATGTTAACTACTGGAAGAATACCAGAGCAATCCAGACTGTACATGATTAATGCTCCAGAAACAAACCTCAGGAAAATTGGTCAATAGTTAGAGAACTGTGTTTGCCTTGATGAAACATTTCACTGAGACAAACAGTGAAATTTCCTTTAATTTCCAAGGGCTTGAGACCAGGTGAGGAATTGCAGGAGGAGGTGTTGCCACTGCATTTAAAAACCCACAGTTTTTGTTAGTCAGATGCATTTGAGAGCAATTTTTTCCTTGTCTTTTCCTCTCTAATGATATTTTGTAAAAGCACAGAAGTAATTATGATTTGAGAATTGCACTTGTTTCAGATGGGGAAAGGCTTTCCAAGGCTGCTGAGCATTTGCCCTGCTCTGATCCCACCTGTGAGAGCAGGCTGCAGCCAGTGCTAGTGGAATCCTGGCAGTCTTGGGAAGTTTAAAAAAATGTTGGCTTGGATAAACACTGAGTGCTGAGAGTGATCTTCCAGCCACGTGAAATGCTGGTGTGCTGTGATTTCTAATGGATTTGGAAGGCAAATATTCAGATTTTTTACAGCTTTAAGAGAACCAGAGGAGAAAGACCCAACATCACTTTTTGCTTCAGAGCACACAGACTGCAGAGGCCACAAGAAGTTCCCAGGCAGCAGAAGATCAGATCATGAATTCTCAGCATGTTCCATGCAAAGCTTTTGTTTTGTTCTGCTTTCCCTCGTGTTTGGATTTTGAGTGGGCTGCTGGTGACAGATTTCATTTTGCTGTCGTGCTCTGGGGTGAGGGGTTGGCAGGTAACCTCCTGAGACCCCTTGTAGGATTGCTTTTCTGGAATTGCTTGTAGCTCTCTAACTGGTTTTGCTCTCCCCTAGGTGCGGCCTCAGAGACGTACTGATTATCTGGTCAACCCAAAGAAAATCAGGAATGTGACACTCGTGTAGGATGGACTTCTCCAAGAAGTTGCTTTTTCACATGTTTGGATGCCTTCATGCAATGGAGAAAAGTTAAAACCAGTTCTCTCAGTTTAACTTATAAGTTTGTTTGTTTTTTTTTTTTTTTCTCCTCATGCAATGAAATAAAATTGCAACCTTTGTAATGATATCACAGCAAAATAATGGACATAAATGAAATTAATAGTCTGCCCTAATTGCCAAAACAATGAGTTTGATGGGGCTGTGGAAAAAGAATCCATGTTTTGGGTCTCAAGGAAATCAGCAAAACTGTCAGACAGGAATGCTATGTTACAGCAAGATCAAGGACTGGAAATGCAAGATATTTATTATTTCAGAAAAACTGGTTAATAATGATAATGGTTAATACAATATCTATGCTTTCAAACATATTTTATGTACAGCTGATCATCTTGAACTTTCAGATCAACATTTTTCCATCCTTATTCTGTAATAAAATCAAAGGAAGTTTTCATGGGGGCTGCTTCAAAATTTCTAACAAAACTATCTTTGGATCAGAAATGACATTTCTCCATTTCAATACATTATTTTCTAAGAAGTATTTGCCTTAAAATTCCATTTCAAAAAAAATCCAATCACCCATGTGCCAAAAAAAAAACCCCTTTTTTAAAAAAATTGAAATTCAAATCTCTTAAGCTGAAAAATGTAGATTTGAAACTCTTGACTTTGAAGAGTTGATGCTTGAGTGTTTTATGTCTCTGTTCTACTTATGGGCTGAGTTGTGTCACAGCAATGGTGGTGTCTGGAATTCAGTTTGAACAGTGTTTTTTCCTCAGGGAAAGAGTTGATAATGACCATGGGAAATGCACTTTACCAAAGCAACTTCTCAGCAGAGCAGATCCAGCACATGGACCATATCTAAAACTGATGAAATGTTTGGTCTGAAATTTTCTATTGTGTAATAAAAAAGTTCATGCTTATTATTTTATTTTTTTTTCTTTTACAAGAAGGCAAACTTCTTCCAGAAAAACAAGATATTTTCAGTGTACTCTTCTTTCTTCCCACTCAAAAAATTCTGAATTATTCAGTGTGCCTCACATTAATCTTTGGTACGAACCGACGTGCGTGCTCTTGAAAGAAGCCCTTGCTTCAAATCCCTTCCAGTGACACTTTGTGCAACAAAATTGAGAAATTAGCAACCTGAACTCAGGAAGGAGAAGTTGTTTTGTACATTTAACATTTGGTATCTCCTTAACTCAGACAGATTTTGTGCTGCTGGTGGCATTTTCAGCCAGTCTGTCAGAACAAGTGCAGGGTCTGCCATGTACACAAAGCTGATTCAAATTCTGACCATCTACTGCCTTTCTATCTTGTTTGCCTAAGGAGGAGCTTTAAAATTAATTTTGCAATGTTACACAGACTAAAATATAAGCAATTTACATTGTGGCATATTGAAATTGTGCTCGAAAATATCCTTATTTTGAATTAACCACTCGTGTTGAGAAACATCTCCCTTATTCTGATACCAGGATCCCTATTGCTGACATCTGCTTGTTACCACTGTAGCTGCATGCAACCAAACAGTACCTAAACACAACCAAAAATCCACTTTATTAGAGGAATGTCCATTGCATCAGAGAGGGAGGTCCAGTGTAACACCAGCCTGTGACCTAAGTGAGTAAAAACCATGGAGCTTTGGCTTTCTGTTCATGTACATTGTTAACAAACCCTCCTGGCTGTCAGAAAAGTGAAATAATCTCTAAACCCTATGAAGACAGTGGTTTCCCAGTAGAAAGTGTTGATTCATTGGGATATATTTTGCAAAGGGTTCAAGCTCTACTCCTTTGTTTACCTCCAGGACCTTATTTTCAAGCTTATCTTTAATATTATTTGGTGTCACAGCAAAGCAGCCAACCGAGAACTGAAGTAAACAATTTTTTACACTTAATCTGAATCCTTCCACATTAATTAAACACATTTCTGTGTTGATGCCATGGGCAGAGGACACAGACTGTGTCAGCAGCAAGGAGATTTCTGTGCTGGGGAGCCCCTACTGAGATTCCCAGGCTGTGCTTCCAGAGGACACCAGCAGTGCTCCCAAAATTGGTTTGCAGGCTGTGGCTGGGCCAAAGGGCTCCCTGGCACTCCTGATGAGTGAACAGTCTGAGAAGAGAAGGTTCTGATGCCTTCTGAAGGCTGCCCTGGAGCATAGGCTGGACAGAGTTAAAGAATAAAGTAGGGATATATTAAGAGGCCTCCATGGATCTACCTTGGGCAGCACAACCCAAAACTGAGCTCAGAAAACACAAAAATGGATGACCAGGATCTCTAACTTTTATCAGTTCTGCTCCATTGGCACCTTGGAGTTCATTGTCCCATTCCAGCTCCAGCCCATCAGTCCCACCCTGCTTGTTTTTCTCTCTCCAGCCCGCGCTGTTTGTGCTCCTGGGCTGAGGTTTGGATCATTTGTCCTTGGTGCCCAGCTGGAGCAGGAATTGTTTTGTCTCTGCTCTGTGCACAGAGCTCAGCATCCCATCATGTGAAGCCCAGACCCACAGACTAAAGCAGCACAGAATGTGAAAAATAGAAAAGCTCAAACCTGAGGCATCAGTTGGAGACTTCATAGCAGCCTCCCAGTACCTGAAGAGGGGCTCCAAGGAGTCTGGGAAGAGCTCTTTCATCAGGAACTGGAATGACAGGACACAGGGAATGGCTTCAAACTGACAGAGCAGGGCTGGATGGGATATTGGGAAGGAATTCTTCCCTGGGAGGGTGGGGTGTCACTTGGAACTGGTTTCCCAGAGAAGCTGTGGCTGCCCCTGGATCCCTGGAAGTTTCCCAGGCCAGGCTGGATGGGGCTTGGAGCAACCTGGGATAGTGGGAGGTGTCCCTGCCCATGACAGGGGGTGGCACTGGATGATCTTTAAGATCCCTTTCAATCCAAAACATTTTAGGATTCCTAGTGAGGCTCCAGACCTGGGAGCCACGTGGGAGCCCTTTCCCTGCTGCCAGCCCCAGTCAGACATCAGGGACAGCCCAGCCAGGTCACCCTCCAGCTGTTCATCCTGCTGGCAGCTGGAAAAGTGCTCCAAGGTGCCACACTCTCCTCAAGAACCAGCAGGAAAATGCTCCTGAACATCCCAGAGCAGCAGGAGGAATGAACACCCCCTGGCTGCACCTCTCACCCACTCCAGCAAACAAAGCTTTCTGCACAAACAGGTAGCACAGCCACGGAAACGTGCACAGTAACCAGAGTCTGGAGCTCTGTTCCCTCCCTGCCAGCTCAAAGAATGCATCCCACACAGCTCTGGAACACTCCTAACAGCGCTGGCACGAGGTTGAAAAAAAATCTCATCGTGTCCTTGGGATTTATGGATGGGGGCATTTATTTCCTTCTAGATTTGTTTGTTTGGGCATGTTGTACAGCCTGTATATCATCTCCAGTACTAGCTGTTACTTATGTTTGCAAATAGAGCTCCACAAATAACAATACATAAAATACAGAGACAATTTTCAGCTCACAGGGAATATAAAATATACAGGCACTTTCAGAAGGCACAGTAGACTAAAAATATTGAATTTCAGGCACTTTATGGAGACACCAATCTTTTGTATGCATGCATATTGATTTATAATTATGACTTGAGGGACATTTTAGTAATCTACAAGTATCCAGCTTTTTACAGCTCACAGACTGTGCACAGTTTGATAATATAAAACCCTTCCATGTTTCCTTACAAAATCTTCTAATTTGAATTCTGTGCTTGTATACTTGGGGAACAAATGCGTTGAAGATAAACAGTATTTCATGCCACAGTAAGGTTTCCTAAACTTGTCTCACCAATTTAGTATTTCACAGAAAATCCAGGCTACCTTTAATACAAAGCCACTTAAAAATAACACTTGGCTTCACAGGGAGGTTTCTTGTTTCAACAGAAGGCACCTCAGGTTTGTGTGGGCTGAGTGGAATCAACAGATGAACTCCTACTGAAGAGTACTCACAATATTGACTGAACATTTGGTTTCTTACTGATCTGATTGAACAGAGCCTCTGTTTTCAATATTTATTTGGTAGAATGTATGCTATATGGTGCTGCTAACCTAAAATGCAACATTTTTGAGGATTTGGGCCTCCCAGTGACATAGATGAGAATAGCTCTTTGGTTTCAGGGCTCACCATCCCTTTCCTCAAAAGGATCTTACATGAGGCAGGAAAAGCACAGTTTCCTACCAAATTCCCCAGCAGAAACTCATGGAAAATTGGAATGTGTCTAGGTGAAGTCTCCTTAAAGCGTCAGAGATATCTCATTTTTTTCATCCCTCACTCTCCACCCAAGCAGATCTTCCCCATTCAAAGTGGGGAAATGAGGCCCACCCCCAACTCTCCCTCTCTCTGAGTTTCTCTAAATCCCATCAACACCATAAAATTAATCCAGTGGCCTCATGGTAACTGTGTAAGCAAAATTAAGCAATCAGGGTAGACCAAAGTGGGCTCATATTTTCAAGTTATAACAAAACCCAGCCCACCTCAGCTGCCAAGGGGAGAGCACAGCTCCCCAAACACCTTTGGTACCTCAGTACTTTTCTTCCCAACAGCCTCCAAAACCCCTCCTAAAGATGAGGCTGAGCATTGAAATTCATAAAGCCACTTGATCTGGAGGAGCATGCACTCGGTAGATGTGACTTTTATGATTACTCTCCTCCCACTCACCACGATTGACTCTTGTTCCCCAGGCTATAAACTACCTGCCTCTTCCTCCCCCCAGGTGACAAGCAGCTTCATTTTACTTTAACTTTCTCTGTCTCTCATTTTCCGCCCTCTCCCCCATCCTTTCTTCTCCACAGCTCCCAAATACATTTCCTTTAAACAAAGGCCTAATTGATACATACCTAATTAACATCTGAGCGTTTGTTCTCAGCTTGTATTTAGCTCTGAAAATTGCTGCTTCTATTTCAGACCTGAATAAGGGCTTGCATACCTGAAAGTTTGCCTGATATTTCCAGCAATGCCAGTTGATCCAATAAAACACACACTAGTGGCTGTGTATTCCCATCATCCCAAATGCCAGGATTCAGGAGGACTCTGTGCACACCTCAGCTGACCTTCCTGAACTGCTGGTGGGAAAAAAAAATAGAAAAAAAATAGAGCCAAACCAGGTTTGCATTAATATGTCTGCACCAAACCTCCTCAGCCAGCAGGAAAGTTCTCCATGTTGTTGTGAAGGTGGAATTTGATAGGAATATTCTACATTGCTGCAGTTTGGAGCTCTGTGTGAGATTTCTGCCCTTCTGAGTTCAGTTTTCTCTTACCCATCCTCACCCTGCTCTCTGTTCTTTGGGAGGTGCAGGTTGGTATCAACTCCTTCCCATTCTCCTGGAAATAATGGGAATAATCCCATGGATTATTTATGATAGATTAGCACAGATAGTTATTTAAATGTTGCATATTTGCAGGCTCAGAGAAATATTGCAACTTCTTTCCAACTCAGAGAATCAATGTTTGGGAGTTCCCAGCATCATTTGGCATTAGCTCTGACAGCAGAGCTCGTGTCACACAGACGTTATTTATATTGTTTATTTTCTCCTGTGCTATGAGCACTCCCTCAAATGAGGCTTACACCAAGTGCTTAAAAAAAAAAAATGCTCCAGAAAAACACTCTGGTTTTGTTTTGTTTTGTTTTGTTTTGTTTTGTTTTGGGGGAAGAATGCCAAAATCGAGGGAAAACGATGCTGAGAGGTTTTTATCAGAGAAGTCAGCCAGATCCATCTCAGCCCTGCCTCCCACTCATCAGCTTCCCATCAAAGGGGCCCAGGGACTGCTCTAATCTTGGATCAGCTCATCTGAGCTATTGATTCCCTTAATCCCAGTGCCCTTCCCATCAGGTGCTGATGCTGATGCTTACCTGGGCTGTGTTTTCTGCATCCTGCAAGCAGCACCCATTTCTCACCTCCTGTGCAAGGATGAAGGAGTTCAGCCCTGCTGCCCCACAGCTGACACTCTTCCAGAGAGGCTGCCAGGATGGATTTTCCTTTCCCAGCAGAGCAAGGATTCACATGGGGCTACAATCTACCAGTTGCTGGGATTATTCCATGCCATGGGCTTTCATTTAGGTGTCACCCTACTGACACAGCCCCTTGATGAGCACTGCTCCCTTTGGGTTTGCCTCTTGCATGTTGCAGAACCTATGGAAAAGCCTCATCTTCTTGCCAACTGCTAATCCACACTGGAATTGTGTTGGGGAAACAATTGCTGCTTGAAAATTTGCATTATGTTGTGATGTTTTCCAGTATAAAGCAGTTAGACACATTCAAACCATGCAAAACACTGCCACAGATTTCCCAGAGCAGCTGTGGCTGCCCCTGGATCCCTGGCAGTGCCCAAGGCCAGGTTGGACACTGGGCTTGGAGCAGCCTGGGACAGTGGGAGGTGTCCCTGCCATGGCAGGAGTGGAAAGATGTGATCTTTAAGGTCCATTCCAAACCGTTCTACGATTTCATGATTACCTTTCCCTAGAGATCCTGAAAAGAATTGTGACATTCTAAGTTCTGTTGTGCAACCAAATTTGAAGACATTTTAGAACTTCGCATGAAATGGCAAGTCAAAATTCTGTTCCCTTTTCTCATGCAAAACCTTTGCTGATCTCAGTGGGGCTGAGTCTATTTTTAAAACTAAAATACCTTTCTTATGCAATAGGACCATCCAGAGTTACAAATAAATGTATTCTTCCCAAGGCTTTTATATTTCACTTATTTTCATAAAGTTTAAAGGTTATCTGAGTGTATTGACTGTGTTTACCAGAGACAGGTATTAATGAGGATGGAACATTGAGAAGTGCAAGGCTGCAAAGCACAAGGTAAGGGAGGTGGCTGTGGTACACACACACATTTCCACTGCTCTGAGCTGATACCTGAGAGCTGAGGTCTTGGGGGACCTGCTGAAATGACTTAGCTGCTGTAAATGCAATTTTGAGAGCTTTCAGTGCAGCTCCTCAGGGCCCTGGGAATGCCAGCAGCCTCTGGAGCCACCTTTCCCTGTAATCCTCCTCTGCAGGGAATTCCACCCTGCACATCCAAGGGTTTGCTGCCAGCGTTTGAGGTGATGCTGTGTAACCTTCTCTCACACTGCTGTGAGAACAGCTGAGCTGGGGGAAAGAGCAGAGAGGATCCTCAGGCAGGGAGCTTGGATTCCCTGCCCACTGCCCAGCCCCTCCTGGGCTGCCTGTGTGTCCCTCTGGACCTCTCTGTTGCAGTAAGGTAGAAAAATCATAAAGAAAGGCTTCATAAAATCAAGCCTGCTCTCCTGGAATCAGTAGCTGGCCTTGTCAAAGCTATAATTTTGCAAGTTCCCATGTGAAACCAATCCTGTTGTGAGCAATTTGTTAGTAAAACAATTTATTCCTGGGTAAAAAACAACTTGCACCTGTATAAACTGTTTTTACACCATTAGAGAGAAAAATGAAAATTATCTTTCACAAACAACTTCCCTGCATGTATACACTGAGAGTTTGACCAATCAATACAGAATAACAACTTCTTACCAACCAATAAAGGTAATTGGCAGGATAACTACTGACCAGTTGGAGTCCCACATGAGGTCTGTAAAACCAGATAAAAAAGGAGTTATGTGAATTAAGAAGGGTTTTTTTTCCACCATGAAGAAAATGGAGTCCTGTGTGATTTATTCCCATACCTGTGGGGTCACCTGAGCTTCTGGTGCCTGCCTGGTGGGGCCTGGACCCCGTGTGCTGCTGCCAGACCCTTGGTGAGCTGCAGAAAAGTTCTGTTTCCTGGTAAAGGGCTGTAGGAATTCCTCAGGTTGTAGGAAAGATTATTCTGGGGACAGATTTAAAAGTCATTTTTACAGACAACACAAACTAAATGGTAAGCACCTTCTGTAGCTTCCAGTGGTTGCACATTATGGTGAGTAACTCCCATCCATTCTGGGACAGAATGAATTCCAGATTTAAATGCAAATCCTCCCACCAGGCAGTGAGGCACAGCAGCACCCTCTGCAACTCCCTGACAGGAGGTTGTAGCAATTTGGGGCTGGTCTCTTCTCCCAGACCACAGGACAACGGGAAATGACCTCAGGTTGTGCCAGGAGAAGTTCAGGCTGGATACCAGGAAGAATTTCTTCATGGAAAGGGTGGTCAAGCACTGGAATGGGCTGCCCAGGGAAGGAAAATCACCATCCCTGGAGGTGTTCCAGGAATGACTGGGTGTGACACTCAGTGCTGTGGTCAGGTTGAGATGATGGTGTTCTGGCAAGAGGCTGGATCTGATCTTAGAGGCTTTGTCCAACATAAATGATGCTCTGTGGGATTCTGTTTGTGGTCCTTGTGTCCCTGACACGGGGCTCCTGAAACAGCCACAGCATCACTCACAGGGCACAGGTGGGAACATCCTTTACCCAGAGAGACAGGCTGGGCTTGTTTTTTTTTTTTTTTTTTTTTGAGTGGGCAAAGCTCCCTTTGCCACATAAATATGGACCCAGTGGTCACACAGGGAAGAGGGAGATGAGCCTTTTGCTTTCATCACTGTGTGTTCACTGAGCCACCCGTGTGGACCAATGCAGAGGCCACTCAGCCTTGTCACCCCGTGGTGCTGCCCCTAAGCAGATGCCCAAAGAAAATTGCTTCAGTGTTCAGAAACCTTTTCACTGCAACTCCTTTCCTGCTGTGACAAAACCACTGCTGAACTATGCAGCGCTGCTACCAATAATGTTTTATTTCCCTCCAGAAAGTTCCTTTCTCACCCTTGTCTGCAGATGCTTCTTTTCTCCCCCTCTGCCCTCGATTTGTTGTTGACTCTCAGAGCTTTACTCTGTTTAATCAGGAGCCCAAATGCCTCAGAGCAGGTGCCTTGACTCCTCAGCTGGCTGTCAAGCTCTGTGAGCAGCCACATGCCACTGCAGAAGAAATAAGGAAGGAAATCTATATCCTTTTCCCTCACTGGCCAGGCTGCTGACAAATTCTGCCCTGCATTGCAGAGGCGATTCAATTATTTCAATAAACCCAATCAGAAATAATTAATGAAGACTTTCTAATGCATATTGGGAAGACCATCCACTAAAACATGAAGCTTTTCTTTCTTTTGCTGCATTGCTACACTCAGCAGCTTACAGCTAATAAGTTACAAAGCCTTGGTTTATTCCATTCCAACTGCTAATCCCTTTTGATAGGGCAGAGGTGGATACAATTAATGTCAGAAGATTATGAAAGCACTGATGGTGCTTTGAAATGGAAACTGTAAGAAGAGCCACAAGCTGTGGTTACCCACATTACAACCCTTACATCACTCCTTGGCTCGTGTTTGCTAATTTTGCCACGGAGCAGGATTTGCCAAGCAGCACCCTTGTCCTTTGTGCCCTCTTGTAGCTGCTGGGTGATCAAAATTCACCGTGGGAAGTGAGTGACAGGGCAGAGCACCGCTCACGTTCTGTGTGTTTGCCCTCCAGGGACACACTGCCTTCAGCCATGCTCGTGGGTCAGCAACCCAGGCAATTAAAACCATCAGCTAATTAAAACCACCTCTAATTGCAACAATTTCCATGGAAGTGCCCGGCTGTGGCTGCTTTTCCTGCTGCAGGTGCAGAGCTGAGGGCTCAGCCCACGCTGCCTGAGATGATGCTGTGCTGGAGACTCCATGACTAAGAGTTCACTGAACTCTGTTTGCTCCATTTGCTGTTTTCTGCTTCTCAGCCACAGCTGTCAAATGAACAGATTGGATAGCACAGGGTTGTTGCTTTTTTTTTTTTTTTCCCTGTCAGGGAAAAGAAGATTTTATGAAGGCCTAAAGACCTAAGTAAAAGGTCAATTGGTATAATCAGCAATTTTAGTAATAAATCTATTATCATGCTTTCAATTTCATTAGCCAATTAATGATTCCAGCCCCTGGGTTAGAAGTGGCATTTCAGTGTGCAGGGCATGGTGATTCCCAATGGAACCAGAGAATCCCAGAGTGGTTTGTGTTGGAAGGGATCTTAAAACCCATTCAGTGCCACCCCTGCCACGGCAGGGACACCTCCCACTGTCCCAGGCTGCTCCAGCCCCAGTGTCCAACCTGGCCTTGGGCACTGCCAGGGATCCAGGGGCAGCCCCAGCTGCTCTGAGCACCCTGTGCCAGGGCCTCACCATCCTCACAGTAAATATTTTTTTCTTAATATCCAATCTAAACCTGCTCTCTGTCAGTTTGAAGCCATTTCCCCTTGTCCTGTCACTCCAGGGCCTTGTAAATAATCTCTCTCCTTCTTTCTTGTAAGCTCCCTTCAGGTCCTGGAACAGTACAATTTTAATTTACTTTATGGCAAAGATAATTTATAACACAAAACCTCAAAAGGACACAGCAGCTCCTTTGCTCTCCAGGCATCAGTCATGTCCCCCTTTAAATTAGAAATGTGTGTAATGGAACAGGGGGAATAAGCCTCTAATATGGAAATGGACTTCTGTTGGGGTGTTTATGTACTTGCACATTTCTTTGCTTGACATTAATAGAAAGCAGCAAGAAGCATATTCTGTCAATACTTTGGTCACAATCTAGAACACTGCAGCAGTGAGGGAGGAAGGAGAACATGGGCAGAGAGGGAAGGACACATTTCAGCAGCAGCAAGAGCAGCCTCTGCTTTTATAAACTGTGGGGTTTTTTGTTTGTTTGTTTGTTTGGGTTAGGGTTGGGATTGAAAGTGAGATGGTATTTTGTGTTTAGATTTAGATGTTTATTATTTCTTATTTATATTACCGTTTTATAAGCTGTGAGTTTTACAGTATTTTACTAACAAGTTATAAAATGGCCCTGTATCTATCTTTATAAGGTTTTTTAAGGAAAATTATTTAATTAAGAAATGACACTTAAATTAGTTTTATTTTTAATTTAATAACTAATTAGTTTTGTTTTGCAAGGTGGATATTTTTGTTTAATTATAAAATACTACTTAAACTTACGAAGAAGAAGATGAAGAAGGATTAGCTACCACCTTAAAACTTCTGTTTTAGTTTATATATATTATTATATTTTAAAACTTTAAAATCTAAGACTTTTGCTATGTGATATTACACACTTTTATTTAAACTACACACTTATAATCTTAGTTCTGCCATTCAAGTTTGGAAGATTTTTCTATGGTTTTAGGTTAAATGTTGTGTTTTCTTGAGGGTCTGTGTTTTTCAACACAGAAAGTCTTAAAATTCTCAGTGCCTAGGGTTCTGACAGTAAACCAAAGCCCATTCATTCAAAGCTGTTTTCTTGAAAGGCACTACTTTGAAGAAGACTGAGCCCAGATACTGGCCTGTTCTGCCAACAGCTCTCCTGAGAGCCAAATCCCTCAGTTTTACACTGATCATGAGCCTTTCCCACTCACCACCACATATTGCATAGGTTACTGACAGTACTTGTCACTGCTTTTTCACCCTGGATTTAAATGTGGTCTAAGCAGATAAGAAGCAAACTGTTTATAGATGCAGTGCTGAGAGTATAATTAACCATCCTGCTTAATGAGGTATTAGTGGGGATGAGGATACAGTGGCCATTCACCTACTTCTCAGTCTTTGTCCTGATCAGTGCTTATCAAACTGAGCTCTCCAGAACAAACAACAACAGAAAATCCCTTTAGGAAATAAAGCTTCAGATATCATTAAAGATCCTGTGTCACCCATACTGCCTAGAACAGGACTGGCAGAGTTTTCCTCCTGTACCAGGCTAAGATCTGTCAATGGGGCAACCTTTGCCCTCAGGCCCTGGATTTGAAGGTTTTCTGCCCCCCAAAAATTTGGGCATAATTCTTAGAAACTCCAAAGTTCTCAACCAAGGAACAGCTCCTGACCAGATGGCAGCAGGAACCCTGTGAGTGTGTGTTAGGGCTACTGAAATCTCCAGCTAGAGGTTGGAGCTACACTGAGCTCACACAAAAGCCCTCTTTACTCATCTGAAATTAGTATAAAAATACAGCTACATAGCTAATGCCACCTGGCACCATAATCTTGTGTTATTGATAAAATCAATGCACACACACAAGCAAAAATAAAAAAATCCAAGGTTTAGGTCAGAGTTCCTTGCATATGGTGTCCAGAAATTTATATCAAGTGTTTGAACTGTTTCCTTGCATTCAGTTTTTCATTGCTGTTCCACTGATGACCTCCAGAAATCCCTTTTTGACTTAAATTATTCTTTGATTCTATGAATTGTTTTGAATTCCATTGAATTGCTCTGAAACATGAAACAAGATAGATACATGCTCAGCAAAATGGCAATGTGCCCTGTAAAATAAGCCAGCAGGTTTTTGGTCCTTCCTGGGTAAGAGCTATGTTATTTAACACCCTTGATTTCCTCAATATCAGGTGAACTCATCTGTTTACAGTTGCATAACATCATTAAAGTTTCAGCTTCTGAAACTTTAAATACAAAGAGATGATAAACTAAATATTTAAGAGAACCTGGGATTAGATTCCTCTTGACCTTCATAAACTCCTTTGAGTAATTTATATAAATGAACCTACTTATTATTCATACAAATAAAATGCATGAAAAATAAATGTAAATCCAGGACTACTCCTGTTTTTTATAGCTGACATAAGATCTATTTTGTCCATTAGGCTCATAGCCAGTGCTCCATCACACTGCCAAGGACACTGTAGGGCCTGAACTGCTTCTGATTGAGTCCAAATTATTTTATTTCTGGTAATTTGAGGGAGCACTGACTGGACTTTTGTTCTGGCCAGATCCTGGTGTAAATGTCAGACCTTTTTGTGCTTCAGGGCACTCGAGGTGCACAGGGACAAACCAGCTACCCAAGAATGCATTAAACCTCAGTGTGCTTTTTTCCTAGTCCCAGGTAACAATGTGCAGCTATTTTTAATTTCTGTGCAGCAGCAAGTGTTAAACAAGCTCCACATGACCTCACTTGCATTTTTAAAGAGGTAACATCAGCAGAAAAAATCTGTAGGAGCAGCACAGTGCCAGACATGCAGCCTGGGAGGTTGGAGTGGGGGGATCCCAGAGCTTGGCCTTCTTCTTACTCTCATCCAGTGCCATCCATAGGAGACTTTAATCTTTCAGGAGAAAGGTTTCTGTGTCAGCCCTTAGGGGTGGAGCCACTATGACGAAAAAATAGATTTGGGATCTTTTCTTTCCCTCACCTGAGCAGAAAGTTAAAGGAGAGGGAGGGGGCGGAAGTGGGAGATTCTCTAACAGGGCACAAATTTGGATGGTCAGTCCTGAAATTACCTCAGGGGAAATTTCCCTTTCATGATCTGCAGAAAGATCCCCAAGAGCCCAGACCTTCCAACCTCACCTTTGAGGGTGCTTTGGAAATACCACCATGGAAAACTCGGAATAAAATGGCACCACAGTGAGGCAGGACAGAACCACTTCCCTTTTGTGAACGTGTATCTATTTTAGAGTTGTGCTGACCTTTGCAAGAACCTTCACTTAATAATACCTCAGATAAATAGAGAGCACTTTCTAGCAAGAATACAAGGTGGGCAAGGGCCTCAGAAAAGTCATCAGCCATTAAACTGAAATGTCACCATAAGCCCATAGGAAATAGCTAAATGAGGTGTTATTATTGGTAACACAGACATTGCAGAAGAAAGATGAAGGAAAGGGAACTAAGCATTTATTTCTGTTAAAAGTGAGGGGTCATCCTTTTCCATCAGTCAGCAGGGAGTTGCTTTTATTTCCACCTCCATTTTATCATTTTATTTTAACATAAAAAATTACAAAGACTATAATTAAAAAAGATTCAGCCAAATTAGCTGCACCTATTCATCATCTTAGGTCTTTAGATGCTGAACAGAATATTTTTTTTGGTAGGATACTCTATGTCTCCTTTCTATGCCTCACACTCCTCTTAGCAAACCAACCATGGCTAAAAGGAGAGATATAACTCAGTGGGACAGAACAGGCTGTGCTAAATGCCTGGTTTTGGGTCTCTGACTATGCCCATTGCTAAATGGGTATTTCTGCAAGGCAGCCCAATGTGTCTCAGTCCATTGTTGCACTTCACAGCTCAGAAATTAAAAAGTGCTGAGCTCACCTTTCCCTTGACTGGCTCAATTTCTGACTGTTGAATAAATACCTTTACCTTGCTAAGTGGAAGAGACTCCACTCTGTGAATAAACTGAATGCAGAAAATAAACCTAGATGGACCTCTTCAGGTATCAAGCCCATTTCATGCTTCCTACCTCCAGCTAATGTTGTATGTAACATTAATTTTAACCAGCTCCTTTCAAAAACCAGGAATGCAAGGGAAAAAAGACCCCAGCAGCTGAGGTTGAGAACTGCCAAACTTCACTTATCAGTCCATAAAGGTATTTTAAAGAAGGGATTTAGCAACAGTGACAACTCCTGCTGTTCACTGACCTTCTTATGTGAATCTTAACATTGATAAGGGTTTTTCCTCTCTAGCAAACTGCTCTGTCATGATCCATGCCCTATCCCTGCCCATCCTGCACAGCAGAGGCATTTTTATGCCCTTTGAGAAAGTGAGGAGCCCCAACGTGCATTTGCATGAGGGAAGAGCAGAGATGAAGTGAGTTCACACTTGTTCCCTCTTTTGGCAGCCACTAACTTGACCTGGTGACTTTAGCTTCCTTTTACTGGAATGTGTTATGTGTAATTACTGTCAACACAGCAATAAAAAGGTTTCTGGATGAAGTGGAAAGAAAGGGTTTGGATGTCTCAACTTGATTATTCTTTTTCCTGTAAAATGTCTGGCAAAATTTGGGACTACTGTGACACAAAGGTCAGAGGTTCTTCTGGGGGCTCTGCTCTGTCTAAAAGATGAAAGACAAATTGGTAAGAAACTCTTCTGAACCTCAGCTTTTTGCTGCTACAGAGACCAAGAAAAATAACAATCCAGCAGCTCCCCCAGTCCAGCAGCACTCCTGGGTGGTGCTTGGTGGATGGGGTCTCATTTTTGGCCAAACCAGTTCTCTGCAGCTGGGGTAGGGGAAAAGGGTGGGATCCCTGAGGTCCTCCCAGAGGTTGATACTGACAGGGATGTTACCTCAACACTTTTGAAGCTGGGAGCCTTCTAAATCCATTATCTGAACAGGGATTTAGGGAAGAGACTCCCTGAGAATTTGCCCTTAACCTCCCCAAACTCACTGAAGTAAAGTTAAGGGAACAAATCTACTTAAAACTTCCTTATCTCTCCACATCACAAGTTATAATTGTGGATCTTCCAAATCACATTAATTCCTTTGCCTGTACAGAGATTGAAAATTGTTAACTGGTAATTATGATGTCTTTTTACTTTCTAATTAAGAGGGGAACTGCCATAGGTAAGCGCCAGGTAACATCTGAATGCTCCACATCTTCCCATCCTCTGCAGAGCTGAGCCAGTCAAGGAGTCAAACCCCAGAACATTCTTCAGGCTTTCAAAAGTTTAGCAGGTTTGGCTTAAACTGAGAATGGCTTTCCTAACAAGTCTGTCCAAGTTAAGGACACAGTTCTGAATTAAATCCATCAAAACTCTTCGGCCAGACAGAAGAATTGACACATATATTTGGGTGATTGGTTTTTAGGCTGTTTTTTTTTAGGATGGAAGATGACTCACACTGTACAGTAAGTCATGTCTTGTAACTCTCCTGAGAAAAGACTCAATTTTTCAAATTATATTTGATATCTTTGTGACAACGACAGCAATAAGATTCTGTTGGAGCCATTGACTCATTCCTCTTGCATGGGAACAAAGGTTAGGTTGTAACAAAGGCCCTCAGGCCCAGATCTTTAAAGGTATTTTGTTGATTAACTACCCACAGCCATTAGCTTCTTAATTAAAAGGTAAGAAGGCATACTAATGGGAGTTCAGATGTGGAAACTGTCTCTTTAGATTTTTTTCTTGGGCAAATTAGCTGATATGTCTGAGATGACCAATCATCCATCATCCAGCATCTGAGGCTATGCTTGTTAAATCTATTGCTACCAAAGCTATCATCACAGCATAGTCTCTGTGATTAAGGCTGTGATACAGGTCCTCCCCTGTTTTCTAGGATTCAAAAGCACACATCTTTCTGAAACAAAAGCTTTCCATTTGAAATCAACATCCTTAATTTCACCTTCAAAATTGACTTTTTTTTTTTTCAGAAAGTTTGTGTAAAATCGTTCCTTCTCTTTAGAAATTAATAGTGTAAAACCAGCAAGAGGTAGAGGTTTCACTTCACTGTACCAATTTCAAATGATGGGAAACTTCAGTTTTTGCAGTCACAGTCAAAATTCAAATATATTCTACCAAGCAGAGCAGTTCTGCTCTGATGGAACATGGAATGCTGTTCAAGGCACAGCCATATTTTCATTTTGATGTTTTTGGATTTTATTTGAATCAAATTTTGACTGAAAAGTACAGCAGACTGAGGAGAGATCTTCCCCTGCAGTCCGTGGTACCTCCTGAAGGGAGTTTGGAGCCAGGTGAGGGTCAGACTCTGCTCCCAGGTGACAAGTGACAGGATAAGAGGAAATGGCCTCGAGCTGTGGCAGGGGAGGCTCAGGTTGGACATCAGGAGGCTTTTCTTCCTGGAAAGGATTGTCAGACCCTGGAAGGAGCTGCCCAGGGAGGTCTGGAGTCCCCATTCCTGGGGGTGTCCAAGGAAGACCTGGATGTGGCACTCAGGGCTCTGGGCTGGGTGACAACGTGGGCATTTGACACAGCTGGGACTTGATGGTCTTGGAGGCCTTTTCCAGCTAAAGGATTCTGTGATTCTGTCTCTTCCAGAGCAAATCTGTGCTTCTGGTCAAACCACTTCACTTTGTAGACACATTCAGTGGTGGGATTGAAAGCCAAGCAAGACTGTGCAGTTGTGTGTCACTGTCAGTGACAAAGATTGAGCACAGAATCAGCTCTCTCCTTGCACAAACACAGCCCCAGAGGGACACCTCTCCTGTGAGGAAAGGCTGAGAAACCTGGGGCTGTTCATCCTGAAGAAAAGATTTTAGAGTCCCTTCCAGAGGGCTCCAAGAGAGCTGGAGAGGGACTTTCCACATACGGTGACAGGACAAGGGGGAATGGATTCAAACTGACAGAGGGCAGGAATGGGTGGGATATTGGAAAGAAATTCTTCCCTGTGAGGGTGATGAGGTCCAGGCACAGTTGCCCAAGGAGTTGTGGACTCCCCACCCCTGGAACTGAAAGCTCTTTGGGGCTCTGAACAACCTGATCTAGTGGAAGATTCCTTGCCCACAGCAGGGGCTTGGAACAAGGTGATCTTTAATGTCCTTCCAACCCAAATCATTCCAGGAATTTAACACACACTTCTCCAATGATGGATTGCTCAGTCTGGCACAGAAGAGCCATTTTCAGTCTCCTTAAAACAGGTGAAGCTCCTTGGAAACCTGAGAGCCTTTCTGTTCCAACACCCAGCTCAGATTCTCTTCTCTCTGCGGAATCTTTCAGGTAAGTGGGAGTAAAAGGCAGTAAAATTGCAGTCATATGCCAGCAGACAAGATTGAACACACGGAGTGCAGACTTGATGAATAAGAAGGTGGTATTTTAATAGTCAATTTTCAGAATATAATGGCTCTTGAAAATAGATTGCTTAGAATATTTTCTCTACTTAGAAGTGCTACTACTTAGCTGTGCACTTAAGTAAAAGCAGAACTTTGGGACATCTTTAAATTGAGGGAGTGCCATGGGTTAGAAAGGCTGACAGGGAAAGGGGTACCTGAAAACTAAAATAGGATGCCATCAGACAGCAAAAATGGCAGGGTATAATAAAACAACTACTAGAGTTACCTTTGTGGTAAGAACCTTTTGAAAAGCTCAGGTTGCTGCTGCATTCCCAGAGCTTGGGATTTGTCCATTTAAGATGGCTAGTCCCACCATTTGGAGGAATCTGTGTGTCTGTGTTTGTGAATTGAGGAACAATTAAGTTCAGCAGGTCCACACTGAGAAGTAGGAGAGGCACAGAGCATTTCAACCCAAAGTTAGTATCTGGATTGCTCTGGCTGGCTATGGAAATTTTCTGCAGTGTATGACATGCAAAGCTGGAAGGCAAGGAATAAGATTTAGAGGGAGAGTGAGAACGGATGCATCTCTGCAGGTCAAAGGCTTTGCCTGGGAGAGGGGAGTTGTGTGCTCACTCAAGAACCTGTCTGAGGGCAGATAATGCACCTTTTACTGTGTCTGCATGCCACAAAATGTGCAAGTTGTCCTCAGAGCAGTCACTGCTTGGAGGGCACTGTCACCTCAGCATTGTTCCCCTAGAACAGGCACCAGACTGGGGACTGTTCCAGAGTGCCACCTTAGACACAGCTCACCGTGCCCTCCAGGGTGCCTCTCTTGAAACTGTGAACTCCTCCAAACAGATCAGAAAATAAGAATTTTGTATGTTCTCCTGCAGCATTTAGTGCAAAGAGCTTTCTCTGCTAACCTGCTGCCTGCATTAACACCAGAAGATTTTCTGCTTGGATTTGACACATTTATTTTGATGGTGGAGAGCGAGACCGACGTGATTGCTCTCAAAGGGACCTGAACAGATTTCTTCTCAGAGGTCTGTGTCTCTTCCCATGAGATTGGGAGCCCTTTGATCAGCAATACTCTGTTAATAATTTATATTAGCATTGTGCCTTGTACCCATAAGCTGACAGACCAGTGGCACTCCTGTCAGAACAGGAATACTAATGCAATACACCCACAATTGCTCTTCACTGGAAAAAGGTGTCACATGAAACACAGCTTCTTCAGGGGCTAAATTCACCATCTTTATTCTGGGTCCTCACAGGGCAGATCCTGAAGCTGCTCATGCAATGAACTCTTACCACGTTTGTTGCCTACTTGGGCCACTCACAACAAAAACCAGGACAATTCATGTTAATTTTAAAAAATGCCAGATGCTGGTGAAGGTCCTGGGAATAGCGGTATGATAAAAAAGGCAAAAATTGTGTTCAGTATCTCAGATTTCCTGTTTTGTTTCCCAGAAGGGTTAATTTTCTTTTCTCCTCCTTTTCTTGCTGACACGCTTGTAGAGGCCCTTATTATTTTTCACATCCCTTACTAAATTCAGCTTCAGCTTTCCTGATGCCATCCCTACATATTTTGCCAGCATCCCTAAAATATTCCCAGGATACACAGCACTGGTTCCACTGCCAGTGGAGCCTCCTCATGCCCAGGTGAAGGAGCCCAGCCCCTCCAGCTCCAAGAGAAAATGTGGTTTCTCATCAAAATTATTTCCCTGCCTCTATTAATGCTGGCCCCAAAGACAGATGTTGGCGAAGAGATGAAGCCACTGCAAGGTAGTCCCTGGAAGTGGGCTTGTCAAGTTTCTTGGGCTCTCTAATATAATACTTTAACTTTTTTATTGATTTGAGAAAAATTTGAGGGAGTTAAGTGCATTCCCAGAGCTAATTGAACCTATATTTCTTCACGGATACGTGAGTCAGACAATCTGAGTGTGTATTGCCAAATATAGCAATTGTGCTTCATCAAAAGACGGATGCTGGAGCACAATAGCACACATCCCAAAGTCTTGCTTTAATTAACCACTCAGAGAAATGATAGAAAGGGCTGTTTTTCCGTGTATCTGTGGAAGAAATGCTGTGTATTTTAACAGGAATGGCAGCAAGACTGATGAGACAGAGAGGAAAGCCAGAGGCGAGCAGAGCAGTGATTCTCAGCCGGGTTTATAAGATTGCAGAAGGTTAAGGGGTTAGAAAATGATCTTAAAGATCATCTGGCCCCAACCCCTGTGCCATGGGACACCTTCCACCACTCCAGGCTGCTCAAGACTCCAACCTGGCTTTGAACAGAGCCAGCCTTGAGGCATCCACAACCTCCCTGGCCAACCTGTTCCAGTGCCTCACCGTCTAAAAGCCAAAAGCGTTTCCCATCTAATTTATTCACCGCAATAATTTCCCATTGCCAGGCTGCCTTCAGCACGCCTGGAATTCGCATCTCTCCCCTGTGGGGACGCAAGAAGCCACCCAAGAGTGGCGCGCATGGTGCCGAGCCACTCGGGGAAGTGCGGGGGGGACGGGGAGGAGGAAAAGGAGGAAGAAAAGAAGGAAAAGGAGGAAGAAAAGGAGGGGGAAAGAAAGGAGGAGGATGAGGAGGAGGACGCGGGGAGCGCTCCGGGCCGTGAGGGCTCTGAGGGCCGCCAGGGGGCGCCGCGCGCTCTCGGGACGCGGGGAGCGCGGGGATTGGGTGGAGCCCGCGCGCGCGCGGCGCTGATTGGCCGGCGCGGGCCGGGCCGGGCGCGCGGCGCCGCTTCTTAACGCGCGTCGCGGGCGCGGCGGGAGCGCTGAGCGCCGCGGGGCCGCTGCTGCTGTCACCGTCCCTGTCGCGACATGAGCGAGGTGAGCCGGGCTGAGCGGGAGCGGGCACAGCACCGAGGTGACAGTGTCGCCTCCGAGGTGACAGTGTGCCTCCGAGAGGCGCAGCCCGCGCCGGCAGCGCGGGGAGGTCCCGGGAGAGGGAGGGTCTCAGCATCTCTTACGCGCATCCCCACAGGTGTGTGCGTGCGCTGCAGAGCGCAAGGCGAGGTGGTGGGTTTGGAGATTCCTAATTACAAACCCGCGGTAATTTCTCTTACCTACCCACCCAGAGGTTTCCTGTGTAGGAGGGAGGGTTTAGTTAAGTTGTGGGAAAGTTGGCTGCTGGAGCTCATGGAAAAAACCGCTCTGTTTTTGGCTGCGTGCTGATGTAAACTTTGTAAGTAGCGTCCTGAGAAGGATTGCAGTCGAGGCGAAAAAATGTAAATAGTGCCAAACATGTAAGGATCACTTGTACCCTTGTAAATAAACAAGCTGAAATTTTGCACTTGTGGGGTTTTTTGCTTGCCTTTTTTTTTTTTTTTTTCCTCTCTGCAGTGGAAAAGCTCGAACTAGATTATTTTTAGTTAAATGTATTGTTAGACAGGATGACTCCTTAGGTTCGCTGAGAGATCCCACATTCTCTAGCTCAGCTCATCCTTTGGGAATCAGCAGAGGTACCTGTAACCCAGCACCTATTTTTGGAGGCTGTGTGTTACAAAACACCTGCTACTCCGTTAACAAATGGGATTTTCCTTTTTTAGAAGGAAATCGAGAGTGACACGGGATAAGCTGTGGCTGTTTGCTGTGCAGGTGTTACACTCAGCTGTGGTTTTCCACGAGGTGCAAAGCGGAGATGAAAAGCAGGAGCAGCCTGGTCCGTGGTGCAGGGATTTGTGAGGAGCAGCTCACGTTTTGGCTTTCAGGTCATGTCAGGTGGGGAGAGCAGAGGAAATCCTCATCTCTGCTGCCTGCAGGGATCAGGCACAGGGATCTCTTCACAACCTCTCCTCTGCTGCTGCCTGTATTTCTATTAGCCAGCTGGAGTTCATGCAGTGTTTGGGGTTTTGTTGTCTTTTTGGTTTTGTTTGTTTGTTTTAGCCACTGTGGCTTTGCTGCCCAGGTTGGCTGAAGGGTGCTGCAAGATGCAGCAGCACTAAAATTTACTTTATAGTTTGGGGGAAAATCTTACGGAGTGGAGTGATGCTTGAGTGGTGCTGCTGTATACGAGGAATTCTTGTCCCAGCTTTGTTCTGGGTTGTGTTTACTCAGTAATGACCTTTCATAATTTCAATTAGACTAATTGCCTTTTGGATTTAAAGAGACACAGTGAAGATAAAGATCCTCCCTGCCACCAGCACAGGGGTTCTTTATTCCCAGAGCATTTGTTTGTGCCTGACAGAGCTGTATTCCAGGCAAACCTCTGGAGCTGGGAGATGTTTCCCTGGCGCAGAGCTGCATCCTGTGCCTGTGACACTGAGCACTGCGCTCGGTGTCTTCAGTGCTGCTGTCATTCCCCTGACAAAATTGGGGAGTTAATCACTCTCAGCTCCAGTGAAGAAAAGCCTCCCTGCTGTTCCTTGCTGCCAGCTCTTCCCCAAAAGGCAGAGGAGAGCAACTACAACACCCCAAACCGCCTCACTGCAAAAGATTATTAAAATATTGAGGCAAAAACCCCTGAGCAGAAGGGAAGCTCTTGGATGACTGCTTGCTGTTGGGGAGGGTCTCAGTGGTTTTAGCTTGCAGTGCTGTAATTGAAAGATACTTTTATTTTTGGCTTAATCTGCTAAAAAAAATATTGTGGGCAGGGTGACTGAAAAGAGGCTCAATTAGAGCCTTCCAGATTATCCCACATACAACAGTGTTGGGAAAGTGGGAAGGTTTTTTCTTTTTTCTTTTTTTCTTTTTTTTATCTTTTTTTTCCTTTATGTTACCAATTGCCTGGATTTGCGCAGTTCTGGAAATATGGCCACAGAAATCTCTAAGAAGAGCTTCCATCTCCACAAATTATTTACTGAGACTTTGCATGAATTCTCATTTTACTGCCTCAAGCAAAATGAACTTTTCTTGTTTATGGGCAGTGATTAGGATGATTTATGAGTGTGGTGAGCCACTTCAACAGGCTCTACAGAGCACCTGTGGCTACCCCTGGATCCCTGAAGGGCTCAAGGAGAGGTTGGATATGGCTCTGAGCAACCTGGGATAGTGGAAGGTGTGGAACAGGATGATCTTTAAAGAGGTCCCTTCTAACCCAAACCATTTTGTGATCACCAGTGTCCTGGAAGAAAAACCTGAAAAGGAAGCAGTTATTCATCTGGCTGTAGTACTGCTCTGTTTTCTGGCAGCTATCTTATATTTTTTCAGGATAAAGACCTTTTCTGCAGGAAGAACATTATATTACTTTCTCTGCAGTATTTCTCTGAAAATGTGTTTGAGTTCCTTCTGCTGGGCAGAAGTCTGGCCCTATAAGTAGTCAGTGGGAATGTGAGGTGTAAGAGTTGACCTAGTGGCTTTGCAAATTGTGATTTATGCTTCCAGCTGCCTGCTTTAGTGGCAAACGTATCCCTTAGCTGTATGGGAATTCCTCGGGAATGTCAGTGCACATTGAAATGCATTTTTAGCTGGGAAAGTCTGTCCTCCAATAACTGGGGAGCCTTTTCTGTAGGTCTGTGGCTGTTCTCTGTTGTTTTTAATGAGCCTGGAGAGGAGGGCTGTGCTGAAAAGTATCAGCTGCTGTCAGTGAGCAGCCATGAGAGGCAGCCTGGCTTCCATTAAAGATCTCCAGTCACACAGGCTGAACTGGGGGAAGAGATCTTGGGTGATGTGCCCACAGACCAATGCCAGATTGTTAGAGATATTCTTTCTTTCATTATTTATAGAAGAACACAGATAAAAAAGACAATTTCTATTTCTGCTCCTTGTTTTTTGCATGTAGAATGTGTTTAGAAAATTACTTACCTAGAGTGATTACTTAAAGTCTAGTGAAGATTGAGCTTGATGGCCAATCCAATCTACTTATGTCTAAACTCTCACAAGAGGGTCACAAGTTGTAAGTCAATTAGATATAACAGTTTAAAAAAATTGTAGTTTTAGTATCTTCTTTAAATAAAATATTAATGTATTATAATATAGTTATAATAAAAAATAATTCAACCTTCTAAACTAGAGCCAAACATCATTTCTTCCCACTGAGTTCACCTACATTTACAATATCAAATCTTTATTCACAGTCAGCAGTGGTACCAGTGAGCCTCTAGACTCACATCTACCATAAACTGGATTCACCACAGGGAATCCTGTCACCTGGTCATTCATTTAACTATCCTGACATGTTGCAGATGATGTTGGGTCGTGGTATTCCCCTGCCATGAAGCTTCACCAGAAGCATTCAATCACACAGACATTTTTATGATGTTCACTCTTGTATTCTGTGTGGAATGTTCGTGGTTGTCATCAGGAATTGGCTCTGGGCTTAGGAAGGAGAGAATTTAAACAATGTGGTCTCACAGCCCTGGGTGCTGCTCCAGTGGCTCAGGCATGAGGAGTCTCCAGCAGAGATTTCCTTGGATGCATTTATTTCCTTTTGATTTTAAAGGATCAGAGTGGTTTTACAGGTGTAGGGGACAAGCTCAGCTTTCATAGGTGTTATTTAGGTGTGTGACTTTAGGAGAGCCATTTGGGAAATCTCTTTTTGATTGCCTGAGGCACCTATGATTGAAGAGTGTGCACTGGAAGAGCCTTGTACAATGTGAGTGAAGTGCAGCACTGATTGCCAGGGTGCTGATGTGCACCCCTTGAGTGGTGTGTACTTTGTGCCAGCAGCCTGAGAATATTTGAGAATCAGCCTGGTTACCAGACAGCAGCAAGAATATTCTGGCTTTCCTTTGGAAATAGCTGTCAAGCAACCAGGCACATGAAATTCAGAGAGCTGTTAGAGGTCTGACTCCCTTGCTTGGGAAGGTGAAGAGCTGGGGACTTGATCTCTGCATAAATGCAGAATTTTTGGTCAGGTTTTGAAAGCAAAGAACACAAAATTCTTGCTTCTTTGAGCTACACCAGGCTCTTTGCTTTTGCCTTAGGTTGGCTTTGGAATCCTGCAGCTCCTGCTGTGCTGTGCCCACCCTCAAAAGGATCATGGAGGGTGTTTGTGTGTCCTGCAAGTGGGAGGTGCAGGGTGTTCCTGGGGGATGAGCTCTCCTGGTGGGTGTGCTCATGCAGCTCTGCTCTGCAGCCTGGAGAGCTGAATCTTTGCTTTGGAGCTCAGACACCTCACTGGGAGGTGTCCAAGCAGCACAGCAAAGATGAATGCTGACATGGGATAACTCTGGGCTCAAAGATGATCTTCTGAAAAGGAACTTCACCAGTGCCTGAGCTGTCTGTAAGACACCCATCAGCAAGGCAGCCTCTGCTTTCCAAACAAGTGATAAGCTATGCTTTGGGCATGTCCCACAGCAGGCAGGCTTGGAGAGAGTGTCCTTTTCCCTCAGAGTTGAGGGAGAACCTGGAACATGTCCCTGTCCCTCTGGACAAGTGTGTCCAGCAGGAGGCTGATGGAGAAGGACAGGGATTGTGTGAAATGTTAGGTGTAAATGGAGTGTTTTGGCTGAAACTGTCTTCTTCAGATGGTTAAATGGTAAAACTGGGGTTCTTTCCTGGGTTGTTCTCCTGAATTCCCTTGAAACCATTCCATTGGAATGTTATTGAGCATCTTGGAACCACACAGACACAAGGGAGGATTATACAACCATAATCCTGATGGCATTAAATCAGAGAAGTGCTGTTTGTGAGGGAAGAACACACCATATTTGTTTAGAGGAGCTCCTGCTCTCTGCTCTGGTGCTTCCAGTCCTGGCGAGTGTCTGAGCCAGCCCCTCACCTTGGGGAGCCCTTCTGGTTGCATTTTTCAGATACTGCCATGACTCTAATTGTTAATTATTTGCCTTATCATACCCACAATAGGTACAAAAAACTGCAGCTCTAAAAACCCCAGCAAGAACATGGCAGAGAGGAGGAGGAAATTCTGCAGCTGTTACAGGATGGGGGTGGGATCGATAAGCACATGAACATCAGTTTTTAATTTTAACTCACATCTATTTATTAGCTGAGTGGTAAATTGCAGCTCAAAAGAGGAGGAAGAAGGGAGAACAATAAGTTTTACATCTGTCACTTTGCCTACTCTTTCCATCAGTGTGGTTTCAGTGGGATCAAGCATCTTCTAAAATAGCACTTAGAAGTGATGTTGGAAATTGATCTTAATTTGATGACACTGGCAGAAGTTCACGGGTTTCTTGCCATGTATAGAATGCCAACAGATTCAGGCAACACACTAAAAAAGGACATTTAGCTTTAATAATGTGCTTTGATATCATGTTTCCTTGTAAAAGAGTAACTTACTCCAACCTTCATGCTGCAGGACTTGACGGTACAATATAATTTCAGATTGCAAAGGAATATAAATTTCCAGTCCAGTATCTCTAAATTTGTAATGAATTAGCAAGCTTATAGGACTCATCATCCAACAGTTATTACATTATCTAGATCATGCTAGTGGTGAAATGTGGTGTGAAGTAGCAGTTAATGCAACTGCTGTTCTTGCTGAAATTTCCATTAAATGTTTCTGATTTTTCTGTTGTGTTTTTTTTTTTTTTAATTTGAATAAAATATTTTATTTCCAAACCACCATTTGCTCTTGTCTGTCTCAGTGTTTTGTAGGGATGGCTTGGAAAATGTGTTTGGATGTTTTGCCTCTAATTTGGCTATGGAATAGCATGTAACAGAGTGGGCTGAACACTGGGCATGTCAATTCTGAAATACCCCATTGGCTGAAGGAGATGGGGGAAAGCAATGCCTTCCTCCAGCCTCTCACTGATAGCAGAGCCTTAAATTCCCTGAGGCAGGTACCACATTCTCTGCAAGGCACAGGATCATCTCATGAAGATAAACATACATTCCCCTTCTTTCTAGAAAGATCTTCTGTTTCTTCACTTGTTTGGATATTGGGTTTCTAAATAAATAAGAAAATATGGTAGATACCTATAAACTAGGTCAAATCATAAATAATCCCTTTTTAACTTTGTCTTCTGATTTTAATTCAGAAAACCAATCTCTAGTTATCTTATTAAAAAGATGTGGAAGGCAGATTATAAACATTAGTCTTATTAGCAAAATAAATGGCAAGCCACCTGCAAAGGAAATGGGTTGTGAAACATTATAAGTGACAAGATTTGGGGTCAGAGTTTATCCCCTTCATGTTTGCTTCTTCACACTAAGTCTACTTAGAGGTAAATTGGCCAAGTGTCACACAGAGCAGGTCTTTGGCTGATGCTGTCTCACCTCACAAATTCATACCAAGAGGGATAAAGCCTTATTTATATACTAGCATAGAATTTGGAGGGAGAAGCACAAGTTAAGTCAGAGAAGAAATGAAATTGTCTGTCTACATGACTTGAATATTAGTTACAGCTGAACTGTCTTTCCTGTTAAAGAGAAAAGTATTACTTTATAGACACTGAATGTTCTTGCATTATCACCTTAGTCTAGAGTGCATGAAATATGACCTTAACCAGTGGTGTAGCTGACACAGATGCTGTAACAGTAGACAGAAAGATGTTAGAGATCTCTTTTGTGAGAGATGAAAGTAAGAAACAAAAGGAAAAAGAAGAAAGTAAAAAAACTTGCTGAAACTGATGTCCTTCTCACTGACCTTTGAGACCTCAGAGATCCCTGGGCTGAGACAAGGAGCTGGTGAGAAGGGTGGAAGCACAGACTCTAGCTCTGCCAAAAAGTTTGGAGGTGTGTATTTAATATCTTTAACAGTGAGTCTGAATGTCCAAATGCCTGCTGAGCTGCTTTGTCACCAGCCTTACCTGGTGTTTCTTGGCTGGCAGTTGGATTCTTGGTGGGTTGCCACAGAAGTGGAAATCTGCAGCAGTAGAACCAGAGAAACCTGAAATGTTGGTCAGGTTATGATGGTTTAAATTTGGAAGGAGTGATCAGGGCTGTGGAGGGTCATGTTGGATTACTGCATGACAGGAGTCTCCTAAAATAAAAGAGAGAGATCCCTTTGGGGATCCTGGCTGGGTGCACACACTGGTGTGGATGGATTTGTAGGGATTTTGGGTGCACCTTTTCTGGGAATGATGGAGCACAGTTCAGATATGCCCAAGCCAGTGCTGACCCTGGAAATGGGACAAATCCATGTCCTGCTAAATCAGCTTGACAAGAGTTCACAGGCTCCTCTGGAGTGAATCGGGGTGGAAGAGATCTCAAAAGAAGACTTGGGGTCTGCACAGTGTCAAAATCCCTGGGCAGAATGTTGGGAAGCTGGCAGCACCCAGTGCTCATATCTGGGGATGATTTTTGCATCTCCATGTGTCCACTGTGACCAACAAAATCAGCCTCATCACCCAGCAGCTACCATGATCTCAACAGCCTTTTTCCCAAATTGCAAGTGTGTAACAGCAGATGGAGCAAAAATTAATAGATCTGAGGACATAATTGAGGATTTTGAGGCTATTAGGCCTTTTCCTTGTGACACTCAGGACATGTGTGTCCAGTGATTTGTGAGAATGGTTTTCACGGGCATCGTAGCATTTTCCCATGAAATGTTTGTCTCATCAGGCAGTAGGGTGAGGTTGGTTTGGCCAGGTGAGTATAAGGGTACAAGGCCTAGATAAATATGAAAACACATTTTAAAAGGCTGAAGTCCAAGTTTAGGTGAGAGGGTACAGAGGCAGAAAAATAATTCTTATAAAAATCACATGTGTGTTCTCCATTTGAATTTTAGTGATTTTCTCTCTCTAGCCTTAATGGTTCAAGAAATGGGGTTCTTTTTTTTTCTCTTGTGGATCTTTCTTTCTCTTTTTCCCTTGGAGGAAATAGGCTTTTCTTTTCAATAGCCAGCATTAAATTGCCCTTGTATTAAAATACGGAATACTCTGCATGTTGACTGTAAAGCACATAATTTTAACATTAATGGAAATGCTTTGAATAATGACTTTTATTTGAACTTTTTACTGTAGTGTTCCAGGAGGAAATCTGAACGACATGGAAATCTGTTTCTTGGAATTCCAAAAGAGTACTTATAAAATGTGAGGTCGAGGGAGGGAGAAGACAAACTGCCAGAAATTAGAAGCATTAAGTTGATGGGAAGGAAGGAGGAGGAAGGATGGCTGGGCAGGCAGATGACATGGGGGGGAAAATGAGCCATGTGGCTTCATGGCTGCTTCACACATATCACTGCTGCAGTCAGAGCTGACAGATACACACCCCTGGAAGAGAGCAAACATATTGTTGGCTTGGCACATTTGAGAGTGCATGTGCCAGCACACATGTGCTGCAGTTTAAGCAGGGCAGCCAAATGCCTAAGGCAGGCCAGCTTGATGCCAATTTTAATTTGCCAGTCAGACTTGGCTAGTTATCACTTCTTTCCTTCAGCATATTTTGCAAGCTACTGGAGAGCACTAACACCCAAAGCAAGCTGAATGAACCTCTCAGGATAGATTACAGGAGCTCCTCTCTTTCTCACAGGGCTTTTATTCTGAGCATTGCTTTGTATTTCTTCTGTGGATCAAAAGCTTTGTGTGCTTCTGTCCTGGAATTGGACTTACAGGATGGATCTTCAGGTGTGGGAACATTGGTAGCAAAGCTTCTATCTTAATATTGTGAATTGAAGAGAACCCATATTACAAATTACCTGAATCCTAGCAATAACTTTTGCAGTCATGCCATGTAAGTCTTTAATAGAAGTTTTTGTCTGACTGCAGTGTGTCAGGCAGCACAGCTGGATCTAAATCTGCTTTCTGCATGGAACTTCTAAGGAACCTATTTTCCCTCTAGTCACAGGATAAGCATGGGAGACTTACCAAAATGCATGACTTTTCTTGTAGGAGCACCATGTTCATGTGTGAATGAAGTGTAAATGTTTTTCCTTTTATTTCATATGCAAGGCACTAAGTGCAGAATGGAGCCTGGTTCATAATGTGAGACTAAAGACAGAGGGAATGAAAGAGGATTACATGGAAAAACTTGCAAGTTTTCGTTGAACTTCAATTGGAAAACACATTTTATAGAATCACAGAATGGTTTGGGTTGGAAAGGACCTTAGAGATCTTCTTGTTCCAGCCTTGCCTTGGGCAGGGACAGCTTTCACTATCCCAGTTTGCTCCAAGCCCTGTCTCACTTGTCCTTGGACACTTGCAGGAATGGGGCATCCACAGATTCTCTGGCCAGCCAATGCCTCCCTACCCTCATAGGACAGATTTAGTCTTAGGGCAGGAAACCTGGTCTGTCTTTGCTGGGACCAGGAAACCTGGGAACTCTTACAGCTTTTCTGTGAAAATTGCTTTCTTATCTTCTCTGCTGCTGTTAGCAACGAAATGGATCACAGCAACAATTTCCCTGAGCAGCTGCAGGATCCTCAGAGTTTCTGATTTGTGGAAATCCCAATTTTCTGTCCATCTCTTGGACAGAGGTGGTGACCTGACTTGTCTGCTGCTTGCTACCTATGAGCTTATCTGATTGCTGTCCCTGATTCGTGGCCATCAAGGTGACCTTGTGCCTCACCCTGTCCATTTTCCTTTCACTGTGGCAGGGTTGTTCCTGATCCCTTGGCTGTGGTTTTCCCTCCCAGTGCCAAGTGCTCTGCTCTGAACCACATCCCCCCCTTAACAAGGCAGCTCCTCTAAATCTCTCAGCGTGTCGTTCCCCATCCAGATTGGAACAATGCTGGGCAAATCCTCTGTTGAGCGATGCCCCACGTCAAGGGCAGCTCCAGCAGCCCATCCTGGGTCCCCCTGGCCAGGGGGAGCCAGGGGTGCCAGCTTTGTGTCACACCCCTGGGCAGGGCTGCCAAGGCTGGGCACACTCATGGTGCAGTGATTCCCTGGCGCTGGAATGAGCCTGGAGAAGTCCCTGCCATCCCAGCAGATGGCTGGGGGCTGCTCCCAGTCGCTCCCTGTGACCAGGGTTGGGTGGAGCAGTGGAGTAAGTGCTGCAGAAACATCCCTGACACTTGGTCTTGCTCTTGTCTTGAAGATCAAAGGCTTTGCCCGAGGCTGAAGGCAGAAAGTTCCTTTGCATGGTGGCTTGAAACTGCCATAATTAATATTTTTGGAAAATCCTGGCTGGCCAAGTTACTAGAGCAGTCTGACTGACTGTGATAATACCTGTTTACCTCTGAAATATGTAGGGAGACAGCAGGGAAGTAACATTTTCTTTTTTTAATTGTACAACTGGAAATAAAAACATGCCAACAGAAAAAAAAAAAAAAGGCACCAGAATTTTTGCAGTCGGGGAAGAAGCAGCCTGTTTTAATAATGACAGCCAATATGATCAGAGATGAAGCAATTTGTCAGCACTGATTTTTACTGTGAATAATCCAAGCTGGCCCTTGAGGACAACCTCTAACTCAATTACAGCTGGGTTTAGAGCTCAGCAAATTGCATTACCCAAAACTTCAGAAGGGCTTGGAAAAATAAAATATAAAGTAAATTTTTTGCTATAAAACCACTATCCGTAATCAGTTATATTATGCCTAGGCAGGGACTCTGACACCTTAATTGGCTTAGGACACTTCCTATTTGGGGATGCTGATATGAAAGATACCCAGGATATTGTCTGTATCCAAATGCTGTTTCCAGATCCCCAAGGTTCTCTTGTTCCTAATCAGGTGCCCTGTCTTTATTTCCCACACAGGGGACCAAGTCTGATAGTTCAGGTTGCCCTGCTACAATTGTTTGTGGATCTGAGACATCAACTACATGACTGAAATGATCAATAGAAACAGTTGAAATATGTATTTCTTTTTTTAGGTGGATCATTTCAATGATTGTTTTCAACACAGCTCTGCTGAAGGGTTATTTTTAACTTGAATAATTTCAGTGCTCCTGTTTTCCGTGTGACCTTGCAAGCAATTGTTTCCAAAGAAATGAGGCCTTGGGGATGGGAAGGTGTGGCTGGATTGGGCTCTGATGGGAAGTAGGAGTTCTTAAGGCAGGCTTCCTGCCCAAAAATGTCTTTTTGGAACTGTAATGCCAGGTCTGATGCTACCAATAGATAAGAAATAATAGGAGGGAAAAAAATGGAAGAAACCACCTTGTGATAAATATAAATAAAATAGATAAAGATAAATAAAAACAGTTTTTATTTATGCCATCTAGTTTAATCAGTTTTTATGTAATTGAAATATTCCTTCTGGGTCACCTTGGAAATGGATAAAGAGGAGACCTCAGTGTAATTGGGATATGGGCTGTATCACCCATGTCTAAGTGAAAAATGAGGTCACTTTTGGCAAGTGATGTGAGAAGGTTTTTTTGTAGTTGATTTTACTCTTTGTCCTTTGCTAAACAAAGCCCAACACGCAATTCAGGGAAATTTCACATTACCACACTGAGGTTCCAATTCCACTAATAAAAGTAATTCTGCTGAGTTGAAGACAACTCCTTGTGCACATCTGAGTTAGCCCTGTAAATAAACCATGCTGGATCAAATCTTCCATTTCCTGCAGGAAAAAAAAAAAAAAAAAAAAAAGGGATTACTTCTCATGGCTGGCATGGTAATTAACAGGATTTGGGAAATACGTTCTTGCAGCTGCTTTCAAAATTAACTTCAAAGATTCCATTAATCCCTGCCTCTGAAAAAAAAAAGTGATTACAATGTCTTTGGAGAAATAATGTTTTAATTCAAAATATGCTAATAACCTAAATATTAAGCAAGCTACTGTTTGTGCTAATTACGTTGATTACATTTGGTGTTGGTGTAAATATTCAGTTTACAACATTATATGGAATCTGAATACAAAATCAGCAGGTTCTCACTGTGCTGATTTATAAATTACAGCCCAGCATCGGCAAAAGTGGGGCACAGCTAAAGTTCTCTTCTGTGCTATTAGAATATTTAAAGCCAGCACTGTAAGTAGGTTCCTCTATCCCAGGCAGTGATTCCCTCAGCCCATTTTCATCAGATGTCTCCTAATTTATCCTGGGATCTGCCCCAGCCCTGTCCCAGCCCAGGAGGAGCTGGAGCTGCTGCAGAGAGCCCAGAGGAGGCTCCAGGATGAGCAGAGGGATGGAGCAGCTCTGCTGGCAGGAAAGGCTGGCACAGCTGGGATTGTTCACCTGCACAGGAGAAGCTTTGGGCTGAGCTCAGGGTGGCCTGGCAGGGCCTGGAGGAGCCCCAGGAAAGCTGGAGAGAGACAATTTCCAGGGATGGAGGGACAGCACACAGGGAATGGCTCCCACTGCCAGAGGGCAGGGCTGGATGGGAGATTGGGAATTGGGAATTGTTCCTTGGCAGGGGCTGGGATGGAATTCCCAGAGCAGCTGGGGCTGCCCCTGGATCCCTGGCAGTGCCCAGGGCCAGGTTGGACACTGGGGCTGGAGCAGCCTGGGACAGTGGGAGGTGTCCCTGCCATGACAGGGGTGGCACTGGATGAGTTTTAAAGCCACTTCCAACCCAACCCAACCCATCCCATGGTTCTAAGTGTGCTCAGTGCTGAATGACTTTCTGCTCTCTGTGTACACTCTGAGCATTTACCTCAAACCAGAAGTTCTGTCTGGACAAAAATGAACAAATCACACCTCCTAAACTGAAGCAAATGCCCTAAGCCTATGAGCAGCTCTGTGATTAAGCACTCTGTGTGCATTTTGTGTAGCCATGTAAATAGAAATGTGTGTTCCACATGGGCAATGGCTACACTGCAAACAGCACCATTTGTAGCTATCAGAGACTGGTTAATTTTGGACAGATAATACTGTGCTTTCCAGCATACAAATGTGCATTTGTGTGCATAACCATGTCCTTTCAGTGACTAAAAAGTCACAAAAAACCACTGTCCCTCTGTCAGCTTGAAGCCATTGCAGTTAGAATCCCATTGGCTCATCTCAGCCCACCTGTGTAGTTTTAATTTATTAAAATAGCTCTAGGAAAGCCTTAATAAAATCAGGGACAATCAGAAGCCCAGTCAAGTAGAAAACTATCTGACCCATGAGGATAATTACAGGAGTTGTCAGAGTGCCAGGGATCATTTAGCTTTGACAGCCAGGATGGAAAGATGGATTTTGATGCTCTTGCTCTGGCAACATTGTGCTGCCCTGGCAAAGCAAAACAGACAGAAAACTGGCTGTGGAAAACTCCCTTGGAGTGGAGAAGCATGCAAGGAGGAGGGGATACATAGGTGAGGAGGTATAAGTTGATAAATACTTTTTTTTATTGTCAGGCTGCTCAGAAAGTGTGGTCTGTGATTTCTCACAATGATGTGTAAGACAGAAGTAACAGACATATCAGATTTATCCATCATTCCAACAAAATCTTGACTAGGTGTTCTCTACCTGCTGCAATTCCCTTAAATGTGGCCTTTGAAAGACACTTTGATCTCCTCAATATTCAGTACCACATATATAAAAATACAGGGAAGAGTGGAGGAACTTGTAAAGGAGGCACAAGTAGATGTGTGGAAGAGTGAAGAAGGTTTATTTGTGTAGTATCATGTGCAGTTTTTATTGCTTTATCCAACCTCCTGTCGAGGGTTCTTCAGCCCTGTCTGCAGATGTTCTTTAGGTGGCTGATGTGGGTGAACCTGTACGTCACAGAGTTGGTTTGGGATTTGCCATCTGTCTGTGCTGCAGACCAGTTTGGAGAAGAAATAATTAGAAGGAAATGAGTGAAATTATAAAAGTTGTGCTTGGCTCTCCAGCAGTGCACTTTATCTCTCCCAGCTGTTCATTTCTGTGCTTTCTGATAGATAATTCTGAAAAAATATAGTGGTGCTAAAATTCCAGTCCCGTTACTTAGA
This sequence comes from Lonchura striata, assembly GCF_050655825.1. Classification (NCBI taxonomy): domain Eukaryota; kingdom Metazoa; phylum Chordata; class Aves; order Passeriformes; family Estrildidae; genus Lonchura; species Lonchura striata. The sequence goes on along the minus strand of NC_140703.1, from coordinate 115,306,486 downwards.
CGTTAGGAATCCCTTGCAGCTTCAGCAACCAAAATATTTTTGTCACAGCAACATAATTTCTTAATTTTCTGCTCTTAATTTTTATTTTTAAGCATTATGATTTGTTTTTCCCATTTCTAAATGAAATTATTACTGTGCTATGGCTAAGGGTGATGTTTTTCACATTTCAGGGTGTGAAATGCTGAGTGCCACAGTTTCAGGTTGGTATGTGATTTTAGAAAGAGGTAGTGACACAGAAATTTCCACAAAAGGAGAATTTAACCTAAATAATCATATTGAAATCCCAAATTCTGCCGAGTGTAGCCCTCATCTGAGGTCATACTGCTTGCTTCTTGCTCCTACTTAATTTCTGGATTTTCATTTAGATTCTGATGTATCTCCTGATCCTTCTGCTGTGATTGGGAAGCTTTCCTTGCTTGGAAAACACAAGTCCCTAATCAGATATTTTCAGTGACATTTTTATTTGCAGAAAGATCATAAACTCCATAAAACTTTGAAATGTATTTTTTCAGTAATTTTTTTCATGTTAAGGCTGAAACAGCTGAGGTTATTTTTTAATTAAAGCAGAATACTATAAAAAAATAAGGTCCATATGAAATAGTTTAGTTGGATTCAATTTATGTTTCTTAAAGAGAAATCTTTGTATGGAGAAGGGGTGGTGATGCAGAAGGAAGGCTTGCTTGGCACAGTGCTGGCAAAGCCACAGCTTTTTTGTGTTGCTTAGTACTGACGTGTATTTCCTTTTGTCACACCTTAGGGTATCAATACAAAGCTTAGGAAAAGCTTAGGATATGCACAAATTTCCCTGCTGCTCTCCTTGCCAACACAGAACATCCTAAATAACTTTTTGTGTGTGTCACCATGTCAGTCTGTGCTGACTTTTTCTGCTGTCCACTTTACCAAAACTTTCCACCTGTTTCTATTCTTTTAATTTTACTCTTGGATCTTTTTTCCCCATTCTTTTATGTAGAAACACATCCTGTTGAAAATCTGCAGGCACTGCTTTCCTGGGATTCAGCCCTTTGTACCCTGTTGACCCTGCACTGAGGTGAAGCATCAGCCTGATGTTATTACCTGGCAGAGCCCATTTGTCAGAACGTTCCGGCAGTTTCATGTCCCTGATCTTGGACTTTTTGTGGCTCACCATAAAGCAAACAACCCTTCTGCCCCCAGAAATTCTCTAATCAACACCTGGCTGCAATCCCTAACACTGAGGTGCTAATTAAAAGCATCGCTGAAAAGGTCAGGCTATTTCAAGACAAGAACAGAATGTAAGATTAAAAGCAAAAATTAAGCTTGGGGGTGCAGCAGGGGCTAGAAGAACAAGTCAAAAAGCTGCTGCAGTAATTTAACATTCTTCTTGAAATGTCCTCATAGCTGCAAGTTCACTTCTGACCTTAGTTTGCTCGCCTTGGGGACTAATTTAGTACAGATTTTCATACCACATTAACTGGCCTCTGCGTATAGCTGTGAGAGTTTAACAGGAAAGCAAACCTGTTCTTTTCTTACTGGGATTTTGAGCATATGGCAGAAGTCTTTTTAACTTCCTCTGCTGACAAATTGGGAGTCACTTTGATTTTTGGAGACATTTTTAATTACGAGTCTTTGGTGTTTTGTAAAACCACTGAGTTAAAAATTAATATAGCCCGAAGCAGTCATAAACTCTGTTTCCTCCTACACAACATAGCAACAAAACTGTTTATCATGTTTTACTGTATAATCGTTACAGGTCTGCACTCGTGTTCATTTTAGCTCTGATGTTTCTTTGATGCCTAGTGGAAAGTTTATTCAATGTTTCTGTCCTGGTGCTTGCCTTGAAAGATGCTGTGGAATTCCAGAGTCTCTGAAGGAAGGGAGCTGGCTGCAAATTATAGAGGATGGGAATCCTCTTTTGAGAGGAAAGGCTGAGGGAGCTGGGGCTCTTCAGCCTATCAGATGCCAGAAATTAATATTATGCTTGTATTTCAGTGCTTTTAATTTCATCTATTTTATCTATGGACAATATCTGCTATACCAGCATTTCATCCATTGCTTCTTGAAAATACCCCCAGTAACTCCTCCTTGTGTTTAGTCCCTTTTGCTCTGAACCAAGATAAAAAGCTCAGCTTTGTTCTGCAACCTACAGTAGCATCATGAAAGGTGATGAAAGAAGAAAGAAACTCCAGCTGCTAATAATACCAACACCTTGAAAATGTTTTGAAAAGTAGGTCCACTGAATGTATTGAAATAAAAGACTAAAGGCTTTTTGCAGGAGGATGATCCCATTGTATCTGGCTTTTTCCTGAGTTTCAGTGCCTTGTTAATGAGCAGCTGATTCTGACTTTCAAATCCATTGCAGTCACTTGGAAGATAGAACAGGGCTCATAGATCAAAATAGGTCTGTAACTAAAGGAAAAGCTCTCAGAAGCTGGCTTGGCAGGCTTTCAGGTTTCTTTCTGTACAACTCCAGTGGTCACCAATCAAACAAATGGCTGCAGAATATTGCAACTGATTCCAGACTTAAAGAAAAATACCGTGACCTCATGAATACAAAAACCTTAATTTACCAAACTCAAGTTTTTATTCTTTTTCTTTGACAACATTCTGCTCTCCCCAAGGGGAAATCTTGAGACACGAAATAAATGTGTGAATCCATATTCCAGCACTCCATCATAAGCAGACTGAACCTGACAGGTATAGCCTAGGGAGGAAAGAGAAGCTTTCATAAAGCTTAAGTAGCACAGCCTGAGATGCTCAGGAAATAAGACAACTTAAAAAAGCATTTAAAAATATACAGGAGAAGAAAAAGGAATATAGGTATCTTCTTATTGATAGGAAAAATAAAAGTATTTTGTAAATGAACACTAAAATCTTCTTTAAAGTGCTGTTTAGAGTTGAAACATGGAATTATTAGCCAGACTTCATATACAGGCACAAAGCAAAACTGGTTGTTGGGTGGATGTATTGATTTCTGGCTGTTGGTAACTTATGCTTTTGTCAAAAGTGTTTATCCCTTTAGAATCCCATTCTTTGTTATTGGCCAAGTTTTTGTCTTGGCTCTGAGGCTCCAGGTAGAAAACAAACTTACTTCCATTTTCCATGTCAGAGCTAAGAGCACACATGAAGGTCTTGTACTTACTTCGTAATTAAGTCTATATACAAAAAATACCTTGGAAATACCACTGCTTGGAAAGGCAAAAGACAGAAACCAAAGCAGAGGAGATTTTAGCCAGAAATTTTAGAGCAAGTGCGTTCAGATAAGTATGGCTGTATGAATTTTCATGGGAGAATCCACATGACTGTCCAGTTGTTGGTAAAAACCATTTAGTTTGCAGTGTTCCTGTACCTGTTCACTTCCCTGCTGCTTGAGGATGTGCTGCCTCTGATGGCTGAGTGCAGCTGGATTGATTCTCTGAGTTTAATATTCCCATATTTTTACATGTACAATCCTAAAGGACTATTTCTTTAGTTCTATTTCAGTAACATACACAAGCATGAATAATTTTGCATAAGAAATGTTAGTTTTGCCATACTAATACCTTAATCCACATTGATATACTTTCTCTGGAGGATGCAGAATATTTTTCATAGAGTGACCATTCCTAAGCTGAGAAGTTCCCTACTATTGTAACCACTCTGGTGTTTTGCCACTGTATTTCTACTACCCTGGTATTTTCCACCTATCACCTGGCAGAGTGATCTAAATCAGTTCTTCTTCATGGAAATTCGGGAGGCTGTTCTTTGGACAAAGTGAATTAAAGTGGGAAATTCCATCTTCTCATGTGGCCAAAGCAGAAAATGAATCTTCTAGCCAAAATGAGATCTGGAAATTCTACTTAGCCCTCCTTCCATTGCTAATGTATTTCTAGGGAACATTGTTATTGTGTTTTTTTTGTGGCATTGTCAAAATTAACTTCAGGCTGGCTTTGACCCTTGTCATTTTGTCCCTGCTAAACCTCACGACTTCCCTGTAGTCTTCCTGAGTCATGGAAGGGGAGGCACAGCAGGGAGCTGAAGAAATGAAATGCTGCAGAGTATCTCCTAGCCTTGTGCTGCTGAGAACCTGATTACACATACACATAGCACTCATGGTGAAAATTACATCCAGGGGTACAAGCAGTGATGCAGCTGGACCTAAACCTGAGTCTTTTGTATTGGAAAAAACTCCAGGATCACAGAGTCCACCCTTGAAATGGAGCTAAGCATTCCTGGTTCATTGGCAGTGTCTCAAAGCAGCATTGCTTGAGGGTGAATGGATTATCCAATGTATTGAGGAGAAATCAGGCTGTAATTATCAGGAATTCCAAGGGGAACATGCATGTTCAGGTGTGTTCTAACCTCTTGTTTTGTGATTTTTTTGTCCCCCCTAACAGAGACAAGGAACCGGGGCTACAAATGGGAAAGACAAGACCTCTGGTGAGAATGGTAAGGGTTGCCTTTATTTCTGGATGGAGAATACTGGGGTAAAATGGAGACAAAATACTTTTTACTGTAATGACAGATGTCTGTAGTGAGAGCTTTGGTGTCATAACTTAGCTTTTGATTGTATTTGAGAAACTGGAAGGGCTTCAGTGATTTGTCTTCTTTGTATTTGCATGTTTAAAGCCTTTTCTAAAGTGGAGTCTCTTTTCTGAGTGTGTACTGTGGTAAACCAAAGGACTTCACAGAAGTCAGAGCAGACACAAATGGGGCTAAAACAAGATTAGATATGTGTGAAACACCAAAAACAAGGTGGGGTATTACGAGCTGCTGCATGGATGAGGAAGGTGAAGAGAAATAAAGTTTGAAAGGATTTCCTTGTAGAGTTTCTGTAGTCTGATTAATCCCACCTGACTTTATGCCCAGAACTAAGATGCCAAAGTTAAAATCCACTTGTTTAGAGCTCATTTGAGTGTTGCTAGAGACAAGCTCTGCATGGAGCAGCTCTCATGGAAGGACCAGATGGCCAAGAGGCTCAGAATTTCATCACTGGTGTGAGTCTGGACTCATCTCCACTCCTCCAAGGGCTGACTCATGGGGCTTTTTCAGACCTTAGCAAAGGGGCTGGCAGAGACTAATGTCAGCCCTTTAAGTGGCACAAACAATTCTAAGTAAAAATGTTGATTTTTTTTCCCCCCCCCAGAAGATTGCAAAATGGAATTTTTCGGAAAACCGTTGTTTTATCAGCTGAAATCTCATTTTATTTCTTATAGGAGCAGAAATGCTTTACACACAAGTGATAATTGATTAAAAGCTGATTACCATCAGAAACATTTTTCAAAGTAAAATATTTTAAAATATTTTATTTTTTAAAAACACCCAGCTGAAAAAGAAGAAGCATCAGAAAGAGGATTGAACTATCAAATGTACTCTCTGCTTCTGTTTGCTCATCCAGTTCTAATTAAAAGAACATATTCTGTGTCCATCCCATCCCCTGAAAAGCAGGAAAGATCCAAGCAGTCCCTTCTCTGAAAAGACTTTTCCAATGGGTCATTTGAGCAGTTATCTTGGATATGTGTTTTGGCCTTTTAGGTGTTGGTCAGAGTAGAATTTTTGGGCCCTTTGAGGCAACACATCCTAAAGCATTAAGAGCCTTCTTTATGGATAGTTTTCCTATTACAGGGAGGTGACTTTCCCGTAAGGGCTGTTTGCATAATGTTTCAGTAAATGAAGTCCATAGATGATGCTCCCACTATGATAAAACAGAAATTGGAGTGAGAAAAAAAAAAAAAAAAACAACCAACAAATAAATATTTTGGCTTGTTATAGTGTCTTGAATTAGTGGGAACAAATGTACCCTGACAGCAAAGCAATTTGCATTTTCAAGTTAACAGGGAAGGAAAGCAAGCAAAATTATGTCAGCCATTTGGGCAGCATGGGGACTCTTTTCTGTTTGAGCACATTATGAACTCAGCTCATTTGCCTTGAATTTCTTTCCCAAATAAAAATTTCTTCCCAAATAAAATTGTCCTGTTGTCAAGCTTAGCTTAAATTTACTGATCCTGCAGCCTTTTGAAAAGCATTTTTCTTTTCTTAGTGGGGATTTTGAGTGAGCAAGGACTGCATCATTAATTCAAAAATATATATAGTCCTAGTTGTAGCATAATTTTGTGTATAACATAGACAGATGCACAGTTAATCTTGGGCAAATAGATAGCAATTATTTTTTGTAATGAAATTATAGCAGAAAAGCTGTCACCTACATAAACACAGGAGCAGCAGGGGAGATGGAATAGAGTCCTCTGATCTCTCCAGCCCACATGCTTGCATAAAAATAAAGCAGAATCAGAACTTTGAACCTGAGATTGAATGCTAAATCAAAGAAGCAGAAATGTGTAACTCTTTGTCCTTATTAGCTCTGTGTGGTTAAAACTCAAGCAGTGATCTATTGCTCTGAAAATTGGGGTGTGCTGGAAACCTATATACACAATATAAATCCTCTGATCCATGTTTTTCTGGCTAGAACTCTGCAATATGTCCATGTCTTCAATGTTATTAGCCTCTTCTTCAAGTGTTTGTTACCTTGTCGAAAGGAAACTTTCCCTTTTGTTTCCTTCTTGTTGAAAAGGACGGAGGGTGGAGAAACAAAAAACTCTTTCATCCTATAAAAAGAAAGGGGAAAAAAAGAAAAGTCATGCTCTGACAATGTTTGCAAAGGCAAACTGGTCTGGTTGCTGTCTTTGCTCTTGTTTACAGATCAGGAAAAGCTGCTGAAAACTGGCTCAGACAACAAGCAACGATGCTTGGCTTTTCTCAGGGTTTGGGTCACACAGTGAGACACTCTGGGGTCAAACTTTGTTTGTACATTGCAGTAGAAAATGAATTTTGGGCTCGCCTCTAGGTTAGGTTGAAATTGAAGAAAATGAAATAATGACCGTGGCAATCAGCAGTGTCCCTCTTTGAGGACATGTATGGCCTTGCTGTCACCGTGCAGCACTCAGGGAAATTCAGTCTCTGAGGATTCCTTTTATAGCAGGGGTGGTTTGGGTAGGCACAAATGCATGTTCTTGCTTGACCTTCCTTGGACAGGAACAGTCTATCCTTAATTATGTTTAGTTCCTACCCCCTCAGCAGCAGTGGCAGCTCTTAGCAAACCTCCCTTCAGCAGCAGGGACTGTGCTGCACACACAGGGTGGGTGAGGATGGCAGGGACACAGGGGACAACTGGTGCCACTCCCTGCTCCAGCAGGGCCATCCCAGAGCACAGGGCACAGGGCTGTGTCCAGCTGGCTCTGGAATACCCCAGGGAGGAGAGCCCCGAGCCTCTCTGGGCTCTGCTCAGGGCTGGCACTGCCCAGGGCAGAAGTTGTGCCTCCTGTGCAGGGAATTGCTGGGCTCAGCCCCTGCCCGGGGCTCTGGGGCCATCGCTGGGCCTGGAGCAGAGCCTGGGGCTGCTCTGACCTCCTGCACACAGGGACAGACTGGGACAGACTGGGACAGACTGGGACACACTGGAACAGACTGGGACACACTGGAACAGCCAGGGACAGACTGGGACAGCCAGGGACAGACTGGGACACACAGGGACAGACTGGGACACACAGGGACAGACTGGGACAGACTGGGACAGACTGGGACACACAGGGACAGACTGGGACAGACTGGGACACACAGGGACAGACTGGGACACACAGGGACAGACTGGGACAGACTGGGACACACTGGGACACACTGGGACACACAGGGACAGACTGGGACAGACCGGGACAGACCGGGACACACAGGGACAGACCGGGACACACAGGGACAGACCGGGACAGCCAGGGACACACAGGGACAGCCAGGGACACACAGGGACAGACTGGGACACACAGGGACACACAGGGAAAGCCAGGGACACACAGGAACACACAGCCAGGAACAGACTGGGACAGACTGGGACACACAGGGACAGACAGGGACACACAGGAACACACAGCCAGGAACAGACTGGGACACACAGGGATGCACAGGGACAGACTGGGATACACAGGGACAGACTGGGACACACATGGACACACCCAGGAACACCCAGGGACACACAGGGACACCCAGGGACACCCAGGGCTCAGCCCCTCTCCCTGGGGCTCTCTCCAGGCTAAGCAGCCCCAGCTCCCTCAGCCTTTCCTGGGCTGGAGCTGCTCCAGGCCCTTGCTCAGCTCCAGGAGCTCCTGGCCCTGCTGTGCTGAGGAGCCAGAGCTGGGCACAGCACCCAGAGGTGCCCCAGGGCCGGGCACAGCACCCAGAGGTGCCCCCAGGGCTGGGCACAGCACCCAGAGGTGCCCCCAGGGCCAGGCACAGCACCCAGAGGTGCCCCCAGGACTGGGAACAGCACCCAGAGGTGCCCCCAGAGCTGGGCACAGCACCCAGAGGTGCCCCCAGGGCTGGGCACAGCACCCAGAGGTGCCCCAGGGCCGGGCACAGCACCCAGAGGTGCCCCAGGGCTGGGCACAGGGCAGGGTCACCCCTGACCCGCTGGCAGTGCCCATCCCGATGCCCCCAGGACACTCTGCTGGCTCAGGGACAGCTCGGTGTCCCTCAGGACTCCCACATCCTCCTCCAGCAGGTCACCCCCAGCCTGGGCTGGTGCCTGGAGTTATTTATTCCCAGGTGCAGGACCCTGTCTTTGCCCTGGCTGAATTTCAGACAGTTCTCTGCCCATCTCTCCAGCCTGTCACGGTCCCTCTGAAGGGCTGCACAGCTCTGGGGGGAACCAGCTGCCTCCTCCCAGCTCTGTGTCATCATCCAACTTGCTGAGGAGGCTCCTGCCCCTTCATCCAAGTCATTGGTGAGCAAGTTAAACAATCTGGGCCCAGTTGAACCTCATTGGGACCTTGAAAGACCTCAGTCTACCCGCAGCAGGAGATGCTTATTTGTGAAACTGCAAATGTAACTTGTAAACCTGTTCCATAATGCTGTTCTGTGTGGTAGAAAATCCAAAGGGAAGACAGCACTACTATTCCCACACAGCTCAGTGTGGGATAAGAAGCTGTAATTTCTTTTATGCTCACCTTGTTTGATTAGTTGGGACAGTCATATTTGCAGATGTAAATATGAAAACAGAATGTTCCCCCCGACTATTCTTAGTGAATAAGTGATTCTTCTCTGTGACCTTGGCAATGTCACTAAGTTCCTTTGTAGGTTAACACTTGTCACTTCTTATTCTGTTTCACATTGCTCTATGTTGTTTTTTTTTTTTTTGTTTCTAGTGCTGTAATTTGCAAGCTGCTCTCATGCAATCTACTCTTTAATAGCCCAGCACAACTGCCAGGGAAACAATTGCATCAGAAGCAATTATTTCTGTCTTCAAATTTAGAATCGCTCTTTTTCCTATTAATAGATCTCACCCTTTCTTCTCAAACTACATAAAGCATGTGATTATTAATTGGTATTAATGTTTTTTTTCTTGGAAGATGAGATTTATCATTCAGTAACATGAATATTTATGATAACAAAGCGAGTGTTTTCATGGGATGAATTCTATGCCTTCCTGGCTCTGAGTGAAATGAAAATGAGTAGGTTTTGCATGAACTGAGATGTCATGGTGGATTAATCCAATCACAGCAAGATGGTCAGTTGTATTTTCAGTTTCTTCTCATTCCCAAACACTTGTCAGTGTATGAACTCTGCTTTGGGGCATTCAGAAAATTATACATGAATAAATAGTCTATGTTTCATCCTGTCCATGGGATGCTTTTATGTAAAAGATAAAGATACTGTTGATTTAATAAAGTAAATTCTTATATTTTACATCTAAAGTGGATCTCTTCAGTCTGAATGCTTCTGGAAAACATTAAGGATAAGGGTAAATAATTGCAGAGCAATTCTGTGAGGGAGAATAGAGATCTCTCTCTATCTAGTAAGCTTCCTTGGTGTAAGGGCAGGCATCTTGCAGTGTTATCAACAGTCCATTCACCCACTCCCTCTACTCAAGAAATTTGCGAAATTCTGGTCACTGCACTCAGGAATAATAAAAAAAAAAAAATGTCACCAGATCTGACAGTGAATAGTAATCTTCAGAGTTATTTATGTAGAGTGCTTAGCTTAATAGAGCTTCAATTCCTGGCTAGAGGCCAGGATCATTATTGTAGTATGGGCTAATATAAATATCTCTTTAAGAACTCAAAATTAATTTTCCACTAATATTCTCCAATGACTGCGTAAAAAATGTGCTGTTTTTGGGAACAGCCCTACAAATAAACTTACTGGTGGAAAAAATTATTCTGAGGAGGGCGGGGAACACATGAGGGTTATTTGTGTAAATATTCAAAGGACCTCATGGAACATGGTTTGCTGTATCTCCTCGAGCCTAGAGGTCACATTTTTAAGTCCAAGGAAAGGACAGAGCCTGAACTGCTGCATTTCAATGCTCCTGTATTTTCTTTCCCACAAAACGTCGTTTATGTGGCAAGAGATGAATCTTCAGTATTGCAAGCAACTGCTGAATCAATGTAAAAAAACCCCACCCAACCCTTTCAAACTGCTGCTCTCTGATATTTCACCCCCACAGCACTCACCAGAAGTTAGGATGAGGAGTATTGGATGAAGGTAATTAATATTGAGTTTTCCTGGGTGATAGGTTGAGAGCTGGCAGGGAAATTAGCTTGCCTTGTTGTCTCTTTTCATTGTGGTGTTCTAAAATTCTCTCGTCCCTTTTAAGTGGTGCTTCAAGGGATATAATCTCACCGTAATGGAGTCTCTCTTATTCTACTTTCAGCCTATATCCAAAGCCAAATTCTGCCCTATTTCATCCAATCTAGCCGGTACTAGTGGAAATTTGGGAAGTGTAATGAGAATGATTTGTTGTACCTCATCCCACATCTCTCAAAATAAAAAGTCTGTGCCTCAGCAACATTTCCAGACGTGTCTGCAACCACCAAATACCATAACACCTTCACAGAGCCTAAATCCAAAAGTGTCTGAACCCTCAGCATGGTTACATAAGTTGTGTTCGGTCATGTACAGATCACTGAGGCTCAGAGAGAGGTGTAAAAATCTTGTGAGAACTCAACACTGTGATCTTTAGCTGAGGGTGGATGAGATGAGAGGAGAAAAGTTCCCAGGTGAACAGTTCTAGATGAATCCCATCTCAAGGCATGGCAAAAACACTGCAGGGAACTACTGAGTTTCGGTTTAGGTGTTTGCCTGAGGACAGCTGCACATAAAAGTTTGCCAAGAACCAAACCAAAGATGTCTCAGGTCCTCTCCTGGCCTGGTTCTCTTCCTTTGCCCATCCTGGTGTGTTTGTCAGGGAATGTGCCCAAGGAATGTGCCCATCCCTGCAGCAGCCAGCAGGGCTCAGCTAAAGGCAGATTGAGCCTTTAATAACAAGGCTCTGTGATTGCTCACAGATCTTCCCTGGAGAGGATGCTGAGAGGAAGAGAAGGGAATTATACATGAACTTTATCTCTTCTCCTCAGTGAATTCCCATTTCTGGAGGCCAGGGATGAGCATGAGTCCTCCCCAGAGGAATGCTGTGTGCTTATTTATTTGGGGTGACGAAGGCAGTGAAGGATTGTTCACAAAAATTCTCTGATCAGCAGGTTTTGGTGTTTATCCAGCAACAAAACTTCTAAAGTGATGATTTTTATGTGTGTTTGAGATAATGTGGGCACCTTCTGCACTGAAACTTCACCTACACCCACATATGCTGTCCATGTGCAGTGACCATCTGGTTTCATGGAGAGGAGCCTCTGGGGGAGTTTAATCAATGTCTGATCCAAACTGAAGTCATATTTCTGAAAGAGTATATATTGTTCTTATTTTTCTGTTATCTGTCAAGTTGGCTTTGACACTGTGCATTACAGCTGCACCTCATCTGGTAACGAGGAGCTTTCATTTTTTAAAAGTTTAGGCAGAAGAATCATTAAAAAAAAAAAAAAGATTGTATTAAAAATGTCATCAATTAACAGCAGTGCTCTTGTAGTCTGGCTTGTGCCCTGGCTCTGGAATTCCCCACAAGTTTTCATTTTGTGTATCATTTATAACCACTCTCGTGACTCCCAAATAAGTCCATCTTCCCACACAAAGAAAATAGCACTATCCACAGAAAGGATATCTGTCAGTATGTTGCTATATAATGTTAATTATGCAGCTTTTTCTTGCATGTTTTGGGTTTCTTTTGTTTGTTGTTGTTTTTTTTTCTTTTTTTAATGCAGAAGTCCCACAAGGAAAAAAAATATGGAGCAGAACAGCACTAGCATAGAATAAAAAATTCAGCTTTTTAAACCTGCTTTTTAAGGACTTAAAAAAAAGGAAATTATTTCAAAATATAAAGCTTCTATTAACTGGTACCTTTGACATGGAGAATCTTCACACAATACTTGTGCTACCAATGAATCCGTCTAGGTACTTATATGGTCCTCACCACCATAGTAACTGAGAGTCTTCCAAGTATTTAAAAATAGAGATAACAATAACAATTCTTGCCCTGGTCCACCTCTTTCTTTCCAGCTTGCCAGGAGAACAACTTGATTAATTTATGGGATCTTTGTTTTGCACACAGTGCCTGCACACAGCTTGGGAACCTTGTGTGCCTGCGTGGATGCAATGTTCTCAAAGCCAGTGCATCCAAAAATCCGGCTGCATTTCTAAAAATGTGAGAGATGAACACATGTATAGGAGTTATATATATTTCTATATGGTCCCTCACAGTCTGCTCCTTTGCAGGAGGTAGAAGGCAGAAGAACTGCAGCATTCCTGCAGTATTGAGATCAGGAGAAGCCCAAGGAAATCATCATGAGGTGCCTCATTCAAGTGGGCATTTGAACACCTGAAGGGTGGTGGTAGCCCAGCTCCTTTCTGAGAAACTGTCCGGAAAATCAGCCAAGGTCGAAAAAAGTCAGTGATTAGAAATGAATAAAAAATTAAATTAAGCAAAAGAAAATAAAGCTGTGGCGATGCTTTGGTGGGTTTTGCCTTTTGGATGAGTCATAAATATGCTGGAGTTTCCATCAAGTGTTAACAAGGAAAGACAGAATTGAAATGATGTCTTTGACAAGTGCCATATTTCTTCTGGAAATCAGTCTGTAATTATCAGTGAGCTGCCTGACTGTGCACCAGGGAGAAGGAGCCTTCTTTCCCTGACTGGCACGTGACTGGCTGCCTTCCACAAAGGTGCAGTGCCTGGAAAATGTGTTTTTTTGGAAGCAGGAGCCTTTAATTCTGCTTTGATGCTGGTGCTGATCCAAAGGGAGGACACAGCTCAAGCCAGCCCCTCAATAATCTTGCTAACACCTCTAAAGTTGCCTCTGAAATGAATCTGCTCTTGCATCAGCAAGGGTGGTTTGGGGTGTGTCAGGACTGGAGTCAGTGGGATTTGGGAGCTGGAATATGACACTGGGAATCCATGGAGCTGGGCTGACTGGTACAACCTGGAGATTAATCTCTCCACATTCCCCAACACTAACAACACATAACTAAAGGGCTACAAGAGCTGCATAGAGCTGAGCAGCAAGTTTTTTTTTAATTTAGTGGAAGTGAAAAATGAAAGAGGAACACAATCAATGCCCAACAGTGGTTACCAGGATTTACTGTTGTGGAAACAACACTTTTCTTTTTGTCTGTACACAGACCTGCTTTACTTCACACCACAGGCTTTTGTTTTTTTTCTGATTTGGGTTTGTAAATGGAATGAAAATACTTTCCTACTTAAGAGCTCCTCCGTTAGCAATCGGTAAATGATTAATCATATTTTTTTTTCTGAAGGTTTTTAAGATTTTAATTTGTAGCACACAGCTGTCTTCAGGCACTTAGCTCGATGCTCCAAAATTAGCTTGTAATTTGGTGTTATCAGGCTCCCTTGTGTAAGCAGGCACCAGAATTTAGAACAGCAGGAGTGTTACAGACATGATGAAAATGTGGTCCTTTGCTGAACTGGTGGCCAGAACAAAAAGCAGGAAGGAAGTAGATGCTGCAGCAGGAACCAGCACAACACCTCCCTGTGCTCAAAGTATTCCAGAACCTTCTATAAAATGCTTAGGTTGTTGTCCAAATGAAGAGAGGGGTGTCTCAAAGCCCAACATGTGTCTTGGGTTCCTATTCCTCTCTCTGTAAGTTTGGGGTGAAATTCTTCATGTCTGGCTCTTTGGGTGCACATCTGTGTAAGAGACCTAAAGCTCTGTTTGTTCTCAACAGAGAAAAATGGATTTTTTGGTGACATTTTTTTGTGTTTACCAGAAGGACCTTCTCTGGAGAGCCTGTTGTTCATAGATCTTAATTTGATTTAGGCTTCTAATTTGCTTAGCTCTCTCAAGGCTGAGGAATTTGTGGGTAATACTAACATCACAAAATAATAAATATACTATAGTAAAATAAATCAAAAATATAACAGTTTTTTGTCTATCGCTGGAGTTAAGTGGAAGCTCATTTCCAAATGTCTGGTTTGTACCTGGACATTTAACTTTTCCTTAAATTTACCTCAAGCCACTCCATCCTTACTCAGATTTGTTTTATCCTGACCACCTTGTGCCAGCTCTCACAGCCAGCCATTTCATCTGTAGAAATATGGATGTGAAAACATCCAAATATTTTCTGGCTTGAGGATTTTGTTAGCCAGGATACTGGATTTGATGGAAGCATTTACTTTAGCCAAACACTGTTAGTATTGGTTCATTTTTCCCCCAGCCCACAGTGAGTTATGAATAGGAAAGACTGAGAAAAATACATATTTTCCAAGGAGGAATTTCCAAGAACAGAAGAAAGTTGGATAGCACTGGATATGGAAAAGGCATTTTGAAAGTCACAGTGGAAAAAAAAAAAAAATGAGGCAGGGTGCTCTGGCAGCTCCTGGGACCTGGTGTGGGTATTCCAGAGCTGGAAATCAGCTCTCAGCACTTCTCCAGGGTCTCACAGTGACATTATTTAATCACTGCTGATGAATGAGTTCTCTAACTGTATTTTGAGTATCTCATCTTTCATTCTAATTTATACCTCAAACCCCCTGAGACTGCTGGTTGACTCTAGGTGGAGAAAGCATTAATTATTCCTTAGGTTTTAGTGCAACTGGCACTCCACAGTGACCAATTTACTACTCCTGTAAAAGCTGCCAATAAAAGATGGACATGTACAAATATATTCATTAGCACAAACTAATTAAAACCCAGGCTAATAGCCAGGAGCACAACACGTTACTGCAGGATTTTGGAATTCATTATGTGCCTGTGCTAATCCAACAGGAACTATCACTGCAGCTCCTAATCTAAGTTAAAGATCTACTGATAGACACCTAAAATTTAGTTTATAGTGCCCACAGACACTGCAGAGAACTTCTGACCCAGATGTCTGATAGGAAACAGGGATTGGCCATGGGGAAAATTCTGGACTACAGGAATTAGCCGTGGAACAAATTCTGGGCTACAAGAATTAGCTGTGGAGCAAATTCTGAGCTACAGGAATTAGCCATGGAGCAAATTCTGGGCTACAGGAATTAGCCGTGGAGCAAATTCTGGGCTACAGGAATTAGCCATGGAGCAAATTCTGAGCTGCAGGAATTAGCTGTGGAGCAAATTCTGAGCTACATCCTTTGTTGTGTGGTAGAACCAAACAGAAAGGAGGGAGAGGTGAGATTAATTAAGTCTGAAGAATTGTTTATTCTTCTGGCCTTTGATTTCAGAGCTGAATGTAGGTTATCAGGTGTGGTACCTTAGAGGGAAGATGTGGATACAGCTGTGTGTATTCCAGACCTCCAGCTGCATTTGGGTTCCATCCTGAGGAATGATGGGAGCACATAAACCCCATCCTGGCTTATAGAGCACAGGTGAGGATCAACCTCCTTCTTTTCCCCTCTTGGGACAGAACCCATCAAGGAAAGGACTTTGAGACAGAGCTGAGCTGGATCCAAGGCTCTTTGGTGTCCTGAAGCAGCCACCTCTGGGTCTCGCAGCCAGCAGAATAATTACCAGCAGAAAATGTGGATTGTAATTTCACCTAATGGTTGTATTCACCAAGCATTCACCTGTATTTGTCACTGGCAGAAATTTCTCGGTGACCTTTCCAATGAATCTGTTTACAACAAAACTGTGTGTGTCTGGTGAGAGATCTGTGTCTCTCATGTGAGCTCTGCCTCTGGCAAAGATCTGCCAGATCTGCCAGGCAAAGATGTGGAGAAACTGGGGGAAAAAGCATTGCTGGCTTATTTTAGCCAGGAAGGTAAGAAGACAAATGGAAGATGTGGAGGTTTGGACTTTTTCTGTCAAAGGGTGATGGATGCTGTCAGCAGAGGGCAAGACATTGGCTTTGCCAATCAATCATTCTCTCCATCAGAACCACTTGGTCTCATCTCAGACAAACTTCTTTGGCTTAAATTCCTTCCTCTGTCAAATTAAAGAGAAAGAAATATCTTTTCTAGACCCCAGTGGGAGGGAGTTTGGAGATTAATGATCCATAAACAATATGTGTATATTCCTGTGCCATTTGCCCAGCGGGACCAGGTGTGGGAGGGTTGGTGGATGTTGTCTGCTCTCACTGCTGGACCTCTTTGAAGCTTTTCCACAGCTATGCCAGAGAATAGCATCACAATTCTTGTGTAAGTATTCGTGGTTTTCACAGGAGGGACCACAGAAATAAAAAGCAAAAGATTTAAGTCATGAGATGGAATCCTCCGGAGGTTCCTCAGCTCAGAACCATTCCATTATGGAAGAACATCAAAAAGAAAATGTAATTTTTGGCAATCCCCCCCATTCCTCCCCATGCCACGGGCAAACCTTGGGGACAACACAGTCTAGAAGCTGTTCTCAGATGCAGCAGAGCTGTGTAGATTTTTGGTCTCTATTCATCATATTAAGAAGATTACTGCAGCTAACATTAGCATTTTTGCTATTACATGGTGGACTGGCTGAGGTCCAGACTGAGTTGGAATTAGAATACTTATTTCTTTCCTTTTATTAGTTCTTTTTCTTCTTGCAGTAGAAGATGATGGACACAAAAAAGCCAGTGAAGAAAGCTGCATCAAGGGATACCAGTGTTTTGTAGTTTCTCCCCATACAACTGTTTTTGTGAGCTTTTAATTCCAGCTCAATTTGGTTCTAAGTTTCAGGTTTAAATGAAATTAAATATAAACACATCCAAAACTGACATTATTTTTGAGCAGGCACTATATGAGACCACTAAGAAGTTGCTGTTTTCCTCTCCAAACTATAAATATATCCAAATTTACTTGAAACTTGGCATGAGAAGGTTTTATAGCTACCATAAATTTGACCTTGTTTTGAGTCTCCCACAACTCTTTGGACAACACAATAATTTTCTGTGGCTGGAAGTAGTTTTCTGTACTACTGTGGTACATATTTGGGGCTGAATTTGTTGACTGAACTTGTAGAGTAGAAACCAACAATTAACCTGAGTTAAAGAGCAGCTGCTTCTATTGTGCTATGGAATTCTGGGGGTTCTGGCCTGTCAGAGTTTATTTTTTCTGGCAAAAGGCTGAGTTTATTTTATTTTTATATTTCAGTGTAATCTTTGAGATAGGGAGTGATGTAGCTCAGAGCTGCCAGCCTCATTTGCTGGTGTCAGGGATACCTTTTGTTTTTGTAAGTGATGCTGTCTGAATGTGACAAAACACTCGATAAGCTTGGCCAAGCATACTAGAAAACAAAAAAAACCAAACTAAAAAGCAATGTGGACTTTAAGTCCAGGCAGTTTGAAAAACCTCCAGGGTGTTCTGTCCCCACCAGTGAGTTGTTTCAGGAGAAAATCTGATTGATTGGATTAAAAAAAAAAAAAAAGGAAAGTTTTGCTTTTCCCTAGTCAGGAGAGGCTGCACAGATTGAGGTGAAACTCAGATCCGTGGTGCACATTGCCAAAGCTCTCCTGGCAGTGATTTCTGCTGGTTTTTGCAAGGCCCAAGAGACATTCACTCACAATATTGAAGCTTTTAACCAGTCACTGGCTTGTGTAAGTAGATATTTTCCTGCCACTGAGACCCCTTGTTACAGGTAACAAGTGCATGTGCCATGGGAGTGGGATGAAGGCTGTGGTGCAGTGGGATGCTCCAGGATGAATCCAAACTCCTGGTTCTTCCTGCCAGGCAGGCCAGGCTGCTGTGATGGGTCAAGTCAGTTATTTCTTATTTTCTTCATAAAACCTGAGGTTTGCCTTTCATCTTTTCCACAAGTAGGGTCTTCTCTGTCTGCCCCTCTTCCTCTCTCCCTCATTTCTTCTGTCTCACCTCCCATTCCTTCTCCTCCCCCAGAGAATTTTGTGTCTTCCCAGCACAGCCAGATCAATTTCTGCTTCTCTCTCTGACTCTCTAATTTCCCCTCCTATGTTGCCAGGTAAATTTGCAGTCTGGGTCACTAGTAAAGAAAATTCATTTGCCAAAAAGAAGGTTCTTGTCTAATGCTCTAATTTGGGGTCATAGTGACCCTCACCTGAAGTTTCTCATTCCTTTCCAGTCTTACAAACAGTTTCCCAGATTAGATTTAAGAAAGAGCCAGGTGAGGAGTCACCTGGAAGGAGAGAAACACATGTAAGAGACAAATCAGTTTTTATAGTAGCAGAATTAGAAGAGAGAAGGGAAGGGAAGGGAAGGGAAGGGAAGGGAAGGGAAGGGAAGGGAAGGGAAGGGAAGGGAAGGGAAGGGAAGGGAAGGGAAGGGAAGGGAAGGGAAGGAAAGGAAAGGAAAGGAAAGGAAAGGAAAGGAAAGGAAAGGAAAGGAAAGGAAAGGAAAGGAAAGGAAAGGAAAGGAAAGGAAAGGAAAGGAAAGGAAAGGAAAGGAAAGGAAAGGAAAGGAAAGGAAAGGAAAGGAAAGGAAAGGAAAGGAAAGGAAAGGAAAGGAAAATTTTGGTTCCCTGAGCAAGAGAGGAGACAAAATACATTTAATTGGTTCTGTTTGCATTCAGATCTAAAATTCAAGCAGTGAAGAGAATTAGCTGGGTTTTAGTGGAACAGGGACTGGGGTGTGCTGTATCCTGTGCATTCTGCCCCTGCCAACACTTTGGAGGCAGTGAGGGATGTGAGTCCCAGCTTAAGTCATTCCTTGCACCAACCCAGCTTGTGTTTTCTGAAGCACAGCAGATGCATGAAAGGTTTAGTCCTTCTCCCAGATGCCTGTAAGCTTTGTCCTTGTAATCCTCAGAAACAGGGGGAGGAAGAATGGATCTCCCTAGATCAGAGAACACGGGCTGGAGAGATGATCTGAGGTTGGCCAGCCATGTGTGTCGGCTCAGATGCTCTTTCTGATCAGCTTTATTGACAATCTGACATCTCTGTAAATCCTGACAGACCTTAAAAAGTGCCAGGGTTTAAATTCACACAGGGGAAAATGTTTTCTAGAGATTTTTTAAATGAGTAGCAGAGATAAGTCAAGAGAAATCCTCAACATAGAATGTGTAAAGCACTACTCAGATTAATTTTTGTCTTCCATGTAATCATTTTAAGTGATTCAACTGTTTTTAATTTTTTTCCTGTGCTTAAATCTTCAAGAAATCATTGGCAACTCTTAAAACATCAGCAGAGTAACATTCACCCTCTGATTTTGATCCCTTTTAAAGATTTTCCAGCTATCTGTAACTTTTATTTCATTTAGTTTACATTCTTTCACTGTTATTACTTGCACTTATTTTGTTTATTGCAATCTGGACTGGTGGCAAGGCCGATTAACAGCTGCTGAACTCTGCTGGTTAAAAGCTCCCTTTCCAGTTGTACACAACCTTGCCAAAATCCAATTGCTCAGGCTGAAATTTGTCATTTTGATTGCTTGCCTCAAGCAGAATTGTTTTGGAAGGGTTCAGCAAAGTCATTCCAGTAGTTTCCAAAAATGAGGCTTGAGCAAAATGTTAGCACATGAAGAAATTAAAAACAATTTCTGGTGGCCTTTTCTCTGACTGCTTTGAGCCTTTGTCATTTTGAACAGAAATGTAAGATTTATCATCTGGGATGTGACTTTTCTATCTGTTATACAAGTCCTACATTTGTGTGAGTTCAGTGAAGCAGTTAATTATTTTTTTTTCCATGAAAACTCAACATCACTGAGCCAAATAGTAAACACTAAAGCAATTAAACCAACACTGTCTTTTAAAGGCTTAAGGAAATCATAGTTTTCCTTAATTGCTGCTACATTCAGTGATGCTTTTGCCAGGAGCTGAAGCCAAAGGCAGGGTTGTGCCCTTTCTGTGCCCCCAAAATTGCTTAGGACAAAATGTGCCTCCTTGCTTGGGAGCAGAGGGTCCCAGAAGCTGGAGCAGGGAGGACAAAGGATGGGATGACAAAGGAGTTCAGTGGGGCTCCTCAGGAATCTGCAAGCACAGAGGATTAGGCAGGATTTGATACTTTTGAGATGGGAAGCGGGACCAGGAGGGAGGAATATGGACTGGCTGGGAGGGATATGGACTGGCTGGGCTGGAATTTGGAAGTTAGGGAATATCCTGAGCAGTTTTGGGGAGCAGGAGTAGCCAGATAAAGACACAGCATTGTTGAGGTCTGCTGGGAGCCGTGGTGACCTTGGGGCTGGCCCCGAGCTGGGATGGACGAGGGGCAGCAGGAGCAGCCACCACACCTGAGGGCATCAGAGCCTTCTCAGTGTCCCTTTCCCATCAGCTTCATGAGTCCCACCCCAAAAATTGTCAAGTTCATTCCCTTTCCTGCTGATCCAGGAACAGGACAGCAGCCTCCCACCACTGCCAGCGACTCCATTAAAACTGGTGTTGATTTAACAGTTCCAAGCAGCAGTGCTGAGGAGCCATGTGGGTGTCCATATGTTGCATCAAAATACGTTTTTTTTTTGCTTTAAATCTAGGAAACACTGTGCTCTTAAGACTATGAAAGTTTCAATGTCAAAAATTCAAGTTGCCCACTCAATGATACAGTTAATTCTGCCTAATGGTATCAGTTCATTTTGTCATTTATTAACTTTCTCGTGTTCAACTTTGTAACCTGAATGTTCTTTATTGCACACATAGCTTTATGTGTGCAATAAACTTACAGCTGAAGAAGGAGGGAAACCTTTATCCCCCGGCCTCAGTCAGATTTTCATGTCAATTTGTCTGGCACAGGGTTTAATAACTTTCTAATTGCAATTGCAGCATTTAGCTAAATCAATGGCCACTCCTCCTGATAAAATTGATTTTAAATAACCATTGTTAAAAGGCACCAGGTGAAACCTTAGGGAGGTGAAAACCAAGATAAGATGAATAGGAAGCCTCCTTTTCTTCTAGACAACTCATATTAATAAAACTTCCCTTTTGCTTTGTTTTGCCTTAATATGTTTTTGCATTGAAAAAAAAAAAAATTGAAATTACAGAGGAATCTTTCTGAGCTTCCTTAGAGATATTGCAGGATGGGAGGATTAAAAGGGGGAACAGTCCCTTCTGGAGAAGGGGGCAGGGGATGACAAAAGGGATTTGTTCCAGCTCTGAGGGCTGGAAAGCAGCAAGGCTGGAGGGGCAGTGTGGTACCTCACACTCCACTTCGCTGGCAGCTCAAAATGCACCACACTTCCAGCACGTACAACCTTCCTCTGTGTCCTCAGAGTTCTGTGTGGGTTTGTAAAGTGCACCATCTGTCAGGATAATGAGACCATTTTCACTTCCCTGCTCCATAACCTCCTGATGTAGATGAAGAGCTCGGAATATGGACCTGCTTTCTCTTTCCACAGGGGCTTTGGAAAAACATACTTGCTTTTACCTACATTAAAAAAATTAAATAAAAAGATGTCTGGTTGTGATTAATCAATACACAGGCTATAAAAAGGTGGATGCTCCTCCTTGCTACAGACCTGAGAATAAGTCCACTGCATAGCAGCCTTAATGATTTACACTTGAATCAGATGCTTGTCAGAGCACAGAACTGCTCTCTTAGGGGAGAACAACCCCTTCACCCTTTTCTGAAATAGCATCGAGTTCAAAAGAGGATGTTGCTGAGTCAGTGCCTAGGACCTAGAAGGTTTGGAATTCTGGTTTTTTATGAGGTGGGGGAAAGGCAAAAAAAAAAAAAAAAAAAGGCAGAAGCTGGATTTGAAGTACTGTCTAGTTGCTTTGGAGCCCGACCTTGCTCATTATCTTTGGTGCTTTGGAAAGGCTTGGAAAATTACATTACCCTACAACCACCAGAACTCAATAAATACAGAGGCTAAAGGCAGGGACAAGAAATCCCACAGAGCTTTGGTATTGACTCGTTGCAATTCCAGGCTTTAGCCTCCCAGTACAGTAACTGCCTTTAGGTAATGAAAAGGCTGCTCAGGACACCTTGCCCTTCTGGATTCATTTCCCCCTCTTTTATAGGATCTGTTCACTGCCATTTTTTACTCCCTTATGCTAAACAGTAAATTGTCCTATGTGACAATAGTGAGAATAGGGTCTTTTTTATTACTCTGCATAGGAAATGAGTGGAAGAGCAGAGCTGTGCTCCAGTTCTGCGTCAGAGCCAAGAGTTGTGTCCACCTCAGCATCAGCTTCCACAGTAGGGGAGGGGAAAGAAAAAAGCATGGCAAGGATGTGTGGTGGGGCTTTATTTCTTCCATTAAGAGATGATGAAGCTGTAACTTGTGTGCTTTGGCATGTAAGGAACACGTGAGTGCAATTGTGCTGTGAGACCTGAATTCTTTACTGAGTGCACCATGTTGGGGAGCTGCACCAGGAGGTGGTCACTGTGGTTTTTTGAACTCTGCGTGCAGATCCCAGTCTGATGTCAGTGATCCTTAGCTTGGATCAGCCATGAGAATCATGGCAATACCTTTTAAAGTGTTCTTGTCTTCTACAGGTGGCCACCCAGCACATCTGACACCCACAGTTTATTCCTCTCACATTCTCAGCCCTGTTTTGGCTGCCTCTGCCACGTGCTGGGTGCAGCAAGGTTCCTTGGTTCAGCAAGGTTCCTCCACCCTTCAGGATGGCAGCAGCCATCACCTGGCTCATCCTTAGCTAAGAGCAGAGGTTTGGTGTTTGCTGTAGCTGGTGAATTCAATTACAGCTCTCACAGAAACTGTAATTTGGCTGCTTGGTCACGTGAAGCATTTGATATTGCTTGTCTTGGTGTTAGCTGTAATCCCTTATTACAGGTAGAGAAGCAGTCTTATTGATGTACACATAAAGGCACACAGTGTACACAAAAATTCACCATCTGAATTAAATTGGAAGGAGCGCACAAGGTGCTGATAGAGTTTTTTTGTCTGTTCAACTATATTTCTATAAAAAGAAAAGTGTATGCACACTGTTCAGTCAGCTCCTGAGGGAGCATGAGAGGATCCAGATCAGCTGCACAACTGGCAGCTTCCCTGGCCATCTCAGCAGAGGGAACAAATGTTCATTCTGACCCTCTGCTGAAGGTGAGCTGTTCTCTTCTCCATCCCATGGGATCAGAGCACAAGGATGGAGTTGGGGGAGAAGGTGTGCCTACCTTTATTTTATTTTCTTCCTTCCTGGACCAAACAAGATTTCTTAACTTGCTGCAGTTTCATTGTAATACCTTTCATAAGGGCTAAATAATTCATTTGGTGAGAAGGAATTTCTCATGAAATAGCAGATAAATGTGTTCATCTGAAATTCTACAGTGTGTAGTTCAGGCACCACTCAGGCTCAGGGAATGTAACTCATTTAAAGAACAATACCTACATCTGAACCAGTCCCTCTGAGCTGCCTTTACAACTAATGGAGAATTAAAATTAACCAATGTAAGAAGGGGATTCAAGGGTGAGATTCATGCTGTCCAAAAATGTTGGAATTGCACCCTTGGAATCCTTGCTTTTCCGCATTTATAAACACCTGCAAGTTTGGCTTCCTTTACAGCTGGACTTGATGATCTCAAAGATCTTTTCCAACCTAAATGATTCTATGATTCCAAATTAGATTAAGGATTCCCCCCCCTCCCCCAGAAGTTGGCCAGACCTTTTTACCTAGAATCTGTTTTTGAAATATTTGGCTTAATGAACTTCTGCAGAACATGTAACATGTCTTTCCAAGTGGCTCTTGGGCGAGACAGCCTGGACCCTCCAGCATTTAATTCCTTCTCATCCTCTGTCAGAGCCACATTGCCACTGGATCTTAATTTATCTCACCCGTGCTGCTGTTTCAGTGTAATCCTCCATTCTCCTGGGGAGCCCCTCATCTCTTCCTAGGAAAATTAAGCAAACCAGCCTTCAGGGGAAATAAACAGAGAATGGGACTTTCTGCATTCAGTGGAGACATGTAAACTCAAATGAAGGATTCTGTTCAGGTAACAGCCCAAGCAAAAGAAAACAGTGGAAATTTCCTAGAACCAACCCTCCTGCAAAAGGGTTTCTTTGCTTTATGGTGGAAAACTACAGCTGGGTGACTGCTTTCAGGAGTCAGAGATGTTAAAATTCTGTACCTTTTGTAAGAAAAATTCATCCTGTGGAGCATTCAGTAAAACTTCTGGTCAGACTGAGTCTGTCCAGCACTCTGGCTGAACTTGTGGGTGCTGGAGCAGAAGTGACAAAGCCAAGTGAGGCAGGAGTGTGTGAGATCCAGTGGCAGGCCAGTTTCATGGTAAATCCATGTCCATCAGAGTTTCCTGGTCTTTGCTCAGGCTGAGCTACCTTGGAGCTGCTCCAGAAGCCTGGACTTTATATCCATCACATCTCTGGGGCTCTCCTGAAGGGATGAGTTTGGTTTTATGGAGGGGTGACAAACTTTCTTTTGCCAAATGCTCTCCTAAAAGAATGTCTTAGAGCAGGTTTGTTCATCCCAGCCTGTTTTTACCCTCTGACAATTCTGTTCTGTCACTAAAGGACTTCAGGTACTTCCTTGGGCATTTTTAGCCTCACAAGCTTCACTTCTACCCAATTACTGACTAATTGCCTCCACTTGCATCCCAAAACTGGCAGGTAGTGCAAGGTGTTAAAAAAGCATGGTACATGTATTAAAGCAGTGGGGTTTTTTTGTGGTTAAATTAGTTTATCCTATTGCATCATGAGCAATGCCCACATTTGTGCAAATAAAAGCTGCACTGTTTGGCCATTATTAAAGTTGTTTCTTGCACTTATTCTGTGCAGCAAAGCAAGTGCTTCTTACTGATGATATTTAAAAGGCTTAGAAGATACTGAAATAGAATGGAAGGGTTCTTCAAGCTCATCTTGTTCCAACCACCTCTTTGATAGGAAGGAAACATCCACTGTGCCAGGCTGCTCCAGCCCCAGTGTCCAACCTGGCCTTGGGCACTGCCAGGGATCCAGGGGCAGCCCCAGCTGCTCTGGGCACCTGTGCCAGGGCCTGCCCACCTTCACAGGGATGAATTTCTCTGCAATATCTCCTTTGCTTAAGAATGTGATATTGAATGGCAAATCTCCATTCCTGTACCTTCCCTCTGAGTGTGGGATTAAGTAATTTGTAATTAAAAGCTGTGATAGATTTTATGAGAGGAGAGTGTTTTCTCACTGTGACTTTCCAAGTGCTAATAAAGTAGTTTTTATTAAAATTACCCTGTAAACTTAAAATAGCCTCTCATTAGTTGCTAACAGATATGCTGGTATCCAGTGTCTCCAAGAAAAAGCATTTATTTTCCACTTTGAAGATGAGCAGGGCAAAGTCTCAGTCTTCTTTGTGTGTGGAAAAAAAACCAGCTTCTGACTCCATACCACAGTGCTTTTGATTGATTCCTCTCCTTTGTGTGACTGACAGGTTTTGCTCTGTGACCCGTGCCACCTTCCCCAGCTCCTGTCACTTTGGCAGGCACGGGATTGATCCCCCTTTGCTGCCACTCCTGTGTGGCATGTTGTGATCGCTGCCATTCTCCGAGCTTCTTCCCCAGCTGCTCTTCAGGGAGCATCCCTGGAAAGCAAAGCTGAGGGAGGCAGTGCCACCAGGGAAGATAAAATCCTGTGTTTGTGCTTTCCTGGCGAGTCCTCTCAGGTATCATCGGTCATCCTGCAATTAGCAGCGAGTGCCAACTCATTTTGAGGCAGTTCTTTGCAATCTGGAGCAGGAAAGTGTTTGGAAGTGCTGGGGGCAACATCCCTCTTGGAAACCAAAATGGGTTTAGAGCCTTTTTATATGGTTTTGTTGGAAAGTGGTGCAGCATGGCTTGAATCAAGAGGGCTAAACTGTCTTTTTGCCTCAACACCCCTGGGTTTCCCTCCTCTGCCACCACAATCCCTTGGCAGAGCCTGTCTGGAGCAATCCCAGCCATGCTGGCTGCACCAGCTTTCAGATATTTAGGGAATCTCTGGATGATGCCTGAGCTGTGCTGGGGCTTTGGATAATGTGCTGCTGTTGAGGTAGCCCTGAGGAAGTTCTCCTGTTATTTTAAACATCACTGCTGAAGACACTTCTGCAAAGGTCAGAGCACTGAGGGGTGGCGGAGGGGAAAGAATTTATTGTTC
This sequence comes from Lonchura striata, assembly GCF_050655825.1. Taxonomy (NCBI): domain Eukaryota; kingdom Metazoa; phylum Chordata; class Aves; order Passeriformes; family Estrildidae; genus Lonchura; species Lonchura striata. Next base: position 115,280,277 of record NC_140703.1, on the reverse strand, counting down.
TGCATTTGTAACCACATTAGGGCTCCCAGCTCGGGCTGGGAGCGCCTGCATGCTACCATAATAGGGAAATAACTGATCATATATTAATCAAGCAGTCGAGGAGCCAGTCAGGAGGGCTTCATGCCCTGCTGAAATGCAGCTCCCTCCACAGCAAGGCTGGTTAAAGGCACAGAGTTTAACTGGGGAATTGTGGGAACCCTAGCCTTATTTTGGGGTCTTATGTGGTGGTGAAATTTTTCTTCTAACTTGTGATTCTAAAGAAAAACTGTGCAGGCTCTTGTTGTTTGGTCTTAAGGCAGTTTATTGTTAGTTATCTAAAAGATTGTTTTTTTGGGCTGCGACTGCTTGGTCAGCGGCCCAGGCAGAGGCACAAACACACCCTGACATCCTCTCAGTTGCTTTCTTCTTCTCTCCCCCCACCCAGGGCTGCTGCTATTTTTTATATGATATATTATGTATTACATGTTTTTAGTTTTCCCTCAGTACTTATTACCTATATTATAAAGTGTTTTCTACTCTAAACTAATCTGTGAGTGCTAACATCACCAAGAACATGGAGGCAAGGAAGAAGAAGGAGGAAAAACAGGATCAGCCCACTTTCTTTTATTTTAGAACTTCTGACCCCCATGTACAAAGTAAAAACCCCCCTGTACAAGTGTTAAAACCTCCTTGTATAATACTAAAAAAATTTCCCCTCTGTTTTGTAACTACTTTTACTATACTATCCAACCTTTTGTGACTGCTTGTTCTACCTCTAAAGTTGGTAACTCATTCCATGGCTCAAACTCAAAATCCCAGCTGTTTCCAGCTGCCTGCTAGGGTCTAAAATGCTTTTGACCAAGGCCTGAAACCTCTAAAAATGTCTGAGAGACATTTTGAGTTGTAACAGGGAATGAGACCTGGAAATGGCAGAGGAAATTAAAATCACCTTGTGACAATTCCCATTTCAAACTTGGCTGGAGCCTTGGGCATCAGGGGCAGCTGCAGAGCGGGACTCCCACAACTCTGGGCTAAATTTGGGAGGAGGATCTTGGCATCCTGACCTGCAGGAGAGGCTGAGTTAGGGCTGGGTGTGTTATCCCTGCTAGTGGGCATCGTTCTGTAGGGACACAGAGAGCTGACAGGACCTGGACTCACAGTCCCTGGGGGTCCCTTCCAACTCAGGGAATTCTCTGATTCTGTGCCAGTGCCAGCAGTTGATCCCCAGCACCATTTCCCTTCAGATCCCAGAGGCTCCCACTGAATTTGCCAGTTGAGCATCCCCTAGACACAGCTTTAGCTGGTAAGAGATGAGATTATAGAGCTGGTTTTTATTTGCTAGATTCTCAGCTAAACTTGCCCAAAGTTTGATCTCCACGTGGGAACGTGAATTAGGGCCTCTGGTTTCATTCCCAGAATGCCTCCCATGAATTATGTACCTATCTGTGCATCAGTTATGTGTTTGTAAACCATTTTAAAAGGCTGGCAGTGATCCATTAATTACTTTGAAGATGAGGAATAATTGCTTACATAATATTAGCATTTAAGGAAAAACAATATTTGTCTCTATATTAATTGTTGAGCAAAATCAATTCATCTGTAGTTGGCTACAATCTACTTGAGAATGCAATTTTTGTAAAATGAATTTTATTGCTATTCCTTTCTGTTCCATTATATTACCCCAATGTACATATTTTTTGTGCTACTTCGTTTATCTTATGTCAGAAATAATATTCCTGTTCTCCAACATTATTACAACTAGGAAAAAAAGAAAGATTAATCAGACATTTCAAAAGCCTCATGCTGAAATAACATTTTTAAAATTATAGGAGAACAGCCATTATTTTCTACAGCAAAACTAATTTTTCAAGTTCAAGATAGCAACACCATATTCTGAAAGTAAAGGTCAATTTGAAAAATAAAATATTCTGGTTGCCTAATAAGGTCATGTTCTTTATACCAAATTGTAATTTACAGCTGAATCAAATGATATTAATTATTTCTGGCTTGCTTTGAGTGATATTCTGGGGCCAGTTGGTGTAGTTCAGATAAAAATAGCTGTTACATGTAGTCTTATCATTAATGATAACCTTTATTTTTTTTTTTTTCCACATGGAGCCTTTGAAGTCTCAGAAGACTGCTGAGCTCCAGGGGTTGCTTTTTCGTTTCAGAGGTAGTTCCTTTGTGGACTTTACATTTCCCCAGCATCTTCCACCTTCAAAACCCAGAAAAAAAAAACCCTTGTGTAAAGCTGTAATTCCCCACCATCGAGTGCCTCTCTCCTGACAAACACAACAGGGAGGTGCACTCTGGAAGGTGGCCCTGGAATGTCTGGGTTCCTTTTGGAGTGACAAAACAAGAACAGCTTTAGGGATGGAGTCCTTGTCACAAAACGAGCATCTCACCCTGCAGCATTTCTAATGAGCAGGAAGGAAGATTATTATTGTTCCTAATCTAATTAGAGAAACAATCTGTATGTATTAATCAATAATCTGAATGTTTGTGGCCAAGGAGGCCACTGGCAGCTGGGCTGGATGAGGAATTGTGTGTCCAGCAGGAGCAGGGCAGGGATTGTCCCTCTGGGCTGGCTCGGAGAGGCCCCTCCAGGGCTGTGCCCAGTTCTGGTCCTGCAGGAGAGACCTGGAGGGGCTGGAGCGTGTCCAGGGCAGGGAACAGAGCTGGGAAGGGGCTGGAGAATTCCTGAGGGAGCTGGGAAGGGGCTGGAGAGTTCCTGAGGGAGCTGGGAAGGGGCTGGAGAATTCCTGAGGGAGCTGGGAAGGGGCTGGAGAATCCCTGAGGGAGCTGGGAAGGGGCTGGAGAATCCCTGAGGGAGCTGGGAAGGGGCAGGAGAGTTCCTGAGGGAGCTGGGAAGGGGCTGAGCCTGGAGAAAAGGAGGCTCAGGGGGACTTTGTGTCTCTGCACAGCTCCTGCCAGGAGGGTGGTGGGTTCTGCTGCCCCAGCCCTGTCCCAGCCCAGGAGGAGCTGGAGCTGCTGCAGAGAGCCCAGAGGAGGCTCCAGGATGAGCAGAGGGATGGAGCAGCTCTGCTGGCAGGAAAGGCTGGCACAGCTGGGATTGTTCACCTGCACAGGAGAAGCTTTGGGCTGAGCTCAGGGTGGCCTGGCAGGGCCTGAAGGAGCTGGAAAGAGAGAGAGAATTTACAAGTATGAGGGGGAATGGCTTCAAACTGACAGAGTTTAGGTTTAGATTAGATATTAGAAGAAATTCTTTACTGTGAGCTTATTGAGGAACTGTAACAGTTTGCCCAGAAATGTTATGGATGCTCCATCCCTGGAAGTGTTCAAAGCCACATTGGACATTGGAGCAGCCTGGGACACTGGAAGATGTCCCTGCAGGGCAGGGGTGGCACTGGATGATCTCTAAGGTCCCTTCCAACCCAGGCCATTCCATGATTCTATAACTCCCCTAAAAAATGAGTCTTTTACTTCCTCACCTTCAAGTAGATAGAGAGGGGAAAGAATGGCCAACATCAACTCTTGGCTTTTAAAAGTATTGCTTGTGAGGGGTTAAATGAGGCCTCCACACCTCTGAGCATCCATGTGCTGGCTGGTTGCTCCATGGATTCTGGGCAGACAAAATGACTCTGCCCATCACACAAAGATAATGCTGCATGTGGATGTCAACATCCATGTGATTCCTGCCCATTTTGGTCCTCTTTAATTAGGGACTGTTCTGCCTCATTGGACAGGCTGGTGTAATAGCTTGGGATAAAGATTGTCACAGCTTGAAAAATCTTTGGAGCAGTGGGAGGTAATGATCCTGCCTGAGGCAAAGCACTGCTTCTGGCCCTGTGATTCTGTCCCACACTCCATTGAATCTTTTTTCCCAAACGCTGCAGTTTAGCCCCTGAAAAATGCAGTATTTTTATGAGTGTGTTCCATCTTCACTCTGGCCCCATAATTCCTGCTGGATGTGAGCAGGGTGAGCAGGGGCAGAGGATGGCATCTGAGACGTGAAATGCCAGTTAGAGGCTTCAGCCCGTGCGATTTTTCATGCTGAATGGTTTTCCAGAATGTGACGAGCAATTTCTCTTTCATCTGGAAGATGGGAATTTCTGAGAATAAAGACTGAGTCCCCTTTTCCACCCCACTAACCTTTTCCCTTCCCTGAGCAGTTTTGGGAAGTACTGGTCTGTTTAGGCTATGATCAATTGTCACAAAAGACTGCTTTAAACTTTTGGCCCATATGGAATAAGCAATGTTTCCTTTTCCCAGCGTTATCACAATTCGTTTTACTTCGTAGTTGAAAAGTAAATGAAAGAAATAGCTGGAGGCACATTTGTGAATAATTACATTTGCACCACATTTCTTCAGAGTTTGATGGGTAGATTTATGTGTAAGATTTTATTGTTTTCCTTCAGCTTCATTATCCATCCAGTGTTTGCCATGGATCACAAGGCGCTGTAGCAGATCATGGAGGCAGCATTCTAATGCTGTTTCATCTGGAAAGGGAAAACATAGATCTTTTTTTCAGCTGCAGCAGTGCAAGATGATGGGAGACTTGGAAAGCAGCTCATTAGTTGCTGCTTCAGGCTCTCCTGCTGGGATGAGTGCTGCCTGTGGTGAGGGAAAACCTGTGCCCTGTAAATTGTCTCTGACTTCAGCCCTGCAGCGTGATGCTGCTGAGGTGTGGGGTGCCCCTTTTCAGCAGGCAGTTGATGATGTGCCCCGAGGAGTTTTGCCTCAGATCAAATCAGTTTTGATCAGATTTGCCTCAATTGGCACAGATCCGGTCCGTGGTTAAACGTGATTTTGGGAAATGTATTGGGTAACAATCTTTTGTTATGGCCAACAACTGCTGGCAGTGATCAGAGCCCAGCAGGGACATGCACTGGCTGCCCTGCTTTGTCAGGGTGTGTTCCAAAGAGTTTGAAGGAATCTTTCAGGGAAAACCTTGAAATAGCCGAGTTTGGTGGGAAGGGTTAGGGGGATTTATTTATTATGGTGCTAATGAAAGCAGAAAATGCAGTCCAGGACTTTATCAACCATCTCTGAACCGTGTAAAATCACAAGAAGCTTGTGAGTTTAAGTCTGCTGACAAGAGTTTTGTTTTCCCTGGTTTTCTCCTGGGGGTGGGTGTAGTCCAGGGATTCTCATATCCGTGTGGAAGGAATCATCATGTAACTGAGAAAGTGAAGAGACCAACAAAAGGTTATGTGTGGCAGAGGGTGGGGAGAGAATCCTGATCCACCTTCACTGCCACATCAAGGTAGCTTGGAAGAAGGTGGTTTGTCATCAGAATAGTTGTCCCCCACCAGCAGGAATGAAAACAATCAGATCCAGGAGTAAAACCTGTGCCAGTGCTTACCTGTGCTCTGGGCTGCTGTGAGAATTTCCTGGGTTTTCAGACCATTTCCAAGCTAATTATCCCTTGTGAAAGGAAAACCAGGAGTGCATGAAAGAGGAGCATTTCTGCAGGCTTCCTTTCAGCTCTCTGCAGAAATTTAATGATTTAAGGACTCAAATCCAGCAGCGTGCAGGCTTGAGATATGTGAACAACTACTGACAGGTAAAAGTTACTATGGCATGGGTGGGTATGGACTAGGAAGGGTGCAAAAGGGTTTTAATCTTTTTATCAGTGCAGTGAGGTGATTTCTAGTCTGTGCAGGTCCTGAGCCCAGGCTGGGTTTTCATTGTAATTAATTGGTTAATTCTTAATTTGTAGAATCATAGAATGGTGTGGGTTGGAAGGGACCTTAAAGATCACCTGGTTCCAGCTCCCCTGTTGGAACTGCTGCTCCTACCCAGTAAAACCATCTCATTTGCAGGGTGTGATGCTTTTTAAATCACAAGGCTGCTTTTAGGGAAGCAGCTCAAGGTAAAAGCTAAAATTTTATTCCCTTAGACAAAGCCTGAGCTGGCACCCCACTGAATTTTCTCTCAGATTGACAGTCCATCTGGTAAAGTATCTGTGTTGTGACAGGTACCAATAGAAAATGGTCTGGGGAGAACTCCAAGAAAATCCACTCTCAAAATTTGGGAAATACCTAATTCACCTCTTTTCAGTTTAACATAGGACTTAAACTCTTTAAGCAAATATGTCTGTGCAATTATATATTAATATGTATTCTCTATGTATGCAAATGTGGAGGGACCATACATGTATAAAAAAGTGAAATATGGGCAGAGGGAGAAAGAAAATTATACAGATATGTCTATTACATTACATTGCATATATAGATAGTGCACATGTTGTTTTATAATATATATTATGCACATATGTGTAATCATTGTAATTCCCTACCATCTGCTAATTACGAGTTTCTTCTTTATCAATATAAATATCTTGGCCCATTTGAACACTTCTAATTTCTTAATTACAAGTCATTTTGTCCTAGCATTTCTCAGTGGTGATAGGAAAATAGAAATATAGGAAGAGCTCATGTGGAATTTTGGTTTTGATGTCAACAACTGTAGGTCAAAAGAAACAAAAGGAAGTCAAACCTTAAGATATTGCAAATTATTGCATTACAGTTGATTTTAAGGCAGTGAGGATGGTATACATCAAGCAAAGATTTAAGTGTCCTGGAAATTTTAGAGACAAATTACACTAAATGCTGCATTTCCTTAAGTCTTAACATGAGATTGCTGAGTCACTGTTGCGAGTTAAGATAGTGCTAAAACTTGGCTGTAATAGGAAATGAGCTGTACAAGCCAGATTTCATCAAGAGGTACAGACCCAATTGTGTCTATTCATCCACCCATCTGCTTTTCCCAACTGGCATTTCCAAAGGACAGTAATTGTTACACTGAAAGGCTAAAATCGATGGATAGACTCCACTTTTACTGTTATGTTGCCTTTAACCCATAAATACACAATCAAAATTGGTTCCAGTTTCTCCTTGGCTGTGTCACTTCCGACCTTCTCGTGCCCTTCCCCACGGAAGATAAACTATAATTGTATTTTTGTACTTAGGGTGGTTGTATTGCTTGAATAGTTACACAAACCATGCGGATTCTCGGATTTAATGACTTGATTCTGTGATTTAATGACATAAAGTTAATGGATTGATTTTGTTCCACGAAAATCTTTGTTGTGATAGCTTAGCTTTTCATTAGCCTGTGTAATAAAATTTGGTGAGCTCTCAAGCCGTTCTCTTTATCCAGATTTTCTCTTTCTTCTTCTACTTTCATCTTTCTTAAATGTTTTCTAAATAAAACAAAATACTAAGTGAACATTTCTCTTATATTAGCACAATTGCATTTATTTGCTTGCTGTAGTTAAAATAAAATCAATATGGGATATTGCAAACCTTCCCTTTAAATAGTTCCTCACTTTAGAATGCTCCATGGAAAATGGACACAAAAACTGAGTTCTGAGGAAGAATGAGAAGTAAAGGCAAGAAATCCCACAGGACTCAAGCTAAAACCATGGAATGGCATCCCTCTTTTCTAGTGTGCAGGACAGAGATAATGGGGGATAAGTTTATTTTCATTTTAATAAGACATTGGATGTGTTGCCTTTATTTGCATTAATGCTACTTGGGGATGAGCATGCTGGAGGTATTAATGTCAAAAATTAAAAGCAAAGTGGTTCAAAATGGGTGAATTCCCCCAAGCAGAGCACCCTGCAGACTCCTGGTGTGACGTGCACTGCAGGCTGGCACACAACAGATCCATCAGTGAGGTTAACAAACCAATTTATGGTGAAAAACTCGGTGCTGTGATGAGGTTAGTGGGGCGAACGTGTGCTCCCACCAGCTCAGCCCAGGCTGAGTTTGGGGTTATCTGGGCTACCAGGGCAGGAATTTTCCCAGCTGCACTTTTAACTCGTAGGTGGGTGAAGGAAAATTCAGCAGAGTCAGCTGGGTTGTCCACGTGGAGGTTGAATGCAGCTGAAGGGAAAGCTGAGGCCTGGGAATAAAGGAAGGCAAAGAGCCAAGGATTGAGGATGAAAGACAAAAGCAGAGCCTGGAGAGAAGTGAGGGAAGTAGCACAGTGGTGCAGAGATTGGACATAAATGATTCAGAGGGGAAGAGCTGTGCATGTTGGAAAGGATGAGGCAGGAAATGAGTGGAAAGAATGGAAATTAGCCTTAGGAAGTATTATCTCTTCATCTCATGTTGGAGGTGTGATAAAAACAGTATCTTAATGCCTCTACTTTGAAATATTTTAATCTATCTCTTTTTTTAGGGTAAACATAGAATAATTTAGGTTGGAAAAGACCTTTAAGTTCTCCCTGCTGGGTGGCACAGAGGAGTCCCTCTGTCCCTCACTGTTGGCTGGGGGGACTTGCCCAGGTGCTGGGTGAGTGCTGAGCACCCTTTGGATGTTGCTCCTCAGTGCCCAGCTCCCCACAGGATGTCACTGGGAGGGGTTTGATGTAACTTGTGCAGGCTTTCTCCCTGAATCTGCTCCCCATTGCCATGGCTTTGTCTGCTGATGCCTTTTCCTTGGTCTGAAAACTGAGAGCCAGGTACGGTTAAGGGATGGATAAATGGCTTTTACATCGGTATTTAATAAGGATCTTTAGGAAGAAGGAGAAAGCAGCAGAATTTTCCACCTGTGCTGCTCACTGATCATCCCTGTCTGAATAAGCTGTTGATGTTTTTGTTCTGTTTCCTTTGAGCAGATGGGCAAAAGAAGGTCCAAGAGGAGTTTGACATAGACATGGACGCGCCAGAGACAGAGCGGGCGGCCGTGGCGATACAGTCCCAGTTCAGAAAATTCCAGAAGAAAAAAGCGGGGTCCCAGTCCTAGTAGCTACCTCACAGCTCAAAACAAAGTAATCCTGAGATGATTTATCAAGATCAGAAATAACACAAAGATGCATGTACAGAAATTATCAATATTTAAAACCCCATTGGCAGATAAGAACCCATGAGCTTGTGTGCGACTTCATCCCCCAGATGTTTCACGGCCATTATCCTCTGTAACTCACCATTTTACTTGATGTTGTAATAAAAAGTTAGGGTGAAGTAATTAAAGTGTCTGCCTTCATCTGTCTTTCCATATTAATCCAGCAAGTGCAGCGTTACAAATGAGCCCAGCCCAGATTCCTGTTTCCCTCTCCACCTAAAGCTCAGAGTCATAACAGCACCGTATGTTGCAGGGATTTTTGCTGAGGGATGAGATAGATGCATCTCAGCCCTGCTTCCCTCATTTGGAGAATTCCAGCTGCCAGCAAAATGTGAAAATAAAATTACTTTCTCGTAATGAGCTGAAAGTAAAAAACAAAACAAAACAAAACAAAAAGTTGCAGGCAGAAGCTGGCATGAGGGGTGTAGGAAGCAGGGAGCAGTTTATTTTTGTCTTGCAAGTGTGTCAATAAAGTGGTTTGAGTGGGGGAATTGTGCCTGTCCTTCTTCCTCTTTGCATGATAACATTCAGAGATCTTGGACCGCATTGACTGTTATGGAAAGAAAATAATAAACCAGACACAAAATACCTTTGGAAGTTTGGGATTGATTTTTGTCTGTAATAATAGAAACTGACCCTCTAAACTCTATTTCTTGATGCAGTTTTTCAGTCTCTACGTAATCAGCAACTGTTTCTGTGCCATCTGTTTCCATATTATTTTTAATGTTTGAGGAGTAAATCATAACAGCCTTCCTGTGTCCATTTGCACTGTTCTGTATTCAGCTTTGAGCCCCTTTATTGCTGTGTTAGCCCAGCTTTGGATCAACAAAAAGCAGCTACAGCGTGTCTGAAATGGGGAAGTGAGTGGTGACAGCTTTTCACTCCTTCAGGGGGCACAGATCCCAGCTCTGCCCAGGGGGATCCTTTTCTTCCTCTCCCACCTTCCAGAGGAGTGTTGGATCACCAGGGCAAGGGACAAATGCAGTCACCTTCAAACAGAAAGCCAGGGCAGGGGCAGGAATGGAGGGACAGGAGGGATCTCATGGCCTTCTCACAGGAGCCCATCGGAGCAGCAGTGCTGGAGAGGTGCAGAGCTGTGGGGTTACAAAGGAAAATGAAAAACTTTCTGCAGGTTATGGCACTTGTGGTGCTGGGCATCGTTTTGGAGGTGGTGCCAAGAGCTCTGGCCCCGTGCTGGCTACAGGGAGCCCTCAGGGATGCTGAGCAGGAGAAATCCTGTGGGCAGAGAAGAAAGCATGGGCAAACATGATTTGTGAGCTGCTCGAGGCTGGGTGGGAATGCACAGAGTTTTTTAGAAGTCATTTTGGAGGGGAGCACCCAGACCCTGCTGTGGCACCTCTTTCTGTGTGGCATGACTTTCCCACTCAAAGTCCTCCAAGCTGCAGCTCAGTTCTTTCATTATTTTTTTCTTTTCATCAGCACTGTTCCTCTGCATTTAAGAATTTCACAAATAAACCTCAAATAACAGTGCTGCTGTGCTCAAAGTGTGGTTCGTGGAGGCCCCAGTTCCCCCACTTGTCTTTCACAGCAACTGCTCACCATATAATGATAGCCTAAGCATAATAATCTAAAAATTGTAATGGCTTTGGATTGTTTTGGTGCCATTTTGTTTAGATGAACATATATTTGTAATAAAAGGCTGCATTTGTGTTCTGCATTATGTCATTTGAAACAGCATGAGCTCTGTAATGGCTACTTAATTGAATAAAAACTATGGGTAAGCACTAGGCTTTTATATTTGATCTGACATTCCTTGGACTTAAATTTCCTACACAACAGGAATAATCATATGGTTGGGACACAGAGAAAATGATTGCATTATTGAAGCACAGCAACAGGGGCTGTTAGTAAATGAATTATGTCTCTTTCAGCAGCAGGGCTTTTCTTCAATGTGCAGTTCAGAGTGCATCTTACAGACACAGCCCTAATGTACAGAGACACATAATGAGGAAACAGTGATCTGGCATGAGATTTGGAATAATTGTGGCTGCCCCTGTCAGACAATTTCCTTTTCATTTAAATGTGTTTGCACACAGATTGATGTTCCCAGGAGAGCTTTCTTGCTCCTGAGTCTTGCTCTTCTCTCATCTTTTTGCCCATATCCAAGGTGACAGCTGTTAATTTCTTTTCTTACCAATTTCTTTTCAAAGACCTCTCTGGGTTTGGCTGAGGTGAGAAAAGGAGTTGGATCCCACCAGACTGGGTGAAGGAGGACAGTTAAATATTCCAGGGATAATGTGGGTCTTTCAACTTCCAGACACTCACTTAGCTCTGCCTAACTGTGCATAATGCAGTCATGGAAAGGAAGATTTAAATTAGGGAGATATCTGTGCTGATAACCCCAAAGTTCCCATAGGTAACATGGAAGAATATTCAGAGCAGTAGATTTTGCAGGAAATGGGGTTATGGCTCCCACCACTGACACCCACACCCTCCCTAGACACATCCATGCTGCCTCTGCTCCAAATTGCTGCCAGATTATCCCAAAAGAGAATAACCTACAGCTGAGTGATCAGAACAATTGCCCGAGCCTGTGAAATCCTTAGCTCACGTCGCTGCCTGGACCGTAAAATAACTTCTGGAATTAAACACAGAGACCAAGAGAAGGAACCAAAGCCCTAAAAAAGCACAGGAATGCCCACACAAGGGAAACAGCAAAGAATGTGGAGTCTGTCAAGTCAAGGAGAGAAAAGCAAGCCACAGCCAAACCTGTGGGGGAAGTGGAGGTTTCACAGAAAGTAGAAATGAGTTTTGGATTAATGCCCAGAGCAGAGGATCCCACAACTCAGGCAGAGTTTGGAGCAACCTGGCAAAATCACAGAATCATAGAATCAAGCCATGGAATGGGTTGGATTGGAAGGGTTCTTAAAGCTCAGCTCTTTCTGACCTTCTTTTCCATCAGAAGGAAACATCCACTGTCCTAGGCTGCTCCAAGCCTCAATGTCTAACCTGGTCTTGGTGTGCCAGGGCCTCCCCACCCTCCCAGGGAGGAATTCCTTCCCAATATCCCATCTGAACTGACTCTCTTAATATCAACAAATTAATACCAACAAATCACCAGGAGTGTGTTGGAGTCCAGGGCATTCCTCTGGCTGCCCTGGCTGACTCGAGACCCTAACATAAAGTCAAAAACTTCTGTGGCTTTGATTTTAGCCTGTAGAAAAAGCTGTCAATTTTGTATGAAGAATTACAGGTCACAAAGGTTTTAATAGTGTAATATTTAAATTAACACAAGGTGGAAAAGTAAAGTTTTAAGAGTTTTAGAATAGGGCTCAAGGGGGTACAAGATGGAGGAATTTAAGTGTGTCCAAGCCTTCTCCTTTATCTTGTCTTCCATGTCTTAGTGTGATAGTGACACTTTTCTATTATTTTAAGGTAAAGATTTACTGTCTAACATAAATGATGAGAATTGGTAACAAATTGTGAACACAGACATGTAGTTTTGAGTATATAAGGTGGGAGCTGTCCAAAGCTCAAGGGCAGACTACCATAGCTTCCTTTCTAGGCAAAACTCAGCAAATAAAGAAAGAATGTTATAAATAAGAAAAAAGAACAACCTTAAAAGCACAATCAAAGACATTCCAAACTCCTCCTTTAGCTACAAAAGAATCTTTATGATCTCAAAGTCACGCTAACCTTCTAAACCCCAAAACATCACCAGGAGTGCCTGAGGTTCACCCATGGCTGGTGGAGGAGCTCAGATGCACAACATCTGCCTTGCTCAAAGCATTGCTCCCACTGGCCTCAGCTCCAGGGAAAATTAACAACATATTTTAGCAATGTCATTTAGAAAGGGCTCTAGCAGAATTCAGGGATTTCCAAAGAGCAGCTTCATTAGGAGTCTTGAGAGAGAACCAAAGATATGATGTGATCCAGCCATGATACATCACCACCCAGCAGCTGTGATTCCCAAACCTGCTGCTGGAGGAGATGACAGGTGGGAATTGGGAACCCAGGGACTCACCTGGATTTTCCAGAAGTTTTAACAGGACTGTCTTGGGTGCCTCTCAGAGGAGCTGAGGTGTGGCGACAAAGGGTCCCACAGAAAAACAATAAGGTGACAATTTGTTATACAGGCTCCCCAGGGCAGTGGGCACAGCCCCAAGGCTGCCAGAACTCAAGGAGTGTGGGGACAATGCTCCCAGGAACAGGGTGGGATTTTGGGATGTCTGTGCAGGGCCAGGAGTTGGGCTTTGATGATCCCTCTGTGTCCCTTCCCACTCAGGATATTCCATGATGCTAGAATTCTTTTCTCAATATTAGCTCTACATGAGTGTTCAAAGCCTGATGGGAAAAATGCAGAGTGTATTATCAATATGATGAAATTAATATTTAGACATCTATCTCCTGGAAGCATTTAAATGCAAATATCCTTCTCAATCTGAAAACAGCAGAAATCCCTTGTATTGGTTTACATGATCAAGACAATCTTCAGAGGGGGAGGATCCAGGAACTTCCCCTCAAAAGAGAAGCACTGCCATTTCTAATCCATTAAAATCTAGTCACGAATGGGTTATTTAGCTCAATTTTTAAATTAAGGCAGTGCATTTTTTCTGGGTTGGTTTTTTTTTTTTTAAATCCCTAAACTCTCCCTGACAGATGGTCTCCTGCCTTTTAGTATCTCCAGTGATGGTAAGGCTAAAACCTTCCTTGGCAGCTTGTTCCATGGCTGAACTTTTCTTAAAGCTATAAAGGTTGGTTTGTACTTAAAACCTAAACCCTCCCTCCTGCCATTTAGATTAATTTGTTCCAGTCCAGCTCTACCCAGTTTCCCATATCTTATCTTGTGGGTCTCCTTTTCAAACTTTTTTGTTATTTTCTGTTATTCTCCTTTGAACTTTGCCCATTTATCTGTGCCTGGAATGAAATGCAGCCATCCAGATGAAATGCACCCAGTGCCAGGCACAGCAGCACAATTATCTCCACTATTTTACAAGTGATGAGCCCCTCACCACACATTTACATGGCTTTTGGCATTTTTTTTGTGGTAGCATTATTTTCCTGGCTTGTGGTCAGAACATCATTTCCCAAGAATATGGAGCTGCTCTGTGATCTCTCTGGCTGGTCAGGATTTCACCGTTTTTTCCTACAAAAGATTACTCTGGCTGTAAAACATCTTTATTCTTTTAATTTTATAACCCCCCTCCACCTCTGCAATACTGGGATGACACAGAAATCTGGGTAAATGTCTTTATCTGAAGCACTTTTTCCTTCAAATAAGGCAGGAATTGTAATAGTTTCTTTTTTTTTTTTTTTTTTTTTGTGCTTTCCCATTTTCTGTTACTAAATAATTACAGTCAGGTGCAGAGGCTTCAATGATCTCTAAATCAACCTTTTTTGGAAACTCAGAAAAGGTTTCAATGACTTCCTACTTTATTCTGAAAAGTTAACTTGCCTTTTACTGGTGATGACTAATTATTTGATAAGAAAAGTCTTCAAATTCACAGCTAAAAATAGCTTTTGAAATAAGCCTGAGGACTCTTGTCCCTTCTCAGTGCGTTGTGATTTAATGATCTTTTCACAAAGGCCAAACTTATACTATTACTCACATTCAGTGGTAGTTTCCAGCAGGAATATTCCTGCAGAAATCTTCAGGACTAATGTGACAAAGGGAGGGGGTGTGAGCCATGATCTGTTGGCCTCATCGAGTACACAAAGTACAGTGACTTTTTGTGCTTGGTTTGCAGATCTTGGCAAAATTATACCCCTGGATTCCTTGAGCCGTTGCAATTTCTTGTTGGGAGCCAAGTCTGTATTTATTAGAGTGAATTATTGAAAAAAATAAAATAACCAGCAGATGATTAATAACAGATACAATAATTAATACAGCAAGGGGAAAACTGACAGGTTTCCAGAAGACTGGAAGCAACTGGTGACAGGACAAGGGGAAAAGAATGGGCTTAGATTGGAGATTAGGAAAAAATTGTACTTTGTGAGGGTGGGCAGGCCCTGGCACAGGGTGGCTGCCCCTGGATCCCAGGTTGGATGGGTTTGGAGCAGCCTGGACAGAGGAAGGTGTCCCTGCCATGGCAGGGTGGAATTCCATGATCTGTGAGAATCCTCCCAAGCACTCCCTGACTCCGTGATCTCTCCAAACAGGTTCAGCTCAGATCACACACACAAGCCACAGTGAGGCTTTCCTTCGTGTGGCACGGGCAGAGCTGTCACCCTCCTCCTGCTGTGACCAAACCCAGCTGCAGTGGCAGCAAATTGTCCCTCCTTGGCTCCAGGGACATTTCTGGCCACGTCCCCGCTGTGCTGTGCCCCTGCCCAGGGCTGGCACCATCCTGCTTCCCCCACCTCTGCACGGGGGCTGCAGTGTCTGCTCCCCACTTTAGGATCCCGTGGGATACAGCAGTGCCCTTTAGGCACTCTTCTCTTGGTGTCACATCTCTCATTATTCAGGTGTTTGGACAAAACTCACCCCAATCCTGCAAACCTTGAGGTGGAGCCTTTGAGGGGCTGATGGAGGCACGCACCTGCCTGCCTGCCCAGGTGAGCTGAACAGGCAAATCCCTGCCAAAAAAAGGCCTGGAGAGGCATCAGCAGGAGAGCTTTGAGCTGATCAGCCACGGGGCTGTGGAGTCACCACCCTGCCCTAAAAGCCCAGAGCAGCACCGGGCACCACTTGGCAGGGCAGGGGATGGAGTGGGAGGAGATGGCAGCAGAGCTGGGAGCAGGGATTGGGATTTCTGCAGTGGGAAGGGGTTTGGGAAGGTGAGGGGGACAGGTGTAACAACAGCTCCTTGAGGGGAGGCACAGGGTGTGGGCAGAGAGCCTGGCAGGAAGGGTGGGCAGGATGGGAGGGAGGGGATTGCCTGGTGCCAGGGAGCTGCAGCTCTTCATTCCCCACTCACTCTCGTGCCCATGGAAGGAACAGCTTCAGAGATTTCCCCTTTGGTTATGTAAAACGAGACACGTGGTGGTGCCTTCAGGGATACCTGGGAGCAGCCTGAGGTATCAGCAGTGCCCAGGTTATGCAAGGCAGCTGGCAGGCAGCGAGGATCACAGCTGTGCACTGCAAATTCTGGCAGAGTTAAAAATAAAAGCCTCCCTGTTTGATCAGCCAGCCTGGAGTTTGCCCTCTAACTTCCCCCTGACATATGGTGCCTACAGCCTCTGGAGAGCACCCAAACCACCTCCTGCATCCAGGGTTTAAAAGAATTGGGAGACATCATCTGTGGAGAAATTAAAATCATTGTTTGAGGGGAGAGCAATTTGATTCCGCTAGAATTCTTGTGCCATCAATGTTCCCCTGTTCACAAAGGCCTTTTCTTTACAAAGGATAAGCCGAGGCAATCAATTGTTTTTATCTGGTAAATGAAAATGAATAAAATGCAATTTGGGTGTAGGTAAACAGAGAAGTCATTTTCCACTCAGCATTAGCTCACATCTCAATGGACATTAGCCCTGTGTTTATTGAAGGACAGGTTATTGCCTGGGACATTGGGATTTTAGTGGAATGGAACACAAACTCCAGTTTATTGACATCTGCTGCACAGCAAAAAGATGGATGATTAGCCCCTCTGTTTCTGCTCTTCTTCAGAACTGCTGTGTGGATGCCCACAAGGGGAAAGCTTGGATTATGCATCATATTCTTCATACTTTTATACAGAAGAAGTTAATGGCCCTTTCATAGAAGCACTTTCCATTAATACAAGTTTTCTTGGCATCAGAGAGCTACCTGCTTTTGCTTCGTTCTCACAGATGTACATGACTTAGTGCCTGTCATCTGAATTAAAAGTCCATTATCTTGATTCTGTGCTGCACATTGAAATTGTAATCCTGCACACTTTGTAGTCAATAGTTCTAATTTTCAATAGTATTTTCAGTTTAGAGCTGCCAAAGCTTCAAGGACTAGCAACAAAGCAAAAAGTAAAAAGAATAAAGGAAATGCTGAAAGTATCCAGCAAGGAGGGGAAATTCTCTCGATTACAGTCGGATTTTTTTTTTTTTTTTTTTTTTCCTGCACAGAAACAGATAATTCTCCTTTGAGGAAAAAAAAAAGAACCCAAATAATAAACATCCCTTTTTCATCTGCACAGTCAGAGCTCGGACTCGTGTGCACAGCAGCCGTGAGCAGCTGCACCAGCACGACAGAAACCTCGTTCCTGCCCTGGATTTTGATTTTCCTCAGGTGCCACCTCGCTGCAGGGCTGCAGCACGAGGGAGGACGTGAGAAACAACTCCTGGAGCTGCTGCCTCGCTCCTGCTGCTGGAAGTTCTCCGAATTTATCACCCCAGGGCTGCAGCTCAGCCTCCCTCGCTGGGGAGGGCAGGGGTGGGCCAGGGGAGGTTCAGGCTGGGCATCAGGAGGAATTTCTTCTGAAATTCATGTCTCCCAGCTGAAGGGATTGTTCAATATTGGGACAGATGTTCAGGGGGGCAGCGGGGTCCCCGTGCCTGGAGGTGGCCAAAGACGTGGCACTCGGTGCTCTGGACAGGTTGGACACTCTTGGAGAGGTTTTCCAGCCTCAGTGATTCTGGGATTTGTGACTCTGCAGGCACAGGGGGGCAGCCCTTGGGCTGCTCTGGTGCCTTCCCACCCCACCAGACCCGAGTGAAATTGTAATATGTGATAGAAACCAAGTCACCCTCTGTGTGTGTGGAAGCCACTGCTTCATCCAGAAGAATAATTCAGCATAAAACCTCAAAGACATCCCCACCTGCTTGCCACTTCTGGAGTGCCCTTCTCCCTCTCTGCCCCCGAAAAAGCTGACAATAAGCAGGTGATGGATCTGGGACTTGCAAAACTCCACTGAAAAAATATTTTGCAGCTCAGGAATATAAAACCACATGGCCAAGAAGGACTCATGCACACAGAAAGTTTGGTTTCTCACTTCTTCTAGATTTTCAGGCCATGCTTAGTTATCATGGCATGAGCATGGGTTGCTTGTTCTTTGTCTCAGAAACTGAATTTCACTCTCATTTTTCCTGCTGCTCCTTGCTAAAGCATTCCCAGCTGAAAAGCTTTTTCTGATACACTGCATAAGGCTTGATTGGGTTGCTGGAGTCAACATTAGTATTTTTAGACAATGGTCCACAGCCTCTGATGCAAATCAACTTAAGAGGTTACTTTTGTTTCTGTGCTTTAGGCTATTCTGTTCCCTCTTGTAACTCCTTTTTCCTGTGCTCTGTCAGCAGTTATATTCTTTAGGTGAGATGATTAGTCAAGGCCACTTAATTCCTCTTGCCTGTCTCCTCTCTGACATAAAACCTGTTGATTCCCACTGAAAAAAACCATCTGATCTGTTGGCTGTTAGGAACTTTTGTATTTGTCAGCCTTGGAGTTAAGCATTGTTAAAAAATCTACTTTCCAGTCTGATAATTTAATAAAAAAAACCCTCAGAAAACCCAATCACTTTTGTTTTCCCCTTAAAATATCAATCAAATTAAAACAAAAGCAAGACTTGCCCAGCTTATGTAAAGCTGGATTGCACTTCAGACAGTATTTTTGTGCATTATTAAGTTTACTGAAGTCTCAGGGGATGAAATTTGCAAAAGCAAGTACCATTTAAAGTCATTGGCACTCGTGCACTTTAATCCCCTGGGTGCTTTTGCAAATCTTTCAGAGCCTGTGTAAATGTGCCATATTCAACTGCAGCAATTCCGTGATGGATGAGGCTTCTGCCAAGCAGGGAGATTTAGCAGAGCCTCTCTTCCTCGTGCATTTCACTGTTATTAACAAGCTCTCACCTAGAGCGAAATAAATCTGACTTAATTTGCACCAGCTTCCAGTTATTAGCCATCCATTTGTAAATATAGCTGCAGTGACATCTGATTGTTTTTTGATATGTCTGTTGCATCAGAAACAAAGCCAGACAAATTCTGTCTGGTTACATATCAGCATCTATTGTCTGCTGTGCAGGAACTGCCTGCAGAGAGAGTTTGGAGGAGCTCTGGAGGAACAGGACCTTTTCCTGGTGCTGAAATTCCTTTTTTTAGACAGCAAACCAAGCTGACCCACTGCCCATTTAAGCCTTTCCTCAGGTTTTAGTCTGGCTTCCAACCCTTGAAAGTGTCCAGACTCCTTCTGCAGCAAAATCACCTCAGTTTGGTGAGACAGAGAGGAGTTTATCCCATTTCCATCTCAGTTTGGTGAGACAGAGAGGAGTTTTCCCATTTCTATCTCAGTTTGGTGAGACAGAGAGGAGTTTTCCCATTTCCATCTCAGTTTGGTGAGATAGAGAGGAGTTCATCCCATTTCCAGATGGAGCTGATCCCATCCACTGCTCCTTCCTTATTTATATCAAGCATCCACACTCGCTGCAGCAAGGTTTATGTCAGAAATGCTCATGTGATACCAGAGGTAAATAGTTAATAGACTGGAAAGTCACAGTTAGTGGAGGCTTGGAAGCTCATCCAATAAATCCCTCAAGCACAGGGGCCAAGTGTTGGAGGTGGGCTCCTTGCAAGGCAGTTTTCACCAAAGCTGGGGGAAAAAAAAGAAGGAATTAGTAAATGATGCTGAAGACATCACTTTTAATGAGGATGTGAGGCTGGGTTATATAACCCAGGGTATTTATGACTTCATGGCAATTTAGGGATTTTCATTCCGCAGTCAAGAATTGGTTGGGAATCATAATTGAGAAAATTGACAATTTTTACAGGATCTTTCTTCCTCTAACCTGAAAAGAAAGAAAGAGAGCTCACTGCTCTGACACAGCCTGATCACTTCTCTGATTAACTGAGGCCAAATATTTCAGAGAAATCTGTTTCTCGCCTACATACAGTCAACCAAGTGAATTGATCTAAGAGAGATTTCTTTCTAAATACCCTGTTCAGCAGAATAACCATGCTATTCTCCCACTTAGTGCAACATGAGAGATTGAAGTTTTAGAAACGTGCACTGCACCTCTGCTACCTTACCTTGATAAGAGCTGCATTGCTAAAATAAGAAGCAACTCTCAGTCTCTGGGGTTAAAAGGTCTTTTTCTCTCTTTTTTTATTCCCCTGCTGTTTGTGGGGTTTTCTATTTTCTTGTTTACTAGAGTAGTTTCAAGAATGATGTAATTTCTCCTAGGAAAAAAAAGGAGAAGCCAACTTTTAGAACTTGGTTGAGATGTTGATGGAATTTGGCTGTCCTTGTTCTTCATTACCAAAACAATTAAAGTCGTTGGCTTTTTTTTCTGTGCACTGGGCAGTGCCCCTTGTCTTTTGTCTTGGAACTGTGCACTCCTAAAGCCACAGTGAGGAGAAAACCAGGGATATTACCTTTCTTTAGCTGTGGCATTTATCTTCAGACCTGCAGGATTATCTAGTTAAGCTCATTAGCTGAACTGTCAGTCAAAGCACAGCTTATTTCCAGTTCTTTTTTTCTGGACAATCAATCAATTAAAGATGATAGCAGCTCTGAGATATGAAGATACCAGGTGAGTTCTTGGCCAGGGCATCCAGTTGTTGTGTTTAGCTCCAGATATTGCCCATGTGGGCACAAATACATGGACATTTAAAGAATTCTGGGAGATAAAAGCACTTTGATTTGCTATTTTGTTTCAGCTCAAGTTTTAGGGAAACTAAGAGAGCTTCTGCCTTTCTTGAATGAAAAATAGGTGAAGTATGTTCCCTTTAGCATCCCAAGATGATCTTTCTTTCCTGAATTTTCCTGTGGCAGTGACATCTAAAAGTCAGTTATTAGAACTTAACTTTCTTGTCTAAGATATTATGTAAGTTCAGTGTAGCTGTGATGTGTATTTGTATTTCATAATCATTTCTTGAAACTTCTTTGCATGTGTGAGCGAAGCCTAAGCCTTAAGGGATTTAATATTTACCATATTTCTGCAATCTGGCAAGGTCATCTTTCTGCTGATATATTTGAGTTAGGAATTTACACAGCAAATGCCATAACTATTAAGTGTGAGAGAAAGCTAGAGTCCTGAAAAATTAAGATGTTTGAAAATAGAGCCTGACCTTCTCTAATACAGGATTCCTGATGCCTTCCCCACACCCTTTACTTAATATTTCAGTTCCCATCACACATGGTACAAACATAAATCAATCAGGAGTTTTCCCCCATTTGCAGGCATCAACAGTTTTCAAAGTGACCTTTTTTCTTCCTTCAAAAATTACTTTGAACAGGGAATGAAAATCTCCCTCCCAGAAATCAAAATGTGAATCCAGCAGCGAATTAAATAATTTAATGTATTTTTTTTAAGAGAAGTTTTACTCTTCTGAACTTTTCTGCTGTTCTTTGTTGTAATTTAACCTTCAGCTAATGTGCTGTGTCAAACTCCAGCACGTACAAGATGAGATTGTTCTAATTATAAGATTGTCAAAGTTTTTAGTATTTAAAAAAAATCTGCATTTGCCCATCTGCATTTTCACCATCTTTAAGAGGCTTAAAAGTCACAACTTAGCAAATATAAATTAACATTAAAGAGTCACATGCTGTATCTGCAGAAGGTGCAGAGCTGAGGCCTCTGTGTCTCAAAGTTTCCCCTTTGTCAAGGCTGACAGGAGCAATCTGCTGGCAAGGAGGGGAATGTGACAGAAACTCCTGTTTCTTTAGAAAAGAAACTTCTTTTCAGCTTCTTTAGAAGCTGAACTCCTGCCTTAGAGAGCTGTTCCTACAGTGCCTGAGCTAAACAAGCACTCAGCAATTCCCTTTTCCATTTGAAGACGCGGGGATCTCTTCAAAAGTTGATTTTAGTGCTACCAGCTGCATAACCAAAAGAGTTTTGTGGTGCCACGGTGTTTGTGTTTGCAAACGGTGCTGACCATCCACTCCAGTCTTGGAAACATTTATGCAAACCTATTTCCCTTTTTGAAATAATTGTACACCAGAGTCTGGGAACATTTTGACATGGATTTGAGTCAGCAGTGACAACACCAAACCAAGCTCCCCTCTCTTCAACAAATCTTTGCCACCTTCCTCAGCTGATACAACACAAGGAATGAGCTTCTTATATATAAACTTCAAGGTTTTTATTTTTTAAGTCTTGGAAAACAGCCTTTTGTCATTGTCCAACTAAAAGATGAGATGGAGCCTGGACAACACCAGGCTGTATTTTTTATGGTACAGCACTCACCTTGCCTGCTGTATTCCCACATTTCTAGGCAACAAAAGTGGGTTTTGAATTGTTGTTCTCTCTGCTGCTGAGCTGCTCTGCAGGCAGCCCCAGAGCTGCCAATGCCTTCAGCTGGAGCTGAGCTCAATCTCAGGGCTGCTCCCTGCTCTGCCATGCAAACCTGTCCCCGTGCTGGCTGCAGGAGCTGCAGGAACCCTTTCTCCTTCCTTTCTGTGCTCCTTGCCTCCCTGATGGGCCATTTCTGCCTTTCAAAGTCACCCACCACCACTATAAAAGTTACTTTTACAGTCACACTACAGCAAAGGATGTAGCTTGACCAGCTGACATAAATAAATAAATTCTAGCTTCAAAATTAGACAGTGGCTGTGCTGACTGCTCTGCATCCTTTGTGTGCTGGACTAACAAGTGGCTCCAGATGCTTTGCCACACGCAGCGAGTATTTATTGCCTGAAAAATAAAAAAAAATAAAAATTATGGGATGAATTGATCATCAAACAGCAAGCCACAAGTAAAATGCCAGAGCAATCCTAGCCTGGACTGCCAGGATAAAGCTGGCAGGTGCTTGAGCAAACTGCAATCTTCTGGAACAGGATTAAAATGTTTGCTCTTTGGAGTTGCAGTCCTCGTGGTGGCTGAAGGCGTATTTATATAAATTAATGGAAATACTTGTGATTCTTTGGTGGCAATATGTAATTTTTTTGTGATAGCATCCTAGAATTGCTTCTCAAGCAATGACCTCATTTGGGGGAAACAAAGCAGCACGTGGTGGCCAGCTCAGACACTTGGGAGGTGGAGAGAAACATTTTGCAGGGACATTTAGTGACAGAACAAGGGGAGATTCCTTTAGACTGAAAGAGGGCAGGTTTTGATGGGATATTAGGAGGAAATTATTTTCTGTGAGGGTGGGCAGGGGTTGGAATGGAATTCCCAGAGCAGCTGGAGCTGCCTCTGGATCCCTGGCAGTGCCCAAGGCCAGGTTGGATTTGGGGCTTGGAGCAGCCTGGGGCAGTGGAAGTGTCCCTGCCATGGCAGGGAGCTTGAACAAGACCATCTTTAAGGTCCCTCCTCACCCAAACCATTCCATCATTCCAGTCTCATATGCTCCTTTCTAAAGCAGGATGGGCAGTCAGGAATTTTAACATCCATTGGCAGGAAGATCCTTGGGAAGCACTACAGGAAAACTCTGCAGACTAAACCTAGGACAGGTAGAAGAAGACATGTAGTGCTTTTAATTTCCCTTCTGATCCTGGTAGTTCCCTCAATCTCTTCAAGATTCAATGGAAATTAGTTTCCTAAAGAACTGCATTTTGCAGCTAATGGGAGTCCTTGGTTATGGTTATTTCCTAAATGGGAGGGGTGGCACTGGGTGGACCTTAAGGTCCCTTCCAACCCAAACCATTCCATGATTTGAGGGGAGATGGGGAAGTTCTCCCCCTCTGGCTCACCCCAGATCCCTGCCCCTCTCTGGAGTTGTTCCAGGGCTCCATCAGCCCCAGGCTCAGCAGCTGGGCATGGCAAAGACCCCAGGGGTCACAAACCCACTCCCCCTGTCCCCTGCTCCCTTCTGCATGAGGGTTTCTGCTCAGAGCCCAACTTCATTCCTGTTCATCTGAATTTAAACCTGGGGCAGGAAATCTGCTTCAGGCATGGCAGAAAGCAGATCTCCTTCTTTACCCCAGACTGAGCTCCAGCACACGATTCCTGGGCAAGCATAGGGGTCACCTATTTAAATAAGTCCATTTTGACCTTTTCCTTTTCTTTAGTCCCAATACTTGAGGTAGTCCATGTTCCTCAGGGAGAAAAAAGAAAGAGAGGCCATTTGGTATAAAATGACAGCAATTCCACACTGTTTGGATTGTCAGAAAGGTGAGACTTTTCCTTTACTCCTTCTCTCCTAATCTAATTTCCATCTCTGCTCAGCTTTGTGCACCATTTTGTCCTGCCAGAAGAGCTCCTCCATCCCTTTTGTGCCTTCGGCCTGCTCTGCACTGTCCCTTTCTTTCCTGTACCACAATTTGATAAAGTCATGACATTAATTACTGAGCAAAATCATGTTTCTCTCTATGGTGGGTAATTTCTAGAAAAAACACTTTCTATCAGTAACAAGTATTCTGTCACATATGTCCCTGCCTGTTTGAGATTCCAGGAAACCAGCCCAAGGCAGTGTTTAAAATCCCAATTCAGCTGTAATTTATATCTGCATCTCCAGGTACTTCAAAGCAATCTTTGCTTCCATCAGCTGTGGAAGGAGTAGGGTGATATGAGAAAACACAGATGCCTCTCCTGAATTTCACCAGAAATCCTGACAGAGGTCCTCTCCCTCTCCCTGCAGCCGCAGTTTCACACGAGCTGTTTGCTGAAGGACAACCAGAGGGAAAATCCCTTAATTGCAATCCACCCTGGCTGGCTTCTGTCAGCAAACCTCCATCACTGCAGGCAGCACCCAGGGAGGGGAACCTGCTGCCTCCCCAGCTGCTGAGCTGCTCATCCATCAGCTCATTAGCAGGGTTTCTTTGACATCCCTCCCCCAGTTTGCCTCCCTTTGTTCTGTTTTATGGAATGAGGGAACCACAGAATGGGATGGGTTGGAAGGAAACTTAAAGATCATCTTGTCCTAACATTCCTCCCATGAGCAGGGACAACTTCCACTGTCCAAGGTGGCTCCAAGCCCCATCCAGCCTGGTCTTGGACACTGCCAGGGATCCTGGTGCAGCCATAAAATCTCTGGGCAACTTATTCCAGTGTTTTGCCAACATCACAGGAAAGAATTTCTACCTAATATCCCATCCATGGCTCTGGGCATGGGGAGTGGGAGCCATTCCCTGTGTGCTGTCCCTCCATGCCCTGGAAATTGTCTCTCTCCAGCTTTCCTGGGGCTCCTCCAGGCCCTGCCAGGCCACCCTGAGCTCAGCCCAAAGCTTCTCCTGTGCAGGTGAACAATCCCAGCTGTGCCAGCCTTTCCTGCCAGCAGAGCTGCTCCATCCCTCTGCTCATCCTGGAGCCTCCTCTGGGCTCTCTGCAGCAGCTCCAGCTCCTCCTGGGCTGGGACAGGGCTGGGGCAGCTCTGCAGGTGGGATCTCACCTGGGGGGCACAGGGACATAATCTCCCCTTCACTTGCTGCCCACACTGGGATGAGCCCAAAACCTGGAGGGTTCTGGGCTGCCAAACTGGGTCATGTCCACCCTCTCACCCTCCAGCACCTCCAAGCTTTTCCTGGCAGCTTTAATCTTGAATTTGTCATCCCCAGGTTTGTTTTTACCAGGTGTTTCCCCAGTCCAGCTGCAGCACCTCAAAACCACGTGAAATTCCCATGGATTTCCCAGGCTGAGCCCTCTCCTGGAGGGTGAAACCCTCTCTGAGGGCTCTCAGGAGCCCTGTCAGGAGAGGGGAGTGACAGCAGGAGCAGCCTCAGCCCTCAGCCATCACACACCCTTCTGTCCACATAAGCAGGAAACTTTTCACAATTCGGGTTTGTTTATTGCCTGCGCTCGCTAAAGGCCACAAAATGCTAATGTTAACGCTACGAGCACATTACTGCCTCTTTAATTTATTTCAGCTCGCTCCCGTGGATGGCATTTGGATAAGCTAAACTGCCAGTTGAACTGAATTTGTTGTGCAGTTCGACGTAAAAACCAGGCTGGAAATAGATCTGTATTCAGAGGCATCTAATTAGGAAAGCATCATGATAGTCAATGCAAATGTTTTCCAAGGCTCTGCATCTGTGCACCGTGCATCAGTTGGGCACTGAGATTGCAATATCCATTTTCCAAGCCTTAAAAGCCATCTAAAGAGGAAAACATGCAATTCCAGCCTGCCTTGGTGAAGGAAAGAGCAAACCTCGTGTTGTAGTGCTTCAGCATCCACGGGTAAATTTCCTCAGCAAAATCAGGAGGAAATAGGAAGGGAAATTCGTAGGGTGTACCAAGAGTCTGTGCAATGTTTATTATCTGAGAGCTGTGGTTTACAAATGCCCAGAGCCTTAGGCTGCACACAAACACTGGTGGATATGCAAGGGTACAACTCAAATTTATCATTTTTGGAGACCAAAATACTTGGAAGTAGTCTGAGGATGCTGACCTGGGCTCTCTTCTTTTTTGCCCTTGTTTTAAAAGAGTTTTTTGTATTACAGTATACATGGACACATGAATATAAGTACTCATATATGTATATATAGATATATAGAATACTGGAATGTCTTGAGTTGGAAAAGATATTAAGCATCATCCAATTTATTATCTGAGAGATGTGGTTTACAAATGCCCAGAGCCTTAGGCTGCACACAAACACTGGTGGATATGCAAGGGTACAACTCAAATTTATCATTTTTGGAGACCAAAATACTTTGAAGTAGTCTGAGGATGCTGACCTGGGCTCTCCTCTTTTTTCCTCCTTGTTTTAACAACGTTTTTTATATTATAGTACACATGGACACGTGAATATAAATACTCATATATGTATATATAGATATATAGAATACTGGAATGTCTTGGGTTGGAAAAGACATTAAACATCATCCAATTCCATGGGCAGGGACATCTTCCACTATCCTAGGGTCTTCCAAACACTGTCCAGCCTGGCCTTGGACACTTCCAGGGATGGGGCAGCCACAAGTTTTTTGTGGCAGGGCCCCACCACCCTCACAGGGAACAATATTTTCCCAATATCCCACCTAACCCCACTTTCTCTTTAAGCCATTCCCCCTTGTCCAGTCACTCCATCCCTTGTAAATAATCTCTCTCCACCTTTATTGCATATTTCTTGTTTCTTGGCAAGATTTTGCAAAGTTTCTCATGAAAGCATTTTAAAATACTTTGAAAGCATCATAAGTGCAGTAGAATGCTTTTCCCTGTGCTTCTAAAGTGTTATAAAAATCCTTAAGGATCTGTGCAAACTCTCTAAAAAAACCTGAATTTGCTTCTAGCATCTAAACCTGACTAAAAATAACCAGTCCATCAAACTCAAAAGAACACAGAATTTTATTCAAGTTCACCTAGGGACTTGATTATCCTGTTGAAAAATGGCAAAAAAAAGCAATTATGAAAACCTAGGCAGAAAAACAGATTGATCTCCTAGGTCTGTTTAGTTACTCTCTTTCAAAACAACAGATACCTCCCCCTTTTCTGTAAGTAAATAATTTCTGGCCTCTCACATCTATAGAAAATTGCTTTTCTCGAGGAATTTATTCAAAAAGCCATTGCAGATCTATTTGTAGAACAAATGGGTCTTTAATGATTCGCAGTCTCATTTGAATATTCGTGTTAATGTGCATTTTTTCCCATTTAGGAAATAACCATAACCAAGGACTCCCATTAGTTGCAAAATGCAGTTCTTTAGGAAACTAATTTCCATTGATTCTTGAAGAGATTGAGGGAACTACCAGGATCAGAAGGGAAATTAAAAGCACCACATGTCTTCTTCTACCTGTCCTAGGTTTAGTCTGCAGAGCTTTCCTGTGGTGCTTCCCAAGGATCTTCCTGCCCATGGATGTTAAAATTCCTGACTGCCCATCCTGCTTTAGAAAGGAGCATATGAGACTGGAATGATGGAATGGTTTGGGTGAGGAGGGACCTTAAAGATGGTCTTGTTCAAGCTCCCTGCCATGGCAGGGACACTTCCACTGCCCCAGGCAGCTCCAAGCCCCAAATCCAACCTGGCCTTGGGTGTTGGAACTCAAAATGTCCCTCAGACATTTTTAGAGGTTCCAGGCCCTGGTCAGAAACATTTGAGACCCTGGCAGGCAACTGGAAACAGCTGTGATTTTGAGTTTGAGCCATGGAATGAGTTACCAACTTTGAAGGTAGAACAAACAGCCACAAAGGATTAGATAGGATAGTAGAAGTAGTTACAAAGTAGAGGGAAAAAATTTTTACTATTGTGCAGGGGGGTTTTAGCACCTGTCCAGGGGGTTTTTACTTTGTACATGGGGGTCAGAAGTTCTAAGATGGAGGAAAGTGGGCTGATCCTGTTCTTCCTCCTTCTTCTTCCTTGCCTCCATGTTCTTGGTGATGTTGGCACTCACAGATTGGTTTAGAGTAGAAAAGCACTTGGTAATATGGGTAGTAGGTATTGGGGGAAAACTATAAACATGTAACACGTAATATATCATATAAAAGATAGCAGCAGCCCTGGGTGGGGGGAAGGAAGAAGAAGACACAGACAGAGAGGATGTCAGTGTGTTTGTGCCTCTGCCCAGGCTGCTGACCAAGCAGCCACAGTCAGAGAAGAAAATCTTTTAGATAACTCACAATAAACTGCCTTGAGACCAAACAACAAGAGGCTGCGGAGTTTTTCTTTGGAAGCAGGGATTAGAGGAGAGACTTTTCCTCCACACGAGACCCCTGAACCAAGCCCGGGGTTCTCACACTTGGGCACTGCCAGGGATCCAGGGGCAGCCCCAGCTGCTCTGGGAATTCCATCCCAGCCCCTCCCACCCTCACAGGGAGGAATTTTTTCTTACTTATCTGATCTAAAGCTGTAATTTCTCACTTTGAAGCCATTCCCTGTGTGCTGTCCCTCCATCCCTGGAAATTGTCTCTCTCCAGCTTTCCTGGGGCTCCTCCAGGCCCTGCCAGGCCACCCTGAGCTCAGCCCAAAGCTTCTCCTGTGCAGGTGAACAATCCCAGCTGTGCCAGCCTTTCCTGCCAGCAGAGCTGCTCCATCCCTCTGCTCATCCTGGAGCCTCCTCTGGGCTCTCTGCAGCAGCTCCAGCTCCTCCTGGGCTGGGGCAGGGCTGGGGCAGCTCTGCAGGTGGGATCTCACCTGAGGGGCACAGGGACAGACCCCTCACTACAGACACCACTTCTCAGTGCTGTACGAAATATTAATAAAATATAAGGAAAAATGAGGACGGAAAGAGATGAAAATGAAGAATTCCAGCAGCTGTTCTGACTGAGCTGGGAGAAAGCATCAAGGTTTCTACACATCCAGAGCCTTTTCCATGGTTAGAACTTACTGAAGACAACAATTCATGTTAAAGATGTCAGTTTTTCACAGACATTTTTTGGAATGTCCTGCTGGAAATCAGAAGGAAACAAAAATTCAACAAATGTTTGTGGTAATAGTTTTTGACAGAGCCCTTTAAATCTTTAGTCAGATATGAACTGAGTGTGGTTCTCTGCATATTTTACTTATTTCCTGTAGTAGCAGCAGTGCAAGACATATTGGAACTGTCTTCAGGGATTGTGTATTTAAATTTTCTTTATTAAACAGTTCAGTTGGTAATGTGTATTTACAGGGGTTTTTTTTCCTTTCTAATTAATTGTTTTAGAGATAGCTATTATTTTCTGTCATATATTAAAGAACAAAAAAAGGGAAGGAGGAAAAAGAGGAGCCCTAAAGCCTTTCTGCATCATTATCCATTTATTAAAGCACTTAGGAACGTGAGTTACCCTCACATTTTTATGCGGGGTATATTATATTTTTATGGCCATTACAAGAAGTTCTGACCATCCTGAATTAATGGGAGCTTTGCCTTAGAGACTGAACTTCACAGCCTGGGTTTTAGGCATAGCCTGGTTCTGCTCAGTGATCTGAGACTCGTGGTTGCAAAGCCCAGAAGTTAAAAACCCTTCAGACAAAGCTAACAGGGCTGGGAGAAACTGAGCTGCAAGGAAGGAACAGTTGGAGGAAGTAAAAAATTCACTGTAAGAATTGAGAAGAATCAGAGCAGCGTTTTAGCAGGGCCTGCTGGAATAGGAGAATGGGCAAAAGATTCAAACTCAGGGTAGGTTTAGATTAGATAGAAAGTAGAATTTTTTTTTATGATGAGCAGGATGAGGCTCTGGAGCAGGTGGTGAATGCCCCATCCCTGGAAACACGGAAGGCCAGGTTGGATGGGACTGAAAACAATCTGGTCGAGTGGGAGATGTCCCTGCTCACAGCAGGGTGGAACTGGGGGGATCTTTGTGATCCCTCCCAACCCAAACCATCCTGTGATTCCCTGAGTTCTGCCTTGCAGCTTCATGCACAGTCAGCTCTTAATTCATGGTGAAATATGAGTCATTAAAATTGTGCCCCGTGGAGCAGGCACAGACTTTCCCAGGCATTTTCCTGGGGAAGATGCCAGATCAGAGAAAAGAATAAAAAACAATTCTTATCTCCACTTGCTGCACCTGCTGTTGTGCACATGTGGAACGTGCCATGGAGATTTGTTTGCCAAAAAGTGATTTCTTAATTAGACACTGGATGGTGTTTGGATTGATTGACCAATTAGGTCAAAGCTGTATCAAACTAACTGTACTGAGTTTCTTAATAAGTACAGTATAATATAGTATAAGGTAAGATAATAAAGCAATTGATCATCCTTCTGCAATCATGGACTCAATGCTAATTATTCCCCAGCTGAAGGCCTGTGGTAACAGTGACCAGGGCAGAAAAAAGCAAAAGAGAGGGGGAATCTGATGTGTGACACAACAGAGCACATTTTTATTTATCAAGCCACTTAGAAATAAAATACTGCCATTCTAAAAATTGTTGTTTGTTCACCAGGAGCTCCAATTCAATTCTCTTCTTTCTCCAAAGAGCATTTTACTCTGTGTTGTTTTAGTCCAGCAGATTTATTTTTTTTTTTTTGCTGACAAACTCCAATTTTTGTCCTCTAATAGGACACTTAGGGAAGTCAATAAGATTTGGGAAACCACTTTGCCCTGTCTGTACTTCAGCCAAATCACAATGATGTTAAATGAACTGCTTTTAATAATTCATTGCAGCAGAATCTGGTTTACTTTTAGCCAGCCCTTAGAGAAGGAGAAAGGCTTCAACTTCTGAGCTTCATCTTGCAGAAGTGATGAACTTTTCCCAGGCTGTTTCCAGAAGCTTTTCCAAAACTGGACAAATCCCCCACATTTTCTCCCCTTTTCTCTCTGACTGCCAGAGGACAACTCCTCCTTGCCCTGTGCCAGCAGCCCCAATACAGGAGGTGACACAGGAACAGGCAATTCCTGGTGTATCTTGCCATTGTAAAAAAAAAGGAAAAAAAGGGGAATTTTTCCCTTCCTGATGGACAGATTTAATTAACCCTTCTCTCCTCAGTCACCACAGAAATTAGCAGATCCCAGGTCCCAGACAGAGGAGCTGTGCAGCTTCTGGGATCGTGAGAGGACCAACAACCCAAACCCAGAAAAGTCAAAAAGAGGAAATTTGGGCTGTTTCAGGCCTGTGAAAAATCACCAAATTGTGCTCAGCTCAGGGTAACCAGGATGGGTTAAGGCTATGGAGGTGAAACACGGACTGGTGGTACAAATACAATTATTTTTAGCTTACCTAACATCAAAAAGGGAAGAAAGACAAGTTTGGAGGTACATGAGCCCTGAAAATGACCTGAAGAAAACTCGCCAACCTCTAAATCTATGTTTTTCCAGCCTTTGGTCTAACAAGAGTTATTCCCCATACACTTTACCTCAATTACTTTTATGTATAAAGTAATATATTACCTAATACCTGCACGTGAACTGAATACTTGCTGTTTATGCTACAGCACAAATCAATTTAAATGTGTGTGCATACACAGGTACCTGTAATTTAAAGGGTGCATGTTGTGCAGAGAGGTACAAAAATATTTATTTACCTGTGGGCAGATCCCCCTAAAATAATAAAATAGAAGGAGGAGACTGGTTTTATTAGTAGTGTAAATCAACAAATTGTCCTCAGCTGGACAAGAAGTGCTGGGTTTCACCAGCTGGGGATGTGGCCTGCAGCCTGAGCTCCCATTTTATGGGACACAGGGAAGGGAGGCAGGGATCTCTCTCTGCAGGAGCTGTTCAGGGAAAGCTTTCTTGCAAAAATTATAGCTTCTTTGGAGGTTAAATTTGAGACAGAACGGCTGTGAACAGCCCCCCCAAAAGTGAAAAGACAATTATTAAAGGTTTCATTAAACACGGAATGGCCTCGTTGGATATTCTCCCATAAGATCACATGGGTTTATAAGATTTTTATTTGCTCTCCCATTAGTCAGGAGCTGTTTTTTTTGGGATTTGACGGATGCTCTCCGGGCTGTGAGGGGTCCAATTCAGCATTCAGCATTCTGTAGCATTTCTGAGCAGCCCCAGGAGCACTGCCCAGCTCTCAGGGGGAGCCAAGGAGGGAAAACAGGGCACTCCAGAGAACAGTAATTCGAATTACACTTTGCCTTCAATTTGTCAGCTGCACCACCACCAGCAAGAGGAGAGACGTGGAAATGTCACTGAGATGGTAACCTTTAAAATGATTTTGCATTTTAAGGGGGAAAAAAAAGCCCAAAGCATGTGGCTGCAGCAGCATTTCCATGAGTTCAGTGAGTTCCCCACCATAATCCTCAGCCCCTCTGCTCTCCGGTGGCTCCTCAGGGTGGCACCAGCCAGTGCCACCAGCAGCAGGTTGGCACCACTGTCCCCTCCACCATCCCTGGAGCTGAGTGCCCAGGAAAAACCCAGCCCAGCCCACAGCACCGCCCCACCAGGGCATTTGATGCTGGAAATCCATCATAAACACAGAGCTGTGTCTGCAACTGGAAGGCATTTGGGCTGCATGTGTCAAAGAAATTTCTGTCTTTGTCCTTTAAATCTTCATCTAAGGCGGTTTCTCAGCTGCCTGAAGAACTAAGTTCTACCTGAAATCTTCTGGTGACCAATATTTGAAAATCCTGGGATGTTTTCTGTATATGTGAAAATGTTGTTTTGATAATGAAACTGGAATAAAGGTGTCCTGCAGTTAAAGAGTACTGAATATATCCTGAATATGTTCACAAGATATTCTGGGTATGTTCCTACACTGAATGTAATGAATATATTCAGACAGCATAAAAAATTACTTCCATAAGGCAAATAATGCCTGTAGAAATCATGTAGTAAATATTGCAACAACAACAACAACAACAAAAAAAAAGAGATGGATAAATAGCAACCTTTTCCTAAAAGTATAGAAAATATTTCAATTTTTATAAATACATCAAATTTTTCCCCAGCATAACATACTTTGCTGCTATTTTGTTGTGATTTTTTTTTTAACAAATGTATATATGTATTGATATTTTCCAGCACTCTAGGGAATGTTGAGATGTAATTGGCATCCTTCACCGCTTTTTTAAAGTTGACACTTCTTCAGACAGAATATATTTAGGTATAGACCTAAGCCTACCCTGCTGGTTGAAAACCTCAGCTCTATAAAAGTTATCTGAAAGTCATTAAAATACCATCAATGATCTTTTCAGGCAAGGTCATTGGGTAGGAACCCATCAGAAAGTTTCTCCACACTACAAAGCACATCAGAAATAACTGGGTTGCAAAGGCAGCCATCTGAAGTGGAGGAAGGCCAGAATTAGATACCCCTGCAGTACTAATGGTTCTTGCTCTTCCATGATGAAATGTGTTATGACACAGGTTTTGACTCCACCACCCTCCGTCCCCCCTCCCTCAGCCCTCTCCTATTCATAGGAAAAGGGACATTTTTTTTTTCTACTACCTGTATTTTATTCAGAATTCACTGTTCAGCAGCTGAGATGAACATAAAATTATTCCTTGTCTCCCTGGAGACTTCCTGACTCTAATTTCATCTTATGGACGCTGTCAGATGGTGTCCAAGTGTTCCACAGAGATCCCTGAGCTTCTCTGCACGGGGTCACGGTGAGATGAAGCAGCAAATGCCTGCACTTGAAGGAAAAAATCCCACCTTGGCTTTTGGAGCCTCACATCATGGTCATGGCTGGGAAATACTTGGAGAATTCTGCTTGTGGAAAGCCAAGGTAAATTGTTGTAAGATCAAAAAGGGCTGGCCAAGATCACCTCGTGCCAGCCAGTGAGGCAAGAAGAGTCCTGAGAACTGGCATGGGGAACATCCTCTCCTCTCCTCTCCTCTCCTCTCCTCTCCTCTCCTCTCCTCTCCTCTCCTCTCCTCTCCTCTCCTCTCCTCTCCTCTCCTCTCCTCTCCTCTCCTCTCCTCTCCTCTCCTCTCCTCTCCTCTCCTCTCCTCTCCTCTCCTCTCCTCTCCTCTCCTCTCCTCTCCTCTCCTCTCCTCTCCTCTCCTCTCCTCTCCTCTCCTCTCCTCTCCTCTCCTCTCCTCTCCTCTCCTCTCCTCTCCTCTCCTCTCCTCTCCTCTCCTCTCCTCTCCTCTCCTCTCCTCTCCTCTCCTCTCCTCTCCTCTCCTCTCCTCTCCTCTCCTCTCCTCTCCTCTCCTCCTCCCCATTTTTTCCCTCTCCTCCCCATTCCAATTCTCCTCTTAGAATCATGGAATCATGAAACCATCGAGGCTGGGGGACACCTTTAGGACCATGGAGTCCAACCATTAACCCAGCAGTGACACTGTGACCCCATAACACCTCAATCACATCACCCAGCACCACCTCCTGATGCCTCTTGGACACCTCTAGGAATGGTGACTCCACCACTTCCCTGAGCAACTTATTTCCATGCCTGGCCACCCTAACAATGAATTTTTTTTTTTTTTCCCTGATATGGATCTGAATTTCTCCTGTCTCAGTTCAAGGCTCCTTCCTCTGGTCCTCTCCCTCATTTATCAAGCAACTGCTGGCACAGGTTGCCCACAGAAGCTGTGGCTGCCTCATCCCTGGAAGTCTCCAATGCCAGGCTGATCTTTAAGAGATGATCTTTGAGGTCCCTTCCAACTCAAACCATCCCAAGATCCTGATATTCTCTGATCTACAACTTCTTTGGGCAGCCTGCCACCAGGCTCAGGCTGAGCCAAATCCCCTCTGTGTAAAGCAGTGAGGGCTGAAATCTCTTGTTTCCAGAATGACCTTGGGGAAATCATCTGATCCCTGCAGCTTTCCCTCCCACCACCATCCTGTGGGAGGTCTGTAAGGCACTGAGTTATTTGGTTATACCCCTTTACCTTTATTTTACCTTTACTTTACCTTTACCTGCAGTTTTTCCCCTCTCAGGTTTGTAGTTCCTGAGCCTTTAGTACAGGAAATATTGCTGTGCCCATACAGAGGGAAGAGTACTATCTTTTTCAGTGCAAACAAGACCAAATTAAAAGCTCAGAGACATCTGACATTAACATTTTGCTCTCCTGGAGGCTGCATCATGTCACTCTCAGTATCATGTTAATATTTAGCACTGCCCTGTTACTAAATGCTGAAATTTTTGATTAAAACTGCAAAAGATAGAAGCTGTATTGTCCTGACACAGACATCACCTGTGCACACCTTTGTAAATTTAAAATTGTGATGAATTTTGCCAATGCCTTAACTCCCACTCTCTGCCATTTTTTTCCCCAACTGGGTCACTTTCTGTCTTTTATTACCCACTTATCTGCAGCTTCTCTTGTCATAAACCCCTACTAAAGACTTTGGGACTTCAGTGGCTATGAAAATAATTTGCCCTGTCAGAGGTAGATGTGTGTTTTACTGGGAAATAAAACTGGAAGTATGCAGGCTTTGGAGATGAGTTTCTGTTATGGAACCACGTAAGAAACAAGTCAATATATTGCTAGATAATGGGCAAGACTTGGTCTTTTCTTACATGATCCAGGCTAATGCTCTTTATTGAGCTGCAAATACTGCTTCAGATCTCATGGGCTGGAAATGGTTTCCATCCCATGCACACAATGTGATGTTTTCCTCCAGAAACTCTGTGTGTTCGGAGGTTGCCCCTGGGACCGGACTGTGCCCTGGGCTCTGTGGATCTCAATTTCCCTGCTAAGTTCAGACATGTCAGCACAGCTCCAGCTCTGCTGTTTCGGCTGTCTGGCAATTTGGGCAATTGTTAATTTGCATGGCAAAATTTCAAGGATCTCTCAGACGCAGGATGGACAGCTAAAAAAAAGATGCTGCTTGGGAACCCTCACTGAGCACCGGGAAGGTGCTCAGGAAAGTACCCTGGGTTAGGTAAGGGCTGAATGTTGTTACCCTGGGCTGATTTCACCAAACTAACTGAGACTTTTCCTGGCTGCTCTGGTTTCCAGAGGTCTCAGACTGGAAGATGTGGCTGTGTGTGTGTTCTGTCACCATCTGTCAGAGCTGGGGCAGTTCTCTGCTGTTCATTGGGAAGGTTTTTCTTTATCTCTCCCACAGCCAATCCTCCCTCCAGGAGATCTCTTCTGTTAATGGGCCATTAATTATTAATTATCTTCTGCTCATGGCCAGTGAGTGTCCCTGCATGGCTGAGAAAATTCCATCATCCATGGGGAGATGCTCTGCCCAGGGGAGGAGCCAAACATTCCTACCTGGATACAATCTGACCTGGGAATAGCACAGCAGCCTTTGCCCCCTGCATTCCCAGAGGAGCAGCTTTATCCCCCCCTGCATTCCCAGAGGAGCAGCTTTCTTCCCCTGCATTCCCAGAGGAGCAGCTTCCTTCCCACTGCATTCCCAGAGGAGCAGCTTCCTTCCCCCTGCATTCCCAGAGGAGCAGCTTTCTTCTCCCTGCATTCCCAGAGGAGCCCAGGCCCATCTCCCCCAGCCCTGGAGCTCCAGAGGAAAACTCCCCCCTTGTGCAGGATCCTGCTCCAGCAGAAGCACAGCTGGCACTGCAGGAGGGCTGAGCCCCCCTGGGATGGGACTGCTGACACCTTCCTGACCCATGGGGGACAGGGCCTGCTCTGACTCTGGCAGGGTTGTTTTGTATTACTAAATTTTTATAATTTTATTTTTATTTTTCCCTAATAAAGAACTGTTATTCCTACTCCCATATCTTTGCCTGAGAACCCCTTAATTTCAAAATTATAATAATTCAGAGGGAGGGGTTTACATTTTCCATTTCAGGAGAGGCTCCTGCCTTCCTTAGCAGACACCTGGCTTTTCACACCAAGACCCCAGACAAAGCAGCACAGATAAAATCTGTCAGTGTGCTGATCACTGGATGTGGCCAAAACCACTCTTTCCTCTTCGATAGATAATGGCAGTGCTGGAAATCCTTTGTTTGCCTCTCAGGGAAAAGAGATCTGCAGCTTCCCAGGAGAATGGAAATCCTGAAATTTGCCTTACTTCATTTTATAAGGAAAAAAACCTGCAAAACCCTAAATGCAAATGTTTATTTTCCCATCCCAGCCTCTTGTGACTGCAGATGGTGGCTTGGGCTGCTTTCTGGAAACTGAGGCAGTGTCCAAGGTCACCCAAAGGCTGGAGATTTGTCTGGGTGTTGGGACAGGCCCACCTAGAAGATGAAGTCCCACAAGGCTCTGCTAGACCCCAAATCCAGAAGAAAGAGGCTACCAACAGGGAGCATCTTTGGTAGCCATTCCTGGGAATGCCAGGAGAGGTTTTGTTGGCCTCAGAACCTCAGATGAAGATAATTCTCATTTATCTTGGGCCTGCTGATTGAACTGGAAGGAAACCAGATTGTTTTTAAGCTGGTTGTTACTGAAAATAGGAGACTGGCATGAAAATTTTATGTCCAGTGTGTGGACTTTTCCAGTGAGGTCCCTAAAGATCAGGCTGAAACAAATCATCAAACATCAGTGCAGGAACAAATCTACTGAGAATAATCAAAATTAGTAGCAGTAATCTTTGTACCAACCCTGTTCTTCCCGACACTGGCAGCTTTGGCACAAAGCTTTCTGCATTTTCCTGGGGTGGAAAACACTGCCCATTTCCATGAGCCACCTATGGAAGTGGCTGTGGGGCCCCTGTTTGCTCTGGAAGGGATGGGGCAGCTCTGAATGCAGCTCCCAGAGACCTGCTGGGAGCATGTGGGCCTGAAAAGTGGTTCACAGCTGTGAGGAGAGATCATGAGCTTTCTAGCATTTAGATTTTATCCAATTCTTTTTCTTCTCCTCTAGTACTACTCAGTGTAAATCACCCCCTTCACCTTGCCCTGAGCTTTTGTCTCTACAAGTCCCTGACTGGTGATCTGCTGCTGAATGGATTAAAGAGCTCAACTTTTTGCTGTGAGGGGGAACGTACAGAACAAAAATTTGCAGAGAGAACCAGGGGAAATTGTCTCCTGGATAGGGCAATGCTGGCTAAAGGGCAGGCCAGAAAAATTCAGCTTTGCTCGTGCACACACACAGCTGCTCAGTCCCAAATTCCCCTCAAATAAAACCTGAAACGAGCTTCACCCTCTCTCTGGAGTGTTGTCTTGGCTCTCTTTGAAGTGACAGGAAAGCTGCAGAGTTATTTTTAGCAGCTCCTCATCAATTCTGTGTTCCCAAGTGCGTTGGCCCCTCCACCTGAGGTGATTCTGCTTACAAATACTGGAGAGGGTTCACCTTGAGATGATATTTTAATTAGAAGTGCAAAGAGCTATGGCCCAACGTGTCAGAGACTAATGAAGGAGCTTTTGTGGTTGGTGGAGAGCAGCTTGCCAAGGTATCCATTCCCTCCTGTGCTGTGTAAGATGAAATGCAACTGAAGCTGATGCCATTTTAAAAGGAAAATCTTATTAGAGCTCAGGCAGGGATATCAGAATAAAATAAATGGTTCCTGGTGCTTCTTCATCTATTTGTATGTAGGTTCAGGTGTGATTATGTAGACTGCTATCAACTTTAATTAAGCTTTCCCTTTGCTGCTGACCTTGGGGCTTAAATATAATTTGTTCTATAGGAAGAACAGGTGGTTGGAGCTCAGTGTTTTAAAGTTTAAATTGATTTAGGTTACATTTCATCTAAATTTCCTTATGGAAGCATATAATTTTACTATTACTAATGCTGGAGTAATTACACAGAGGTGACAAATCTGGTACAGAGCAGAACCTTACAGCTCTCTAATGCTTCTCTTCGGGAGAAGAAATGTCCCTGCCTTGTGTTTTTTGGAATAATTTTATTTAAATCCACCAGAGTCCCAGTGAGTTCCCACTCTTCCTGCACATCTCTGGCTCCCCAGGCAGACCAGAGGTGACAGTGGAACCTGCCCAGAGCTGGGAGGGCTCCAGCAAACCTGGGAATGAGGTGAGGTCTTTAATGTTGCCAGGCTATTTATCCTCTCCAATAAACCAGGAGTGCTTTGCCTGGGAGATCTGGGAGCTGCTGGCCAGACAGGCACTGCAGGCAGGGTGGCTGTTTGATTTCCAGCCTCTGGACAGACCCTTCTCCATCAGAGCTGAGCTATCTGTGCTTCAGGCTCCAGGAATTTTGGGAATGGTTGCACTGAGACTTGTCCTGGCCACAGGTCCCACTTTTCTGGTTTTACAGAAGCAGGGTGGTGGGTACCAGAGGAGGGGACAGCAGGGGTGCAAGAGCTCAGCCTGGGGTGTGAGAGGGAGCAGGAGATGCTGGAGATGCCAGCAGAGATGAAGAGAAGATCTTCCCTGGGATCCAGAGGCAGCTGCACGGAGTTTCTTCAACCCTCTGAAAATTGAGGGCAGGATGGGGAGAAAGGATGAGACCTGGAAGGGTGTGGGAGGAGAGATGATTGTCAAGCTGTTTGTGTGTTTTCTTCAGGGAAAATCTGCAGGATCAGCCACAGGCAATGGAAAAATGATGGCAATAAATGTTTCAATATGTGCTCGTTATTTCTGAGCCCCTGCTGCAAGGCTCACTTCCCTCCCCACGCCACCCAAAGCATCCATTGCACTACAAATAGCCCTGAAACTTCTGCTTTCTCTGGCAAAATGTTGAATCAGGTGATTTTTGCTATCCCACTGAGACTGGAACCTCTGAAGAAAGCATACAGGAAATCTTTAGGTGCAAAGAAAAGGTGCAAAGATGTGGCTTGACTGAGCTTGGGCAATATTCCAAAATCATATTACTGCCGTGATGACAAGGTGCCTTAATGACAGCATTTCTTCAGGTTTTCCATCTTTTCTTGCCATTGTGTTGAGGATTTCTCTCACCATTATGTGCTATCTTTTTATGAAACACCTATCTTTCTCACTTCCAATTAAATAAGAGTCCAAAGGTTTGAGCTCTGGAGGGGGTGGGTTGTGCTTTCTGACAGGCTCAGAGGATGAAATATTGATGATTCCCGTGTAAAAACAGGGACTTTGCCAATTTGCCAATGAAAAACTAAGTTTTTTTAGATTAGGTACTGTGAGAAACTGGTGTTGGCATTACTGCCCCATGGGCAAGGGCAGGGATCATTTTCTCTCGTGCTCAGTCACAGAGATTTCAAAATCTTTTCATGTGCACATATGCCTCATTAATAAAAAAAGAATTTAAAGAATCACTGCCTAGAAATTCTGAGTGTGTGTCCAGCAGCACCAGAACAAATACCTGCAAACACTTTGCAGGGAGGCAGGCCTGCATTTTATGCTCAGATGGCTGCCCCAACAGGAGGGAAATCTGTCCCCTCTCACATGGCTGTGTTTGGTCAGCTATTGTAAATGCAGGTGAACCCAGTGGGCAGAAATGCTGATGTCTGACTCCAGTTCAGAAGGATGAATGATTTCTTTATTATAACTATGCTATAACACATTAATATACTATTTAAAGGAGATAGTGAAACTACAAACCTACTCTTCTCACTACTATATCTTAACTAACAACTTGTGAGCCTCTCTGAGAGCACAGCCCCAGGTGGGTTGGATTGGCCATCAGGCTCAAACAATCCTCACCAGAATCCAACCAAGCAATCACCCCAGGTAAACAATTCTACAAACACATTCCACATAGGAAAAAACAAGGAGTAGAAATAGAAATAGTTTTCTATTTCTTCTCTCTGTGCTCTTTTATGAAAAAATCCTGAGAGAGAGAGAAGAATGTGCCTGCCACGGTCAGCTCCCTGTCCCTTGTCCCCCTGCTCACCATCTGGCCTGAAAAACAGGTGCCTATGAAGGGGAAAATCCTTAATCTGGGAGGGCAGAGCCAGGAGGAGGATGCTGCAGGGTGTGGAGCCCCTGTGACAAACTCTCCCATGCTGAATTCCTGCTGGGAAATGTGCAGGGCCCTTGTCAACCCTGAAAATAGTTATCGAGCCATTTTTGTCCATTCTAGCACCTTCTGTCCTGAAATCCTGAAGCCAGTGAGCACAACACTCACTGTGGAAGAAGGAGGGATAGTTGGGGAAGTCCAACCCCCCTCCCCAGGGAGGTGCTCTGTGTGACCCCCCAGCAGTGTGAGCAGGGTGTGCTGGGCTCCTGCACTTCCTACAAAGGCATTCTCATTCTGGGCAGGGAGGGGAGCTTTCCCCTGGGAGGCTCAGGCAAGCTCAGAGAAAATTAATGGTGAAAAGCACTCTCTTTTCCCTGCTGGAATGCTTCATAGTCAACCAAGAGAGCCCATTAAGCAACTGCTGTGACCTAAAATAACCTGACTAGCACTAAAACTATGAGCAGGCTGTATGGTTTTTTTTTTTCTTTTTTTTTTTTTTCCTTCTTTTTACCTTTCCTTCCTTTTAAAATAAAGCTTCCTTCCCTGAGAGAGTTTTTCAGCCTGCTCAGGAAAATGTGCTGGCAGAGTTTGCCTGTCCAGCTGCCCCTTTTCCCCCAATTCTTGGCTGTTCATATCTTCAGAATAAAAAAAGACACCCCCCCCAAAAATAAAAACCCAAGCAAAAACCCAGCCTGGCTGTGCTGCCAAAGTGAGATGGGTGTCAAAGTCTTGTGATTTTACCACTAATCACTGAATTAATGGATTCAAGAAGAGACCTATTGCCCACCTGGAAGCCAGGGATGGGTGTCATCCCTCCAGCCACCTGGAAAAATGGGAAATCTGGTTGCACAAAGCTCCTCTGGACTCTCTTTTGCCCCAAATGGCAGCCCAGGGTGGTTTTGTTTGTTTTTCAACTGCATTATTTAGTGGAATAATACCTCACCTTGTTCATAACTCTTAACTGTTCTTAGCTATGGTACCACTGGCTAAAACTAAATAACCAAAAGATAAACATTTAAACAGTCAAAATTTCTTTGGTTCTGGATAGGAAAAGCAAGTTTCAACCTGAAAACAAGGAGAGGGAAAAACTCTACTGAGTTAAACTGCAATTGTGTTAATCAGACAATTTAAATGAAACAGTAATGGGATAAAGCATAAAAGGGCTCTTAGAAAAGGCAGGAGTGAGGGAGTTGCTAACTCACTTGAGAAAAAAAGGGAGACTTAATTGCTATGGGTGAGTCATTAAAGGGTTAGCTGGGGTTGGGTATGAGGAAAAGTGCAACGTGGAAAGGAGTGAGTCTCTCTCAGGAGGGATGATTTCTAGGAGACAGAAGACAGGGAAGAATTTTAGCTCT
This sequence comes from Lonchura striata, assembly GCF_050655825.1. Classification (NCBI taxonomy): domain Eukaryota; kingdom Metazoa; phylum Chordata; class Aves; order Passeriformes; family Estrildidae; genus Lonchura; species Lonchura striata. The sequence continues at coordinate 115,238,398 of NC_140703.1, read as the reverse complement.
TAAATTCATCTTTTGAAGTAAAGCCTCCAATCGTCCTGGGGACTCAGATGGAGTCACAGTTTTGTGCAAGATGTGCTCACACTGATACCTTGATGTTCTGATACCTTCAGGGCTTTCTTCAGAGAGCTCCTGCTGATGCCAGCTGCTGTTTTCACTGCCATGAATATTTTACAAGAGGGCATTTGGTGCAATGGGATAAGTGACGAGCCCAGGGGTGCCCAGGGGGGCAAGAGGCCGCTGGCAGCTGGGCTGGATGAGGAATTGTGTGTCCAGCAGGAGCAGGGCAGGGATTGTCCCTCTGGGCTGGCTCGGAGAGGCCCCTCCAGGGCTGTGCCCAGTTCTGGTCCTGCAGGAGAGACCTGGAGGGGCTGGAGCGTGTCCAGGGCAGGGAACGGAGCTGGGAAGGGGCTGGAGAGTTCCTGAGGGAGCTGGGAAGGGGCTGAGCCTGGAGCAAAGGAGGCTCAGGGGGACCTTGTGGCTCTCACAGCTCCTGCCAGGAGGGGACAGCTGGGGGGTCGGGCTCTGCTCCAGGGAACAGGGACAGGACAAGGGGAAATGGCCTCAGGCTGGGCCAGCAGAGGTTCAGCTTGGACAGCAGCAGGAATTTCCCCATGGAAAGGGTGCTCAGGCCTTGAAAGGAGCTGCCCAGGGAGGTTTGAAGTCCTCTGGAGGTGTCCAAGGAAGGCCTGGAGGTGGCACTGAGTGCTCTGGGCTGGGGACAGGGTGGGGACCAGGCACAGCTGAGACTCCATGGGCTGGGAGGGCTTTTCCCACATTAATGGTTCATGATTCTAAGCCTATCACATGCCAGGATGCAAGCATACAGGATCCATGGATTTTTGTGGTTCTCTTCCAGGGATTAAAATGGTGCTGGCAGAGACACATCAGCTCTTTTCCTGTCACCTGGGTCCTGCAGCTCAGCAAATGCGGCAGAGGTTCGGCTGCTCCCGGATGCCCTGATCCAAAAAGATTCTTCTGCCTGGACTGGACTGGAGTAGAACAGGCAGACCCTGCCATCCCCTGCCTCATGTTTATCTATCTGCTGGGAAGATGAAAAGCCAATGAAAGCCCCAAGCTAATGGGCCCATGCTCATTTGTTCTAGGTTGGAAATGGGGGTGTGTGTTCTATTTCCATCTGTCAGAGCTGGGGCAGTTCTCTGCTGTTCATTGGCAGGTTTTTCTTTATCTCTCCCACAGCCAATCCTCCCTCCAGGAGATCTCTTATGTCCATGGACCATTAATTATTAATTATCTTCTGTTCATGGCCAGTGAGTGTCCCTGCATGGCTGAGAAAATTCCATCATCCATGGGGAGATGCTCTGCCCAGGGGAGGAGCCAAACATTCCTACCTGGATACAATCTGACCTGGGCACAGCACAGCAGCCTTTGCCCCCTGCATTCCCAGAGGAGCAGCTTTCTTCCCCACTGCATTCCCAGAGGAGCAGCTTTCTTCCCCCTGCATTCCCAGAGGAGCAGCTTTCTTCCCCCTGCATTCCCAGAGGAGCAGCTTTCTTCCCCACTGCATTCCCAGAGGAGCAGCTTTCTTCCCCCTGCATTCCCAGGGGAGCAGCTTCCTTCCCCCTGCATTCCCAGAGGAGCCCAGGCCCATCTCCTCCAGCCCTGGAGCTCCAGAGGAAAACTCCCCCCTTGTGCAGGATCCTGCTCCAGCAGAAGCACAGCTGGCACTGCAGGAGGGCTGAGCCACCCTGGGATGGGGCTGAGCCACCTCCCTGACCCACAGGGGGACAGGGCCTGTTCTGACTCGGTTGGGGTTTTTTTTTGTTTGTTTGTACTATTGCATTTTTATTTTTAGTGTCCCTAGTAAAGAACTGTTATTCCTATTCCCATATCTTTGCCTGAGAGCTCCTTAATTTCAAAATTAAAATAATTCAGAGGGAGGGGGTTTGTATTTTCCATTTCAGGGGAGGCTCCTGCTTTCCTTAGCAGACACCTGGCTTTTCAAGCCAGGACATTGTGTTTACAGCTGCACTGAAGATCCGCCGGGATGCGGGCACGGAGCCAGGCTCCCTGCTGCTCCCGGCCTCCCGTGGGAAGCAGCAGCCCGGTTCCACTCTGATTTCAACCAGCAGGAGACTTGCAGTGGATTTATTTGAATATGGGCCCCCCAAAGGCATCCTCAGTTCATAAGGAGGATGGATATTAGCAGGCACATTGAATACAGATGAGGAGGAAATCTCATTAAGTCAAGGACGGTTGACACTTTTCCAGATCATCAGCCAAATGTAGATGTAGGGAGATGTTGGAATATTTCCACTATCAGCAGGCAGTTTAAAATGTGGCTATTTCCTGCCTCCATTGCTGGTTCATTCTTGCCTGTCACTGAAGTTTTGATGGGCAGCCACAGGACCCATCACCCCTGTGCCTGAAGGAAGCCAAGAGCCACAGGAACAAATGTATCAAACCTCAGTTTTGTCCAAAAAGCTTTTCACCTTTTTACAGAGGACAAGGAGGAAGCTTTGAATATAGAATATGAAAGTGTTTGGAGACTCAAAAGTCCTGAATGCTACTGAGTAAATCAATTTTTATTTCTACATGCCGTGCTAATGCCCCATCCACCTCAAGCTGAGCACAGCAGAGAGACTTTTGAGGGAATAAAATAGGACTGAATTGCCCCAAAATCTTCTATAAAAGTTTCATTTTCTGTACTTTTTGAATGGGAAATAGTAAAAGAAATCTCTTTCTGCATGTTTTAATTAGGTTCTTATTAACACCATTTTTCTCCATGGAAAAAAAAAGAAATAACGCATCAAACCAAATGAATAGCTTAATCATTTTTTCATGGAATCATTAAGCTTGGAAAAGACCTCCAAGATCTGAGCCCAACTTTTGATCAAACACCCCCATATCAATTAAAACATGGTGCTAACAGAAAGTTACTTCATTCTGTCTGAAAATACTTCATGGGTAATTCTTAACATTTCATTTTTAATTTCTGGTTTGGAGGCAAAAGGCTGGCTGTTTTTTCGTGGTTTTTTTTGGAGGGGGTCTTGGGAGGGGGGTTGGTTTGTTTATTTTTTGGTGTACTTTTAAAAAAAATTAATGTTTTATAACCATGTTGGTCAGACACGCAGACTGACAGGGAATGATCCCTGAGCGGAGTGACATCTCAGCAATCTTGGTTTTTTTTTGGTGGGGGGTGGGTTGGTTTGGTTTGTTTATTTTTTGATGCATTTTAAAAATAATTGTAATGGCTTATGACCATATTGGTCAGATATGCAGACTGATGGGGAATGATCCCCGAGCAGAGTCATCTCAGTAATCTGCAGGTCTAGAAGAAGTACATACCTTGAGGATGTCTTCATTTGGTCTCTTCTGTTCAACTCTGCAGACCAAAGCTATGGGTGCAAGCGCAACCTGATTCATGTCAAGACACTTAAAGTACTTTGCTCACTTAGTGCCCTTTCAACAGCACAATCCCATTAAAAACAGCGACAAAACAACCACACGTTGCTGCACTATTTGTGTTTTGGAACAATCTGAGTTGAGCACGGTGCAGAAACGTTTGCGTTAGCAATGCCCACAGCCAGGGGAATCATGAGGAGCTCCCACCCTGCCCGAGCACTCCGAGCTCTGCTGCTGCCAGAGCACAGCTGGTACCTCCAGTTGGTGCTGAACAACGTGCTGGCACCAATTTGGGATGCTCTGCTCTGTGTTGCCTTGGCCAGGACACACACAAGTGGCCAGGGCACACACAAGGAACCACTTAGCGAGGCGGCTGCAGAGCTGTTGCGTTAAAAACACCAACTGTGGTGCTCAATCATTTATGCTCTGCATAAAACAAGCAATATCACTTCTCATGGAATCAGAGGATGCAACAAAGTAATACGAGCTGACAGCAAGCTTTTTTTTCCTCTAGAGAAAGACCTGGAATAACATTTTTCCTCCCATTTTTCCTATTATGGGAAAAGTTGTCAGTATTTTTCCACCCCAGTCCTTACGTAAGCAAAGAATTTCCATACGAGCTGCTCCCAAATGGACTAAAGATCCATTTCTAAGGAGGAAGTAAAGTAACGTCAACGCATTTCTTCTGATCCAAAAAATATTGAAGCTGAACCAAAGCCTCCTGGTGTGAGATGGACCAAATGCTCAGAGTCCTGTGTGAGTTTGGTTCAGAACACTCAGGGCTTGTACCCTTCTGCCTCTTTGCCCCATGGTAACAAAAAAAGATTAGTGAACCCCAATTTTTGTCCAAAAATGTGACCCCTGAGTTCCTTTTTCCCAAGGCACAAGAACACATTACTCAGAGGATGGCACTGACATGATTATCACACTTTGAGAAAACCACAGCAAAAGGTGATGGAAGCAGACATCACAAATAAAGGCAGAAGACCCTTTTATTTCGCATAGACAAAATGCAAAGAGTGTCTCATTAAATTAATATTAAAAAAAAAAACCCAAATCAATCTCCTCACTCCACTGACATCACTCATCCTAATTAACAACAAAAAAAAAGAACAATCAAGGACCCATTTTCTAATTAAAAAAAAAAAGTGCAAACATGACAAAAGACTTTTTGCTTTTCCAAATCAATGTTCCTGTTGAATTCACAAAGAGGGTGATTTTTTTTTTTTGTGATTTTTTTTCCCTTTTAAATCTTGTCTGATGGAACTTCCAGTTAAAATGTTTTTGTTAAGTCTCCATGCACTTCGTAGAAAATCAGTAAAAACACAAACGCTTGTGAAGATCAGAAAACTGGACTCTTTTACCCAAAAATTCAGATGTCCAGTCAGATGAAGCTCACACTCAGACAGAAAAAAAGCAAGAGAGTCTTTGCACTGTCTGTCGTTCATATTATTTTTTTTTTTTTGTCAAATATTTTGGCAATCTTCTTCTTTAATTATAAATATTGGAATTCAATAAAAAAAAGGTAGCTTTCATTGGACTTTTTATTTTTGTTTGTTTTGTTTTTCAGTGTAAATATTTACAGCCACTGTCCAGCCACGCTCTTTTCGTTATACCAGGGTGTAAGATTTTGCGTAGGGATTGTTTCCTTTCAAGTGGCCCCGTGAGTCCAGCAGGGATTCTTGGGAGCTGCTCATTTTTGCTTGAGCCTGTCCTAGCTCAGCTCCTTCTCGCTGAGGTAACGTTGCCACAGCACCAGGTTGCCATGACTGGACGTCTCTCGTGGAGGATGTCTCCATGGGGATCGGCTCCAGCACGGTGGGACGCTTCAAGGTTCGGCTTTTCTGTGGCTCCAAGCAGGCTTGCCCCAAACCCAGGTCTCTGCTCGTGCCCTGCACGCCACGGTTCAATAAAAAGTCCATCCTAAGGTAGGGTGGCAAATGCATGAGATCACCTGGGGAGGCAAAAGGGAGAAGTGAGTCTTTATTTCGGGTCGCGCGATGCGTGGCGCTCACCTGGCGGGAACGACTCGAGCTGGTTTGGCCGCCAAAGGGGAGGAGGATCTGTGATCAGAATTTATGATTGATAGATTATTTGTCAGCTATTTACTGTGCTATGATCTTACAGAATTGTGCAACAAATTCCTTTTGGGCAGATCCACAAGAATTCACTCTAAATATTTGTTTTCACAATGGAGTGAGAAGCGAAGTGCTCTTTACATGAACTGACAGCATGGAGATAAAATGAGCTTTTTCTGAACTTCTCAAAAAAGCTCTTGATTTTCCTTTGTCAAAAACTTGGAAAATGTGGAGGGTCAGTAAATTTCCAATTTTTATTTTCCATTTTAAATGGAAACCTTTACCATTCCAATTAACAAGCCCCAGTCTTGAGTAGAATGACTAAACTATTTTAAATGGATGCAAGAATATTAAGGCTATAGTCTTCAAGAGATTTCTAAATAAAACAGAAACATTCTTGTCCTCATATAACAAAAATTAACTGTAAACCACCATAACTGTTCTTAATTCACTAATAATTTTTTACCACTGTGACCACCAAGATGCTGCTGATTTTGTGGTAACAAAATGCACTGGGACTGGCACCTGAGCTATTGCATCAACTTTCTGCTTTGTATTGACAAGAAAACATCTTATTCATTATTTCCTCGACTCCTGGGCCTGTTAGGCATTCATGATGTTCCTTCAAGGAAATGAGAGGCAATCAGGCACATAATGACATTCCCTTCTAAAAATATTTGATGGTGTAACTTCACCTATGTATGAAAAAAAAGCACAGTAACAGGAGCGTTCAGAACAGTATTTTCCTTTCTTTACAGATCTCTGCAGGTATGAAGCTGTTTTTTTTTTTTTTTTTATGGTTGATATCAAACCCAGAGTCTCATCTGCAGATGGGATGCATCCTGAATGTTTAAAGTAGGAGACTCTTGGCACCACACCACCTGTGTAGCTCTCCATAATCTATTTACAGCAGGAGAAATTAAGGCTGACCTGTGCCAGTGGCATAAACAACAGACCAGGAAAGCAGTTTTTCATAATAAAACAATGTATAACAATTTTGTTCTTTCTAGCCCAGCTAAAAGCTGTCCAATGACCTAAAATAAAACAGGTCCTCTGCTTTCCCACGTAAGTGAAGGCACTGCAAGTCTTAGCTAAAAGACCAACAGCATCTGTCTATCTGTAATTCCAGGTCACAGACAGAGAATTGCTGAGGAGTTGCATTTGGCCAGAATCTGTGTTTATTTCTATAGAAATTCCTCAGGCACAGTCTAACACCATATGTTTTTTTCTGGATGCATCTCCAGCACAGGCTCACAGCACGTGGTGTTTTACCCCCGTGGAGTAAGATGGGAGTATCTCAAGATGAGCCTGACACACACCGTGGAGTTGGAGGGAGAGGGGGAGGCTTGTCATGATCATCACACTGATTGCCTCTTGAGAAAGGAGTGGTGTTAACTTTAATTGGTTTTACTCCTTGGTTTGCCTGATTCTCCTACAGTACCTTTCATGCCAAGCACAATTCAAGCATGTCAGACCTGTTTCAGCTGAGACAGCAGCGTTGCTGCTGCTGCTGCTGCTGGGGTGAAGGACAGCAGGACATGGACATGGGAGCAGGGAGGCTCCAACTCACTGCACTTCTCCCCAGCCTTTGAGCCAAGCTGCCCATGGGCACATCCGTGCTGCCCAACACCTGCCCTGTCCCCTTGGCACCCAGACCCTCTGGTCACATCAGTTCTTCTGTAGTCCAGGTCCTTCCAAAATGCACTTGTGCGGTTGGTTTGCTCCAAAGAGCATTCCCCACGAGGGGAGGAGACAGCCAGGATGGGAAGTTCTTGTGTCACTTGCTCCCTGTGGCTGTGCCTTGTGCAGCACTGTGACATCCTGGGGAATGATGTTCTGTTCCTGCCCCACTGCTCCCCACTGGGAGAGAGGTAGGAGTGTAGGAGTGATGCTCTCCACATCTGTCTCTGCCTCTGTCTAATGGAGGAGCTGGGCTTGGCTGCCTCAGCTGTGGGGGTTTCACTGTCAGGGCCAGCAAAATGCACCTCGGAGATGGCAACAGCAGGTGTGAGAGCTTTGGGACTAATTCTAATGCCAAAGTGATGACCTCACTCTTGCCAGGAATGTTTAGAGACTGCTGGGGTCAGAAAGGGGGGTTTTTCTACCACTCCCATGCTCCATTGGCATCCCTCAGCCCCAGCAGAAGAGGAAAAATGTTCTTTGTTGAACCCAGTCCTGGAGCAGCTCTGCTGTGGAGATAGGAGGGGAGAGCTGGGGTTGTTCAGCCTGGAGAAGACAGGGATCCAGAGAGACCTCAGAGCCCCTCCAGTGCCTAAAGGGGCTCCAAGACAGCTGGAGAGGCACCTGGGACAAGGGCATGGAGTGATAGGATAAGGAATAATGGCTTTAAACTAAAAGAGAGTAGGGTTAGATGGGTTATTGGGAATTAGGAATTGTTCCCTGTGAGGGTGGGCAGGCCCTGGCACAGGTGCCCAGAGCAGCTGTGGATCCCTGGCAGTGCCCCAGGCCAGGTTGGATTTGGGGCTTGGAGCAGCTGGGACAGTGGAAGGTGTCCCTGCCATGGCAGGGGTTGGAACTGGATGATTTTTGCCCTCCCTTCCAACCCAAACCACCCCATGTTTCTATTTCCCACAGCAATTGTCTTCTCCCAGCGGTGTCTGTCATCCAGCACTGCCTGTGAGGGGCTGCCACTGCCTTGTTAACACCAGCCAGGACATTTTACACCCACTCCCTCTTTCTACTGCATTTTCTGCTTTTTTTTGGCTGGCTTTCCAGGAAGGAGCTGGTGTGGAGCAGCAGCTGGAGCGTGGCTCATTGGCAGCTCCCCGTGGGTGCCTCACGGTGCTGCTCCTGTGCCTTGGCACATTTGCTGCTTCTTGAGAGCCTCGGCTATCAGTGGACTACAAAAAAGATGAGCATTGAACCTTACAGAGATGGAGGCTGGTTTTCAAGCTGCTGTCTAGACATTTCTCAAGTGTATTTAGAAGCTCCGAGCTATGTAAAAAAGACCTTTATTTCCCCCCTCCTTAAATCTACATAAGAAAGCATAGTCAATAATCTGTGTAAACAATATGCAGTCATTTTACTGCAATTTTCTAAATGTCTGGGGGCAAAGTTCCAGCAGGATTTCAGTAATGAGAAACCACAGAGTGTAACTTGTTCTCCAAAGCTGGGTACTCAAAGCACAATCTCTGACATGGCTTGTGCAGAGCCCTCATTATTTGATGTGATGTACACATTTTCCCATCATAAAAAGCATCAGTGCTCCTTCTCATCTGCAAGGAGCATCTCTCCCTGCAACTGCTTGTAAAACAGGGCACATTATTAAAATCACTGGCAAAGAAAAATTTTGAGAATGGAACTTTTTCTTCTGTGCTATGGTGGAAGCGGTCTCGCAGGATGGGGAAAAAAAAAAAGTCTTTGATTTAGAAGAACTAATGGGTTTCTGACTTGAAAACACAATCTATGAAATGCAACCACAGGGGTTCACCTTTGCCATTCCCACATCAATTCTGAAGGTATTTGTGAGAAGAAAAAAAGGCTTCTTGCTTTTTCTCTGGAGCTGCCTGGAAGACTTTGGTCCTTGTCCTCTGGACACAACAGTATAGGAATTTTTTTGGTTTCTTGCTATTCAGCTGAATGATGTTTTTTTGGGCAAACACCATGAAGTTTCAGGATGGTTCATTGCCTTTGATGCTCTAATTACCTCTTTTCAGCTATGTTTGTGCCTTATTAGTAATGAAAGCAAACCTTTCAAGTGCATGAGCACTGTAAATGAGCATGTTTAATAATTCATGCATTTTGGCTTAATTAGTACAAAAGACATTCTAAAACTACAGTTTTCTGATGCATTTTTAAAAGTGGGGTTTGGGCTGGATGATCTTCAGAGGTCCCTTCCCACCCTGAACTTTCAGTGATTCTGCAATTTTTTAAGAAAGGAGAATTTGCTGTATAAGAACCTTGAGTTTGTACACAAATAATAAGTAACAAGTCAAATCTGAATGCTGCAATTTAAGCCAAAACTACCTCAGTCTTTTTTTTTTTTTCTTAATGGCCAACCCGCTAATGAATTATTTAGTATAGTACATTTAAAGAATGTTTGTTCAAATAAATATTTGTAAACAAATCCTAAAAATCACTGACTGTGATATTTGCAATAAGCAACACATTCTACCAAAAAGGGAGTATTTTCTGAGTTAATGTGACACTGAATAAAAAGAATTTATCCTTATTTCAGTACAACTAAGCTGATATAAAACACTTTGCAATAAAAACAACAGACATTTTTAGCCATATTCCGGAGGTCAGCTTCAGGTGTGGGAAGGGCTGCGATGAATTTAACAGGGAAAAACATCACTGCTGAATTTTTCTTGGATTTTATTCAAAATAGCTGTCTGTCTGCAGAACTAAACCAAGCTCAGAAGCACTCCTTTCTCCCAAAAGATTTACCTCATTCCTCTTCCAAATGCCAGAGAGCTTGCATGGTGTTTTTCTTTTTGCTTTCATCTACTCCAGAAAAAAAATCTAAGGATTTGTGCTATTTTCAATTCAAGGATCATCACAGACTGCTCAAAAAGATGCTCTTACTAGGATTTTACATGAGAGGTCTATGCATTTTCTCATGAATCAGAACTTCCACTAAAGCAAAAGCAATTTGTCTTCACAGCACTCCAACAGAGATACCATCAGTGAGGGTGATGGCCTGAGGGTTTTCAAGTTTTGGTTGCCATGTGGAGGAAATTCTGTGCTATTTGAGAGGTTATCTCAGAAAGTTTTGAGGAGCAGGGCTGGTGACCATGACGGGGGGTTTTATCTAACAAAGGTAAGGATGAGACTGCTCGAATAGGGCACTCACACATCCTGCTTCAAGAGGTGAGTGGGCAGAAAAAAAGCTCTCAGATTTCTCTGGGGTGATTCCATGGGATCAGAAACCATGCCAGGGCTGAGTCCCTACAGCCCTGTTAGCTCAGGGGAGGTGCTGATGTAATTATGTTGATTTAGGAGCAAATTATGACCTTGTGAAGTGCTGGGGGTATACAGATGCTGTGCAGATGGAGTCCCACTCTGTGGGGCATCTCTTGGCTCCTGCTGACTTTGGAAGGGGAAGCACTGATGGGATGTTGTGTTTTCCTTTGAAAGGAAGCAAAGGAGACAGAGCTGCTGACGTAGTTCCAAGCTCAGGTTTATGCTGATTAAAAAATTAGAGTTGGTTTTTCCAGCTCACTAGCACAGTAAATAAATCAGTGAAGCCTTTGCTGCTACTCACAGGCTGTTTTTCAGGACAAAGACTGCCTATAAGGGAAAAGCTGCATTAGAAACAAGGAAAGAGTGGAGGGTTTACAAGGACAAGGTGAGAGGTTTGCTAAAAAAAAAAAAGAGTATAAGTGATGCTCACAAGCCTTTGTCACATCCAGAACTGACACACCATTAAAAACTTAGCAGGCAAAGCTTTCTTGGACAGCAGCAGCTTGGTCTGAAGCCAGGCTGATAGCAGCAGTAACATTTCTCACAATTGCTGCTGTCAGTGGTGGAAACCTGCTGGTGCTCCCTCCCCGTCCATCTCGCGTCCGCACTGCGCCGAAACCATCCCCTCACCTGCAGGGCTCTGCAGCACCAGCCAGGAGCACACTTCATGAGCAATAAAGCCAATTATTTGCTTAGCTTGGTCCTGGGTCCTGCTCGGCCAAGAAGGGGAGGAGGGGAAGAGGATCAGTCCTTGCTTGGCTGATACAGGCGCCAGGATCTGCTCAGTGTGGAGCTGCCTTCCCAATTCCGTGGCTAATTGTTATTTTCTTGCAGCAAAATGCCACGAGTAGAGAGTAAAAATTTCTGGAGAGTGCTTTGAATGCCAGGGTTCCACTGTCTAGAGCCAGTGTTGATCAGTAATGGAAATGGAGATGGAATTTCCATGTGAAAATGACTGGCCATATGAGTGGGAATCTCAGCTCACTTTCTGTCAACACGAGCACACCATTTATCAGCACATTCAGGAGCTCACAGGCTCCTGCTGAGGCCACTTTTTCAAGACAAAAACTGGATTTAATAATCCTCTGAGGTGATCCAGAATAAATGGCAGAAGGTCTGAGAACAGCCAAGCAGCAGAAGGGGAAAGGAAGGAAGGAGGAAAAGGGCACAGCCTCCTCATTAGTGAAAAAGCTGCTGTGAGAGCAGGCACATGTTCTTCCCTTCTCCAGAGCAGCTTCAACTTCTTCTCAGGTGCCCAGGAAAAATGATTAAAGTGCTTTGAAAGTGACTGAATGCAGGACTCATTTCAGCTGCCAACGTGCCCTTTCTGGCTCTCTGGCCCACAGCATCACATCCTCTTGTCCTTCTTTCTGTGTTTCAGCAGGCAGAAAACCACCCCACCCTTATGCTGTTTACATTTTTCACCTAAATAGGTGAAAAACTGTTAGAGAGATAGTCAGGCTTCCTATTTTTTAGCTGGAGAAATCAGAATTCCCTGTCACCCCTGCAGGGCTGTGCCTTATAACTTTCTCCACAAAACTGCACCCTCATGGATGGTTTGGAGATCCATAACACCTAGCTAAATGTTTCATGTTGCAGTCTGCTAGAACTGGCATTTTCATAAAAATACTCAAAATACCAGTTGTGATTCACAGAGCAAAATAAAAAACAACAGTTGCTGTTGACTACAATTGTTGGAGTTATATCTTAAGGAACACCAGGCTATCAGGAAATCTGTAGTTCAAGATCCAAATTTGCTGCTGCTATAAGTCACTGGCTCTATTGATTTCAGCAAGACTTTAAATTGATTTCTACTTACTGGAGATTAGGTTTAAGTGACTGAAAATGAGGATTCCAACTAATGTGGATTTTTTTTCTCTTTTTTAAAAGGTGATTCATTTTGTTATTTAGATTTAAGCCTTCTGATTCCAAGAAAAAACCTTTGATCAAGATGTCTTAAAGCAAAAGCATGACTGCTGTAGCTGAACTGAGATCATCCATCTGAACTCCATTGACACAACATTCTGTGCAGCTGCATTAGAGGATGGCAGGAGCCTTGATTATCACATTGTTACCTCTTCCTGGAAGATCTAATGGAACAGGAATTGAAGCACGTTTTTGGTTTGCATTTCTCTAAGCAGAACTTGGGTTTCTAACAAAGTGCTGCACTTTCAAAAGACCTGCCAGATGCTTTGTCCTTCCCAGCAGTAACTTTAAGGAGAATTGATGGATTTTTAAGGGCTTCTCTGACACTGAGCTGAGTAAGGAAGGAAAAGTTGCTTAACTCCAGGGATCAGATGGATTCAGACCCTATGGATAAACCACGTGGATGCCCAGCCTCACAGGGCTGGTGCACCTGCACAGCTGATCCCTTCCTGCTTGGATTGAATGAGGCGTCTAAGTTACAAAAACATGTCAAAGGGGCCTCACCATGTCAATCAATACCCACTCCAGGACTAAAGTCAGCAAATCTGTCAATAAATAATGAAATGGTGACAGAAAAGGTAAGGCCAGGAGCGCTCCCTTTCCGTCTGCGCCTTGGCACGCAAGCGGCTTCATGCATTTTTAAGGATGCTCTGAGACAGCACTCTCCTGCCCAGTGGCTGGGAAAACTTGGAAAACCATGCTGAAAACCTCAGTGAGGTGCCCCTGGTTAGCAAGGCTGGACTTTTAAAACTCATTTGCTGGTCCTGGGTGCAGTGAATTATGTGCAGTGAATGTTCAATTATGTATCACTTCAGCTGGGGGTTAACTCGATCGTGGCTCCATGGAAACAGGTTTATTCCTGAGATGTGTTGGGAGCCTGGATTCAGCACAGAAGCTGGAGAGGTGAGGAGTTTTCAGAGCTCACTGGAATCAGCAGGAGCTGCTCTGTTGACCTCTCCAGGTGTGAGGAATGGATTTGTAACAGTAAAGGACTCTCAAAACCTGACTGAAAACTCACACAGCCTTGAACATCTGTATGCAAACTCTGAGATAAGGTGTGCTGATTTAGGAAGGCCATGGAATAGAGATGCCATGGTTGAGAGAGAAAAACAAGTTTCAAATTATGGCCTTGCAAAAAGACCAGATATATATTGGAGAATCAAAACTGTGAAAGATCCATTGTAGGAAGACCATGTGGGGTAAAATAATAGGTGACCTATTATTTATAAGGTCCTAGTAACAGGACCTTAAAGCAGGCCTGGATCTGTTCTTGTCTGGATGGAAACCCCTGCTGCTGGCTACTGACAGCAAAAATCACACACACTGTGTCCCAGCACTGTAAAGGTGATATTATTTGGCATTTTCAAAATAATTAGGTGGTGTTAGAAGTATTAGCAGCACTGTGTGGCAAAAGCTAATAGGCTGAAAAACATTTCTAAGGAATTGTAACCAGAAAATAAATTGGCTTCTGATAGAATGGTGTTGAGCTTTACATCTCTTGCGTCTCACCCTTCTACAAGACTGATAAAGGAATAAAATCTTTTAAAATGCCTCTCAGTTGCCCCGTCTCTGTAGAGCTGGGATTTTCCAACATCCAGGCTCTGAGCCATTCCTGATGAATTCAGAGATAAACCTGACCATGCCACAACAACAGGAGAGCAAAAATGCTGCTCACAGGGCAGGGCAGGTCTGGCTACAGCAGGGGAACCAATATCAGCACTGCCCTGCTCTCTGCTGAGTTAGGGGGGAATTTCTGTGACTCAGTCTCCCCAGTTCCATTAGTCTGAATCCCCTGAGTGGTGCTGATGAGATGCAGCATTGCATTTTTGTTTATTAATCCCCTGGGACCAGGGGTTCTCACAGCTCTCACATTTAAATTAGGGATGCTGAATATTTCATGCTGAAATCCATCTGCAGGGCTGTGCTTTAAAGCACATACAGCTCCTCCATGGATGGCACAGACCATCACTACGCTCAGCTTAGGACTGTTAAAAACTAAAGGTTTTTTCTCTAGTGACATGATTTCCTGCTTTAATTTCCAAGAAGAGCACAAGCATGACCTTTCTTGCAGGTAAGATTTGGTTTCCATTCTCAGCCAGCTCTCCTGTAGAGCTCAGGTTACACTCAGGTCCTCTTGGCACTGGGGAATAACAGAGCCTGACTTAATTAAACCAGGAATGCCTGTAAATATCAGCAAGGACCTTAAAGCAGGGCTGGATCTGTTCTTGTCTGGATGGAAACTCCTGCTGCTGGCTACCTTGGGCTGGCTGACAGCAAAAATCACATACACAGTGTCCCAACACTGTGAAGGTGAAATTATTTGGCATGTTCAAAATTAAAAATTTAGGTTTTGTAGAAGTGAAGTTCAAGTTAGGGACACAACAGAAGTGTTCTAAAATATCTGTTGTGTTAATTGATGTAGACAATTGGTTTGACTTGGAACTTTTGCTGGTAGTTGGAACAACTGAATATTGAAGTTACTAGTGTAAGAACATGAAAGTAGCTGAAAATTTACTGATAAATGTAATCCTTGCTTTAAGGATTAAAGTTCTTCAGTAACTACTGCTCAATCAAATGTGTCTAAAGCTACAGACAACATGGGCAGTCTAAGACCTGCAGCCTTTATATGTACTTATAGATATATATATGTCTTTCTGTGTGTGTGTGTGTGTGTATGTATATATATGGACCACAAAGCAAATAATCCACTTTAGAAAACCAAAATTAAATTAAAATTTAAAAATGCCTCATTTTAATAAGAAAGATCTTGTTGCTAATCAAAAGAGAGGAAATGGGCATTCTTAGGGGGAGGGAGGAGGTTTCCCTAAGGTACAAATTTTAGTCTGGAAGAAATGGCAAAAAAACCCCCAAGAGTATCCTGAACTAGCACAGTTTGGGATGCTGGTTTTTTTTTTCAAAGTTAGTGTTAATTTTCAAATCAAATTGAAGAATAAATTAGGAAGCAACAGGAAAAGGTAATTTTGCTGCTACACACTCCTCACAATGTCTTTGAGGAATTGGTACCACTTGTTTCTCTCCTCTAATTAAAAAATCTCTTCTTAACACCAATATCACTGATTCATTGGTGATAATTTAAAAAATAATTTAGATTACTTTAATCACAGACTCACAGGAGGGTTTGAGTTGGATGTTAAAGATCATTTAATTTCAAATTCTTCCACAATCCCAAATTGTTCTAAGCCCAGTCCAGCCTGGCTCGGAACGCATCCAGGGATGAGGCAGCCACAGCTTCTCTGGAAAACCTGGTCCAGTGCCACCAATGACTTGAATTTATGTTGCAGGCATCTTCTGTAGTGCCTAAAATGGAACTCCCATATCACAATTGCACAGAAACCTTGTAACTGAACTGTCCTATTTAAACTCAAGATTCACACCAATATAATTTTCCTTTATGAACCCAGAATATTTCAGCTTCTGATCTGAGCCTGTTTAAATTCATTTTTATTGTACTGGCAGGGTTAAAAATCTTTCAGTGTGAGCCTTCCTGTCTGCAAATCCACCAGAATAAAAACGAAAGCCAACGATATCAAGTATGTAGTCACGTCAAATTAAATGCAGAATTAAATGGTTTTCATCCCTGCAGAACATTCAGCTTTCCTCAGCTGAAGGAGAAAAAGCTCCTGATACTGCACAGAAATAAAACCTGAGACAAGATAAAGGCAATTTCCTCTCATCACTGATGTGCCATTTCTAGGATAAGCAGCAAATGGCACAGTCTATCTTTTGTGACATCCTCCTGCTTTTCCAACAGTGCAGAAGAAAATCAAGAGGTGTTCCATACACAAAAGGATTTAATATGGAAACATTAGAGATGCTCATCTAGGGGAGTAATTTCAGAATACACCACATAAGTATATATAAAAATTATTAGTCATGCTAAGAGTATTTACTACTGTTCAAAGTGTAGGCAAGAAGGTTTTTTTGCCCACTCTGTGCTTGTCCTTCTGTTTTTCCACCTGCTTATTTTGATTTCTCTCCTTATGTACTTCTCTCTAAACTGGATCTTGGTCTCCCACTGTAGAGTCAGGATGGTGATTTCTTTGTTCTGTATATACATTATATACAGTGTGTGTATATATATTAATATTTTTTCATATATATTCTACTGTATTTGAAACCAGACAGTGCAAATATAAAACCAGCACAGAAAACAACCCATATCTCAGCCTTTGTGTACTTTGCTTTGTGATTTCTGAACATCAACAACAGAAAGATACATAGATTCCTCTGCATCTTCAAGAAATTCAGTTTTGGATCTGGAAACCATGGGAATTAGTGGAATTATTCCCCATTTTTAGTCGGGATAATATAATAGGCATGGGGAAAGGAGGCTAAAGGTGGCTTAGGAGTCCCAGCCTTTGCTGAATCCCCCGTGGCTGAATTTGTATTGGATTCAGTGACGGCCATGGCTGGAGGAGCTCTGGCAGCATCTTTCCAGCAGAAATCAGTCCCTAAATCGACTCCAATCACTGTGTCAGAGGGAAGGAACTCCTTCCTTCACCCCTGAACTCACAGGGCAGTGCCAAGGAGTTCACGTCTCAGGTTACGGGGCTGGCACTGGAAAAATCCTGTGCCTTCCCTTGCTGCCTGGTTCTGATTTTTCTCATTATGCTAAGCAGCTTATTTTTAGCTGCAGTGACTGAATTCTGGAAAAGAAGATTTGTTTCTTGACTTGGGTGTTTAAAACAACATTTAGGCACTGCAGGTGATATCCAGACTGCATTTAAGGGACCCTTGTAAATCTTTTAAAAAATTACTTGCATTCTTTAGCTCAAGGCTTGTCTACATGTTAAGGCTTTGCTGTTCCATCATCAGGATTAGTCAAAACAGCGCGAAACTTCTAAATTGGGTCAAGAATGCTAATTAAGACATTTGAAAACTGAGAGAACCTGATCATTCAGCAAAGCTGGAGAGGTTAAATCAGTATTTTCTCCTGGTTAATATGCAGTAGGTTTAAGGGTTGGACTCGGGCTGCTGGACTGAGGTACCCAGCTGTAAAAACCCAAAAAGTGTCCAGATCTGGGTTGTGAGGGGTTGGTTGAGAGCAGGCCTGGCCTGGCCTTGGGCTGATGTCAAAAGGCAATGTCAAAGCTGGCCAAATCTCCTCTGGGACATGGGGGCCAAGGGGAAGGGATGGAAAATGGAGAGGAGAGAAAAGTTCTTGCCCACCAGCCAAAAACACAAGGACAGCAGGAGGAAAACGTTACCAGGGGAGCAGGAGCTGGGGGAAGGGGAGCCCCTGCTTTGTGCACATGGAAGGACCAGGAAAGCACTCAGGTTCCCTATGGAGAGTGGGGTGTCTCTGACGTCTTCATGGCTGTGAAATAAGTCCCTGGAAAATCTTTTTTTCAGAGTTTGCCTCTCCAAAAATGCCATATTTCCCCACTCACGATTTCTTTCCAAACTGGTTCCTTTCACCAGCTGAAAGTTTGTGGAGGAAGTTCTGAGATATAAAGTCTTGGGATGCTTTAAGTGGATTTCCAAATCTACTAGAGATCCCTGAGAGGCATTTCTTCTCTAGGATCACCTTTGGGATGCTTTAGTCCTTCAGGGGTTTTACATTCATGTGATCTCTCCCCACTTCTGAGGAGGTGGGATGGTCAAAAATGACCTTGAACTTGTTTTCTGACATCAGGTAGGGGAATTCCTGGTCCAAGCCAAACAAACTCTTAAAGGCAATGTCAAAAATAAGCAAAGGTTCTTTTTACTGCTGATTAGCAAGAGAAAAAAAAATATAATTGGGGGTTTGATTTTACAGCACCCCTGTGGGAAAGAAAGTTTCTGCAAATTGAAAGAAATGAAAATTTTCCAGATATTTCCCATTCCAGCCCTTGTCTGATATTATTCCTTCCAAGCATGAACTCCATTGCCAGGGGATACAAGTAAGTGGTCTGTCCACAAAAGAACCCCAGACATAAATAGTACTTGGGATGCAAAAATATCAAAATATTTCCCAGTTAATAGCAGTTCTTTTCTCCAGCACAATAATTTAGGAGTAAAGAGAAGAAAAAACCCAACAGGCTTCTTGGCTGAGGCTATTACTGAGATTTAAAATGATAATAATGGGAATCTATTTTTAATAAACTGCTCCAGCAATGTTTATTGCAGTGAAGAATAATTGTTATGATAACTCAATTTGTGATTATTATTCTTAAAACAGAAAAAAAGGAACATTATTATGAAACTCTTTGAACCTCTACAATTATATTCCATTTATCTACATTACAGGCTGTTTGATGGCACAGTGGGAGGTAGGAAGAGAGTGCATTTCTTTCCAATTTTTGTCTCTTTTTTGGAGGATGAGGGACTGACTCATTTGTCAACCTCACAGGTAAACTTGGGGTTGCAATTGCTGAAATTTATGAATATTTTTATGAAAAATTGCCTCAGTTTTGCTCTGCTTAAATGATTTCTTGAGGGCCTGATCTTACTAACTGAACTGGTAGTTAATGACAGCAGTGGGGAGGAGAACAATAATCCAAATCCCAAACTTCTGGGAGTTTTGATGCTGAGAAAGAGGCAATGAAAACAACGTGTTACCACCATTTTTACAACTTGAAGGATTTTAACACTGCACAGGAGCTGAGAAGATTCACTTTTGTAAAGGACGGGATTTATCCCACAGCTTTAAAATCCTGCTGTGCTGTTTTTACTGCTTCAATTTTCTCTTTTAAGGTGCCTCCTGGGACACATGACTGTTCTGATGGCTTCCTGAAAAATGTCACCACGTACAGGGAGTCACATTCAAGGTCTGGGCAGATGAGGTCTAATCTAATCTTATCTTTTTCTAAAGTCTTCCAGTGTTGTGAAGATTAAAACACAAGGAAGTGTGGGACATGCTTTCAAGACATCAAATGTTGGAATTAATTTAAAAAATCTACCATGTTCCATTTCCTGTAGGTAGGACTTTTGAAAACTCAGAGAAACTCCTGAAGTTTAGTGGTTTTTTGTTTTGTTTTGTTTTGTTGTTTTTTTTTAATTGAAGACTGCTTAAAAAAATGTTCTCCATATACTTGAGAAACTTCTGTCCTGGTGTGAGGACAATGATACAGAAAACATCTACAGCTGCTTGTACCATCAGCTAAAGTGTCCACCAGCACAGGAGAGCTGGTTGATATTCAAGGATCACCTTCTCCAAGCTCAGTGAGCAGAAACTCGGGCAAAAATTCTAGGAGGCCTCTATGGATGAACAAAAAGCTGCTGGCAAAACTCAGACACAGAGAGGGAGCACCCAAGAGGGTGGAAGCAGGCAAGAATAATCCAATGGGAATACAGAGACATTGTCCAAAGATTCAGAAATGTGGGTAGGAAAGCCCAAGCCCAGCTGAAGTTGAAACTTTTCAGGGATGTGAAAGACAACAGGAAAGGGAAAGGGGAAAAGGGAAAAGGGAAAAGGGAAAGGGAAAAGGGAAAAGGGAAAGGGAAAGGGAAAGGGAAAGGGAAAGGGAAAGGGAAAGGGAATGGGAAAGGGAAAGGGAAAGGAAAAGGAAAAGGAAAAGGAAAAGGAAAAGGAAAAGGAAAAGGAAGAAGGGGGGAAGGAAGGGAAGGGAAGGGAAGGGAAGGGAAGGGAAGGGAAGGGAAGGGAAGGGAAGGGAAGGGAAGGGAAGGGAAGGGAAGGGAAGGGAAGGGAAGGGAAGGGAAGGGAAGGGAAGGCTTCTGTAAGTTTATAGTGACAACAGGCAGGCCAGGGAAAATGTGGCCCCAGTGCTGAGTGGAACCTGGTGACACAGGACATGGAAAAGGCTGAGACCCTGAATGCCCCTTATTGGCCTCAGTCTTCAGTGGCCAGAGCAGCCTTCAGGAATCCCAGGTCCAAGACATTAATGGAACAGTTTGGAGCAAGAGACTCACCCCTGGTGGACAAGGATCAGGTGAGGGAATGATTAAGCAAGCTGGATATATGTAAATCCCTGGGCTTTGATGGAATGTGCCTAACAAATGCTGAGGGAACTGTCAGATGCCATTGAGGCCTCTGTCCATAGTCTTTGATTAATCATTGATTGGGAGAAGTGCCTGAAGACTGGAGAAAAGCAAATGCCACTCCTGTCTTCAAGAAGGACAAGAAGGAGGATGCAGGAACCAGGAAGCCTCTCAGCCTCATCTCCATCCCCAGCAATTCACCAGCAAACTCCATATTTACTTTCTTTGAGTTAATTTCCAGCTTTTTCCATTGGGTGGATTCATTTCCAAATGCCCCATTTATCAAAATAAGTTTTTCTCACAGTCTTTAGTCAGACTGCCTTATAATTGTTGGGAATTATTTTGAAAGACAAATAGTACTTATTGCAAACTCTCAAAACTTTACTGCACCCATAAGATGCAACAGGTAGCAGTTTGAAAAGGGAGGAAAGAAATTAGGTAGAGGAGGCTGAAGTGATTGAAAGTGGCATTTTCCCAGGAAGATTGAATTGACTGAGAATAAAAGCAAAGCACCAGGAAAACAGGTGAAAGTTCTCTTGAAAGAAAATATTTACTTCAAGGAAGAATAAAGGCGTGCTGAAGCAGCAAAGTGATTTATCTCAAATGTTCTCCTCTACTGAAACCAAATATCTGAAGTTTTTTATTTTTCGCCACGTCCTTAAATGGAGAATGACTTTGATTAATTCTATTTGAATTACAAATTACCTTTGGCAAATTTCTGAAGTGGTGGGTAAAAGAAGAAAGATGCCCAGTAAGTGTTTCTTCACTGACTTGAAAATTAAAATATTGGTCTGTCTGCTACTGGTGAAAGTTCTTTCTATCCATATGTTTTGTTTAAAACTCTTCATAAACTGACCTTTAATAATGCATTATTCAATATTTATGGGCCAGAATTCAAATTGCCCCACTGGATCACTCAATCTTTCAAGGTAATGAAGCTAATTATTAATTTTATAATATATTAAATTTCCTTGCTGCAAAGCAAAGTTAAAGCTAAGCAAGAAAGCTAAGGAAAAAAAAAAATAAAGCTATTAAAAATAGCAGAGCTAAACATGACTTCAAGTCTGTAAATCACTGGAGGGGCTCTAGGATTGTTCTATCCCTGGAAGATTTTTTACTGAAGCACAGGGACCAAATTTTGGTTCTATCTGCCCTCAAGAAAATCAGCTTTATATGGAATATATTAGAATATTTCCAAATACTAAATATGCAAAAGTAATGTATTTGGAACATGAAAGGAAAGAGGGCGAGATATTTGTTAAAGAAATGATAAAAAATATCTGTTGACTGCTTGGAAGGGAAAGAGTTCAGTTTTGCCTTAGCTGTGAATGCAGATGCTTCCCTTTAGCAGAGCAGGGACAAATATTTATCTTACTTCTTTGGAGTTAGAAATGAAAAATATTTCTATCTTTATCTATTTCTACAGCTCCTGGGTTTGAGGTTCTACCCTGTGACTATACAGAAATCAGCAATTTCTCCCAGTACTTTATTTCTTACTTATTTTCCCTCTTATCTATCTGTGTGACACACTAATTTCCTGCCTTGAGTATTATAACTGTCTACCTTTTGCTTGGGCTTTTTCTTCCCACATTTTTCTTTTAACTTTCTCCAGACAAATCCTTGATGCTTTCTGTTCAGTGTTCTTACTTTTAAATGACCCTTCCTCATCCCACTGTCTCCCTTCCATTCATCTGTCCTCACAAGCAGTGCTTGTTATGGTGAATATTGAAAAAAAGAACTCTCCAGAGATTATTCATTACTCTTTTTTACATAGATGAGCACCACTGATTGCTTTCTGTGGATCTGAGTAGCAGCACTCACATTGACAAAATTATGTACTAAAATAAAATAAAATAAAATAAAATATACAAAATAAAATAAAGATACAAAATAAAATAAAATAAAATAAAATAAAATAAAATAAAATAAATCATGTTTTCAGAAAGCAAACAAATATAATTATGTCTTTTTCCCATTTGAATCCTGCTCTGTTGTGGTCACATCCTGTATCCTGTAAAAAAACTGACAAATCTTCTCAGATTTTATAACCTGCTTGATGTCAGAGTACCACAAATAACCTGCTTGTGCTGTTGGGAACTCAAGTATCATTAGAAACACCATGTTTGTGGTCTGGAAATGTGATTGAACCCTAGAGTTGGATGTACCTCAAGTACCTTTGTGGGAAATTTAGGATTTCTGTATAACTGATTAATATGATTAACTAGAAGTTGTTTGTTGTTTATATTATATATATAGATCTGTAAAGATTTTATAAATTATTAAGTATACATTTTTTGATTGGTGGTTTTGTTTTGTTTATTTGTTTTTGTTTGTATTTTCTGGAGTATATGATTGGTTATAGTTTAAACATATAGTTTAAACTATAAAACTATATGTTTTATAGCTTTTTGTTATTTAATTTTTGTGGTCTTGGTATTTGGTTTCTTAGTCACTTCTTTTTCAATTTAGTACAATTTATGTTTCAGTAGCTTTGACAAATTCTTGAGGCTTTGGAAACAAACTTAGAAGCAGCCTGGCTGGTGCACATCTGGCTTAACCCTTGTAAATACATTGCAACATCCCTTCAAGCAGCAAGGAGCTGAAGTCTTAATTTTCTCCTTATTTTTCTGTTCCCTGCTGATTTAGCTATCCCAAGTTTGATATTAGGTGATGTCAAAGCGAGAGTGTGGCACAGCTCCAGGACATCACCCAAGGGTTGTTACACGTCTGACAAGCCACGAGGCAGAAGGGACAAGCACAGCTCCTGCAATCTGTCCTTATGAGCAGTTAATGAGAGCCAACTTTTGCTCCCAAGCACGAAGCAGTGCAGTGAGACAGGGTTTATTAGAGGCTGCTCTGAGCTGGAGATGGGCAGATGCACCCACATATGGTCTTATTTATCCCAGAAGGGTCAACGGCCTGATGGCTGCAAGTGTGAGGAGTGGATTTGATGGCTCAGCCAGCCTCTTTCTGCTCCTAAATTCCCACGTTTCCTGTGCGTGGGAGAATATGCTCACGTGTTTCATTAGCTGAGATTAGGATTTTAGCTTTTATATTTTTCATATATTTATAATCCTGCAATTCTTTAGTTTATAGCTGTAAATCCATATTGAGTGTCAGCTTCTGCTTTCCCATTTTGGTCAGACACTACAATTCCTCTCCATGCCTGGGAATCAAGGACACCTCAATGTGTCAGGTCTCAGGAGATGTAAACAAAAGTGAGTTTGCAGGGAGCAAACTTGGGGTAAATGACTTCATTACCTGAAGCTGTAACTGGAAGATTAACCCCCAATATTCAAATGGATCAAACTTATACAAGTATAGAAACCCACTTAATCCATTTTGGTGTAGCTCCTGGGGGGTCTTTGTCTGCCTGAAATGTACCTGAAGGCTCTTCAATAAATTATCTGCATTTTATTCCATAATTTTTTCTGCTCTCTGTTATTAGGTAGCCCAAAAAGGCATCAAGGACTGTCACCCTTGTGTCAAGAATGACACAAGAACAGACGAGGACGCATCATAAAATGAAGAAAAGAAGGCCTTTATGGAAAGGAAACTTTGGCTTAAATAGACTGACACGACACATTCTATTTGACTGGTTAATTAATAAAAACATCTTCCTCACACACCGTCCTGGGGAGGAACAGAAAAGCAAGGTGGAAATACACCACCAGCAGATTGTTTAGCCTAACGAGTTATCGCATTCCTACAACTCCCTAAAAATTCCCCCAAGCCACCGTGCGAAACAATCGCCGTTTCTATCTCCCCGACCATGCTGGCATCCCACCCTCTCCTGCTTCCCAGCTTGGGCGTGGGCTGAAACCCTCCCTGGGGTGCCCCAGGTGTTGTCCTCACCTGGGCGGTGCGCCTTGGGCACTGCCATGTTGGTCACGCGCCCTCCGTCCTGCGGCTTGGGCGGGGAGGCGGTGAAGCGGCAGATGCCCGACTCGGAGGGCGTGCTGGACGTCAGGCTGTCCGTGTAGTCGTTGGTCCCTGCCGTCAGCTGCTCCGAGGACGTGTCTGAGATGAAGCACTCGGTGATGGTGAACTTGGCGTGCCTCAGCTGCTCTTCCATCTTGGCGTGCTCGTAGGCCCTGGCCAGCTCTTCGTAGGTGGAGGAGGCACTTTCTGTGGAGACCATGCTGCTCCTCGCCCGGTCTGAGCACCAGGGAGCAAGGGGAGAGAGAAAACATCTGCACAGTCCTTTTTTTTTTTTTTAGGAGGAAAGCCACGAGCATGATATTTCAGAGCAATGCAGAGAGCCCTTGAAATTATCAAGGTTATTTAAATCAAATGCCTCCACAAGTGTTAGTTTAGTCAGAAACTCGACAATTACAGATAATCTAAAGTAAAGCTTTATCCCGTGAGCAGCATTAGGTGCTTTAGCATTAAATTCATGTTTCTTTTATATATATATATATATAAAATAACCTTTACTACATTAAAAATATTACTTTTTGCAACAAAAAATGATTTCTCTAAATCTGAAATGCCTTCAAAAGGTTTCAAACCCACAAACCAGATTTTGCAAAATAAGAAACAGCTCTTCTACATTATCTTTTTAATGCATCTCAGAAACATTTCACTGGGGCTACGTACAGGTGAGAAAGGAAAGTCTTTTTGGTCTTGCTTCTGTTATACATATATATATATATGATATATATATATATATATATATATATATATATATTTTTTTTTTTTTTTTTTTTTTTTTTTTTGGGAAAGTGCTAAGAGCAAAGGTCAAATAGGAAGGCAGTAGCTCTCAGATATTATCTCTCTAGACACCAGGTAAAACACAAACTCATTTCATTCGGAACAAAGGTCTTCAGAAAGCAATATTTGGCAACTACAGCCTGCAGTCACTCAGTTGCCTTTTTTCAGTGCTGCTGAAGCTAATGGGGGAATTCATATTTGACACACAGGTTATTATGACCTACAAGCTGTTCTTTTCTGCTGATGAGTTTCTGAGACTATCAATATTTCTTAAACAACACTCTTATTGAAGATGTAAATGGCTACTGATACATTAAAAAGCACTCTGGAAATGCAGGGCTCATTTCTGCAGGGATGGAATTGCTGGGCTGTTGCACCCACAGTGTTTCTACTCCAGCGGGCTGGAAGAGGAGACGATTTTGAAAAGTTCCTTGGGCAGAAGTCGTGTTCCATCACAAAATCTGTGCAATTTCAGACATTGCTTGTTGGTGATGTTCAATAAACAGGCACAGTGTAATAGCTAATTCATAAAAATGGACCTCCTGCAGCAGCCAGAGGCAAGCGTGTCATTATTGCAAATCTTTATCTTTTTTTATTGTGTGCCTGCACCCCTGCATCAGTTTTCATTGTGTACAAAGAATGATACTCCTGCCACTTTTAAACATGACCATCCATTATTTAAAATGACAAGTACTTCTGCAAGATGCTGTAACTTGCTTAAGATTTGGAGCTGACCAGAACTTAACAGGGTTTCTTTTGATTTTTTTTTTTCTTTCCACCCACAGGAAACATCATTCCATTTTTCACATTTGATTTGTACATCAGGCCTCAGTGATGTCTTCCCATATTTCTGGTCAGCTGGAAACTCCCAGGAGGCAGCAGCTGACCAGTGCCATGGAGCAGTGCGTGTGAATATCGTGGTCATGCAAAGGTCACAGCTTGGTCCATTGAAGCTCAGGACCTGCAGCTTCCCATATTCCCATGCCAAGAGGGAGAATATTCCAGAACCAATCTGCTTGAACATCTGCTTTAGATTTGATGGAAGTTTATCCAAGCCTGGGGTGAGCTTTATGAAACTTCTTGAACTTCATGAGTACAGATTGATCAGGAAATTTCTAATGGCCTCTAGTTAGAACATTAGAACTCGGTCACAGCTATGAAATGCTGCCAGGCATTTCTCCTGAGCTCAAAAGCTGCTGCTTTGTAAGCCTGGAATTGTTTTGATAAGTGCTAAATTCTGCCAAATATCAACTGCATCAACCAGCTCCTGAAATCTGAACTCCAGATTGGAGAAGTGATCAAATGTGCACATTAGCTCAATTGATTCCTGAACACATAATTTGGCTACATATGTTTATTTGAAAGTTTTAAACTTCTGAAGCACTTAAATTAAATGGGCTCTACTCTTTTCCCAGAAACCAAGTGGTATAATAGAGCTGCTTTTTGGCACAAGAAAAGCTTTCTTGATCTAAAGCTTGCTATCCCTCACATAAATCACCATGAGCTCAAAGGTAGACACAGAGTAGAAAAGTAGGCTTGTTAAAATATAGATTATAAAGTCTGTTTACATAATTGGATGTAGTAAATTTAATTTCTGCCCTTTGCCACACACATTGGAAAATATCCTTGGGTGACAACAGGTTGGAATACAACCAAATGCACCTGAAATCTGGAGTGTGTACAGAAAGGGTTTCTGAGAGGAGATTTTCTATTTATATTTAGATTTGTATATTTAATAATCTTAAAAATGCATGATAATTCTACCTGAAGTTTGTCAGCTGGCTGGAGGAATCTAGTGACTGCCATTACCCCATGGAGAAAACATGGGGGTTTAAGAGGGTGAAATATGGAACATTGAGAACTCCAGGCTGTAAATTACTAAATATGAGTGAAGTCAGATACTTGTTCTTATACAGAAAACAAACGAGTCAAACTGATTTTTAAGGTGAAAGGCCACTCACATCCACTGCTTGGTAGCTATAACACATTGTGAACACCTTTCTCCTAAAATCAGGAGAGGCAGTTGGCAATTCCTCCTGAGGAAGCCAGAGCAAGCCTGGCTTCAGTTTGGTCAGACTTCTCTTTGAGAAATATTTTACCTTTCTTCCCTTTTAATCTTTATTAGATTTACTTTATGATTGTTCTTCTAGTTAAAAATTTACTCATTTATTTGCCTTTTTTTGGTTGCTTTTTCAGCATAAGACAGTGAAAAAAGCTTTTTTCCCTCAGTTGCATTTATGATGTGAAGGCATCAAGAAGAGAGGAGGGCTGCAGGTAGACTATGTGTTCAGGGTCTCCAAACTTGCCATCTAGAGGAATAAACCCCATGCTGTTTCTCAGGGAAATCCTGGCCAGCTGCTGCAGAATTCAGTGCTATGAATGGATTTTTACTTGGACTCTAATTCTAGAGTTTCCCTTTTTTTTTTCCCCTCTTTCCCACTGAGAATGAACATATTACATGAACAGGAAAATAAAAATACTAACCTGAAGATTATTCAAATCCTAAAATCATTCCAAATACAACTCAAGGATATTCTTGCTGACTAATATTGTCCATTCCTAGTCAAATTCTCCTACTTTTGCTTTTTGGTTCAGGAAGCTACAGGAAAATTTACAACCTTGTCTTTCAAAGGAAGGATGTGTTTCAAAGGATGTGTGTGGAATGAGGAACCAGAAGCACAGTATTTGTTGTCATTATCTCTCCAAGCATTTTTGGCACCCCTCATACATAACCTACACAAAAACCATCCTGGCAAGGGAAGAACAACGACACCTGAGCTCCAAACAAGGCACACCCAGGAACAGACCAGGTGGCACAGGCTGCCCACACTGGAGGTGGAGTTCCTACCCTTGGGAATATTCAGAAGTCATCTGGGGATGTTCCTGAGCAGCCAGCCCTAGCTCACCCTGCTTTCAGCAGAGGGGCTGGACTGAGCAGTGCCCAGGTGTCCCTCTGGACCTCAACCTCTGATCCTTTGACTTGGGAGGATCCTGTCAGCAGTGGGATGGCAGGAGCTGCTGGATCCTGTCAGCAGTGGGATGGCAGGAGCTGCTGGATCCTGTCAGCAATGGGATGGCAGGAGCTGCTGGGATCCTGTCAGCAATGGGATGCCAGGAGCTGCTGGATCCTGTCAGCAATGGGAATTCCATGAGCTGCTGGATCCTGTCAGCAATGGGATGCCAGGAGCTGCTGGGATGCTCTCAGCAATGGGATGCCAGGAGCTGCTGCAGTCCCGGTGTCCCTGCGGAGAGCCCTGTCCGTACCTGTGTCCTGCGAGGGGCTGACACTGTAGCTGTCACTTTCCTTGTCCACTGATCCTGCTGGCCTGGGCGTGGGGAGCCTCCAGTCTGTGGTGAGGGTGTGGGCTGAGATGGTGGGGTGGGGTCTGTTGAGGGTCCACTGGCTGGCGTAGCGGTTGCGCGCGGTGGGTCCGGTTTTGGCACTCCTCCTCGTGGTGGGATCTGTGAGGGATGGCAGAGAGGGGTTGGGAAGGAATGGAGACCAGCCCTGTCAGAATCACAGAGTCCTAGAGTGTTCTGAGCTGGAAGGGACCCACAGGGATCATCCAGTCCAAGCCCTGGCCCTGCCCAGACCCCCCAACAATCCCACCCTGGGCATCCCTGGAGTGGTGTCCAAACACTCCTGGAGCTCTGGCAGCCTCGGGGCCGTGACCATTCATCCAACCACCTCTGGGTGAAGAACCTTTACCTAAAATCCAACCCAATCCTTCCCTGACTCAGCTCCAAACATTCCCACGTGTCCTGTCCCTGGTCAGCAGAGAGATCAGTGCCCAGCCCTTCACTTTCCCCTTCCAGAAGGAGATGGCCACTGAAATAATCTTTGTTAAAAAACTCCAAACTCAAGACATTATTTCTGGGGAAAAGAATGAACAGTGTTAATGCTGATCATTACCAAACTGCTGATGCTTTTCTAGAACTACTCTCTTTCTAATGAAACTCTATATTTTATCAAGGGTGGAACTGAAGGGCTGAGGACCCCATCATTCTTCCATTGACACATTCATTATCCATTTACTCCAAGACAAGCAGGTCTCCAGCACCAAAACCACTCTGAGAACTGAAAGGGCAAAAGGCAAGTAGATCTGGTCAGGGATTTCACACCACACCTCAAGTGAAGTGCAAGGTAAATTATCAGCATAGATGTGCCCACAGACACAGCCTGCACCAGGTACCTGATGTCAGTTTTTAAATAGATGTGCTCAGAAATGTGGGGCTGTAATTCCCTCTTCAGGACATACTGTTACCACATCACACTATGTATCAGCTACAGATTTCCTATTTTAACAAGTGGCCAAGACATAAAACATAAGCTGTAATAACATCAGAGTTTCAGGGAGAACAGGTTCATAAAGATTTGACCGCTTTGGAACAATTAGTAAATTAATGCAATTTCTCAAACTTTAAAAAATCATCTGCTACTGGTTTAAGGTCATCAATATTGTACTTTTTAAATTAACTTAGAGATAATATAGCGACCAAGATTGTAAAAGCAAACCATGTGCTAAAATTGACCTCCTTGAACTTATTAATAAAGAATTCTGCCCTAAAAGTGAATCTAACAAAGCAAGGGCAAGAGAAAAATCATTATGTGGCAAACAGAGAGTGACTACATCAGCACTGAAGGATTTCTCTTCAAAGCTTCTGAAAGGATATCACTAACAATAGAAAGGGTATTAAAAATGAAAAATTCAAATCTATTCAAAATGTTCTTTGACATTCAAATGATGAAGTTGTCAGTCTTTGAGGTAAGAGACTTTAGCAGAAGAAATTGAAAGAAAAAGCAATACCCAGATAATGACTCTGAGCACTGCTTCTGCCTAAGCACTCCCAGTGAGAATTTGTGTTCTGCTGCTTCAAAGAAACAAGGCATTTATTTACAAATAATGGTCTGATCCTTCTCCTTTTTTTTCCCTACAGCAGTGGAAAAATTAGAACCTGGTGCCACTGACAATTGATCCTCCTGGTGGTGCAGCAGAGAGCTGCCTCACATGGACAACATCCAAATCCGTGCTCAGTGTGGTACAAACCAACACCTGGGAATGTGGCACGTGGCTGTGGTGTGGCCAGGAGCGAGCCTCACCCAAGGGACAACGTAGAGAACAGAAGGAGAATGCTGGTGGGAACAGCTCCTGGCACAGTGCTGGGGCTGCCTGCTCTGGAGAAGAGAAGGTTTGGGGGAATGCTGTTGATGTACAGAAATACCTGAGGGACAAGAGGACAAGACAGGACAAGAGACAAGTTTCTGTCAGTGGTGCCCAGTGAGAAGACCAGGGGCAATGGCCACAAGGAGAAACTTGGAAGCTTCCTCCTGAACATCAGCAAACACTTTAATGTGAGGGAGACTGAGCTCTGGCACAGGCTGCCCACACTGGAGGTGGAGTTCCCACCCTTGGGGACATTCAGAAGCCATCTGGCGATGTCCCTGAGCAGCCAGCCCTTGCTGGTGCCCAGATGTCCCTCTGGACCTCAACCTCTGATGCTGTGGCTCAGGAGGGTCCTGTCAGCACTGGGAATGAGCTGGGAGAGCCTCTGCCAGCCCACAGGAGCTCAGTCCTCACCCTGAGGAGCAGGAGCTCAGCCCCAGCTGTGCTGTGCCTCTGTCAGGGGCTGTGCAGCACAGGCACAGCAATTCCAGAGGTGGCAGTGGGATGAAACACAGCTGGAGCTCTGGTTATGCCAGCTCTGCCATCAAACACAACTGGAGAGAGCTGGGATCAGCAAGGCAAAGGTTCACAGAGCAACTCTTCCCTAAATAAAGAAATAAGGACAGGAGAAGAACTTCAAATATGCTGTAAAGGAATATTTGTCACTCAGTGAGTGTGAGTGGGCTCAGACAGGAGGGTCCATAACCTCTGAGCCACCCAGCTGGGCTCTGCTCTCCTCTTCACAGCAGAAGTGGTGGCTCTAGACAAAGTCTAGACAAAATCCCATCACCCAGCCTGCAACAAAGCTGGATTAGTGTCTTAAATCCAGAAAACATTAGCTGGAAGTCTTTGACCCAGCCCTGTGCACTGCTGCAATCAGATCTGTACTGCTTAATAAAAGTGCTGGTGGGTTTTTATTTCCAAGCAGGGCTGGACACTGATCATATTCTTCCACATGAGTTAAATCCACATTTAATTTGAAGGAATTCTCTCCCTGGCTGCAGAGGAATCGAGCACAGAACTGAGCACAAAGAGGCTTTAGAAAGGAAGGTGCTATAAAGATCTGTGGTATGACACAGGTGTGAGGTTTTGGCGTGATGCCTCTTTCCTTATTAGAAAATCTAGTCCTCGAGGAATGACTTGAAAAAAGATGAAAGAGCTAAAAAAGCACTAAGGCCAGGACTAGAACACTTCTTAATTAAAAGACCGCGGTGGAAATGGATTTTTTGAATTATCTGCATTCTAGCAACTGAGCTTTCAGCATCTATGTTCACCAAACTCACAAGGGAATTCTGAAACAATCAGGAGACAGAAATAAGAGATTTCAGAAACTGCACACTGCAGTGTACTACATTTTGGTAGAATTTCTAACTCATAAATAATCATTCAAACTAGTATTTTTTTTTTTACCCATTTACATAGATATGGAACACATTCATGAGAGGAATGAGAAGAATGGATTGCATCAGTATATTAATTTATGATAGTATTTTAATCACTAGGAGAACAACTTGGCATGAATATATCTGGGAAAAGTAATTTACCATAATAACTAAAGCCAGAAATACAACTTTTCAGAAAAAGTAATAATGAGAATTGCTTTTTTTTTGCCTGATGGAGAGGTAGGAGGAAAGTTGCTTTTGAAATACAGTAAAGATTGATCACAGAGGGAAAAAAAGTGTATTACACACTAAAAGCCATTAAGGTAATTTACCCAGTAAATTCTGGAAATTAAAATCTAGCATGCATTTGGTTTAATGAAGGCCAGGTATGAATTATTTCAATTACACCTCCATTTCAGATGCACATGCAATTTTCCCCATACCGAATCACTACGTGCAATAGTTAAAGAAATGTCCTCTGCTGACCTAAATAGATTTCTCTCCACTCTCAGACAGAAGGATGGGGATGGAAATGCAGGAGCAGAGTTGTATTTTGTCACAGCT
This sequence comes from Lonchura striata, assembly GCF_050655825.1. Lineage (NCBI taxonomy): Eukaryota > Metazoa > Chordata > Aves > Passeriformes > Estrildidae > Lonchura > Lonchura striata. The sequence continues at coordinate 115,206,340 of NC_140703.1, read as the reverse complement.
TTTTCCCCTCTAAAAAAACCCCTGTTTTTTGGTGTGCTTACTCGTTCCTGGCCGGGCATCTGAGACATCCACCAGTGGCCCTGTGGCTTGTGACACCGACTGGTAATGGACCGTGTGGGTGACAGTCAGGGACTTCTGCTTGGACGTCTCTCCAAAGTCAGCATCAGTCAGCAGAACCGTGGATCTGTCGTCTGCAAGTGGGAATTAATCAGATAATGAGCACAGAGTGCTGCCTTTGTATTTATTAGAGCTTTGCAGCGAGCCCCCAGTGTCCACAGCCACGGAGGGCAGAGCAGCTCCTGCTCTCTGCAGGGCCCAGGTGGCTTTGAAGGGAATTTAAACCTCTGGGTTTAAACTCAAACCCCATATAAAACTAAAGAATAACTGTCACTATCAGACACAAATGGAGTTTGGTGAGTTTAAAAGAGAAAAAGAGAAAATTCTGACCTCGCAATATATAGAATTCTAAAAGTGACAGTGGATTGGAGGGTGAAATTGCCATCTATTCAACCACAATGGTCAAACCAAAATCCATCTATTCTCTCCTCCCACAAAAAATGCAAAACAATCATTATTTACATGAACAGTGTGTGAGGAACTCCAGTAGAAATATGTAAACATCAGAAGGTATAGAAAACTTCTAAAAAAACTTTAAAACTTTCAAAACAACTATAAAAGAAAACTTATCACTTTTAAAAATCAGGGCAACAAATAACTTTCATTTTTCCTGGTGATTTCACCTTAGAGACGTGCAGCTGGGGCAGACTGTTAAACATGCTCACAAAGAGCTGATTTGTGTGTTGTCATTTGTGGCCCCAATTCCTTCAGTCTCATCCTTTGAACACTGCCCTCTTCCCCTCCACTTTCACAGAGCTCAGATGAGCTTTTCAACGACATATTCCATTTATTTCTCTTTATTAGCATGATTAGCAATGTCCTCAGAGAAACCACCCCTGTCTTCCCAAAAGGAGGTTGTTAGGGGGTGTTGCTAACCAACCCTCTCTCTCCTTTGCAGGGACAGAATATTGCAGAAGGGATGATCCTGACCCAGGACTGGTTTTTTCTGCAGCTTCAGATAAAGGTGTGAGGTTAAGCCTGACCTTGGGAAGGAAGAAAAAGGTGAGCACTAACCTTTCCTGCTGTGTGGTTCTGCTTCTGTTTCTTCAGAAGCAGAATTTGGATATATTCTCCAAATTTCTACACAGACCTTGATCATTGCAGGGCTATACAGCACTTGCTTCCTTTTTAAATTTTTTTCCCAGTTGTGATCTCTGTATCATATTTTTTTTTGCTCCAAGGAGGAATCTGGCCCACTTGGTCATGGATGGTTTAATAGCAATAAATCTTTCATTGCCTTTGTGCTTGCAGAACAACAATTTGGTGTGCTATCAGACTTTCTTTTGCATTCTTTACAGTCTTTTTATCCATTCAGAATTGCAAGAAAAGCCTCAAGGATTTCCTGCTATGCTGTGCTATATAGTTTTGTAATGTGTTCTAAGGAACTGGCAGCAGCAGGACTTCTGGGCATTTACTAGTCAGCAGAGGTTGATCCACTTCTTTTAAGCATTCCTGGGTTTTGTTTTGGATTTATTTTTTTTTTTAACTGGACAAGACACCATTAGGGTGAACAGTTCTGCACAATAACAGAACACACATTTTTTACCCAAAGAAGGCTATAAATAGAATAACATTAGGAATCAAATCACTCTGTCTCTGGCAAAAGATGAGCTCTTATTCAGGTTGGGAATAAAGGCTCTTGGCAGAAAGCTCTGTCCAACCCTGCCAAAATCCCTGCTTATTCTGGGTGGAAAGCTGCCTCTTAGCAAGGCCCTGATGGCATTGCTGCAGCTCAGGCTCTAGGAGTATTTTCACTGGAACCCCCCACTGCTCAGCAGCTGCCACTTAAAAGTTAAAGCTGTCTTTAGGATGAAGCCTGGCACAAAGGGCAGACTTTGGGGAGCTCAAATAATGATTTTACAAAGTCTGTAAGTCTCCTTTTCAAACCTGGAATGGGCATGAACAGGAGGTGCAGAGATGCTGCTCACATCTTGCTGACTTTCCTCTCTGGCCACACCATCCCTGGATACTGTTACATTGCCAGCTTCCTTTATACAGATTTTTATCCAAAAAATGTAAAGTTAGAAATCTGACAAGGGCAGTCAGGAGTGTCTTGCTCATACAGTCATGCCATCAGGATGCATTTCTATTCTGTGTTTCCAGATATTTTCAAATTATTGGGGAAAAAAAACCCAACACCAAACAATTTTATTTCTTGTAACACTTCAGTTCAGTAGCAGCCCCATGAGAAATCTTGTTTTCTGTAGCATCAAACAGTTTAGATTTGAATTTTGCATGGATACACAGAAGCTGAAAACTGATCAAAATGTTGAAATATCATGTGCTGTGAACAGGTGGATACAATATGCAACGTGTACGTTTTAAAAGTTAGCTGTAGCAAATCTTCAGATACTGAGAGTGCAGTTTCAGAATTTCATTTTCCCTTTAAGTAATGTCAGTGATCCAACTGCCTAGTCAGAGCCAAATGAGAAATCAGAATGAAAATCATAAAACTGCCAGTCCTCAAGTACATTTTCTTCAAGAAACTCTTTCCAACAGTTTCATTTTCCTAATGTCCTGCATTATTTTAGATCCTATACTGAGATTACTTTTAGTGGGAAATAACTCAAAGAGGAGGGAAAATAAACCCCAGTTCAGTTTTCAAATTACTTTGTAGCTCTTTTCTCTTGATGTGTGCAGCAGGGAAAAGGTGTGGACTAAAGGAATTCCACCTAAAAGGACCTGTTACATTAACCAGGGGAAAAAAAGCTCAATTTACCAATGGTCTCCATGGTGTCCCTCTCCTCTATCAGCAGCTGTGCTCTGGGAATGTCTATGTGCATCCTCAGTGTTTGCTGCTGCTTATTAAGTGTGTCTGATGTCCTGGTGTTCTTGCTGAAAACAAAAGAGAAGTGAAGACGTTAACATTCAGCCCAAATGAAAAGATATTTGCAAACTTCCTAATTTTCAATCTGTCCAGCTCAAAAAAACCCCAATGTGACCATAATCAGCAAAAAGCACTCATATATTTGATTTTGCCCTCTTCAGAACAAGTGCCTGGTATTAATTTATTGCACATGGCAAGGCATGAGATGAATGCACAGTGTGGAGGGATGTGGTCTGTCCTCCATCAGCAGGAACCTGAGAATTTCACAGTTTTCTTCAAGTGTTGTCATAATGAAATGAATAAAAACACTTTGGGAGATAGACCTTTTCTTTCACCCCTCGTGAATCTGAGTAAAGCAACACACAGCTGATCAAACAGGTTGGTAGGAAAATGATGTCTTGAGTAATTTCTAATTGTTTTTTTATCTTTTCATTATTTTTAATTAGCTAAGTTTCAAATATCACTTTGACTGATAAATGAAAAAGCAAATTAATAACTAGGTATAATATTCATAGATTGCATAAAATAAATAAAGGCTTTAGTCTCATTGATGTTCCAAGACAAAAATTGCAAATCTTGTTTACATCTGTGGATTATGTCTAATTGATTGATGCAATAATCTAAAAAAGAACATAAACCAATTATTTTATCATCATGCAAATTGAAACTATTTCATTTTGAAGTTTGTGTACCAGAAAATCACTTCTTAAATGAGCTGTCTACCAAAAGCAAATGAAAATGGATGGTAAAAACAAGTGCCACAGTCATTTCTAGCACAGAACTTGCACGAAGAAACCTTCAGATTGCACTAAACAGGAACATTTTGCCCTTTTAGATGTAATTACTCTCTGGATGAAATGAAATATTTGCAAATACTTCACGCAGGGAGGCTGTGGAGAGTTGAGACAAATCAGTCAGCAGTGATCCAGGTGCTCAGGCTTCAAAGAGCTGTAAGATCCAAGTGGAGGCTCATTTTCTAGTGTAGAATAGATGCAGATCACTCAATTTAATTCTGCTTTGGCAGTGAGTTATTGTGGTTAATGGAATCAGCAGAGAACTCTTAAAGGGATCAGCTCAGCTCTTCTGTGAGCACAGGAGATTAATCCATGTGTGGTGAGCCCACATCTCTGAGAAATTTGTGTTAACTTCCTGCTGTGTCTCCACAACAGTAACCTCAGGTTTGGAGGTTCTCCTGGAGTCCTTTTTTGGAGGAATTTTCTCGCCCTGTGGTCAGTGGTTCTGCTCCAAATCCAAGAGTGAGATCCACAAGGAACCTGGGGGCACCTCTCTGATTTTCACCTCCTGGCTTTCCCTGCTGTTGTGGTCCCCAGCATTAGCACCATCTATACATCCCACATTTAATGTCTCTCTCTTCTCCTGGGTGATTAGATGGTGCTGTTCCCATAACATACACATGGACAGTTGATATGCAGTCAAACAGGCCACAACTGGTGCCTCATCCAATTATCATGGAAGCAAAGTATCAGGAGAGCCTCCCAGGGCTTTCCAGACTTTTCTCCGTATATAACCAGGGGAGAATGGTCATCACAGGGTCTTACTAAACACATAAATTTTCAAAGATTTGTAGTATTGCCAAATGCAGATAAATTGCCCACTGGTGTTCTCTAAGTCTCTGCACAGAGTGGATGCCAATCAGGTTGCTGAAATGTTAAGAGAATCAGACAGTAATATTTTATCTGCATGCCAAATATGCTTGGATAGAGGCACTTGGAAAGTTGGACTGCTCTAGACTTGCCCAAAGTTGTAGAGCAAATGCAGAACATCTGTTCCAGTGCCTCACTGCCCTCTGAATACAGAATTTTTTCCTAATATTCAATCTAAACCTGCCCTCTTTCAATGTAAAGAAGAAAACTGGTGATTTTTATGCCAAATTTCAATAATCCAATAGTTGCAGGATGCACAGAGTCAGATGCATCTGAGTCTGTGCAGTGCATGACTGAGTCTGGGAGATGCATCACTGCACCCCTCTGCACCCACTGGGGATGCAGAGACAAAGGGGTGGGATCAGATTCCTGCTCAGGGAATGCAGATCCCAGAATCCCAGAGCTGGAGCTCTTCAGCAGGATGAATGCTCTGTATTTCCATTATTAGAAAGTACTCAACCAACACAGGAAGCATTGTTTGCATCACGGATTTTCAGTTTTACTGCTCACCTGACATGAGAAAATTCCCAATCCCAACCTTGGCTTGCTCTAGGGCTAGCTCCATGCAAAATATGTGGGAGGTTTTTCAAGCCAGAACTGGAACCCAGGCCTCTCCACATTCAGGAATATTCCCTGCTATTCTGGAGAGTTATTCCTTGGTTTGTGGGCTGTGCCTCCTCCTCCTTGCTGAGCTAATTAATTCCCCTGCATGCAGCAGTGACATGGGGTGTCCAAACACAGCACAGGCAGCTGGCAGAAGCAAGGGGGTTGTTGCTGATTAGGATGCTCTCTTATTCTGGCTCAGGGAACTTTGAATTCTTTTTTTTGCAGACCACAACAGATCAGCGTTCAAGATATAGAATCCTAGAGTGCCAAAAGCAATGAAGAGCCTCTAGGGCTTGGAAATAGGGCAAAGAAGGTTTCAGCTTTGAAGCTTGATTAGAAGTATTTCCTAAACTAAATTCAGGTAAACATATTTTAATGGTCTGGTGGATGAGAAGTCCAATGATTAATTCTTTAAAGGGATAAAATGTATCTATCTTTATTTTTTAATATTTACAGACATAAAATTCCCAAACATAAACATGTGCTTTTCTTGTCAGACCTTGTAATTCTGTGTATAACAGAATTAATTCCCTTTGGTTCAAAGAATCTCTAAGCTCCAAATCATTAGGCACTGGGAGATTGTCAGGAGGCTGGGTCACAGAATCACAGAATCATGTCTTAGGCTGGAAAAGACCTTAAAAATCATCTCACTCCAATCCCATGCAGGGACACCTACCACTATCCCAGGTTTCTCCAAGCCCTGTCCAGCCTGGACTTGGACACTTCCAGGCATGAAGAATCCACAGCTTCTCTGCACAACATGTTCCAGTGCCTGATTGCCCTCTGAGTAAAGAATTTCTGCCTAATATTTAATTAAACCTGTCCCCTTTCAGTTTAAAACCCCTGCTCCTTTTCCTGTCACTGTCTGCCCATATTAAAAATCCCTCTCCTTTTCCAAAGATCCTTCCAGGAAATGAAAATGCCTCAGTGAGATCTCCCCAGAGATTTCTGCATTTTGAAGAATTCCTCAGTATTCTCAGTACTTTGCTGTATTCTTTTACTCTACTAAAGCCCCTGCTTTTGTCACTATTTAAAACAGGTATTTGGGCAGCTGGTGCTTTGGTCTGAGTGCAGCTTTTGTGTTGAGTCTGTGGATTAGAAGGCCTTTTCCAGAGCAAGTACATTGTATAGGGCATTTTGAAAGAGTCCACAGTTTGTTGTAAAAACATATGGGAAAAGAAATCAGAATATTTGGGGATGAAAGATTCTTCACCTTGTGTCCAAAATTTGAAAATTCAGTGAATTGCTAAACTGATTCACAGTGAACTGTTACAAAGAGCGTGGCTGGACTGATGCTTTCACCCAAAAGAAATATTAAAAAGCTGTGCTTATACAACAGCAGGGATTTTTATTTGTGTGTGAAAGGTATCAACAATGAGTTGTGCAGCTCCCATTAAACTGCTGACTTATCCTGCTCCACAGACATTTGACTTACACAGCCAAAGCCAGTGATTCTCAAAGCAAAGACTAAAGCTCCATTTTTAATCCGATTTACACTCACTCAAAAATCTCCTCAATGGGAAAGATACACAGAGCTCTCTCCAGGCTTCACCCTTCCTTCCAAGCAGGGAATCATCTCCTCTGCCCTTGCCCCAAATACCCCCTTTCTTGATATTTTTATCATAGGAGATTTTGGTGAAATCATAAACACATATAAAAATATGGGGCTTTATATAATATTATATATGTATTTATTTATTTGTTTATTTGATTGATTGATTGATTTATATATTATATATATATATATAATGATCAGGGCCTTTATCATATGAGACTGTTGTTTTGGAAAGGGTTTATTATCCTTTCATTATTCACATGATACATCTTCAGGAACATCTGTTGTTTGTGGGTAGCTCAGGTTTTGGTTGAATGTATTTCACAGATTTGTCACAAATGAGAATTCCCAGTTCTGGCATGTCTGTAAGTGTAAGCCTATGTCCTCTATTTCCTCTGAAGTTCTGATTTAACAGTCATTTGCCTTTGTTCAAACTTTTAGAAAAGAAATATAAAATATGTTTATGTGCTAAAACCAAGGTTATTTGTTAATAAATGAGATGAGAGGAACTGGTTTGATGACCATGTTTAAGTGCTGGTGAAAGGAAAAGCCAAATGAAATGGTGGAAAAACAGGTCTGACCTAAGGACTAAGAGAGGATCTGGCTGCTCCCTGAGTACAGGGAAGACAAAAATTCCTTAATTTGGTAACAATCAGCAAAGGAAAAGTGGGTAAAACTTGGGCACTTCTGAGGGAAGTTTGGTGAAGTTTTCTAAGTGTCAGAGGAGTGAGACTCTGAAATGGCCTTGTAGAAGTGTTGGCAAGGCTTGAGAAGGCAGCCAGGGCTGGGGCAGAGCATTACCAGCTCTGCAGAGGGCTCTGAGTGGTTGTCACTGGGAATGAGAGTCTCCATGCAGGGCCTTCAGCTGGTCCCTGCTGGGTTTCTTCATGAAGATGCCTCAGGTTTGAGCTTTTCTATTTTTCAGATTCTGTGATTCTTTAGTGTGTGGGTCTGGGCTTCACATGATGGGATGCTGAGCTCTGTGCACAGAGCAGAGACAAAACAATTCCTGCTCCAGCTGGGCACCAAGGACAAATGATCCAAACCTCAGCCCAGGAGCACAAACAGCGTGGGCTGGAGAGAGAAAAACAAGCAGGGTGGGACTGATGGGCTGGAGCTGGAATGGGACAATGAACTCCAAGGTGCCAATGGAGCAGAACTGATCCCAGGGAGAGCCCCGGGAGCGCTCGTGCATTTTGGGACCATTTTGGGTCATTTGGGTGCAGCCCTGGCTGGGCTCTGGTGCTGCCCAAGGTGGATCCATGGAGGAGATGCTTTCATAAATCCCTGCTTTATTCTGTAGCTCTGCCCAGCTCTGCTCCAGCTCAGCCTTCACAAGGCATCAAGGGAACAGACTTGCTGCGTGTGCTGATCTGCTCTGTCTTCTGTGGCACCAGGAAGCACCAGGGCAAATGTTCCTGAAGCTGCTGAGCCCCACACTTTGCTGCCACGGGCAGCCGGGGAGGAAATGAGCAGGACTGCATGACCAGTCCTGTTAACATCACTGGGCTTATTCAGATAAGATGGCACAGAGCTGCATTTACACCAAACCCATCTGTCACCACATCCTTGCTGAGTTTATTCTTATAATACAAGCCAAGTTTATCACGGGTGAGGAAGTTTGGAGTGTGGTTCATGTGGTGAAATATCTATGACATTCTCAAATTTGTTGCTGGAATATAAAAAATATTTTCTAGCAACCGAAAATTCATTTGAACTCAAAAATAATCCCTTAGTGATCCCAGTTTCAAATATATGCAGCGGTTCTGAAGTTCAATATTTTCCCTAGACAAAACAATAAACATTGAAGTTATGAAATTTCCATCTTTGAAAGAATTGTGGTGCCAGAATAGTCATTATGATGCAATTCAACAACTGAATTAGATTTCTGAATGCTGAGCTGATGGAACAGAAGTGAAAAATAATAAATGGATTTACCTGCTCTTTTATACCTTTGGGTATAAGCAGCTAACAACAGCGAATTACATAAACAGAGCTGCAAAGTTTAGAGATATTCACAGCCAGAAATTTATTGCCTTTAATCAGATGATCTCTGAAGGGCAATTATTTTGATATATATTATGGAAAATGTTTTTCGGAGTAGGTAAAATGTCCAAATGGACCTACATAGCTTCTATGATTTACTCTAACACGAATTACCTGTTTCTTTATCATTGTAGCCCCTCACACTGTCCACAAAGTGACTTCTTTCTCTCATGTCTAACCACCAGTCCATCACTTCTTAACAAACAGACAAATGGTGTGTTTTGGAAAAGAGTTTAGGAATAAAAAGTTTACTTCTCCATTTGTCCCTACAACAATTCTTAAATATGATGCTGTAGTTGACAGACATTTTTCAATTAAAAAAAATACAATAAAATTCCATTTGTTCTTACCTCATAAGCATTTCAGCCAAACTCTTTGCATCTAGAAGAAAATAGAAGAAATGTCACCACAAATTAAAATCTATTTGAGAGATGCATAATTAACAAGTGATTTGAATCAGTCATGTGTAACACCACTGTTGTTTCTAGATCAATGGTAAAAATAAAAGAGTGTCTCAAAGTCCCTACTTTTGCTAAAATTGCATTTCTGCTCCAAACAGTTCTGGTTAGTTCCTGAGTAGCACTAAAAATGATAAGAGAGGTTACCATTGGCTTAACTATAAAATAGCTACATAAACAAATTAGAAATAGGAACAATTTAACAAATAACGAGGATCTCAGTTCTTTTGTGCTATGGGGAGCAAATGAACAAGTGAAGGAAGAAGAAAAGGCAAAAAAATAGGAATTTTGATACCCATCTCTGGGCAAGAGCCAAAGCCAGGCTGGATGAGCAGTCCCCAACCTGTCATTTCCAAACCAAATGTAATTGCACGAGACGCGAGCAAGGGAGGTCTCCAAGGAGTCAATTTAGACTCACAGAATCCCTGAGGTTGGAAAAGACCTCCAAGAGTCCAGGCTGTCCCTGATTCCCACCCTGTTCCCAGCCCAGAGTGCCACATCCAGCCCTTCCTTGGACACCTGCAGGGATGGACACTCCAAACCTCCCTGGGCAGCCCCTTAAGGCCTGAGCACCCTTTCCATGAAGAAATTCCTCCTGATGTTCAGCCTGGGCCTGCCCTGGCACAAACTTGTTTGGTTGCACTCAAATATGAATATTTTCCTGCTAGCAATAATTCAAAACTACTGCTGAGTCTTCAGAGTGAGGTCTACACATGAAACAGAGGATGGTTTATTCCCACATGGATCAGCCCTGCAAAATAAGACACTGCTGAAGGAAAAATATTCCTCCTGTTCTTGTCATTGCTGCTATTATTAGCAGAAAATCCTTTGGGGCTGTAATTATTTCAGTACTTATCAGTTCAAAAGGCACAGCTGAAGTTTGGTTTTTCAGGTAGGCTTCTGTAAAACTTTATTAACATAGCACACTAATTTCTGTGGTATCATCCAGCAAAAACAGGCATCTCTGCTTTGTTCTCCAGCAGCCTGCTGCTAAACAAACTCACTTAAAATGCTGATTCCCAAGTCCTTAAGTTTATCACACAGCAACAAAGCAGCCTTTTGTGCAACCAAGTGAAGCAAATCTGAGAAGAAAGCAATTCCAAGTTCTGAGCCTTCAAACAACTCTTTTATGGAAGTTTACATTTCTTCTTTTATCTGCTTCTTGTAAATCTACCAGCACCTGCCAGGACACTTACTGAATTTGTCTTTGTTTTCTCCATACAACCTTTTTTATTCCTCAATCACCTCTTGGGTCTCCAATACCTACAACAATTTCCCTACTTGTGATCCTATTAAATATCCTGCTTTTAAAATTCCAAGCATGAAGGGAGAAACAAGCCACAATCTTAACACATTTCTATAGCTTGTGTTGTACTAATTTATAAAAAGAATGGATAGAGGGCTCTTTTTATTCATTAAAAAATCTCATCAAAACCCCTTTTATCCATTTTTCTGAATTGTATTTATCTGACATAGTGCCAGCTTGCTTTTCTTAAGCTTTATTCCTCACCTACCACTAGAGAAGCTGGAATTCTGTGCTCCCTCTAGGTCTGTTTGCTCCACTCCTTCATTTTTGACCTTCCTTCCTCCCTTTCCAGCACCAGGCATGGAAGATTCCTGGTGGAGGGAAGGATGTTTCATCTGAAGTGTCTCATCTAAACCAAACATTCATTTTGGGCACTAAGAATTCCTATTTTTCACCTGGAATGAGACTGTCTTTGCCATTAACACCTGGAAGTGGCAGTGCCTAGTTGATAACACTATCTTTGCCATCAGTCATAAACCAAAAGACCAACACTGCTGTTCCTAAAAGAGTTTTGTTACTGACTTCCAAAAACCCAGGAAGGGACAAATTTCTTCAGAAGAATACAAAAAAGCCAAACAAACCCAACACAAGACTAATAATGACACTGGTTGCAAGTAATGTTTTTTTTTTTTAGCAAATTTTATGATGTTTCTTGTTCTTCTAGCAGCACCAGGATCATGAAGACTCTGTGCACACATTCTCTCTCTGGCACACATAATCAGGGTGGTTTAATATGCAAATATTGTTATCATTCAGCCAGCAGCTTTTTGAAGCAATTGCTGCCTCCTTAAGTGAAGTCTGTGAGTATTTGTGCAAGGAATTCACAACTCAAGAAAAGGAGAAAGGACTAAGTTGAAAATCATTACAATGTACTTCAGTTTGCTTTTCATAATTTTTTTATCAGGTTTGAATGGCAAACAATCTTCCTCACATATTCTCAGGTGCTGTCCAGCACACAGATGATTTCCATGCTGCATCTGGAAAAAAATTCACACCAATTCATGTACGTGGCACATAAAGGCTCCTTAACACATCTTGATCCTTGTTTAAAGAGATGCACAGGAGGCTGTGCACCTGCAGTAAAAAAATAACATGAGGCATCAACAAGATCATGTAATGTGTCAAAAGCTGAATGAGGAAGCACTGAAAGGAAAAAACTCCATCAGCTGATTTTAAATTTGTTAATTATCCAAGCAGATTGTTCATATGGTGAGCAGAGCTGCTGGAGTTAATGATGGGCACTCAGGTTGGCGTGGGATGGGACAAAAACAAAGCTGGCAGGAATATAAAGGGTTCCTCTCTATCCATCACACCAAAATCTAGAAGCCTAAAATTAACTGAATATCACAGAATTATGGAATGGAAGGCACCTTAAAGCCCATCCAGTACCACCCCTGCCATGGCAGGGACACCTCCCACTGTTCCAGGCTGCTCCAGCCCCAGTGTCCAACCTGGCCTTGGGCACTGCCAGGGATCCAGGGGCAGCCACAGGGAACTCATGCCAGGACTTCATAAAGTAAATTATTTTTTAATGATATTCAATCTAACCCTAATGTCTGTCAGTGTGAAGCCATTCCCTGTGTGCTGTCCCTCCATCCCTGGAAATTGTCTCTCTCCAGCTTTCCTGGGGCTCCTCCAGGCCCTGCCAGGCCACCCTGAGCTCAGCCCAAAGCTTCTCCTGTGCAGGTGAACAATCCCAGCTGTGCCAGCCTTTCCTGCCAGCAGAGCTGCTCCATCCCTCTGCTCATCCTGGAGCCTCCTCTGGGCTCTCTGCAGCAGCTCCAGCTCCTGCTGGGCTGGGACCCTTCTACGACAACATCATGAGACCAAAACATCAGCTCCAGGAGAAATGCCATTGTCACACACCAATGACCTGAGATTTTAATGTGCTTTTCCTGCAGTACCCTTTTGATCAGCTGATTGATAATACTTTCAAAAATAAGCCAGCATCCCTGGCTGTGTCCTATCACCTCCCAGTTTTGAGGTGGTGAAAGCAGGGCTTGGGAAGGGGGCACTGATGACAGAGGGAAGGGGATGATCTCTGCTCCAGCCGAGCATCACTTCAGTGAAAAAGCCACAGCCATCCCTTTTCTTTGCTGGCACAGCCACCTTTAAAATTCTTAACACACTTAGGTTTGCCCCATGGGAAATTAGGGACAGTGATAGAGTTTTAAATTGCATCCTGCCACTCCTGAACTACAACACCATGCAGATCCTTTCTGCTTGTGTTAAGGAATTGGATTCAAAAACAAAGGGAAAATCCTTTCAGGAGTACCAGAGCTGGTTTAATAGACAGAAGGAGCATTAAACCATCAGGCTTCCCTTTGAGAGTATCTGCTGAACTCCTGAACTCCAGCAGCCAAGTGACCTTTTTGTGTGATCTGGCTGATGGAACAACTAAACTGGGCAAAAATCAGAACTTTGCTGAGAAATCTGTTTTTTCTATAAAGAAGGAAGAAAAATGTTTAACTGTTTCTACATCCAGACAAGTGGTAAAAGGATCAAGAATGGAAGGGCTGCTGTTCTTCAACAGAAATGGGAACTCAAACCCTTGGTCTATAAGCAGGGATACAAATGTTTGCATGCAGAGCACACTGCAAATAAATCTGCAATTCCCCCTCCTTTTTGTCAAACAGGTTCATAAAACCACATCTGCAGCCACAAAAGCAAGAATTACATCTGTAACTTGCACAAATTATTGCAGAAGGTCCCACTGTGGAGACGATTTTTTTCTGATGTAGGCTAGAGGAAATCCTGATTTAGGAAAAAAGAATATTGTGCCCTCAAAGAAACCCCACCAGGTCATACAAATCAGGTGATAATATTTCCTTTTCAAATATTGTATGAAGGTTAATCACAACAATTACTAGAGTAAACCATTTAGGTTTTAGTTAGGACATCAGAAAAACTTGCACAAATTTGTTTTAGAAAACTTAGTAGGGTATTTTCTGGAACAACAATACTCATTGTAAGGAAAGCTTTCAGAACATGAAGTAACTTCAAGAAGAGCAGAAAATGTCAAACATGGGATCAGTCTTCAAAAAGAATGAGCAAAAAAAATTCTGAATTACTGAAGTCCTATCAGTCTGGTCTTGGCAATGCACAAAATAATAAAAAAAAACTGAGTGAAGTTTGATGAAATGAATTAAAAGGAGAATTGAGGCCAATCAATACAGACTTGTGGTCAAGCAGCCATATCAAACAAAGTGGATTTTTTAAAATGAGATTAAAAATTGCTGAGAATTAATGACATTGAAAAAAACTCTCACTGGGATGTAATTAAATAACAGTAAATGATCATATTTATGTTTTCCTAAAACAAAGTTTCAGTAACTCAAAGTACTTTAACAGGAAGTAGCATGATGCGAAAATGAACACAACAGCTATAAAATGGATTTCAACATATTCAGACCCCAATTTGAAGCAGAGAATCATTATTCAGTATTTTTTACCCAGGGCATTTATCAGTGGTCTGGAGTAAATATAATAATATCTGATAAGAGTTTGAAAATGAAACAAGAATTTGGTATATAAAATATAAGGAAAATGCCAGATCACTAAGAAAATAATCTGGATCATAAGGTCATACATCAAGAACACAAACCAGGGCTGTACAACAGGGAATATTTTCCTGTTGCAGAACAATCAGAGAACTGGCAAATGATCTCAATGGATATAATGTTAAGGATGTAAATTATGGGAAAACTATAGAGGAAAATTAAAATACATAAATTGGTTTCATTTACCAATGAAATCATTAAGAAATGACTTTTTTATCACTATATGGAAAGGATATCCTTGGAGGGTGAAAATGATACAGAAAAGAACTTTTGTACTGTAGGGAAGTAAGACAGGACCAGATGGGATGTTGAGCTGTAGTGGGACAAATTCAGCTAAGTAAGTCACAATTTTTACAGAAAAGGTAATTAAATACTGATTTCTTTTATCAAAAGTACAGATGAAATCTTTTCCACTGCCTGTGTTTAAGTGAAGCATCGATATTTTTCTAAATTTCTCACTGCTGAGAGGAAATAGTTCCAAGAAATTTTATTTTATGCAAAAGCCACCCTGGTCAGTGATCATCAGCCTTCCTCAAGGGACTAAAACTCAAGATTCTATGAATACTTGTAAATTAACCATGAAAAAATAACGTGCAGAAACATCATTTTCTAGAACCAAAGGGCTTGAGATGTCCTGCTCATTACTGGGTGGAATTCCATAGTATTTCTAAGAAGATAAAATAATACTTTATTTTTCTTGACCATAATTTTTTTAATTTAAAAAATCCCCAAAACTGGCAAGGTAAATGTCTTATAAGGTTTTGAAGAAAAAGTGTTTATACAAGCTAAACCATCCAGATGTCCTGATTTCAAGGGCTGTGATTGAACCATAAGGTTGGTTGTCCTTCTTTATATATGAATTTGCCCATGCCTTCTGTCTTTTTTTTTTTTTTTTTAACTCCAAAATATTGTTACAAAGGACAAAATTAGAAGAAAAAAAGAAATAGAAGTAGGAAGGTCAGAAGGAAAATATAGGGCTGGCCCTTGTTTTAATAAGTACTTATTTTTTTGCAGATGAAAAATTGTTTTACTATTGATTCAGGTTTGGATTTGAATGTGTTTTTTTTTCCCAAATACCTTCAGGGAATATCTTCCCAAAATATCTTTTGCCAGTGCAAAAGATAAAGGCAGCAGTGTCAGACTGCAAGGGTCAAAAACTTGGCTGTGGCTCAGCCAGGGCTTTTTGCTAGAAAAATGATAAAGCTGAATGAATTCACAGATCTAAATCTTATTCACATAACAAACAACTGAATTTGAATAAGGATTAGAGGAAAATACAGATCAGTGACAATGAAAAGTCAGTGAACAATGAAGTGCTATGTAAGTTCTATTATAAAAAATAATGGGGAAAATGTGATAACAAATCTGAGAATATCTGGTTGTATGTCCTATCCCACTAAAATCTGGCTACTTTAATTTTATAACTTAGAAATAATGGTTAGCATCTGCTGGAAAACTGAGATTCCCTCATCTTCAGAACATCTGATTTCAGCCTCCAAAAAACAAAAAACCAAAAAAATCTACTTTAAGGTTGTCAAGGGACGCAAACAAACGACAAAAGAAGGAAATCAAATCAATGAGAAATATCTTCCTTTCCCCCATGCAAAATAATAACAATGTATGTATTAATCATATTTTTTAGAAACTTATGAACAAATGAAAAATAAGGAATTTCTATAAGAAACACACACACTTCATTCTGTATTGCAGGAAAATGATCCCAGCTGGGGATTGCACACTTTGGTCACGTGCAGCCCCACTCTTATTTCACGTTCAGGCAGAGAGAAGTTCCACAGACACCCCCTTACCTCTCAGCCTCTTCAGCCTCTGCTCCCTCCTCCTCCTCCTCACGATCAGCAGCATCACAAAGAGCAGCAAGACCCCAACCAAGATACAGGAGATGGTCACCAGCATCTTCAGCCCTTCGTTGGTTCCCAGCCCTTCCTCACTTTGCACAACCGACTTGATGAGAGGTGGGATTGTACCTGGAAACAGATTCATGGCATTAGAGGCTTCTTAACGAGGACAAAAGATTGAGTTCTCAGGGAATAAGGCAAGTTGTTGCTTCAGCTGCAGGCAGAACCCTCAGCAGGATTTTTCTGTTTGGGGTGGAGGCTACATTTGTGTGTCTAATGGCCACAAACACTTAACCAGGCTCATGGTCATGAGGGAATGACTGCAGAGATAGAGATTATCAGGATTCCAGAAGAACTGCATTCATTGATTAAGGAAAACCATGCCTGATATGCAGTCAAATACTATGATAAATTTTGAGTCCTGTTAAATTATTGAAAAGCTGTAAGAGAGCTCAGAATTCCTCCCTATGTCTATTATTCCTTATTATGGGGAAACAGCACTGCTGTGACATTTCTGCTGGGCTTTGCTGTGCGAGGAACTCATTTGACAAAGCTCATTTTCTGCCACATACATCAGATTAATCCTTTGCACAGAAACATTCTGCTATCAGTTCTGAGGGTGCAGCAGTGATAGTGATCTGGAATTCAGACAGCCAACCTGATACTAATCTGCTAAAGACTGTCTGACATTATACTCATCAGTAAAACAGGAGAGTAATGCTGGATAGAAACAATCAAATTTTGAGAGGGAAACGAGGGAAATGAATCTACCAGCTACTGGCAGGCAGCTCACTTTTTCATTCTGGGACATATTTGCATTTTGAATATACCTGGCTTCCTGGTGATATATAATACTTGAACTTTTCAATTCTTTTCTTCTTTACCTCTAAGGGACGTGAGAAGAATGCAGCACCTTCTGTGGAAGGCTGTTTAGTCATGGAAGACTTCTCACTCATTTCCTGATTACTATTAAACTGCTGAATGCAACCACAAATGAGGCTATAAAATGCAGATTTGCTTGAAATGCATAGAAACACATAAGTATTGTGAACTGTGATGACTTTGGATGGAAGCTATTAAATTTTAACCAGCTACTGAAACATAAAAGTGGCTACTTACTTGCTAAAAGGAAAGGAGGGTAAGAGAGAAAAACAGGCACATCCTTTTTTACATTTTAATTGCTACATTAAGTGATATAGTATATCTCATTATGTGTGACACAGTATCAGAATAAGAACTGAGATCTGATGCAATACACTGTGAATGCCATAACCACAGTGAAAATGTAGAATCTCAAGTCCTGTTTCTTTCACAAGAGCTATTTCAGCTGCATATAAAGAGAAGCGCAGCTCCCTAAAGAGACAAAGATAAGAAGAAAAGCTACAACCATCCAAACCTATATTAGGTACTTTGGAAAATTTGTTTTCTTACAACTGTATTTGGAATATTTTTCTAATGTTCCATTGCAGTTCTTTTCCATAATTTTCTTTTTTGGTTTTTTTTGGAGTTTTTTTTGTAATTTTCTGTTTCTTGAACACACAGCAGGATATTTTCATCTTGCCCTGAGATGCACATTTTGCACTACTTTAAAGGCAAATAAAATTATTAGATGAAGAAATGGAAAGAACTTCAAGCTCCTGGAGGTAATGCTAATAACTGTCTCTACATCCTCCTAAACCCTCTTGGATTTTAAAGGGCCAAAGTTTTCTCTGAATTACAGTCACAGGGACCATTAGGTTCAAGATTGCCTAAATTATGCCTTGCTTTCCTTAATACTTTGATGCAAATCAAATGATGAGTGGCCTTTTTTCACTTAAATCTGAAATGTTTAGATATGTGATTATCACTATCCATACCTCTCTCTAGGCAAATGTACACCTCATAACATTAAAAACAGGCAGTTGGAGCTTAATTAAAAAGCCATGCTGAACGTTTTCACATCACGCCTTTGTTGCTTTTCAGCAATTGCATTAGAAATTACCAAAAATTAATCCTGCTATGCATGGAGAAAACACCATTTCGACATTTGCTGTCATTCTAGGTGCCTGCTGGGAGTGGAATGGTCAAAGCTTTTTTCAGGACTCAGTCCCAGACAAACGGGGAGGGTTTGTTTTGTTTTCCAGGTCGGTTCACCATCACCCTTTGTCATCCTGACTGGTCCCTCACAGAAATTGTCATCTGAATGTCCCTGACCCCTTTTTCCCTTTGGTTGCAGCATCTCCCACTGCACATCGTGAATTCAGGACTGTTTTCCTGTGTCCTCCATGGCAGGGAGTTCCTGGGTGGGTGAGAATCAATTAGCAGAGTTTTGAGCTGATCCAATTTAATGCCAGGGCTGCCGAGTAGCTGATCCCTGAGCTGGGAAGCTCCTTTGCAGTTCTCCACAACTGCAGCTGCACGGGGCTAAAAATATCTCCTTATGGATTGTGTGCTTCTGCAAAAACCAGGGGCAGGGAGGTCAGCAAACCTGTAAGCTGGAAATCGTTGCTGAAATGCCCAGGAACAGAGAGCAGAAAGCTGCACGTAGGTTTGTCATTAACCTTCTGACCTGATTCAGCACGGGGAGATTTGAGAGGAAGGATGCTGAGCCATGATATTCCTCAGCAGCTCTCCCACACGCAGCAAAGTGACCCAAAATCCACGTAACTCTGGGATTTCTGCAAACTTTACAAAGGCTTTATCTTAAAGCTGCTAAAGCTTCTAAGCTTGTTCTTAGCTTTTGGCATCCCAGAACTTTCATACGCTGTATTATCTAATCTTCAAAGTGCTACTCTTGTATCTGCTTTATCTGAGGGGCAGCTGTGGCCCCTGGAAGCTGGAAGAGGCTAATCTCACATCACAGGGTGAATCAAAGGTAGAGGCAGGGACAGCATTCAAAAGTGGAGCTGGCCAAGAGATTTCCACTGGCATGTTTTCTGCAAACAAAAAATTCCCTGTCTAAGGAAGCAAAAATTTCTGCATCAAATACTTGTAAGAATGATAATCATCATCATAATAATTTATAATTTCAGTTCTGATTCAAACATAGCAAATCTAGAAAATCTGAAAGTTGAAATTTGCTTTTCCATCCATGTTTTCCTCTCATAACCTCAGGGTCAGTATTTGAGCTTACTCTGCCTCTCTAAGGCACAATACAATCCTGGCAAAGCATGCTTCACAAACAAAACCAGCAATATCACAAATTGTAAATTTTCTAGCTGACCAGAAGCAGTGGCCCAGGAAATTTAATGCTGCAAATATTTTTTACTCTTTCATTTTATCCCTTTTAAAGATGCTATGCAGCAACATAAAAAATCCAAGTGTGTGCAGGTCACAATGTGTGACACAAGGGTAAGTATCATCACCCAATCAAAGAGCAGAGCCTGACAACATTTCAGATCATATCACTGTAAGAATAGTTTTGATTTGAGTGCTACAAGTGGAAATTTAAGGCTCTGGATCTGTATTTTGATATAAATTCATTTTAAGGTATGGCTTAAGACTGTTTGCCCTAGTCAAATAAAAGTGATGATAATGGAACAATTGAAAGTTGGATGCTGCCTGTGGAAAGATATTAGATAAAAAAAGAAAACCAGGATAAATTCAGTAAAATAAGAAGAAGTTAACTTATAATACTTGAAAGAGTTGTTATTATTGACAACAGCTACACTTCCCAGTAAAACAAGTCCTTCACATGCCTGGAATAACCTGGAACATTTGTGTAGTAACTGCTTAGATCCTGGCTTCCTGTGGTCCTCTGGAGTGCTGAAACCAGAACTTTGTCTGAAATAATACGTGGATTTGTGTGGCAGCTTACCAAAGGTGATATTTTTCCAAAGGGTGAGGGCATGTGTGATTAATTATCTGCAAGAGCTGCTGAGTACCCAGCACAAAGGCTGGTATAGCAGTAGAGGATGTGTCACATGCTGAGGTTTAAACCCTGCCCAAGACATATCCCACATTTCTGCCTGGAAATGACCTTGTGTGGAGGCGTGTTACCAACACAGAGTTACAAACAATTACCAATTCGGTGCTGCCACAACCATCAGCTCTTGTTTGAACTCTCTCACCAGTTCTGCAGCTAAATTTAACACTACAGATGTTGCCAAGCGGTTGCACAATGCAGCACAACATCCCTGGCAACACAGCAAAGTTTTACACTGGATGTCTCCAGAAAAGCTCTGGCAATTCCCACTGGAGCAATCCAGAGCTGCCATCTGGAGCCATCTGTGCTGCATTTTTGCCAGGAACGCAGCCGTTCCCCACTGTGGAGCCACAAGTGCTCTCACCCAGCCTGGCAGGACCTGAGCTGCACCGAGTGACAATCTGGCATGTTTGCTCCTGTCCTCGTGTCCTGGGGTTTGCAGGGTGGGCAGTAACCCCTGGCAGAAGGGCAGGATGCAACCACAGCCTCATGGTCCGTGTCCTGCTGCTGGCCATGACAGAGCCATCCGTCATGGCCATTAGTTTCACTGTCCCCAGCCTGTGAGCAGGGACGATTGCACTGCCATTGCTCTGCCCTTGGAGGATGTTATCCAGAGGCTTTCTCAGAGGACAGCCTGCTTGGCTGCTGCAGTGTGTCCCATCATGGGTTTTGGGCTGTGTCACAGGGAATAGCAATTAAGCCAGACACCCCCGTGAATGGCTGCAGGAACAAATTCCATGGAAGACTAAAATTTCATGGAAAAGATGCATGAAATACTAGGAAAGGCCCCTGTAACCACTGGAACTAATGACTTTTAATGTCCTATGATTACATGTCTCATGGCTGATTGACTTCGGAGTTTTTCCAAAGTGAGGACAAATAAACAATCCCTCTTTTCTGCCTGACAGCCTACTGTCAGGAAATCAGGAGCTATTTTACATCTTTGAGACTTTAACCTCTCTGACAGCATGGCTGGCAGATTCAAAATGGGGTTTTTGAAGGGAAAAAAAAGAAGATGAACAAAAAGAAAAAAAAAATCACATATGAAACCCAAGTAAAACGGCATCTGAGGTGTAAATTAAAGGAAATACTTACTGCCATCATAATTGAGCGTGGCAAATTTGGCTTGTTTCTCTGCACAGCCAGCACTGTTGCACACTCTCATTTGCAGCTCGTACCAGGTGGCCTCCTGGAGGTCGTAGAGGATGTAGGACTTGGACAGGGATGTCCTCTGGGCTGTTGTCCAGACCGTGGTCCCAAAGGGCCGGTACTCCAGGGTGAAGGAGGTGATGGGGCAGCCACCATCGTTCCAGCCGATCAGGTTCAGCCTCACCCGTGTGGTGTTGATGCTGGCAAAGAGCTCTTGCTCCTTGGAAAACTGTGGCTCTAGAGGCAGTGGGATATTCCAGACAAAATGCTTAAATATTGCGGATAAAACCTCTCAAAATATAAAATCTTGAGAATAATTTTTAGGGCAACCTTGATTCTAGCTTAAAGTCAGTATTTATATATTCAACTTCCCCCCATACCCTCCTTCTTAAATGTTTTTTCCCATTTTGTGCCAGACTCACAAACCCAGATTTTCAAATCAGAATGTGGAAAAAATATCCAATCATCCATTTAAAAAATTTGGTTTGTTTTGCCTTGCAAAACTTGACACAAACTTTTCCTTTATTTTTGACATTTATGCAGTTCAGAGAATGCTGCTTGCAGACTCCTGCAATGCTGGCTTGGAGTAGAAATCAGACACTGGCTCCATTTCCTTTATACATAAATATACTCCCTGTCTTCCTTCAACATCAAGACAAACAAACCCCTGAATTTTTATAAGAGAAGAGGCAATTTCCTCATGGCAATGAAATGCTTGGAATTGCTATAGTCTGTGACAGTGGAGACACCCTCTTACCACGTATCTGCCAACCCATCTTAGAAAAAAATTATTAGAGATAAAAGGACAGAACATCAGCCTGTGTGGGCTTCAAGTCCCACAGCTATGGATATTCTCAATTCAGTCAGAGAGAAATGGAGAGAGATTTTACTAAGCTAAGCATGAGAAAAAGTCCAAGAAGAATGTAAACCATTTATTATCTCTCTTTCTGTTCATATAGTTTATAGATAAGTTCTACCACTGTGTACTATTCATAGTACACCAAGAGTGTGAAAAGTTTTCACTTTAAAACCATATTTCACCTTAACAATCCTAGTTATAAAAAACCCCACTACTTGTTAATAAAGTTTTTCACTCTTTACCTTCTAACCTCAGAGTCTCATTACTCCCATCCCTACCTCAACAACGACACACAGCCACAGCCCTTTTTGCCACAGCCATGTAAATGTTTCCAAAGCCAGTAAGATTAAAATACCCAAGCCTGTTTTCTCATCAGACCAAGGTCTCCAGCAGAGTGCAGGAGCTTTAGGAGGGTGCAGGGGATGGAACTAGCACGGGATGGAACCAACGCACCTTTGCCGAGCGTCTTGGCCTCGATGATCTCGCTGATGCGCCCCGGCCCCACCCCGTTCTGAGCAGTCAGGGTGAACTTGTACCAGGTGCCACATTTCAGCGTTTCCAGCCTGTAGGACCTCTCACTGGGGCTGATGGGGAAACTGCCCCACTGCTCACTGTTATCCTCTGAGTACTGCAGGATATAACCTGGAGGGAAAGCGCGGGTGGCAATGCTATCACAAATCCTTCCAGTAAGCCAAGGAGGCATTTTTTTAAAGACCTGACAAATCCCCTGTGCAGGGAAACTTACACCTCTCCCCTGACTAAAAGATACCAAGCAATGCAATGCATTTTGCCTGCTCTGACAACAGCTTAAATACAATTTTTTTATGATGGCTTCAAAGGGGAAAAAAAAAGGATGGATATTTCTAAGGACCCTTCAATCAGCAACAACCAGATGATGAACCTGCACCTCCAAAATGAGTGGTTAGAGATTACACATTTGGAAAATCAGATAGAGCAACTGTCATAACAGCTGAGGAGAAGTGATTAAATGTGTGAATAAACCACCACAAAGACAAACTGCAATTTACTGAAAGCTGTTATCACCATGATAGTGCACATTAAGGGTTGACAGCAATACAGATTGGGTTGTTTTTCTTTTTTTCTTTTTTTTTTTTGGAGCCATTCATAACTTTATACTAATCCTATCAGCGTATGATAATTGAGTAAGAAGCAGCAATTAATCTGAATTACATTACCTCGGATAGAACTGCCACCATTGTCTCCAGGTATCCAGGAAAGAGTGATAGAGGAAGATGTAGTTTTCGATACAGTGAGTCTTGGCTGGTCTGGTGGAACTAGATGGGAAATAGTTAAAAATAGAAAATGCAATCAAATGGTTTGACACGATGTTAATCACTTCTAACAGTCATTTATCAAATAGCTGTTTTGAGTTGCAAAAAATGCAAATGATTTCTGTCAAAGTGTCTGTTTAGCTGACATATTTGGTTAAGACAAGAACAGAAAAGCTCTAATTTTTTTATTTTATTTTATGCACAATTTTGTCTTTCAATTCTTAACCTTTGTTTTTCTCTGATTTTTTTGCATCTGTCCTGTTAGACCTCAATGGCCCATGAGCTACCCAGCCATTAATTTTCATTGTTTTTGATATCTATTTTGAGGAGGATATAAAATTTTAGTGGCAGGAAACATGTGCTGTTGCAAATGATGTTCCACTCATTCCTGTGTTTGCAGGCTATTATGGCAAAAATGAAAAAAAGGTGCAAATCAAGGGCTTCTGCCAGTGCAAATGTGAGAGTTAATTAGGTATCATAGGTAGATTTGTGACTGGAGGCAGATCCAGTCCTCTTCTAGACCACTGAGGCTTTTGGTATAAAGAATTCCCCACCCTGTCAGCAAAGACTGTGAACACTTTTGTTCTGCTGCTCCCCATAAACATTATGGGAGATGGAAGATCAAGGTTCCAAGGACCAGTTGCTGACTGATTGAAGGAATAAAACAGAGGTTTCACCTCTCATCCACTTCCCAGCTTCCTTTAGAGGAAAATCATGGAATGGTTTGGGTTGGAAAAGACTTTAAAGATCATCTCACTCCAATCCACTGCCATGGGCAGGAACACCTTCGATGAGACCAGATTGCTCCAAGCTCTGTCCAGCCTGGCCTTGGAGGCTTCCAGGGATCCAGGGATATCCACAACTTCTCTGGACACCCTGTGCCAGGCTCTCACCACCCTTACTGGAGGAATTTCTTCCAGCATTAAAGGGCAGAGTCTTGCCACATCTCAAAAAGTTGCACTGGATAGGGCAAGCTGGGAACTAGGAACTGACATGGGGATCTGGGGCTGGAAGTGGACTGGGAATGTTCTACTGTCAGAAATGTAGATAAAATCAAGCTTTGCTGCCTCAAGAATAAGGAGTGAGGTATGGACAGCGTCCATGCTTGCAAAGGATCAAGAAGCAGCAATGAAGATGGGATGGAAGTTTGGGAAGGAGACACAGCAGGATGGCCACAGCTCCTCTGGCACAGGACAGAAGAGGGAGGTGGTGTCAGTGACCCGTGCTGGCAGGAGCTGCCCTTGTCCTGACACAGCCCATGACCAGGCAGGACAGAAGTCCAAAATGCTCTGCTGTGTCCAGCATTCTGCTGCCAGAGAACACTGCCTGCTTTGCCTATGCTTAAGGGGCAGCCCCTCCTGCAGAGTGAAACTCCAGGGAAAGCTCCTCACTGCAGTTCATGTTCGAGTCATCAGATTGCAGAATAATGGGTGCTGATGTAAGGCAGAGTCTGCTGGTTTCCAGCTATGGATTACTTCAAAGAGAAGTTGATTTTTTTTGCCCTCACAGGGCCAAACAGGGCTGAAGAAAACAAAAGAGACAGTTTATGCTCTGAAGGAAAATTCCCTCTGTGAGATGGATTTGTTCTGTTATCCTGAGTGGCTTGGTTGATTCCATGGAGAGAGACTGCACACACTACACTGGGAAAGATTTATTGCAAAAGCCTTCATCACATCTACACCCTATCTACAAAAAATGGTGGTCCCACATATTAAAAGCTACTCTTTGTCTGTCCCTTAGGGAAGTAATATTGATTTGCTTTTAGCTGCTGCAGTTCAATAACAGCAAATATATGCAATTACAGAAGTACTTAGTGAAATATAAATATAAGGTTTCCATTTGACGGAGTTTTCTCTCCCTACTTCCTGTTGTGGTCATGCTTCAAACATCACAGAAGAGCATCTTTAGTTTCTGTTGGATTGTAGGGAAGCTGCTAAATGCCAATATCTGCCATGATGTTTGTTCTAAGGCTTAGTGGAATGGTTTAGGCAGGGAGAGAGAGGGACTGCAGTGGAAACAACCTCTCTGTGCTCTCATGTGTTGGCACTTGAAGTTTAAATTCCACATCCAGGAGACGGATGGTCCACTCTGGTACAAAAACTTGCAGTCAATTGAAACATTTGTAGGATCTGCTTTAGTGCAAGTGAGCAAGGAAATCTGCACAGGGAATTCTTGGTATGTGAACACACAGGCTCTGCTTCACTTCATTCTTTGTTTATATTCTTATATTGTCCCTGCTTTTGTACATATCAACACCATCCCGGGTGCTCTTTGTGCTTTTCAACATGAATATAAAATGTAGGTGGAGGAATGCATTAGCTGAAGGGGTACTGATGTTTCATTTCCAATGCTTCCTCATATTCACCTCATCATAAAATTCTGTGCCTGCATAATGAAGTTTTTGTGCAAGGTCTCAGCATGGAGGCAAATTTCTGCTGATAGCTTTTCAGGAGCTGAATTAAAGGCCTTCACATCTTTCTGAATTTTGTAATATTGAAATGATACATGTGATATTTGTAAGGAGAAGGCAGAAGCTGATACTTTCTGTGTGAAGAACTAGAAGATAACTGAATGCAAACACACAGTTGTCAATCTTACAAAAACTCACATAGATACTTAACTGAGTGTGCAAATTGTTTCACCTAAAACACCATTTTCTACATCATAAAATGCCTGTGGCTGAGTCAAATGACTTATGTGTGAATTTGGAAGAATTAGATTTGCACTAATACACATAAATACGAATATTTTACATTTCAAACAGACACACCTCTGCATTACCAGTAAAAGCAGTGTTAACGATTCTGAGGTAGATCCAACAGCCTTACCTTGTACCTGCAAATTCAAAATGATTTCATCTGAGCCCCAGTTGTTGCTGGCCACACAGCTGTAGTAGCCAGAGTCCTCTGCTTTCACAGTCCTGATGACGAAGCTGCCGTTGCTGAAGATGCTCCTTCGCCCATCAATCATCACTAGACTGGGTGTCCCGTTACTGCCTCACAGGAAACAAAGTGCATACATTAAAGAAGTTACAATCAAAATTACTCACAAGTGGATTTTTTTTTTTTTTTGAAGCAGCTAAGAATGGAAAGAGAGGAAAAAGTGTGGAGTGAGGTGTGTCCTTTCAATGAGACAGCAGAGCGTTTTCTATTGGGAAACATCTATCATTTGATTAAAAATGAACTTTTCCTGGACCCAGTGTAGTAAAAACAGAAATTCATTCCTTCCTTAACTTGTTATTTCATAAAAATGCTGAAATGAGAGTATAGGCAGTGCCTGGCTATGAAGTTCATCCTTATGAAATCATAGATATTTACATCAGTGCACAAGATGGTTTGATAGCACTGTAGTTTCCCTGCTTACACAGTGCTTGGATGAAAATTATTGTCCGTGTGTGTTTTCAAGTGGCTCTGTCAGACTGTGAAACTAAAGCTGAGAACAGAATAATGGAAAATTAAGTATGTGCAAGACGTTTACTGCCCACCTCAGCACAAATCACTGTATCAAGCACTTTGCTCTCTCAAAATAAAATCTTCCTGTCTTCCTGAGGATAAAACAAAAACACTCCTAAGTATTATATTTTGAATGCTTACCTTTAGCCCTTCTTCATTTTTTTTTTCCCTTTGATGCCCTGTAATCACCACAGCCAATTAGCTGAAGGAATATCTAAACTCCTTATCTCCTGTGACCAAATCACCACCAATCCTTCTCCTTCCTGCCAGTGACCCAGGATCAGCCTCCCCACAGCCCTCGGGATTTTAAGGAAATGGAATTTCTCTGAGCTGTACGTTTAGTTGCTGGTTACCTATCCTTCATCCACTTGACTGTTGGAGCAGGGTCCCCCACGGCTTTGCAAGGGAGGACAATGTCCTTCATCCAGGGCGTTGTCACCGTCCCGCTGAACGTCAGGATCCTGGCAGGAGCTGGGGGGGAGACAGCAAGAGAGACTGACGTGAGGTGTCCATTCATACAGCCCTTGGGAGGGAAATAGAGACACCTACAATTAAAGGGGGGAAACCAAACCAATCTAAATATGATGGGTTTACGGTATTAATTCCTTTTAACTTGTATTATTAGCTATTTATTCAAGCAAAATATCAGTTTCTGTACCTGGAAGACAAGTAACTAAAAGAGAGATGAGGCATGGCATTGAAGAGTCTTCGTAAAGAAAGAGAGCAAACCTAGTTATTTATCATCTTTACTAACTTTTATATATTTTGGAGTAGAAGTCATGGATGAAAATTATGTCCAAGGGATGCTTTTCTCAACACTTCCACCAAGAATCGTCCACAGCTGACAGGTGTCTCATAAAAACTAAATTATTGATACATCTTTTCTACAACAATTTTGATATTAAGCAATATTAAGCAAAATAAACCTTCATGTATATTAGTACATTGTAGAGTCTACCTGAAATCCACAAATGTGAACAAACTGAAATTAATTTTTCAGCTCTCAGATCACCTAAATATATATATATATAATATTACTTGTGTACTTTCAGTTTATAGATTATGTTAGAACTTCATTTGTTATTCCTCAAAAATGACCCTTGGTAGAAATACATGTTCTGTTGGCCTCTAAATTATACATTTTAAAAGCACATACTGAATACAGATAGACAAAATACTGTATTTTTTGTCCTGATCTACTTCAATCGTGCTCACAGATCAGAACTTATACTTAATAATCCACTTTGCACCAATTAGGAAAACATGAAAATGAGACCTGGCATCAAATATAACTGGGACAGTTAATCTGGAAAAAGATTCATGCATAAAAGAACAGGCCTTGAAAAATTAAGCAAAATTACTTGAGTAGGCTGCAATGGGACTTGAGATATTCATGAAAAGAAAAGACTTCACAGATTATACAATCAGCTTGGACTGTGTCGCCTATGTTCTCTTCAAGCACTGTTGAAGACCAAGCTTTTTATTCCCCTCTGGTCAAAATTTTAACTAAAACAGAGCTCTGAAGTTTAACCCTTTCAGGACAGAGCTGTGGTTTGTGCTGCCCTGGGGAAGTCGGACACCAGATTGCTGCAAAGATACTGGGCAGTCAGAAGCCCTGATGGATCAGGCTGGTTTTTAAGATTTATTTTTCTTCTCATTATCCTGCTCTGATTTTGTTGGTAGTAAATTCAGTTAGTATCTCTAATTTGAGTCTGTTTTGCCCGTGATGGTATCTGTCTGTCCTTATCTCAACTCATGAACCTTTGTTATATTTTCCCTCCCCTCTATAGCTGCAGAGAGGAGTGATGGAGAAGTTCTGGCACCCACCCACACCACACCATGAGGCTAATTAACCAAAGTAACTCAAACAGAAAAATGCTCAGAGCACCCAGAGACACAGAGTGAAATGCTGACACTGCTGAAGTTGGTGTTAGAAGTCACATTTGTCTTCAGTGGTGCCAGGTTTTGCAGCAGGAGGTGCCTCGTGGCTCTCATGCCATCTTTGAAAAGCAGCAGGAGATGCTGTCAGCTCTACCTACAAAACATCTGTGAGCATCTGGACTGCTCAGGTTCCTGTCCCGTGCAAAATATCCTCTGCAACATGAAGTCTGAAAACTCATTTAAAATTGACTATTAATCATTTTCTCTGTGCCCTTCCCACATTTCCAGTGTTGAAACATCCAGCTACTCCCAACTGCTGCCAGTTCCTGCAGGACAAAACATGTGGAACACAGAAATCCTGCTGAAGACTTCAGCATGGCATGACACCACTGTCAGCAAACTTTCCATATTCTCCTTCTGCTTATAATAGTTATTTCAACGTGAATTCTTCCTTAAGAAGTCATAGGCTGAAGATCAGATGCTGAAAGTATAACATTAATGTTGTAGCTCCTGGTTTTCAATATCCTGTATCTCTCATTTTACTGAGATGTGTGGAAGTAACATAAATCTCACAGGAGCCTAAGCCACTGCTAAGATGATAGACCATGACTCAGAAAATCATCAGAAAAGCACAGTGCACTATTTCTGTGAAAGCATTCACAGCTTTCTATGGATTTTCTTATTCCTTCCATGTACCGAGTGCTTTTAAAAGAAATGGTAAAACAGCAGGAAATTTTTCAAGACCAATTTTCTTTATAGCTGAACTTCAAATGATGCCCTGAGACTACTCAAAGGTGCACAAAGAAAGCTAGAAACAAAATAAATGTCAACTGAAATCCACCTCAGAGCAAGAGGTTTGAAATTATAGCAGGCATTCATGAGGCAAAAAAGCCTGGAATCTCACAGACTTCTTTCTTTCGAGCCATGGGAATTTTTAGAATCACATGGGTAAGCTGCAGGGTTACTTCTTTGTTATCAAAGCTACCCACATGCCTACACACCTTCCTCTAGCCTTACATTTGATGACATGGAACTAGATTAGGGCTGTGTCTGTTCCTATTATTTTTACAAATTACCCAATTATTAATTGAAGATAAAGAGGTTCCTTCACAGAACAGTGCGCTCCCTTATGATAATGCATGTTTGTTTGTTTAAATTACAAATCCTCTAACCTACATTTACTGCCACAGAAATAGAAATGGGCAGAAATTCTTTGTAAGAGGATGTAACACACATGGATTTTTCTTCCTCTAGAGGACACAACTGTGTTTTAAAGGTGAACTTCAGAAAGAAACTGAACAAGAGCTATGACATTTCAGTGCAGTTCAGCTAAAAAAAAAAAAAAATAAAAGCTCCAACAGTGAATAGCCCGGATTAGGAGATTCTTTCATTTACTTTCTCACAGAAGAGGGAGGGCAGGCCCTGGCACAGGTGCCCAGAGCAGCTGGGGCTGCCCTGGATCCCTGGCAGTGCCCAAGACCAGGTTGGACACTGGGGCTGGAGCAGCCTGGGACAGTGGAAGGTGTCCCTGCCATGGCAGGGGTGGCACTGGATGACTTTTAAGGGTCCTTCCCACCCAACCCATTCCATAGTTCTCTGCTTCTAATATCCCCTGTACTCCAGTCTGATCCAAGAAACAGAGCAATATGTACTGTCATGAGAACCCCACATTTACATAAGTAAATGGTACTTAAAAACATTAAACACACAAAGCAATGCAGAATAGGGGGAAATCTGTTCAAAATTAATTATCAGGTAGTTCAGAAAACCAGGGGAAGCTCAAAAGTCAGAGAGTTGTCCCCAGAGGATCAGATTGCCAGGGGTCTGGATCTGTTATTGTCACACTGGCAGCAAATGCCATTCCCCATCAGTCATGGTCAGTAAATCAGAGGGACAAGTACGTGCAAAGTTTTTTGTCTTCTGAGTATACTTGAAAGGCTAAACCCACTTCTTTCAAGTCAGCAGTGAAGAGTAATTTGAGGGGCAGAAGCACAGCTTGCTTATGTGGAGGCTGAACTTTCATTGCCATGATTATTTTCTGTTTGTTGGGGATTTTTTTTATTATTTCTGTCAGTTAATTACAGAGAATAACAATCTGTTCTGAGAAATGAAGACACTAAAGAAAGAAAGAAATGTTAACTTGAATTAAGCTTTCATTTAAATTGGACTATCCATTTCACATCAAACCCCTATCTAGACATTCTCATTGTTCTCAAAGGAGTTCTTAAAGGGGTTATAATTAAGTTGACATAATTCAATTCAAAGTTAACTCTTATTAGCTGTCGTGATGGTATCATTACTTGGACAGTTACTGTGCAGCAAGAGGAGAAAAAAAAGGAACAAACAACTACAAAATAATGGCCCACGGGATGTTTTTGCATTGGGAACTTAAGGCAAAAGCAGGCTTTAACTGCTTCTAACCTCGGGATGTGCTGTTTGCTACAGATATACTGGGGGGGGGGGGTGAGAAAGGTCTTTGAGGCATTGAGCTCTGCCCATCCTTCCTCCTTGTGCAGCCACTGCTCTCAGCACTGATCACCACTTTCTCCCAGCTCCCTAAAAAGCTCTGTGATGTATTCATAAAGGAAATTTTGTATGTGATACAGTAATTTCTAACATAGCTACATCCAAAGTCTATAAAATTGCTATCTATCAGTATTCCTAGTGCCCATCAAACCCTCCACAAATGGATTATTCATTACTTTTACAGTCCTGAGTGCATGTAAGAGGCTTTTCCTGAGGATCATCTACTGCAGACTTTATATTGGAGCATCACTACAAACTCTAAGGTTGACTGGATGCATTCTACTGTCCTTTGAAATAAAGTCTTCTTCAGATTGACCTGCTTATATTGGAGTAATTAATTATTTTTTCTTTTAAGTCATCTTGCCTTTTCATAAAAGTTATTTTTAAGTTCACTTATTTGTCATCATGGATTATGTTATATAAGCTTCAGAGGAGCAGAATTAATTCTGGTAAGCTGGATCAGTTTAAGTACATGTGGGTCAAGTTGCAACTTCTCAATTTTTGGCAAACAGAGAGCAATTGCATACTGCAATTTCTCATAACTTGAGGTCATGAATATTGGTGCCCGCAAAGACTGAATTGATCTGTGTTCATCTTTGAACATTTCCCTCTTGTTCATCTTTGAACATTTCCCTCTTCTTAAAATGCATAGGGCGTGGCAAAAGAGAACTTCTAATGCATTTTGTGCAGGGTTTGCCTGCAGCCTCAATCTATTAGGATTGCACCATGTCTAATAATTTTTGCCCTTATTTGAGCATCTATTTTTATGCTCATTTTTGTTTGCTTTTTTCTTTTCAACACCACACATTGATTACACACAGGTGACAGGTGGCTGACACCTTTGCCTTTTTTCCTGAGTTGTTCTTACATGATCTTCCTTCATTAGTGTCTTTTACACTCCTCAACCCCTTTTAGGATCTCAGCTTTGGTCTCACTGATGTCCATAAAGCAGTGTGCACTTGTGCTACAATGGAAAAGCTCCAGATTCTTCAGATCTGAAGAACTTTGCAGCTTCTCCACACTGGAGAACTGTCATGTGCTCAAAAAGTAACCTCCAAAATCAGCAACACCATCCACCATAATCACTGAATCCTAGAAGGGTTGGGTTGGAAGGAAGGTTAAAGATCATACAGTTCCAAGTGACTGCCATGGGCCACTGTCCCAGGCTGCTCCAAGCCCCAGTGTCCAACCTGGCCTTGGGCACTGCCAGGGATCCAGGGGCAGCCACTGTCCCTCATCCCTCCATCCCCTCCACCCTGAGCTCAGCCCAAAGCTTCTCCTGTGCAGGTGAACAATCCCAGCTGTGCCAGCTTTTCCTGCCAGCAGAGCTGCTCCATCCCTCTGCTCATCCTGGAGCCTCCTCTGGGCTCTCTGCAGCAGCTCCAGCTCCTCCTGGGCTGGGACAGGGCTGGGGCAGCTCTGCAGGTGGGATCTCACCTGAGCAGGGCACAGGGACAGAATCACCTCCCTCAACCCTCTGCTTAAACTTCTTTTTATGCAGCCCAGGGTAACAGCTCTGATGTTAATCCACCAGCATTAAAATGATGATCTACCAACTAGATAGGTAGGAACAGGGAGATTTCCCATGGTGATGGAGTCTGCTCTTCCATGCAGAAAATGCTTTCATGTTGGTGGCACTAGGCTGAAGTTCAGCAAAGCCATTTCAGAAAGAACCTGTCATCATAATGCATTAGACACTTTATTTTACATCTTTACATCATTAAACACCCAAGTGAAGAATTAGCAGGCATGTAAAACTGTAAAGCCAATTAAATGTATCTAATTTTGCAGCTCTAGGGATCTGTGCATTTCTCTGCCCATAGTGGCACAGGCTGTAATGGTACTAAGTTGAGTAGTAAAAAAAAAAAAAATCAATTTGAAGACCCCATGTAGAGATTGAGTGGGATGAGACTCTTCTCACTTTGCTGTACAAAATGTTAGGCCTCCATTTCCAAGCCAAGGTACTCTAATGTTGCAAGCATCACATCTCAAAAGGCAGAATCCACAGGCCCCAGCAATATCTTTTAATAGAACAACTAATACAGCTGGAAATAAATATTCAAGATTTGAGGCACATTATCCTTTCATCATATCTGAAATAGAAGCAGCAAACTTCAAAGCTAATGCAAGTAGAGAACAATTGTTCAGAGTTTAGATATGTTAATCAGACCATTTTATACAGAAGATGGTACTTGTGGAGTACACAAGAGATATTACTAAGGAAAGGAATGATAAAGAAGTTACCTTGTACAGCAAGGAAAAGAAATATATTCAGAGGAGGAGAGGCATCATCTGCAAATCCCCTGTACCCAACAAGTGAAGATAAAAATGGCTCCAAAAAGCCATCTACTCCCAACGAGTGAAGATAAAAATGGCTCCAAAAAGCCACCAATTCCCTTCTAAGGCAGGCTGGATGAGTTACCCCCTGGAGGAGCACATCATCCCCTCTCTGCTGACTCCAGCGAAACTTGAGCAAAGACCTGCAAGCTGTCACCTCGCCTTTTGCAAGGTGACAAACCCCACCCTGGAGAGGCCACAGGAGTGGTCAGTTCTGCAATGAGCAGCACAGGAGCCTGGCTGGCTCTGGGCAGCTGTCCCTGTACCTTTGGCCAGCGGCTCCACCGTGATGATCTCGCTGCTGTTGCCTCTCCCCGCAGCCGTCACGGCCACCACCCACACGCTGTACTGGCGATTCCGGCTCAGGTTGGGGATTCTGTAGGAAAATGAGTCGGGAGAGGCTTCAAACTCGCTGATCACCTGTGGTGGAAGAGACAAATGTTTCCAGGCTAAAATAAGCAGTATTTGGAGAATGGAAAATGTGAGTGCTACAAAGCCTGTTACTTCAGGGCTCTTCGGATGGGTATCGATTGCTCCGAACAGATGGCAGATGGCAATAAACAGAGCAGACACAGTAACTTGTTGCAATCCATTCATATTCAGTGAATTTGGGCCTGTGCCTTGTTTACAGATTGGTTTTATTCAGATTAGGACTTTTATGTGCCATTTATTTTCACAGGGTTGGATAAACAATGGAAGTGGATAAATATGGCTAAATTTTACCATCAGTAGTTCTGACAAAATGATTTAGCTCTACACAAAACTTTCCCAGTGGAGGATTCAGTGCTGCATCTGCTGTGAAATCTGGAGTTTTCTATTTCTGTCACCTAGAACCTTTGATGTTCTTTATTCCTGGGTTTTGGTGGCTTATCCCTTCAGCAGTGGAGTGAGGCATGGAATAAAACTGTGCTCTGTAACAGACTATTCAAACTTCCCCCAAGTCCAATTTTGTTTAACCACGACATTACTTCCATTCAGAGACTCTCAGCTGAAGGTCATCTCAGCCAGTTGGCTGCATTAGCAGGGAAGGACAAGTGCTGGAAGAAATGCCAGTTCAGTCTCTCCTCTGTCACTCAAGTGCCTCGGCCCAAGGGCTGCAGCAGAGCCAACCAGCTGCTCTGCAGTCCCTGCTCATCCATGAGAGCTTCTGCATCCTGCTCGCAGCAAACTGTGCAGGGAAAGGTGTGGAGGAACACAGAGATCCCTCCAGGGGGCTTTGAGAGCCTCAGCACATCCTCCACAGGAAATATGAGGAGGGAAATCTCAGCTCTGAACAGTGTTACAGTGCTCAATATCACCACTTTTATTTCTGACATGGGCTTTGTGATGCCTGCAACGTGAAAATAGAGGGGTAATGAACCAGTGGAATGAATAATACTCACTTCCCTGTGCAGTGCTGAGTGTGGTAATGGCTAACTAATGCTAGGTTAAAAATAATTAGAGGGTTAATGACGTAGAAAAGAAGATTTTAGCAGGAATCAGCATTAAAAATAATGCATCAGTGTAATCTAAACTTGGTTCAGACTGACAAAGTGTGCAAGGAATCTCTTTGATATACAAATATCTGCTTGTGGTGAAGGCCAATTCCACCTGATTAGCATTTCAAAAGGCACATTGACCTGAAAACATTGGAATATGGAGTCCTTCAAAGTGAATTCCAAATAAATAAGAGATGTTTCTGAGATATCATTAAACACCTCTCCAGGTCAAGTAGCAGTTTCAGCCATTCATTCTATGCTGAATGGGTCACTGCATTTCTCTGTTCTTGAGCTGGCCTCTCCTACAGCCTGGGGAAGAGGGTAGTTCACCTCCTCTCACATTTGAAATCCAGAGTGAAGACATCTGTCTCTAAGCCAGGCACCTCAATCCCTTCAGAGACCATGCAAAGGCTCCTACAGGAACATAATTTGCTCCTTCCACAGACAGTGATTTTTCTGAGAAGACAGGCTGGCTCCAGTGAGGCTCCCCAGGCTCAGAACAAGCCCAGAGGGGGAACATGCCATATTTTCTAGCCAAACTCATTGCCCCTTTGCTTGTCAAAATGCCAACCTAGTTTGTCCCATTTAACCAGAGTTTGCCTGGGTTCCCACTTCTGATATGAAGAGGTCAATGCAGCCAGACACCTTTATTATTACTTGAAATATTGCAGCAGGTTTTGAGAACCAGCTGCCTTGACATTTACACAAGAATATTGGACAAACGCCCGTAGCTCGACAGGCTGGATCTTTGTGAGGTCATACATAAAAATTAATGTATTGATCATGGTAGAGGAAGCTGAAATTTAATATTCATGAGGCAGCATCTCCTATGGTTAATTTAAAAGTCAAACAGGCCAGGCTGTCTCTGGCTCCACACATTATTGCAGTTACCTAGCACAGGTTCCTTCTAAACCACCAGCTGCCATGGCACATGGATACAGCACTTAGGAACAGGTAAACATCACAGAATTCCTTAGGGCTAACTTTCATTCCAGCAACCATCAGCTCCCTCTCACTGGAACTCCAAAGATGGAAAACCAGCAACATTTTCTGCTGTAAAGCTTTTAAAATGCCTTGGTTTAATATCCTTTCTTTCTCCCAGCATCATTCATCCATTTGTATCTGTGGCTATTTTAAATGTAAAGTTAATTATTCTCAGAATTAATTTATTAACTGAATCTGATAAGTGCATCTTCACTAAATTAACGACTCTCATTTTCCTAAAACAAGCTGCTATAGCAAAAGATTTTGGTTTCTCACTGGTTAACACACATCTTGCTTTTCCTCAGCTCACATTCCCTTTTAAACACTTGGGGATGCTTCAGTGACAAAGAATTGATTTTACTTTAAACTTTTGCCTGTCATTTCAATTAACCTAACATGCCAGAGACTTTGATTACACAAGGAGAAAAAAAGGCAGCTTTGTCAGCAAAGAGAAGATTAAACAATTGAAATAAGAAATATTTAAAGGAATGTCACCTTGTCACATATTGGCCCGTGCATGTACCAGTATAAAACACAAACTGCTGTTCAATCTTAGAAGCAGTAACATGCTTGCTCAAGGGATTTTTTTCCTAACTGCTATTTTTCTTCAGCTTATAGATGATGGGTTAATTTTTCTTCTGCCTTTAGCTCACGGTCTAAGAAGGAGAGACAGAGATCAGTCTCTGAAGGCCAGCAAGGTCTGTGAAGAATAAAATGAAATCAAAGTCCTTTATCAGGGTGTAGTCAATCTACTTCCCCAGCCAGGCAATGGCAAGAGATGCTGAGGAAGAGCTGGTGCAGAGAACATCATTTTCCTCTGCAACTTGAGCCCTATTGGTGTGCATTTCTTTGTACATTTGGAAGCAGCATGCCATCTCCTGGCATTTCTGACTTCTTTAAAGCACAATTTAATAGGTAATGTGCATAAACTCTGATCCCTCTGGCTTCTATTTTTAATTGCCTGTTCTTAACACAACCTGGGAAAAAAATCAGAAGAGTGCTATAGAAAAAAAATACATTTCTAACAGTTTTCCAAGAAGTCAGGGAGTTTCCCAAGCAAGGAGTTAAGACAAGAGACAGCATTTATTGTGGGGTGGAAGGTTACTTAGTGAAAGGTAGCCTGTACCTTGCTTACAGCTGGTTCCACACAACTTCTGATTAGGTAAGTGAGCTACAGATCTCTATGTCTGTTCTCTGCAAGTTGCAGGAAACCTGGAAGTGAACTGGGAAAGCCATATACAGACTTTAAGGACATGAGTGAAAAGGAAGAAACAGCCCAGGCTTGTGGTGTGTGTTGTGAAGTATATATATAAGTTGGTTACCTGTGTTTTGGCTGTCTCATGCTGAAAATTAAATATAAATATAAAAGTATAAACATAAGTATAAATATCAATATATAAATATATAAAATATATATAAATATATAAATATATTTTAATATAAATATATAAATATATACATATACTGCCTAGAGTGGGATGTGTGTTTTCAATCCAATTGTAGGTAGAAAATATGGTATCATCTAAAAATGGAACTGAAAGGACTC
This sequence comes from Lonchura striata, assembly GCF_050655825.1. NCBI lineage: Eukaryota > Metazoa > Chordata > Aves > Passeriformes > Estrildidae > Lonchura > Lonchura striata. The sequence goes on along the minus strand of NC_140703.1, from coordinate 115,168,937 downwards.
TGAGAGATCACCTGAGTCTATCTTTCTTCTTTAAACCAGGTTCATCTGTGTCTGCACAATTTCAAACAGATGTTTTCCCCAACCTGATTTTGAAGATTTACAATAAAAGGAGATTTCACAACTCCCGAGGCTGCACAATCTATTCCACTGTTTAACTAATCTAATGATTAGAAATAGGGATTTTTTTTATAATCTAGCTTGAGTTTCCTGCTGCAGTTTCAACCCACAGCTTCTTTTCCAGTCTATTAGGAACATGAAGAATAGATTATTACCTTGATCTTTGCACCAGTCTTTAATCTACATGAAGTTTTATCATTTCTTTCCCCACCAGTACCCTTATCTTTTTACAACTAAATAACTCTGGTGCTTTCAGCATTGTCCAGAAATCCCATTTTCTCTATCAGTTTCTCTAATAACATCTTCTGTTATCCTTCACTGTCTACAGATGGTCCATAGCTTTCTCATCATTTCCAAACCTGCACTCAACAATTCCAGGGATTCTCATTTGGCTTCTCAGGACAGGGTTATAAAGGCTGTTAATGTTCACCTTGGGATGCACAATAACCTCAAAATCCTCTTCTGAAGAATCAAGAGAATTGCTCACTACACTACTTTTGCTGTTGGTTATTCAGGGTACCCATTTTCTTGCTAAATTTTATCCAACTTTTTCCAGACCAATTTCCCAGTTCATTCAATTGCCTGAATTCTCTTTCTGTCTCCTGTGTAGATGCAATCCCTGCCAGCCTGGTATCCCCTGCTAATTTAATAGGCAGCTCTCTATTTCATTAGCCAGGTCAGGAATGGAGCCACTGAACAGAACTGGACTCTGGAGAGACACTGAGGCTGCTCCCTCCTGCCCACAATGAGCCATGGTTTATTTATTTTTGTTTGCAGCCTCCCACAGTGCAGCACTGAGTTTGTTCTATGTGGCTTGAGTTAAATCAGTGAAATGCTGTTTGCATAGCTGGGTGTCCCTCAAAAACATCCCTGCTCAGGGCTCAGCTCCACTGCTAAATGGGAGAGAGCCAGCGGTGAGTGGGGCACTCCATCCCAGTGATCCACACTGATTTTTAACTTGGTGACAGAACCCAGGCTTGGTTCAGGGGTTCCGTGTGGTGGAAAAATCTCTCCTCCAACCTGTGCTTCCAAAGAAAGGCTCAGTATTCTCCTGATGTCTGGTCTCAAGGCAGTTTATTGCAAGTTATCTAAAAGATTTTCTTCTGGGGCTGCTGTGGTTTGCTCACAGCTCAGGCAGAGGCACACACACACCCTGACATCCTCTCTGACCCCGACTGCTTCTTCTCCCCTGCCCAGGGCTGCTGCTGTCTTTTATATGGTACATTACATGTGACATGGTTACAGTTTTTCCCCAATACCTATTACCTATATTAAATGGTGCTTTTCTATCTTTTATATGGTACATTACGTGTTACATGGTTACAGTTTTCCCAATGCCTATTACCTATATTAAATGGTATTTTTCTATCTTTTATATGGTACATTACGTGTTACATGGTTACAGTTTTCCCAATGCCTATTACCTATATTAAATGGTGCCTTTCTACTCTAAACCAATCTGTGAGTGCCAACATCACCAAGAACATGGAAGTAAGGAAGGAGAAAGAGGGAGGACAGGACAGGCCCAAATCCCTCCATCTTAAAACCTCTGACCCCCATGTACAAAGTAAAAAACCCCCTGTACAGGTGTTAAAACCCCCTTGTACAATACTAAAAAATTCTTCCCTCTACTTTGTGACTACTTCTACTCTAAGCTTTCATGACTTCTTATTCTTCCTGCAAGGTTGGTAAACCATTCCATGGTTCAAATCCAAAATCACATCTGTTTCCAGCTGCCTGCCAGGGTCTCCAATGTTTCTGACCAGTGACTGGAACCTCCAAAAATGTCTGAGGGATATTTTGAGTTCCAACACTTGGTGTGTAGCTCAGTTTTGTGCTGTTCTAAATAGCTCTTTTCGAAACAATTCTGCTTTGGAGCAGGCTGACATCAGTCACTATCACATCCTGCTGGGGCCAGGTGCTGCTCCTTGGACCCTGTTTCATCACTGCTGCAGATGAGGCCTAGAACAGGCACTGAGCCTCATGAATAATTAAAATAAGGCTTCAATTCTATGTGGTAAAAACACAACGATTTCCATCTTTTTGTACAACTCCATCACAGAATTGTTTACCTTGCCCTTCCTCAGGCATTGCTGCTCCTGGAAATCTCAGAATCATCACGGCTGGAGGAGAACTTCAAGTCTCACCATCACCCAGCACCAGCATCACCCCAAACCCTGTCCCCTGGGGCCACATCCAGGCTTCTCTTGAGCACTCCCACAGACAATGACTCCAAACCTCCCTGGGTAGAAAATTTCAAGGCCTGACAACTCTTTCAATGAAGTTTCCATTTCCAATGTCCAATCTGAACCTCCTCAGGTGCAATTTTGGACCATTTCTGCTCAACTTTGAGCCATTTTTCCTCATCCTTTCACTTTGGGCATGGCAGAAGAGACTGACCCTTGCTAAAACTTCCTTTTAGGGAGTTGTAGAGAACAATGAGATCCCTTCTGAGCCTTCTTTTCTCCAGACTGCAGAACCCCAGTCCCCTCAGCTGCTGCTCCTAACACTTGTTTTCCAGCCCCTTCCCAGGACACACTCCACCACTTCAAGGTCCCTTTGTGATGTGAGAGGCCCAAAACTCAGCACAGAACTCATGGGGCAGAGAGTACTGAGATGTTTTATTCCAAAAATCACATTTTGGAGTCTCCTAGACTCACAAGTTATCCAATACTGGGGGCTACACTAAGTTGTTTCTCCCTGGAAGCAAAGTGGGGTAATAAAAAAATCAATACATGTCTGTATTTATAGAGAATTAACTTCAAGTTCTGCATCCCTGAGAAGAGCAGAACACTGCTGTGCCCTCTCAGTGAACTCCCTAAAGATGTGAAAGTTTGCCTGAGGTCACAAATTTTACTTTTCTTGAGGACTGCTGGCTTTTGCCTTCCTTTCACAGATGGACAGACTCTCAAAGCTCCAAATAACCACTGATCCTGGACCACAGCCTTCAGCAAGGCTCTTGGCTGCCACTTTGGTCTAGCAATGGTTTCTATTCAGGTGTTGGCTCATGTTTTGAAAGGTGGCATCTGTTTTTCACTCAGCATTATTGAAGGTAATTGTTGGAAACAAGCTGTGCACAAAAGTGAATGCAGCTGCCATATTGCAACTTAATTTTTTTTTCACTTTAATTGTAGAATTAAAATGTTAGAAAGTTTCAGGTGGAAATTTTTGGAAGAACAGCTCCCTGCCTTCCCACAGGCAGGAAATCCTGCCAATCCAAAGAATCACTGAGGCTGGAAAAGCCCTCCCAGCCCATGGAGTCCCATGGAGCCCAGTCTCCACCTTGTCCCCAGCCCAGAGCACTCAGTGCCACCTCCAGGTGCCACCTCCAGGGATGGGCACTCCAAACCTCCCAGGGCAGCCCCTGCCAAGGCCTGAGCACTCTTTCTGTGAAGAAATTCTTCCTGATGCCCCACCTGAACCTTTTCTGGTGAAGTCTGAGGCCATCCTCTTGTCCTCAGAGCAGAGCCTGACTCCCACCTGGCTATTCCCTCCTGCCAGGGAGTTGTGGAGAGTCAGAAAGTCCTCCCTGAGCCTCTTTTTCTCCAGGATAAACACCTGGAGCTCCCTCAGCTGCTCCTGAATTCTCATTTCCAGGTATTATAGCTGGAAGAAAACCCACTGTCTGGACTTCACTTAGGGTCCACCACCTGCCTGTCCCTTTGGAGCATCTCCTGGAGAGTCCCTGAGCCTCCCGAGGAGGGGAGCCGCGTGTGGTGTCATGGGCTGGTGACCACTGGAAGGCCAGGACACCAAGAACTTATTGTCAGACTGTGTTGATATCCCTGGGTGTGAGACCAGGCAGTGACACAAGAAGGGAGGTTTATGAAAAAAATCAATATCAAATTTGTTTTGGTAGGGTTTTACAAGGAGATCTTTTAAAAATCATATAAACCAGCGCATCTTCAGGATCAATTTATACTCTGTCACATCCCTCCTGAGGTCTGCTCTCTGACAAAAATAAGATAGGTAAAAAATGTAAAGTTGATAAAGCAATTAAAATAATGAATGTACTATGTTTGGGAGCTGGCACCAAAGATGTGAAACAACGACAAAAAGGCTAAAAATAGAACATGTGGTATATTAAAAAGACACATTTTAAATACTGTCCAATATAAGGTTTTAAAATAACCCCCAAATTATGCACTATTTCTATGCTAAATAAAGCACACAGGAATTAATAAGCATAAATATCTTCACACTATAAAAAGTGCTATATAGATGCAGTGATAAATACTGCTTGTAATACACAAATCAATGAACATATACTTAAAATTCAACATTACAGAATCTGCTGACTCTAAATAAACTTCTATTCAACAGCAATTTCATCTACTTAGCCAACTTCTGCCAGCTACTTCTCCCTTTTTTCCAAGAAACTTTCAGCATCCTTCTGATCACTGAAAGATCTACAGTACATAACAACAAATAGTTTCTGGCTTGTAATTGCATCAACTCTATTTTCCAAAGTTTTCTTTTATCCAAATCTTTAATCTGGAGAGTAAATGATCAGAAAGTGTGATGCAAACCCAAAGTTGGAATTTAGACAATCCTGTGCAAAATCAAGACAAAACTTGTGTCTGCCTGAAAGAATTGAGTGGACAACACCTGGATGATGGGAATTTATGACAGCTAATAGCTTTAAGATCTAGGTTCAGATAATTGTATATACTTCCACATCTACTTTGTGTTGCAGATCAGTTGGTTTAAGATAAGCATATATCTTTTCTCTTGACTAAACAAAAGGAAGGGAAACTTTCAGAAGATTTATCTAGCTTCTTTCCTTAATGAAAGGAAATCCTTGATGACCCCAGAATAAGTATTTGTGACTCTATTCAATGTGACTGAAGTCAGATTAATTAAATCCCACTTAGAGTCTATGAATTACAGACCAAGAGCAGCAATTACTCTCTTCTTCCACAGAGCAACCCCGGGGACTCCTGTGTATGCTGGTTAAATCGCATAATATATTTTCCCCTTGGTGAGTTTAAATAAAAGCAAAAGAATGAAACAAATATAGAAGTCTAACAGTCTTAAGAGTTATGTTTCTCACAATAAAATAAGCAAATCCAAAGGATCAGTTATTGTCTACCTCAGATGTTGTTCAGTTTCCAATATTGATCATGTTTTCACGTAAATTGACTTGGGCTTTGGCCAAATAGAAGATCATTTCTCTCTTCTCCATCACTGCTTTGCACCTCTTCATATACCACCTATTCCAAATCCAACTGTTCCACAGAAATATTTCCAGGCTAATATGAATCCTTGCCAGGCTTTCAGCTTTTGGATCTTTCTACATCCTTTGTAGAACTCAAGAAATGTAGATCACAGTTTTCAGACTCTTTCCAACACACCTACCTGGGGCTGACTGTAGGGTTTGCACTATGAGATAATTCCTAATCATGTCCCCCTATTTCAGTGCTGGGGTCTGCTTTGTTCTCTGGCTCCTCATCCAGTTAATCCAGTTTATCATGACAGCATTATCTGGGACCTTTGCAGGAATATTCTCACTCCATTCATCTGATTCAACAGTTCTGGAATTTCTTCTTTTTCCAGCTCTCAGGCTTCTGGTCTTTTGAGACCTCAGTCAAAGGAGGGTTTGAGGGACAAATCATCTCTTAGCAGAATCCTACAGCTAAGCAACAGTTCCATCAGCCAAAATTTCAAAACTACTGTCAGGATTAAAGACCAGAGAATAACTGGTTCTTCTTATCTAAAATCTAGGGTTTTAAAGATATACCTGTATGCTTTGCAAGTTTTTGTCATATTTGCCAATCTTTAGGTACTTGTGCTAGAAAGTGAGATATAGAGCTGAGAAAATACAGACCAGTATAATCATTTGGGTGTCAATAAACAATATGACATCACCCAATTAGAAATACACATATTAAAGTCTGCTTTGACTTGTTGGTTAGAAAAATGTAGTCATTATGGTTGTTGTTGCTGTTTAGGTTTTGCTGATCTGCTGGTGGGTTGCTGACTAATAGAAGCAAACACATTAAACAGGATTTTCCTGTTGTTTCCATCAAAGCAGGTCACTAATTTGTGCATCACTCTATGCTTCCGCCATAGAAAGCTTGGAGATTAATGGAAAGGAGTCATGTAAGTAGAAGTGCACTATAACAGGATAATAAATGGAGACCATTGTCCTTTCTCAGTGATTTTCCTTTTCAGGACACAGTCAATTGGTTCTTGTCTTTCCTCCACTCATGTGGAACTTAGTTAAGTTGTGAAATAAGGTGACCTCACTCCCACTCTCTGATTTCCTGATAGTGAAAGCTAAAAGCAGAACTGGACTGGGAGACTGTGCATAGAAAGTGTTCAGATGGGAAAGGCAAACAGTTCTGCCAGTGGCCTAAAATGTCATATGACTTTTATTGGAGACTTTTAACTTATGAGACATCTTGGTGTCAATTAAATGTGTCTTTTCCTCCAAGGGTTGCACATTAACTCTACCACTGTCTGGTTTCCCTTGTTGTATACAGTTTTTGACCAACTTTTCCAGTTTTAAACTGCCTCAAAATAATAAAACTGAGGTTGGAAGGTTCCTCTGGAAGTCACCCAGTCCAAACCCCTTCCCAAAGCATATTTAATTGCATCAAGTTGCTCAGGGATGTGTCAAGTGAAGTCTTAAAGATTTCCACATTTGGAGATCCAACAGTCTGGGCCCCAGTTTCAATATTTGACCAGGATCTCATGGTAATTTTTTTCCCTAGCTGAGCAGAATTTCCCATATCAAAAATTCCCTGTCCTTGTGCATAGGCACTTCCTCATCATTTCCCATATCAAGAAATCCTGATCCTTAACCTCAGCATGCTCCTGCTTCTTTAGGAGATACTTTTTACCTGTTCTGGGATCCAAGTTTCCCAGGCTGACTTACCTGTGTGTCACAGTGACCTTTACATCTAAGTTTTATTTAATCTAATCCCATTGATTCTTTCTTAAGCATTGTACTGACCTGAATTCAACAAGAGGTTGGTGGTTGTTTCTAGTGAGTTTTTTGTCTTTTTTCTTCAGAAAACCCCCAATTTTCCTTTTTTGTTGCACTTGAAAGGCCCTGGCAGTGCACATGTACAGCCCAAGGCTGGAAGTGCTGGAGCAGCCTCCTGAGGAAGGAGTTAAGTTCAGCAGAAAATGAACCAGCCTGATTTTTGTGCCAGCGTTCAAACAGTGTTCCATGGGGGAAAATCCCCCTGCCAGGATGGGGCAGCAGTGACAGCACTTCCCTGAGACCTGGGCAGGATGAGCATCCTGCCAGTACAATGGGAATCACCACTCTTAGAAGGAATCTGGCCACCATGGGACCATTACAGGTGGTCTTGAGAAGCCAGATCCTTCAAACAGTTGGACATGGATGTGGTAGAAACTGGGGAGAAGCAAGAATGTAGGCTATGGGTTAGCACAAAGGATAGTTTTTCTAACTTAAATTCTGGTATATTCCGTGTCTTATATTTGAAAAATGAAGGATCCATGAAGTCTCATATTTCTGTATTTTTCCCCTACATTTTCAGACTAAAAAAGAGAAAGTTTTGCCTAATTATGCCTGTAGAATACTACAGACACAACAATTAAACAGTGTGAAATTGGATGCTTGCTTGCCCTTTATCTTAGCCAGAGAACAGACTGCAGTGGAGAATCTTTTCCATTTTTCACACATTAATCATATTTGTGGTTTGAAACATCCCAGGCAAATACTGTCCTTAGGGCTCAAAATATTTAAAGAGAAAATATCTTTTGTTCTATACAGAAGCAGCAGAAGTTTTTAAAGCATCTGCCTTTGCAAAGCAAACTGAATAGTGCAAGAGGCAGCAAATCTTCATTTTATAATATGTTGGGGTTGTATAAGTGTTATGTTTGTAATAAAAATATGCACAATGCTACCAACAGAGTTAATTATTTTTCCTGTTGGCAGCTTAAACACCAAAGCAATGTTCTTAAAGGACTGTTAACCTGTCTAAAGTCTATTGTATGGACTGGTTCTCAGCAATAAAATACAATCTGCAAAGAATGCAGCCTCCCCATAAATTTACCTTTATCCCTGTCCTTTTCTCTTTCTTCTCACTGATGCCTGAAAACTGAGTTTGCCTTTCTGCTTGAATAGCAGACTTTCAGCAAAGTTATTTTGCAGCCAGGGCTGTGACTGATGGATGAAGTTTTTAGGGCTCCATACCTGCAGCACTTGCTACTTAGATGATAAAGACACAGGCCTTTTATTTATTCTCCTCCTCACCCTAATTTAAGACTCTCCCTCTGTCAGCTGTTTGTCTCTGCCAGCAGTGAATCAAACAAGAACTTCCCTGGATATATTAAGTGTATCTGCACAGCAGTGTTGGCATTTGAGCAGCTCTGCAGCAGGCTTGTTTCACTGCAAAGCAGCTCAGAATAAAACAGCTTTTTAGCTCACAATCCATTTCAGAATAAAAGATAACAAAGCATATTGTTAGAAATAAAGCTGAAGGGAGTGTGTCCTATATTAAATATGTCCTCAGGGCTTGTATTTGTTTAAAAATATCCAACTTGGCTTCTGGAAACTGAGCCCCCATTGTGATCCCTGCCTCACTCAGCACACAGGGCTGCTACAGAAGATCTCTGCAAGGCACAGCTCCTGCTGATCTGCAGAACACTGGCACAGGGACTCACAGATACATGTTGAACATATTTACACATATATCTGTGTGTGCATGTATGTATTTCTATGTACAAACACCTCCATGAAGGTAACAGCAGGATCATGGAATCACAGAATGGTTTGGGCTGGAAGGGACAGGGACGCCTTTCAGAACTATCCATGTACACATCAGCAATTAATAAAATGTACAAACAGCTGCATGTGCCTCTACCTGGAGCTAAGGTAAGGTTCCAAGATGGTTCATACACACCCCTGCATAATGAAAACACAAAAATACAGCAGCAAGATTCTGTCCAAGCCAAGAGCAGCAAAAACAAAGCATCTGTTCTTGTCATTGTCCACCTCTGAGGTGCTCCAAAAGGTAACCACAAAATAGGAAGTTTTCTATGTGAGAGACTCACATGGTAGAGAATAATATTTTTAGCTGAGGATGTTTATTTTCTTGGGGATGTAAATATAGGAAAAAATGTTGCTAGCAAAGCCCCAGGAAGAAGCACTGCAGCTTTGTGCATGGGAAGTATCTGGAGAAGGCAGCAGCACCATCTGGTGTTCTCTCCAAGCCCCCAGAGAAGTTCCTGATCTCCATGCAGAGCTGTCCTCTAAAATCTGACCTCTTTAACCCACTGAGTGCCAAAGAAATGCATGAACTGTAATGGAAAATCTCCAGCTACTTTACATTTAATTGTGTGCTAAAGATGGTTTGGTTGCTACAGTTATGTCATTAATGGATTTAGGAGACAGTAATCCCAAAACATGAATCAGAGAATCACACAATGGTTTGGGCTGGAAGGGATCTAAAACACCACCTTGTTCCAACCCCCTGACTTGGGGGCAGGGAAATTTCCACATGCCTGAGGCACTTTTGGAAATGTATGGAACAATATTTTCCTTGCCAATCAAACCAAGATTGCATTTTTTATCTTCAGTGGGAAGTCTTGCTTAAAACTGAAATCCAAAACTTGGATATAACCTAAATGCAAACCTCAGATATAAAATGAATGAGTATTCTTTTCAATCCACATGAAAATAAATATACATGGGTATTTAAAGAGAGCAATTGGCCCTTGTGTTTAAAGATTGCTGAATTTCTTTGTGATTCAGACAGGAAGAAAGATAACCTGATACTCCATTCAAATTTCCTCCTGTCACTTTCTCAGCAAGTAAAAGCACATAGAGCTAGATTGGGTAAATATTCCAGGCATAAATAAGCCTATTCACAAGCAAATATGTTTGTTTGTAAGTCATTATGTTCCTTCACACATGAATACTCAAGGCAAAAAGGCAGGAACTTCGATGGAAACAGGGTAAATGAATACACGCCTCCAGCTGCAGCTGGTCCTGGAAAATGTAACTTCTTACATTCTAAACTAACCATACCTTGCAAAATACTCCACTTCAAGTGAAAATTTCGAAATTATTTGTGAGCTAATGCTCTGCAATAGGTTTCAAACAAAAATTTGGTAGGTGGGATAAACCAAAGTCAACTCTCACTTCTCTCTGTAGCTCCAGGATCTCCCTTTGGCCTTGCTCAGGGCGAGCAAAGGGCAGGAGAGGAAGCAGCAGGGAGAAGATCAAGGACTGGAATCTGCAAATGCTGTGTGTCAGCCCTCCACAGAGGGGCTGTGGCACTTACTGTGGGGTAGGGGTGGGAGCAGAACACGGTGTATTTCCGGATGATGCCGTTCAGCTTCAGGGGAGGCAGCCAGGACACAAAAACCGTGGAGGCTGAGGCAGCAGCTGCTTTAACTCCAGCAGGAGGACCTGGAACTGCAGATGTAAAGTGTGTTAGAGTGGCCCAAGGCAGATATTCCAGCATCCCAGTGGAACAGAGGAGTTAAGAGGAAAAGGGGAGTTGCTGCTTTGGTAGCTGTGCCCCCCTGGACTGAGATGGACATTGTGTGTTAGGGAGCAGCCTCCACGCAGCCCATGCCAGGGAGAAGGTTTGGAGGGTGTGACCCCATCATTAAGAGGGGAGAAACTCTTCTTCAGAGGGTCCCAAAGCAAAACCTGCCACTGCTGGTTAAACTTCTGTGAAGTATCCCCTCCAGCCAGCATAAAATCATTGAATGAACCCAACAATTGTTGGGTTTGGGAGGGAACTTAAATATCTTCCGAACCCCTGTCATGGGCAGAGACACCTTCCCCTAGACCAGGTTCCTCAGAGCTCCATCCATCCTGGCCTTGGACACTTCCAGGGATGGAGGATCCACTGAGAAACCTGTGTCAGGGCTCACCAGCCTCAAAGTAAAGAATTTCTTCCTCAGATCCAACCTAAATTTCCCCTTTCAGTTTGAATCCAAATGCACATGTGAAAATATCTTGTCCGTGGTGACAGGAATTACCAAACAACACCTTATTATAAATGGCCAGCTTTGAACACACAACCCATGCCAAAGTGCTATAAATAATGCACTTGTGGACAGTTTAATGGACATCCAGAGCAGAGCTGTGAATTTAATGAAGTGGAGGGTAAATGAGCAGTTTGCACTGCCTGATGTGACCCATGGCCAGCAAGTGCCACCATGTGTGAGCAAACACCTCCCCCCAAAAAATCCTTGCCCCTTGCCCTGCCCTCAGCAGCTCAGACCTCTCTCTGGCACTGCAGCATATCTATTTCTCTAATTACAGCAGCTATCTACACAATATATAATATCACAAAGTTATCACAGAGAAAGAGCCAAAACCCCCCAAACCTCCTGTCTAAAACCAGTGAAAAAAAGCTTCTTTTTGGAAATGCTAAAATCTTGCTGTGTAATCTTAACTACATCCCTTTCCAGCTTTGCATTTTGGGAAGGGTTTTGATTTCATGAACATATGCTGTTTTTCAAACACACATTACACTGTACGGTGCTCTCCAGCTTTGGAAACACGTTTTTACTAATGTGCAAAATTGCTAGATTTATTTTCCTGCATGCTGGAATATCACGTTACACATAAACTCGTACACAAACAAAACAAGGGCTACACTTAATATCAGAATAAATAGGTTTAAAAATTCCTGAAAAACATGTCTTGTGTCAAAATATTTGAAAATACATTTTAAAAACTGTGAAAATAAATAATTTGAAATATATTATACCACTGTGTGTGGTCCTTATTTATGTCAAATTATTAAAATAGGTATATTGTATTGATAATTGCTACAAAGGTTATTAAAGACAAAATGAAACAATTTTCTGGACTTTGTTCTCTACAGAACTACTGCTTTGTGAGGAATCTCATATTTTGATCTGATTTCAAGTAAAAATACTCAAATGTTAAAGTTTCTAGTGCAATCACCATTGCAATGCTTGATCAGCTTTCTTTACTTTCACAGAAAACAGTTATTGTGCAGTAGAGGTACAAAATCCATTGTCCAGCAAGCTGATAAATTCTGAATCTTTGTTTTACTTCAATTAAGCAAGCAGATATTATTCTGCTACAGAACTTTGCCCATAAAAAGAAGTCAGTAGGCGTGGGATCTAAATTTGCTCATCTTTTGTGTAAAAACAATGTGAGGAGACCCTCAATTTTATATATGCATAGGTGGTCCTGGATGATGTGAGAAAACTGACAGACACCACTTAGTGCAACGTCTCTGGATGCAAATTTTCTATTTATAGTGGGTTGAGAGAGCTAATTAGGCATCAAGTGAGAACGTCATGATGATAATTGCATGCAAACCCAGCCCCTCACTGCAAAGGGGCTAATTCAGTTAGCAGCTCTAGCCAATGCAGAGTAAATATTGATGCTTGACAGCATCCAACTTCTTATTTATACCCAGCTCATTAGAAATGCTATTTGCTCCTGCTGTTGAGGAGTGAAATCTGGCTCTCCAGGGTGATTACCTAACCCACAGGAGGATTCCCTTATGGATAGCAATGTTTTCTGGAAATCACTGCAAATAGATGGATGAGGTTAATACAATTTATTGTTAAATTAGGGTGTGATCTATAGGGATAGGTTCTGATGATAATTGGATGTGGTGGTGTGTTTTTCTTTAAATTGATATTTGTTCAGTGTCTGTTCACCCCGCCCCAAATCTCCTCCCCTCCTCGGTTGTCAATATTCTCAAACTCATCCCTAACCCCTCCTCTCCAAGTTGTCAATCCTCCCTTTCCCTGCCCCTTTCCCTAGAACATTCCCTGAAATTCCTTCTAGCCCCTTCCCCTGCTTCCAGAGCATTCCCTGTCCATTTAGTGAGGCTCAACACCCCATTGGTTATTTTGTGTTATTCCACTACGCTGTTTCCCCTGATAGGTTTGTGATATGTTAGTCCCACCCTCAGCTCCTCCCCAGTTCTACCCTCATTGGTTGCTGTTCCTGTTGCCCTGATTCTTAAGATTTTCTAAAGCCTTCTGAGTTTACATTCTTGTAGAGAACTTTCTCACACAACTTTCTGTAAACAACCTATTGTTTACCATTCCTCCATAGAGGTGGAGGAATTTGATGTACTAGTAGTTTGTCCAATGTCATTGGAGAGGTGGCACATTCACCCTCCAATCCACTGTCACCTTTGGAAAAGTAGAAATGCTGGAGTCAGAAAATAAACTTCCTCTTTTTCAGCTTTGCAATAGCAGCGGCTCGTGTTGTGCTTTCACGTGTCCTATAGTGACAGTTCCTACACCCGTCCTCCTGAGTTCTGGTATAAAACCTTTGTTCCGCCTCCCAGGAGGGTTTTGGGGCTCCCTGAATAAATCCATCTTGTTACACCCCAAGTCCCGTGTCACCTCCATCTGTCCCCGTGCCAACAACAGGGACAGCAGAGCTCACAGGGGAGCAGGCGCCAGTTCTGTTCCCTCGCCGCCCAGCTCGCGGGAGGAGCAACCACGATACAACAATTGGTCATGGCTGGTGGCTGCTGAGGGATTAACTCAGAACTCATCTGAGTTTTCATTTTCCAGCCATTGGGCCTATGTGGGAAACATTCCTTGTCATTGCTGTGCTGCTGTCTGGTGTGAGACTAGCAGAAAGAGGGGCCAGAAAGAAACTCAGCCACATAGTGGAATTTTCAACCCAAGGACTCCTCCACCTCACTGGGCTGGAATCAGGCAGCCGTTTTTGCAGTGTTGCCAAAGTAATTCTGGATACTCATTTATTAGTCCTCTTTTTGCTGCGCTGCTGGGTTGTGCACGTGAAAGCTGTGTGCCATTCCACTGTGCGTGTGGAAGTGTTTACATTTCCTTGGTAGGAATCCTGCAGAATCTCAGCTGGTACTCCACAGTCCCCCACTGTTTTCTGTTCAGAGGGTAAAGTCATTGGTCAAACCCATCCCCTGCATCTCTTAAGAATTATCTCAGCATTAACTGAAGCATTTCTTACTAAACCGGGTTCCTTGGGCATCTGAAGAGGTTGTGGTTGAGGAAGGTGGTGCCTGCCTGATCCTGGAGAGGAAAATCCTGAGCCTTGCCAAGCAAACTAAAGGTATTTTCCCTCATTGTCATTGCATCCCCAGCCTTTCAGGCTTCAGTCATTACAAGCCAGCAGTATCAGGAGACCCGAGCTGCCTTCCTGAAGTCTCCCTGGACCTTTATTTAGCACACTGACTCCCACAGCTCCCAGAAAGACAAACTGATTTTGCACAAATGCCTTAGATCCTTTTTTTCCTCCCCGTGGTCACTGGGGTAAAACTATGGTGAGAAGCTGAGGACTGCTTCTAAACAACTTTGCAGCCTTCCAGGGAGCAGATGTGGCAAATTTAAGATCAAAGATGGCCTCATTCTCCAGCTAGCAAGGCTTTGAAAAACACGGAAATAGCATCCTGCTTTCATGTGGAGGAGAACACTTTGTATTCCTGACAGTGCAAGTGAAATGCTAAAGCAGAGCAGGCAATTATCCTGATACAACAGGGCTGGGAAACAGCATTTAGATGTGCCAGATAATGGGGAGGAGCTCCAGGAACTTTCTTATTCTCCTTTTCATAGACAGAGAGATTATCACCATTTTTCTTCACAGTACGGAGCAGCAGGGAGGCAAATGCACAAACTGTGGTGCATTTAAGAGTGATATGGCAAATAAATACGAAATCTGAGACTTGTTCTGTAACAGGGTTTTAATTCTGCACGATACAGGACTATTCAATTGCTGGCTGCACTTAGAAAAACCAAAATAAACTCAACCCCTGACTGCTGTCTGTTTGTTCATGTAGATATTCCACCTACAATGCAGATCTCTATGCCAGCCAAAACACATCCACATGTGAATTTACTCTTAACTGACCTCATATTAAGCACACCATCTCTATCAAATCCTGCCAAATTCCCAGGGAGAACATTTACTAGTCTGTGCCTTTGCTTCTTAGTCAAAAAGATAAAATTGGAGATCTTTACCACTAGAAAAATGAGCATTAAGGGGTCATCAAGGGCAATTTTTCATCACAGAGCCCAGTCATCCTCATCAGCTGAACAAACCCAAGCAGAGCTTTGTTCCAAGGAGTACTGAACATGCACCTGACTGGATTTCTGCTTAATAATTTCAGAATAAATGTAAAGCTTGCCAGATGCTCTCTGTGCCTCTCGTGCCAATGGTCAGGAAGCTTGGTGTCCAGGGAGAGGAAGGAGAGGAGGAAAACCTCTCTGGATTCAGGCAGAGTGGGGCTGGCAGAGGGATTTGGTACTGTTTTCCCTTCCTTCCTGCTGCAGCTTTTGCCTGGCTCTGAATGCCAGAGAGCTGGAAGCACAGCACTGCTGCAAAAATCCTCCTGTGTCACAGCCAGCCCAGAGCCAACACCTCTGACAGACACCCAGACAAATTCCCAGCTGCAGGAAGCTCTCCTGGGATGCTGGGGGCTCTGGGCTCTGTGTCCTCCCATGGTCAGCTCAGGGTCGGGGCACTGCTGTGTCATGTTCCAGGCTTGTTCAGGCTGCAAATTCCTTGTTTCAACCATAGTTTGCTCATGTTGCATTTGCAGCACAGGAGCAGAGAGGGAATTTGTCACACACACTCCCTCTTGCTGCAAAACAGAGAAGCCTTACAAACTTCGTTTTGATCACAGCAGGGAAAAGGATTGGAAGAGCTGCTTTAATTTTTACTGGTTTATTAAATCAAGTCTTCAGGTGAAGAGGATGATCAGCTTATTAGAAACTGTAAAGTGGAAAAAGTAATGGACAAAACCAGAATGAATTTTTAAAAATTGCATATTTCTTCTTGGCTTATTTTTTCTACCAGGAGGAACTCGAAAAAGAGCAGCATTTTTTCCTGAAGTTAGCTTTCAGGAAAGGAGGGGAGAAAAGCTAGATAAAACCCAGAAATATGATCACATTGAAAGGAAAGCTCATTTCTTGAAGGCTCATTTCCTATTATTTGCTCGAGTTGTTCCCATTTCCTTTGCTGATCAGCAGCAGTGTCTGACCTCTGGTGTCTAAAATCAGTATCAAACATTACAAGAAATCAAAGTATCAACACATTCCATCCAGGATTCACTTGCTGGGTTACTCTTAGAGATTTCAAGCCTGCTGAAGAAATTTTGGGTTGATGTCTTTAGCTGAACATCAACAGAGAAGTCACAGGAGGTTCTGACTGGTTTTTGCAGCAGCAGTGGAAAATGCTGCACCATTGATTTTACAAAGAAAAGTTTCCTCTCATGTAAAAAAATGAAAAAAAGAGAAAGGAATTAATGATCAGATATGGCCTCATAGAAATACTGATGTGGAGGGCTTGGCAGGCACTTAAAACTATCCCAGATTTCCAGATTTCATTAGAGGAAAGTGGAATATCTTGTGTCATGATTTTAGCCAAAGAAGGTCTGTGAGCAGAGATAGAAAGTTTCCAGTTCTAATCTCCGTTAGGATTCCAATTCATTTATTTCATATGCCAAGGAAGTGCTTAAACTCACTTCAGGGCAGAATCTTCTAAGTGTACTGGAATTAGTCTTGCTGAATAATCCTCTACAGAACACTTTTCCTTAGAAAATGACAGTATAAAAGTGCCTTCTTCTGAGGAATGAGGCACTTGTTTGGTGCACAGAGTTTGCCAGTGTGAATGCTCTTTTCCTCTTTAACTTCTACACCCTTCAGGATGTTTAGATCCAGGATTTTGGGTTTAGCTGATGCTTAACTGCAGGTTTCTGTATATTCCACTCAAAACCTTTCCTGCCCATAGTAAAAAGTTGTGAAGCTGAAGCTGAATATGGTATCTTTGTGTTTTCTGGAACACTTTTCCATTTAGTTTTCTGGACAAAAGATTAAATTAATGGAACCAGTGTGAGGCATCAGAAAGTCTCTGGAAATTTTCATCAGGCTGTCTTAGGGTGAGTTATTGCTGAGCTGCCAGAAGTATTAAAGGTGAGAGAAGAGCCTTTGCACAGCTGCCAAACACAGGCTAAGGCAATGTGCTCCCCTCATCTGGGCTTGTCTGATCCCAGGGATGGAGACAGCAAAAGAGCCACCACCAAGAATTGGGATGACCAAATGAGGCTGGGCTAGGTGAAAGAAAAGAAGACAAAGACAATGAAGGAGGCAATGGAGGAGATGAAGAAGGAGGAGAAGAAAAAGGACAAAGAGAAGGACAAGGAGAAGGACAAGGAGAAGGAGGAGAAGGAAGAGAAAAAGGAGAAAGAGGAGGAGGAGGAGAAGGAGGAGAAGGAGGAGAAGGATGAAGAGAAAAATCAGAAAGAGGAGGAGGAGAAGGAAGGGAAGGAGGAGAAGGAGGAGAAGAAATGTTTGAGGCTTCTGACATGAGCCAGATGTCCCCAAGACCAGCCTGTCCAAAAGCTCATGGAGCAGTGTGGGACATTACTCGTGGCTTCTGGTGGCTTAAATCCCACTCCCAAGGCTCAGGGCTGAGAACCTTTGTGTTCAGAGAGAATTCAGGGAAGGTTTGCTATGCTGGGATCTGCTTGACAAAAAGTAACTTGGAAATTCTGCATGTGTTTTGCAGTTCTCTTACATTTTAGATTTTACATTTTAGATTTTTTTTTTTTTAATTTAAATAAATCCATCTACTTCCAAGCAATAGGTGTCCCAAGAGCATCTGAGTCAGGACCTGGGTGCTCCAAAGTAAGTGTTAAAAGACTTTAGGCTGATATCAGAATGTTCAGTGTTTAAGACACACAAGTCAAGAGCTGAGCAATTTTCATTTACTGCATACCCTGGATACAGCTACAGCTGGGGCTAAAAAAAATTGATGTAAATTTTGGAATGAGTCCCTTAATATTTAATTGGAAAAAAATTAATAACTTTATTAACATAATTTTTATTGGAAAAAAGCACAGAATTCATCAAGTCAGTTAATTTACTACACCTGCTCTTTTGTCACTTTTGTAAATCTCATTACAAATAAAAAAAAATTGGCATGTATATTCATATATTCATGACTGACCAATTAAGTGGATAAATAAGAAAGGAAAATCTATTGAGTAATTTCCCTGAAAATGTATTGTATAACTCACAGGAGAATTTACAAATTAAACATTATTCAAGTAACCTCATTGAGAGGACTGTGGCCATTTTTATCTGTACCATAAAAAGTTTTGATCCAGTTTTTCAAAAGCATTTAGGGGATGAAAAAATACATTTGTACATCTCATAACATTTCCAAGGCATTAAAAAAGGTAATGGACAAAACCTGCCCTGAATTTGGAATTTTAGTGCTCCACAAATAGATCAGTGCATGGCATCACACTGAGGTGACCTGAAGTGATTATAATAGTTACAATCACAATAAAGCGATTATGGAATCTCATGTGTCTGTGTATGACTAAAAGTTTCTTTAACTTTCAGCATTGGGAATTGAATTTTCCATGCTTTGGTCTAGGAACAAAGGTAAGACATTTTTGTTCTTTATTTTGCTTTTGAGGGAAGAGGTATTTGGAGGATGATTGGATATGGATATGGATATGGATATGGATATGGATGTGGATGTGGATGTGGATGTGGATGTGGATGTGGATGTGGATGTGGATGTGGATATGGATATGGATATGGATATGGATATGGATATGGAGTGAAAAAAATATTCTTAGTGGGATCCAAGTAATACAGGATTATGTTCCAGAACAGTCTCTTCTCCTTTTCCCATTTTCATAGAATATCAGAATGGTTTGGGCTGGGACCCTAAAGCCCATCCAGTGCCACCCCTGCCGCCATGGCAGGGACACCTCCCACTGTCCCAGGCTGCTCCAGCCCCAGTGTTCAACCTGACCTTGGGCACTGCCAGGGATCCAGGGGCAGCCACAGGGAACCCATGTCAGGACCTCATAAAGTAAATTATTTTTTAATGATATTCAATCTAATCCTACTGTCTGTCAGTCTGTCCCTGGAAATTGTCTCTTTCCAGCTTTCCTGGGGCTCCTCCAGGCCCTGCCAGGCCACCCTGAGCTCAGCCCAAAGCTTCTCCTGTGCAGGTGAACAATCCCAGCTGTGCCAGCCTTTCCTGCCAGCAGAGCTGCTCCATCCCTCTGCTCATCCTGGAGCCTCCTCTGGGCTCTCTGCAGCAGCTCCAGCTCCTCCTGGGCTGGGACACCCCAGGGCTGAGTTTTCAATCTCTGCATGCCTGTGTGCAATATTTGCCTGAGACAAACAAAGATTCCTGGAAGTGGGAATGGAAAATGCTTTCACTCCTTACCATCCTCTTTAGTACGGGTGAAAATCTGCTCGCTCCTCACTCCATCCCCAGCTCGGGTAAAAGCCAACACCTGGATGCTGTAGTTGGTGTATTTTTCCAGGCCATCCAGCTCCAGGGATGGTTGGGTAGTGGTGACATTCTTTATCTCTCCCAGCTCTATAAAAAAATAAAATAAAATTTAAAAAATAAAGCAAAATAGGAATTATTGCCAAGTTCACTCTTCTTCCAGGTGTTGATACCTGCTGTGGAAATCTTGGGCGTCCCAGACAAGGAAAGCTTCATTATTACAGAACAGCAATGAATTGTAATTAATTAAAATGAATTAATTTGTGTCCTGACCTCTTACCACCACTTGAAGCAGACCCATTTTTCATTTTCACACTCCTTTTTTTGTTGCAATTTTTAAAAAAATACGATGAAGAGAATTGAAGAAATTCTACAAGTAATAAGATTTTTCACAGAGAACCAATAACAAGAAGAGATTATTGTGAAACATCCCCTAAATAAAAAAAAATGAGAACGCTGGTTATCTTCATAAAGATTTTCTAGTTATGAGAAAGACCATTTCTCATAAGGAAAATGAAGAAAATGTCCCCTTTATTTTAAAATATGCAGCACATGCTGCTGCAAAGCACTTGATAGCAGCAATAGTGGCCAACAATAGATTTAAACACAGTAAAATCAGATTTACTTGCAGAAAGATGATGCACTTCATATTAATCTTTTTTTTTTTTTTCCAGCAAGCTAAGAAGTACAACCCATATGGCAAAAAATTAAAAAGCTTTAAACATATTTAGGGCAGCTAATAAAGTTGAATAAATAAAGAAAATCTAGTTTTAAGCATGGCATGAACATCATCTTTTTTCATCATGTTGTGAGACATATAGGAGCTTAGATGTGATAATATCCACACAGGATCTGATCCAAAACTACAGGCATGACTGTAAACATTTAATTTTATGCCCTACATGTTTACATTTTTTCTGTATGCTTCTTATACATTTTTAATCTTTATTTTTAAAGGAATTGGTGGTTAATTTCCAAATATTTTTGAGTCTACCATTACCAGTCTCTGAGTCACATTTCCACTCTAAATTTCCCTTTCCACACTAACAGAGGCAGGATTTGCACAACTGCAGGTTAGAGTGAACTGTGGTTCTGGTGGATGAAAGCAAAAGAAGGGAGACAGCTGTGAAAAATCCACAGGGCAAGTAGGAATAAAGTCACGTCATCTCTAACCCACTAATTTGTTTAATTTACAAGAAAGGGCCATACATGGAATTATCATCACACAATAAATTGCAGATTAGTAAAGCATCACAGTTCTCCTTTGATCCTTTTAACTCTGTCTCTGCTCTGGACTCTATTTCCCCAGGAATTATGCTAAGAGTACAAAAACACAACAGAAAAAGCTGGCATGGAAATAACAAGCTTTTCCCAGAGACATTTCCTTTTTTTGCCCTCAGCTACAGAGAGGAAATGCATCCTATAAAAAAATAAGTGATAGCATATCGAGTAGGCAAGGAGATAATCAAACAAATAATAGTGACAATCAGGTTTGGGCTGGTTTGTTCTAGATCCATGACACCATTCTTTAAAAAACCCAACATTCTGGACTCTGTAACTGAGGTGAAATTTGCTCAGGTCGTGTTGGGTACCACAGGAGACTTGTGGAGGGCTGCAAACCCATGGTGGGAGCCTCCCCTGAGGTTCCTCCAGGCAGCTTTGCTGCTCTGTTCAGGCTCTAGGAAAAATTGCTCCCTCACAGGTAGACAAAGTTTTCTCTAAACCAAAAAGAAAAGGGAGTAAAATGCCTTCACACCAGAGAGCAAATGATATAAAAGCCACATACAGCTTTTCATTTGGTAATAGATTGGTGTTTCTCACCTCCATCCAAGAGGTTGGCCCAGTAGATGACCCTGAATCCCTGCAGGATCCCATTCAGGGTTTCCTTTGCCAGCGTTGACCAGGAAATGGAGATAGTTTCTGGGGACGTGGCGGTGGCTTGCACATTCCCTGGAGGGCAACTGGGCACTGGAATAAGATATTCACCATTTTAACACAACGAAAACAACTCAATATTCATCTTTTAGTTACCCTTTATTTTCCCCTCTATCCCGGCACACAATATTTAATTACCATTACACATTTTAACAATGTAAAGCCTTTATTCTTGCTATGATTCAAAAGTTTCTGCAACTGCAGCTGTTTTCCCTGGAATGAATTTTGATGTACTGTTTCCTTACTTGCTGACTTTTGTTTTAATAGGCTTTTTGTTGCTTCTTTTGAAATATAAGTGTGTTCTGACACTGCAATGTGTAGAACATTCTGCAAGCAATTTAAATATATTTTTTAGTTTGCAGCCAATTTGCCCCTTTGTGGACAATTCTGATGTCCCTTTAATTAGGTGGAGGGAGAAAAAAGTGAGCACATCTTTAAAAAACATTGGAGAAAATGGTCATAATATTTTTTTGCTGATATTTAAAAAAAATGAGAAAAATCAAACAAATCTAGGGCACTTTCTGTTGGCCATGTAGTGTCCAAGCAATACAGCAGTATTAGTCACTGGCACTGCTTTTAAAATTCATGGCATATTGAATTCTAAGAGGGACCCAAAATTGAGTGACAACCAAAAAAATTTCCAAGAAAAGCAAGCATGCTGTATTCTCAAGGAAAAAAAAAAATCCCATTTATTATAATATAAAATATATGCTCTGTGTAAGCATGCTGCCTTTTGAGGTCTTGTAGCAAGCTAAGCCTAGAAACATTTAGAGTAAAATAAAAAGCTATCAGTCTTTCATGAATAGCCTGCCTCAAAATCTGTGGCTCTTGGGGATTTTAGATGTGTGATATTCCATTTTGTCCATGTAAAAGTCAGTTCCAAGCTGGCACTGGTTTCAGGAAACTGATGTGGATTTGCAGTAGATGAAAATCCGACTTGCATGGCCTTTAGGATTATTATTTGCTGTTATAATCCTCTAAAATACTGAACTCTTTGTTCTGGGTATGGGATCATTCTATTTTTCCACTAGAGGACTCCCTCTCATTGTTTGAGAAGTACTTTTTATGCAGTTAAAAAAAATAAATCTATATTGTTCCTTGGATTAGACAGGGTGAATTTTGCCTGAAATAGCAATGATTTTTCTGTCATTGGATATCCTTGAAAAAACACACATCTCTCTTAAGATTGACAAGAGGGTGCAGTACAAGAGCTCTGGTTACACAGTAGATTCATTTGAAAACAGCAGTAATCCAACAAAAAACACAGTATTGCTTCACCTTTCAGAATTTCACTTCTCAAAACAATGATGAGATCACTCTGGAGCAATGATGAGATCACAACAGTTGCAAATATGTGAACACCAGAGCATTTGGCTTCTTAATGAAACTTTTGGTCTCAGTCAACATCATTCATAGCAGGATATATCACATTAGTAGAGTTATTTTTATTTACCTGGTAAAATAAATTCACTCTTGCAATGAAAATCAGACAAGCTCATTGAGCAGGCTGTTCTCTTACACCTTTCTACCAAAAGACTGGCCTTTTATCATCCCTACTTTCATCACCACTAATCAAACCACAGAAACAACAAGATAAAAAGAAATAAAATAATAATAACATTAACAGCATGTCCCATGAGAGTTGTTTGCCAAGGACCCACCGTCCTCAAGAGTGGTGGTGATGATTTCCTGAGAAGAAGGTCCAATCCCAGCCCGGTTACAGGCCTGTACCACCATGCCATACTGGGTGAATTTTTTCAGGTTATTCAGTGTATAAACCTCACTGTCCCCCGTGGTGTCGATGCTGATGATGTTGAACTGGAAATTTCCCCCGGCGCTGTACTCCCGATAACCTATCTGGTAGCCACGGATAATTCCATTCTGCAAGTGCTTCTTTGGAGCCTGAACAGAAAATGGAAAGTTACACATGAAGTGCACACATCCAAAGTCAAGCTGTTTCCCCTAGAATTATTGAAAAAAAAACCAAAAAAGTTTAACTTTTTTTTTTTTTCCTACTCAGAGCAAGTCTATTTTTAGGCAACAATTCATAAACTCTGCACATGAACCAACAAGTTTTTTCTATCATATAAATTTCAGGTGTCTTTTTCAAATATTCCTAGGCAACAATTCAAAAATACTTCCTGCACATGACCCAATAACTTTTTTCAACCATATAAATTTCAGGTGTGTCTTTTTCAAATATTCCTAAGCAACAATTTAAAAATACTTCCTTCACATGACTCAATAACTTTTTTCAACCATATAAATTTCAGGTGTGTCTTTTTCAAATATTCCTAAGCAACAATTCAAAAATACTTCCTGCACATGACTCAACAACTTTTTTCAACCATATGAATTTCAGGTGTGTCTTTTTCAAATCTGTGCTGAAAGACCTTTAAATGGTTCATGCACAGAAAAATCCAATACAGAGACACTTTTGAGTGTGAATTTTTCATTTTTTTTTTCTCTTTCCAGGTGAATCAATCCAAGCTGAGTTGATAAGGGTATGTTTGCATTCCAGACCACCATTCATTACTAATTGTTTTTGCCAGCAACCCCCACCATTCACTGAACCTTTATGAAGGAATTTATTGATCTGTGCAAGGCAGTCACAGGAGTTTATTCAGTCCTGTGCATTAGGAAAATTTTATGCTGTGCTTTGAAATATGCTTCTGTTCATTTGGTGTGTAGTGTAGAAAGATGATTAGATAATGAGTGCTGAAGGCAACAATGATTTGGAAAGCAGGGATTTGCATACTGAATAGCTGCAATAAATCTGGCATTCAGGGATATAGACAGCACAAAATAGTTAGCCAAAATTATGTGCCACATTTCTCAGTCACAGTGCAAGATTCCCTGCTCCTGACTAGTGGAAATCATTTGTGTGCTCTGCCATATAAACTCTGATTTAGTGCAAAGCAGAGATTTTTCTGCTCAGGGAAAATGCCTGTCATTGACAGCAATACCTACAAAAATGATATTTAAATACTATTGGACCAATTTCCATATATAATGATGTTCCTGCCTGATCTATCTGTATGGGGCGTAATTAATATATCTCTCTTAATTATTAAGTATATATATTTAACTATATATATTTTTATATGCATTTTAAGGTACAGTTTGTAATCCAGGGGCAAAAATCTCTTTCCAATCCTCCCAACAGATACCCACAAGCTCATCTGTCCCTCTGGCCCATAAAAAATGTCTTTGTGATGCAGTTTATCAGCAATGGGTTGGACTGGCAGAGGCAGCAACTTCTGCTGCTTCTACATCCCATTAAATCTCCTGAAGAATAGATTATAAAGAAAAATATTCATTTCTGCCACAGGACATGCCTTTTTTGGGGAGTTTATAGTCAACTGGGGGTAATAAAACCAGGGTGAGATTTGCCTTTCATCCACTACCATCAAAACCATTGCTCTGCAAAAGCCATTCCCCTCACAAATTTAAAATGTGTACCACTGATTGATTGAACAATCTCTTGAGATGTTTCTTTTTCTCCCTCTTGCCTGAAAAACAGACACAGAACTTGTAGTGAGGATATAATTCCAATTCCCACTGTATTAGTGTGATCAGATGTAGCTGATCGAATTAGATTCAGATCTTGAGATCCTTGTAAGTCACACAGCAGGGATAGGGATTGTGTTTTGGGAATCTAAGAGGATAATTGTGTCCTGTTTGACTATTTCTCTGGGATTTTGGTCAAAAACTCCCCAGCTGCTTTAGAAACACACAAGTCATTTTATTATCACAGCCCTTTGTAAGTGTGTTACCTCTTCTGGACAATTCAATGACTTTGTGTTCTTTGAATGTTTGCAGAAGGAGGTACCTTTAATCTGAGGATGGAAGCTAAGGTCAGATTTTTGTTGTTGTTTGAGTTGAGATATATTCATAGAATCACTGAATGGTTTGGGTTAGAAGGGACCTAGATCATCCAGTGCCACCCCTGCCATGGCAGGGACACCTCCCACTGTCCCAGGCTGCTCCAGCCCCAGTGTCCAACCTGGCCTTGGGCACTGCCAGGGATCCAGGGGCAGCCCCAGTTGCTCTGGGCACCTGTGCCAGGGCCTGCCCACCCTCCCAGGGAAGGATTTCTTCTTTATATGTACTCTAGATAGGCAGGTTTCTTTCTTATATCTACTCTACTCTTCCTTACATCTACTCTCTGTCCCACTCTCAGTCTCAGTGTGAAGCCATTCCCTGTGTGCTGTCCCTCCATGCCTGGAAATTGTCTCTCTCCAGCTTTCCTGGGGCTCCTCCAGGCCCTGCCAGGCCACCCTGAGCTCAGCCCAAAGCTTCTCCTGTGCAGGTGAACAATCCCAGCTGTGCCAGCCTTTCCTGCCAGCAGAGCTGCTCCATCCCTCTGCTCATCCTGACTGACAACAAATTGACCTCCCGACAAACACTTTGAACAGAGCAGCCACAGCAGCCTCTTCACTGGAAATTCTACAATTATACTTTCTCACTTTGAATTGGAATAAAATGACAAACTTTGAAATTGTAATGAACTTCTTCAGAATTGTTTTAAATCAAGGGATTATTTTCTTTAAATATTAACTTTTTACTTTCCTCCGCCCCCCCCTCCCCCCCCCCCCCCTTTGAAACATTATACAATATAAAACGAACTTCAAGTCGCTTCAGGACAAAAACATTGAAATGTTCTGCTTCACAACAATTTAAATGTTCTGAAAACTTCATCTTGAGTTGACTTTTTGCACACATGACTCATTTGATAAATACTCCTTCTGGTGTATAGACTCATTTTTGGTAGAAAATTGAGTGAAACAAGTGTTCTTGGGGAAAAATATTGTGACCCTTATCAGTAGCTATAGAACATTATGAAAAAGTAAGTTTCAGTCCATGCTCTTTCTCAAAGAATTCGGTATTTTAAAACAGGGTATCAATGACTATCGTAAATTATGACATTCTATAATTTTGTGTGTGTGTAAATAGGAATAAAGAGGAAATGGAATATTCCCCATGTCTGAATTTAATGGGCTCATTTACCTAATGTAAAGTACTACATTAAAAAAATTAATATTTTCATACTCTTTTCTGAATGAGTATTCATGTTTAATTCCCATTATCTCTGCAACAGTTTAATCAACCAAAAAGTGAGTTTTATTTACTAGCTCAGTCTGAAACCCAATGTCTTATGTGGACACACAGATATTTGATTAAACAAATCACAGACCAACACAATTTTGCTTAACTGGGATTTTCTAAGAGTGGGCTGGGCTAAGATAAAACTTTAAATGAAGATTTACAGCTCAAGCAAGCTGCAGAAATGGGATTTAATACAAGATGAAAGATAATCAATGTGGTATCCCCTGCTCCTTTTGCTGTTATTGACACTCTATTTTAATAAAATTTGCCAGCTTGAAAATATAACTGTGGTTTTCACCACAGTCCTGTTTGTTCAATGTCATCATCGCCTGTCATGGCTACAGCTCCACATGCCTCCAAAATCAAAACTACCAAGGTCAGGTTGTTTTCTTGTTTTTTGGCTTCCATGACAACATAGATTGATTTCATGGGTTATTTCTTTATTCTTAACTGCATTTTATTAGGCACTCAAGGAGTGCCTTCTGCACAGCACTGTAGGGACCTACACAAAAGTTAGGATTCAGCATGGAACCAAACTGGATTATGTCTGTGGGACCATCTTAAAGCTCCTTTTTGAGTAATGAACCAAAACTGCTCTGACCTGGAGAAAACTGCAATATATCAAGGTAAGTAAGTGGCTCGCTTCTGGTTTGGGACTTCTTAATAGGGAAAATCAACTTACAAATTGTCATTTAGGAAATAACTCTTTCAGTAAAGGTAGGACTACTCAAGCTCTAACCATGCCCAGTAATTTCACCATAAGCTCATTCCATATTGTGAAAATCTATCTCTCCCCTCAGCTCATAAGACAAAGCTAATGAAGTATGTATTCAATATATAACTCATTTCTGTGAGTATCTTGTTTTATTAGATATTGGACTATTCTTGAGAAGAATTCTCAAATCAAATTTCAAACATGAGCTTGAGAACACAACCCCAGCACCTCATTTGATATCCTTCAATATCAGACAACACCCAGAGCCCAGAACACACTCAGTTGTACTTGAAGTATCCTTGAAGTACAAATTGAACTATATTTTAGGCTGTTATTGAAATGTAGGTGTGGGAATTCTGTTTGTCCTGTAGCTGCCTGTTCACATCTGCAGCTGTAAAATTTAATGGCAGAACTTCATAAACAGCAGCTATAAATTCCAGCAATGAGACAGTGGTGCCCATCTTCTCTTGGTGCTTTTAAAAACATCCCCCAAAGTGAACTTTTGAAAAAGCAAACAAAAAGCCTTTCAATCTGCCTACCCACACATCCATAAAAACAAATTCAGCTGTAGAAGCTTGAAGATTATAGTTGACTTCATCAGATAGTCACAGTTCTTAAGTGGTTTAAAAAAGAAAAAAATCCCTTTAAGAATTTATTTCAGTTGTTGAGAATCACTGTACAACCTTGTCTGGCTTCAAAAACTACTTCCTTTGCTCTACTGATTGCATGCTGTATTTAAATTCATGTCTTCTCATTGTTGTGTTTCACTCCAGGTAGATCTGTGACCACACAGATTTTGGTTTTGGAAACTTTTGGTGAAAAGCAACACTGCTATAAATTTAAGATGTGGACAAGACCCAAGAATCAGCATTGCATTTTTTGTGACCTGTGCAGAAGAGGTTCTGAACCTGCCTTTTAAGGAACTGGCTTAAACTTACAATATTTTCATTATTATGCAATAAATAACCAATCACCCATAGTTATTTGGTTAAGAAGCAGAACCTCACTGCTCCTAACTTTCTGAATAATACATATAATAGGACAAAAGCCACATCACCTACATTTGCATAGGTAATTAACATTCATATAGAAATTAATCATTATTATTATTATGCTACTTTAGCTCTTAACATTACATATTTTAGAATTTTAAATACATGGAATTATCAACACAATATACAAGCAGTATATATCAAAAGACCATTTAAAACATGGTTTAAGTACCTCTGATATCATGCCAAATCATTTAAAACTTTCTGTTATTGTCAAAATACTGAGAAAAACCTAGAAAAATTGAGTCACATGATGTGGCAGATTTTTAAATGATACCAGCTGATGATATTTTTATATTAATTACTCTTCATCAATTCTCATGGACTATACTGAGACTCGCTCTCTGTGCAGCAAAAATCTGTCCCAAAGTCCACCGCAATGGGAAGAAGATCCCATTGGTTCCAATGGTTTCTGGGGAAGTTTTGCCCAGAACCCCAGTGAAATTTTTTGAGTGCTCATTTCCTAAACATGTGGCCTTATCTCTGAAATCAGAAAGAAGAAAGAAATGCAAGCAGCTGCTACTTTTACTCTCCAATGGAAAGCTTTCTTTTCAAGATGTTCCCTTCAGTGGTAAATATTTTAAGATTTGTTGGCAAAGGCATTTGCAATGTTTCTCCTAAATAACAAAGGCACAGTTGTTATAATACTCCCCTGAAAGCATCCACATACTGACAGAGCCTATCTTTTCTGTGGATGTGTGAGTATTTACCTTCCAGGTGACTCTGATGCTCTGGGAAGATATAGGCTCAAGCTGTACATCCTGAGGTGGACCATCAGGGGCTGGAAAGAGAAGGAAAATACATCAAAAGTGACCTTTACAGCCCAAGGAATTCAGCATTTCACAAAAAAATGTCACCACCGTTACACCCCAGCGTCACAAGGGTTGGAGTCAGTGCCAGATGAAAAACTTCACCAAACAAAAGCATGGCCAGGAATCTTCTGCATTCAGGTGTCCTCTCTGGCCAATGGCAAAATGCAACATGTGCCAAAACATACCAAGCTGGTAAATGAAATTCATAGAAAAAAATGAATAATTATGATTTTCTTGGCTAGAGATACTCTCACAGTGCTTTTGCTGCATATTGAGATAGGCAAGAGGAAGCAAGCAGTCACAACCCTGGGGTTGATGGAAAAGCAGCAGAATTCATTTAAAGCAGGCGAGCCAGAAGCTCCTAATCCACATAGAAAAGCAGCAGAACCTGTTTAAAGCAAGTGAGCCAGGAGTTCCTAATCCTGCTTTCAACTTGTTGCAGATTTTCCAGTGGGATCCCCTTTGTTCAATGGAAACTGAGCACATTCAGTCCAATATCAGATATTTTACACAAAATCCTGCACACTTTACATTCTCCCCCTCCTCAGTAAGAGTTCCAGCCTGGAAACCAGACCAAAAAAAAAAAAAAAAAAAAAAACCAAAAAACGAAAAAACAAAAACAGGTACGTGGGAAAACTTTTATGGACCATCAACACAGTGCCAAAACTGTGCAGGAGGCTTTAAACATGAAGGAAAAAAGAAGGAACCTCCTCATCAGCTGGGCAGCTACAAAGCAGTTGAGGATCAGCTGGGATTGAACAGAGAGATGTGCAGTAAGTTGCTTGCTCAGTGAGGTAAATCACTGCAAAGGAAAGGTCTGAGGAGAGGGATGGAGCCACCTCGAGCTTCTGCAGAGAATTCCCTAGATGCAGAATATGGCCTCAGTGAAAGGTATTAAATTAAGTTTAATAGCAGGACAAAGGAAAGAAAGCAATAAAAAGTTTGAGATGGGGCTGTTAGAGGTGGAGCAGCAATAAATGACAGTTGTGGTGAAAGGAACCAGAACATTTTGCTTTAACTTTGATGAAAGCAGAGACACAGAATACAGCCTATAATATGTTTAAGTTATTAACTGCTATTCCTGACTGTTCTTCATATGGGAAATTTCCAAAGCTTGAAAGAACTTTATTTCCATTCTTCTTGCATTAATACAAAGGAAGGAGAAGAGGAAAAAGTCCACTGGCAAAAATGAGATCTCTGTGAATTTTCTGAAGCCTGACCTTGATTCTGTCCTCCTGTTGACAAAAATGAATGCCACTTCTCTGGAGTATGTTATAATGTAGTGGAATTTGAGTGAAGCATTTGATCCTAAAAATAGGGTTTAAAATGTGCCCACAAAAATCCTGAATTTTCCTCAAAAGACCCCCCCCCCCTTTTTTTTTTTCCACAAATCTGAAGAGTTAAGTTCTCTCAGCACAACACATGGAGATGTTAAATAAAAGTAATTTGTTTTACATACTTAATGTCATACAGAGTTTGTGGCAAGGACATAAAGAAAACCCAGATATCCCTGTTTCCTCTATTGATTTCAGTATTAGGCCACGGCCATAATGCTTCTTTTTTTTCTGACAGGCATTATTGTAAGTGTGTACTGGCATCTATTTTCCAACACATGAGCTAATTGGGATTGTATGGAAAGAAAGATGTGGTTTGCAAACTTTGAA
This sequence comes from Lonchura striata, assembly GCF_050655825.1. Lineage (NCBI taxonomy): Eukaryota > Metazoa > Chordata > Aves > Passeriformes > Estrildidae > Lonchura > Lonchura striata. The sequence continues at coordinate 115,138,296 of NC_140703.1, read as the reverse complement.
ATCATTCCATCCTTACCTATCCTTTTGCCACAGAGATCTTTTACAGGTCTCTTTTTAATAGAGATATTTCTTTGCGATACATAATACAGAATCCGTGCCCCCTTTCCAAGTTGCTTGGTTTTTATCTTGTATTTCTTGGACCTTTATTTTGCTCCCTTCTCATTAGCTTCTCTCTCATCCCCTGCACCCATGCTGTTCCCCATTGCCTGCTGTAAAAGCAGAGACCAGAAGTAAACAGTGATCAAAAAAAAAAGGATGTTCCTATACTTTGTGCATCCCCTGGAATAAAAACCCAAGAGAAAAACATCACAAATTCTGCCTAAGCCTGACCTCCTCCCTTCCAGTTCTTCCCTAGGTAGATCAGTGACTTTTGAATACAGCTCCACACTGCTGGTCTTTTTTTACCAACAAACAGCTCCTCAAAAGACAGCGACAAAAGGATCATTTATTCTGAAACCTGGTTACAAAGAACTGAATAAAATGTGATGTTAAGGTTCCACCCTGCTCAGGGGGAAGCTGTTTTTTTATTCCAAGGGCAGCTGCTGATCCTGACAACTTAATTACCAGCCAGGAAAAACCTGGCAAGTAAAAAACATTCCAAGCATAGGTGAATAAGAGAGCCACGAGAGAGCTGATCCAAGACCCAGCCCTCTATTTTGCACAAGGAAGGATGGGCATTTTGGGGTTATAGATAGCTCTGGCTGGAAGAATGGATAGTGTGTTGTCTCTAGTGATTTCACATTTTCTTTGCACAAAGGAAGAGAAAATTTCTGATAAAAAAAATAAGTATTTTTCAAACAAACTATTTATTGTTAAATTTGTTCATTGCACACTTTTCTTCTGCTGGAATGATAAAAGAAATGCAACTTATGTTGTCTCCAATTTACTCTGCTTTCCACTGTAAGCCCTTGTGTCTTGCTCCTACTCAGAAAGTGCCTCAGAACCAAAACCATGCCCTGACAAGGACTGTGTTTTCATTGTAGAAAATTCCCAGAGAAATTAAATGGAAATTTCACAGTTGCGTTCATAGGATATGAACTAAAAACCAGTCTCTGGGTGTTCAAATCCAAGATCAACATGAATCTTGAAACTGAAAGGGAATTTTCACTGCCAAGACACTGTCACCATGTTGTCATCTCTAAATCCCCAAAGAAGGAAGCTGTGCTGACTTAGCATAAGGTAAAGGAAGACAGAAATTCTATGTACATGAGAGTGGCTCCAGCCACCAACAGAGTATACCTGGTGCTGATGCAGGAGAATAAAAGTTTAAAGGTAAAAATAAAGGTCAGACTTGATGACCTTGGAGGTATTTTCCAACTTAAATGATTCTGTGATTCTGTAATGCAACAGAACAAAGATCAAGGGAATGACACTAATAAGGGATAGCCAAGAGACTTAAATAGAGGCCAGAAAAATAAATGGTGAGTGGGTTGAGTGAGAGAATATTCAAATAAAGGTTGGGTTGAGTGAGGGAATATTAAAATGAAGAGTTGATTCATGTGGATCATCATTATCAAAAGGGAAAAAATTAAATAAGTTACCTACATTAATATCTAAACATGTTAGGAAAGCCACAATACCCACAGGGGAGGCACCACCACTAAAAACAGGACGTTGCTGATTGAATTGCCTCACGGTGGATATAGGTGTCTTATTCCCAACATCACAAGGAAAATTTGGAGCACAATGTCTTCTTTGACCACTAGATGCCACTGAACAGCTTTAATTACAGCCCTGTACAATGAAGTTGCAAAAGTCACGATGTTCTACGGGAATCACTCAGTACTCCTTTTGATACAGCTGCAGCTACAGAAGCTGCATTTCATTCAATGATTCCTGACATCAGAGAGAGATCATTCCCACAGAATTTAGAGGTTGCAAAGCCAGTTCATACCCGCTTCATCAGTGGTGATGGTGAGCTCGTTGCTGGCCTCGCTCTTGCCGATGCGGTTCTTGGCGTACATGCGGATGTTGTAGGTGGAGGACGGGTGCAGGTCGATGATGGTGGCTTGGTTTAGCTGAGGGGAAACGTCTCTTGTTCTCTGGACAGAATCCCAAGAGTCTGTTTGATAAGAAATATCAGCAGAAACAGACAAATAAATGGTAGGGTTAATGTGGGTAATGCAAGCATGAAGTTAAACTGTTTCATGCCACCGCTGTGTTAATCCAGAAAACACGTTTTGCTCCAAGCAAATCCAGAGATCCCTCCCCTTCTTTGACAGCACTCCCAACTGCTCCAAGAGTGCTGCTGAGAACAATGGGATCTTAGCTCTGGGGTCATCAGCAAATCCACAGAAATAGCTACTCTTGAAGAGGTGCTGAGAGCAGCAAAGATTCCTCAGTTTTGTGAGCATGATTTCTTACCTTTGGGACACTGGAACAACTGCACAAAAATGGCAGTTGCTGCCCCAAAGGGATCTTCACTCAGTGAGAAAGCTGGTTGTGCTCAAAAAAAAGGGAGGGAAGGCCCAGGGGAGACCTCACTGCCCTCCACAGCTCCCTGACAGGAGGGTGCAGCCAGGTGTAGACTGCCTGTTTTCCTTGGCAACAAGTGACAGCAGCCTCAACCTGGGCCAAGGGATGGTCAGCTTGGATATCAGTAGGAATTTCTTCATGGAAAGGTTGGTTAAGCATTGGAAGAAGCTGCCTAAGATAGTGGTGGAGTCTCCATCCCTGGAGGTGGCCAAGGAAGACCTGGACATAGCACTCAGTGCTCTGTCACCCATGTTATTTGGGTGACAACATGGGCATTGGGCACTGTTTGGACTTGATGTGCTGGGAAACTTTTTCTACCATCAGGGATTCTGCAGTTCTCTGAAAGGTATCCCAGAAAAAAAGTAAAATTAATCCTGGAGAAACACCCTTCCCTGGAGCACTCCCAAAAATGGAAACCCCAACACCACACTCCTGTGACAGCTGCTCAGCACTGACCCTGGAGAAAGCAGCCTGACTGGAACACAAAGTCAGCCAGATTTCACCCCCCTCACATCAAACTTCAGCATCAAGCCCTGGGAAACATTCATGTAACTCAGGGCAAGCCTGAGATCTCCTCCCAAAAGCCTTTGGAGTTATTATTAAATATCCAAGTTCTACTCCCCTACTGGTTACTTGTTTTCCATGTATTAAGAACGTTCCACCCCCAAGACTATATATTGTTACCTCTCCCTTCTTTCTGGTCTTTGGAGCTTGTCCCCGTGCTGCCCTGGGTTCCCGGGCATTGTCCCTATTTTTATTTGTCATTAGAAGTAATTTCCTTTTCGGGCACTCCATCGTTCCTGCTCCTTTTTTCCTACTTTGTGCCATGTTCACCCTGAAGTTAGGGGACTTAAAATTTTTTTGCAGCCACCCTTCCTGTGACCTGAGCCCTGTGGGGCTGCCCAGCAGCAGCAGCAGCAGCAGAGCCCCAGAGCTGCGCTGCTGCTGCGCTGCTGCTGCGCTGCTTTGGGCTCTGCGGCTGCCCAGCCCCGTGCAGCTGCTGCCGCAGGGATGTGCCAGGAGCAGCACAGAGCTGCTGCTGCTGCCTCAGCTGGGGCTGCAGCGGGGGAACCCCTCCCGGCCGGCCCGGGGCTGCTGGAGGCAGGCAGGGCTGCAGGAACAGCCCCGGCCCGGCTCCCCGGCCACGGGCAGCGGCAGAGCGGGGCTCTGCTGCCTTGGCTGTGCCGGCTGCACAGCCCTGCTGCAAAGGGCTGCCCGGCACAGCTCTCTGCCAGCCGGGCTCAGCCTGCGCCTCCCGTTTGCCTGCAGAGAGCAGCGACAGCCCTGCCCCGCCGGCCCGGCCGGGAACTCTCCCGCTGCCGCCGGGGCTGAGCCCGCGCTGCTCGCGGGGCGCTCCGGGGCTCGGGCTGGGACAATCCATCGGCACCTCGGGGAGACAGGACATGGGATCCGGGCACTCTGCTCTGGTGCCCTACAGACTTTATTGGGAAAAAAACACAGATTCTTCAATAACGGGAACAGCATGGGGACAATAAAATATATTGTAATTACAACATACTGTAGATTAATGTTTTTTATTTCATAGACTGAAATAGAAATATACAATATGTAATAAAAATAAATTATTTGCTAATTTTACTTATTCCTTCAATTTTCTATTCTTATTCTTCTTATGGTTCTTCTTCTTCCTACTCTTTCTTACTATTCTTCTTCTTCTTTGCTACTTCTACGTACTTTTATATTCTTATTCCTATTCCTATTCTTCTATTTCTTCTTCTTCTACATATTTTAAAATTCTTATTCCTATTCTTCTTCTTCTTCTTCTATGTATTTTGAAATTCTTATTCCTATTCCTAGTAGTCTTCTTCTAAGTATTTCTAAATACTTATTACTATACTTCTTCTATCTATTCTTAAATAAATGTTCTCTGTCTTGTCTTTTTAGTCTTCATCCTTGTCTTCTTCCTCTTTGTTGTCTTCTTCATATTCTTCATCCTATTTGTCTTCATCTTCTTCACTGTCTTCGCCTTCTTTGTCTTCCTGTCCTTCACCTTTCTCCGTGTCTGTTTTACTCCTCAGAGCGTGGCCTGAGGCAGGAACAGCAGAGCAGCCCCCGCAGCGCCCGCAGCGCCCGCCTGAAGCGGGAGGGACGTTTCCTGGGGGCAGCCGGCTGCCCGCGGAGGGCCGGGGCTCCCAGCCGGGCAGGCCGGGGGCTGGGGGGGCTGTGCGGGGCAGGCGCCGGCCCTCGGCTGCACGGCTCCTGTGCCGGGCACTCAGCCCCGGCCTCCCGAGGGACGGGCACTGCCAGCCCCTCTGACACACAAACTTTCTGTTTTTGGTCTGTGCTGTCTTCTGGGGGCAGCTCCAGGAGGCTCAGCTCATCCCACTCTTCTTCATCTTCACAACTGCTTTCTTCTACTCCTCCTTCTCCTCCACTGATCCCCTTCTCAGTGCATTCTCCCCAGTCTGAGAGGTCTGAGCAGCTGGTGACATCCGTGAAGGACAGGTCATCATCAGATACGTATCCTTCACAGGCGCAGCATTTACGCTCACTTGTGACCTCTCCCTGGGGCAGATCTTCCTCTGTGCTCACTTCCCAGTCAGAAAGCTCTTCCTGGGACAGCTCCTGCTCAGGGCACTCTTGCCCCTGGGACACTTCTTGGGAGTTGTTCATTTCCCCGTGGGACACCTCCGCCTGTTCCTTATTTTCCCACTGGTAAAGCTCTGGATCGATGTCATCATCCCAGTCTGTGTCCTCCCCAGACAAGGTCCCGTTCTCGTTCTCCTGCTCTGCCCGCACAGATGCTGATGCTGCCCCCTCCTGCTGCTGCTCCCTGGGGGCTTGGGAACTCAGCTGGGCAGGCAAGGGGCTGGGGGTGCTCTGTGGGGAAAGCACTGAGCTCTCTTCATTTTTGGCTCTGACTAGGGATTTGTTCCCAGCCAACACCTCTTGAAGGTCAGTCAGCTGCTGCTTCAGTGCCTGGACCTCCTGCAGCACCTGGCTCAGGATGTCCCAGTAGATGTTCTGCTCCGTGGGACTCTGTGGGGCAGGAGAGAGGCTGGTTAGGACAGGCGCTGCCTCTGCTGCTGCCTCTGTGCCCACGGGGCTGGCAGAGCTGGGCCCCTCTGGGGGACAAGGCTGAGGCTCCTCGTCCCTCACTGGGCACAAGGGTCTGTCCCAGATCTCAGAGCTGATGTTGTGTCCCCATTGGGACAGCTCCTGCCTGCTCACATCTTCCTCCCTTTGGGACAGCTTTCGCTCACTCACATCGTCCCACCGGGGCAGCTCTTGGGCTGCAGCGTCTGGTCCTTGGCACAGCTCCCTGACACTGCTGTCTCTCACCTGGGACAATTCCAGCTCTCTCCTGTCTTCCCACTGGGACATGTGGGAGTGCACACCTTGTCCCCATGCTGAGAGGTCTTGGTACCTCTCGCCTTCCCTCTGGGAATGCTCTTGGGCATCATCCTGTTGGGAATCCTCTGGTACACTCAGATCTCTCTGCAGGGACAGCTCGTGGCACCTCTCGTCTTCTCCCCATCCCATCTCCTGCCGCCCACTCACATCTATTTCCCACTGGGAAATATCTTGGGTTGTCACACGTTCTTCCCTCTCCCACCCCTCTTGGTACATCTCACTGTCCTCCTCCCACTGGGACAGCTCCAGAGCTCTGATGGTTTCTTCCCGTTCATAGAGATCTTGGTGTGTCCCACCTCTGTACTGGGAAACTTCCCAAACTCCCACACGTACCCGGCCTTGGCACAGCTCTTGGCTGCTCCAGGCTCCCCGCCAGGACACTTCTTGGTGTCCTGGAACTTCTCTCTGGCGGGTCGCTTCCACATCTTCCCTCCGGGGAAGTTCACAGTCCATCTCAGCGAAGGGCCTCTCCTCCTCCTCAGTCTGTGACAGTGGCAGGACTGAGCTGCCCACTGCCCCTGACCACGGCTCGCTGGTGCTTCCTGCCAGATGGGCAAGGTGCTGTGGGACCGGGAGGTGGAGTTGGCTTTCTCCTCGCTGCTGTCACTCTCTGTCGCTGTCGGCCGCTGTCGCTGTCGGCGTCTGGCGCAGACAGAGCCAGGGAGCTGCGTCCTCCTCAGAGAGCGGCTCTCCTGGGACTGGGCACCCCAGGGCTCTGCGCCCTTTTAAGACCCTCAGCCCGGGCGGGGCTCCCTGATGTCACAAAGGTCTCTGGCCACCATCACGGCCCGCATCACAAAGGGCCGTGACACCATGTGCCGTGTCACAAAGGGCCACCCCCGGCACCCCAACGGCACTGGAGCAGACAGGAACCTGTTGCGGTTTATGTTTATTTCATTAATTTATTATTAAATTGTTTATTCTGTTATCCCCCCACATTTTCCCCAAGCTGTTTTTTCCCTAAATTGTACACTCTCTTTAAAGGTGTCCCTCAAGTTATTCCCCTCTATTTGTCCCAGTCCCTTCCCTGCCTATCCAGGTAGCCCTGCCCCTTTTTCCTGACTGTTCCCTGCCACTCAGCCCCTGGGCCAGCCCCTGATTGAAACCCCCATTTGGAAATCCCCTAATCCAGGATGCCCCATTGGCCCCTGTGCCTTTCCCTCTGCTCCCCTGATCCTGATGGTCGCACAGTGTTGATGCAATCCCCTCAGTCCTGCCCTGAGGATTCCCTGTTGCTTCGCTGTTTGTGCCCACCGCCTGACTTGGATCTGAGCAAAACCCCTTGCAAACGAGGGTGAGGGGCTCTTTGTTATCCTGCTCTCTGCACCTCGAATAAACTTTTCTTGGAAGCTGAAGGCAAAGAGGCTCCTCCTTCCTCCCTGGCCTGGTCCCTGCCGTGGCTGTATCAGCGTGCAGGGCAGAGCTTGCAGCTCTGCAGGTTCAGCCGTGGGCAAAGCCCAGTCCCCGGCTGTTGGCCGGTCCCGCCGTGGCTGCCGGAGCGCACAGAGCCAGCCCGGGTTCCGGGGGCTCGGGCAGGAGCCGGCCGGGAGCATCCCCGGAGCGGTGTCCTGGCGGGCCCTGCTGTGCCCCGAGCCCTGCGAGGCTTTGGCCCCGCTGGCCCACGGCAGCCCGGCCCCGCAGTGCCGAGCCCTGGCCGTGCGGGCTGCGCTGCCCAGGGCACGAGGAATTGGCCGCACGGCCGTGCCGGGGGCTCGTGGGCAGCGGCTCCAGGAGCCGCGGCAGCCCGGGGAGCAGGGGTGTCCCTCAGGGCTGTGCCCGGGCCCCGGGGCTCGGCCCTGCCCGCAGCAGCGGCACCCGGGGGCAGCGAGCGCGGCCTCGGCGGCCGGGCAGGGCGCGGGCAGCCGAGCGGGGCAGGGGCAGCCCCGAGGCCGGGGCCGTGCCCGGGCACCGGGCCGAGCTGGAGAAGCGGCACCGCCAGAGCCTCCTGCGCTGCCGCGGGGCCGGGGCCCGGCCGCTGCCCCCGGCCCGGGGCAGGGCCCGAGGCAGCGGCTCCTGCGGCTCTCCCCTCGGCCCTGCGGCGCCAGGGCACAGCGGCCGGGCCGGGGCTCGCTCCCTGCTGCCGGCCGGGCGCTGCCGAGGGCTCCCCGCGGTGAACTCATCTCCCGCTGGCTTTGTCCCAGCTGGAAATGAGGAGAGCACGGAAAGACTCGTTTTGTCATCCCCTCCCTCACCACCGCCTGGTTTCAGTTGCTCCCGTGCTGCCACCCTGTGTCGATCTCGGGTACCGCACCAACCCCGCGCCCGGACGGAGCCGCCGCGGATCCCGGGAAAAATTTTGGGGATCCCCAACTCTGCGGAATCATCAGGGATCCGGGGCACGCCCCGCTCACATCAGAGCACAATAAAGTGCAATTAAACAGAACTGTTTCAAAGTTTGTCCCTACGACTGCCCTAATGACATAATGTTTTCAAAAAGATGACGAGAGAGGCACAAATGAGGACCCACAAGCCAAAGTTCTCTTTGCACACCTCCGATGGAAACTTCTGGAGCCTGCACAGGACTGGTCTCCATGAAGGGCCAGGTCTGAGTGCCACAGGTACATGTCTGTACAGACAGGTGATGTCTCTAAGCATCAAAACATCCTGAAACGCCAAGTTCCTGGTAATCACAGTGCTCTGGCACTAGACCCTACAGGACAGGCAACTCCATGCTCCTTCCATGGAGTAACTAATTCCATTGGGGTAATTAGTGAATCTTTTCTGTCTGATCGGGTAGACATCAGCAGTGCTGAGCTAACTTTGGACCCGATGATTTTTAAACGTCTTTTCCAACCTAATTTCTATGATTTTATGATGGGATATGTGAGGGCTCCTAAATACAGTCCATGCATTCTTTGTGGTCACCTGCACCTTCTCTGAAACAGGAAAGATTTCCTGCTTGAGAAGCCTCGATGGTGCATCTGATCAAAAATCATTCCTGAGTCCTCAGGAAAGGCAACAGAGGTGGAAAATGCTCACAAAACACAGTTGTGCATTTTACAGCTTCCCTTTGGTCTTGGGAGGGTTTCCTTGAATATATAATCTAAATTTTGTTCCATACCTGGAAACTGAGGAGTTTTCCTAATTCTTCCTCTTTGTTCTAAATCCCCCCAACTACCCCATGCAAGTTCTCCATTAACCATCTTTGGTATTTTATCTTCTCAGTGATTTAATTAATGACAATATTTGTATGCAAGCATTCAAACATCCGATCCTGATTTCTCCAAATATTCAGCCTCTGACTCTAAAAAATGATATTTCTGTTGTTTGCAGCAGGAAGAAGAAGATAATCTGCTCTTGTTAGGACATGACGTCCAGGATTTGTCTTCAGATACATACAAAGAAATATTTTGGACACCAATTCTGCTGCCCACTTATTTTCCTTTCTTTAATTTTTTAACATATACCAATATATTCTGTCCTGATATTTCCATCCAACCTGATGATGGTTCTTTTGCTGTCTTGCTCTTGATTTATCATTCCATATTAGAGAGAAATAATTTTTCAATGCAAGTTCATGGTGACCCCCACTTAATCTTTGCCTGCATTCTGCATTATCACTTGAAAACATAAAATTAAATCTAACAAGGATGTTTTAGAGCTCTGAAATCCCTTCTTGTCACTGCTTCAATAGAATGGAAGCACCTCAGTCATCCTAAATGGAACTGTGCTGAGTTACATAATTCTTAGATGTTTATTCTTGTATTTGAGAAATACAAGACATGTTTTAGTGTGAGCAAGGAGTCGATCAGGCAAGAATCACTTTCAAAAGCTTTTCTGAAGCAGGTGGGTGGTTGGAAAGAAAGGAAAATAAACAAGAATTAAACAGAGCATAGAAACTTTTAGGTCTGCATATCCCTTGAAGGCATCCTTGCCCAATCCACATCTCCAAACCTTCAGTTCCTGACTTCAGCTAAAGTGGAGAATTTCCACTCCTCATCTTTCAGGTACATTATCAATCTCTCCTGTACATTATTTATTTAATTTACAAAGACACAGCTGAAATGATGACTGATGATTCAGAACTCCTGAAAATATTTTTTCTACTAATGAAAACATCACAAAATTTTTGCCTCAGTAACTACAGCATGAAGCGGCAAAAAGGGAAAAGCAGCAATTGCTAAATTCAGTGTCTTTACCACAAAACAAACAAAAAGGACAACAAATGAAAAGAAATCTTCCTGTGGAAGATTAAACAAACCACGATAAAAAATTCCGTCAGGCAGTTTCAATTTCTGAATTACGCTTTACAGCACCAACTTGGTGGGGCATGAGCAGCAACGGGGACTGCTGAGGTTGTTCCTTACCTGACTTGTTCTTGCACTCGATGTCGTAGCCGGTGATGGGGCTGTTGCCGTCGAAGCCCATGGTCCACCTGAGGGCGATGCTCCGAGCTCTCACCTCCCGGATCTCTATCTCAGGGGGGTCAGGGGGTTCTGGGCAAACACACACACAGAGCTCTGCTCACAACACAGCCCATCCTCCTAGCAGGGGCACAGCAACCAGCGTGGCACTGGCTCAGCCTTCCTGGCATTTCTCTGGGCACTCATGGGGACCCTGATCCTGTAAGTCACCTGCTGGAAGTATCAGCACTTTTCAGCTTGGTGTCACTGGTATCATTGTGAATACTGGTTCCTCTTTAACCTTCTTGGTTGCTTTTCCTTAAAATCACTCCAGCTTGGACTTTCATCCCAGGAAAGATGTTTTACCTTGAGCAGCACATTTCTCTGATCACTGGTACTACTATCTCATACTGCTCTCAGTGATTTTACTCAAAAAAGTGATGTAGAAATATGAGTACTAAACTCAAAAATGCTAAATTTGGTGGGGAGAGTAAATTTTTTTTATCTTTGAGTGTGTTTAGAAGATTCTTTTAATTACAGAATAATTTGATTGAATCATTCTAAAAGCTCTTTCTGCCTCTAAAGTACGCTGAAAATAACCAGCACCTAGACCCATTCTATTGTCCCTTTAAATTGTCATGGCAGCTTAGATGAGCAGTGGTGGAATTGGGAACCTGTCCCCAGCCTCCACTTGAATTTTTCAACAGGGCTGCCTTAGGCATTCTCTGGAATCTGCTGCTACTTGGAATCAAGGGCAGGGAGAGAGAAACCTGCAAGTTGTAGGCATTTGTTGTGTGCAGGCTCAGAGAGGCACAGCAGGAACCAGCACCACATGGAGCAGTGGCCAGTGGCTGAGTCCTGCCTGTGCCCTGCATCTCAAATATTGTCACCTCGCCAGGATTTCCTGTTTGTGCCCTGTGGGAGAGGAACCCCAGCCCCAGGCAACATGAATTCCTAGAATTTGGATTGTGCAGACTGCTCACAATTTATTTGGATTGATTAAACTTGAAATATTTTGCTTTAAGTTCCACAGTAGGTTTAACATTTCTCTAGAGATGAAGTGAGATCACTTTTGCTTTATTTCAGACCTGGGTTTGAAGCACATTAGAGGAAGAGCAACCTGTTCTTCCTCATCCTCCATATCCACAGTCCTTAGTAGTTTTAAGTATCTTTGGCAATTGTCAACTACTGTATTTAAGAAAAAAAATCAAATTAATTTGTACAGATCTAGAAGGACTCAAGCTTATCTTTTATTTTTATATAATCTTGTGATGCTGGAAAATGAAAGACTGAGAACCTTAACACAGCTCCTCATTTCTTTGACAATGAAGAACACATTTAATTAGGGATCAGAACCTCCCTCCCCTCAGCAGATTTCTACACTTCCTGTCCTACAATAGCTGTCGTTTTTTTCCTTGTGTTGTCCTCTCCCTACCTTGCACAGTGAGCTGAATTATTCCACGATCCTCCCCGTAAGAATTGATGGCGTGGCAGGAGAAGAAGCCAGAATCTTCACGCACAGTTGGCAGAATCTATGGGAGGTTGGAAAAGAGGTGATGGATTGAACAGCACGCAGAGGAAATAAACCAACAGCTTGTCTGTGGGGCACAAGAAAAATCGTGCAGACTGTTCTCCTTGGCAGCAATAAATAGATATTGCAGGTTACACACATCCAATTGCATAGGAAAGCTTCCAAAATACTGAGATTATCAAAGGCAGCAGCACCTGGGCTGAGGACACAGGCTACCAGCTCGACATGTGTAGTCAAGAGCTGGAGCTCCACCTATTCCTGCAGCTTCTCCTTAGGAGCCTTGTTTCCAGTTCCTCACAAGTTTGCCAAGTATTTAAGTGTTGGCTGAAATTTGCCATACAAAATGGTGCCTCCTGCTGCCTCCAAATTTTTCTGGCTATTTCTGAAAATAACTCAAGTGGCTGAAGTCTGCATGGAGGAAATAAAAGTTCAAACACTGGTGGTGAACCCTGTAGCGTTTAACATGGTGCCTCATAATAAAGTTTTGTGTGGTCTTTCTTTTCAATTTGTTGTTTAACAGCAAGGAAAATTATATATAATATTTGCAAACATGATCATAATGGTATTTTTCTACAGGACCACTGCTTCATTCAAGGTACAAGGAAGAAAAAAAAATTTTAAACGAGCAGATATTTGAAATACCATTTCCTTCTCATTGTTCAGTGTGCTGCTCCACAATTTATTTACTGCTCACTGTTCAAACTGTGCCCTGAAAACAGACATTCATTTTCTCACAGCATTTTCCTCTGAATTCACCCATTTCAGAAATATGAGTGAATTTATTTTCATCAACCATGGAAGAGCACTGCCACCATTTCATGTAGGGAATTAAGGAAGCAGATGTATGATAACATTTGTGGCTCCCTGACAAGTTGCCACATATTAGCTGAGCCATGGAAACTCCACGTGCTCTTAATTCCTCAGCAAAACCCAGGTGATGTGAGCACAACTCCCAGTCACCACTGGTTAAGATAAATGAATTCATTTCCCACTTGCTGCAAGGAAATTGGGGAGTTATCATCTGAGATGTGGCAACGTGTCAAGCTGTGTTCACTTGCATGTGTGGCTGAGATTGAAGACAGGGAAACAAAAATTTCCAGAGCCCAATTTGAGACATGTAGGGCCTTCCTCCTCCTCCCTCAGCAATAAATAGCTTTTCATGTGTTCATAACAGCTTCCACTGAGTTCAGCTGCAGCCAGGAGGGCTTAGTACTTCTGCAAATCAGACCCCAAGGGCTCAAGGCAAGTGCCCAAAAAACAAAGAACACACAATTATTGGCCACCTGTGAAAAGTTTGGTCTCAAAGATCAGCTTTGCACCACACAGTGCCGTTCATTACTCAACCCTAATTCAGCCCCAGCGAAAATTCAAATCCTGCCTCACTGAGGCAGGGGTCCTGCAGAAAAAATAAAAGCCGAGTACACAACTAAAGATTACATCATCATGCAAAAGCACTGAGCTCAAAACTTCAGAGACAGCCTTGATCTGCTGTTTACTGCTTTTTGGGGTGTTTTATCTCTCAGAAGTGAAAGGTCTTATATGTAACACACATGGATGTAGAACACCATTGCTATACACAACTGCTTCAGGAAACTCTCCAAGCAGGACTCAAACCATCCAAATAGAAATATTATTGTGCATCCAGGGGTTACATTATTAAAATCAACAAGAAGAATGATGGCACAGAGGCCTAGGTGTCAATACTATAACTAAATATTATTTGTATCACAAAAATACTAATAGGAATAAAGTCACACATAGAATTTTTTCTTCCTCATAGAAATCAATGACAAAAGGTCCCTCACAGAGAGCAAACCCAGAATTTTACTGGGTATCATCCAACACAGTTTTTTGCTGGTAAAGAAAGAAATCTTTCATAAGAGTTACACTAAAATTTATACAATAACCAGTCAGATAATTGGTTTCTTGGGCCTGATAAACACACTTTTTATATGTGACTGAAAATGGATAATGAAGATTTTGGAGTGAGAAAAAAGAAGAAAGATTCTTTTAGATTTCATAAAAGCACATGGAAAACACCACTTTGAATCCTGACTTTATAAAGTGGTCTCACAAGCCCCACCAAGTGAAAGGGAGGGAGAAGAGCACTTTAAAAAGGCAACATTTTTTCTCAAACTAGTTTAATGATTTTGGTGAGGGTAAGTGTGACACACATCAGAATTTGGTGCCACATATTTGCCAGAGTTTATCAGCAGTTTGGTCAAACTGATCTGAGGAAGGACAGGCATGAGCCATGCTGCTCCTGAGACAGAAAGGATGGAGGGTTGAGCCTGGCTCACTCTCTTGCTGTCTCTGGAGTGTGGGAAGAGGGAATTTTCCATTAGGGATGGATTGTAGAAGTTTCCTCTCCCTCCTCTGGCTGCCAGCTCTCCACACCATGCATGGAGCGAGTGCTGGGGCTCTGGTGTTGTCAGGCTGGCCTTGCACCTGGATCAAAACCAAACCAAGCCCACCTTTGTGGGATTCCTTAAAATCAGACGGTTTTGGGTAGGTTGCAAAAGACAGGCCTCAGAGACAGCAGGATGGTGATTAGAGCTAAGCAGTAGCTATAAGATTCATCAGCAGAAAAATTATACAAGAAGTAGAAAGAAAGGACAAATAGAAGACAAATAGAACAATGGTCTGTGTATTAACGCTTGGGTACAATAACTTCCTAAGTTGCAGAAAAGTACATCTGGTGAGATATTAGGAAGTTCTAAGCTTAATAATGGAGCTCTGTGCATTGTATCTTAAGGCTTACAAGCAAGTATTGTATTCAAAATAAGCAATCATTTTATTAACCAAAGGCACGTGTATTTATAGTGATTGGCTAGAACTACTGTCAATATGCTTTTCCTTTGTGTGATTGGTCAAAAAGCTTATAAAGTAAGTTGTAATTAAGTTCTTGGTCTGTTGCCTGGGATGTGAGCTACTGGTATCTTCCCATTGTCATAACCATGGGATGAGACCGATGCTAAAAAATAAACAGCTCGAAATCCATTCCACAGCAGTCCTGTCCCGTTCATGACTTGTATATAGCCCCTGGCCAGCAATACACCTTGACATATCTGGATGATTCGGGGGCCAATTTGTTTTCTTACCTGCAGGGTAGAAATCACTTCATCCCCAACTTCCTTGGTGGAAACCAGGTAACGGGACATTTCGGGGTTAATGATCCGGTCTTCCTTCTCCCAGCGGACTATGATGGGTTTCTCTCCATGTGCCGTGCAGCTCATCTCCTTCTTTTGGCCTTGAGTTGCCAGGGTGGTGTTTGGGTAGGAGGTTATCATAGCTGGAACTAGAAACAGACAAAACAAAACAAAACGAGGTTGTTCCACAATGAGATGAAGGGTCTGCTGATGCAAGGTTGACTTTTCAATCTGTATCTCACCAAGCTTGTCCTTATTTAACCAGATCAAAATAAATGAGAAAAGGTATTTTATTTTCATTCCTGTATTAAGAGAACTGATAGGCCTCAAAGGGAACTTAGCAGAAAGGAGCTGGAAGTGGACAATAGAGGGTGTGAATGCAAAGGAAGCCTGTCTTCATTTGTTTTGCTGCTCACAGGGCAACTTAATTTAACATTCAATATTCAACATAATTCAATATTCAATATTCACAGCACATAAAGGGACCTTAACTAATAAACGTTCAGATATGTGGACAATAAAGAACTGATAAAAATGTCTGCTTCCTTCTGATGAGCTGCTGTTCTACTTGCTGACTGTTACATGTTTTACCAGTGTGTGTGACAGTAATGATCTTTCAAAATGAGGGCTCAATTAAACCAGGAGCTGCACAAAATTAAAAGAAAGGCTCTGCACCAAGGAGCTTACAGACCATAGATGTGTTGAGTGCATAGCTGAACTATGCTGAACTGAAAGTATAATTAAACTGACAATAAAACTAGCTAGATTCGAGTTTTCATTGTACTCAGAAGGCTTTTGCATAACAGTTTAGACATACCTGTCAACTTCATTAACCATTCTTTTAAAAAAGGCTTAAATTTTAATGTTGAAAAAAGTACTCTCTTCTTAGCAAGAATAGTCTTAAACCTGAAGCATTTTCATGTTTTGGAATTAAAATTTCCTGCAAACAGGAAGAAAAAAAAAAATCCTTGGGATGTTTTATTGCAAATCCCAAACACGGCATCTTTGAAACAAGATGACCTCGTTGGTGTCCTTTGCTGTCCTTCCCTCCCCAGATGGTTTGTCCAACAGTGAATGGAACCTGGATTCCTCTAGAAAGAATCAAAGCCCACAAATCTTCCAGGCCCAGGAGAAGCTGGAAAGCCCTGGACAGCACCCAGAGCTGTTCTTTCTGAATGAATCTGTCCACTCTTCTAGAGTATATGAGGCATCAGCAATGAACCCCCTCAATAAGCTCTTGCCCTCCAGGGTAGCCCCAGTCCCTTGTTTTTATGCATGAATGGTTGCCTCTTCTTATCAGAACAACTCACTCCTTCCATCTGAGCTTCTCTGGGTCCCTGTTTTAATCAGATGACACTGGCAGAGGATCTGATTTGTGGCCTTCCCAGGCTTTCCCCTTGCATAGGTTGTGTTTGTTGCCACACAGCAGAATAAAAACCCTTATTTAAATGAATTACTTTAATTGCCAGCCCATAATGTTAATGCTTGGTGGCATGACCTTTTCACATGCCAGAGCTGTTAATGCTTGGAGATGACAATATGTCAGGATGCAGCCCTTTCTGTTCAAAGGCTTCCTGACCCAAACCAAACTGACCTGGAGATTAACAGGGCCTGTGGAGCTGTGGGTTTGAGTTACCAATGGGATCTAATTCCAGGAGGAGCTCTGAGAAAGGTCTTGTGTGAGGCAGGAGGCTCCACATGCACTAGTGATGAAGTACATCTTATTTAATTGTTTGAGTATCAGGTACTCATCAATTTTATCCCAAGAGGAGCATTTGAAGAGAAGAAATTATGCATAATCAAAATAGAAAATTAGGATGAGTCTGCTTCCATATTCCAGAGAATGGAAATAGCCTCAGTTTCATCTGATGTACGTCCAGGTACCCACAAGGAGATTACTTTCAGAAAGTTGTTTTTTTGTGGCCAGCTGCCTGTTCCTCCAAACCCAGAACAATCAGGGCTGTGCATGATCGCAGATTCATTTAGATTGGAAATTATCTCCAAGACCATGGAGGCCAAGCTGTGCCAAATCCCCACTGTGTCACCAGCCCAGAGCACTCAGTGCCATCTCCAGACCTTCCTTACACACTTCCAGGGATGGGGACTCCAAACCTCCCTGGGCAGCCCCTTCCAATGTTGGAAAACCCTTTCAGTGAAGAAATTCTTCCTGAATTTACTCCTGTAATAGTCCCATACATCCTTTTATGCATTTTGTTCAATGGGAGACCCAATTCAAAAGAGTGCCAGGCTGATAAGGAGTCCCTATTACCATCATTAATTTGTGCCACCTCCTTTCTTCCTTCCACAATGTCCCCAGCCTCCCACGTGTCCCTTCCTCTGCACATCTCTCTGCCCTCATCACAACAGGCTCCAGTCCCCCTCACCTGTCCTTCTTTCTTCCTGCTTCAGCCTCCTCAGGTTCTCACATGTCCCCTAATCCCTAGACCCTTATATTTTCCTCCACCAGCCTCATTTCCTGTCCCTAATTAAATCAGCCAACCCCCAAAGCCATCTAAAGAGTTTTCCCTACAGCTGCAGTCTTCCTTCCCATCAATATCTCCTCCTTGGAGTTTCTCTGGTGATGGTGGAAATGTTCTGAGCCCACGCAGGAGATGAGGGGTGAGGGATTTTTACCTCCCCACGAGGTACCAGAGCTCCTGTGCAGGGGAGCCCTGCCTTGGCAGATCCATCCTCCTCTGGCTTCACAAGTAGGAGCACACAGCAAAGGGGACATCTGGACTTGGACTGAAATCCCACATCCATCCAGGAGCCTGTCCCAGACACTCCTGTCTCACTTTCAGGTCCTGTGCTGGGTGACAGTGACAAACCAAGCTCCATGACTCCCTGCCTTGCTTTCAAAAACCAGAGGCTACCTTGCAAAGCTCATTTCCCCTCCTCAACAAACTTTCTTAATAAGAGCAACATAAAAACATGTAAAGAAAGATGACTTTATTCCTCAGATACAGCTTTATCCCTGCTTATCCTTCCCTTCTCCTCACATAATCTTCCACATGGATTCCTTATTGCCATAGCAATGCCTCACAGCTAAATATTTCCCCTTCCTCCAAAGCTGATTTTTTACTCTTCACAATTTATCTACAATGATCCTAAACCATAAGCTCTTCTTTTTATCTTCCTCTATGTCAAGAGTTCTGGTAACAAAGCCACATTCCCAAGGATATTTTAGGCAACATATTTCTTCATCCTCCAACTATCTTTAATCAAATTACTGATGCAAATAATGGAGATAAATATGCTGGTTCTTTACTGACAAAATAATCTAGAAAACTGTAAATAAGCAAGCTAAATCTGCACTACATATGCATGAGATATTCTCTTAGGATGCCTTAAAAATAAGTGAAGGCATTTAGAAATGTACCAAGATGATTCAGATGCCATAAATTAAGTGTGGCTGTGCCTTATATCTCTTCAAATGTGCATTATATACAAACACGAAATTATATTTATATTTATACATTTATATAAGAGAATTTTGGGAGGGAAGGGTATGTTGCTGTGCAGATTCAAGGAGTGGATATTGCCATGTTCCACAATTTTGGAGTTATTTCACCACAGGACAAAGTAAACAGTTACTGGGTTCTCCATATCTTTGTCTGAAGTCATGGGATGCTGGGCACAGTTAGAGATCTATTGGTCAAAACTGGACAAAGTAAAAGCTACAATTTATAAATCATGGCAATTTCCATTTTCAAAGTATTCATATCTCTGCCAGCAGCATTAATCCAGGAGTTTTCTCTGTCTAGAGCTGGGCTTTCGTTTGGAAAGCTGATTTATTTGCTGCTTTTCACAGGTGAACCCATTCTTTTCCCCTTTCTTCATGGCAACCGAGCAAAAAATAATTTAAAAATATTTCTAATTTTTATTATAATTTATTGAGATTATTTTTATCATATTATTATATCAAAACATTATTTATTATAGCACTGAATATTATTGCTATACTAATGCATGTCAAAATAATAGATTGCACAATGATATTAATTAGCAATTATATTTCTTGTTGCTATAATTATTGTTTTATAGTATTACCAACATCGTTAAAATCAAAGTGCAAAATTCAGTAGTCAGGATTATCCTTAACAATTGTGAAAGAGACTCAGACAAAACAAGAACTTTTCGTCATACTCTTGAAGAAAACTGAATCTTGGCTTTTTCTAAGATTCAGTAAAAATTACTTAATCTGAATTATTTTTTCTCTTCTACTGCTGAGTGTTTCATCAGGAACTGAGTCCAAATCATAATTAAAATATTTAATTACTTTGATAAAGACCAATGTCATTATCCAGATTAACAAGACTGTAGGAAACTGAGTAAAGCTTGTGAAGGGTATCAGTAACTTCTGAATACTTTTAGAATAAATCTTTATGAATTAATGGAAAACAAATATTCAAATAATTTACAAACAAATATTCAAATAGTCAGTTTGAAAAATTATGTAGAGAGCTGGGGTGGAGGGAGGTATTCTTTCTCTCTTTCAGCTCATAGGTGGGAATAGCCACATTAGAAAAAGTAAATTAAAAATCTCCCTATCTTTCAGTTTGTAATTAAACACTAAATATCCATGTATCATTAAAAAATTACCGTAAGACTAAAGTACTCAGTATTTTTAAGAATTATGATCCTTTCTAACCCAAAACCATTTTGGGATTCTGGGATTCTCCTGGTCTGAAGATCTCTGCCCTGGCAGATTGTTCTCGTATTTTCACTCCATCGCTGGATGTAACATTCGTATTCTCTGGACAGAGAGAAGAAGAGAAAACAATCTTTATCTCTGCTGCTTTGTTTTCCCCGTGTGGAATGTGGTGTGGAGATTGTTCACCTGCAGGGATGGCTGGGTTGGATTCTGGTGAAGGTTGTTTGGGGTCAGTGACCAATGGGTCCAGCTGTGGCTCGGGCTCTCAGCAGAGTCACAAGTTTGAGTTAGATAGGTAAGTAAGAAGTGAGTATGTAGAATAGGATAGCAGCTCTTTAAATAGTATATTAATGTAATATAGTATATTTTTAATAAAGCTATCCTTCAGCCTTCTGATCTGGAGCCAGACATCATCATTTCTTCCCCCATCTAGGGTTCGCTGCATTTTAACTATAAGTGGATTATGCTGGAACTAGCCAGTTTGGGGAAATACCTGTAACCATGAGAGATTCATCTTGCAAACGTTGAGAAAATGTTGAAAAAATGAATTGAATTGAAATTTGAGTTTAACATTTAAGTTGAATTCAGCTGTCCTTTCATTCTGGTCAGCCACAGCGAGAACACTTTTCTGTCCATGAAAAGTAGGATTTTTCTACCTCAAAAATTCCCTTTTCCTCCATCCTCTTTTGCTCAGGCAGAGAACGCCCATGCAAATACATTATTTATATTTAAGGGAGCCTAGCTGTCATGCTTCTATTTGTTGATATATATATTTGTAAATTTATTTTCAAATTTCATAGACTTTCAGGAGTCAGCAAGAGCTTTGCTAAAATTTGTAACTTCAGTTTTCCCTTTCTGATAAGAGACATTTGGGTTTACTTAAATAACATCTCTCTGGAATTCACATGGTGAAGAAAAGAGAATTTTAAATCAGTAGGATTTCCCAAATACGTCAATTTAAACTCATAGCTCCTTGGTGGAAGTCAAGCCTGTTCAGCAGGTGAAAATAATACTCTTAATCTTCATCCTCAGGAGATGTCCAAGATTAGGAAACAAATTCCATGTCTCAGAGGGTCAAGAAATATGTTAGCACAAAAAAAAAGAAAAATCCCATTTTTATGTATACAAGTTTTTATAGACAATAATAATGGGAATATAATTAATGACATCTTCTTTCTACCAATATTCACAAATTTTGAAAATTAACTTTATGTTTTGGACCTACTCATGTTTGTTTGTTGTGAAAACCTCCTGAGAGAGATATTCTGTTAGGATAAATATGTAAATAATTAGATTTCAATTATTTAATCATTTAATGAAGGTGATCTAAGAATAAAATATTTTATTGCTTGGAATCAGTAAAGAATTTGCTGTCCAAGCAATAAAACTCATAGATAGAAACCATTCTGGGTGAATTGTGCTAGTATTAATGTGGCACCAATTTCAAATTTTAAAAGGACAATGTTTTGAAATTAATAGCCATTGATGTTTCAGATTAGAAAAAATAATTTCAAACATGTAAACCTGAGAAATTTGAGAAGATTTGATTAATTCATATGAACGACTGAAATATTTACTCAGTTTTAGTTTCAGGAGTCTGTAGTGTATATGAAATAAACTCCAAAAATTTATTAACAAATGTATTTCTGAAAATACCTTTAAAATAAAACTGAACAAAGCAAATTACCTTCTAACCCTAACCTGCCCTAAAAGGAAGACCAGTAGCTTTTGTATACATATTTTTATGAATGAATTGCTGGACTAAAGGCAAGAGATTCACTAGATTCTATTAGCAAAATAATTTTCTGACAGAAATATATAAAAACCAGCACTGCTTTGTAAAAAGAGAGGCATTAAACACAGAAATGGCAGGTCCAATGCTTTATAAATTTGCATTTCAAATCAAATAACAAGAGACTCAGTGCTTTGTAAAAAATTCCTTAGTAGGACACCCATACAAGGTAATCTTTGGAAAAAATAACATAAAAATAAATAAAATTTATTTCTTTTTTGATTATTAAAAAAATTAAATTTAAATAAATGTATTTAAATTTTAAAGAAATATATTTAAAAATAAATAAATACTGCGTGGGAATGAATACGGATCCTGTACATCCTAAAGTAGCATTTCAGTCAGATATTCCCCTGGTGTAAATGGTATAAAACAAGTTACTTTGATTATAAATACTATTCCAACATGTGTTTCCAAGCTCTAACAGGCCTTGTTTGATGCTGAGCTGGAATAAAATGACAATGATGTGTGGAGTCCTTGGCAGCCCCACCAGTGCCTCCTGATCTGATTGAATGTGTCAGGGCAAAGGCTGTGAACATTTAGGGTTCATATCTCATTCACTCACAAGTGGTTTCAGGTCACATTAGAGGAAGAGAAGTTGATTTATTTTGCATGACAACTATGAATTTTAACCAAAAGACGCATTAATAAAATAAAAAAGGGCTGTTCTCTCAAATCACAAAGGTAATTCTTTCCTCTTCCTGAGGTCTTTTCTTGAATTAGTTCTGTGTTTGTACAGTGTAGACTGATGGCTTCAGATGATACACAGGAGACCAGCAGCTTCTGCTATTTCCTGGGTTTTCCTTTGGCTTTGACATGGTTCTGAAATGAATGTGACTTTCTCTTGCTTTGCCACGCAGCTTTAATTCCCATTTTGTCCATCTGCACTTCCCATAACCAAGGGGAAGGGAATGGGGGATGATAAGCTGACAGCTTTGTCCCCTGCAGTCAGCTGTAGTGAAAGCCTGTGGAAATTAGTTACAAACTGTGGGAACTCACAGGAGACACTGGGAAATCAGTCTCATCAAAGCTTGGCTAATTGTCAAAACAAAAATTAGTGATCAATAAACCATTATATTACCATGTATGTAATTGTGATTTATGAAGACTTAGACAAAGATCATCTTCCCATGGAAGAAATTTATGGACAATATTAATTTTACCATCATTTTCATTGTTGGGAAGACTAAAAATTAGCACCAGAAACATGTCTCCATTAATTACAAATTCCTTGGGCCACTTTCCATTCCAAATCAATTATGATCATTAATCAGCCTGTTATAAAGGCCAGGCTGGAAAGAGCAGGAATGTTAAATAGTTAAAACTAGCAATACATAATTTTAGATAACTTCTCCAATGCTTTGATCTTAAATTGAATTCAGTCTGCCATCAAGATGGCATCAAGTTTTAATGTGAAATGAGAGGGTTACTGCTATCATAATTGTAAAGCACAGTGCTCTAATTTTTGGTGACTTACTGAATGCAAATCAGTTAAAAACAGAAACTGTGGAATCCCATGGGAGAGCGTTTGTTTTTTTTTTTTGAGTTCTATTTTTTCTAGCAAGTTTTTATGCTTTAAGCTCCCTATTTGTGTCCTTTTATTAAGATCACCTGAACAGTTTACAAGTTTAAATGGAAAAAAAAAAAAAGGCAGAAAGTCACTGGAAAGCACAAGCTTTAATCAGGCTTTATTTTATGACCCAGCAGCTCCCATAAGTCTTTTAGATTTTGGAGGCTATGAAGTGACATGTGTAAATGTCCCTCCCTGGGGAAGAGAAGCAAACACTAATTGGGGTATTGACAGGTTTAAATGAAGCAGAAACACACGAAGAAACTCTGCTCCAACAAAAATGAGTATTGGGGAGCAGGGCATGCCGGGACATTAATGGTTTTCATTCACTGCTCACTCATGCAAGTAAATATACTTTTAAGCTCGGTGACCTGGGTCTATAACAGCTCAGTTCTGAGCTAAAAAGCCATGAAATGCTATCTGCTGATGTATAAGAAAGAGGGCTCTGGTAGAACCAGTCTCCTCGAGCTGTTCAGAGGGAATTATAATCTTATTTTCTCCATAGTTGCAGCTAGACCAATATCATCTGATACTGTGATGGCAGGAGCAGACTCTAATGTATTTAAATCAGCAAGACACAACTCTCTCGATATTTAGCAGCCACTTTCTATATGAGTTTATTAGCATAACCAATATAAATATATATATTTTCTGCATATGAACACTGACAAAGAGTTGTTGTTGCATTGGATGAACATTCAAAAGCATTCACTTGGGCACAGGGATCAAGCATGCTCATAAAACCCGCCAGTGATTCAACACAACTGCTCTTCAGGTGGCGAAAAATTAAGGACTATTTCTGTAGTGGACATTGAGGGGACAAAAAAAAAGGACTTCCAGATGGCCATTGGTCTTGTCCTAAAGACAACAAACACGTTCTTATTGATGATCAAAGGACCTCAGGGTGAGCTGATCAGCCTTTTGCAGCCAACCTTCAGAAGTCCAGCTTAAAGCCAAGGAAATCAAGTGCTAAAGGTTTGATCTGAAACTCCACATTCTCTTAACTAGGGAGATCCAGAATGTTAATAAATGCTACAATCCCAGGAAAGGAGATTCAATAAGGGAGAATAAGATCCTAATAAAAAGTTCTGGAGATATTTATTTTAGTTTTATCTGGTTTATCCAGTAAAAATTGTACACCTTTTTAAAGAGAACATCCTGAAATATTTTGGGAGTGGTCTGAGCACCTTGATGTGCTTGTCTCTGCAAAACCAAAACCTTAATTCTTGATCTATTTTATCTTTTTCTCTATAAGGTCTAGTTTCTACACTTACTGCTCAGCATGGCACGAGTTTCTAGAGGGAAAGCAAATTTCAATAAAAGAAAATTTCCAGAAGAATTCAGAAACATCTTGAAGGCTGTACAGCCTAGGAAAAGCTGATTAACAAATTGACAAAAAATGTTAACAATCAATTAAATTAATAATTAATAAATCAATTAAGAAATAATAAGTAAATTAATGATTATTTTTAAAATTATAATTTTTTAATACCTGTCTCATGGAAAGAGGGAATTACTAGCAAAGAGAAACAAAGAGGGCTTAGAGAAGCACAATATTTATAAAGATATAAATGTAATACTTTTTGAGATGCAACCACCCATGAATTAGAAGCAGCTCTTATAGCAAAATAAAATCAGAAAGGGAAATTTTCTCACTTTTATGAAATCTAAAATTAGAAACAATCCTCAGAATTTGTTGCGATTTTTTACATTCCTTGTTATCGTGTCTTTGCAGTGTTTTATCAAATCAGAATTCTAGGCCTTATGTGCTGAGTATTTTGGGGCTGTTTCACTGAATGGTTAATACTTCCAGACAAAAGCAGAGGCTGATAATTTGGCTCCAGTGCCCAAATGTCTGAGGCCAGAGGAAGAAAACCTGGATTATAGTTATTTTGGCTCATTCAGAGCTGCCAATGGGCTCATCCAGCTGTGAGCCAGACAACAGTTGAAAAGAAATTTTAAAGCTAAATTTTACACTGCTGATGTTGACAGTACTTTGCTGTACAGGGGCCCTAGAGATTTATCACCCCTATAACTTAGGTCAAAGTATTTTTGTGCCTGCACATACACAGGCATGTGTATGTGAGTGAATAAAAAACAGGGAAAAGCCAGTAAATATTTTCCACAAAGGCAAACAAGGAGAATAATTTTATTACCTGGGAAAAAAAAAAAAAAAGAACAAAGCAACCCTCATCATCTCCTTCCATTGACTTTCAGCATCCCTCTTTTCAATATGTTCTTAAAAAGAAATGTTTCTGTTTCTCTGGAGACCATTTTTACCCCTCAGCCAAGGAGAGGCACCATAAATACTTGTATTTGAGGCAGGAGTAAATTATAGCAATCCATCTCCTGGACAGAGTGTGGCACAGGGCTGGGGGTCACTTTCCTTCCCACGTTACAAGGAGTTCAAAGGACTTGGTTTATAATTTTTTTCCCCCTTTAAAATGTATTTCAAGGGAATAGAAACTCCCATTACCTTTTCCACACGCCCAAAAGCAGAGGCCAAAATGGCACTGCTGATAATGTAACCACCCGAAAAAGAAGAAGAAAGTCGTGTTTCCAAGCAGGGTTTGACATATTGTAGATGACAGATGCTGAGTGTGATAAATGAAGCAGCTGGTTACAAGGGCAATATGAAAATGCTTCTTTGAATTTTTTTTTTAAATCAGGTTGTCAAATGTTTCTTTGTTAATCAGATCCTTGAAACACACAAACACAAAATCTGTGCTTAGATCTAAACTTTGTACCTAAATTATTAAATTATCTTCATTTGGCCTTAGGAAATACAGGAGGGCTCATTTGGTCATTCTGGGTTTTGTTTTTTGAGTGTTTTAAATTATATTTCATTATATAAAGAATAATCACAAAGGTATAGTGTGAGTTTATACACTGTATAACTGCCTCATTAGGCACATCACCAAGGGGATTTTAAGTTTTATTGCTTCTTCAATGATACATTTTAGAGTTTCTTGTAAGTTGGTAGAAAGGTTTTTAGAACCACTTCTGCTGCGGCTTTGGACTGTAAGTTATTTTTTCTTTAGAGAACAGCTAATTTCTTTGACCTAAAACTTTTTATGAGAAAGTGGTCTCTTTGACAAAAGGCATTTCTCAGAAGGCTTTATTAGCTCAGCATTTAAAAATCAGGCCAACATGTTCACAACATCTTCAAAATGAAAATTCTGTCAGAAAGGGAAAAAAGAAAAAGCTACACAAATTCATGAGAATTCTCAAAACTGAGTCTTTTTTTTAGCCAAATAATGCTGGCAAAATCACCCAAATTCATTCAAGCTAAAAGCACTCTAAGGGACATTGATTTCCTTGTGGTCATCTGGGAATACATTCTCAACTTTTTAATTCTGTGAGGAGGTGAAGGAATAGTTTTGACAAATGAAATATAAAACAAAAGTTATGGTGTTGTTGAATCGAAGGTAGAAATTTCCTTAGTATTAATGCAGCAAAGTTGTCACTAATTTCTAGTTGTCTTCTAGTCAGCTTCTTATTTAAGGAATTTCCCCATGGATGAATTATTCTGTTTTTTGCTGAGAAGACACTGCTGGAGTGATGGGCAGGATGGTCTTGTGTTGTAGATCCATGCTGCTCTTCCTCTGCAAATAACTGCTCTAACCAACCACTTTTCTGTAGCTGTAATTAAAAATTTATTATATTGCCTAAGACCTTGGAAAAAAATCATCCCAAGATTTAATCTTGAGAAGCTCCTGCATTTCTGCTCTCTTTTAACTGAAGGAAAATCTGCTCTTTGGAATTTAGCATGAAAAATCCCTTGTTGTTGAAGTGCTACACCTTTGTCCCACAGTGTTTCACTGGGAATTCACAGTGGAAAATGCTGGGAAATTATGTGACTTTTAAACTTTTCTTACTGGTAAGATAAATTGAAGTAATAACAGCATCAGCAGGATGCCAAACTAATAACTGGATATGAATGTTCTAAAAAGGAAGATGCTGCCACAGTCAAAGCAGCTGCAACTACAACTCCAAACTGGTGATGTCTCAGGTTTGAGCTTTTCTATTTTTCACATTCTGTGCTGCTTTAGTGTGTGGGTCTGGGCTTCACATGATGGGATGCTGAGCTCTGTGCACAGAGCAGAGACAAAACAATTCCTGCTCCAGCTGGGCACCAAGGACAATGATCCAAACCTCAGCCCAGGAGCACAAACAGCGTGGGCTGGAGAGAGAAAAACAAGCAGGGTGGGACTGATGGGCTGGAGCTGGAATGGGACAATGAACTCCAAGGTGCCAATGGAGCAGAACTGATCCCAGGGAGAGCCCCGGGAGCGCTCGTGCATTTTGGGACATTTTGGGTCATTTGGGTGCAGCCCTGGCTGGGCTCTGGTGCTGCCCAAGGTGGATCCATGGAGGAGATCCTTGAATAAATCCCTGCTTTATTCTGTAGCTCTGCCCAGCCTCTGCTCTAGGGCAGCCCTAACAAGGCATCACGGGGGCAAACCCAGTGGATTCCCAGTATTTCAACCACTTGTGCGAAGAAAAAGGTGATAGAAGCTGATTGTTTCTCCAGCCCAATTTATTTATTTTTCCTTCTTTTCCCTCCAATAAATGGGTCATTGATAACATTGAGCAACTTCAGGTCATCCTATGCACATCAGGTTTTGCTCTCTCAATTCTAGGAAAGAAAAATGGGGGGCTGTTCAACCAGGTTGCTTTGTCCAAGTTGCCAGATGCAGCAATTGTCTAAAAAACTTTTTAGCATGGAATTCTGCAACTTGAATTACAAAAGTCTATTTTCAGAAGTAACTCCTGAGACTCTACTGCATCACAATCATTTAGGCTGGAAAAGACCTCCAATTAAACCTCTAATCTACTGGTTACATTATAAAATCCTTAAAAATTTAAATATATATGCATATATATATGTATGTATATATATATATAGACACACATATATATACATATATCTACATATACATATACATATATATATATTTTCTGGATTAATTTATATGGATTAAAAAAAAAAGAGAAAATTTATATGGCAAATTTAGCATTCAAAATTTCAGTAAATGAGACATCCAAGACATCCCAGCAGTCTCCAGCGAGACTGTTGTCATCATGTTTGATAACACATTGTTTAATTACACAAACATTGTTTCCCCACAAGATAAATTTTTTCTTTAGTTGAGGGACTACGTGGTGCTCAGGATTATGAAGTTGGTGAATGATGCTACTTCTATTTTTGCCTTATCTTTGATCATTCCCTGGATTAGAAAATAGTAAATGAAATGAAAATGAGTCCTTTGGCTAGTCCTTGCTGAATGACACATTGAATACTCTCATTTTACAATTTTTCTGTGGCAAAATTAAGGATATCTAGACTGTTACCTCTCACCTTCTTTGATAGATGTTGTTTTCCTTCACTTATTTTTAAGCGTTGAAGTGGCTCTGCAGAATTGCTGAACAACCCTGAGTGCAATTAAAGCCTTCCTAAGAATATGCCCTGATTGTCTTCAGAGTAAATTATTCCTCAGATAATATATGGGATGTGTTTGCTGTCCTTTGAGGTAATTTCATAGATTTAAACTCATACTTTACAAAGGTTTTCCAAGGATAACTTGGAAGCATCTTAAAGTGTGTGGTTCCTGAAATGCTTCTATATTTTTGCTGTCCTTGACTCAGTTGCTTTGTGTGAGCAGCATCAACAGAGTGCCTAGAATTGATCTTAAAAAATCAGCTCATTAAGAAGCTGAACTCTGGTGAACTGTAAAAAAAAAAAAAATAAAAAAAAATATATATATATGCAACAAAATATGCAGCACTGAAGAAAGGAAAAGCTTTCTCAGCCTTCTGTCAGTTAAATACATTTTTTTTAATACTGCTGCTAGCAAATAATAATCCTTTGATTTTCCATCCTGAAGATTGCAAAGTTCCTGGCAGCTCCAGTAACTCTTCCAATTTCTATTGCCAGCTCTGCCAGTCTCTCATAAATCTCACTGATCTCTTCCACCCCTGTCTCCAGGCTGTTCCTTGCCTCAGATTTTGCCAGAATAAATGCCAGTAATGTCATGAAGCATCCCCCCCTCCTGCCTGAGAAGGTCCCCGTTGTGGTGTTTAATTAGATGGTGTTCTTTGCAGGAATGGAAATTTGAGGCAAAGAGGTGAAAAAAGGGTCACTGGTAATTTATTGTGTGTACCAGGGCTGAGCGAGCTGGTAACTGCAACTCTGTAAACCTGAATAATGAGTTGTGTAGGAGCACTGGAAGATTTGGAACTCCAGATGGAAAAGGAGAGGAATCTGAATCCTTATCTTTTATCTTCTTGAATCCTCTCAGGAAGTGTAAAGTCAGGTCATCTGTCAAGAATTCCCATGGCATTATTACTGGTAAGGAAAGATATAATTCAAAAGCAGCCTCTGAGATGGTTTTCTCTTGCTCCTTTGGGATCACTTAGAACCACAAAGTCCAAACATGTAAACTAAGATGTTACTTTAGAGACTTTCACCTTTAAATTTTCTAAAATATTTGCATGCCAGCTCTCTTGGGCTTGCTGCAGGAAGGCTGATTGGCTCATATGTACCTTTCATATAAAGGAATATCAGTATCAGAGTATACAGATTTTGAAATTATCACTGAATTATGGAATGGTTTGGGTTGGAAGGGATCTTAAAGATCATCTCATTCCCACCCCTGCCATGGGCAGGGACAACTTCCACTATCTCAGGTTGCTCCAAGCCCTGTCCAAACCTGGCCTTGGGCACTTCCAGGGATCCAGGGCAGCCATAAAGTCTTTGGGCAACCTATTCAGTGTTTCATCATCCTCACAGGGAAGAATTTCTACCTAAAATCTAATCTAACCCTGTCCTCTGGCAGTGGGAGCCATTCCCTGTGTCCTGTCCCTCCATGCCCTGGAAATTGTCTCTCTCCAGCTTTCCTGGGGCTCCTCCAGGCCCTGCCAGGCCACCCTGAGCTCAGCCCAAAGCTTCTCCTGTGCAGGTGAACAATCCCAGCTGTGCCAGCCTTTCCTGCCAGCAGAGCTGCTCCATCCCTCTGCTCATCCTGGAGCCTCCTCTGGGCTCTCTGCAGCAGCTCCAGCTCCTGCTGGGCTGGGGCAGGGCTGGGGCAGCTCTGCAGGTGGGATCTCACCTGAGCAGGGCACA
Organism: Lonchura striata; assembly: GCF_050655825.1. Taxonomy (NCBI): domain Eukaryota; kingdom Metazoa; phylum Chordata; class Aves; order Passeriformes; family Estrildidae; genus Lonchura; species Lonchura striata. Next base: position 115,108,281 of record NC_140703.1, on the reverse strand, counting down.
GGGAGAGACTCTCAATGGAGAAATTTTGGGTATCACCCTTTGTCTGCCCTGCTGTGATGGCTAATTACTAAATTACTAATTACTGCATGACTAAAGCAGTATTCCTGTTATCATCAGAGCATCTGAAAACAGAGTCTTGTGGGTTGTAAACAGCTCAGCTCTGGAGGTGAGGGTATTGATGGGTTTTTGAGGGAGCTGTTTGCCAGGAGGTCCCACATAACCCTGCAGAGGAGGCATTCTGAAGGAGGAAAAGTTCTGGCACCTCTGTAAGAAGCAGCCCTTGCTGTCCTGGGGAGAAAGTGTCCCACTTTTCTGTGCCTGCAGAACCCCATGGCTCTGGGCAACGATTCTGCACAGCTTCCTTCCAGCAGTATGTGGGAATCCAGGGCTTCCCTCTGGCTGCCCTGGAAGGTCTGGGACCCTGGCAGGGGTCAGGAACCCCCCTGGACAGAGCCCCCAGAGACACTGTCTGTGATCTCTGTCCATGGAAAAGAGTTTTCAATCTTACAGGATCAATTACCAGCTCTGAGTGTTTGATAGAAGTAATAATTAAGTGTGGCACGGGTGCAAAAATAAAATTTTAGGATTCTAGATAAGGGGCCCAAAGGGGACAAGATGAAGGAAATTGGGTGTGCCTTGTCCTTTTCCTCCTTCTTCATGCCCTCCATGTCTCACTGTGGTGTTGGCATTTTTCTGTTGGTTCAGGCTGGGGACACACTGTCCAACGTGGGTGACAGATATTGGCACGTTCTTGTAAATCCAGCCCAGGGAGTTTCTGGTATTTAATGTTTGTAACATCCCACTGAGGGCAGAGCCCCACACGCTGCCCTGCAGGACAGAGCTGGGCAGGGCAGCAGAACATGTGAGAGATCAACAGAATAAACAACCTGGAAACCAGCACAGACCAATTATGGCTTCTGCTTTGGCAGTGGGGCTGACAGACAGAGACTTTCTATAGTCTTGGAATCATTTAAATATCACAGATTCTGTCACAGGAGAATAATCTTGTTTTTCAGTTTGGTGGTGAAAGAAAAAGAGGAAAACCCAAAATATAGAGCTCAATAAATCTGCACTTGAGTTCAGAAGAAAAATCCACAGAGTTCAGGAGGAAAAATGCAGGAGGTGGTAATGCTGCCAAAATCCATGGATGGCAAAAAGGGGGAGTTCAGTCCTTCTTAGTGAATAGCTCTGCTATTCTGTCAAAAGCAGGGGCCAGGGGCTTGAAATTTTTGCTGTATCATGGAAAGGATGAAAATGAGATTGCTCAAATGAGGCCTCATGACTGATATTCTGTTCCCACAGAGGTCTGGAGCAACTTTGGCACTGACTTTCACTTGAGCAGCATTTAATTTGCTAAAATAAGAGTTACACTGGCTAGTTTCTTACAGTCTTAATACCCAGTCCTGATACAAGCTAAAAGGGAGGTGCTAAAGGAGAATTAAACTGTAGGATATTAAAAGGACTAATTCCTTTATTTTTAATAAATAAGAGAAAATAAAAGTCTCCCAAGGTGCTTAATATTGCCTATTACTGTGCATATCCTGAATTCATGACTAATGCACTGTAATTCAGTCACAGGATATGCTTTACACAGTGCAGTGCTGCATTATGTGCTGCACTTCAGATGTTCAAGATCTTAATTTTTTGTCTCTTCAGTATCCCTCACCCAAAAGCTAATGACAAATTCTGTCGTGATGGTATTTTTTATGATACACATAGCTGTGACACATGATAATTTCACAATCATTTTGAGACACCATGTGGTTTCTTTTGACATTTTGTGACAGGCTGTGTTATCAAGCACAATTGTTTGCACAGGAAACAACTGTAGCACGTGGTCCTTGGGACATTATGTTATCTCCTGATAATGATGTCATTAACATGTGTATACTATAATTAATGACTACAAGAGCGATTCATTTGAGTAAGGCTTATGAATCCATTTCATCTAAAAAGGGAAAGAAAACCTATAATCATTTGGGCTCAGATCCTGAAAGCTACTTACTTGCAACCTGCTGCAGCTACGCTGGGTGACCCGTTAATTGAGGCATATTAACCAAGAAGCATTTATTTCTCAGTTATATTACAGAAGCTTGGATTAGAATCATTATCATAATGATTGTTCTAATAGAGATCAGTGAGGGAAACAGGAACCTAGCAGTGCTCCAAACCCCTTTGTCACCCAATCTCCTACTGAGGGGAGCCAGGAAACAATTACAGTTCATCAGTGTGCACGGTGAAATAATGAAGCTGGAGACATGGAGAGCAAACCCTCTGCAGCTCAGGCTGTCCCCTCCTGCTCCTGCAGCCCCAAGACAGAAAACACTCTCCTTACATCCTTGTCTGCATGGAAAGCAGGCTGTCACAGGCAGTTCACACATGTGAAGCATTTTTAGGTAAGAATCACAGAATTACAGAGTGGTTTTGTTGGCCTCAAAGCCCATCCAGTGCCACCCCTGCCATGGGGACACCTCCCACTGTGCCAGGCTGCTCCAGCCCCAGTGTCCAACCTGCCCTTGGACACTTCCAGGGATGGGACAGCTTCTCTGGATACCCTGTGCCAGAGCCTCACTAGCCTCACAGTAAACAATTTCTTTCTCAAATCTAACCTATTTTTTCCTTGTTCCAGTTTGAAGCAATTCCCTCTTGTCCTGTCACTCCAGTTCCTGATGAATTGTCCCTCACTGGCTTTCTCATAGATTTTTGCTGCCATATTTTTGCCAATATATTTGATGGCTCAATGTCTTGATATAAGTCCTGCCGTGGTTTAGGTGTAATGTTACCACAAACTCAATTCTGCTTCTCACTGCTTAGAGCTTCCCAAGAAAATAAGATATATTCAGACCACCAAAATTTGCTTGCAAACCTGATAATCCACTCCTCTCCCTTAAGGCTAAACAAATTGCAGATAGATATTTTTGTGTTATTTGGATTTTCAGAAGGTTCTATTTGAGCATGCAAAGTATTTTCATGGAGATGTTTGCATGCAGGAGCAGCCACACAAAAACAGCTGTGAGTGAATAAAATTTCAACCTGCCACAGCTGCAGTGCTCAGGAAAGCTGCCTACAACATGTCTACAGAAATTATGAGACTGGATCCTTGGGAAGATGCTTGAAAATTGTCTTTGTGCAGAAAAGCTACAACTGGTGAAAGCTGGATCATGCTGGATCCTCCAGAAATATTAAAAAAAGGGCAGGAGGAAGCCAGGGAAACATGGGCTGAGCTGCTCCTCAAAGCTTAAATTCTGAGTGGGGTTCAAATGCTCAGAGGTCTATCTGGGCTTTTCTAGAATAGAGGTGGTCGGGTATTTTCCTGCCAAACAGAATCATCAAACTGGTTTTTGGGGTTTTTTTTGTTTGTTTGTATTGTTTTGTTTTGTTTTTTGAGAGATGGTGCTGCATTCTGTTGGCTCCTTTTCTCTTTTATGGACAGCAGTCCAGAGGACCCAGCACACCCCTCCTGTCCAGGTGTTTCAGAACTATGCAAAGTCAATCTCTGTGACTTAAACTGCCTTTTACATGTAATTTTCATAAAGTCACCGTATGGATTATGAGTATATGCACCAATAATTATTTATATGCAACATTAATTTTGCTCTGGGATTTGAAACACTAAACACGTGTATACTTAGTAGCCTTTCGTACATGTAACCTCCAGAATAATCATCACTGGATTTACTTCAGTGTGCACTAGATTTTTTTAGATAAAGAAAATAAAATAACTATGTGTATTTTCATGATGTAAGCTACAAAATACATGTGAGCTTTTAAAAGTCAAGAAATGCAAAGTCAGAATTTTAGGACTAGTAAATTAGATCAATAATTTCAAGAATAGTAAATTGGAGCAATGTTAACAACAGCGAATGTAAGAGACATAAGAAAGGAGTTAACACACAGAAATGCTTCTCTCTACCTTAAAAATATGTTTTTTTCTGTATTTGTACATGCATGTTCCATACATGTACTGTTGGATTTTAAAAATACTGTGATTATATTAAAAATAAGCAAAGTATGATTATTCCTCCTAAAGCTCCTGATTCAGAACTAAATGTACTCTTTTTTCCAGGCGAAAAATAAGAACTGGAAAGCCTAATCTTGCTCTACAGGAACCTTATATGAATCAATGTCTACAATTCTAATATTATTTAATTTTTAATTACATTATTTTTGTAATTGTTTCTTGTAACATCCTTTATAACAACATCTGAAAAGAGAGGGAAGGGAAGGGAAGGGAAGGGAAGGGAAGGGAAGGGAAGGGAAGGGAAGGGAAGGGAAGGGAAGGGAAGGGAAGGGAAGGGAAGGGAAGGGAAGGGAAGGGAAGGGAAGGGAAGGGAAGGGAAGGGAAGGGAAGGGAAGGGAAGGGAAGAATAAAATTTGATTTAAAGCAAACAGAAAATTTTCTTCTCAAGATCATTATTTCCATAATGATAAATGTGCCTGTTTAGGTATCCAATGGTACTGGGGGAAAAAAAAAAATCCACTTGCTTTATGGGGAGAGACAAAAAAGGGTACAGATACCCTTGACTCAAACCAGTGGGATGGTTGATAACACTTAATATATTCTGACTTCTCCTTTTCTGGGTATGAAAGCAATTGATGCTCTGTGAGAGTGCAGCTCCTCAAGGTTACTCACATCTCAGCATCTTTGAAGTGCTCCCCTGGGTTAGTTTACATCACTCTGCATGAGAGATAGGCTGACACACTGCTAAGCTGAGCTGCTTTGGTATCAGCAAGCTGGGAGTATGTGACAGATCCCTTAAAAGCACTCAAACTCCTGTGCATTCCGAGCTAAAATATCCCTGGATGGCCCCAAGTTAAACCCCTGGTTGGTGCTTCCAAGCTCCTGCATTTCACAGGTTCAGCTTGCTCAAACTCAAGAGCTGAAGCAAAATTTGCTTCAGGCTTATGTTTTGAGCTTCATCTGTCTGTTCTTTTATCTCCTGCTTTTGGAAGTAATTGTAACGATGCTGCAAAAAGTCAACTCTTGCTCCAGAAACAGCATCCACGTGAGAGGTTTAGAGTTACACAGCTAAGCCATGATGCCATTGGAATAAAATGGAATAATCAGCAAAAGAAGAAATAATCTGGAATTTGGACAAGATCTAAGGAACTTCTTGGGAAAAGCAGCATACTGGATGTGTATTTTAATATTTACAAGCACATTTTTAACATCTGAAGGCTTGCTGGGTGTCAGCAAGGCCATGGTAACTGCCCAGGTTTACAAGCCTGCCCCACAGCAAATGAGAGGAAATTCAACCTCCTTAATTGTCAGGTAATTAGTCTGCCCATGCTCATGCTCAGTAGACACTGGGACACCCAGCACAGCCCAGCAGCTGCCAAGCCACTGCTTTGTACATTTGAGCCTCCTCATTCAGAAGACAGACTGATTTATTCTGCTCCTGGGCCTTGACAGGTGAAATAAGCAGATAACAGAGGGTAAAATCAGATCACAGCCAAGGAAAAACCATCCTATCCAAGTTAAATAGTGCTTGTGCCAGCCTTCTCCTGCTGGCCAGGTTGTTCTCTCCTTTCTCATGTTTTGAATACCTCTTTAAGCATTTCTTGGAGGTCTTCCACAGGGAGAGGTTTAAGAACCCAAAGGGAGAGAGTTGACACCTCTGTGTAATGCCTTATCTTCATCAGATATGCAAATAAAACTCACAAGTCTTCATTCACAGCTCTCTCCACTGGGGAGCTCCCTGAAATAGGACTGGGAACATTTGTGGATGCTACAGGGAATCCGCAAAAACTCCTGAGGGCACCCAGGGATTTCTCCTGCACAAAAATCTCTCCTCACTGGTTAGGTGCATTCCCATTTTCCTTAAAAGCCAGGCACTTCAATTAACTCTTATTTAAATCTCAGACCTGGGCATTTAGCAAGTGGTAATTGTATTTTCCACAATATGCAACCACTTATGGAAAGTCTGTTCTCCCTTATTTCAGCTCGGCAAGTCACCACTTAAAAATCTGATAGCAGGAGATTTGCCTTGCTCAGAGTGTGGGTTTATGGCTGTTAGTGCATGGCAAGGAGCCAGCCCCTTCCAGTTGTAAATGCAACATTTAGGTTGCATTGCAAAGTAAGACAAAAGTACAGCAGAGTGCTGCTTTCTTGCAGAGCACTCACAGTAATAGGCACTTATTTTAAAAGCCAATTTTGAGATAAGACTGCAGGAATAAGATCCTGTTGCATTATTGTGTGTGTACCTGTGGGCAATTAACCCAAATCAATGGCTAGTAATTAAAAGCCAGGAAAAAGAATCATCTAATAGATGCTCCTTCTACTGCTCTGATGATTTGCAAGAAAATAGACTTATGCAATAGCTCTATTTTCTGTATCTTTCTGATTTTGTGTTCACAAGTTTATATCATCTCACTTTCAGAAATGACATTAGATCCTTTGCAAGGAAAGAAATGGAAGCAAGAGAACAGGATTGTTTCTCGGGTCATATCTATCAATATGGCAAGTCTATTCATAGAAAAATGTTCCTGTTAGGTCACTGATGATGTGATTTTAGAGTTTATTTTAACTAATATGAGAAAAGTTCAGGATGGGGAAGCAGAACAGAGAGAACTTGCAGTGCTGACTGAAAGCCAGGCCATTGACTTTGCTGCTTTACCATTCATTCCCAAAGGATTACAACATTTGCTGAAGGACTTTCTCTTGAAAGTTTAAGCCAAATTTGAAGACAACAACAACAAAACCCCCAACCTAAGCCAAATCTAACCAACATATATTTAATTTCCTAAATAGCCATCCTCTTTGCTGAGCATCCTTCAGCAGATCACTGGTTACATGAAAGACAACTGTGTCCACACTACTTCTATAAATCAGGGCTTTGATGAGAAAAATATCTGTAGGAGCATATTGAAGATGCATTTCTTTAGGTTGATCTACCTTTGGGGATTAAATGTCACCAAATCACCAACAGAACCCAAGCCATTCAATGATTCTGTATTTCTGTGCTGTGAGTGGTCACACATTCATGCACATGGACACAGAAATATTGGTAATTGAGGCCTCTAATTTCCATAGATCAAACACAGCAAGAGATCTTTCACAGCCCAATAGCATTTTTTTTTTTGCAAAATTATGTCTAGGAAATCTCACCAGAAGTTTCATTTGTAAAAGCAGGGTGTTTAAATATCAATGCCAATCCCTGCACACACTGGGCTGCTCCCATCACCTGAGAACACAACACCCTGTACAAGGGAATTTTAAAGGAAAAAACCTCTTTCACAAGTCAAGAATAGTGGTTGGAGCTAGAAAATTTATTTCATCCCTGAAAGATCATTTCTGCTTTCTGAATTTGGTGCTATGCTCACCTACATCTATAAAATTACAAAACGTTGCTTTCCCAGGGCAGGAATTTGTCCAGGTGGAAGTTAAACACCAAATTATTGATGACAGAGGATCTAAAATTATTGTCACAAAGATACATAACTGCCTGGATGACCCAGTTCCTACATGATCAAATATTCCAACTCAGGACTGGAAAAGAAAACAAAAATTGGATGTAAGAATAATTATTTTTTGTCCTAATGGAGACAGTTAAAAAAAATGGATAGGGTTAGATTAATCATAAGTAATTAGGCCAACAGTGAGAGCTCATTCTTTCATTATCTCCTGGTTTGACAGACCAAATCGATTCATTCCTCAGCCCTGCAGGATTCTAATAAGATTTATCTAAAAATGGAGCCATGCTTCTTTGCTTTTTTAGTTATCTGTACTATGAGACCACTCAGAAATCAATTGCCATGGCCATAAGTGGACACGTCCTTTTTTTCTTTCTCCTCTCAAGAAAGATAAAAGCAACATATTCAGATTTGTTCAAGCATCTCACACCCTACAAATATTTGAATGTGCAGTAGGGTGGGAGCTCACATGCACTGGGTGAATCCCAGTGGTCAGGGAGGGGCATGGGGTGAAGAAAACAGATTGCTGAAAGAAAATCTGCATTTGCAAATCCTTTCTTCTGCCTTAAATTGCCCCGAGTGTAGCATCTTCACCTTGCAGGCAGCTCTTCTTCCCACCTTGCATTTTTAATCCTTTTGTGAGCCCCCCCAGATAGAAACTTAATTTGTGTTTATGATGATTATCACAGACTCTATGCACTGTTTTCACACTGAGCACCACTGTAAGATTTTCACAGAGGAATGCAAAGTCACCACACAATTTTTGGAAAATTATTTTTAAGATGAAAAGAAAGTACTACAAAAAAAAAGACTCTTTATGTTTGAAGGCAAAATTGCTTTCCTTAAAAAAAACTTAAAGTTGCACTGATGGAAGCAGCTGTAAAAGATCATCTTTGTCTGATAGTGACATGTGATATTATCTTTTAAAAGAAATAAACTCTTATCAAAAGCATAAAATATTTGCATATAAACTACCTTTTTTTACAATTTTCTTTTGCTGCAGGAGAATTATACAGAAAAATGTAACTGACGTGGCATCTGTGTCACTTGATACTCAAATGTAGTTTATAGTCTACATATTCAGATATTGTGAAATCATTTTTACTATTTTTGTTATAGCTCACTATAGGTTTTCTTTCTTCAAATCAACAATAAAGATAAACAATATTAATAAATAAATAAAATTAAAAACTATAAAAAATTATGATGCAGGTCCTATGACAGCATTCAATAATTTAAAAATAGTGAATAACCTTTTGAAATGTAAGGTTTTTACTGGAAAAGACAGTGGCTAAGTCATTCAAAGTGCAGAAGAATCTGATATATCAGAAGAAATATAATTTAGTACTCTGCCCTCTATTTTGGCTGTTCAGAGAGCATTCTGCAAATCCTAAACTCATATAAAATAATAATGGGGAGTTCTGAGGTTTTGTCCTGCTGGAAAAGGGTTACTTTCTAAATGAGATGTACCTTAAAGTTGGCAAGACTAATACAGACAAAAAGAGATGAGGGAAAAGGAAAAGGAAAAGGAAAAGGAAAAGGAAAAGGAAAAGGAAAAGGAAAAGGAAAAGGAAAAAAAGGACAGTTCTGTAAGAGCTACCTTTTCTGAAGTGGAAATAGTCACATGCACTGCATATATCCACTAATTTAATTTACATCCCACAATTGCTTTACAATGCTCTCTTGATTTAAGTTTATTTAATCTTTGTTAGCAAGACATAGACACAACTTTTGATGACACTGCAAATATAAAAATAATCTGCAATAGATCCTGCATTCACTTCCTCCCTCAGAAGCCAATATTAAACTCATCAAACACACTGCAAACAACTCCCACCTCACAAATGAAACTAATGTATTCACAGCAGCATTTGTATTTTAAAATATTACTCAGAAAAATTAGTAGGTTTCATAGCATAAATGTACAGATCTAAGTATTAAATAAAGGTAAATATTCAAGAAAAATCAAGACTGTAAAGTTCTATCCATGCTATATTTGAAACCCATTTTATTCAGATAAACAGTAAACATCAACACTGCATTGTGGGCATGGTTAGTGATTGGTCATTACTCCTGTACCACAAGAATTGAAGGAAAAAAGAAATAACTTAGAACACTGTCCTAACATTATTTGTATTAGCATCTATTTTGTGCACCTGACTTTGAGATTTAGAAACACTTTGCGATTTTAAGAAAACATCAGAAATAAATATATTTGAAGAATTTTTATTTTGTAAGAGTCGTGTGTTCTGGCAAGAATTTCTGGGATAAATGTCCATATGCAATCATTGTGTTGTCCTCAGCACAGCAGGGCCAGGAGCTCCTGGAGCTGAGCAAGGGCCTGGAGCAGCTCCAGCCCAGGAAAGGCTGAGGGAGCTGGGGCTGCTCAGCCTGGAGAGAGCCCAGGGAGAGGGGCTGAGCCCTGGGTGTCCCTGTGTGTCCCTGGCTGTCCCTGTGTGTCCCAGTCTGTCCCTGTGTGCAGGAGGTCAGAGCAGCCCCAGGCTCTGCTCCAGGCCCAGCGATGGCCCCAGAGCCCCGGGCAGGGGCTGAGCCCAGCAATTCCCTGCACAGGAGGCACAACTCCTGCCCTGGGCAAAAAAATTGTGAACAAGACTCAGGGGGAGGTTCAGGCTGGAGATCTGGGAAAGGCTCTTCCCCCACAGGGTGCTGGGGTACTGAACAGGCTCCCCAGGGCAGTGGCCATGGCCCCAAGCCTGCCAAGAAGCTCAAGAAGGGTTTGGACAACACTCTCAGACACAGGGTGTGACTCTTGGGCTGTCCTGTGCAGGACCAGAGGTTGGGCTGGATCATCCTTGTGGGTCCCTTCCAGCTCAGGATATTCTTTGATTCTAAATGATTCTAAACCACCAGTAAGAATAATTCCCAGAATATTTCCTCCCAGTTTAGAACATTTTGGGATTATCGCTTATTGCATTCAAGCACAGCAGTGTTTGAAGAATTGTGCCAAATACAATGTACTGACATTTGTACTTTCTCAGTGATGGTTATTTTGAATGGATTATCTGTCTAGCTGGTATCAATCCCTGCCACACCACCACCTCAGATGAAGGAGTAGATCAAATTTTATTTTCAAGTCTTGTTTCAGCAGTGTTCAGAGACAGAGGAGCTGCAGCCCTTGATCTGAAATGATCTCTGGCACAGTTTTCTGACCACAGCTGGCCAAACCTGGACACAGAGTTCATTGCAATCTGAGAGCCACGTAATGCCTCTGAATAAAGTGGTAATTTAACAGAACACAAGAAATATTAATGTTGAGGAAGGACAGCATGCTAAAATATCTGTGGTTTTTATAGTAGTAATCTCTTCAAGAAAGGGAGAAAATAAAACATCAGTTTCTGAATCCCATCCCTTATGAGGCTTTCAAAAAAACACAGAGATATGAAGGCATTTGAAAGACTAAATTGTTACAATTTTCTTAAACTGATTATTTATCAGGAGAGCCTTAACAGCCTGGATCCAGTATGAAAATCTCTCCAGAAAGAAAACTTCTGAAAATAAACCTCACCCATGCTCCCTTTTGAATGTTGACATTTGGGCATCAAAAAGCTGAGAGAGACAGCTTATTTGGGAAAAAAAAAAAAAAAAAAAAGGCAATAAATATGATAGTGTTCATACAGCAGAGTCTGTGTGCACTTTGTGGGGGAAAAAATCTGCTTCAACTTTCTGCTGGAAACATTGCTGTGCAACCAGCCTTGAAGAACAGAAAAAGGGCTGCTATATTGTTCAAAAAATATTTATTAAAAAAATAAAAATAAAAAGAAAGAGAGAGAGATAGAGAGGTTCTTACCTCTCCTCTTCTCCTTAAATGAGAGCATTGCAAAGATTTGCATACAAGCCCACTTGAGTATTTGTGCTGCAGCACATCTGGCAATTATCTTACAAGAGAATTGCCATGGGCTTGGCGTTACCGCGAGGAGCGGGGAGCATCCGAAGGCACGGGAGGAAAGGGATATTCCAGCCTTCTACCAGCTACCTTGAACATACTTCATGTTTAATTTCCCTCTGTTGCCAGAGGCGCTGTGTTGTTATGACAGCTGATCTGCCATGGAATAGCTGTAAAGGAAAATCAACAAAGGATCGCTCCAGCGATTCTTGGCGCAATTTATTGGCGCTCGCGTCTGGCGGCTGCCACTGCCTGTCGGGGTAATGACACATGATGGGTGATTAAAGTGCAAGTCCCTAAATCAAAGCTGTGCCAGCAGTTTGAAGAGGCAGAGAACAGCATTTAGACCCCTGTTCTTCTCTCGTTGTGGGAGGACCTCGTTAGGGAAAGAAACGGGATGTTTTGTTAACAAGAGGGAGCGCTTGCATCCGGAAACATCTTTTGTAGTTCCAGGATTCACTCATGGTGTCCTTTAGACTGTGCATTTCATGAAAATAAACAACTAGAGTCATGAAAATAAACAATTAGGGTCTTAGGATCATGGGACACTTTGGGTTGGAATGGACCTTAGAGATCATTGAGTTCCAACTGGCCTGCTGTGGGTAGGGACAAAAAATTTAAACATAAAGGGCATTAAGTTCATCACCACTGACTTGGAATTGGGCAGTTTAGTCACAACCTCATGTTTAACACAGTTTTTACCTTTGATTGCCAAGAAATTGGTGGTAAAAGAGGGAGAGAACTGCCTGTCATGAGGGTAAGGGCAAAGGTGGGCAAGGGTGGCTCACCAGCTCAGCAGGAAGGACTGATTGGGGCATGAGAGTAGCTGCAATTCAAGGAAATTATTTTTTGTTTTCCTTGCCTTTGCCCCACTCTTTCATTCTCAGGACACATGCAAGCCATCTAGCTAGAAATTTTACCAATTTTGGCTAAATTTGTCCATTTCATGAAAGTGTCCCCTACTTGAGATAACTGCAAAATAAGGATGAAGAATCAAATAAATTAAAAACCCTTAAAAAATGACAGAATGTCAGAAAAAGAAAGCAGTAAATCAGGGCACACAAAAAGAGAAGGGAGCTTTTGTTTTGTTTTGTTTTGTTTTTCTACAGAAAATAGTATTTACAGACCATGGGACTGTGAGAAAAATGGAGCAAAGAAAGATTAAGAAATATCAAAATAACTTGGCTCAGGTGAATTTGACATAGCATTATTGCTCTCCTTCTTATAAGTGTTTTTTGGAGATATTAGAGACAGTGATTTTAAGCTTTCTTTACCACATATCATGGATAATCTATCTTTGCACATGTAGAACAGGCAATGCCACCCTTACTGACACCTTGTAGGATACATGCATTTTAATGAGAAATTAGCTTTTTATACACCAACAAAAGTAGCAGTTGGGCTGATCTCAACATTCCTGTGCTCTCAGCAAGGAATTATTTTCCCAAAGACTAAAATGAGCATTTAGAGGCACCCTGGTGAGCAGAGCACAGTGAGTTCTCCATCACAGCTTGCTGGCTTTGCTGCTGGTGTCACAGCAGAGCAAACTCTGGTCACATGGAAATTGTCCCTTTATCTTGCCTGGATAAAGCTTCACAGGCAGAGCTTTCCATCCATCTCAATAAACAAATGCTGCAGTGCTTCAGCCATATGGTGGAACAACTGTTAGCTTGAAGAGGAGAAAAGAGCTCCACACCACTCAGTCTCCATCCATAAGCATCTTCTGCGTTTATTTGTGTTTGTAACTAATGTTATATTTTATTTATTTTGCAGTAGCATGTGTGATTGAGGTCTCTTTGAGTTCTCTGAGCATGGTGAGGAACAAATCTGGCCTGGAGGAGGTCATGGTCAACACAGCCTCCACATTTTACCAGTTTTATCAGGCTGCCTTTCCCCAGAAGCCTCTTCTGTTATTCCATCAGCTTTCGTCATAGGCAACAATTTTTAAAGATTTTTTTTTTTTTTAGAAAAAGCCTAAGTGGTGAAACTCGGCGCTGAAAGAATTAGCTGGGATTAGCATGTTCCTGCTGGAAGGAGCTGTGGATCTGACTGACAGCTTTAGGTTTATGTATTAAACACATATAATGCCAATAGCTAAGAAGCATATTTGAGGGGAAAGTGAATGAAGCAATTCTCTTTTCTTGGCAGACAGGATTTGTTGGAAATGTTTTGATAATCAGATTAAAACTTGTGAGGCTCCACACTGTCACAAAAAGAAGTGATAGATTTAAGAAGGGGCAGGGCTAACGTGGTTGCCTCCAACAGATTATTTACACAGGAATATGCAGGCCTTATTGCAAACTTGCTTTTCAGGAGGTAATTTTTTCCAGGATACCATTCTATCACATTATATACAGCCCCTAAAGTGGAATTAAGAAATGTGACATTTATTCAGATGAAGGCAGGCAGTCTGTTTTAAGCAGTCATCTCTTCCCCTGTGACTCCCAGGCAACCTTTAAATAATTTTAGTTCTTCCCTTCATGTTAAAAGCTCATTATCCTTTATAGAAATTCTTCAGAAGTCTTCTCATCCCAAGCACTAGGAGTCATTTCTCAAGACAGCACTAGATTCCTTGTTCCAGATCTCTCATAACTTTTTATTGTTGTGTGTCTTAGTGAATATGGAATTTGGGAACTACTAATGCTTGAATCACAAGAAGAAAAAAATTCACTGGTCATGATTTTTATGTCCATTCCTTGAAAAGAAAGTGAGTAGGATAATAGCTGCTAAATGAAAATTTTCTGTCCTGTGGTTCCTGATTCAGCATTGATGCTGGCAGCTTGCTCTTTTCACATTTCTGAGGGTATTCCTGAAACCTCCCTTCCTCTCTTTCTTTTTTCTTTCCTTTTTTCTTTTCTTTTTTTCTTTTCTTTTCCTTTTTCTTTGAATTCCCTTCTCATGCAATCTCCCATTTGCATGAGAATTTGGATCAGCTCCTCTGACACCAGGGTGTCACTCAACAATAACTGAAGCACTAGATAAATGTATATTTGGAATTATTACAATTACCCCCTTAGCACTAAGGGTCTTGTTAAGCAAGCCAAGCTGGTTTATAGCTTGACATGGGTTTTTACTAAGAAAAAAAATCCATCCACTTTAGATGTAGCAAGTAATGGAAACAGATTAAATCAATTTTCATCCTGAACTACTAAAACAAACAAACAAAAAAAAAACCTCCTACTCTCTTTTGACAAAAAAAGGTCAACATCCTTTTTGTTTAGATACAGGTGACAATGGAAATTCTGGAGGAGTAAAGCATCAGCTGATTTAAGAGATTTTTTAATAAGATCTATGAAAGGTAAAACTTTATCCAGCAGAGTTACTAACAGAGTAGATAAAAACTTCTATCAGACATGGAGGAGAAGAATCTCCTGTGCACGAGTGGGTTTATTTCCAAGTTCAGGGATGGCATCAGGGATTAGCACCTGCATGCATGAGGTACTTGTGGCACAAGGAAAAAGAAGTGAAGGAATTAGGTGTAAAGGGACTGCTGAGGGCCACTAATTTCATGATCAGTGACCAAAACCATCTAAGCCACTCTGCTTTTCCTATCAGATTTGAGCTACTACTCTTGAATAATCCATCAATAGACTAAGGAAGGTGGGAAGGCAATTTGTCACAAGGAAAACACAAAAATATGCATCAATGCTAATCCTTGTTTATATTTTGGGAGCTGTTTCTTACTTACCAACTCTATCACCCAGAAACAACTGCATGGGCCAGGTCTCACCCTCTACCTCTGCCTAAAGAAGGCTTTTAGGGTGACCTTGTGGAGAAGGATCAACCAATCAAGAATACCATGTGTTTCATGAAGGAAGACCAAGGTTTTTTTATCTAGAAGAGGACTAAATTTGAGGACCATGGTCCAGGAACAGGATCCTGAATAACCACACAGAAAGAGGAAACAGTGAGAGAGACGAAAGGCAAATCCAAACCCTCACTTTGGAGTCAGTCCACCTGACTAGGTGCAGATATTACGAGGCACAGTCACACCACCAGAACAGGGGATCCAGCCATAATGCAGCTCATTTCACCAGAGCATCTTGTCCTTAAGGAGTGTTTGATGGAAGATAAAGCTCTGCCCCTTCCACACTCACCCCAGGACCCTCCCAGTGCTCTGGAGTGGACTGGTGTCAGCGTGGGTGTGTGAGGGGCACAGACTGCTCCCTGCTATCTCAGAGCCAGAGGGGTTTTCATTAGATTCAAACAGCAGCTGGCTCCCCAGGGAAGCTCCTGCTCTTATTTGATAAGGGATGCTCTTTTATCACACATGAAACTGCATGCAGTGATCAGACAAGCAGCGTGCACGGCTGCCAAGCAGAGGGAAGCTGGCTCTTGGTAGAATATTACAGCAGTGCCTCGCTCCTGCAAGTGAAGATTGGCCCAAAACCAGCCAGTTCTGCAAACCACAGAAGCTGGAACTTCTACCAGCCCACAGGAAAAATGTCCAATTCAAGTATTTGCTGAAGGGGTCATCATGTTGTTTTTTAGAAGATGAAGTCACTATGGTAAATTAGAGTGGAGGGGACATCTGAGATACTGGGGCTTGCAAATGTTTGACACTCTTAAAATAACTTAGCTATTAATTCTCAACAACAAACAACACCCCTCAACCTGAACAGTAATGGTATAAAGTGCACTCTCCAATAGAGAATAAATTCTATTTTCCTTCCTTTCTGGAAAAAAAAAAAAATCTTTTTACTTTCAAGGACAGAACTTCTTCAAGGTAATTGGTATTCCAGAACTTCAAAGCATTCTGTAAATCTTCAAAAACCCTACGAACATGAAAGTACATAGCATGGTAACCTCCTTCAATACTGGTCTGACAGGTCATCTAGGAACATTTGGCACACTGATGTGTTAATAGTCTCTTTTTTCCTCTAGTGAGAGAAATTATATTATCTCTAAACCTTTTTTTCCCATTATATTTCCTCTATTTTCTAAATTGTGTTGATGTTTCTAGGAATTATAGCTAACATGCACTTGAAAACTGGACTGCTTTTGTCTCTTGTGCCTGGAAAGTACAGGTAGGTTGAACTTGTGCAATTAGATGGATTTTCCAAATTAGATGGTAATTTCCAAAAATTACCTGGCTAAGTGAAAAATAGCTACTGTGTCTGTATCTGTAAAAGATTATGTTGTAATAACTTGTGGTATCTACCTATAGTAATTGTACCTATAGTTTCCATCTATGATAAACTGAGAATTGATAAATTATCTTTTTAATCCACATTTCCTTCAGCTTCTGAGATTTATGACAATTTCTGTGAGTGTTTCTCCTTTGATATTTTTTTTGGTACCCCTGAACAACTTTCTTCTTTTCCCTTCATGACTCAGGGATAGCTTTCAGACCTGGTACAAATTTACTTTCCTTCCTCTACCAAACAAAGGTTTTTATGAACCATCCTAATTCCAGGTCTTACCACACGCAGCTGAAAGCCAAAATTAAATCAAAAACCAGCAAACCCGACCTCTTCTATCCCAACCCCCTTCCCTCCAAACTAAGGATGCAGTAAAGCCTTTTTTCACTCAATGGCAATATCTGGATCACAGAGAAGCGTTTCAGTTCTTACTTTTAACAGTGAGGTACATGGACTTGCTGACGTCTGCTCCCACATCATTGCTGACCTTGCAGAGGTAGTATCCACTGTCTTCTTCCAGCACATGTTTGATCAGCAAGGAGCCATTTGTGAGCAGCTGGATCCGACCGTTCAGCGCGATCGGCTGGAACTGGGGAACCCCGGCACCTGCAGCAAGAAACCCGTGGAGAATGGTTAAAAAGCATCTCATGTTTTATTTTTAACAAGGGATAAGGTACAGCTTCCTGTTCTTAGAGGCTCAGTGCAGTGAAAATGGCTTTTGACGTCATCAGAATGACGCAGGGTGGTTTGTCATTGTCTTAGGCTGGGGGTGTGTGTGTTCTATTTCCATCTGTCAGAGGTGGGGCAGTTATCTTCTATTCATTGGGTAGGTTTTTCTTTATCTCTTCCACAGCCAATCCTCCCTCCAGATCTCTTCTGTCCATGGACCATTAATTATTAATTATCTTCTGTCCATGGGCCAGTGTCGCTGCATGGCTGAGAAAATTCCATCATCCCATGGCGAGATCCCATGGGGAGGAGCAAAACATTCCTACCTGGATATAATCTGACCTGGGAACAGCACAGCAGCCTTTGCCCCCTGCATTCCCAGAGGAGCAGCTTTCTCCCCCCTGCATTCCCAGAGGAGCAGCTTTCTTCCCCACTGCATTCCCAGAGGAGCCCAGGCCCATCTCCCCCAGCCCTGGAGCTCCAGAGGAAAACTGCCCCCTTGTGCAGGATCCTGCTCCAGCAGAAGCACAGCTGGCACTGCAGGAGGGCTGAGCCACCCTGGGATGGGGCTGAGCCACCTCCCTGACCCACAGCCTGCCTGGGCCTGCTCTGACTCTGTTAGTGGTTTTTCTTTTTGTACTATTACATTTGTATTTCTTTTTAGTTTTCCTAGTACAGAACTGTTATTTCTGCTCCCATGTCTTTGCCTGAGAGCCACTTAATTTCAAAATTATAATAATTCGAAGGGAGGAGTTTACCTTTTCCATTTCAGGGAAGGCTCATGCCTTCCTTAGCAGACAGCTGTCTTTTCAAACCAAGACAGTTATCCAAACTGAATTCATTGCATGAAAAGAAGGAATGCAGCAGCAGCAATAATTTGCCCATATTAAAGGGGCAAAAGGAGCACAAAGCAGAAGAACCAGGAAGAGGGAGAGAGGAAATGAAGATTTTCAGCCCTTTCATGGGTGAAAAGGCACATTTGTTGTACATTTAGAGGCTGATGAATTATTGACAATTACAGCTGAACAGTCATGGCAGTATGCATCCCTAATGCAAACAGCAAATGAATTTCTTATGACTGAGAGGGATGTTTGCTGTAGTAAACATGGCACACTCAGGGGACCTCTAGGCCCTTGTTTATGAAACCCTGGATAACATGGAAAAGCACATCAGTGACTGTTCCTCTTGTTTCCTGCTACAGCTGATGGACTGGTGACACAAAAAATCTCTGTTCTCCCATGTTTGCAGCCAGGATTTATTGAGACTATTAAAAAACCCCTCCAAAAATACCTAAAACCCGCAAATGAAACAAATAAAAAACAAAAAAGCTCAGACCGCTGATCAGACATTTTTGGCAGCACTGTAAAAATGGAAGGTTCATAATAACAGGAAGCTAAAGATTTTTGTATTAAGTTTTAAGAAAAAAATCTACTTTTCCTTGGAAATAAGATTCTGAGTTGTTTAGGGAAAAGGAAACAGGATCCTGCTGTACTGTCACCAGAAGTTCAGGTTCCTTCAACATTAAAGACTCCCTAAATGTATATTAAAATATATTTATTGTAAAAAAAAAAAAAGGGGTTTACAATCTACTTTGTCAGCGGGACATGGGATTTTTCAGGGAAGCCAAAAAGTGCTCTTCTTCAATGGAATTTTCTTACACACTTTCTGTACACAAAGTTAATATCTGTCAGCATTAATCACTATAAACAGTTGGCTGAGTCAATGCAGAAGGAAATACAGTGAATAAATACTATGTGGAATTATTTAGTGTAACATGATGAGCTAGAATGAACACAACATTTAGAATATTAAAAAAAAAAAACAGACATGTATATCAAAAGCACTTCTGGTCCTAGAAGAGTTTGCTTTGAGAACTTATGGCTACACTGAAGGCCTGGTGATCAATCCTATGAACTTAAAATTGTTAAAATGATTATGTTTTCTTATAAAATTCAGCTGCCATTGATGATTTTTCTGTATTGTAGTCCTATGCATGTCCCACTTTTTAGTTTGTCAGTTTTTTTTTTTTTTTTTTTAACAAGAAACTTCTCCTGTCATTTAGCTGGAATGAACATTTATGCTTTAATAACTGTAGATGCCTGCCATTGATTGCCCAGTCACTTCCTGTGTTCCTTCACATGAAAAATTGTGAGAACAATTTAGTGCTCACAGAAAGGAAAGGGCTGATACTCCTGAGGAAAGCTACTGGAAAAACTGGAAAAAAAAAAATCTGTGCAGCAGTTTGCAGATTTCTATTGCAGCCATATTTCTATTTCTATTGCAGCCATAGTCCTCCCTGAGCAGGAGAGAATCTTATCCCATACTTCTGTGTGGATGAGTCTGAAAGGGGATTTATCCAACTATTCTATGATTCCACCATTCCAAGATGGGTTATTTATCTCCTCACAGTTAATTACAACTCAACTAGCTTGGCTTGTGCTCCTTCAGCCCACAAACAGAAAAAAAGAGAATTATGTCTTTGTGTCCTATATTCAGAATTAAAATCCCACATACCAGTGAGATTATTGGAATTTGGAATTCTGCACCCTTACAACAAACCATAATTTATCAATAAGAGCACAAATAATCTTTCACATGAACTTTTCTCACACTCTTTTTTCTTCAAATACAATTTGGACTTAGATCCTAAGAAAACCAAAAACGGCATGAAGCATTACATAAAGATTTCTTCTCAACGGCACCTCCTTTTGCTTTTTGAGGCGTTAACTTGTTTAGATTGGGTACAAAGATTGCAGAAAATGGTTTTTTTTTGCTAAAACCTACCAGAAGACAGCTGGCCAGAAGACACAATCTATCAGGCAGCCCATTTGAACTAAAAAGCAGTCAATTTCCTATGGTTACTGAGGGTCAAGTGGGGCCACTTTTAATGCTCTGTTACATGAGGAGAAAATGTTAAAGCATTATGTAAAGCTCATACTGAATTACTGCTTATGTTAATGGTACCTGACCTTCCTTCTTTGCTGAAAAGATGTGATTGGCCATGTTATCACAAACTTTGAAGTAAGGGGGGGCAAAATGCAGCCAAATGCTGCCAGTGAACCTTGTTGGTTGTTTCAATTAAAGCCGTGTCTGTTCTCTCCCAGCCATTCCTTTCATCCCTTGCCTGCTGAGCTGACACAGGCTCACAGGCACAGCCAGGACATCTCCAGGGCAGAGCAAAACTCCATCCAGACCAGCTGTTGGGTCACTTGGCAAGACCCCAACAGTATGAAATTTTTTTTAGCTTGGCTGCTGAAGATGAGGTTTGGAATGTGTCAAGCTGCGTTTTTAAGGTTGTTTATTTTTCTTTATCTATAACAGTTTGTTTCTGACTTGCTGAGGTTTAGCTAGTATAGAAGCTATAGCAGGTTTTTTTCTGCCCTAGGCAGCTCCCACGTTATATACTCAAAATTACGTGTACTATGTTTACAATTCCCATACCAATACTTAAAATCTACATTGGACAAGGTGTCCCTATCCTAAACTAATAAAAATGTGTCACTATTACACCAAGACATGGAGGACAAGAAGAAGGAAGAAGAATTTAGGGCATGCACAGATTCCTCTATTTTGTACCCCTGAATTTTATTCTAAAAAATCCTAAAATTCTACTTTTCCACGCTGTGTCAATTTCTTTTTTATATCATTTAAACCTTTTTTTGCTTGTAATTCCTCATATAAGGTTGGCAGCCTCTCCCACGGGCTAAAATTGAATCTACAGGTGTTTTTCATTTGCTGCTAAAGTTCTTGGGCTCTTTGCCAGGGGCTCGAGTCATCTAGGGCAGCCAGAGGGATGCTCTGGACTCTGACAATCAGCCTTGTGTGAGACAGTGACCAGCACTTTGTGCTGGGGTGTTGGAACCCTGGCTGCTGAGAATTTCAGACTTTCTGTGCTGCCAGCACTGACCCCCAGGAGAACACTGCACTGACCTGAGGCCATGGAGAAGCTTCCAAAATTCAGTAATAAAACTGAGATTACAGGTGTGGAGTTTGAATGGAAGTGTGTGATAGCACAGGGTGGGAAACTCAGAGTTTAAGGGTTTAGAATGCAGGAATAGATATAAAGCAAGATGGAGGTTTTAGGGCAGAGGCTGCTCCTTCTCCTTCACCTCCTTCTCCATGGGCTTGGGTGGTTTTGTGTAATTGGATAAAAAAGTCCCATTGCGGGCACAGGTGGTTGGGTATTGGGTTAAAAGTAAAAATAATTTAGGTGTCATTTCTTAACTGGACAGTTTATCCTTAAAAGGCCTTGTAGGGGGAGAGAGAGATGGGGCTCCATTTTGGAGTTTGTTGAAGTGCTGCAGAACCCAGGGTTTGTGAGACTGTAACAGAGATAAAAACTGATAAACATCTGAGTCCCAGCAAGAAATATAATCTCGCACATTTAATCTTGGCAAAAAAGAAGCCAAGAATCCATTACTGGAGGAGATAATTTATGAAGAATAAAATACAACTGGTATGTCCCTCATTGGACCCTGCTGCTCCCTGGCAACTTGGAGATTAAAACAGCAACTTATGGGTGAATGGGATGTTATTAAGGCAGAATGAGCCTGTCCCAGTGGTCCCCACAGGAATCCTACCTTTGGAGTACTTCCAGACAATGGTGGGGACGGGATAACCCTCGGCAGAGCAGTTGAGAATGACGGCTTTCCCATAGATCCCGTCCTGGTCGCTGGGCTGGACCACAAACCTGGGGGGCACTGTGGGAAGGGAGCAAAGGGATTCATCAGAATTCCAGCAATTTATTGGCAATTTTTGGGTATCTCAAAATGCCAGAGCAGTCACATGCAGAATTATAACATTTCATAGCAAAAAGCGAAAATTAAAACCAGGTTTTCGCTGATCCAGTAACACACTAAGGTTGGTTTTAGCAGATAATTCACTTCCTGTGAACATCCTCAATGTATTTCTTGCTAGGCATGACAAAAACACTGGTCTTTACCAGAAATAGGTTTGTAAGTTTATACCAAAATAAGTTTATAAGACCTTTCCATGGCAGAAGTTAAAAATGGAGTAATAGATGAATCATATTATTGTGGACAGAAAATAAATGCTTTCCACCAAAGGCAGGTTTGTCAGATGTTTAAGAACAATAGATTTTTTCTGTTTGCTTTTTTATAACAGTGAACTAGCAAGCTTTAGAAAAGAAGAATTAGATTCATTGATGTAAATAACCTTAGGAAAAAATGCTTTTATTAGCAATCAAATCACTTCATATTAAAATGAGTGTCTTTGAACCAAAACTTCTGATAGGACTTTGCCTTCCAACCAGCCAGAGAGGTTCAACACAATTTCCTTGTATTAAGTTGATAAGAAATCTTATTTCAGTGCATCAATGTGACCATACTATTAAACTTATCCCAGAGTAGCATAAAACCACTGCAGTGAGTCTTCCACATGTACCTATTTATTCATAAATGAAATAAGAGCTGCTTATCTCAAGGAAAAGTTCTACATATTCCAAATACGGGTACACAATGAAGAAAATAACTTGTGACAACACAGGTCCAAAAATTTGACAGGAAAGCCTGATTCTAAATGCCCAAGTCTCAGTAAAACCTAAACATTTGACAAAATCATGACAAAGAGGCTGAAAGTTGTGAAGACTGTGGAAAATCCCATAACTATTTTGAATATTGAAAGAGTTTAATGGTTGTATTATGGTCAGTTAAGGTCACAGTAGTTTGTTGAGCCTCTGCTCTTTGGTTCAGAACATGGAAGTGTAAATATAAAAAAAAAAAAAGTAAATTAATTATGGTTTTATTCTACATGTTTTTCATTCTGTCATTTCTCACAGGGCCACGGAGAGTGACTGAACATGGGACACACATTTTTCTTCTCAAATAATTTTTTTTTGCTTTAGTTCAGCAAGACACTGAGATGTAAGGCAGCACAGGAGAAATCCTAATAGTTCCTTGCTCTCCTCATCCCACTGCAGAATTTGAAACCTCATACGTTCTCCAGGTCCAGGCAGTGCTGAATTTGTCTGAAAGTTGAGGAAGACAGAACAAAGGACCCAACTATCCATCCTTGTTCTGTTCCACCCATGAGCTGCCTCTCCAGAAGTGCCAGAAATTAAGAAAGAAAGT
The DNA here is from genome assembly GCF_050655825.1 of Lonchura striata. Taxonomy (NCBI): domain Eukaryota; kingdom Metazoa; phylum Chordata; class Aves; order Passeriformes; family Estrildidae; genus Lonchura; species Lonchura striata. The sequence goes on along the minus strand of NC_140703.1, from coordinate 115,085,065 downwards.
TTGGTAAAAGGTTTTAGCACAAGAAAATGCAAGGGAGCACAGAGGGGACCCCAGCACTGCAAATATTTTCCCTGGGGCCTGAAATAGTTATTAATGTCCATAAATGTGGGACTAATTATCCACTGAGAAAATCTGTGCTGCAGAAATAGAGCAAAAGCACCAGTGCTCTAATATATGACCCTCAAGTTTTTTGCAGTATAAGCACTCTCATAATTCATGCAAATATTATCTCTCATTGTGCCAGAGTGTCCCAAGTTCTCCTTAAGGAGGAACAGGAGCTGCCAGTGTTGGTGGGAGTGGGACAGCTCAGAGTTGAAGGTCTGTTGAAGTCCTCTGTGCAGGTTCAGAGACCCCTCCTCAGGACAGCTTCAGCCTTCCTCCCTGTGCCTTCACAATCCAGACTCCCCTCCAGCTTTCTCATTCCACATTCATAGAAAGAGCTGCTTTTTAAAAAAGGACAACAGTCCTCTGGAAGGCAAATAATCCCCTGTCTTAGGCTGGGCACGTGTGTTCTATTTCCATCTGTCAGAGGTGGGGCAGTTCTGTGCTTTTCATTGGGCAGTTTTTGCTTTATCTCTTCCACAGCCAATCCTCCCTCCAGGAGATCTCTTATGTCCATGGGCCATTAATTATTAATTATCTTCTGTTCATGGCCAGTGAGTATCCCTGCATGACTAAGAAAATTCCATCATCCTAAAGGGAGATGCTCTGCCCAGGGGAGGAGCCAAACATTCCTACCTGGATACAATCTGACCTGGGAACAGCGCAGCAGCCTTTGCCCCCTGCATTCCCAGAGGAGCAGCTTTCTCCCCACTGCATTCCCAGAGGAACAGCTTTCTTCCCCCTGCATTCCCAGAGGAGCAGCTTCCTTCCCCCTGCATTCCCAGGGGAGCAGCTTCCTTCCCACTGCATTCCCAGGGGAGCAGCTTTCTTTCCCCTGCATTCCCAGAGGAGCAGCTTTCTCCCCACTGCATTCCCAGAGGAGCAGCTTTCTCCCCACTGCATTCCCAGAGGAGCCCAGGCCCATCTCCCCCAGCCCTGGAGCTCCAGAGGAAAACTCCCCCCTTGTGCAGGATCCTGCTCCAGCAGAAGCACAGCTGGCACTGCAGGAGGGCTGAGCCACCCTGGGATGGGGCTGAGCCACCTCCCTGACCCACGGGGGACAGGGCATTTCTGACTCTGGCAGGGTTGTTTCGTATTACTGCATTGTTAATTTTATTTTTATTTTTCCCTAATAAAGAACTGCTATTCCTACTCCCATATCTTTGCCTGAGAGCATCTTAATTTCAAATTTTTAATAATTTGGAGGGAAGGGTTTACATTTTCCATTTCAGGGGAGGTTCCTGCCTTCTTAGCAGACACCTGTCTTTCCAAACCAAGACATCCCTCTAACTGGACCAAAATGAAAGGCTGTTTATTGCCTAACTACAGAAATGCTCTTTGGAACACGGCTGCAAAAAACTAAAGGAACCAGCAGTGATAGAGGCAAGTGATCCCTCTGTACTAGAAAATATATTTACTGCTGACAAACACTATGGCTTTCCAAATGGCTGCCACGCTGAGAAACACTTATTGTAGGTTATGTTAATTCACAATAGGCAAACATCAAACATGAAATCCCAGCAGCAACAGCTCTGGGCAATCACCAATCCTGTTCTAATTATCTGCTTAGAGAAAACATTTGCTTCAGTAGTTCCTTTCTCACTGTCCTGTGTTCGTTTCATCCCCAAACACACAATGAGGTATTTTCCAAGGCAGGTGAAAAGCTCAGTTAGTTGCACAAATAGATTTGATTTTGTACAACTTGGCATGGTGGCATCAGCTTGTTTCACCTCGGTAGCTGTGAGTAAATTTGTGTTTGCAGCTTCTGAAAAATCAATTACAAGGTGCTTATCCATAAAGATGGATAAAAACCCAACACAAAACAGGAACCCACCATTCTTACAGGTAAATTATTACAAAAGATGCAATGGAGTGACTGATCATTACTGTCCTCCTCTACCACTGAAGAGTGTGAAGAGCAGAATGTCTTTTAAAATCTGTGTTCCAATACAAAATTTTTGTAATTTGTTTTATTTCCCTTCTCTTTGAAAAGCATTTTTTTTATATTCTTCATTTGCTATGGATGATACTGGCAAGAAATGCTAAATTTTCAGGAAATGGTTGTATTAAATGAGTAGACATACATAGAAAGTTCTGGAAAAAGTTAAGCAAGACTGCTTAGTATAGAATAAATGCAGTCAGTCTTTAAAATACTATTTGCATTAAAGTTATCTGCTGAAACACATTTTTTTTGTGTGATTCTATTGGGCATGCATAGAAATGGAAATTCTGCCACATTTTTCCACATCTTTTAAGGAAACACAGAGATATCCATGATGTGTTGTGTCTTTAACACCAACAAACTCTGAACAAGGCTTTTCATCACATTGCTAACACTTTATTTTTCGTTATGTATAAAACCTAATTTTTTGCTCAGATATTCTTGATATTCTCAATTCTAATTATTATTTTTAGTAGAGAACAATACTAGAATGGTATCTGCCAAAATTAAATTTTGCTCTGTAGCTCTAGATGAGGTGTATCATCAGAAATCAGAGAATTTCCTTCTTCGGATCCATAAAAAAAACTTACTTGAAAAAACCCAGCCCACACCCAGTAACAGAAACTGTTTCTATGTTTAATAAAGCTTTGCCCATCCTTTCAGACTGGCTATAAAAATGACAACTGCTGCTCTGGTTTTGAAGACACAAATCCTTGCCACTTAGTCTTAAGACTGCCAATAGAAATCTGAAGAGATGCCACAAGAAAATAAAATTACTCATTCAATTACCTGTCAATGGTTTCTGTATTGCTGTCTAGGTAAAGGAAGAGGATTTTCCTTCTCATATAAATGATGAAAAATCAGAGCAGACCTTTAAATTTTTTTTCCTCTTTGCTCATTTGCTTCTCAATTTTATTTCAATTTAATAACTTGTTCTGTACTTAAGTGCTGCATTAGTTCAGGGCACAGTGCTGTTAAAAACTTGTGCTGGATTTTGATACTTAGATTTAGATGATAAACCTACGTTCACTTTTTCATTATGTTTTAGGAGATCATTAGCCCTTAAAGAAAATATGCTTAGCAAGAATTTAGCCAAGGTAATTTGTCTGATATGTTTGAGTTAATACAAAAAAGTAAACAATTTCAGAAAGTCTCTGAAATTACACATGAATGTGACTGAACAGTTCTACTTTTATCACCCTCCTTGTCTCAGTAACACAGCTCCTTGAGTCTGTGAAGGAGGGAATTTAAAATTGCTTTACCAGTGAGTTTTTGGTAGTTCTTCATTCAATGCAGCACACAGGTCTGTGGTGAGAAATGAGCTGTTGAATTATTTAGGGTAAGAGCCATAAGTTGACAGATGCCAACTCTTTAATGGCTGAATTCAAAGGAGGTAAAAAGTTAAAAAATAAAGGTTAAAAAGAGCTAAAATACCCCCCAAAAGGTATTTTCAGTCAATGTTATGGCTATCAGTCTCAGGCTCTCACTGTGGAAAAACAAAGGATGAATCAGAACAGGGTTCAGCACCCCCAAATCCTTCTCCCAGGGCTCCTCCATCTTTTCATTCCCAGCCTGGATGGATCCTGGGGATTGCCCTGACCCAGGTGCAGCACCAGCCCTTGTGAGGTTAAACATCATGAAATCCTTGTGGTCCCACATCCACTCCCTGGATTAAATCTGCTCCGTGCACATGCAAGAATCCCTCCTGGTGCCAAACTCACACATTCCTTCCCAGATTTCAAATCCCTGCAAGCACTTCTGGCTCCCAGAAATCAGTGAATCCCTCTGGAGAGCAATTCTGAAGGCTCCTGACACGAGCTCCTCTGGTGGGCTGCTGGAGTGAGTGAAGAAATAATCTATGGCATCAGCCTGGAATGCAGTGTTTCATTTTTACATGGAATATTTGTACTTCACATTTGGATCTTACTGTCAAAATGATGGAGGAAATTTAATCAGCCAAAGCAACCCTTGATGTATTAATGAATGAGATCGTTAAACACTGTACTTTAGTAAAGATGAACAGTTATTAAATTTGGTCATTGGACCTAAGGGGTTGATTTAGCTGGTTCAGTGAAACCATTTGCTCTGCAATTCAAGAAGAAAGCTGTACTTTTGTAAAATGGCACCATGCCTAGTGGTTTGTGTTGATCAGGTTTGTCTAATGAATGTATTAAACAAGAGAATCTTTTAGGAGTCATCTTCAAAGCCACGGTGTAAACACCAGCAAAGAAAGTGAATGAGTTTAGACACTAGCTCTGACCTTAAATCTTCCCTCCCTGCTTTTCTGTCCCAAGCTGCTTTTGCTGCATCACCCCAGCACCGCCACCAAACATCACAAGAAAGGTGGAGACTCACTCCTACCATCTGGAAAATTCAGGGACTCCTCATTGGGTGCCAAACTATCTAATTATATTCAACACCCCTGGCAAGTGCAAAATGCAGACACATTTAATGCATTAAATGCATGATGGGGGGTTATTAGGTATCTAAAGACCTTATCTCAGTTTTAACTTATGATGTGTTCACTAACAGCACATATAACATCATGATTTATGCATCCACTGCTATCTTTGAATTCCCTTTTCTGGTAGTATCAGAAAAATTTTGAGCTCATAATACATTTATCAATTTTTTCTTTTTAGTTACCCATTAGAATTCTGTTCACTGCATTTTATTTCATAAGTACTCCATTTCGGGAAACTCTACAGAAATGAATAACACATGATAAAGTGTATATAGATTTTTAATCACTCTTAGACGACAACCTTAATGAGTAAAGCCTTGATTAATTCCTTGTGATGATTTAAGTAGTTGACAGAGAAGATATTTTCCTCATTTCTATCTATGGCTCTCATGACAGGATCCTATCCTTTCCTTTTTCTTACTGGCATGACTAGCAAACAGAGAGTGTGCCAAGAAATTATTATTTATTATCATTATTATTATTGTTGTTGTTGTTATTGTTGTTATTATTGTTATTATTATTATTATCATCATCATCATCATCATTATTATCATCATTATTATTCATTATTTATGAGGTTTTGAGAAGCCCTTCTAGCTGCCATATTTTTAATGCATTTCCAGATCTGCAGACCAGGATTTGGAAGAGCTTACGATTTTGAGAGGGGAAGTCCTGCTCTTACTCACTTCCACTTCCTCCTGAGCTTTCAAAAGATATTCCATAAACATTGGGACTAATCAAGCCTTTTCTGTGGATTTGTATCTTGTGCTTGAGAAGAGATACCACTTGGAAGAATTTTTGTGTTGGCAGAAGCTTTTGCCTGTTTAGATTCTCTGGTATTATACCCAATGATTTTTATCAATCACCTCTTGATATGGAGTTTGCAGAGCTCAGCTCCACTGGAGGTGTTTTCCCCTCTTCCAATTAGTCTAAAATTAGCCAATAATTTGTGGAGAGAAGCACTGACAGCCCCAAGCTCTGTCAGTCCAGAGCATTTGGCTCTGTCTCATTTCTTTGGTTGTCATCAAAGGGCTCAGAAAGAACTGAGATTGCCCTGAGAAGATCACCCAGATGCTCCAAAAAAGAGACTTTGTTGTCTCACTTTCTCTCAGCTGCTGCCTTCCATCTCCTGTGTGATGCTGTGGAAGCTGGCCATCATCTTCCTCTGATATTTAACTCAGGGAGAATCCAGCCTTGCTGGCCAGGTGTTTCTGGGGCTTCCCATCACCACTTGGTTGCTTTTATAAAGCACAAAATAGTTGGAACCGTGAAAATTTGCCATGAAGTGCCCACAGTATTTAAGAAACCAGTTCTTGTTTTACTTTTGCTGTTTAGTACGCCTGGTAAAATAGCAGTGCAGCTCAGATATGAAAAATAATATATATAGGACAAATATAAAAACTCTACTTAATAGACTTAAAACTAAACAGGAATATATAATAATAAAAAATAGATCCATGTGATCTGACAGAAGATATTGAGGAAAACATATCTGAAGATGTAAAGATGATGAATTTAGGTTTGTGTATGGAATCTGCAGAAGTTTGTGTGTTCACTAATAATTCAAATGAAGCAATGAGCATTTGGCCTGTGTATCTTCATTCATCTTAGGAATGTCTTGTCTTTAGATTCTATTTCTAGTCATACCCATGTACTGTAAAATTATGTGGATTCCCATTTAGTTTGGAAACAAGATGGCCTGTACTGTTTTAATGTCTGCTTTTGAAAAAATGAATGCAAGGATAGTCTAAATAAGGAAAAAGGAATTGTGTGGGTGACATTCATATTTCACTTAATTTTCCTTTCTCATTCACTGTCTGCTCTCATATCAAAATGCACAGTGTGCACATAAATAAGATTTTCCCAGAACACATCTCCCAGCATTTAGGACGGCCAACATTTAAGTTTAAAGCACACAGCTGAGAAATCCTCAATGGGGATTAGAGACAAGAGGAGTTAAAGCACCACTTCCCCCTGTATTTGGAAGTAACTTAGATTATTTAGAAAAATAAAATGTTTCAGTTATACAGCACCTATGAACAAAAAGATGAGGAGGGATCAGGAGGCCTGGAGAATAAACAGGCAGCAGGAAAACAAATCTGACTTGAAATGTTTACAGGTCAGGTTGGATGCAGAGGAGGAGTGATCACAGTGACTCTTTGGTGGCTGTTTGAGCTCTGACCTCTGTGGGATGAGGCAGCAGAAGCAGTTCAGTATGAGGGAAAGAAGTCAGGGTAGGGTTTTGGCAGAGAATTCGGGTCAGACATGATATTTCCCCTTTTTCTCTGAGTGAGAGCTGTTATCTCAGATGCACATCCAAAACTGATTAAAACATTATCATTTAAAGCAACAGTGAGAGAGAAGAGGATTTAAGGAGGCTCTGCAAAGCATTGCATGGGCAGAAAGGTAAGCAAGGTGGGGAACATGATGTAGCCTTCACAACCTCCTAAAAATTGCAGGATCCAGAATTGCTCCCCAAGCCCTTGGGTATAAGAGAGTGGGAAGCTTCTCTCTGTTATGCCTGTTCATTTTTTATTCCTCCTCAGGAGGTGTAATTAGAACAGAAAGCATACAAGGGGGAAATGGAGGTGTTGGGGTGAGGGACAGATATTATACAGGAGAAAGGCTTCCAAAAACTCTGGGACAAGAGGGGAAAACTGATTAGTGCCTGAAAAGGCAGCAAGAGGCAGGTATGTCCTGGGAACAGAGGTCAGGGGAGGAATTACCCACAGACAGCAGGAGACAGGGAAAGTGCAGTTCAGGCAAAGCCAGGAGAAGTGAGGGCACGGCAGGGCTTGTCCCCATCAGTGGGGGACAAGGCAGAAATACCTACACAGAGCAGAAACCACTGCAAAGATCAGAAATCCCTGCCCGGAGCAGCAATCCCTACCCTCGTGGGTCTCAGTGCTGGCAAGGACAGACAGTGGTGGCAGAGAACCTGTTCTCAGCTGGTAAAACCATCCTGGGAGTAAGAAATGCCTTTGGGAACCCACGCAGGGTTGCTGCAGATTCATGAATTCATGAATGCAGATTCATTCCCATCACTTCCAGAGCTGAATTGCAGCTGAAAACCAAGGGGAAAAAAAATCCCAGCTGTTTTTTGGTGCAGCATTTCTGAGCAGGGCAGACACATGTGAGGTTTTCAGCCTTCCCTCCTCCAGCAAAAGAGGAGGTGAGGAAAATCTCTCATAATTAGAGTGAGGAATAGGGTAAAAATCTAGCAGAAAATCTTAGAAAGGAATAATTAAATGCATGTAGTTAATTGGACTACTTAATTTAAGGATTACTAAATAAATCAGGAAAGTAATAGACACCTGAATAATCTTAAGCAAGATTAAAATCAGTATAATTTTAAAAAATAATGAAATATTTATATCAAAACTAGCAAAAAAGTATTGAATCTGTTTCCCATTGACTTCTGGAAATACTAGCATTAAAAAAGTAAGCATATTGGAAAACTAGGGAATAATTCCTAAAGAATAGCATTAGGACACTGGGAACATTTGACTTAGAAGAGTTCATCAGAATTTTGGGTGGGAAAAAAGCCCTGGGAAAAATTGCAAAAGCCCCAGTAAGATTTTAAGGTTTATCTTGGCAAACTTATAGGAGGTAATATAAAATGTAGAGATGGGCAGCAGGTGGAAATTACTGAGGTTCCTTGTAGGATTATTATTTCTCTGAGAAGCTGAAAGGCTTGGTGTCAAGAAGGAGATGGTGGAGAGGGAAAGGTCTGACTGAGTTTTTTAAAATAAAAATTTGAAACACTTTGAAAAATTCCTGGAAAGAAAAAGAAGCAATGTGAACTTCAACTTTAGTTGAACTTGTGCACAGTAAGTTTGAAAATACATCACAAGGAATAATCTCTAGATAATTTTGCTAAGGTGTCACTAGAAAGTTTTTTCCCACATAAAATATTTGCTTACTGAATGTATATTCACATCTGTTTCAAGGCAAAATGTTGTGAAGTCATCATGAGTTCATGAATCCTGCTAATTGCATAATAAACACAAACCAGGAAAAGAACAAGATAAGAGCCCTTTCCCCATGAAGTCAGCATCAATGTTCTGCTTTTTTACTGACATAATGCTGTAGGAGAAAGTGGTCTAAATAAAAAGGGATATTATACCGTTTCAAAGGTTTGATCCCAATGACAAAATTTCCCAGAAAGTCACTCCTGTGGCTCCCTGACCCATCCCATACACTCCAGAGTTTTTCATTAGTTCCAAGACTTTTAGGTAGGAAAAAAACACATTACTTTCTGTGCCTCATTGCTCTCTGTGCTCTGTCACAGAGAGAAGGATTGCCACATATCCCTCTATCACTGTCACCACTTTTAATGAAGGGATAGAATTATTTTCAGGCTAAAACAATTTATTGCTCAGATAAACATCAGTCTCAGAGACCCTGAGATTTTAGAGGAGCAAGCAGTCAGCCATAGCTCAGGAGTAGTCATAAATTCTTTGTTACCAGGTAATACAGAACTTTCTAACCCAATAGACAGTTGCCACAGGGTTTATTTTGTTTTTTCGAACCTATCAGCTTTACTTATTTCTACTGCACTTTGGATGCTTTTGTCCAACAGGTTTCTGTCTCACATGCACACAAATGCTTCTGTTATAACTACTAAATTCTCAGTTTATTCCATACAACCACACCCCTGCATTATAAACCCTTCACCATTTTATCAGTACAGTTTCTCACATGTTCTTATTTATGACTATAGAAACGTAAGCTTATGACTTTTTCTGCTTAATGTCTGTGTATTTTTACATCGATCCAAGCTTCTCCCAAGGCTGCAAATCAAACCCTTCCATGTCTGTGGAAATTTCTATTTGACTGATTCCCACACCCCTCTTTTTCCCACTTCCCATCAAACAGGCGTCACCACAAAACGCTGATGAATGCCGCTTAATTGTCGCCTTTCAGAGCAATTACACCTCCTTACCCCTGACGATTAATTGGCTCTGGTGCTCCACGGCTGCCGCGTCGTTCCTGGCGATGCAGGTGTAGTTCCCGTTGTGCATCAGGGAGAGGTTGGAGATCCTCAGGGAGCTGGTGAAGTCGATGTTGTCGATGGTGACGCCCAGGCTGGCGGGGATGGGCCGGCCGTCCTTCTGCCAGGTGATGGTGATGGGCAGGTCCCCCGAGACCACCACGCAGGGGATGAAGACCCTCTGCCCGATGGAGAAGCGAGGGAACTCGAAAGGTTGGATGAAAGGTGGGACTGGAAGGAGAGAAGGAAAGAGGAAGCTGTTGAAGGCACGGCCTTGTGTATGGGAATAACATAACGGGGCAGATGTGCAGCGTGGGATTGATGGTTTAGGATTTTAGCTTTTATGTTTTCTTCATATATTTGTAATCCTCCAATTCTTTAGTCTGTAGGTCTAAACTCCATATACAGTCCTTGCTACTGCTTTCCCAGTTTGGTCAGACACAATTCCTCCCTACTTCTGGGGATCAAGGACACCTCACTGTCTCAGGCCCTGAGAGATTTAAACAAAAATGAGTTGTGGAGAACCAAATTTGGGGTAAATGACTTCATTACCTGAAGCTGTAATTGAAAGATTAACCCCCAATATGCAAATGGCCCAAAGCTTTAAAAGTGTGAAAATTCATGACCCATCATCCATTTTGGGTGTAAGGCCCTGGGGAGACTTCATCTGCTCTAAATGTACCTGAAGGCCCTTCAATAAATAGAACTGCTTTTTGCTCCCTTAATTTTGTCTGTCCTGTGCTGTTAGGTACCCCCAAAAAGGCATCAGGATGTGCAGAATCTACACCTCTGACAGCCGTAAAGAACTGTTTAGCAGGAAAAACAAAAAAATCACATTTTTGAAAACACATTCTCATTTCTTGGCCACCCAGTGCATAAGCAGAGATGAGAAGCAGGAGATGTTCTGGCTTCTAGAGATGCCTGACCTCACTGGCAAACCCCCACAGAAATCCCAGACCACCCTTCCAGACATCCCAGCACCACCAGCTTGAGCCTCTGCAGGGCTGCCAGCAGTGACATTGCCAGGAAGAGCTCAGCAGCTTTCAAGGTCTGTTCCAAGGGCTTTGCTTAAAGGTCTTGGAATAGACCTGGAAGAGGCTCCAGCTTTGCTTCCTTCAGTGCCTCTCACACTTATTTCTTAATGTTTCCAGTCACAATTCTCACTAAGAGTGCAGGAAGGGGAAGATATCTACAGTACTTGTATGTTACCCTGATTTTTAAAAGTTTTAAGTTTTATTTTATAGTTCTTCTGAAAGTTTTAAAGTTGTCATAAAACTTCTTTAGCTTTCTGATAATACTTACATGTTTGAGAGTAAAAGTTCCCACACAATTTCATGTATAAATAGAATAGTTTACATATTTGTCTGTGGGTGGAGAAAAAGGATTGATTGATCTTTGGACCACTGTGTTTGGAGAGGTGGTAATTCCATCCTCCAATCCACGGTCACCTTTGGAATTCTGTAAATACCAAATGTTTGAATAAAACTGTGTCTTTTTATCTTTTGAACTTACCAAACTTCTGTGTACTCATTTCATGTCCAATAGCAACACTTGTAGGACACAAATGAAGGTAAAACTGATTTCTAATTAGAGGGATGGTACAAGGCACGAATATTCAAGTTGGCATTAAATTCCTGCTAAGAATATTTGGCCTGAAAAATATTTTTTCTTTACTTTTCTTTTTTACCATATTATTCTCTGGCTGAAACAAAACCATGAAAGAAATTAGCATATTTTCTACAAAAGTAAATAATTCTACTTCTTAAAATAATTTTGTTTCCAGGTATTTTTAATAAAAACTAGTGAAACTGACAGATTAAATAAATACAGAAAAAATAATGGGGCTGCCACGTTTTCTTTGGGTTGTGGTTGGAATGTTTACTAAAAAATTGGTAAATTGAGAGGCAAATACTTGTCCAAATGAAGGATCCAAAATCTTCTGCCCTTCTCAGGGGAGCATTCAAACAACCAGGGCATTGATCTCAGATAGGTTTTATCAATCACTCCTGAAAGGTCTGCACAACCAACTTTGCAAGCAGTACTCAAATCCTGATTTATCAAAAGAGAAGGTTCCTAGAGGTTATGTACCTCAGATATAGAAGTGCATTTTCCTATTGCCTGGGAGATCACTTACACATAATCCGTGCTACATTTGAACAGGAAAGATGGAAGGATACCCAGAGCAGAACATTTATAGTGATCTATATGTTTGAACTCCAGAAGAAAATGGAGTTGGTGGCTTTATCTAATTGTATTTCTTTTGTCCTTTTTCCTTTCAGAAATTCTAAGGTTGTGCTTTCCCCAGAGTTGAAGCAGAAAAAAAAAGTCTCTCAAGTGGTTGCGGTGTGTGCCCCTGAACTTCCCCAGCAGCATTTTTCCTCCTCTGCCAGTGTCCTGTTTCTGGGATGCAAGGACAAGTGTTGGTGACCACTGAGTCAGCTCCAGGCATTTCCTTTGATCCATGTGTTGGATCCTCCATTAGGAATCAGAAAGTTCAGCAAGCATGGCCAGCAGGAGGGGATTCTATCCCTCTGTCCCCTCAGGTGAGAGCCCTGAGACCTGCAGAGCTGCCCCAGCCCTGTCCCAGCCCAGGAGGAGCTGGAGCTGCTGCAGAGAGCCCAGAGGAGGCTCCAGGATGAGCAGAGGGATGGAGCAGCTCTGCTGGCAGGAAAGGCTGGCACAGCTGGGATTGTTCACCTGCACAGGAGAAGCTTTGGGCTGAGCTCAGGGTGGCCTGGCAGGGCCTGGAGGAGCCCCAGGAAAGCTGGAGAGAGACAATTTCCAGGGATGGAGGGACAGGGCACAGGGAATGGCTTCAGACTGAGAATGGGATAGAGAGTAGATGTAAGAGTAGAGTAGATATAAGGAAGAAACCTGTCTATCTAGAGTAGATATAAAGAAGAAATCCTTCCCTGGGAGGGTGGGCAGGGGCTGGCACAGGTGCCCAGAGCAGCTGGGGCTGCCCCTGGATCCCTGGCAGTGCCCAAGGCCAGGTTGGACACTGGGGCTGGAGCACCTGGGACAGTGGGAGGTGTCCCTGCCATGGCAGGGGTGGCACTGGGTGGGATTTGAGGTCCCTTCCAACCCAAACCATTCTGTGATTTATAATTCCATGACTCTAGGCCCCCCAAAGGACTAAGGCCTTGTTCAAAGCCACGCTCAAACGTTTGTGCAGATTCACCTCACGGTGCAAGAGGTTGACAAATGCAATTTTTGGTATTAACTCCGCAGTTTCCAGCACAGCCACGGTGCCATTTGATGAGGGGAAGTTATGACCATGCTCAGCTGCCACAGAGAGGTGACATCAGGGACAGGACAGCACAATTCATCCTTTGAGACCTTCACTGGCTTTTCCCAAGAGTGTCTCACTGCCTGGGTTTGGGAAAAGTGCCACTGCCATCCATTTCTCTCACAGGCTGTAAGACTTTTTCCTGGCTGCCATCGCTCTAATTGCTAAAACCTGTCCTTTGGCATTCTGAAAACCTGGTAGATCAGGCATAGAAAAAGAAGAAACTTGGTATAAATTACTGTGTTTATTTGAACTTTGAGCACTACCTGCTTGTTCACTTGGGGACTTTTGCTGTCACAAAGTGAGGCAAAATACCTGCAGTCCCTTGGAATTGCCTTAGCCCAGCTAACTCAATTACATGAGATATCTCAGATTCTTTCTACATCAGCAGAAAAAAAATTATCTTAGCATTTATTTACGAACAGTTCATAATATGAATGGGAATGAGAAATTACCTGAATGTGTCTTTCAAAAGGTTCTGCCATAAATTTTCCCCTTGATAAGTGTAAATACCTGCTAAATGCCAAGTCCTCCCCTTACTATAATGCCCAGCACATTTCTGCCCAAAACCTTCTTTTTGTCTCAGACATCTTTACTGAAAAATATGCTAAAATTCACAACAGGGTGACAAATTACTTTTGTATTTTCTGCTGAGTGTGTAACAAATTTGAGCCAATCTTTCACAGACAAAATGACATCAAAAGTCAGACAAAATATTGCCCAAGGATTATAATGTGCATCTTCACTCTCCATCTCCCTGATGAAGAAAACAAGGAGAAAGATCATTAGGTGACATTGAAATGTTTTTCAGAAAATATTGATTTGCAAGGGTGCATTTACCAGCTCTAAAATATAAGTAGCAGCCTGCAGAGTATTTCAGAAATTGACTGAAATATTTTTAGGCAGCACATTATCCTTCTATTCAGGTTTTCAAGATACAGAGGAAACCAACATTTCCACTTCATAAAATATAAAGTATATTCAACCTGCAGCAGCTTCCAGTCCTGACGAGGAGCTTATTTTAAGAGCCAATGTGTAATTTAAAAATCAGTACTTAGAAGAAGGTAAATAGTCTTGCAGAAACTTTGAAGTATTGAAGAATGTTTTTCAGCTATGGTATCCACCAGTTTAAATTGATAAAGGAAGTTTTTAGTGAGCCATCATTTCATTGAAAATGATATTTGGTGAGCTATCTGCTTGTTTAAAGAAGGAAATGACCACTGAAAAAAATCACATATTAAAAATTTATGATGATATCTGGCAAATAATTTCTGAAATATAATTTTTTTTTGTCTCTATCACTATCTGCAGTAAAAAGTAGAGATATATCCTTGATAGAAGAAAATATCAAGCTGGATTAACCAACATGAAAAGGTTTTTTTGCACACTAAAGCTGTACCATTGCCAAAGAGCAGTAAAAATTAAGAGGGGTATATAATACTTTGAGAGAGAAAATTTACATTAGGACAGAAGTATTTAAAATCTGTTTATAATACTTCAAGGTGTGTTTATGTATTTTCCTTCTCTATATGTAGCATTAGCATGACCATATTTCAGAGCTTTCATTTGATTTTTTGGTGAAATGATGCTATTTTATATATAAGTTGTATATATATGTTATATATAAATTTATATATATTATATATATTTTTAATATATATAATAGTCTTTGTGCTTGTGCACCTGGAAGGGATCTTTCTTTCTCTACCCACAACAGGCAGAAGAGTGAAAATCTCTGCTTCATGCCACCAATTGCTGTGTCCTGGGAATGCTTTACTGATGAGAGCTTGAATTAAGTGTCTATTTAAGAAGAAGATCATGGGCCAGCCTCATTAGTGCTAATACAGGAAGATTTAAATTATGTTTTTGTGCCCTAGCAAGGTCTTCTGTACCTCTGGGGGACTGCTGGAAAGGAGGGCAGGGAGGGCTTCCACGCTGCTCTCCATTAGCAGAGGAACATCCTTAATTTCTTGCCCTCTGTTCCATGGGAGTTTTGCTGGGAGGAGCTGCTGAGATGATTCACTAAGACAGAGCATCCTGCAGATCTCCTGTTTCCTGCAGCAGCTGGCTGAACATGGTGTTCTGCACAGCAAAGCGAGAATCACCCCCTGCTTTATCATCATAAACAGCTCCCTGATGGGTTTTCTTGCAACAGCACTGTTGCAGGGGCTGTTTCTGCAATATAAAATACTTTTGGCAATGAATATTTATGGCTGTTGCAAAATCACAACCACCAGGCTATGCAGTCTCTTAGGGCAGCTGTGTGACCCCAGATTTCGTGCACTGGGAGTGAAAAAGCCAAAATTATTTTGTCTCTGCACAAGCCCTAGCCATGCTCTAGCAATTTTTAGGTTTTCACAGCTATCACAGTCCCCACTCCCCTTTCCTGCCATCCAACACTCACAGGCTTCCTGATGACATGGTGGGAGCTTCTCCAAAAGGAGAGAGCATTTAAAATGTTGTGTAGAAACCAAAAGTGCTTTTAAATCATGTCTCATCCATCTATGGAACCTTCTCCTTGGTGAGGGGAAAAGTGCAAGCCCTTATCATCCTGAAACACCCTGCAAAGCTGGCATGGTGGGGAGCTCACTTCCCTGCCCAAGGGGATGCATTTGCTATTTATTTGTAAGAGAGAAAACCTTGATTTGAAGATAAGACAGCAGCTGCAGGAGTGTTTTCATGCAACAAGCTGATATCTTCATTGGTAAAGTGCTTCCTAATTAAAGTCCTAATTTTGGAACCTGCTCCAGAGATATTGCCCTTGTTCAGCCCCTACCTGATCTAAAGTGATCTTTGTCCTCAGGTATCACTGTGAAAAGTCCAACTAGATCACTGGAGCCACAAGATGATTGATAAAATGAACACAGAAAAAGAGCAAGAACACGTCTTCTTAAAAATCTTAAGTAAAGAGAGAGAAGAGGGCCAGTTTTTGATAAACCCATACATAGTATGCAAAGCATCTTGAACTCCTTAATTGAGGCCCTTGTTGAAGTACTAAGGCTCATTTCACATTTTTTGCATAATTTACAAATAAATGCATCCATCACAGACATAAATTATGTTTGAAAGATAGAAGATATAAGACTGTGAACAAATCCAGAGAGTTTTAATTTAGATTTAAGTGAAAAGTTTTAGGTTTGTGCATACTCATTCTTTGTCATGAATACTGGGATAGTGGGGAAACAACTTTAACAGAAATTTTTGTGTGACCATTTCTGCAGTGTCAGGGGTGAAGTCATTATAGAAGTTAAACTAGAAGTAGACTGGTGCAAAGTCATATCCAGATGACACTTGTGAGACTTTAAAGAATGTAAATCAGTTATTTTGGTGCAAAGCTAGCCTTAAGCTGCTGTATGCTGAATGCAAAACTAAAATAAAATTTACACTGACTTGGCAAGAATATCAGCCTGTTCCAGTCTTATCTTCAGGAATTTCTACAGGTTAGACACACTTGAAACATTGCTATCAAAGTGCATATTCCATTAAATCAGGTTCTGCCACTGCTTGCCCCCCAAAACTACTCCCCATGCCCATGATGTGACCTCAGAAGAATTCCTAAGTGCATTTTCCAGGATGTTTTGCATGATGACACATTCTCACCCACTCTGACCACATGGCCCTGGTGTCATTCCTGTACATGACAACTTCAGTCACTTTGAGAGATCTGAGCATTTCTTTCCAAGGAAGTTGTGACAAGTTTGAAGGCATCCAAAACCATATAGTGTGGAGGAGAGGAAAAAAGGCAGAAAGTGATATAATGAAAGAAATAGCTGAAAGATATCAGGGCCAGAAGTGGTTTCTTTTTTGTTTTGTTTTTTTCTTTTTTTTTTTTTTTTCTGGTTCAATCTATTGGCAAAGTCAGTCAGTAGGACAGGTAAGATCTGAGATTTGTGCATGAAGCTGAACTCCCACTTGCCATAATCCCACACTTCCAGGCTGCAGCATGCACAGATTAGCAGACTGATTGAATGCACCACAGTCCCAGGAACCCTGCAAAGATTTCCAATGATGTTTTTTCCCTTTTGTGCCTATATATTTTTCACTAGCTAAACCAGCCCTCCCTGAACTGATTTGCAATGCAAATTCACCAACAGTATTTCAGATATTAGGAAAAGCTAGACACTTCCCAGGAAAGATGAGGAGAATCTATTCAAAGAGTTGCAAACGTGAAGCTATTTAGAAGTTTGGTTTGCTTGTATTCTAACATGAAACAAGGCTGGTACAATTCCTTTCTGTGGGTCACAACAGGTGAGGTGCTCACTTTATATACAAGTACCTTTCTAAATCAATGAAATACATAAGCTAAACAAGGTCAGAAACAGTCCTTTTGAACAACACATTTTTGATTTTAATGATGCTGTACCCTTCCCTCTCAGGGGCTTCTTTTTCAATTAATTCCTGTTGGAGAAGTGTGAATAGCAGCAGGCTGTTTACATGAGAATGTGTCCCATGAGACTGATGACAAGAAAATCATCACTTACTACTGATGGCTTTTACTGTAGCTGGGAAAACTATTACTATAAATTGCATAATAAAAAAATGGAGATAATAACTCACTCCTGTTCTTAAAAGCTCTGAGATCTACTAAAATGCTGTAAAAGAGATGTTGCTATTATTCTTTTAACATCTTTCCATTTTAATGTGGCTTTTTTTTCAATGGAAATATGAAAATTAGAGATAGAGTGGGTAATATAACCTCTTTCTTTGTTTGCTAACACTTCCCATGATAAGACTATTTTCATTTGCTTGCAGTTTGATTTTTGTTTGGGTAGCAGTTTTCCAGGCCAGGTATCTGCCTCAGGCTGAGTCATTTCAGCTGGAAGGTTTCAGCTACAATTCTTTGGCCATTTCCAAGAATAAGGTGGGAGAGTGGGAAAACTGATACATGGTAAATATCAATTCTACCATAAAACCAGAAAAAAACCCAAAACAAAGGTGTTGTGGGAACCTGAAATTTCCACCTGCCCTGTGGATTTAGCAGCATGGATTTCAATTTCAGGTGATGGCACCAACCTCAAATGTTTTTACTATACCTCTAAAAAGTCATCACAATGGTGCCCAAATTTTGCATTCTGAGCAAAACCAAGTCAATAAATAAACAAAACTCCCACATTTCAGATGTGGACAGGACATTTTGCAGTGGCAGAGTCCAGGCAGCACTGAGCACATCCCAGCACTGCCTTTCAGTGGCTGAGTCAGTTTGGTGAGATTTCAGAAATCAGGGCAGATTTGTCACTCCAGTGCTTGAACTTCAAGGATGGCAGAGAGGACTGGAACTGGAGGCTGGGAAAAAGGCTGGGGTATCCAAAGGGAAAGGGTAGTTTTGAGTCTTGAGAACAAGGCAGTGTGGAAATGAGAGGTGAGATGATAAACATTTTGAGTTCAGATTGATTTTGGAAGCCAGAGGAGAAGAGCCAGGACTTGGGAAAGGCGGAGGTGGAGAAAACTGAGGAGGACAGATCATTCGGAGAAGGAATGAACAGAAAATCTCCATCTTCTACAGAATATTCTTCTTTTTAGGATCTCTGACTCCAACAGTCCTCTGCCTTTGGCAAACGTGTACAAATCCCTCTGGCAAGCCACGAGAGCTGGGCTGAACACAGAGCAACAAACTGGTGCTGCTAAGAATAATTCTGTTCTTGGCAAGGATATGTGCAGTATCCTTAGCAAGGCTAATCTCAATTATTTCTGATGCTGGCAGTAACTGCTGTTCCCAATTTGCAGGAGGCAGGAGAAAGGGGGTTCAGTTTACTTTACAAAAAAACCCCTAAAAATAAAATTACACCTAACATAGGCCAAAGCAAAACATGCTGAAAAGGTTTTATTACAGTTGCAAAGGTGAGTGATCAGCAGGTATGGAATACAGAAATTAAGTATGTAAGTACAGTTGTAGTCTCCGTCTGTTACTTGTGCATTACAGGGTGAGTAGTTTGCATGGCTTTCTGTCAGAACTAAGAACTGGCCAAATCATTTGTCTAAATACAAAAAAAAAATAATAATAATGCCAAATTGGCTTGATTTCCAAAAAGCCCTGTTAGGACTCAGGCATGGTTCCATGGGAGTTAAATCTGCCAAGCAGAAACCTGCACGTTCTCCTGCCAGCTCATGCACTCAGCTCCCAGCAGCCAGCTCAGGGGACTGCTGCCTTCCAAATCCAGATTTTGGGAGAGACAAGGGGAAGGCAAGAGCTTGGGGGAGAGGGCAGGGCAGGAATTATTTGGAGCCTGAGTTATTTGGAGCCTGCAGACCTCTGGTGTAGGTGGCTATGCAGACAAGGGCAGCAGTTATTCCTAAAATGGGACAATGGATTCCACGTGGTGTCTCATTGATTGTTCTGATCAGCAGGGCAAAGAAGCAGAGGATCTAAGGTCAAACAGCACAGAAGGGTGGTGAGATTTCAGAAATCAAGGCAGATTTGTCACTCCAGTGCTAAAACCTGAAGGATGGCTCCCAAGCTTCTGCCTTTCCCAGAGCCTGCCGGGTGGGAGGATGCACAGCAAGGCTCTGAGAGCTCCACTGAGGTTCTCTGGTAGCCAGAAGTTCATTTAAAATTATTGTCAAGAAATGTTCTGTTCTCTTCTCTGTGACCTTATCATGATTTCTGAAGGATGATTTCACTTTCATTTGGATGTTTGCAAATGTCAAAATACTCTGCAGAGTGGACAGCACCCTTGTATTTGATGGCACGCTCATGGTGTTGCATGTTTTTATTTAAATGCTGCTTTAAGCAAGTCTTCATCCAAGCCAGAACTAGGATGCTTTACATGCTGGAGGTTTTGGAAAGTGGAAAGTAAATGTGGCAGAGAGCTGCCAACTCTAAAAACCAGTTGTTTGCCTAATGCAGATAAACACTGCCCCATAGAGCCAAATTCTGCATTTACCTTTGCCACAGATCTGTCAGATAAAGCTAATTAAATTACTTAAATCTGTCCTTCCCAGGGGGTTGCTAAGCTGGGTGACGTGACTGCTCTGAAGGACAAAGCAGAACTCTCAGGAGCAACTTCATTTCAATGGGAGCACAGCTTTGAACATATAAATGCTACATAATTAACATATAAATGCTACAGGTGAACTGGAAAAATTAAGCTATAAGCTTCTGAAATTGAATATACAAAAAAAATGTGTGGATATTCTTGAGTTCAGTTTGTGCTTTATTGCCATTTTTCCTGGTGACCCAGGTGGCTTTTGAAAATGAACACATTGTTTCTGAAACATTCTGATACCACAGAGGTGATAAACTCATGAGGAAATTAATAATTATGTCCTCAGAATAGAACACGGACAAGAAAAAAATCCACTAACTAACAGCTCGTTCAGTGTCATCTATTCTGAGTCAGGTGAATGGTTTGAGGTCATCCACAAAGCTTGTAGCAGAACTGAGAGCAAAGCAAAGGACTTGTCATATTGAGGATGGACAATAATTCCCCCTCTGTTTCTCTGGAAAAAAATAATTATACTGATGGTAGGAGAAGCTGAACTATAAATAAGGGTATTTGAGCATTGATTTTAACACCTCTTACAATGTAATATTCTAACCTCCAGTATACAAGCTGGGCTATATTTTGTATTTTTTTGGTATCAAATAGAAGTGCTTAAAAACGCATCCCATTAGGTTTGGAATCTATAAAATGAAAAGGCAACACCCACACACACACACTCACACATTAATAATATTTTAAAGCACCAGGCCACTTCTGACTCCCTACTAGTATGTTGGATAAAATCTGCTGTGGCATTGTTGACCTCAGGCTACAACAGCAGAACACTGAGAACTGTTCAGGTCTGACCTAAAAACCTCACCTGTGACATTTTGGGCTCTGTAGATGAGGCCAGGCTATTAACCTTATTTTCAAATTACAATGTCTTTTCAAGGCTTGGAGCAACCTGGTCTAGTGAGGAAGTAAAATCAAGGAATAAAATCACTGACAAAAGTTACAGCTCAATCCAAATTGCTAGAGCTGGCATTCTGCTTTCTGGATGAGGAATTATCAAGTTGGAAACTGTAACCTAATGGAAGAAAAAGTAGTATTTCACCTGAGATACCAGTTAGTGTTCTCAGTGACTGGTATTGTTTTGATCTCAATGCCTATGACTGCTGGATTTGTTTTGTCTGGCTGCATTAATTTTGACAGTCATTTGAAAAATGGTATCATTTAAGAGGCAGATTTTCCCCACCAGAATTTCCATGGTGGTCTCTTAGTGCATCAGGAACACAGTGACTGATTTGTCATTCAGCTCCTAAAATCTATCAACAGATCTGTGATATCACTGTAATGTCAAGCAAAGCCCCACACACATGAAAACAAAAGGTGATGTTGACTTTTTATGCCACAGCTTGTAACCAGTGCCCATGATGGCCTCAGGTGTGGGAGATGTCATGCCTTTCAGAGTCCAAATTGCTCATGGCTTAAAGTTGATCCCCTAAACTCTTGGAAAAAAAATAGCAATTGCATCATTCCAGAGTGCTAAGGGCAAAACTAACAGAGCAGAAGGAATTGAGATCAGATGTCTGTAACAAAGTCATTTTACCTTACTGTTCTCTGCATCTTATCTGAGAATGGTTACAAGATTCAATCACATTCCTTCCTCTCCTCTGCCTCCAAAAAAAAAAAAAACCCAAAAAAAAAACCCACCCCAGGAAAAATTTCTAATAACTTAAGGAACAGTGAAATTATGCCCCAATTCTTCCTACAGGCTCACATAAAGTGCAGTATTTAGTGTCCCCATTGCTCAAAGCTAGATTCTAGTGCAATCAGGTTTTCTGTCTTTTGTATCCTCATGAATAGGTCTGAACATTGCCAATGTCAGAACAGTCAGGACACAATGGTAAAAAATTCCTATTCTCAGTCTCTTTCTGAAGTCTTTCAGGGCCATCTGAACATCCTTATTTTGGACTGTTTGAATAGATTTGAAGCATTCCTATTAGAATTTCAAGTCACATTTATTTACAGTGTTACCTTTCTAAGCATGAAGAGCACTCAGATAATCACTTAATAAGAGGAAAGCAAGGTTAATGCTTTTAGTTCCTGTCTCTGCTTGGTGGCAAATGTGCAGACATTAAAATTCTCATCTCATGTTTTAAAAGCCAGGAAGTCACTGGCTAATGAAAATTGGAACTTTGTTGTCCAGTAGAAAATCAGTCACCAGTGAAACGTGTGTGACAAACCATTCATTTCCTGATTTAGTTGTAGTGAAAAGTGCTCATAGCAAACTTGAGCTGCAAGGCCCCCACTCAGAAGCAACAAAAACAACGAGGACCAGCTGAGCCACGGACAGTAAAAGTCAGGTGAGAACAAGACTGATTATCTCCATGTCATCATTAAAAATAAACACAAATCTGGATTAACCTCCTCAAACCGCTCGCTATCCGCCTGCCGGGACAATCCCACGTGTGCAATTCCACCAAGGACCCGGCAATTAGCCGGGCTCTGCTCTTCCCAGCTGTCCTCACCTTTCACCGTCACGTGCACGCTCTGGCTGGTGGACAGCTGGGGCTGGACCAGGACATTGCAGGTGTACTCGCCCTCGTCCACCTCCTTCTGCACGTCCGAGAGCTTCAGCGTGCCGTTGTTCTCGAACGCCACTTGGCGATGGTTGAAGGGCAGCAGGTTGGAGTTCTTGTACCACTTGATGGAGTAGTAGGGGTACCCGATGACCCTGCAGTGGATGTAGGTGTCCCTCCCAGCGATGGCCGTGATGTTCTTCATGGGCCGAATGCTCGCTGGCCCTGCCAAGGCAAGGAAAGGAGCTCTTGAAGACAATTTAAAGGCACATTTGCTCGGGGGAATGTGTGTAATTTTTTCTGGATATACAGATGTTAATGGATGCGGCTCGCGCCGCACTTCTTTGCATTTGACAGATTTTTACTTTTAAGAGCTACTTAAGCAGTTTTCCTAATCTTTGTATGCTCTACTTTTTCCTTACCCTGCAGCATCCATGCTAATTATGTGGGGGTATATATTTGTGTTATCCAATACTTGCCTGATAAAATCTTTACTGTATTACAAATTAAAAGGCTGAGTGTGATTTAATGAATGTGAAATAACAACACTGATATGGAGCTAGACTCCTGTTACACGTAAGAATACTGAAACAATTAGCTTTTTTATTTACTATGTATATAAATTATATATATATATACCCAGAAGGATGGGTATTATGCCATGTAGAGCCAGAAATTCAAGCTTAAGTTCTGTATACATGAATAATTACAATGGATGTTGGACAAGTAAAGGAGGAAAGGAAAAGGAAAACAAAACATGCACAGCAGGACTAAAGCAAAGAGACTGTGAACTAGTAGAGATGAGTATAGGAAAAATAGACTAAAGGACACAAGCCAAAGGGTTCTTCCAACATTTAACCATACCATACACTTTCTAGATGGGGCTGGAGAGGCAGGGTGGGAAAAGAGAGCAGGGGGAGAAAAGGAGAGGACAAAAACAGTAAGTCGGTTTTTGGCATTCCAAAATCTCATCACATGCAACAATCTTCTTCTCCACTACAATGAGTTATGTGTGTTTTTTTTTTTGAGGAGCTGATTTGACAAGCACCTCTTACGTTTATTCGAGCCTGGTACAGGACGACTCCCGCAGAGTTGTTGGCGGTGCAGCGATAGACGCCCCCGTCCCGGACCTGGGTGTTGGAGATGTTCAGGTAACTGACCACGTTGCCCTCGGACGTGATGATCTGGCTGATCCGGTGGCTGCCGTCCTTCACGATGGGATCCTCGTCCAGTGTCCAGGTGATCGTGGGCAGGGGAGTCCCCTTCACGTTGCACATCAGGGACACTGGCTCTCCTGGGCTCACCACTTTCTCGCTGAAGGCAGAGATGATTTTGGGAGTTCCGTCTGCCGAGGGAGAGAAAAGCAGGAAAACAGTGCTTACGTGGTATAAAGCTTGTCCCTTCTACCCTGCAGCATATCCCATGAGCCAAGATCTTTTTTAGAAGCAACGGTTTTCCAGGATGTAACCCTAATTATTGAGAGAGGGAAATAAATTCTGCCAATAGAGGACTTAAATGACCTTTTGCTTATAGCAAGTTTCTTTAACATCTTCTGGGAAACCTGGAAATGGCTCTGCTGTAGGATAAGCTCTTGAATAGGATCGGGCATCTCTATGAACTGCTCTGTTCCTGCAGAAAAATTCTAAAACTATACAGAGTTCATTATAAAAGATACAGCAAAACCTCAACGCATTTGGAGTTCTCTTCTCCTTGTAGATTTTAGCTCCTTGGGAAGTTAAGGATGCATCCTGTTGCCAAGAGCCAGGCACAACTTGCATAGGCTGATTTCACACAGCAGTTTAGTCCTGACATGCAATGCCCCATTTGAGAAAGTATTAAATGAAGCTTTTCTGAATACAGATTGCCAGTAACAGCAGTGATGCCAATTTCTGTCAACGGTCATTTTGTGCTACAGATAAATATTTCTCTGAATGAGAGTGTTCAAACACTTTATCTTGTGAATTGTCTCCCAAAATACTCAGCCTGTACCAGGGAAATGAATAAAGAAAATGGGTGGGCACAGAAACTTTGTGATTAAATACCCATTATCTCTCCAGAGAGTTCACTGAGGTAACATTTAGGAGTGCTGACACCCTGGTATTAGTTAGGAAGTCCTTTCTATGGTCATGCAGTGTGTGATTTTTTTCCTTTGAAAATGTTACTTTAAAAACAGGGCTGCAAAATTCCCTTGCTTGCCACATGGTAAAAAGATAAGCAGTGGCATTCTCAGAATTTTGAAATGCCTCAGCATCCCTGGAAGAGCATTTAATTTTATTTAATTTCATTTTTTTTTCCTTTGCCTCCTCTCTCTTTCATTTCTGTTCCATTGGTTATGTGACAGAGTTTCTAATTTATTTATTTATTTTCATTCCTGACTCTTTCCTTTTCCTTTGTGGTGTACTGGATACTGTCACCCCTCAGAAAACAGAAGAGCAGCAACACAAAAAAAAAGCTTTTTATCCTGAAAGGGAGCTGACATAGGACCAATAAATCTGTGAGCGTGCACACTATATACCTCTGTCACCCCTCCTCCTCTTTTTTTCCCCCCTTTTTAAAATTCAAGTGACAGGCTTTTTTTTGAGATGAAAGCAGACATTATTTTCCCAGTGAGACCTGAGTGTCTTTGAAATCTTCCCTCCTGTTGCTCTCTGATAACCTGCACTCTCCCGACACCATGATAGATTATCAATATGCTCTTTAGGCTTTCCTAGTCACGGGACATGGTTGCCGAGGTAACTCGGTCCGGGCAGGTAATCTCTTCTTCTTCTACAGAGACTCTAAAAATAGTGTCCATGCCATGCCTGCACCACAGCCTCATTAGAGAGATGCCTCTGTTATTCAAGATGATCTCCAAGCCATCAGCCAATACACCCAACAAGAAATGCAATGTTTGGATTTTTAACAGAGACCTGCTTGGGAAAGATTTTTTTTTTCAAATTGATTTTTCCATTCTCTTATGAGTAAGGCACAATAAACCCCATGGACGTTTCATGAGTACCCTGTTTTTTTGTAAACTCCACTGATGCCAAAATTATTTTTGCTTTTATATATTCTTCATATATATTCATAACTCTGTAGACCATTACAGAGTTCCTAGCTCACTCCAGTACTTTTCCTACCCTGATAGACAGAAAGATAAAACACATTCCCAAAGGCCCCAATCCTATCTTGCTTTTTCCTGGGAACCAAATATGAGCTACCCTCCCAAGACACTTTCTCATAAACAAAGTACAGCTAGTAGCAAGAAAGGGGGCCTCCAGAAGAGGTGGAACCAAGGGGGAGAATTGCCTCATTACTTGAGGTTCTAATTGAGAATTCCTGTCAATTATGCTAATTTGCTAAACTTATAAAACTGTATTCACCCTGTGTGGGGAGGGTATTTTTCCATATCTGCCCCTTGAGGCCTCCAATTAAAGACCAGGTCCTATTACCTTCCTATTTTTATTACAGATTACCTCCTATACCAATACTGTGTCCAGTTTTGGGCCCCTGAGTTTGGGAAGGACATTGAGATGCTTGAACACATCCAGAGAAGGTCAATGAGGCTGGAGAGGGGCTGGGAACACAAACCCTGTGAGGAACCACTGAGGGAGCTGGGGGTGCTCAGCCTGGAGAACAGGAGACTCAGAGGTGACCTTGTCACTCTGCACAGCTCGTGAAAGGTGGCTGTGGCCAGGTGGGGTTGGGCTCTTTCTCCAGGAACAGACAGAGCCAGAGGTCACAGCCTCGAGCTGCACCCAGGGAAATACAGGTTGGGTATCAGGGAAAAGTTTTTACAGAAATGGTGATAAAGTTCTGGAATGGCTGCCCGGGGAGGTGGTGGAGTCACCACCCCTGGGTGTGTTTAACAAAGCCTGGATGTGGCACTGGCTGTCAGGGTTTAGTTGAGGTGCTTGGGGTTGGGTTGGACTCAATGATCTTGAAGGTCTCTCCCAACCCAGTGATTCTGTGATTCTGTAAATACTGTCTCAAAAGCGCATTGCTTCATTTCTAGATCTTCAAGGGCATCACCACTCTAAAACAACAGCACCAAAGATGACTTGTGTGCAATTTTGGAAACTGCCAGGCGGGTGGAGACTGACCTTCCAGCACCACCTGGACGTAGTCTTGAGCTGACATCTTGTCCTTGCGCACAAAGCACTGGTAGGCGCCGCCGTCGCTCTTGGCCATGCCGTCCATGATCAGGTTCTCGCGGTTGACCCCGGTGATGCGCACGTTGTTGCCAGGGTTGATGATTTCCCCGTTGCGGTACCAGGACAGCTCCTGGTCCTCGGTCCCCGTCACGCTGCAGGACAAGGACACTTGGCTACCGACACTGCTTTTGACTTTGCGCGGGCTGATGGTGGCTTTGAGCGGTTCTGGAGGTTTGAGTCGAAATAAGGGAGAGAGAAAGGGAAACAGAGGGAGTATTCAGTATAAATGTGCATCTGTGTGCAAATAACAAATCAATTCTCAGTTAAGGAGAACAATAAAAATAACAGCTGTAGCCTTCTTAAAAGAAAACAACAAATCAAATAACAGATACCTGTATTGCTCAAATAAACCATTTTTGCCACCAGCACCCATGAAAAAAAAAAAAAAAAAGTAGACCTACAGGGATAACAAATTCAACACCTAATCCCATGCCCACATGAACAGTAGGATCAGACCTACAGGTAACACCACTAGTGCTGAGGCATTTAACATGGCACTGCACAGGTTTTGTAATGTTTTTATAGGGAGGGCAGGATGTTATTTCACATTATCTCAGTGTGGACCTTTGAATCTTGTGTATTAAGTGCATTCCTGAAACTCTGGTTTAATTTCTGGCAAAAGGAACCAAACTTACACTGTCCCAGACTACCCCCTGATGTGAACAAGTGTAATAAATGCCAATTACAAGATTAGCTTTCAAGAGTGGAAGATATTAATGCAGGTACACCCATGGATATCCATCTGATATGTCCACATGGAAGTGTTTTAGTGTGTGGGCTCACCAGATTTTCTGTTTTGATGTGGAAGGATTACAATATTTTCAAGTCAGCCTGAAGAAACAGTGGAACAGGAGAATCCAAGTTTTACATGGCAAAAAAGGAGGATGAACAGTACTGAATAAAAGTCATAAATGTAAATGCAAGGAAAACAATCTTTATCCTGCCACCTAGGATTTATCAGCAGTGTAGAACACAGATTTCATCCCATGTCTTGTATAAATTGATTTGACTTCCTTATAAAGATAAGGGATTGTTATCACCACTGATACTATCTCTGACACAAAATAAAGACCATCCTATTTTTAATTTTAGCAGTTTGCACACACAGAGATGTGCACAAACACACTTAAAAAAGAAAAGGAACTTGTTCACTTAATTAAATATTTTATAACATCAAGGTTAGAATAAATCCATAGCAGTTAAACTGGAACAGAGGCCTGGAAAAAAAACAAAAAACACACACAGTGCCTCAGACATTCTGGATTACAGCTAAAGGTCTAAAGCAATTATTAATTGATCCATGCTCAGATGCATGTTAAAAGTCACTGAATATCTCTATTTCCTATAAAAACACTACAAAAGCAAAAAACTGGCAACAATCCATTAAACAAAGTAGTCACACTCAAGTGCATCATTCATATCCCAGAGCCATGGTGATGCAAGTGAGCCACATCCTCCATTGCAGAGGAGGGTAAAATTTCCTTGCCCAGCTTTTACTTCCTGCCAGCCTGATCCAGAGAATTTCCCCTGGCTGTCTGAGTGCAGAGTCATTAGGAAAAACACATCACCAGGCACTGGGGATGCTTTGGGTATCATCAATTGTACAATTACATCATGTCTCTGCAAGTTTGTACAATTACATCATGTCTCTGCAAGTTTGGACTTTGCATCATACAAGACAGATGGAATTAAACTCTTTTTTTAGAAGTATTTTGATGAATACCTTTAGAAACAAAGCTCCTCAGCTATAACTTGTGAATGGCAGATTTTTAACCTCAGTTTTATTTTGCCCAAAACCATTATGTACAATTAGTTGTGAGGATATTTTTATGGCCTGATCTTCTCACAAACTTCTCCCTTTTCAGTTTGCTAGTCACGCTGTCTAGGTGGAACTGTTAGTTCACAGAGCATTATTTCTATTCCAAGAAATAATTTTGTGGTTTTTTTCAACAGTAGTAGCATAATACTTTTCCAAAGTGGTGCTCCTGAAGTAATAATTATCTTTGTAGAATTTGTGAAACATTCAGAATATTCACACATGAATACTCGACTGAGGGGAAGTATGAGTATTCAATATTACTGAGCACCATGAGTCATGGCAATGAGAGTTTGGCAGCTTTATTTATGAGAACATTTGCAATTTCTTTTCCAGCACCCAATTCATGCTTCTAAATTACATATCCTCCATGTGATAAATTATAGAGCTACACTGGAAATTGCATCCATTTGCACTTCTGATCGCTCAATTGGCCAACTAACTCATCTCCACAGAGCCTGCTTTGTGTCGTTCCACAACTTTGAGGACTTTAATCATTGCTAGGATAAATTAAGGAAACAGAAAGAACAGCAAGGTAAGATAACAACTTGATACTGATGCCTAAAAAGTTTTGCTTTTATGAATTTTTCATATATTTGTAGCTCTGAAGAATATTATCCCAGAATTATGTAGCTCCTAGTATTTTTCCCACCCTTTCTCTCAAATCTTAGAACAAAAAGCTACCCTTCTAACACATTCCTGAAATACTGTTTTGTCCTATTTCAAGTAGAGGACCTAGAAGAAGAACATTTTGTTTCACAACTGAGAATCTGAGAAGACATAATAACAAGAAGTGGGGCAAAGAAGCCCTAGACCTACTCCAAACATTACCTAACCAACTGCTCTTTAATTAGACAATATTTGTTATGAATACTACTTTGTTAAACTTATAAAATGGTAGAGATCCAGTGCTGGGTGTGCCCATGACCATTGGGACACCTGGAAGCTTCCAATCAAGGTCTGGTTTTTATTTTACTATTTCAGCACTGTTGCAAGGGTTTTTCTCTTTTGATATCAGGCAACAACACCAACAATCAACTGTGACAGGACCTTTCACCCCCTGACACAACAAAAGACTTATCTACTTCTCCAAATCTAAACTAGGCCTGAATGGTTTGCCTTGTGATGAATTATCTCGGCTGAAAGCACCCTTAGGCAGAAATAAACATCCTGCCCTGAATGCATGGGAAAGGATAAGCAGAAATAAGTGACCAACAAGCAACTACTTTTGCCATTAATAAGGACCACCATGATTTTCATAAAATCAGAAGTCTCTTATATTTTTTCTGAGTGTGTGGAGAGTTTTCCTCAATGCTGAGATGTTGCTATTGAGAGACTTCCCTGGGACTGAGAGAAATCTCTTATATTTTTTCTGAGTGTGTGGAGAGTTTTCCTCAATGCTGAGATGTTGCTATTGAGAGACTTCCCTGGGACTGAGAGAAATTAGGAGACTTCTGCACATCAATATCATTCACTGGTAGGTGACATTAACTCCTAATCTAATCTAATCTAATCTAATCTAATCTAATATCCTAATCCTAATCTAAACAATTTCTTCACTAGCTATAACACAGGTACCTTTATTATCGTGCACTGTTTTTCTCTACTAGTAGTTCTTTTTTTGTTATCCTGTGTGGTAAATCTGTTTAAAGTGTTACGTCTGTTTTCCTTGTGTCTATTCTAAATAATTCATGTTGTAGTAGACCTGAGTGGTCATTATGAAGGACTTGTGAGTGAGAGTGGGTTTTGGGGTGCTGGCTGTGGCAGGACATGTCCTCCCTCTCTTTACCATAGATGGTTTGTGCATATGGAAGAGATAACCCAGGTGGGTGAAAGGCCCAATGGGATCATCTCTGTCTCCAAAAGGGCTCAGGCCCCAGCTAGGAATCAATATCCTATCCTAGAGCAGATGTGGGAAAAGATAAAAGAAAAATAAATATTCTTGACTGAGAGACACTGTTTTACAAAGACTATAAAAGACACACAAATTATCACAGAGGCAGAATCCTCCTACACACACCCTGATAAACATATGGGACTTCTCCCAGGAGTTTGGATGCAGATTCCGTGGTTACATTCTTAGGAATTGAGGGAAATTATTTTGATGTGTGCTCCATCACAAATTGGTTGGTAAGAAACATTGGTTCCTAAGTTAAATTATTATTTGCTAGCTGCAAAATTAATGGTATCTTTAGCCTCCTGCTGTATTTATTTACTAGTAGTCTCTTTTGTCCTTATTCCTGTGTGTCACTATTGGACACGAAACAAGTACACAAACACTTGGTAAGTTCAAAGGCCAAAAAAGAGAGTGCTTTATTTGAGCATCTAATATTTATAGAATTTCAGAGGTGACCATGGATTGGAGGATGGAATTACTACTTTTTTAGCTACACTGGTCAAATTAACAGTCCATAAATTTTCTCTTCTTACAAAGAAGAATGCAAAACAATTATTATTTACATGAACAGTGTGTGAGAATTCCAGTAGAAATATGTAAACAGATCAGAAGGCTGAAGAAGTTTTGTGAGAACTTCAAGACTTTCAAAAGAACTATAAAAGAAAACAACACTTTTAAAAATCAGGGCAACACCTGTGTTGTATATTGTTGCCCTGATTCTTAAGATTTCCTAAAGCCTTCTGAGTTTACATTCTGTTAGAAAACTTTCCCACAC
Organism: Lonchura striata; assembly: GCF_050655825.1. Lineage (NCBI taxonomy): Eukaryota > Metazoa > Chordata > Aves > Passeriformes > Estrildidae > Lonchura > Lonchura striata. Next base: position 115,054,092 of record NC_140703.1, on the reverse strand, counting down.
ATTTGCTATAAACAACATATTGTTTTGCATTCCTTCGTGGGGGTGGAGGAAGTTGATGTACTAGCAGTTTGTCCAATGACTTTGGAGAGGTGGCCCATTCACTCTCCAATCCACTGTCACCTTTAGAAAAGTATAAAGGTTAGAGTCAAAAAATAAACCTTCTTCTTTTTTACCTTGCCATCACAGTGGCTCGTGTTGTGCTTTCTCGTGTCCTATAGCAGCAGTATATAGTTTGGTTTAAGTCTTGTATATAGTTTGCTTTTAGTTTTATGTCTATTCAATGGATAACTTGTTCTGTAACCGACCATATCAACCATTATTGAAGAACTTGCGAATGAGGGTGGGTTTTGTGGTGCTGGCCACCTCAATAAAGCTCCAGAACCTCGGGCAAAAGGCAGGGACTTATCTAACCCCCCACATCTACTCATAACACTGGCCACCTCCATAAAAGCTGCTGTCCACTGCCAGCAGAGACCTGGCAGAGGCAGGGACAGGTCCGAGCTCTCCCCTGCCACTGGGAGCACCAAGCCACGACCTACGTTTGACGTGGAGGCGGCCGATGACCTCGGCGGTGCCGTAGTTGTTCCACACCTCGCAGACGTAGCTGCCCGAGTCCGAGGGCCGCGTGTTCTCGATGAGCAGCCCCGTCACCGTCTGCCTGAAGCGGCTGTCGGGCTCCCAGGGCACGTTGTCCTTCAGCCAGCGGTACTTTGGTGCCGGGTGCCCTGATGCTTTGCAAGGCAGCTCCACTCGCTGTCCTGCCATGGCTTTGCGGTGGTCAAACCCATCTAGGATAGATGGAGCTGAATTCGCTGGGTCTGAAACGGGAAAACACAGAGGAACTCGTTTTCAGCCAGAGATTCAAAATTAACTCACCAAGCAATGTGTCAATATTTTTTTTCTCCTGCATTTTCTCACTCGCCTGCCCAGTGTTTTGGGCACTACAGTTTGCTTCTCTGACCCAGCCACCAGTTTGAGTTGTGGTGGCTGGGATCCAGCAGCACATGCTGCTAAAGCAACTCATCACTGCTTGGAAATCCTCGCACTGGATTTTTTCCAGGTGGCAAATGTTTTGCTGGTCATCCTTCATGTTCCCTGTGAGAAGCACAGAGAGCCAGAAATGTGTTGCCTTAGCAATTATTGCCACTTCTCAACTAGATTGGAGCCAACACATTGTCCCTTCTCTAGGTGGTCTGAAGGCTTTGAATTAAAGGAGCAATTTATTCCCTTGTCAGGAGACAAATGGGCAAAGGAACAGGGATTTCTATCTGCAGTCAAAATGACAGACAAGCCTTTTCTTCTTCTGTGGGAAAAGAACTTAACGTGACAAGACCAACTTACAGCTTAATAGTGCATCTTTCTGTGCTCAATTTGCTGACAATTGCAGCCCTCACTTGTGCAGAACCTGGCACAGATTTATGTATCTCACAGATGTCTGGCAGGATTGCCTTCACCAGAGGTGCATGTACCCATCAGAAATAGTGCTTGCTTTGTAATTTCCAGTTTGAAAATTTTGGAGACAGAGCTTGACACTATTTAAAATTTTTGTGCCACCCATCCTGGAGCTATTGCAACAAAAATACTGAAGAAATATTCATCAAAGTATTTTCTCATCACAGGCACACGCTTTGCTAAGATTTCTGTCTCACAAAGAAACTCCACATGCTGACCAACTCCAACCTGACACACTGACCTCTTTTTGGGTATATCTAATCACAGCTGACTGGATGTAGGTGTGATTGCCACAATTCTGGCATTTTCAAGAGTCATTCTAACTTAGCAAACTCAAGTGCTGCTCACAGGGCAGCTGCAGCAGGTTCCTGTACAGAGTTGGAAAGATTAAAGGAGCAGTTTATTCTGAATTCAAGCTATTCCAAAAGTAATCAGTACCTGAGCTAGCTGATTTAAAACAAGCTTAAATATATCTTTATGAACTGCAGCCACAACTGGCACCAAGGAGAGCAAACATCTTAAGGCTATTCAAGGTAAACTATCAATCCAGAAATCAAAACCATGTTATTTAAAAAATGGACTAAATCTGTTGGTTTGGGGTTTTTGTTTTGTTTTGTTTTGTTTTGGGTTTTTTTTAGTGTGACTATTTCTCGATAAAACCCCCAAAATGCCAAGTCCAATGAAAGGTGACAGCCGAAGTTTTTCTGCTTTCTAGGTGCCAGGAAAACACTGATGCACTGAGGGCAAAGCCACATTCAGCTTGCTGAGTGCCTCATTAGGAGGACGTCTGCGGTGGTTAAATGAGTGGTTTTGGATGAATCAGTGGCCTCAAGGTCCACATTTGGCATCAAGATGGGACAAATTTTTGAGCTTGCCATGCTGTTTATGTCTGGCTCAGTGAAAGCACAATCTGCCAGGATGCTGCTGGGAAGGCCAATGTCAATTTGACTAATTGATCAGCCAGCTCTTCTCTCACCCCTTGGGTCATCAGGCATCCCTGTTACCAAGCACAGATTCTTTTGTGGGGAATTAACTGAGAGTAAAACCTGGCAGGCAAGAAATTACAGTTTCTGGCTCTTAAGAAGGTTACATCTACAGGAAATCAATTTCTTCAGATGGAAGTAATAATTACATATTTAAATAATAAAAAAGCCTAACTGTCTTTTAGAGGTATTGGCTGTGCATTCCTACTCAAGCAGCACAGCAGATCCTGGATTCTCTATTCTGGGGTCATTTCCCTTTGTTCCTTCTCAACTTGAGCCTTGTCAGCAGCAGCACAGCCTGGAGTCCCAGTTGCAGGACAGCTAAACTGAGATTTGCCTACGTAAGGAAGAAAATTTCACCCTGCTGTTATAGAGGAGGTTTTACAAATATATTCAGGGATACACAAGATATGATTCCAGTGACCTGTTTTCTTCCACTCTGTGGAAGAAAAAAAAAAAAAAAAAAAAAAAAAAAAAATATATATATATATATATATATATATATAATATACTTAAATGGACAGTAAAAAACATTTCTTTGGGTTATTCCTGGAACAGACTCATATTTAAAACCAGTAGAGTTCATACATTCCGGTTAAGGGGGAAAAAATCCCAAAAAACCAAAAACCAAACAAAGCACAAAAGAAACCCAAGGGTTCATTTGCAATCACCAGCAATGAGGCAAAAAATACCAAAGTAACATAACCCAGTTCCAATATGTGTATAGCCTCTTTTGAATTATTATTTTACAATGCTTTAACAGTCAGCTGCAAATGACTTCCAGCAAGGACAATGGTGAAAAACTGAGGCAAAAATATTGTTTTAAAATATTCTACTTTGGACTTTCTTTGAAGGACAGAAGAGGAAAATTTTTGTGCTTTAAAAATCATAAGGATTTTTCAGAGTATGGAGTGTAAAAAGAAGTAATGATTTTGGGAGATGGAATTCATGGCAGGGCAAAATTTTTGTTGGAAAAAGACACTATAATGAGTCTTAGAAATATATTCTGTTGCATGTTAATGGCTTTGGGTTAATTTTATTTAGAAAGGCCATGTGATGTCAAGGAGATATTCTTACTCAAAATGAAATTTGGAACTTTTTTTTAATTAATATAGGCATATTAGTTATTCACCATTTTTGCTAATTTTTAAATTTTATTTGCTACTATCTCACTGTTTCAAAACAATAATGAAGTTTAACTTGTGTTAAATGTGGCCAGAAAACATGAGAAACATCCACCACAAACTATTTCATCCCAAACAAGTGAAGAACAAATATGGATGGAAAAGGAAGGCAAAAATGTAGGTCTTATGCAAGCAGACTTTTCAGAACTATGTTCATGGATTCTCTGATCCCAGTTCTTAAAGGAGTCACTCTTTAAAAATACAAATTCCAGTAAAGGAAAAGGAAAATCTTTTAGAAAATATTAAGAGACAAACTCTGCCCCTGATTGCTGCACTTACTCAGTAGATTAACAGGACTGGAAATCAGAGCCCTGATCAAGAATAATTAATCATGTTGAATTAAAAAGCCCAGTTATTGCACACAGGTAAAATTTGCAGCTTCAGTTTGGTCTGTGGAGGAGAATAGAAAAGGCAGCTCCAGACAGAGAACATCCTTTAGGGTGTTTGTTTGTCCTAAATTTCAAACAAGACAGAGCTTTCATTTCCCCCATTTTGTTCAGTGAGATAACCAGAACTTTTCCTGTGGTAACCAAGATAGAAGCCTGATTTTATTTATGTTCCCACTGGCTCAGCCTTAATGTGATTTCACAAGAAGCAGACCATATTATGGAGCCAGCTGGGAAGGTAGAACCCTGCCTGTTCTCAAAAAACCACACCAGGCAGATTATTATCCAGGAGAACTTCTTCATCTGGTTGGGGAAAGCAGAGGCAAGAGTTCTACCCACAGGGGACAGGAATCAAAGGGAGAAACTCCTGGAACTGACTGGTAAGTGATTCTAACCCACTGTTTTGGTTTTTTTTTTAATTATTATTATAATTTAGTTTTTTAATTTTTTTAAAAATTATTTTTGTTATCATTACTATATTTAAGTACTGCCCTGTGTGTTCAGAGGACTCCAAAAGACTTGATTGTATTGAATAAAATGTCCATTTTGGAGGAGGGCAAGAGGCAGGTTAATAATGGAAAGCCTTGTGCTCACCTCTGTCTCCCTTAGGGCTCTCAAGCAGAGGGGTGGAGAGGTGAGAGCTGGCCACTGGAGTTTTATTCTGACAGAAGAGGAGAGGAAAGGGTCAAAAGGGGAATGACCCCACTGGCTGTCAGACTGGGAAAGCCACCAAACCCTGACTGACCTTTAAGGAAACTTAACAACGGGGAAAAGGAGAAAAAGCAATGTGGGGCTTTCAGTGGGATGGTGGGGATGATTTATATAGGGTAAGGATTTGGGGAGAAAGAGAAAATCTGGGATACAGCCCCAGTGAGCTCTGTGGATGTAGGAAAACCACGCTGGATTTGCTCACAGGAAAACAAAAGGAACAATTATGGACAAACAGCAAACAAGGGGCAGGAAGGGGAGGTGGAGAAGTGCTAATCCTACAGAGAAATATTTGAGAGCAAGTTCCAGACCCAGGCTTGGGATCAGCTCCTCCTTCACCTCACCCACAACTGGCACTGCCTCTCACTGAATAAAAGTGAGGAAAAATCTGTGTTGGAGCAGCAATGTATTGAGAGCCCTGAGTGTGTGGTGGCTGTGAGGAACCCAACTGTCCATCACACACTCAGCAATCAGGAGCTCATTTAAAACTACAGGGAAAAGTTAAAATAGCTCATCCACTTTCTTATTTTCACAACTGCTGCACAGATTGCCCTGGAATTCAGCCCAGAGCTGCCACCCCATCCTCCTGTCTGCCTGCAGCACCCCTGGGTGCACTGGCACCTTCTCCTGCTGGCTGGAGATCCCTCCTGGAAGCAGGGGAACATGCTGGTGTCCCCTTGTGTAGTGGTTTTTGTTCATCAATTTAAGATTTTTTTTTGTTAATATATTAATGAGTTTAGTGTTGGTTAATTACTAGTGTATTGATTAGAATGTATTTATTTATTTTTGTGAAGTAGGATTAGGAGAAAGGTGAAGCAGGTTTCAAATTTTAAAAGGGGAGAAAAAAGATTAATATTTATATTATTAATAATATATTATTTTTATTATTAATAAAAATAATTAAATAATTAATCATTACCAAGAGTAATAAGAATTAGAATAAAACCTTTAGGACACTTCTTTTCTTCTTATAACTTTTTCTTTCTTAATGATAATGTAAAGAAATAAAATTTAATATTTTAGTCAGTTTACTACTTTTAGAATAGTCTTGTTTTAGACACAGGGAGAGAAGTTTTTTTTTATTAATGTTATAGAGACTTTTTTATAAGAAAATAGTTTTGGTGGTTTTCAATTTTTATGAATAGCAGACACCTGGGGAAATTTATAATTGTGAAATCTCTCTTATTTTTTATAAGCTTTTCTTATAGTTGTACTTATGGGTTATGTTAACTTGTAGGGTATTGTTTTAAAGTTGAGTTATTTAAAGGTAAAGGTTTTCATTATTTATCTCTGAAATAATTTTTGGGGAGGAGCATAAGATCTTTATTACTTTTTTCTCTTTCTTTCTTTAAAGAAAGCCAGCTTTCTTCTGGCTGCTTTAATATTTGCTTACTTTAGTATAGGTAGGAATGGGATGAATGAAAAGGAATGCTGAAATGCACCTCAGGTAACATGAAAATCCCGAGGTGGAAATATCTCCAGCTGAGTGCAATGTCCTGAACTCCTGCTGAGGTCACAGAGGGGAACAGGCACCGTGGGGCAATTCAGATCACCCCAAAGCAGGGCAGGTACACTACCCCAAAAAGTGTTCCTCTTCTTTAGCTAAACAGTGAGGTTTAGCTAAAAGGTGATTAAATTTCCCTGCAGAAATCTAGTTTTGAAGGGATGAATCCCATCCACAGTCCCTGTATAAAGTACTGTAAACCTGCTAAAAATCACCGTGCTGAATGCAGGTGCACCCCTATGGGCCTTCAGGAAATAGCCGCTGGATTGTGAAAAACATACTTAAAAAATAAAGAATTTTAAAACGGCCCATCTTATTTCACAGCAGCTCCCTGTTTCCATTTGACAGAAACCACCCAAAAAATGTGCCTTGCCAGCTGAGCACACTAGAGAGAGACACAGGCAGCATTTCATCGAGCAAGATGCAGGAAAGGAGCACCTGATACAAAAAGTCTTGCGCTGTTGCTCTGTCGTGTTTCTCCAGTGTATCTGTGCCTTGTGATACATCGGTAGTTGTACAGTCCATCTTCATTTTGTACGTCTAAAATATACAAGGCTCCCGTGGATGTGATGAGAAATCTAGGTCCTGAAAGACACAAGAGTTTGCAGGGTTTAAAATATTTGCAGGTTGTTACTCTCACACTGGAGGGTGGAGGACGCAGGGCATGAAGATTTTTTTTTGTTGCCAGGTTTGAAGCTGAGAATTCCAAGCTCACCAAGTGCTCAAAAGGGACCAGTTAATGTGTATTTTATTTGCACTTCATGTGCAGAAACAGAGGGATCTTTAAGGAAAATGTGAAGAATGAGGGAGAGAAATGTGCCATGGTCTATGTGCCTATTAACAAATACAAGGAACATCTGAAGTTAAATAAGGGGTAAAGAGCCAATGCATTAACCCAGTTTAGTTCAGTATTGTAGGATGATCTGATGCAGTCCTGCAGCAGAGCTGTAGGGGTTAGAGAGGCAGGGAATTTGCTCACACCTGTAATGCCTCCAAGTTAAACAGCTCCAGGGTGAGGAGCAGTCCCACCCCACCCTGCCCAGTAAAGCCACAATCTCCAAACCCAAACAAGTCTGACTCATTCAAGGTCAGAGTTTCTACTAATCTTCTTTCAAAATAAAAGTATTACAGGTTACATTTTCTTCAAATATGACTTTTTTTTCATTATTAGCTCTAGAATATGTGTCAAATTCCACTGTTTATATGGTCACATGAGCAGTTTCGATCATTTGGCACCCACGCAACTGTCTCTGTTATGTTTCATACCCACTTCAAAAGCAAGGACACAAACCCTCTTAAAATCAACACGGTACATGTTTGCTCCAATGCACTTCAAATAATATAATAAATTGAAATAATGTGTTTAGAATGCATTGTAAACTTAACCCTCACCTGGTTAATATGTCCACTTAAAAAAAATACTGTAATCTAAACTGTGTGTGCTTTTCCAAAACTTTTACATTGAGGTAAATGTGAGTAACTTTTCCTTTTCATCTCTGCTAAATTTCTCTGTAGCTGGTAGCTCTCACAATATATGTACCTATACCTATATAGTATTATAGAAACTGTAATTAGGTATTATAAAATATATCAGGCTCCATAATTAGGGGAGAAATACACAAGAATGAAACCCATTATGAACTAATATCCAGTAATATGCAGTAAGAAAGAATTCCTTTTCTTCAGAGCTCTGTTTGAGCAATGACTTTTTAATAATTAAGTGTCGTCAGGATGCTTGCTCACAGATGCATCAGTGGGAAAGCAATCCAACAGAGGGAAGACAGAAAGGAAATGGTTTCATTACAGAGGGTGATATCCTTTAAACCATAATATAAAAGAAATTGGGAAAAAAAATGTCAAATATTTAATGTCACCGGTCTGACCCTCAAAGCAGAGAACATTGAATAAAACAACACCAGCCCATCTCTCCCATCCTTGGATGTATCCAGAGTTATTAAATAACAACATTAGGGTTAAATAAGTGGTTGCTTAGTGTGGTGAGAAGGAGGCTAAGGGGTGATGTTATTTTTCTCTAAATCTCCCTGACAGGAGGGGACAGCCAGGGGGTCGGGCTCTGCTCCCAGGGAACAGGGACAGGAGGAGAGGAAATTACTTCAAGCCAGGGGAGGCTCAGCTGGGACAGCAGCAGGAATTTCCCCATGGAAAGGGTGCTCAGGCCCTGGCAGGGGTTGCCCAGGAAGCTTTGCAGTGCCCATCCCTGCAGGTGTCCCCTGGAGGTGGCACTGAGTGCTCTGGGCTGGGGACAAGGTGGGCACAGCTGGAACTCCATGGGCTGGGAGGGCTTTGCCAGCCCCAGGGGTTCTGGGATTCTGTGAAAATAAATCAGCATAATTGAGGCACAGAAGGTGCTGAGCTCCTTTGCTGAGGAAGAAGAGCAGAGCAAGGAAAGGTGCAAAGGAGGAGGGAGAACTGTGGGAAGTGCTCTCTCCCCAGCCATGAGCAGCAATGTACTCCAGAACAGGTGGATTTACACATTTACAGGCTAGAGAGGTTCTTGTATACAGAAGTCGTACTGACTTCATATGCCTCTGAAAACTTAAATTGCTTGCATAGAGAAGACTTAAGAACAAAGATATTGTGGAATACAGCAGTAAAATCACCTGAATGGGTAATAGTTCAGTTTCATAGCCAGATGTCTAAAACATAGCATTGAAAAGCTTACATGAAAAAAAATAAAAGCTTTCTTACATCTTAGATTTTAATATTTTAGTTGTAATGTTTGGATGAAATGATATAGACATGTAGTAGTAATAAATGAAACCAAAAAAATACACTGTAACTCCTTGATCTAATGTTCTGCCCTATGCTGAGTGTTTTCCTTTCACATTCTCAATTACTCAGAGCACTGTCTGAGTGTGTGCATTACTCAAATTTTTGCCACCCTAACTTCTTATCAAATAGTGCTACTCAACATCTCTGCCTTTTAACAAGGTTTGCCTTTACTTCTAAATTTAGGTTAGAAGAATATTTAGAATTTTGGTGTGAAAACCACGAGATGTCAAACTTCGGTTCACAAGCAGTTTCTGCACTCCTGAAATATTCATAAAGAAAATCTAGCTTTTCCAGGGAATATGTTATAAGAACTAGAGGCAATTGAAGCGCAGTTGTCTCCCTCATGCTCCATGGGCAGCACAAAATGACAGCTTCAGGAGGTGGGAATCACATTTAAAGGCTTGGCTTGGGGGGTGCAGCAAAGCCAGCCCTGCCTTGCTTTTGTTTCCAGCTGTGTGAGCATCCATCCACCAGCTCTGCATGCAGGCAGCACAGGGCTCCAGCCCTCAGCAGTGCCCCAGCCCTGCCTGCTCTGTGCACACACATCTCTGCAGCCCAGGCAAGGCTTACATCAGGCTTTTCCAGCTGGGATGTGACTCTGGTACCAAACTGTGCCAGGGTGGATGGCAGTGGAGAGGTTGCAACCACACCACAGGCTCAGGAGCAGACAAAAAGGTGTCAGGGGGGTGGTTGGGATTGTTTTGGTCCCTTCAGTAAATCTGCACCTGCTGTGCATTTGTGTCAAGTGAGTGGAGCCTAAACAGCTGAGAGGCAGAAATGTGCCCCTAATGCATGTGAAGGCTTCCTAAAGCTTTCTCTTTCTGGGGTCTATCTTCACCTTTGCCAAATACATATAATTCCATTTCTCTTCATAATTCCATTTCTCCATGATTCCATTTCACACCTTTGGACATGAATAGTATGCACAAGTGCACAAGTTTATGATCACACAAATGGGGCCAAAGTTGAAAAGAAAATCCCTTCCTTATAGCAAAAATGTGGTGAACCCCAGCTCAGGGAAGAGATGATGATGTCTGGCTCCAGATCAAGAGGCTGAAGGATCTGCTTTATTAAAACTATACTATATTACATTAATATACTATTTAATGAGATACTATCCTATTCTACATACTCACTTCTTACTTACCTATTTAACTCAAACTCATGACTCTGCTGAGAGCCCGAGCCACAGCTGGATCCATTGGTCACTGACCCCAAACAACTTCACCAGAATCCAACCCAGCCATCACTGCAGGTGAACAATCTCCACACCACATTCCACATGGGGAAAACAAAGCAGCAGAGATAAAGATTGTTTTCTCTTCTTCTCTCTGTGCTTCTCCTGAGGGACAGAATTGTGTCTCTCTGTCCAGAGAATAGGAATGGCACACTCTGTGCTTTTCCACAGCTGTCACTGTTTTCAGATGCTCTGCACAGTTTTCAGACATGGTCTACACAGGACATCGTTAGTAGTCAATTTTGTCTCTCTTCTCAGGATAAGCATGAAAAAAGCTGGCACAGGAATTAAGTGATATGACCAAATTCAGAGCTTCCCTTTAAACTCTAGAGAGCAGTTCTGGAATCACAGCTGGGGTGTGGATTGTGGATGTGGATGAGGACGTGGAGTGGCTGGGTGATGAATTTAAAGGAGCTGTGGGCTATTTCCAGATCTCATAGTACTCACTGATACTTGCAGGTGAAACCTTCCCTGCTCAGCCCTGGCAGTGAGTGAGATGCAGTTACACTTTTGGCTCTGTGAGAGCAGACACACTTATTAAAAGCCCACCACTTATTAAAAGAGGAATGTAAAAGCTTTGCAGAGCCATGAAATTGCTCAGTGTTATCTTGCTGTATTTTCTGGAGAAGTTATGAACACACTCAAGCTATCTAACAATGCTTAGATCATCTTCCTATTGGAAATTACTCAGGCAATTATACAATAAAACCTTCACTTAAAGCATTATCTAGAGATTTTTCCCTCACCCTCTTCAAAGATAGCTAAAAGTAAATAGTTATTGCCACACATCAGATGTTATCCCACATTTCCCACCAACAGACATTGTGTATAATTGCATTGCTAAAGATTTTCCTTTTCCTCTTTTCTTCCTAACATATTTTGCATACTTATGTAATGCTTTTAATAACCAACCCCTCCTCCTGTAGAAACGCGAGACAGAAAAAGATGACAGAGAAATAAAAGGGGAAATGCATGTAATTTCTGTCATCTTCTAAACTGAGAGCATTTTCATTAAACCCGACAGGCTGTCGGCTGTGACAAAGCTGAAGTGTTGAGTGTTCTGCCTTCTGTACTTCAAAAAGTGTTTAGAAAAGCACCAGGATGGGACAGACAAGCTCCCACTGCCCTGTTGATCCAGGGGAGGGCTTTCTTCTTCAGGCACATTTAATTTAATCGCCCCTGCTTTGCTCTAATGAAGTCTAATTTTTTTGACTCGCCTACTTAATATGCCAAATAAAGATTTTTCTAAGTGAAAAATCCTTTCAGATCAGCTGAAGCTTTTTGTTTGCTTGGCTGCTAGCAGGCTTCAAGACAGGAAGACAGAGAAGCCTCCTTCACAACAATTTAAAAAAAAACACTGTCAAAATATAGCTCATAATTCCCATTTATTATTCCTCCTCAGCAGTGTTTGTATTAATGCCTTGAAAAAGTGATTATAATAATTTCAGCATCTGATTTACAAAGACGTTGAAATCTCTTTTGGCTTTCAATGCTTGATGCCTTTGAAAACCTTGTTCAATATCTGGAATATGTGTCTCACTCAAAGACTTCAAAGGTTCCCAGGAGCGCTCGCTATCTCTTGCCTTGGTAGTGTGGGCAATCATAGTAATATATTACCATTTAAAATAGTATTTAAACTTGTTTAAAAATAGAATTTAAACCCAAGGCCAGGTTGGATGGGGCTCTGAGCAACCTGGCCCAGTGGAAAGTATCCCTGCCCATGGCAGGGGGTTTGAATTAGATGTCCTTTAAGGTCCCTTCCAAACCAAAGCATTCTGTGATTTTATGAAAATTTAAATTCTTTACAGAGGAGCTCTCTAAGATACATGGTTTCATACAATTCATAAAAGTCAGTGGAAAACGAGGGAATGGAACCCATAACTTTCCCCAGCATCCAACATAATACATAACTTTGCCTCATGGTGACACTGAAAATATATAGACCCAAGGACAAGAAAGACCATTAGAGTCATTTATTTTCAACTTCCATCCTTTTGCCATTAACCCCTGCCCAAATCCATATCTGGAAGTTACACTATAGCTTTTTTAAAAAGACATTAGTAATGATTAAAGATTTCTTGTAAGTGGAGAGCATGTGATAGCCCTGGGTAAATTCTTCCAATTATTCTTACTTTTGAAAATTAGTGTATTGTTTGGTCCACCTGCCTTTGCCCCAGTTATTGGACCTTACTGTGCCTTCATTAAAGATTTCCTCCACAGTCAAAAATCTTCTGCCCATTTAAGTCCTTACAGAACACAAGGAAATTACCTCTTATACCATCTCTCTCCTTAATTAGTTATACAGATTGAACTTCCTAAATCATTTACTGTGAATTATTCATATCTTGAAATATTCCTGTAGTTTTTCACTCAACACCTTAACAACTTTTTGAAGTACCTCTTCAAGCTTGGATCATGCACATAAATTCAGTTCTGAAATTTCTGGTTCTGGTCATAGGAGATGCAAAATGTCACCATTTTCCTCTGTACAATTTTTTTTCCATGTACCCATCCAGTAATTGAACCCATTGTGGAAAACTGTGATCTCCTGTTCAGAGTCCTGGATTCAGGGATTTTCCTCCTGTAAATGTGACCTACCACCTGACTGTCCTAAAACTGGAATTATTGGTATGAAAACCTCAGTGTTCAAATCAAACCTCTTTAACACAAGCAAGCTGTGTTATCTTTTGCCATTACACCAATATTTTAACAGTTGGCATATTTTGCCAACTGCTTTTCTTAACAAAATTTCATAAATTCATGCTTTCATCTGCAATGTTAGCAAACCACTTGGTTTGGAGATAAAGAGATGGACCCCAAAGAGGTGGATCTCCCTGTCCTAAAGAAAACAAGGAAGAGATGGAGGAAACTGAGTCATATCTAGGCTTAATAAAGGGCCCCAAACCCACAATATATTTGAAGCACACTCCTCATTTTACTGTCTGCTGACCAGTGTCCTAAATAACCTACTGACTTCCTTAAAGTTGAGCACTTTTAGCAAATCATGTGTTCGTTTCTCTAAGTGAGAAGAGGTCACATTAACAATTATGAAATTGCTCTTATGTAAGGTTTTAATGTTTTCCATTAGACTGCATAATATTAGAGATTAAAATAAATTCTGTTTAGGTTTCCTATGTGAGATTGTTCTCATGTATTATTCATAAGAAAATGTGAACACTTTCCTGTCGAATTAACGCATCATATTCTTGTATGAAAATGAGAATATTTTAAAATCACAGTGTTAATTATTCTTTTATCATGCCCTTTTCCCCCAGCATGCTGGTAGTCTTTAAATAGGGGTAATGTTACCCCCAATATGATTTAAAAAAACATATTTGATTTTTCCTTTGTTGGAAACACATCTAACGGCGTTGTGTTATTACAGCCTAAATTGGGTTGATCGAAATTAAGAGAACAGATGGCTGTTCTAATCCTGTGCCAAATGGTAATAGAGAACAAATCAACTCTTGCCAGTGGCACTTGTCACCTCCACTGGATAGAATTGCTTCTGCTAAGCAATTTTCCAGTGTGACCTGTGCATGGAAGGGGAGAGAGCTCCCCATGGAGCCAAAGGGGACAGAAACCTATAACTCAGCTTTATGGCATTGCTACAACACCCTCGAACAAACCAGGCTGCTGCTCAGGGCATGGGAAGTGTGCTAGAACCTGCTTAAACTCTGCCCTGCAGTCCCAGTCCTGGGAAGGACTTTGATACCCAGCCCAAAGATCAGATGTGGAGGGAAAGGTCAGGATTTCACTTCTCCAGGTATCACCCACTCATTGTACTCAGCCTTCCTGAGGTACCTTGAGAGGCCATCATGACTCATTTCCTGGCAGAAGAAAATCAGTGGCAAAGCCTCTGAAGTGCCACCACAGTACAATGTTTCTCATGAGGAACTAAGGTGTTTGATATTCCCATTCTTTCCTGCCACAAAGAAAGAAAGCCATAAAATCCATAGGAAGTGTTCTCCAAGGTGAGGGAGGCTGCTGTGATATTTAGTCTATAATTCCAGGCTCCTCAAAGCTCACAGAAATGCATCTTATCATAAAGCCAAGCTTGCAGGTCTGAAGTTTTCTTCAGCTCCAAAGCAGTTGGTTTTCCTTTTCCCTTCTGTTTTGTTGTTTGTTATGGGCTTGTTCATTCCCCCAGATTTAAATTTGAGAATTTATAAAACAAGCCAGCAGCCTTACATGAGATGCTTTCTATTTTATTTAGACACATAATCTGTTTAGACCTCAATAAAGAATAACTGAGATTATCTCTGTGCAAAGCTCTCTGCAGAGAGCTAAGAACATTGATAAATATTTCCAGTCCTATGACCTGGTGTGATTCCAGCTCTAACAGAGATGGATTCACAGCTTGGCAAAGTTTGTGCAGAACTAAGATATTTCTAATATCATCATTCTTTAACCTTCTTTACCTCCTCTACCTCAGTTAGGGATAGAAGCACCTGCTTTGGTGGCAGCTCAGGGTGAATCAGGGTTTATTGTAAATAAATCTGTTCCCTAGCAGTCACTCAGCCAGTGGAACTCAGAGCTGCTCCAAGTATGGGAGGTCCAGCACAGCCACCATCAGCACAGCTCTAAAATGCCACCAAAGCCATGGAATATTTTCCACTTGATTCTTCAAAGATTAAAAAGGAAAATAATAATTTTTTAAAATTGCTGTAATTTTGGCATCTCTTTCTCTAAGGAATACCATGGACCAGCAATATCTTTCTGCATCTCTCCAAAGAAAATTGATCTAGATAAATTTAAATGCTGTGGTGTTTGCTCTATTCCAAAATGTCTCTCTGTTTCATAAATGGGGCTTTTGTCAAAACTGTAGCTCTCCAGATTTCCCTTGATGTTTTCCATGAATTATTAGTACCTGAGACAACAAACCTGCCTGTTCCTTGCCTATAGAACCATAGGGTGAATACAATTGGAAGAGAAAATGAAACAGAGAAGGAAATAAAGAAGAAAACAAGAAAAACGGGGGGAAGAAGGGAAGGGAAGGGAAGGGAAGGGAAGGGAAGGGAAGGGAAGGGAAGGGAAGGGAAGGGAAGGGAAGGGAAGGGAAGGGAAGGGAAGGGAAGGGAAGGGAAGGGAAGGGAAGGGAAGGGAAGGGAAGGGAAGGGAAGGGAAGGGAAGGGAAGGGAAGGGAAGGGAAGGGAAGGGAAGGGAAGGGAAGGGAAGGGAAGGGAAGGGAAGGGAAGTGGGGACTGAACAAAATAACTTGAAGTTTCGGATTTTTAAATTGAGCTGAGAGAGATTATCTACTGAGTCAGTTGCAGCTTTAAATAGGAATAAGAATTGTGGTTCCCTGTTGTTTTCTCATTGAGAAAGGATGAGGCCTGAGCCCAGTGTTCCAAAATCAGATAGGTACTGAATGCAGGAGGCAGCTGCATTCCTCATTTTAGCTGCTCTAAATCCAACAGTACCATGAGTTAATTTGTGCTTCTGTCATCTTAGTATAAGGAAAGACATTCTGCTCTTACATGTGCAGTGCTATAATTCTCCAAATGAGTTTGGCCCTTTTGAAAAACATACTGTAAAGTACCCAAATCAAAACATATTTTGTTGCCCTGTCTGTGTTTCTGAGACTGCAAAAATGTATTTCATGCCAACTGTCCACACCAATTCTACTTATGTTACATATGCAATCTTCGAGTTTTATAAAGGAGGAATAAACCTATTTGTTTGATTTGATTTTGTGTTTTTGTTTGTTTGTTTTGTTTTGTTTGTTTTTCCCAAATAAGGCATAACTAGATTCAGGAGCTGTTCTTTTGTGTACACAGACTGGGTTTTGTTAATGGCTACTCTTTTATGATTTTATAGTATAGACCTGACTGATCACACAAAGCTTTTATTAAATTGTCCCCCCTCTTAATTTTTTATGAATTTATGAGGTGTGAGCAGCTACAGCTCTCTACCTGCTGTTGTTAACTGTCATCCTCCAGGATATTGAATAAAAATGCCATAATCTTTAATGCCTCAGTTTTGGATTATTTGAGTGCTTGCATACATTGCTGTAGAAGCTGCTTTTCTCATTTCAGCTGGCAAGCAATAAGATAATTTTAAATCACCAGCTAGTTTTAGGGGCTCTGATTAAAGAGGATTCAACTTTGCCCATGATATATGGAGCTGTCTGGAGGATTAAAATCTTTTTCCTCAGGCTTTTACTGGTGCATCCCATATAAATAAATAGCCTGGAGCTGACCAGTGGCTTAGCACAAATAAACTTATTCTCTGCTCTTT
The DNA here is from genome assembly GCF_050655825.1 of Lonchura striata. Taxonomy (NCBI): domain Eukaryota; kingdom Metazoa; phylum Chordata; class Aves; order Passeriformes; family Estrildidae; genus Lonchura; species Lonchura striata. The sequence goes on along the minus strand of NC_140703.1, from coordinate 115,037,605 downwards.
ATATCATCAAGGACCAGAACCCATCTCCTTCCTATCTGCATGTCAATTTAAACACAAGCTCGTTAATTAAAGAGAAAACATCAATTTCCTCTGGCCTCAACAGCAGCTGCTTTATGTCACCACCATCAAATGTGCACCTGAATAGTTTTGGAGCTTTGAAGTGATTGTATTTCCAAAATATAAACTGTTCTGGACAATATGATCAGAATAAGGCACAGCCCTGCAGACACAGAATTCCAACAGCAGCAGAATTATTTTGACTGAGTGCAAACAGCCAATATTATCCCACAGTAATTACAGCAGCTGCAACTCTCTGTCCCCACATGTTTAACCACATTTATTCTGCAGGTAACTGGGAAGGTAATGGAGCATTTCAACCTGAAGGAACAGTTTTATGAGAAATTTATCATAGCACCCACTCCCTTCCATGAAAAGATCAATTCAAAGCTTCCCAAGACACCAGAGCTGTCAGAATTTTTATTTAAAGCATGTGCAGTAGAAGAGACAAAGCTTCACGTGGTACATTCTAGTATAGTATTTTTATTTTGAGAGAGCAAAATGAAGGAAAGTGGAACAGGTTAATTTGGTTTTATTGCAATGATATGGGAAGTAATTAATAACTTCCTCACTCAACTTGAAAAAGTAAATCTATGTTTGGATAAAAAATACTCAGCATAGTCACTGTGGGAGAAACCAGTTCCACTAGGATTAGAGATAAAAGAAATAATTTCTCCTGGAAACTCTTGGCCAATCTACTGGGAAAAGAATTCTATGTAGTGAATAATTTTTTAAATGAAGGAAAAAAGCTACTAATGATGTACATTTCCATCTTTTTGAACAATACAATAGTGTTAAGTCTATGGTGTTGCTTTTCAATAGCTCTATAAAAGTTAAAATATTTTTTGCAATTTCCCCTCACTATAACAATTTTTCCTCTACCTTTCTCTCTCACACACACACAAATGTTGATTCTCAACATAACCAGCTATGTTAGAAGATGGGACCATACTTCTGTCTCTTCTTTACCCTTCACACAGGCACAGAGCTCCATGTTGTGCATTTTGTGTATTTAACTATTCAGCTCTCATTACCACTCACACACTTACTATTTTTTAAAAATAATTGTCTCCTGATAAGCTATTCCCCTATTTTGTGACTCAGAACACATTTTCCTGATTATGGAAACATACAAAACCATTTGACCTTGGTGTTGCTTCAGAAGAACTGATGAAGAAATTTTTTAATCAGAAAAAATAACAGTAGTAAGAGCAGAAGTATGTAAAGATTTTCTATACCTTAAAATAAACAAAACTCCTGCCATTCCTGATCCAATGAAATTATTCCATAAAGGAATATTAGAAAAACAGCTTTAAAGTATTACATAAGTCAGATGTATTACCAACGTTGCTGGAGGAAAAAAGAAAACCCACACTGATTTAAAATGGAAATAACTGCAAGCAAAATCTGAGAATTGTTTGCAGACTGAATTCCATCAGCATATGGGGATTTAGCAGATCTCATTTTTTACAGGTTACAAAGTTTTATAATTCTTGCAACTTCTCAATAAACAGAAACACTTTGAACAAGAGTCATAATATAGCAGTGTGCATAGATGTGATTTTCACACTATTTATTTTCTGTTTGCTGACATCTTTGTCTGACTATATAACAATGAAAAAGGTTCAGTAAATATAACTTTTCAGCAAGGAGTAAATTCACAGTGTGATTTATGCTGAGCATCAACTCAAGATTATGGGATATTTCAATCCAACTTCATTTCAAAGATCTATGTGAGGTAAAACTAGGAAGGATGTGTAATTCCATACCATCTCATAAAGATTACTGTGATTCTGTACTATTACTTTCCTTAGACTGGAAGCACAAAGAAAATATCATTATAAGCACAACAAGCATCAGTCCTTTCAAATAAATGTATTTTAAGGTTTTTTATTTCCTTCTCTGAACTGCTCAGAGAATCGTGATTTGGAAGCCTGTCCAAATATCAGGATGATTATGCAAATATGCCTAAGATAATTTTTATTATTTGCCAATTTCTATTTGATTGGGAAATTGAGGCACAGTGAAGCAAATTGATTTGCCTAACTTTATCCTGCGAGTTTGTGGCAGTTTTGGGAATCCCACTTTTGGGCTTTGATCATCCAAACATCCTTTCTTACCTCTTTTTTCACATCCTGTGTCTGAAAACCTTTGAGATTGGGTTCAATCCTTTATGGAGGTGCACAACAAGGGAACAGTTTGACTGTAAATCTCTCTGAATGAATTTAATATGATTATTGTTTTTGTCTTTCCATGTCAGAGTGTTCACCAGTGGGCTGGACATGTTTTGTTTGCACCAATGCTCATTTTCTGTGAAGACCTCAGAATAAATTAGTTTTAAAATGCAGCCTTTGGCCAGATTAATGTTTCAGGCAAGCTGTGTTAAACATTTTTCCACTTTTCCTGAGTTTTCCCTGTACTTACAGATGCAATTACCTCTACAAATTATTTAAACTATCTATTTTGTGAATGCTTAGATTTGGTTTAGGGTTTCATTTCAGGATTTGTTAGGCAGCTAAAGTCTATAATATGTTCTGTTGTGTCTTTTAAATGATGAATGTTAAGGAAACAGAAGTGTTTTAGGGCAAAAAAAAAAAAAAAAACAACCCACTGCAAACTCATATTCTACATATGGGGCTTTAGGCTGAAAGTCACACAAAGCATATTTTCCACTTCTGAAACTTTTTTTTCAGGAAGCATAGCACTAAATTATAAAACCAACAAAATACATATGGCCAAGCAGACACAGACCTGCACTGCCTGAACTTCCCTCAGCAGTTCAAACTCTTTCTTTATCCCCACAGGCCATGAAAGAACGTGTGGAGTCAGAGAGTGACCTTGCCAGCACCACATGACATTAACACCGATGGCCTTGGCCATGTTAATGACATTTCCATGGGAAGATCCATATCTTTGACATTTCTTGCAATCCCAGAAGCTGCAAGCAGCATGAAGTTGCCTAAAGAGGATTGACCTGACAGAAAAGCGTGTCCAGCATGTTCCAGCCACCCCAGATATTCTGAGTAGCATCCCCAGCATGAATCAGACACATCCACATCCTCTGGCACTGCTGGAGATGGAGAACAGAGACCAAAAGTGCGCATGGAATCACCAGCAGGATCATCCAAAGCTCTGTGGGAAGCAGGTCCAGCGAGGGGATTCTCCTCTTTACTCTGCCCTCATGAGATCCCACCCGGAGCACTGCGCCCAGTTGGGATGTCCCAACATCATAAGGATGTGGAATTGTTGAAACAAGTCCAGAGGAGGCCTTGAGGTTGATAAGGGAACTGGGGAACCTTCCTCATAGAAGAGGATGGGAAAGTTGGGGATGTTCAGCCTGGAGAAGAGAAGGTTGTTTGGAGAATTTTCCAGTGTCTGAAGGGGCTGCAAGAAACCTGGAGAGGAACAATTCATCAGGAACTGAAGTGACAGGCCAAGGGGGAATGGGCTCAAACTGAAAGAAGGGAAATTTAGGTTTGATATAAGGAAGAAATTGTTCCCTGTGAGGGTGGCAAGGCTCTGGCACAGAGTGCCCAAAGAAGCTGTGGCTGCCCCTGGATCCCTGGCAGTGCCCAAGGCCAAGCTAGACAGGGCTTGGAGCAGCCTGGGGCAGTGGGAGGTGTCCCTGCCATGGCAGGGGTGGATTGAAATGATCTTTCAGATCCCTTCCTACCCAAACCATTCCATGATTACCACAAGGACATAAAATGCACCTTAAAGGAGGGATCACTATGACACCTGTGAACCAAACATGTGTGTCTTGTTTAAGCATGGGACCATGGGATCAAAAGGTTTTTACATTATCTACCAGCAGTCTGGTCTGTTTATTTATGCTTGTCAGCTCCCTAAAATGCGATGTGACTCTGCAAGTGATGCTTCCAATGCATAAGGTCTGTAAGTACTGCTTTTTGCACAAATTAATCTAAAAGTAAGGATATTCACCCAATTTACTTCGATGTACTTCTCTCTCCTGAGAAAACACAGCACAGTTTTGACATTTTACATGAGCATTCAAAAAATGTTGGTGTCACTTAGATAAGAACGTTTAAAAGTAATTATCCCTATTTTTCAAAACTAGGCAGTGGAAAAGTAATGAAGAAAAAGCTCTGAGCTAAAACTACTTTTCTTCTCTTTTCCTGATACTCAGCTTTAATCTGGGTATACTCTTTTATGTAGTCAATGGCTTAGGGATGTGAACAGCCATAAATGAATCTTAAAAAAAGAAAATTAATGTGGCAAAGTCTGACAGCTGTATGGTATTTATTCTAAGCAAATTCTGCATTGGTTCAATCTCTCAATAAACTGTTATTTGGGTCAACATTATTGCTTTCATAGTTCACAGTCTTTATCTCCTGGGAGAAAGCCAATTTTTTCCTTCAATCCTCTTAGGCAGAGCCCCAGGAGTCTGTATCAGTGACCTGAGGATTTGCATTCTACACCATGTCCGTGGTCAGGACACACTATCTCCTTCCCTGGAGCATTTCCATTAAAAAGGTGGAACACACTCACAATCCCTGTAAATTGAGCCTCCTGGACTTTTTTTAGTCCTTTGTGGAGCAAAGGGAACATCCTACAAAGAGCACACCGCAGAGCAAAGACCAGGGAAGATAGAGGGGAAACAAATAAATAAATAAATAATAGCCCAAAGATCCAAAAGTCAATACTCCATGTTTCATTTCTTTTTCTTTCTGACAGGAGCTCTGGCCCCGGAGCCTGGTCAGGGGCAGCTCAATAATAACGATCTAAGGCTGCTCTTCAATAGACACTCAACAGCTGACAGCTCCTCTGTTCAAATTGTCAAGGGCACAAAGAAAGGCTTGAATAATTAATTGTGAATGGTAGGATGTGATTTGATTGTGTGACCAACCTGTTACATCGACTTGCTTTCACCTAATCTTTCAAAATGAGATATTAAAACCACAACTCTGCCATGCTTCTTTATTTCCTGGTTGTTTCTTCCTCTGTGGCAGAGCCTGCAGGATGTGCCCTCCATGAGATGGAAGGTGGTGAAGGAGAGCCCTGAACTCACGTGGATAAATAGAATTCTGTGATCCACACCTGCCTAGTCTCTATAAAAAGTGCTTTTAATTTCTATTATGTAGATGCAGCCATCAAAAAAATAAAAAACAAGGGTGGCAAAAGAAAGTGGCATCAGCAAAGTTAACAGCTATTCACTAATTAACTTCTTACCACAAAAAAAAAAAAAACAACCAAACAAAATAAAAAAAAAATCCCAAAAGACCCAAACTAAACCAAAAAAAGCTCTAAAAGATCCCAAAAACTCAGCCACCACCCCCTGGGAAAAACAACAACAACAACAACAACAACAAAACAACAACAACAAAAACAACAAAAGAGACCAGCCCTAAAAAAATCTCAAAACCCCAACACCTTTTTCACTCCATTTCTGAGACATTTTTTAGCTAACTTTTCACAGACCAATCTCCCCACTTAAATAGAAACTGCAGACAGCTGAACATTCAGGGCCAAGTCATATGATGAACACCATCTCAAACATAATCTGCATTTAATTTTAATGAGGACAAAATCTGTTAACATGCACAATTTCAGCATTCTCTTTAATTCAGATGCTGATTTCTCAGCCACCCTCAAGTTTAGGTGGCACAATAAATTTTGTTTAGCTCATTCACCACAATTGGGTGACAGAAAGAGAGGGTGACCAATAATTTCTAATTGCTAAACTTCTTTGAATGAGAGAAGGAAAGGCCACCATTTCAAGCTGTCCAAGGTCTACAAAAGTGTAGTTAAATGCTGGTTCTGTGTTTTGAAGGAGTATTTGCTGCAGTGAACTGTGGTTACAATGGAAAACTGCACCTTGGGAAACTGAAAATCTCTCTGTGATTAATAAAAAGTATTTTCTGTGAGAGCCAAGCTTCTCTCTCCCCTTATTCAGAGAAAATTTCCACAGGGTTTTACTCTCTATAGAAAGAGTGACTGAGTGAGGAATATTTCAAAGTTTGATAACTCATCTGAACAACAGCCACCACTTAAATGAAAGAGTCTGATTGTTCAGGGCAGTCCTGATCATTTCTCTGTGTTCTAATCCCAGCTCATGATCTAGAGAACTGAAAGAGTCTCCAGTGCTTAATTATAAGAAGAAACCTGTCTCTATAAAATATGACTTATGTTTAAGGTCAACACTGGCTCCTAAAGGACATTAAGTTTTAAAGAAGAAATCAGGATACATGGAAGTAGAACATTAATTTTAAATTACCTTAATTCTTCCTTTCAAACAACTAATACTCTGTGGAGAGGCATCACCTGTTTCTAACCAGATTGTACCCTGTGGTGAATATTAGGATTGCTGAAAAAAATATTTTCCAACACTTTTAGGAGCAATATTTCCTTAGACTATAACCTCTGTTAAATATTTATACATTAATCTTTATTTTTATGTAGGAAAATATCCTATATATGCATGTGTGCACATGGATGTCCCCATCATGTGGGTGATAAATAATAGAAGGTCCCTCTTTATAATAAATTATGGATGAGATGTATAATATATGAATTAAAGTTAACTGCAGGAAAAATCATTCACACACAAGAAGCTAGGAGAAGAACTAAATCCTGCAAGAGAGAGGTGGCAAACAATTCACATTTTAGTTCAGAAAAGCAGATCTGAGGTTTCTATAACTGCAGCTCTGTTTATGGAAACCTTCTCCATCAAAGAAACAAATAAATGAAATAAATAAATATGAAAAAATTGAATTTCACTCAACTGAAATTCTATTGACAATTTGGCAGGTAGAAAGAAGAGCTGCAGAAATGATTCAAGAGATGAAACCCCAGTTTTAAAATGGTGGTGCAAGGAGACATTCAGCTATGATAAAGAGAAATAACTGCCTGAAAGATGAGGGAGAAGACCTTTAAAATTATCAGGTCAGTTCATATCTTCATACCCTATCAGCAAATGAAAACAGAATTGATTGAGCATAGGCAGATAATAAAAAATTCAAGGAACAATGATACAATTTTTTGGTTTATTCACAAAATATATCACAGTTCACGTAAAAATTACAAAGTGGATACAGGAATTCTCTGGTAAATTCTAAGCAGAAATGTGGAAGGACAAAACGTTTAAAAGGTTCTATAGGGAAAAAAAAAAAAAAAAAAAAAAAAAAAAAAGGTAGGACATTTGTCTTTCCTATGGGAATTTCCACACAGTGACAAACTTTTCACTGAACAAGAATTGCTGTCAACAGGTGCTGTCAGCATCACATGAACCAACCTCCAAAAAAATTTGAGATTTAGAGGAATCAGGAAAAGAAATGTATGTTAATTTAAGGCCTAGATCAGTCTTTCCCCAATATCTGAAATTCCTGGTTTCAGTCTGGATTAGGACCTAATCCATGTTAGACAATTAGTAGAGGTACTTATGATTTCCTGCAATTTCATTCTTTCAGAATTACAAAAGCACAAATTCTCTCCTTTTTTTTCAGCTTAAGTCATTTTCATGTTAGTATAAATCTATATTTTGCTCATTTTTTCACACTGGTCCACTTCACTTGTTTTTTTTTTGGTGAAGTGGCCACAGATGTCTTTTCAAGAACATGTTCAAAACCACAATTAAAAAAAAAAGTGCTTTGTGTTTAGTTCCCTTTCTCTAAAGCATCCTTGATGTTTTCTGTGAATATTAATTCCTAGCATTGGCCCTGAATGTGGGAAATTTTAATTTTGAAACGATGAAATCATTCCTTTATTTTTGGTCCTTGTTCTAGTGTCGCAAATCTGAGAAGGAAAACATTCTGTAATACTGTTTCTAGCTCAGAGGTTAAAATTAGTCTGAAATTCAGCTTGCTAATTATCTCACATATCTGACTGTACAGCGACCATTTAATAAAATTGAGATAGAATTCCATCAGTTTGAAGGGATGGAGAAAGAGAAGACTATGGATGTTTTGATGGATGGTGGGACATCTCTGAGCTACCAGTGAGACACAGCCATGAAAGAACCTAATAGAATTCTAAGATAAAACATGAAGCAGTAGCACCATTGAATAAGAAAAGAGCCCATCTAGGATATCATCTGTAATCCAAGCTGGTTTTGTTCACACAGGACATCTCCAACAAGAACCAAAACTCAGGCATATAAGTGCTTACAAATGAAAAAACAAATAAAATAATAAAAAAAGGCCTATTTTTTTAGAGAGAAATTTAAAAATTGGTTTATTTCTTCTGCCAAATAAATGTAGCAATAAATGTGTCAATAAAAATGCTACAGTGAATAACAAAATGTGTATGTTTGGGTGTGTATGCCAGGGAGGGAGAGGAGAATTGCTCAATTTAAAGAGCTTTACTGGAATGAGATTTAATGGATTTGAGTTATCCATTAATAAAACTTAGTCTAGACAATTGGAGGAGATTAGAAGATTGGAAGATGAAGAATTTCCCAAACAGAGCATGGGGAAATCTGCTTGTCCCAAGTTGAAGCCTGAGATAGAATTTGCCATGACTGTGTAACATAGTCTGGGAGATTGGGATGCTTTGGACATCAAATTAAAGAAAAAAAAATATTTATATATATTTGTTAAGAATTCCTGGATCTTATCATATTTTGTTGATATTATGCTTAAGAGCCAATCATTAATTGTAGAGTTTAGTAAATTTTTGTCCAGCAGGTTCTTCTTTGGTGTATCTATTTTCTTCTGAGCTGCCCCTTGCTGCCAGGCAGAAAACATCAACATTCTAAGTGCAAAGGCTTAGAAAAACCTAAAGTGCTTAATTGGCATCTGTTGTTTGCATGCTCAGGATTATGAACCCTCTCCTGGTTTGGGAATAATAAAGAATTACAGTAACAACCAGATTGGCAAGGTCCAGGGGCTGTTTTCCTTTTCTCTGTGCCACTTGGGAGTTTATTTATGAGAGCTGTCCTGTCATGGAATTCATAGGATATCAGTTTTTCCTCCTTCCCCTTCATTGTGCCATATTGTTTTGGTTGTAGTTTCTTGGGTGTTAGTTTGGTTTGTTTCTTTTCTGAATTTAGATTCTGAACAGCACAAGTTTCAAGATTAGTCGAGAAAAGCTTAGGGGGTGCTTTTAGTTTTGTAGGGATTTTGGAGACTAAGAATAGATGTTCTGTGAACTCTTCTGAGTATATATTTATGTTCATGGAACTGAACTTGATGACCCAGGTCACTCTTTTCCTAAATTCTAATGGAAGCTGCAGTTATTTTTTGCTTTTATGTCCCCGTTTCAACTGAGTTTCTGAAAATTTCACAGCTGGGAGTAAAGCAAAAGATCAATTTTCTTTTTTCTTGTGAGGTTTTTCTCTTTTTTTTTTTCTCCCCCAGTTATGTGTAAGGAATCACAAGGACAAAACCCTTTCGGAACTTGGCTGAGGAAGCTCACTTCCTTCCAGAAAAATGGAATGTTTAATTTGGCACAGTTTTTGCATTTATTTGCAGTAGGTTAACAGTGATGCACTCTGAAGACAGAAAATTAAACCATTTGGTACTTCTTGAAAATAAGATCTTCACATGAAGATTGTAGCGTGAAGTCTATTCACAAAGAGAATTATAGAACCTCTGTTTCTGCCTTACATCATGCTTTGCAAAATTCAGAATTTGTCAATCCACAAAAAAAAAAAAAAAGAGAGAGCTGTACACAGTGAAAACCACAAAACCACTGGGTTTTCTCCTAATTCACACCTTAAATACTGTGGTTATTTTTTGTCACAGTGTCACTGAAAAAAAAAGCCACCACAATATTTCTGCTGGTCACTGTTCTTAGTACAGGTGACCTGATTTTGGTTAGTAATGACTGATGCCACTGCATTGTTGGAAATGCAGGTGCACACCTGATGAAGCAGAAATGAATGAATTTCATCACCAAAATATCAGTGTGAACCTCAAGAAAATGCAAATGCAACAAAACAGAGGTTTGTTATTCAAGTTTTCTTGGAGCTGCAGAGGCATAATGAATGTGTAAAGTAATATCATATTATCCATACAAACAATAACACCAAGAGCATGGGTGATTCTGAAGTTCCATAATTTATTCCTGAACAATATTGGTTGGTTTTGTCTCACAGTCACAAAAATACTCACAATCATTTCCTTGAAAACTGAAATCTACAGTGGCGCCAGGGAATCCACAGGAGGTCCTTCCTCTGGGAGAAGACACTCCTTCACTCTCAGAATCATCACAACAACGTTGCAAAATATGCAAAATGGATGATCATAAAAAAGATTGCAATGTTATAAGGTTCTAGACAGAATTAATGTGATGTCCCAGCAGTCCATCCTTTAAATAAACTGGGGACAATAATGACTCAGAGAGCTCAGTCATGTCCTGCTGAGGTTAAAGACAGAAAATGGGCACAACTGTTCACAGGTGGGTGAATAACAGACATTACTCAAAGACAATGCTCCAGTTTGCTGATCACTGAGAAAGTCCTGAATATTAGAAATGAAAATGTTATTACCTGCTGTATATAACCCCAAAGCTCCTTTGTGCTGGGAGCCTGAATACTGTTCCCAAAATCATTCCCTCCAGGTCACAAAGTACCTGCAAATCTCTCTTAGGTTGCTCCTGGCAACAGCGAACTTAAAAAGTTAAAACTAAGACTGTGAGAGCAAAGCAAGCTATGAAATAATCATAATGCATACAATTAATTGTTATCTTGTTGGGCATAACTACCTCTAAAAGTCTTGTTTAGAGTATTACAAGTCATCCTGTAGCAGAGGCATTCAGAAGTCATTAATATTTTAACTATTCTTGACCTTGGATCTTCTGGAGAAGCCACTGACCTAGTTTGGTCTGTTTCTTCAGCTACTCCAGGAAGTTTTGCAACTGAATAGAAAAAGAGAAAAAGCTCTTTCCAGATCTCAGGAGAGAGAACAGAGAGGGTGTGGATCCTTTCAAGGGCTGATGGACATCCACAATCTGTATGACCCACCCCCACAGGACAAGAATATGAAAAATCTTGCAAATATTGTACCCACAGACAAGAGGCAGAAATTGGAGTCAATTCCTCAACACCCTTCTGTGGCAAACATTCCTTTGATTGTAGCTTCCTTATTATACGTCATGAATTAGGATTTAGCATGCAATTATAAACAAAATTGGATCCTAGAAGAACCCATAAGTAGCATTCAAATCTCAAATTAAAAATTACAATTATTCCTCGTCTAGATCAAGTTTATTCCTTCAGTCTGACTTTTTATTTCCCTTTCTTCTGGACAGTGGGATTATCTTGATTAAGTCTGTGATTCTGTGATTTCTTTTGAGTTGTTTTTTTTTTTTTTTCCCTATGCTTTGCACTTACTGGGGAGGGGGCAAAGAATATTGGCATCTGCAAAGCGATTGACTGTGCAGCCTGATCATTTGCTAAGCATTATTAAAAGCTCCCTGAAATCACTCCAGTGCTTTGCCCTTTACAAGCCATCAGCCATCAATTCAGACCATCAAATGTGATTACCAGCACTCCTCCTGAAGCTACTTCCAAGCCATTAGGCTGATCGAAAAGCTGTGTCTTTTCCTCCCAAGTGCATGTAAATCCGGCAGACCCGTGCTCCTGTGTTTGGGTGGTGATTCATTACACTTCTGAATAGCATTTGTGGTGTTACAACTCCAAGACAAGCCAGAATTCATTAAATTTTCAGATATTGTCCTTATTTAAGGGAACTTTTTCAGAAATAGGTCCACATGTTCCTCTCGCTTCTCTGTGCCTCTATCCATTATGTATTTAAAATGTTCTGCTGGTGTGTAAAGAGATTTAATGACAGTGGCTTGGAAAAATACAATTAGAAAATAATAAAACTTTTCTACCAAAATATTTTAACAATTCCCCTTGTTTTTTTCCTGCAAAATAATTTTTTTTTACCAAACATCCTTTTTTAAGCAGCATATTGTGGCTATTTTGCACTTCTCTCTGAGCAGGAGTGGATGAGATGACTCCATAAGAACCTTTATCCACAGCCTTATGAAATATCCTGTAGGAAAGTGGTAAAAGCTTTATATTTGCCACAGATTGGTTTTTGGAACTCAAGCTCATCATGGGGATGGTTTTCTGCACAGAGTTATAACTGAACTGAGGTGTTGTCTCTCCTCCCAGCCCAGCCTTCTCTCCAAGAACACACACAATCACAAACACAAATATCTCACAGGGAAATATCAACAACTATTGAACTGAAATAGCCTGGAATGGCCACCAAACATAAATGTGAAAAGCTCAACAACCTGCACCTCCTTAATTTCATCCAGACTAAAAATTGGAGGAAACAGAACATTTCATGAATATTCCAATAGAAATTCAGCTCTCAGGCATGCTACCATCTCCTCCTATTTTAAATTGAGCAAATGACCAACTTCTCATTTATTTGTGTGGGAAATGTCTTTCATGTGGTTTCTCATTCTATAATTGGAACATAATGTGTCCAAATTATTTATCTTTAACTGATTGAGAAACCATAACAAATCCTCACAAAAGGAAGAGGTCCTACAGTAACAAAAGAAGAAAAAAATGCATTATAAATGCAAGACAGCAAGATAGACAGGTAACTAGATGCACCACTCCCTGCAAATAATTTATAACAAATCATTTATTTATCCATTTTCACCATTTTTTTCTGCTCACAATGCATTAGCAAGATCCCGGAGTCCTAGAACTGACTTTTTACTTGAAATTATTCATGATTTTTCCCTTTTAAAGATAAAAAGGTTTGTCTTCTCCTTTCTTTTCAAATGATTTTACAAGGCTTGAAAATTATGTAGCGTTAAATAATATAACTATTTTGGAGCTTTAAAAAACTGAAAACTATCTAGGCCTTAATTTGGTGACACAATTATGCTTGATTACTTTTTTTTTCTTAGGATACTTTTCTAAGCAGAATGCTTCAGTAATGCTATGAGAATAGTTAAGATATATTTCACTCTGATTTTAAGCAAATCAGATGTCTAAGCACCATATAGATCCAGGTCAGTCACATTACTCCTTGTCCTATGACTACAGCTTTTGGTGAAAAGTCTCTCTCTGTTGAAACTTGAAACCCAGAGATTTTTTTTCCCATGTTACCACAACTTTTGCATCTGGTCTGTCCAGGAGCTTGTGTTTTTACTAAATTCCTTTCCTAATGAGAATGATAATTTTCTTCTGCATGGAAACTTTCTCTTGCATGGTGGAATGGCTCTGAGGAACCCAACATGGGGATGTCTTCACTTCTGTCCTACACCACGGATATTTTCCTGAAAGGAGCATTTCAAACACAAAGGGATTGTTTAGGGAATCTTTTGGAAGGACTGGAATATGCCAGGGAGGAGAGCCCCGAGCCTCTCTGGGCTCTGCTCAGGGCTGGCACTGCCCAGGGCAGAAGTTGTGCCTCCTGTGCAGGGAATTGCTGGGCTCAGCCCCTGCCCGGGGCTCTGGGGCCATCGCTGGGCCTGGAGCAGAGCCTGGGGCTGCTCTGACCTCCTGCACACAGGGACAGACTGGGACAGACTGGGACAGACTGGGACAGACTGGGACACACTGGGACAGACTGGGACACACTGGGACAGACTGGGACAGACTGGGACACACTGGGACAGCCAGGGACAGCCAGGGACAGACTGGGACACACAGGGACAGCCAGGGACAGACTGGGACAGACTGGGACACACTGGGACAGACTGGGACAGACTGGGACACACAGGGACACACAGGGACAGACTGGGATACACAGGGACAGCCATAGACACACAGGGACAGCCAGGGACACGCAGGGACAGACTGGGACAGACTGAGACACACAGGGACACCCAGGGACACACAGGAACACCCAGGGACACACAGGGACACACAGGGACACCCAGGGCTCAGCCCCTCTCCCCGGGCTCTCTCCAGGCTGAGCAGCCCCAGCTCCCTCAGCCTTTCCTGGGCTGGAGCTGCTCCAGGCCCTTGCTCAGCTCCAGGAGCTCCTGGCCCTGCTGTGCTGAGGAGCCAGAGCTGGGCACAGCACCCAGAGGTGCCCCCAGGGCCGGACACAGCACCCAGAGGTGCCCCCAGGGCCGGGCACAGCACCCAGAGGTGCCCCCAGGGCTGGGCACAGCACCCAGAGGTGTCCCCAGGGCTGGGCACAGCACCCAGAGGTGCCCCCAGGGCCGGACACAGCACCCAGAGGTGCCCCCAGGGCTGGGTACAGCACCCAGAGGTGCCCCAGGGCTGGGCACAGGGCAGGGTCACCCCTGACCTGCTGGCAGTGCCCATCCCGATGCACCCAAGTCCTCATGGTAGCTTTGTTCATGTCAGAGCCAAGTGACATTCCTGTAATTACAACACCTGAGTTAGGTGTAGACATAAAGCAGTACATGGATACAAATCCCCAAATTTAGAATTTAAGAACTCACTTGTATAAGCCCAACCCTTTGTGTGAGCAGCTGTCACAGCTGGACCATGTCAGGGAGCACGGAACAGGCAATGCAGAACCTGGAACAAAAGGTTCCCCTGCTCTGAAGATTCTCCTGAAAGCTCTGTTGTAAAAATGACAAGGGCCGAGGACCTTTAGCAAAAGCTTAATCAGCAGTTTCTTTTATGAAACAGTGTTAAAATCTGTTGCAATATTAATGACTTAAGCTCCTCAACAATAGGATACCTTTTATCCCGCCTGTGGCATAAAATACTGCTTTTAACATTTTGACTTTCTGTCAGTATTAGAATACATATTAAATGACAGAAAATTCATTATGTGTTGCAATATAAATTAAGGGCAGAACCCAGACAGATCAGCCACCTTGTTCACTCAGATAACAGACAGCTTATTTAGAACTATTTCTTATATGATTTTGCATTTTTTAGGCTACCCTTAGTGCTTCCTTTTTCTACTACATTTACTGAGCCATGTATATTTTACAAATTATGTATTTACCAAACTTAATGCCTTTTCCTCAGAAATGTTGCTTATAAAGAGAAGGTGCATAATGCACATATTAAATTCACATATGCCAGCAAAGGGAAAGATAAGAGGAAGGTCAGCAGATCTTCTAAATTTTTCCATCCCTCCATAATTTTTCACTTATTTGTTACCAAGACAGAGTAGGTTAAAAAAAAATAACCATTGCCACAACACTTACATCACCCAAGGATCACATTTATTAGAACTGGTACCCCAAAATCACTTATATTTGTGTCATAGAAGGACTATCAGGTAGGACAAGCATTTCAAAGATTGTATCCTGAAAAGAAGCATTAAAAGCATGTAGCATTAATTGCTTTTATCTCCTTCTATCCAAAAATATTTTCATATTCAAAGTCAACCAGGGCTGAAAATCTCAGAAAAAAAATCCACAGTCTTATCTCTCCAAATAGTTAAGCAGGAATACATAAGAAATGGGACGGTGTGTGAATTTCAGAAGCTTAATCTTTTAATTAGAGAAGTTCCATTTTTGATATCAATATTTCTGAAGCCATTGCACTGGATGGAAAACTGAAGCATTAACATGGCAGAACTAGACAATCTATTTAGTTGTTGGGACAGAAAATAAATGATCGATTTATTGATTACTACATTTTGCAAAATGATCTAGCTACTATTTATACTGTTTTATCCATTGCTATGCTGTATTTTCATCCATAAAAGAATTTATGAGCAATTGAAAAAATTTGTTATTTCAGTGCCTAACAGCTGTAATAGTCTTCCTGCTTTAAAATCAAAGTTTTAAAACCAAAGACTGTAGTATTTTGTTTACAATGGTCCCAAACTTGAAATACACACTTATAAGTTGCATGTTTCATATTTGAGGGATTTCAGCGGTGATTTCAGAGCTTGTTTCAGAGCTGGATTGAAAAACAAACCAACTAAATGACTTCAGGACTACCAGTCCACGTGACTTAAAATAATTACCTATAGTTTAAGACATCTGGACTTCCACTACCTTTGAACTTGTAGTTGTAAAATTTTACTGAGCCTGGAGATGAAGTTTTGCTGAGTTGTGAAGGATCTTAAATTAGACTCAGCACATGTGAACACAGTAGGTGTTTGGCTTGTGCACAAGAACTCAATTGTGGAATTGAGGTCTGGAAAAGAAAGAAAAGAAAGGTCTGGATTACTTGGAATGATGCAATGATTTGGGCAAAAAAGAACATTAAAAATCATCTAGTTCCAAACCTTGCCATGGCAGGGACACCTTCCACTGTCCCAGGCTGCTCCAACCCCAGTGTCCAACCTGGCCTTGGGCACTGCCAGGGATCCAGGGGCAGCCACAGCTGCTCTGGGCACCTGTGCCAGGGCCTCACCACCCTCACAGGGAAGGATTTCTTCTTTATATCTACTCTGGATCGATAGGTTTCTTCCTTATATCTACTCTACTCTTCCTTAGATGTACTCTCTATCTCACTCTCAGTGTGAAGCCATTCCCTGTGTGCTGTCCCTCCATCCCTGGAAATTGTCTCTCTCCAGCTTTCCTGGGGCTCCTCCAGGCCCTGCCAGGCCACCCTGAGCTCAGCCCAAAGCTTCTCCTGTGCAGGTGAACAATCCCAGCTGTGCCAGCCTTTCCTGCCAGCAGAGCTGCTCCATCCCTCTGCTCATCCTGGAGCCTCCTCTGGGCTCTCTGCAGCAGCTCCAGCTCCTCCTGGGCTGGGGCAGGGCTGGGGCAGCTCTGCAGGTCTCAGGGCTCTCACCTGAGCAGAATCACCTCCCTGTACTCCAGTTTAGACAAATCCATACATTTTTTTGTTGATGTGTTTGTGTATATTAGTTTATCTCCCCTTTTCTCCAGCAAGGAGAATTTTGTGATATACATTTAAAACTGAACCTTTCACAGTGCTCTAAGATTTACCCCAATGAGGGTTCCTCTACTGGGCTATTTACACAGAGTGTGTAAAGCTGCAGAGCTTCTTTGTCACGCAACAAATTGATGTACAATTCCAGGTTCATTTCCATGATGAAAGCAGGTCCTCTCAGCATGTAAAACCCTGCACGAAGCTACATCACCCCAAATGCAGCACTGCACTTGGCAATCCCTGCAACCTCGTTCATAATTCCAGTTGACATAACCAGTGTTCCTAGGTTGATGTATTTCTGATTAATGAGGCATTAGTTCTGTATCAGGTAGCAATTTTGGAATAGTCTATTTCCAATGAGTTATGAATATGACTTGATTATTACCATTTGACCTACTCTTGTGTTGAGATGATTTGTGGCTGCGTTTTCCCAGAGGACCCACCAAATGTCATTGCCTTGAAAAAACCACCAGTTTTGTTCCAGTAATTAAATGGAGATTAAAAAAATTGCATGGCAACCCTGGAATCTGTGCTTGGTATTCAGGAATGTGGAATATTTGTACATTTCCTTACAAGAGAATTTCCTTAACATGAATGAAAATGAACCACATAAAAATTCTGCAAGTGTAGACCTAATACAAAATACAGCTGCTTTTTCCTCCCAGACGTTTGAAAAAATCAAGTTCTCTGCCTTACTCAATTTACACATGGCAGTTAAAAAATAAAGCAATCATCAGGCACAGTCAACATTGGCTCACAAAGTCTATTCTCTTCTCAGTCTAGGAAAACACCTAATCCCAATATAAATTAAAAATTAAAAAAAAACCAAAAAAAACCCCCAAAAAACCCAAAACCAAATTAAACAAAAAACAACCAACAAACAAACAGCATAACCCTTTAACCTTTCCATGGGAATCAGACAAAGATAATTTACTATCCTGAGACCAACTAAACATTTTCCAACTGTCCCAAACTATGACTTGGCTAAAAGGTCTCTGACAAAAGTTGAAATAAGCAAAAATAGAATTATCTACACCTGGGAAGGAATTGTGCTGGCATTGCCCACTTCTTGCTAGCTGGCACATAAACTAGTTGCCACAATTTGCATTACTTGCTCTGCTTTTTCTGATGATGAGGGGAATGGATTTGTTATCCATTGTTTATTGTATAATAACAAAACTAATATTATCCCTTAAAGAGTCATTCAGAGTTAGATAGGCTTGAAAACCCAGAAGTCTTAAATTATATGGTCAATTAATGTGATGACCAAGAAATAATACCAATAGCAATCTTGAATTTTTTACAATGCCAAGGTGCAAAATCATACTAGCACATACATTGTCATGTGCCATCTGTTAAAGAGAAGTCATTCTCCTTTTTAAAATTATAACAGAAATGAAGGACACCTTGATTTAAAATTCTCTTTGCCCTGTGACTTGCTGTGCCACTTGTCACCCTATTTTTCAGAGTAATCTTTTTTCAAAAGAGTGTGAGAGCTTGAGTGCTAACTTGGATGCTACTGAACTTCCTTTTCCAGCCAGTTTAAGATTATTCCACAACAAAAGATGATCCTTCAATGCACTGCTCCATTTATTCTCAAGCAGAAGGGCATCAAATCAAAACCTGGCACCCCAACTTCAGGAAAAATCAATCACACCTGCAAGCTAGAAAAAAACAATTTCACCAGACACCACCAGGCAGAGCAGGAAAACCATAAAGCAAATTTAAATTCAAACATCTTCCGGGGCAAAGCGCATTTTATTGAATTTGTTTGTTACCAGGAGGTTCTGATCACAGAATGGAATCACAGAATCCCTGAGGCTGGAAAAGATGTCCAGGACCATGGAGTCCCAGCTGTGCCCACCTCATCCCCAGCCCAGAGCACTCAGTGCCACCTCCAGGGGACACCTGCAGGGATGGGCACTGCAAAGCTCCCTGGGCAGCCCCTGCCAGGGCCTGAGCACCCTTTCCATGGGGAAATTGCTGCTGCTGTCCCAGCTGAGCCTGCCCTGGCCCAGCCTGAGGCCGTTCCCTCTCCTCCTGTCCCTGTTCCTGGAGCAGAGCCCGACCCCCCGGCTGTCCCCTCCTGGCAGGAGCTGTGAGAGCCACAAGGTCCCCCTGAGCCTCCTTTGCTCCAGCTCAGCCCCTTCCCAGCTCCCTCAGGAACTCTCCATTCCCTTCCCAGCTCCCTCAGGAACCCTCCAGCCCCTTCCCAGCTCCCTCAGGAACTCTCCAGCCCCTTCCCAGCTCCCTCAGGAACCCTCCAGCCCCTTCAGCTCCCTCAGGAACTCTCCAGCCCCTTCCCAGCTCCCTCAGGAACTCTCCAGCCCCTTCCCAGCTCCCTCAGGAACTCTCCAGCCCCTTCCCAGCTCCCTCAGGAACCCTCCAGCCCCTTCCCAGCTCCCTCAGGAACTCTCCAGCCCCTTCCCAGCTCCCTCAGGAACCCTCCAGCCCCTTCCCAGCTCCCTCAACCATTCATCACATTTCTGACTCTCTAGTAAGAGACTGGAGCTTCTCAATGCTCTGAAGATCACCATCTTCACTGCACAGGACTTCCCAGACTGGGAGAGCTCTGTGTGGTTTTCTGAGCTGTGGAGAAAAATAATACACCCAAAACCAGCCTGCAGGTCAGTGGCAGAGAATGCTCTGCATCATCTGCATTTCCAGTCTAATTTCCTCCTCCCTCGATGATTTTCTGTAATTATTTCTCTGCACTTGTGCTAAGTCTCATTAAACATGAAATATCAAGCAGCGCAATAAGCAGATAACTGCAGCCATGTGCTCTCCAAAGGATGCAGTTAGCCTAACCTGAAGTTAGGCTACTTTTCACAAACAAAGACATTTTCTCTCCTTTTTTTTTGTTTGTTTTTGGTTTGTTTTTTGGTTTTTTTTGTTTATTTTTATGGTTTTAGTGGCAAGGGCTGTGCAGTTCCACACACATTTAACAGCTTTGCTTCACATGCTCTGAAGGTCTCAAATTCTTGCACATCTTTAAAAATAAGGATACCAGATGCGGCTTCCTCCGCATGACATAAGCTATCCCTGAACGACGCAAACCACCACTGCCTTGGGATAGGGAATGTGCCCCGGGGGCAGCCAGAAGCATCACCAAAAGTCGGGAAAGAGGGAAAGCGATAAGCTCGGCCATGAGACGAGGCAATGAGTAAGGAGCGCTGTCATTTAATAAGGTCTGTTCTCAGTAATTACAGCGACACAATTTGATCAGCAAGAACTAAGTATCTTCATCTGAAAGGGATCAGATGAAATTAGTGCTGATGTAATAAGTACCATTTGTCACTATTAGGGAGAGAGGTGTTGACAGGTCCCTGCCGTTGCCGTGGCAACGTGGCAGCGCCGTTCCTGCTCCGACTCCAGCGAGTGGCACAAGGCTGGGAGGCAGAGGATGCTCCGCTGGGATAACCCAGTTACCCCCTTCCCCAGCTGGCTCAGGCAGGATCCCCGAATTCTAATGATGCTGGGATTCCCGGAGCTCCATCTGGGGCTGATTCCTCATCCTCCAGCCTGCCTATGAGGAACCCCTGAGGGAGCTGGGGGTGCCCAGCCTGGAGAAAAGGAGGCTCAGGGGTGACCTTGTCACTGCCCACAGCTCCTGGAAGGTTCCTGTGCCCAGCTGGGGCTGGGCTCTTTCTCCAGGAACAGACAGAACCAGAGGTCACAGCCTCGAGCTGCACCCAGGGAAATACAGGTTGGATATCAGGGAAAAGTTTTTACAGAAATGGTGATAAAGTTCTGGAGTGGCTGCCCGGGGAGGTGGTGGAGTCACCATCCCTGGGTGTGTTTAACAAAACCTGGATGTGGCACTGGGTGCCAGGGCTGAGTTGAGGTGCTGGGGCTGGGTTGGACTCGATCTTTAAGGTCTCTTCCAACCCAGAGATTCTGTGAATTCTGCCTCAGTTTCCCTGCTACCAGCAACCTCAGAGCATCCTTGGAGATGTTCTCTCTGGATCATTCCACCTTGCTGCCAGTCTCTTACAGCCAGCTCTCACACAGGACCCATGGCAGGAGGGAAATTCCTGAATTTTCTGGTTATTTTGACACCATCCTCACACACCTGCAGCGTGATTTTCTCCCACACAGCCTTAATGCAAGATTTAGAGACACTGAGAGCTTTGTGTTGGCCCAACTCAAGCTGAAAGGTGTCCTTTCCACCAGGCAGCCCCATAAAGGAAATTTTCATTGCAGGCAGAAGCTGAGCTTTCTCTGACACTAGAAGTCCAGCAGTGAGGTTATTCACAGGCAGATTACATATTGTTACAATATTTTCCACTGATGCATTCCAGGATGTGAAATAAAAAGGGAATATTTGCTGCCAGCGGGTAAAATTCTAAGAGTGAAATACCACATGAAAGGAAAAAAAGAGATTCTCATGATCAGATACTCATAATCAATGCACATAGCCAAAACACAATCTTAATTACTATCAGTGGGTGGAAGTTTCCTGAATGTTAAATTACCTGTGGCAATTATGAACTACTGAGTAACCTGTTTACAGCTTCCTGAAATTATCATCACATAATTTGGCAATCTGCCATATTTTATTTCATTAAAAATTTAATGTACCGTAACATAATAGCCATAATAAAGCTGTCAAGATCCACTCACTGCTATTTACTTCGCTATCATCTGTTTATTAGCTCTCAAAACCAAAAGCCAAACAGAAAAGAAAACTGAAAACTCACAGATCACATGAGAAAAGGAGAATATGAAGGGCGCCCTCTTTCTGCTGAACAGCCCCAGCACCCATCTCTACCCCATTTCTCTCACAGCCAAAATCACGCACAGAGAATATCTAATAATCTGTTTTGATATCTTAACTGCTTGCGAAATTGTGATGCACATAGATGGGACAGAACATAATTTGCCAGAACCCAGCAATAATTATCAGTATTTTACACGATAGCTAGCATTAACAACACCAATAAAATCATCATGATTTTCAAGTTGTCATCTGGAAGAAGTGCTTCCGCTGCCAGGGGATCTTTAAAATTAAACACTGAAGCATTTGAGAAAACTGCAGTAGCTGGAATGGATGCAAAAATCAAGAAGTCAGTGACTGTCCCAAAATTCAAAGCTGTTGGATGAGGAGTTAATCCCTTCAATTTGAGCCCAACAACTTCAGCCAAAACGAGGAGAGCCTGTGGCTGTGCTCTGGCCAGGCTCTGCTTTCGCTGAGGTTTCATGGTTCACAGGGAGTGTAGGTCTGGAAAGACGAGTGTTTATGAGCCATGGAGAAACCCAGCAGCTCCACTTAGAGCACAAGTGCTGATTTCCCTCCCCAGCTCCCTCCTCACACCCTGACACACACCACACCTGCTGAGGGTTTGAAGCAGATCAAGTGCTAAGAGATGCAGGCTTTGGGAAGAAATAAAGGGGCATTGCTACGTTCAGGTGGGACAAAAGTGACAACAACAGTTTCACAGGTGAGTAGCAAGGGAACAACACTAACAGAGCTGAGGTACTCAAAAAAACCCCACACCCACTGAATTTGCTGCACTAATTTCCACCATGTTAATGACAAATACTAAAGTCCTTTAAACTACTTGCATGTATGTTAAAAATAGACTTACTGAGTAGCATGTTGGTTGGCATATTTTGCCACCTTGTTTGTTGTTTTGTTTTGTTTTTTCTGCTTATAAATCAAGAAAATAGATAAAATTCCATTAAGTTTCTGTGCATCACTAAGATACTGAAATTGCAATGACAGAGCATTTTATTTGCAAAACATTCAAAGACAATTTCACAAATGGGGCAAATAAACCAAGACACAATGCATTAAGTTTTCAAGTAGTGAGGGATAAATTAACACTGTGTTTCAGAGCCCATAGACAGCTAAAAGAAGCATTAGTTTATATTATTTAGGTAATTCACAATTTTAATCTTCGAGTTTTCAAGCAAGGGAAGAACTGCTTGATATACTCGATTTACAGGCAGTATTTCTCTGAGTTTTAGATTAATGCCTCAAATAGAAGACAACACACACATACTGAAGAAATCTGAAGGGAACCTGTAATAAAATAAAACCCTCACAGAGAAAAAAGAGCACTTTTCATTAAAACAATTCTGCTGACATCATTTTACCCCTGGGTTGGGCATTAACCATAAGCGTGATTTAAAGTGAGCATTTCTTCTGCTTACAAGTGCTGCATTTCCAAGGGTAAGAAGGAAAATGAGTACATTTTCCTCAGTCTCATGCTCAGAACTACTGCTTGTGCCGTGGCATCCTTATCATAAAATATTAGCTAAAAATGAAAAGCAAATATTTGACTTTCAAATTTGTATCCAGATGTATCCTCTCAGAAAATAAATGCTGTCACAACAGTTATACCAAAGCCTCCACACTGCTTCAGTTGCACTATGAGATCATGGGATCATTAAGGTTGGAAAGACTTTCAAGATCATCAAGTCCAAACACAATCCGCATCAGTGATAATTCAGATTTTTCTGCAGGTTTTCCATCTTTGCCTCTGGGTGCAACTCAAAAGTGCAAAGGAGAGGGGAAGAGCAGAAGCTCTGCTCTTATCCTCAAATGGAAGCACCCTACAGACAGAATAAACAACTAGGAACAGCAAAAATCAAGAGTCCTACACTTGAATTAGCAAACAAAACCTGAAAAGTAAATTTTCAGATTATGCTACAGCAAGTTATAAGCTAAAATAAGTATAGAAAGGACCTTAAATGTCCGTTCTCAAGAGCCACTGGCATTACTGGAACAATTCCAGTTCAGTCAAATGGGTTTGAAATAAGGAAAAATTGTCTAGTTACCAGAATGGGAATTAGGCAATGCCAACATTTTATCACAGCTGAACCCAGTTACTTGGTTATAGTTTTGAACTAAAATAAAACATTAACCCTGAAATTCAACTCACTCATATTACAGGATTGAATTCACTCTTTACTTTCAATATATTCCCTCTTTTGCCTAAATGGACCTGTTGTGATCAATGTCACTGGATCTATAAAACGTCAATACTCTCTCTCCATGTCTTAGGTTGGAAATGGGGATGTGTATTCTATTCCTATCTGTCAGAGCTGGGGCAGTTCTCTGCTGTTCATTGGGCAGCTTTTTCTTTATCTCTCCCACAGCCAATCCTCCCTCCAGGAGATCTCTTCTGTTCATGGGCCATTAATTATTAATTATCTTCTGTTCATGGCCAGTGAGTGTCCCTGCATGGCTGAGAAAATTCCATCATCCCATGGGGAGATGCTCTGCCCAGGGGAGGAGCCAAACATTCCTACCTGGATACAATCTGACCTGGGAGCAGCACAGCAGCCTTTGCCCCCTGCATTCCCAGAGGAGCAGCTTCCTTCCCACTGCATTCCCAGAGGAGCAGCTTTCTTCCCCCTGCATTCCCAGGGGAGCAGCTTTCTCCCCACTCCATTCCCAGAGGAGCAGCTTTCTTCTCCCTGCATTCCCAGAGGAGCAGCTTTCTTCCCCCTGCATTCCCAGAGGAGCCCAGGCCCATCTCCCCCAGCCCTGGAGCTCCAGAGGAAAACTCCCCCCTTGTGCAGGATCCTGCTCCAGCAGAAGCACAGCTGGCACTGCAGGAGGGCTGAGCCACCCTGGGATGGGACTGCTGACACCTCCCTGACACACAGGGGGACAGGGCATTTCTGACTCTGGCAGTGATGTTTTGTATTACTGCATTTTTATTTTTATTTTATTCTCTAATAAAGAACTGTTATTCCTACTCCCATATCTTTGCCTGAGAGCCCCTTAATTTCAAAATTATAATAATTCAGAGGGAGGGGGTTTACATTTTCCATTTCAGGAGAGGCTGCTGCCTTCCTTAGCAGACACCTGGCTTTTCAAACCAAGACACTCCTTCTTTCTTGTCACTCCTTTCAGGCACTGCAAGGCCACGCTGAGGTCACCCCAAAGCTTCTCTTCTCCAGGCTGAACAATCCCAATTCTCTCAGCCTTTCCTGACAGCAGAGGTGCTGTGTCCACCATCATCCATCAAAGATCTTCATGACAGATCTTGGTCATGTGTGTGTAAGGCCAAGAGGCCTCAAATGCCCCAGTGCCACCATGAATGCAACCAATGATTGCTGTGCCAACCTTAATGCCTCTGCTTTTGCTTTATGTTAACGATGCCACAAATAATTGGACTCCTTGAGAGGTTTTCACAACTCTTTTTGAAGTTTTGCTTTATTATTTTCAAGTTTTGCTTTATTATTTTCAGCTATCAGTTGTGGGTTTTTTTCAACAAAAGATTTGTAACCAGCTTACTGAAATGAATCCTCAGAGCAAGGTGAGCATTACATCATCCTGCTCTTCATGCTGTTATCATTAGAGGGGATGTGCTACCATTACTGCCTGAAATTTTTTAAAAGGCTTTAAAGAAAACAAAACAAAACCACCACAAAAGCACATCAACATTGCTGAACATGCTTTGGCAATAATTTCAGCTTTTACAAAGGCTTTATTTAATCTGAAAGTTGTACTTAAAGAGAAAAGGCTCAAAATAGTAGCTGCTCACAGCACGGCAGATGGTCCAGACAATAAAAAAAAAGGAAGAACTATTTGAGGAACGTGAGTTGTTCACTGATATAAACAGAGTCAGTTAGCAAGTGTTCAGTAAAATGGTATTCCACTGGAATAAACTGATTTGTAAATGATTAATCTGGGGTTTTTACACTTAAAAAAGCAAAAAGATGTTCTGAACCTGTCTGAATGGTTCACTTTTAAATGTGTGTTTCAAAATGCTATTTAATTTAGAAATCTTGGAGAACTGCAGAAACTTCTTCAAATATTGTGTGGGGAGAACTTGGGATGACAGACACATTTCAAACCAGGGTAGTTTCAGAGATATATCCTATAGGCACCTTATTGCAGGATGAGAGAAGAAATTTAAATTGTAGTTTTCCTAGGACATAAAAATTATTTCCCACTTCAAATGAGAGTTTCATGTGGCCAAGGAAAGGGGGGGAAGGGGGGGGAGGGAAATAATCATGACAAAGAGCAAAATACCTAACTGGGTAAACATAGTTAAATATTGAAATTACCTGATTAATAACTTGGGGGTTTTTTAGAACACAAAGCTATAATCCATGTCGGTAATTCCTTTAAAAAGCCACCTCAAGGTGGAAACATTTAAGTAATTTCCTAAATTTCCAACAGCTATAGAGTTCACTCATTACACTCATGATGTAATCTACATGTACTGAGTTTCCAACTATTTAATTACTTTAAATAGTAAATTAACTCTTGAACTTTACCTTGTTCTTCCTTGCAGTGAAAATAAAGAAAATGTGCTATTTAACCTGCAATGCCTTGGCCACCTCCCTGTGCACTTTTATTCAGATCACACAGGTGTTCTTTAAGGATTATTTGGAACAGATAGTGGAAGGTGAAGGGATTTTCTTGCATGACCCACCAGTGATTTCTGCTTTAGTAGGGAACCAAGATGTAAATATTTTTGTAGACTCAGGAAGAATCACACAGGTCTCTTCTGTATCCACACTGCTCTCTCCTGAAAGGCAGCTTCAGAGCTTAGGTTCTGCTGATGCCTGGAAGCTTTCTTCCATTTTCCAGGCTAAATGTGTTTGGGATCAATTGATATTGATGTTTTCCTTTAACAGCTTTTCACCCTCTCTGACATTTTATATTGTTTTCTTTAGAGAAGGCCATGGTATTTCCCTGATATATTTATTCTAATGAATTGAACCAACTGCAATCTTTCTAGCATTGCTTCCTGAGAAATTTTCTTTATCCCTGATTCCTCTCAGTCTGTCTTCTCTACACTTATCCCAATGTGAATTTATCTGTGTGGATGACCATCCAGGAGGAAAATGCTCCAAATGAAGGGTTACATTTATTTGTATAACAATGCAAATGGTTCCACATCTTTTGTAGAAATACAACTCCTACCAACTATTCCATTTGGATGGTGTTTTATTGACTTTATGCAAGTTCAGCAACCTAGGTTATCCAATGTCTGGAAATCACAGGATTTCTGGAGATAAGGAAAAAAAAAAGGATTTATCTTTACTGGAATTTATTCCCTATGGAGTTGAATGGCCTTGTACCATCAGAAGCCTGGAAATTGTTTTTGCTTCTCCATTCTAGTGACTGCCTCCTAGTCACTGGAAAATATTTTTATTCCTTCTACAAATCTAAATCTTGTGACAGAAATCACCGATTTTCATGCTTTTAAAGGAAATTTCACTTTTCTCTGGCTCTCAAGTTTGGCTAGCAGCTAAAACACCCCATAATTCATGCTGCTAATGAGAAAGCAATCACTGGGACAAAGAATCTCAATGCTTCCACACTGGCAGTTACCATTATATGCTAATCACATTTTAATTACTAACCAGCCGCCACCAGAAAAGAACAGGCTACAAAAGCAGAAAATAAAATTCATGGAGCAGAAGCTTCAGTTTGTCTCTGCTTTCATGTTTCATTCCCATTAGTTACTATCTGATCTGCATATGTGAAAACTATATTAGTTTACAGGATGCTCAGAGCCCTTGGATCAGGTAATTCTATGAAAAAATAATCTGAAAAATATTTCTTTTTCAGTTTAAGTCGTAACTTTGGATTTTCATACTTCCAATCAGGTTTGGGGTGGATTAAAAAAATTTTGTTGCTTATTGCTCTCAGTTTATGGTCTCCAAAGTTGACTGTGTCCAACCTGGGATGATCTGAGAGGTCTTTTCCAACCTTAATTATTCTGAGTTCATATGATTCCACCGAGGGCACAGACCCTTTGGGTTTCTTATTGCCACTACCCTGAAGGAAAGAGTAATAAAATATCTTGCATATTCTACAGGAAACAGGAACAGACTGCCAAAAGACAGTCCAAATCAACACATGTATTTACCTTTGACCCATACATTTTAATTTCTTTTCTATTCATCTAATATGCATTTTTCCAACAGGAGAGATTTTTCCAAGCCTCATTGCTTTTGCCAATAAATATCTCACAGTAACAGTCTGACATTTTTATTTTATATTTAAAGAACTTATTGCTGCAAAAGTTAGTAATGCTAAAAATCACTTACAAATACACTGGTCTACAGAGACACAGCAGTTGAGCTATGGACTTTTTGCTATGGTTCTTATTTTCTATGATTTTTCAAAATCATAAAAAAAACTGAAACAAAGTCAACAGGAAAAACACCAAAACCTGAAGTTAATCGAGTTATTTTCATGCAAAAATCCTTCCTATAAAATTACTGACTTCTTGTTATTAGTTACAACCTAACTAGCAGTGATAATTGTTCTTAAATAATATCCCTGTGAAGCAGAGATACAACAACATTCCCAGGCACAGGGTGGGATTTTGGGGTGTCCTGTGCATGGGCAGGAGTTGGAATGTGCTGATCCCTGTGGGTCCCTTTCAACTCAGGATATTCCATGACTCTCTGAGCACCTCTGCCTTGTCACCTTCCCCTGGTAATTGTCACCAAATGTCCATTCCACACATCCATTACGTGGGGTTTGAGTGCATTTTTTGACTTCTACAAAACAAAAATTTCACCCACATCAACAATGGACACATTATGACCAAGCAACAAAAAACCAGAAACAATTAACCACCCACTTGACCAGGAGATAAACTTCTACTAACA
The DNA here is from genome assembly GCF_050655825.1 of Lonchura striata. NCBI lineage: Eukaryota > Metazoa > Chordata > Aves > Passeriformes > Estrildidae > Lonchura > Lonchura striata. The sequence continues at coordinate 115,009,233 of NC_140703.1, read as the reverse complement.
GATATCAAGAGACAAACCAGATGTTCCCTTCATCTTTCACTGGCTGCAAAAACAACATCACACTTGTATTTATATACAATACTTCTCTGACATTTTCAGGTTCAGTTGTGCTGGAAGAGGACATAAACAATTATTTCAACCCCACATTCAAGAATTTTTAAAATATCTCTTGCAAGCTGTCCATCCCTCTCTCTCTCTCTCTCTCTGATTCTTACTGGCATCTAGTGGTACAGTAGGATTTTTGTCTAAAAAACCAAATTCTTTGCTGGTCAAAACAGGAATAGCCCAGAAATCAGGTCCTGGGCTTTAGAGGGTTAAGAGAACTGGAGTTTATAGGTCTGATGGTGTCACTAGGCAACAAGTAACTTGCTGCAGCCAGCTCTCTCCAACCTCCTTGCTCCCTAATGAAGTCTGGTCTGCAGGCTGCTTTAGAGGCAATAATGACAAAAAACATGTTTATTCTCTCTTCTTCTCCCTTCCCACCAAGCAGTTAAAGAAAACAACCCCCCCAAATTCAAGACTGGGGCTAGAATTGCAGCTACACCATGATGAAGCAGTTAAAAACACTGCTTTTTTAAAGGTAGGGTTGGTTGGGGAGCTGCTGTGTTTTAGGCATGTTTCAAGAAAGGACTGTAGCTGTAAGTTCAAGACAAAAAAAAAAGTGAAAAAATGAAAGAAAATGCCATTTAACTATGTTGAGCAGATTTGAGCTTGTAATTACAAAACAGTGATTTTTCAATGACCCATTAAAAAACAAATCAAACCATTTAGTGTCTTTTTAAATTGGAAATTTAGGTACAGTATATTTTCTGTGGCTTGCCTCATTGTGTCAGGCATTCTTACCTGTTCTAAGGGATTAAAACATGAGCCAAATTTAAACAGATAATTCTGTACAGTTGTTTTGTAGACTTCAGATTATTTTCAGTAAAACAGAAATATTCAAGACACTGTGATAAAGTGAAGCAAATCTCATGATAGGTTGTTTTGCAAACCAGTTGTTCAACTAAGCAAAACTTCCTACATGCAGGGAAAGAGCAAACTATGCTCAAATTTCACAGGAATTTTACAGAATTTGAATATAATGCAAGGAAAATAAATCAGTGCTGTGCAATCATGAGGGCATTCTTTAGGTTCCACATTAAAAAAAAATATCACAAATTTGTTTTATTTATGTGGTCCGAGAGATTACCTATTCTTGCATTCAACACTTTCAGTTTTGTATCATAAATCTGAATTCAGCACCTCTACAAACAGGAACATTTCTGACAAGCTGAGCTATTTGTTTTATTTGGAGATGGATCCTTGTACATTTGGCAAACTAAGTATGTCATGGCAAGTACAAAAATAGAAGCATTATAGTGCCAGAACAGCAGCTCTGTGTAGTTTGGAATACACACACCATGACCTGTGCCCTACTAACTTGCAATTGCAGCACATTTCCCCCAGAGGTAAAATTCAGACACACTAAACCTAATTTCACACTTCATGTAAAACTAGTCACTCTGTTGGCCTGGCTGAGATACAACATGATTCTTTTTGGTTTTTACAAAGCATATTATGGATTTAATTAATATGGCTACTCTCAGAATAGAGATTGAAAGCTTTTTCCACTGAGGTCCTAATTCTGCTCCCTGTTCAGTGTTTCCTGTAGGCTTTGCTTTGCAAAGGGAGCTCAGAACTGCAGGGGTTTTACTGCAAGTAGGTTTTAATTTTTGCAGATAATAAGCCTTATTTCCTCCTTTGAAATAACATTTCAGACAGTCTCCTTTCATACACACTGGCTTGCAGGTTTACAGCCCTGCCTTCTTGTTCTGCACAAGCAGCAAGTTCTTAATCTTCGCCTGCTCCCTACAATAAGTGCCCACACACTCAGTAAAAATTAATTTCAGGCACAAAGAAACATGTTCCCAGATTGGTGATCCCTTTTGACAGCTAGAAAACAAGTAATCATGCAATCATGGAATCAAAGAATCACAGAATGATTTGGGCTGGAAGGGATCTGAAAGATCATCTCACTCCAACCCCTGCCATGGCAGGGACACCTCCCACTGTCCCAGGCTGCTTCAACCCCAGTGTCCAACCTGGCCTTGGGCACTGCCAGGGATCCAGGGGCAGCCACAGCTGCTCTGGGCTCCCTGTGCCAAGGCCTGCCCACCCTGCCAGGGAAGGATTTCTTCCTAATATCCCATCTAAACCCACTCTAACATAATCAGGTTCACAGAGAATGAATATTCAAACTGATTTAGTAAGGATGAGGTTACACAGCTCTCCAATCTCCTTTTAACATCGAGGGAATGCACAAAGTCAAATTATGAGGTTCTAGATCAGTCATCCATGTAAAAATCTCGGATAACTCCTTGAGAGAAACCTAGAAAAGAAATCAATGCTTTTCTCAGAGGTACAGTTTCTAACCCAGGCAGCTCAGCACCTGCAGGAGCCAGGCCACTGATTTTCAGAGCAGCAGAAAGCCTTTCAGTGGCCAGCCACAAATCTGAGCCCAAGGAGAGCATATCATAGGAATACAACACACAAATATCACAGACTGGAGGTGCCAGAGCTGTGCTTTGCCAAGGAATGGCAACAGCATCCCACATGGCCCATGCTGGATGAAAAAGAACCTGCTCTGGCAAGGAGAACACCAGAGACCATGAAGAACTCTGTGTCTGTCTCAACTGGTTCATCCCCACCTGGAGCGCCAGTTCCTGATGGAAAAAAAATGTTCTCTATCAGGAAATCAGGGGAAGTGATTTACAGTCAAAACACCACTGTGTGGGCAACCCTGCTCTGGGTTTTCCTGATAGCATTGTTATAGGTACATATTATAATATTGGCTTTTTATAAATATTAAAATAGATTTTATATGTGTGGTGTTAAAATAACTTTGTTATAAAGATATATTTCTTATTTCTGTTGTTAATTAAGCTTAGACATAGCTTGGAAATACCTGATATAAGTATGTTTGTGTTAAAATTCCTGCTTGGATGGGATAACATCCAATGAACAAAGGATGAGTATCCTGCTACAGATCTGCCAGTTATCAGCACTCACTGTCTGAAGACAGTGTGGAGCAAGGCCCAAAACTGAAGGTTATGATAAAAATGTACTAAAACAATAACAAAGGAATCTGCATGCTCTAAAAAGGCAGATCCGAGAAGGAGCCATGCTTAACAGTTCATGGAACATGTAAACTAGTTTGGGGAAAAGTTTACTATGCATAATTGTTTATGAATATGTAACAGGCTGATACAGTAGGAATGATATATAAAAGAATGTTTCCAAAATGGGTGTGCTCGTGGCTGAGCAACAAGACACACCCAGCTGTAACATCTTTGCTCTGTGGTCTTTGTTGCCTATAGTCCTTTATTAAAATTCTTTAAATTTTCACAGGAAAGTGGATGTGTTTTTCACAGCATTGAGCTACCCTAAAAGAAGGGCTGTAAACCTGCAAGCCAGTGTGTATGAAAGGAGATTGTCTGAAATGTTATTTCAAAGGAGGAAATAAGGCTTATTATCTTCAAAAATTAAAACCTACTTGCAGTAAAACCCCTCACACCTCAGGTACCCACTACAGGGCCTGCAAAAACTGCTTTGGGGATGGAATTGAGCTTCTCAGACAGAGAGCTCCAGCATGTGTGCAAGCCCTTACTGAGCACTGGCGTTACAGCATTTCTGAGAGAGAGAGACCATGATTTATATTTGGAATGAGATTTGAGCTACTCCAGTCCAGGCCTCAGATCTGGGCCTTGTGAGGCCTTCCAGCCTGGGACACAGTTAGAAATTAAGAGTCTGTGGCACAGTTAGAAATTGAGAGTTTGTGGCACAGTTAGAAATTCTATTAAGGTGTGATGGGAAGCACTGGGCTGTCTGGGTGTGAAGGAGTATAGGTTTATAATGTGAAGTTTAATCCACCTTAAGACAAAGGCAAACAATGTTAGCTTGCCAATGAGAGTGCCTTTGTAAACTGTAAACCATATAGAAGTGTATAAAAACTGCCATCAGAGAACGTTGCATTAATCATATTGGTTGGATGAGTGTTCTGTCCTGTCCAGCTTTCCCGTTATCTGAGGTCCCTGGTTGCACACTGGTGCTTGCATAGCCACTGTGGCAAAGGATGCCAGTGGTTTTTAATCCCCTGCACCATGAGGGGATTAAAATCCCCTGCCTCTATTCCTCCCTGTTGTCCCTGGGCTGACAATTGGGCAGGTCCAGCCCCACCCTGCCATGCAAAGAAGGGTGGGTCAGAGGGAGTGCGCCACAGGCTGCTCCATTTCCTCCCCAGCTCAGTGAGGAAAGCGCTGTCTGCTCTTCCCAGCCTGCTCCTTTTATCTTGTCTTGCTCCTGAGCGATTTACCCCCCACAGCCCCTTCCCATTCCCACTCCAGCTCTGGCTCTGAATGCTGATGACACACCAGTAGGGAATTTTGGGATTTCAGGTACAGATATTCCCTGCCCCACAAACACCCAAGGACCAGTCTGTCCTATTTCCTGAGACCCACCTTGGTGCTGCACAAATCACAACCAAAAATCTGCAACATGCACGCAAACACAACCCCTGTGGGGTTGCAACAACACCAAACCCACAGTTTTTTAATGAAACAAAGGCTAAGGAAAGAGATTTGATTTTGAAATGCAACATCTCTTCTCAGAGACCTGAAGTAATTAAGGATAAACAACTCAGACGTATCTTATTTTATTTGCAACACTGAAAGCTTCAATTTTCTTTCACTGAGGGGGAACAATGTGTTTTTTTCCAGTAGGAAGAAAATTGTTCTGTGATTGTAATGACATCATGCTGCTTCTCACGGGTTGCTACAAGTATAAAAGCTTGAAAAAAGGAAGGGCACATGAAGTACAGTACAGCCTTTCAGCTGTTTGAGTACAAATTCCTATACATATGCATGTACAAAAAGTAAGGAGTAAGGGAACTATATTTTTCCTTGACTCTGAACTCTTTCCTTTAGCTAAAACAGTTATACAAATTGAGATTGGAAGACATTCATGTGATTTTTCAGCTTGATTTTCTTCTGTAAAGGAGCAATAAGCCAAAATGAGGATCCAAATACCTTTGACAGCAAATGAGAATTGCAGTTATGTTCAAAGTTTACAGTGCAATTTCACTGCTGTATTTTTTTCCACATTTTATACTAAAACCTATTTAAACAGCCCAAGTTATACTAAAACCTATTTGAACAGCCCAAGTTATATTATAATGAGTGTAAACTGCTTTCATGTCGCTTGTAGCATTACAGTACTGAAGTGACAAAGCATGAATTTGTTTCAAAACAACTTAAGTCTGCACCATGGAAAATTATGGAAAATTAGAATTGCTAAATTCAACTCTGCCTCATGCTTGAGCAGTAATATTAGTAAATTCTTAGGATCTTTGGGACTAAGACCATGATATTTATATATTTTATGTCCTGTTTAATGTAAACCAGTGGCTGTTCATAACTTATTATGCCAATCCTCATGCTGGGGAGTGCAGGGAGACCACTCACAGGGAAACCTCAGTGGAGCACAGACCAACCTTATTCTGCTGCAGCCAGAACTGGTTAAGGAACCTCTGAGGTCACCTGCCCCCTTTTTTCTACCTCTCATCACTTCTTGTGATTCAGGCCCCTCATCTTTAAGCAGCAAAATTCAGTTTTGCTTAGTTTACTGCTGTGCCTAAAGCTTCCTCCAAGCAATGGCAATACACAAAGGAGTGGCTGCTTTGAGCTCTTTTTTTCCTGGGAGCCTGGCAGCCTTGTTGTTATTCTCAAACTGGGAGCATAAAACTCCCTTACAAAAGACTGAAGCAAAAGCCTCAGCCACTGAGGAATTGCTGGATATCATTACTCAAAACAACACTGCAGAAAGCAGCACGTTGCTGCTTTGCACATCACTGTTATTTGGGAAATGCTTTTATTACAGAGAAATGGAACAGTACATATGTATTTCGTGAAGCTCTGCTTATGCAGTACCAAAGAGATTACTTTCATGACTGAAATGTTAACATTTGTAAGGAAAAAAAAAAAAAAAAAAAAAAGAAGAGATTTGTCTGGTAGTAGCTGCCTAATACTCGTGGATGGATAAAGGAAAACAGATCCACACAGATCCCTGAGAGCATTGTAAGGTTATTATTGGCCAGGAAGTGCTTTTGCAGAATTCATAATGCAATGACAGTTCTTTATGCCGATTTCTGAGTTTTGCAACTGCACAGACTGTCCTGGTAAGAATCCCAGACATGCCATAAGACACTGTCTGAGCTCACCTTCATTTTATAGCTCCTTCTTGCCTGAACTGAGAAATCTGCCAGGGAAAATCTCTGTTTTATAAACTGTAATGCAAAAGTAACATTTGGTTGTTGAGGCTGGGAGAATTGGGACCCTTCAGCCTGGACAGGAGAAGCCTTGGAGGTGACCTCTTTGTGACCTTGCAGGACCTGAAGGGAGCCTTCAGGAAAGATGGAGAGAGATTTTCACATGGGCCTGGAGGGACAGAACAGAGGGGAATGGCTTCAGACTGAAAGAGAGCAGAGTTAGATGGGATATTAGGAAGAAATTCTGTACTATGAGGGTGGGCGGGCCCTGGAACAGGGTGCCCAGAGAAGCTGTGGCTGCTCCTGGATCCCTGGCAGTGCCCAAGGTCAGGTTGGACAGGTCTTGGAGTAACCTGAGACAGTGGAAAGTGTCCCTGCCCATGGCAGAGGTGGCACTGGGTGATTTTTCAGGTCACTTCAAACCCAAAATGCTCCATGACTCTGTGATTGTTCAAACAAAGAGGGAAGATGAGGGAGGAGGGACTGACAACATCTGACAGGCAGTTTCAAGACCCTTGCCCATGTCAGTGAATTCCAACTGAGCTGGCATCACTGGAAGAGGGCAGTAACCCCTCAAATCACCAGGCAATTGATTGTTTGGCTCTGGCAACTACAAAATGATCCAGAATCATATTGGAATTGATGCAAAAACTGGAAAAACTGGCATTGCATTTTCCAAGCAGGAAGCTACAGCTTCATCATCTATTTGAAATCCCAGATCCTGCTCAATCAAAATTCCTATCCAAGCCCTGAGGCAGCTGAGATTTAGATGAGCATAGAGAGGCTGAATTAGGAGGGAAAGTCAGACCCTTCTCACCAGGCAGAGGAGTGAGGACACAGCTCTGGCTGCATCTGCAACTGGTTCTTTTAAATCATCACAGGCTCTAATCAAACCCTGAACTTGCAAATCTGACACTCAGAGTGCTGCTGGACTTCTGCACTGAGCTTTGCAGACATCTTTTCAGTGCTGCTTTGGGCTGCCACAGCTGTTGCAGTTGTGTGATTTAGGACTTGGTTTGCTCATCTTCCAAGGGCAAGTCTCCCCTGAGTTAGTGGTACTGGAAAACACGGGATTTATTCAGCTGAGGGCCTGATGAAAATAATGAGGGACAGGCATTGTTTGAACAAGTGAACTCCTTGCAGGCACCAGCATAAATACATATTTTGAAATGGTATTTCTGCAACCTGTCCAACAAATACCCATATTCAGATCATGGCCATCTGCAAAGGGTATGATAAAACATTCCTGGAATGGTTTCTCGATGGTCCTGACAGGCATGAAATTTTTTACCCAGCTGGAGAGAACATCCCTGTGGATACCCAAACTATTATATTAGCTTTTTTGCCCACTGCTTGCAAGGAAAAAAAGGGAGGGAAGGGAGGGAAGGAAGGAAGGAAGGAAGGAAGGAAGGAAGGAAGGAAGGAAGGAAGGAAGGAAGGAAGGAAGGAAGGAAGGAAGGAAGGAAGGAAGGAAGGAAGGAAGGAAAAGAAAGAAAGAAAGAAAGAAAGAAAGAAAGAAAGAAAGAAAGAAAGACTAAATCACCTCAAGAAGCTCTCCTTGGCAGTGACTCCCTCCAGTCTTTTCTCATCTGCAGCTCAGGCTGTGGCATTCAGTGGACTGAGATCAATCAGCCCACTGAGATCTGCCTTCAGGACCCCAAAACATCTATTCCTGAAATCAAATTTTTGAAAGCACGTCCAGCCTTCTGTGACTGCCTGCTGAACCACTGCTGAACGATTTCAGTTCAGTGCAAATTTTTTATAAACACGGTGGCTTTTCTGTTTCTCCAGAGTGTACCACTGATTTCAAAATACAGCAGAATCTCTACTGAAATGCAGATGCTGCAAGTAAAATGCAGAAAATCAAAGGACATTTTTAAAAAACTGTATCTAGCCAAGCCTACTTCAAGTAAGGCCAATTACTCAACTCATAAACCTGCCCAAATTCACTATATTTCTGAGGTTTTTATTGTAAACTACCATACCACAATTCAAATGCCAATCAAGACCATTAAAGCTACTCCCTTTAAGGTCTGTAAATTATTTGTTACACTTGCAAAGTGTTCTTTTTGGTGTTTTAAAAAGCTCCCCTAGTCAGTCTGCTATAATTACAGTATGAATAAGGATAAACATGTAGGAAAGCACCCCTCCTTGCAAACCAGCTGGAAGCCAGTTTTTATGACTTAAAAACATTTCCGTGCTTCTGCTCTGGCAATGTTTAAGCATTTGCAAATAACCCAAAATGCTGTGTAGGAAGGGAAGTGATAGCAGGTAGAGGGAACAGAGAATGAAAATTTCAGTCAAAGAAAAAAGAAGTTGGGGGTTGGACTGGAGGATCTTCAAAAGTCTCTTCCAACCCAAATCATTCCATGGTTCCATGAAAATGGAATTACTGTGCACTTAAGGCAGATTCTTGGAATTTCTTAAGGTGTTCCTGGCCCTGACAGGGGATGGAATGAGATGATCTTTGTGGTCCCTTCCAACACAAACCATTCTGTGATTCCATGGAATGGCCGCTGATGAAAACTTTGGAAGATAATCTTTAAAAGTCTCTCTCTCTCTCTCTCTCTCTTCTTTTTTTTTTTTTTTTTTTTTTTTTTTTTTTTTTTTTGTGGATTGGGATGAATTTTGATATTGGTGAGAAAAATTAATTTAATAGTCCAAGTTAAGTTTGGAGAACAGTAGCAAACACTATCAAGGTGTCTCTGCTTTATCTGTTTCTACTCAGACTTTTGACAACACACATTTCAAAGGCATCTGTGCATGAATTATGAACTACTTTTATATTAACTAAAGTACTGGCCATAGTGATAACAGTAATCCTGGATAAAAATTACTCTGTGCCTGTTTCACTTAGAGCATTAATAATTTATGATAACTTTTTAAAATTTACCCCTGTTCTGCTGTGCATTACCTTGAGATGAACAACATGAAAAATGAAGTATCAAATCAAGGGTCTTCTTCACGTCATAGTTTCAGTGCTACTGTTTTAAAAAGAACAACAAAAATATTTGAAAAATCATTGATGGAATTTCTCACAATCTGTTATCTGTAATTCTGCTCGGTGCCAACAGTGGCACCTATGAAAGCTGATTTCATGGAATTATAGAAACACAGAATGATTTGGGTTGGGCTAAAGGTCGAATTCCACCCTCTCTGCCATGGAGAGGGACACCTCCACTAGAGCACGTTTCCCCATTTTATGATCATTTTTGCCATTCTGGGTGCCTCTGAAAAGGAATCTGTTTTTTGCACAGTCCCTGCACTTCTGTGTTCTCCAGCTGCAAACTGGAGCTGGAATGGGGCATTTCCAATGAGTTTGCATTTGTCAGAAGCACACTGATAACTGCATAAAGCAGTGGCACCCCAAACCAGTGCTGACATTTCAACTTTGTGCTTGACACCTAGTGTTAAAGCACCACTACTTGTTTTGCCACTTTATTTCAATTTTATACCTTAAAAGAAAAAAAAAAAAGAAAAGAAAAATTATAACGCAGAAGCTGCTCTGCTGAGTGACCTTTCTCTTTAGAGTGGTCACTGAATCATCAAGCAATAAATGTCCCACAACCCCATCTTCTTCCTTAGGATGCCAGCACTTCTGAGAAGGTGAAAGGGAAGCATTAGAAAAGCTTGGCTCTGTCCTGTCATGTTGTCTTAGTGTGACATGAAATTCTGTGACATGTGACATTAAAAAAGGTCACTTTGACAACATGACTACTGGAATGCCAGCATATTGCTCACTACTACTGGTAAATAAATGGCAAATCATGCAATAGCTGCAAATAAATATTAAAATATTTCCCCTTTTCCTTGTATTTTATCCAGGTTTATAACATGGTGGAGTTTTAAAGCTATGGTGCTTCTCCAGCTTCCCTCCAGTTTTCTCATTTCTTCCTTATGGAATTTTCTTACTTGCAATGAGGTTTGTTTTCCTTATTTTTAGAGGATTCATTTAATCTTTTGATGATTTCCATATTCCTTCTTACTACACTGTCCAGACAAAGAAGTAAAATCACATTTTTAGTACTATGCTTCAAATTTAAAAGAGGGAGAAAGGCAAGAAATAGATGTGAGAAAGGCCCAAATCTCATCTTTGAAGAATAATCAGCATTTTCATTTATCAGCTCAAAGCCATTTTGATCTGACAGAGGCTCTAGTCAATACCACAGAAGTCAAATATATATATTATATATATATTATAATATATATACACAGAGAGAGAGAGAGAGAATAGAACTGGCACTGTAACTTTGTCATGAACATTAATAGAAGATCATAAAATCCAAAAGATGTAAGTTCTGGCTCACACTAACAGTCCAGTTTTTCTATCCCAAACATCTTAGAGGTGTGCAAAGCTAATTATTAGACACAAGGAAAAATAAAGGGTTATGTGAAATTTTACATCCTCAAAAGTCAAGAGTAGAATTTTTTTTTTATATATGTTGTTATTAAATATCTTAACTAAGGTCCCAGAGACATAAACCAGGAAAACACTGATTCTCAGCCACCATTCTAGGGAATGAATATAACAATTTCCCTGCATCCCCCTGTGTCCAGAAAGAAAATTGAGAAAAGAGTTTGTACTCAGATGTCTCCTGAAAGGGACATTTCAGAAAGAATTCATCCAAATGGCAATGCAAGCCCCAAAAAGGAAAAAACTTCCTGAATTCCAGAATCTGTTCCTCACATTTATATTCAGCTCACTGCTCCAGCACATTTTTTTTATCTGTTCCTTAGACTTTCACTGAGACAATTCATAATTGTTAACATAACTGCCTAAAGCCTTTTAGGTGTAAATCAGTAAGCAATGAAGTGAGGTGGAAAAGCAGCTTCCCTGCAACAGATGCGTGCTTGAAAATGAGGTGATAATAGGTAAAAAGGTATTAGGAAGACTAATGACATACAATAACAAGCCTGTCTAATTGTGAAGATTTAATTAAAGCAGAGCTGCTGTGATGCTGATGCAGTTGTTAAGAGACTGGATTTCTGTCAGACCAAGATGCTGTTTCAGAGCAACATCATCTAGACCTTTACAAAGCCTTTAAAAAAGTCTAGATCCTAGCATGTCATAAAAATGTTTTAATCTGTGTGTTTACTTCAGGTTGAAGTGGAGTTGATGAAAAAAAAATGTATTTCTGAGGTGCTTCAGCAGCACATTATTTGTTAAATCCTTGCCATGCTGCAATGCATTTATTGTCTGAAAATTTTGTAAACAAGATTGCATGAACGATGAAAAAGCTGGATGAGTGACAAGCTGCAAAACACACAACAACATCTTATTATAAGGTTAGGTGGCTTGTGACAACTCCAAAGGTGCTCTCAGCTCTTTCTCACTGAATTATATTTGCAACTGTAGCTAGCACCATATGCTATTTGGCATTAGCCAAGATGTGTTAGACACCAGAACCAGACTTCTGAGAGAGGAGTGGAGAGAGCAGATTTCTCCTGAGGCTCCTTGAACCATCAGTGAAAACCTAAAAGCTCTTTTCAATAATTCCTAATAATTTAGAGCAGGGTGCATGTTGAAGGATCGGAAGAGTCAGTCCTAGGAAGAGCAGATGAGGGAGCTGGAAAGGGAATCAGCCTGGAGAAAAGGAGGTTCAGGGGGGACCCTGTGGCTCTGCTCCCAGGGAACAGGGACAGAGGTCTTTTCCAACCTTAATGATTCTGTGATACTGTTCTATGATATTATGTTAGGAAACCCAGGTCTAGAAACTGAGGTAGATGGCAAGAACTCCTCATTATTCCTCCTTTTAGCCCAGTCCCAATGTCCAATCTTCCCTGGGGGGTTCATATATAAAACATGGGATTGGAAGGAGAGATAAATGGCTGGCCTCAATCCCCAGAAGTTTTTGCTTGAAATCTGTTAGCCAAGACACACAAAGCATTTTTCTTGTATTTTCTGTCACTTTGGTATGTCTGTCCTTTGTGTCTGCTGCAGGGACTGTGCTTTGCCCTTTTTATCCCCTTTTTCCTTAGTTTCCTTTTCATGCTGAGCTTAGTAACTGCTGTTCTCAAAGAACTCAGTCAGCATCCCTCTTTGGGAAATGTTAAAACATGCAAGATCCACTTCCTGGGACTCAAGGAGTCCTAACATGACCTTTTCCTTTCCCTCCACCAATTTCCTTATTCACAGGGAGTCAATTTTTGCATCCCATCCAAGCCCATCAATACCATTGTGCCATAGGGGATTTTGCCTGCCAATAAAATCCTTGCTTAAGAATATCCTGAAAAATGGGAGAATGCTGGAACAACTGAGACAGGCAGCTCTGCACTCCTCACAGCAGGAGAGCCCAACTCTTGGTCCAAAAATCTCACACCATCTTCACAGACCAGTGGTTGAAGAGCAAACTCAGCACAACCCCCTGCGTCATTTCCTCTGTTTAATATTATTATAAATTATATGTTCATCTTGAGATTTTCTCTACAGATGGACTACCAGCAAAAAATACATAAATGATGCAGAATAGTGGGGAACAATAGGTCTGTGCTCAAAATCCTGCTCTTCACTTTGTAAGGCAGGGATATTTTCTCTACCTTGTTTTACAATATTTCATTGAATGGCCCAGAAACTTGAAGGACAAAATAGGGCTTTATAAAAATATCTCTGAGGGACTGGGTAATGTATCCCAAACTCTAGAGATAATATAAATTCTATCATTGTCTAATTCAAAGTAGGCAAAATTCAAGTTGAAGGAAATCTTTTCCCTTGTCCCTCCACAAAACAACAACAAAAACTAGCAGCAGATGGTTTGTAAATTATTAGTAATTTCAATAGTCATTCAATATCTGTTTTAATCCTTTCACATATGATTTTTATCATTTTTCCTTCCACTCACAGTTATATCTTTCCTAATTATTTCAGCATTTCCCATTCCAGCCAATAGCCAGAAGTGAACATATAACTGTGGTCCTGACTTGTATAGAGGGTTTGGTTGAGATTGGTTGCTGTGAAAACAATATTTATAGCCAGGGAGGGAAAGGGACAAACACAACATTTTACTTAGGCCAGATAACTAATTTAAAACTGTTTTTCTCTATTTCCAGTTATAGGCTTAATATAGCAGCTTACAGGTAGTGGATTTTATGCCTCTTAACCATGATTTTTCCAGTTATTTCTCCCCAAAGAACAGGTTTGATATTTCCTGTTTACTTTGCTTTTATTTTTGTATTAATTGATCCCCCACATTGGAAAGAACATCCCCCAAAGTTTTCCTACATTTTCAGCTTGTCAAATGTTGCTCTGCTTCACACGAACACTCTCCTCACTCCTTCAACACTTTACACCAGGCCTCTACATCCCAATTTATTCCAGCTCTGTGTAATGTTAAAACATCTTGTTTTCAGCATCATAATGATATCTCCAAGGAGAACATGATTTAAAGGCTGTTTTGTGCATGAAGAGATTGTGCAAATTAAGTTTCACGAGTCTCAGAAAAGCAGAATTAGTTTTTAGCAGTTGAATTAAACAGAAATGACAAAAAAGGAGTCCTTAATTACTCATGTTTTACAAAAATTTTCTTCTTGCACTGCTTAGTGTCTTTTAAACATGTACATTCCAAATCTGAGTGAAATCTCAATGTATTCACACTCAAACTTTCTTTCTTCATCTTGCTTTCCTACTTTCCAGCTCACTAGTTCTTCTGGAAATAGGTCTGAGATCTTTCAAAATCAAAAGTATGGTTAGAAATATTGAAAGTCATAAAAACTCCCAGAAGATGTCACTGGCAATTGTGAATCCAGAAAGGGCTGGTGGATTCACAAAGACTTTACGACTTATTTGATGTCTGAGGGCATCAAACTCCAGGACATCTCTAATGGGAAGCAAAATTTTTACTCCCCTAAGATCTGAGAGGAAAGTCAGGCAAGATTTGATTAAACCAAATCAGCAGGGAACTCTTAGAAAATTTTTGGGTTTACCTCTGTTGTATTGGCAGAAGGAAGATATCTTTTTTTAAAAAAAGTATTTCTCCTTACAGGTAAAACTACAATAGAATTTTGAATTTTAAAAAGGATTCAGAATGAAAGTAAATATTTTTCAGTTTCAGAAGACTGAAAAAAAGATTCCTGTCACTTTATTTCCCTCTTCCAAATGTAAATGACTCTGTTTCCAGGAAAGGAAAAGGCATAATCACCTCTGTACAGTGTGCAACATCCTCACCCCAGGAGCCAGTGTAAAAACAGAACAGCTCTATGGAATAGATACAACCACCAAATGAAATTATGAAACAACTTAAATAGTTCTGTGTAAATGTAGACATCCCGTCTATCTCAGACAACACTTCCACATGGAAAATGGAAAGACAGAATTAGGTAGATGGAAATAAATCTGGAGATGGATTAAAATGAGAGATTCAAAATAAGTTAACAGTGAAATTGCAGACTTGCAGTTGTATCTTTTTTGTTGTTGGGTTTGTTTTTTTTTTTTTTTTGGTTGGTTGGTTTGTTTTGATTTTTGTTGTTGGTGATGTTGCTGTTGTGTGAAACAAACTACTTGGTTTTATCAAACTACTTGGTTTTTTCCCAACAAAACTTTTACCAAATTTGCTCCAGTGCATTCTTCATCTGTAAAACAAGTGACACACAGAAGATGTGCTTGAACTGACAATGACTTCTATTTGCAAGGTAGAATTAGGGCCTCATTGATATAAATGACTAAACTCACAATAAATTTAGAAGGATGAGTCTTCACCTAAAGTTTTACTGTATCTCAGTATTCAGCTATAGTTAAGCTAATTCAGGAAGAAATTCTTTATGGAAAAATTTGTCAGGAGGTGGAGTCACCACCTCTGGAGGTCAGCCAAAGATGATCTTTGAGGTCTTTTCCAACCTGAATGATTCCGTGATTCCCTAGTGGCTTGATCCTGCAAATTTCTATCTGGATGATTGATTGTACTCACTGCAAGATCTCTCACAGATAAATAAAAACCCCATTTATAGGTTTTTGTTTGGGTTTTTTTTGCAGCAGGCAAACTGCACCTTGGGGCAACACTACCATGGTAGGAAAGCATCCTACAGCTCAGATTATTTGTGAGCTCTGCAGGCTTAGAGCCCTGTCTGATGTTTGACCCAAGGGAGGGCTCTGATCCAAAGAGGAGCCCTGGTGTAAAAACAAAATTATTGTGTGCAGAAAATGCAGCAGAGGAGACAAATCTTTGCATGCTGCCACAGCTTTCAGTTATGGCTCTGGGACACAGTCAGTTGGGATCTTTTCCAAGTGACCAACCAAAGGCAAAATTCAGATTTAGATCCCTGTGAAGCTCATGGATGGCCCATGCCATAGCAAAGCCTGGGTACTTTTTAACTTGGCCACATTAGACATAACTCATTAAATCATTGCTGCCTACAGAAAAATGGCCTTTTATTTCTGTTGATGTCAGTGCTTTGGGTTTGTTTTCCTTCTTCCAGCCCAATGGTGAATCATTTCTTTTAATTCACAAGACATGACTAAGGTAACATTTATTGCTGTCCTAGGTTATCAATAAATGAAACTTTAGAATAGCCTTGATCTGTTATTAATTTCTGCACATTCTTAAAGGACTGGAATCAGAATAGAGAATCCAACATAAAAAACACCCTACCTATAAAGATACAAAATTCATTAAAGTTTTTACACAAGGTCTAATTTTCTTTCACATTGTTTTATGTACTGGTGATTATGCTGTAGTTACTGAATAAAATTCAGTGATGAAAATAAAATAATTTATTGCCAAGTATAAAACACTCTTGGAATTGAAGAAATTAAAGCCCTAGCTTTAAGAGGAGAAATTATTTCTTTGCCTTGCCTTCCACTGGAGCATCTCCTGCTTCTCCACATCTATCCCAACAGCTGTGTTCCAGCTGTGACCTCACCAGCACCAGCTAGAGGAGGAAAATAACTTCCCTTCCTCAGCTGACCATGGTCCTCCTAAAATAAATCAAAATTTACTTTTCTTTATTCACAGTGGAAGTTCAATTTGGAATTCAAGGTCTTTTTGTTAGGAAAGATTGAATTTTGTTGTGTCCACCTCACTAAATGCTCAATGGTTAAAAAAGTAATATGGTAAAAAAACCTTTTTCATATTTCCTTTTACTAACTTAGGATGATTTTTTCTTTTTTCTTTATTGGAGTTGATTTAGAAACATAATTATTCATAATGGTGGTTTCCCTGTGCATCATAACTCTGCTTTAACAGCCCCTATGGAAACACCAAACAAAAAATCGTGTCCATAATAGAATTTAATTGAACTTCAGGATTCTGCTTCACAGTACCATGCTGGCCATTCTCAACCACCTTCTTCTGAGTTTTCATGCCCAGATTCACTGATTTTCTGTAATATAATGGCCTTTGATCCTGTAACATCAGCTTTAACATAAGGGCTTTCCTTTTAGACACAGAGTTTATAACATCATTGGTCATTTGTACCTCTCAGGAGTCTGTTTGCTTCAGTAAAATTACTCCTTATTTAAGAAAAAAAAATTAATAGCAGAGTAGTGAATCAGTGGACCAGGTTTTCCAAGCAGGTTATGAAATCCCAACATTCAATTATCATCCATTTGCAGATTTATTCCTTTGGAAAAGTGTCCTTAGGGTTCTTTGCGGTACACACAATAAAAATAATTTTTGTTTTCTTATAAGTCTGCACAATTCCCTTTTATGGCATAGAAAATTTCAATGTTCAAGAACCATTTTGCAGAAAACTAATTTGCAGTTATAACTTATCCCCATATTGCCATCCAAGATTGCACTTAGAAAGACAAACAGAACAGAATGAACTATAAATTTTCCTCCTCGTTATGAATGATCAGGATCCTGCAATGGCATTATGCTTGATATAAATACGTTAAATGTGATATTTCACTAGTGAATGTAAGCAAGTTTGGTTTTATAAAAAGTGAGCTGAAAATATTTTTGTGAACGTGGAAGAGCTCAAATTTTTCCTGTGAGGGAAAAAATGGCCAAGATGGAAAAAATTATGGGAGTAACAGCACTTCTTGAGAGGTATTGCTGACCCCCTGCTGTACTGAATGGATGAGAAACAAGCTGTACAAAAGCCAGCAGAGTTCACACTTTGGGCCTTTATTTTTTTTTATTTCCCCAATGAAAGGAAATAAAACATGCTACAAGAGCATTTACACTTACAAAAAATAATTATCTGAAAAAAATTTAAATTGAGGTAATTGCTTTTTATGACCTGCTGTTGATCGTGAGTCTACTCATGTTTTTGCTCATTTTTTCCCCCTCAAAATATTTTGTTAGTTCATTTTGGGTTTTGAGTCCAACAGATATCAAAAACTTTAAGCATTTTATTCTTTAAGTACTGAATTTATCTCAGCGTTGTTACTGAATTAAGAATAGTGACATGTATTTAATCACATTTTTACTGTGAAAGTTGAAGCTGAGTGATTCCATCCCTTTCCTTTACAATAGGATATTCTGGCAATGTTCTCTGAGGCTTGTGTATATTAATTTAAGAAGGACAGATACCCTACAAATATTTTCAAACACAGATTTTAAAGCTTTTCTTTATGAGGGTTTTAAAGATAAGTTAGAGTGAGATTTCCAGAGAAGGACCCTTCATGGGGTACTGGAGTAAGAGGACGAGGGGAAATGGATCACAGTGACAAAAAGTAGGGTTAAATTGGATATTAGGAAGAATTTCTTTACTGTGAGGGTGGTGAGGCTCTGGCACAAGTTGCCCAGAAAAGCAGAGGCTGCCCCAAATTTATCCAAGCAAGATGGTGCCTGGAGCAACCTGGGCTAGTGGAAGGTGTCCCTGCCCATGGCAGGGGGGTGGAATGGGATGAAATTCCATCCCAAACCAGCCTGTGACTCTGTGATTCTATATTCTACCTAAACCCACTGGGATCTCTTTTGCTTCTTGTAAGTGAAAGGACCAACAATCACTTCTATACTATGACCCCTTCTATACATTCACAGCACAGTTCTGTCCCTGACAAAATAATTTAACTTTTCAATCTCTTCCCAGTATTCCACCTGAAGACAGAGCTGTTGCACTACAATTCTAGTTTGACTGAAACTTATGCATGAAAAATTTGTTTTCTACATCAAGGTAGCTGGGTTTTCACCATTAAGAACAAATTTATTAAATGAAAAATAATTAAAATAATCCAAAAGGCTGCAGAAACTGATGCTACATAGGGTGCTAGGAGATTTTAGGACCCACATATACTTGTAGATATATCAAATGGCACCAGGGATTGTGCCATGACCATTAAATTGCCACATGGCTTTTTTTTTTCTTCCCCTGCCTTAGACATTATTACTTTGGGCCACAAAAAAACTTATGTATTTTCTCCTTAATTTCTACTATATCCAGCACAGTTGCATTCTAGTTTTTTGAGGAGATAAAAAATATCAGGTCACATTTGCTTTTGTAAATTCTAAAAATATAAAATAGCAAACCATTATTATTTATAACAGGATAGCTTTGCAGGAGCCATGCAGGGCACTGTTATCTTGCATATTGTGTGAATACACACTCAGCCCATCACAGAACCTTATCCAGAGCCTCTAAATGGACAATATAAATGGACAAGACAGAGGGAAATAGAGAGAAAACCGAATTACCCAGATGACCTGCCCAAGGTCACACCGCAGTTGCCTGAAGTCACTGTGGGGACAAAACAGAGCCACAGTGGCAGCACTATTCAAAGTTCTCATATTTTTTAACCTTGAACTACAACTCTATCCACAACACCATGCTGCTCAGCAACTTTTAAATTCACTGAAAGTATCAACATGGAGTAGGTTTAGTCATTGGAAGAGAAGATAAGAAGATTCTTGCAATTTATGTATTACTATTCCAGTATGACAAGTGACTGAAAAAACAGGAGGTGTTAAAATGTTACAGAGTAGTATTAACTTTCTCAGAACTCAGATTCAAAAATGGATTTAATTCAAGCAATAGAGGACTCCTAGAGTTGTTGCCAACATTAAAACAGTCTCATGAATGGCCTTCCTTTATTCCTTATTTCACCTTCATTCACAACTCATCTGAGCAAAGGCTCAAAACATTGGAAAGGTTGGAATAAAGGAAAACCAGTGGAAATCTTTCTGTCTCCAATTCCTAATGGTCAAAAGAGTGAAACAGGCAAAACCTCTAAATATGCTGCAAGAAAGCTGATAGCAATTGCAACATTAAAGCAAGCTGCAAAGGTGAGTAAAATTGATTATTGTTATATTATAATCATCACACGAGACATTCAGAGCCCTGAACTAACACATTTGAGATGGAATATAAATTTCTAGCAAAATACTTTTACAAAAATGTATGGAAATAACAGCAATAATATGGTATCAAATTGAGGTCAATCAAGCAGAAGAACTCTAAATTCTTTACTATGAGGATAAAAATATCACTTCAAAATAATTGCTTCCAAGATATTCTGCTAGTTATCTACAGAAGAAGATGGAAGTGGGGATTATGAAACACAATTTGTTCCCTCAAGTCTATAAAAGCAAGAGGAAACAACATTGTCAGCCATGTGATTTTAGATAACACCACACAATAAACCCATTGGAAGCATTAATAGATTGAGAATGGGAAAGGAATTGTATATGCTGCAAACATAAAGATTCACTCCTAAAACAGCAACTAGAGCTTTTAGAATAGGCTTTCCTGATCAACAGGATGAGCAGAGAAGGAAACACCTTTGTTCTGTGGAAGGTTGTAAATAAGGTTCATGAATCTGTGTTGCTTCTAGATGAAAAAATCCAACCTCTTAATTAGAGAAATGTCCTGCCTGATACAATTAATTTCTAATAAATGTGGCCCATGCTTTGGAATACCCAGATCATAAAAGTTATCACTTCAGTTTCTGAAAAAGCTTCAAACATGCCATCATTCTCTCTGAATTCAGATGTATCATGGTTCTCTTCTGAATAATACAATGGAAAATGCAACTTCACATGAGAAGAGAAAGGAATATATATCTATAGGGAATTTATGGTCATTATTATTTCTCAGTAACAGAAACTGCAGTGTAAGCCAGCTCCTGTACAGAATGAATTAGAATGCAAACATGTCCTTTCCAATAAAAAGGAATTCAACTTCTTCTCCACACAAATCTTCCCCACCTTCCTTTTTCTCTGGAAAAACAACTTTTCAGATTGGTGTGGGCAATCTAAACCTGTGTGTCCATGTTTTCATCCAACTGGAGATGAATTGGGTACAGTTTGGAGAATGTCTACCCATGTTAAATGTAAAATCCTAGAAACAATAGGTTCTGACAGGGACTTTGGGTGCAGATCTCTTTAGTGTGTTATGCAGGAAACCAGACTTTAAAGATGAAGCTTAAAAGGAATGTTTTATAAAAAAAAACAACTCTCTCTACATCTGTTAAAAGGCACAGTGCCCAACCCTGGGCTAAAGCAAAGTACAGAGCTTCTCAACAGCTTAAGAACTTACAACATCAGATAATTTGGTCCATCTGGAGGTCATAAATACTAGAAATTGCCAAACTACTGCTCCTAATTTGTATTTCTTTAAATGTGGACATTTGTCACCTGCCAATGTAAAAAACAAGGTCCTTCTAACAACAAACATGATTCTGAATATCTCAAAATCTTTAATTAGAGCCACACTGAAAAAAAAAATTGTGCATGGTATAATCTCCTCTTACTATTTGTGCTACTCTGTTGCACTATATGTTCACTCTAAGGCCATGACATTATTCCCAACATCCATAGAGCAATGCCATATAAAAATACAAGACAGTGTCCAAAACTTTGCTGTGCTGGTACTTCCATCTCCTCAGCAGTGCATACTTAGTGCAGTGCATGTCTATTAAGACAAGGCTTTAAACATCACTTATAAGGAAACAATGATTTTCCTTCTTAATCCTATGATCAGATGCAAAAGACAGATCTAGCAAACAGAAATTAGATCACCTGTTATCTCTTTATCCTTTTTCTACCACAGCCTAATGACTTGTTTGCATTGTTCCCTACTGCTGGGCACTGTCTTGATTATTTCAATGATTTCTCCACAATAAGCAACACTTGTTTCCTCATCAGAGTGTTGGATGATTGGTTTCCTTTTCGCAGACTAATTATTTTACATATTTCTATACCACACTCTTTACCATCTGTTGACCTAATTACCTAAATGATCCAAATCCTCCTCAGTCTGGTTGCAGTTTCTCATTATTCCTTTCAAATTCCATTTCAGTAGTATCCATAAGCCATGAGAGCTTTTTTTCCATCCTTTCTATGTATCAATAGATTTTAAGATTGTAATCTAGGGGATCAGATCCCACTGGAGAATATTCCACATCTGATGCACGGGACACTTATATCTTCAAATGATATAAAAGATGACACTAATCAAGATGTAGGGGGACTATTCACAAGAGGATGTAGTGACAGGAAAAAGGAGAATGGCTTCAAACTGAACGAAGATAAGGTTAGATTAAATATTAGAAAAAAAAATTAGTTCCTATGAGGGTGGCACAGATTTCCCAGAAAAGCTGTGGATGTCTCATCCCTGGAAGTGTCCAAGACCAGGCTGGATGGCTTTTGGAGCAACCTAGGACAGTGGAAGGTGTCCCTGCCCATGGCAGGGGGTGGAATGAGATGATCTTTAAGGTCCCTTCCTACGCCAACCATTCTGTGGTTCCATATATGAAACTCCTGACTTAGTTGCAAGTTTAGGTCCAAGTGTTCACTCATCTGCTCAGCTTATTCCAAATTTCTAAGGATTTCAGAGATATTTCAGAAGTATGGAGCTATCACTGCACACATAAATCATTTTCTTCTCAGCTTTGCTGGGTTTGTCTAACACCAACAAAAAACTAACCAACAGAAAGGAGGCCAACACACCACTGGCTGCTCATGTCCTCAGATGCTCCTGACAACTTGAGTTGCTTTTCTGACATTCTGCAAGGATTAAACATTGTGCTTTCTATGCATAGAAGTGGGTTTCTGGATTATATCTCACATTTCATATGAGAATGGCTCTGATACCAACTCAAGATGCCACAGGAATCTTTAGTTAGCAGCAGTGGTTTTGAATTTTGCAAGAGAAGATACCAATACAGTTTGTTTCTGGAAGGGAGAAGGATGGAAGAGGGTTTCTAAGAGATGGCAAAAAGCCTTTTCTCACTGTGATTTTTAAATAAGTGGGAGAAATCAGAAGGGAATGGCAGATGCACAGAGAGAGTTAAAATGCTGGAGGGTTTTTAGGGCAAGGGATTTGCAGTTTGCTCTAATTGCCTGCTTATTCCTTCATTATGGTTGAAGGGTTCTGGTAATTCACCATTATTAAATATTCAAGGTCTGGTCTGGAGGAAGTATTCTTCAGGGATTGCTCTCATCACTCCAGTGCCAACTAAAATCCTGCTTTGTGCCTGCCCATGTGTGCAAATAAAGCTCTGCTTTTCCTGTTTTATTGACTCCCTTTACTAAAAAAGACTCCAAGCATTGTGGTAATGTGAGATTATTTAGGAAATTAGCACTCGTGCATCTTTCATGGAACTTTCCTCATATTAGCAAGAACAGTGTGTTGGCTTATTGGGAGAAAAAAGCAAAAATGTTCCTTCCCCTGAGTAGAACCTTTATATGTCCACACTCCCTCCAATCCCACCATGCTTTTACTCTCTCCTACCTTCATCTTCCTCACCTACAGACCTCATAGCATGAAAACTCCTTTCCCTTATTTCTTTGTCAATATACTGGTGAACCAGTATAAAAACAGTCGTAAATTATACAGTAGTGTTGAGTCCCTTGAAGAGCAAGATGCCAGTTGTGCTGTGGAAATATTCCACTACTGGAAGGGCTCTGTCAGTACCAGGACCCTGCCATAACAGGGAGCATTTACAGGGATCATGTGTCCTTTCTCCAAGTCTTCAAAACAAAATATCTTCTTCTACTGGGAAGGGATAAACACAGCTATAAAAATCGAGGAAGAGTGCTTGGATACTGCAGAGTTTTGGTAATGTTCTCATTGAGGTCTGAGTGCTATGATGGGAGTAGAAAAGAAAGTCATGGAGTCATGGGGTGGTTTGGGTTGAATGGCATCTGAAAATCATCCAGTTCCACCCCCTGCCACAGGCAGGGACATCTTCAACTGTGCCAGTGCCCTGGGATTTATGACTCTGATTTGTATCCTCATTGATCTGTTTAGTAAAGAAATAAGTTCTGCACCTTTAAAACTAGATCTGAGTGAAAAAGAATTCTGGGGGAGTGGTTTCCTCCCAAATTTGCCCTAAACCAGGACATCCAGGTTTCTCCAAGACCCATCCAACACGGCCTTGGACACTTCCAGGGATCCAGAGGCAGCTACAGCTTCTCTGGGCACTCTGTGCCTCTCACCACCCTCTGAGTAAACAATTTCTTCTTAACACCTAATCTAAACTCTCTTTCACTTGAAGCCATTCCCCCTTCTCCTGTCACTCCAGTTCCTGATGAATTGTCCCTCTCCCACTTCCCTGTAGCCCCACTGAACACTGGAAAATGTTCCGAGATGTCCACAAAACCTTCTCCTCCCCTCCCCTCCCCTCCCCTCCCCTCCCCTCCCCTCCCCTCCCCTCCCCTCCCCTCCCCTCCCCTCCCCTCCCCTCCCCTCCCCTCCTCTCCCCTCCCCTCCCCTCCCCTCTCTCTTTGTCAAAGTAGCTATGGATGGGCAATGTTCACATCCTGGATTATGCTGAGATTTTTTTTCTTTGAAAATTACATGTAATTTATCTTTTGCTTGAATCCAATTTCTGCTTTAATTTAAATTTTGATAACCTAAAACTAAATCTGAAGAAAACAAAGGAGCAAAACCTTGCATTGATCATACAGAAGCAAACAAAAAAATCCCTTAACAACCTGATGGCAAATTTCAAACTGTGAAATCAGTATTAAGGAGATAATTTATAATTCTGAGGATTACTCACTGCCCAGGCTTATAAATTTGAAAATTTTGGAAGCAAACTTTCTGAGTCACTATTACAACTTTACCAGTCTGACACAACTTTGTTTTGGAATTCCTGATAGAAATGGGGAAACATAGATTTGCACTCTAATCTTAATACAATAAGTAATATTTCCTTCTTCCTGGAACCACTGAATAAGAAAATTCTGAACAGATCTAAGCAAAGGTTTTCTAAGAATTCTGTTTGCCAATGACAGGACAATCTGGTGAGATTCAACCTAGTTGCAAATTTGGTTGAAATTCACAAAAGATTTTCTCATAAGTGAAAAGAGTGTTAAAAGCTGATTTTCACAAAACTGTGGCTTAGTGGTTTGAACACTTCAATACACAGATCATCAATTTCTTTTCTGCCTAAATAAGCTCAAAACACAAATCTTCCCCTCCTTGGAGGGTACCATGACTACTACCATCAGCCTGGTAAGCATATTTGGATTTTTTTCTCTGCTTTGCATAACTGAGTGAAAGAAATTGATAATTCTTTCACTTCTGCAAAAAGCCTCCTGTCCATTGCTGTTAGTTTTTTGGGTTTTTTTTGTGGGGTATTTTTTTAAGGTGGCTCTGACTTCACACTCAAAATATTGAAGTAGCAACTAAAGCAGAGAGGGGGAGAGGGAAGGTGTTACAGTGTTTTCAGAAACCATTTAAGAGGATTCAGTGGCTCCAGCATGTGTATTACTGAACATTTCCTTATTTACATAGAATGAAAGTGTCAACAGGAGAGACATAAAATGTACTTTATATTCCATATACGTAAATAACCTATACCTGTGACTATGGGTTTCCTCCAGAACAGGTTAACAATATGGGATTGATTCCCTTCTGACAGGGAATGACCCAGGCCTATGTCTCTTACATGTTTTATATCTTATCCACCGCATAAAGGCAGTCCTTTGCTTGGCAATTTTGAAAAAAAAAAAAAAAATCATAATAAAAGCCAGGTTTTTCATCAAAATATAAATTTATATATATGTTAGAAAGAGGTAGTTAGATTGCATCAGATCATCCAGTCACTGATGGTGAAAGGTGGTGGGTGGCCTAATAACATTGTAAGAACAGGGCAAGCACATACTGATAATTTAGAATACTTTCCCATTTTCTAACAGGCTGTAGCTTAGGGCCCTCCTGAGCTTCTGATGGCATCTCTGCAGTGAACAGTCCCCAGCGGGATGTTTCCTGCCATGAATTTGTCCAAGCACTTCCTAAATCCATGTAAATTTGTAGTGTCTGTGACATTCTGTGCAATAAGGTTCTCAGCTTAATTATACAAGGTGTGAGGACGTGCATCCCATTGCTCATTCCAGTCTTCCACCAGATAATGCAATCTGATAACTCATTCTTTTGGGGGGGAAGGAGGGAGGAGAGAAAGAGAATATTAATTTGTTACCACATCTTCTGTGGCACCTGGGATTTTGTTGTCTCCTGCCTAAACTACACAATAATTAAGTTTTACACTACAGGATCATTCTGTACCAGCAGATCCATTAGAAACACCTGTCTCAGGTTGCTCTGAATCTATCCTGAGCCTCTGGCACCTCACCCTTCACACCTTTCTCACTCATGCTGATGACTTCCCAAAAAAAAAATTCCCTTAAAACCAAGACCTGCTGCTTAGACAGATTTTTATAGAGGTGCAGAACTCTTCTTCCTCAACAGTTTTGAGTCTCTTTATGCCTTTTGGCACTTATAATTTATTTTTTTTTTTAATTTTTGTGACACTTCAGTGCTTTTGAATATCTGGTTACTAACATTCATTTTGCCTATTTGTTCCACAGACCTCTTTTTTGGCAACTGATCCTTTGTGGGTGTTTTGATACAGCTTTATCTTCTCTTATCAGCCCCTTCACAGATTCCTAATCTATTGGCCTTCTGTACATCCAGCAGAAGTTTTATTTCTGTTGTGTCTGAAAATAAATGCATTCTTTCCTTGATACCTTTTCAAGTTGTTTCTAAAAATCTTTGTGGCCTGACATGTTATGTTTCCACACAATAAAATCTACCAGAGGATGAGTTATTCCCTGTTTTCTGGTTTTGGACATAACATTAAGTTTCTGAAGGATGATTTCTTTCTTTTGTAATCCTTCTTTAGCCTCTTGTTTGACCACGGCAGCATTTGATAGATGATAGCTTTTTTACAGATGACACTGTCCCCAGTAGATGATCTTTCAGCTGTAGCCATGACACCTGCAAAGATGTTATGCTTTCAGATGATCCTTTTTGTTTCCTTTTTAAAAATACTTCATTTTTCTTGGGAGTTCCCTTTTTGCCATCAAAAAAGCATGTGTGAAGTGATCACTGGCTTCTGTCACTCCTGCCCTTCTCAGTGCTGGTGAGGCCACATCTCAAGTCCTGTGTCCAGTTTTGGTCTCCTCATTTCTAAAAGGGCATTGAAGGGCTGGAGCATGTCCAGAGAAGGGAATGGAGCTAGGGAAGGGTCTGGGATCTGTGAGTTATGAGGAATTCCTGAGGGAGCTGGGAAGGGGCTGGAGAGTTCCTGAGGGAGCTGGGAAGGGGCTGGAGAGTTC
Source organism: Lonchura striata (assembly GCF_050655825.1). Lineage (NCBI taxonomy): Eukaryota > Metazoa > Chordata > Aves > Passeriformes > Estrildidae > Lonchura > Lonchura striata. The sequence goes on along the minus strand of NC_140703.1, from coordinate 114,982,491 downwards.
CTGAGGAGCTGGGAAGGGGCTGGAGAGTTCCTGAGGGAGCTGGGAAGGGAATGGAGAGTTCCTGAGGGAGCTGGGAAGGGGCTGGAGAGTTCCTGAGGGAGCTGGGAAGGAGCTGGAGAGTTCCTGAGGGAGCTGGGAAGGGGCTGGAGAGTTCCTGAGGGAGCTGGGAAGGGGCTGGAGAGTTCCTGAGGGAGCTGGGAAGGGGCTGGAGAGTTCCTGAGGGAGCTGGGAAGGGGCTGAGCTGGAGCAAAGGAGGCTCAGGGGGACCTTGTGGCTCTCACAGCTCCTGCCAGGAGGGGACAGCCGGGGGGTCGGGCTCTGCTGTCGTATCCCAAGGGAAAGCAGGAGAGGAAATGGCCTCAAATGGCACCAGGGGAGGCTCAGGTTGGAGATTGGGACAGAAAATTTCCCTGGCAGAGTGGTCAGGCCTTGGGATGAGCTGCCCAGGGAGGTTTGGAGTCACTGGAATTGTCCCAGAGGAGTCTGGATGTGGCCTTGGGGACAGGGTTTGGGTGATGCTGGTGGGGCTGGGGTGGCACTGGGTGATGCTGAAGGGCTCTTCCCACCTTGATGATATCCAGGTGGAAGAGGCCACCTGGTCAATGCAAGGGAGCTCCTCAATGCCCCAGAATTTTGGCCAGGGCCTGTGCACCCCTCAGGGTCAGGGCAGGGCTGGCACTTCCCCTCCATGGTGTTCCTCCATCAATTTGTTTTCTCTCTCACCATTCCCACCCAGGTCTGAGATTCCAATCTGCCTGGTTCACAAATTTTAGGGATGTCAATCAACACTAAGTTTCTCTCACACTCACACCAACGTGACCTATTTTGTAACACCACAATTCCAAGGGTTTGGGAAAGGCAGAATCTCTCTTTCCTCACTCTGCTACACCAGTACAAGTCCAGCAGATCCTTTTCCGAGTTTCATTTCAATTGGGGACTTTTTCCCTCTTCCATTTTTAAGTTTGCAGCCAAGCCAAGAGACAGCTATTTCCCCAGCCCAAATTTCAGCAGTTCTCAAGGAAGAAACTACAAATTTTTCCTTCTTTCAGTGTTTTTCCACTTGATCATTATTTATCACTGTAAGTTAGATTTGGGTGTATTTGCATATATGTGCATCAAACAAAAAATGTAAATTCAAACTTAATTAGACTGAAATATGAGGTGCAATGTAGTTATCTCAACTTTTATAGTGTCAAGGAAACAAGCATATTTCAATAATTGAGTTAAACTGTTTAGTTATTGTAATCTGCATTAAATCATATGGTTTATGCTATCCAGAAGGGCAAACTGGATAACAATTTATTCCTTCCTCCTTTATTATTTCTTCAAGTACATAGTCCTCTCACATATCATAATATCTAATTGCTTTTTCTCATTCTTTTTTTTTACCTTTCTCTGTCTTTTTTGGCCCTGAAGGCTTACATCAGGACATCAATAACTTGCTACATGAATTATTTTGACTTGATCTACCTCTGTGTTATTGCAGACACAGCAGCCTTGGCTGGGACTACAACTTTGACAGGCAAATTCCAGTTACTTTAGTCATCAACCGTTCTGAATTACCAAAGGAAAACTATTAACAAATTTCTGACATGAAAGCGCTGCCGCTCATCACTGTCATGCAATAATTAGAATAAGCAAGCAAGCAAGTGCTCATTTTCTCATTGAGCTGACACATCTTTAGTCTTACCCAGCAGAGCTTTGATACTTAGCATGTCACATACCTACAAAAAACATGAAATTTAAAGTGGAAAACTTTTCCAAAGAAAGTTCCGATTCCGTTTAAAACCCTGTGATGTTCTACACTTGCAGAAATGGCATTTTGGAGGTTGCAGACACCTAATAGGTAAAAACTGCAGGAAAAGGAACTTTTTTTGGTTGAACCACTTGTCCTTTAATTACAGCTCCTAAACTGAAAGCAAATCAAATCATTGCAAGGCTTGAGACATCACAATTCAAATAAAAACAATGGCAGAAGGACTTCCCCAGTGACTTTTACCCAGACACAGTGAAGTGCTCCTGTGTTTGCCTGAGTTTATTTATGTAATATCAAGGGTGTCCCTTTAAATCAATGAGCTCTTCTTCACCCTAATTCAAGGACTTTCTCTCACTTTGGGTGAAAATGTAAATCAGTGAAAGGAAAGGAAAGCAGGTACTTATTTTTTCATAATATGGAGATGGCCTGTTTGTCTTTCACAGTCTCTTTCTAATCTCATCCTCAATTTCCAAATGTTATCTCACTCATCCAGCTACAAACTAAATGTATTTTCATATTACAGAATTTTTCTTTGTCCTGTCCATGATGAACAATTTATGTCTGTATGCACAGGTGTTCCCAGGTACTGTTAGTGGTGATAGAGATGATTTGATGATAGATCTGGCTGCATATTTTTATATTATCTGTTAACTCTAGGAAAGAGATCAGAATTTTCCCGTTCTTATTATTTTGAAAATACTCTTTTAGAGTGATATTCATTGGTGATAAGCGCAGGTTTGAGTATATAACACCAGTGATTGAATCAGCATTCTTTCTGAAATGATCTTCTTTACAAAAGAAGAAAAATCACATCTTTGAGCAAGAAGAAATTCATGCTGCACTGGCAATATATATATATTTTTTATCTTTAAAACTAGGTAGAGGGTTTGAGTAGAATCAGCAAGACAAATCCCTTAGAAACCATGGAAAATATTGAACTTCAATTAAAGTTGTGGAGATTTCTCCTCTTTAATTTCTAAAAGTTGCTTACTGCTACAATGCTTAGCAGAAATCCTTTGGGCCAAAAGAAGTGGTAGCTGTTTCCCCAAGCTGTTAATGAATTTCACACTAAATACTTTGTAATCTTTAGAAACAAGGGACTTAACCTAAATTGCTTTTCCATCATTTTTAAAAGGTGGCAGCCTTCCTGACTGTAACATCTGTAACATCTGCTTTTTTTTTTTTTTTTTTTTTAGCGGATGCTGTAATTCACAGCACCAAAATCTGACTCTGATGGTGTGGTCCTGGTTGGGTTTCCCTCATTTCAAACCTCCTTGCAGTAGCCCGTGCTGGTGAACAACGCACAGATGGTGGGCAGAGAGTAACTTTCAGTTTCCAGGACTCCAATTAAACTCTTCCCCTGAGACTTCCACCCACCAAACCAGGTCACTTGGGGCCTGCCCAGTGACAATGACAAACAGTGCTTCTACTTACAGAAACCCAAAACCCTCTTAGTGCCATTTGCAGTTTCTCAGGGACCAGTGAGGAAAAAATAGATTCTAACACCACACTTTGCTGGTTGTTAAGAGATAAACATATATTTTCAATTAATGAGAATAAACAATAATAAACATTTGGCCTTAATCTTATTCAAATGCATGGCAACACAGGTTGATATAAATTAGGAGGACTGGTGCTAGGCTCTCAGGGTGGGTAGAAAAAACCATATTTAGAGGACTTGTGCTGCAGCAGAGCACCTTTTCAGGCTGCTGGGGGAACATTCATTACCATGTACCACACTCGTGTTACATTAATACATAACCAACGTGCAGAATTGCTCCGTTAATCTTGAAGATGGATTACTCCTGTCAGGGCTTTGTTACAGACTTATCTCTACCACCAACACTCGTGCACTGAGACAATAACAGCAACACTCCACTTGCTCTCGAGTGTGGGGAGAAAGAATATTCCAAGTAATTAAGAATACTCAGTTTAGACAGTTGATTTTATATTCCAGGAGCTGGTGCTGTAGGTTTCACTAATGAGACACTGCCAGTGCCAAACACCAGTGCTAACCTGCACATTCTTAACCTGAAGGAAAAGAAATTAGTCATACTGTGTGATTGTGGGATTTTAACCAGTTTCTTTAGCTTCCTGCTTTCAGCCAGAAACAAATGTGGAAAAATGCCAAGAGATGAAAGGTTAAAGGTCCAGGAAGATTCAGCTGTAATTAACTTCTGGGTGCCTTGCAAAGAGAACTTGGTTTAATGGCTATGTTCATAATGCTTGGACTTTTTTTTATTTTCAGTTTGACTCCTTGTCAGATCAGATTAATGTGCTTCTAAAAGGATGCTTCTGCAAAACAGGGGGAAAAGGAAAGTCTTGCAGGCTGCCTTTGAATTCTTGTGATTGTCCTGTCACAAACTTGCACTTCTCTGCTTCAGTCTCCACCAGGGATGTGTCAGAGGCCAGGGTGGGCTGGGCTGACACCAAAATGGGAAAGAAGCTCCCTCAGATCCATCCCCAGGCTCTCTCTGCTGGGAATGCAGGGACCTGAAACCTCCAGGGAATGCATTTCTTAGTCCTGCCTTGCTTAGCAGTGAGGAAAAGTTATCAAACTCTCCCAGACTGACCTCTGCCAACACAAATTTGAATTTGAGATGTGTGTCCACATCAGGTGGACATGGTGAACACAGCCCTGTTAACAAGCACTTGGGAGATGGGGTGGAACCTGGCCCAAGAAATATTGTTTTAGTAGGTCACAAATTACCAGGATATTTATTTTATAAAAGAAAGTGACCTTTTCACTTTCTTTGCAGTCAGAAAGGGAAGGAAAAGTAGATTCCAAAGAAAAACATGTTTCATTCTTTTAAGAAAAATGATGGCTTCATTGGAAAGTGTATTAAATAGAAACATAACATCAAATCAGTTACATAATCAGTGTTTTTCCTATAAATCCAATATATTACTACAATTACTTTTTCAGTAGAATTTCTTAAAAAGTCTGCTTTCTGTTAATAATGAATGCTGTAATTCAATATATTTTACTTCATCTTCCCTGTGGTAACTCTTCCTATGTTTAAAATAAACTGTGCTCTTGTTTTTCAGAACATGGATTATTATCATGATTGTGTTATTATATCCCATGGGAAAAATGTGACTTGTTAGTTTGGCAATAATTAGTGTATCCCTGAAAAAAAAATCAACTTTTAATATCAAAACTTAATAGTCAAAATTATATGTTTTCTGAGTGGAAATGATAAGCTTGGTAGAGAATAAACACTGAATATTTGGGATTCCTAAGACTTATGCACTTAAAATTGCTGTTAAGGTTTATTAAGGCAAAAATAGAAAATGTGCTGCTTGAATTTATTTTTTAAGCAAATGGTTCATTTTCTGAGGCATTTCTTTATGGAATAGTTCCTATCTGTATATGTGTCCATTCTATCTTATGTCGAACATCTCATTACCAGGCATAAAATTATATTTTTGTGTATTGCTAAATTGTACCCCTTTACCCATCAGGTAAGCCTCGTTCTAATCCATATATTCCATTAAAACAATTTACAAGTTTTAAAGTGCATTAGCCTGGGATGTTTATTTTCTTGCCTGTATATGGAGGAGACAGAATTACACAGCAGCAGAGGAACAAGGAGATAAAAATGGCTTTGCAGAGTTGCGGGTTGGAGATCAGAGAAATTCAGAGCGACATTCTGCCTCCGAGAGGATGGGCTGGGTGGCCTGGGGAGGGAGGATGAGGTTACAGCCTTTAAGCCGTGCCATGCAGGAAGATCCACCAGGAAATCTGGGTCAGTCACTCACTGAAGATTGCAAACTGCTCAGCAGTGGTGGCAATCTATATTTGGCCTTTGTGTGAGAGAAAAGGAGAGGATCCTCACTCGACCCCAGCAAGGGGTGAACGTCTTACAGGGCCTCAATCTCCATAAGGTGCCCCACTTCCCAATATTCCAGATGTGAACTCCTTCTTACAAGCTTTCTCATTTGATTCCTGTTACTGGTAGCTGGTACCAGAGAGCTCTTTTCTTTTCTTTTATTTTTTTTTTTTAATGCATTTTAATATCTGCAGCTGACTACCATTTTTAATTGCTTGAACACTGATGAAGAAAATTAGAAATTTCCAGCAGAGTTCATGGCTTGCCTCTACATCTCAGAACATTGGTAGAATAAATAATGCACCTAATACACAAAATATAGTAAGGTCCCTCAAATAGTACTGGGAGGATATACAAATTTCTACAGAAAACAGGAAAGAAACAGGTCAGAACAAGAAACAGATTTTGTTTTTGCAGAAACCAGAAAGAGAGGCTGCAATTTTTTGAGAACTCTGCATAATTAATTTTGCTTAACGAGTGAGGCACCAACACTTCCCTTGGCAAGGCTGTTTTCCCTCAGAATGACCAGAGATGCAGCACGTTGTGTTTCCTAATGAAAATGAGGTGAATGAATGGCCCCGCTGTTTTCCCTATTATTCTTCTTTCTGCCTTTTAATGGTGCATTACCAAAATGTGAGCTGCCTTCTCTGAATTGCTCCTGTATTTACAGATGCCATTAAAATCATCCAGGTTGCACTGATGTGTGTTCTAATGGTTGATGGCAGCGCCTAACGGTGTGAACAAGATGGGAACTGCCTGATGTTCCTTCAAATGACAGGAGAGTGGTGAGAAACAGGTCCTGGAGAGGACTGCCAGCAGCCAGGATTCCCTGGACGTGTTTATGCCCTCTTTTCATGTCATTCCCACACGCTGAATTTGTGGGTTTGGTGGAAGATAATCACCCTTGCCTAATGGGAAGAGCATTCCAGGAGTATCCCAGTGTGGATTGCTCCATGGAAGGGCTGTGTGAAGGCAAACCTCGTGCTAAAAGATCCATAACACCCTCCCTGGAAACAAGGAAATACATAATGATCACTTTTCAACACACAGTCATTGTGTATATTAGCTCTAAAAACAAAATGAGACACACCAGTGCTGCTGGATGCATTCCCAAGGTGTGTTGATAACAGTTTTGAAGGCATTACTCCTACAGGAATAAACTCACTGAAAGATAATGCCAGTGCAGAGGATTCCCCAGGGAATGTGATGGTGTTTGGGTGGCAATACTTGCATCTTCAAATCATCAAAGTGGGTGCCTTACTAGTGGGCACCTATCTATGTTATAGATAATGGTTAAAATAAACACAAATTGGCCAAAATTGTTATTACAAATGAAAAATTAATTTATCAAAACATCCAGCATCATAAAAAAAAATAGTGAAATAATCCTAGTGAAATAAATGAGTGAATTAATTAATTAAATTAGTGAGAAAAGCTAAGGTGAAAACTCCACAGCTAATACATTACTGCACTAAAGTCATTCCCAGTGGTTTAAATACACTCTACAATATTGTAATATTATCCAACAGTGGTCATCAACACAAAAAAATAAACCAGCATAGGAGGGGGCTATTTTTTTAATGCCTGTGCATAAACAATCTTTTATTCTGAAGCTTTGGAACATTTAATTTTTGTGAACATGGCCTTTTAACTACTTGAGCATACTCATGGTGATTAGAACTGAAGGGAAGAATGCTGCATAAATCTGTTAAAATCAGCAGAGAGGTTTTAAAACCCCAATTGCCACAGTACCCTAAATTAGCTTGTTTTGGGAGCCTAAATCTAACTTATACCCAAATCTAACTCACCTGGCAGGTCACCTACTTCATGATGCAAGAACCCACCAGTAAACTCAACTGGACTGGTCTGGAGAGCTTTGATAATAAACAAAGGCAGAATATCTCTCTCAAAAAAAAAAAAAAAAAAAAAAAAAAAAAAAAAGAAAAGAATAATTAATTTAAATTACTTTCTCAATTTAACTTATCCTGATTGTAACCACTGACCTTCAGGACTCCTTTCATTTCTACCTAGGTTTAAGTGGCAAAATGTAAAATGCACACTTTTTTTCCTCCAGCCTGAGCTGATTTTACTTTCCCAAGACAACCATTAGAAAAACCATCACACCAACTCCTTCCTGATGGCCTATTTCCACAGGTTTCTAAAAAATCAACTCGGGATTGTCTGTCTCAGTTTTTAATTAAGTTAATCAGTTGTAATTACAGGTCTAAACACTTCCTCTGCACTTGCCAAAAAAAAGCCTGACTTTTTTTCTCACTGCTTCCTATCAAATTCTCCTATGAAGAGCTCGAGCAACACCTGCTCCACATTAAGATCTGCTAAAGACAGGTAACAGTGATACCAATTTTAGTATCGGGTGGTAATATCTAATTACTGACAGAACATCATCATAAAATGGTTATGAAAGTCATAATTTCATTCTTCCTCAGCAAACACTGCCACAAAGGCTAAGAGAAACTGATTTACTTCCATTAGAATTAATTTCAAGGAGCTGCCTAGTTTTGTCACCGTAACTTCAAAAAATACTAATTAATTCTAAATCAGAATGTATGTAATTATAACAGTTTTCTGCTGAAAAACAAATTACCTGATGCCTCTGGGGTGAACAACACAGAAGAAATTTCATATTCTCTTCAACAGCATAAATATTTTACATTTTAGGCCATGAAAATAATGTGCCAGGCATAAACATCCCATATTCTCCCTCTCAAATGTTTAGAGACTGTTTTCTTCCTGCTAGCACAAAGACACTAAATGAGTTGACAGTCTGCTTGCCAGTCAGTTTAATCTCACTCTCTCTCTGGGTTTGTGGGAAAACTGTGGCATGCCAAGTTATTTTTGGCCAAATGCTGCAATATGGAGAGACTTCAGGAGCTTTTGTTCAGTGAGTGGACTAAATGGCAGCTGTTTTACCTGTAGAATGGGAATTGATGTTGCCATGGAAATACAGTAACTTTTTTGTGTGTTTTTTTTTCCTGGGTTTGCATATTTGGGTTTGCCCAAGCACAGAAATCAGTTCAAGAACAATCTCCAAAAGAATGAAAGACAAGGAGGACTCTTGGAGGGGTCTTGAAAGCTATTTGCATCTCAAATTTGTCATTTATGGACAAAGCACTTGAGTTTCTCTTCCTAAATGGAAAGTAGGTGAAAAATTGAAAAAAGCCACATTTCATCCTCATTTGTTGATGACTGCCATGTATTTCCCACTGAATGTTTCACACTGATCAAACCACAAAATGGGCCTCATTCAAAAGCCAACAGGGACAGTTCTGTTTGCTTTCACCAACATTTTTATTAACAAAATCTGTAGCATGAAAGAACATAATAAGTGCAGCTAAGGCTTACAAATATGCAATAAAGGAATTTATACTTTTGCACATAGGGTAGGACTCTCCAGCTGCACCACAAAAGAAGCCCAAACAGTGAAAATTATGTGCTCTAAGATAATGCAGTTCTCAGAGAGACCCCAGCCTTTCTCCATCTTTAAAAAAAATCCAGGAGAAATTTCCATAGAGTCATGTAATAATTGTCCTTTCATGAGACAGTGCCTGAACCTTGGACTCTTCCAATTGCACGAGGATGAAGTCACTGAACCTGCTGCAAATCAAGTTTTCACAGAGGGAGCATTTCACAAAAGGGTGGCATCACTGACACAGTCATGCTGATTTGCTGTGCTCCTTTAAAGACTCCAGCCAAAAACCTCAGAATTTACCTCAGCTGGACCAAAAAAAAAAAAAAAAAAAAAAAAAAAGGCAAGAACTTGGGATGTTTGAGAAGTAGGACCACACTCCTTGCAGACAGAAAAAACCACAATAAGAAGTTAAAAACACACGGGTTAAAAGTGATTTCTGCACTAAGAGGGATGCTGGGGAGAGACAAATCCACAGCAGGTTGGGATTTTCATCAGCACAGATTAGAAGCACAAGCCTTGCCAGAAGCCAGGAGGGTTTGTGTCCTTTGTATAAGAACTTAAAAACTGATAAGCGCTTTGTGGCACAGCATGGGGGATTTTTGGGGGGTTGTTGGTCTGGATTTTGTTTTTTCATTATTGTAGTTGAATACACTGGTTTTTTGTATTGTGGTAATTTCATCTCCTACTCAAACCTCAGGGGAGAGGCAAAATCTTCCAATTCACTGTAACAGTTACACTTAAACAGCTGCAGACCAATCAAGGAAGGAAAAATGAGGCTTCTTCTTGCTGAAATTCTTCAGATTTAGATAAATGTAAACACCATTGCCCCTCTAGGTCTTCACATTTTCTTTACCTTTCCTCATTTACTTCCACATCTACTTTAATAAATATTTAACCACATGCACCAGCACTTCCCATTTACTCTCTCCTTAGCTTAAAGATTAATGTAGATATCTGAGGAAACATATTCGCTTAAAACCACGGAAAAATCATTTTGCTCATACATGCATTTAGGCAGACCCATATTTACCTGATTTGCTTAATGGGATAGAAGATTTCACAACTGCATATCACCCTGAGAGTCAGGAAATATTAAAAGAAAGAAGAAGAAAGGCTATTTCCCTGTGAAAACTTTTTATGGACTCATTTGTGATTCTGATTGGAATTTTGTCACACTGGAATCAACAGGAAAACTGCCACGGTCTGCAGCAGAACAAGAATTTCATTCCTGTTCTAATTATTGCTTTTATTTTTTCCCCATAAATGAGCATTCCTGCTGGGTTCTATAATTTTCTTCTATATTCCCAGTGCAAAGTAAGAAACCACAGTCTAACGTGCAAATGAAGTTTAAATTTTCTATCAGACACATCAAGGACAAAGGAAACCCTGTACCTGCATTTACCCTCCACAAATTTACAGTTTAGGGGTTTTTTTTCTACTTTAATACTGCAGATAAGAGCCTTTGCTTTCTATAAAGGCTAAAGCATATCTGTAACTCACTGCTTATTTGACCTTCCAGGATCCTGGGCCATCTCAGCACATGATGTGCAACAAGAAATTGCATTTATCACATCTCTAGAATATTCTGATTATTTCAGGCCTCAACAGTAACCATACTACCTCATATTTCTTTATCAATAAGGTCAATTTTTCCCTCAGATCAGCCTAAATATTTTGCTTTGGTTCCAGAACTGTGGCCTTTAAACTTGAGCTGATATTTACCACACCCCTTGTTGCTTTTGAATGATTCGGGGCCAAAATAATCTTACAGTAAATTCACCAGGTTTTGGGTTCTGTGGTGATGAACTTCAATCCAGCCTCCTATTTTTAACACAATATGAGCTTGAAGGACAAGTGAATAGCAAGCAACCTCTAAGAACAAATTGTATTTCAAACATCCTACTTGTATTTAATGGCTTCTAGCCCTGTATTTTCAAATGACATTGTATTTAGGCTGTGATATTGCATCCACAAATGCAATGTAGTGCCAATAAATATTTCTCTGCTGACATTCAATGCAGGATTCTCTCCACAGCCACACATCACATTTTTTGTCAACCCAGCAGCCTGTCTGGCTACAAGTTTAATACATATCTTTCTGCTTGCATTTATAACCTTAAAAGATTCTAATTTGGGTTTGCTTATTCTGCATTAATCCCTTGGATTTTTTTTTTTTAATTTTCACATATTATCATCTAGAGTATCTGTTAGCTATTGGTATTTAATACACGCACATAAAAATGAATAGTAACTCCAATAACGCCTATTTTTCTTCTTTCTTTTTTGTTCAACAATTCTATATTTCCTCATCCCATTTCATTCTGTTGCTGCCATCATCAGCTACATCAAGCAGTTGAAGCTACATCAAACATTTCCACTTGAGTTGAGAAAAGATCTTGGCTTAGAGCAAACTGAGCTTCAAATCCCCCTCACACCTCACAGAGGACACATGGGAAGGAGACAAAAAGGACATAAACACCCAGTTTTTGAGCTCATTAAGATATGTTTAGGAATTTTGGAGCAGGAAATGAAGGCAGGCCTGCAGATGTTGGCTGTGACCATGAAGAAGGACAGTCACTCCCACAGCTGTGGGCACTGTCAGCACCTGCACAGAGCAGCACAGAGTTACAGCCAACAGCAAATGGCCTTGTCAGTTCAGAACCCTTCCCCAAATGTCACTGATTTTCACATATTTCATCTAAAAATCAATATGAAATAATTCCCATTTTTATTCTTTTTTTATAATTATTGAAGGGTAATTCTTCAATCCCACACAGTGTCACTAACAGTGGATGTAGGCTGCTTGAGAAGTCTAGCAAAATAAACAACTGTTGTGTATCAAAGCTCCTTGAAGATTATTCCTTTTTGCTTTAAAAAGAAAAGATGAAAAAAATTTTAAACTGTGGAAACACTAATAATTTGTAAATGCCAATATTTCAGAGTCATTTACTACGTGCTGTTCTTCCAACAGCATCTCTTCCTCTAGGAGAGATATGCCATAAAATGCTGAAAGGTTATTCTTTTTTTAACCCAGAAAGTCTGCTTCCCAAACCTCCTTGAATGCAATTTTCCAATTTTCCATTCCCCAGGCCTGACTGAAGGCCAGTGAAGCCAATAAACAGCCACTGTTTCTAATGGCCAGAGGTCCCTCTGCCAGAGGACTTTACTGCACAAGCTGATATCCAGATAGGGAGAATTAAAAAGCAATCATCTCCTGCTGAGACTAGAACAGATTCCAAACTGCAGCTGAGTTTTTTTGGGGGGGAATTTTTTTGGTGGATATGTGCAGGCTTTGCAGATGAGATACCGAAAGCAGAGAATCTGATTGCAGTGACCTTATTGCTCTGAAGATCCTTCCTTGGACAGCAAATGTGATGAGCTGCTAAATAATTGATTATTTCAAGAACTTAATGCTGAGTGCTTTCCATGCATCACTACAACATATTATTTTAGAGGTGTTGGTGTGTCAGCAAAACCCTGAACCACTCACCTACACCTCTGGCTGAGTAGAAAAAAAAGAGAGAAGTGGGAGTCAGAGGCAATTCCCTTGAAAGATGAAAAGCATGAATTGCCATCAGCCTCTTGGAAGCTGAAATGCAGTAAAGTTTTGCTTCACCTCTTTGCACTTAAATGCAAAGTCCTGATATTGCTGTTGCTGTTCAGGATATGTTATTTGTTTATGGCAATAAAGAAGCAAATTATCATATGCTTGGGGGATTTAATGGAAATATTCCTAGCAGGTAGAAAGCTTTACTCCACCCACACATAAAGTGTTGCTGTGTGGCAACAGATTTTGCTCCTGGACATGGAACAAATATAATGCAACTTATCTTAATTTTTTTTTATTCTTTTCAGATGACCTTGTAGCTTGCCAGATCAATAAAAGTTAAGAGAGGTTCCCAAAGCATTAGGAAGGAGAGCAGAAACAAACCTGCATGATCAGAGAATACAGACACAGGAGCTCTGTGTTTTTGGAGGGGTGCTAAGACAATTTTTTTGGTAGTTGTTGTTTTTTTCATGAGGGTGGTAAAATACTGGAAGCAAGGCCCAGAGAAGTTGTGGGACCTCTTGTCCTCAGAGCTGTTCCAGATTTGACCAGTCATGGCCCTGAGAAACCTGATCTAAATTAGATCTTTTCTGAACAGAGGGTTGAATTGGATTGGCTTCTGGACAAGCCCTCAAATGTAATTTATGATACTGTGAGACATGAGTAGGAGAGAAATACTTGGCATCTCTAACCTAATTTCCAAACTAATAGAGAGATAGAGAGATCTCTCTCTAAAATATTACCCATTTAAAAATAAATGCACTTTGTCAGGATGATAAAACCTCTGGTTCATAGTTCAAAGCTGTTATGAACATTAGCATTTCTAACAGGGACATACACATAAAACCATCTTGAATATTTAAACTAGATGGACAGAAATTCAACCAAAATCTAAACGGGAAAAGAGGAAATAAATAGGTAATTGACCTGGTTTTCTTTGCCCTAATCTTAGCCATCTTTACTGGTACCAGATCTAAGGGAAGTCTTCCCCTCCTCTGCAATAAGCTTCATTTTCCTGAAATGCCATCATATCTGGGAGGCATTTAGGAGCAAGCCTGACATTCTGAAACCATATGCATTCACAAGTGAAAGAGAAACAAATAATAGTGACAACCAAGCTGTGAATAGCTATTAACATCTCTGGATATTGTGAACTCTCTCCAGACAAGCCTGAACGAGAACACGTTTGGTGTTTCTGTTATTTAGCTGCTCTCAGTTTTCCACAGTTCTGGCACTGTTACACCCCAGTGATATCACTTTACTCTGAATAAACTAAATTTGCTGTAATTTGCACCTATAGCAAAAATGACTGCTTTTGGCTCCAATTATTAAAGCATGTCATTAAAAAAAAAAATCAGAGCTAAACAGGATGTATAGAGATACCCATTTTTAGTCTAATAAAAGCATCTTAGATATTCAGATGCAAACACAACCTTGGTGCAAATTAATTATCAATGTTTTACACAACAGATTTACTGATAGGAGCCATTTCCTTTTATTTAATCTCCCTCCTGCCTAGTCTCTTTAACTCTCCTTTACTTGACATTCTTATTTATTTAATATGACTGGATGGCCTAAAATGATAGTTGCTCTGAAGCAAAAGACAATTAGGACAGCAAGACATCAGCAACAAGACCTGCAAGAATGCAAGAACAAATAAACTAAAATGGAAGAACATAAGGTTTGGTTCAACTCATCTTTCTCTCCCTCTCTGATTCATGTCTCTCTTATTTCTACAAGATAAAATTATCCTCGCACATACTCTCTTGATAAGCTTTGAAGTAGTAGGAAAATCCAAGACAGACTATTCGTGTATATTCAACAAGAAAGCAAGAAAATATATTCTGAAATGGTTTGTTCTTTTGGGTTTTCTTAAGTCTTCCTGTGTGCTGTACATATGTCTTTACCAAGGTGCCAACAAACATGTAGCAAAAGTGCCACAGGGAAGCAAAAAATATGGTTTTAAGTTGTTAAAACAGCAATAACTTCTCTGCAAATATGAATACTCACTGAGAAATGAAGAGTATTTTGGAATGTTTACTATTTACTATTTACAATTATACTTCTGTCACCGAAAATAAATTTTTGCTACTCTGTAGTTTTGTACTACAGCCAAAACAGAGATATCTGGGTTAACAGGAGAGAGTGACTAACTTCAGCACTCAAAATATCCTGCATGTTCTGTAACCCTGGGGCAAGCAGAGAATTCCTGTGGCTGCTCCTCCATGGATATCAGCAGGTGAGATGGAGACCCCAGAGCTCGTGTCACTGATATTCTTCCCTGCTCCCAGTGCAGAGGTGTGGGAAAGGAAAAACACCCAACCTGGATAAAGAGGGCTGGAGAACAGAAGGTGGATCATGGAAAGGGCATTAGCAAAACAAAAGGGACAAAATGCAGCAAAATCACAAAATAAACCAGATGGAAAACGTCTACAATGGGTTAAGAAAGGTCTTTCTCTGAACTTGAATATACTTTTGGATTCTTCTCTGAAATGATAGTTACACAGAATTTTCCTAAAAACCAGATGTTGCTGAAGCCAAATAAAGAAAAATATCCTTTTCTTGCCACTCTTTCCTCCAAGGACAATGCTAAATGTTCAAAACCCAACTGAGAATTCATGGGGGACCTAAAGAGGTTCATATGAAAAATATATTGTTTAAGCATTCTTTCTACATAGGGAAATGGACATAAAATCTTATATTTGTGATTGATTTGGCTTATAAAAGTAAGCAGGCAACCAGAAATTGGCCAGTGCCAGACAAAATAGGTGGTGAGAAATTGCTGTTACTTTTTATCCATGTCCAAGTTCTAACAAGTAAGGATCTAATAATAATACTCATATTTCCCTCACAAAATCCTATTTTCTGTGGCTGCAAGTAGCAGGAAGAAGCCAGTCTCCCTCTGCTTGGAATGTGTGCCTCATTTAAATACAGAATAAAGGAGGTGTTTTGTGTTTTCTTTCGTGCATGTTAATTGCAATAATTGATATGACACTGGTCTTCATGCTTTGTTCTTTCTTTTCTTACCTCCTATAAGCAGTGGAATTTAATTTAAAAAGCCCTGAGATAAGGCCATGGTAACATTGTAGAGAACAAAAAACCTGCAAATAATACCCTGGCTCTGGGCAAAAGGTGGTGGGAGGTTTTTATTTCAGTGCAACTACTTCTTCAGTCTAGTCCAGACATTCTTGATAATAATGAATATTCTGCTATATTTCATCTTTAATCATTGTGAAATATAAAATAGTTTGACTCATCTTTATGCAGAAATTTTGGTTATTAGATAATGCCAATATCTTCATTACTATTAGGAATAACTTTAGGCATTATCAGGAAGAAGAAATAATCACCACCATTTGAAAAGCAAGATTTTTTCCTTAGAGACAAATCCCTTTTCCCTATTGTTTTATATATGAACTTAGGTACTTTTATTTAAATACTTTTATTTAATGGGTTCACTGAAAACTCAGGTGTTCCTGGCCAAGATTCAGAAAACCAGAAATTTATATACATATTTATCTGAGATTACATGCAACATTTTGCTATTGGAGAAGGCTCCTTAAGGCCTTTAAAGGACTTTTGTACTCCTCACATATTCTTAATTTAAATTTAAATGCAGGCACCAGCACTGGAGATGTAAACTGCTTCTGTCCCTGATTTCATAGGAACACTTTATAGGCATCTGTTGATAAATGTGATCCAAACTAAAACCTGGATGAAAAGCTGGCCCTACAATCTGACATTAAATAATTTTTTTACCTCCCACACCCCTGAGAAGCTCCATTGCAGGACTGTGGCTCCGAAAACCAATGGCCCAAAGCCATCGGAGATTTTCAGAGACTCTGAGTTCTTGGTTTGGGCTCAAAAAGCTTAATTTACAGGTCTTTCATGACAGAATTTCACTCTAGTGACAGCATCATCCCAAATTTTGCTCTTCCCCAAAGCACCAATGCAATACACATTTAAACACCTGAGTTGACAATAACTGCTGCAAATTTCAATTCTGGAATATGGGGATTGTTCCACCCAGCAAATGCTGATTATTATTCTCATCTCCAAAGAAAAGTTCTATATATAGAATGGGAAAACAGTTATTTTTACACTGATTATTGAGTCATGGTAATTACATTTCAGGTGGGAAATATTTTATGTCTAATTCAGGTTGTGAACAATTATGTGCACCACACCAATTAGTAGGATGTGCATCAGTTGGGATGGGCTCCTGATGCATCACACACTTCCTACAGACATATTTGAACTGAAAAAAAAAATCTAACCAAAAAATCCCACTTCTGATGATAAACAAAATACTGTAATTTCAGACCATGAGAAACTATTACATTTCATCCTGAGTTAATTTTGTATGGAGGCTAAAAGATGATGTGCCAACGTTCTTCAAAGAGCACAGAAAATAAGTTCCAGATTCTGAAGTAACTCATTTTAACGTTCCAATAAAAGTGAAACATTTTAGCATTCCCAAAGTATTTTTTGAGGAAAATGATGCTAAACTCTCATTTTCTGTCTGTTTAAAAAATATGGAGGCTGAGGTTTGGACCATCTTTTTCACCAACAGAACAATTTCTTGAAGATTTGCAATTTCCAGGGGTAATGAATTATTATTCTAGCAGAGCCCACATATTGCCCCATGGGGAGTGAAAGTTGAGAGCTGAATGGCATTATTATAATATTATTATTGTTTATTAATATTAATACTGATTTTAATATTAAAATTGATATTTTCTGTGCACAGCTTTATAATCCAGCTGTACCTGTTCCAATGCAAAAAGTTTACCAAAATAAATCTTTTCTGTCTTCTGAGAAATGTAGATGTCAAATTAATCTGACCTGTGGGGAAACATCCAGGCTGTGATTCCTTTAAGGCTGTGCTGAGCTGGGGAACTGTGTCCTGCTCAACTGCTTTGGAAACAAAAAAATATTTCTGGGAAAAAATAGTAGAATGCAACTGAAAGTTCTTTCAGGGGAACCAGCCTCAAAAGTCAAACCTGCACACAGAGAATTGAAGTGGGGGGAATCCTGGGATTTGCTGGCATGCCATATCCGTGATTTAGTCCAACAGCAAGGGCCATAATCATTCCTTGGGGCTGTGGCAGGGCATGCTGGGCAGCTGAGAAATGCAAAAAAAACAAGAGGAATCTCATCTTTAGATTGCCTTTCCCTGGGCCAGTTTGCCAGGCTGGGTTAGATCACTCTCTGGTGACAGATGGCTGCAACCCCTGCGGGGCCAAGAGCCCGAGCCAAGAGTTCACGGAAATCCACGGGAGCGTTGGCGACCGGGCAGCCGCGCTCCGCGGGGACACTGCGGGCAAGGAGCCTGAAAACTGCTCCCAGCAGTGCCAGCAACTGCCTTCCCTGCATCCCAAAATCCAGCCCTAATGGCAGCTCTAAAGGTTTGGAAGAATTACCGCCGTGAAAGTGGAAAATGAGTGTTTGTTTCTGCAGACTATTGATTGCCACCCCGCGACCAAGTCTAGACCTACGCATCAGCTGAATCCAAAATATGCCTGGAGTCTTACAGGACATGCTCTTTCCATCCTGTCTTCCACATTATGTTCAGCTGGGCTTTGGCAGTTTAAAATAAAAAGGATTAAAAGTATGACAAATTAATGGTTTGGGGAAGCAGAAGATTGCCTCGATTTGGGACACACCCATCAAAAAAGAGAAAAGATGTCTCCGTGTAGGATTCTTGTGAAAATCCCAGTCACTCCACAATTTCTGAAGGCTGTAGGAATTTTATTGCTACTCCTTCTAGAAATTTCGATCCAGTGGCAGGTCTTATCACCTAACATTGGCACAGCTACATCTGGTAATGCTGCCTTCGAACACAGCAGTGAGAGGCAAATAGGAAACACCTACATGTGGATCAACTGTTTCCCAAGAGTCTCTTGCAAATACATATCAACTGCTCCACACAAGCCAATAAGTAGATGGTGCTGAAAGGAATTGCCTTAAAGCCTTTCAGAAAATAAAAGACATCATTTTGTTATTTGAAAAGATATGCGGTGGCCCAACAGAATATGCAGGGAAAAGCTAATAAAAAGAACACTCAGTGCAACATTGACATAATTATCATTTGCTTTTTAATACTGTACAGTCATATAAACACAGCATGTTCTCAGCTAAGTATAGAAGTTTGTTGAGAATAAAAGTACATCTGATTTCTTAATAAATTAGAAGAATAAGGAACTCCTTTAGGAAAAAAAATCAACAGAAAAAAGACCTTGCAGTCACTCTTAGATGTCAAATACCATTAAATACAACTTTGTCTGTTGCTAGAGAAGATAAAAGCTGTATTTAAAAGCCTTGCCAAAAATGTCCTTTTCAGTACTAATTAGCATCAATGGTCAAAGCTGCTAGAGCAAAAGAAGAACAGAGAAAGGGAGGACAAGAGAAATAAGTACCATCACTGACACTAACAGGATTTTTTTAAGCTTTGTCTCATGATACATTAAAGGATATTTTTCTTTTAATATAATGAGCTTACAAGTGCTACGAGCAGATGCCCTTCTCAATCTGCATTAAAATCAAGCCTAAAGGCGCACAAAGAAGAGCCACAGCAGAAAGTGCCTGTTCCCACTGTTTACTCAGATGAGAAATTAGCAGTTCTACAGCATAAAATGAAGCTGAGACCTCCTTGTCATGTTTGAGAGCTCTTCTGGTTCCTACTTCAGGAATTTTCAGCCCGTTATCTGGATCAACAGGAAAAAAACTGAAGCACAGTTAAAGAGAGTCCACCTGACTGTGTGGATTTTGTCTTAATGCTTTTTACAGTCACGTGAGTTTTATGGAGTCTCAAAATGGGCAATTTTACTGTTGCAGCAATGATATTCAAAGGGAATTGCAACAGGTTTGCCTTTTCCAGCTTTGGCTGTGCAAATCAGCCCCTTGTTGACAATCAAAGCATCAGAGGTCAAGAAATACAAGAGCTTCTCATGTATCACTGTGGAAAGTATCAGGTCTTTTCTTCCACAGTGCCAAAACCAGCTTGGTCTTATTTTTTCAAAGTTCTGGGGGCCAGGCTGTGCATTTGTCTTCCTTTTCCCTGCTACCTCCAGCAACCTGGCACAGCTTAAAAAAAAAAAAAAAAAAAAACAACCCAAAACATCCCAACCAAACAAACTAAAAAACACCTCCAAACCCCTGAGTCTTTTCTCTTCCATGTTCACCTTAATTCCATTTATTTATACAGTTTAATTTCTTTCAAAAATACAGTCCCTGTTCATTTCTCATCCACACAGAGTTAAGTCTGGAGCAACTGTGCGAGTGCTGCAGCTTCATGGGTATAATCAGACATGAGAATTCCTACTGCCAGCTCAAAATATGGGTCAGAGCCTAAAAACTGATTAGCCCCTTGAGCTTTTCATGTCTCTTCTTGTCATGAGTGGCATGACAGGGGAAGGAGAATAAACAGCCCTCCCCCTCAGACTCAGCACACAGCCAGCCTGGGGCACTGCACCCTGGATGCACAGGCTGGGAACAGCATTGCCATAATAGATACACCAGCTTCCCAAACCCAGCCTGTCATTCTGCTTCAGTCCTTCTCATGAGGGGATCATCTTTCACCTTCCTCTCAGTCTGATCATGCCCCAAATTCTGTGGATCGGTGCTAAATGCTTGAACCAAACTTTCCTAAGCTGGAAGCATCAGTATCCTGCCAGTATTTGATTTATTACTGGAAAAATCATCACAAGTACAAGCTTACAAGTAGTAGACCTTAGACTTGGGTATCTTTTCATTATGGACAGGATCATTTTAGACTGTTCACCTCGTGCTGAAGAGAGGGAAATGGTTTTGCTTCCTATCAGTCTTGTATGAGAATCAAGGAGTTAATGATGAGTTGTTCAACTATTGAGTCGCTCTGTGTTTGGGATTTCAACTGCAGGGGTGTTCGTGCAAAGAAAAGAGAGGTTTTCTTTGTATTCTGAAAAAAAGGTCTTCCAAAGGCCCAAGAGATTTGTTTTTAGGAAATTATCTTCAGTGTATGAAGTGCAATGATGAAGCCAATCTCTTTCCGAGTCTTGAAAACTAGAAGTGACCAAAATCAGCATTGCCACAGCAAACAAGCACAGAGAGGCACAGCATGGGAACAACAAATTTTTTTAGGATGCATTATGTTTCTGAAGAGGTTTATTTGCACAGACTCATACTTACTACATATGCTAATTAAATCCTCCACTCAACACCAGACACAAAAATCAAAATGCTGAGAAACAAAAACTTAGGGTTGTTTCGTTAGGACAGGAAAAAAGACTTTTACCTCAAAATACAAAATTGCTCTTGAACAAAAGTTTATGGTATTCCTATTTTGATTTCTTTTAAGTCATTGGTCTCTGCAACTGCCATGACAGGAAATTATATTCTTGCTTGATGTTCATTTTCTCCTAATTATCAGCGCTGTTCCATTGGACAGCTCCACCTTGTCCCAGAAGGCACAGACACAAGGAATCCAAATTGCTGCTCAGAAAACTGCATGCCCCATCCACATCTCCGTGGAAATCAGGCTCCTCTCTCGGAAGCAGAGCCCCAAATTGCTCCAGGTTACTTTGTATAAGCAATTCCAACCCACATGGGATGAGGAGAGGATGAAAGCCAGCAGAGAATCCCCAGTTCTTCCTGTGTAAATGCATTTTGCTTCACATCTAAGGTTCACTAGGAAGGGCTGGATGCAACACGAGAGGAGGAATCAGGAAGGCAACACGAGATTTTCCTTTCCAGCGTGTCTCATGCAGCCTCAGAAATGCATTCTGACAGCTCCTCATGTGTTGAAGAGGAATTCTTCGATGTGCAATCAGCAAGGGGGTCTCTGTAGATGCAGGTTGGCATATGGTATCTCAAATTTCTCAGTGACAAGTGGCACGTTATCAGAGCAACAGAGTAGCAGGGAAAAAGACGTTTTGCTAATCACTCCCTGTTGCCCACACCCTCAGGCAGA
The DNA here is from genome assembly GCF_050655825.1 of Lonchura striata. Taxonomy (NCBI): domain Eukaryota; kingdom Metazoa; phylum Chordata; class Aves; order Passeriformes; family Estrildidae; genus Lonchura; species Lonchura striata. Next base: position 114,960,975 of record NC_140703.1, on the reverse strand, counting down.
ATCATATTGCTTTATGCAGATGAGCTCATAACAGTTTCTTCAATTTAGCTTTTATATAAAAAAGTGTCAGCTCCTAACGCTGTGTCAACAGGCACCCGAGGGCCTTCCACTTTACATTGCAAGTGTATTACTATTTAAAGATGAGCTTTTAGCTTAACATCATTGCCTGCCTTCAGAGTTTAATTACCGCCCTCCCCATGAGGCCCAGTGAACCATCCACTCCTCCCACGGGAGTTCTGCCTGGCAATGATCTTTAACTAAATAAGTAAATGCCAAATAAGCACTTCTTAAAGATTCAGTGGCTTGTTCCCTGCCCAGCTCTGATGCTGCAGGAGCCAGGCTCTGGTTTGGATCTCCCTGGCAGCAAGCCACGTTGAATTTGGAGGCCTCAGTTGTAAATCTCATCTTGCTGATATAAACTAGAAAGGGGAGATTTTAAAAAATTGATTTTTTTTTCATTCTGCTGTGTCTTGCATGCAATTATCCCACTTCATTACCTATAGGCAGACATAAATCATTGAAACAAGAGACTCTTGTTCCCAGTTGGACCAACTGTGTCTCACGTTTTATACAACCTGGGTTTCCTGCAATACTTCTCCAAATTATTTTCCCACATTTCTTTCCACCACCTCTATCTGCAGGATTAGAATATTTGTATTATGAAGTAATCCATTCCTTTGAAATAAAGATCCAAAATTCATAATGACTCAGCACAGATGCACTTAATTCTGCAACAATTCTGGGCCAGAGAGAGGCTAAAGACTCAACAGTGTCCACAGAAAGAGGAATTTAAACAGACTTTTTTTAGATAATGGTAATAGAAATTGGCATAACCAGGTGTGGTTTCAGAAATAGGGGAGTATTACAAAGCAGCTGCAGTAAAGATGATCCCAGATCTTAGAACCCTATACCCAAACAGGAGCAGTCTGTACTTCAGGAGAGCATCCACAGCTCTGACTGAGCTGGAAAGGAACAGACCAGGGGATCTGTCTCACCTGACTTCTGTGCTCACAGGAAAATAACCCACTTTGGGCAGATCCTACCCGAGCAGCAATCCTCTGCTTGCTGAGGCACTGTTCAGCACACAGTGCAAATGATCACAAAATCACACTGTGGATGTGCCTCTTGGAGCTGTCCCTGGCTTCAGAAACAAAATTCAGGCCAGAGTGGCTTTAAAGAGCAGTGGGTCTGAAATAAAAATGAAGCTTTCCATCATATAATTATATAAACACAATGGGGTTTTTTGTAAAATTGCAAGAAATCCCTTTCTTCCTCTGTGTTTCAGAATACAAAATATCTAATCATAGTGTTCTGGACTAAAGAAAAGTACTTCTATTTAAGCTAGAGAGGGCAAAATACTGTTTTGTTTGAGCATCAGATAGGAAAAGCATGCAAGCATCAAGTAAACGGAGTGCAGAGCATCACCATCTTCAGAAGAGAGCAGAAAGCTGCAGTTCCTTGCAGGCTCCCTATGAATTATGGATGTGGCAGCAGGCCTCTGGCAACATTTTGCTATAATGTTAATTTTTCTCATTTTTGATTTTCTGTTATTTGTATTTATAAGGAAAGCTGTCAAGCATCAAAACCCAGGAATGTTCTTAAAATATTTGCTTGGTCTCTGAAGGTGTGAACTGCACTTGAATGAAACTGGTGCTTCCTCATCTTTAAGCTCCTATTTTTATATTGTTTTCCTCACCAAGGCACTCAAATGTTTTATAAACATGACCACTCCTTCCTTTGAAAACACAAACTAAAATGAAAACTAAACACATTTCTCCACCTGTGCATGTGGCAGGGTTTGTTTAGCTACTGTGGCAAAACCAAGCCAGGTAAGTGATTTCTCTTTTTTTTTTCCTTTTCCTTAGACAAAATCATTCTGAATAATTGAGATGGACATGGTTAGCACTTTTTGTATGCCTTTTAAGCTCTGAATGTGTTTATTTACAGGAATTTTGTCTGAACACAGACTTTGCCCGTTTCTTTAAGATCCTTCACTGGCAGATTTGGAGAGTGGCACCAGAACAGGGGCCGTGCTGCCAGAACCCTTCCTTGAACCAGGCTGCAAATACTGATAAATAATTCCAAGTATAGGGATCCTGGGCTCAGATCAGCCATTGCTTCTCTCCTCCATCATATTCAGCTTTTGAGTAAAAATTATAATAAAAGCAATTGCCCCTGAGCGTGTTGTCACTTGGGGTTTCTCTCTGATTCTGATCCCAAGGCATAAATTTCTGTGTGTTTTATCTCTCGTGGTTTATCTATGGCTGAAATAAATAGTTCTTAAAGCCTAAACTCACCTCTTCAAGGGAGCAGGACAGAGTGAAAGGCTGGAAAAAATGCTGGAAGTGAGGAGTGAGTTGATGCTTGTGGAGACAGAAGTGACAGACATCCCTACTGCCCTGATTTTAAAGGGAAAGGGGACTGCATGTGTTCAGACCTGGAGCTGAGGAACAGGAGGAGTAGTGCAGCCAACAGGAATGCCCAAAGCAGCATGAGGAGACCTTAAACCACAAACTTAAACCACAAACTTAAACCACAAACTTAAAGGCTGTCACCCTGGATGCCTGCTGCTGCAGAGCACCAGTGAAAACTTCCACATTTTCTGGCCTTTAAGCTCCTGTCAGTGTGGAGAGATGCCAGGAGAGGGCAGGGAGCAGGGAACCCCCCAGTCCAGCTTGTTCAGAATGCTCTTGGCTGATTATCTGTGGACTACCCTCTGCTGACTCCTTCCCTAAGCAGCTCCCTGCCCCTCTCATCCAGGAGCAGGCAGAGAGCTAATTGTGTTTTACAGGTTCTTAAATCCTCAAAATGCCCCTTGTATCAATGCTGCAAGTTAACAAAGTAAATTCACATCAAATAATCCCTTACATTTTCATGTCCAAGCATTAAAGAGTAGGACTTTTGATTAATAATAAAATTTGCTGTCTTTAGCTTACAAAGCTTTTTGCTTCATCAGAAAAGCCTTCAACACCTGTACCAAAGGGCACCCAAAAAATGTCTTGAACAGGAGAACTAATTCAGCATCAGCTTTTATTATCTTAGGTAGTTTATACCTTCTCACAGACCCAAGCATAATACCAGCTCAGCTACAAAAAAAGACCAAGCCATGAGTATTTGTTGAAAGAGGCTGAAGGGGGACAGGACTATCTACAGTTAGAGGAACAAATAAGTACTACAGAAGTGCTACAGTTTATAGAAATGGACTTCTTTTACCAGCTAAAAATGCCTAGTTTATAGACTCATGACAAAGTGGATTTTTGAATCCTACCACAACATCCCATCCTGCTTTGACACAGTTAAAAGTGTTTCACAGCCTTTCAACTTCTACATTTGCTCATGTCTGTGTTTTCAGAACAGAAAGAACTTCCTGAATAGATGTTGGCAAGTGAGTCATTCTGGGAGTCTTCAGCTATTTTCTCCACATTAAATAATCATACTGAAGAGTTTCCCACATGTTCCCCAAGTCCTTGACAGTGCTATTCCAGCTGTAAAATCAAACCTCCCCTGTGTCACAAGACCCTTCTTTGCATGGTTAAAAGGAAGTTATGCCATAAGCAGCACACACTGAAGAGCTGGAGGCTGCTACAGACCCTTCCCACAGATTCATTCCTGCTCTAAATATAATAGTATTATTTCATGCACATACTGTAATCACTGAAATATGTCAGTGATCTGTAAACTAGCATTAAAAATCAGATAAAACCAGATTTCTTATGTTTCAGACAGGGATTACTGCTAAAATCCAACCCGGAAATTGAAGCAATCAGAAGCATCTCTTTTTTTTTTTTGTTTGTTTTTTTCTTTTTATCAGCATTACAGCTCCAAACCATCTGCACTTAATTGTAAGACAACAAATTGTTTAAAAACCAGCAAGGATTAAGAGGACAAAGCTTCTTATGGACTGTTCATATTAGAGAAATGTAAAGACTTCTAAGATCTTCTTCTGCACTTATTTTGGTCAAGCCCCTGTATTTATCTTCCAGAATGGAAATACATAGAGCATGTTGATCACTGCCACAGCAGCAGTAAAGAGGTTTATCAGGGTCTTAAACTTTGATGAGAAATCCACTGATAGCTTAAGAGCTGGCTGACATTTACCCCTGAAGTTCATGCAGGGGGAGAAGCCCAGCTGCTGAGTTCCAGTGCTCCACTGACTCCCAGAACTGGAGGAACTGGGCCAGTGGAGTAGGGTGGGAGACATTTCTGCTTGTCATGCTTCTTGTGTAGCAGAGAAAACAATTTCATTTATGTGGAGTGAGGGACAGAGATTTTACTGCTGGGTGGAAGGGAGAAATGGAAGTGGCAGTCACCAAAAGGGTCACCCAAGAGTCTTTGGTGTGGATGGAGTTATGTCCATCTCTTCCTGATGGACATCTTCAGTGTCCTGAGCACTTCCAAAATGTTTTGGAGTGTTGTGTTTGCATTCTTTTTAAATTTATTCCCTTTGCCTGCCGTGATTTTTTTCAATCACTGTGTAGAAATTATTATTGTGCAATTAAATAACAATTCATGAGATAAGAATCAGCATTGACCTGTCAAAGTCAGCACTTTGCCCACCTGCCAGCTGCAGCTCTCCTCATTAAAGCAGCGCTTGGTGCATCTCTCAAAGAAATCCATATCTGCAGAAAGGAAAAACCTGCACATCTGCCCAAAAAATTTCCTTTTAGACCTCTTTCTTCTTGTCGTTAAGCTCCTTTTTAATTTCTTTTATTCTCTTAGATCTCTTAGAAAAGAAAATCTTAAAAAAAAAAAAAAAAAAAAAAAAAAGAAGAAATTCAAGCTTTCTCTAAAACACATCAAAAATTGTGAAAAAGCTCTTAGTGGCATGTCTCCTGGGACTTCTCATGCACTAAATGAAATGCAGATGCTTTAATAATAACTTGTAAAATATTTAAAGTTGAGTGAGATGTTACAACTAATAATCTACTCATTAAAATAAACATGAACTTTTAAAATGCAGTAATAGAGAATTGTCTGCCTGGCACACAGACTGCTTTTCATCTTTGAAAAGCTGGGTGATATTGGCTGAGTCCAGATTAAAAGTTGTCTTCAACACATTTTTTTGAGGGTCAATTTTTTATTTTTAACACAAAAAGGTCAAATCTCATCTAGGACAGTCAGTAAACAACACCATCTCTGCATTTTGTTATTTAAAAGACATATTTAAGGTCAATATGTTCAAGGTTCATGCAAATGAAGATCACATCCTTTATTCCCTCCTTAAATTCTTTCATTACTTGTTGTTATTAATGTCTCTATTTTCATTTTAGTTACTTTCTTTTCAATAAATTAGCAAAAGATAGAGCAGAACCATTTCTTAAATTTTTAATTTTTTTAAAAGCAAAGGTAGCTCTACAGCCTTACACTTAAATGCTATTTTACTTATAATTTGAGAAGATGACAAAATGAGGAGTTACAGGGATCCAGTCTCACGTATCCCTGTGCATTGAGATGAGGATTATTTCGGAATTAGTGCTGTCCTTAAGCCCACTGCCTTACTGGCTTTGCCAACTCATAAATCCAATTAAGATTCCAGGCTGCATTTTAAAAGCTAAAGAGTCAATGTGTAAACTCCAAACAGCACGTCCTTGAGGGCAAATGCCTGTGGCCTCATAACCTCCTTGTCTCAAATGAAGATGTTTAATTTGATTTTTTTAATCCTCATTTATATCTATACACATGCTTAGCTGTCCTTAGAAGTAATTTTTTTAAGGAAAATTCATATAGATGTGCTAAAAAGGTGCATTTTGTCTGTACCTCCTGGGCAAGATGGGACTTCCTGAGTGGGATATTTCAGTAGAATTGTTCTATATTTAAAATTCTAATTTTATGCTTCCAGACTTTTCAACAAGATCCTATTTGATCATTAAGAGAGAAGATGATAATTTAGTATCTAGGAGCATTTTCAAGAAAAAAATTTGACCTTGTCATTGTTTGGGAAAAAAGACAAACCAAAAAGAAGCTCCAATTCTCTGTAGGGTATTTATTCTAATAATAATTTTCATTTTTCATGCCTGCTACACATTCTAACACAATGAAACAGTTAATAATACAAAGTAATTTTTATTCAGGTATTTTTTCAATGCTGATATTAGTTCCATTGTGTAGCTCTAAACTTCACAGTAGTTCTAAACTTCATAAACTCCTAAGTCTGAACTTCACTGACTAATTTTAGTTAGGCAAGATCTGGTCAAAATTAATAACTGTTTAATCTATTTCTTAGAATTTTATTTTTCATTTTATTACATTTCTTTACAATTTTAAATTACAAGACAGACTATTTGTATGAGTTAATGTAAAAAAAAATTTAGACATCTGCTTAATAAAACTCAGCTCACAAATGTATTCTGCTCACATAAACCCACACAAAAACTTCTTTCTTGTCCATGTTTTAAGGATTGTTCTACACAGATCATCCCAAATAATGTTATAATTCCCATATGTGCACACCACATTTGTGTCAATGAAACGATTGCAATACACAGGGGGAAAGAGAAAATAAAAAATTAAAGGAAAGAAATGTGAGAGCTGCAACACCAAACTGAACTTGGCTCCCAACCTCTAAATGTTGAGATTCCTTTTGATTTCTAAGGAGAAGCATATTGAAATGCCAGTGAATGCAGTCTTGCACATGTGCTTATTATGCTCAAAATCAAGGATATTCCAGATTTTCTAGATTGCCTGAAGTAGGTCAAAAACTCCAGGAATAACTGGTAAATCCCAGTTTCTTCGCCAGGATTCAGTGCAGATGCACAGTGACCACTGTAAAAAATCCTCATTTTTCCCAGAGGAATTATTGCAGGACTGCTGGACATCCCCAAAATTCAGATCAACATCAACTTCCCATCAAGGGCTGCAGAACAGCAGAGACTCTAAACCAGAAATCTTTCTGAGAAAAAAAAAACAACACCCAAACCCCCTAGAACTTCTATTCATTGAAGTTCCTTAAAATGAAATATTTGCTCAAATTTTCTACAGGAAAAAAAGCCAACAAACCAAAACCCAAACTAAGCAGAATCATGTGAAAGTCATTCTTGTCAAAGCATTGTTTAGGGAATGTTTGAGCTGATCTGAGACAATTCATGGTTTTTCATTACTTTTTTTCCCCTTCCAAGGCAGGACCTGTAGTCCTGGGTGTCTCCTACGGGCTCATGCTTTCCTCCTGTCTTACCCAAGAGAGGAAAACTGGTCCTCCAATACAGATGTGACACTTTGAAAGGGTTAAACTATGGCAGTTAAATCATGTAATAACTAAATATTGTCATAATCTTATAATCTTTATAATTCCTTACTCTGTCAGCCAGATCCTGTTCTGTTTTCTGCCATACAAAGACACACAGACATTTGAGGTCATAAAATCACTGATCCTCTAGACCAGAGGAAATAAAGCCACTATTTCTGTGTGGAAGGATAAAAAGGATAAAAATATACAATTCTGTGAAGTTTGAGACAAACAGGGAAGTATTTGTTATGGTTAAAATATTTCATAGCAATTAAAGCTTTGCAGGTATTGCTTAATGACATGAATGGCATGATGACATAATGACATGAATGTTAATTTAATTATTAGATTGTTTATATTGTTATTCTTTCTAACCCTATACCTTAACTTCCTAAACTCAATGCAACAGAGTAATTAAGTTAATCTTTATAAAAATTAAGAGATGAAATCTCTTTCTGATTAGAAACTTGTGAAATAGCTCCAGAAAAAAGCTCAAAAAGCAGAACAATTGGCACAACAGAAACATACAGCTCATCTTTTTGCCAGTAATGAATAAAATCACCTCTTTGTACTACAACTCCAATGTAAACACCACCTCCAGCAGCTGGGATTAGTTTCTAATCTGAATTTACTATCCCTAAACAACAGCTGGGATTTTTTTCATGAGTCACAGCTCATATCTTCATATCACCTACACCCTCACAAATAAAATTAAAAAAAAAAAAAAAAACAAGAAAAAAAAAGAATCAAATCAAAAAGAGGTTCCAGATTTATAGAAGTCATCATTATTTCCTGGTTGGCCTAAAACAATCAACCTAAACATAAAACTGTCAGCCTGGAGGAAGCTAAAGGCTGGATATAATGCACCTGTCCCTAAACTGGCTCCCTACTGGATATTATGTCAAGTGTAAGAATTCAGTCTGGACTTCTGGATGGGAATTTTGCACAGCTGGGATCCCTAAAAGGCTTCCAAAGCTTGAGGGCTGCCTTTGCTTCTGTGGCACTCAGGATTATCACAGTGCTCTTTTCTGTGAAACTTTTAATTGTATTTTTTCAAGACACTGAAATGTGTTAATACAGATTTCAAGTTATAAAATTTCAGCATTAACTGCTCCAGCAAATTAGAAAGTCACCTTTTAATTTCATTCCATTCCTTTCTCCTTTCCATTTAGGAAGTGTTTTGGTGGGCCTTCCCTCCTTTTTTTAGGAGCTACCTTACACTTAGGTTAGTTTCTCCTCAGTTTAGGAACTTTTATCATTACCCTGCAACTCTTATTCCCCCAAAGTGTTTCTCCTCCTTGAAACTCCTCCTTTCCCCACCAGCTCATTCTGGCCTTAGCTCAGATTTTGTTCTCCCACTTTTCTGTTGGTTTTTTTTTTTTTTCCCAAATAATCTTATCCCATTTCTTTTCAACTCATCTACCAGCACTCCTTTCTCCCCTGCACTCCTGCATTTTCTTCCAGTGCACTGAATTCCCTCCCCCACACATATTTACTCTCAGATCTACTCCCAACATCTCTCTCTGCCTCTTCTTGACCCTGCCACATCTGTCAAACAAATTCTATCATGTTTCCTAAATGGGATATGGATCTCTGGGGATATAAATCTCTGAGCAGGCTTGTTGCCCTTAGGAGTTGCTTATTATGGAGGTGGGGAAAAGAGGAAGGGTTGTTCCTCCCCATTCCTTTCCATCCACCCACGGGGGAATTCATGGAACCAAAGGGGTTGTTAACGTTCCTTTCCAAAATGGACTAAGGAACACCAGGGCACAGACCTGTCTTCATTTTCGCTGATAGTAGACCAAGGGCAGCCAAAAAATGACATCAGGAGCTGGGCCAGCTGAATGTCCTGAAGGAAGGCTAAAATCCCTATGGAATCCCCATCAACACCAGTCTAGGACCAAGCTGCAGGCACAGAAAACACGTGCAGGGGGGTTCAGACCAAAGTCTCCCAACTGGAGTTACGTCAGAGATCCACCTCAAAAACATGGAAATCTAGGATGAGATCCACCTCCTCCAGCCTTTTGAGGTGATCAGGTGGGCACCATCTAATCAATGGAGGGAGTAGGACTTTTCCATATGGTTTTCCAAGGAATATGTCTTCAATCACAGAGGTGAAATTAGTCACATATTTCTATATGACTTCTATAAGAGACCAATGCATCGTTTTTTGGAGAAAATTGAGTCGTTCCATGGCAGACAGGCTGCCACTTCCTTCCCTGTAGAGCAAGCACTCCTCCCTTCCAATATTTCCACGGAAAGCAGGAATTGGTTTTCCAAGGTAACAAAAACAATGTAGAAAGCATTTAAAGAACTTTATGCATTGTTTTTACACAAAAATCCTTCAGGCAATGACAGTGAGGACCTTCTGAGCTCAGTTTAAACTGCTGAGAACCCTACAAGAACTTGGAGGGAGAGGCAGCCCCGCCTGGCCGTGTTTTAAGCGAGTCCTTAGAAAACACAATGTTCAGAGTTGGAACAATATGATTTTATGGAATCTGAATTGACACATTACATAGAAATCTGATTTAGCAGCGGTCATAACAGCTCCAGGAAAGTGGTTTCTCTGCTGCAATAAACCAAGTTTATTGAATAGTTGTCTGGTAATCAGGCTGCAGTATGATTATTATTATTATTTACTATCACCTGATTTCACCTTTGGTTTAGTAATGGCTGAGGTTATTCATCATTCCTCGATGAATTAAATTGCCAAAAGACTTTCATCTGTCTTTCACAGGGAAATGATTTCCTAAAATATTTTGAGAAGAATTGCTCTTTCATGTGCACACACATTTATTTATATAGGTATGCACACACACGGGGGCTTTATGTTTTATTTCAGAGGACATCACAGCAAGATAAAGGCTTGGCTGCTAACTCTGCTGTGGTTTAGCTGTTCTAGTCAGTTCTTCTCTGTTAATTCTGGTGCCTGCACTTGTTTGTTGCATAATTCACCAAGTGAGTGCCTGCTGGAAGCAATTTTAATACCTGATTGCTCTTGGCTTCCAGTGAAGGAACGTCCTTCATCAGGGACAACAAGATGGGGTTGGTGAGAATTTATGAAGCAATGGCTGGATGTGACTACTGGGTAGAAATCACTTTTATTAGGTGCATAAAATGCTGTTTGGATTAAAGGACAACTGCATTTCTCAGGATGACAACCAATCCAACACCTTGGACAAGAGAAGAAAGCCTGCAGCTTGATTTTAGTGACTTTTAGAGAGGTTTTCACTTTGAGTGACCTGAGAATTTAAGGGATAACTTAAACACAATGGGTATTCAGTTTTCATGTTTCATAAAAAAGGCAGACTTGATGAAAATATTTTCTGTAAAATAAACATTGAAACCTACTTAGGTGCTGTAGGTAAGAGTCAAAAATAACTCAGTCACAGGTGTTTTCTTGATGACTTTCCTTCCGTCACATTTCTAATCAAGGTAGTCCCAAAGGTGTCATTATTACAGCTGTTAATAAAGATAGATGATATTTTCTTTCAAAATGTGTGCTTGTGGTAATTAAAATGCCTTGCTGCTGCCCTAAAGGTGTGGTGTGATTCATCAGAACCTGGTGGACACATCCTAAAATAACTCTTTTAACTATTGCTATTCTTGTGTGTGTTGCTGTGTGAACAAACCACAGGGATTTTCCTGTGATTCTTTTGTAATAATATTGTGCAGAATAGAGGGGAATATAAGGGGAATTGAGAGGAAAATAACAATGTAGACTCACCACAAAAGAACCTTCACAGAGAGAAGGAATTTGAGGAAATTTTAAGGAAAAACACAATTTCATCAGCAATGAGGGAAAAAAAAGAAATTACCTGGAAGCTTCAAATGTTGTTACCACTCCCTCCCACACCTATCAAATGCCATTTCTACCTTCCAGTTCCTCTGTTGGTAGATCCAGTTTACTAAACCCTCCCCATCAGATGGTTTTATGCTCTGCCTGCCATGTCTATGAAGAATTCTACTGTCACATCCCAAAGAAAACTAATTCCAAATCAACCCTTTTTTATTATTGCTTAAAAGGAAAAAAATCATCTTCAGAGCCTGATCATGCAAGGCTGATCACACAACAGAGCTGACCATATCCTCCTGTAAATGAGAGGAGTGATCAGGTGAGAGAATAAACCCAAGCTGGATATAGAGCTCCAGATATTTCAGGGAGTAATTTCATTATTCGTTTCTCATCAATCATACAAGAGAAACAGTTCATCTCCAAAACAGTTCAGCTGCCCTGATGGCAGGATTGGCATTTGCTCATCTGGGGGACCTGGATCTTCTCTGCTCTTGCTTTATTGCCAATTTGGGTTGAGCAGCCTTTCACCATATAATGAATAATTTCCTTTTACTAAAGCACCCAGCTGTTCACAAGAAATTGTGTCAGGTGGAGTCTGACTTGGGGCAAATTTGAAGTGTAAGATGAACCTAAACATTTACTGAAGAACAACAAAATGGAGATATATTCTGAGAACATTAGAGCAGCTGCAGCTGTTTCATAGTCCTACTGAGATGTTTTTCACCCTTCTCTAAACATCTGAAGGACTTCACAAAAGGAAACAGAAATTTAGAAAGAATTTTTTTTCTGCAGGCTCAAAATTTCCACCTGAAAACTCAGAGTCTGTGCTTAGGAAACCACTAGGAACAGAGGGAAGCAGAACAAGGTACCAGATTTGTTGTTGAGATATCAAAGATGCAACTAAATAAGATGCAAATATCTCTGGAAATACCACAGTGCTCAAGGCATCTACATCCCCAAATCTCTCCTACAGTCTCAGCAGTGCTAAAATTTCACTTGAGAGCATTGTCTGTATCAGAGATGCCCAATCCTCCCTCCACAATTGCACATGAAATGTGTTTTAGGAGAGCAGAGAGGTTTTGATCTAACAGGCATCTGACAGTATTTTTTGGTTTATGGGCTTCCTTGTCTTCTCATTGTTGCTGTTTGCAAAACTCTAAGGAAATCAATTAAATTAGTCCAGTGTAAAAAGAAACGTGCCGGGGAGAACAAAATTATGCCAGCTGGTCTTTGCCTTATGTTCTTCTGCTATTAGACCTGAGGTTTTTGAACCCAAAAATTCATACCATAATTATTCAGTCGAGGTCTTGGAACAGATTTTGTGTTCTGATTTTATTTAGACACAGTAAAGAAAATATTTCTTGATTGCTTTTTTTCCAGCTCTCATGAAAAGAAAAGAAAAGCCATATCACAATTTGTTTTTTCCCAGATTTTTTAATAAAAAATCAAATTTAATTCAGTAAAATTGCTCATCATAGATAATCAGGCACCTTCTGCTCCAATAGCAGGTATTATATTTTCTTCTTTTGTTACTTCTCTTTCCCTCCTAGACTTTATTTCTAGGAATTTAGATATTATTTAACTGTTATTTCCTTACCTAAATACTGTTATTTCTGTTTATTTAAATTAGACTTTACTTGAATATCAATATTATTGTACATTTTTCTCCTTTCTCCAGTAAATAACCCCTCACAGGTTGAGTGTTTTAGACTCATTTATTCTTGGAAAAGTTGAAATTTCCAAAAAGGCCATTGAAAAAGATTTTTATTGCTCCTATATAACTTGACTTTTCTCCCTTCAGCAGATATTTTGCTTTGAAAATCCAAATAAGAACATGAAAAAGTGGAATATGGTAGGGAAATGTATGAAATTGGATTTGCATTCCTTGCTGATTCTCAACAGACAACACAAAGGAAATGGATGGAATCCAACCAGGAAGCTGAAACTGAACCAGAAATCAGAAATGCAAAAGTTCAGGTGAACTTCTAATGGACTTGTTCTTCATGATGGAAAATAACCCAGTCAGTAACTGCAAGGATTTATTGATTTAAAGTTAAAATAAACTAGATTGAAGAGGACACTGAAGTACAATTTTTGTTTTGCTTTCTGCCTAGTGTTATAAAACTAAGTCAGTCAGACAAAAAGTCTATTTATATATAAAATGGCTGAGGTAACTTCCATTCATCAGCATTCATTTAAATAAATAAAAAATTGCATGAGAACAACTAAACAAATTTTCTCGTCCTTTTACCAACTTCAAAAAGTACCAAACTGTATCTCATCAGTATTTGTGAAAATAAAACATCATAAGAAATATCAAAAGAAAACAGACTGCTTAAAAACCAAAGAACTCCAGGGATTCATGTGTGCATTGCTCCTGTGAGAATATCAGCTGTTAAATTCTGATTTAATTCCCCTACGATTAATTTATTCAATAAGTGTATCAAAGCTTTTAATAAAGCAGGAGTTCTCTGAAGCAAATGTCTTTTAATTTTCCTTTTACAGCTTTATTTGATGTTAAGAATTTCAAAAATTTTCTAAGCTGTGTCCAGTCTACCTCTCCTCAATCTGAGGAATCTGTAGAAATCCTGCATCTTTTTTTTTTTTTTCTTTTTTTTCTCCAATTTATATTGGTGGAGCTTTATTGAGAATATTACACAAGGAAAAGGTATATTCATCTTAAAATTACAGTAATAAGGGTAATAGCCCATCAAATAACCACCCCTGTTTATTTGACAGCATGGCCAGTTTTAATTCTCTGGCTTTGTGATGAAGTAGGAATGCTGTAGGTTTTGTCTAAACAAAAAGGAATTTAGGAATGGATTCCTGCAGAGAAATTTGGTTATCTCACCTTATCTGGCTAGTGGAGAAGAGAATCAAAATGTGACAATACCACAAAATAGAGACACCTTTTCAGTTTTGCATCAGCTTCAACTAAAACACTGAATTCATTCTTGTATATATTCATTAGCATTCCACATGAAGATACTTCTTGAAGTGCTTAATTAGCTAAAACATCTAAAACCAACAGTATTTTACCTTTTTCATTTATTAATGAAACTATTTTCAGTTTAATCTTTATTTTTCCTCTGGCATACTTGCTCATATGAAGTGATTGATTCTTATTCTGTAGGATATACTTCTGTATTTGTAGGTTTCTAGAATATGGTGATCTGTCTTTGATCTTTTTTCTTTTGATCTCTTTTCCCCAGTAAAAAACTGTTCCTCTCTACTCCTTTTTTTCACTGTATAAGAAAACCCCATTTCTGTTTTATCACATATCTTTATTTCTTGCCTGCTTTATCTTTTGTTTTCACAACAGAACTTCATAAAGTTACTCCGTTAATGTTTCTGGGTTTTTAATTTTTTTTTTACCTTTGCAGTAACACAAATGACCAAACTGCAGTATTTTAGGTTACTCTAATATTTGCTTTTTTTACACTACATCAGAAATGCTCCCTGTACTCATTCATTAATCACAGAGTGATTTGGACTGGAAAGAATCTTAACCTCATCTCATTCCAGTCCTCTACCACAGCAGGGACACCTTCCACTGTCCCAGGTTGCTCCAAGCCCCAGTGTCCAACCTGGCCTTGGGCACTGCCAGGGATCCAGGGCTATACACAAATTCTTTGTACATAATCTGAGCACCTTTTAAATCTGCAGAAATAATATTTTTTTCCTACCTTTTGACTTAAAATTTCACCAGATTTTCTTTTCTTTTTTTTTTTTTTTTTTGTTTCTAATGACAGTTAATCTTAAGGTGATTATTTTTAAAACTATTTTCACAGTCATTTAGCAATAGTATTTATTAGTATTTAATACTAGTATTTAATTTATATTTAAATAATATTCTGGTAATGTTTAAATATTTCAAATAGATTTCAAAAATCCTATTTTCAAATACAATCCCCACAATATTTAAAGGGAAAAGAGATGATGAAAAGGAGTATCCAGTCCAACTTCATGCTCAAAACAAGGCCAGCTCTGAGACACATTGATCCAGTTGGGACTTGAAAACCACCAACGATGGAGACAGGGCAAGGAGAAAACCACCAAAGATGGAGACAGGACAAGGAGAAAACCACCAAGGACAGAGACAAGATGAGGAGAAAAACACCAGGGATGAAGACAGGACAAGGAGAAAACCACCAAAGATGGAGACAAGATGAGGAGAAAAACACCAAGGATGGAGGCAGGATGAGGAGGAAACCACCAAGGATGAAGACAGGATGAGGAGAAAACCACCAAGGATGGAGACAGAATGAGGAGAAAACCACCAAGGATGGAGACAGGATGAGGAGAAAACCACTATCTCTGGATAATCCCCACCATCCTCCAGCTGTTCTCATGAGGAGAAGCTGTTCCTTCACACCCAAGCTCCTTTCTTGTTATTGCTCACCCTCCTTCCCAAGAGGGACCTGCTGCAGTACCAGGACAAGCTCTGGACTCCAGTCCAGCTCCTTGTCCCAACCCCCAGGCCTTTTCCCACCTTTCCCACTGCCCAGTGAGGCCCTGCCAAGGGCTTGGTCCATCCCAGGGCCAGGGAGAGGAAGGTGGGTCAGTGTGGATGGAAATCAGAAAGCTCCTACATGTCAGAGAGAGCAGAACTGTGCAGATGCTGCACCCGCAAATGAGACAGCAAATCTGAAATCTGCCCTTCACACACACATTATTTATTACAGGTGTCAATCTTATTTATCATCAAATTAAACATGAATATTTTTTTTTTAAATATTAAAATCCAATCAGCAGTGTTCCGATTTCTCAGTTTGCCGCCTCCATCCTTAAAAGAAAAAGATGAGGTAGAAGAGATCCCAGAATGTGGCAATCTTTAGGATTTGCCACTGGGCTCCAGCCCCACGCTGAGGCAGAGAGAAGCTGGCTAATCATGGTGTTTTCCAGCCTGGAACAGCTCTGTTATCAGCCTCATGCAGGCTCTGACCCCCAAAGGCTGCCTATTGTGCGGCAGCCCAGCAGCATCTGGGGCCGCCAGCAAGGACAATGGATTGACCTGCTCAGCCTTTGCAAATTGAAGCTGCCTGGGAAAATAAAATTAAAAAAAAAATAAAAAAAATAAAAGGGAAAATAAAGAAAAAAAAGAGAAGAAAAAAAAAAGAGTGAAAAAACAACCCAACAAAACCATCCATCCTAGGTTTAATAGCATTAGCGTGTGGAGGAAAAAAATAAAAATTATCAGGAGTCTTCAACTGTCACATGCAAAAGTGGCATGCCTGCAATGAATCTGATCTAAAGAGCAAAGAATAATGTTTCAGGACAAAACAATGGATTGTGTTTAGCCAATTAAGGTTGCTGTAGGTTTAAATCACATTTTATTTTCAAATAAATAAAAGGTGAGACAATAAACTGCAGAAAGATCGGAATGAAACTGAGTTACTGCAATGAATATGCAGCAAATGCAAATGTAAGGGAATAT
Source organism: Lonchura striata (assembly GCF_050655825.1). Lineage (NCBI taxonomy): Eukaryota > Metazoa > Chordata > Aves > Passeriformes > Estrildidae > Lonchura > Lonchura striata. The sequence goes on along the minus strand of NC_140703.1, from coordinate 114,944,520 downwards.
CTAAATCAGGATATAAGAAATGGGAAATTATTTATATTTTTTTCAAGGCTACCAGAAAAAAATGGAGAAAAGCAGACAAAAAGTACTGATCACAAAAATATTTACTTCACACAAGGACATTTTCCTTGCAGAGGCAGTGTGGCTTTCTGGAATGTTCTAACTGCTAAAGAGGCTAAAACTGACACCAGGAAAATCTCAGCAACACTGAAGTTAAATATTTTACACTAGGCTATAAAATCCATCCACATTGGATTTGCAATAAGGTGTCTGTTTATACTTTTCTAACATAAAAAACCCCAAATTAGTGATAATTAGATACATACAGAAAGCAGATTATACAAAAACCATAATGCATGAGCACTAATTTAATTTCTTCCTAGAAAGAGTTTCAAAGGCACATATACCTCCCATTTTTCATATTTAATGATACATTGCATTTTGGTGACAAACTGGTACTTGAGCCTTATTAAGTTAATCAGTAAATAAATACAAATATACCATTCCTTTGTAGAGGTGAATTCATCCTTGCACAAGGAAAACCCCAGCAAACTTCAGTGCTCATTGATGCAGTGCCTCCTAAACAGAAACTTCTGCAGTTCCTGAGCTTTTAAGATTGGAGAATCCAGCTGGAATGTCTTGGCAGAAAAATACATATTTAGAAGGCTGTTCCCATCCCTGGAAGTGCCCAAGGCCAGGTTGGACAGGGCTTGGAGCAACCTGGAATAGTGGAAGGTGTCCCTGCCATGGCAGGGAGTGGCACTGGAACATCTTTAAGGTCCCTTCCAACCCAAATAATCCCATGATTTGCAAACATAGGGACATCTTTGAGAATAATGCTCAGTAAATGGCAGCAAATACCATTTGCCTTTAAATCATTCATGTATTTGTATTTAGAAGAGCCTGACATGGAATTGTAGTTGGAGTGAAATCTTTCTGTCCTGTAACAACAAATGTATAATTTCTTTACCACCTTTTTTATACAAATACCACAGTAAAATAACTTGATTAATGGAAGCAACATTGCCCCTCAAAAGCAAATATTTCATTTCTCTAATTAGTACAGCACATCCCACAGTTTTCAAAGCAACTGAAGGAAATATACCAAATACCACAGCCCAAACCAATCCTTCAGGTAAACGTTACTGCTGGCCAAAATTTCTAACCATTCCCAGACCCTTTTGCACCCTGGAGTTGCTGATTTTGGAAAAATGAAGAGTCACATCCTGCACCAAGTGCAACCAGAGCAGTGACTTGGCATTTGAATCATCTTTCTAAACCTCAGGTGGAGTATTTGCAGTTAACAGACACAAAAATCTCTATGTAATAACTACTTTGCAAAATCAACTTTCAAAAAGCCTCCCACTTTCATTTAAGCAACTGCATACATGAATGATTTCAAAGATATTCAGGGTGTTATGTCTCATTCAAACAAGAAAAATGGTCCTTGCTGGGGATCTTTAGGTACAGTTCACTATTCCACTGTAAACAAAGGCAAAAACAAAAGGAAGAAAATGACAGTTCGGGTTTTTATGCTTCACACTGATAATTACTCAATTCTGTATGCTAGAATTTATAATCATGCACTTATTTTCTTTTCTGGGGCTCACCTGGGTAATTACATTAGAAAGTAGTGACTATGGTTTCAGAATAAGATGAGGATCAATTTTTGACAGGTCACCATTGGAGACAATTAGAAGCAGCTGCTTGTAGCAGTTGGGATTACACCAGTGTGCTGGTTTAATACAATCAATCTGGAACACAAGGATCTTTTGAGGACTGAATTAATGTTTGATTGAATGAACTCAGGCATTTTACAAGCCAGAGTAAGCAAAGTGCGCAGAGCCATCAGACAAATACTAATTTGAGTAACACCAAGGATGTCAGCACAAAGGCTGAAATAAGGGGCCTTGTTGGAAGCAAAGGGTGCCACGGTTTTCTTCAGCTCACATCAAATTCCCTCCCCTCTTTAAACAAAAAAATTCCATATGGTAAATGGTGGCATAGAGAAGATCTGGCAGTGCTTCACTGCTCAGAGTGCTCAGACTTTTTTCAGACTGAGAAACATTCAGATATCCAGGGAGGTTTGGAGTCCCCATCCCTGGACGTGTCCCCTGGAGGTGGCACTGAGTGCTCTGGGCTGGGGACAAGGTGGGGACTGGGCACAGCAGGGACTCCATGGGCTGGGAGGGCTTTTCCAGCCTCAGGGATTCTGGGATTCTGTAATTTGATTTTAATCCAAGCCAATTCACCTAACATTAATAAAGGATTTATGCTTTGAGGAAGGAGATTGCAATGCTCTAGGCAGAGTTGGATGTGTATTGATGTGTTAATCTGTTGTCTTCACCAGGTATCTTTGGATTCACTGTAATCTGTGCCCCCTCCTCCAGCAGAGAAAGATACAAGGCAGGGGACCATTCAGACTCCAAATATCTTGTATATTCTCCAAACAAATTTAGCTGTCTCTGGCATTTTATACAAGAGCATCCATTCTATTTGCCCAAAATTATACAAAATCAAGAATCCATTTTAATTCTTCTGAGAACTGATGCCTGAAGCATCAGCAAGAGGCATAAGAGATTCTGAAAAAAAAGGTGTCAAAAATACCCCTTTTCATAGCCCTTGCTTATCAAAACTTTATATTCCTGAAGCAAACTATTGAATTTCTCCATCAGTAATTCACAATGATCAGTCTGACTGGAAATCCTGGAGCATGGACTTCTCTGAATGAAGGGATAAATTAATCTTTCTTAAAAATCCCTATTGGTGTTTGCTTATATTTAAGGTTGATTTCATGAGATCCAGGGAGACTCACATCCAATGATTCATGCATCACCCTTGTCCTGAGAATAACAGCAAGTGTTTGCAGCCAGTGCAACTCAGCAAGAAGTGAATGCAATCAGAAAATGCGTGGGAGGGAGGAGAGAAGCAAGAAAATCCAGCTTCAGTAATATGAAAAGCATGTACGAGGTGCATTATACACTTGTTAGCAACTGTTAAAACTTAAGCAAGGTGATGATGAACACAACTGGAATGGAAGATTAAAACAAGATTTGTACCTACTGTGGCTCCAAAGGATTTGTCAGCACAGGTGTTAAATGTTCGGTATCACTAACATCAGAACTCCTGCAGAATTTCTAGTAGTAATTCTTACAGATTTGTGTTACAAAAAGAAAAAAATAACAGGGGCAAAAAGGATTATTTAGTGGCCTGTGTTGCAGAGAGAAACAATGAAAATTGTGTGTGATTTATTATATAAAAATGCTATTGCATCCTACAGGGTTAATGGCAACAACCATCATGGGAAAAGAAACAAAAATTTCATCCAGAAAAGCCTTTTTTTGCAGTTTTTGTGGGGCATTCCTTATTTTTCATGTGCACTATATCACCACCTGCTCTGAGCACCAGCACTTTGCCAGAGCTATCTTCATTTTTAGGCTGTTTTTTTTGCAAAACCTGCATGTCCAACCCCAAAAGCAAAAGCATCCCTTTAACCAGATTCCCTTCCACAGGTACATTATGGAAATCTCCAAGTCTCAGCATATCTTGAAATCCTCCATTCACCCCCCTGAGCCAGTGCTTAAGGGGTCCCTTCCTGCAGAGCCTGCTCCGTGTTTCGTTTAAATTCCGGTGCCGTCATCCAGGGCAGGAATCTCAGCTTTGGGATTCTTTGCCCGTCACCTTCAATCTGCGTTACTATGGGTACTGGAAAGCCTATTACTGTACAAGGGTGGGAGCCACAAGCCTGGAAAAGCACTGAGATTTCCAGCAGCAAAAAAAAAAAAGCCCCAAAAATAAAGGCAAAAAGCAAAGAAAACTGGCAGTCACTCGTAGGAGGTAATTTTCTACAATATCTTTTTCTTAGGAATGCCAAAAGCATTAATGTTATTAGAGGCAAATAAAAATGGAAGGTGAGATCTCTGCTCCCTGCCCCGTGGTGTCACACAGAACATCTATTGCACGCTGTCTTTGCTGTGTTTCTCACCTCTGCAGGAATACTCTGGGAAGTAAATATCATTCACATCAGAACAGCACTCTGTCAACAAGTCTTTTTTACCACTGAAATAATCAATGAAGGAACAGCAATCTGCCCTGCAGCCTTCTGCACTCTCCAACATCTACAATAAGATTTCTGCATGTTGGCAGTCAATACAGTTCAATTAATGTTTAATTCATGCTTTCTTCTTGAAGCAAGATGAAAAGACAGAACATTTATCAACAGCAGAACCACAGCAAAACAAACACTTCTTGTTCCAATATTACCATCTTTTTGAGATGCAAGGCACTGTATCTGAGAACAACCAAAATGTCATCTGCTGTTTGTTTTCCAGGGCTGCATTAAGTTTTACAGATGATCAAATAAAATATTAGCCTAAAAAATATATGGTGAAGGGAATTCTTCAGTAAATGCAGCAGCCACACTAAAGCATCTTTATGATTTTCAGAGAAGATATTCTGGAATCTGTATACAATCCCATTGTATCAAACTGCATGCCAGCTAAAAATTGACTAAAAATCTTTTATTTTCTGAGCCTCATATTTGTGGTTATCAGGTAGATTTCTGGCCATCCAAGTGAGTGCTGACTGCTTCTAAGAGGCTGGTAAAACATTCCCTGCTGAATTGCCATGATCCCTCTCTCGATAGCAAGCATCTTGCTGAAGATCCAGTTTTTTATCTCCATGACTCAAATGTCCAGGGCTCTAAAAATAAGAGTTTAAAATCTAATTCATGTCTATGGCCCACCTAATCACCCAGGAGGCCTCAGTAAATGCTTTTTCATTGTTTCTTTTTTATTGTTTTCTTTTTCAGCTTCCTACGCTTAACCAGCAGATCCAGATATTCACAGTTAAAAATTAACCTCTTAAACCCAAACATGGATCCAATCCATCACCAGGAAAAGCTGGTGAAGACAGAGGGTGAGCCCAGCCAGGGTTATCCGATGTAATGAGCATCCTCAGCATTTTGATTTGTTGTGACACTTTAGTACAAAATATGTCCTGCCCCTTATCTTGAAACGTCTCATATCAAAATGTCTGAGATTTCAAAGAAGCAGAACGAAAAATCCTTTGTGTGAAGTGCTGGAGGAATGGGAATGGCAGAAGAAAGGCAGGTGGCATTTTTACAGACTTTTCAGGGTGCCAAATTATTTTACACAAATGTCATCATCCTGTACAGAAGACAAGGTCACAACACGTGCCAAGAGACCAAGATGCCACTGACCATGAGGAGTTTTGCTTGGTTACCACCACCCTGGGAAGGAAATTGTTTTATACCAGCAGCAGTTCTGTGCTAGGGTACACAACAGTCTGAATCTTTCACACCAGGGTTTGAAACCATACCAGAGGCAACTACAGACATCAATAAGCATATGGCTTTTTTCTTTTTAGATATGTCCTGAAGAGATATCTATATTGGCCATGTATCATGAGAATTTAGTCGTTAAATGCTGAGAGTATTGACCTGGATCTACTAATAATTAAAGTATTAAATGCTAGACATGACAACATGAGAAGGTCTAGAAAACAGAGCATGGAAAGAAAGGCTGGAGGAGTGGATGTTGTTTACTCTAAACAAGAAAATATTTTGGAAGATAAACCAGCAGTTTCCACAGTGGAGAGTGGAAGAGAGAAAAAGATTTGCTCCACCCACCATAGGTTTGACTGGGTGGATTTAGTTTTGAGTTCAAGAGAACAGTTCAGTCAGAAGCAAGAAGCACAGAAAAAGCTCAGTATCCCTGAAAAATAGCACAGATGTCCCCCTCAGGCAGGAGATGGCACAGGTGAGCTCTCAAGATCCTTTCCCAATTAATTGTGGGATTGTAGAGCCCCTGGGCAGGTTTGGATTGCATGGAGTGTCCATAGGTGGCATCCATAGTGTGCATCCTACCCAGGGGGTGTGTAACACCTGCTGAAGGGCACAGGTTTCAGTTCAGACTGGATAATTACAATAAATCTACCAATAGAAGTGAAAACACGGAGGAAAATAACTGTGTAAATAGCATGGTTGTGTGTGACTCATGTACAGTCACATGCCCAATTGTTTTCTTGATTTTTAAGTATTACTTTTCTTCTACAGTTTTTTTGAAAGTTTTAAAGTTCTCCGAAAACTTCTTTAGCCTTCTGATAATGTTTACATATTTCTCCTAGAGTTCTTACACACTGTTCATGTAAATAATGATTGTTTTGCATTCTTCATTGTAGGAAAAGAAAATTTATGGACTGTTAGTTTGACCAGTGTGGTTGGAGAGATGGCAGTTTCATCCTCCAATCCACTGTCACTTTTAGAATTCTATATTTTACAAAATCAGAAATAAAATTCGCTCTTTTTCTCTCTTGAACTCACCAAGCTTCTGTGTTGTACTCATTTAGTGCCTAATAACAACACCCAACAACGCTGCTCCCCATGGAGGGTGGATGAGCCTGCATCAATCCTTCATTTGCAGAGGATGAACCTGGAATGTCAGGCCCTGTGTTAAAGGTCACAGCCATAATACTTGCCTGGTCCTCATGGTCCTTAGCCCACCAGACAGTTTGGGAGACAGGATAAATGGGCCCAGAGCCAAACACGTTTTAAAAAGAATCCCACTCCAAGGAAAACGCTTGAAAGGAAATACACTTTATTACTATTAGTAGTAGGAGTAGTAATAATAATTACTACTGCAGCTCACAAGCTGTGGGAAATTTAGGGTAGATATATGGAAGAAGTTCTTGACTCTGAAGGTGGTGAGGCCCTGGCACAAGTTGCCCAGAGCAGCTGAGGAGAGGAGGGGAGGGGAGGGGAGGGGAGGGGAGAGGAGGGGAGGGGAGGGGAGGGGAGGGGAGAGGAGAGGAGAGGAGAGGAGAGGAGAGGAGAGGAGAGGAGAGGAGAGGAGAGGAGAGGAGAGGAGAGGAGAGGAGAGGAGAGGAGAGGAGAGGAGAGGAGAGGAGAGGAGAGGAGAGGAGAGGAGAGGAGAGGAGGAGAGGAGAGGAGAGGAGAGGAGAGGAGAGGAGAGGAGAGGAGAGGAGAGGAGAGGAGAGGAGAGGAGAGGAGAGGAGAGGAGAGGAGAGGAGAGGAGAGGAGAGGAGAGGAGAGGAGAGGAGAGGAGAGGAGAGGAGAGGAGAACCATCTGTGCTCCAAACACCATGGGACATTTCTCATCTGGAGGGAAAAAAAACAACCAGCCTCAGGTTAAACCCTCCTAAAGAAAAGCCTGTCTAGACAGCTGCAAAGTGAGAGCTCAATAAGGCAGTAAATGATACTTCTCCACATCAGGTGATGGATTTTGATTCTTTCACTTTTATCAGATTATGCTGAGTACATGAGAAAATAAAAGCAGAAAGGATGTTTCTTGTCTCATAAGCACAGTTCAGATAAGGACAAGAAGAGAAGTTGTGCTTCCCTTTCAAAAGGCAGTGGACTGAGGAGGTATTGTTATTCAGCTGCCAAGAGCTCTCTCCCTAATGTATAGACATCAGTGTTTGCTCTGAAATATTGTCTGATATCTTAATTGGAGGCTACTTTTCACACATAGAGAAGTAAGGCACTGCTTCAATTCCTTGCAGGGACCAATCCTGTCCTAGCCCCTGGCAGAGGGATATTGTCTGGAAGGGGGTGCCACAGCTTTAACTCACACAGCCTCACACTCTGATGGGATCTGCTTCAAAATTTCCCTTTATATTATCCAGGATTGTTATGGAGTGAAAATTATCCCCTGCTCCAAAGTGTAACTTCCATCTCTTGGGATTTCCTGGATCAGAAGGGCTGGCACAAGCTGGAAAAATCAAACCTGCCAAAGTGAGGAGAGAACAAAACAAACCCAAAAGAGCCCCACTGAACTGTGAGCAGGCAAGTACAGCGAGGAACTCCCCAGTAAAGCATCCCATGGATTAAAAAAGGAGCTCTGAACTCATTACTGTGAAAGTGGCCACTGCAGTTGTATTTTTTTTTAATGCTGTATCTATGATCCTAAAATCATCCAGCTGTGCTTATAGGAAAAGTAAAGGATTTTGTAATAACTGAGACCTTGGCATCTTCAGCTTCTTCTTCCTAACCTCACCATTTCAATTTTGCCCTTCAGCACAAATTTCCTCAAAGATATGGCAAAAAGAAAAAAAAAAAGTAAATTAATGACAGAATTTTTACAGCTAGTAAAAACTAATCCATATGTACAGGATTTTTTTAATGAAGATCAGTTTGGCTTGTGAGGGTAATGCCATATACGCTTTACTTATATTTATGCTGTACTTGCCTATCTTGTGAAGCGGGCACCTTATAGTATCAATCAGCTGAATTTAATCATAGTTTTGATTTTTAGAAGTGTTGAGATGCCACTCAAGAAGCAAATCCCCATCATAAACCTCACTTCCACCCTGGGAGGGAGCTATACAAGCAGGTGTGCATTTAAAACAGTAGTGTTACCATGGGACTTGCTTAATAACATAAAATTCTGATAAACACTCAAGAATTTTATTAATAGCTTTGTAGCTACCAATATGCAGCAGTTTGCCATATCACTTCTCCTTAAATTGATTAATTACTTCCACTACTTATTCCTCTGTCTCTGTCTGTCTGCTTTTCCCCCCAAAGAGTGTAAAATTACATTTGTGATTGCTGCAGTTGGAGAATGATCTTTTTATTAGTAAAGAAATTGCTACAGAAAATATGCTAAAGAAAAATTTTGCTGGTTTCTTCCATTTTTAATAAAACAAAATTATTCAATTTTCCTTCAATCTTGACCTACTAAATAGCTGTTAAACACCTGCCAGGTGAAATGCTTTTTCCTTTCACAAGGAAAGGATTTCAATACTTAGTTCACCAATTCAGCTAATGTTTAATTCATTTCCTTGTCAGCTAGCTAGATTAAAAGAAAGAACATTTGTCAACAGGAGGGAGGCAACAAGAATCCAGCTTTTCACTCCAGTCCTAATTTACAGGAGCACCAAGTTCCCATTTCTGGATAAAATCTGTCTCGGAAGGAGGGAGGCCCAAGCTGAGATTGCAAACTGTAAGGAAGCTACTGGAACACAGACATCACTGATGATGGATCCTTTAGGCAAAGTCAAATTTATGATCTAGTTAAAATGGAATATCCTGGCATCTAATGTCATCACAGCACTAATGAGATAGATCTGTTGCAGCAAACTGCCTTCTCCTGTGAAATACATGATTTTCTTTATTTCCTCTGCCTCAGCTTGCCTCTAGTTTTATGCCAGGCAGGGTATAGGAGCTGAGAATGCTGCAGGTGAGGATTTTTCCCCAGGTGCTTTCCAGCATTTGTGCATTCACTACCACTGTAAAACAGCATAAGGAATAGAAAACACATCTCAGGGAAAAAAAAAAAAAAAAAAAAAGAAAAAAAAGCAGACATACATATTCTGTGAAGACCTAGAGAGAAAGGAGAAGGGTAGGGAAAAAAGTCTTTTATTTCTCAGACATTTGTATTTCTTTCTGAGTCATGAGAAAAGCAGTGATTAATCACAGGCAGGTGTCATGGAACAAGACACATTGCACAAGTTGTATGTGAAATGTAGACATTACCAGTGGAATCACAAATCCCAGCTTTACTAATTGGAGATTCCCTCCACCAAAATGGAGACTATACTGAAAATGTTCATTTTAAGATCCATGACTTCTGTCGCAATAATGCAGAGTTTTGACAGCACTATAAAATGCTGAGAATATCTGGATTCTGGTTTATTCCTCATATGTCTACCCTTTCCAAAAATACATTGATTTTTATAGGTATGACAAGCTGGTTCAATTCATCTCTATGGGAAGCAATCTTTCATATCTGTACACGAATACTGGGAGATATTTTGAGCATACCAGAAAGGGTAACAAATGCAAACTGCTGTAGGCTCACATATCTGGCAGAATGACATCCAGGAAACTGCAGAAGTGCTGCAATCTCTACAATGTAATGACACTGCATCAGATAATGTACCCACCTGATGGAAACTGCTAAAAATCATATAAAGGAAGCATAAAGGGAGAAAAAAAATAAGCAAATATGTGCAAGAATAAACACAATGACTGACCTTCTGTTTGCTTTCCTCTATTGCCCCTCCCCAGCTGCTTTGATTTTGGTATAGTCAAGTCTTTGTTGATATTGCAGCATGAAAATGAAAGTGGAAGGTGGGGGAGATTAACCCTAAGAGGGAAAAGGAACCTTTGCAGATCTCATTTATTCAGAGTTCTTCAAACTAATCCATTTGCAACTCAATCTTCTCAAAAATGAGAGAGGCTCCTTATTGCAATGTTCCAGGGAAAAGGGAAAAAAAACCCAAACCAGCTCACATTGAGCAGTGTCTCAGCCAGAGGAATTCAAATACAGATTTTTCCTCTCTGCATCCCCCTCAGCACTGTGGCTGCTTGCAGCTTGCACTCCATGTGTTTCCAAAAGAATCTTTGGATTTGACTAAAAATTAACATTTGACCTCTAAATAAGAAAGAAGCCTGTGCACCCACCTAGATTCAACCTCTAACAGAAGTTTGGAAGACAAATTAAAGAGTTCCTTTTATTCTCTGAATGATAAATATCTTCCTACACCTCTATGCTTCCCCAAAATTAGGCATAGGCTCCAAAACCTTGTCTGTTCTGACCCCATGCTTGCAGAATTTGCTGCTAATCTTTCCCCTACAGCAATGCTGCACCTAAATCTAAACCTTCATTATTAAATTATTTTCTAACCCGTGAGCACAGCCCAGAAAATGAAACATGAATATAAACTCAGGCATTTCAGAGACTGCAGCAGAATTGGCAAATGAGGCTGCATTGTTGTAGATAACACAGAAACCAGTAATGATGAAATTATGAAATGCTAACCTGAATCTCAGTTTGTATTTCATGAAGAGGAGCTGAGCCATATGACTATTTATGGGCTTCTTGGAGGTGCTAGACCCAAACAGGAAGGATGGCAGTGATACCTGAGCTTTGCCACAGCATTGAGGATGACCTGTCCCCACAAAAGAGCACCTGCAAAAAATGCTGATCCAGGGCTCCTCCATAAGGGACAGACATAAGCTCTCTCTCTCCAGATTTCTCTCATGGTTTTACAGGAGTCAGCAACGCATCATCAACAACAAAACAAAAATCCTCAGAGTGCTGACACTTGCAATGATGAAATCACGCCACCAAGAGTGGAACTGAACACACAGGTACCTCACGGGACAAGATGTTGCTACTCCTTCTCCTATACAATTCCCCTCCACCCTCCCTTCTATTTAAGGTTAAAAAAAACCTGCTGGCAAAATTTCACAGCTGAAAACTCACAATAAAGATACATTTATGCAGGCCTTGAGTCCAGGGAGCTGCTTCCTCCCTTTCCTATCAGAGTGCAGCAGCATTAAAAACAATGGGGTTGATATTCCACTGACACCCAAGCAGGTCTTAATTGCTGCAAGAGCAATTTCTGCTAACTTTTCACAACCAAAGCTACTTGTGGCAGCTTCACTAAGCTGATTTTTACAATACATCATTCACCTGTCTGCCATCAGCTCCTCCTGTAATGAAATGGCCACCCAAATATTGGCTCATCAAAGAACACTAAGGGTATCCATACACTGAATCTCATGGTCTTTCCCATAGTCCTGAAAAATCATAAACATCAGGAGTGATCACTCAAAGAGGCTGTTAGGTTTAATTTTAGCTCTTCTTTTTTCTCCTTCAGGAAAGGAAAATTGATATTTTTAAAAAATTATATTAATAAACAAACCTGAGAAGAAAAGGCTGAGCATCTGATTTATCACTGCCCACTGATAATGGCAAACCTGAAGCAGTAGTAAACCAGGAGTAACATTTTCTGCCTAAGCTCAGGATTTTTCTTCCCTTTTGTAAGCACCAAGCTGGTGTCATTTTGAATGATAGTTCTTTTTGTCTATTTTTCCCTCCAATCTAATACCTGTCACAGCCATCACACCACCGAGAGCCTTCTCATAGGCTTTAGTTAACCCACTGATCCATGGAAAAGCAGAACCTGGAGCCTGCAGAAGCCTTTGCTTCCTGAAACCTATATTTGCTTATAGCTTGCCCTTAAAAACTTAGGTTTGTGCATATTTTGGATACTCCACTTGTGTTACTTTTTGATGAAGGAAAAAAAATATGAAGCACAAACTCAGCTGGGGTAGTGGGGTAACAACATCTAAATTTTAACAGTGTTGAGTGATAAAAGATCCCTGGAGATTGGAGATGGTGGGGGGAGGACTCAAAAGCATATCAAATTAAGCATCTTTGAGTCCTTGGGGGCACAGTCAGAGGGGGGAGGGAGAAGCTGTCATCTCATTTCTCCAGTCAGTGCTGCCTGCAAATGCAGGTTAGGAAGGAGAGCAGGAATCCATTTGTTGAAATGCTCTTCCCCCACATTCATCTGCCCTCTATTTCTGACTGTTTTTCATCTGCATTTCTTCCATTTTCATCATTTTATGAGACTGATGTTTGGTGGATTTATTTTTTTTTTTTAATGAAGTCTCCTAAAATATTCATTCAAATATTTCCCAGAAAAAAAAAACAAGCATAAAAAAAAAAACCCAAAAAACCAAATAACAGGCTTAATTAAGGAAAGCTCTTTTTTTATTTTTTTTTTCAAATGAACCATTGCATTCCTCCAATCATTAATTAAAATTAAATTTATTAAATTTTAAAAATAAAACCAATGGAGGCCTCAGAACCTATCAATAATTAATTAGGGAATTAAACTTATCAGCTAGGAGTGGCACATGTGACAGCACAGGTATCCTACACTGGTGATCTGTCACACTCTGATACCTCATGTCATGTATGGGGAGCTCTGAGGGTTGAAGAAAATGGGTTTAGCTCCCAATTATGGGGCTGCAGGACAGCTATAGGCTATAGATTGGCTGCTTGTTAATTAAGTGGCAAAATGCAATTTCAGCCTCTGCCCAGCTTTGTACTGCACGACCTTCCTTTTTCCTCCCTCTCTAGAAAATAAAATTAGTTCCCCTGGCAAGTGACACCACTCACCTCCTCTAGGTTCTTCCCATCAACTTGATGTAGTGTTTTCCACTGCTCTGTGACCACCACCCAAACCTTTCAGCAAAGAAGTAACCACGCAACTGATTTATTTAATTTTTTTTAAAGGCACTGAATGCAATGAAGCTTTCAGATTTTTTTTTCCCCAGCTGCTCTGAGCTGCACTAGCACCAGTAATGTCCCTGTCTGTAACTCTTCCCAGGGATGTGACAAATTCACAGCTCCTCCAGCATTCTCCCAGTGCCCAGCTGGCCCTGGGAGCCATGGCATTCCTAGAGAACATAGTGATGCTTCAGGATTTTAGCTTTTCTATTTTTCTTATATTTGTAATACTGTAGTTCTTTAGTGTATAACTCTAAACTCCATATTGGGTGTTAGCTGCTGCTTTCCCATTTTGGTCAGAAACAATAATTTCTCTCCAGGCCTGGGAATTAAGGACAGTTCACTGGCTCAGACCCTGAGAAATGTAAACAAAAGTGAGTTTGGGGGAGGAAATTTGGGGTCAATTACTTCATTATCTGAAGCTCTAATTGAAAGATTAACCCCCAATATGCAAATGGGCCAAGCTTATCAAAGTGTGAAAACCCATTACCGATCCATTTTGGGTGTAGCCCCTGGGGGAGTTTCATCTGCCCGAAATGCACCTGAAGGCCCTTCGATAAATAGAACTGCTTTTTATTCCCTTCATTTTGTCTATCCTCTCTTATTAGGTAGCCCAAAAAGGCATCAACAGCTATGTGCAGAGACAGATTAAGTACAAAGGAAATGGCAGGAAAAATGAACATCCATTAATGGCTGCTGTGTTGCGTGAGCCCCAACAAGCATCTCCTGATGGCACCGGAGCGTGGCACCCGCTGCAGCCCAGGGAACACGGCTCAGTCACGATGCGAACAGCAGCTGTGGGAGCAGGGGTGAGTGGAAGAGACAGACCCAGGGGAGGGCAGGAGCTGAAGGAGACTGGGGAACTCTCAGAGGTCGGGATTGTGCTTTTTGCCAGTGGTGGTTCTGGGCCGGCGCCGGGAGATGAGTCAGTGCTTGTCACGGACGGGGCTCTGCAGCGGGGAGATCTGCAGCGCTCTGACAGCCCGAGCCCCGGAGCGCCCCGCGAGCAGCGCGGGCTCAGCCCCGGCGGCAGCGGGAGAGTTCCCGGCCGGGCCGGCGGGGCAGGGCTGTCGCTGCTCTCTGCAGGCAAACGGGAGGCGCAGGCTGAGCCCGGCTGGCAGAGAGCTGTGCCGGGCAGCCCTTTGCAGCAGGGCTGTGCAGCCAGCACAGCGAAGGCAGCAGAGCCCCGCTCTGCCGCTGCCCGTGGCCGGGGAGCCGGGCCGGGGCTGTTCCTGCAGCCCTGCCCGCCTCCAGCAGCCCCGGGCCGGGCGGGAGGGGTTCCCCCGCTGCAGCCCCAGCTGAGGCAGCAGCAGCAGCTCTGTGCTGCTCCTGGCACATCCCTGCGGCAGCAGCTGCACGGGGCTGGGCAGCCGCAGAGCCCAAAGCGGCGCAGCAGCAGCGCAGCAGCAGCGCAGCTCTGGGGCTCTGCTGCTGCTGCTGCTGCTGGGCAGCCCCACAGGGCTCAGGGCTGAGCAGTCGTGCCTGGAGCCCGCTCCTGGCTCCTCCAGCCTCGGGGCTGCTCCTCTGCTGCTCCAGGGCAGGGCCTTTCTCCAGGACTGCCTTTTCTTTCTGCTGGGAGAACTCTCCCAAACCCCAGGATCCCTGGGGCTGGAAAAGCCCTCCCAGCCCAGGGAGTCCCAGCTGGGCCCCATGCACACCTTGTCCCCAGCCCAGAGCACTCAGTGCCACCTCCAGAGGACACCTGCAGGGATGGGCACTGCAAAGCTCCCTGGGCAGCCCCTGCCAGGGCCTGAGCACCCTTTCCATGGGGAAATTCCTGCTGCTGTCCCAGCTGAGCCTGCCCTGGCCCAGCCTGAGGCCGTTCCCTCTCCTCCTGTCCCTGTTCCTGGAGCAGAGCCCGACCCCCCGGCTGACCCCTCCTGGCAGGGGCTACAGAAGGATTGTTCCTTTCCTAGGCCCTCTTCTCCTGATCCCTGCTTTCCAAAACTAAAAAGGAATCACTGAAGGATGACAAATCCTACATGAATATTTGGGACTGGAGGTTCGCCCATTTCTTGTGTCCAAGTGTCTCCCTCCTCCCTTGCCCCAGATCCAACAGCACAGAGTCCCTGGGCCAGCATTCTCTCTGCGGGAGCAGCAGGAGGGAAGTTTGATGACTTTCGACCCACAAGGACCTCTAATTATACCAGCTTAGTATTTACGATGTCTTTTCAAACCAGTGTAGGACAGAACAGTGCAATCAAAAGTGGTTTTCTATCCCAACGAGACTGAAACATTCATTTATTTCTCCCAGGCAGACTAAAGCCTGTGGGTTTAGTGTCCCATCTCCCAGAGCTCGGGCCTGGAGCGCTGCTGCCGCGGCCGAGCGCAGCCCCGGGGCCGCTGTGCGGGTGCATTGGACGGGCACGGACACAATGGCAGCGCCGTGTGTCTTTGTGCTCCAGGTTTGCGCTGCCCGTGCGGGCGGAGCGGGGCTGCGGGAGCCGCGCTCCCCTCAGAGCCCCTGAGGGCGGCAGCGATGGCGGCGCCGCTCCCTCAGCGCCCGGCCCCGGCCCCGGCGGGCGGGGAGCCCTCGGCAGCGCCCGGCCGGCAGCAGGGAGCAAGCCCCGGCCCGGCCGCTGTGCCCTGGCGCCGCAGGGCCGAGGGGAGAGCCGCAGGAGCCGCTGCCTCGGGCCCTGCCCCGGGCCGGGGGCAGCGGCCGGGCCCCGGCCCCGCGGCAGCGCAGGAGGCTCTGGCGGTGCCGCTTCTCCAGCTCGGCCCGGTGCCCGGGCACGGCCCCGGCCTCGGGGCTGCCCCTGCCCCGCTCGGCTGCCCGCGCCCTGCCCGGCCGCCGAGGCCGCGCTCGCTGCCCCCGGGTGCCGCTGCTGCGGGCAGGGCCGAGCCCCGGGGCCCGGGCACAGCCCTGAGGGACACCCCTGCTCCCCGGGCTGCCGCGGCTCCTGGAGCCGCTGCCCACGAGCCCCCGGCACGGCCGTGCGGCCAATTCCTCGTGCCCTGGGCAGCGCAGCCCGCACGGCCAGGGCTCGGCACTGCGGGGCCGGGCTGCCGTGGGCCAGCGGGGCCAAAGCCTCGCAGGGCTCGGGGCACAGCAGGGCCCGCCAGGACACCGCTCCGGGGATGCTCCCGGCCGGCTCCTGCCCGAGCCCCCGGAACCCGGGCTGGCTCTGTGCGCTCCGGCAGCCACGGCGGGACCGGCCAACAGCCGGGGACTGGGCTTTGCCCACGGCTGAACCTGCAGAGCTGCAAGCTCTGCCCTGCACGCTGATACAGCCACGGCAGGGACCAGGCCAGGGAGGAAGGAGGAGCCTCTTTGCCTTCAGCTTCCAAGAAAAGTTTATTCGAGGTGCAGGGAGCAGGATAACAAAGAGCCCCTCACCCTCGTTTGCAAGGGGTTTTGCTCAGATCCAAGTCAGGCGGTGGGCACAAACAGCGAAGCAACAGGGAATCCTCAGGGCAGGAGTGAGGGGATTACATCAACACTGTGGGACCATCAGGATAGGGGGAGCAGAGGGAAAGGCACAGGGGCCAATGGGGCATCCTGGATTAGGGGATTTCCAAATGGGGGTTTCAATCAGGGGCTGGCCCAGGGGCTGAGTGGCAGGGAACATTCAGGAAAAAGGGGCAGGGCTACCTGGATAGGCAGGGAAGGGACTGGGACAAATAGAGGGGAATAACTTGAGGGACACCTTTAAAGAGAGTGTACAACTTAGGGAAAAAACAGCTTGGGGAAAATGTGGGGGGATAACAGAATGAACAATTTAACAATAAATTAATGAAATAAACATAAACCACAACAGGTTCCTGTCTGCTCCAGTGCCGTTGGGGTGCTAGGGGTGGCCCTTTGTGACACGGCACATGGTGTCACGGCCCTTTGTGATGTGGGCCGTGATGGTGGCCAGAGACCTTTGTGACATCAGGGAGCCCCGCCCGGGCTGAGGGTCTTAAAAGGGCGCAGAGCCCTGGGGTGCCCAGTCCCAGGAGAGCCGCTCTCTGAGGAGGACGCAGCTCCCTGGCTCTGTCTGCGCCAGACGCCGACAGCGACAGAGAGTGACAGCAGCGAGGAGAAAGCCAACTCCACCTCCCGGTCCCACAGCACCTTGCCCATCTGGCAGGAAGCACCAGCGAGCCGTGGTCAGGGGCAGTGGGCAGCTCAGTCCTGCCTCTGTCACAGACTGAGGAGGAGGAGAGGCCCTTCGCTGAGATGGATCGTGAACTTCCCCGGAATGAAGATGTGGAAGCGACCCGCCAGAGAGAAGTTCCAGGACACCAAGAAGTGTCCTGGCGGGGAGCCTGGAGCAGCCAAGAGCTGTGCCAAGGCCAGGTACATGTGGGAGTTTGGGAAGTTTCCCAGTACAGAGGTGGGACACACCAAGATCTCTATGAACGGGAAGAAACCATCAGAGCTCAGGAGCTGTCCCAGTGGGAGGAGGACAGTGAGATGTACCAAGAGGGGTGGGAGAGGGAAGAACGTGTGACAACCCAAGATATTTCTCGGTGGGAAATAAATGTGAGTGGGCGGCAGGAGATGGGATGGGGAGAAGACGAGAGGTGCCACGAGCTGTCCCTGCAGAGAGATCTGAGTGTACCAGAGGATTCCCAACGGGATGATGCCCAAGAGCATTCCCAGAGGGAAGGTGAGAGGTACCCAGACCTCTCAGCATGGGGACAAGGTGTGCACTCCCACATGTCCCAGTGGGAAGACAGGAGAGAGCTGGAATTGTCCCAGGTGAGAGACAGCAGTGTCAGGGAGCTGTGCCAAGAACCAGACGCTGCAGCCCAAGAGCTGCCCCGGTGGGACGATGTGAGTGAGTGAATGCTGTCCCAAAGGGAGGAAGATGTGAGCAGGCAGGAGCTGTCCCAATGGGGACACAACATCAGCTCTGAGATCTGGGACAGACCCTTGTGCCCAGTGAGGGACGAGGAGCCTCAGCCTTGTCCCCCAGAGGGGCCCAGCTCTGCCAGCCCCGTGGGCACAGAGGCGGCAGCAGAGGCAGCGCCTGTCCTAACCAGCCTCTCTCCTGCCCCACAGAGTCCCACGGAGCAGAACATCTACTGGGACATCCTGAGCCAGGTGCTGCAGGAGGTCCAGGCACTGAAGCAGCAGCTGACTGCCCTTCAAGAGGTGTTGGCTGGGAACAAATCCCTAGTCACAGCCAAAAGTGAAGAGAGCTCAGTGCTTTCCCCACAGAGCACCCCCAGCCCCTTGCCTGCCCAGCTGAGTTCCCAAGCCCCCAGGGAGCAGCAGCAGGAGGGGGCAGCATCAGCATCTGTGCGGGCAGAGCAGGAGAACGAGAACGGGACCTTGTCTGGGGAGGACACAGACTGGGATGATGACATCGATCCAGAGCTTTACCAGTGGGAAAATGAGGAACAGGCGGAGGTGTCCCACGGGGAAATGAACAACTCCCAAGAAGTGTCCCAGGGGCAAGAGTGCCCTGAGCAGGAGCTGTCCCAGGAAGAGCTTTCTGACTGGGAAGTGAGCACAGAGGAAGATCTGCCCCAGGGAGAGGTCACAAGCGAGCGCAAATGCTGCGCCTGTGAAGGATACGTATCTGATGATGACCTGTCCTTCACGGATGTCACCAGCTGCTCAGACCTCTCAGACTGGGGAGAATGCACTGAGAAGGGGATCAGTGGAGGAGAAGGAGGAGTAGAAGAAAGCAGTTGTGAAGATGAAGAAGAGTGGGATGAGCTGAGCCTCCTGGAGCTGCCCCCAGAAGACAGCACAGACCAAAACCGGAAAGTCTGTGTGTCAGAGGGGCTGGCAGTGCCCGTCCCTCGGGAGGCCGGGGCTGAGTGCCCGGCACAGGAGCCGTGCAGCCGAGGGCCGGCGCCTGCCCCGCACAGCCCCCCCAGCCCCCGGCCTGCCCGGCTGGGAGCCCCGGCCCTCCGCGGGCAGCCGGCTGCCCCCAGGAAACGTCCCTCCCGCTTCAGGCGGGCGCTGCGGGCGCTGCGGGGGCTGCTCTGCTGTTCCTGCCTCAGGCCACGCTCTGAGGAGTAAAACAGACACGGAGAAAGGTGAAGGACAGGAAGACAAAGAAGGCGAAGACAGTGAAGAAGATGAAGACAAATAGGATGAAGAATATGAAGAAGACAACAAAGAGGAAGAAGACAAAGATGAAGACTAAAAAGACAAGACAGAGAACATTTATTTAAGAATAGATAGAAGAAGTATAGTAATAAGTATTTAGAAATACTTAGAAGAAGACTACTAGGAATAGGAATAGGAATAAGAATATAAAAGTACGTAGAAGTAGCAAAGAAGAAGAAGAATAGTAAGAAAGAGTAGGAAGAAGAAGAAGAACCATAAGAAGAATAAGAATAGAAAATTGAAGGAATAAGTAAAATTAGCAAATAATTTATTTTTATTACATATTGTATATTTCTATTTCAGTCTATGAAATAAAAAACATTAATCTACAGTATGTTGTAATTACAATATATTTTATTGTCCCCACGCTGTTCCAATTATTGAAGAATCTGTGTGTTTCTAATAAAGTCTGTAGGGCACCAGAGCAGAGTGCCCGGATCCCATGTCCTGTCTCCCCGAGGTGCCGATGGATTGTCCCAGCCCGAGCCCCGGAGCGCCCCGCGAGCAGCGCGGGCTCAGCCCCGGCGGCAGCGGGAGAGTTCCCGGCCGGGCCGGCGGGGCAGGGCTGTCGCTGCTCTCTGCAGGCAAACGGGAGGCGCAGGCTGAGCCCGGCTGGCAGAGAGCTGTGCCGGGCAGCCCTTTGCAGCAGGGCTGTGCAGCCAGCACAGCGAAGGCAGCAGAGCCCCGCTCTGCCGCTGCCCGTGGCCGGGGAGCCGGGCCGGGGCTGTTCCTGCAGCCCTGCCTGCCTCCAGCAGCCCCGGGCCGGGCGGGAGGGGTTCCTGCAGCCTGGCCCTTCTGAGCTTCCTCGGGACTCCCAAAAGCACAGAGTTCCCATTCTATGTTCCTGATATTTGTAACAGCAGAGCTCTTGGCAGGGCATAATTTCTTTATTTCAATTTTGGTTTGTTTGCTAAAAGATGGTGGAGCATGGCAAACACTGAAAAGAGAATTGTCTGAAATGTCAAACTTTTTTTTTTCCCAGCACTATTCGACTATTTAAGGATTCAAAGGTGTGTAAAAGCCTCCACCTAATGAGCAAATCAGAGTGCATCATTTGGCTCCTGGCAAAACAAAGCAGTTTGAATGCTTAGTCTGTGTGGGTTTGGTTTCTCACTGTTTCCTCTGCAACTCGGTGCTCACAGATGTAGCATCTCTTCCCTGCCTTCTTTTCCCAAACTGCTTAACCCAGTAACCTCTTTTCTTCTTTCTTTGACTGCCTCCACAGCTGGATTTTTTTAGCTTTGGACACACCCACATTCTAGGCATGTCCAGAAAAAATTGACCAATTAAGTCATCCAAAGACCGGAGCATAGTTAACATTCCTTTAGAGCATGAAAAGAGCAACACACCTTCGTGGGGCTTTGCCAATTACACGGTGTTTCAGCCAAATGCAAATCATGCCAGAATAGAAATTCCAAACTGTGCATTATATTCATTTCTAAACCCTGTTAACTTAATTAACTCTTGGTTAAATGTGCACTGATCTCAGACATAAAGCATGTTTGATGAGGCATGCGGCATTTTTCATTAGGCAAAAAAAAAGAATTTGGAATGTGCAAACCATTTCCAACAAGAGAAAAGACTCCCTTCCTCAGATTGTATACAACTCACACCCAATTTGTGGTCAGGTTTATTTTCTACTTGTACTTTGTAATGCTCTTGTCAGTTTTACTTGGATCACAAAGCATCATTTGAGCAACTCTATCCATCGAATGTGGAAGATAATATTCTGCATTGTCAGTACCATTTAAAATGCAGGGACTGGTAATAAGAAAACTGATTGAACTATCCAACACAGGTTGTATTTAACCTGTGTTGCCACTGCTAAATCCACACACTGAGTGGCTGCTTGGTGCAATTATTGGAGGCACAAGTCCAGATCCTCAGATCCTGTACCCAGGAGGCAGATAGCCATTTCTAAAAATAAATAAATAGCAGGGAAGGGGCTTATCATTCTTAGCAGAGCTGTGGCATTTTTTAGTGAACACAGATCCACACCAGAAATAACTAGACGAAGGTGCACTTCACTAGCTGCTTAGAACTTTGCTGTTTGGAAATTGATTATTATCTCAGGATACTTTGCTGGTTCTTTTGGGGTTTGTTTTTTTCTTTGTGGGGGAATGATGTTGTATTTTTTTTAAAGAAAGAAAGAAAGAAAAAAAGCCAAAAACTAAATGTTATACCTGAATATGATGCACACTAAGGCAGGGATTCCAACTTGGCAAATAGGAAAGTAATCTGGCTGCCTCCCAAAGCAGATGCCATAAAAACAAATTGTTATTGCCAGGGAACACAGGCATTCCTGACTGCATAAAAAGGAATTAAATGGTTTAACAACTCTGCTCTGTCCTCGAATTGAGGCAGCAGAAAGCTCCTCCCCCTAGAATCCTGAGCACTGTGAGAGGCAGCTTCAAAAATCACAGCTGGATGCATCTGTTCTTCTTTCTCTACACAAAGTGAATTCTGAAGCCAGAATGAAGGCCAGCTGAAGGAGCAGTATCAAACTGATGTCGCCCACATTTTGCACCCCTCACCTATGGCTGCAAAATAAACCACAGGTGAGTAACATCCTCTTGTGGGCACGCACAGAGAGGCTTCCAGAGCACAGAGAGCACTGCACTGACACTGAAAAACAGGCAAGCAGGGCACCCTGCAGCCATTTTCCTGTCACTGGGTATGGTAAAGAACAAGAAGAGACAGATACCATGACAGGTCCAAAAATAACATCCCTGAGTTAAACAGAGTTATGGTGTCTGACTGTGGGCTATATTTCCTGTGGCCAGTCAGTTGCCAGCACAGGAACATTTCCCAGCTTTCCTCAGTGCTAAGCTGAAAGGAAATGCTCCCCTGCCACCCTCAGAATAGAAACATTCAGACTCTGGAAGGCTACACCATCTCTGTCTTTTAGCATCAGGAAGTCCAGAAAAAGCCTCAAAGGGCATTTTGATTTCTGTTTTTTCTTTGTGATTGCAGAGGTGTGAAGAGCAGTGCAGAAGCTCCAGTGTTTATTTCTGCTGCAGCTTCCTTTGATGTACAATCTGCTCCATCCCATCCCTGATTCCATCTCCACATTCCCTGCTCAGGAAGCCCCTGTACAGAGAATTTCCCATGTGGCTGAGTGGCCACAGCCAGTTTATTCAGCACGCTGTGAACCCAGAACTACTTTTGTCATACGAGCTGAGGTGCTGCTCCTTCCAAGCCTGCTCCTCCTCCCAACACCCCCTAGTTACCTTATTCTCTAGATATATTGCTATTTTTTTAAACAGCATCTTGTCAAAAGTTATTCTTAATTTGCTTCTTCATAAAACAGACCAGCATATCTCACCTTTCCTGCAACTCAGTACCAGCAGATGTTTGTTCAATGCATGCCCATGACAATTTCTGCTGATGCAACACACGTTACTTCAAAGCAACCCTTTGAACCTGAATTGGACTACAAGCCTCGTACACACGCTTTAATTTTGCTTACTAGAAGATTCTTGGTTTAGCATGAAGTCAATTTGCATACTGATAGATCTCTTCCCCTTCCAGTCACAATATAAAAAGTTAACATACTGCTGTCGTAATTCAGTGCACATCAAATCTGATTCCTTTTGATGCATTCAGCCACCTACTGTCACTTTAATGCATTTTCCCTGCACATGCAGGCACCCTTTTCCATGTGAAAACATTTACATTGGCACTCAATTCAGTTAATTTTTCCCCCAAAGTTGAAATATCCAAATAGAGGTGTATTCATCTCCTCAAAAGAGTCAACAATTTCAAGTTAGAGAAATGGAGAAAGAGGAACTATTCCATTTTTAAAACAATTGAGTCAGAAATCATTTTACACTGAAACTGAAAAGTTAATCAGCCATTTTTTTATCTTGTGTGAACATCTACTCAACTTAGGTGAAAACACATAGCTCCTCAAAATTTACCATAGGAAAATAAGGCCAAGGAAAAAAAATCAAAAATATGTGAGAAATACATCTATCATTTATCAGAGCAGTATAACTTCTCATTCAGTCCTGGAAGCAAACAATGAGATAAAGAGACAGAAAGAAAATTACATGGAGATAAAGTTCATACACAAGTGCATGATGTTTATATGCCATATATCCCGGTCTCACACCCAATACACCAACAGTATTTTCCTCAGGAATCTAGGAAGGACATTTATCTGCATCAAAGCACCCATCCAACTTTTTAAAAAGGTATGTTTTCCTCTTTCTGGCATTTAATGGGTTCATTTGGCAACGCAATTTGACTACTTGCAGTTCCTCAACTTCCATGGTACAAATGATGACTTGTTGGCACCAGCCATGCTTTGATGTATGGATGCATGAGATTGCATTGCTCAGGCTAATTCTAACAAGAACCTTCCCAAAAAGCTTCCCAAATAGATGGTGTGGGAGCCTTCCCACTCTGTAATCAACAGAGAACAGCACAAGGAGGAGCTGGAGCTGCTGCAGAGAGCCCAGAGGAGGCTCCAGGATGAGCAGAGGGATGGAGCAGCTCTGCTGGCAGGAAAGGCTGGCACAGCTGGGATTGTTCAGAAGGGAAAAGGCTTTGGGATGACCTCATTGTGGCCCTTCAGTATCTGAAGGAGCTATGAAGAAAGATGGAGAGAGACAATTTACGAGGGCCTGGAGTGATAGAACAAGGGGGAATGGCTTCAAACTGAGAGAAAATAGGGTTAGAATGGGTATTACAAAAAAATTCTTTCCTATGAGGGTGGTGAAGCATTAGAACCAGTTTCCCAGAGAAGATGGAGCTGCATCATCCCTGGAAGTGTCCAAGGCTTGGTTGGACAGGGCTTGAAGCAACCTAGGACAGTGGAAGGTGGCCCTGCCCATGGCAAGGAGGTGGAACAAGATGATTTTAAAGGTCCCTTCCAAGTCAAGTCCTTCTATGATTCTTAGATAAATACTATATAAATACATGTACAATATACTCATCTGAATTTCTTGCATGGCAAAAAGTAATCCCAGCAAAAGCAAAACCAAAACATATCCTTCTCTATAAAATTAAGAAAAACGAAAGGATTAAGATGTTGAGGATGCTACCACTTTGTTTTACTGATCCTTCAAGGTATGAAGCACAAGGGCTTTTGTCCTCCTTTAACAAAGCTTTCAGGATTGCACAACCACTTAAAGGATCACTGAGAATTTTTTTTACCCAGATCTGCTTCCAGTGATTGCAGAACATGGGGAAAGAGTCGGCAAAGATGAACATTCTCATTCCAATTTTGTCTTCCCACTGGTGTTATCATTAAGGCTGAACCTGCAAGCAGAGAACATCACCCATGCCAGCAGAGCACTGGGATCTGTCAGATTCACTGCCACTGACTCACTGATTGATTTTCTTTCTCCCATTTCTGGGTCAGTGAGTTCTAAAACGTGGGCATTTTCCAGGCAAGCACGAACTGCAGCAGACTCTGCCTGTGAATCCAGTGTCCTGTAGCTGTAGGTGGAGGGAAAGAACAGGATTTGGTGCTGAGTCTTTGTCATTAGCATTTATGTGTGCATGTGCACATGCACTTGCCCTCCAAAATTTCACCTTGGAGGAGAAAACATTCCCTTGGAGACAGAAAGGGTTAGGAAGCACAGAACATCTCCTCATTATAATACTGACAGGTTTCTGGCCTTGAGCTCTATTCTTTCTTTTCAGTAAGCATTTCCTATGGGTTTGAAAGGCAGAGGTAAAATTAAGTTTACAACTTATTTGTGAGTGAAAAGAATGTGTGAAAATGGAATCTATAAAACAGGAGTGGTCCCAGGATTTCACATATTCATTAATAAACCATCTTCTCCAACTAAGACGTCTCTATGGAATAGTGAAAATGTATCAGATTCCCTGAGTCACTTCTAGTTTATTTTATCTGGGATTTTTTTTTACATTTTAGATTAGGTATTTCAGCTTCACCTCTTGTCAAATCCCATGAATTTAGACAATACCTCCTAAGTCTTTAAAGAGTAATCAGAGATGTAATTGCAGTGTTTTGTTAAGCTACTTTTGTGACTAAAAAAGGGGCAGCAACTCAACTGCTCAGTGCTCCATGAAATCAAAGTTGGAAAAGACTGTCAGAATCATCCAGTTTCACTGTCACCTCAACACCACCATCATCCCCCCAAAAAACCAAGAGGCACATCCAGACACCTCCAGAGAACGCTGAACATGCCGAGTCCAACTCTATGGGCAGCTTATTCCAATGCCTGATCACTCTTTCAGTGACAATTTCTTTCTAATACCTAAACTGAACCTCCCCTGGTTTAATTGAAGGGCATTTCCTCTCATCCTTTCAGTTGGGACATGGCAGAAGAGCCCAAGTCCCATCTCACTGCCCCTCCTGTCAGGGAGTTGTGAAGAGCAATGAGCCTCCTCTTTTCCAGATAAGCATTCCAAGCTCCCTCAGTTCTTCCTCACAGGATGAGATGTTTTCCAGACCCTTTCCCAGCTCTGTTGCCCTTCTTTGGCCTTAGGCTTCTCAATTCTGCTGGTTTGCCTTTTTTTTTATTTAGTGTTGATTTCTAGAAGACCAAGTTCAGATGGAAAAAAAGTCACAAACAGAGGGAAAAATATTCAGACAGATATTAATATCAATTCTCAACCCAAGAACATGCTAAACTGGCTGTAGCAAGGCCTTTGAGTCATCAGGTTGTTCTCCCAAAGACATATTTCTTTGGAATTCCATCCTTTCTCCACTTCTTGTCTGACAAGAAATGGCTCCAGAAGGAAACAAAGTGAGAACAGTGCTGGACAAACACTGAGTATTTATACTCAGTCAGCAGGTCATGGTCTGGTAAGGCTCCTGAGGCAAACTGCTGCTCTCCTGCCCACCAGCAGAAATCAAAACAAACTATGAAAACAACACAGGAATTAATTTCTTTTTAAGTCACTCTTTTCCATTTTACCATTTAGGTCATCAGTGATACTCATGGAATCATAGAGTAGTTTGGGTTAAAAGAGACATTAGGGACCATCCAGTTCCAAACACCTGTGATGTGCAGAGACATCTTCCAGGGACATCTTCCAGGGACATCTTCCACTAGATCAGGTTACTCTGAGTCACATCCAGTCTGGCCAGGGATTGAGAGTCCACAAATGGGATTCAGTGAAACAAATGAAAAGTGGGATTTCTTGCTTACTTTGAGTGGTATCAAGGGTGATGACAGGACCCATCCGTGGGGCACTCTTGTCCCTCCTTTGTGCTTAGGAAGTACCTGGTCTCCTCTGAGCTGTAGTATGTGTCTGGCCCTAGCCAAAGTTTTCAGTGAGAGCCAGGCAGTGTTTGCACAGTCAGCACAGGACAGCCTGGCACTCCACCTCACTCCCTGCTCCTGTTTCATTCACCAGAGGAGATGTGGCCACTGAGCCCTATCTAACAACCATTTAATTTGGCTGCAATCATTCTGCTCACTCTGATGCAACTTTGATTACATTAAGCAAATTGGAAAAAGGCCAGGTGGAATAGAAAACACTCTTAGCCTTGTTTTGAGAGAGCAATTAACCTACATAAGAACATTTCTCATGGACATTATCAGCATCTAACCTCACCTCTGCTATCACAGGATGTAGGAATTCTGCCTCAGGAATTTTGGCATTGTCTTCACCACCCTTAGCTGTCCTAACCTTACCTTTTAGAAGGTTATTACCTGAGGAGTGGACAGAGACACAACAGAATCGGGAAATGACCACAACCCTTCCCGATGGATTCCAACAATTATATCAGCCCAGGCTACCTTTGGCCTAGGAGACACTCTAAAAATTAAACAATTTTAAGCATTCTAATATTCAAGATCATTGTTTCCAGATTTCATTGCACTTTCCTGAAATAAGCAAAGTATTTCCTTAAGTGCATATTTACTTCACGTTAAAATCCTTCTTGGAAGCTAAACATTGTCTGTGATAGGCAAGATAGATCCTGCTCTTTTATTTATTCACATTGAAGTGCATTTTCAGGATGTCAGATTACGTGGGAGCTTTCTTCAATGTTCTTATCTGAGCTCTAATTTGCCACAATTTTTTTTGGCACAGAGACTGAGTGACACACAGCTTCAGCCATGATCTCACCAGTGCTGATTGTACACTACTGATTTTGATAAACCTAGGACCAGCTCGAAAACTAAAGCAGTTCTAGGTTTGAAGTGGAAATTAAAAGTTGGTCTAGATCAAGAAAACCTTTTTATTGCAAAAAAAATCACTAGAGAGGCTTAAAGAGTCTCCTAAGGGATGTGATTCTGCACCTCTGTTCTACTCTCTGAGATCCCACCTGAAGTTCTGCATCCATCTCTGGAGTCCTCAGTCCAAGAAAACCATGGACCTGTTGGAGCAGGTCCAGAGAAGAGCTAGTAGTGATAGACATGAGATAATGGTTTTAAACTAAAATAGTCAGACTAGATATAAGCAAAAATATTGTGCAAAGGTGGTGAAACACTGGGACATGCTGCGCAGAGGGATGGTGGATGCCTCATCCCTGGAATATTCAAGCTCAGGCTGGATGGGACTTTGAGCAGCCTGATTTGGTTGATGCTGCCCTTGATCATTGCAGGATTGGACTAAACCACCTTGAAAGGTCTCTTCCAGTCCAAACCATTCCATGACTCCATTATTTAATTTCTCATCTCTATTTGAGCACTGAGAACTTTGCAACCTTTGAGATCCAGACCCTTTTGGTGCTGCAGGTGCTTTGCTGAATGTGCCACCTTCCAGCTTCTTTAGCAGTCATCACACATCACTCAGAGCAGGTGACCTCTCTCTCTCCCCCTCTCTGCCAGTTAAAGCACACATTTGAAACTCTACTTAGCATTCCCTCTGGTTTATTCTGAGACAGAATTTCTAAACAGTCCTTGGTGTTTGTAACCTGATCAGACACAGACAATTTTCAGTTGTCAGAACAAAATTGACAGCAGCTTTAACAAACACAGGATAACACAGCCTTACTATCCCTATTTCCAGTGGGAAATGCACAGCGTTCCCCATGTAGTTCGAACAGTGAAGAGACCAAAAAGGAGGATGTACAACAGTAGAACAAAATCTAATAAAACAACAAAACACCACAAACAAACAAAAAAGTAGAACTAAATCATGAGTTTTGTTTGGCTTCAGAATAATTATATATTGAATAGGTTGATTTCCAAAGCTCATGGACCCCTCTGCTTTGAAGGGCTGGTTGAAAAAATTCTTCCCAGTTTGGGTATTATCCAGGGAATGCAAGAGAGAGAGAGACAGGGCATTAATCCCACCTTAGGGTCATATACTACACTTATTTTTCTGACACACCTGTCACAAGAAAAAACTTTTTATATGGAAAAATAATAATGAGACTATATTAATATATTTTTATATGCTTAATGGGGCTTAAAGAAACATGGGTCAGAAGCTCTCTGCAGACCTTTAAATATCTGAAGGACTCAATGATCTGAAAAGAAATATAGGGAAATGAGAGTGACAGCTGATCAAAAGGTAAAAATATCAATTATAAAAACAATGCTTTGGTCTCTGTAAGGTGAAAATGTACAAGCAGATCAACTGATCAGAATATCATAGGTTTACCATGCCTTTTTAAAAAGTATATCCATCAGGTGAATCACTCTCTCAAAACCAATTGTGGTTCAATATAAATATTCAGGAAAGCAGTTATTAAAACTCAGTATTATTTTTGCAGTGTGGAGAGTTGTTTGCTTTTTTTTTGTTTGTTTGTTTTTGTTTTTACAGAATCAGAGAATCATCAGGGTTAGAAGAGACACTCACAGTTATCCAATCCCACCATCATCCCAGCATCACCAGGGTCACCCCTAAGCCATGTCCCCAAGTGCCACTGGGGAAAACCTCACCTAGAAATGACCTTGATCATCAACAAGAGGATAAACTTTAAAGACTGACTGGCCTCAGTCATCCACTAGCCTAAAAGATTAATCTGAAATTTTTGTGAATGGCTTAAAATAAAACTCCTGGGATCAAGGAGGAATTATAAGAAGAAAATCTACTACTTAAAAAGCTGCCACAAGTCCAGAAATAAAATCCCTCCCTCAGAAACACCACAGGTTTCCTTCATTCTATCTATACATCTAAATCCAGGTAAAGGAGCATCCCAAAAGAAACAGATCTCAATTATTTTTAAAAGGAAAAGAATAAACAAAAGGACAGAAACTGGCAATACTTTTCTGGGATATATATTCATCTTCCAATGACAAATACTGATTTTTAACATCAAAATGCTCTAGAATTGCAATCATCAGGCTAGATTTTCCTCAAATTGAAGAATAAATAAACAAGGAATTTTAACATTGAACAATTTTCACAAGTCATTGATGTAAAAACTGTAATATTGAAGGCTTTAAAAGTGAAAGAAACAAAGCATCAAACTCTGTCCTGTATTGCAAACCGTACCTTTTCAAGAATTCAAAAGAGTGTTCTATTTTCTACCTGGCTTTGTTTGATTTTTGCCAATGAAATAAAATTTTAAAAGCACCTGTTTAATGACCCTCAATATTTTCCAAGGTCAGATACCTGCTATTCATACATTCAGATTGAGAAGGGGAAGATTTGCCAGCCCTGCTCCTTGTGAGGAGCTGGACCAGGAGAATTCTAAAGGTCCTTTACTCCATTAATGATTCTGGGAATCTGTGAATAAAACTCCTGCCTCTTCAGAAATTGTTCCCAGCTATCTTAGTTGGGCATATGGTATCAATTACCATAATACTCCAGTTATTTGCAATCTTTAATATATTTATTTTCACAATCCTTTTGAGAGGCAAGAAAGTCTATTATCCCTATTTTATAGATAGAGGACTCAGGTATGGAAATTTAAATGGTTTCTGCTAAATATTTCAGTTCTATTCCTCATGCTCAGGGTTCCTTGGATGCTGGAACATATGTGAACATTTATGCAAAAAATACTAAAAATATGCTTAAGTCCTCTTGAGTAATTTCATTTTCATAATTTCATACCTGATAACTGCAATAATTTCACTGGACTGGAAAGCTTCATTTTGGGCATTTTAATTTGAACACCTGGGAAAAACCTTTAAACTCATGTCAGGAGAGCATCTTGTGATTTGATAACATATCCTGGATTCAGGCAAAGCCCAGCACTTAATCAAGCAGCATGATCATTTGAACGGCCTCATCAATACATTGCCAAATTGTAGATTTTATTTCATGGATATCACAGAGGTGCAAAAGTTTCCTGATAACACTGGCACCACCTTGGTATGAAATACAGGTTAGTAACTCCACTCAGAGGGAGGAAATGAAGTATGAGTGTCCTTAGCCAGATAATCCATAACAAATTCCATCTTACAAGTTAAAACAGTTCCGTAAGAGTTCCAGTCACAAAGCTCATCTGAATAATTCAATAAGACCTCCCCAGCTTTGTGATCCAAAAAGAATATCAACAGGTTAGCAAAATAAACTGAAGCCATAATGAAAGAAAAAACAAAAAGATAACATATCTTAAAACTTTATCCAATAAAACACACTTAAATGCAATCAACCACTTCTGAAACTGTGAGAGATTCAAGGCCAACAAAGCCCAGGATATTTGTTCCTGGAAAAGGTGGTGAGACCTTGGAAGGAGCTGCCCAGGGAGGTTGGGAGTCCCCATCCCTGGAGTGTCCAAGGAAAAGCCTGGATGTGGCACTCAGTGCTCTGGGTTGGGTGACAAGGTAGGCATGGGTCACAAGTTGGACTTTATGGCCTTGGACGTCTTTTCCAACCTCAGTCATTCCATTATTCTAATTCTGATATTTAACTAGAGATATTTTGCATAGCTATACCAGTAGAAGTACATTTCACTGTAACACTCAGTGTGTCTAAACTTTTTACTGCAAATACATCATAAAAACAATGAAGTGGGAAATGTAAAT
Organism: Lonchura striata; assembly: GCF_050655825.1. NCBI lineage: Eukaryota > Metazoa > Chordata > Aves > Passeriformes > Estrildidae > Lonchura > Lonchura striata. The sequence goes on along the minus strand of NC_140703.1, from coordinate 114,913,549 downwards.
GTGGACAGAACCCCTACAAGCTCAGCAATATTTTCTTCTTGGGACTTACTCAAACCTTAATCACAACCCTTCACTATTTTTATATCCCCAGGAACAATTTTCCTTTGCTTTAGCATACTCTGCTCTCTTTGTGGCAGATTGCTTTTAAAATATTTTAAAGGAGATGCTCAGCGTGCTGCTAAGACTCCTTCCATCGAAGTTGGAACAATGCAGTTCTCCATGGAAAGAATTCATTCCATTTTATGTTCAATCTCCTGAGTAGTGTGAATTTATTAACAGCTTTGAAGTGGTAAAAAATGTGATGTGTGTATGTATATGCGTGTGTGCACAGATGATCCAAACAGTACAAAAAACCAGCCAGGAAATCAATAAAGTAGCTTTTTAACAAATGCATTTCCAACCGATCAAAAGAATCGCCTAACGGCTACATACAGCTGATCTAACACTCATTACATTATCATTTCAAGGAAACATCCTTTGCAGCTGAAAGGTGAAGTCTTTCTCTAATGAGCTCCTTCTGAGTCAGCAACAAGACCCCTTTTTATGGTGCTGAGACAAAATAAATATGTGATAAACACCAGGGAGGATTATTCTCTGCAAACAAATGTTTTTCTGCATGCAAGGGTTTGGGTTTGGATTGGGTTTGCTGCTTGGAAACCTAAAGAGAAGGGGGTCTTTAATGTAGGGTCTTCTCATTAAAAGAGGGACAATTTAATCAATCATTGGTTGCTCCTGAGGGATGGTGGAGTGGGTGGACCCTGGATGGATGCCCCACACCTACCAAAACCTTTCTGTCACTTCCCTCCACAGCTGGACAGGAGAGAGAAAATGCAGCAAAAGTTTGGGACTTGAGATGAGGACTTGAGAGAGAGATCACTCACCAAATACCATCACAGGCAACACAGCCTGCGAATATTAATTGTATTTTTTTACCAACAAAATCAGAGCAGGATAATGAGAAGTGAAACAAACCCTTAGAGACACCTTCTCCCTACCCTTCCCTTCTTCCCAGCTCCACCTTCTCCCTCACAGTAGCACAGGGAAATGGGGAATGGGGGTTATGGACAGCTCATCACACGTCACTCCTGCCACTGCTCATTGCTCTCCACTATATTCCTCAAAAGATTCTCTTCAAGCAAAACCACTTTGCAAAAGTTCCTGCTAAGGAAACAAGAACCTATTACAAATAACCACAGCACATTCAAAATTTTCTGGGAATTGGGCTTTTTTGTTGTTGTTTTTTAAGCAATGTCAGTGGCTTGAGGCTACCACATTGCCTCAAAGTTCATTCTAAAGTAGCAAGGAAATTCAATATCCTCCAGCTGTCTTTGGATTACACAATCAAATTACACTTTCAAAGGAAAGTGCTGGTTTCACGAACTATCCCTGCCTCCAGACTTGTCAGCTCAAATCACCTGCAGCTATTCCCAAAATCTGTGCCATTGGGGTAGCCATGGACCATGATATGGGAGACAAAATATTTTTCCATGGCATTAATTTGGGGGTTACTGATAAAGTTATTGATGTAAATTTAAGCAGACTGAGGCTGTGTACTCTGCTTTCCATGGTGCCTTTTTCTCAGGAGTAATGTGGTTTTCCATAAAAATATTATTGGCACAAGAGCTTTCCCATAGGGGTCAGAAAGAAAAACAGGAAATCTTGTCCCTCACAGTGCTTCAAGGGGAGTCAGGAGATCCCTTCTTCATGAAAGGAATCATGACCCCTCAGAATTAAGCACAAAACCAGGATTCAACTCTTCTGCTGTTCCATGTCTTCACTGTTCACGTCTATGTCTGAAGCTCTTCAGTCCAGCCTTGCTTGACACCAGATGGATAAACACATGATTTTAGGGAATGATTTCTCTAACCAAACTGAAATGTCTTAGTCTTGAAAACAAAAATCACATGTTAGAAATGTCTGTTTCTCTTGTTTTGTAATGAGAAGGTAAAATAGCTCAGGGACAAGCATTTACTCTGTAGATGTTTGGGATGTGCTAAATCCCACATTGACAGTCCCAAGAGGATCCTGCTTTGGTGACATCTGCACACCAACTCCTGCCCTTCTCTGTGAAACCGAACAACTTCAAAAGGGAAAGGGAACAGCAGCCTTCCCTGAGAATTCACAAATCAGCAGGAAAAAGGAAATCTCTTTAGATCTGTTCTTTTTTTCCCTCCCTTGTGTCTCTGAAAACTGATTTTTTCACAAGCACAGCTCTCCATTCCAAACTTCCCATCAGTTTCCAGTAAGAACTGGATACAATTTTCTGCTCTAGAACTACCAACTTTAATATTTTTGTTGCTGTGTTAACATAAAAGACTTGACTATTTATTTTTCCCATCATCCCTTTTAAACTTTTCTTAATACTTTTTCTTTTTTTTTTTTTCTTTTTTTTTTCTATTTCTTTCTTTTTACCATCTGCCTTGAGCTACTTCAAAGGGTTTCATAGGATGCTGGAGGAAGAAGGTACTGTAAAAAAGTGTGGAGAGAGGCAGAGGGAGGAGAAAAAAAGAGTGAATTTTATAATGTCCTTAAGGCACAAGGTTGTCCTTTTACCTTCCCCCAAATTAAGAAAAAAAAAAACAAACCCACAAAAACAAAACAAACAAACAAAAAACCAAAACCAAAACAAAAAAAGGAAAAAAACCCACAAAAACAAACAAACAAACCCAAAAACAAAAAAAAAATAACCCACCAAACAAACAAAAAACAAGACAAACAAAAGAAAAAACCCAAAAAACCCCAAAACAAGGGTGTAGTTGGAAATTTCCTCACACTCATACCATAAAATTAATGTTGGGCCTCAAACTGTACATGGAGTTTGTTGTGAATCACGGGAAACTGAGGAAGATCCTTTGGCCACCAGGTGTTTTGTTAGAAAATAGACTCAAAAACAAAGAAAAGAGAAAAGCTTTCACATCCAATACTTACAGTCAGAGGGCAACCACTAGGATGATGCAAGCCCTGCACTTTCCTTCTATATTTTATTTATTTATTGAAGTTTTTGAGTGAGGAATATATCCACCTCCTCAACCCCCAGTTCAGGTTATTCTAAATGAGGTACTGAAAGCTGTAATTTAGGTGCTAGAACCTGCAAGGCTGGTAACTTTTCAATAAAGTTGATGACACCTTAGGTAAAAGTTTATGTCCTAGCTGGTAGTACAAGATGCTGAAGTAGACTTTTGTCGCCTTCATTTTAGTCTTGCCTTGCCACAGAAAGGATTGTGCCTTTCAATATTTTGTAATTTATAGAATGGCCCTGCAGTGGCAAATGTTGCCTCAATTTTTATTTCCTGACCTGTCCCTGAGGCATTTGAATATTCAGGAATTTTCACACTCTCATTTTCTTCTACAGATGGCAGCTAACAATGAAATATTAACAACCAAGTGAAATAACCAAAACCTTTACCTCCAACTCCACTCTTCCCAGAAGCACAGCTAATTTATATGATAATTAAAAGGAAATTGCAAAATTTCCAGCTTCCCTGAAAGAGTCTCAGAGGTGAAAATATCGGCTATTACAATTTTTTGCAAGGATGGGAACAATAACTGTCTATTTTAACACATTTTGGTAAGATTGCAGTAGAGATTTCTGTGGTTTTAGTAACTGAAAATACATGAATGTGTTAAAGTATTCAATGTATAGCATAGTAAAGAAATTCTAAACATAAACTGTGTCATTTGAACTGTGAGCCAAATCTGTGATAAACACTGACTTCTAAACAAAAATATAAGTGCAGTATGAAATAAATGGCTCATAATGAAGGACACATCGTTCTCAGCCTAATTTTTTAGAGGATTTTTGTCCTTTAATGCTGTTTTTTGGGGGGATGGACTTTTAAAAATTACTATTCAAAGTTATAAACCAATTGTCACACACACTGAGTCACACTTCTTCCCTTCCAGGCAAATTTCTGAGCTTCCTGGACACATCTGCTGCTGGCAAACACTGGGGAAGGTAAAGCAAACAGGACTGAAAGGTGTTCTCTGCTGCTCCTGCTCAAAGAGTGTTTGCTCTCCCCCCAGTGAGCAGCTGCCACCCCAGGCCATGCAGATGGCATTTCAGCTGCTGTGTCACCACAGGAAAAGGGTCAGTGACACCCAGCCCGACAGGTAACAGCACCACAGAAAATGCACCTGCTCCTCCTGATCTCAAGTAAGGGTCCTTGAACAGGCTCACTATGAATTCACTATGAATTCTTCCAATAAAAGCCCTTGTGGCAAGTCCATGTGAATTTTCTGGGCCACCAAGTTCTCTGTGTTACCCTGAATTTTCATCCTGTACTGATTTTCTATTTTTTTTTAATTACTAAAATATTTAAACTGCACATTGAAAGTGTATCTTCCTATGTGGCTTGTATGCACACCATGCAGTTTAGCATTCATTATTATTACTTATTATTACTTATAATTAGAAATATGGCCCTTCAAGGCCAAGTTGGATGGAGCTCTGAGCAATCTCATCCAGTGGAAGATTCCCTGCCAATCCCTGCCAAATCCTGCTCAGGGGGGTTGGATTTGGGTGATTTTTACAGTCCCTTCCAACCATTCTGAATGGTTTTATGATTCTTGGTAATGGCAGCTGGCTGGCAAAACTATTCTGTGTGGTGCTTAAAGGTGATCCATGTGGGATCAATATCAGTCTGAGGGAACAGAGGAGATCAGAGAAGGGGCAGAACACTGATTTTCCTTCTGTCTTTGCAGGGATGCTTCAAAGCCCATTCCAGTCTTCCCAAAGGCAGCACTGACACAAGCCATCCTCAATGTAGTTCTGTCTCCATAAAATTCCATCTTAATTTTAATGTCTTCCATTAAACTAAGCAAAATTTAGGTGCCATTAGTTGAAAACTGGTGTTTCAAAACACCATTTTGTCTTAACATATGAAATTCGCCCTTTACTATAATAATTTTCTGTTTTATCTTACAGCAATAAGAAAATAAGGCCTGAAACTGTTTGTAGATAGAAATCACAGTTTATTGGAATAAATAAGGAATATGAGAATGTAGTTTTAAAAAATAAGAGATGACCAGAGACTAAGAGAATCATAAGCAAGAAAAGTTGCAAGGCAGAGATTTTGTAAATAGTTTGCTAAAAGACAGCATTTCTTTCTCCATTTATGTACTAGTTTAAACAATTAATAAAGGTAAATATTTATCTACTGTATATATTTCATAATACTTTGCATCACTTGGAAATAAAATGAGTGCTCCATGTTCCCCAAATCTGATTTGAGCAAAGAAAAATTAATAGAGACTTGATCAACAACAAATGAATCATCTCTTGAAAGGAAATTTCAGAGTCTAGAAAGGTGATAGGAGACAATCTATAAAATCTACATTCTTAAAATCAAAGCTATTTAATCTGGCCTTCATACAGGCTCATAAAAAGTAAATACCACCAAAATCTGAACCTCAAAATGGGGTGTTTTGACCTTCCAGGCTGTTCCTTTGTTCATGAGTGACACCAACACCTGCTCATCCCCTTTTCCAATATGACCCCCGAGCACACAGATTAGCAAAGGTAAATATGAAATCTGCACTATTTCTGAAAGGGTTTTATGCAAGCAGACTCTGTCTCCAGTGCACGCAGGTGTAAGTGCTCGATAAACAGAGCCACAGCTGCCACCAGCCTGGAGTGTACAAACACAGCAGTTTTTGGGTATTTAGCAGTCACCTAAGCAACCAGTGCAACACACCTCTGAGGCTGACAGTGCTCAAAGCTGCCCTTGCTGCTGCTTGGAATTAAACACCACGTGAGGCTCATTTAGAGCACTTTCCCCTCAGACCTGCAGCTGCCAGAGCAAGGCAGGTGGGATGTGGTAAGGTGAGCACAACATCTGAAGTGTCACCTTCTGCCATCAGCTGGTGCCCTTCAGTTTTGCCTTGCTGCAGGTTCGTGGCACTGAGCTGGGGGGAATTTGGCCACTGAGAATCCTGTTCTATAATTTCCTGGTTGCCATGTCACCCTCAGCCAGTATTTCATCTGTATCTCCAAACCTCAGGTATAGAGGTGGGAGTTTCAGAGATGTTTCCAACAGGTGGTTCATCATTCAGGAGAAATTTGGGGCAGAGTGATTTATTGTCCCACTGTGTGGCAGGAGGAGGAATATTTATCTCTGCTCCTCCAGTGAGGATGGCAATGGGGATGAGGAAGGTGGCAATGTCTTCTGCCAAGACAGAATAACAACTGCACAAAGTACATAAATCAGGCAAGGTTATAGTTTCAGGTGATTCTCACCCCCAGCTGGGCTCAAATGAGAGACATCAAGAATGTTTTACTCTCAACAGAATGGTACCTTTGGCATGCAAAGTTCTGCTGCATGTTCTCAGCTATGCTGCAATGACCTATATATGGCCTCTTAATTTGAATGCAATCAAATAAATCTGATGGTGGATTAAAGAGTAAAAAAAAAAACTACGGTCAAAATATTTATTTAAAATAAAGAATTTTCTTAAACTAGAAGAGTCTGGGATGCTGTGCCCAGCTCTGGCTCCTCAGCACAGCAGGGCCAGGAGCTCCTGGAGCTGAGCAAGGGCCTGGAGCAGCTCCAGCCCAGGAAAGGCTGAGGGAGCTGGGGCTGCTCAGCCTGGAGAGAGCCCAGGGAGAGGGGCTGAGCCCTGGGTGTCCCTGTGTGTCCCTGGGTGTCCCTGGGTGTCCCTGTGTGTCCCTGGGTGTTCTTGGGTGTCCCTGGGTGTCCCTGTTGTCCCTGTGTGTCCCTGTGTGTCCCAGTCTGTCCCTGTCTGTCCCAGTCTGTCCCTGTGTGTCCCTGGGTGTCCCTGTGTGTCCCTGGCTGTCCCAGTGTGTCCCTGTGTGTCCCAGTCTGTCCCAGTCTGTCCCTGTGTGTCCCAGTCTGTCCCAGTGTGTCCCAGTCTGTCCCTGGCTGTCCCTGTGAGTCCCAGTCTGTCCCTGTGTGTCCCAGTGTGTCCCAGTCTGTCCCAGTCTGTCCCAGTCTGTCCCAGTCTGTCCCTGTGTGCAGGAGGTCAGAGCAGCCCCAGGCTCTGCTCCAGGCCCAGCGATGGCCCCAGAGCCCCGGGCAGGGGCTGAGCCCAGCAATTCCCTGCACAGGAGGCACAACTTCTGCCCTGGGCAGTGCCAGCCCTGAGCACAGCCCAGAGAGGCTCGGGGCTCTCCTCCCTGGGGTATTCCAGAGCCAGCTGGACACAGCCCTGTGCCCTGTGCTCTGGGATGGCCCTGCTGGAGCAGGGAGTGGCACCAGAAGAGCCACCACGGTCCCTTCCAGCCTGACCAAACTGTGATGATGTGAAAGGAAGCTATAGATACTCTCAGTTCAATCAGAGAGAAAAGCAAAGATTTCTACCAGGCTGAGCCTGGGAAAGAGTTTGAAAGAAATGTAAACAATTCATTATTTCACTTGTTGTTCACTTTGTTTATAGATATGTTCTACCATCGTGCCCCATTCACAGCGCACCGATGGTGTGAGATGTTTTTACTTGAAGACCAGTGAAATTGGTCTGCACAATGTGCTCTATAAAAAGAGTGATGTATTTGAAATAAATCTGTTCTCTTCTCGTCTTCTGACTTAGAGTCTTCATTATCCCCGTCCTGCCAAAACAGCAACAGGAAGCAAAATTAAACCTCTTCTCTGTCCTCTCCCCAGCTTGCTTATCAAACCATGGCCAGGTAGGAATTACTGATTTTGTCATGCCACTTCTCACTGGGATGCAAAAAAAATCCCAACAGGCAGATTTCCAGAAGAATTAGCTCTGCATATACAATCCATTCAGTTCTGCAACAAAAGATTGATTTAAAACAGTAGGTGTGGAAGGCTGTCCAAAGATTCTTGTTACATAACTACTTTCAAACCTCTGACACAACAATGCACCATAATGGCCAGGCATTATTTGTTTAACTCTTTTGTTCTGGGTCCCTGCTGGGCCTACATTCATTTTTTCCCTTGGTTCCTGTGCCCTACATAGCATCCACAGCAGCCATTTTTTCTGCAGCAATCCAGCTCGGAGTTTTTCCAGATTTTATGACAGCACTGCTTCAGATTAACTGCTCCCTATTCTTCTATGAGCCAGTTAATCACTGTACTGCTTATTCTATTACTGGGTAATCAAAAAATTAACAGCAATCATCCTATAATGGCAATTCTGTGGCATTACATTAGTCAACTTCCTCTGTCCTGAGCCGCTCTTACACAAAGTACTCCTTTTTTAATAATTTAATCTATTTTTTTTATACTCTGAAGTATCTCTCACATTTTGATCCTGACCTATAATGATTAGTTCAGGTAAATTATTTTCATAGCCATTCATATTTTAAAAAAGGTCTCCTTGTATTTAAAGTGGTTTCTTCTACCTAGACAATTTCATTCCAATTAAAACTTTGTGTTGGGCACCCAGGTGCTTCTTTTAGTAATTGATTTTTTGGTAATTAAGCATATTTGCTTTCCTCAAAATTGTCTCAAGCACGCTTCAAGCAGTAATATGGAGGTTACCTTTGTAAAGCTTCTCCTGCCCACAGTTAATTCAGCAGTGACAAATTTCCCATAGCAAACAAGAGACTTGACATCAGTATTTCTAAACACTTGCAGCTAATTACATGACAGGCCCTAATTAGAACAGCAGCATGACCTTCTGTGTGTAGATGCTCACAGAACTACAACTGAATTCAAATGGAATTTCAAGAAGGCTGGTGACACAAAAACTTTCTTCCCATATCATACAGGCACACTCCACATCCCTTGGGATGTCTCAAACAAATTTGGTGCTGCAGTAAACTCATAAATTATGCTAATAAGAGGGTTACAGATATATTTTTTTTCTCCTAGACACCACTTAGTTGAGGAATTGGTGGCTCCAGACTCTTTCACAGCACACAGGAACAAAAAATCATGGCTGACTTCCCACCATCAGACAAGCTAACAAAATCCAATCATCAAATAGGTGATTGGAGGATGCTAAATTACAGAACCATAGAATGGTTTGGGTTGGAAGGGATCTTAAAGCCCACCCAGTGCCACCCCTGCCATGGCAGGGACACCTTCACTTGTTCCAGGTTTCTCCAAGCTCCAATGTCCAACCTGGCTTTGGGCACTGCCAGGGATGCAGAGGCAGCCACAGCTGCTCTGGGCACCCTGTGCCAGGGCTGCCCACCCTGCCAGGGAAAAATTCCTTCCTAATACCTGACCAAAATTTCCCCTCTTTCAATTTGAAGCCATTCCCTGTGTTCTGTCCCTCCAGTTCCTGGTGCAGAGCCATCTCTGAGTTCCTCGTAGCCCCTTCAGACACTGGAAGTTGCTCTAAGGTGTCCACAGAACCTTCTCTTCTCCAGGCTGGGCCACCAAGCAGATTCACAGGGTTCAGGAAATAGGGAATTACAGGTCCTCTACCAAACCCTAGAAAACAACCTCATACCCTCAAGTAAACACACATGTCTGACCACCTTGTTCTTGAAGCTCTTCCCATTTTAAAAGGAAGGAATGAGGATGGCAGGCAACTCAAATGCATCTATGATGTCAAGATGTACTCAAAATGACAGGAAGTTTCAGCTGAGTGCAGAATACACTAAAATCACTCATCAAGGGTGCAACTAAAAAGTTACATTCTCTGATAGTCAGCCCCTTAAAAATGCAAATCAATAACAACCTCACAGAAGTTATTGAAGGTAGTAATTGTTATTGGTTATCCTCCTCTACTGTTTCATCTCATTTAGGTGTCATGTGCTATTTGTTTAAAAAAAATCATTGCATCAGGGTACATTTTTTTTTTCACAATTTTATTATGGTTTTTTAAAATATTTTTTGTGACTTAAGTAACTGCAGCATCCAGTCAACATTTTCATGTCTCTATTGGCAGAAATAGAAAACAGTTGCTTGACATGACTTAGTTATGTGACTGAGTTTTCATGACAGACATGTCTTGGAAACTTGAAGAAAAGAAGAGACTTCAAGCAAAACTTTTCTGTGCTGCTCATTTTCATAGTGAGCAACCTTAAACCACCCTAAACTGAAGCAAATATGCTTTAATTCTTGTCAAAAGTGATTGCTTTACTACTCAGAGTCCCTTATTAAAGATGCAGAGTAGATGAAAGAATTTGCAAATGTTTTTAAGGGGGAAGTTGAATTAAAGAATGAGGACTCCAGTGCAGGGAGGTACTTAATCATGTACTGAGGGTCTGCAGTGGCTGTGGCTGCTTCCCTAAATCTGACTCTATGTCCTGAACAGCAGCATTTCTATTTTTTTTTTTTATTTAAATTGTATGAGAATTCCACACAGAGAGAGAACACAGACCCTGCTGCATACCTGACAGCCATTTTCAAATTGCATTTAATGAGATGACAAATGGTGTGTAATATCTGTGAGAATGATTTTAAAGGTTTGCTCAGTAATCCCATTATCTTGATTAGGCTGCTGTGATAAGCATCTTTTAAAAATCTTATTTGCCCCTGGATTTTCCTTTGTAGTTTCATTGCACTTTGAATTGAATTGCATGCATCATCTTTCTGCCACAGCCTCCTATTTTATTCCAGCAATTTTGGATGTTACTGCCCCCTTGGCATCCCCAGATGTGCTCTTGCAGGTTTCACTGCCTTGTTGGATGTGCTTTCCCCTAGGTCATTGCTGCACTAGGGCAGATTCACTGCAGGAAAGAAATGGACACATTTGAGCTCTTCAAGCCTTAAAAAAAAATGTGTTCTGCCTATGGTTGTGCAAAAATAAAACAAAATTAAGAGGCATACTGGTGATATTACTCTCTAAGAATAGAGATTCTTAAATCCCCTGGGTAAGGAGTAGTTTCTGTTTGTGTTGTAACCAGGTAATGCACAGCCACGTATCATTGTGTACCACACCCCTGAGGAATCATGGAATCACACAGGACCTGGAGACCTTACAAGCTTTCCTCTGCAGGATCCTGACAGGAGCAGGTATGAGCAGACTGCAGAATTCAGAGTGACAAAAAAAACCCCAGAGTTTCAGCACAGACATTATTCCAGCAGCGTGGTCAGCAGTGCCTCCATAAAGGATCTGATTCCTTCTGAGGGCACCAGGGATGGGATCAACTTCTTAAAAATGGATGAGCACACATCTGTGAGCTCCAGAAGGCAGAACCCACAGGAGATATTGGCACTAATGAATTTTTGGGTGTCCAGGGCAGGGAGCAGGAAGAGGACAAAAAATATCAACTTACATCAGATGGAAGTGCACCATGAGACTTTTCATAATACCCTAGAATATCCTGATTTGCAAAGAGCCCATAAGGATAATCACAGGTCAACTCCTGGCCCTGCACAGGACACCCCAAGAATCCCACCCTGTGCCTAAAAGCATCGTCCAGACATTTTTGAAAGCCAGTGAATAACTCCCCACAAAAAAACCATCATGAATGAGGACCCTGGGCAGGCATTCAGAGTTCTGTTGAGGACACATATACAGGACTGTGAGACATGATTGGTACAGAGAAACTACAAGGAAAATGCTGGGGGAGGCAGAGAAGAGAAATCACCACAGGGAACACTCCTAGAAACTCTCAGGTTGCCATGCCTGTGGTTATTTAGGTTGCCACAAGTGAGGTAAATCTGCATCACACACAGAAAGCAAATCTTTGGCATCTTCTAAACTGCCTAGAAGTCCAGTTGTGTGATCTCATCTCAGATTTTGAGACATTAAAATGTGGAGGAAATGCATGGAGGTGCCCAGCATCTCCATGGGAATAATCATTCCCAGCAGATTTTCAGTCAGGGAGAAGTTTCTCAGCTGTTCACTGCTGTGAGCACTGAGCACCAACCCTTTCCAAACTTGGGATGCAAGTGGCTGCTCTTCAGTGCCAGGCTCTTCTGGGAAGTCTGATTCTGAGTTTTCAGGGGAGGAGCACTACATACTTTGCAATATTAGTGTCTAATTAAAAATGAGTCTACCAAAAGTGGAAACATTCAGTAAAAAAAGCAAAATTAGAAATCACCTACAGATGTCATGGTGCCAGAGCAGTCTGCCCTGAAAACCCTTCTTGTCCTGAGGAATACCTATCACCACACAGCCTCAGAGAGCTCAGAAAAATGGTTATTTCTGAGTTACACACAACTTCCCATGAGTGGTTTGCATTAAAACCAAGTCAGCAGCTGAGATGGGGATGACCTTTCGACTATGAGCACTGCTCCCCTCACAAGTAATTTCTCTAGAGCTACATTTCCCTGCTTTATCTTAGCAGATGATACTATTGCTACTGCCAATGCTACTCTAAAATTCCTTTTATCTATTTTTGAGCTGTTATGTGCCTAATAATTATAATGTAAATGTGCTTTCATAGCTACTGGGCAATTCTTGTTTTCTCTCTCTTCATAATAAATTACTCATATTAAATTACAAACAGCAGCCTGAGGCTGTAGAGTTGATACCCAGAGGCTATTAAAAACTTTCAACCTCATGTCTGACAACTGGGGAGTTAAACAAACATCCTCACATATGTTACAGTTACAATAAAAGCGATAATTATCTTTGTATTATAAAGGATGTTAACTACCCCACAAATTTCTTTTTCTTAAAATTTTATGGGGACACAAAGCTACATTTTTACAGCTTTTACTTTTTTGTTTTCATTACTGTATGGTTTGTAACACCATCTCACAAGGCTAAAAGAAATTTATGGCTTTGTATTTTTTTTTACATTGGCAAAGGAATATTCATTGCCTCTAAATTCCTCACTCTTCCTCATTTCCCAAAAGCACTAAAAGACTGAAATAGTTATTTCCAAGGCTTTCTTTCTTCTATGATGATATCATAGACCTCTACTATCATTTTTATTTTTACTATTCCATACTCTTTCACTTAACCAGTGTGAGGAACCTGAGGTTGCATACAAATTTAAATCAGATTTATTTTTTCTTTTCATTCTCAAGCGATCAAGAGTCTCTTCAGGCTGGAACAAAAATAAACACATTTCAAATGCCTGAAACACTGGGCAAGCTAATGGGCGTAAAAACGCTTGTTATTAAAATAAATGCAACTTTCTGGGGCAAACAAAACTGTAGCCTATAAATAGATTAACCCTGACAAATTAAGCAGGTGCAGGAAAGCTGTAGAGCTGTGATGTAGCTGCTGAAAGCAAGAAGAGACTCATCTGATGGAGATAAGACAATTGTTTCATGCTTCCAAGTGCTCTTAAAGAGCTATTTGATTTGAAACCTACTGAGATGATTAAAAAGCACCTACCAGCCCTTCTTATCCTTATTTTCATGGGAATATACAAATATAATGTTACAAGATAATGTTCAGTAGAAATGCAGATCAAAGTGATGGTGTCTCTGTGCAAAACTTTTTTGTCTATATTTATCCACGGTCTCCCACCTTATCAATTCACTGAAGTGTTTGAACACATTTTTATTAAAAAATAACATCTGTGAGGTACATCTATTTTGATTTGGAATTGGATATTTACCTTACTTTGCTGGACATTTAGACTGTAAATATTGGATGTTTACATTGCAAGCACAAAAATAGACCCTGAAAATATTAGAAAATACAGAATTTTTATTCCTTCTTTGGAAGAACAGCTGTCCTCTGAGCCAAAACTACACAGGGATTTGAAAATCTGAGAAAAAACCATCTCTCCTCTGTGACTTAATTTTCATCTCAGTTGCTGGGAGGAGGGGAAGGGGGTGGGGGGGGAACAAAACAAACATGGGAGAGAATGATAGACAATAAAAATAAATGCTTTTACACAAATATTGCTTATTGTAAGAAGGTAAATTAACTAAATATGGTGGAGATTACATATCTACATAGTGTTCACATTCCTCCTGACATTCTGCAGAGATGTGAGCATTCTCTTCTAGGTAAAGCATCACAAACAAAGATTAAATGCTCATAAATACCAAGTGGAAAAGAAACAATATTTGGAAAAAAAAGTGTGGTAAAAATAAGTTACTGTGAACTCATTTGGCAGAAAAACTTTATTTTATCCCTGTTTTTCTGTAGGAAGCAAATGAACCAACAGTATTTAAAATACAAGCTATTCTTATGAAATGAAGGATTCTTAAAATGACAAAAAAGCAATTTCAATCTGTTAGACCAAGAGAGAAAATAAAAATACATGTGGTCAGTAGGAAAAAGGGGTATTTTTCCCTTAATATTTCCCTAATAGATTATTCCAAACATGTTAAGCTGCTTTTAAGAAATCTGGGTGACTCTAGAAAGATTATGCAAATAATTATTCCGTTTCTGTTCTTTTTTTGGTGAAGTATCTCCACCATTTTTAATGTAGCAAAGTCCCAGCAGCCCATATCTCTACCACACAGCTGGCAAGCATATCTAAAGGATTATGCATAATATGCATGTGAGCCCATGAAGCAAATGCATTTATTCAGGACTGAAAAGAAGTAGGAAAGCTTTACTTCCCGAGCAACAGAGAAAAATGGCTTAAATAAATTTCTATTTCTCATCCGGCCTTTTCCTCAAATCCCAACCTTTTGCTACCTGCACCTCTATTTTCATGGCAAGGTTAAAAGCATCACCAAACCCACCCTGCTCTATGCCAAGCCAGTGCAGATTTTAAAAGGTTTGGAGGTTTTTTTGTGGGTTTTTTGTGTTATTTTTGGGTTTTTTGGTGGATTCTGGATGGGGTTTTTTTTTCTTAAAACTAGATGGATGTACAGAATATTTTCTTCCCTCCTCCTCCTTAGGTAAGCTTTTGTCACTGACATTTGTGAGAGTAGCAGGCTCCCATCAAGATAAAGTTGCTGTGGATACTGGCAGGTGTGAATGCAAAGGAATAATTCATTCTCCTCAGACTTATTCCTAGACAAGAAACTGTGCAAATGCTCTTCTAAAACCAGGACTACATATAAGGAAAAAAAAACAAACAAAAAAAAACAAAAAAAAAACAAACAAACAAACAAACAAAAAAAACAAACCAAACAAAACAAAACAAAACAAACCAGCAGAGGGCTGCTTTAATGATAATAGTTTATCCCAAAAATATTTTGCATCACTCATCACTATTTTGAAAATAGTATTCCCACAGCTAGGACAATCCCTTAAGTGTGGTACCCAGACTTCTACTTTTATGGAATTTAATTTTCTTTAAGTGTTTCTCTCCATTGCCAGAAGTCCTCAAGAAATGTGAATGTGGGTGGGCACATCCCCCCTGGAATCCCACTTTGCTAACAGCTGGGTTTAAAATTTGAGCATTCCAAGTTGTCCAAGGAATCATGCATTAAGGAATGGCAGCTGGTTGGATTTTTTGTATTAATTTATACTCTTTGGATTCCCCACAGAGTTTAACTCACACCTTGTGCACAAGCAGTGACACCAGCTAGAGAAAAACAAGTTTTTGTTTTGGGGCAAATTGAAAGAGAAGGTTTTGAACTGAGTCGTTCATGTGCTGATAGCAATCAAGTCAAGATAACACAAAGCCTGCACACCTCCTCAGCTTCCAGGGGGGTTTTGCCATCTGCAGTGAAATCCATGCTGCCACAACTGGAACAAGTGGTGTCCTAGAGGGCAAGGGACATCCTGACTGCTCTGACTTCATGCTGAGCTGCTAAAGCAGGAGATTTCCCCACCTAAAAGCTCAAACAAAGAAATGAATTTCACTGTTGCACTTCCACATCAGATTTTTCTGGTGTGTTATTGCATAATTTCCACCTGTGGCTTCACTCTTCTTCCCAGTACCCTAAAAAGACAGCAAATTATTAAAAGGCTGCCTACAAGAGCTTAGCACACCCAGTTTGTGCCCATTTCTGAGGCCCTAAATGTCACCCAGTAGAAGTGTGGATCCCATGCTGTGAATATCACTCTCCTGCCAGTAAATCTCCCTTGCTGTCCTTCCCAGATCCCTCTGAGGTGTAATCCCAGAAAGTGCTTAGCTGACAGCTCTGTTGTTCAGCGTTTTGAATCTCCTTCAGAATTCTTGCTCTTTCATCTATTTTAAGAGAAATTCACGGCCAGTAACAGTGCCAGAGCTCACCCTAGGTCAGGGTCGTTCCGTGTGGTGTAAAAATCCCTCCTCCAACCCGTGCTTCCAAAGAAAGGCTCAGCAGTCTCTGTTGTCTGGTCTCAAGGCAGTTTATTGCAAGTTATCTAAAAGATTTTCTCCTTGGGCTGCTGTGGTTTGCTCACAGCTCAGGCAGAGGCACACACACACCCTGACATCCTCTCTGACCCCGACTGCTTCTTCTCTCCCCGCCCAGGGCTGCTGCTGTCTTTTATATGGTACATTACGTGTTACATGTTTACAGTTTTTCCCCAATGCCTATTACCTATATTAAATGGTGCTTTTCTATCTTTTATATGGTACATTACGTGTTACATGGTTACAGTTTTTCCCCAATGCCTATTACCTATATTAAATGGTGCTTTTCTATCTTTTATATGGTACATTACGTGTTACATGGTTACAGTTTTCCCAATGCCTATTACCTATATTAAATGGTGCCTTTCTACTCTAAACCAATCTGGAAGTGCCAACATCACCAAGAACATGGAGGTAAGGAAGGAGAAAGAGGGAGGGCAGGACCAGCCCAAATCCCTCCATCTTAAAACCTCTGACCCCCATGTACAAAACTAACCCCAACCTGTACAGCACTCAAAAAATTCTTCCCTTTACTTTGTGACTACTTCTACTATAATATCTAAACTTTTGTGACTTCTTGTTCGTCGTGCAAGGTTGGTAAATTGTTCCATGGCTCAAACCCAAAATCACAGCTGTTTCCAGCTGCCTGCCAGGGTCTCAAATGCTTCTGACCTGGGCCCTGGGATGGAATTCCCAGAGCAGCTGTGGCCGCCCCTGGATCCCTGGCAGTGCCCAAGGCCAGGTTGGACACTGGGGCTGGAGCAGCCTGGGACAGTGGGAGGTGTCCCTGCCATGGCAGAGGGTTTGGAATCAGATGATCCTTCCAACACAAGATATCCTGTGATCCTCTGATGACCCCAAGGGATGGATCCCCTGTGAAGGGATGGATTCTGACACCAAACAGAGATTGAACATGAGGTGTGCAACCACCTCGTCACTTCAGACACAATCTGGCTCCAAGAGAGCCTGAGGAGGACACAGAAAGGTGGCTCAGCTGCCTCAGTGCTAAAGAGCAGGCTGAAGCACAGACAGACCCTTATCTGCACCACTTGGAGATAATCAGATAACGAAGAAGGAGCACAAAGTGAGGAAATTTTTACTAACTTGTGGCTGTCATAACCTTTACTTCCTCACAGGAATTACTTCCCTTGACCTACCATCAACTTCAGAGCATTCGTTAACCTTCTTTAAATTAGAAATTATAATGTAGGCTCGGAAAAAAATAAGGGAAAAAAAAAAAAAAGATATGATAATCCCACTGAGACAGGAATCTCCAGCTGATAGAAGTAGACACTGAATTTGCCAGGCAAGGGGCTGACCTGTGATGCCAAAACTGAAAAGATGCTCTTACCAGAGGGGTTAATTCAGACAACTCTTTTAAAATGCAAATTTTCTGCTTTTGGCTTTTCTTGATTTCAAGCACAGCAAAGCAGGGGCTGTAATTAGAGAATGGGTAGTCGGCACTGTTCACCAGTTGTGCGTAAGCTTTAAACTAATAACTCAGCAATTAGAAGAAAAATGAGCAGTAATTACACACATTTTACTCACTGCTAGACAGATGGAACATTTTCTGCTCGTTATTGGCAAACTGTCACTGCGTTTATTTCATTTTTAGTGTTTACTGTTTGTTGTAGTTTGATTAGGAATAATTACAGGCTAGGAAAAATACGAAAGAAATGAACAGCCTTTTCATTTTTACATCCTTAAAGTGATACAGCCATTTCTTCCCCCATTTTCTCCAAGATGAACATGCTCTCTGTTTAAACCTTCATTAAAATCAGGCTGCACCTTCTGGAGCTTGGTGAGAAAAAGGATTGAGGCAGTGTAGGAAAGACCATCCTCTCCAGAATGGCTGATAAAACACTGCTGGGGTCACAGGCAGCTTCCCTGGTGGGCACTGCTCCATATTGGCAAGTTATTGCATAAATTGGTTTATATTTATTGCAGCTACAAGGTTTTAGTCCAAAGAGGCATCTGAGGCAGATCCCAGCCCACAGGGCAGGAGCTGAAGGACACTCTCAGTGTCCTTACCCCAGGTAAGCAGGAAAACATGAGAGGCTGGAGGCAGAACTTTAATTTTTTCACTTGCTGGAGTTTGCTTCCCTATCTCTTCCAACCTAATTCTGGATTTCTGAGCCTTTATCTTGCACAAAATGTGCTTTACTCCCAATCTTTGGGGACAATTTGAGGGAAGGGAGGGGTTGTCACCTGTGCAGAGCAAAGCACCCAAAATTTCCAAAGAAATCAGGCACTTGGAGAGATTTTTAAGTGCTGAAGCTTTGAACCAGGGATAAAGTCTTCCTGGTTTAATTCTATTCATGACAAGGTTTTTCTAAGCCCCTACCGGAGATCTTTAGAGACAAACACACCAAAGTGTGCAGGTCAGAGCTCATTCCTTCCTCAGTTCCAGCATCACTGAGGTCCTTGCACAGCCCCTGCCTGCCCTTCAACACTCATGGATATCACTCACATTTTTTTATGGATAGGATAGGAAAAAAAGCAAATTAATGTTTCTATCAGTACATCCTTCTGACATTACAGGCTGAACAGATCTTGTGATGAGGTGTGGGATGGATCAAGCCTGCTTTGCCTCAGGAATCCATTCAGTGATTGTGGAAGTTCTGAAGGCCAAGACCCAAACAATCCCTGTGTGAACATTTCCTCTGCTTTGCTTCAAATATCTCCAGCACAATTTTATTCATCAACTTTCTAACCATCTCTGCCTTCTTTTACATTTAGGGTTTTTTTTTTAAAAATAAAGGGTCAAAGCAACAAACTTGAAGAACAAAAATATATTAATTTCCCTGCAAATATAATGGGATGGGGTGCATCACTGATAAATTGATTTAAATTCACTGATGCACATAACCTAATACCACTTGAAGGAACAATAATGCTAATAAAGTCCTAGGAAAATCCAAACCAGTCCTGTTATGAAATCTGGCTGTAAACTTCACATGAGACAGCAGTGGATAATCTCACATTTATGTAATACCTTGGAAAAGTTTCCTGGCTTTATGGAAGCATCTTTAGGGCAACAAAATTTTGGCATGACTCATAAATCCTGTATTAGTCAGGTTGGAAAGGACAACCTTATGATTGAGAAATTTTTCCCACTGCCAGCCTTTTTGCCTGGAACAAAGCTGCCAGGCATTGTATCCACCTCTCCTTTCACAACTCATAGCCAATGGTTTTCTCAGCAACACTAAATAAATGTTCTCTCTGATGCCATCATTGAACATCAATGAACTCTACAGCACAAGGCATCACATGAAGCAGCTTTTTCAAGGCCTGAAACACCCAGTAGCTCTGAAATAGGTTTCCTTGCCAAGAAAAAATGTCTTTGAATATATATTATTTTTATGACTTTTCTGAGTGCTCTTTAGTTATAGCTTGAATTTTTTCTCCAGAATAACGAGCAGTGGATGCTTCTTCTACACTGCCAGTTGGAAGACCAAACAGAGGCTCTACACACCCTAGAGGTAGAGATGATGGGGAGGAAAAAACACCATCACTACAGGAGCAAGACAGAGGCTTTGATTGTTGCAGCAGCAGAAAGCAACAAAATAGTAATGGCAAATAAATGGAAAGCAGGAAAAATGGCTGAAAGAGCAAAAAGTGTGCAGCAACACAGGACTTCAGATGACATAGCAAAATATTCTGCAAGGTGCTGGTGTTCTTGTGCATGAGGCAATTCCTTCTTAAGGGGCTGCTGTGGAAATTTCTAAAAGATAAAAAGTGTAACGTCGATCACAGAATCATAGAAAGAAAAGAAAAATTGAATGGCCTGGATTGGAAGGGAGCTTAAAGATCACCTAACTCCAAAACCCCTGCCATGGACAGGGACACCTTCCACTGTCCCAAGTTGCTCAAAGTTTCACTCAACCTGGTCTTGGACATTTACAGGGATGGAACAGCCACAACTTCTATGGGCAACTCATGCCAGGGCCTCATAAACCTCACAGGAAGAATTTTTTAATAATATCCCATCTAATCCCACTCTCTGGCAGTGTGAAGCCATTCCCTGTGTCCTGTCCCTCCATCCCTGGAAATTGTCTCTCTCCAGCTTTCCTGGGGCTCCTCCAGGCCCTGCCAGGCCACCCTGAGCTCAGCCCAAAGCTTCTCCTGTGCAGGTGAACAATCCCAGCTGTGCCAGCCTTTCCTGCCAGCAGAGCTGCTCCATCCCTCTGCCCATCCTGGAGCCTCCTCTGGCTCAGAATTCTGGACAGAATTTCCCCCTTTCCTGTGGCCCCCACTGGGATGAGCCCAGGACACAATTGGCTTTCTGGGCTGCAAACACACATTGCCAGCTCATGTCCAGGCTATATTTATCCAGCCTTATGTTGGAAGGCAATTTCAAGTAGGTGGGGAACTGGAAACCAGCTGGTTTTTTGTAATTTCTGAAGTTGGAACAAACGTGATCCAACAGAGCTGGGACTCTACACCAAGTCAAGCTTCTGCCCAGCAAAGAGCAGCTGGAAATCATCCTTGCAATATTATTCACTCCCTAAACACTTGGGAGCACACTCCTGGCAACCACGAGGTATAGCACTCTCTTTTTATGTCTTAAATTCATAATCACTCTCTTTTTGTATCTTAAATTTATAATAACTCACAATTCATAATAAATCATAATTTCCCTTTAGCTGTGCTCTAAAAGGAATAAAATAAAACCACTGGCAGTTTCACATTTCTCATTTTCAATAAAATTTGGAAAACAGCACTTTCCTCATGGTGACAGAAGAAAGAGAATTTCTGTCTCGTTGTAAAGCTGTGCTGTTAATGATATTTAATTACCCATGCCTAATTACACCTGGCACTCTCCATCTTTGGCTCCTAAGGATTTTCCTAGTTAGATGATTAATGTGCATATAAGTGTGGAAAATTTCAAAGCTGGGGCTTAACCTTGGCACTAAGCATGGCAAACTCAAGCATCTGCACACTCCTAGCTGGGCTCCATTTCCTTGTTGCATTTTATCAGTACCAAGGTACTTTGATAACACAGATACATTCCACAGAGGGGTGAAAAGAACTGTCTTGTGAAATTTTCTTGAATCTTTTATTTTTTCCCCCTAATTAAGGTTTCACACCAGGACACCAAGCAGAAGCACAGATTTTGGACACTCTTAATTTGATCTACACAGGGAGAGTTAAAGAAAAATAACAATTTTTATAAGTGTACTGTAATA
This sequence comes from Lonchura striata, assembly GCF_050655825.1. NCBI lineage: Eukaryota > Metazoa > Chordata > Aves > Passeriformes > Estrildidae > Lonchura > Lonchura striata. The sequence goes on along the minus strand of NC_140703.1, from coordinate 114,892,330 downwards.
ATGGAGTGCTGTACATAGCATTCAATAAACCTGAAATAAATATGATAAACTTACTCACCAAATTTTTTAACAGATCATAACTCTAATTTCTATTCTGCTCCACTGTGTAGTAGTTTTGTAAATGGAGATTCTCAGAGCATCAGAACTCTGCTTCATCAGGGTCTCCACAGGAGCCTGCATTATTAATTACATGTTATCTAACATTTGAATAGTATTCCTGGATGGCTTTCAGAGCAATTTTTAGAATATCCCACTTATGTCCTGGAGGATAAATGTGAACATTAGAAGTCCATAAGGAGTGACCTGTTCCGACCAGAGGGGTTTATTTTTATTTTAAAAATGGCAAAAGTAGGATGGAATTATACATATATATGTGTACATATATACATACACAACACATAAGTATTAGTAAAAGATTTTGCAACAATAGCACTAGGTCATGCAACAAAGTTAAAATTTTATTCTGTAGTAGAGTTTTTGTTTTGAGTTGCATGAAATTTGGGCTGCTCAGTTCTTGCATCTGGGTTGCATAAGAATAAATGAAATTTATGTTCTGGTATTGCAATCCACCAAGTGGCACAGAATTGTTTTATGGAGATCATTTCATGTTTGTTTTGAAAGAAAAAAGGTGCATAAAACGTATTTGTTTTAATTCCATTCCATCTACAACTCTAATCAAAGAATTCCACTGGATAGAAAATAAATAAATAAATAGATCAATAAATATGCAAACAGATTGAATCTAGATGATACATAAACTCTTGAGAAATAATCAGACTCTGTCTCTTTCCCTTGCAAGAATTTGAAAAGTATCCAGTGTATTTCAGCTTTAAAAAAGTGAAAAATCCCTCAACTTCAGTTGTTATAGAAGTTCCTGTCACAGTTTACGGCTGCACCATCACAAACAGTTAAACAACCTTTAAGAAAAAAGTTAAACAACCTTTGAGGACCCAAAATTGTTCCCTGGCAAACAGAATCAAAGAATCATTAATATTGGCAAAGCCCTCCCAGCCCATGGAGCCCAAGCTGTGCCCAGTCCCCACTGTGTCCCCAGCCCAGAGCTCTGAGTGCCACCTCCAGCCCTTCCTTGGGCACCTCCAGGGATGGGGACTCCAAACCTCTCTGGGCAGCCCCTTCCAAAGTTTCACAACCCTTTCCATTCAAAAATTCTTCTTAAAACAACATTCAAAATGTGATTGATTATCTTAACCCCAAATATATGGAGAAGTGCTTTAAATAGCATGAAAACCTGAGTGAAGAGTATTTTTTTTAGGCAGAGAAGCAGGACCAGAGAAAGCAAGAGGTCATGGATGAATTAGCACTTACAAATCAGGTTAACTCCAGCAGAAGCACAACAAAATTAAATTTCCTTTTATTCTTCCAAGCAAAACCCACATGGACTCGGAGCAAGTATTTATGAACTGGTTCTTGCTGACTGTGCTAGAACAGCAACTTCTTTGCTGAGCAAACAAAACAAATTGTTGCTCCAATATTAAAGCATATATTCCCTTTCCCACTTCTGACTCAGCTTTGAGTGAAATAATTTCTCCAGGTATTAAAGAGGCAGACAACCAATGTAATTTCACAGCCAACTTCTTTCAAACATCGATCCAAGGCAACTCCATTAATGGGTTGTTTTATTAATGTGCTTTGTCAACTTTATTAACCACTATTCATGAGGACTCTGTCCTAAGCGTTCTCCTATCAAAATTAAAATAAACAAGAAGAAAAGCATCCCACAGTTACTTGTGCATTTTATAAACAATAGTGATTATTAAAAATATTTTGGTAGAGAATATTTTTATCAAGTTTTCCTCAGCACTTCTCTGGGTGCTAAGATATATCTGGTTGGTGAGGTCTGCTTAGTTTCATCCTAATGGGGATGAAAAATGAGACATGAGTCAGCAATGTGCTCTTCCAGCCCAGAAAGCCAATTGTATCCTGGGTTACATGACCTCTTGCAGGTCAAGAGAGATGATTTTTCCCTTCCACTTCAGTCTGTATCCAGTTCTGGGGTGCCCAGAATAAGAATAGCATGAACCTGTTGGGTTGGGTCCAGAGGGGGACCACAAAAATGGTCAGAATGTTGGAGCACCTTTCCTGTGAAGAAAGGTAGAGATAGTTGGGGTGGCTCAACATGGAGAAGAGAAGGCTTTGGGGAAACATTATTGCTTCTCAGTCTGCAAGGTGCAGGAGGCTTATAAAAACACAGAGACTTTCTACCAGGACCTGTAGAGAGCAAGGAGCAACAATTTAAAACTGAAAGAGGGTATATCTGGAGTGGACCTAACGAATAATTATTTTTTCTTACTGTAAGAGTGGTGAGACACTGAAAGAGATTATGCAGAGAAGCTGTGGTAGTCCCATACCTGGAAGCATTCAAAAAACCAGGCTGGATGAGGTTTGGAGAAAATGATGCCTCAGGTTTTACCTTTTACATTTTTCACATTCTGTGATTCTTTAGTGTGTGGGTCTGGGCTTTGTATTATGGGATGCTGAGCTCTGTGCACAGAGCAGAGACAAAACAATTCCTGCTCCAGCTGGGCACCAAGGACAAATGATCCAAACCTCAGCCCAGGAGCACAAACAGCGTGGGCTGGAGAGAGAAAAACAAGCAGGGTGGGACTGATGGGCTGGAGCTGGAATGGGACAATGAACTCCAAGGTGCCAATGGAGCAGAACTGATCCCAGGGAGAGCCCCGGGAGCGCTCGTGCATTTTGGGACCATTTTGGGTCATTTGGGTGCAGCCCTGGCTGGGCTCTGGTGCTGCCCAAGGTGGATCCATGGAGGCCTTTTAATAAATCCCTGCTTTATTCTGTAGCTCTGTCCAGCCTCTACTCTAGGGGAGCCTTCAAAAAATATCAAAACTTGGTCTAGTGAAAGATGCCCCTGCCCCTGGCAGGGAGGTCACACTTTAAAGGTCTCCTGCAACCCAAACCAGCACTTAATTATCATTAATATAAAAGATCAGCATTTCTTCCTTTGTGAAGAAAGTCATAAACTCCTTGGACATCTTTGGAATGTCTTGCTGTTTGAGGAAAACGTTGTGTTTGTTTCTCCCATATTATGCAGAGGGACTGAAGAAGACTCTTTACTTCAGAACCAGAACATAACTGAAAGTGCTGCAACAATCCCTTCAGTTTTGTTTTACAGACAAAAGAGGTTCATTTCTGTTAATCTCAACTTCTAAAAATTCTGTTGACCATCACAAATATCTGCCTTAGCCCTGAATATTTGAGCACATATTTTAGAAGCTGGTTTGTAAAGGGCTTCAGCAGCTTTGGACTCACACTGTGCTGCATGGGTCTGCAGCAGTTCCTGCACTAATACATCTAAATACTTCTGTTGTATTTTAAAAAGTAGGTAATATCAGGGATACTGCTGGAAATTTTACTAAAGAAAATATATAATTTCACCAGTAAGGTGGCTGGATGAAGGTGAATGTTAAACTGAACAGATGCTGCCTTGCCAAGTGTCTCTTGTAACAGCTGCTCTAAACCAGACACCACCAGAACAGTGAATATAAAGTTTTGATGTTACTAATTGTACTGTGTCTCATTGTGCACTATTGTTCTGTCAGGTTCCTGCAGAAATTTCTGACAAATACACTGCTTACACTTTTCAGCCAGCTACTAGCATTTTAACATGCCATTCTCTGAGGAAAAAAAAAAAAAAAAAAAAAGCTAAAATCTCAGTTATTTTGAAAAACTTGCTTCATTATGAACTCATCCACTGTCAGATACAAGAGCATTTCATTTCCCTGGCTGTTGTGAGAAAAGTAGAAGAAATTATTAGACACGGGGAAAAAATGTAAAACAGAGGCATTTTTCATTCCACTTATTAGCAGCTAGAGCTTTCCTGACAGGAGCAGGCAGAGACCCCAAGGAGAAATCAGCCATGGAGTGGTGGCCAACACTTCCAGAAACATCCTCCTACCTTGTACCTGAGAGACAGAGGCTGGCACTCAGCAAGGTTTTCAAAGCAGCTGGAGGTCACAAATGCACTTTTGTCCCCTACTTTAATTTCTTTCCTAAAGGTCAGAGAGAGGAGCAGTGGAAAATTCAGGAGCTGAACTCAGTTTTGAGCTGATCTGAACCCAGGGATGACTCTTGGTACATTCTCCCTGCCATCAGCATTACACTGCTAAGAAATAGAGCTGAGCATTAAAGGTCATTGTTTTGGTGGGATTATGAGTAGAAGTGTTCTTAAATAAAGAAAAATAACTCCTCACTTCTGCCCTGGAGTCCAAAAATCAACCTGAGGAGTGAACTTTCCAGCCTGATTAAATAAGCCAAGGCCCTTTGTCACAGAGGCAGCATCTATTCCAGGAAGAGCCAAAAAAAGGTTTTTGCTGATTCATTTGCTGCCTATCAAGACTGAATTATGAGCCCTGTCTCAGAAAAGAAAACAAAATTATCACCAGAAGTTTTTTCATGGAGATTTTTGTGAAAATATCTATATAGATCTATAGATATATATTTAGCTCATTTGCTCTTCAAGGTTAAAACAGAGTAATTGTGGCTGAACAGATAACCCTGGTGAGCACAAACAGAATTTCAGTCACATTTTCTGTGCAGAAGAGTTGGAAGGCAAGGTCAGAGTCATGCTCAAACTGAGATTTAAAAACTCTGACTTCACAGAGTCTTTATACAGGGATGCTTTAGAAATGTTCATAACCACAGCTTTTGTTGGTGGCTTCGCAGCTTTGTTGCCAAAACTCATCAGCTGTCACAGATGAGCTAATTTGGTGGGCAAGGGGTGAAAGAGCAAAGATTATTCTACATGGGTTAAGGTGCTAGGAATTGAATTGGCAAAGTTGCTATTAAAAAAAAAAGACCGTAACTAAATTTGAAAGCACAGACCAGATGAAAAGCACATGAAGACATTGAGGTATCACACCTTTTTCAGGCCTTAACAGAAAAAAACAAAGCAAGGGATTATTCTTGATTCAGCAAAGCCACACAGAAGCTAATTGTCTGGTATTTCTAAATTACTCACAATGTTCCCTGTCCATCATTTGGAAATGATGGCTTGTTAATGCTTACCTGGTAAACATGACATGTCTGGATAAAAATGAATATGTGGCTAAAGAAATACTGAGACATCCAAGCTAAACCAAGTCCATTTGAAAGGGCAAAGTGTATTCCATATTTTATACAGGGCTGTGGATAAGCAGAAAAGTTGACATCAGATAAAGATGCAAAGCTGGGAAAGGATTGTGAGCTTCAAAGGCAATGAGTGCTTGGGAAATTGAACACAGAGACTGGATTATATAGTTGAGGACTCAGCTGAGCAGCCCACAGAATTGGAAAATTGTCTTTCTTTTGATTATTGGTGTATGTGGCTGATTTAATAAAAAGAATCTGGATGATGCATAGAATAGGAGACTCCTTGTACTCCCTATCCAGTACAGAATAAATGAGCTTTGAAATTTATTTCATATGGAAAGAGTTGAGCAAGACAGACAAGGTTAAGTGAAGGAAAAAAAAAAAAAAAAAGGGCTGACTATCAGGTAAATAACACACACTGACTGAACTGATGGCAGAAAATAGGAGTGTGGTGGATTTATGAGTGAATTTATGTAAGTATTTGTCAGCAAGAGTGAATCTGGTTGACTTCCCAGAAATACCAAGGTACAAATAAGAAATCTGTTAAACTGCTCACAAAAAATCTGTTCCCATTAAAATCCCATCAGGCACAATTATTTGTGATCCCATTATCCCAGACACAGAAAAGATGAAATAGAAAGGACCTAGTACTACATGTGTAAATACAAGGACACCCAAGCCCTGTTCTCTACAAGAACTTCCAACATTTTATGTGAGTCTGTTCTGTCTGCACCATCCTGATATTTCTTCCCAAGCATTTCAAACCCAATTTTTTACCCCATGCACTTTATCCCCTTCCCATTGCACACTCCAAAGCAGTCACAGGATCCTTCCTCCCACCTGGCTGTTACACCTCCCTATTCTTCCTTAGCATCCTCTTTCCTCCTTTTCCATCTTCAAATCTCCTCTGTGCCAGTCCCCTGACAGTGGCAGATGAGAGCCACAGGCCACTACCCCAAATTTCAGTGGCCCATGAGCTGTTGTCACCACCCCCAGCACCATCAGGCCTTACCAGGTTTATATTTTACCAAGAATGTCATGAGACATCAGAAGGAGCTATGATTCCAGTGCTGCTCTCTGAAGAACAGGAGATTTGTCATCTGAACCCATAAAGTCAAGGTTATAAATCCCCATCAGCCCACATGAACTTCCATCTTAGACTTTATATTTTGCATTTATACTCTTAACACAGGAATATCTGCAGGCAGTTCAAGGACAGCAGTTGAAATTCAGGCCTACAAGCAAATGCAAAGCTCATATCATAGTGACCTCGTGTTTTTAATTGGTAATGCAATGACAAAAAGGTTTGGCACGGTGAATATAATCTGAATGAGGATCCATTTTGTTTAGAGACTGCAGCCCCTTCAGGTTTTTGCGAGTTAATTATGCATTCCCAACACTGAGCAAAAAATGCTCCTTAGTGCACTGCAGAGATTTGTTGGGGCTGTAACCAGACCAGAGGAGCTGTTCAGTTCCAAACTCCAGGGCAACGTGTTGGGGATGTGTCACACTGGAGATGTGCTTGGGAAGGAACTGAAGAAAGGAAAACTGCTTTCTGCTGCCTGATCAGAGGTGCTGCAAAATGCCTGTAAAAGCTTTCCAGTCCCATCCAAATAGATTTCAAATACATTGGAAAATTCCACAGTAGTATCTGCTTTTCGTTTGTGATCTATTCCCCTCCCCAGCCTAAATTTTATTTTTAGAAGAGCTAAGCTGTCTCCGTGCTATATCAAGCCTGCTTATCCAACTCTTCTGTTTAGGTCTATGTGACTAAATTTTGCCCCTTTCTGTCCAAGAAAGAGGGAAAATAACATAATCTACATACATGAGGTGAGGCAAAGCGTTACTTTCACATCCCAAGTTCATAATAGATCTCACTTTTGCATGCTGAATTTAATAAATATCAGGAAATATGTAAAGTTCTGGACCTAAATTATGTCACTGGACGAAATGGTTAACTGGAAAAACAAAATCCCTCAAAATAATTCTATCAAAATTACAGAGCTGCAATTTGCAACAATCATGTTCCATTTCCTTATTCTTTCAGGAAAAAATTCTGCATCCTTTAAATCATCACCCAAAAAAATCTCCCCAAAAACCCAACTAAACAGCAGCAACAAACAAAGCAACACTAAAATCACAAAAATAAACCAGTAACCATCTGTGACACATGGAAAATATCTCCATTAAGCTATAGGTTCAAAAGTTCAGCAGCTATGAATTCAATCTATTTATTAATTTTGCTGCTATTCCAAACTGCATCCACAAATACTGACTGTCCAAGCCAGTTAGATCAACCTCAGGTCAGTGCATGATGTTCTCATGCTGTTGATCAACAAAACCCCATTGTTTTGGGGTTATTTTAAATAATTTTCATTTTTTCACAGGCTTTTTTTCTACTTAATACCCCACTGATGCCACCAGTCCCTTCAGCACCACAATCCACTGATATCTCTGCATTTCTATTTTCCAAAAAGTTTCTGGGTACCCTGTGATGTTCACTGAGCAAAAAGTGATTGTCACTTGTTCCATCAGTCCCTGGGCTGTCAAACAATTCATGATTTCTTTAATAACTCCTCAAGCTGACAAGATTGAACTAAATTGCATTATTATGTACTTCACTGCAAAAAGATGGCCTGAGAAATTCCTGAAGTTCCCTCCACACACTTTTCAGAGAGCAGGACAGTTTATTTTTGCAATATTGCCACCTAATTGCCTGTATATTTTGTTTTTTCTCCTTTCCTTCCTTTTCCTTTTCCTTTTCCTTTTCCTTTTCCTTTTCCTTTTCCTTTTCCTTTTCCTTTTCCTTTTCCTTTTCCTTTTCCCTTTTTTCTCTCTCTCTTTTTTTTTTTTTCCAGCATGATTGCTTTAAGAGAGTTAATTGTGATACTAAATATATTAAATATGGTCTTTCTGCCTGCCTGTCCTCAGGATAAAGAAAAGTCAAGAGTGAAGCATGGAATTACAATCAAGCCTGACACATGTATGGAGCATGACCTTCTCTGGGCTCTCAGATGTCGTGACTTCCCGAGCCAAAGAGAAATAACAAAGTGAAAAGGCAAATATGAGCAGTGTGGAACATGTTTGGTCACAACTCAGCAACAGAACGTTTTTTCACAAATATCTCTGAAAAGAACAAAATTATTACTTTCCAAAGACAGGGAAAATTAGCTCTGGGATGGGACAACCCATGAATACTGTATCACTCTGCAGAGTTAATCCTGAATTGCAGTTTGCATGCAGGAATCTCTGTCTGAAAAGGATATTTCAGAAGCAGGCAGCACATTTGAAATTTAGAATTTACCATCAGAGAAGCAGAATGAGGGGAAAAGTCTCAGACCCACCCCTCCAGAACACTGGTGCACATCATAAAAAATACCTATTTTTATTATGAACTGACATGTTGGATGATCTAATCTCTACAAAGCTTCTTTTTGCAGCTGGTATGGATAATATATCAAAAGTAGCCCTTGAGAAGCCAGTCGCTCTAGGGCAGAGTTATTATTTTGTAATTAATTTTTTTGCACGATTTATGCAACATTTATCCATGCCTGGCCAATGAATAGACAAATGGTTACACAGAACTAAATACCTCAACTCATGGAAAAAGGTGGAAAGGGGATTGGGAAGGGTGGGGATATCCCACAGTGAACAAAACTTTCCCAGAAGTAAATACATTCATCTGTGGGAGGAGAACACAGCTATCATTATTTCCATTTTCAATGTATTTTTCCAATTTTAAGCTGACATATTTTAAATTCTTTTACAGCATTTCCTTATTTTAGTGACAGAAGGAACGTCTTGTGTCAGTACCCTGGACAGCGCTCACACAACTCCGGAATTCTTTTTAATTTGCTTTTAAAGAGAGACGCAGCTCTAAAGAAGAGAAATAATCATCTGTGTCATCACAGCTCATAACCTTCTGCAGTGATCGAAGCAAATCATTTCTGGCTGTGCTGCAGCACATCTTTCTGCGAGTCACTGCACCTTGAGGTAAACACTAATTGTTGGAGGATTGTTTTTGTTGTGAAAACCTTGCATTTATTCCTCCTGTCATGCTCACGAACTCCAGTTGTATCACCACAGTCCCTCCAGCCATGTCAGCTGGGAATAAATAATTTCTGCCTAGATGTTCAGTAAGAAGCTGGAGAGTAAACTCCTACAGTAAACATCCTACTTTGGGATGGTTTTCCCAGAACCCAGACCATTTTCTAGACTTGCCCCTGGAATACAGAATTTCTGCTTGTCTTACCAAAGCTAAAAGCCAAATTTTATCTTCTCCTCAACTCTAGTGAATATTCACTTAATCCCATGGCAGTTCAATGGTCTCAGCACACCAGTGCAGGGCAGGCTGCAGCCACACGATCCCAGAGCACGTTCCAAGGGAGACCCCATTCCATCCATGGTTCCTAGCAGGATTGTTGGTGAGAACACTCTCACCAAAAGAAAAAGCAGGAGGTGGCTGGAGAAGGGGCCACTCAGAGCTAGGACAGCACTTTTCTGTGACAAAACTCCTTGTTTTGGCTCCTGGAGATCAGCACAACACAGAACAATGCAAGAGCAGGTCGAGGAGTGGGCATGGACTTTGGGAGGGGGTCAAGACCACCAAGGACTCCTAATCTAGAAAAGTCTGGAAGAACAGACTGCATGAGAATTAATTTGCATGGAAAGCAAGAACTTTATCTCCGAGGCAGGGACAATTTATCTGTCACATGAAACAAAGCCTGGGAGCATGTGTGTCCCAAGACCCTGGACACTGGATTAACACTGCTGAACCTTTGCTTTCTCTCTCCCCTCTATAATTCATATTTTCCTCTCACTTTTCCCTTTACCCAAACCTGTTCACTGGATTAACATTGGTGAGCCTTTGCTTTCTCTCTCTCCCCTCTATAATTCATATTTTCCTCTCACTTTTCCTTTTACCCAAACCGGGACACTGGATTAACACTGGTGACCTCTTTTTCTCCCTTTCTCTCCATCCTGCTCTATAATTTATATTTTTCTTTCTCTTTTCCCTTTACCTAAACCTGTGTGCTTATACCAAGAAATCAGGGAGCAACACACCAATTTCATTGCCAAGTGTGTAATTCAGTCATAAAACTCTGTTTCTTTTGCAGACCCTCTGACTTTTGTTGTTCCTTTCAACCAAGAGCATTCCTTCTTTTAGGGTAATTCTTGTGCCCAGCCTGTCCTGTGTGATCAAGTGCCACCCTCTGAGGGCAAGATTTCTTCACTGCTTTACATTCAGCCCCTTGAGCAATTGGACAATGATCATTTCATGTTTTCTTCTGGATGGTAGAAAAAAATATTGACTAAGCCAAGAAGGGACCCACAGAACACATAATTTTTGAGGTATCCTGTGTGACCTGGGGGTTGTTTTTGCAATCTGTTTAATAAAGTTCCGTGTAGTTTTTGTATGCTGATAAATGTTTTTAATTACTTTCATGACAGTAAGTCAATTACTTAATGTTACAGTCCATTATCACAGTACTCCTTCTCTAATATATTTTCTGAGTCTTCAAAAAATAAAGGAAAAAAAAAGTCAAGATCAAATTTTCAGACAAGGCATATGTTCCATAAAACTGGAAATTATGTTGGCATCTTTGGAGGTTTCAGGGAGTTTTGAGGGAATGGGTTTCTTTTCTTGTGAGGGTCTTTTTCTTTTTTATTCCCAGATCAGCCTTTCTGTGATTCAGAATGGGATTGCCATTTGGCTAATACATTTTGAAGTAGCATGAAATTAATGTTCTGTACTATATTTTGAGGGAATGAATAAATCTGATTAGCACGAGACCTCCCTATCGTACTCTGCAATTGCACTTTGCTGAAAGCTAGAATTATATCCTGAATATAAACGAGATGAAACTTATGAAAGTGATCAGCAAGTTATGCAGAACTATATATAATTATCTATTAACTAATTATAGCAGGGTTTGAGTCAGAAATATTATTGAGGGGGACAAAAAAAAAAAAAAGATTGCCTATTTTTAATCTAGATATCTTTAGATAGTTAAAATCACTCGTTGAAGGTACAATTTTGAAGTCACTAGGTCTGTCTGGAAAAGTAGAATGTCCCAGAACCTGAATGGAGGAATTCCATTCTCAGTAAAACAACTAAAAGCAGCCTTTGGTCACAGAGGTAATTTGCTTTATAAAAGGTTAAATATAAAATCTTAATATGTGGTCCAGGTTTCAGCCACCTATAGACTGAGGTTAATTTTCCAAAGAATCAAAGCTTTAACTTTCAAGTCAGAGCTACTCATAATCACTAATACATAATGAGAAGAGTAAATTGCAAAGCAAACAATTATAGAGGCAAAGTGACAGATCAAAATATAAAATTTTCATTATTATTTATTGTTAACAAGGGTCCAGCAAAACTTTGGTTGGGATTCAGAAGTCTTCCTCCCACCTTGAGCAGTCTGCTTAGATTAATTTCTACTCATTCTTCTGCTGCAATCAGTAAACTAAAAACCACTCCACCATCTAGACAATATTGAACTACTTTTAAAGGCATATTTTTGAACTTCTGTTGTTATCAGGATATGTATGGCACCTAAAAGCCAGCTGAGATTGGTGTCCTTTGTACTGCACACCATGAATTAATTAAATGAAAGGTGGTACTTTCCCAGAAAATATTTTACTCCTTTAAAAATTATATTTAAAAAAATAGAAAGAAAATGAAAGAAAAAAATAGAAAGAAAAAAACAAATAGGGAAAAAAAAAAAAAAAGAGAACAAGGTGGGAACAAGTCAAAAAGCAAGGACCTATAGGGCCTTTCCCCAGAACAAAAACACAGAAAACCAAGGATAGTCTTAAAAATAAGATCAATTCTCCAAACTTTTTATTCATGGCTTTGTTCAGTAAACTACACTACCAACTATCAGAGGTTTTATTAAATGTCAATATTATGATAAATTTTCAAATATTTTAAGATTTTCACTGACCTTATTGCCCCCCCTCTCTCCCCCAGCAAAGTTTTGTCTCAGCTCTCCAGAGAAAAATTCTTGAAGTCTCTCTACTGAGGCTTAAAAATAAAACCAAATTTTGGCAAGTACATCCTCTGTATTTCCTAAGAACCAATGTGATATTCCAGTTTAGCAAAAGTGACATGATGATGGGTTACAGAGAGATGAAATGAAATCATACTGCTAAACCTAACTTCCTAGGACACCATGGGAATACTACATGAATCTTCATATTCATGAGGCTTAATTATAGCAAAATAACCAATCTGTAAAATACAGCTACGTTCAAGTACTGATTTCAAGACTAAAACATGAACAAAGAGAAGATGTTTCCCAGGAGATGCCTCTACAAGATGTGCAGAGGCACAAATGTAAGCAAAAATCAAAAACGACAGATCAACAGATCCTATAACATGGAAGAACTAGAGCAGCAGCCAAGGAAAGAATTAACATTCCTTTGGGAGTGTAGGGAGTTTAAAATATTGGATAAAAGGTCTACACCAGCTGCACTTCTTGTAACATGGCTATCACAAAAAATACCAAATAAATCACAGAACACAGAGATTGCAAAACGTTAAAGAACAAAGAACACAAATTTCTTTGCCAGGAAGAGTAGCAAATAGGGACAGGCTTTTTGTAAGCCAAAAATTTTGAAACAGTGGTTGAACAGGGTATATTGTGTCATTTCTGGTGATTCATCAGTTTTTGATATTGTTCAATATGTCATTTCCATTTTTTCAGGTGGGACAGAAAAATATTGTCACTATACAAGTGATTTCAAGGAAAACCACTTGGCGAGTGGCCATAGTCCAAAAGGTTTAATCTCAATTTCTCCACAGTAACAGGTATAAGTGTTACATCCCATCCTAACTCCATAATCCATCCATCTCTCAACAGAAAATTATTTTAAGTAGAAAATATCTATATAATCTCATTGTGTTACTTGTGATCCTAGAAAAAGACAGGTACTGGGAGATTTAAATCTGCATTTCATTAGCCTGTGGTTAACAAGCTGAATTTCCTGTTCCCCTAAGGGAGTATTTCCACCTTGCTTGTTTTCAAAGATGCTCTTCTTTACCTTCTCAAGAAAATCCTCCAGGCAGATTAACATAAAAAGTGATTGTCTGTACAAAAACTGAGAAGTATTTAGAGCTATTTTTCCTATGAATTTGGCTCAAACATCCTCATTTTGAATGTAATTAACAAATTATTCGCTACAATATTGAAGATAAGGTAATTTCAGAAAAGAATTGCACACCAGACCCCACCTTTGAATGAAGAAAAAAATCCCAATTAATGCCTACATGTCAGAGAGATGGTTTGCAAGAACCAGCCATAAATCCTATTATTTCAGAAGGGACCAGCAGAAACTCCAGCAAGATTTTCTTCATGTTTTTTTGCATGTTTTTTTTTTTACTTTTTGTCAGCTGGAGGGGTTTTATCTTCACACATATAAATGCTTTACATCTTTTTTAAAGTCCTCCAAAACACCTACCAACAACTCCACACACTCCTATATTCTATTTAATTCAGTGTCAAGTTTTAACACTTTATTAATATCCTGAGAAATGCCAAAGGTATACTTCCAGCAGCTTAAACCTGAAACCTAAAAATGGGAACATGCATTTTAAAACACATCATATGAAAATCATTCTTCTTCCACAAGATATGAATCACAAAACCTATGACTTCATTACTACACTGAGTATTAATTTGGATTATTTCAACATTTGTTTTCTATTAGATTCTACTAGATTTTAGTTCTGTAGATTTAGACACTGGGAAAAAAAATAGAAAAGTCCAGCTTTCCAAACATTATTATTTTTGAATACTATTATTGAAATGCTAATTTTCATTTAAATATAGAAGAAATAATAACATCTGCATTTAAACTGCAGTGATTGAGCTTTGAAAGGCCAGAAATTAAGTTACTTATCTTTTGGGAGGATTTTATAAATCCCTGTCTCAGTACAAGTGGTGAATAGACACAAAACAGACTAGCTCTGGTCCTAGCTTATTTTTATTTTCATATCTGCAAAATAGGAGTTCATAATATTTACAATTATAAAACTGCTCCCACAGGACAAGGTGCTCACTACAATACAAATGGAAAAGTATGAATAATCCCATGGGTTCTATAAAAAATGGGGGGAAAAGGAAAAAGACAGACTAAAGGAGACAGAGAAACCTGATTAGATGTAGGGTTCAAAAGAGCATTAGATTTCCAAATGGGAATGAGGCAAAAGAAGCACAGCTCTGAAGAGCATAATATCCAGGAAAACATTCAGTGTTAGATACCAAAATCAATCAGTTGTGTTCAAATCTAATCCCTGGTAGCTTATTGCTTTAGCTGAATATATGCTGATAGTTCAAACAAAGGTTTTCCTTCAGTGTGATGAATGTGCTGGCAGACTCACAGGAATAGTTCCAGCTTTTCTATACCCCAGCCAGGGGAAAACTGGGCAAAGCAACTTTTGATTCATATTGTTAAAAAAAAAAGAAGAAATACGTGTTTGTTTGGCTTTGTAGCCAAACTGAACAGAAATTTGATTATTCATGCAGCTGCTATAAAAGCCCAGTCAGAGATTTATTTTACCTATCAACAATCAAATCAATCATTGCCAGAAGCAGTTCTATTAAATTCTATTAAAAGCTAAGTAAAAACTTCTATTTGTCCTTTACCACCAAGACACAGACAGAAAACAAATTTTGTCTGTAAAAAAATGAGTTATCTTTAAACAACAAGATTTTCAAAACTGCATCTGTCTTGAACTAGACATGATTCGGTGAGAAAGGTTTTAACTTCAGAGGAAAGTTTTCACTTAGAGTCAGAAATGCTTTTTCAGCTAAAATTCAATACTAATAATGTTATAATAAAATCCCTCTTCAAACGAATGACATCCATCTCTGACAAACCTCCCATGAAAATGAACAAAGTGTATTTTCAATCATGGAATGGTTTGGGTTGGGAAGGACCTTGAAGATCATCCAGTTCCACCCCTGACCATGGGCAGGGAACCTTCCACTGTCCCAGCTTGCTCCAAGCCCCAGTGTCCAACCTGGCCTAAGTTTCCTCCAAGTTTGCTTTCAAACAAAGTACACAAAGCAGGCTGCAACTCCATAAAATAAATCAGGAGCATTCAAGGAGATCTGGAATATTCAAGGATATTTAGATGTGAAAACAACGAGCCCATTCTAAAGGAATTCTTCTTTTGAAGAGAAAAGAAAATCCAGGCAAGAAACTATTTTCTTGGTGTCAAAATAGCACTCTAAAAGGGATGTAAGTGGCAAAATCTGAAAGAAACGTCATAATGTAGCACTTTCCTGATTATTCTGTGGAGGAAAAGAAAAATTAAGAAAAATGAATGAAAGAAAGAAAAGACTGCTCAGTACTCTTTTTCTGTTTTAAAAGAATTAGAAATCTGTATGAAGTGATTGCATGAAAAATACCAGAAAGCTAAAAAGTAACATATTTTAGAAATGCACAATACTGTTTAAGAACTATGAAACATTTTTTTCAATTCCCAGTGATTCTTATTTTCATTAGGATTAGCAACACAGCATGAATATTGTGAATTCATATTCAACAAAAATCTTTTGTTTGTGAAATCAAGCAATAAGCAAGCTGGACTGATATTCTGACCCATTTTCAAATCTAGGAGAACACTGTCAGTATCTTTGAGTGCAAATAAAGGGGTTTTACCTTTTTGGGGTTTGGTTTTTTGGTTTTTTTTTTAATATTACTGAGCA
Organism: Lonchura striata; assembly: GCF_050655825.1. Taxonomy (NCBI): domain Eukaryota; kingdom Metazoa; phylum Chordata; class Aves; order Passeriformes; family Estrildidae; genus Lonchura; species Lonchura striata. The sequence goes on along the minus strand of NC_140703.1, from coordinate 114,876,503 downwards.
GGAACTCCTTGCTTTTAGAATCCTCTGTAACTTAAAGCTAGAATATATTTTTTTTAATAGTATCCAAACATTCTTAATGTTCAAATTATTTTAATATTTTGGTTAATTAATATATTCATTCCATGGCTACTATTAAGTGATCAGCTTTTTGGGTAGCACCTACAAAGGATGAATACAGTAAATATAATTAAAAGTGATTTTGGGGGGGGAAAACAACCAACAAATAAAAAGCCAAAGCCTAACAAACCAAAACAAAGGAAACCAACAACTTCAGCTGCAGCATTTTAATAAAACAGTCTGTTATCTCTCTGCTCCTTCCTCCCTCTCCCAAAACAGACATGTCAAACTTGGATATCTCTTGCTCTAGGCAATAGACTGATGGATGGTATAACCAGATGTCCTCTGCTTATCATTAGACAAGGCACACATTTCTCTGACCTCCACGCTCCAAATTTTGCTTGCTTTGTTTAAAAGCAAAACCCAAAGACAACCACGTTACACGAAGCCACCATCTACTTCTGTATGTGCTCTGTCTGCATAAAAACAGCCAACAACCAGCTTCCCTTTTGAAATCCAGATGATTTTCCATTTTTAGACAATTTCTAGGAAAGCACAACCTTCTGCTTACGAGCAGAGCACACCAGTGACAGTAAACCACAGCCAGAAGGCAATAATCCATTTACAAAGGGCAACACAAAGATTCTGCATTCCCCATTCATATTCTGGTGCAGTCACCTGCTGCTGGAGCATCTCTCCAAGCAGAGATTTTGCAGCAAGGAGGAGCAGGAGCAATTAATAGGAACACTCTGCCATACATCTTCCTCTCCTCTGCCTTGTCCTTACCTCTGTCTGCTCACACCCACACAGGTCACAGGTCCCAGAGTATTCCACCTTTAGAGGGGTAATTATTCCCAAGGTCTGCTCAGCAGAGAGGGATTTGACAGCTCCCTCCCCAAAGGCAGGCAGCTGTTGAGCTGAGAGATGCAGCAGCATCCTCTGTTTGCTCCTTAGGGGTAGGACAAAGATATTCAGAAGAAATCCCAAAGGAACAGCCGGGACCTTGGTGGAACCAGGAGAAAATTCCTTGTAAGGTCCTGCTCCAGACCAAGCCAGCAGCTCCTGCACAGAGCAGCAGCTGGCACTGCAGATCCCCAGTGCCAGCTGTGGGGGTGGAACGTGGCTGAGTCCCCCCAAGGCTCCCCTGTGCTCTGGGGGACACAGAGTGTGGCCAAGGACATTCAGACCCCTCTGGCAGGCTCTGCCTTAGGCAATTGCCTCATTTGCTGGAGCCTAGAGACTGGCTTGTCTCATCAGAATACTGAGGTGAATAATAAAACACATCCCCACGCTTGCCACGGGAAGAAAATACCACTGGAATTATTTTCCATAAAACTATCAAGAAGCTTGGCAAGATGAGGACACTCTCTTCATTTTCACTCTGATTAATAACTAGGGTTTTGACACAAATGTTAAGCACCCAAGGAGGTTTTGTGATACCTCTTTTTTAGATGAAATTGAGCAAAACAAAAATAAGTATCATGACTTTTACACAGGGAAGAAATGTCTGGCATTCCTAGTAAGAAGGGAGCTACACAGGGATTGCCATTGAGGTTATATATTAGATATTAACAAACTAAAATACAGCACACTGTAAGAAAAGGGAGGAATCCAGACATGGGAAAGAGGAAGTGGTGGTAGCAGATCCAAATCTGGATGATTCTGTTTTTTCCAGCACAAAATGATTACAGAGGTCAAGTGTTTCCTTCCCTTCTAAAAGAGAAATTATCCATCTTTAAGGCAAAATAAAAGGGCTATGTCTTTGCATAAAATAGAACCTCTGCAATAACTGCCTCAGTGCACAATGAGAAAATCAGATGGCATATTGGGTAACAGCTACATTTCCTCAAACATTCATAATTTCAATTTTTTTTAACTATCATTGTATAGAACAAGTCATTTTCTATAAAGATATAGTAATTGAATACATAATAGAGCAGTCAGTGGTGACAGTCCAGTGAAAAGGGAATTCCATTAGAGAACAACTTGCTTTAAAAATCATCCATAGATAACAGAATATTGAGCTGCTTTATATCAGCAGCCTTAAATACACTTTTTCAGTGACCTCTGGCACATAATAGGGTACTTTATTTCCTCTGTTTTTCAGTCTTAATAAGTTCTGTCAACAGGTATTATACTGCTTTTATATTCCTGTCTAGTCACAATATTTTCAGCAATTACGTATGACATCAAGACAAGTAAAACTGTTAGATTAAGAACACTATAGATAAAAAAAGTCATGCTCCTTAATTGACATCAGCAGAGTTTCTCTACAGGCTTTGCCAAGCAATGATAACACAAAATCCACAGATGAACCGTGTCCTGGGGTGATCCCACAGTGTGGGTGATGCCTTAAGTTTTAGCTTTCATATTTTCCAGGTTCTGTACTGCATTAGTGTATAACTCTGAACTTCATACAAAGTGCTAGCAAGTTCTCCTCACAGTGTAGTCAGACAGAACAATCCTTTTCCAGCCCAAAAGCCATTGCAGCTTCAGGCTCAAAAAGTGCAAACAGCAGCGAATTGAGGAGAGCAAACTGGGAGGATGGGACCTCATAACCTGGAGCTGGAATTGGACAATTAACCCCAATATGGAAATGGACCAAAATTTATAAAAGTGTGAAAAGTTGTGACCATCTTGGCTGTAGCCTCAGCCAGGCTCCTGCACTGCCCAAGGCGTATCCTTTGAAGGTTTTTTGAATAAATCCCTACTTTATTCCTTTTAACACTGTCCAGCCTCTGCTCCAGGCAGCCTCTCCAGGCATCATGGAGAACACGAATGGGGATGAGGTCCCACCTGCAGAGCTGCCCCAGCCCTGCCCCAGCCCAGGAGGAGCTGGAGCTGCTGCAGAGAGCCCAGAGGAGGCTCCAGGATGAGCAGAGGGATGGAGCAGCTCTGCTGGCAGGAAAGGCTGGCACAGCTGGGATTGTTCACCTGCACAGGAGAAGCTTTGGGCTGAGCTCAGGGTGGCCTGGCAGGGCCTGGAGGAGCCCCAGGAAAGCTGGAGAGAGACAATTTCCAGGGCATGGAGGCACAGCACACAGGGAATGGCTTCAAACTGAAAAATTACAGGTTTAGATCACATATTAGGAAGAAATTCATCCCTGTGAAGGTGGGCAGACCCTGGCACAGGGTGCCCAGAGCAGCTGGGGCTGCCCCTGGATCCCTGGCAGTGCCCAAGGCCAGGTTGGACACTGGGGCTGGAGCAGCCTGGGACAGTGGGAGGTGTCCCTGCCATGGGACATCTAAAGATCACCTGGGTGATCTTTAAGGTCCCTTCCAAACCCAAGTCATTCTATAATTAAATGAACAAACAGTCCTAATGGTGACTTCCCATGAGCAGGAACTAGCAGTGCTGCTTGGGGAATAAAATACCTCCAACTAAGTTGAGCCCCACTGCAGAATCTTTCTCTCTTTTCTGTTCTAAATCTTTTTTCTTTGAAAGGAAACAATATTCTCCCCTCAGAGAACAGAACCCTTGTTTTGAGGCACATCAGGCAATCAGCTTAGAACCAGGTATGCAAAGACTAAAATCCAACACAACCAGGCAATTTTGTTCAGCATCGTTTTCTGATCTAGGAGTTTGCCACTTGAGAGAAACAAGACAGACTTCAGAATTTCACTTCACAGAAATGAGCTTCATCTCCTGTCACGGGAATTCCTGAGGAAGAAACTTGCACTTGTCTACAGGGACACACACACATTTTTACCTCAGTTACCAATTATCCCCAAAGGCTCCTTATCCTACACATAAGGGACGTGTTCCTCAGACAGGTAGGTAAACATAAAAAGTGCCCCAAACTGAGCAGCTCTGTCATACACTTTGAATTTGAGGGCAAATGCCAAACAGCTGTAGCAATAAAAAAATTCATTTTCTGATCTATGCACGGCTAGATCTTCAACCTGTAGCCAAGGTAGCTTTATATAGGATGTTTAACAGGTGGAAGGCTGATTGAGAAGTCTGATTTATTGTCTTTATTTACAAGCTAAAGCTCTTCCAGATGCATATACATCTATAGTTTAATAATTCAACTAAACTGCCTGACACTATTTCTGTCACCCACAATGTCAAGAAATATTTAACGCCAATGATAAAAAACAAATAAAAAGCTATCAACACTGAATGTTTTTCAAACCGCAAAAATTTTAAGTCACATCTTTCTGTTTCTGCTGTGGCTCTTTCAATTAGTATTGTAAATTGTTTGGCTTTAGAAATGCAAGTCATTTCAGTCTTCTCAGTCATGGGTTTCTGGTCTCACACAGGCCCTCCTGTAAATCACAGATAATCAATTCAAAAGGTCAGTGCTGATTAAAAAAAATAAATCACATATAGGGACATTTGTTAGACTGCAAATTACTCTTTTATGTCTTCTGAAGTAATATCTCTCTTGCTGATTTCAGGTACTATGGGTAATTAAAAAAACATAAAATAATGAATGTGTGTAAGGAGGAGTTTCCTGCCAAAAGTCAAGTTATAAATATCTTATATTGCTTCAAGCTTGGCTCTGTCAGAATAATGTTCCCTAAAACAAGTTTTCGGTTGCAGCCAGAGCTACCAGAAACAAGGCATTATTCATCTTCAGAATAACAAAAATATTTATCTCCAGTGCTAATAAAACCTAGGAGCTTCCCTTGGTCTCAAAGAGTTGAGGATCCTTCTATAGAAAAATCTGTAAAAAAAGTCTATGTAGACTTAGATTTGACATTTTTCAAATCAAATAGGAAGACAGCAAAAATTAATATAACTCTGTGTTTCCTTAATTTGCCTGCTTCCTCCTCTTCCCTCAGTTAAGTTTCATTTTCATAATTCCTTTTTTTGCTTGTATTACATTTTGCAATGTTTAGGTAGATAAATAAATATTACAGAATTCATAGGTGGATCTAAATTATTATTAAGATAAGTGATTTTTTTTTTTACTTTTTCATGTCCTAAGTAAAATCCCAAAATAACCAAAATTAAGAAAGCTCTACAGATCAAACATAAACCACAAACTTAGTGAGAGAAACATTTTGAAAGTGTGGCCTAAAGTTTGCACAGTGGGAAACTCCCCAATGCCCACATAACTTTAAATCAGTAAAGCTTTAAAGCAAATTTTATATTTTTCCTGTGCTCATGCAGTGTCTCACCTTCTGTATGTGCAAAATGGAGATATCACTCCATAAATTGCTCCTGCAGAAACAATTTATGGAGGAAAAGGGTAAAGCCTTATGTGAGAGATAAATATCATTAATTGTTCACTGCAGTACAGAAATATTCTGACTCTTCTAATTCCTAGAGAAAATTATCTGTTTCCTCCACAGTTTGCAAAGTGTGCCCTCAAAGAAAAGAATAAAGAATGAGAATGCTGAGTTGCTTGGCTGTGACATTTAATATCCTTTGAGCCGCTGAAAGACGCTTGTGATTTATCTAAACAACATTTCCCCACATCTAAAAATTCAACATTTTCTACCAAGGAGTAGCTGCACTGGTGTACGAGGGTGATGGGAAAACAAAAAAAAAAAAAATTAAATGTCATCCACTGCTCTGATGTAGAGCACCTGAAAGAGTTGAGTGTGAGAGAAACACCAGAGCCTGTGGCCTGGTAGTGATTCTGGATGTTAAACTGATAAAATAGAATTAAAGAATCAATAAAGTTGGCAAAGCCCTCCCAGCCCAGGGAGTCCCAGCTGGGCCCCATGCCCACCTTGTCCCCAGCCCAGAGCACTCAGTGCCACCTCCAGGGGACACCTGCAGGGATGGGAATTCCAAAGCTTCCTGGGCAGTTCCAAGGGCTGAGCAGCCTTTCCATGGGGAAATTCCTGCTGCTGTCCCAGCTGAGCCTGCCCTGGCCCAGCCTGAGGCCGTTCCTCTGACCCTGCTGCTCCTTTCCTGGGAGAATCGGGAGATGAAATACGCTGATTTAACAGGTGACAAAGTTTGGAATCAGCATTGGGCTGCCAAAGGGAAATACCTCATAGAAAGAATGAATTAATTCCCCTAAGCCCCTGCCCAGCATTGCATCCCACTTGCTCTTCCAGGCAAAATGCACGCACAAGGGAAAAGAAAATTTGGATAATATGGTGGTTTTATCCCATCTTTTCCCTCCGTCTTTACGTTACTGAATGCATCAGAACACCTCGACCATTTGCTCTTCCCACCCCTTTCCCTCCAGAACTTCGCATTTCTCATTTGCAGACATTCTGCAATTTCTAAAATTTCCTTAATTAGAGGGTATGGGGACGATGTTACCACAAATTTTATTTAAATTCAGATTTTTATTCTAACAAACGAGGTGAATGACACTGTGAGAGTGGGAAAAAAGGAAGTGAGAATTTATACATTTTTTGTGTGCGTGAAATGGTAAATATTCAAGTTTCCAATGGAAAGGTTTCAAGTGGAAAACAATTCTATTTGAATCCCCTTTTTCTCTGAGCCTGCAGCACTCATGGCTTGACCTCTCCCCTGGCGTTTCGGAAATGGAGAGAAACATTCCCTCTTCTTTTGGGAACATATGGACACGTTTGGACTGTGCCAGAAGCAGCTGGTTGTGCTGAGACCTGGCCTGATTGCTTCTCCTCAGTGTCTCCCCAATGCTTCCAGGGTGACAGGACAAAAAACCTAATTTTGAGATTTTCAGAACAGTGTGAGGAGCACAAGGGAACTTCATTTTTGCCCACACATTTTGCCACTCTTCCACTCTGAGCTCGATCACTCTCTTCCTTCTTGTAAAAAGCCGCTTCCCAAATCAAAATAAATCTAAACTACTCTTTATTTCCCTGCTCTTTTAGTTTCCTGCTCCATTCTATTCAGTTGGAATTCAGTCATACAGCTAGCACAGACTGCTTTGAAATTCTTGTCCACACTGGCTTGAAAGGTCTTCAGTAGCTTAATAGATTGTTTGCTGTTCAAATAAAAACAATTTGGAGCCAAGTTTCAACCCAGATTATTATTTTATGGGCATCTGTGAACTCCAGAAGAGAAACACCCTGAACAGAAGCATTAAATGATGCTTCATAATAACAATAAATGAGATATTGGGTGAATTATAAGTGTTTGAAACTTCCCAATCCAGGAACCAAGTCATCCAGACATAGAATTTCCCTTTTCCTCATTAATACTCCAGATTAAATCCAGTGCTGACTTACCCCTGCAACGTGTCTGAGGTTAAAAATGCCTGTGTATTCAGCTTAATAGGCTCCCATTAGGGAAATGCAAAATTAGCATTGATTTTATTTAAGAAGGGCATCCCGAATAAATGGTGTGGTTAAATAGCTGCACACAAAATTTTTCTGAGCTCTGGCAATTTCTTTCCCACAGAAAATATCCTATTTGGATGTCACAGAGTTTGCTAATGTCCATATGTTAATTCGCTCAAAATACTCCTTCCAAAACAGGAATTCATGGAGGAAAGTAAAAAAATAAGGAGCACAACAAACAAAAAAAAACTAATAAAACCACCAAAAACCAGACCAACAAAAATAACCTGCTAAGATTGGTAATGGAACCAAGCAATCAATAAAAACCCATGCAACTTCTTTATCCTAAGAAATATTTTTTTCCTAGAGAATTACATGGGTAATTTTCAAACAGTTTTCACTTTGAAATGAAAAGAAGAAAATATGCAAATTTGAAAATATTGAAAGGAAAAGTTCTGTCTTTTTCTGCATCCTTTGCAGTTTTTTATTTATTTGTTTTGGCTGAAATATAACTTTTTCAATAGCAAGACAGCATTTTTAACCAAAAATACATACACATTTTTCCTAATAAAGTAGTTGGCAGCAAAGGATATCAATCCTGAGAGAGAGAAAAGAATTCTGCACATCAAAACAGTAAGGAGGAAGAGAGTTTTGATTGTAAATGCAATTAATTTTCATTAATTAAAAAAACATGAAGGTCTGGGGGTTGGCAGATATGGAAAATTTAGGGCATTCATAGTTATGGTCCTCTGTTCCTGTCACTTCCTTCCAACAATTTATTATCAGATGTAGTGAGAAAATAAATCAAAATGAAAGCAACAACAACAAAAAAAAAAGACAACACATTTTATCTTCTTTTAGCTAACTATTTTTAGCATTTTTTAATGACAAACAGTGTATAACTATCCCAGCTCTCCCTCTGAATTTCCTCTTCCCCCTCCTCACACGGGGAAATCCAGACCAAAGCAACAAGAGCTGCTCAAACACAAATCTGAAGTTATTACTGAAGATATAAAACAGTCCTAGAATTTATCAAGGCTTCCTATGCTTCCTTCACAATTAATCTCTTTCATTTCATATTTTGCTACTTGGGAAGAAACAGGAATCATGGATCCAAGGAAAAGATAAAGTTTTAGGAGATACTGACTGAGCATTTGCAATGAGAAAACTGAGGAAGTCTTGTTTCTTTGCTTTTCAGTTTCCCTGGATAGAAAACAAGAATGATAATTCCAATTAACCAAAAAGAAGGTTTGGGCTTTTCATAAAGGAAGAGAGATGCCAAGACAGGCAGAAATAAAAGATCCCTTGATTTTTGACAGAGTTTGTGATACAGAATTTCTTCAGCACTTGAAAAACAATTCAGCTTTAAAATGTGATATGAATAACCATTGATAAGGGGGCAAAGAAATCCTAATAATAAACAGAGCTCGTGCAAGAAAGGAGAAGATGCATAAAAGAAAAGGAAGGCCAAAATCCAGTGAATAACTTCTTTTTCTGCAATCCCTTTTGGAAGCACACAGAGCATCTCACAAGATCTTGCTGGGCTGCTGACATTTAAAGGGGTTTTCTTTTCCTCACCCCTTCTATAAAACTGCTGAATGGCTGCAGTGACACAGCACACATTATCCCATCACCTCTTATTTACAGATGCACTTTGGCTTCTCAGCCCTGAATTTGCCTTTCAGCAGGTCATAAATGTGCATTTTGAAAAGCAGATCAACTTTGCTTCTGTGGCTCTAATGGAATTTTTCCAAGAAAATTAATGTCTTATTTATTTTCAGCACAGGGAGTTCATGATATCCAGCACACTTAGGAATTCAATAAACATTTAAGCAGAACAAAAAGTGTTATGTAGATGTTCAATCCTCTTATTCCTCTGGATTCTTCCCTAAGATTTCTCCATTTAAATACAATTCAAGATCAGCATTTTTTTATTTTCCAGTTTTCTTTTATCCCCACTCTTTTATTCCTAAGCTAAACCACTACATCCACAGCTGCTTCCACATTTTATTATTTTTCAGTACATTCCTAATTATATTTCAAGTATAAATATATATATGTATTATATATTTATATTTTAAAAATTATATAATATTTAATTTTTAATACATAAATACTATATACTAGTATTTTATATACCATAAATCAACATATTTTCAATTCTGTTGCACATACATGTAAAAATATCAGTACTTATGGAGACTTCTGTGCAATTTTATATTGAAAATTTATTTTACAGAAGTGTTTTGATTTTAGAAGAACATAATGAGCATTTCTTTAGTTGAAAGTATCTATATAGTTTTATTCTTTTTTCAAATCTGCAAAACTTTCTGCACATTTAAGAGATGAGTTTTAATACTATCTAGTTGTGTATACCCATATGGTGATTTTTAGCATTTCAGTTGGTGTCATTTTTCCTTTTTCATATCAGAAATACTTTTTAGTTTTTAAACAAATACATTTTGGTCAGTGTTCTGTGAAAAGCAGTTTAATGGGAAAATGGAATACATGGAAGGATTCTCAGTGCTCAGTAGAGAAAATGCACTCTTGGAGGCACAAACCAAATGTGTGTCTGAAAGAAGAGAAGGAAATATTTCTTCCATCATTATCACTCAGGTATTGCCTGGAGGATTAGTTGCAAGACAAATATCAGAAGAAAAAAAATGTTATTTTCCTATGGTTTATGTCTCTCTAAAGAATAAAGTGTGGGTTTACTAAACAATGGTATTTAACCAGCAGGGTGTTTTACAAAAGGAGAACAACAAAAAAAGTATATAAATCTCTGCATCCTCTGGAAAACTATAATCCGCTTGTCTCTTTGTTAGTGCAAAAATTCAAAAATCACCTCCACAGCTGGACTGCAATGTGTTTTCTGAGTGTGTCAGGAATTTGATTCTCTGTTTTAATGGAGAAGGAAGGAAAAACCTTTAGGAAAAAAAAAAAAAATTCCCTAGGCATGCAATTGGAAAACAAGAGTGCTGTATGTCAGCTGGAATATGTAATCCCTGAACAGAGCCTGCCCTGACCTTCCACAAGTAGCAGGGCAATTGTTCTGGGGGATTTTACGAATATCAGTGTCTATTTGCAAAGAAAGCCCTGGATGGAAGAGGAAAATGAATTTGAATTTGCAGGGAGAGTGAGCATCCAGCTCTGGGCTGCACCCCAGCTGGAGGAGAGCCAGCCCTGGTCCTGGGCAGGGAGCCAAGGAGGCATCCTTGGCATGGGGCAGGACCACGCTCTGCAGCTGGGGAGGGCACAGGGGAGGGACCTCTGCATCATCTGCAGCACAATGGAACATCCAAAGATGCTGAGGTATTCATTTCCCCATCCTCTCTTGCTGCCCAGAAGCTGCAGCAGGAAAACACTCAAGTTTTGCATGGGGAAGTTGTTGAGAACAATCCCTGCAGGGCCCTGCAGTGAGAGATAAATCCTTCGGAGGAGGAGGGGGAAAGAATGAAAAGCACAGAGCTGAAGCCACAGAGATACACGCAGGATGCACCTCTGAATTCTCAGCTCCACACATCCCCCCCAAGCATGTGCCAGGGTCAAATTGCTCCTCGAGCTGCCCTTTTAGCTCCCCATGGCTGCATCCCAGGGAGCAGAGTGTGCAACATCCCCCTTGGCAGAGGTGTTCAGTGGCCACATCTGCCTGTGAGGCAGAGCTGGGCATTGCCCAGGGAGGAAGAGCTGGCCAGGGCTCCTTCCCCAGCCCTGCTGCTGCAGGAGGACTCACAAGGGTGTCCCCTCACCCACAAAACTGGCATGAATTCTCAGCTCCTCTGCTCACCCAGGCAGCAGCGCCTTTCAGTCCAACTCACTGCACAAGATGTGCAATCCTGAAGGTGAAATCCCGGGATTAATTCACACCGAGCGCACACAACAGTGAGAAAAGTGACAGTGAAGACAGAGAGGAAGAAAAGGGGAATTCTGTAATCAAAACAGAATTTGTTACTTTAAAATGAACGGTGAGTAATCCATTAAGGTACCCAAATAAACAGAGCCATTCAGGTGGCAGCAGGGAAAGGAAAACCTGCAGGCACAGAAAAGGACACAATGAGGTAGGAGAGAATAAGTTGCCATAGACATATACCTACAGCCTTCATTTCATGCACCCATAATTCTCCCTGGCAGCTGCATGATTAATTCAAAGATTTATTGATTTTTTTTGCCTTGCTCAATCCTGTTGACCTGCTTTTGTTGACAGGTCTCTGTGGATCACACTCCTCTGGCAGCTGAAAGCGTTGGCATCACGTTGGTCTCCAATGGCCCACAGGAAACATTTCAACTCATTCAACACCACCAGTGCTTGAGTGCATGGCAAGAATGGGCAGGATTTTAAACAAAATTATTTTAAACAACAACAACAAAAAAAAAAAAAAAAAAAAAAAAACCAAAAAAAAAACCCACAACCAAAAAACCACGCCTATTTTGTTTTAAACCAAAAAAAATAAACTGGTCAGCTACCCTTGCTGTGAAAAATATCAGTAATCACAATTATAATGCAATTTTGGTGGTGGTAGAGAACATCTAAACTTAATTTAATCTTTTTACTGTACTCTCACTCTTACAAAAAATTCACTGGCTTTAAATTTTCTAGGTATTTTTGGCAACTGCTCACAACAGAAAATGTTTAGATTTTGCATCTACCACCTTTCTGCATCAGGTCAGAGCATCTGCCCCAGCACAGCTTGAGCTCACACACCAGATCACAGGCTTTAAATTTCACTTGATTCTGACTAAAAGGTCACTTGGCCTCCATCATAACCTTCTTCCAAAGGGAAAACTCACATGCAATTAAAATGTGGCTTTGCAGATCAGCAGCCCAGGTACAACACTGATGTCACAGCAAATGAAACAAAGCCCTACCAGAAAGACACCTCCAATTCCTTCTAATGAGTCATTCGTCTAATGAGCCTCTCAATTAAAATTGGACTCTTGACAGGGAGGGAAAATAAAATGAGCATTGTACGACCATCTACAGCCCTAAAAAAAAAAATGTGGATTTATCAACTTAGTAGCACTGCTCTCCGGAATGATGTTTTGATGTTTAATTGAAATCAGTTGCCTGGGACAACATACAACAATAGAATATTCTTTTTCTGTTTTTTTTTTTTGTTGTTGTTGTTTTGTTTTGTTGGGGTTTTTTTGGGGTTTTTTTGAGATGTCACCTGTAGATCTCTCTTTGGATGTATTAAAAATAACCCGAAAATCACAGCTGGTGGCAGTTTTGCCATTCTGCTCCCCTCAGAGTGCAGCTAAACCACGACCACAGCCAGAAAGGATTCCCAGTAGAGAGGCACACACTCATTAAAATGAATCTCATGCATCAATTTTGTCCCCTCACATCAAAGCTGTCACAGCTCATTGGTGTTGGCTCAGGTTAGGCTGGGTTTTGATGGGAAAACTCAAGCACACAGTGCTTAGTGTGGTCACCTACTTATCCACTGCTGCTCAGGAAGGTGACAAGATCACACATTCCTGGCAGGGGAGATTTATAAGGAAGAAAACAATGCTACAATAGCTATTTCAAAAAGCAAAAATGAAAATAAATCATAAAACTGAACCTAAATCCAGCACACTGATTCATCAAAGCATGTCCCTGTTTACAGAATTTTGATACCAAAGCTGACAGCACTGAGCTTTGCTCTGTATAAAATCAGACACCCCACCCCAAATCATGCAATTAAACCAAACAGATAAAAATATTGCTTTAGGTATTAAAATATATATATATATATATGAACCAAAAACTGCATGAAGAATGGTGAAACAAGAGCAAAGACAAAATGGAAGAATGTTGAGTGAGCACCTGGGAAGGTTAGCAGTCAGTCTGCTCTTATTTCACCTTTAATAAAGAGCTGGTAAACACTGAGTTCATTTAAATGCAGGCCATATTTATTTGAAGGCTCTTCAAGCCCCAGAGAGAATTAATATTACAGAAACCATGGGGAATAGAAAAAGCTAGCCAGGTGATAAAATGGGTTTCACCCAGGGAAATGAAAGAAATTTCAAGCACATCTGGAGAGAAAATAATGTGACACAGATATTTCCAGTGAAAGACTAACTGTGTCACTGAATTCAACCATGCTGAAAGAAACCTCCTCATGACTGGCAACATCAATAACAAGGTGGTAAAACAGAACAGTTTGGGCATCAGATTGGATAATGTTATGCATGGTCCAACAGAGCCTCAGGCCCATGGAGAGATGTGATAAGTGCCCATATATGTGTGTGTGTGTATATATATATATATATATGTATACACACACTGATGGATACAGAGATGGAAAGAGAGGGAAGGGCATAAATCATAAGAAAATAAATATTTGAAGCTTTTACCCAGAAGCAGACTTGCAATCCTTTCTCTCTCTCTCTCTCTGTTCAATTCTCAAGAAGGCAAAAGCAATTCTAAAGGGGACTTGAATCCAATCAAGTTTTCCACATGCTTTAATTTAAGTAGAGAGGAAATAAATTAAAGAGTTGAGGAAAAAAAAGTGAGAAAGAAGATTCAGGGGTTGTTGGGATTGAGGCTTTTATTTTGGCTTGTTTTAAAGTGAGAAGAGGGAAAGAGTCCCTCCCATTAATGGAAATAAAAGGCTGCCCAAAACTCAGCAGCAACAGAGGGGAAAGAAAAATTATGATACACTTTTCTCCTAGACATGCTTTGGTACTGAAATGTCAAAGCCACTGCTACTATTTGTGAGTGCCATTAGAATTAAAATTGCTGGGTATGGTGAGACAGAGCAAATTTTGACTTTTTGGATTTTGACCACCACAATACCCCACTCAGAGATATTTTTCTCCTCCATCTCTCACAAACAGCCACCGTTGTTTTCTACCCTCAGACCAGTCAAAATGTCCAGTCACACTGAGGAAAATCCACGAGTTCCCTCTACAGGGAAATACTGTGCTACAACCACATTGCTCACTTTCCTCTCTGCTACCAAAATGTGATTTTTTGACACGTGAATCAGATGCTTTCCATCTTCATCTCTTCAAGTGGCTCCCAACTCCTGACTCCCACCAGGCTGTTGAAATCCTTGCATCCAATGCTACCCATACCAGAGACATAACTTGAAAATTATTCACCCGATCAAAATACTCCAATAGGAAGCAAAAAATGGAGCCCAGAGAAGACACAGGAATGGTTTAGGTCGGAAAAGACCTCTAAGATCACTGAGTCCAACCATTAATCCATCTCCCTAAGTGCCACATTCGGGTGTGTTTTTAGCACTTCCAGGGATGGCAATTCCACCACTTCCCTGAGCAGTCTGTTCTGACCACCCTTCCAGTGACAAAATTTTTCCCAATATCCAACCTTATCCTCCCCTGGCACATCTTGAAGCTATTTCCTCTTGTCCTATTGCTTGTTATTTATAATTTCCTTCAGTGAACTGTTTGAAGTATATGGCCTCACTCAAATTTTAGTTCATGAAACAGAGGAAAGTGTGAAAATTGTTTGCACAAGCAGGAAGTGCTGATTTTTTACCATCTCCACTTTCTGGCACTATAAGACACTGTCCTCTTAAAAGAGCAGAGTTCTCAGGAAAAACATGCAATATGAGACTTTTCTTAAATAATGCAGTAAATATTTTTTTTTTCTAGGTCCCTCAGGAAAATAACCTTGCTGAAAGAGAAAGTGATTAAGCAATATATTGTCTTTAGAGATGGGCAAGTGCACTTTAGGAAGCTCAGAAAATACATTACTGTAACAGCAAACCTGCAGCCTGACCTGAGTGTGGCTGAATGCTGCTCCCATCAGCTTTCCAGGGAGTGAAGGAAGTTCAGCACATGGAAGGATTTGCCTGCTGTGTTTTCTGAGTGCTGATACAACTCTGAAGAGAAGAATTAAACCTCACTGACACATTTTTGGTAGAAGGTAGCTTACATGCAGATCTATTAAAATTTTATATATGCTGTTGGTATTTAATCATTAAAAAAATATAATCTTCGCCTCACTTCACCTGGAATCAGAAGAAATTTTGCATGTAGAGCATTCAGGGACATAGGTTAAATATATGTTCAATGCTTGGGTTTTAGCAGCTGTGGTCAAGCACTGACATCAAAGCAAAGCAATAAACATCATTGCTCATCTCTACTAGACCCAGCCTCAGTCAAATGGCTGAACTTAATCCCTGTGGTCACCAGCAATAATCTAATTCTGATCACAGGACCCCTCTCCATAAAGAGTTTGTTTTTTTCTTGTACTGTGTACAAAGCTTGTGGCTGAAATAACAGCCCTGTGCAAACGGAGCCCTTGCTGCAATCTCCAAACCCCAGCAGAGTCCAAAGCTGTCTCAGATGTCACCACGTGGGAACTCCTGGCAAACTCTGCCTGCTTACTGCCAACCACAGCAGTCAGAAAAGCCCTTTGTGCAGAAAGAGATCCAAGAGCCCCCGAGTCCTTTAAAGACGAGACTTGAGGAGCTGTGTGTAAATAAATAATGCAATTCATTAGGCCAAATGTAGGTCAGTGTACAGCAGTGACACTTGCCAAGCTGTGGTCCAGTGTGACTAATTCCTGGCTGATGGAAGGAGGCTGGCTGGGAGGCTCATCACTTGTCAGCAGCACGTCAATCCCAGGGTTCCTTCAGGGAACCATGTTCCATCCATGCTCGCCCACCTTTCCTCAGAGCTGCTGTTCTGCACACTCAAATATGCCATATCTGTCTTTCCCCTTTTCTACTTGATTTTTTAAGCAGTCACAGTCCATGTATAAATCAGAGAGATTCTTGCATGGTGTGCCATTAGACAGGAAAATGGGAATTCAGAAAGGTCACGGCACGAACCTACTCACGATCCTGCTCTTGGCAGTGTTCATAAACACAGAAAAACTCAAAATCCCTTGCAGTTATCATGATCAGGGCAGTAGGCATTCCTATCAGAAATACAGAGTGCAGAGGCAGACCCAAATTAATTCTTCAGGCTTTGTTTACATCCATTCTTCATTCTGCTCTTCTCTCTTTGCTGATCCCTTCCACTGACCTTCACTTCCAGTAATCCCTTTCCGCCCTCCTTCCCCTATAACCACACCCATCCTTTGCTCTCCCCGGGACTAATTAAGACATGAGTGGGTTCTGCTCTGTGCTTTCACCTGGGCACAGCCCAATCAGCAGTTATTTCACTTTCCTTTCTAGTCCAGCTTCACAGTTCTGTGTGTGAAAGAGAAATGAGCCAAGCGTTTGACCCCCCTCTGCCTTACAGTTGCTCAACAGGAGCAGAAGCACAATCTGTGCTGTGGCACTTTCCTATTGCCCCATGGGTTTATTTTTTTTTTTTTTTTTTTTTTTTTTTTTTTTTTTTGGATGTTATTACAAAAAAACCCTCAGCTTTGCTGAGCTCTTTGGTCCTGTAGGGCTTAGTCTGCTTTTAATGGTCACGAGGTCAGCACAAAGCTGATTCCAAAAGTCTCTTTTCTTTGGAAATGGTTTGTGAAGGAAAGCAGGAAGAGGGAAAGGAAGTTTGACCTTTGAGCAAGCCATGTGCAGCTATCCATCAGATATCCCAGGGTGATTCTAGGAGGAACATGATGCTCTAGGCTGATGTTAGATTTTGTGTTTAGTGCCATTAATAAAAACACATAAGATTTGGTTATGGGTACAAGCACAAACTGCACTGCCTTGATCTGCCTGTTATAATTCAAATTAATTTCAGACTCAGTGTCAAGTAAATTGACAATGCAAAATTCTTCAGAAAAAAAGGATTTTAGGAAAAGAGACTCTGTAGCTGCAGCTGCAGAGCTTGCTAGAGCAGTTACCTGCACTTTGTGAGCCCCTTGAGACTTCTCAGAGCTACCATCAATCCTCAGTTTTGCTGACACTTCAGAGCTTGTCAGACACCACTGCAAAGTTTGATTGTTAAACAGTTGTATCCAGTGAAGAGAGCTGAATATGCCATCTCACCATTATTATTCAAAATGGAATTTTCCAGTAGGAAAAGATTTCTCTGTATTTGCTGTTGGAGCTCAGTGTTTTCTGCTTTTTCTCAAAATAGATTAATCCAAATAATTGGTTTTGCCTTGCTTTAAAAATCTTTTCTCGTGCAACCTTTGCCCCTAGAGGAGACCCTGTAAAATCTTTTTGGCCTCAGGTTTTCTGTCACCATCAGAAGAGAAAGTGTAGGAGCAAAACCCCAATTCTGGAACTGTTTCCTGACACACTGACAAGCCCCTGCAAACCTTTCCAGACTACACATGGAAGCTTCACAGAAATTGGTATTTCTGGCTCCAAACATGGGCACCTTTCCCTTTATTGAACATGGAGGGTGATTTATTGGGATGCTCCTTGGAAAAGCTCTGGTAATAGGTCTTAATATGTTTCAACTCCCAATTACTTTACAATAACCTGGAGGCATGACATGAAATTGCAGCCAGGAAACAGAAGATGCTCTTGCCCAGCTCTATTTATTACACACTTGGATTACTGTGGACATCACTGTGCTCCCTGAAAACCAAATATACAGATGTGCCCAGGACAGCACACTGTGGCAAGGCCAAAAACATTGTACAGTTTTAATAAAGGAACACCCTGCTAAAACTCTCTTTCTGAAAAGGCAGGATAATTTTACCCTAGAAAAGTAAAAACATAATGCTTTTTGGGATTTTTTTGTTTGGTTTTTTTTAGGAAGGGAAAAGGAAAGGGAAAGGGAAAGGGAAAGGGAAAGGGAAAGGGAAAGGGAAAGGGAAAGGGAAAGGGAAAGGGAATAAATGAGAATTTTATATTCTCCAGTCTTAATAGCTTCTAATACTTTCCTGTGTGCAAGAATCTGGTCTTGCACACTAAAAAAAAATACAATAATTGGGGTTTTTCATAGCATCCATTCTGATGAACTATGTTTTATTTTCATTTAAATTCCCAACTGCAGAATCGGGGGATTGTGAGATAATAAGAAACTTGCTAAAATTTGTAACAGATTTTTAATGATTGTAGCCTTGTCAACCATTTTCAGAGGGTCCATTAAGGAAAAAAAAAATTAGATTTAGATCCATATAATTAAATGTTATTACATTGTTTTATCCCCCCAAATTTGGGATTAAAACCAATATAAGCTAATGAAAATAAATTATCTTTAAGTGGCAGGCATAATGTGAAGAGCAGCCTTATTTTTTCCCTAATGAACAGATTACAGAGACCTGAGTGTCCCCTGCTCCAGGGTGAAGGAGGATTGAGCCACTCTCAGATATCACAGAGGCAGAAGGAATTCAGGTTGTGTCCTCTCAGCCTATGTTTCCACAGAAAAGATTCATATTTTCTCACAAAAGAGAATGCATAAGCTTAGAAAAAAAATGAAGGTAGTTAATCATGAAGAAATTAATGTTTTTTCCTCCAGCCAAGAGTCACACATACAGATGTACATGCACCATGTAGCAGATTATTTTAAGATGAAGCAAAATAAACACATCCATCCACTGTTGTGTTAAATAGTTACAACCATAGTTTAGAGAACTTAAGCACAATTCTGCATCCATATATACAGAATAATGGAAAGTTTGTTTTTGTATTAAATACAACTCTGACCTGTGCTGGCAATTCAGATATTCCAGACCTCTTTGTGCAAACACACCCAGCTGCAGTTACTCAATGACCAAAAATTATGATATTATCAAAATCCAAGAGAAGTGAATTTACCAAGCTTAGACAGTACACTAGCAATATAGAACAACAGATCATCAATTACATGGGTTTTAAATATCTACCAAATGCTTAGAAATATCTTTGAATTATAATTTGTGAAAAAAATATTTCAAGGTGATGTCTGGAATCAGTAAAACATGGAGAGAAATTAAATCTATAATAGGAGCCATATAGAGACACAGGTATTGCCATCAATGACACAATTTGTCAGAAAATAAAAATTGTTAATATACTGAGGAGGAGTACAGAAACATTTCCACACACTTCAGCATCATAAACACAAACATATTCCTGAGTAGACTGTACAACATTTAACTCAAACTATTTTTTTTTTTCCATTCTGCACAGCCCTGGAACAATACATTTCCAATTTCTGCACACATAAATCATTTGTATGTGTAACAACAGCTGCACTCTGCATTATATATAATTCAGATATGTACTATACTGAAAAAATTTCTCCTACCTATTTGTTCTCCCATGAATTTCTTACAATATTTATGCATTAAAATGTTAGATTTTCTTTGCCCAAATTCCTGAACAATGCCTCACATTTTCTCCCTCTGTCAGTAAATAGATTAATGCACATAACTGCTTTAGTACAGATTGTTTCACTTCAGCTTATGGCAGTGCTTAAGCCTCCACTGTTATCTGTGAAGATATTTGGGATTAAAATGCTATGAAACTATAAATATTGATTACATACCTCATTTAAACATAACCAAACTAATTTAGATTCAGGATTTATTCTAATCCATGAGTAACATCACTACTAAAAACAATTACAACCCAGCACATGTTTGTGACACTTAAATTTCTTTGGCATTGCAGGAGCTCTTTATCAAAGTTAAAATGCAAACCCACTGCCACAGCAGCCGAAAGCTGGTTTTATGTCTGGTATAAAACAAAAAAAACATGTTATTTTCCCCTCAAGCAGGCTAGAAAAGCAGGGCTGTCTGAAGCCTTCATGTCACACACACAGAGTCATAGGGATGCAGCAGTGACATCCCACTCAGAATCCAACCAAAGTAAACATCAGGCATTTCGTGGTGGGGGGAAAAAAGAAACAGGAAACATCTCTGCCATTTCCAGATAGGGGAAAAAAAATAATAAAAAGCCATCAGAGCCTACCTGAGACAAGCGAGACTGTGTCTTTCTCCCATGAGACAACAGTGATGTATGCCTCCACAGAGGAGGGGATAATGCACTTGAACACTGCTACATTGCCTCTCATGGCTTTCTGGTCCTCCACACGGACTGTATAGGGTTCCCGTAAAACTGCAGGGACGAGAGGAGGGTTTGGGAAAGAAATGAATGAACTGCAGCCCCACAAACCACCTGCTGCCTCTGCCAGCCTTGCAAAGTGCCCCCATCGCCGTCAGGCTGTGAGCTCTCATCTCAGGGAATGAATCAACGTTTCCAAGTTGATACAAAACCATTCCCAGATCTTTTTGTTCCCTCAGCATCTCCATCTCTTACTCTGGGTTCTTTCCTCACCTCATTCTGGGAGGCTCGGGTAAGAACTGCATATTTATGTGGGTAAAGGGTGTTGTGTTTCATGTTATTTGTGCATTTTCCTCAGCCACATTTCCCTTCATTTTGTGCTCTGTCAAAGAGCACAGGGGTTCATGCAGGTGCTGTGTGTGAATTAGACATCCAGAGGGGAGAAGAGAAGGTCAGTGTCATTTAGGATTTTGAAGAAGTGAGAACCAAAGGAGAAAACTGATGGGGGTGACAGAAAGAAAAAAAGAAATATGTGTCAGGAACACACAGAAATGAGAGTAAGAAGAGAGCTACATTTGATTGACCAGCCTTGAAAGAGACCAGTTAGTGGAAAAAAAAAAAAAAAAAAGCAGAAACAAAGCCGCAATTGTATTTTAAAAACCACATTATTATAAAATCCAATATGATGCAAAAAAATATGTTTGGAACCAGCATAGTATTTGTCTTGAGTTTGAAATCAATAATTTAATGGAAAAGGAGAAAAAAGAGCAACTGGATGGACAAGGTGGATAAAAGCACAACTAGAAAAATCATTCACACCGCACTAAACTAACATTGCTGGGATGAGATGAAATTGTAATGAAATGTAACCACAAAATGCAAACAGCATCAAATTTTCAGGTCCACTGTTACCATTACAAAAACTAAGACTGAAGTTCTCCATCCCAAATATTGCTGTAAAAATATAACTTCTAGATGCTCTAATTGAAAATAAGTTTAATTAAAAATGAAATATCTTTTTTAAAAGGAAAAAAAAATCCATTTTCTATTAGAAGATAATAGTTTATAAAAGGAAATAATTAATTTCTAATCAAAGATTAGGATTCTTAACCCTGTTGTGACTGTTAAATTGATATTATAAGCACCTTTAGTCCCCTGACCTTGTCCTACACCCAGGGAATGGCCCACGGATCATCTTAACAAGGCTGATTTGTGCCTGTATTCTTGCTCCAGCCATCATTCCCAGGAAAGGCCTTTGAAAATCTGCCCAACTGATCTTGTCAATAAAATCCAACACAGAAACCATGCGGGGCACAAAAAATGGAAAGAAGTTTATTCATTTCCTTGCTTTAAAAAATTTACATTATTGTGATTTACGAGGCTCCTCAGATATTTCCAAATCATGGTTGTGACAGCTTCCATTAATTAATTGCTGATTTTTACTTTTTCTATTTTTTTTAAAAACACCCCGAGTCTCTAGGTCATTAATTTATATGAGAATGTCACTCTTTTCTAAAGAAAAAAAAAATAATACACTCCTCACTGCCATGACTGCACAGGAGAGCTTGAAGATAAAATGGAGACTTTAAGTCCCATGTGGGACTGGCATGGAAGAGGATTAGGTTTGGGTGCCCAGGTTGAGGGTTATCATTTTTTTGAGAGGAGTTTGGGAATATATGTTGCACTATATCCCAAATTACATGCAAAACCACAATTACAATTATCTGTGAGCTGGAATTTTTCTATCTGTTGCCCATATTCCTGGGAAAAGGGGTAAATGAGCTCCAGACATTCTCAAGCTGACTTTGAGAATGGGCAGGACCATATTAGTCTTTGTGCTATGACCAGATTATCCATTGATTTCTTCTGTATTCTTAGGAAACCAATTGCTGTTGGAGTGCAACTGGAAGGAAAAAATTAGGGGAAAAAAAAAAAAAAACCACAAAAACCATGTTAATTCATGCCAGTCTGAAATATTTTTCTGATTTCACATGAACAGAAATATTTTGCAAGCACCACATAAAGAAATGAACTTTCTAATTTCAAATTTGAGCAATCTGGGGTTTATCATCTGAGCAAAAAATACACTTGACTGCCATGCACAGAAGACTCTCCAAATTGTGTTTTCCTGTGACTGAGGGGTTACACAGCCCTTGGAAAAGATGCTCACTGGTAGTTGTGCTGTGCCATCAGCTCATGTGAAGGAAGGGAACTCATTATCCAAACCTCAGATTCACTGAGAAATTGAATTAAGTGGAGAAATGAGTGGAAATGGGGTAGAAGGTTAAAAAAGAAAAGAAAAGAGGTAGAGAATGCATTCTTGACTTGGCAAAAAAAAAGGAGTTGTTAAATACTGAGCCAAGCACCTACACTACCAACAGCAAAGTTCTTTTACAAGGTCCTTTTTATTTTTGCAAACTTCATTTCTCAAGCAGAGGGAGAAGTCTTTTTTGGAGTTCCATGGATGAATGTTTTACACTGAAAGGAACGCAGAGCAGAGCCTTAGCCAGCAGCACTGCAAGTTTTGCCTCCTTTGTATCCCCACATTAGCTTATCTAAGAAATGTAAAAATGGAAGGCAATCCTGGAAAAAAAATACTGCCCAAAGGATGTTCAAAATGGAGCCACAGTATGGAGACAAAATGGAGAAAAATCCAAAGATAAAAATAAATATTATGTTGTCTCTAAATATAATTCTGCCAGACAACTTGCCCTCAAATCCAAGACAGTAAAATCAGAAAGACTAAAAGCTGAAAAACCAGAATGGAGATTCAAACATAAAGTTGGTTACAATGTGTTCATATGAATCTTTGATTTTCAAGGGTATTTCCTTTATGGATAACTAAATAATTTCAAAAGAAGCATAGATCATCATAGAACTCCCCATATATATAACATAACTTGCTTCTACTGGATGCTTCTTGTGCAAGAAAACCCACTTTCCTAGACTAAAATTTTAATGAGACACAAATTTCATAGAAACCTGGTTTTTATTCTTTGCAGCTTCCCAGCTGCCTACAAACTACAGATCTCCAAATGTTAACTTACTGTTAAGAAGAAAAGAATGCATTTTATTATTTAAAAAGAAAGTCTCAGGCAAATCTACTTGTTAACTCTTCACAGTTTTTTTTTTTTTTCCCTGTGAGACTCCTGTGAAGACAAATCTCCAGAGGAAAGGTTGCTCTCTTCTGAGAAAAACCAAGCATAGCTCCACCAAAATCAAAGAGCTTCCACAGATTTGCTTTTTCCAAGGGTCAGCTCCCAGACAATTTTTTGTTTGTTTGTTTGAATATTTTAATTAACTGAAGCAGCTAGACAAAAATCTTCAAAAGCTGTGCAATCGTGTTTGTGTGTTGCAACAAAGGCCTGATTTTGATCCCTCTGTAACTCCCCACTGGCTGACCCAGTCAGTACAGAAAACAGATGCAAAACCATCCTCCTCTTTTGCATATTTTAGCTTAAAGAGAAAGCACTGTCCATGGACCAACATCAGCTTCATTGCAGGGAACACAAATTTCTGTCTCAAAGCAAAGCACAAGTGATCACAAATGAGGAGGGGTGTGATTTTAGGCAAATCATTTCTCTTCTCTTCCAGCCCATGTACAAAATCCATCTTCTCACACTTTTATGTGTTCTTTAATCTGCAAGCATGGTTTGATTGTTGATTTGATTGTAATTTCATTTCTCCTTATTTTGTGCTCAACTGATCTTTGGCAAAGTAACTTTTTAATACCAAAATAATGAGGGGAGGGGAGGAGAGGAGAGGGAGAGGGAGAGGAATATTATTTAATATAGTTTAGAGTTTAGAGGTTACACTTCTAGCCAACCTCCCTTGATTGATATCTGCTGCTACTCTTTGAAACACCCAAATTCCCTCCCTCCTCAACCCTGTGCGAACCCAACAAAAGATTCCACTTACCAGCCTTAATGTGAACATCCTGACTCCTGATTTTCCCTGAAGGATTTTCAGCTGTGCAATAGTAAGTGTTATCATGGATTAAGTTATTAAAGCTTGAAGGAGGGAAGGGGAAAATTTGGAGAGTGCCATTGGGGTGGACGTGGCGGATCCCTGGGACATCGTAGATCTCCTCGCCCGTCGCTAGGTACCATCTGAGCGTCACCGGGGGGATCCCCGCTGCTGGACAGGGGACCAGAGTCCCTGTGGTGCTAGCAAACACTACCTCTTGCAGAGATGCATTGACAAAGTAGAGACTGGCGTGTAGCTCTTCACCGAAAACTGCAAGACAGAAAGGAAAAATAAAATAAAATAAAAAGCAGGCCTTGAAAACCTTGAGGAATTTCAGCAGCGCGCGACGCGATTCGACACCGACGCCGCCAAGTCAAACGCGGCGCCCGCCCAGGGAAGGTAATCAAAGCTAATCTGGATGCTAACGTCTGCTCTAATAAAATAAATAAATAAAATAGTATAATGTTTCTTGGTTTCAAAGAAAATAGTGCCAGGTTAAACACAGTGAGTGGTTTGCACCCAAAAGTAAACTGAGAAACCGCTTTCGGTGTTTTGGATACAGATCTGCCCACTTCTGCACTTCCTGAGGCAGCATTCTTCATACAGCCTGCAAAAATATATCCATAATCTGCCTTCATGAAATTTCCAGAGACTAAATTTCTGCCTGGACACAGGCAGTTGCTGTTAGCATCCCTAAATTTATTTTTATTGTCTTTCCATGGCAAAAATTATTTATAAAGTCATAAAAGGAGATGAGCAAACAGTGAAAAGAAACCTCCCGTAACTCCTTAATAGTAACATATGTCTATACTTAATACAGATACAGCTTAGTAAATGCTTTATCTTTTGGTCATGTCTTTCTATCATTTTTTTTATCATTTGGTCATGTCTTTCTAGCAAAGACTTCTAAACCCAGGTGCCTGTGATAATCTTGGTTCTGCCATCCATGCAAATCCATGGGGTCCAACTCCCAAACTTAAACTGAAGATTCTGTATCACTAGGAAGAGTCAATATTAGTCAGAGCACCAGATTAGCCCCTTCTGCCATGAGATATTCAGCTCTCACTGGAGGGATTGACATCTCCAGGTGGTTTAAAGGCCCCCCAACATTTCCTCTAAAGCTCTTCAACCTCTGTTGGAGAGCTGATAAGCCTAACACATGATTTTTGTTTTCCAGTAAATGGTAGGATATATTCCAAGACCACCAATCTGCTTTGTATTTGCATATAGGGTTCACTTGCAAAAATAAAAGGTCAGTTTTTCTTGACACAAACAGAGATTTGGATGTTTCACTATATCTTGAATGCAAAGGATTCTGACAGGATTTTCTAAAGCAAGGCTGGTTAGGGGTCAGTTTTTGAAGAGGTGGCCCCACTGAAGGAGATCCCAGCGAGCAGTGATGTGACAGATTTCAGGGTAGCCTTTGTTTGCACAAGATAAATTCTTTCATCCTGCAGAAAGAACTTGCAATTCCAATGCCAAGCCATGAACTCTCTTGTCTAACTCTGCCACTGCATTTTATGATACTTTGGAGCACAAAATAGACTATTTTTTCCTCTTCTTTTTTGATAATTTGCAAAGATGCATGGTGGGAAGGTGTTGATTCTAAATATCAATTAGGAGAGACTCAAAGGAGAGCAAAATTAGTACTGGGAATCCCTGGAAATTAAAAAAAGAGAGACACCCTCTCCAACAGGGAAAGATGCCTGGCATGCAGGAGACAGATACATGAGCGGCACAGAGAAGGCTGAAAGGCACTTGGAGCTTCAGAAAGGAGAAATTTCAACTCTGGAGCTGAGCTCCTGCATTTAGATGAGGCAGGTGCCAGCACAGAATAAAATCCCCTGCAAGAAAAGTTCCACCTAGTGGGTGAAATCCCAAAGGGGAACTGAGGCATCTGGAAAGCAAAAATAGGCACAATAGGATGAAACACAGGAAGAAGCTGAATCCTCATTCACAAGGAGCGAATAAGATGGTGCCACTTTTACATAATCACATTTCTAATTATAGTTGTACTTTGAAGCAGGGAACAGTATTGTTGGTAACATAATAGAGAACTGAAAAAAAAAAACCAAT
Source organism: Lonchura striata (assembly GCF_050655825.1). Taxonomy (NCBI): domain Eukaryota; kingdom Metazoa; phylum Chordata; class Aves; order Passeriformes; family Estrildidae; genus Lonchura; species Lonchura striata. Next base: position 114,850,371 of record NC_140703.1, on the reverse strand, counting down.
TTAGCATTGTTCATCTGCTGTACAAGCTTTTCTCTACAAATACAAATGAAACAATCAACAGGGCATTTAAATTTCCATTGGCCAACAAGATATTCACGTGGAAGTAATAAACACAGTTCACATTTGCCAGTTTTTATTATGCTGTGCTGCTTCTTAGCAGATATTCAAGCAAATCCAGTAGATTTCCTGGCCAAGAACAAAGAGGTAAATACCAAATTACGAATGCCATCAGGAACTCTGTTTGACACTTCCATAGAATCTAACTTCCCAATCAATCACAGCACAGCTGAACTAGAGACTCATACTAGCAGCACATAACAATGAATTTTTCCAGCTGCTTTGTATCCCCTGTAGAAGCTTTCACTACTTTTGACAAACTTTGCATCCATCAGCCAGTACAATAGTGCTTCAATTTAAGCCAGCATCTGCTACACATTCATCCTAATGGCAGCCACAAACACACCAAGATCCCTGGAAAATAATCATAGTGCTGTAATACACACACTTATACACAATGCTGACAGCCCAGATGCTTTTTGTGGAGGAATTCACTGTGTAAGCCATGTTGGAGACATCCAATCAGAAAAATAGGATTTCAGAAGCTTTTATTAAAAAGATATTTCTCCTTAGCATTCCATAGGAAGAAAGGGAGTAGTTGAATGACAGAACAAATGATTTATTGAAACCTAATTGAAACTGAGACAAGTCAAAGATGATGTGTAATTAATTATATGTTACTTAATGATAGAATATTAGCCAACTTAAAACTTTATTTTTTAGAAAGCAGAAGCAGCTCAGAGTCAGGGAAACTGATGAAAGTTACGGAACTAAAACAGAAAAGATAAATACCTGAAGAATGAAGAAGAAAAAAAGGCAAACATAGAAGAGAAAATAATATCCTAGGCAGAACCAGACTGAAAACTCCTGCAGCAGAGTGACTGCCTGTACAGAGATCACATCATTTCACAGTTTAAGGGAAGAAAAGATTCTTCTTGAATGAGGGTTATTTATTACCAAACCAATAATTCTTGAGGGAAACAAGAGGAAGACTGCACCTTAGCAGTTCTCAGGTTCCCCAGCTGAAATGAAAAGGTGACAAACAATCTGCACCTGCAAGCACTTTGGGGCAGGAAGGCAGAGATTTGTGTCCTCAGCTGAGTGGTTAAAGGAGAACATCAAGAGTTATTCAGATCAAAGGACAACAAGCACTCCTGGAGTCTGAGGCTCAATAGATGCCAGGATCTCACTCCTAAAAAATGGGGAGAGGGGTATGGGTGAAGGAAAAATAGAGGGGAGAGGGGGAGGGAGGTGGATAAATTTTTCAGAAATTCAATCAGTGTTCCTTACTCTCAAGTAGTTGAAGCTGTGCCATTCCCATTCTCTGGACAGAGAGACACAATTCTGTCCCTCTGGAGAAGCACAGAGAGAAGAAGAGAAAACAATCTTTATCTCTGCTGCTTTGTTTTCCCCATGTGGAATGTGGTGTGGAGATTGTTCACCTGCAGGGATGGCTGGGTTGGATTCTGGTGAAGGTTGTTTGGGGTCAGTGACCAATGGATCCAGTTGTGGCTCGGGCTCTCAGCAGAGTCACAAGTTTGAGTTAGATAGGTAAGTAAGTATGTAGAATAGGATAGCATCTCTTTAAATAGTATATTCATGTAATATAGTATATTTTTAATAAAGCTATCCTTCAGCCTTCTGATCTGGAGCCAGACATCATCATCTCTTCCCTGAGCTGGGGTTTGCCACGTTTTTACTATACGAAGCAATAAGGGGAACTGAAAAAGCATTATAGAGAAGGAAATTTATCCTGATTTTCAGGGGGGACAACACTGCTGTGCTTAGCAAAGTGCTGAATACATCAGCCAGATGCAAAATTCCTGTTGGCATTTGAGAGCTCTCTTTTCAACTGATTTCAAGCTGATTCTTTACAAGCTGCTCAGTGGGGCTGTGAGCTGATCTCCCCCAGCCAGGGAACCTGAGCCCTGCAAGCCAGGCTGGGCAGCTGGAACCAGGATGGACACACAGCTGTGAACATCCAGGCTGGGTTTGGCATTTGAACACCTGTAGCTATTGCCACAGCTAAGAATGGAGGCATTTTTTGGTTTTAAAGAGGTGGCCTTTCTTCAGGCAGGTCACTCCTCCAGGTCTCCAGCTCTTATGGGTGTGCATGCTGAGCATTTGAAGGAATTCTGCAAGGACCTAGCCAATACCTCCTGTGATATTCCTGCCTATGAGGGATTTGTCAAGGCTTCATGAAGCACACCAGGCAGAAGGGGATGTCACTAAGGTGTGGGAGAGAGAGAATATCCTACATTTAAATGACAGCACTGCATCCAGCTTGGGCTTGCCCCGTGTGGGATCTGGTGACAAGAAGGGATCAGCACCAACAAAGAGATGAGAGAAGAAACACAAAAGCCATTAAACCATCTGTTCTCTTCCCTTCCTGCACATTGTCTCCCCTTCAGGTTGCTTCAGCTGCAAGAACATTTACCCTAAAGATGCCAAAAGTGAAAATTTTCCTGGAGCTTGCATGGAACAAAAGAAAATTTTGTATTTGTTCAACTCAGTTCCAGAATGCAATGCTGAGCCTTGGTGTTGTGCATAATTCCTTTTCATCATGTGCTCTTTCATCTTTTAGTAAGTTTAAATAACACTTCTGTGATTTTGAAGTTGTCTTTTTGGGCCTCATGTTCTTCCAAAGCCCTCTTCCCCTATTCTGCAATTGGCCATTTGAAGCCCAAGTTTTCTCTTCAGCTCTTGAAAGAACTGAAATATGGTTGAGAGACCATTCAGCACAATCAAAAATATGAATAAAATGTTTCTGAACAATTAATTGCTACTTACATTTAATTCACCTTCCATACCCTTTTCAAGGACTAAATGCTGTTCCTGTAATGTCTTTGCAAATGGAAAGTTTGGTCTTAAATGAATAACAATTTCAAACTAAGGGAAAAATTATTTCTCATCCATTTGATTAATCAAATCCAACATGAAATATTTATATAGATAAATTAAAAGATATGAATCAAAGTGAAAGTCTGGAGCCAAGAGACCACTGAGATTATTTAGCTAAAATAAAAATCAAAACAGAAAAGATAAATTATGTCATTAAGCAGTTGACTGCACTCCTGCACCACAGCAGGTTTGTAGAAACAGCCTGAACTGTGTTACAGTGCAAATGCAGGTTTGCTACAGCTTTGGACACCAATGTTTCCCCTCTTTTTCACTTCAGTGAGGTTGTGATTGAGGGACTGAGGAGCAATCAAGTTTTCCTTCAGATTTATTGAACTGTATAAGGTGCTACCTTCAATAGTAATAATTTCTCACTTTTAAATACAGCTGCCTAAACACAAGAAACATAGAAGCAAACCCAAGGTGTATAATAAAAACAGAAAAAGAAAAATAAAGGAAAGAAAAGTCAGTATTCAATAAAGTCTAAGCTTCTAGTGCTGAATTGGAATGGCAGACACCTGGGATTCCTTTTTACCAAGATGGGACAACACATTCCAGAAAAAGCTGGCATTTGGAAAAATTTTTGCAAACAGATTCCAAGCAAGATGAGACACTTAAGAGCTTTAGGGACTAAGAACCTGTGTTTTCTTATCAGCTCATCAAGCTCTAATCAAAGTTTAAGAAAAACAATAAAATATCAATATCCTGCATGCCTTCTGCAAGAAGCCTTTTCCTAAAAGGCCTGAGGCACCATGCCTTGGGTAGGAGAAAAGTTTTTTGAGCCTTCTCCACAGATAATGTAGGAAAAACACAGCCTGGGCTCAGCTGAGACCCTGCCTTGATGGGGTAAATCACTCACTTCCCTTGGTCCTCCACCTCCAGCAGATAGGGAGGGATTGGGACAACTTCCCAACTTTCTTGAACTTCTCAGTTAACTGGAGAAGTTCAGCAGAGGTGCCCCAACATTTTTAGCTCCTGGGTGGATGTTTGCTGCCTACATTTTTGGACACGTGCAGAGAGTTCAGCCTGTCTGGCTCATGATGAGTCTAAAGCATCACAGCCTTTGCCTGTCCTCACACCAGCAATTCCTAAATGCATCTCCAGGCTTCAGAAAATTCAAAAATAGGGTGGGGATTTTTCGTTGATTTTCTTTTGTTTTGGTGCGGGTGGCGGCGCATAAGAACATTTAGTAGAATCAGAGCAAGAAAAGACAAAGATCATGGAATATCCTGAGTTGGAAGGGACCCACAAGGATCATCAAATCCAACTCCTGGCCCTGCACAGGATCATCCCAACAGCCACACCAGATGTTTCCTTTCGTCCCCAAAAGAAGACATTAAATAAGAGAAAGGGAATAAGGCAAGAGATTAAATAAGAGATTATTTGGCAAAATGGAAGAGAAAGATGAGAAGACAGGTGGGAGTCAGAAGGATGTGAAGACTCAAGAACTCCCCAGGATCTCATATCTCTTGAAAGATCTGCTATCAGCCAGACAGCTCCTTTTTCACTGGCCTGAAATCAGAGTAAAAGCAGGTAAGACAACATCATTGTGACCACAGTCATTGAAAACATATGAGGTAGAGACCCAGAGAAAACAAAAGACCCAATTATAGCAAAACAATTGAAAAAAAAAAATTAAAGTGAGAATTCAAGTCTCATTTTTCATATGGTCAGCGAAAAATATTGAAGTCTTCCCTAACCGAGGAAAATAAAATATTGATTTTTCACTGTAAATACAAATATCTTGTAAGACAATTTAATGGAATTAATCTAAAAAGCAGTCAAAAAAAAAAATATCCAAACCAACTTTTGTAGGAAAATGGCTGAAGCCACCTAAACAACAAATTGTATTTAAGGAAGCTGAATTAACAGGATCATACTACAGGTTAATTACCCTGTTGACATCCAAACAATACAGAATACTAAGATAACCTTTTTTGCATAAACACACACACAGAACTGATAAATGAAACATTTCTGAATGCACTGCTGTGCCTTTCAAACCAGTAGAAACATTACAAATGCAATCACAAATATGCTGATTACTCAGTGCAGAGCACAGGGAGGGAGAGAGAGCCTGGGTGGGTGGGAGGGTGCAATGCTGATGAGCTGTGTCACTATTTAGGATGATTTTTATTTTTTTTTTCCAAGATTCTATACTGGATCACCATGAATGAGATTTTAAAAAGAGAGATTAAAAAAAAAAGGAGGCTAAATTGGCCTTTTTTTCCTCCAATACATCTCCCCTTGATGAACTGAAAAAAAAAGCCCCTATTTGAAAAGAATCAAAACCTGATTAGACACTTACAAACAAGAATGTTATTATCACTACTCAATTATCCAGTAACAGGCTATGCAAAGTGACCTAGAGAAATTACTGCAGCTATTGTGGAAAGATCAGAGTGATGAGGCATTACAATAATCCATCTGTGATCGTGTCTCCCTCTAGGGGTTTTATCTAATGACTAGCACACAAGGTTGATAAATATTATAAATTTTATTAGAGCAAGGGTAAAGCAAATGTACTTTTACAACTTGGCTTTGATTCTGGCTCTGGACAGGGATTTTTTTTGCTTGTCTAAATTGGAGGGGATTTAACATTGCTCATTGTTTGAGGGGAAGGAGGGTAAAACACAGCTCACACGAGGAATAAGTTTCAGGTGGAAGCAGAATAAGTAACTTCAAGAACAGGAAAACAGCACTGGATAAAGATGCTCTGACCAGACTCTGCAGAAAGTCTTATTAAAATGAATTATTAAAATGAAGAATAGTGAAAGACCTAAAGAAGAACTATGAGATAATGCTGAAATCAAAATATTTTAATATGAAAACAAAATTAAATCAATTGCCCAAAATGATCTGATAATAAAAATATAATTAGCAAAGACATGGAGATATTAAACTAATACAATTATAAAAACACCAATTGAGCACCACCACCCACAACAGTTTTAAGTCAAGTCAAGAAAGGACAGCACAATTCTTCTCACAGTTTAAAATCTCAAAATGCAGAACTATTTCCCATGTTGTATGTTGTGTAAGAGTAGCCAGTATTTTAGGGTTCAACAATATAAATTTGCTGTGTCCATCAAAAAAACCAATAAAAAAGGATGCTTTTTCAAATTGCTACTCTGATTCAATGTGCCAGTGCTCAACCTTTTATTCCAAAGGGTTACTCGTTCAAATCAGTTTCAAAATCAGAACCACTAATGAGGATAATTAAGTATGCAGTTGGTTTTGCCCACAAATAATAATCACTATGGGAAAAAAGCACTCAGCATTACATTATCATTCTCAGAGGACAGAAACTTCCATTAAATCAAAGCAGGCTTCCACAATTAAAAGAAAAGGTTCTTAGGTGAAACCATAAAAAGAAGCAGAACTCACAAGGCAGGGAGAGAAGTTTGGGTTTTGTTGGAGTGCACAAATGCAGAGTGGCAAATGCAATAAATGCAAGTGATGGGAGCTTTTAATCAGCTAAACGGGAATAATTTGTGATTAAAGAAAAATACCAACCAAAAAAACCCAAACCAAAAATCCCCAGATAACCATCAATCCATGGACAAAAAATATGCATCTGTGCTTCTTGAACCCAAAAAACAAATTCCACTCATTCCTATCATATAGAACATACAGCAAGAACACCAAAAGCAGTAAAATAGAAATTAGAGAAGAGCCTCAGATTTATTTTTCTCTCAAAAATATATTATGAAAAAGAGAAATAAAGATAATTAAATGTCTCTCAGGTTTTTGAAAAATTTAATTAATCCATATTTGCATAGATTTCTGTTAACTGGTCTATAAAATTATGTCTTTTTCCATAAGCAGAGTCATTATTTTCAATGTTTTATTGGCTGAGATTTAACAGGTTTAAATTTGGGGCTTGTTTTCGAAGTGCTGCAGTTGACCTAATGCTTCTGAGAGAGTCCTGGTGGCCACCAACTTCACATCCTAATGGGACAACAGAGTTTTACAAGTAAACAGCAAAGCCAAGCATACTTTTTATTAGACCTGTCCAGGAAGGAGAAAAATTTAAAAAGATCATCTCTTCCACACAAAAATGAAAGCAAAATAAATAAAAATTTTCAGTGAAAATAATTGTCAGGATGATTCACAAAGTTCCATGAAGAATGCTTTAGAGAAGAGCAGTCAGCTACATTTTGAGTCTGGTGACTTGTCTGTCCCCTTTGCCACATCCCAGATGAAGACTCTGCCTCTCATGCAAGCCAGAACCTGGAAGTTCTTTCATTTGGATGCAGGGAACAGCCAGGACACCCTTCTGGGGCAGGACCTCATCCTTTGGGTTTTTTCTGCTTGTGGTGAGTGAGTGAACCCTACTGCCAGAACGACCCTCTCAGAAGGTCAATCCTGCCAACCACCCAGCTAGGAAACTGAAGAAGGAGAAAAACCCCAAAATGTCAAGGGATTTTTAAACCTCAACCTCTCAGCTCCATTATCCCACACTGTTATTCCTTTTGAGTACCTACAAAAGTGGCCCACAAAAGATAAATCACCTAAATGGCTTCAAACTGAAAGAAAGTAGATTTAGATGAGATATTAGGGGGAATTCTTTACCGTGAGGGTGCTGAGGCCCTGGCACGGGGTGCCCAGAGAAGCTGTGGCTGCCCCTGGATCGCTGCAAGAGTTCAAAGCCTGGGACAGTGGAAGGTGAGATGTTCCTCACGATCCCCTCCAACCCAAACCATTCCATAATGCAATTTTTGCCCTCAGGAAGCCTGCAGGAATTCTCACTTGTAATGATGGCAAGTTCCACAGGCTCCTGCATCTACAACCTGCATGCAGATGTTGTCACAGCTGAAAACTGTGTGCCTTCAAAGTTTCTGTAAATCCAAACGGGGCTGAACATACACCACAGAAAGCTCTTGCTCCAAAACTATGACAGGAGAGAAGGGGAAAGGAAAGCAGAGGGGGAGATCTGGATGATGCCTGGTTGTGTTCCACTCCTCCCCCACACTGAGCCACTCTGGGGGAAAAAAAACTTTATTTTTCTTGGATGGATTGAGGGAAAACAATATTGCCCCAAGGGAAAGGTAAGAATGGAGGTTTGGGGTTTGGCTGAGCCTGCACAGCTTCTACCCAGACACCATCAGTGAGCTCCACAACACGGACAAGCAGGAGAATCTCAAACATGCTGGCAGCCATTGGCATACAAAACACGAGGTTTTACTGCAAGAAATCACACAAACATTGCTAAATGCACTGGATGTTGAAAGAAAATGCAGGGAGAATTTGGTGAAAGCTTTGGTGGCACAGTATTTCCAACACTGACACCATTTAGGTACCACATTATGTAGTCCCTGCTAAAGAAAAATGCAAAACCTGCCCATCATAGGAATAAGAAGCAGAGCAACCTTTGTAGCACTTCCTGAAAAACAGAGTTCTTCCAGAAATTGCTAAAGAGATGAGTAGCACTGAACTCTACTGGATTTCCTAGATAGGAAATGTTGAAGAGAAACTGTAGTCTTAACAGTCCAAATTCACCACCAGCACATCAAGGACAAAATTTAATATTAGTGTGATGCATTTTTTGCACCAAACTTCATATAATATCGGGCTATAAGAACATTCCTTTCTGGAGGTGTTACGTTTACTGCCCCCCACTTCCCCACCATGATTCTTCTTCTTTCATGTCCAAGTTAACTGCAGGTGATTTATGCAAGAGCAAATCCTTATTCCCCAAATCTGCAGAGGAGCAAGAGGTCAGGGTACATGAAAATGCAGGAATGGAAGAAATTCCTGAGTCACAGGCAAGAAAATACACACCCTGAACATTAATCTGAAGGGAGATGACACGTGGGATCTAGCAATGGCTCTGTGGATTAGAAATCCCTCCAGGACCACAGATCCACCTGGCATTTGGATTTCCTTGTCTGGTGGGGGTTCTCAAGCCTCTGCAGAACAGGCAGCACATCTCAAACGTTTTGCTGCACTAAAATCCCTGCTGGATTTCCACAGCCGTGGGGACAAGCCCTGGGTGTGACTGAATTCCTGCTGACAGCCTGCCTGGCACATCAGCCAGGGCTGGCTGGGGCTGAGTCACAGCAGCAGAACAAGGGCAGCCCTTCCCAAAGCCAGCACCAGCCCAGGAGTGCAGAGGGCACATCTTGCTCAGGGGACGGCTCTCAGTGAACATCCAAATAAAATAAAATAAAATAAAATAAAAAAATAAAAAGGAGAGTGGAAGGAAAATAAGGAGAAACTCACAAAAGCCACATAGAAATTGCTTCTGTTCAGCACAAACATCCAGCACCAACAGATCTGAGCAGTCTCACTGCTGCAGAGCAAACAGAAGATGTAGAGAGTTACTGTTTTAATAATGGAATTGTTGATAGGCTCTTAAAGTGATTTGGCTGTATTAACAATGAAAATTAACCCAGGACTGACAGAGGCAGAGAGTAACTCACACATGACATCAAAACAACATAGAACAGCATATTACAACATCATTTAAGTGTACATGGAATATAAGGACATGCAGTGACAGAAAATAGGAAATGGCCTTTAGCTGAAAGAGGTCAGGGTTAGGTTAAATATTGGGAAAAAATTCTTCTCTGGCAGAGTGGTGAGGCCCTGGCACAGGTGCCCAGAGCAGCTGGGGCTGCCCCTGGATCCCTGGCAGTGCCCAGGGCCAGGCTGGACACTGGGGCTTGGATCCACCTGGAATAGTGGAAAGTGTCCCTGACCATGACAGGAGGTGGAATGAGATGAGCTTTTAGTCCCCTCCCAGCCCAAACCATTCCATCATTCCATTTTACAATGAAGATGTGGAGCAGTATTATAATTTGTTCAATGCTCACATTTTTTCCTAAGCTGCTTTCAAGATCACCATGATGTACTGATTTTTGTTTACATCTCACTAAATTAAAGGAAAAGAAAATGCCCTGGAATTCATGGCTATCTTTATAGAAGACTAGAGCTGTGACAAGCTACTGCAATCTTAATTAAAAAGAATAAAAAAAGTGAGATTTTTTACTATACCTAGCATTTGAAGGGGAAAGGAAAAGAGGATTTTAAAAAAGGGTAGATGGAAAACAAGTCTTCAGGATTTAATTTTGTTTTTTAACAAAACCAGACAATTTATGGAATGATCACTGCCTTAACAACTGCAATCTGGTACTCTCTTTGTCTTGGGCTTATTGTATAACTCATACAGCATAGTATACAAAGAAAAAAGTATATGAATATTATTTTAAAATAGACACTGTCCATGAGTGGACTGTGAGGACTCTTTTCCTCAGTGGGAGACAAGATCACAGGAATTTGGGTTTTGCTGGAGAAGGAAAGGTTTTAAGTAGAAATTAAATCTATCTCAAAATTATAATTTATTTATAAATATATCTCAAAAATATAATTTATTATTCTTATCATTATAAATTAAAACAACATCGCTCAATATTAGTAGCACATCTAAAATGGAGGGGAGACACTACAAATGTAAAAATAAGTTATCCAAGGGTATTTTAACATTCTGAATGATCCCAAGATAGCATTTAGTTTGGAAATAGCACATTCAGCATGTTACTCAGTTGAAGAATAGAAATAATATGAAATATTATATAAATTAATAATATAAATATTAATATAAATTAAATAAATAAAGATGGTACAGGATGAGTATATAACACAGATTTACTTATTGTATACTCTTGACAAAACACAACACTAACTTGCCTTGAAGGCCTCTTTGTTCACCTGAAAAATAAACACACAACTTGCTGAGCTGTTGCTTGGAAAATCCTGGTTCACATCTTCTCCCCCCATCAGGATTTCTGTGTCACATCAAGGTGATCACAAGCCTCAAAGACCAACAGCAAAAACCAGCATTATTTGAACTTTATTGAAATTTGAACACTTAAATGCCAGTGGCAACCTGAGCTTGGGCCTTTCCCAAGCCCAATTGTGTTTTCCCAATTTCCCAAGCAAAATTGTGTTTTCCAACACTTTTAAAAAATAATGTATCACTTTTTCTCTGAAGTGAAATGAAATAAAGTCTTTGCATCTCCTTGCAGCCAAGGAAAGTATTTCTGACCCCACTGGTGTCAGTTCAGCTTAAACAAACCTGTCCCCTTCCAGTTTTCTTTGGGAACACTTTACAGAGACCAAGTCTTGAGAGAAACTGCACAAAATCATTTATTTTGTTATCACTTTTGGGAGAAGGATGACAACATTCAACATAAATCTTAGTGAAAGGAAAAATAATTATTCAGTGTACAGTTCCATTTTTTTTTTTTTTAATAAATCACCTTTTCTTTTGTACAACAGTAGATTAGGGTGTTATTCCAAATGTCCAAGTACCCATCACCTGTGCTCCAGCAGTGGCTGAAAAAGGATGTTTAGGGAAGGTCTGTCACAATCCTTCCCTAGTGGTGACAGCTAATTTTAAGCCAATATCACACAAATAACTAGAATTACTTTTGCTGTTTGCAGTGCTCTGCACTCATTTTCTTCCACAATTGTAATTTTATTCCTCATTATTGCATGATTTTTCTAACTCTTTGCAGCTCCACTTCTGTGCATTTTGGGGTCTCTTGAATAGTGTTCCATCAGAAGATTTTAATATTTATAACCTTCCTCAGTTCATTTATGTCACCAACCCGTGAAACCATCACTGACAGTGTTTTTTCTCCAGCAGGAAAATCAATTATATGTTTCCTATTTCTTTCCTAGCCTATCATTAATCTACATGAGGACCTCTCCTACCCCATGGCATCTTTCTTCCATACTGCTTGATATGACATTTTGATGAACTTGTTTTAAAGATCTCGTTATGTTATACTGACTCCATTCTCCTTGCTTCGATTCCCTCAAAGAAAAAAATCTGTAATAATTTGCCAAGCACAACTTTCCTTTTCTAAGTCTGCCAGATTTCTTTCCCCAGTGTGTTGCATTTATTTATCTGATCTAAAAAACTTTGTTCTTTAAGGCCTGATAACTTATAATTCTCTACCTTAGTCCTGTAAGACAACAAAAACCTGTGACATTAGGAACACAAAATAAAATAGCAAAGGCACATCTGATGTCTGGCATTTCCAGAAGTTTAAAAAGTTATCTTAAATTCCTTTTCTAGCATCAGTTCCTTAAGGATTGAGATGCTTTGTCCCAGATGCCCATTTTCAAACACTTAGGTTATTTGGGAATTTTCTAGGTTCTCTATCTTTCACCTTCACTTTTTTCTCTAAGACTGCAGGATTTAACATGTTTTTTTCTTCAAGATTTCGCCCTTGGAAGACAAATTCTCACCAATTACATGAGAATTTCTTGCCACTTACCCCCACATTTTTAAAATCCCACTATCTTTAAGTTTGAAACCATCCATTTTGTAATACATCCAAATTTGCCTTTAAATATTTCCTTTTTCTCCTGTACGTCTTAGTCCTTCTTCTCAACATTATTTTTTTTTAACAGTAATTTTTTGGGGTAGGGCAGATGATAAAGGATCCTACAAGAAAAGATTGGGCAGAGAGTTCCTAAAATTCAACCTTTTCTTGAAACAATCTGTTTCAAGCAAGTGTTTCTCTAATATTTCCTGCGTTGCTGGTACCTCTTGGAATATTCCAGCTGCATCTCCTGTGCTAGACCAAGACAAAATCACCTTCCCTAGGGGCTCCAAACCACAGCACCCCCCTTTCACCTCTCATCTTCATGAGCCAACTCTACCAAGCTGAAAATACACCTTTTTTTCATTCATCAGTCACATTAAACCATAATATTTAAGGCTTAATACAATCACTGTATTTGGCAAAATAGTTTCTCCCACACACACTTCTGCTCCTAATCAGAGATAATTAAGTATGTGCATCATACAAATTGACAGCCATGTAGATTCTGAAGCAGAGTTTAAAGTGTAAATAATGATGAGATAAAAGGGATCTTCTGAGCAAAATCAAAGTATCAAGTAGTCATTATGTGTAATCACTATTACAATTTAATGACATTTGTGCTAGAATAGGAATACGAACAGGAATTAAAGTGTCTCATATATATTACTACTTTTTTTTATTATTTAACTCTATGTTGGTTCCAAATGGTTACCAAAACATCAACCTTTGCCTGAGCCTCTAGCAGGTGATTCTGCTGCAAACACAGAACCCAAGCCAACTGCAGTGGCCTGGATGTGAGACGTGAGGAGGTCATGCTGTGTGTGGCAAAAATCCTAATATTTATCCTTTTAATCTTGCTTTCTGTGTTAAATATCAGTATCAAGACTGGAAAGCCATAATTGGAAGCTGCTACCCCATCACACACACAAATCTATACCTAAAATACAGAAGCAACCTCAAACAGATGTGACAGTGACACACAAACCTGACTAAAGGGGTAAAGGGGAGGCAGAGGAAGGAGGAGTAAGATTCCTTTGCTCCCATGAACCTGATAAGCAGCAAATCATGAGAGAGCAGAAGCGAGAGAGAAAGGATTCTATCTGCTTTTAAATTTCCTGAGTATTTGTAAATGCTTTTATTTCATGAGCAGTTCAAAGGATAACTACAGGAGTCAGTTGTGTCCATCATCAGGACAGCAGGTTTGCAAACATCACTGTCTTGCACAGGTTTTTGATAGAGCTGTTTCTGTATCTAACATTTCTCAGGGGATCAAGTCCCAATTGTGGCCTTACTAGTATTTCAATGCATCATTGAAAATGTAACATGAGAAGAACAAAATAAATAAAACAGAAGTCCAGAAGTACTCAGTGAAAAAAAAAATAATATACTGACTTCCAAATCTTATTTCACCCACAAGTTGAATGTGAAAGGGACAGGACATAAAGGACACACTAATCAAATAAAAGACCTTATGTAATCTGTAGAAATATCAGATTGTGCAGCAGCACCAGTTGAGTTCAGGGCATAGACTGATACCAAGGTATCCCTAGGGCCTCTTTGCATTTCCTAATTCAGAACTTGATGTAGCAGAGAAATTGTGGGGGTTTATCCAGCAATATTTTTTCATCTTTCCATTTCTTCCTTTCTTCACTCAGATTTTAAAGAAAGGTATCTGGCTTTATTGATTATGATCATCTTGAGCCATTTCCATTCATGAACTGGAAAAAATAATACAATGAGCTGATTGGTAAAATCCCTCTTGAATTGCACTAGGGTTTCTGGCTTTAAAATAAAATAATTTTAAAATATATGCCATCCAACCAAAACATCCCATCTCCTATATAATTCACATCTAGATTTGTCCCATTAAAAACAATCTAAACATTTTGGGTTGTTTTATTATTTTATAGTGAAGCAAATACTTGGCTTAAGGCTGCACCCATTTTTAATGGCCTGTTTTAACTCTCTCATTGATCTGTTGTCATGTTTAATCAAGACAACAAAAAAAAGAGTAACAAGTAGGGTAAGCTTCAAGTACTGCACATTTAATTACAGCACGGATTTGTTTGGGAGGATGGGCTTAAATTGACCTTTGTATCAGGTTTCATGAGCTTAGGTGTTCTTTTTAGACTCCCAGAATATCAGCCCTGAAAATGGGAAAATAAAGTGGTTCTGTGTTTGAATTAAACAAAAGGCCACTGTAAAGAACAGTCTGCAGAAGAACCACAATAGCAAGAAGGTATTTTTAGGTTTTTCTAGTCCATCAGTCACCAGCAAAGCACCTCCCCATCCTGAACAAGGTGCACACAAATATCAGAGCTGTTTTTTGCATCATTTAACAGAACAAATCCCCAGCAGTGGGATGGATGCCCCTGTGCAGACACAGGGCAGGTACCTGGGCAGGCTGAGAATGGACAGGGGAGCCTCGCTGGGCTCACAAAGCCACGGGAAAAATGGGGAGAGAATTTTTATACGGGATGGAGAGGCAGGACAAGGGGAAATGGCTTCAAACCCAGAGTGTGGTTAGACTGGATATTGGGAAGAAATTCCTCCCTTGGATGGTGGGCAGACCCTAGCACAGGTTCCCAGAGCAGCTGGGGCTGCCCCTGGATCCCTGGCAGTGCCCAGGGCCAGGTTGGACACTGGGGCTGGAGCAGCCTGGGACAGTGGGAGGTGTCCCTGCCATGGCAGGGGTGTCACTGGATGGGCTTTGAGGTCCCTTCCAACCCAAACCATTCTGTGATTCCATTATATAGAAACCTGATGCTTTTGTTGTTTATATAACAGGTTCAAAACAGGGGATTTAAAATAGTCAAATTCTAAGTTCCTTCTCCTTAAGAAGACTGGAAATAACTTCTTTCTTCCATGTTCCTTGGGATCCTTATCCTGTGCATATCACTCACTAATAAACAAACCCAATTGATCTGGTGGGAGAAAAGCCAATTATGCCACACAGATCACAAGCACTACACCAAGCTGATTCTTTTCACTGTTAGAAGCATAATTAGTTTCTCCCTCTTAAAAATACATAAAATATCAGATGAGTCCTAGAAGTGCTTTGGGGGTGGCTTGTATTTCCCAGCATCTCAGATGATGTCTTGATCTGAAATGCTAAATTTGGAGAACAGATCTTACATGCAGGTAACTAAAAAATGATCAGAAAGAAAATAGCCCAGATTTCCCAGGGAGGCCTGTGCAAGCAGTAACAGCTCTCTACATTATCTGTATTTGGCTGACATCTAAGTACAGTTTTACAGCATACAATAGTATTGGTATTATTTGTAGATTAAATTTGGATTTAGCAAAACACAGGTAACCCTCATGACAAAAAATAAGAGCTTATGGGGATTCCAGAATGTTAATAAACAGCAGATTCAGGAACTACATTCTGACTTTCTGAAAACCTCATGTGTGATAACTTTCATTAGAATGGTGAGATGATTCATTAACATGTCAAGTACAAGAACAATAAAAGAGAAATAAATATATGGAACACCCTTAATCTCAGTTGGTTTGCTGTAGACCTCATTATTAAAGAAAACATATGTTTACAGAATATTTTTTTATAGAGTGCAGTATTTATTACAATTGTAAATGCATGTTTTAGTCCCACCAGGGGATGAAAACCTACTCAGATAGCCTAACAATCTGCAGCAGAGACCAGAAAGTTCCTTCACAAGAAGCAGTCTGAGAGAAACTATCTGAGAGGAAAAAATACTCAGAAGCAACATTGTTCTCAGGTCTACATGAAGTATCTGGGGCTAGTGTAAAGGAGGGGAATGGAAGCAGATGAGCAAAAAACTTTAAGAATTATATGATTATTTACTGGAAGGACTAAGGCAGCTGCAAACTCCAGTGGGGGCACTGCCCCTTCTGCCAGGGACGTGCACCTCTGGTCATGCAAAAAGATCTGCAACCACTGAGCCATCCTGCTACCACAAAAACAGTTTTAAAGCCTGCTTTGCAGTACCTGCACTGAATTACTGCCTGATTTGCTGCAGGAAGATCAGTCCCTGCTTGGCCACCACTCTCCATGCCACCTGTGTCCGAAGAGCATCAGGCACCACAGGAATTTAAAGGTGTCTGAGAGAGGATGTGACACAAAACTCCCTTTTCCTGCCTGAAGCAGGACTCAGTTTGCCCACAGTGCTGAGGAACCTCGAGGTTCCTTTGCAGCCCTGGGAACACAAACATTGGTAGCTGAAAACCAGGCACTCCATGAGCGAGGCTGCTCAGGATGTGCACAAAGAGCTGGCAGGAAAAGAGGGAGAAGTCAAGAGTCTTGAAGCACACTTTTAGTTCCTGCCTTTTGAAGGCCCAGTAAACATCACCCCAATGCAAATGTAGCATCACACATCTGATGCATTCCAGACACAGATTCCTTTGTGATTTTGCAATGTAGAGTCAACCTAAATGAACAATTCTCACACAAAAGCATTGTTATTTTGAAGAAATACCTAATGCTGTTGAGGAAGACATGATTGTTTAAAAAAAAAAAACAACCTATTTTTTACAAATAGCTCATTCTTAAAGGATGTGCATTGTCTACAGGGAACATCCACTTTCATTTATACACAGCTGACACTAAAATGCCTTGTTATTGTAGAATTCCCTTCCTGAGTACACATAAACACCCACTTCTTCCTGGCCTTAACATTTCACTGAAAAGAACTTCCTCGCTCTTGTTTTGCATAATGAAGAGAAAAGACTTTGAAACCAAATGAGGGGAAGAAAATAATAAGGCTACACACATTAGGCTTTTACTAACTTTAACAGCAGTTAGGCACAGAAATTATCTGCTGAGGGAGGGAACTGAGGGACTGTCATTAGACTTGTTAAGAACGTGATCAGTAACAAACTCAAGGGACCATCACAAAATGGAAGGTGGGGCAACAGAAAAATAAAAAGAAAAGGTAATTTTTTTTTTTTAAACGGTAAAATAAAAAGCCAATACACTCTTCTTGGTCTAATTAAAGGACTGACCAAATGACACAGGAGGTGGAGAACAGAATCTAGGCCCAGCATGTAAAATATAAAGCAACAGTTTTATCAGGCTGTAGGAAAGAAACAAAACAAAAAGCCAAAGCTGGTGTTTTTAAAACACTGAAGCTCCCTTGGTGTTAAAGACAGAAAGCAGCAGCTATTTTTATGTTTCTAAATGCCCTTAATGCATTTTCTAGTGGTTCATATTCTAGCAGTATGCTTCTTGTGCACTGTACTTCAAGTGACTCCACTCAAATAATAAGGTCTTTGAAGTGACCTTGTGAAAGTCTTCCCTTGGAAATGCACAGATAGAAATGAACTTTAAAGGTCAGCCTTAGAGGGGAGAGAAAAAAGATCTGGTTTCCAGGCTGCAGCTCATATGTGCAGGTAAGGGGTGGCTGCATTGCTTGCAAAGGAGAACTGTAAGATGGAAGCAGACAGATTTTCATTTTAGTTTGGGAAATTAAAACTGAAAATTTTAATAGACTGCTTATCCCTTTTTCCCAAACAGACTTTCCTGGATAGAACCTACTGGTAGTGCACTTTGTAGCCAAATCAGCCATTTAGGAGTCTTTAGTGAGAGGACACAAAATCACCTCCTCTCTCAAGACCTGTATCCTGCCCTACACAGCATCACTCGAGGGGACACCCGAGACACCAAACCCTGCCCAGCTTTTCCACAGGCAAAAGGGATCATTCCCTCCGACCAGGAAAGCTTTGCAGAGCAAACCCAAAGCTTTTCTCCTGCTGGGAGCCAGGCAAAGGTGCTTCTCCTTGCCTTTCCCAGCTGGAAGCGGGGTCACCAGCAGCCCAGCCAGCAGGGAAAGGAGGGAATCCATGTCCTCGCCACAACTTCCCCATCCACCACCACATCCGTCCTCCTCTCAAACGTCATTGGCCCAATTGAGGAGAAAAATAATTAGTTTCACTCTACTTCCTGCTAATTACAGAGTGTATAATCTGCCAAACGATGCACACGCTCGTGTTGGCTGTGGCCTGCTGCCTCCCCCTGCTAGCACAGGCAGCGAATGGCTTACCAGTGACAGCTGGCAAACCAGCCTCTGGGAATAAAACATTTTAGCACTTCATAAATTTCTAACAAGGTTTCAAATTGCTTCAGTTTCCCTCCTCTCAGCTCTGTCAGCCTAGCAAAGGAGTTGAGGGGGGGAAAGAATAAGGAAGGGGGGGGGGGGGGGAGAGGTGAACACTAATTAAATCGGCAGCAGAAAAGTACAACTTGTAAGATAGTTCATTATTTTTAATAAGCAGCAATTAGACCCCAACTCCGAGGAAAGTTGGATGCTTCCTGCAATGCACTGGCAGCAGGGAAAGCTGAAATACATCCTTCTGCCTCAAATTCTCAATGTAGGAACAAGTAAAGCACTTCAAAGTGCAGCTGCATGACATGATAAAACTTAATGGAAGGTGACAAAATGCACTGAAAACTTGGAGGGAACATGCAGCATTGTTGGCATTAATGTTAGGGTTTCATATCACCATTCAGATAACAAATGGTTTCCAAATCCCCCCATGAAGCTGCCATCAGGATAAAAAGCTGTCTTATCATTATTACTATTGATTAGACAACATACCACATTACACTGAATCTGACATCCTGACCACAGGAATGTGCCTAGAATAAAAATAATAGGATGCAAACAGCTATTGATCATATTTATAGCAGGCTCTCTCACAGGTGTAAACCAGCAACTCTCCTCTCAGTATGAACAGACAAAACACAGGGACTGATTTAGAAGCCAAATGTTCCAGAAAAAAATCAAATATTTTTGCATTTGACATTAGAGAAATGTTGTAAAACATGGAGATTTTACACAGGACTGCAGGAAAGACTTAAACAGAAATAGGTACTTGGTGAAAACAGAATAAATGTGTTTAATAGGAAATAAACAGTACAGTAGAATAATAGTGTCATGTTGTTAGAGCTACAGTTCTTTTGCCAAAACTGACTTTTATTTTGCCTTCATTTTCTAGTAGTTGAAACCAAAAGACAGTAACTGAACAGATTTATTCTTTTTCATTATGTTTAGCTCTGAAAGATCAGAATGGTGCTAGATTTAACTTAGGAAATAATAATAAAAAAAAAGAAGAAGCAGAAAGGTACTAAATCTGGGCTGTGTGGAGCTGACAGTCCTTCAGTACAGTGCAAAACCCTCCAGGAAGGAATTAAGACAAAAAAAAAAAAAAATACCCAAAACAAATGCACAGCAGAGCAGGTGTTTTACAAGGAGAAAGAATTTGCCATCAGGACCACGGCTTGCTGTGTCCTCTTTCCAGGAGAATCTCTAACCATGGATAACTTCCAGATGAAGATGTTCACCTGGAAACGTGTTTACTTTGAAGTGAAAGCTGAATGTCTACAGGAAAAGGCTGCCAAACACTTGGGCACCTTCATCTGACAAGGCTGAGGCACTGAGGGCTTTATTCACCCCAGTTTTTAATTGCAAGATCAGCCTTAGGAATCCCAAAATCTTTCCCCAGAGACCAAGGGGAAAGGCTGGAGCAAGGAGGAGATTGGTGGAAGAAGATGAGGTCAGGGAATACATAAAGGAATAAGACTTATATAAATCCATGGGCCCTGGTGAAATGTTTAATGTTTCTTCTGTAAAATGAAATTCACCTCCTATTTCTTAGCTCAGAAGTTCACTCACAAAAAGTAATCAAATTTCCTTCCTCATGTCCATCATTTCATTTACTGTGTTATAAAGAACTCAAAATTCACCCATTTTCATTCCCTTGCAGGTTCATCAGGAGGCAGGAGGGATCTTAAGCTCAGAGCAGACAGGGAAGAAGGTGAAAGAAAAGGAAAAAAAACGGAAGAAAAGAAGAGGAAATATGGTCTGGAGGGGAGTGAAAATGAAAGCATGGCAAGAGAAGAGCTGATGAAGATGCATACAGCATTTCTATCAGAAATTCTAAAAGAGATCAGAATTCCAGATCAGGCCAACAGAACTAACTCCAAAATATTTACTTCACTGTCATTTCTCAAGCACAACTCTAAATGTCCTCAAAAAATAAAACCAAGACCACCACCAAGCACAGCCTCAATGCTTTGCTGGGAAAATGAGTGGCAAACATATTTTAAACCAATTTTTGCTCATCTTACCCAAGAGAGTGCTCAAGCAATAATTCTGGAGACATTCAGGGCTGCTGTGATGGAGACCTGGCTGCTGCTCCTTATGTTTGTAGCCATGGAATTTCAAGCAAATTTGGTGCCACTCATTTCAGCCATAGCACCAAAAGTGCCAGTCAGCAACATTCAAGCAAGAAATAAAATACATTTAAAACAAATAAATGAATCTTAGGGGGAAAATAAGCATAAAAGTGTGTTCAGAAGGCCTGAAGCTGCTCAGAAAAGAAATCTTCTTAAAAATGAAAGAGGCAATAACAACTTTTAAAATTACCTCTTCTTCTCCCCAAATTAGGGTGTAAAGGAAAAATGTTCTTTTTCTCTCGGGAAAAAAAAAAAATAAAAAATTATGCAGAACAATTTTGTTCTGACTAGGAAAAAAAATAACGTTTGTATTAAAGATAGCACAATGGAGACTGCTAGCTTTATTTTGAAAGCACATGTAAGAGTTCATCTGCTCTGATTTTCATTGCAGTTTTTTAAATTGGTGATATAAAAAAAATGTGCAACTTTATTGTGTATGTTGTTGAATCAGAATTTCATCAAAATAGTTTTTCCTCATTAAAAACAAAGTTTTGACATGTTATACCTGCAGCAAGCCTCAGTAGAAAATACAATTAAGAGAAGAAAGTGCCAGTCTGTTGGCTAGGGAAGAAAAAAAATGAAGATTTTAGCTTTGCTTTTATAAGTATGGGAAACCCAGAGACTTCTCCCATCCGGGGTGCCCTTGGCCAGGGATGTGGGTCTGGTTTTGCAGATGCCATGGGGAGGCTGAAGGATCTCTGTGGGCAGAGTGGGATGCAGCTCCCCACACTGAAAGCTCCCCAGGCACTGCTATTGGTGTGTTCCAGAGTCAGGAGCCCTCACCCATCCCTGTGCACCCCACCTGCCCCATTCTGTCATCTATAAAGTGTGGTGCTTCCTCTCCTCATTAAAATGAGCAGGTATGCAAATTTGTAATACCTTTCTGTCAGCCTATAGATTTTTCCCTTGTAGAAACAAGACATTTTTCTCTAGAGAGTTTTTCCTCACGCTGTTTAAGGCAACATCACTTTTTGCAAGTGAGTCACCAGCCAAAGTTCACCTTTACCTAAATTCTCCTACAGCAGGATTAGGTCACAAAAAAAAAACAATTTCTGGGTCAGTTCAAAGCTTTTTTTTTTTTTTTTTATCCTGGAGCACATGCTGCTCCTAATCCCTGCTCTCATTATGGCCAGCAACACATCCATAGGCTTAATTAACCTGCATTACATAATTGGAGGGACACTGTCCTGGTAACTTCCTGCAGCAGCACACGGCCAATGAAAATGAGCAGCACACACCACCTCACCACCAGAGCAAATTAAATAGCAGGACAAATATGTAATGGGCAATATTTTGTCTAGCACAACCAGAATAAAAATATAATTGTGTCACCCTCTTGCCTCATCCTCCCAGGACAAGCCACAATCTCCTCCAGGAGAACACAGGAGGGTGACCCAAGCCTGGCAGTGCTCCCACAGCAAGTCTGACTTTCCTCTTCGACGGGCTGAGCAGATTAATGGGTCTGCTAGGAGCTGCCTGGCTGCTGCTGCTGCCTGCATGTGAATTTGGGCCCCCAGGGGTGCCTCCCCACCCTGCATCCCCTCTCCACCTCTTTACCCTTCTCTCACATATGGAAAATGGCTGGGCTGGCACTCTAAATTCGATTTAGAGACACAGAACCTGAGCTCCCAAGGGACTGAGCTCAGGGTGCTGTCCCAGCTCAGGTTCTGTGTCTCTAAATTGAATTTCTCACCAGATGTGGAAACAGCAGTGCAGGGAAGCAAGGTGGCTGATGCCAGCACCTGCCACAGGTCTCAGTCTGAGAGTAGTTACTGCACTCACACAAAAGAAACAAATATTTAAGGTGTCTCACGCTGGTTTTATGTGGAAATCTCAGTTTCTTTGCTGGTCCTGGCTTTGCTCCACGTGTCCTATGCCCCACCCTGCCAGAAGTTCCTCTTCACTGCATGATGTTGTATTCCATCTGGTTTTTATTGCACATAATAATCTTTTAATTCCTTGACCTTTCCTTAACCCAAATTTTCCAGATCTCAAATCTAATTTCTTACAAATCATTAGCTTAGAAAAACCAGAGTGCATCCCCATCAAAAATACTGACAGATCTCACTGCCAGCTGTTCAAAACCCAGCAATCACTTCTTCAGCATGCAGATTCAGGCAACAAGTTAACATTTGTAAAGAATCTTTCAAAGTTTTGCCAAACTATTAATGAAAAAAGCCAAACACACAAAAAAAATCATTCTCGCTGTATTGCTCACTAAGTGAAATGCAAGTTCTTTCATTTCATATCAGCATTGCCTAAAAGTTATCAAAATAAATATGGAATGGAGCATATTTTAATTAGATTAAGTCCATATATGGAAAGCCCCTTTCTGAGTGATATATTTGCTTTATCACCTTGAATTTATCCCTTTCAGGCTTTGGTTAAAGGATAAGGAGAAAAATGTCTAAGCCCACAAGGGCCATTTGTGGCCTCCATAAATCTGCATACCTAGGGCTTTTACCACACCATCAAATATTAATAAGTGCTCTTAGGTTATTCCAAGTGCAGAGACAACAATTTAAAAGTGTAAAGCCACTAAAAGATCTTCATTTAAAAACCTTTCATTCCAGATCTTTTATTCCACATGAATTCTTGTGGCTGGGAGGCGTTTGGGATTGAAATGCTGCACACCTGAAGCAGAGAACTGGACAGCCTTGAAAATAAGTGTTTTATCCATGCCTTCAAAATCCACGGGCAACCCCAACAAAGTCCAGGCCCATGGATGAACATAGCAGATGTGGAGTGGCAGAAATGTGATTTCCTCTGAAAAGGACATGAATATAGGTCAACCAGGATATCAGGTACCACCATAAATACTCAAAAAGACAAATAAAAAAACCTATCTGCTCCCAATTCCATTTACATATAGATGTTTGAAGAGATGTTAGATACCTGGCTGTGATTTACAGAATATTATTACACCATTATGCTGCTGCATTACCAAAGTGAGATAAATGTTACATTATGATATAATGAGCATATGCTATGCCTAATATCTTAATATAGAGTTCCATTGACCTTTGAATGTCAAAATTAACAGCCAAATTAATCAAAAATTCTGCTTCAGTTCAATGCAGGGTGTGGACAAAAATTGCTGGAGCTACAAAGCACCAGAAAAGAATATCCAATAGTTCCTTGTCTTAAAAGAATATTGCAACTTTTACTACTCATTTAAGTAGGATTTAGACTTTTTTTCCCCCCAGTGTTAATGCTCAGTGCTAACAATATTTTAGGGTACTGCATTTTACCCTGATGAGCACATACACTGAGGAGTGATTTTAAAGGAGGTATTAACATAACATTTACTGCTATTTTAAAAGTGAAGTTGTGACACAGGAGAGCAGAAGAAGGATGAGGGCACGTTTCCAAGATGTATAATGATCTTAGCAGGACAGGTTTGGAGTGGTAATTTCATGACATAATTTTAAGACATCATTTTTCACCTTCAGGAGTATTTCCACTGACTCCTGCAGCATCTGTGCCCCTTAGAGGATGCAAGGAGAAGGCAGAGAGGCTGCTGCTGGTTCTCTCAGTGAACAAAAATGGTCATATCAGGGAGAGTGCAACTACAGAACGGCAGAGGGCTGATAAGGGAACTAAGGAAGATGTAAAACTGGGAATATTTTAAGGTAAAAAATCAGCCACTGCCTTAACACGCACTGATGAACTGCTTATGTGATTAGAGTGTCAGATAATGCAGTGATATAGGCAGATTTTCCACCCTATTTCCTGAGGTTATATATTCATTCCTGCACCAAAAAGGTGAGCCCCAGTGCCAGGGGGAGCCCTGGCATCCTTGCAAGCTCACTGACACTTCCCTTTCCAAGCCACAACAGTGTAGCTACATCCTACTGCTAAATGAAATTAGTGTTGTCCCTTGCATTTTGAAACAGCTGATTTAAAAGGTATTATTAAACACGCAGAGGAGTTGATTCTTCCAAAAGGTGTGATTGAAAGAAAGCACAGAGCGGTGTTTCATCAAAGAATTTTCATATATATTTCAATATCAAATTTAACAAAATTAAATTAAGTGTCAAAAGGTGCCAGGCAAATCCCACACAGAACTCAAATAAAATGCTCAATGATTCATTTTTTTGCTCTGTGAGACTCTTTGGAAGAAAATGCATCTAATTTTGTTCAATTATGTTTGTATCTGATTTCTAATGCACAGAAGTTAATGGAAAGATATAAATACTGTCTTCCTCCAAGCATAATTATATCAGAGAGGTGCACATTGAGGGAGTAGGAGAAATGTTTAAGTTGAACCATAATCCTAGTAGAAGAACAAAACTGGCTGTGAAAATATTTAGGGTGGGAAGTTAGAAGGCTGGTTTAAAAGCCAAACAAATCAAGTTTTCTCCATACATCAAAGAGGTGATCTTACCTCTCCATACACAGAACATGGTTTTGAGAAAAAAAAACAACCCTCACAATGGGGATGGAAGTTATAGCAGAGCTTGGGTATAGATTTTAACAAAACATCCAATGCCACAAGGCAATCAAGAGTTTCTCTAAATGATGCTAGAACCACACTGAGCAGATAAGGTGAGAAAATAAAAAGGTGAAATGCAATTAGAAATTTTTCCAAACTGCTGGAATTTTCACATCTATTTATTCCTATTCCTATCCCAGCTCCCCAAATCTTCTTCCATTCTTATTTTTGCCATTAAATTTAATGTTTTTTATAGAAAAGATCTTGTCCCCGACTCTTTGGCCTGTACACTCTCCTAAGAATATTTTTTCTTTTTTTTTTTTTCCGTCTTAACTTTGAAGTTGGTTTAAATTCAGTAGAGAATAAAAAAAATTCACAAGACAGTTTTCTGATTTCTGTCCTAATCTGTCAGTCTATCCCAGTATAACCAGCCCTGTTGTTTCTCTTTAGGGCTGCTGGAAGATTCACCTGTGAAATTTAGCAAAATCACAGTGCTCCTTGTCAATAGCAAAATTTCAACACACAGATACAAATCACAGTTTTCTGCCACATTTTGAACATATTCCACTTGGAGCCTTGCCATATTAGAACTACTTGACTAGATTTGCAAGAATGATGAGCTTTTCGTTTGTGTAAATCACCAGCTGAAGCTCATTTTCAAATAGAGCTAATCAGAAATTATTACTGAACCCAAAAGTGAAGAGGCCAGCTCTGTAACTGTGGTGCTCACTAGGGTTGCAAACTAATTCATCAAAGTTCAACTACCTGATTTTATATGTTCTTCAATGAAGAATACTTTTTCCTTATTTTACTTCATTAAAAATAAAAAAATCAAAGGATTTTTTTAAGAGGGAAAAATTATTCCCCAGCCACTTTATCACATAATAAATCCATAATCACAGTGCAGCCCGTTGGCACGGGGACCCTTGAACAGAAGGTCTGGGGTGGTGACAGCTTTTCATATACGAGCCAGTAACAGGGGCTAAAACAACTGCCAGGGAACAGAAAAGCAGCTGCTGAACTACATAAATCACAGAACAATTTAGGCTGGAAAAGCCCTCCCAGCCCATGGAGTCCCAGCTGTGCCCACCTTGTCCCCAGCCCAGAGCACTCAGTGCCACCTCCAGGGGACACCTGCAGGGATGGGCACTCCAAAGCTCCCTGGGCAGCCCCTGCCAGGGCCTGAGCACCCTTTCCATGGGGAAATTCCTGCTGCTGTCCCAGCTGAGCCTGCCCTGGCCCAGCCTGAGGCCATTTCCCCTTGTCCTGTCCCTGTTCCCTGGAGCAGAGCCCGACCCCCCGGCTGTCCCCTCCTGGCAGGAGCTGTGAGAGCCACAAGGTCCCCCGGAGCCTCCTTTGCTCCAGCTCAGCCCCTTCCCAACTCCCTCAGGAACTCTCCAGCCCCTTCCCAGCTCCCTCAGGAACTCTCCATTCCCTTCCCAGCTCCCTCAGGAATTCTCCAGCCCCTTCCCAGCTCCCTCAGGAACTCTCCATTCCCTTCCCAGCTCCCTCAGGAACTCTCCAGCCCCTTCCCAGCTCCCTCAGGAATTCTCCAGCCCCTTCCCAGCTCCGTTCCCTGCCCTGGACACGCTCCAGCCCCTCCAGGTCTCTCCTGCAGGACCAGAACTGGGCACAGCCCTGGAGGGGCCTCTCCGAGCCAGCCCAGAGGGACAATCCCTGCCCTGGTCACACCATTGTACTGGGTAATTACCACAAGTGACATGTGCATTATTAGCCTCAAAACAAAATATCTGTGTCATTAACCCATGATCCATGAGTCTGTAATGCAGCCTTGGTGATGCCTCAGGTTTGAGCTTTTCTATTTTTCACATTCTGTGCTGCTTTAGTGTGTGGGTCTGGGCTTCACATGATGGGATGCTGAGCTCTGTGCACAGAGCAGAGACAAAACAATTCCTGCTCCAGCTGGGCACCAAGGACAAATGATCCAAACCTCAGCCCAGGAGCACAAACAGCGTGGGCTGGAGAGAGAAAAACAAGCAGGGTGGGACTGCCTGGGCTGGAGCTGGAATGGGACAATGAACTCCAAGGTGCCAATGGAGCAGAACTGATCCCAGGGAGAGCCCCGGGAGCGCTCGTGCATTTTGGGACCATTTTGGGTCATTTGGGTGCAGCCCTGGCTGGGCTCTGGAGCTGCCCAAGGTGGATCCATGGAGGAGATCCTTGAATAAATCCCTGCTTTATTCTGTAGCTCTGCCCAGCCTCTGCTCTAGGGCAGCCTTCACATGGCATCATTGGGAAAATGCTAAAATCTCAAACATCCAAATACGCCCTTGGAATTAAAAGCCTTGACTGATCAGGTACAAATGTAAGGAAGCCTAAGAGCAAAGAGCTTTTACTTTAGCATTTCTCTATTACACTTTTAGCTTCAATTCAATTTCAAACCCTTGTTTCCCCCAACATCCTCTCTCAGATTCTTTTATTAGGCTAAAAATTGGGCTTTCCAGATCTGCACATTAAATGTACTTTGAATGAGAAAAAGGGGGAAAAAATCCCAATGCTTTTTCCATCAAATGCTTCATCAGAAATGCATACTCACAAGTTCTTCTCGGGAAATTCAGAACAGAAAGGTGGAAGAAGCTTGTCAAATCATTAAATATAAATGTGTACAGTTGACCTGTTGGGCATCAGGACTTTCATGTATCATGCAGAGAAAATACAAAACCTGAATTCAAATAGAAATGGGAATATTAAAATTTTTTGCACTAAGGCTTTGGTTTCCAAGAGTAACAGCAAATAACCCTAAAATTATTTTTATAATTATAAAACTCCTCAATACTCAAAAAGGTCTCTGTTTTAGGGTCTTAGAGGACAGAACCAGTGGCTGAGGAATTCACCCTTGCTAATAAAAAGACCCAGCAATAAAAAAACTAACACCAATTACTTTGGTGTTAAAATGCCCTCATGCTAATCACCCACTGCCCTGAAGACAGCTGAAGACCTAAGTTCATCTTGTTTTCCTAGGTATCAAAGTTATAATAAAATCACAAAATGGGCTTGAAAGGGACCTTAAAGATCATAAAATTACAGTCCCAAGGGCAGGGACACCTTCCACTATGCCAGGCTGCTCAAAACTCCAGGCACCCTGAACTTGGACACTTCCAGGGATGGGGCAGCCATCGCTTCCTTGGGCAACTGTCACCCTGTTATTTTAAAAGTTTTAAAGTTCTTCTAAAAGTTTTCTATGCCTTCTGATGTTTACATATTTCTACTGGAGTTCCTCACGCACTGTTCACGTAAATAATGATTGTTTTGCATTCTTCTTTGTGGGAGGAGAGAATTGATGGACTCTCCAGTTGGAGAGGTGGTAATTTCATCTTCCAATCCACTGTCACTTTTGGAATGCCATATGGACTGTTGGTTTGACCAGTGTGGTTGGAGAGGTGGTAATTCCATCCTCCAATCCACTGTCACTTTTAGAATTGTACATATTGTGAGGTCAGAAATCAAGTTTGCTCCTTTTGTTTCCTTTTGCTCTTTTAATCTTAGTGTGCATGTGTGAGTTATTTTGTGTTGTAGTGCAACAGGCAACCTATGCCAGGGCCTCATTAACCCCACAGTCAAGAATTTTTTCCTAATATCCCATCTAGCCCTACTCTCTGTCAGAGTGAAGCCATTTCCCCTTGCCCTTGGAAATTGTCTCTCTCTCCATCTTTCTTGTAGGCTCCATCAAGCACTGGAAGGCCACAATTAGGCCACCCCAAAAATTCTCCTCCTCAGGCTGAGCCCTGATACCAGGGATCTCCCCAAGGTTGGTGCAGCACCAGCTCTTGGCCTGATCAAATCTCATCATTTCCTTACACCTTCCTGTTCAATAACAGTCACCAGATCCTGCTCTGATTCCATCTGTGCTGATTTTGGTCTCCTCCTGGCATTATCTCAATCAAGTTTAATAAAAATCCCCTTTTCACACCACATCCAGTATATTTCCCTTGCAGCCATCCACAGATGTAAGCATATACGTACTCTGCATATACAATTTTGAACAGGAAAATTGCATAGCGGAAGCTGAAACAAAACAGGAGACTATTAACTGAAAGCAAAAGCAGTAATTTGAAGCAATTAGGACATATTTTGTGCTTCAGATGAGAGCCATCAGCATACAGCTACTATATATACACATCTTTAAACTTGAGGAAAACACAGAGATGTAAAGACACAGAACTATGGAGGAATAAATGTAGCCCTAAATGTAGAAATTATTTGAACCAAGACATAAGAGTAGAGGGGGTGAAAAATCAGCATCAGGGATGACAGGATCATGAATTATTTTTTAAACTTATAGACCACAGACATCATTTTCATGGCTGAAGATCTTTCAGTGGAGCAGAGTGAGCTTGAGAATGTTTGGGGCAATATTTGAGGTGGTGTCCATGAGGAGAGGGGAGAAGAACCTGCTAATTCCATGAGTTCCCTGTCCCCACTCCATTCATCACGGCTGAGTCCAACATAAATAGTTTCACAAGGTCAAAAATAAATGGGAAAACCCATTATCAGTAATACCAAGAAGCCAGTTAGGGCCAGAGGAGAGAAATGAATCATCTTTCGTTACTCTTGAGGAAATGGGATATTATAATTAATGAGGAAAAACTGCATCTATTTCATGCATTTAACATGAATTTTAAGGGAACCAAGACATTTTTGACAAATTGGACATTGCACACAACATACTTATTAATTCATAAATTAAAAATATATTCTGTTACCCTATCAAAGGAAATTTTGCTTGATTCTGTCTCCCTCAGCAATCCTTTTCCTTTTTCTTTTTTATCATCCAAGTTGCCAAAAGAAAAGAGAAAAAAACCTCACATTTTTGAAAGAAAATCATAAAGATCATAAAGGAGTTCACATCCATCTTGAACCATCATGCTTCTCTGCATTTCAGATTGAGTTGAAATTTCTAATTGAAATGATTTTTTCATGAGTTAAACTATAAAGGAGAAATAAGTGATACATTTAAATTATTTATCCATCTTATTTATAATTAATTAGGTTTTTCTCTGTGCACAGCCAGGCTATACCAGAGCGTTTGATTTTTAAAAACTCCTCTATCATCAGGCAACAATGGATGACTGCTTTTCTCATGTCACTTTTGTTTTAGTTTGCTCCAGAGATTCAAACAACTCCTTGGTTGGCTTTAATGCATTAACCCTCTCAAGACACAAAGGACAACAAGGACCTTCCCAGGGAGAGGTGCTGGGCAAAGCTGTGCCCAGACCACACCTGTACGAGCTGCTGGAGGTGTGGAGGTGAGGAGGGAAAGGTTTGGATCAATCCCAGTTAAACCCAGGTCTTTCTTCCTCATTTCCACTGCAGGACAAGGGGAAAAAGTTGTAGCTGAGCCAACAGCCCCAAGAGCACTTCTGGTTTTGAGCAGGGTAAGAAATTTCTTTCCTTCATCTAAAAACAAAGAGGGGAAATGTCGGAATCTGAGGTATTGATGATTCCAAAACTGTAGAAAGTCTCTGTCTGTCAGCCCCACTGCCAAAGCAGAAGCCATAATTGGTCTGTGCTGGTTTCCAGGTTGTTTATTCTGTTTATCTCTCACATGTTCTGCTGCCCTGCCCAGCTCTGTCCTGCAGGGCAGCGTGTGGGGCTCTGCCCTCAGTGGGATGTGACAAACATTAAATACCAGAAACTCCCTGGGCTGGATTTACAAGAACGTGCCAATATCTGTCACCTACGTTGGACAGTGTGTCCCCAGCCTGAACCAACAGAAAAATGCCAACACCACAGTGAAACATGGAGGGCATGAAGGAGGAGAAAAAGGACAAGGCACACCCAATTTCCTCCATCTTGTCCCCTTTGGACCCCTCATCTAGAATCCTAAAATTTTACTTTTGCACCCGTGCCACACTTAATTATTACTTCTATCAAACACTCAGAGCTGGTAATTCATCCTGTAAGATTGAAAACTCTCTTCCATGGACAGAGATCACAGACAGTGTCTCTGGGGGCTCTGTCCAGGGGGGTTCCTGACCCCCACCAGGGTCCCTCCAGGGCAGCCAGAGGGAAGCTCTAGATTCCCACAGGAAAACTTCTTACAAGAAGCAGGGCAAGCAATAAATTCTGAAGGAAAATGGGAAGAAGATATTCCATGATGTTCTTCTACCAGGACACTGTTCCAGGGTTGGCTCCATCCCACTCTGCATGAGATGGGAGAAGCAGCAAAACTTCCCCACGTGGCACAGATGGACCAAGGCGGGCAGCACTGGGAGCTGCTCCTCACACCTGCCTGCACCAAACCACTCTCACCACAGCCTAAGGGACCACAGATTTTATCCTACTGTGTTTATCGTAGCTGGAAATAAATAGGGAGAAGGCCTGGAGTTGTTACACACACTGGTGTTGAGTGAATAAGTGGCAGGAGGGGGAGTGTAAGCCCTCTCAGTGTGGTGTCTTGAAAAATAAAAGATTTTAAAAAAATCAAGATTTCAAAGTTTCCTTTTGTCTCTGGTTAAAATTATAAGCTTTAAAATTATTAGCTTTAAAATCCTGAGCAGGAAAGATTTAAGATTTCTTCCCTGGTCCCAAGAGTCAGAAATATTTCTCTTTTTAAACAAAGGCTGACAGGCATATGCCATCCCAGGGCTCCACACACAGGTGGGCCTTTTCAAGGAAAAGAAATGTATTTTGCGGTGCAATAAAATCCAAGGCAACTTAAAAATATTTTTTTTCTAAGAGACAAAAATTGCTGCACTTATAAAACAAGGAAAATGTTAAAAAAAACCCTCAGGATTGGATAATTTGCACAAATGTATTATTTTTAATGAAAAAGGGTTAAGAAATTGCTAAAGCTCACTTTGTCCCAAGGAACCTGGTAACTGTGCAACAAAAGCTGCATTTCTCCTGTATAAATCACAAAATTCAAAATGTGAGGCCTGAAGAAAGCACAAAACTCTGCAAAGGCAGTCAGCTCTCATAAGCAGTAACACCTAACGGATATTTTGTATTTTCTAACACTTGCAAATACCCTGCCCCAATTTTACAATTGACTACGAAGCAATGAGACTTTAAATGAAGAGTAATGGCAAGGTGTGCTGAAATGTGCACCACTGAATTGCCACCAGGAAGGGGAGAGGAGGACTGAGCTGCTTCATCCCAAATCTGAGCTGAGGGGAAAAGTGGCAGCATCCCTGTGCATGCCCAGCTTGAGGGAGGATGGGGCATCCCAGAGTGGCTGGAAGGATCCTTCACAGCCCCAAGAGAGCACCAGGCTCTTGAGCACAGAGCTTTATGTGGGAAACAGGAAAAACTGGGTTCAGGTTGTGGGGTCCAGCTGGCAGCAAGCCCAGAGGGACCCTGGCAGTGCCAACCCAGCAAACAGCCACCATAACCTGAGCACTCCCTGTGCCACCCCTCTGATGTCCTCCAACCACTCTGTGCCATGAAAAGCCTGATGCTTTGCTCACCTGTCAGAACTCAAAATGTCCCTCAGACATTTTTGGAGGTTCCAGGCCCAGATCAGAAGCATTTGAGACACTGGCAGGCAGCTGGAAACAGCTGTGATTTTGGGTTTGAGCCATGGGATAATTTACCAACCTTGCAGGAAGAACAAGAAGTCACAAAAGTTTAGATATGATAGTAGAAGTAGTCACAAAGTAAAGGGAAGAATTTTTGAGTGCTGTACAGAGGAGTTTTGGTTTTGTACACGGGGGTCAGAGGTTTTAAGATGGAGGGATTTGGGCCTGCCCTGTCCTGCCTCTTTCTCCTTCCTTACCTCCATGTTCTTGGTGATGTTGGCACTCACAGATTGGT
Organism: Lonchura striata; assembly: GCF_050655825.1. Classification (NCBI taxonomy): domain Eukaryota; kingdom Metazoa; phylum Chordata; class Aves; order Passeriformes; family Estrildidae; genus Lonchura; species Lonchura striata. Next base: position 114,817,649 of record NC_140703.1, on the reverse strand, counting down.
TTAGAGTAGAAAAGCACCATTTAATATAGGTAATGGGCATTGGGAAAAACTGTAAACATGTAACACGTAATGTACCATGTAAAATATAGAAAATCACCATTTAATATAGGTAATGGGCATTGGGAAAAACTGTAAACATGTAACACATAATGTACCATATAAAAGATAGAAAATCACCATTTAATATAGGTAATAGGCATTGGGGAAAAACTGTAACCATGTAATATGTAATGTACCATATAAAAGACAGCAGCAGCCCTGGGCAGGGAGAGAAGAAGCAGTCGGGGTCAGAGAGGATGTCAGGGTGTGTGTGTGCCTCTGCCTGAGCTGTGAGCAAACCACAGCAGCCCCAGAAGAAAATCTTTTAGATAACTCACAATAAACTGCCTTGAGACCAAACAACAGAGACTGCTGAGCCTTTCTTTGGAAGCACGGGTTGGAGGAGAGATTTTTCCACCACACGGAGCCACCCCCGACCCAGGGTGAGCTCTGGCACACGCCCTGTTTGTGCCCTGGCTCTGTGAGACCACAGATCCCCAGACCCCAGCCCTGCCACATCTGACATGGAATTATTTAGGGTGGAAAACTCCTCTAAGCTCACTGGCTCCAATCACTGACCTGACACTGCTGAGTACAGCACTGAACTGTGCCTGAAAGTGCCACTCCCACATGGGTTCTAAAATCATAGACTCCCAGAATTATTTGGGTTGGAAAGGACCTTAGAGATCATCTCATTCCACCTCCTGCCATGGTCAGGGACACTTTCCACTATTCCAGGTGGATCCAAGCCCCAGTGTCCAACCTGGCCTTGGGCACTGCCAGGGATCCAGGGGCAGCCACAGCTGCCCCACCTGTGCCAGGGTCTCACCACCCTCACACTGAGGATGTTTGGGGCAATATTTGAGGTTGTGTCCTTGAGGGAGAAGAACCTGCTGATTCCTTGTGTTCCCATTCATCACGGCTGAGTCCAACATAAAAAGTTTCACAAGGGCAAAAATAAATGGGAAAACCCTTAATCAGTAATGGAAGGATCCATGGAAGGATAAACTAAAAATACCTCCAAGGCTGTTTGTGCAAGACCTCCATGGTGCCAGGAGCTGAACTAAGAGGAATTCCCAGCAAAGCTCCAGCAGGGCTCCCACAGGTGCTCTCCATGGGAGCTCCCAGCTCTACAGCACCAGGGATTGCTGGATCCTCAGGGGGTTTGGACTGCTGCTGCTCACAAAGTCTCACTGCACCCTTATCTCACACAGAAAACCACCATATTAAATAAAAAAAAAAAAAATCTCTCCCCTTCCCAAAGCACAGAGATGGAGAACTGAGTACACCTACCACTATCATCTGAACGCATCCTGTGGGAAGAGTGAATCAGTCAGGATGCTAAAGGTCAGCAGTCAAAACAAATATAAATTGAAAGACAATTAAAACAGATCTCTTTGGTTTGGGGAGTCCATCTTTCCTCTACAGTGTATGTTTTACTGGCACATCCAGCTCAGAAAACGTGAGGAATTCTGAGACACAAATAAATGTCAGCCCAAGGTGAGCAATACACCATCCTGCCACAGGATTCTTGCATTCTGAAATGCAAGAACAATTCAATTATCCCCCAAAATAAATATGGTTTTAGCCCTTCTATGCAGCCCTAACAGTGCTAGATTGCACTGTTTATTTCTAATATGAAAATTACAGAGGGTTGCACATGGTTCTTCCTCTAGTTCACCTTTTGATTTGATCTTGTTTGATGTCCCCCTCACCATTTTAGAAATGCTTTCAAAGCAGGCAATCTCCGATTGAATCTCCCTCTTAAAGTAAAGGCTTATTATGGTTGATGATTTATGTAACTCAAGAGCAGTTTTGCAAATCCTCATGCAAATAAGACTTGAAGCAAAAAACCCCACAGGGATTCCCCTGCCCTCAGGTACTACAATGTTTTAATTCGCTTGGTTACACAAAACCTACCTTTCCAAAAAAACACTTTTTGTTTTTCTTTGTCAGAAGCACAAACTTTCTTGTTGCCTGGCCTGAGGGCTTCTTTTGTTTGTTTGTTTAGTTAAAAAGCTGTGGGTTTGGCAGCCTGCCTGGTGATGCTGCACAGTGCTGCTGGAATTCCGAGCGCTCTCCTATCACTTGCAGGTATTTTTGTTGTCACAGATTTAGGGTTTGATTCTCGACCCCATTTTCTACCAAAATCTGCAGGAGCCACCCTGAGACATTGAGCAGGACCCCAAGATGGGGGAGAAGCCCTTAGCAAATCCCTGGCAAGTAGTCCTGTATAGAGGATTAATGTTTTATATGGATTTGTAGGTGATACAGGTGATCCTGTGGTTATTAAGGGACATCTCAAGGTGAGCGGCCATTCATGATAGAAATAAAAATCTAAAAATTCAAAAAATAAAAAAATAGAAAAGAAAAATAATATTAAAAAAAATAAGTAATGGAGGGCAAGATGGAAGAAAGAAAAATAATAAATTGTCTCGTGATCTTGGCAGCTGACTTCAACCTGTACCACATTACATCCCTCAGCTTTTAGAAACCACTTCCAAACACAAATAGACAGAAATAATAACTGTGCACCTGAGCAGTCACTTTGAGCCCCCTGTAAAGCACCTTTCAAAATCCATCTTTGAAATTCAACAAGCCCCTGATCCAAAGCTGCATTAACTGCTGCAGCAAGGCCATGTGGTACCCAAAGCCAATTGCTGTTGCAGTCCTGATGAATGATGAATCAGACAATAGCAATGACTAACAGAATAACAGTGTAAATAACACGAGAAAGAAGAATTTAATTTTTCACTCTGTTACGCAGGATTTATTTCACCCACGGAGTTGACTTTTTTTAAAAGACTTGCAGATGATGTTGTGGAATTGAATCACTGTGGCTGAATATTGGCCTCAGACCCTCACAGAGCAAATATCCCAGTCAGAAAAAAAAAAAAAAAAAAAAAAAAGAGAATTTAAGCAGGAGCAGAGAAGACAACATCATTTTTGCCAGGTGAGAAGGACTTAATGGCACCATTAATTTTTTTTTTTTATGGAAAAAGTTTTGAAGGACATGGCCCAATTCTACCAAGAAATCACCTGCAGGAAGGAAGAGGCAGTTCCCTCTTGCCTGTCTGGACACTTCCAGCAGAAATGTTCAGAGGAAAACACCCCTTGTTGCTTATTTGCTTGTTGGGATGTTGCTCTGCTTGTTCTAATTCAATTATACACTTGACCTGCAGTCCAAATAAATACAGATGGGACCACAACTGGCAGGTTTTAATTCTTCTTACTGATTCTGAAGTGCTGAAAGAAAAAAGAAGATGCTTCATACCAGCTCAAAATCTGTGTTTGTAAGGAGGAGGAGAGGAAAGTGTCAGGGGAAGATGGGAAAGAGTTCCACTCCTCCAGAAAAGCCAGGATCTCTTCAGATTCTTGCCCTTAAGTATATCTAAAACACCACAGCATTCCAACCAATCTTTTTCCTTGCTGTCACTTCAGATAATCCATTGTTTTAAAGTTCAGCAACACAAAATCACAGAATGGGTTGGGTTGGAAGGGACATTAAAGCTCATCCAGTCCCTACCCCTGCCTTGGGCAGGGACACCTTCCCCTCTCCCAGGCTGCTCAGAGCTCCATCCATAAACAGATTTTTAACACCAGAGGCAACTTCCCAGTTGTCTTCCTTTTTGGGATGCACCCACAAAGTCAGGCAAGCTACAGCCTGGGTGAAGACAACAAATAAAGATGCAGAGCAGTGACTTTCTATCACACGGCAACAACTTCAGGTTGCTGAGAGTGACTCTCAGAAGGAATTAATTGGTAGCATTTTACAGGCTCAAAAAAAAAAAAAAAATCACACATCCCTCATCCACCTTGTCATTTGATGATGCTGCCTCTGCAAATCAGGCAATCTGCATTAAAAACATTAAACTATTTAGATGTATAAAATGAAGCCTATTTTTCCACTGATAAATACATTTAGCTCATCAACGTTAATGGGAGCTCGAGGCAACATAATTACAGAACACATATAATTTGAATTAGCTACTATGAATCAAAAGTACAGTTTAGTTTTACCCTGTCTTCCTCTCCTCTCTGCAGCCGTCCATGTACACCTTTTTGCCACATTTTAAGACTGCAAAGGTGCAAAAAATTTTACTGGTATGAAATTAAACATACTTTCCTTTGTTTTTGAAGTATAAAAACATCAGCCAATTAGACAGCATGTCTTAAAGGATAGAAATACTTCAAACCCTTTTTAACTCTCTCAACACCAAGTCGTGTCCTCTTATCCAAGCTCATGCTGGAGCCTTTCTAATTCTAAAAATTACTTTTCTCCATTTCCACTGATACACAAACAAAATTTTCATCTTGCCTGCTTTTTATCTCACTCAGTATCTTCAAATTCCATATGAGTGTCCTCTAACTTCATCTTCAATGCCTTTTTTCTCTGGGGAAGAGGAAAGAGATCAAAAGAAAGGAAGTAGAAGGAAAGCAGGGAAGAAAAATTCCTTTTGATAAAAAATAGAACTCATGATAACTCTGTATTTTAAAAAATAACATCTTTGTTGGAAATGTACATGTCCTCAAATTAAAACTCTAAGTATAATAACTGTCAAGTCAATTATAATTGTTTACAACATGTGACAAGCAAGAAAAATTCAGAAGTAATAAATAAGAGACAGGTTGCCCCACCCTTGGATCCAAAGCGGTGGACCTCAAGATTTTCACCAAAGTAAATTTAAAAAATTAGGATTAACCTCTTTTTTTCCTGTGGAAAAAACCCATTCCATCGAGAAAGAGATTAGGAAATCTCTTAGAAAATATCAGCTTCTCCTCTACATTGCCACAGCAGTTTTCTGCTTAAGTAGGGCACCCAGCTGTTTTACACTCAAAAACAGCTTTTCCCCCCCACCTTTATCTCCCCCTGTTAAAAATGTTTTGTTTAACTTGACAAACTGGACATGATCAGGTGTGTTTGGCCAAGGCACACATCCTGCACCCACCTTTTAATTCAAATAAACCACAGAGCTGGGCTTTTTCAGTGGCTCCTGTGCTCTCTGGATGTTGCTACTGGATTCATGCCATTAACTGCACAGATGATTGGTGAGAAAAGGAGGTGAATTACTGTACCAGACAGTGTTTCTGTGCAAAGGGTTTACCCAGCTTCTGTAAAGAGTTTATAAACCACAATATATGCCCCTGGCTTCAGCCTTGACAGACCACCAAGAGCAAGTCAACCATGAATTCTCTCATTGTCAAATTTAATAGAATCTCAGCAAAGGGAAAATCCTCATTCTGTGCTGCAAACATTCAAAGCCACAGCCTGCTGCTCGTTTCTTAATTATGTACAAACCTAGTTAGCACTTCCACTCAGAATGACATTTTTCTCTGACTAAAACTTTTAGGGAGTATTTTTTAAAATGGGGGGAGAATGTTCTCAGTCAGGAATTAATAGCAATTGGAGGCTTTATTTTACACAAGACAAAGTTTATAACTAAATAAAAAGCGGCATAAATTTTCCACATTATTTCCTATTTTTTTTTCCCTTAAAGGCAAGTTCTGTGAATATTTTTGGTTAGTTGTAAAGAACCAGATCCAATCTTTCTTCCCTCCTCACTTCTAGTCAGGTATTTCTATTCTGTGCTCAGTAGAGGCATATTCTGAAATAAAGACATTAATCATAGTGTAATCAAAAATTCATTAGAACTTAATTTTTTACTACCTGGTTAAATAAAAAACCCCAAGAAAAACGAAAAAAAAAAATAAACACACACACAGAGAAGAAAATATTAAGCAATCTACAGAATAACCACAAGAACTCCATTTTTGCAATGGAAAATGTTAATTGACCACATTGAGAAAGTTTTAAGGGTTAAAAAAAGGAATGTGAGTTAAGGTTTGTCAATCTTTGACCACTACCTGCAGCTCTGTCTGTCACCAGCCTGAATATCAAATACAAATAATAGCTTGACATTCCTTGTTAAAATTCAGCCTGGATACTGTATTTTCTAGTAAACATTTCTACCAAATCTTCTAACAACTCAGGTTACCCAGCACTAGAAACATGCTGTGCCTCATTATGCATTTTAACTTGCTCCTCTTCTTCTCTCTTTTGATATGTATTAAAAAAAAAAAAAAACAAAACAAAAAAAAAAAAACAAAAAAAAAAAAAAAAAAAAAAAACTTGTGCAGGCTTATCCATAGTTAGGTTTACTACACAAAACCACAGCATTTTTACAGAGCCATGATGCCATCAAATATTTATAAGGACAAACAAAACCAGCAGAGATCTTTGCAAAACCATTTAAATACCACCAGCTTCTTCCAATTCCTGCAGAAAGCGACTGAAAGAACCTTGTAGGTTCAATAGGAGGGAGACCAAACTAACAAGGCACACGTGCTGAACATGCTCAGCTTGGAGTCAGCAGCTCAACAACACAACCTGGTTGTGCTTTCGTGTGCCTGAAAGGTTTGCCTAAACTGCAGGGGCACAAGGAAGAGGGAATGAATGATCCAGCAAGAGTTTCTCCATGATGTCAAAATCCCCTTGGATTCACCTGAGGGCAGGAAGGATTTCAGGTTTGTGGGGGATACATGCAGAAGGCTCAGGCTTAGCTAAGTGTGTCAGAATGGAGCAGCCCCGGGTAGAAATTGCTGGAAGGTGACAAACTCCATTCCTGGTAGAAGGGAGGTGCCAGAGAATCCATCCTGGAGACATCAGGTGTCTCCGAGGCTACAAGAGAGCTGGAGAGGGACTTTCCACAAGGGCATGGAGTGACAGGATGAGGGAGAGTGGCCTTGAGCTGAAGGTTAATTGGGATAATAGGGAAAAATTCGTCCCTGTGAGTGTGGCACAGGTGCCCAGAGCAGCTGTGGCTGCCCCTGGGTCCCTGGCAGTGCCCAAGGTTGGGCATTGGGGCTTGGAGCAGCCTGGGACAGTGGGAGGTGTCCCTGTGGGGTGAAAATGGATCATCTTTGAGGTCCCTTCCAACCCAAACCATTCTGTGAATCTGAGCAGAGGCTTCTGCTCCCTGGCCTGGCAGTAGAAAAGGGTGAGTAATTAAAAGTAGAAAAGCACATGAGCAATTTTTTCTACATTTTGTGGAAGGTTGGTCAGGCAAGGAGGCAAATGGGAGTATTTCATTTCCCAAATCTACAGCAGAGCAGCAACACCAAGGTGTAACACCAAAGGTTTTGTTATGGTTTCATTGAATCTGGGCCACAGAGGGTGGGGGGGAAATAGGCAATAATTATTCTGTAACCACAAAGTTGGAAAAAAATAAGGGGAGAATAGTAAACACAAGGAAGAAAAGAACAAATCAATAAATTTTACAACCTCCTGGCAAAACCTCCCAAACCACAACCACAGATTTCAACTTGGGAGCAGAAAATGGAGCCAGCCTGGAGGTGCAGATAATGTATAGAGATAGAAGAGATTGTTGTGGGGTTTTGAGGTTTTTCCCTTTAGAAATGCAGGGTGCAAATACCTGGATGTATAGAGTGGGGGGACACACAGATTTCAGACTTTCCTGATCAGCATCTCAGGAAACAAATGTAGTTACCAGTTGTCTGTGGGTCACCCACCAGTATCACCTTTAATGTCAACAATGACACTGCTATTTCATTTCCCCAAGCCTGAAATATAAAATATTGGGTTCTCCTTGCCTCCTGGGGAAGCACAGTATTTTTACTTTTCCCCACTCTCTCAAATCCATTGCCTGCGATGATTCCTTAAAAATCTATTCAGATTTTCTCTCTCTCTCCCTTTATTTTTACAGGAAGCAGCCTATGCAAGCTCTATGACTATTTATAAAATAGGTTTTATTAAAGAAATGAATGCACAATTCTCCCCTTCATTCCTTTTGTACCTGTGCAGAACCTAAATATCAAACTGATTTCAAGGGAACAGGAAATATTTACTTGGTGGAGAGAGGCAAGTTGAAAAAGCAGCACTGGCACTGAATCCATTGTATCCCATCAGCTTTTCAATCAGCCTCACTACCAATTAATTTTTCAGTTATGTGCATGAATTTTTCAGTTATGGGTGGAAAAAACAAGGTAAAGAAAGCAAGTTCTGAGCATCAGCAGTAATTTGCAGGTGGCTTCAAAGGAGGCAGGGTGGAACACTCCCATGTTTACATCAGCAACACCCACATTCTACCAGTTTTAGTTTTTAAAACATGAGGTTTTTATCCAGTTCCACAGGAGGACACCTTTGGAAACAAAAAGTGACTTCCCCTTGATGACTACCTGTCAGCTAATTATCAGTGTGCTTCTAAGTGCCTCTAAGTTTGCCCATCCTCTCCTTTCCAAGTACTACAATTCCTTGGAAACACAATATGACATCACAGGAAGGTTTTGCAGAAGCTGTCCCTGGATGTCCATTTGTATTAGTTTCATCATCCATAACAAGTGTTTAAAAAGCAGAAAAACAACCATGATGCATAATGCATTGTGTCATGATGCATAATAATAATAATTAAAACCCCTCCCCCAGCTCCTGAGGTTTAAAAATCTTTCCAAGTAAGCATTTCAGCGGAAAGGCTTTGACAAAAATGCCATTTAGGGACTTTCAAATTTACAGCCCTGCAATTTGTCATCGTTTCTATTAGCAAGAAGGTTTAAAATAAAAACAACAACAATGAAAGGAAGATAATATAATGCAATTTTGTACTTGATGAATCTCCTGTTGACTAAAAACCCCTATGCCTGGCAGTCAGAAAAGTTATTAACCTGCCAAATTACAGATGGAATTGCTGTATTTTTTTCCCTCAGAATTCTTTAAGCAGAAGAATATAGAGTATCCCATATTCAAGTATTAGTAAAGGTTACTTGCCTCTGGAATATTGATTAGCACAACCCTTGTGGGAATTATTTCACTTTTCCAAAGCAAATTAAAGATCTGAAAAGCAATTCTCAACTTAACTTCAAATGCAGTTATTTAAAAATGGATGATTAACGCAATTACTGCCTGGCACAGAGAGCACAGCTTTCCAGAGGCAGCCTGCAGAATTCGCAGCCAACGCTGAAATCAGATTACCTTGAAAGAGCTCCCTTGATCCAGGGAAGAAAAAAAAAATAAAATTGATACCTGGGAGCTTATTTCTCACCTGAATAACAAATTTTTCCTTCTCAGCCACGGACTGCATTGCAGTTGGCTGTGTGTGCACTCCAGCTCAGGTTTTTTGTGTTTTCCACACTAAAATACACAGGAGGGATTGATTTATTTGCATCCCACCACTCGTTCTCCAATCACCCCCAAGGCTTCTGAAGTGCCTGCTGAACAGTGCAAACACTGCTTAAAATAAGCATTTCTGCAGGCTATTTTCTTTAGCAATGTTTCACTCAACAGCAAATTAATTTGGTTTTCTTTTTGGACTTCCATGCAGGAACCAGCAGCATGGAGTGCACCTATCATGTTCCCGAGCACAGGATATTCTCATTTTTTGAGGAACCCATGAAAACCAAGTAGATTTTTCTGCTATTGCACCTGAAAATGGATAACAAAGCAGGGATTTGAGCTCAGGTCTTTTATGCTAATGCTAAACCACATAATTCTGTTCTTCTGCCTCATTCTGGAGCCATTAAGATCAAACACAGTTTCAAAATCCTGGCAGAAATATTTCCACTGAAACTTTATGTCAATTGCTGCTGAGTTTTGAAACACCAATACATCCTCCTGCTAAAATAAGGATTTGATAATGCCAGTAATACAGATTTCAGAGGTAATTATTTTAGTATTTTTCTTTTTTTTTTTTTTTTTTACTCCTATTTCAGGTTCTAAAAATGTGGCAGTTTTAAATCTTTACCAGAGAGCATAAGTGATAATGAGCTGTAAATCCACAGAACTAAAATGTTGCTGGGAGCACTACTTATGATTTGTCAATCAGCGTGTCTAAAAGTATATCAGGAGTCTAGAAAGTGATGGGATTTTTCTTCCATCACATACATTAAACCCCAGACTATGAACACAAAATTGAAGACTTTTATATGCTTTTTTTTTTTAATAGTTCTAGGAAAGGGTCATATAACAACATTTTTATTTATTGACCAATAGGATGGCTCAGTGATGGCTTTTATTTTCTTTCTTTTCTGGATAAAGACAAGAGCAAGCTAGCAAATGTGCATTGTTATTTAATCCTGTATTATGTAGTGTTTCATGTTCCAATCAATTTATTAATGAATTGGGAAGCTGTGTAAAGGCAAATGTAATTGTCAGCCAGATCCAAAAGCAATGAGCTACAGTCAAGAACAAGCAAATCTTTGTTACATGTGCTGGAATATTTAGGAATTTCTGTAAGTGGATAACACGAGGTGTCTTTATTGATGTTTATTAGTTAGGAAGGTCTCAGGGGTCTGGAATGCTGCCTCAGTTTTATTCCCTGGGTTCTGGAGCACCACAACTCCATCTATGATGTGGAACACACTGTAAATTGCCCATTTCAGAAAGAAGGAATTTTGAGCTCTGACGGGCCAGGAGTGAAAATTTCAAATATAAGGAGGACTTGAATAACATTTCCAACTGTAATTACTGCTTAGTGGGGGGAAAAAAAATAGAGTTTTTTTCTAGAAGCACTTGTGTGTCAATCAGGTTTGAATATTTGCCACAGCCACCCTTCAGAAAAGAGTCTCAATTTCTGTATTTAGATTTCTTTACTTGTGGTTCTAACACTGTTATCCTGGAATAATCCCAAAGGATCATTTATACACAAAAAATTGTAGACTAGATCACCACCAACTTCTCAGCCCCAACACAAAGAGAACAGCTCTGTTATTCCTGAAAGGCAAGGACAGAGAAAATAGGAACAGGATCTTTCAGGGGGTAATTCCTCATGTGGTTTAGGTCAAATTGTGCAGGGTTTGGGGCCTAACATAACCACTTTTAATCAGGTAAAATAAACTGGACAAGGTCTCATAAATGAGAGGATGAAAATGGTCTGGTACTCTGACAAGGAAAAATTCAAGATAGACCTTTCCATTCTTTTGCTTATTCCTCACTGTTGATGTGCCTTGTCCCTTGAGAAGCTCAGTCCTGAAAGGACAGGTTTTCTCCAATATTTGCACATTTAGGCCAGAGCACAACTAATTAAACACCATTTTGCCAAGACCTTCCCATTTTTTAGAGCCCGTCACTATCAAAAGCCATGCATGTTAATGGTTTTATTAGAAGTGCACGTGCTCATTTTGAAATTGTATACCAGGCTTTGGTTTTTGAGGTTTTATGAAATTATTTGTCTGTGATGTTTCCTCAAAGAAGTTTATTTGCTAGAGACACCAGTAAAACATAACTGGTCCCGAATGTAAGATTGCTGGCTGATAAAATTAAATCATTTAAATTCTCTTTTCTGTGGAAATCTCATTGATCTGATCTGTAATCTCTTCCTTTGCCAAAAAGCATTTTTGTGAATATTCTTTCTAAACATTCTCCCACATACACACCCCAAGCTGATGAAAGCACAGGCAGAACTTGAAAGGAATATTGATTTTGTAGAAGCACATTTATTATCATTAAGTCAGTTTTTCCAAGAGGGAATAAGATCCACTCCAGGTGTGTGAATCCAAACTTCTTTCTGGCAGAGCTAAAGAAAAATTTCTCATGCAATTTTAGTCATCTCTCAGGATGAATATTTACATTTCTGGTGTGACTGAGGAAGGACAGAAAAGGGAACAGTAGGAGAAAAATAAGTTAAAACACAGGTAAATTACTCTCCTCACTTTCAAACCAATTTTTTGGGACTGGCAAGTGCTGTGAGGTGGCACCAGAGACAGCCTGGGGCAGGTGAAGGGAGGACAGCAGGAAGAAACAGCTTTTCCTCCTGAGGTGAGAGCTAGTGCTGCACTAGCTGTTAATGCAAGAGGAAAAGGCAAAAGACACAAAAATTTAAATTTTCCTGCCTCCAGCCAAAAAAAACCTTCCACACATGGGTAGCCCAGAGTTGAAATGCATATAGTAGCTAAATAGTTTGGATGCCCTAATTCCACTTAGAAAATAAAGCATATGGGTTATCCAGTGATTTTTGTTGGGGTTTTTTTTATCCCCTCTCCCCAGACAATCTTATTTCTGCTCTGTTTAGTTGTTGTTTCTAGGCATTACTAATTGTCATTCATGGCAAATGTAATCAGCTGCTCATGGACCCAATTCCAAGAGGAAGCTGCAGGGTTTTTTTTTGTTGGGGTTCTTTGGTTGTTGGGGTTTCGTTTGTTTGGGTTTTTTTTGTATTTGGGTTTTGTGTTTGTTTGTTTGTTGGTTGGTTTGGTTTTGTTTGTTTGTTTTTTTTTGTGGGGGAGGCATTGAGGTTTTTTTTTGTTGTTGTTTTTGTTTTGGGTTTTTTTTATTGAGAAAAATATCCAGGTTAGTGGCAGAGGATCATTTCCTCATTCTAATAACCTCCTGTACCTCCTTTTTTCTTGAGATACACCAAAAATAGACCTTTCAAACAGCAGAGGACTAAGAGACCTGCAAGACACAGGGATTTGACAGAGACTGGGCAGAACTGACTGCATGTACTTGTTCCAAGCTATTTACAGGGTTTGGGGGCAATCCGGAGCTGATACAAGCACATTTTCCAGAAAAAAAAAAAAAAAAAAAAAAAAAAAAAAAAAAAAAAGACAAGGAGACAGCTGACAATAAGACAATATTTCTTACACATGTAAGTGCTAATTTCTCGGGGAAAAAAAGGAAAAATTAGGAGTCAATTAGATACAGGCAGATTGGAGAGCAGGATAACCTTGGGGTGAGGCTGTCCCCCAGATCAAAGACTTAAGGGAAGATGCAATTGTGTGCAGACCTGACCACAAAGAACAACCTGAACTGATCCTCCCTTTAAAACAGGACACTCAAATTGTGGCCAAACCAACCAGCCAGCCCCAAAGACACTGAGAAAGGTCAGGGAGGGAAGCAGAGCAAAGTTTGCACCCATTAAAACCAGCCAGGGAAGCGTGACTGCTCCCAGCAAGGGCAAGAGGTGTGCCAGGCAGAACAGCAGCACTGACAAACCTGCTGAAAACATTCAGTGCCACCCTTAAAAAGGAAGAAGAAGCCCATCAAATTTCTCTGCAAGCCTCAGGAGACTTTAACTGAGGTCAGAGCTGCGTGTCAACCATGTGTCCCTCAAAGATTCCCTTCAAAATTCATCTGTTTCTCTTTGTAGCTGCCTGAAGGTGGGAAGCCAGACTAGTTACAGATATATTCAGCTCTGTTTCAATAGCATTTAGGAAGAGTTTTATGCTTAAAACAGCAATGGTTCATGCTGTGCACCTGGATGGTGATATCCTATCCACAGCCACCAGTTTTCACATGAAGGAAAACACGAGTGAGGCACGTGGCACCTGTGGCAGTGAAGAGTGTGGTGGGGTGTTTTTGGACACAGGAGGTGTGGATAGGTCACACCCCTTCCTTCTGAGCTTAGATTTGCCTCTCCAATGCAAATCAGCGCTGACCTCTGCTGCTGGACTATTGGAAGATGTTCTTCCTAGGGAAAGAGCAAGGGCGAGGCAGTGACACAGAACTGGCATTTTCCAAAGGGTTTTCATGCTGCTCACCATGAGCTCCTCTACTTCCAGAGGCTCAGAGCTCTAAGGATATTTCTATCCATCCAAAAAAGCACTTGTCAGGTGGGCAGGGGATGTGTTCCCACTACACAGTCAGGAGGTGAGTTAGAGACTTCAATGGAATAGCTTGGAATGCCACATTCAGCACAGCCATTTTCCCCACCTGGATATCTTTCCCCTACTCCAAGATCACCTTTGCAAAGCAGATTTCTGTCTGGAAGACCACACAGAGAATGCTGAAAAAACAAAACAAAAACAGAACAAAACCAAAAAGCAGGCATACAGTTATCTCCCATGGAATTTTTAATGCACTTCCCACACATGCTTTAGTGTATTTTGCACTAACATCCTCAGGTCACAAGCTTAAGTAGCTTACCCAAGGCCAGGCAGAGTCTGAGGACCTGTCCACATGGGGATACTCAGGAAATGAAGCTGAAATTAAACTTTTAAAAAGAATGAGCTAAGCAGCATCCTAAGCTAGCACTTTCATTTAGAATTAGAGCCTTAATTCAGCTTAGCCTAATTCTTTCAGTTCTAAAATGAGGATGGTGACACAAGCCTGCTTCCAGATCTATTTATCTGGATCCCTTGAAGGTATTACTGCCTGCAGCTACTCATCACTGCCTTCCAGATGGAGGACTGCACCCCACAAACCCTGACAGAGGAGGGGTTCACAGGAATGGGCCAGCTGCAATACAAAGCAGGGGGTTTGCATCCATGCCATGTAGGATCAGGGTCAATTCCCCCTCCCAAACACATAGCAGGAGACAGCCATAGGTTTTAATTTCTTAAATCTGCACAGATGTTGGCAGAGCAAACATCTGCCCACAATCTGTTTGGAGGGAGTAGAACTGAGGCAAGAGTGCAAACTGGTGAGCCAAGGGTGAGGGGAGACTCCCAGGATGGGGTCTCTGGCAAAGGATGAGGCTGAATTCATTGGCAGGGCATAGATCCTCTTAAATCATGAGATCTCAGTATTCCATCACTGGCACACAGCTGCTCTTTGAGGGAATGAAGGTGCTTTTTGGCCTCTGTGACTTTAATAACAGAGGACTCATTTTACCCCACCTTGGTTTATAGCTGGCAATAGATTGTAGCATGCCAGACACCTCACAGGTAAAATTTTTTTTTCCTAGACAGTCTGAAAGGAGTAAAATAAGATGTTAAAGGAGGTCTATGAATCTCTGACAGCTTTTCAGGTAAACAAAGGGAAGGAGAGGAAAGAGAAAACATCCCTTACATCCCTATTCCCTCGTTCTACCCTCCCACACCTGGGGTACAAAAAAGCAAAATCCCCCTAGACAGGTCTTGGCAACCCTGTGCTCAATCTGTTTCACACTTCCCCTGAGATAAATTCAGGAGAGGGAGAGAGGGGAAGAGGGAGGGAGGCTGTTCCATGAGAGTGTTTTCTGCACTGTAGGATGGAAACAAACCAAGGGATTTAAATTTAACATCCTCCCTCTAAACTTCAGCCACTCATTACTATCAGCCTCTGACAGAGGAAGACACTGGTGCCTACCCCCATAAAAACAGAGAAGCCAGTTAACATATTCAGCTATGTAACACCTGTAAATATTTAATATTGAAAGCCAAAGCAACTCTTGTTTTAAAAAAATAATGTTTTTATTGGTTTTTATTGTTGTTTTTCTCCAGTATGTTGAACTGATATATGAAATTAGATGACCTAAAAATGCAGGACCCCAAAGACAAAGGAAGCAATGCTGCAGCTGAGCATTAATCTCTCAGCAGCACCAAGGTTATAATTTCAGTGTGCTCTTCACTCTACACCCTTGCTGGAGATTACCTCCTAGAGATGGCGTGCAAAAATAAGCCTGGGGGGAAAAGGAGGGCAAAGCAGGTAGTGGGAGTGGAAACAACCTTCTCTCTCTCTCTACCCCACCCTCACACAGACAGAAAATTTCTTCTGCAAAGAAGAGAGTCTCTGGACCAAAATATATTTTGGCTTTAAAAAGGAGGCAATTATTTGGGGAAAATACCACTCAGAATGCAGACAGATTGAGGATTTAGCTGTACCATAGTTTTTTGTTATAGTTATGAGTTATGAATGGGACATGGGGTGAGCTTATTAATAGTAATTAAAAAGCTTGGAACCTTTCCCCCCTCTGTTATTTTTTGCAATCCCTAGCAACATTCAGATCCTCTAGGAGGAACCTACCTATTTCTGGTTCTGTGCAGCAGAGGAGGAAAACAAAAAGCCCTTTCCCCTGCATCCCAGCATTAAAGGGAACTGTCGTGGGTTTAATACAGAAAATCCATTAGGCACGGGAAAGGCAGGAGCCTCCTATCAAGCTGCAAACAGGAATGCTTAAACACAAGGCATTCAGGCGGTGGAAATGCATTCAGAGCATTTAGCACGTAGGATTAATCGAATTATAATTTAATCATCTGATCAAACACTAATTAGCATAATCACTTGAGGGGAAAAGCTGCCAGAGGAACAGACGAAGAAACACCTTGGGCACCCAGCACATTTTAATGATGAGAGATCGTGCACAGATAATTTTTTTTTTCCCCCTTAATAAAACACAACAGAGATTGAGGATTGTGGTGCTGAGGAAGCAGTTTGAAGCAGTCCTGGATTATACACAGTTCTCCAGCGTGGAAGATGTTCAAGCAGGGTCTGCAGGCTTTAGTTTATTCAGATTTAAGTGTTGTAAAAGCACAGGAGCACTCCACTACCCTGGTTTGCCTTGTGAAGACTCGAGCATGAGCACACACTTCAGCCCACTGTGTTTCCATTAAAATCATCCCTTACTGTTTCCCCCAGAGTCTCCCACATGAATGTTTAACTATGGATCTCTAAGATGACCTTCAGGGATACAGCAAAGTATTAGCATCCTTTTACAAACTGCATTTGAAATAATTAGTCTAAATCAGCTGGGTTTCTCTGGCTTGGGGCAGGCAAGAATGGAAAAGCAAGAGATATTAAGGGAGCTTTGCTGTGTAATACTGTCTGGCTTTCCTGGCAAAATCATAGCACTTCTGTAAGGCAGAAGTCTGGAGAGACCAGGAAAATCACCCCTGCTGTTTACCCACACAGTCAAATGACACTGGTTAGGATGAGATACACAGGGACAGGGGGAAACCTGGAAGAATTTATGGAAAGGAGGAACGGGAGAAGCAGGACTTAGACAGGAAAAGAATCTTCAGAGGTGTGTCTTGTTTGATTTTTTACACAAACTAACACAGTTGAATTACTCTGAATAAGTGTTTAGGTTTTCAAATGGATAATTCTTCTGGACATTAAAAACATCCAGATGTTACAAACTGCAACATTTACAAAGATCATAAAATCACTGGGATTAGAAGAGACCTCAGAGATCATTGAATCCAATCACTAGGTCACAATTAACCCATGTGCCTACGTGCCACAGGATTGAGCTTGGGAAAAGTTTCCTACAGTGTTATGTAAGGGAGCAAAATGATGAGCTGCTTAC
Organism: Lonchura striata; assembly: GCF_050655825.1. Classification (NCBI taxonomy): domain Eukaryota; kingdom Metazoa; phylum Chordata; class Aves; order Passeriformes; family Estrildidae; genus Lonchura; species Lonchura striata. Next base: position 114,800,655 of record NC_140703.1, on the reverse strand, counting down.
CTACATTCTAAAGGCACCAGATCACACAGGATCAAGCGTGAGCTAATTTAAATTGATTGTATCCTTCTTACAGAGCTATGACTAATAATCCTTTCAGCTCCTCAGAATGAGTGTACAATAATAAAATAAGGTAACCAGATACAGCACAGGGCAAATTTACCTCAGGGTTTGCACATATTGAGCACCCTTCTATGTGCAATCAATATTCAGATTCTGGAAACTCTCAAGAAAGCAGGAAGCAGCTTCCTTTGCAGGTGATGATGCCAGAAACATCCCAGCAACAGAGCTGTATGTCCCTTTAAGGCATTGTCACACTTTCAATAAGTGACTGATAGATGAACTAATAAAAAAAACACGTGGGGTGGTTTGGGTTGGAAGGGACCTTAAAGATCATCCAACTCCAATCCCCCTGCCATGGGCACCTTCCACTAGACCAGTTTCAGGTTGTTCAGTTATAAGGCAATAAATCAGTTTCTCACTGACATGAAGGTAAAACCACCATGCTGCACGCACACCTGACTCAAAGAGAGAGATCCCATACCACCACACATGCAAACCACTTAATTAATGAAAGTAGTTCCATTCAGATTTTAAAGTTATGGGGTTTAAAATATGTTCCTTGATTAAAACATCTAGTTTGAAATTCCTGTTTGTTTACTTCCAAGCAACAGCTTAAAAGAAACTCAGGAGATTTTGCACCTTTTCCCAAAAGCTCCAACATGGCAAAGTGGGGACAGACACAGAGATGGTAACATTACCTGAGACTGCTCCATGATCAGAGACAGGCTGGAACACAATCACCCCTAAACCTGTTTCTCTTCATGCCCTCTGGAAGGTCCTGAGCCAAGTGAGAGCATCTCCTGCTGCAATCCCAGCTCAGCTCCCCACATCCTTCCACTTCCCACCCCATAAGAGCACCAGCACCGTGCCATGCCATCATGCCTTCATTTCCCACTTGGAAGCTGTTCCATACATGCTACTTATTTTGTGTAAAATTTCCTGAGCACCAGGCCAGCTGCACATGCTTTCGGAAATGGCAGAGCTGAGATGCTCAGCCAACCTTAACCCCTACCCCAAATATTCCAGGGAGTGTCCATGCCAGGGACTGAGAGCAGCAGGAACAGTGTGGGGAAGAAGAATAACTGCATTACATGGTGAGCAAACAAGGTTGTTATCCTTGAACACAGACAAGGCAGAAACTCAACTGACTGACATCCAAAGTTCTCAAAACCTCTTGAAATTAAGTAGCAGTCAGATTACTATTATTTAGGAAAATATTTTTTTTTAAATCTCATTAAATCCTTTTGGAATTACTAAGGCCCAATGTTCTCTTCTGTGGACACGCATTTTGTGATGTGGTAGAAATTCTCTAATTGCTTTTATCCACTAGGGACTAACTTTTGGGTTTAATAAATATGCACTGAACTGCTGCAGCTGGAATGTCTTCACACAGGCATTTATTTTGCCCTGCTTTGCCTTCACATGTGCCAGTGGTTGGATATTCCAAAAGGCCTCCAGCTCCATCACCAGTGGGTCAAGCACAGTTTGAGCACATGCAATCACATCTCTCTGAAGCCACACTGCTCCTCGAGCACAAACACAATGGATAAGGGCAAAAACTGGTAAAGAGCAAAAGATTTTTGAACAAGATTTTTACTCTAGACTAGGATAGAAAAGCTCAAACCTGATCCTTTCTTTCTTCCCCTGAAGGAAAATTTCACACCACAGGTGTGTTCCCACCACGACTGACGGGTGCTCCTCAGAACTTGCTAAGCCAGCAGCTCTCCAATCTGGTAGAGAGACAGAGAGCTGCTCTCCAGTGGGGAATTGGGGACCTGCTCCCCTCCAGTGCTTCCAGGATTCCCACCCCAAGAGACCCAGGAGCGAGGCTGGGGTGTCAGAATCTGTGGTATTGATGATTCTGAGATTGTAAAAAGTCTCTGTCTTTCTGCCCCACTGCCAAAGCAGAAGCCATAATTGGTCTGTGCTGGTTTCCAGGTTGTTTATTCTGTTTATCTCTCACATGTTCTGCTGCCCTGCCCAGCTCTGTCCTGCAGGGCAGCGTGTGGGGCTCTGCCCTCAGTGGGATGTTACAAACATTAAATACCAGAAACTCCCTGGGCTGGATTTACAAGAACGTGCCAATATCTGTCACCTACGTTGGACAGTGTGTCCCCAGCCTGAGACAACAGAAAAATGCCAACACCACAGTGAGACATGGAGGGCATGAAGAAGGAGAAAAAGGACAAGGCACACCAAATTTCCTCCATCTTGTGCCCTTTGGACCCCTAATCTAGAATCCTAAAATTTTACTTTTGCACCTGTGCCACATTTAATTATTACTGATATCAAACACTCAGAGCTGGTAATTCATCCTGTAAGGTTGAAAACTCTTTTCCATGGACAGAGATCACAGCCAGTGTCTCTGGGGGCTCTGTCCAGGGGGGTTCCTGACCCCTGCCAGAGTCCCAGACCTGCCAGGGCAGCCAGAGGGAAGCCCTGGACTCCCACACTGGGGGATCAGGCACATGCCCTGAGCAGACCCCATTGCACCAAACCTGACAGCTCCCAACAGCTGAACAGCAAATCACCCCTGCCAGGGCTGCTCTGAAAGCCTGACAGCTCAGCCTCTTTTCCCAAGGATTAATTATCTCCCTCCTGCCCAATAAAGGCGCTCAGCTCCACTTGCCCTTCCTCCCCTACAGCCACGCTGACATTTCTAAGATTGCTGTCCATCCTTGATCTCCTCCACTCCCCCAAATCCATTTGCCTCCAGGGGAAGAGGCAAAATAAATATAAATAACTAGGGAAAATTTGGAGAGAAGACTGGTAGTAGGCCTCAAACTAAGCCTACAGCAGAGATTAAATAACAGAAGTAGATAAGAATGAAAGAAAAATCTGAGTGCAGGCAGTGAAGGACAAGGGCAGCTGGGGTTTTGAGCTCCCTATCCCTAGACACACAGCAGGATCCATGGGTAGCACCAGCTTCTCTGGCACAGACCAGTAGCCAAAACAGAGCCCTGAGTAGTCCCAAAGCCACATTCTGTCGTGTTCTCCACCCACAGCTCACAGGGGAACAGGCTCAGCTTTGCCTTTCCCACTGCAAATTGAAGCCAGGACCTCAGGGTCCTTCACCATAACCTGTCCAGCTGGAATTTGGCCTTCAGAGCCTGCCCTCCTGCTGTCCCACAGGGATTTATGCCCTGTGAATGCCCTCCCTCTTCTCATTTTACATCACTGGCTGGATACCTGTGTAATCCCAAATCACCCTTTTAACTTCCTTTAGCCTCCCCACTAAAAGTTATCCTTGTGTCCCCACCTTTCCCTCTCCCCTGAGCATTCATTCTGCATTTTATAGATAAATATTTACGAAAAAGTTGAGAACAAAAAGCCTCAGCCACAGCTGACACAGCAAAAACCATGGTAATCAGCACCTAGCACTCAAGTTCCATAGTGGGATGAACCTCACTGTCTGTGCCTGAAATGATGAAAATCTGGTTTCTAGAGCCCCTACATAACAGGGTTGTGAAAAAAAAGTTGTCATTGTGGAAGAGAAACCTTGAGGTCACTCAACAAAACTAGAAAGATACAAAGGAAATCTCCGTAAATAAATACAGCTAAAAGCATAAAGTATAATGCAAATATTACTGTAGACATTTGAAAATCACTTCACTATGCAAAAAACTCTCTACATTGGATGTCTGCAAACATAACTGGAGAGAACTTCTGTTCCACTGACAGCTTCCCAAATTGCTTCCTTCATATCATGACACAGCAAACACTTTGCTTTGTACTTCACAAGTGCAGTTGCAACATAAATTATGGTTTACTTGCCTAGAAATAATATGTGAACTGGCTTTTAAACTGCCTCACAGAAAAGCCACTTAATGAGAGGAAAAAATTCAGGTGAACATTGTGTAGTGTGGATGGTGAACCCCTTTGCAGTTCAAGCTGAGGTCCACCTAAAGCCTATTTTGCTTGAATAACATTTTTTCCAGCAAGATCCCCTTCCAGGGACATCTGAATCTACTTTTAATAACAAAAAGGACTTTGTCAAGGACTTGTTCTGTCCTTAGCTCAAGCCAGGAGTGTTCTAACAGCTTGTCACATGCTCACCTCATAATTATCAAGCGACTGACTATGCACTCACAGTATTTTCCTGAGTCAGGGCCAAAATTCCTAATAAAACTCAGACAAAAAACCCCAAAGACTTCAGAAGGTAATGCCACAAAACAAAAACAAACAAACAAACAACAAAAACCAAAACACAATGGTTTTTGATAGAAAAACAATTGCACAAGAGAAGTCAACAGAAGCCAGAGCTTGCACTTCATGCATCACCTTTCCATGGGCTGGGGAAAAAAAGCAGCCTAGTGGATTTGAGTGCACTCAAATCCAACAATGAGATTAGTGGGTGGAACATGGGTTCCTCCAAGCCTGCACATTCCAGCATCCCAAAAACTCTTCCCAGCTAAAACAGGAGAGCCAGCTTAAACAAAAATTACACTTCAAAGACTGACATTTGTCATTTGCACTCCACATTAACTACTAAACCTCTAGAAAACTTCACTGAACAAGTTGTTATCATGGGGATAAATAACAGAGCGGGGAACAAGCTCTTCCACAAATCCCCGAATTCCATTTTGGCACCCAAAAACTGGAGCCACTGGGGGCTGCCACTCTGCCATGCTGAGAGACGAACGCCCCGAGCGTGCAGGCTCAGCATGAGCCACTCCATTTGCAAAAGCACATGAGAGGATTTCACACCAACAGATATATTTATATAGACACAGCAACCCTGCAATCTCATCTACAGAATCACTGTGAGTAGATTATGTAGATAGGCAACTATTTGCAGCTACAGTGCAGTGTAATTATATTTTGGCTGCGTTGAAATAGTCCCGGTCATTTCAAAAATATGATTCTGATATTCTTAAAACACTGGAGGGCTCCCCAAAGTTACTCCAAAAATTTAGGTGGCAGAAAGTTTCTGAGAATAATTTTTAGCCTAGTGCAAAACATAGACCTTAAGCCACAAATTTTCTGCATGGGATTACAGTGTAATTAATTGGAAGAAAATAGCAGCAAGCACACTTAGACAGCAAAGCAAGTGCCAGATCTTCTGTACACAGGAGTTTTAAAGCAATTATAAGCTATGTAGATTTATATATGTAAATGTGCAGAAATATATATGTTTATTTTAAAATTTCAGAAGGAACTGTATCCTGGACAAATTAAACTTAGAGCCACATGAGTAGGATGTCCAAGTGAATACATAGAGAGGCACCAGGCGAAGAATTCCTCAGGTGATCCCTGGGTGTGCCTTTGTCTCTGCCACGGGGATGTGGAGCAGGGAGCTATTTTCAGCCATGCTCTTGGGCTGCTCCATGGCCCAAACTCCTGCATTTCTGAGGGAAATGTCCTTCTGGAAGCTTCAGCAGGAGCACATCAGTGCTGCAGCTCAGGCTGCTCCCTCCTCGGTGCTGAGGGAGCTCCAGGGAGCCTGGTGTTTGGGATGGAGGTGACTCTCCTCCTCAGAGCCTTTGCATTTAAAAATGGCTTTCTATAAATAGGATTGCTGGCTCACTCTTAAGTCTTACTCCCTGCCTTCTGAGTAAAAATAGCTTAAATAGGGATGCTGGGAAGACTTGCTAATCTCTGTCAGCCTGTCTGTCCATCCACTTGCCTTTCTTTCCTCCCTCAAAACAGATCGTTGCCCACTCCACTGTGAAAGGTATTTATTGACACACACTACTTTGTATTTTTCTGATGAGTAACTCAATGCTCTGATGGAGAAAAAAAAAGTACTTATGAGGTAATAATTATTTTTTTTTTTGTGAATGGGAGTATCCAAAGATAAGCAATGACAAGAAAGGATCCCAGTGCCAACAAGTACCTGAGGAATCAGTGGCTTGCTCTAGAAGATGTTCAGTGCTCTAAAATACTGAGCTGTGAAAGGCTTTTATTATTGAATACCTCCCATTTTGTGTTATTTTGCTTTCAGAGACACCAATTGTTTGATGAAATGTTTTTAAAGGTCAGGGAGGTAAAGACTGAAAAGACAAAGCTTCTTTTGAAGAATTGTAATTTCAGATCTTAATTTAATTGATTTCATAACAGTTTAAATGAAAAGAAAGTGACGATTAAATAAGATTGTGAAATAACTCAAAATATATTGTGAAACAACTAATTTAACTGCAGACACCTACACATTCACCTTGAAATAATTAATTATTCTGAAGTATGTTGCAGACCTATGTTGGTTAAATAGATTTTTGCAGTATATTTGCAGTTTCAATGACTCAAAAGAAATAATACATTGAAAGTGTCAAAAAAATGTGCATTAGCATAAAAGATGAAAATAATGTTAGGCTCTCATCTTTGATTTTTAAAGTAGAAGATGGAATTAGTCCTTCCTACTGCAAATCTGAAAGACTTCAAGACCAAGAGATTGATAAACGGCATGTTCCAAATAAAATCAAAGGCTAAATGAGTGGTATGTTCAAACAGGTCTTGATCCTACACACATCTTAACTTTTTAATTAGAGTAAACATTATGAAAACAAAAAAATCCATATATTTTGCTCCTCAATCCATTGCCCTGACCTCCCACCCCCAGCAAGATGGTTCATTTTGTTGCTTTCAACTTTTTTTTTTTTTTTATACTGCAATTGTTTATTAAATGGGTAAAAGAGATTATTTCCCCATCCCAAACAACCCCCTCACCTGAGAGGGCAGCACAGTTAAGTCTCTTTTTCAGGCAAAGACACAAAAAGTGAGGCCCAGCCTGAGCTCACCTCATTAACTGGAGGAACTTTCTGGATGAGCTAATCACCAAAACCCCTGAGATTTTTCCCAAATAATTCAAATTAGCAGCATGTTATGAGACAAAAGTTTGCTCAAGAACAAACAAAATTAAAATCAACTTCTAAACTTTTCCACTGAAATACATCTGAAATTCTGTTTTCATTTCTGGACTCCTCACTTCCAGAGAAACCTGGAGGGGCTGGAGCGTGTCCAGGGCAGAGAATGGAGCTGGGAAGGGGCTGGAGAATTCCTGAGGGAGCTGGGAAGGGGCTGAGCCTGGAAAAAAGGAGGCTCAGGGGGGACCTTGTGGCTCTGCACAGCTCCATGAGAGAAGGGTAGAGGCAGGTGGAGTTCGGGATCTTTTCACCATGGAACAAGGGTTAAGATGAGAGGAAATGTCCTCAAGTTGCACCAGGTAGGTTTAGATTGGATAAGAGGAAAATTTCTTCATGGGAAGAGTTTTCCAGCCTTGGAACAGCCAGCCTTCCTGCAGGAAGAGCTGCAGATGTGGCACTTGGGGACAGGGGTCAGTGCTGGACTTGGCAGTGCTGGGGGAACAGTTGGGCTCAAAGGTCTTTTCCAACCTAAACAATCCTGTGGTTGTATGAAATCACAGTGAAGAGCTGAGAGCTGCAATAAAGCCCCGTTTAAGACGGTTTAGAGGTTTGTTTTTACAACTTGCAAAAAACAACTTCTCTTTGAACCACTCCCAAAAAACACCTTCAGTGCCACGCACATCTGCTGTCCAGCGCTACGGGAAGAAGATGCAGCATCCACCAGCTTTTAGTGGCCCTTGCTAGAAAAACACAGGCAAAATGCCTCTTTGAGCTGCCTCTGTGTGCTCCCACAGCTTAGGAAGACACAGATTCTGTGGTTTGCTGCCCACTAGTGTCCTGTGGCTCCAGCTCCAGCACAGCCACTGGGCACACCACGGGAGGAAATCCCCCCGGAGAGCCCCAGCACCTGGGGGAGCAGCACACCCCGAGCACAGGAGAAACAGATATAGATATCCCCATGTCCTCTGACTGCCCAGCAATAACAGGTTTTTTTCCCCTTGGCAGTTGGTGATTAATTAATAGCTATTCATAGCTCGGGTAGCACTGGATTAAAAAACACCCTGAGCTGTGCTGTGCCATCCACACACAAGCACCAAGCTGAATGTTTCCTGCACATTCAACTCCTCGAGGTGAGGATCTGGTTACAGAATTCCACACAAGCGATGCAGGTAGGTCAGTATGTTCCTACAAAGAGAGCAGCTTGCTCTTTAGCTCGGATGTTGCATCCCCAGCACTGAAAAATCACCATTTTCTTTGGGGAGGCTCAGCACCACCGTCGCTCTTGCTCCTCATCCTCCAGACTAACCCCTGCTCCCAGCTCAGTGTGATCCTTCTCCATCTTCCAAAATGCTGCTAAAAACCACATTGATAGAAGTACGGCAGGGAGAGGATTCAAACAGGAAATCATTTTAATGGAAATGTATTTTTAGTGTCATCTGTGCTGTATTGGTGCCTCCCAATGCTCGATTGATTTCAGCAGAGCATCTGTGGGCAACGGGCATGTAAGAAATGCAGCCAGAGAGAAGCCTGGAAATGGGTTCAGCACATCCACAGCAGAGACTGAGTGATGCTGAACGAGCCTCATTTCTGAAAGCAGCACCTGAACTAGCTCGACCACAGCCCTTACCAAAAAGAGGCAGGATCTTGAAGGAGGCCACTCTCCCCTCAGAGCCTCCCCTGCTTTCTCTCCCTGCAATTAGTGAAATGCCCCATTACTAATTATGACCAGGGTACAGCAGACTTCTGCTGCTCACTTCTGGAATACTCAGGCAGAGTAGCAGGGAAGGTGGTGCAGGTAGAGTAACCCTGAAAGGCAACTCAAAAGCCTTGCTCAGGATTAGAACTGCATGACTCAGGCTTTCAAGGTAGTGAATTCAGCTGCAGAGCTCCCACTGATGTCTATATCATCCCACGTACTTTCCAGGGCTGCAATGCCTTTATGGTTAATAGTTACCTGTATTCTTAAAGAACTCACAGCAACGAGACTTCAAAACCCTCACAAAATACATAAACTTTAACCAGGTATTTGGGGAGGTTTTTGTTTCAGGCTTCAGAAATACTAATTGGATGGAAGAGCGTGTCAGTAGTTTATTGTCCCCAGAAGGAAGCTATTTCACAAGCATAAAGCCTTCCCAGTGACACTGCTCATATCTAATTTGACAAAATGTATTTGTGCTGAGTGACTGTAGGGAAATATGGGGGCCAACCTTGTTATTGCTATTCAGAAGGTTTCCATTATCCATTATCCAACAGAAATTAAGCCCAAGACTACAACTGCAGAGTTAAACCTATGGGTTTATTTTTAACCTCTTTCTCCCCTCAGAAATAAAAAGAAAAAAAAAAAGGAAAAAAAAAATCAAAACCAACACGAACATGAACAATCTTACACATTTTTAAGTTAAAATCAGAATGAGGTGTAACACATTGGAAAACCACTTATACCTGCACGGGTATTCTAAGAAAATATGGTGTGGTTTGAAAAGGCAGTGACAGAAGCCAAGCAGAAATCTGTCCCCCCCACAACCAGATACACTCATAAAAGAGCCCTGCCTGTTACACAATGGAGTTCAGATGGAGTTATAGATAGAATAATGAAAATAAATGTGTACGTGACGTATCTATTTTTATATGCAGTCATTTCCTTCAAAGAGATACATATCTGATATGACACTGCATTAAAATCTGAAGTCCTTTAAAAATATTATTCTCTGACTCTTGACTCTGATAAAATGACCCTAATAAGTCCTAATAAGTGTTATCAACTAATAAAACCATCACATCCAGTCTTAACATGAAGGTAGGTGACATTTTCTTCAAAGATTTCCCTTAAGAAGACCCTAAAAATCTGCATTTTGACATCAAATATGACACCAAAAACACACAGACTTTTTAAGTTGCAAAGAATCGTTGAACCGCCCACTACATGTTTTCACAATGCTTACATCTTGGAATATTGCTATACACAAAACCATTTAATTTTAGTCCCCCTGGAGTCACAAACGTACAGATGTTGCTGCGTGGCAGCACAGAATCCATGCAGATGCATCTATCATGTACACATTACACTCTTCACTCTTTGGGAGACAAATTCAGGTTTGACTGTGATCCAAAAACACTTGGAAACTGAAAGTGAAATTACTGCTGACTTCATAGATCAAGGAATAAATGGAAGAGATTTTAATGGTGCTCCAACCTCATAAGGCAAAAATTATTGTGTTTTTCAAAAAATCCTTGCAAGGAGGACTAACTAGGATAGAACATAGAATTTAAAGCATCAGTACAGTAGAAAAAAACATCTGCTTTTTTTTCTTGTAAAATATGATTTCTGGAGAGAACCAGGGTTTATTTCTATGCAAATCTAGTTTTAAATGGATAGCACTGGTCAGAGCACACTTCCAGGCTGATTCTGTCTGTCCTATTAACAGCAAATCTCTCCCTCCAAGGTATCTGGCTGGAGAGGACAGAAAGGCACAGTGCTGCTGCCTGTCAAAAATAAATAAATAAATAGATAATTTCTTAATGTTAAAACTTGTTGCAGTTCTCTTACTGCCAAAAGAAATGCGAACAATTTTCCAAGTTTGCACTTTGGGGGATTTCAAGCCACGACAATACGAAATTCTGAGGCACGCAGAAGACAAAAATGCTTTTAAGGTCGCTCTAAATCCACGCATTTAAGATTCACCTCCTGATTTCTGCCCTCCCCAGTGCTTCACACTGGACCAGCCATGCCTGTCAGTGCATTTTTTCATCCAGTGTCTACTTAAGAAGATGTGAAGGCACCCTCATCCAGCATTCATCCCTCACCCTCTGCCAGAGGTTCAATTATTTCCATCCTTCAGGAATCCTCACACTTTGCCCTGTGCTCCTCTCTCATTCATTCCCCACAAGAAACCTTTTCCCTTTTCTACCTGCTTTGCCTATTTCGAGAATTGTGTGTTTAATCTGATTTATCTGGCAGGGTGAAAAGCATTACAGGCAATGTTACGTTCTCGAATCGGAGGAGCCAGTGCAATAGAATAGCTGGCACCCCAGAATAATTTGGTATTTTTGTCCTTAAAATTGCAATGCTAAACGTGCATTTTTAATAAAACTTAAGCAATTTAAGCATATTTTTACACATGCCATGGTTTTCAATCAAATATATCTAAATGTTCCAAAATACCCCAACCCACTATTAAAAACGCACAGAAACTGCAATAAATGTTTGTCAGTCAAAGAGTTGGCAGAAGGAAAAAAAAAAATAAAGAATAACAGGTTTACCCTTATTCTATCCTCACTCTAATTTCCCTTCCTAACTTTATAATTGACTAAAAGTCTTCAACCTTTCCAGATGATGTAATGCTTATCCGTGCATATTTTTACATAAATGAGTGAGGGGGAAAAAAAAATTTCGGAACAGGTACCTTCACGGAGAAATGATGAAAGTTAAATAAATTTAAAATACGACTTTTCTAAATATATGTAAAAAACGTAAGGTGAAAGCAGAGGGAGAATTAAAAAAAAAAAAAAAAAAAAAAAAAAAAAGATGCGAAAGGAATCAATATCTCAATGCGACCGCTTAGGATGGAAGCCCTTCAAATTATCCCCGCGTGCTCTGACGGATTTCTACGGCACTTGGCAGAAATTCTGTACTTTTCCAGATGAGAAAGAAAGAAAAAGCGCCTCTCTGCCTCCTCGCCTCTGCAAGCGCCGTCTCATTCCGAAGGAGGCAGGCACGGAGGTTCCGGGCTGTCACTTGGCGAGGTGAGCGACTTTAAGCGATCGCGGCGCTCTCGCTCCTCGCCCTTCTCCTCCCCGGCACAAAAGCCACCACCGCGACCCGCTCCCCTTCCCGGCCGGCAGGAGGGGAAGGATGGGGACAAGGGAAGGGACGCCCGCGGCGGGGCTCACCATGCGAGATGCTGTGGAGCAAGGCGACGGCCAACATCCACATGCCCCCGCCGCTCCCCCGCTCCCCGCTCCGGGCTCGCCCTCGCCCGCCGCGCCCACGGCCGGGCCGGAGCTGGCAGGCAGCGCGCACCGGGTCCGGCCGCCCGCCTCGCCTGGCTCGGCTGGTGGCTGCTCGGAGCCTGCGGGGCCGCTCGTCCGCCCAGCGAGCGCTCAGCCCCGCCTGCAGCCCCGCGGCTCCGCCGATGCTCGCCCGGCGCTCGGGCGGGGGAAGAGGCGGCCGGCGGCGGGGGCGGGGGGCGGGAGCGCGGCGGGGCCCAGGTGTGTCCTTGGCTCGGGGAGGCGCCCGCAGGGCGGCGGGGGCAGGGCCACAGGTGACAAAATCCTCCGGCGCGGCCACACCAGCATCCCCGGCAGCAGCGGCGGCCGGCCCCGAGCCGCGGCGAGCCGGCTCCTCGCACGCCTCCTCCTCCTCTTCTTCCTCCTCTTCTTCTCCCTCCTCCTCCTCCTCCTGCCGCTGCTCCTCACACGGCTCCCCTCGGCCCGGCGGCAGGCGGGCGGGCAGGCGGGCACATCTTCCTTGCTTGCTGCTTCTTTGCCGGCTCCGCTCCCCTCCTGCCTCGCTCTCCGGCTGCTCGGAGCGCGCCGAGCCCGCCGCTCACCTCCCCTGCCTCCCGGCGCGGCGCAGGGACCAGCGCTAACCCCAGCCCTCCGCAGTCTTAAAGCACCACCGGGTCCGCACAGTGGAAAAACCCAAGACCAATAGAAGGAGGCAGCAGAATTTCCAGCCTCTCAATAGTTGGCTGAACTGCGGCCGTTTGGCATCAGCTGAGTTGTATATGACTAATGTGTTGACAAGTCGTGTGGGGGGACTGGAGGAGGGGGCCCTTCTAGAAGGTCACAGCCCAGACAGGCGAGTGCATCAAATAATTGACTGGGATTCTGTGCACCGCTGAAGGAAAATACGTACATACACACACACACATCTCGCAGTGCTTACACAGGTCCAGATACTATTTGGCCTTTCATCTGCGTCTCTTTCTGTGGCGAGACGTTTTTTTCCTCCTGTAGTGAAAGAGTAAATTACAGTCTCTCTAACTAAAAGCAATTTCTGCGCCTATTCTTTCTTCACATCTGTGATGTGAAGGTTGGTCTAAAAAGAAAAAGGGAAAAAAGGGGGAAAAACATTAAATGAAGACAGCTAAAAAAAAAATCAATATTGTGAAATACATAACAGCATTAGGGCAACTCTGGATTTAAGCTGTAAGATGAAAAGCAAACACAACAAAGCAAAAAGGAATCTCAACCTGCAGAATCCCCAGTGTGTTACCAACAGGATGACTTCACATTTAGGGGACAATATTTTTTCAAGAAAATGCTTTACAGCACCAGACATTGCCCTGCTGCCAACACCCTGCCTTGTGCACTGCAATGAAATCCAAGAAAGGACGTCCCCCAGCAAGACACTGGGGTGGACATCTGCAGGAAGCTCAGCAGCAGCAGAGCTGGGCAGGGAAGGAGATCTGCCTGGAGATGTTTCTGAAGCCATAGAGGACAGATCAGAACACGACCCTGTGGTGTTGTATAAGGCCCTTCTTTCTAATTCTTGAGAAAACCAAAGTGAGGGACAGTGAATGCCATCAGGAGAGAGCTCAGTTCCCTGCATCCCATTTGGGCTGGGCTATCAGCCAGGGGAGACTGAAGCCTTGAAGGGAAAGCAGGAGAGATGAGACCAATATTGGGCAAGGAGTCGTGGCTGCATTTAAAAAAAAGATGTGGGCAACCAGGGAAGCAAAAAAGATGTGGGCAACCAGGGAAGCTCTTCAGGGGAAAATAGAATCTGATGCTGTTAAACAAAAATTAAAGAGAGAAGCGCAAATGTCTTGGCAGAGAATAAAAAATTTTTAAAAATTGGTTTTATTGGGAGTGAAGTTCTGTTAAAAATAACAAAACTTTAATCTGTTTAGAAAGAGCTGGTGACTAGCAGAAATGTTTAAGTATAGATTTGAGAGCATTTGGGAGAAGTTCATGACAGATTTGTTCAGGCAGCTCTTTCAGAATTGCTTTGTTTCCTCTTCTGAAGCCCGAAACATGGTTAGGGCTTAAGAGATGCAGTGTTTTAGACATTCTACAATGACAGAATAAATAAACCTCCTTCTTATACATTTCTACCTCCTTTACTCATTTACATAACTCTGGTAGCCCTTGGCAAATTTCAGCTTCCTGTAGAACTGTCTCAAACAAGTTTGTGTGCATTTTAGTTCATTTAAAACAATCACAGCAGCTGCAAAGTAAAAGTGTAAAACTTTAATTTATTCTTCAGTGGCACCAAAATCCAGAGGGTATTTAACATTTTTTAGCAGAATCCAACCAACTAGGCAGCGTAATCCTTCTCCTGGGCTGGGTTTGAGGAGGGGAGGGGGAAGGCAGGATGCAATTTTGCATGAGAGCAGGGTTCACTGGTCCTGCTGCTCAGGGAATGTCTTGACTGAAACCTAAATTCAGCCATCTGTCAAAGTGGAGAAAGAAGACCATATGACAACTTCCACGCAAAGTACATGACATCAGTCAGGATGCTACTTTTCAAGTCTGGAAAATCAAGCATGATCAGGCTTCAGTTTCAATCAAGGCTACTCAAGGTCATGAAGGAGAATCCCCATTTATGTTTTTTTGTTATTGTTTGTTCGATTAAAATATAATGTCTTAGATTAAGTGGCTGGAAAATACTTAGTTCTTCCTAAAACAAATTCAATGAATTTCCAGCAAGGTATCCCAGTTAAACCCTGCATATAACTATATCTTCTCTGAAAAAAAAAAAAAAAAAAAAAAAAAGCTTTGGAAGTTATTGATTTAGTTGTAAGGATCAAAAATCTTTAAGTAGTCTCAAATTCTTAATCTGGATTTAGACCATCTACTGGTTGACTGTATTGAGTTGCCCATCCTTGCTTTCTGCAGCTACCACACAGCTTGATGAGGAGATATAACAGAGATATAGCAACAATTCAAATCAGCTGCTGATCACCCTGAATGCATCTCAGGCAACTTTCCAGGTCACACTGAAGCAGGAGACACAAGGAGAAGATTTTATATTAGGACCTCACTGAAACCCTGAAGAATTTGAGCCATCTGGCTCCAATGGGATATCCAGAACACCAAATATTTTTCTGACAGTTCTGGCCACGCACATTCCAGTTCTACCCCATGAGGAACATGCAGAAACATCACCAGCATGATCCATCTAACCACATCCCACCCAGTCATCAGCTTGCTGTTGAAATATCTCCACTGAAAACCACAGGAAGGGTTAAATGGTGAGGTCTGCACACCAATTTTGCAGTGCACCTGAATCATATCCTCACCTTAAGTGAGCCAACACACAAGGAATGACCATAGCAGACCAACACAATTAAGAGCTGCCTCATGGAAAGCCTTTGTAAAAATGAAGTTGAAAATTTAAGATCCAAGTGGTTGAATGTTTTCACATTCCCACATTGGAAGATGATGTATCTGGTGGATGACACATATAACCTATAACCAGTCTTGCAGGGAAATTGTTTCTTCAAAGAAAAAGATAAAATGGTCTGTCTACAATAAGTCTGCATTGATTTGGACTCTAAAAAAAAAAACCCAAAAGAATCTTCCAAGGAGCAGCAGCTCCTTGTAATTGGTAATTGGCTCTATTCAGATCGTGGATGGTTTCATAGGCTTTGGGCTTTAGGGAACTCAGTCAAATATCTGCCATTGAAGCATTCAGCTATTCAAACAGAGCCCCTCATTGTCATTCAGAATGCAAAAAACTCATTTGCAATTTCAGCTTTGAAAGTGGTTTTAAAAGCACCTGAAGGAAGAAAGAATGGGAGGGAAGTAGAGAGGAAGTGAAGGGAAAGCGTGGTGAGAGAGGAAGTTCTCAACAGTCAGAAGACCTGGGGAAAAGAAACAATAAAAAATGAACATGCCTGAAATCAGAATCTAAGTGAATGATCAGCCCACTTTCTGGGGGAGATGGCACCTTGGCTCAGTCATCCCTCAGTTTCTAAATCATTCTGTCTCTCCTTCTTACTGACCTCTTTCCCTGACTGGAGTTTTCTTGACTATTTCCTTGCAGCATAGCAATTTGAAAGGAAAGTATGAGTTATTATCTTGTAGACTAGGTAAAGATCAGCACAGAGGGCTATAACTAAGAAAACTCACTTAGTTTTACATTTAGTAATGATTTTCATTTAATAAGATTCAGAAATATTTCAATTCTGCTAAGAAAGGAATTGTAGTCCCAGTCGGTTTATAAACAAAGTGTCATACCCCTCTGAGATAATAAAGAAACAAAACCTGGAGTGGTTCAAGAAGCATTTTTTATCTTTTTTTAATGAAATTTTGCAAAGAATTTGTGAATATTTGGCTGAAATACTGGCCAAAACTTTCAAATCTCTATCTTCTGAAACAAGCTGGGAAATATTCTCCATCTTCTCTCTGATTCATATCTATTTTAAAGATGACAAGTTTGAACCACTCCTCTCCAAATTTTCAGGTAAACTAAAGCTTTGTCACTGCACCCATAATAAAGGGAGAGCAACTCAAAGAGGGATAAAAGGACCAGGAGTTAAGAAGGGAAGAGGAGCAGAAGTGGGAAAGCTTTTTAGTAGCTTCCATCACTCTGGAAACAGGAGAATCAAAAGCCTTGTGAGAACAGGTTTTCCTCAGAAGACTTCATGCCCGATTTGATACTGGGAAGATTCAGATAAATGTTGAATGCTTGTCAAAACCAATCTCTAAACCTTCTGATATTCACTGGCTACCAAGCTTAATGCTCCTATCTATAAGCTCACAGTCAGCCATTTTTTTATCAGGGCAAGCTGCAAAAATTAAATATTTTCCATGAGACACTTAAGAATGGAAAAGGAATTTCTGGTTCTGTAAGTACCATTAAGAAGATACCAGTTGAAAAGCTCTGTTTGTGACCATGCATCTGGGAATGCTCAAGATGGAGAAACAAAATCTTAATCATCTGCATCTTGTGAAAGCATCTGTGCTGCTGATACCTATCTATTCCACCCCAAAAATGCAAGGGAATAGCTAAAATTTGCTTCATTTGAAGCCATTGACTGCTCCAAGCTGATAATGTGCAGGAATATTGTTATCTGGCAAAAAAATGTGCTCTCTCGCATGACCTGCTCCTGCAGTACACACACAATTAGCCATTCAGTCTGGATATGCTCATGAATTAAAGCAGCAGCTTTCAAAACACTCTGGATGGCTTAATACACACTGAGCTTTAAAGCATAAAATGGGGATTTTATATATATATATATATATATATATATATATATATATATTTTTTTTTTTTTTTTTTTTTTTTTTTTTTTTTTTTTTTTTTTACCCTGCCTGAAGTTACTCTTCTCTCATGCAGCTCATTCCTGGAGTTCCAGTAGCATCTGGAAGATGTGAACAAGCCAGCTCTCCCCATTAGGTGGTTCTGTGAGCACAGGATCACAGGGAAAAGGAATTTCCTCTGGATATTTGATAAGAAGACTGAAGACTTAAGTCAGATGTCTATACATTTTTCCAGTTTTTTCAACAACTTGGAGTGGGATTAGATTAGACTCTCTCCCAGGTGAGTGTTTATACTCTTACACACATATTAAAGCAATGAATTAATTATATTCTACTTAAACTTGGCAAGCAAATGGATTGAGACTGGACAGCAGGTTCAGAAGTTATTAGAGAGAAGGAGGAGAGCAGCTGACAAAGATGTTTCTTAGAAATCCATGCTAGAGTAAAGCATGGAAAAATCCAGTCTGTGGGAAGGATTTTAAAGCCCGTGTATGATTCATGTTTTCTTCAGAAAATAACAGACTTTTCTATTTCAAGCAACATCATCAAAACATAGGGTAGTGATTATTTTTTTGATGCTGTAGACTTCTCTTTGCATTGCACCTTGCAAACAAACAGAGAAGGTAAGATTCTCACTGCTTAAAGGACTGTCAACTAGAAGAAAAATATTTCCTTTCAGAGGGAAGAAGCCAGGAAAAATATATAAATTTTTAACTAATTTTCACATCTTCATATAGACAAGTTTATTCCTAACACATGGAATAGGGTAGGGGAGGAAGGTGGCATGAAAAATGGGTACATCAGAAAGGTGGGGACAAAGCTCACAACCCTTCAGCCAAATGTCCAGGGTGAAAACGTGGGCTTGAAAAAAGGCAGAGAGGCTTCTCTGGGTGCTAATTGGTTCTCACAAGAGAAAGTAGCATAGCATGACACCCCAAGCATTATGGCACTGGAGATACCCATTGAAACCCTCCAAATATAAAGATGAACTAAACCCGTTTCTGTGTCTGATGTGTGTGCACAGACAAGACATTAAACAATTGGCACAGAACAATTGTAATGCCAAGACAGGATGGAGTGAATTACAGACACTGAAATCACAGGGACAGCTGTGCCACTCTGTACATATCATAACCTTGCAGCATGACAGGGATGAGTCAAGAGGACGATTTCATTTCTAAACCTGATTTTCCATTATTTGGGTTAGGAGTCAGAGCGTTTTAGCAATAGATCTAGAACTCCTCTGGGTTTGGATGCAGGCATGTCTACGTACACACAACTGCTTCTCATTGAGAAGTGGTAGAAACAGGAAATTTGCAGGAATATCACAATTTCAACAAGGCTTGGAAAAAAAAATGAATGATGGCTTCAAAGCTGTGCAGACCTCTATTTAATAATTGTTACAGTGCAATCCATTAAGGGCTGTAATGATGTGGGAAGAAGGTTATCCCTGGTCCTGAGCCAAATACCAATTTCTATTACCTGCTCTGGATGCCAGTGGCTCACAGGGAGTAGCAACCACATAAACAGAACAAGAATTGAGCTATTGGGAGCCAATACCCCCCTGGCCAGAATCAATACAAGGAAGACACCAGGAACAGCAGAGTTCCCCATGCCTCGGGCAATGCAGTGTCCTCCACATTTTCATCTTCCTGACTCCCACCTACCTGCAGGCACTGAAGAAGAGACGCTGTCCCTGCTTGCAGGCTGCTGGGAGCACGTGTGAGCATGGCTCTCCCCAAGCCTGCTGCAAGGGAGGGGCTGCAGGGGAGCAGCAGCACCGCAGAGCAGCGGTGGAGCAAGGATGCAGGGTTGCCAAGCAACAACCTACCACGGGAGGGGGGGAGTTAAAGTGGGATATAAACTGTGTTTGGTCGTGTGGGGCCACAGCAGCCCTCCCATCTGCTTTTTCCCCCCCGCTTCCATTGAGTTGTGGGTCTGGATTTCACGAGAGGGTTTGGCCACAAGTGGGTCCTGCACCAGGAGCTCCAGTGGCTCCTCCAGGAGGTTGCAGCAGGGAGAACCCTAGGAAAGATTTCCTTTGCCAACTTGTTGTCATGGATAATGCAGCAGGAGCAGGAGCAGGCTGCTGTAGGTTCTCCACACAGCCTGCCCCAAGACTCAGGAACACGGAGTAAAACCAGACCTGCCCCATTCACACATCTGTGTCTGGGATGTTCCATCCTTTGTCTCAGAAACACAATCCAGGGGAGATTTTTTCTTTCATACCATTCTGTGCAACAAGTGGAGCCTCTGTGTTATTCCCATCCCAAGTTCTTGTCCCTGTTCTGTGAGGACATAAACATTTGAGGGCATGCCATCAGAGGAGACCTTCACAAAGTTTTTAGGCAAGAGCCTAAAAGCTTTCAGCCTTCACCTATTCTGGTGAAGAGGGACCAGTTTGAGAGGGGATGGAATAAACAAGAATAAAAACTCCTGGCAACTCATGGGGCTGGGCCACAGATGCTGGAAAGACTTTTCTGAAGGCTGACCCAAACCTCTCTCTGCAAGGACAATCTCCCACCAACCCAGCTCCTCATGGCCATGCCCCATACCACAGCTTTCACCAAAGCCAGCTGCTGGCTCCAGCTGTTCCCTGTGCTGCTCTGCCTACTCCCTGGTGTAACTCAAGGTTTTCAGTTTAACAATAAAAAATTATTTGTGACCTTCCCTCTTCTGTTAACCTTTTCTTGCCTGTCCACACTTTGTAGCCATTAGAACAAATAAACTGTGTTCTTATACACCATTGCAAAAAAAAGTTTGACTTTATATTGCATTTTCTGTAATTTATCATTATTTATGGACAAAAGAAATTTATCATTATTTATCATTTATCATTATCAATAATTGATCATTATTTACGGACCTCCTCCTTCCTTTGGAGGAAACTGCATTTGCATTTACTTTTAAACACAGAACATAAGTTTTACCAATGGAAATGGTTCACAGATAAGATGGATACATTCTCTGTGCATTTCAAGTCATTAAGTCATGCAGGGAAACACAAGAGGTTGTAAAACAGACACTTATCTCTCTTCCATCCATCTATTTTGGTCTCCTTTAATAGACAAAAGAGAAGGAGAAAACACATTTAAAGAGATGATTCTTCCCACCTGAAAGTGATTGGCCAAGGTAGAACAGAAATCACACCTTGAAAGTTCCCATTCCTCCGTCTCCAATTATTATGTGCCGAGGCTACAGTGAATTGCACCATAAACACTTTAAATTAAGCGAGATGAGCAATGTCCAAAGCAGCCAACTGTTGCTGAGGTTTTAAATAGCAGCAAGCCCACAGGCAAGATTTGAAGGCAGCTAATGGAGATCCTGTTTTTTGGGGAGGAAATTCTTCTACATGAGCAGAAAAGCACTTGACTGTAAGTCTGGCAAACAAGTGGGATTTTATATGCTGGCTGGAGATGGAAAATAACTCCAAGTACTTAGGTGGGAGAAGTTTGGTAGGGATGTGTTATGGAGAACTTCAGCAGCAGAGAATTATGTGGTAGAGAAACAGTGGGATGTCCTGCCCTGTGAAGGGATTCAGATTAAAATGAAAGCCTGGATAAACATGAGTGACAGAAATACATTGAACTGGTATTAAAGGAGAAAAATCAAAATTGTCATGTCATGCACTGATGACAACCCATCTGCAGCACTGTGTACCACTTCTGGTCTCCTCAGACCAAGAAAAACTCAGACACACTGGAGTGAGTCTAGAGAGGGACCACAAAACTGGTTAAAGAATTGGAGAATCTCATCCTTCTCTCCTTCATGGAGAGGCTGAGAGAGCTGTGATTATTTAGACTGGAGAAGGCTCCAGAGGATCTCAGTAATGAGTAAAAATAGTGAATGGGGTGGTGTAAAGCAGCTGTAGCCTGACTCTTCTTGATAGTGTTCAGTGAACAGAAAAAAGGCAAAACACATAAACAGAAACAACACATCTCCATTTAAAGTTCTGATTTTATATATATGTAAATAATGTGAGGGTAAAAACCACTGACAGAGGTATCCTACAGAGTGTCCATCCTTGGAGTTTCTCAGAGTTTGACAGGACACAGTCCTGAGCCACATGCTGTAGTAGTTGACCCTGCTTTAAGCAGCAGGGCTGGTCCAGACCTGCCAAAGTTGGTTTATGGATCTGTAGTGAAACCACTGATCTCATTCTCCACAGACTGGTGCTATGCTACTTCTTGTTCATTTCCCTGGGGACTGTTTTTTGGATTTGGTTGGGGTTTTATTATGGGGGGTTTTGGGGTTTTTTGGGTTTTTTTTTAAGTATAGCCACCTGTCAAAAGTGGTCTCTTAACCACCAACATGTATTTTTAGGTAATGGTGCCTAATGCTTACTAAAAAGACCTCCATTTACTAAAAATTGCCACAGTTGGGTTTTCTCAGAGTTGAAGTGCTCATAAAGTTTATTGAGTAAACAATGTCAATATCACCTGTGCTAGAGAAAAAATGGGCAAATAAAAAGAGTTTTCCTGCTTTCCCTGTGAAGGGCTGCAGTTTAGTGGAGAGGGAAGCAGGTTGAAAACGCATTTCCTCCACTATTTTGGTTAGTTCCCCAAAACCACAGCCCAGGTAAGCCCCAGCCCTCAGCACTCACAGGGGGGTGGGTGCAGGCCACAGCCACATGCAGGGAAGGATTTTTGGCACCTGGCACCTGGCACAGAGTGGCAATGTTTGCCTCCAGAGCCACAGGGGTGCACGTTCCATCCATCCTGTTCCATCCACGCGGATCACATCCCTGCTGATTCATCTCTTCCCCACTCAGCTGTTTCCTCTCTCCACACCTGTCAGAATACGAGGTATTGATGATTCTGAGATTGTAAAAAGTCTCTGTCTTTCTGCCCCTCTGCCAAAGCAGAAGCCATAATTGGTCTGTGCTGGTTTCAAGGTTGTTTATTCTGTTTATCTCTAACATGTTCTGCTGCCCTGCCCAGCTCTGTCCTGCAGGGCAGCGTGTGGGGCTCTGCCCTCAGGGGGATGTGACAAACATTAAATACCAGAAACTCCCTGGGCTGGATTTACAATAACATGCCAATATCTGTCACCTACGTTGGACAGTGTGTCCCCAGCCTGAACCAACAGAAAAATGCCAACACCACAGTGAAACATGGAGGGCATGAAGAAGGAGAAAAAGGACAAGACACACCCAATTTCCTCCATCTTGTCCCCTTTGGACCCCTCATCTAGAATCCTAAAATTTTACTTTTTCACCCGTGCCACACTTATTATTTCTATCAAACCCTCAGAGTTTGTAATTCATCCTGTAAGATTGAAAACTCTTTTCCATGGACAGAGATCACAGCCAGTGTCTCTGGGGGCTCTGTCCAGGGGGGTTCCTGACCCCCACCAGGGTCCCAGACCTTCCAGGGCAGCCAGAAGGAAGCCCTGGATTCCCACACCCACCTGATATTCCTCTCACACAGGATCCCTCCCTGCTCCCATCACTCTCCTGAATATCCTGAATATCTGGGTCCTGTCTGTTTCTGCTATCACCTTCTTTGAAATGATATGACCGCAACACAATAAGCTTTGAGCATTTTTTAGCTGAAGGTTAAGCCAGAAATCTTAAAAAGGTTTGTCTTGAATAACATCTCCTGTCTTTCATGCACAGCAATGTGGAAAGAATAACGTCTTACTGTTTGTCCCTGCTTTTGTCCAAAGCATGGATAGGAAAAATAAAGCTATGCTTAATTAGTTACAAGTCAATAAATGAATCCAGAAGATATTCTATCAAAATAGGTTTATTTAAAGGAAAAAGCTCACAGAATATGCTAGATGCTGAAACACCAAATTATTGAATTGTACTAACTTTCATATTTAGGACAAAGTTTAAGGTTGAACAAAAAGTTAATTGACATAACACCTCATTTTTGGAAAAAGCTGAAGTCAGTCCATTTGAAACATTCTGCTGTATGAATTCAAAATTTCAATACTGTTTGTTAACTAGCATGTTTAAATGACAATAACATTTTTTTTTCAGAATAAGAAAGACATAGTAAGTTATCTTTTTCCATATGAATCTTGGGATTCCTGTCTGTTTAGAACTGAAATTATAGAAGGTTAGCTTTTTTCATTGGACATTATATAAACTTCTGATTTCTAGTTAGTTTTAATACACATACTGAAGACTTCACTGTAAGGAGTAGTTTTCTAATTGTTTTTCTGTCTTTAGATGTTCTTCTAGACACGCAGAAAAAGAAGTTTGGTGATCTCACTTTGTCATTAATTATTGTAGACCATGGCACAGATAAATCTCTTCCCTCAGAATTTGCAAAAGTGATGAGCAGCTGTTTCAGGTCCTGACTGATGGGAGCTGGCAAAGCTTTGTGGGAAAATGGCAAAATGCCCACACGTACGCATCCAGCTCGAGTGTCACAGGCTTTGCACACAAGGAATAGGCAGATCGCCCTAAACATCCTTTACAAGGTGAGGGAGGGGTGATGGGGGCAGGGACAGGTGAGGTCTCATTTGTTTTCAATAGCTAATGTGAAGAAATGAGTTCCCATCAAGTCAGTGCTTGCTAATCATGACACAGAAATTTCTTCTGTGCACTGGAAGTCTGCCCCAATCATTTCCTGTACCAATGCCCTTCCACGAGTGCATTAGGTATTATTTAAACCTATTTATAAATTCAGCTCCTTGGAAGAGATGTTTCTCTAAAGATTAACAGGAAACTGTTAGAACCCAGCAGGAAAACCAGATACAGCTACCACGTGTGATCGTCTCAGAGCATACAACACAAACTAAGGTCTTCCAAACGCCACATATATTAGTTTTCTTTGTGCAGGGTGGCAGATAGCACAGGGGTAGCTATTTCTCCCGTTTCAGAACACATCCTTTAACCAAACGGGGGGGCCGGGAGGACGGCAGGGGAAGAAGACATCCTTCGTGCCTCCCCCCGCCAAGGATGCTCCGATGTCCGCAGAAATCGCCGCTCACTCGCGGGCTGTCCCTTGGCGGGGCGAGCGACTTGGAGCGACCACAGAGCTCTCCCAGCCCTTCTCCTGGCGGCTCCCGCAGCCAGCGCCACGGTCCAGCCCCCCGGGCACCGCGGGCGGCGCCGGGGACGAGGGAAGGGATGCCCGCTCACCATGCGAGATGCTGTGGAGCGAGGCGACGGCCAGCATCCACATGCCCCCGCCGCTCCCCCGCTCCCCCGGCTCGGCTGGTGGCTGCTTGGAGCCTGCGGGGCCGCTCGTCCGCCCAGCGAGCGCTCAGCCCCGCCTGCAGCCCCGCGGCTCCGCCGATGCTCGCCCGGCGCTCGGGCGGGGGAAGAGGCGACGGGAGCGGGGCCCAGGTGTGTCCTTGGCTCGGGGAGGTGCCCGCAGGGCCGCAGGTGACAAAATCCTCCTGTGCGGCCACACCAGCATCCCCGGCTGCAGCGGCGGCCGGCTCCTCGCATGCCCTCTCCTCCTTCTCTCCTCCTTCTCTTCTTCTTCTTCTTCTTCTTCTTCTTCTTCTTCTTCTTCTTCTTCTTCTTCTTCTTCTTCCTCTTCTTCTTCTTCTTCTTCTTCTTCTTCTTCTTCTTCTTCTTCTTCTTCTTCGTCTTCTTCTTCTTCTTCTTCGTCTTCTTCTTCTTCTTCTTCTTCGTCTTCTTCTTCTTCGTCTTCTTCTTCTTCTTCTTCTTCTTCTTCTTCTTCTTCTTCTTCTTCTTCGTCTTCTTCTTCTTCTTCTTCTTCTTCTTCTTCTTCTTCTTCGTCTTCTTCTTCGTCTTCTTCGTCTTCTTCTTCTTCTTCTTCTTCTTCTTCTTCTTCTTCGTCTTCTTCTTCTTCTTCTTCTTCTTCGTCTTCTTCTTCTTCCTCCTCCTGCCGCTGCTCCTCACACGGCTCCCCTCGGGCGGGCAGGCGGGCGCATCTTCCTTGCTTGCTGCTTCTTTCCCGGCTCTGCTCCCCTCCTGCCTCGCTCTCCGGCAGCTCGGAGCCCGCTCACCTCCCCTGCCTCCCGGCGCTAACCCCAGCCCTCCGCAGCCCTGGAGCATCACCAGGTCCGCACAGCAGAGACCCAAGGGAACAGGCAGTGTGAGACCTTCAACAGGCAGCGTGAGACGTGCCTGTTTCCTGTTGTCCTCTGAGAATGTGACAATATCGGGGTGTGCACGGAGAGTGCAGGTGTCATCACCCAGCAGCACATCCTGGGTGGCACTCCCGAGGGAGCAGTGGGAAGAACTCTTAGGCTAGACTATGTTCAAGGCAGTGTTTACTTTGTTTCATAGGATTTTTGATTATTTATATAAATTGTATGTATTATACAGAATTTATTCTGGCTATTGACCTTTCTTGCTTGAGATATCCTTGCCGAATCACAAATTTACAGAATTCACAGAATCACAGGTTTGGAAGAGACCTTCAAGGTCATTGAGTCCAACCAGTCCCAGCACCTCAACTCACTCCTGGCACCCAGTGCCACATCCAGGCTTTGTTAAACACACCCAGGGATGGTGACTCCACCACCTCCCCGGGCAGCCACTCCAGAACTTCATCACCCATTCTGTGAAAAACTTTTTTCTAATATCCAACCTAAATTTCCCTTGGTGCAGCTTCCAGTGAATGGAATACCTTGATTTCCCACTCATGTAAAAGTCAGAGAGATGGTATTGGAGCTCTCTGGAATGTAATACTTTCTCCTAGATTGGTGGTGGTGTTAGTTTAGCTCGAGATCCAAGCCCATGGACCCTGAACCTCAATCCTACAGGTATTTAGCTCATCCTCTGCATGAGAAAATCTTCTCTTTAGACTCTCACACAGATGAGCTGCAGCTCAAGGTGGAAAGATGTTAAAAAGTATTTCCTCTCAAAGGGAATGTAGTCACACTGAGAAGAGGCTGAAAACTGGCATTTAAAATGGTCACAGAGGTCTTGGGCACTTCATGACCTGCAGAACCACAGAATCATCGAAGTTGGAAGAGACCTTCAATATCCTCCAGTCCCACCATCAACTCAGCAGCACCATAAAGAGGCTGAATGAAAGAAAAGCTGAGGTGGTTTTATGGGGAGCTGAAGAAGGTTCTATGATAAAAGCATAAAACTCCCAAATAAAACAGCAGCAACAAAAACAAATAATAAAAAAGATGGACGATGTAGTACATAAGCACTTGACTTGAATAAGACAAAATAGTAAATGAAAAGTTGCAAAAGTGTTTAAAATATGGGAATATTTATTGGTTTACTTTTTACACTGGAAAGGCAAATTATCTTCTGGGTTTTGGGATGGGACAGGTCTGTACACATATACTTGGATGGACAGAATGTAAGTTCCTGCAGAGAGCTACAGTGGAGAACAGACACATAATGGGGTTATAGGGGGGAAAAAACATCAGGAAAAAAACACTCAGGCTGAGTTCTGGCAGCAAGTTCTGGGTACATGAGGTGGGAGAAAGAGGGAGATGTCAAAAACCAAGTCCAAAGTACAGCTTGGAGCAGCTGTAAGGATGCAAACATTGGCAGTGACATAGGAAGGGGGAGGAGGGTTCTGAGCTGAACTTGGGTCTTGGGAATGGGAGAAAAGATGTTCCTCTAAGTGTTTGTTTAGCTGAATGTCTTCTTGCTTCCCAATACATAAATCACTAATTAAAAGTTTATTTCATTGGCAATTAATTAATTAAATGTAATTCCCCAAGTTGAGCCATCTTCTGAGAAGTTATTACTAGTTCTACAATAAATGCAATACTTCATAATATCTACTGAAGAACTGTTGGAAAAGAAGAATAAAAGGTGGGGGGGAATCATCAATTCTCAAATTAAGGCAAACCTCAAAAATACTGAATTAATTGTGAGATTCTAAACATAGGCTTGGCTTCCTCTCACTTGCTGCATAAATTAAATAAACAAAAAACTCAGCAAGAATTCTGTGGAACCACACCATTTTCTTTATTCTAGGATGGATAGCAGGTGGTTTGTGCCCAGAAACATTTTCCTGTGCTATATTAGATATACCCTCCTCAAAAAGAAATAATGATCAGCTGTGCAACAAATATTCTCTTGTTGATTTGAAATTATCAAAAGGGTTTCTTAATCCAGCAGAGGGGGGGAAAAGGATGAATTTATTGTTGGTTGTTGTAATAAATAATGTTGCTGTTGGCTTCTTGATTCACAGAATCACAGAATGGGCTGAGTTGGAAGGGATCCATCAGGATCACCAAGTTCAGCTCCTGTCTCTTCACAGGACACCCCAGGAATCCCACCCTGTGCCTGAGAGCATTGTCTAAGTCAGAAATTCTACTGCAAAAGCTTCCATGTGGACCAGTAGTGAATGTTTGGGAATGTATCAATGCTAAAACAGGATAATTATACACAGGATCTTTTTTCCTTTAATTATTTGAAGTGATGTGATTCAGACATCAGGACCCACCTTAGAGCGGCCTCAACTCCCTCCTCAGAATCCTTGATAACCTCTTGTGCACTGATCTTCCAGAGCATCCCTGTAAGTTTGGAGGGTTCTGTTATTCCTCTATCAAAGAAGAACTAAAGCCCATGGAAGCCAAGGGCGAATCCACCAGGAGATTCAGGCACTGAAATTCTCCATATTGCAAAAGCCAAGTTTTAGGTGGTCTCAATTTTGGAACTCACAACTTCACGTAGTATCCAGTGTTCTGGTGGTTGATGTGGAAGTGTTAGGTACTGTAAAATTTCAATTTCCCCTGAAATAAGTGGGGAGCCACTTTGAGGAACACCTGTAAGGAAAGTGCCCTGACACTCACCCTGCAATGGCCCAGAGGAACCAGTGGGCTGGGTTCTCTCAGGAGAGGCAGAGGAGGAGAAAATTGACTTCTGCACTCATTCTCTGCCCAGCAGAGAGAGAGCTGGATTCAAATTATCACTGACAAATATTAAAACATTGATTGATGCCAGTTATGTTTTTGTGGCAGTTCACTTCCTTAGGAGACTTAATGCCCTGCTCCTACTTCTTTCCAAAACAGTTTTTCTCCACAGAGAGACCATTTGTGACTCAGAAGATGCCACATGATGCCACGTTAACCTCACCTTCTCTGAGGCAAAAGGAGTGGGAGTCCCTCTCCAAAGGAATGCCCTGGGTTATGGATCCCACACTTTCAAACCCTTGGGGTTTGAGTGTGGGGGGGACAAATGGGGGCAGCAGGAGGGACACTCCATCTCCACACTCCTGCTGGCACAAGGGCAGCAGACCAGCATGTCCTGGGGAGCCAAATGAGGTTTCCATGCCTCCAGCACCCTCCACAATCAGCATCTTCATGCCAGGAAGCAGCTCTAGAGATAGCCCCACATTGATACTCTGCTGCTGAAGGGTTTTCTGCACAAAAACCTCCCCACATTGATACTCTGCTGCTGAAGGGTTTTCTGCACAAAAACCTAGAGCGATGGACATAACCTGAGAATTTATAGAGTCTCTTCCATACCCTCTAACTTTTTAAACATAATTTTCAATTTCTAATTCATGAAAGCCTCCTTGCAGCTTGTTCTCAAGCCCTTCTGTTGTCTGCCTAGCACTTTCTTTTTTTCTACGAGTACCCAAAGTCATTAAAAATGCAAGTACAACTATATATATCTCTCTAATACTATATATATTGTTATGGAGATAGTTCTAAGAGATAACATTATGAAGGATCTTATGAAAGATCTTATCTTCATGTGAAAGCTTTATTAATACCTCCCCAGAGGTAACTGAGGATCAGTTTTGCCCTCTGTAATTAGCTGAAATTACCTCGACCTTCTCTCCAGGCTGGGTGAACAACATGCAGAATTGTTCTCTCTGTTACTGCTCTGGATCTGTGCATGTTAAAAAATTAAATGTGAGGAGTGGAGAGGAGGGAAAGAGATAATAGAGAAGGAAGGACAGTCCATGTCCAGCTATCTCCCCTCAGCATCTGGTTGTGCTGTAATATATTTCTGTCTGTCTAGTTGTAATTATTCCACAGGATTCATTCTCACAGACTTATGCCACAATTCCTGGGTTAGTTCCTCTTCAGAGAGATGGAAGCATCTGAAACCTGTAGCCAGATGGAACAAAGCCTATTTGGGTGGGTGAGCAAGGCCCTTTCCCATCCCAAAATGACCATATTTTCAGCAACCATGTTCATGCTCATGCTCAAGCCATTTTCCCCCTTCTTCCCAGAACATCTGGGTCTGGTTCAGTGTGTCTGAGCACGTGGTAGGTCATGACAGGTGTGGGAATCCAGGGCTTCCCTCTGGCTGCCCTGGCAGGTCTGGGACCCTGGCAGGGGTCAGGAACCCCCCTGGACAGAGCCCCCAGAGACACTGGCTGTGATCTCTGGCCATGGAAAAGAGTTTTCAATCTTACAGAATGAATTACAAACTGAGTGTTTGATAGAAGTAATAATTAAGTGTGGCACGGGTGAAAAAGTAAAATTTTAGGATTCTAGATGAGGGGTCCAAAGGGGACAAGATGGAGGAAATTGGGTGTGCCTTGTCCTTTTTCTCCTTCTTCCTGCCCTCCATGTTTCACTGTGGTGTTGGCATTTTTCTGTTGGTTCAGGCTGGGGACACACTGTCCAACGTAGGTGACAGATATTGGCACGTTATTGTAAATGCAGCCCAGGGAGTTTCTGGTATTTAATCTTTGTAACATCCCACTGAGGGCAGAGCCCCACACGCTGCCCTGCAGGACAGAACTGGGCAGGGCAGCAGAACATGTTAGAGATAAACAGAATAAACAACCTTGAAACCAGCACAGACCAATTATGGCTTCTGCTTTGGCAGCGGGGCTGAAAGAGACTTTTTACAATCTCAGAATCATCAATACCTCAGATTCCGACAGACAGGCTCTCCCCTCATATCCAGGCCAGCTGAAGTTCCAAACAGTCTCACGCTGAGCCCTGACATCCCACATTAGGGAGAAGAAATAGATGCACAGATAATAAAACACACAGTGTTGTCAACAACTTTTAACTAAACATGAAAAAGGAGCAGGTGTAAATTTAGAAAGACCTGAGCTATAGACTTGAACAGCGAGTGGCAGGTGCACACTCTCAATCAGGGATGCTGATATAATTTCTGCCAGATCTTCCAGTTGTTTTCCTCAGTCTTCATCAGTCAGGATCAGCAACTTGGCATTTATCCAAGCCCCAGCCTCACCTAAGTTCCAACCAAAGTGCTCATTCCAAGCATCAGAGCTGGATCAGGTAAACATCAAAGGTGGGTGTTTTAAGAAAGATTAAGGTAGCACGGCCTGGACTTTTATTTTATCTCCCCCTCTCAGCTGCACATTAAACACAGAGTGGGGAGGTCACTTCAGAGCTGTGAATCCTCTCCTCAGGGCAATGAGGAACTGCACAGTATCCCTCCCTGTGATTTTTGGTAGCACTCCCTAAAAAAATTTTAAAATAATACGTTGCATCAGCTATGCAAAACTGGGGCAAGAAATCTAAAAAAACCCCAAGGCCAAATAAAAATCTCCCCCTGTCACCTCTACCTGACCACTGCTTTTATTCAGAGCTCAGCTTGAGGCTTTACCCAAGCCAAAATTAAAATGACCAGTGTCTTTCACAGTGCTGCCACTGACAAGGGAAGGTTTTCTCAGGGCAAAGCAGTATTAGAATTTTTGTCACATGGAACTGCTGCTGAGGTGCTGTTACTGCTATAAATTAAAAGGCAAAGTTGTCTTTCTGAGCATGCCTCAGCTCCACTTCCCTTTATCATCCCAGAGAACTTCTGAGGTTTTTAGAGCTGTGCCTTACCACAGGTCACCCATGGAAAAGAGAAAGAAAGACTCAAAAATAGGGCAAGACATTTTGGACAGGAGACAGTTTCTTGAGCAGATGTTTAAATAATGCTTCCTATAAAAAGCAGGCCTCATTCTCCTGAAATGAAACACTCTCTGTATCAACTAACAGCAAATCTTGAGTGTTTTTAGTGATTCCCAGCAACTGCAAACAGTAGCAGGTACCAATAAGGAAACAGCATGACTGAACTAATTTCCTTTGACATGGCAATAACCCCAAATAAATCTGCTTCCTCTTCAAAGAGGCAAAGCTCAAGACAGTGCTGCATTTGGGGAACCTTTCATGGGGGTCAGTTGTTTCATGTTCCAGTGTCATACTGAAAAAATCACCCTGTAAAAACTTCACGTGGCAATAGATGAGTGATAAACAGTTGGTGGATTTGTCACTGACTTATGAATCAGCACTGCTTTTATTAATATTTTTTTACAGTGAAGCTGCTAGCTTTTCAAGGGGATACAAAGGATTTTGGATTACACAAAAGATGTTTCTCCACTGGACACATTTGTCCACATTTCTTCATAGACAAATTACTTTTTGCCTTTTTTCTTTAGCTCCATCTTCCCCCAACACCCTGGCAGTGCCTTGTACCTTAGAGGTCTGTGACAAGCCAGGCTCATTTTCTCTTGGCCCAGTGGCTCCAGAAGTAAAATGCTCAAAGACAGGCATCTCAAACTGTTTGGCAGATAATTCAAGTGTTCAAAAACAAAAGTACACACACACACAGAAACCACAGTGGAAAACAAAGCCGTGGGTCAACATCAGATGAATGTTCTCTGTAGGTGACTGGCCAAAATATCTCTGGCAGAAGTCCAGCCAGAGGATAGCTGGCTTATAATGGTTGTTAAATGACCTCTTCATCGTTTTTGATTGTGCCTGGACATGTCCAGGCAGGAAAGCACCTCCTGGCATGGCTTTGCCATCTTCCACCCCGTGATGGATGTGAGACCTGGCCTCTGACTTGGTTCCTGTGCTGTAACTGCAATTCACCCCCCAGAGAAATGTTTGAGCACCTCAGCCCTACCCCAATTCTGTCTGCTAACAGGAAAAAGAGATTTAGCTACCAAACAGAACCACCTGGGTGTCACAGCACCAAAGCCCTCAAGGGGCTGGAACTGGTAGACCTCAACCACAATTTTACATCTCTGTACCTCAGTGACTCCACTTGCAGAGCTGAAGGAGGAAAATCTTCATTCTTCCCACAGCAATTAAGCTTTCCTGAAAGGCCATGGGGATCCATGACTGGCAAACACTGGAGACAGGAATGAGGGAAGAGGAAAGAAGCCTGCTGGGACCAGGTGATTGCTCAGGCTAATGAACACATCAAGAATGTGCTTGAATTTCAGCTTTTGTACGAGCTCAGGGAAAGGCTCCTCTGGGGAATTTGCAGCCTTTGCTTCTGAGAAGCAATGAAGATGAAATCCACGATCAATAATTCTGGAATTTCATAGAGCAACACAAGACTTAATGCATGAAACACAGCAATTTCATTAAGCTTACCCCAGAACATGGAACCTGCTCATCAAAAAGTGCCACTCTTTCCTTGAACTACAGGGTGGATTTCTTTGGCTTTTACCTTCTCTGAGGTGAAAACAAAGCAAAATCAGAGATATGGGTGGCACTAACCTGTAATACACAGAAAAGCAGAATTATCCCCACATACCAGAGGCCAGCCTTGCCAAAACTGATTCCAGCAGCAGGCACAGCCACAAGGATGCAGCCTCTGATCTCCTGCTCTGCACAACTGTGCAGCACTTCAGAACTGAGACTTTGGGCCTGTGACACCAGCACAAAAAGTAGTTAATAAGTAATTACATTAAACAAGTGGGTTTAGTTACCTCAACCAATGCAGTTTCTTGGTTGCAAGAGGCCTGTGGGTTTTTTGTATTATTTCCTAGAACTGATGGAAAGTTCTTTCCCCCAGCTTAATCAGGCAAAACTAGGTCTTCATCTCTGCTGCTTTTGGGTGGCTCAGATTTGTGGGTGTCCAGTTAAGACCCACAGCAGGAGCATTGTTTCAAAGCATCATCCAAGACAAAAATTTACCTCAGCAATAACAACCCATGGGAAGGGACAGCTATTTCTTTCTTTTGTTGCCTAATTGGAGCAAAAGAGATTATTAACCCTCATGGAATTTTGATTTACCAACACTCTCATTGCAGCGTGCACTCATTGCTCCAGGTAGAAAGTAATATCTTAAAAATGTATTGGTTAATAAATCAACATCAGATTTTAATATTAAATGTCCCTTTGAGACTGATTCTCAACAAATACCACAGTTAGTGTTGCTTTGCTAAGATTTTAATAGGTCATTAACTAAAACCAGCCATTACCTTCTGCTGTTACAGTTTCCATAAGGATTTATTAAGGCAACTTCATGTATTATTAAAAACAAAGTTTGTGGCTCTAATGTTCTAAAACTTCATCTCCCTCAGGCTTCCACTGATTGCTTCAAAGGTAGAAACATTTGCCAAACATATAATTGTGTCGTTCAGTTCAGATCAATCCTTTAAAACAGTATTTCTTGCTTTTAAAATTGCTTCCCCCCCCGCCCCCCATTCTCCCTTCTCAAGGCGAAAGTGGCTGTGTATAAAATAAATGTGAGTGTGTGGAAGTATATAGAGTTTTGTTGGGTTTGTATCTGCTAAATCAAAAGGGGATGGACCTGGAATATCAAAAAAGGAGAGCAAACTGAGAACTTTGTGTCTGTCAATATGATTAAAACCACTAAGGAGAAATTCTTCACACAATGTGTTATTAAACCATGGAAATCATCACCCCTAGAAGTCATTAGGGGTAAAGTTTAGATTCACCACAGAATTATTTCAAATTTCATACACAACTCAGGAATTCTAAACCTCGTTCTCCCACAATTGAATATAGTCTTAAACTTTGGAGCATGAAGTATAGAATTACCTTAATGACTTCCTGAGGTAATTAATTCTGCTGTCTAAATAACATTTGTAATTATTAGCAGTCAGAGTGACATACTTAAGTAAAAAAAAATTGTATTTGCACCTTACACGGTCTTCCAATAACCCATGGATGAAATTAAGGTCATTTTGAGATGGCTCCTTTACACCTATATTTTCTTGACTTTGTCTTCTTTTTTTTCAGTGGAGAGATATCTGGAAACAGGAGTTTCACACTTACAGCTCATCACATTCCTAGTGTGCTAGCAAGAATTGAAAATACTGACAGTTTCCATGTGGTGACAAGAAAAAAAAAAAAAAAACAACCCACATTTTCCCTCCAGCCTGTAAAATCAGACTCAGGTTCACAATCAGCTCTGTGGCTCTCTGTTCCATGTTCTGGAGCACAATTGC
Source organism: Lonchura striata (assembly GCF_050655825.1). Classification (NCBI taxonomy): domain Eukaryota; kingdom Metazoa; phylum Chordata; class Aves; order Passeriformes; family Estrildidae; genus Lonchura; species Lonchura striata. Next base: position 114,766,535 of record NC_140703.1, on the reverse strand, counting down.
TTTGAATTATTCTGCATCCCTGAAAAATAAGTGCCAAGTTGCAGGAAAGACAAGGAAGGGAAAAGAGACTTTGCCTCACCCCAGTGCAAGAGCTGAGCTTTTGTGGTTGAAATTTATTTTTCACAGAATTTCAGATTGCTCAGTGTTGGACAGTGCATGGGGGCAGGCTGTTTTCCTCAAGAAGTGTTGAATATTCAGGTTCCTTCAATAATATATTCCTAAAAATCATATTGTCACAAAAAAGGAGAAGATTTTATTCCCAGTTTATGTCAGTCCAAAGAAATCAAGACATCAAACCAGAGCTATTTATGCTACTTAAAAAAAAACCCAAACTGATTTTCAGGCTGCTAAAGATTTGTAACCTGGTGCTAAATAGTTCAATCCTATATTGTTATCTGTGGATGAGCTGATAATATTTATGAATGCTGAGTTTTCTCCGAATGGTTTGGATTTATTTCACCTCTGCGAGGCAATGCTGCAGAGATTCATCTGCAAGTACTGCAGAGATAATGTCTTAATTTATATCTCTTGGGGGAAACAGAAACACCAGGCTGGTGAAAGGTTTCTGATGATAAAACTTCATGATTTCACTTTTTTTTTTTTGTAAGTAATCATCTGTGAAATGTTCTTGTATATTAAATAAGCCTTCAGTGCTATCCCTAAAACACCTGTTTCCACTGAGTTCCCATGGCTGTAGAGAGATTCATGGAAAACCTCTTTTTGTGCCTGATCAGTTACAAGATCTATAGGAAGAACTGCACTGGTTTTTTTGTAATTAGCAACTGCTAGTTAACAGAACAACTGCTTGCTCTCAAAATGTGCTGTACCTTTGGAAACCAAGAATTCATCTGCAAGGGAGTGAAAGTAGGATGGATGTAACAGCTAAACTTACATGCACCTGCTTTTACATAAGCCAATGTGTTTCTAGTGATGAAAATCAGAGTCTTTCAGATCCAAATGAATCGTTTAAATTAGCAAGGCTCATGTTTCATCCTTAGAAATACCTTCCAGCCTCACAAGATGCAGAGATTTCTTTCTCAACAGAGGTGTCTGAAAGCACGAGCTTCAGGGTGCTTTTAGAAAAGATGAAATTTGCCATCCAATATGTTGTGGAAATTAAAAAAAAAAATTGCCTCTGAATGCATTTGCCTGTGTGAAATAACGTCTCACAAAAGATGCAGGCAAAGGAGCCAAGATTCACAATATGAAATAATCCTCAAGTGAACATTTCAGTACCGTGTTCCACCAAAGGTAGGTCACAGAAACTGAATTGCATCATAACTCTCTAGTAAAAAGAAAAAAAAAAAAAAAGAAAAAAAAAAACACAAAAAAAACCACCCCACAAATTAAAAACCAAAACCGTACAAATAGAAAATTCTCCTTTCCATTTCCAACAAAGACCCTGAATCTGGAGGCATCTGCTTATTTCCAGTCAGCAAACAATCTGACACCACTTTCAAATAATCTGACACACTTTTCCTACTTCCCAACTCCTGATCATCCCTGGGTGATTCCCCATGGCTGTATCCTTACTCCCATACTCTCCCATGGGAGGAATAATATCCTGCAGGACTGGAGAAAATCACCCCCAGTCTGTTCTCAGGCCCTCACTCTGTCACTATCAAGAGGATGCCATGGATGAATTAGGAAAGGAATAGTCTGTAACTTTTGTTGATTTTTTTTTTCTTAAGCATTCCCTTACCTTTCCAAAACAACCTAATCAACTTTATTTCTTGTGCTTACAGCCCTTCTCTGCCAGAAGCACATTGTGTGCTCCCTGCAACTGGGAATATATTTATTTATTTATTTATCTGTAGTTTTCTCTACTAAGCCAAGTACAACACAGGTCTACTTCTTAATTAAGGCTCAAACAGTACAATACATGATTACAGGAACTCACCTATATATATATATATATATATATATATATGGCTTTGAATTATGCTGGTAATGGCCAAATAAATGGGAATGAGTGATTAATAGGACACCAAACTCTTCTACACTCACCTATACATATATATTGCTTTGAATTATGTTGGTAAAAAAAAATGGGGTGGGGGAATGAGTGATTAATAGGAAATGCAGCTCTGCAGCTCTTCTACTTTACTGTTGAATGCCAATCTCTGAGTAACTTAAATCAGAGGGGAAGAAAGGAAGGTGGAGGATTAGGAAAAGTCACAAGGCTAAATCACAGCATAGCAAGCTATCATTCAGATACTCACCTCTAGCTGGATTAATAAGAACACTAAATCACATATATCTGTGTGCCTAAGATATATATATATATATATATATAAAAGCTCAATTAGTAAAATCACTGCCCCTTCTCAAATGATGAGAATGTTAGCAGGGATATTCTGCTTTCATGCATTATCCAAACTATATTCACACATTAGAGACCTGATTACAAGCAGTGGCCCAAAATCACTGTAACTAATAATTTTCTCCCTAATTTATTTACAGCCCAAGGGGAAAGGCCTGTCTCCATGGCCACATGCAGACAGTTGTGTGTTAATTCCACTCATCCTCTGATCTGGCCAGGTGTGAGTCAGCTCCAGCCCAAAAGCCATAAAACCTCATTAATGAGGGGTAGGTCTTATCACCATGGGCCAATTAGTGCACTAACAAGGCCAGCTTTGGGTCTGGATGAAGTTAGGGCTGTCTGTGTCAGAGCAGGGATATGAGAAACCTGATTAATGCTGCCAGGACTGGCCAAGTTTATTGCTGGAATTGTGAAATAAAAAAAAAAATCACCTTAAAAATTGAAGCGTCACAGAAAATGATGAATTATGGCAAAATTCAAAAGAGGTTTGGGTTGTAGGGCAAAATCAGCCTGGGATGCATTAGGATAGTTTGATTTTTTTTTATTTTTGATTGCATTGCTGACAGTTTGGTGGAGATGAGCCTTCCCCTCTGCTCAGGGCAGATTGAGACAGTCTGAAGGTCTCTGTTCCAAGAGACATGGGCCCACAGAAAGACCTACCTCAAAGATAATGGGCAGGAAAATATGAAGAAAAGCTGATAGAGCTAAGACTCCTTAGCCTGCAGGAGAGAAGAGTCAAGGGAACACTTGCCAGTGTGTAAAAGCAGCTGATGGGGGGAAAGAAAATGCTGTGACCTCAGTGCTGCCCAGTGAAAGGGCAAGAGAAAATGGGCACAGGCTGAAATACATGAAATTCCACTTAAACCTAAAAATTTAATATTTTAAAATTGTAATTGTAATCAAATACTGGGAACAGTCTTCCCAGAGGAGCTGTTGAATACTCCATCCTTGGAGATACTAGAAACTTGTCTGGATGTGGTCCTAAGGTAATCTGCTGTAGTTGACCCTGCTTTGAGCAGAAGGACTGAATTCAATCTCAACAACTCCTTTCTAACCCCAACTGTTCCCTGATTCTGTAATTTCTTCAAAATCAAAACTGTTAAATAAAAATAAAAATAATTTCTAGAAAGAGTTCAGTCCTCAGAGAAAAGCAGTCAACACCAGAAGAAAATCCATTTTCTGCCAAGACAGGAATGAGGCTGGTAACATCAGATGCACCTTTTTTCCCCAGTGTGAGCAAAGTTTAGCCAGATCTCCTTCCAAAATCCCAAATCAGATGGAATGAATTCCAGTGTTCTCCACTAAATCATAATCAGCACCATGCTAATGAGGTAATATCTCCCTAGCACCCTGTCCTGGATTGTAAGATGTGGCTGGGGGTGTGTTCAGTCACCATCTGTCAGAGCTGGGGCAGTTCTCTGCTGTTCATTGGGCAGGTTTTTCTTTATCTCTCCCACAGCCAATCCTCCCTCCAGAAGATCTCTTCCGTTCATGGGCCATTAATTATTAATTATCTTCTGTTCATGGCCAGTGAGTGTCCCTGCATGGCTGAGAAAATTCCATCATCCCATGGGGAGATGCTCTGCCCAGGGGAGGAGCCAAACATTCCTACCTGGATACAATCTGACCTGGGCACAGCACAGCAGCCTTTGCCCCCTGCATTCCCAGAGGAGCAGCTTTCTTCCCCACTGCATTCCCAGAGGAGCAGCTTCCTTCCCCCTGCATTCCCAGGGGAGCAGCTTTCTCCCCACTCCATTCCCAGAGGAGCAGCTTTCTTCCCCCTGCATTCCCAGAGGAGCAGCTTTCTTCCCCCTGCATTCCCAGAGGAGCAGCTTTCTTCCCACTGCATTCCCAGAGGAGCCCAGGCCCATCTCCCCCAGCCCTGGAGCTCCAGAGGAAAACTCCCCCCTTGTGCAGGATCCTGCTCCAGCAGAAGCACAGCTGGCACTGCAGGAGGGCTGAGCCACCCTGGGATGGGGCTGAGCCACCTCCCTGACCCACGGGGGACAGGACATGTTCGACTCTGGCAGGGTTGTTTTGTATTACTGCATTGTTAATTTTATTTTTATTTTACCCTAATAAGGAACTGTTATTCCTATTCCCATATCTTTGCCTAGGAGCCCCTTAATTTCAAAATTATAATAATTTGGAGGGAGGGGGTTTACATTTTCCATTTCAAGGGAGGCTCCTGCCTTCCTTAGCAGACACTTATTTTTTCACACCAAGACACACCCCAATTTCCTCATGGCTGCCTTTGTGACAAAGGGGTTTGCCAAATGACTTGGTGGGGTTTGCTCTGCTCAAGCAGAGCCAGGAGCTGATTTTCATCCTGCAGGTCCCCACAGCAGAAGCTGAGGTAGAAGAGGGGTGCTCCTTCCTCTGTGATATTTCAGTGCGAGGTATGAAATGCTCAGTGGCAAAAAAAAAAAAAAAAATTAAAAACCCTGCTGCCAGGTCTGAAGCTCAGCCTAGTGTTTGAGGACTCGATGTTCTGAAGAGAGAGAAACAGATCCTTGGAGAGATCTCACCTTGCAAGAGTCTTCACAACAAAATCCTGACTTGCCTGTTAGGGGAAAATAGAGGATCACGTTATCCCCCAGCACGATGAATCACACGGAGCAAAATCTGTGGCAGCCAGAACAGCTCCTCGTGCTTGCATAATCGTATTAAACATTTTCATTCATTTCTGCTTGTTAAAGTAATATGATGACTTCCTCTAGTTTCAAACATGGCAATGAAAGGAAGCTTTACTTTCCTCAGCCTGCTGTGCTGCTTCACTGCCAAAGGCAACAGCTTTTTAATCCAAAGGAAGAGTTACAAGATGAAATACGTTTACCAGCTCGGGAGGAAAAGAAAAAAAAAAAACAGAAAGAAATGAAAAAGGGAAATGGCACCCTTCTCACCTGCCCATGTATAACCATATGAGCTAAATTAAAAACATATATTGTCAGCTGGAAGTCATTTGCATGGAGGACGGTTGGCAGGTTTTTGAGAGGGTGAGGGGAGGGCAGGGCTGCAGACAAGTGTCCCTGTCCCTTCCCCTGGCCGGAGCAGCAGGGCAGGAGTGAGAGCTGAGGAGCGATTTGGCTGCACAGCTTTGATGAAGGCAAGTCCCAGGATTCAAAGCACAGTGTATAAAGGAGAGAATCTGCTTTGGAGTCCATTTATAAAGCAGAGCAGGGCAGAAGCAGGCATGGAACAGAAGCCTGTGGCTCTCCCTCAGGGACCTGCTGCACAAAGAAGGAGATACGGATTTTGAAACCCAAAGATTGAAACGTGGCAGTCATGAAAGTGCAGACACCTTCTCCTCCAGTCCCCTCAGTCCTCTCTCATTTCAATACACAGAGAAATGTAGCAGCAGTTTGCTCCCCACTGCTGCCAGCTTTACCTGGAGCACACAGCTCTGTGGTGGGAGTGTTGAGGAATTAAAAGTGAATTGACAATGATCAATATGCCTGAGTTCAGTACCACCAAAATTAAAGAGATTTTTTACCCAGTAACTTCAATGGAAGCAGAACTACTGCCTGACTGACAGTGCTTTTAGGACTTATCCCTTTACCATCAACTGTGAACAATATTTTAAAAGACTTGAGTCATAATTACAGTTTTTAATTCACCTTGCCAGCTCAGTCTCACTGGTGACACAACAATTCCATCCTGTCTCTCCTCACTCACCACTGTGGCAGCACCTGCACCTGCCTCTTGTCTCTTGAGCAAACAGAACTTGCAGAACTGTTTTTACACAGCAAAAGGCAGCTTGGTCATTCTCTGCCAAGACACTGCAATTATTTCTGTTTAATCAAACAGGCAGCCTTCACCTTTGTGGGTTTAATTATGGACATGAGTAAGGGCAGTTTCTCCTTTTGTAAAGTTAACATTTTCTAATGCTTTCAGCAGCCTTCAGGAATGGGGAGTTCTGCAGGGTCTGGCAGTGGTTATTCCACTATCCTGCACATGCTTCCAGCACATTGTCACACCTGCATTTCTTACAGATGTCTGGCAATGCCCTGCAAAGGTTATTTTTCTCTGATAATTATCCTTCAGTAGTTTTTTCTTTAGTAGTTTCCCTATCCCCCTCCATTTTTTTTGTTGTTTTTGTCTTTGGTTTGTGGGGTTTTGCTTTGTTTTTTGTTGTTGTTATCATTTGGTTGGGTTTTTTGTTGATTTTTTTTTTGTGTTTTTATTTTTTTTATTGTCCCAGAATAAAGAAATCAGAATGCATATTATATATATTAGATGCTTGTTTTCCTGGAAGTGTTTTTAGATATAAATTGGAAGAAGATTATCTCCATTTTTCTGTATTTCAGCTAATTACTGTCCCCTTGCACATGCCTTTCAGGCTGTCAGCCTGAATTGTGTTTCCTGTCTATTTGTAAGGCAAATAGAGCAGGCAGAGCAAACTCACAGTTGTAGGGTATATTTGGTGAGGTAGTAATGCTCAGGTTCCTTGAGGGTCATTTAAGGAGGTGGGGTTTTTTCCCAATGATTTTTTTTCTTTTCCATAAACATGCCAGCCTTTGTCTTGAGCTTTCTCTTTGTCATTCCTAACTCTTTCTCCTCAGCTATTTCATTAAAAACTTAAGGGAACATTTGATTAGGAGACAGGATTGAAGTGGAGAAAACAATTGTGATCACACCAGTACTGACTGATGGAAGCAGAACAAGTGCCAATGAGGGATCTGAATTCATTTTTTTAGGTGGATTTTCATCAATGGCTTCTTTAATGTTGAGTAGGAATAGATGTTGGATTGTAGGGAACAGGAATAAATAACAACTCTGGTCTTTATACTTTCCCAGAGGCTGCAAATAAAATTTACATAGCTAATTTTAATATCATATATGAAAAAAATATTTATAATTTCCACATACAGAAAAGATATTCAACAATATTGTTGTCTCAAAATCAATGTGCAACTCACATTTTCCTTTAAAAATTAGAACTTCCATTTGATTTCCCAAGGTGTTTTAGGAGAGCTGTACACAAAGTGTTGTGGAAGAGGCAAGTATTACACAGAACTATTGTTGGTAATACTGAGGTGATGTTCATATGCGAGAAGGAGTGAATATGTCAAGAATACAGAGCTGGTGGTCACCAAAAAGGAGCATTTTAATTTTATTTTTTTAAAGAATTGGGAGAATTACATATTCTTTTCTAGTTCACAGATTAACTTCTCCTTCCTTCCCTGCCATCACATCATCACCTGCAGGCGGTACTGGAGTACACCAGGATCAAAGCTAAAAGCCATTCTGTCCCCAACAATCTGCAGAGCAACTGCAAAATAACTGCAGACTGCCTTGGGAAGAAGAATGACAATGATTCCCCTCTTCCACAACGTTCCTTCCCACACCATTTCTCTAAATTTCCTCGTAACACAATAAGATGCTCACAGAAAATGCCAGGATTAATTTGTGGGGGGATGGAAAATGTTATTCTCAGATGAGCAGAATGGTGGTGGCATTCAGAGCAGTTAAGTACAGCCCTGTTATTAGTGAGGAAAAAAGCTAAGTTGTGTCTTGCAGCTGCAACTGTTAGAGGATTGATTGTGCAATTAATTACTTCCCAAAAAATTCAAGTTGGTATTTGTGACAGGAATATTTATTGGTAAGCCATCTATGACTGTCCAACACAGAGAATGTCTGGATATTTGGACTTGACACTTTATTTTGTGCTGTGGCACGAGGCAAAGCTGAACAGCTTAAAGCCAAAAATATATCATTCAGCAAATGGACAAAGGAAAACTGTTCTTTTTTTTTCCCACATTGAAATCAACACAGCAATAACTGCTGAAGTACTTGGCTATTTTTAACTCTGCATTTTCTCCCTTGCTGCTTAGGTTCTTTTCTACATATGTGTGCTTGTCTCACGTGAGTAAGACTATAGAGATACACAAATATTTAGAGGATCTGGACCATCATATTTCAAAATTCACTGGTAGGAATAGGAATTAGAGTTGTCACTCTGTGGCACAACTTTTGCTACTTCAGTCTAGAGTTATCACACCATGGCTTAACTTCAGAGGGGTTACAGCAGAGTGAGATTCACAGTTCATTTAAAAAATTGATTAAAGCTCACATAGTTTGTATGAACAGTAAAAAGAAATTCAAAGGTGCTTTGTTGCTTTGTGGTCTTTTGTAGCCACAAGTGAAAACCTTACAGAAAAGTTTATAATAAAAGTGGAACAATAATAAAAGTTGTAATAAAAGTTATAATAACAAGTGGAATGTCTGGTCTATCCAATGACCCATATCAGGTTCAAGATCAGAGAGGGAGAACTGCAAAACCAAAATCAGCAGCATTTGCAGCTTCAGCTGGTGAAGCAGGGCTTCAGACTGAGGTCTTTGGCAGCCCCACATTTCCTCTGACAGGACAGCACACAGAATGCAGGATCACAGAACTGCCAAATCAGGATCACAGAATTGCCAAATCAGAATCACAGAATCAATCACAGAATAGTTGGGGTTGTGGGGAACCTCTGAACATCGCCCAGTCCAACTCCCCTGCTAAACCAAGGTTACCTGGAGCTGATTGCACAGCCAGGAGACTCCACAATCTCTCTGGTTAACCTGTTCCACTGCTCTGGCACCCTCCAGGTAAAGTTTTGCCACACACTCAGATCAGCCAAAGAGAAAGAAAACTTCCTCTGAGATAAATTGCCATTCAAATCCCAGAAGATTCCTCGTACACATGACAGTTCCTATTTAGACTCATCCTTAGCTGCAAAATCAGTCACACCTCTCTGTCAGAGGGGACATTCCAGACACAGCCACACTGATATTTGGAGTTCATCCTGCAGCCACCTTCAGACCCAGCAGAGTGAGCTCCCCATTCCCCATCAGATCAGAGGTGGAAGGCAGGATTTAGGTGGGAGATTAAGGTTGATCCTGCCTATCAAAGCATCTATTGACAAAAATGGTGCTTTTTATCTTCCCCCTCCTGAGCATCTGAGGAGCCTGTGAAGAGAAGCCAAAATGAGATTGCCCTGGGAAGAGTTATATTCCTCCAAGGACTCCAAACAAGCCCAGTTTTTCAAAGAAAAATGAGGGCCATCAAACTGAAAGTTAACAAAAATCTCCAGCTCAGTGTGAGGCTGGGCTCACATGTGGGCTGGGCTCAGTGGGTTTAGCACTCACTGATCAGTGAATTAAAATCCCAGTTCCAAGAGTGGCAGTGGTGTTATGGCACATAATCATAATCACTGGCTGCTCTTGGGGCTTCACTCCTTTTAGACGACCCCATGGAAGCACTGAAACCACCTCTGAGTCTCCTGTGGAAAATGTGAAAGCCACACAAATGTTCCACTTGATAAAGAGGAAATAATACTTATAATAAATGGTTCAACCTGTGCTGCATTCCTCACAGTGAAAGTGAGGAATTTTGTCTGTGTGCTGTTGCAGATTCTGGTTTTTGAAATACACACAGTAAGTAAAGTAAAGCCAATTTACAGTGCTCAAATTCAGTCTTTCCAAGCTCAATCTTGACCATGAGCTGCTTGTGCAGCTTTCCATGAAGTCCTTCCCATCACTCACACTCTCGTGGCTGCCCAAAAAGAAAATATCCAGCCTATCTTGAAAGTGATACGTGTTTTGTAGGTGATCACATAAGGAGATGGTAAAATAGATGAGAGCTGTTATTATATTAAATTATAATAACAATATTTTATAAATAATGTTTATTATAAAAATCAGTACATTTACATTATATAATTAATGTATTAGTAATAGGTGTTTGAGAAATTTAAGATAATATTTTTAAACATCTATATATCGAGACAGTAGAATAAAAACTTTAAACAGTTTTATAACAGTCACTATTCTTTGATGTTATTTTAAGAAGACAATAATAGTAGAGACTAATGAAAAAAGAAAAATGTAATAAAAATGTAATGAAAAAGTTCTATGAAAAATAGAACTTTTGATTAAATTGATGATATAATTAACTGGATCTTCTGTCACTCACAAGCAGGTGTATCAATATTTCTTTCAGTTGTTTTGATTGGAGCTGTCTTATTTCTCTAAGAAAATGATTATATATCTCACAGTTTGGACAAATGACTTTTAAACTTAGGATAATTTATATTAAACAATACTTAAACTTGGCATGAAGGAACTCTGATAGGAAGGAATAGTAAACTTAATTTTAACAGGATATCAAAGTGATAAAATATATTTTAAGCGTACTTAGACCTAAATGTTGTAAAACTTAACTTTGTGTAATTTTATTAACTCTCAACTTATTGAAGGTTATAATTTATAAACGTTTTAAATATTATTAATACAAAAGTATTGAAAATCTAAACAACCTATATTTAAAATAAAACCAGAATGATTTTGTTGAGGGAATTATAAATGGGGTTTGATCTGTGGATAATTATCTTTCTTTGGTTCTGATTATAATCTGAGTTGTCCCAGACTTTCTTTATTGTTGTGATCACCTACAAAACACATATCACTTCCAAGATAGGCTGGATATTTTCTTTTTGGGCAGCCACGGGTGTGAGTGAGTGGCAGATGGGACCTCACGGAAAGCTGCAGTGAAGCTGCACAGGCAGCTCATGGTTGGAATTTCATGGTCCAGTCTTTCAGCTTGGAAAGACTGAATCTGAGCACTGTAAATTTGCTTTACTTTAATTGCTGCATCTCAAAAACCAGACTCTGCAACAGCACACAGATAAAAGTCATATTATTGAAGCAGATAAAGCAGCAGAAACAATCACAAGTCAAAAAATCTCTCCCCAGTCCCAAGTCCTGTACAGATTTGGAGTGTCTCCCAGCTCTTAAAATAGTGATTTAGCTGTGTGTTCTAAAGAAAAGATTTCCAATTTTATCTTATTTAATAAATAACTTCTCAAGAAAAAGTAGCTGTTTGTACTGTAGAATGCTGTAAAATAGAAACTTACACAGGTTTTATTATCTTTTTTTATGGGAAGGTTAATTGATCTAAAAACCTGTTTTGCTGTTTCTGCCTCCTTCTAAAGTAACCTCTTTTTATAGTCTCGCTTTTTTATTTTTAACAATAGGCTTGCCTGAACTAAAATGCTGATTCTTTAATTACATTACCTGAAAACAGGCAGAGAATTTTTCATTACAAATATAAGGAAAAAAACCCAACCCTACAAAACATGAAGAGATTTGCAAACCAAAACTCTGAGACAATTTGAAAATTAGCTCACAGTTACATGAGAATTTACACTTCCATTTTGATATAATCTAAAAGAAAATACCAATTTTCAAAACATAGGGTTAAAAATAACTGGAGTTTATCTTATTTTGAATCCCACTGGAGTTCAAGAGTCTGTGTTAGAATTCTGTAAAGTGATGGCAAGAAAAAAATACACAAACTTCAGCAAAACCAATATTGCTGAGTTCAATGTTCTGTTCAGTGGCTGTTTTGCAATGCTTTAGCATTTTATCTTTTTTTTCTTTTTAATTTTACAGGAAAATACTGAAAAACAATTTCATCAAAAGGACATGATTTCAATATAAAAGAAAGTACTAACCCAAGGTCAAGAAAAATGTGCATTTTTACAAAAAAAAAAAAAAAAAAAAAAAAAAAAAAAAACAAGAAAAACAAAAAACAGAGCTGTGTTTTCCTGAAAGGGAGAAGTCCAATGAGTCTTCAAGGAAAAAAAAATCAAGAAAAGCCATTGTATTTTTATTCTGAATACATCAAGAATATTTAGCAATAGGGATGGAAGTAGTGATTCTATCAGTGGCAGGAAGGCTGCACAGTCTCTCCTCTGTTGCCTGATACACAAATTTGTTTTTCATACCTTGAATGCCAACACTCACACAAATACACACATGGTCATATAATTGTAAATACCAGGAAGAAAGGAAACAAAAGAGCAGCCAGAAATGCACTCCATGACAGCAATTAAACATGACAAAAGAGGAGCAGGATAAAGAAAATCTCACAGCAAATATTAGATTAATACATCTTATTAACTGGGCTTTTATGAGGGATTTTTCTACAATTAAAGACAAGCAAATGTTGAAACATATTTTGAAATTTAGCAGCAACAAAACCCCCAAATTGTCACAGGGTCAAGCATCCAGCACTTTTCACCATCTTCACCAAGATGCATTTCCACCACAACTCCCCAGGCGGCCAACTGAATTTACTGCAAAGTTTTTTAAATCCAGGGGACTCCATGAGGAAATAACTAATGGAGTCACTGTGGCATAAAACTCCAGCAATTCAGAAGAAGCTCAGACCCAAGAGATGAAAGGTTATGTGTGAAAAATTCTGACTAACAGGCTGAGTATTCACATGGCAACACAAAACCCCACCAGAAATACATAAAGTGTAAAGAATTTGCATGGATGCTTACCAAACTATCATTGAGAATTTTTTTTTTTTCTAGTTTTGCTGATAAACCTGTTTTTAACATCCAAATAATTAATTTATATCCAGGGATGACTTAACAGTGTATTTAATATTTTTGCAGTACTTAGTGAAGTCCAGAGGTTAGAGGCTTTACTAAACACTCAAATAATCAAATCAAGGTAATTAAGTGATGGAAAAGATAAAAGAAAATAATTTTAGAGTAAAAATGATGCATTTTTTTCAGTAACTTCATAATTACATAATTATTAAAAATCATTGATAGAATTACTATAAATTGTTGATGTCTGGTACACTTTTTTTTGGGTTGTTGGGTTTTTTTTTCCCTTTCACTCCCACACTGCCTTTGTTTGTCATTAGCACTTTTCAGGGAAGTCTGAAATTCAGGCAGAATAAATTGGATTTTCCCCTCTTCTCATCATGGACTAGCTGAAAGGGAGTTGAAATAATTTTATTTAGAGAATGAATGCTTTTGACACCAAGAATGCTGTAATGTTGGCATTTTTTCTCCCCCTTCCAAAAAGAAATAGAAAAAGAAAAAAATATAGAAGTTGTCCTGAAGAACAAGTTTAAGCAATGTTTTGGGTGAGGTTGATCCATGTATATGAATAAGACACTAAAATAAGAAGCAGTATTAAAAATGAAAGTTTCTTCCATCTTTACTTCTGTAAAAATCAATAAGATGTGCCTTGCTCATGGTGCCAAAAAAGGAACCTGCTGAGCTTTTACACCAGAAATGTGATTTATTGTAATGATTTCTGAAAAATTTTTGGCTTTCAATGAACAAGAAAACCAATCCATTAGAACACTTTTCACCACCAGGCTTGCTTTAAGGTTATTTTGCTTTTCTAGCGTCTCAAGCTTTTACTTAAAGACATCTGACATCCAAAACCCACTGAATAATGTGCCTGCTCTACAGAAAAATATTCAAAGTGATTTAGAGACTGTTGTGGCACAGACCTTCCCATTAATTCCTTCTCTGCTCTTATCACATCTTCTTGATGACTATTCTTGATTAAGAAACATTTAAGTCATATGACTTGTAACTCCATTTTATCAAAGAATTCTAGGAAAACTCCCTATTGAACAATTCATTCCAAAAATTTGTGACCAGGTTTTTGTTCTGCTCTTGCCTCTGATTTTGTCTTTTCTGGTTTAATGGCTCAGAACATCTCCATTTGTAATGGATCAAGTTTCTTCTGGTCTCTTTCTCCCACAAGATTTAAAAAGGAAATACAGCCTTGCTTTTGAAGCAGTCATACAGGCACAGTCACAAATTTCATTCACGGTATTCAGAAGGTCAGGATGACTTTGAATAACACAAAAGAGGTACAAAACGACAAAATCACTAAAATCAGCGTGTAAGAACTATTTGTCTTCAGGAGGAAAGAAGAGCTGCTAAACATTTTTTATGCAATATAGCCAAAAAGACATAAAAATGTGGATTTCTATGGTTCTTCAAGTCCACCTCAGTTTATTTTCCCCAGAGCTGACAGCTTCACAAGCTAGTGAGTGTTAGAGGCAGTGACACACCAGGTGCCATTTCTGGGGTCTGCTGCTTTACCTCTCTGATGCAACTTTTCCACCACCACCTCCCTCCTGCACAGAAGTGGGGCTTGTCTTCTACTTGGATCATTTTCACACAACTGATTTTTCTTCTTGGTTCACAAATTAAATGAACCAACAAAATGAGAAAAAAGGAGAAATTTTGCTTGAGGTGGGACTCGGGTGATTTCTTAGAGGGGGTTGCATCTACCTTGTAGGTCTAAATCTCACTGTATCCATGCTCATTCTGGAAAATATTATATATCTATAGAGTCAGAAGGAGCTTGGGCCTTTAGAGTTGGCAGAGGAATTATTGTGTGAAAATAGCAGAGTTTTGGTTGTGCCGAAGTGTGGAACAAAATTTACAAAAAAGGGGATTTTCTTTTGGGTTTGGGGGCAGAGAGGTTTTCACTTTGGTCTAACCAAACAAAGGAACAAAGTGAATACATGAAGTAAAGCAGGGGAAAAGGCTGAAAAAAACCTGCCATAGCACTAAATAAATATATTCTGGAGGATTGTCTAGCTGGGAATTGTGGCAGCCCTGACTGTAATTGAAAAGTGCAAAAAACTCTGCATTGCCAGAGAGGCAGCACCAGAGGGAAACTCTGCAATCAAGATACAAGTGATGGCTTGGCCAGGCACTGAAGGGAACTCTTCCCTGAATAATGCTGAATCAGCTGACCACGATTTTCATTTTCCAAATCATAATTGTAGCCCCTTAAGTAAATTTTCTGCTTGGATAGATAAAAAATTTGGCCTGTTTTAAAGCCAGAAAACTCAGAACTTAAAATCAGTGGTGCCAAAAAGTATTGCTAAAGAGGTTTCATAAAGCTTCATAGAGCTTCTTGAAGTCAGGCAGGTAAATACCAAAATTTTGTCCTTCTGTTCACAAAAGGGGTTCAGGATACCTTGATTTCTTTGATCTGCAGAGTTATAAACTCAGTTCCTCCTTCCATTTCCTGTGAAGAGCCCATTAGAGCTAATGCCCTTTCATCCAGGGGAAGGGTTGTTCATGAATCTTCTTTCTTGGCAGATTTAGAATACTTTGATATGATCAATTCTCCCAGCTTAAAATAAAAAAGTATTGGAAGAAAATGCTTATTTAGTTGCATTGATATTTTATAATATTCATGAATTGGATATATTGCTAAGGAATATCTCCAGCTGTATCAAGCTGATAGTTGTTGTTTGAGGCTTCACTGAGCACAAGATGTTTACTGTCTTAAGTCAATCTGCAGAACTCTTGGATTAAATTCCAATTTATTTTGAGGCTTATCTTCCTGTTCCCTCTTCATTGTAACCAAAATGAATTTCATAAGCATTTGTAGATAATGACCTGTATCTCTGTTGATCATCTCAGTCTTGGGTCCAATAAAGCACACAAGTTTTATTGATGATATTCTCTGCTGTTATTTTCTGGCCTTTTGCATTTCACTGTTGTATGTGACAGCATGATTATATATAATTGATAGATAGTTTCATATTGCTCACAAAGAGCTTGATAGGTGGCACAAAACCCAAATTATTTTTGTTTTTTTTCTGGTGTGTTTTTAATCTTTCTCAACCAGGTGCTATTTTGAAAGACTTCTTATACTTTTTCTGAATGCCTGTGGCTCATTAATTATATACTTTAATTGATTTATTATGGAAATAATTTTTCAACAAAGCAAATATCTAGCATGGCAAAGCAGATTAAGGTGCTCTTCTCCTATCTTCTACTATTGCATGAAGGAAAAAGGCAAAAGATATACTTCTCTTATATCCCTACGTGCAAAAATTTCTTCAGGACCCGGACTTTGCTGTGGGAAAAATGTTGACATATTTTTTTTACTAAATTTATTTAGAGCTGGCATTAAACTTGGGACATTTAAATAAAAGGCTTCATGCCTTCACTGGGGATCCCAATCCTGGCGCACTGCTGAGCAATTCTTAATACAAAAATATGTTTCAAGGAGGGAATCAAAGCATTGAAGACAAGCCAAAGACCTCCCTGTGTGACCACAGGTTTGCTGTGTGAATATTTATCACTATTTCAACATCAGGTAATTGGGAACACGTATTCTCTGCTGAATGAAACCAAAATTTTCAGCCTGCTTTCATCCCACTTCCAACCTCAGGCACCTGCTTGAGGTGTCAGGAGAATGTTTGCCCGAGGCTTCTGCTAAAGCCAATGACAAAACAGAGAATAAATTGCCAGCTGGAAACACCTGTGGGGCTTTGACAATCAAGGGTATCTAAATTCCTAACACCACATCTTCTACATAGTTAAGTGTCTTATTTTGTTGGCAAGGAATCCAGGCTCTCAGTCATAAGAAAGAGTGGAAAGAAGGAAATGTCAGTGTCTGATTCATCCAACATCTCCCCACTGTGCAGATCAATCCTTAATTATACTATCTGCTCGAGAATAATTTCTAGTCTTTGCCTCAGGGCAAGTTTCCTAAAAATAAAAATGTATTTCTTTGAGAGGAATGATGAAAGAAAGCAGCCATGATGCTATAGAAGTCATAGATGGTGAGCAGTTTCGATCAATACAATTTGAACTCACAAACATGGCTGGGAATGTCTCTGCTGTTTTGACAGGGTTTAACTATTTTTAATCAAAATCATGGGTTTCATATATTTTAGTACATTTTGCTAATTTCTTTACATTCTCTTTATAAGACTTAAAAAAACTTACTTCACAGGTAATTCTGTAGTCTTCCATTTTATAAGAAAGTGTAAGTTCTTCTAACCTCAGAAACAGCATTTGGCAGCATTTGAATGTGCAGTCTATTGAAAATTAGATTCATTTTTGTTAGTCAGCAAGTTTTCAGATTTTGCAGAAACCTGAGGCTCCTCTAACATATCTCAAGCTGCAGGAACTGCCAGTGTGCCTGAGCCTAACTCTGTCCTTCACGGGATGAGCAAGAGACAGAGAGTACTTCAGAACTCACACCAGGGAAAATGGGCTCTATCCTGATCTCCCCTGCACTGAGGAACTCAACACACACACAAAAAGGAGATCAGAGCCAGGAAAATCATATTTACTCACAGCCTGGAAAGTAAGTCAGCCTAATGCAGCAGCTCATCATGGAGAGAGAGGAGAAAGAATTATCTCCCATGACACAACTGAATACAAGAATTAGAGCTACAGGAACAGTTGTAGTTTGTAAAGCAATGAGTATCAAGTGACTGTGCTTGGGATTTTTCCTACTGGACACTATTTCTGCCTGAGAGACCTTTGAATTTGAGATTTATTTGTGATTCTGTTGGGGAGTAAGGTCATTGCTCAGTTGCTGGCTGTCAAAATGTAATATCATATTTTATAGTGATAAATTATTGGCCACCCAGCCACAATCATATACCAATAAAACAATATGATTTTATAGGATTCATCATTTATACCTTTTTCTCTTTCACTTAGAATCAGTTTGCATTAAAACATATTTTTCTCAGAGACAGGGAATGCAAGTGAACCCATTAGCTGAGCTCCTCCACAGTTCCTGGACAATAGCCAGGGGACACTTCAGTAAAACCTCCTGCAGTTGGTGGGATAACTGTCTCCTTGCCTCAGGGAACCTCAGCATTAAAGTTATTAAATAAAACAGCAAGTCTGGCAGTTGGCTATGAGAAGCAATTTGTACCATTGTAAATGGATTAGCGAAATGTAATTTCTTTTAACGTTTCCGTTTCAATTATTTCAAATAGATGTGCAGTTATAAATGTTAAGGAATTGTTTAAATGTTTCTCACAATGGGAAAAGTAAATATAGGTTAGAGCTCCACACTCCCAAGTGAATTTTCTGTGTTTCTCTGTTTTCTTTATTTCAAGGCTTTTCACGTACTGCTGTAAAAAGTTGCCCATTTGGAGACCAGGAGGAAAAAAAAAAATATTTGTGCTCCTGATGAAGCAGGGTATTATACTAATCAGGAAAGTATAGATTTGAAATGTCTTGAGGACCAGAAGAAAGCCTACGGCTGTTCTTATCCTACATTCTCAGCTGGTATATTTTGACATCAAGAGCCTGGAGCAGTGCATGAGATACCAAGAGAGAGACTCCACCACATCTCTGCGTGTGTGAGAGGCGGGGGGAGATGTCTCTTGAAAATACAGCTCTGTGGATTTCCTCTGAGAAGGGTTAATTAACATATATAGCCAGCAGCTCCCAACCTATCGCCGTCTCTTCCGATGATTTCAGCAATATCTCACCTGATCTCCAGTTTTTTCCCTTTCCCCCGTTTCCCCCCCCATTTTTTGCTGTGCTGTTGCAATTAAGCAATAAGGTCTAACAAGAAAGATGACAACTGCCATGGGATAATCGTGTCCTTGGGGACACCAAGAAGAAACCAGAGCTTCTCATCCCCGATGGGCGCGATTTCCTTGGGATCGGCTGCGCCCGTCGGGAAAGGCAGAGGTCCCACAAATTGTTTGCTTTTATCTTTAACTCTTTTACCCAGCCGTGTGGCTGTGTTGGCTCCCAGCTGCCACGTTGTGTCAGAGCAGGCAGAAAGGCAAGGGCTGGTTGCAGCCAGCCCCTCGACACCCCGCCAGTGCCGCGCACCAGAGCGGGGAAATTTCCGCCAGGGATTCAGCCGGGTGCGCAAAGCTCCTGCCTTTCAAAACCTCTCTCCACAGCGAGCTGAATTCAAGTTGCTGTAGACTCTAAGAGAGGGGGTGGTGAGGGGCAAAAGTAGGGCAGCAAGGAATAAGGGACGAGGCTATCTCAGTTGAAAGCAGCCGTGGAGGAGCCTGAGGGCTGAGATGGCAGTCATCATCGATTCCAGGGAAGGGAGATGTCAAGGACAGGGAATGTCAAGCAGGAACAACAATATGGGAGCTTAGCAGCGTCAAGTCTTCCAAAAACAGCACAAATAAAGCTGCTGGGCTGCTGTGATTGGTCTGTTTGCTGCTTGAGATCACAACAAAAATGTAAAAAATCTGATACATTTACAGTGTATGTCTGTCCTCTCCCTCCTGCCTACACAAAACTAATTAAAAATATTCTCTCCCTCTCTTCCTCTCAGGTCCCCACCCCCACTGGCATCATCTTGAAGTAGTCTTTGCAAACAAAGTTAGATACAGACAAATGCTCTACATGGACTCAATCTTGTCAATATATAGATAAGTAGCAGCAACATGCTGGCCCTGAACAAATAATCAAATGTTAAAGGAAGAGCTACAAGAAGCACAAACACACTCCAGGTTTCAGCAGTCTGCAACACTGTGTGTGTGTGTGTGTTTGTGTGTTTGTGTGTGTGTTTACTCCCGAAGCATCAACACCTGCCTTTGCAGGTGATAGTTTTATGGCACAAAATGCATTTATCCAATGGTTTTTTGCACATCATTTACAGCAGCTTCTCCAATAGGTGACAGAGAGAATTATGTTTCTGCTGATGCAGCACCAAACGTGCTGATACTTTCAGGTGTGCACACACACAGGTTTACACACAAACACATGCAGAGAACAGCTGGAAAGCCAGCTCACCTCAATATCTCTTGGGTTGGACCACTGAGTCTGTTGCTGAACCAGCAAATAAATGTCAGCACCTCAGGGAAACAGCAAATAATGTTTTTAAGGTGCTGAATGGCTAGTAAACATTTTCAATGGTTTCAAAATTTGATTTTGCTTCATATTGAAGGATTTTAAAATTATCAGTAAGAGAGAATTAAGTGTCAGCACTTGGGTCATTGACCTGTACTGCAATCATATAAGCCCTGAAAATCCCTGACCAGAGAGGAAATGATGGATCTGTGACTGCAGAAAATCGTGATTTTCTAGGCATGTTTATAAAGGAAAATCAAAATCCTCCCACATGCATATTATAGGGTTATGGAGCACTGCAGGAAACCAAGAGAACTTCAAGTTCTGTTTTAATTTTCTACACTGTCTCTGAAACCAAAATACCTTTGTTTGACTCTGACTTCAGTGAAAAAACCTTCTAGTCGATTATTCCCAATTCAGCTGAGGCATTTTGTGATCCTTACCACCCAGAGATGATCCTTGACATAGAGAATATTCCTTAGCAGAAATAGCATAATCAATTTAGATAGTATAAGTCTTCTATTTCCTTCAACTTTCAACACGTCAAAATACACGATACTTGCAAGGGAGGAAAGCACTTTTTTTTTTTTTTTTGTAGAAAAGCTCATTTTCAACCTTCCTAAAAGCAGTGCTTCTGTTTCACAATAAGTATGGCATGATATTCACCCAAAACTTGCACTTACCCAGGACCTCAGTGACATTACTCATTACTGTGACATTACTTCTGGCACAGTAGGGAATTTCACTGCAATAAACTGTAACCAAGGAAGACCCTCCTTTTTGCTGCTCCACTGTGCCTTTGATTTTCTGCATATTTAGGAAAAGGGAGATACTTCTGTCTGAATAAATTAGTTTTCCTAGTAAAGTCTTTTCCAAACACATGAAGAAATATTACCCCCATTGCCCACAGTCTTCCAGTTCAAAGGGGGGAAAAAAAAAGAAGCTGGAAAAGTAGAACACAAGGGAACATTTGATCATATTGTTTCTTTCCAGCAGTGACCCTTTCTGTAGCTATTACCAGATGTGGGAACCCAGGGCAAGGGGAATATCCCCCTGCCTGCCCTGGGGTGCTCTGACTCCCAGGAAAACACTGATTTTTACCCTGATTCATGGAGAAGGCCTCCTAAGCTTCAAAGTAAACTAGAGACTACAAAAGTGTGAAATAGATTGTAGAGATTGTAGAGAGTAGTTTAATATGTCACATGGGTGAGAAATTTAGATTTTAGGATTTTTAGTATGTTATACATGGATACAAGATGGAGGATACAGGGTGTTGTCTCGAGTTCCTCTCTTCTTTCTTCTTCCTCCTTCTTCTTCTTAGGTTTGGGTAGTATCTTGTAATTGGGTAGAAAAATCCTCATTGTGGGTCTTTAGGGGTCAATTATTGGGTTAGAAAGGAAAATAATTTAGGTGTCACTTCTTAATTGGGTGGTTTAGTTTTTTATTAGACTTAAAAAGACCTTGCAGCATGAGCTTGTAAGCCATTTTTGTGCTGTTTTCATGCAAGCAAGGTCTGGGTGTGGACAGCATGCTGAAGTCTTGATAAGATAACAATAAAACAAGAACCTGAAGACTGAAAAAGTCCTGTGCATCAGCTTTTCCTGACAAAGAGCTGCTTCAGGAGGGTTTCCCCCTGCCAGGGGAGCCTTCAGGGAGTTGCCCATCGTGGGGCCTGCAAACTCACAACCAGAGATTAGATTGAGCACTCCTTGGCTGGAATAGGACAGGCTTAATAAGCAGATATTTGTGTTCCTCAAAGGCTTTTGGCCTCCTGTGTCAGAGCTGGAATCTGTCTAGCAAACTCCCACACCAGATTAGAGGTTAAAATCTCATCAGCCCACACTGGAGGCAGCCAACAGAGAGGAGGAAGATCCTGGAGCATTCTCTTTGCTTAGCAAGCCAGAGGTGGCCTTGGGAATGGCACTGTCCAGAAGGACAAAGGCAGGCAGAAGTTGCAGATGGATTTTCACCTTTTGGTAAGTGCTTTGGCAGCTGTTTGGGCCTGGAGCACGTCCTCACGGAGTGAGAAGGTGCAGAGTCAAGGGGCACAGCCCCCTGCCAGGGGCAGGGACACCTTCCACTATCCCAGGCTCCACAGAGCTTCAGCCAGGCCTTAGACACTTCACGGGGATGGAGCAGTCCCAACTTCTCTGGAAAATCTCTGCCAGGACCTCACAGTAAATATTTTTTTCCTAATATCTGATCTAAACCTACAATTTTTCTACTTAAAGCTGTTACTCCTTCTCCTGTCAACACATGACCTTGTAAACAGCCCCTTTCCAGCTCTTCTGGAGCCCCTTTTGGCACTGGAAGCTGCTCCAAGGTATCTCTGGAGCCTTTGATCCAGTCTGAACAACCTCAACCCTCCCAGCCTGATGTCAAGGAGAAGGTGCTCCAGCCCTGTGATCACCTTCATGCAGGTCCACATCTGTGCTGTGCTGGTGACAGCAGAGCTGGAGGCAGCTCTGCGGGTGGATTTCCACGAGAGCAGAGAGGCAGAGTCCCCTCCCTCAGTGCCCACACTGCTGTGGAAGCAGCACAAGGTACAGTTTGGCTTTCTGGGGTGTGAGTGCACCTTACAGCGTCACTTCCTCTTCTGAGACAAAAAATTCTCTCTACAGAAGCAAAATTTAATCTGTAAAGTCTATCTTGGTCTTTTAGTCACGGAGCAGGCTTTCCCTCCTGTTCTCCTCCCCACATTATTGCCACAGGTATTTGCAGAGCCCTCTTGCCTCCTTCCAGCTTGTGACTCTGCCATGGGGCTTGGACAGATCTTGCTCCCTGGGTTCTGGCTCAGCAAAGCCTTGTGCACCTTCACCTCTCCCCCTCTGCATGAAGAGCTGGAGGGATTTTGACTCTGGCAGCATCAGGACCCTGATTCCCAGTGGGTTCAGTGACTGTCTCATCCCAGCTCTTGGCTTCCCATCTGCACAGATGATTGCCTTGCTAAAAGGGAGCAAGGGAAAAGCTCTGAGGGGCTGCCTTGTCTCGAGGCTGTTTGTCTTTTCTGTACAGCTGCAG
Organism: Lonchura striata; assembly: GCF_050655825.1. Lineage (NCBI taxonomy): Eukaryota > Metazoa > Chordata > Aves > Passeriformes > Estrildidae > Lonchura > Lonchura striata. The sequence continues at coordinate 114,743,780 of NC_140703.1, read as the reverse complement.
GCAAGCATCTGTAAAGTTTCAGTATTTGCTCTAAATGAATGTCTCCCAGCTAGAACTCCATTTCATGTAGCACCGCTGGTGCAGACAAGATGTACCCTGTAAATAAAAAAAGAAAGTCCCTTGGGACACTGGTAACAGGTGTTAATTGCCCTTCCTTGGCCTGTTTTTAGCTTACCAATATTTCATCTTTGTTATTATCAATCTATATTCCTATCTATGAGTTAAATAGCCACCATAAAGTTACTTAGACATAGAACAGTTGCTATCAGATATACTGGATGTCTTTTTTAAGAATGTGATTATTAGCACAGGTATAGACAGAAAATACATTATATTTTACACAAATTTAATATCTTGTATTAAATTAAATTAAATTGTTTAATACCTTGTTTTAAACACAAATTTAAAGAAATACTGGTGCTAACCCAGTTGTTTGTCCCTATCCCCAAACAGGGCCACTTTTAGTATTCTGTTATTTCTAATAGGTGATAATTTAATTTGGTCCTCTAGATCTCCATAGGCATAGAAAAGCTGAGATTTTGGTAGTGATTCCATTCCTGGGTATCATCAGAACATTGTGCCCATATCATGCACACCAGTGTAAATATTTCTTGTGATGATATTAATTTGCTGTTTCTCACCTTCTCCAGCATTACCATGCACCATTTTAGCAATTGGCCTTGCTAGACCTGGTCTCCTTTTAGCCTCAGACAGCTCTCCTGTCACTTTTTAAGACATAAATCAGGAATAGCACCAGCTTCTGCCAGTACCACTGAAACATTGTGAGATGCTTCCTGAGAGAGCAATATTTAAGAGAGATTTCTATTTTTACCTTTAAGTTCAAATTTGCAAGTCCAAGAGCTGTACAATCAAATCAAAAAGAAACCTTAACCTCTTTCACTGCAACCAAGAGAAAAAGCTTGTCTTTACTACAGAAACATAGAGGAAATTAGAGAAATATTACACAGCTACATAGAAAGGGCAACAACTTTCAACTCTAAACTCAGGTGTGGTCAGGCAGAACTATACAGAGGTGAAAAATTTCTCTTTTCTGCTAATAAATCCCAAAGCAAAATATATTTACTCTCCCACTAGCTGAAAGTAACTGAAACTTGCTATTTTGGTTAGGTTTCCAAAGCTTCTTTTCTCATGTAGCTGTTTAAAGTATTGGATCGGGAAGAAGGATTTTAGCCACTAAATTGCACAATGAAATTATTTTCAGTTTTTTTATGTGCATCATAATAGCTACATTTACCATTGTATTATTAGTGCTTGAGGACATCTTTCATTTATCTACTCAGAGGTTTTTACATAGAATTCCCAGAGGTAAAAGCCATCATCTTGCTGAGTTTGAAAGTTTTCTTTTCCAGCATTTTATTCTTCCACCTCAAGGGCCTGACATTTTTTTAAACTCTTGGCATTCTCTTCAGTAACAAGGTTGAAATTTGAATATGCTACATCAATTTGGCTTCAGTTTGATGCCTCACTCAGGCTCACAGCCTGGCTGAGGAGAGAGGAAAAAATGAATATGAATGCCAACCATCTATTGGGATAACTCAGTAAAAATCAGCAGGTCTCAGGCTGTAACTGAGAAGGAGCACTACCCCATAAGTGAGAATGAATCTATTTTGCATGAAATTATAGACATATAAGTTGCCAGTGATATAACAAAGTTATATAAATTTAGCATCTGTCCAAGAGGAATTTAGAGTAATCTGGTGGCAAGGCAATAACTCACTGCACTTTTAAGGACATGGAATGACTTCATGAATTGATTTAATAGTTTAAGAAATATACAGTCCTAAGAGGAAAAGAAAAGCATACAAACCTAAGGTTAATGCAGACTGGTCCCAGTGGATGTCTTTTATTCCTTGATGCTGTCTCTGAGGCTTCAAATGTTCCTGTGTTCCTATGCAAATGAGCTGCTTACAAAATCCAACTCTTTCAAGTGTGTTCTAAGTGCTGCTGTCTATGTCGTTTTACAGTAAACACATTTTTGTTGCACAGCAATATGTTTCTCTTAGAAGATGGGTAAATATGCAAAATGTTTCTGTAACTATTTGTCAGATAGTCAAACAGATTTTTTGTCTATCCTCGGGCCCCTTTTATGTTCACTCTCTGTGAACATATGCGACAAGAGCTCTCCCAACACAAACACTTGAAGGAATCAAATTGCAGGCTCTTTTTCTACCAACATTTGCACCAAAAAAAAAAGGAGAAAAAAAAAAAAGAAAAAGAGAAAAAGAATGTATTTTATCATGCAATAGAGTAGAAACACCCTGTGAATTGCAATCAGCTCTTACAATTCCTGATTTTGCAGAAACTTTTAAAGTTTGGTTGATCCTTGTGCTGGCGCCATTTGATATATAATGATTTCAGGAGGTGATGTAAGAAATGGAGGCCAAAGTCCTCGTTAATATGTCAGCAACCAGATGTCAATGAGACCATCTCCCAGTTCCCTTGGAGTCACTCCAGATGCAATGGGTGACAAATGTGTAGTTACTCAAACCATAGCCCAGACAAAGCAAAAATGCTCTGAGAGAATATGGATGTGCTAAAGGACTTCCCTCTTCTGCTCTTGAGGGGATTTGTTCAGGGACTGATTCTTTTGCAGCTTCAAGGACTCTGCTCTGGCAAAAGTCAGGTTCCCAAGTTTCTTGAGCCAGTGATTACCCATAGGCTGTTCTGGGCACACCCAGCTCACCAGGTTTCTTTCAACCACAGATGACCTGGGGGAAGTTGGTATTTATGGAAAAAAAATATTCCTTGTGGGTGGTGAGGAGGTGCAACCAGAACTAAATTGCTTTTCTTTCATAAATTATGTAAAATATAACCACAAAAAAAAAAAAAAAAAAAGAGAAAAGTACAATATTTTATTTACTGTGGAGCTGGTGAGGACCTGGCACAGGGCGCCCAGAGCAGCTGTGGCTGCCCCTGGATCCCTGGCAGTGCCCAAGGCCAGGTTGGACATTGGGACTTGGAGCAGCCTGGGACAGTGGGAGGTGTCCCTGCCATGGCAGAGTAGGGAATGAGATGAGGTTTAAGGTTCCTTCCAATCCAAATAATTCTGGGATTCTATTTTATTTTATTTTATTCCAAGTCTGGGATGGAATCTTACCTGGTGGCAGCTTTGCCTGGCTCCCAGTCTGTCTGCACCGTGTTTCATCAGGCCTTGTCCTTGTCACGTCTCCATGTACATGGGTTTCAGCCCACCCAGTGCCCAGAATGCAGAGTGGGTATGAAGTATTGGAAAAACACACATCAAAAGCTGGGAAATTGCCATGAAACAGGATCCTATGATGCCACTGGGACAAAAGCTTTTGTTGAATATGAAATTTTGCCTTTCTTCACTTAATAGAAAATGACCTAGTAAGAAAATAACCAGATCTAAATCACATATGGCTGTAACAATCTGCATCTCATGTACCATTGTCCTGTTTACATTAAGGTTAGTATGGCTTTTTTATTATTTTTGGGTCTTTGCAACCTCAGATAGACCCCTTAGATGTCTGAAAATCCTACTTTCTAGGCGAAAAATACACGATTGTTGTTGATCACAAATAGTCTCTTCAAAATATTCTGGGAAAGATAGAAGACAGTCTTTCACTCTTCCACTTTCCTTTCCGTGCCCAAATTTAAACTTTGGCTGTTTAGGTGGTTGTGTTGGTCCAATTATGCTCTGATATAATGCACCAAAGATTAAAAAATAATTATTCTTAAAGCACAACTCAAACAGCATCTTTTCAAGAGTTGTATAAAGAATGCTTTGATTCAAGCTTCTGTGCACCAAAATGAATGAGACCTTTTATGAGGGGCACTTTCAAATACACCCAGGAAGCCACAAATGATGTGACTGGCTACAGGCAGGCCTCCAAACCACTAAGAATTGTTAACACAGTCGCTCCACTTTATCTGGGAGAAAGTTTTTCTGTTTATGAACCAACCATCCAGTCTGCCACTCTTCCTGTGACTCAAAACACGTGCAAGGAAGTGTTATTTCCACACAAGTTCCCAGATTTTGAGATTTCTTTGGTAAACACTGCAGTGATTTTTTTGTTCTACAGTCACACAGCCATGGAAGCACAAATGGTTTTTGTTTTTAACAGACCAGCCAACACTCCCAAATTATTTTCCTGTCGGAGCTCTACCTTTGTGCAAAACTCCATGATCTAATATTGCTGGAAGTCCTGCAAGGTCTATACATTATCTTACCTATTTCTCATGTGATATGGCAGAGGATACAAATTTAGAACATGAAGACATCTTGCTATGCACAGAGTCTCATTTTTCTACCCATTTCTACTCCAAACCTGACATTCTGGAGTTATGAGAGCAGATAAATCAACCCTTATATGCCTTTCACTGAAGAGACTTGCATGTTTTTATTGCCTCAGCAAGAGGGGCTCCTCAGACTGCAGCAAACATGTGGCTTCTAGAGGAAGGGATGAATATAAATCTCAGCAGTAACAATTTACTACTAAATAGAGGAATTTTTGTAAAAATTAGGAGTAAAATCTGAGAATTTGAGTTCTTGTTAGCAATATAAATAAGAATATTGTTGCAGGCATTTTCAAAGCTCTCCAGGAAAATGCCAAGAGTTGATCAATGCAAAGTGATTCCAGGGCAAGGGAAACCAGGCAGTGATGAGGACAATGGTTCATCTAAGTTGGAGGAGTCTCCAAGGTGAAGTTGGTCCATGTCCTGCATCAAAACCACTTCCCTAAAGAAAGAAAAGGGATATTGTCATGGGAGACTGTCCTGGGGAGAACAGAAAGTCTAATATGCAGACTTCCCCAGTTTTTAAGCAAAGCATGCTGCCTCCCTGGGACCAGGGTTAAAGCTTCCAACCCTGCTACAGCCCTCAGATTATTATCCATGGTGATTTTTTCAACAGGCTGAGATCAAACTACTTTTCAAATAGCTGAGATCAATAAGAAACCTCAAGAGAGACTTCAGGTCCTTGGGACAAATTTTTAGAGGCTCAGGAGCACAAGCAGTGCTCTCCTCTATCCTTCTATCTGCAGGGAATGATGAAGAAGGAAACAGGAAGAGTCCAGAAATCCATACCTGGCTCCAGGCTGGTGTCACTGTCAGAATTTTAATCATGGGTTGGTCTATGGGATAGACAGGGCACACTTTTCTTAAAAGGGGGAAAGAACCTTTTGTGCAGGAGCTAATAGGGTTCTCTGAAAGAGCTTTAAACTAGATTTGATGGAGGAAGGAGATAAACCAGGCTCACTAGAGCTAAGCCTGGGGTGGCACATCGATGTTGGAGGGATGGTGATGGTGAGGTCCTGCCATGTTAGTGGAGATAGGGGATGGAAATCCATGTGGCAGAAAAGACACAAGGGTTATTCATGTGTGGGAATGGTCACCACCAAAAAAAGGGTGGCAGCATCAATAGCCCAGCTGAAATTCATCCACACCAGTGCCCACAGTGTGGGCAACAAACAGGAAGCCATTGCACAGCTGGAAAACCAGGATAGAGATGCAATCCTGGAAACATGGGGGGTTGACTTCCACACTTGGAGTGCTGTAATGGATGGCTGTAACTCTTCAGAAAGGAAGTGCAAGGAAGGAGAGGTGGTGGGGTGTGTTAGGGAGAGTTTTGACTGCCAAGGGCTAAATGATGGCAATGACAGGGTCAAGTCTTTATGGGTAAGAGTTGGGGAGAGATGAAATCAGATGTGGTGGGATTCTGTTACAGAACAGCCAGGCAGGGTGAGGAAATCAAAAGAATGTTCTGTGGACAGCTGGGAGAAATCTTACCATGGCTAGCCCTTGTTCTCTACAAACTTCAACTCACCAGATACTGCTGGAAATACAACACAGCGGAGAGGAAACAGTGCTGGAGATTCCTGGGATGTGTGGGAGGTAATTCCTGACACAGCTGGTGAGGGAACCAGCCAGGGGAGGTGCCCTGCTGGATTTGTTTGTGAGCAGAGATGGACTGGTGGGGAATGTGATGGTTGGAGGCTATTTGGGGCACAAAGATAATCAAATTGTAGAGTTTTTCCAGTTCTGGGAGAAGTAAGGAGGGGGACCAGCACAACGTCTACCTTGACTTCCAGATGGCGGACTTCAGATTTTTTTAGGAGCCTGGTTGACAGGAGAAGCTGGGCTGAAGGGCAAGAAGGATGGAGATTCTTCAAGGAGGAAATCTCCAAGGTGCAGCAGGAGGTTGTTCCCTTGTGAGCCAAGATGAACTGGTGGAAAGAAACTTGTGGGTTTGGTGCTTTCCAGCCAAAGGGACCAACATAAACTTACAATCACATGACAAAATGCAAGGACAGCTAAGAGAGGGGCTGTTGCAATTTAGTCCAGAGGACAGAGAGAAGATGAATCAATATTTATTACCAAAAAACTCCGCTGGGAATTTCTGCGCTTCAAAGGATGTCCTTGAGGAGTGAAAAAACTGCTTTTCTAGACCAGTGGCCTGACTGGAATCCAAATCCTAGTTCTAAAAATTCAGGAACATCCAAAATCAATACCCTTAGCATGCTCGCACAGATTTCTCTGCAGAATTCTCATTCCATGAATTAGCTGAGAAGACTATGAGAAAAGCAAAAGAGAAAAGAGGCCACTCAAAAGCAACCTCCAGTTCTCTGGAAAACAGTAATTGGGCCAAATTATGGGACTTACATTTGATATCTGAGACAAATTTTCCCTAGTAACTACTTAAATTTTCTATTTTACACAAGAAATACACATGGAGTGTGTGGCAACCATAAGAAAACATGGTTTGCATTTTGTTTTTTAAGCTGATTTTTATCATAACCTTATTTACTGTTACATTTTCCACTAGTCTTATTATTGCTAAAGTACAAAGGAATCATAATTCTTGAAATATGTTTGTCTGACAATAATATGCAGTGTATTCACCCAAGAGTACTCTGTATTAAGTCATATTTTTGAGTTTTTTGTCTTAGGGTTGCCTTTCATTCTAAAGGTCAAAGAATTGTCAGAAAAGTGAAAGTTTTAGCCCTGCCAAAGCCATACTCCTTAGTCATAGTTCTGTCACACTAACCATAATGCAATTAGTTACTAATTTAAACAAGGCTTTGTCCTTCTTTTCCTGCAAGTTCAGCTTAGCTCATTCCCAACCCATCTTCTGATGTGCCTTTGCATATCAAGTAACACAAGCAAAAGAAAAAAACCACCTCACTGCCTTTTATAACAGCTCTCATCTGTGATTGAGGGGCAAAGGAAGGAGAAATTCCCCATAATTCCAAGTCTTGCTCTAAACCTTCGTGATGTGTTGAATAAAAAAGGTAGGACCCATTTTTACATTCATTTTAAATGTGTTCTGCATTTCTATTTATGGAAGCTATTCAATGTGTGCAAATACCACATTCCTTTGAATCCTGCTGTATTTCCATTCTTGCTCAATAATTAAAAGAGATAGTGATTACCCTAAATAAATACCAAAAGCTCAGAGTTTGGGGTTTATTATTCTTTTCTTTTATGCATCCTAAATTGGTCAGCATTTATTCCTTTTTGTCATGTGGGCTTTGCATTTGACACCACTTTGGGAGAGCATCTCTAATCTCCAGAGCAATACCAGCACTACACCTCACTGCACTTCCTGAAAGCATTTAATCCATATTCATATTAATTAATTTCAACTTTCTCCTTATTTGGTACTTAACTGAACCCATTTTTTACCTTCCATTCTTTTTAACACTAATCCTATAATAAATTGGAGCTCCTCTAGCCGTTTTGACAGTCATACAAAACAGAATTATTGTAACTCAACCCTCCTGAAAATTATTCTACCTTCTCTGGAATATACACAAAGATGCTGTATGACCTTGAGCATTCACTGGCAAATGACCTTGAACATTTATAAATCCTATACTTTGATTTAGTGTGAATATTTCTTAAGAGGTTTAACTTTCGTAATTAGACTGTATTGTACTAGCCATTCTATTTATTTTCTTTTTTATTATTATTATTTTTATTTTAAGGATCTTTGGTATTAAGTAGAAAACAATATTGTTTGAGACAATTTTTCTCCATTAATGTCCTGGTTTAGGGCATAATAAACACATCTTATTGAATTATCCCTTTAAGTCTGATTACTAAATTATCTCAATAATGACTTACTCTTGTCTTGCAACTATGGGATAAAAATATCCTTTGAAGTTTTATGTGCTCTTAGTAATAGGCTAAATAATGCCACGATGAAATTCTGTTTCTTACTGAAGTCATTGCTTCCATGTTACTCATTATTTCTTTTACTAATTCATTGCTAATTGCTGCAGTGCCCAAGAGAACTGGTCATAGACCAGAAAGTGCAGCACTGCATGAATATTGGGTAAAAAAAATTCTCCTTTAGATAAAGAAGGAAATATTGTTAAAAATGGTGACAGATATATTTCAATAAGATATATATTTCACTCACCTTTCTACTTCATGAAGTATTATTCATCTGTATATTTTAGGCTTCCTTGGTTTAAATTATTCAATTATTTATTTTCAATTCCTTTAATAAACATGATTTTAAAATGTAGTTTTATTTTTCTATTTCAGCAACCCCATTTAGTACCCTAAAAGGATAGTAATGGGCTATTAGTCTCATGAACACCATTTATCAATAATTCCATTAGTTATATTTATTTATTAATTATGGTGGTGAAGAAAAAAACTCAGTTAATCCCATCCTACTATTGATCTTGATAGTATGCCTTGCTTTCTTTCCTTTGTTGTATAATTGACGTAAAAATTAATTACTGAATAGCACTTGATGAATTATTCTCCTCTCTGTGATTTCCAATTTTAGAGACATCAGATCCCAGGTGTCAGTAGGGTTACCCTTCCAATGTTTTGTAGGATTTCTCTTGCCAGGGGCTCCTCAGCCCTAAACTGTGTCCTAAGCACAAATCTGAGAAAAGTCTGCAGAGCCCAGTTATCATCACTTTAAAATCTAAATACAAAAATCCTTTATTTTTTCCCCTTCCCCCCATCCTGTTATCAAAGATGAAGAAAAATTAAAGCAAAAAGGCCATAGAGTACGAGGCTTGAGAGAGTATTGAGAGGTCATTCCTTGACATTTGGTCTCAAATCATTGTATATTTCTGGCAAATACCTGGAGGAAATACCTTTAATTTTCAGAGGTGGGGAGAAAGAAAGAGAACTTTCAGATAATTTTACAAGACATATGCTTGGCTTACAGAGAAAGAGCAGTGGTGACACACGGATTTAAAAAAAAAATACAAAGCAGAATTCTACAAAGCATTATAAATCAGGGAAAGATTAAGTAGTTTTAATGATAGAAACAGCATCAAGTAGGTTAAAAGACTAAACAGAATCACGAACATTGAGATTTGATGCTGGGCTCTGCACTGACAGGAGAGAACATTCCAATACATTTTGGTTGTTGAACATTTCTTCTGCTTTCATTGATCCTGTGGTGTTTTGCATTCCCCAGACATGTGCTACTGCTCGTTTGACACAGCAAGTTGTTGACCATATGCTTAACAGAACGGGGTACTTCTCACAAGAAATCTTGTCTCCTGATAAAACCATTGTTGACAGATTTAAAAGTTGTTGTTTTTTGTTTGTTTGTTTGTTTTTTTTCTCTAGAGAGACATTGTGTGCAAGTAGCTGCAGTGAGGGTTCTGTGTTTATTGTCTTGCAGTCACGTTCAGATCCAGCCCACTCAGTTTGTTCCGACTGTCACCCGCTGGATTCTGAGAGCCACGACTGCAGATTCTCTCACTGGCATCAAACCAATAAATCTGGCAAACAACATTTGTTATAAGGCAGACCAGCTGAGGTCTGAAAGTCTCTTTGGCCTCTATTTGAGGTAGAGATTCTGCAAGCAAAATTTAGTTCAAAATTCCTCAGACAGCAGGCGAGCGACAGTAGAGACCTCCTTGCCCTCTGCTGCCTGTATTCCCCTCTCAGCATCAGCAGACACAGAAAGTAATTCAAAAAACATTGTCAGAAAATTTAGAAGATCATGCTCAGGAGGGAAAGCAGAGATGGGAGGTGTGGGAGAGGATTATGCATCACATGTGAGTAATAACACTTCTTCCCAGTGAAGGGAAAAACAGTTATGTAACAGAGAGAGAAGGGAAAACAATCAAACTGTAGCAAATCTTCATGTGAAATGTTTTCCATTTTTCTCTGTGCTTGAAGATTTAGGAACTGAGAAGGGTAATTTGGAAACTGCAGAAGGATATGGGTCAAAATTCAGTAAGAATGTTTTCTTGTGAAGTTCTGGGTTTGGTTAAAATCTCAGAGAAGCTCACCCCAAGGAAACTGGTGCAGATTATCAAAGATTAACGTTTTGGGGAGTTCATCCAGGTCTCTGAAAACACTGACGTGACACATCACTACAAGCCAGTGACACACAGCAAACAGAGAGGAAGTTACCTTTCCCCAAAAAGATTTTGCTTTTTTTATTGACATTTACCACAACCATTGTCTTGTGAAGCTGCTGAGCTCATTCCATAATGCATGAATGGAAGCAGGTCTAACACAGACCACTAAGGTAGGGAGTGAGGGCTGTTCTTCAGGGCCAGATTTTGGGCAAAGATGATTTTAGCCATGTGGACTGATAGAACTTCCTCACAGTGTCCTGAAATAGGGGAATGAGAACCCAGTTCTTCTCCCAGTTCTTCTCCCACATGTTCCTGCCACACCTGACCAAAACCTCTGTTCATAGGCCTGGGCCAGAATCTTGTGAAAAGCACAGATTTTTCCTGTGCAGGAAAACAACATCAGACAACCTGATGGCAGCTGGGTGCTTTGGGAAGACTTTCAAAGGCAAATCCCTGAGGATTTCACCCACAGCACAGGTGCAGGCCTACATTTTAAAAGAAAACTTTCAGCACCGTCTTCAGCAAAGCTGATTTCCAGGTCTAACTCCTTCCTTGCATTCGCTGCAGCAGCTCTTAGATAACATGCAGGAAACAAAAGACATGTTGTTGTACCAGGATTTTGAAGAAGTTATTCATTGCTATACTTAAGTTGAGATCTGTGAAGAAACACATGCGGCGTATTTTGAGAATGTGCTATGCCAGGTTACCCGAAGTCACAGTGTGTTTAAACAAGCACTTTATTCTGCCATCTGGTACATGATAGGTTTCTGATAAATACGTGCCTGTGCTTTGACTGTGGGATGCTCACAAGAAAAGAAACTGTATTTTTCCAAGATGTTTGTCTAAGTCTCAGACAAACAACTTTGGCAATGTGAAGGAGCTTTCTGTGAGTGCAGCAGTAATCACAGAATCATAGAATGGCTTAGGTTGAAAGGGACATGAAAAGTCACTCAGTTTTTGTCCCTGCCATGGACAGGGACACCTCCCACTATCCCAGGTTGCTCAGAGTTCCAAGCAAGCCTTGGACACTTCCAGGGTTGGGGCAGCCCCAGCTTCTCTGAGCAATCTGAGCTGAGGCCTCAGCACCCTCTCAAGAATTTCTTCCTGATAGCTAATCTAACCCTACCCTCTGTCAGTTTGAAGCCATTTCCCCTTTTCAAGTCATTCCAGGCCCTTGTAAATAGTGTCTCTCCATCTAGAAGGCCACAATTAGGTCACCCTGAAGCTTCTCTTCTCCAGGCTGAACAATCCAAATGCTCTCAGGCTTTCCTCAAGCAGGGTTGCTCCTTTCCTCTAATAAACCTGGTGACCTCTGGACTCACTTCAGCAGATCAATGTCCTTCTTGTGCTGGGGACACCAGAGCCCTTCTCTTTAATTTTCCTCCCTTTTGTCCTCCCAAACACCCCAAAAATTGTGCCCAGACAGCATAAAGGGAAGTCAAGAGTATTGCTGTAAACCAAAAAGGTGAGTGTAGCTCAAACATATGTAGGCAATTATAGTCTGGATTTATGTATAGCCAAAATCAGCATCTGCCTTAGGCAGCTGACTGCTAAGCATCACTTCTTTGGAGAATGAGAGGAGAGAGAAGATCCAGCATTTGAGCAACCTCCAAAGTCCTCTGCCACTGCTCTCCTGCCTGATTCCTCACTGCTCACTTCTGTTTGCCTTTCTGTGCTGCAGGGGAGGGCCTTGCCCCCACCCTGTCCCCTTTTTCTCACACAGCAGCAGCAGTTCAGATGAGAAAAAGCTCCTGAGACCTAAACAGGAGGAGGATGCTACTGAGAAGGGAGAGGGGGTTTGGTCAGGGATGCACAGGTAACATGGTCAAATTGATATTAAACCTGCTTTTGCCCATATATTTGATTCTTTAATTAATCTGAACCATTCATTCACAACACCTGGGGCAGGAGGGGAAAGCTCCTGTACCATGTGGGAAGCGGTCACAGATAAAGAAGCAGAAGGTTTTCTTCCAAAAAAATAATCTCGGGGATAAGAAAGAGAGGGAAATAATCCATTGAACACCAACAGCCTTCCAAAATCTGCACAAGACCCCACAAACCCCATAGATCTTTCCCAGGATCACAGAAATTCCAGGAATCCATCCAAATATCTTTCTTTTATCTTCAAGTTCCTGAAGCTGTGGTCCTATTCCAGCCTACATCATCCAGTTCATCTTAGCCTTCCTCCAGCCTTTATTGCCATATTGATCATATTTCCCCCAAGGCTGCCTTCATTCAGCTTTGCCAACACCACTGGAAAACCTTGACTTCTCTCCAAGTTTCTTTTTTGCTTTCCATAGATTGTGGCGACGTTGCTGCAGTAACTTTGCTCAGCACAGGCTGCAGACTCTGCCCACAATCTGGTAAATTTTAGACTGAAAACACAGAGCTGTGAGGTCAGATGAACAATTCCACACATTTTTTTATGGACCACAGTTCTGGTATATTTATGCTGAGCAACTAAGAACATTTCTGGCCTGGACAGTATAGTGAAAAAACACTTCAGAGAATATTTTATTGACAATAACACCATGTAATGCAGAATGGATCAGATGGCTGGGGTCTGATCCCAAACCTAACACCTTTTACATTCTCTTTCCTTAAACCTCAGTTTCCAAGAATTTGCTTTCTAAGCTTTGCTCTGTATTTCAGCCTCAGCTCAGTACATGAAGCTTCCTGGAAGCATAATTTCTTCAGATTGACAAGCATGTAGGATAAAACACAAGAGGAACAACACAACCCCATGTGCTCCAAATTGTGGGAGTGTTGCCATATCCAGTCAGGCCATTTACAGATTTGCAGAATATTCTGAGTTGGAAGGGACCTACAAGGATCATGGAGTTCAAATCTTTAGTAAATGACCCACACCTGGATTGTACCCACAGCCTTGTTGTTATCTGCATTGTCACGTCGTCAGATATGTCACCAGCCTTGGCCAGTGTCTGACACAGCTTTACAGAGAGCTACAGAGAAATAAACTCCCTCATGACTAAGATGAAAGTTAATTAGTTCTTAATTTATATGGAAGTGTTGGGCTCTCATAAAACTGCATCCTTTGGAAACCAAGTGCTTCCACTTTTCATCCTCTGCTCTTTTCACTGCTATCAGCACACTGTTTAATAATATCTTGTAGCAGTAAGTTTTTTTCTATGAAAAAGAAAGGCAGTGAGCCTTTTTAATGTTAGTAAGAAATTCTTCACTGTGAGAGTGGTGAGGCATTGAAGCAGAGAAGCTGTGGATACCCCATCCCTGGAAATGTTCAAGGAAAGGTTGAATGGGGCTTTGAGCATCCTGGTTTAGTGGAAGGTGTCACTGCCTATGGCAGGGGGGTGGAATTAGATGATATTTAAAGTCATTTTAACCAAAACCATTCTATGATGTTATACATTCCATCAGGGTTTTTTTGTTTGTTTGTTGGGGTTTTTTTGTTTGTTTGTTTTTTGTGGTTTTTTGTGTCGAATAATATGATGAAAAATAACCTGATAGAAAATTTTGAAGTTGTTACCATCATCTCCATGAGACTTTCTCTTAAAGACCTGCTTCCCATTACACATTTAAGAAATTATCTACTTTTACTTTGTATAATCTACTCTGTCAAGGAACATTTTCATACTGCTAATAATTTTCATTGTCTCTTCTGAGTTATTCCTACTTCTTCCCCCTTGCTTGGGTGGGACAAGCAAAACAGAGCAGTGGTTGGGGTTGGCAATTTCACCCTTTGTGGTTTTTCCCCGAGCGCTGCCGTTTGACCTTGGCAGAGAGTTGTGTTGTTCAGGTTTGCACTTGTGTAGTTTCCTGAAGTAGTTGCAGTTATTTGTGAACACAAAACCTCCGAGTTCCACTCCCTGGCAGGCTCTGCCTCGCTTTGCTGAAGGGAACATCTTGAACTCTTCACATGCATTGACTCACTGTGACGGATGAAGTAGGATGTGACATCCCACTTGCAGCTCCCCAGCATAAACAGTGGGAACAAAATAAGAGCTCCCATCTGCCTCGTTCCTTTGCTCCCCCAAAACTGAAAGTAAAATGAAGACCAGGAGTCATTCACATCTTCATTCAGAATTGTTATCAGAAAGCAAGGACATCCACATCTTCAAGCAGGCATCAATGACGGAAGTTATGTCATGATTATTCCAAACAAAAGTGAAATTCTTACATATAGATGGAGGGGATTTGTTCCTGGTATAATTTTATGTCTGCCTGGAGATGTTTTGCCCACAGGTTGGCTTAGGTTCCACATCACATGCTGGTCTCTGACAGTGCAAACTGAAATTTATCTAAAGGGAAAAGAAGGGATATGCTATTTCTTACCACAGTGTGGCTTTAGCAGGAATAAAGTAATCTTTAGGGATAGAATCCATTTCTTGACCTGATTTTCTCTGTAATTAAGGAACATGCAACAGTTCACTGAAAATCTCAATAGAACTGCAGTGTCTACAAACGTTTTTAAAAGTATCCAACTGCAACAAAATAAACTGTAATTTTTCCATTTCCTGTTGCTACTTCAAGACAGTGAATGCCACCCAGGACTTTAGTTACCAGGAATGGAAAAGTAATTCATGCCCAAAGCAACAGGGAGAAAAAAAGCCTATAAAAATGAACTTGAAAAAAAACCATTTTGTGGTGATACATAAAAAAGCTTCCAAAATCCAGCTGAGATTTAAGCCATGTAAGTCCAAAGTACTCTAAGTGCTTTGACAGAAAGGATGTAAAGCATTATTTAAAATCAAATTCAACCTCTATATAGTTCTACAGGAATTTGACCTATTCTATTTCATTTTATTACTGCTACTTGATAGGTTGGGGTATTTCTAAGATAAGTTAACAAGAAACCTTATGTCTTCTCACTTAAATTAAATTATTGAAATAATTTATTTTTAAAATACTTGTTTAATTTTTTAAAAATTGTTGTAAGTTCATTACTAAACAAAATATTGAATTAGATTAAATATTCTTTTCCTAGTGAGAAAATTATCCCCAAGGAGCAATTAGATGTATATTTTGGGCAGTGGCTATGTCTACATAAATCCATCAATATAGAAATTATGAAAAACACATTCACCTGTAAAGAGCAACATTTTTTCCTCCATTATATCACATCAGAGGGTACAGTGGAGCAGCTGTGTTTCACCAGATCAAAAGCTCATATGGATGAAAAGTCTCCCACTCCAAGTGGTGGATGCCCTGGAAAGGACACAGAGCAATGCCCCCAGTGTTCCCACTGTCCCAACAAACCTCACAGCTCCTCAGCCTCAGCTGCATCTGAGTTTCTTTTCTTGACAAAGGCATGTCCATGATTTTTGATCTACTTTTCTTTCTTTCAAGACTGATTATAGTTTAAACCTCAAGTATCCTGTAGCTATGAACTCTATAACACAAATAAAATAGTCTATGAAAATCTAATTTTTTGTGTGTGTGTTTTAATGTGTGTCTAATCATCTTGCTGGGTACCACATAATTTTGGTATGATAAGAAACCCAAAAACTTATTTCCTATTCACCCTGTTCACAGCACCCATGTTACCCTTATTAGTGCAGATTTCATTTCCAAGATAAAAATGCAGCATACTTTGTTCTCACTCAGCAGACAAGTTACTCTGTGTCCTTGGCCATCTTTCCTTCCCTTCTTCATACCTTTTTTATTCACTGAGGTTCCTTCTGAGAAACCATGACCAGAATTCTAAAATGTTCAGGATATAAATACACCAAGGAGTTTTGCAGACACAAGGTTTTCCTTTCCAGTTTGTATCTACTTCTCTTTTTTTCATGATCCAGCTTGTTTTTTTGAGCCCTACAGACAACGAGATGATGCTTTCAGAGGGTTATTCACAATGATTTCCCTAAGGACTTTTTAGTACCAGCTAATTTAGAGTCTATTATGCTTCTGCTTAAAATTATGAGATAAATTGAGTACAACCCTATCCACTCCACCATTTAGAGTAATAGGCTACCAGTTTTACCAACTTTATTACTACTCTTCCAATTATTATCTACTGGATCACTGGACAATAGATACAGCAGTATCTTGGGTCAGTATTTTTAGCAATGTCAGGCAGAATTCTTGGCACAGATATCCAGTGATTACCTGACACACAGGAAATTCAGTTTACTAACACATTACTGTGCAATTTTCTCCTAAAGTCTTAATTCTGTTCCTCTTAGAAGTTTCAGTTTAGATTCAGGTAAATTATTGCTAAATAACAGGTTTTCCAGAATAATTATATTGTCTCTTCCCAGATATTTTCTCTCTAGATATTCTTTTCCACCCATCTCAGACCCATTTATCTGTTCATTAGCTACATCACTTATGGAAGTTTATGATTTAAGTCTGACCTTGCATTTCTTTGTGATAAAGTATAAAATGGCATGCAAATGTAACACACATGAGATTAATCCTTATCTTAATAAACAGCTGCATTACTTCATGTCAAATCGAAATGTCTCATATAAATAGACTGTTGTGACAGACTGTTACATAATTCATTAAAAATGTATTTGATTATGCATTTAGATATTTGTGGAAACCTTTTTTTTTTAATTAATCGTTTCAACACACTCATCAAACCCTATAAAAGGTTCTTGTATACACTGAAGTATTGTTGAGAAGAAATATTTACAACTGCTGAATGGATCCCGTTCAAAAGTGCAATAAATCAAAAAGGCTTTAGGAAGGTGCTTGATGAGGAACCAGTAATGTTGCTTTTCCAGAAGAAATTCTTTGCAGTGAGGGTGGTGAGGCACTGGAACAGGTTGTCCAGAGAAACTGTGGATACCCCATCCCTGGAAGTGTTCAAGGCCAGGTTGGATGGAGCACTGAGCTACTTGGTCCAGTGAGAAGTGTGCCTGCCCACAGTACAGGGTTGGAATTAGGTAATCTCTAATGTACTTTCCAACCCAAGCCATTCTATGATTCTATTTGTATAATTTTTCTGGAAAAAAACTTGGTCCTGGAAATAGGAAGTGGGTTTGAATTTGTGGTTTCAGCCTTGGTAAGGTGATGTTGGACAGCGTCAGGCTCAGGTCAAGTTAAATGCAGAGGAGATTTTTAGGAGGGAAAAGGGGATGTTACTATTTGATCTACCAAGAGGATATTGAAAAAGTGTGTTTTTTTCAAGAGAAAAGGATTCTGCAAATCAAAATCATAAGTTAGTCACTTCAGAAAAGCTCTTGGCTTGTGAAAAGACAGATTCAAACACTGAAGTTACCAGAGTATTGTGTCTACCATGCCACATCCCTGCCTACAAACGCTGACAGATCCCTTGAGTTTTGGCTGAACTGCTCAAGAGCAGCTTCCTGCAGACACTTTGCATGGAAAATTGTGCCAGTTACCAACAAAAAACTGGATTCCAGCCCAGTGGCTCCACTTGCAATGTCCAGAGATGCCTCAACAGCAGAGGACGTCAACTTCCCGTGCGCGCGCTCGGAAAGCTTGAAGGGAGAGCTTGAAGGGAGAGCTCCTGGGGTGGGTGAAACCTCTCAGGTGGGAGGATGGCAGGGGTGGCCCTGGTGGGAGGAAGGCAGGGTGGTCAAGGGACACCGTTGCTGTGGCAACGCTGCCTGGGAAAGACAAAAGAGGAAAACTGCAATGAAAAGGGAACGGCTGAAACAGGGAGGAAAACAGGACCCAACCGTGATGAGCTGACACACACTCGTCACCTCCAGTGACTGAAGCTGCCACTCACCCTACCAAGCCACAATGCCACTTGCCCATGTGGCCAAGTGCCCTGAGTTTCTGGGCTGTCACAGGCTGAAAATGAGTTTGGGGTGTTTGAATAAAGAGTTCCGATCATTTGGTGTGGACATGGTGCCCAACAAGAATATTTAAATTTACTCTAAGTCTCAGAAGCTGCTTGCCATCCCCCAGCACCAAAGTAACTTCCAGAGGGAAAAACATAATGAAATAATAAATATCTATATCTATATCTATATCTATATCTATATCTATATCTATATCTATGTCTATGTCTATGTCTATGTCTATGTCTATGTCTATATCTATATCTATATCTATATCTATATCTATATCTATATCTATATCATCTATATTATCTATATCATATATATATATCTATATCTATATCTATATCTATATCTATATCTATATCTATCTATATCTATCCATTGCACCTACATGAGTCAAACATGAAGAGTTGCCATCTTGCACATTATCTTTCTCTCATGCTTATAGTAAAACCAGCTGCAAGTGGAGTAACCCTGACTTAACAACTCCATGGCACAACAGCAAACGCTAAGATTTTATTTGTGAATTGATCTGGGCAGGAGAATCAGATTGAGAGCATTAATAACCCTTAAAACCACCCTCTTGACTTAAAGGAACCCAGAAACAGGGCACTGCAAAATTACTTTGGCAAAGCTGAGTCATCTGTGCAGCAACTCAAAACCAACATTAATCTGTTGCCCAGATCAGCTAGTAAAAAAAAAAAAAAAAAAGAAGAATTTATGATAGAAACAGAGCTAAATTACAACAATTGGCAGACCAATGTTCCCCTGTCAAATGACCATATAAAACTACAACAAGCCACTCAGGTTGTGTATTTTCTAGGGCAATTTCCACTGTAAATAGACTGCTTCTAGCCAGAAGAGAAACCCAATTGCCTTACATAGGAAAAAAAACTCTGATGCAATTAGTTCTCAAGACGACACAGACTCCTATGTCATTACTTTCTGCTAAAATCACAAATAAAGGCACCTAAAAGAAAACAGAAAAAGGGAAGGATTAAGTTTATATATATATATATATATATATATATATAAAATCATATTTTCTTTCCATGGCTGTTTACCTTCTGAATTTTTTATAATACATTTTCAAAACATCATTTAAAAAAAAGTGAAATAGCAGCCTCTTTTTGTAGTGTAGGGTATTGATACACAGGGAGATTAAATGGATTCCTGAGGATCACTCAGGAAATCTGCACTGGAGCAAAAACCTGCATTTCTCATATTCTTGTTGAGCACCTTAGGAAGAGGTTGGTGTTCCCTCAGGCCCAGGTGCCACAAACATTGGGAAAATAAGGCCAAGGGCTGCAAGCACTGAACCTGGCACGAAGAATGGGTTGATTTTCACTTTTTTGTTGCTGCTTTTGTTTTATGTTTTTCCCAGTGCTTGTTCAGAAAGCAAAATAAGTTATTCAGGCCCTGCTTTTTCATAATCTCCAGGGTACTTGGTGTGCGGATAAGCCATCGATTTTTGCTCTCAGTCTGTTACAGTCACATATATGCAGTAAAAGTAATTTCCTCGGGACTAATATCATTTGTTCTCCAGGGTTTTTCCTTATGAAAACTGAATTTTGAACAATCCTTATGTAACCTTTGCTATTAAGGTTACAAGAGATTGAGATCCATTTGTGAGATGAATAAAGCATAACATTTTGCTTCTGCAAACTTTCCTGACAAAGCTTTTTATGTGAGGGAAAGGATGAAGCTTTTACTGTGTGACAAAATTTCCAGTTGAAACTAAGAGATCTTTTAAATTACTTTCCCTACCTGGTTTCTGCACCAATTTGCTCTAAAATCTCTCTTTAATCTAATTTTAACTTTCACTCTAAAATTATTAAAATAGAAGTTTTAAGAGAACATGACTTTTACCCCTCTTAAAGAAGTATGACATTTTTCATTGCCATATTTATTCTAAGTAAAAAAAAAAAAAAAAAAAAAAGGGCTTTTAAATGTAAATTAGTGGTTCTATTAGAGTTTGATAAAGGAGTATATGGGATTATAGTAAGTAAATTGTATGTCTTTAGGTTACAAAAACTGGGCTAAAAGTTCACTTCAATTATTTAAAAAAATCACAGAATAATTTAGGTTGGAAAATACCTCTGAGACTGTTGAATCCAACCTTTGATCAGCACCTTGTCAGACAGACCATGGCACTGAGTGCCAGATCCAGTAATTTCTGGAACAAAAATATATATTTGGATGGTGGGCATTTGTCCATTTTAACTAAAATTGTAGTCAACAAGGAACATTTCTGGGAGGAGTAACTTCTCCCAGAAAATAACTCCATCCTAAACAAACCACACCACAGTGGTTGCATTTCTGAGGAAAAGTTGGCAGGGTCAGGATGCTGTTCTCAAATTTATCGAAGAAAGACCATTCAAACCTGAGCAAAAAGAAAGCACTTTGAGCCCAAACACACAGAGTCACTCCTGGAGTTTGTCATGTTTTAACAGATCAGAAAGAGAAGTCCGGGGCAGCACATCTGACCTGGCTGGATGTTGACTTTCTGGTAGTCAGCATCTCATTGTGACTGGGGAGAGGTTTTGCTTGCTAAGACACCATGGTCATTACAGCATGCAACACCCCTGTGATGTGAGTATCAGGCACAAAAATCAGCTGCCTTCCAGCTGCTGAGTGGAGGACCCTCTCTTTTTTTTTGGTTAAAAGTAAGATTTCCTCAAAAATTTCCTTTTTGCAAAAGAGATAAAGTAACAGCCTTCTTTTATCCTCTTTTCATTCCTATTGATCATGTTTTTCTCTACTTAGAGATAATTAAGGCCTCTTAAAACTAGTGCAACCAAAAATATTTTTATTGTTTGAAATGTGACTAAAAAGAAGCCAAAAACTTCCCTCTTATCTCCAGAAGCACAAAAATATCCCTGAGCACCTCCACCCACCCACACCAATTCATGGAGCATCTCATTACTCCTGGGAGGACAGCTCTGGAAGTGGTGTTGTGGTGGGAATTCCCTTGCTGTAGTTCCTGACTGAAGGTTGGACCAGAGGTCAGATCTTTGGTCTCACCCTTGAATCAGGTGTGCCTCATGGCCAGGTCAGCCTCTGTGGGGTTCATATTTTGTTCAGCACATCCCATATTCTATTACACCATCCCATGTTACTGACACATTCCCATGGCACTCCCAAGCACAGAATTCCTATGGAAAAAAAGGGTTTTTATGCCAGTTTTTGCCTGTGAGGGATATGGGACAGACAAAGGTTGTTCAAGCCCCCTGCTTTGTGTAATCATTCAACCCCAAGCTTGGGAGCCACCTCCCCTTCACCTGCATGACTCCAGGCCTTATGGAAAATAGGGAGAAACAGGAGACAGCAGACATTGCTAGAGCTATTTGTGGGATCCACTGTGGGAGAAACAGGATCAGTGTGCGCCCAGGAGACATCCACTGAGTAATTTTTATCCACTTTGTCGGAGAATGAATGTCCTCTCCAAACCGCTGGCATCCAGCAGGACCCAGAACTTCAGAAGAGAAAGTACAGTACATCGTGAAACAGTTCTTTTTCCATGGGGAGCAAAGCACATTCCCAAATTATATTGGTAACAATAAACCCCTGAAATAATACAGTACATCTCTCTCCAGTGAACGGCGTCGTTCTGTGTTCTTCAGAGCTGGGCGGAATAAAACTGCACAGAACAAAGGTTTCAAGTTTCCCTTTTTTGATGCTCTCAGACCTGAGCTAAAAAATAATTAATTTCTCCACATCCACAAAGAATTTTGGTGGTTTTGCCGTTGGTGGAACACAATAATTAACAGTGAAAAAAGAGACAGTTTTCCTAAAGAAATGAATGAGTGAGAAAACAGGCAGTACACAGGAGAATATCTTCTTCTCTTCGTTTCAAATCAGGGCAGGGACAGGAAACTGATTTGTTTTACTTTTTAAAGCAATATAGGGCACAAACTTTAATTCTCCTCCCTGAGGATATGAACATACTCCTGCTATGTGCAGTGAGAATTACAGGGCAAATCCTGCTGGTTTCCAGCTGGGCTAGAAAGCTCTGGGACTCCCTAGTCTGGGGATTTTCTCTTTTTGGCACAAACAGATGATGAATAATTCTCCACAGCTGTGATTGTATGGGTTAGATCATGCAGAACCACCTCAGGCCCTACATCCGATGGTTAAAGCCTCCCCTCTCCCTCCAGTGCTGCATGGATGGATGGATGGATGGATGGATGGATGGATGGATGGATGGATGGATGTTGTCCTAGATCAGGCTGGTAATGCAACATTGCACCTAAAGAAGGTTTTCCAGAACTTTCCATTCAAATCCAACCCATTTCAGCAGCTTTCATTGTTACTGAACTGTGATGACCAACTTACGGAGCTTTCACAGCCTCCATCAAGAGGTTTCAGTTAAAAAATTTTTTTGGACTCTTCTCTGCAAAATACAACTGACCATGTAGAAAAATAACCTCATCATAACCATTTACTTCAGAAATTCTAATCATTTTATTGAATCTCAATAACCTGAAATATGATGGGGAGGCAGAGGAAGTCCCAGTGATGTGCTGTGGGGTTGAATTTGGTTAAGGGTTAACCTCAAGAGAAAAGTGAAAATTCCAATTCACTAATGTAGACTGGTATGTTCCATATCTTATCTGGGCAACTACATGGGTGGAGCTGGGCCTGCTTCATGTCTTTACAAGTTCCTGATGTCATGTAGAATAAATTCTTGCATTGCTACTGAGCAAATACCACTCTAGGGATAGAGGTGCTAAATGCGGTTTCCTCCTAAAATTTCTAGCCCTCCTACGGAGATACCATGAATGGGTGCAGAAGACAAGAGGAATATTTCTATTTTGTTCTCAAATTTTCACTTGTCTGCAGCTGCCCCACTTGTCTGTAGGAAGGGCCAAAAAGGGATTAAGGAAGGGAAATGTTATTCAGCGAGGTTATTTTGTTTTTCAGATGCTAAGCTTTGCTCAGCAATACAGACAGAAAACCCCACAAAAATCAGCCAAATCAAAAATCAGCCAAAGAATTTCACCCAATTCCAAGGGCTCTGCCTCTTGCATGTGCTAAAGGGTATATCCTGCCTATGGAAAAAATTAGTTTGGAGTCATGTAATTAGAGATTATATAGTTACACACACGGAGGGGAATGTCATTTAAAGTACATACCACTAGAACTTCACTCTGGCATCCCCTAAAGTTCAGAGCCTTGGCTTCAGAGCCTTACCATTTTTATAATATTTTAGGGATGTGGTTTTACTTATAAATATATGTCTGACTAAATATATTTTTAATATATATATATATATATATATATATATATATATGCATTCCTATAGCTTATATATATATATATATATATATATATATATATATATATATATATATATATATATATATATATATATATATATATATATATATATATATATATATGTGGGTCCTGGCATAGCCCATCAGAAAAATAAAACCTGTAAGAAACAGTTCTGCTCCTGTGGCAGTCATGCTTCCACCAGTAAGGGGACCTGCTCCTGTCCTGGATTTTCTGTCAGATATTAGGATTCTCTGTGGAACACATCTCGTGCTTGCTCAGCAAATCCCTTTATTTTTTTCTCAGGGAAGTTGCTCATAGGTACTCCATCACTCTGACATTTTTCCACCAGGATAATGATGGAGCAAACAAGCACAGGAGCTGACTCAGGAGGAAGGTGTAAGGCTGCAAAATGGCTGAGCACAGAAACTACTGTTTCTTTATTTGTTTATTTATTTTTTAAATACACATGAGAGAGCAGCCTTTTCTTTCCCTTTTTTTTCCTTTTTCCCCCCTTTTTTTACATTATAAGCACCCCATTTTTCCAAGCTTAAAAATTACTTCAACTACTGACCAAAGGATAGTACCACATCCAACAAAGGCAAACAGCAGTCACTGAAAGGATGGCAGCAAAGATGGAGGAAAATAAGTATTTTAAAGGTGAGTAAGATGGCTGGAAACTCCCAGTAACTGAGGGATCCTATGTGTCAGAATGTAATGAGACAAGGAGGAAAGGGTAATGTGGAATTTGAGAAAGGCTTCTCTACATGTAGGAAACTTCGTAAACAAGTCAACATAAAAACAAAATATTTAGAGAGTGGTCCCATAAATGTGAATACAGATGTTATGTTTTATTTTTGTACCATAGGAAAACCTGTTAATACATTGCATATTGCAAAGTGACACAGGTTTATCTGTTCATTTTTACCTTCTCACTCTGATATTATCTGTCAAAACTTGAATACAAGCTTGCTGCCCCATTTTAGGAATAGAAGTAAAGTCAGAGTGTTCACCAAGTCACCATACTTCAGATTTTCCCCAGGGTCATATTCTCTCTCCCCTCTCTACCTTGGAGATCTTGCCAGCTTCCAAAAAACCTCATTACTTTTACTTGGCAACTGATATTTCTTTCATCACATTGATAGCGTTTTTTTCTTTTGAACAAAGAGGCAGGTGTGGTTTATATTACATAACTGCAAATAGTTAATTAGCATCTCATTAAGATCTAGCATGGTTTATGGAATTGTGGTGTACTTTGTTCACATGCCCCTTGATTTTGATAATTTTCTTGTAGCTACTAAACTATGTCTTAGTCACTGTCTAAGAAATGTAAAAAAATACCTTTCAATAACCTCCACCACATCAATATAGCTTTGGCAGCTCAGAGAAAATGAAAGGGAACATAATTCCAGTGCTACTGTTAATGTAAGTCTACAGGGCAACATTTCCAGAAGCACTTCAACACTTGAATTCAAGTTAATTTTTGTATAAATAAAGTTTTAAGTGGTCCCCGAAGAGGGAAGAAAATGAATAATTTGAATCCAGATCTTGTCAGATAAATCACTCATTTTGGAGATACAACGGCAATCGAAGACATTTCTCCAGCAAGTTTAATCACATCTATGATCCTAAAATCATAGAATGGCCTGGTTTGGAAGGGACCTTAAAGATCATCCAGTTACAAAGCACATTTTCCACTCTCTCAAGCTGCTCCAAGCACCATCCAAACTGACTTTAAACACTTCCAAGGATGGGGCAGCCACAGGTTCTCTGGGCAGCCTGTGCCAAGGGCCCAGAGCACACTGTGACTCTGAATGTCCTAACCAGGAAGTTTTATCCTCACAGCTGACCCTAAACTGGGATCTGACCAGCTGTCAGTGTCAATAGAATCCTGCACAACTTCCCAGGGACACAGGATAATGGAAGTGGGGAGATGTTCCTGCTCAGAGGTTCCTGCTCCAGCCTCCACCCCCACCAGTCAGGTCCAGCAACAAGATCAGATCAGGCTGCTCAGGATCTGGTCCAGGAGTGTCAAATCTTATCTTGCAGGGTAGTCAGGAGTGCTCAGACTAATCCATTACTTCCCTGTCCTGAAGTCTGCTGCCTCTGATGCCAGCTGAAAGCATAAATGCTGTGGTGGAACAGCTCCATTTTGGCACAGAAGGAAACAGCTTTTCCTGGACTTGAAGCCTGGGCTGCAGCATTGGCCCTCATTGACTAGTGTCACATCAGAAAAGCTTTTTCCAAGGGTGTTACCAGAGAGGAAACAATAATTTTAGGGGAAAAAAAAAAAAAATCTGAGAAGCACCTCAGAATTCCCCACACAGTAGTGATTAAAGCACACTGGCAAAACTAAGCTCAGCTAAGGTCAAAAGCAAAGCTCCTGTTGACTGCAATTAATCACCAGAAGACCCTTTCATCTCAATTCTACTCCTACTGGCATAAAAGGCACAATTCTTGCTGTCCTTGGTGACCCAGCATCAAACCTTCCAAAAGCCACTTGGGTGGAGGGGTGGGGGAGCTCTGTTCTTTCACATCTCTGTATGTATTTTAATTTCACATTGGAGCAGCCTTTTATGGCTGAAATAAAAATCCCTGGAAAATAAGTTTTTTCACAGAATTGCTGACAGACTGTTAAGTAGAGGGGCACAAACAGCACTGCTGTAATGATTAGTTGAACAGGCTGATTACTCTGGGCTCCTGTGCTCTCAGCAATGGCAAAAACTCATTTGATTTTCAATATGCCAACCCCTCTTGAATCAATATTTTGTATTATGTATTCCATTTGAAGTACTTGCATAAAGACTATGGCAGCATTTTACTTTAATATTTTATTTTTAGAGCTCATGTAGCATAATTAGGCACATTTTGTGTAGGTTTGGCATGCAGTTTAACAATAGGTAGAATTTACCTGTTGGCTTTGCAGTGAGGCTTGCAGTCTGTGCATGTTGGCATGTGTGAGAATGCACATCTCTAATTGCAGTTCCTGATCTCAGCTTGCTGACCTGTGATTTTGTGTGCCTTTTCCTCCTGGATGCCTATCCAGAGACACTTTTAAGAGGAATAATTTTCAGTATGTATTGAGTGTTGCCCACAGGGTCCTGGAGGCATGGAGATATTCAAACTCAGCAGTCATTTTTTAAAGGTTAGGTCACATCACAGATCCCTTGTTGTGCATCTCCCTGTGTGGAGCAACCAGTTTGAGTGGAAGACAGACATAAAAAGCTGAAACCTGCTCTTCAAATTTAAAGATGCACAGCACCATGGCCCATGAAAGCCTGGCTGATTAATGTCACCCAGGTAACACAAAAATAACAATCACCATGGAAGTGGAGAGTCCTGGGGTACTGTTAAACACAAAGTAACCCTGCTTCCCTCTTAGATTACTTATTTCAGCACAGGTAAATGGGCCCTGAGCCAATATGTGAGAATTTGCCCCAAAGGGAGCCTTGCCACAGGAAAACAGGTCCCTGTTGCACCCTGTCACCTCACCTTTCTATTGCCTGGGGACAAATTATTTCCTGTTGGGCAACCTCATCCACAAGAGGAGGTTTGGCGAGCTGGGGATTTTCATTTTGGGGCTAGAGAGAAACTCAAAGGCATGAGCAGACCTTGTGAGACCAGCAATGGAAAATTCTGGGAGCCAAGTGAAAAAGTGTGGCTCATGCAGAAGTAATTCCAGGGTCAGAACCTGTAGGAGTGAGGGTGGGTGGGATGGTTGGTAGGGATAGAGATAGGAGATTTTTGAAGTTAGGTTTTGGAACTTATGGTTTATTGTAAAGGGTGTGGGTGTAGGAACCTTGTTTGAAGCTGCCAGTTGCAGCTACAAGCAGACCCAAAAGAGAGAGTTGAAAAAGTAAGAGGGTAAGAGAGATAAGTTCTTGTTATTTTTTTTTTGTGCTGAATATTTTAATTTTTATTAACTAATTTAGTATAAGATATTGTGGAGTTGCGTTATGTATATGTTTTATTATCCCTGTATTATGTATTGGTTTATTCCTTTGTACCCCCGTGTGCAACTTGGTTTATCCCCAGTTTTCCCGCCTTGTCCCCCCTTCCCGCCTTCCCAGTATCTATCCATCACCCTGGAAGAGGCATTTTACCCCCCCCGGGTGCCTTGTCTATCACTCGGTGCCCCTTCCCATCCATCCAGAAGCTTCTACTCAGGGCACCGGGTGATTGGGCGAGGACCTGGGGCTCCCCCCATATCCTTCCCCCATTGGACCCCACCATATCCCCCCATCCCGGAGCCACCCCCTATCCCTATCCCCATTGGTCGTTGGATACCCCTCCCTTACAGTTTATAAGCCAGTGCAAGCACCTTGTGCTTGTTCCTGTTGGCTGGCACCGTTTTAGGACATTTGGCCCCGTTGGGCTACAATAAACTCGGACTTAGCCCCCAGCAGGATCCGCTCTTCATTTACCACCGCGAGGCTTGCTAGCGCTGCCCGGAACCCACAAAGGCACTCTCCAAACCCCAGCTGGGAGCGGCGGAGGGTGCCTCCATCGCCCGCCCTCGCCCCAGGAAGGGAGCTAGCCGGGGCTGAGACAAAGGGAACCGGGGCGGGAGCGCGGCAGCTGGCGCCCAACGAGCGGCCCCGTTTTCGCGGCGTTGGACCCTCGTTTGAGGATTTTAGGGTCGCGCAGACCTGAAGAATCGTCCTCCTGGCCGTCAGCTACCCCGGCGAGAGCAGACCCACGTTTTAGTGGGTGGCACTCTTGGGGACAGGATCGGCAGCTCTGGAAAGCACCTCCGGCGTCGATTCTCTCGCGGAGAAGCCCTGCGATTGGTTTTTCTTTTCCACCCTTCCCTCTCGGACCCCTGTGGTTTGTGAGTATAGGGGCCCCTGGGGCTTTCCCGGTCCTTTTTTTTTTGGTTGGTTCCTTTCCCCTAGGTTTTAGGGGAAGGATCCCTTTTTGGTGGGTTTCTTTTTCCCCGGAGTTCGGGGAAAAAATTCCTGTTTTTGGTGCTTCCCTTTCCGGGCGGGAAGCTTAAGGACCGCGACAAAGCTGGAAGTGTGGTCTTTTGTTTTTCGTTCGTGTTTTCCCAATCGTAGGCGCTGCAGCACGATTTAACATCTAACAGCCATGGGTGCAAGGCTGTCCGTGCCGCAGAAGAGCATTTATTCCCAAGTTGTGGGTATCCTTTTAGTGGGGGGAATTAAGGTTAAAAAATCTGAAGTAAAACGGTTCGTTCAGTGGTTGTCGCAAACTTTCCCTGACATTTCGCCAGCTAAATTATACCAAGCCCCTTTTTGGGAACAGGTAGCGGGGAAGATCCTGCGACAGTCAGATCTCTCTCTCTCCATATTCACCCATTTGGCTCTCCAAATTCGCGATATAATTAAATATCGCTACGAAAGTCTGCCACAGCCAGCCGCAAACAAACCGATCCCCAGTTCGGCGGGTAGTTCATATAACCCTACTCCGCTTCCCTGTCCCTCAGCCCGGTCGCTGCAGTACGATGCGGCGCTCGCCGCTGCAGCGGGGCGCAGGGCAGCTGCTGTCGCTGCTCCCGAGGCTGCGGCTGCGGCGGGCGCTGCGGGAAAACTGCGGCAAAACTCTCCCTCTCTCCCGAAGTCGGGTATTATCAGACAGGCATCCCGGCATTGCCCGCAGGCAGATTCTGGCCCCTCTGAGAATACCCTAGACACCCCGCAGAGCGGTGCAGGCACTGTCTCTGCTTCTACCCGTTCCCCTTCTTCCCCGCGCTGTACAGCCCCGTCCCGTAGAGACTCCGTTCGTTTTCAGTTATCCCAGACCCCCGAAGATCCCTCATCCCCCATCCTCCATCCCCAAACCCCACGAAATGGCTCCCCTTCTTCCCCCTTCCCCAGGACACAAGATGGAGGTGACCGCGTGGGTTTTCCCGCCACTCGTGCTCCTTCTTCCCATGATCCCTGTCCTCCCCCCTCCTATAATCCCTTCCGGCAGACCAACCCCTTCTGCTCCCCGGATTTCTCCGCCCACCTCCCTCCTCCACCCCCCGTCAACTCCCCCTCCCTTGAATTATTCAACACCCCACCCCTCAGCTCCACCCCCGGGGAGGGGAGTCCCCACCATACCACTCCCCCTGCTCCAGACCACGCCTCGTCCCCTGGTTCCCACGACCCCACTTCCAGTTCCCACGCTTTCGGTTCCGGGAGGGGGGAGCGTGGGAACCCCGATCCACCCCAGTCCCTACCTGCCTTCTCGGCCGCACCTGTCACCTGTACCCCGCGGCAGGGGGGTAGGCCCCTTGCACAGTGGTCCCCCATCCCCCAGCAGACCATCAAAGAGCTCTGCAAGGCCAAGAAGGGGTTCGGGATGGAAAGCGAATACTTCCGAGGCTTATTAAAAGCAACCCTCTCCTCCAAAGAATATGTCCCATCAGACATGCGAACTCTCTTCTCCTGTTTAATTACCCACTGAGAATTCCTCATCTGGGAGTCCGAGTGGAAGCGGGAGATCAGAGAGGTGTTACCTGACCTCTGGGCCAATGCAGATAGCTCTAGGGATGAGGATGGGGCTGTAATATCGCTAGACCACTTGTGCGGGGAGGGGGATTGGAAAATGGGGACCAAGCAGGCGGAAAAAATCCCCAGAGAGGCGCTGCAAGTCAGCACTAGGGCAGCAGAAAAGGCGTTTTTTAAGTTAAGACCCAGCGGTACGGTTATTAACTTCTTGTCCCTAAAGCAGGAATCCCTAGAACCTTTTGTCGCGTTCGTGGATCGCTTGCATCACGCGATGGAGGCTCAGGTCCCGGACGAGAGGCTGCGAGAGGGGATGCTTGCCACAGTTGCGAGGCAGAACGCTAACGACGCGTGCCGGCAAGCAATCCTCAGTCTGCCCCTGGACCCTGAGCCTACCCTTCAAAGCATGCTACAAGTCTGTGCGAGGAAGGTGACAGTTCCTGCTAAAGACATTCCAGAGACTCCTAAACCACCAACAAAGAGAGTAGCCTTCGTTGAAGCCGTGACACCGCCAGCCACCCCTTCTCCAGATCGCCGCCCTACAGGAGCACCCCCGAGGGGACAACAGCACCATCAGGCCTGCAATCTATGTAGGCAGAAGGGACATTGGGCTTCCCAATGCCCGCTGAGGGACGAGTTTTTTAGGTTTAAACAGCAGCGACAAGAAAAGAGTGCCCCCAACTCGGGGGGAAAACAAAAAAACTGAGTCATCAGCGCAGTCCCTCCCTGCGCGAGGACATAAATATGGTGGGTTCTATAACATCAGAGGAGGGGAGGGACGACTACCTGCGATGCCCACCTGAGGACATTTCACTGGACTTGACACACCGGATTATGGCTGACAAACCAGCCTATATGAGGGAAGATGTGGATTTCATTCCCACTGCCTGGCTGGGTCGAGGCCCGAACCAGCCCAAGCCGATACTTAACATCGTATCTGGTTTCTCCCCATATAGGTTGGCCCTGACTGAGGCTCTGCACCTAAGGGACAGCGACTGGCACTCCATCGCTGTCGACACAGAGGACCCAGGAACCTGGAGGAACCTCCACAGTAAGTACATCGTTCTTGGGGACACAAAATTCACGCCTCTCAAAGTCACTATTGCACCATCCCTGACATCCAGGAACACCGAGCGATTAGTGGTGTGGCTGCACTGCCCCCATCCTCCAGTCTTCCTTCCCAAGGGCCAAATCATCGCCCAGGCCATTCCAGCATCTGGGCCTCCGGCACACCCTGAGGATCTATGGAAGAAATCAGCGAAGAAGAGCTACCAGGTGTGCCAGGCCCAGGTCATAGGGAAGGAAAGACCAAAGCTCTCCTGCTATATGCGGAAGGATGGGGAGTACAAACACCTAAGCGGTCTCCTAGATACAGGAGCAGACGTGACAGTCATTCCCGCACGGGATTGGCCGTCACGCTGGGAATTGCAAAACGTGGCGGGCAAAATTCAAGGTGTAGGGGGTTCTCAATTGGCAAAGCAATCAAAAAACATCGTAAAATTTGAGGGGCCGAACTGACAATCGGCCTATTTACGCCCGTTCGTATTAGATTACACAGAACCCTTATGGGGGAGAGACCTGATGGCCCAGTGGGGGGTCACAATTAACATCCCGACCCCCCAGGTTTTTCGGGCAACAGTCACTGAAGAGCGTCCTACCCGGAAACTTAATTGGCTCACAGATACACCAGTGTGGGTAGAGCAGTGGCCGCTCAATAAACAGAAATTAAAAGCGCTTCGGGAGCTCGTGAAGGAGCAACTTGCCAAAGGGAATATCCAGGAAACAACATCCCCCTGGAATTCTCCTGTCTTTGTCCTGAAAAAACCTGGCAAAGACGAGTGGCGCCTCCTTCATGACCTTCGCGCCATCAACAATGTAATAGAAGACATGGGTCCTCTCCAGCCAGGGATGCCGTCCCCCACGATGTTACCAGAAAATTGGGAATTAGCTGTCATTGACATCAAAAATTGTTTTTTCCAAATTCCCCTACACCCTGATGACGCACCACGGTTCGCCTTCTCGGTTCCTTCCATCAACCGAGAAGCCCCAATGGAGAGATACCACTGGAAAGTTCTTCCCCAAGGCATGAAAGTCAGCCCAAGCATTTGCCAGTGGTACGTCTCTTCATTGCTGTCCCCTGTGCGTGCAGCCACCGAGGGCGTGATCATCCAGCACTATATGGATGATATTCTTATTTGTGCCCCCAACAACGATTTACTTACACACGCGCTTGAACTGACAACCAGTGCGTTGGTTGCTGTAGGGTTCGAGCTGCGAGAGGATAAGATTCAAAGAATGCCACCTTGGAAGTACCTGGGTTTAGAAATAAACAAGCGGACCATTGTTCCGCAGAAATTGGCCATAAAAAATTCAATTCGGACTCTAGCCGACGTGCAGCAGCTGT
Source organism: Lonchura striata (assembly GCF_050655825.1). Taxonomy (NCBI): domain Eukaryota; kingdom Metazoa; phylum Chordata; class Aves; order Passeriformes; family Estrildidae; genus Lonchura; species Lonchura striata. The sequence continues at coordinate 114,711,580 of NC_140703.1, read as the reverse complement.
GTGGGTCTTTAAACTGGGTGAGACCCTGGTTAGGTATTAACAACGAAGACCTAGCCCCTCTTTTCAATTTATTGAAAGGGGGGGAAGAGCCTAGTTCTCCCAGGGAACTCACTCCAGAGGCCAAAGCTGCTTTGCAGAAGGTTCAGGAGGCAATGTCTGCCAGGCAGGCCCACAGGTACGATCCGGGCCTGCCCTTCAGATTCATCATATTGGGCAGACTGCCACACCTCCACGGTGTCATCTTCCAATGGGCAGACACCCTAGGAAAGGGCAAGGATCAGGACAAAAGGGACCCACTCTCCATCATAGAGTGGGTATTCCTGAGTCATTCACGATCCAAAAGGTTGACACGGCCACAAGAGCTGGTGGCAGAGCTAATCCGCAAAGCGAGAACGCGGATTCGGGAGCTGGCGGGGTGTGACTTTGATCACATCCACATTCCTTTGAAATTAGAATCGGGCCAATTCACAAAGGCAATGTTAGAACACCTGCTGCAAGAGAATGAATCATTGCAGTTTGCACTGGACAGCTACACCGGAAAAATTTCTGTTTTGAGACCGGCCCACAAAATTTTCAATTCCGAAATCCAATTCACTCTGTCAACAAAACAAATTCAGAGCAAAAAACCCTTAAAGGCTCTAACAGTTTTTACGGACGCGTCCGGAGGGTCCCACAAGTCAGTAGTGACTTGGAAAGATCGTCAAACTCAGCAGTGGGAGGCAGATGTTGTTGAAGTAGAAGGATCCCCTCAAGTAGCTGAGTTGGCCGCAGTCGTTAGAGCTTTTGAGCGGTTCTCTGAACCTTTTAATTTGGTAACTGATTCGGCCTATGTAGCAGGTGTAGTGTCTAGAGCACAGGATGCAATCCTGCAAGGTGTCTCCAACGATGCCCTTAACAGGTTGCTCTCTAAGCTGATAAGGCTAGTCTCCCACCGAGAGCAACCATTTTATGTGATGCATATCAGGTCACACACCGACCTGCCGGGGTTCTTGGCCGAGGGCAATCGCCGTGCCGATTCCCTCGCTGCCGCCCCCGCACAGCTGGCGCCGCTCCCGGACAAGTTCCAGCAAGCCAAAATAAGCCACCAGCTTTACCATCAAAATGCGCCTGGTCTGGTCCGGCAGTTCCATCTAACCCGGGACCAGGCCAAGGCCATTGTGGCCACATGCCCGTCCTGTAAGTCGCTCCCACTACCATCGGTGAGCGCAGGGGCTAACCCTAGGGGTCTAAAGTCCTGTGAGGTGTGGCAGATGGACGTTACTCATATCCCCTCCTTCGGGAGGATGAAGTACGTCCATGTCTCCGTGGACACCTTCTCTGGAGCAGTTTTCGCCTCTGCCCACACAGGGGAGAAGGCCAAGGAAGTAGAGAAACACCTGATACAAGCCTTCTCCATGCTAGGCGTCCCAAAACAGATAAAAACAGACAATGCCCCCGGGTACACATCCAAGGAATTCGCAGGCTTCCTGCAGCAATGGGGAATAGAACATAAAACTGGCATCGCCTATTCCCCGACAGGTCAAGCCGTGGTAGAGAGGACTCATCAAAGCATCAAAAGGATGCTTAAACAACAACAGTCGTCAGCTAAAAATGAGTCCCCCCAGGTTCAGTTAGCGCGGGCCCTTTTTACCATCAATTTCTTAAACTGTTCCTTCGAGTGCCTCAACCCCCCCATCGCGAGGCACTTTAATTCCTACGAGCAGAGCAAGGTCAGGGAAAAGCCGCCAGTTCTCATTAAAAACCCTGAGACCTGGCGGCAGGAAGGACCCTATGACTTGGTCACCTGGGGACGGGGGTACGCTTGCGTATCCACGCCCTCAGGCCTGAGATGGGTCCCTTCCAAATTCGTCAGACCATATGTCCCTAAGACCCAGAAGAGAAAACCGGACAGTCCTCAAGTTGGGTACGCCGCCCTCCGACGGCGGAAAAGGTCCCCCTCACCTGGTCCCCCCTCTTCCCTCCCTGGCTCCGGAGATTCTCTGTTCCCCTTTGAGTTAGACCTCCCCTACCTCGACTATTAATTTCAGTTGCTTTCTAAAGAAACAGGACTTTTGCTGCTGCTGGGACTCATTGTGTTTATTACAAGCTTTAACATAGTGATGAACTGAAACCCTTGAACAAAGAAGGGTTTCAAAAAGAAGAATTTCCAGAAAAAGGAAACATCTGGTTTCAAAATGAGCCCAGTGACTGTGAAGCCCCCGTTTAAAGACTTACTTTATCCTCTTCACCTTTCTTTCTTTTTAAACAAAAAAAGGAGGAGATGTGGAGTTGCGTTATGTATATGTTTTATTATCCCTGTATTATGTATTGGTTTATTCCTTTGTACCCCCGTGTGCAACTTGGTTTATCCCCAGTTTTCCCGCCTTGTCCGCCCTTCCCGCCTTCCCAGTATCTATCCATCACCCTGAAAGAGGCATTTTACCCCCCCCGGGTGCCTTGTCTATCACTCGGTGCCCCTTCCCATCCATCCAGAAGCTTCTACTCAGGGCACCGGGTGATTGGGCGAGGACCTGGGGCTCCCCCCATATCCTTCCCCCATTGGACCCCACCATATCCCCCCATCCCGGAGCCACCCCCTATCCCTATCCCCATTGGTCGTTGGATACCCCTCCCTTACAGTTTATAAGCCAGTGCAAGCACCTTGTGCTTGTTCCTGTTGGCTGGCACCGTTCTAGGACATTTGGCCCCGTTGGGCTACAATAAACTCGGACTTAGCCCCCAGCAGGATCCGCTCTTCATTTACCACCGCGAGGCTTGCTAGCGCTGCCCGGAACCCACAAAGGCACTCTCCAAACCCCAGCTGGGAGCGGCGGAGGGTGCCTCCATCGCTCGCCCTCGCCCCAGGATGAGAGCTAGCCGGGGCTGAGACAAAGGGAACCGGGGCGGGAGCGCGGCAAGATATAAATCTTATAGTGTTTGTATACAGTTTATAAGAATTATTATATTACTATATTGTGTTATATTTTAAATTTTAAAAACTACTTTCTGAACTTTTTTTGTTAAGTTAGTAGGGTTTGTTCTGACTCCTGGACTTGTTTGCAAGCAGAGGGTATTGTTTAATCAAAAGGGGATTACCTTCAGCTGGCCATACTATAGTTTTCTAGTTGTTCAGTAGCTAAGGTTTGGTATCTCAAAGCTTGCTTTCATTTCAATCTCACTTATAGTTTCTATATTCTCAAAATCTTTTGCCAGGAAGTAATATTTATAAGGCTTTCCTACTTCATCTTCCCCAACAAGTACCTAACTAAAGCTACCTGTGAGTGAAATAAGGAGCTGCTGAGGGAGCAGAGCAGGTGTAGCCTGGAGAAAATGTGGCTCAGGGGAGACTTTATTGCTCTCTGCCTGAAAGGAGTTTGAAGCCAGGTTGGGGTGGGGCTCTGCTCCCAGGGAACAAGGGACAGGACAAGGGGAAGTGGCCTCAAGTTGCCCTTGATGTTCAGGTTGGACATCAGGAGAAATTTTTGTCATGGAAAGGATTGTTAAGCATTGGCAGGGGCTGCTCAGGGAGGTTTGGAGTCCCCATCCCTGGAGGTGTCCAAGGAAGGAGGTGGCACTGAGTGCTCTGGGCTGGGGACAAGGTGAGGATCAGGCACAGCTGGGTGATCCCAGAGGTCTCTTCCAGTCTCAGTGATTCTGGGACCTGAAAGGTTCCCACAGTGTGGGAATCCAGGGCTTCCCTCTGGCTGCCCTGGAAGATCTGGGACACTGGCAGGGGGTCAGGAACCCCCCTGGACAGAGCCCCCAGAGACACTGTCTGTGATCTCTGTCCATGGAAAAGAGGAAATTGGATGTGCCTTGTCCTTTTTATCCTCCTTCATGCCCTTTATGTTTCACTGTGGTGTTGGCATTTTTCTGTTGGTTCAGGCTGGGGACACACTGTCCAACGTAGGTGACAGATATTGGCACGTTATTGTAAATCCAGCCCAGGGAGTTTCTGGTATTTAATGTTTGTCACATCCCACTGAGGGCAGAGCCCCACACGCTGCCCTGCAGGACAGAGCTGGGCAGGGCAGCAGAACATGTTAGAGATAAACAGAATAAACAGCCTGGAAACCAGCACAGACCAATTCTGGCTTCTTCTTTGGCAGTGGGGCAGAGAGACAGAGACTTTCTACAATATCAGAATCATCAATACCTCAGATTCCGACACCACAGATTCAGAAATTTATGTCTGGCACCATTGTCTGACTGAGATTTACCCCAGTGTGACATATCTGAACATGTCCCACCTGTCCAGGCAGGAAGGCAGCCTTCCCATTTGTGGGTTTTTTTGTTTATTTTCCTTTCCAAACCACTGACAATGTTATTGGCACCATGTAAAGCAGTCAGGGCAGCTGAATTCACTGCTGTCTTATGGATTTTGGTGAAAGCATTAAACTCCAGGACAGTGAATAGGTTTTTAAGGAGAAGCATTTCTGTGGGAGCCACACAGAAGCTCACTAACATATATGAATTTTTATTTTGAGGAAACAGCATTAAATTTATGAATATCACTCCAGAGTGCAGTATCTAAATACCTTATTTGCAATAAACTCTTTGGCTGAATAAAACCCTGGCTTCTGTGGGAGTTTTGCCACTGACTTCAATAGGGGAGGATTTTACTGGGTTTATCTCCTGGGAAGGAGAAAAAAAGGAAAATCCAAGAGCATAAGCCAGCTAAATAGTGAGTACCTAAAAACACTGAGTTTAAAAAAAAAAAAAAAACACTTGGCAAAAATCAAAGAAAATTTCTGCATTACCAAAGGGACTGAAAACTGTTAAAGCAAATTCTAGTGGCTGCTCATTTATACAAGGATCAGCTTACAGTTTTCTCAAGGCAGTGATTAAACAAACTGCAGTTTGCCTTAAGTTTACTTGGCTGCTGATAAACAAATGATGGTGTAAGTGAGCATAGAAAAATGCAGAGCAGTGAAAACAATAACAAGGAATCCTTCTCACCAGCAAGGAACAGATTCAAGATCACACTCAGGCACATGAGCAGAAATATTCTGACTTCCCTGGCTTCACTATGTGCTTAAAACACAATGAAGTGATGTTTCTGGACAGAAAAGATTTCTTAAATCAGGATGGAAATATGTCTTTCAAAAGCAACACCTGGTCTCAGCTTCTCCCAGCTAAAACTCAGTTCTGGGGTTTTGAGGAAGTTCTTTCATTGCTTTGAGATTTGACAGGAAAGGAAGAAAAGTAGATCTGAAATTGGGCTGAGTAACAATCTGAGAGTGCTAAAGAGCCACTGAAATCTCTGATCTGCTACAAAATATGAAGTCACAATTCAAGCTGGAGCTTTCTGAATAGGGACGAATGGATTGAGAATTTGAAATGCAATGGGCATGTTTTTTAAGTTCTGTACATAGAAACAAACCAGTCTGTTACAGGAGTTCCCATTCCTGAGTCACAAAAAACCAGCATGGCAAGAACTTGGAAAAACTCCAAGGAAAACCATTTTTACAGGTGCTTTTCAGGATTATCCAGGAGAGTCTGTAACAAGCAATAAGCAAAAAGATGTGGGATAAACTCTGACTTGTGATGTCTCTCAGAACCTACAGGGTTCTGAGAGGGGCCTGCAGCCTACCTTTGGGAATTAATTCAGGACTTTACCCTGTTGCAATCATAGCAACCTAATGGTTTCTATGCTGCCAATTACCTTTTTTTTGTGGTTTGTCTTTCTCTTATCATCTTGTGTGAGCACCAAAATGTGTCTGTTGGAGCTGGCACCCCTTGAGATCTTGATGTATCCAATGTGTCAATGTCCAGATCATGCAGAACAACACCTGTCAGTGAAGTGACCACTGCCAGGGTCATCTCCATGCCCCAATCCCTGGTCCTTACACCCTCACTGCTCCCTGATATTCACATCTGTGAGTTTTCTCCACACTCCTTGTAGCAAGAAATCTTCTTGCTATGAAAAGGAACCTAAGATTCTTAGATGGCTTTTAGGAAAAAACATCAGTTCTCAAGGCTTTAGATAAAACCTTAAGAAATAGCAGCAACCTTGCAGAGATATCATTTGGTTCTATAGATTATGCACTGGGTAATTCTCAGAAACATTGGGACAGTAAATCAATAGTAAACTCTGAGAGATATATTCTCAGCTCATTATGTAGTGCTTTAGCTCCTATGTTTGTATTAATTTGAAGAACAGCTACCCAGGTCTAGTCCCAAGCACTGAGTTGAAGATAAGTTGACAAAATGTGCATTTTTCTCCTAGTTGCAAATAAAGATTATCCAAAAGCACATATAGATGTTCGAAATGAATGCAGAACAGCAAAGTCTTTGGTAATATCTCCATTTCTGTTCTCACATGATTGTCAGAGCTGAAAAAGGAAAATAAGATGAACTGGTGTAAATTTATCAGTATGGGACTGGCAATTAGAAACTCAACATGGCCTCACCGTGACATCCCCAGATTTGGGCACAGCAGGGAATAATCAAACTGCCTTGGCTCTGGGAATTGGATCAAAAAAGTCCCCATAGAGAAACTGCACTGCAGGTTCAGGGCCATGACTCTCTGTGCCTCATTCCCAGAATTTAAAGGCACCAGCCCCAGCTCTGTCACTGTCCAGCCACTGTGTGGTAAGAGTGTTGATGGAAAAGTCACATCCCTTCTTTTCCCATGCACAGGCCCAGCTCTCTCCCTGAAAAGTTTGAAAAATAAGAGATTTGTATGATTCCCATCAGAGAAAACACTGTTTAAAAGAGAGAAAAAAAGCAGCAAGCAAGGAAAAACCTCCATCTCCTCCAAAACACCACCCACCACTCTTGTGGAGAGAAAAAAAAAAGAATCCAAAATGAAAGGCAAACCATGACACAATGCAGCATTTCAGGAATATTCTGCACACTGCCAGGGAAGACGTGTGAGTAGCTGAAATGGAAAGTTAAAAATAACAAGTTGCATGCTGAGGCCAGGGTTGCAGAGGATCAGACTATCCTTGCACTGTTACGAGCCACACTTGTCAAGGCTGAGGCAAAGGCTGGCTTGGGGGCTCACCATCCCACAGCTGAGCACGAGGGAGGGTGGAAAGGTGTTCAAGCTGTTCTGTCCTCTGTCATCCAGGGGGTGAGTCCACTCAGAATCAGAGGATGTTGGAAAACATCAAGATCACGAGTCCAAGCTGTGACCCATCCCCAGAGCACTCAGTGCCACCTCCAGGCCTTCCCTGGACACCAACAGGGATGAGCACTCCAAACCCCCCTGGGCAGCCCCTGCCAGGGCCTGAGCACCCTTTCCATGGGGAAATTCCTGCTGCTGTCCCAGCTGAGCCTGCCCTGGCCCAGCCTGAGGCCATTTCTCCTTGTCCTGTCCCTGTTCCTGGAGCAGAGCCCGACCCCCCGGCTGTCCCCTCCTGGCAGGAGCTGTGAGAGCCACAAGGTCCCCCTGAGCCTCCTTTGCTCCAGCTCAGCCCCTTCCCAGCTCCCTCAGGAACTCTCCAGCCCCTTCCCAGCTCCCTCAGGAACTCTCCATTCCCTTCCCAGCTCCCTCAGGAACTCTCCAGCCCCTTCCCAGCTCCCTCAGCCCTTCCTCTCAGGACTGACTCTCCAGACCCTTCCCCAGCTCTGTTGATCTCTCTGGACACGTTCCAGGCCCTCAATGCCCTTCTCACCTCACCCATCCCAACCTCCAGCTCAGCCTCTGCAGGGAAATCTCCTCACCCACCATCCCAAAGGACCAACAAACAGCCAAAATCCTGTGTGCCTCTAACTCACCCAGAGTTAAATGTGCTTCTAAAGTTGCCTTGCTTTGTCACAGCTCCTTTGCTCACAAGGAATCCACAAACCCCCAGAGCAGAGCAGAGCCTCAGCGCCGGGCTGGAGTGGAGGATATTTGCTCACAAAATCACATTAACATCCATGGAACCGGAGAGCTTAATTCCCCACACATCACTTTGAAAATGCAGCCTCAGAGCAGCCTTCAGTGCAGGATGGGGGTGGGGAAGGGGAGGCTTAGCCCGAGGAACAGCTTAAATTAAACTTCTCCTAAAGCTTTAACATGACTGCAGGCCTTCCCTATCTCCTGTGGCTCACAGCAACTCAAATGATCTCACGGGCAGAGCCCTTGTCCTCAAAGCAGGGAGAAATCCTCCTCTTGCCACACCATGAGGATGCAGAGAAGGTTCCTGGCGGGATGAGCTGCTGTGTGTTTACCCAGAGGGGTTAGCAGCCTTGAGCCTGCAGAAAACTTTCCAGTTTTTCTTTATGCATTTTTAATCAATTCTAAGCTACTTACAAATATGTGCAATTACTTTCTGCACTTCGCTTTGTAATAAGATTTAATGACTGTTCTGTAATCCTCTTGGTGAGCACTGATAATCAAACACTATGATTTAAATTTTAGATTTAACAGAGCAGTTTTCTACAAAATGAGGAGAAGTATATTTTTAATCTTTTATCTTTTACTGGAAGTTGGGAATTTTTCAGCTTTCTTATACACGGTCATAAAATAAAAGGCAGGATTGGGGTTTTAATATCTTTTTCAAATGGGTGCCAGAACATGCTTTTTTTTTAATTTTCTTTTTCTATGAAAATGTTTTCTCTCTTACAAATTTATGGCCTTATTTTCAGCATTCTTGGGCACCTATTAAAGTGGATGAGTAGTAAAATTATGTATACCTAGCATACAGAGAGATCCCAGATGTGAAATAACTGTTTCTGTATATTGGCACACCCATGAAAAGATGGGCCTTTCTCATAAAACTCCTTGGAACTTTCTAAAGTGAATTTAGTGCTCATGAAAAGAACAGGCTGATGGGATGGCAGCAACTCAAGCTGTGAATCCACCCAGCCAACAGAGTTTTCTCTTCCCATTAGGAAATGCAGGACCCCTGAAAAAAGGACAAAAAGCTTGAGGGTCACAGACTGAGCAGTGTCTGGAGTGTGGGGTCAGCAGAGAACTCAGGGAAGGAGATGTGATACTGAAAACAACCATCAAAGCCCTGGGGAATGATGGCAGCCTCTGGGGGGAATTTTAGCCAGCAGCTCCTGGCTCTGCCCCCACATTTTCACTCCACTGAGGCAACGATGCAGGACTGAATGCAGCAGAGAATTGCACCTTGTTTCTTGCCCCAGACAAGCAGGTAAAGCAGCTCTTCTGAAATGCATGTGAAATGAGCTTTACTCCATCAGCCAGCACATTTTCCATATCCATCTTCAGTGACAAGAGCTGTGATGGAGCAGCAGGAGGAGCCACATCTGGGCAGGTGTTGGCTGTGTCTTGTAGAGCCCAAACAGGATCACCTGGGCTGTGACAGGGCTTGGGAAGGTCAGCTCGGGGCTCTGCCTCATCCTTTCTGAAGGCTCAGTTTGACTCATTGTGCTGAGGTGAAGAACAAAGCTTTATCTTCAAAAATCCACTTCAAAATTAGTTATTTGTGGTTATTTTTGGTTTTTTGTGGCAAAGAAAGCATATCCCAAACATGAGAAGGCATCACCACCAGCTCTCTAAACCATTGTTTTCCTTCTCTATGAAAGAAAATAATTATCTTGTCCAACAGGAATAATTCAATTTCACCACTACCTTGTGAACCACCACCAATGCACCAGAGCTGGCTGAAATTTTATCCTGCAGACATTTTTCCAGGTTTACATGCAGGAATACCAAATCCCTCAGCTCTAGCATTGATAATCCCTTGCCATTACCCCCAGATGGAAAAGCAAAAACTACTGACTGACTGGTGCCTTCAGTGACTCTTCATCTGAGACAGGACAGGAGTGCAGGAGGATTCCAAGCAATTGAAAATCTTCAGTGGAAACCTTTATGAAGTTTTAGGAGAAAGCCTAGGAGGATTTAATTCTTGAGTGATGGGTGAGTGAAACTTCTTAAAAGGTGATAGATGTGCATTGTTCACAGGTATTTCTGTGAATCAGAGTTTTGTGGGAGGTCTTTAAAAGGAAAAGGATCTGAGAAATCTATTTTTCTGCAGAATATGGGTCTGCTGAAAGAAACAATGCAGAGTTTCCTTAATTCCAGCCTTGCAACCAAAAACATGCAGAGAAAGCAAAGGTCTCAAACCTCCCAGTGACACAGGTTACTGCTAGTTCAGTTTTGCTACCCTGTGTCCCAGACAGGTCTCACCATGTTCTTGAAAAAGCTGACAGTCATCCCAGGTTTTCTGCCAAATCAGGAACAAACACTTAACCCAAATCTGCTTTAAATAGGAATAAATAAATAAATAAATGCAACAAATCTGTGTTCACTCAGTGGCTTTCTTTAAGCACTTGTGGAGCTAAAGCCACTTGTAGTCTCAGCAACAAAGTTCCCCAGCTCTGCAGCCACCCAGGATCTTCACCATATGCCAGTGTCACCCATTTCCTCTCACATTTCCCTTTCCACACCCTAAAACCTCCCTAATCTAGAGAACTAGAAATATGAACCCTAAAAACAAAACAAACAAACAGAAACATACACACACTCACAAAAATTAAACAAAAAAAAAGCAATTAACCCCAGTATTATAGAGTGCCAGAAGGAAATTAAAAGTTCATTCCAGCTGCTTTTTCATGCCAATGCTGGATCAGCTCCATCTCTACAATTCTGATTGGCATCAGTTTGACCTTTTACATCTTGGTGTTCCTTCCCTGCAAAGGTGATGATTTCCCCTTTTCTCAGCCTTTCATTATTTAGCACAAAACACCTCAGGATCAGAGCTGGTCTCCCACTGCACGTTCACACAGTGAGCACTACCCTGGACCAGCCCTGATCTAAACCTCTGGGGTTTGCAGGAATAATAATAACAGGGAATATTTTAACTAGAGCAGTTTGCACTTTTTCAATTACTCATGATGGTTATAAAATTAACATTTGCCAATACAAGCAAATGACAATGCTCCTTACTGTGAAAGGCTTTTACAATATTTCCTTGCAGGGATGAATTTTGATTTCCATACCCACAGATCTGGGTCCAAGTTGAGGCTATTTAGGGTTATTCAGGCTTTTTAGCACCCTCAGAACCCTGATGTCTACCCCTGAAAGCAGCAGAATCTGGTCCATATTGGACAGTTATACCCAACCTCCTGAAATGTGTTCTTGTAACAACAAAGGCTCTTAAATCAGTTATACCCACATTTTTTCTGCATTATTTCTGGCATTAGGAAAAAAAAAAAAGTTTAAAAATTGTATAAACTGGGAAAATGTGAATGTGGACATGCAACCTCCTTCAGATGGGACACGCTCATTATCAAGTGAAACACATTGTAGGGATAGCTGATTCCATTTTTTTTCAGTGAGTAGAGCTGTTTGGAAAGCTACTTTATCTGTAATTTGGGGAAAAGAAGAGACACAGCAGGCTTCCAATATTTGAGTTAGCTTTGAATGACTTTGTTCAGTGTACCTCCCTTTCATTTAAAGGTAAATACTAAGAAATGGGAACATAATATTACAAAATTCAGCAGACAGTTTGATTGCTTCTGCTATTTTAATTTTGCTCACTAGGGCTGTATTTGATTAGTTCTTAGGTGCTTTTGATAAACATACAAGTTAAAGCTACAAGAATAGGGTAACAAGGAAATTTTGATGTTTGAAGGAAAAATCTGTATACTCTGTTAGAATGTTACTCTAGAGTATTAACCGGTGTGATTAATAGTGGTTTAAAATAGGGAAATGGCTCCTTGGACATGGAGCAAACCAACTGATATTGTTCATTTCAATCAAGATCCCTTCCATCCCAAACTATTTTATAATTTTATCTGTGTACACGTACACAGTCATGTATATTAACCTTTTACAAAATGGGAACACAGAAGTGATTGATAAGGTGGGATAGACATTATAAGAATTTGATTTATTGCTTGCATTCATTAATTCCTATATTACTCTGAAAAAGATGTTCTTAGTATAGATTCTGGTAGAATGCTCTAAAATCTTTTCAATCTGTGAATGAAAGCTATTTTAAAAAATTAAAAGAGTATTCATGAGAAAATTGAGACCCTTGATGTATCTGCTGAGAAAGTTGAGATAAGAACTGAAATAAAGCCTGAGATACGTGAATAAGGAAGAGGATGATGGACTCTTTTTGTGTTTGCAGAAAAGGCAAATGGGATCCATAGCCACTGGATACATAATAGGAAAATAGGGGAATTGTGAACTATTAGGGGAAACAAAAATTTCCAGTGGATAGGCACAGCATCTCAAAATGAAGTTCTCTATAAAAACAATCACCAGCTTGAATTTTCTGTGTTCAATACACAGAGTGGCTGTTTTGCAGTCTACTGTGCAAAACGTGAAAGCTGATGATCCGTACCATCCCTGAATTGCAAATAGGAGGGTTGTTAGAAAGACAGAAAATGCTGTCACTTAAAATAATATCTACAGTCTGAGTTGTTTCTTTTTTTTTTTCCAACAGAATTGTAAAGAATTCAAAATTATCCCCCAGAGGTACTAGGTAATGGACAGAAATGTTCACCAACAAAAAAAAAACTGGAAAATGCTCTGAGGTTTTTATTATTTCAAACTTTTGTATTTTATAGTAATCTTGAAAATACCAACTATTTCAATTAACTGTAGTGATTATACCATTGACTGAATGCATCCAGTCAAATATGCTTAAACTTAAAAGTAGCAGGAGGAGTTCTAGGAATTAAGTATGAAAAATCCAAGTATTTCAGAACAAGATATGAACTATGTCAAAAATTAAGGAGCAACACAGATAAAATCCAGAATTAGCTGAAAAGAACTTGTCCAACATGTGAATAAAAGATGGAAAATTTGTTCCTTTGGATTTTAAGTATCCCATGCACCATTAACTTCAAAGAGCAGACTATGGCTGTTGGGAGCATAAAGCAATGAAAACATCACCTTCTCTAGCATCAAAATGCAATTGTGGTGTTAATTAGGGCTCTTGAATACTATTTCACAAAACCCACTGTCCTCTAGTCACTGATTGGAGGAAGAAGAATCAATGCACCACTTTCTCTACAATACTACCTTGGCAACCTCAGGAAAATTGTTGGTATCTGCATCTAGACAGGGAAATTATTTTGAAATTTGCAGTCAGCTTCTGAGACGCCACAAAAGGACTCCATTAATCTTTTCTAAGCACTTCAGATTGATCTGGTTGAAATTTCAGTCAAGACAATCCATTGAAATAGCAAAGATGCTCCACAATGAGAGTCCTTATGAGAGTCAGCAAGGGTTGAGGCGTTGTGGTTCACTTGCAAATCACACCTGAAACAAAATACATATATATGTTTCATTTTATGCACAAATATCCTGTAAGTACTCAATTCTAAGTTTCACTTGAGAAATCTCCACAGGTGCCCTCATCTTCTCTTTTATAGCCTTTGCTTCCTTAGAACTAAGGAACTAATCATGCCAGGCATAAATTTCTCTAGTATGTTATCTGCATAGTCCTTGTGGTACCTCCTAAATCATACCAATCAATATTCTTGTGGCCCAGATCACCTCATTTTGATGAAGAATCCCTTATTTTCGCCTGCAGTTTCTCCTCAACAGAATTTACAGTATCAAGGCCTGGTGCAGCAGCGTTTCTGAAAGGGAAAACTGTGACTTTCTTTTCCCATCTCACATTTCTTCCTACAGCAGCACTTCTCCAACAGGGCATCCAACGTCCTGGGGTGCAGGGAAAGCGACTTGAAAGGCACAACACAAGTGCAGTGTTTCCAAAAAGACACCTACCTCTCTTCCTGCTGCAGAAAAGGCACCAGCAGGGTTTTGCCAGGCTGTTTGTCACCACATGGAATTGCAGCCCTCTTGGAACTCCTGACATTATCACAAATGGATCAAGAGGCAGCACGGTTAAAAATAAAATGCCTGTTTTCTTCTGTGTCAAACCATGACATTGCTGCCCAGAGTCTCTCATTCTTTGTGTAGAATTACTGTATACAAAGAAGAGAAACACATATATTACTTTAGCCTCACCTATTCTTTTAACAGTATCTTAAGTACTGGAGTTTCATACTCATCATCTTCGGCATTTATTCTTTCATTTCTATTCACTCAGAAGGCTGAGCCACAGTCAAAAACCCCCACATTTCTCTGTTCTGGTGTTGCTCTTTTCATAAAAGCTTTGAAAAGGTTTTTATAGAGGCCACTGTGCAGGATTTATATCTCAGAGTACAGTTTTATAGACATATAGGATTTTTACCCCAGAAAACAGAAAGTCAGAATGGATTTGTTCCATGAGAACTGTGTACCAGGAAAAGAGGATATGGAGGAAGCTGAGGATGGGAAGGGGCTTGGACAAACTTTTAAACTGAGAATTTTAAACTGAGAGGAAGACTTAGTCTGGAAGGAAGACTTCCTCTCAGTTTGAGAGGAAGACTTCAGAAATGGGTGGTTTGAGCACCACCTTGACAGGAGGATGGGTGGAAAAGTATATTTCCAATAGCAGAGGAAAACAAAGGTGTGGAGATCACTCACCCAGGCTAACCAAAGAAAGAAAAGGAGGAACCAAGGGCAGGGAATTGCAGGGAATTGTAGAGTACAATGCAAGAAAAAAGTTACAGAGCCTGTGGCCAGTGAACCCCTTAAAACTTCAATGAAAGCAACCTGACTGATGTGTTTATTCATATAATGTGCTTTTTGTAATTTCAGTTTTCTCAGAGGAATCAGCAGGAATATGGAAACCAGCAGAAATGACAGACAGCTGACCCAGAAAAAAACACCCCACAACTATTTTCAGCTTTATTATACAACACACTGCCTCCAAAACAAAGGCTTCATTAAAATGTTGCTCGTGATCTTTTCATAGAATCACAAGAAGAAGCACACCCCAAACATTTTTGGAAGAGATGCATAGACTGTGTTCAGCTGTCAAAAGTGCTTTAGGTTCTCTGAGTGCAGAGGGCATTTCAGTCCAATGTGGGAGGGACCACAGGCACCAGGCACTCCTCTCTCAGATGTGTCATTAGACATTTTACTAGGGCTTTAGTGAAGAATTCTGATCAATAGAGTGTATTACCCACAGCAAGATGGAGAAGACACATTTTGCTCGCTAACAGCTGAATTTCCCAGGAGCTATTGGTAGCACAAACATCTCTGCCTGTGCAGACAGGACACAGCTGGGTAATCCCTCTGCTCCCTCAGCCTGGACAGTGTGCAGGGCTAGAACATGGCAGAGCATGGCACCCAGGAGCCCTGTACTCCCCAGAAACCAGAGGAGACACCAGCACGGAGTGTCAGACTCTCAGAAATACCTTCAGCAGTCTGGGCCACAGGATAGTGCTTTTCTGATGGATGCAGTAGATGTGGAACATTTCCTCTTCCCCTTTCCTTCCAAACCCATCCACAGCAGGGCTGTGTGGGCAGAGGAGAAATCATAGAATCACAGGATGGTTTATGTAGTAAGGAACCTGAAAGATCATCTTGTTTCTGCTCCCTGCCATGGGCAGGGACACCTTCCACTATCCCAGGTTGTTCAGAGTCCTGTCCAACCTGTCCTTGCACACTTCCAGGGATGGAGCAGTCACAACCTCTCTGGGCAGCTGTTCCAGGGCCCCACCACCCTCACAGTCAAGAATTTCTTCCCAATAGCTAATCTAAACCTGGCCTATTTCATTGAGAATGGCTTGGGGTGCAGTTAGGTTCATCCAGGGCTGCTCCTCCCTTGCCAGATCAGAGAGTCACTTCATCCTTCAACAAATTTTCTCTGACCTTGTGCAGTGTTTCTTAGTCCTCAGCTAAACCTTTATTTCCCTGTTCTTGCTGAGGAAGTCCAGCCAAGACAGAGATGTTTGGAAAAGCATTTTCACATAGGAAGGAGTTTTACATGTGGAATGCAGCAATTTAGAATAATGGAAATTATAAAGTTGGAAAAGACCTCTAAGATCATCAAGTCCAGCACCACCTCTATGTTCACCAACAAACCACATCCTCAAGTGCCACATCCACATGTTTTTTGAACTCTTCCAGGGATGATGACTCTGTCACTTCCCTGGAAAGCCTGTTCCAAAGCTTATCCACCATGGAAAAATTCTTCATAATATCAAGTCTAAACCTCCCCTGGCTCCCTGTCGTCCTGACACTTGTTTCCTGACACCCACTTGGATACAACCTCATTTCAAAATAGTCACAGAAAGCAATAATGTCTCCCCTGAGACTCCTTTTCTCCAGGAGGAGAACTATTCCATTCCCCATAGCTGCTCCTGGTATGCTCCAGACTCTTCCCCAGCTCCACTGCTCTTCTCTGGACAGATTCCAGCCCCTCAATGTCTTTCTTTAGGGAGGGGCCTAAAACTGAATACTGGGTTTAAGGTGCAGCCTGACCAGTGCCAAGTACAGGGGAAAAACTGTGGGAGTGGGAAAGATGCAAAACCAATCCTCACTCCGTAATTCAGAGAGGATAAACACATCATTTTTATGTCTAGTCACAATTGTTTTAAACTTTCAATATTTGAGTACCATCAGGGTTGAGCGGATGTTATTGCTTGTGTCTGGATTTTCACATCAATTCTTATATTTTAACCTTTAACAATGGGGTTGGCTTTGATTCACTTTTGAGGAGGCAGAAAAATGCTGAGGCAATGGTGGATCTGTTTTTTCTGGCCATTTCACCCAGCACAGCTCCAGCCCCTTGAAAGCAGTCAGGGGGCTGATCTTGCAGTTCAAACTTGCAGGAACTTAACTGATGTGGCACAGCTTGAAGAAATGTTTTATGAGCTTATGCTGCTTCTTGCAGCACAGTGTTTGGCAGAGGTGATGGATGAATGTGATGACTGCCACTATTTCTCTTGGCTTGCATGTCATTAATGCATTGCTTCTTAAGGGTAATAAAATATGCAGCAAACTTTACAAAGTAAAGATTCAGCATCATAAAGGCCCTTTCCATGAGAGTGGGTACTATAGGTGCCTGTAAAATTGGGTGGAAAAAGAAGCTGCAAGACAACATTATGCCAAAATTAAAAACACATACTGAGAATGCAAGGAGTGAAAGCTTCCTGAGAAGTGATGATGATCCTTTTTTGAACCTGCAAGAATTGATAAACACAGGAGCAAGAGTTTGCTGCATTTGTTCAAGGTCACGCGCACTCATGAGCCACCAGGACATCAGTACAACCCTCTGCTTCTGGGTAAATGGCCCCAAAGCTTCTATTCCACCTGGGAGCTGTCTGCTCCGTGGTGGTGCAAGTCCACTGCTGGAGTGAGTGTGCTCTCTGAATAGTTATTTGCCATTAGCAATAACAGCTTGTTTTGATCCCTAACAGCAACTTAATGAATAATAAGAATTCTGAGAAATATTGGCTGTGATCCTTGTCTCCCACAACTCACTTCCCCACCGAGAAAAAGGGAATTTACAACATGCAAAAGGTGGACATTTCATTTCAGTAGCTGAATAACTTCAAAATTATAAGGGAGAAAAAAATAAGGGGTTTTTTGTTGTTATTGCACTGAAACCTGTTGACAGAACTAGAGAGTTTTATTCAAGGACAGTCTGATAGTTAGAAGTCATTTGGAGAGGAAGGGAGTGGAAAGAAAGGGGAAGAAGTGGGAAGACTGTACTTCCTAAATAAAGACAGATGGTGCCTGTGGTTTCTCTCGTAGGTGTGTTCTTGCTTCCTTGGGTGCATTTGCGATTGAACACAGTTTGGTCACCATCTGACATGTTTATAAAAAACTGCTTCTTGGATTGGTGAGACTGCTGATTTATCTTGGTTTTCTTAAAGATTCCAGAACTACTGGGTAATAAAAGAAATTGGAAAGACAAAATCCAGAATTTATGTGAAGAGTATGGCTTGTTCCTACAATTTCACTTTCTAAGACTCAATAAATGCCTCTCCAACAACCCCACAATCCCACCCTATTGTGTCCTATATAGCATTTGTAGCTCAATTTATTGTCTTGTTCCACACAGGAATGCTCAAAACATGCAAAGGCTTTCTGGCACCAGAGCTTATCCCATCTGTTGCAGCTGGGAAGCACAAAGATGTGGAGAAGTGAGTGTTAACAAGTAACTAGACAGAATGAGAGACACAGCTATGGTTATCTCTTGAAAGACAAGATGCATCAAGATGTGAGGGTTTTTTGCAGTAGCAAAATGATCAAAACCACACGACAGCTTCTGCTTACAGGTATTCCTGTCATATCACCCTTCTCTTTGTACCAAGTGCCTTCATTCCCTGGAAATAGTTGTGTCTGATAAAGATTAAAAGAGAGGATTTAAGGCTCAGAGTGTGTGTGCATATTCATCCTGTCCTGTTCCTGTCTGATCATCCAAAAAGTCCCAGCTGCAATTTTTGCAACACTTCCTTTGTGCTGTGTTGTGCTCCTGAGCCCTTCATTTCCTTGGGTTTAGTCCATCTCTGTAATATGGGATGGCATTACACTTGTTTCTCCTCTTTAAACTTCCAGTTTTGATTCATAAGCTGTTTTATCAGGCTGACAGGTGATCTCAATTCCTTCAAAACAAACATCCAACAAATTAATTTTCTCTCTTTCTCTACCTATTCTTGCAGAACACTGAAAAAAAAAAAAAACCAAAAAAAACAAACCTATGGAAGATAACAAATCTTTGCAGGTTCATAGTTCTGCTCATAGCTCAAATGAGGTTGGAGCCGGGGGGGGGGGGCAGGGTCTTCTCCCAGGTAAGCAGTGGCAGAACAAGAAGACACAGCCTGGAACTGTGCCAGGAGAGGTTCAGGTTGGACACCAGGAGGAATTTCCCCATGGAAAGGGTGGTCAGGTCTTGGCAGGGGCTGCCCAGAGGGGTTTGCAGTGCCCATCCCTGGAAGAGCCTAAGGAAGACCTGGAGGTGGCCCTGAGTGCTCCGGGCTGGGGACAAGGTGGGCATCAGTCAAAGTTGAACTCAATGATCCTCAAAGTCTTTTCCATCTTAAAGGATTCTGTGAAAGAATATTAAAAGTTCCTAGGACCATGGATAAACAAGCCATTTGTTTCTCACTAATGATGGATCCAGAAGGTTCAGGTGTCCATAATCACTTCTTAGCTCCTGTATCTGCTCTGGGAGCTGCTGTGCAAGCCAACTCACAGCCAGCTCAAAACTGTGGGAATTACCTGGTCAGTGGGCACAGCCACCCTAAAATGGACAAACCACTTGGTCCAGAAAGGCTTGTTCTTAATGCCACTTCTGCTGGAGAGCTTCAGGGCAAGAGGAGGTCTGGAGGTCATTCCCATCACTTGAATTTGTCTGTCAGTGGGAGCAGATCCACCCACCCAGGATCTCAGAGAAGCTGATCTGGACATTTTCATATAGGACTGGTAGAGGAAGACTCAGATTGTCCAGCTTCCCCTCCACAGCCAGATTGCTGACCCAGACTGTGCATCCAACCACTCCCCTCCTGGAGACTTCTCTGTATTTCTGAATTTATCCCCAGACCTGGCCTTAAATGTATTTATTTAATTTATAACACTATAATCAAGGCTTTCCTTTAATAGTGTATGCCAAGCAAACTAGACTAGAAATCTGACAAAAGACTACCAAAAACAAAACCATCCAGAGAAGAATAATCAGATAATCTTTTTGGATGGGATTTTTTTTTTAAATAAACATGAAAAGAAATAAAATAATGCAGTGTCCACTGAACTATCTATACTGCAGTAAATTTAATTTATTTCATCCTCCTTTATACCATCAGTGTTCTGCACACTGCAGAGTTTTGTTCTGAAAATGCACAACAACACATTCAAAGTTGCAATTGAAAGGGAGAAAACCAGAGCTTTTAGCATCAAGTAATATCATCCTGGAGGCCTTTGGGAAAGCCCAGGAAAATTATTTAGGATTAATACATAACCCTATTAACTGGATGTTTCTGCTAAATTGCTTAGCAGTGAAATTAGCTACATTTGCTTTTCCCAGCTTCAGGTTCCAAGTTGACCCAAAGATTAATTTGGGCAATCCATGCATCTCAGAGCTGTTGCTGCTGCCTGACTGCTGCCTACAGGAGCTGTCACCACACTGGTCACACATGGCTTGAGTCATTATTATTTTTTTTTTAATCTCTCTGTACATATAGAGGGGGTAGAAGGGCTGGGCTTTATTCAGAGCTAGACAAAGGAGAGGGTAAAAATCACCTCTTGCTGGTGTTGGTGGTGACTGTGTCTGCCAGCAGCAGGGAACATTTGATAGCTGCACAGGAGGCAGCTGTGATTTCCTGCCTTGCCATCATTTCAGCAGTGACTCACTGGGGATTGTGCTGCTGAATGCAGCCCCTGAACGATGAGCTCATTCCCTGTCCCTCTCCCAGAAAGGAGCATTGTCCAGTGTAAAATGCCCCCAGCTGCACAGCCAGCGAGGCAGCCAGCGCTGACATTTCCTCCTGGGCACGCTGCTGTCCCCCTGTTTGAAGCTCAGATCCTCCAGGCAGCTCATCCTGCTGATGAGCAGTGCTAAGTATCTTTTTATTCATGGCATTAAACACATCCTCACAAAACTGGTGTCCATTAGAAGTTTCCTCACTGAATGGAGTAAGTAAAATGCATGGATTGACACGGATCAATGTGGGTTTATCACATCAAACACTGATTCAAAGACACAAAGCTTCGTGCAGGCACATCGTGCATTGGCAGGAGAGAGCTGCTTTTCTTTCCAGAGACCCTCAGTGGCCTGCTGGGAGAAACTAAATAACTAAATAACTGATATCCACTGAGAGTCACAGAATCACAGGATGGGTCAGGCTGGGGGGACCACTGTGGGTCACCAGGTCCCACCTCCCTGCTCCAGCAGAGTCATCCCAGAGCACACAGCACAGGGTTGTGTCCGGATGGTTCTAGAATATCTCCAGTGAGGGACACTCCACTCCTTCTCTGGGCAATCTGGCAGTGAATCTGGATAGGAAACTGGAGGTGTAAAGGCATGGACAGAGCCTTAACCACAACAGTCAGAACTGTGAGTCTTTCCTCTCTCTCTGAATCAAAATACTAATGCCATTCGTGTCTCACAAAATGTTCACTACAAAATGTTCATTGTCTTTTGAAGAACCCTGTTGTCTTTTTTGGAGAAAGAAAACTCAGATAACTCCTAAGCTCAGGTATTCCCTACAGCAGCACTTTGCTCACTCTGCTAAATCAAAGAGTATTCTAATGCAAAATAGCTCAGTGCTGCACATTAGCTTCACAAGAAACATCACATGAACTTGGAGCTCGGGCCAGTAATCGTGAAGCTGGGATATAAACATATTTTACAATATTGTTGAAACATAATAAATACCTCAGGCAAATTTCTCGAAGCTGTCAATTGACTGAGAAATGCTGTCCCATCAGAGACTGCTGAACACATTACCCCTGCTGTCCTTACACTTAGGAACAGTAACTGCTTCCAAACTTGGAGCCACAGGAAATGCAGCTACATCCATCCCCATCCCACCTTGACAATTTTAATGATGCTTTCCAGGAAATTCTGGGAAGTAGAAAGCAATCTCTGTCTCTTACACATGACAGAGACAGAAAAAACCTCCAGCAGCAACAGAGTGAGAAGATTAGTAAAGCTGTCTTAAAAGGAAAATTGTGACAAGATCTTAGCTATGTTGCTGCTAGATCTGTTTCACATAGCTACATGTCCAGTTCAGCTGGAATAATCTTAAAAGAGAATTAGAATACATTACAGTTGCAGAAAATAATTTGTGAAGATGGCAGAAGATGAAAAAGCTGGCAGTGACAGGTGAGGCAGGCGTGTCCCTCCCTGTCCCCCAGTGCCATGCAGCAGCACAGCTCCTCTCAGCATCGCTCAGCACCTGCAGCAATCTGACTCCTGGTGTCAGGCTGGATCGCCTGGATGGCTGTCACTGGGCATGGTGGTGCTGCTTGTTGGCTGCTTTTGAAGTGGTGAATGGAGGAAGCCACCACTGACTGCCACAGGAGTTATCAATCCTGTCCCCAAATTGCTCAGCACAGCTCTCTTGCAAGCACAATGCCTGCAGTGGTGCAGATAGGGGAGAAGACTATAATCTGTTATCATGAATTTTAATGCAATGCTTTATATTTATACCCAAGCTATAGGCCATAAAACTGAAATGAATTTCTAATGCTGTAAGTATTATTTGCTGTTTTCCATTCTGGTTGCCATTTCACTCAGATTTTCTTTAATAATGCATTTTATAGGCCTGTACCTCTGCAGCTCTCCTCTGCCAGCTCAACTCTTCTGCTAGTAGTAGCAATGCTTCACAAAGCCCTGTAATTTGAAGTGACCTTGGGACTACCCTTTTCCCTGTTCTCCCTAGGCTGGTAAAAATCACAGCATTAAACTGAAAGTAGCCCCACATTTCCCAGCTTTTGTTAGCTTATTTCGGATCCTCTCAACATGCATTTTTGATGTTAAATTTGTTTCATGTTTGGCCACCCCTCTAAACTAAAAGGAGAGCAAAACTCCTCTCCCCAAGCAGCAGCCAGGAGCATTACCAGGCACCTGCACACCAATGAGAAGAGCCTCAGCAGCGAAGCTCCCAATCAGCACAACCATCCCCTCATCAGCACGGCCCTCACGTCCCTCCAGTCTCTGCCACGAGGGGAGATGAGGCTGCTAAAGGTTGCAGAGACAGGCAAGTTTCCTGGAAGCACCCTGCTGCT
Organism: Lonchura striata; assembly: GCF_050655825.1. NCBI lineage: Eukaryota > Metazoa > Chordata > Aves > Passeriformes > Estrildidae > Lonchura > Lonchura striata. The sequence continues at coordinate 114,689,112 of NC_140703.1, read as the reverse complement.
GGCTCCTGCCTCGTGCCTGGCATGCTGATGATACCCCTGCCAAGTATCGTTTCCCTGCCTGCCTCCCCAGGCAGATACCCTTCCAGCTCATGGCATGCAGCTTCTGGAATGGTAAGAGCAACAAACCCCCTCTACCAGCATCTTGTCCATGTCCTGGGCTTCAGTTAAACACTGGAATTATTCTTCCTGTAGATGCATCCCTCCCTCTCGAGCAGTGCTCTCTCCTCATCCTCCCCTCCATCTTCTCCCTCTTCACTCTACAGCAGCAGAGCAGTTTGTCAGGATGGAAACTTCTCCCAGCCCCAGATGCCTCACCCTGTCGGAACTCAAAATGTCCCTCAGACATTTTTGGAGGTTCCAGGTCCATATCAGAAGCATTTGAGACCCTGGCAGGCAGCTGGAAACAGCTGTGATTTTGGGTTTGAACCATGGGATAATTTACCAACCTTGCAGGAAGAACAAGAAGTCACAAAAGTTTAGATATTATAGTAGAAGTAGTCACAAAGTAAAGGGAAGAATTTTTGAGTGCTGTACAGAGGGGTTTAAGTCCTGTACAGGGGGGTTTTGGTTTTATACATGGGGGTCAGAGGTTTATAGAGGGAGGGATCTGGGCCTGCCTTGTCCTCACTCTTTCTTCTTCTTTACCTCCATGTTCTTGGTGATGTTGGCACTCACAGATTGGTTTAGAGTAGAAAGGCACCATTTAATATAGGTAATAGGCATTGGGGAAAAACTATAAACATGTAACACGTAATGTACCATATAAAAGATAGAAAATCACCATTTAATATAGGTAATAGGCATTGGGAAAAACTGTAAACATGTAACATGTAATGTACCATATAAAAGATAGAAAATCACCATTTAATATAGGTAATAGGCATTGGGAAAAACTGTAAACATGTAACATGTAATGTACCATATAAAAGATAGAAAAGCACCATTTAATATAGGTAATAGGCATTGGGAAAAACTGTAAACATGTAACACGTAATGTACCATATAAAAGACAGCAGCAGCCCTGGGCAGGAGAGAAGAAGCAGTCGGGGTCAGAGAGGATGTCAGGGTGTGTGTGTGCCTCTGCCTGAGCAAACCACAGCAGGTCCAGAAGAAAATCTTTTAGATAACTTTCAATAAACTGCCTTGAGACCAAACAACAGAGACTGCTGAGCTTTTTTTTGAAAGCACAGGTTGGAGGAGAGATTTTTCCACCACACGGAGCCATCCCCGACCTAGGGTGGGCTGCGGCATCACCCCACTGACACCCTCAAGTGTGAGGCCATGCTCGTGCCACACCCTTGTAAAGGAGTGGAAACTCCTGGGAGCTGCTTTTCCACCTCAGTTAATACTTTTTAATATGTTCCCTTTGTGCTTAGGTGCTGACTTCACTTTTCCAAGCAGCACATGGACAAATGTTTGTTCAGGTTTGTATCACACACACCGGGAAACCAACCTTTATTTTCCTTCAAGAGAAATACACCTCATTTGGCCTGGTGTATCGTAAAGGAATGGAGAAAAAGACACCAGAATAAATGACTGAAATGTGTTTTGATGGGCTATAAATCCCTGTCAATCAAAGGCAGTTTGGATGGGACATTAAGCATCCTGGTCTAATGAAAGGTTCCCTGCCTTCCATTGGAATGAGATGATGTTTAAGGTCCCTTCCAAACCAAACCATTCTGTGATTCTCTGATTCTGTGGATTTAAGGAAGGGCCCTGTTTGCTTAGTGGTGACTCAGCAAGCAGCCTCACTTTCCTGGCTTGACCTCACACAATACTAAACACAAATAAGCAATTTTAAAGCTAGACATTGAGCAAATATGAAGAGAACTTTATGAAACATCCCTCAGGCTGGTCTCAGAGCTTTGAAAGCATCAGTTTTAAGGCATAATGTACTGTTCGCTGTCACAGTAAAACAAATACCACAGATTAAAGCATAATGTGTTTGTAAATCTATAAATCATGGAAATAACGCACATGGAAAATGAAAATCTTCCTAACCATCTGGAGCATGAGTATTTGCCATGAGTATTGGATCCAACAGCACTGTAGCTAGTTAGAATTTTGTCACTGGTTCCAGTAAGGCCAGGATTGCCACAAGTGGTTGGAAATGGAAGCAGTGTTCTAGATAAGTAGAACTCATTTCCAGCAATTACAAAGTTAGGGGTGTGCAGCTGCCTGCATGATTTTATTTCTTGTCATGCTAAACAGTAGGAAAATGAGAATTAAAAGGTTTTTCTTTCCCTTGGTTTTCCTCTTGAATTACCTTGGATAATTCTAAAACTTCTACTAGAGAATTATAACTATGTGTTAGGTAAGATACATGTCCAAGCAAGCCAGATCATGGGTTGAAATTTTGGAACTCACCACTTAAAAATATTATTTTGTATCCTTTCATGCAAAAAACTGCATTTCACGCAAAACACCCAGTAAAATCCCTTCCTCATGCAACAGGTAGTCAGCACAAGCTGGTGCAATTTTCCCTCCTCCTGCTCTGCCAGCAGGAATCACCATCATTTAACAAAGATTGTGAGAGTTAACAGGGTATTATGAAGGCTCAAATCTCATAAACTGCAAAATGTTTTTCTGGGAGGCAGGTGGCTTTTCTCCAGAGTTCCTCCTAACCCATTCAAAGATTGTCAAAACATTTCAAAGGTTTCCTTCTCCTCATTCTCTTAACTATTGGACCAGTAGTTGGTCTCCTAAGGTTATGTGGAAGGCAAATAATTAGTATGAGGGCATAATTAGTATGAGGGAATAAAGCAATTGAAAAATCGAATCCTGCCCATTCCTGCACTTTGCAGGACAATTTCTTAGCAGGTGGGAAGGAGACAGCACAGAATCTGGGTGTGTCCTCAGGACAGCCTGGTTTTGACACTCACTGCAAGATTCAGCATCATTTAATCACTGTCCCCACAGATGCCCCTTCTATAGCCTGCCTCACATCTTCCAGCTGCTGGCTGGTGTTTTGGATGCTCTGGAGAGTCTCAAATGGCATTTCCTGCCTATGGTGAGGTGACACCAACCCTGATTCACTGCATGACCAGACATGTCCACAAAGAGGGTGCAGGAAGTACTTTTCTTCAGCCCCTTTTGCAACTGCTCAACCAGAAGGAAATCTACACCACAAAATCCTAGAATTGTAAAACAGTTTGGGTTGGAAGGGACCTTAAAGATTATCCAGTTCCAGCCTCCTGCCATGGAGAGGACACATCTTCCATATCTTCCACTAGACCGAGTTACTCAAAGCCTTATCCAGCCTGGTTTTGAGCGCTTCCAGGATTGGGGAATCCATAACTTATCTGGGAAACCTCTGACAGTGTTTGACCATGCTCAGAGCAAAAAATGAGAGGCACAGAATTACTTTAAAGAGTGTCTACTGGCCAGACACCAAAAAAACACACAGCACTAAATTAAACATTACCTTGGAGCTCCCACTCTGAAATAATTTCATTAAAAAGCAGCCCAATTGTTTACAATTTAGGAATATTACCGTGCTGCAAAGACAAGTGAGTGCTCAAATATAACCAGAGAATCTGTGCACCACAAGCTCTTTGCAATATATGCTGTAAGTGGAAGGTGGCCCAGTGGCTCCAAAAATACACTGCGGCACGGAGGGAACAGAGGGTGGCACATGCAGGGAACATTCCCGCAGTGGAGCTCGATACCCAGGGAAGCTGAAAGGGCACGGGAGAAGAGCCTGGGGGAGGGAGGCAGATGCAGCAGGGAGGAAGGCTGAGGAGGGATGCGGGAGCAGCGAGCGCGAAGGTGATGAAGAAGAAGATGCTGTCCGTGAGCCGAGCCGCGGCTCCTGCTGCAGCCCAGCAGCTCCGCACAGTTCCAGGTTCTCCCAGGCAATGCCCGCAGCCTGCAGTGCTCAGGGGATGGGAAAGCCTCGCCCCACAAGGGCTGAGCCAAGGGAAGGACAGAGGCAGAGGCAGGTGGGGTTCAGCGGGACCAGGAGCTCGGAGCGGCAGGGAAGCATCAATGCTGGAGTGCAGAAATGCGGTGTTTAGGGAGGAGAGAGGATTTGGAGTTGGAGGGAGGGAAGGAAAGCTCTGTGGGATCCAAGCACGGGGTCAGCAGTGAGGCGCACGGAAAGAGAGGAAGGGTCAGGTATCAGAGGTGGGGGTAAGGAGAGAGGAACAGCGTGAATTCTTGTACAGAGTTGTAATAATCAAAACATTGGCAGGGACTTAACTAGGCAGCCCCGCTGGGTGCCCAGATAATACAGCTGATTTTAATTGCTGATGTGGGCATTTTGTGTCGTTTGCCTGGTGCACAGACCTTTTACCACCGTGGAGTTTGACCACAAATCAACAGTCAGTCATAAAGCATCATGCAAACCACCTCCTCCCCAAACAGGCTGTGTTATTTTTATTGATATTCAATATTCAGATTTTAATGGAGATAGATGGAGAGGCATAAGGACAGGAGCAAGACGGGGCAAAGAGAAACGGATTTGAAATAAAACAGATTGACAAAACATAAAGGCAGGAGGCAAGAGACAGATGAATGCTCAGGGAGGTGCCTGCCACCAAGGTAGGCAGATATCATCTGCAGGCAGACTGCTTGGGAAAGGCCAACAGATGACAAAACTCTCAGGGAACAGAGAAATATGAGCATGATATGGGGAAAGAAGGACTAAAGAGAGCAAAACCAAAAAATAATCTCATACACAAATCCCACTGTTCCACCTTCCCCCTTCCTCTACCCCAGCGCTCTGCTCCTTGCCACCCCTCCCCGTTTCCAAGGAGCGTGGTGTAAAAGGTTTGATTTCGAGTCCAGCAGGCTACATACTGTCAGATGTGGCATTGTTAGCTGGAGGTCTAGGAGGATGCCTATTGCTTCTCTCCCACCTGCTGTTCATTTCATAAACTGCAATCAGCACACAGCCAGTCCACACCTCTCTTGTTTATTAGCTGGGACAGCAGGAGATGTCATTAGACCTTTAAAGCACTGGATCAAATGCCACTCATCCCAAATCAGTGTCAGTGCCAGTGGGTGAGCCAGGAGCCTGTGCAGCACCCACCCCCCATTTGCCCACAGACCTCACAGACTGGTTTAATTCTCAACCTCTGAATTGCATTGCTTGGGAATCTTTCACACTGTCTTGAATTTCTATTCCCACGCTTGCTCTGATTCACTCGTTATTAGTGTATGCTTGTCCAGGAAGCTGTTAGAGACACCAAAAGTAGCATCCATTTGTCAGGGGCAGGAACAAGTGACCCTTGCATGGTCAGATATTTATTGCATTTATAGTATGACACAGCAAATATCAGCTGCAGAGATCAGGAGCCCAGCACAGGAGGAGCTGGAGCTGCTGCAGAGAGCCCAGAGGAGGCTCCAGGATGAGCAGAGGGATGGAGCAGCTCTGCTGGCAGGAAAGGCTGGCACAGCTGGGATTGTTCACCTGCACAGGAGAAGCTTTGGGCTGAGCTCAGGGTGGCCTGGCAGGGCCTGGAGGAGCCCCAGGAAAGCTGGAGAGAGACAATTTCCAGGGCATGGAGGGACAGGACACAGGGAATGGCTCCACAATGAAAGAGAGTAGATTTACATGAGCTATATGGAAAAAAAATCTTCCTTGTGAGGGTGGTGAGGCCCTGGCACAGACTGCCCAAATAAGCTGTGGATGCCTCATCCCTGAAAATGTTCAAAGCCAGATTGGATGAGGCTCTGAACAACCTGGTCTAGTGGAAGTGTCCCTGCCCATGGCAGGGGATTGGAACTGAATGATCTTTAAGATCCCTTCCAACAAAAACCATTCATTGATTCAATGATTCTATTATTTATTTCCCCTTTTCCTGTCACTCCAGGCCCTTGTAAGGAGTCTCTCTCCATCTTTCTTATGGGCTCCTGTTGATATATCAGCTCATGTTTGGAAAAAGTATTACTGACTAGAAATTCTAGACAAAGAGGAGAATTACTTGTTACTTCCCTGTGTATGATTCCAGTCAAGGTACAAAGACTGTGTCTCAAACCTTCACAGGAGAAGCAGGCCAAAAGAATATTTTGCCCATTTTAGAAGTGGGATCATTCGCCAGTTGAATATTTCACTCCCTGCAGATGTGAAATTATGACTTCAGCTGTAAGGTGGCAGATTCAGGTCTCCACCAATGACTCATCCTGTCTTTCTGCATGAGTGTATGAAGTTTATATCTCTGTCACTGACATCTCTAAGTGACCACGCTCCCCAAAGTCACAAATAAAATCTAAGATATATCCTTCAAACATTTCTAGCTGGCAAACACAGTATGACCCCACAGCAATGTCTGTCTTCCAGACTTATTTTTTTGTGGATAATAGATAGAAGAAAAAGCAGTCACTGCTTCCTGACATTCACGGGGCTTATGTGGTTGAGACCTGAATTGGGAATCTAATGGCAACTGGTACAAAGGACTCACTAAGGTCTCATGTTATTTGATTTCAATTTTCCAGGATTCTTTTTTAAAGGACTACATTCAAAATGTTGCATTGCTCAACCAAACACTTTTTTTAAAAAGTCAAACAAAAGGGAACTATGTGAAGCTATAAATCTAGTTCTGTATTCATGCACAGCTTCCATTATGCAATCACATCTGTGAACTCTCTGAGCAGGACAGGGCTAAGCACACACTCCTGGGAAAGCAAGGTTGCAAGAGCTGCCTTTAGTCAGAGCTTTCCAGCCTTGGTTTTCCTTTGATGTGAAATATCATGTGCCCACTGGACAGTGGGCAGGTTGGGAGGTTGCTGGAAAAGTCCTTGCCTGTCCCTGTTCCCACATTATCCTGCACTGTCCCACCCACTGCAAAGTGAGTGCACCTCTCTGCTGTGGGGAAAAAAAGAAGTAAACACTGCATCTCTAAATGGCTAAAATGAAATGCCTCACCAGAAGCTGGGTCAAACCACTCATTTCTGCTACAGACCATGAACAGACTACAACAGATCATGTACCTGCCTTCAGGAGAAAGAGCTGCTGCAGAATCTCTTTCCTACAAAATGTTCCCAGCTTCCACTTGTCGGAATCTGAGGTATTGATAATTCTGAGATTGTAGAAAGTCTCTGTCATTCTGCCCCGCTGCCAAAGCAGAAGCCATAATTGGTCTGTGCTGGTTTCCAGGTTGTTTATTCTGTTGATCTCTCACATGTTCTGCTGCCCTGCCCAGCTCTGTCCTGCAGGGCAGCGTGTGGGGCTCTGCCCTCAGTGGGATGTGACAAACATTCAATACCAGAAACTCCCTGGGCTGCATTTACAATAACGTGCCAATATCTGTCACCTACGTTGGACAGTGTGTCCCCAGCCTGAACCAACAGAAAAATGCCAACACCACAGTGAAACATGGAGGGCATGAAGAAGGAGAAAAAGGACAAGGCACACCCAATTTCCTCCATCTTGCCCCCTTCGGACCCCTAATCTAGAATCCTAAAATTTTACTTTTGCACCCGTGCCACACTTAATTATTACTTCTATCAAACACTCAGAGCTGGTAATTCATCCTGTAAGATTGAAAACTCTTTTCCATGGACAGAGATCACAGACAGTGTCTCTGGGGGCTCTGTCCAGGGGGGTTCCTGACCCCTGCCAGGGTCCCAGATCTTCCAGGGCAGCCAGAGAGAAGCCCTGGATTCCCACACCACCATGTCTGAGCATTCACAGGTCATTGTGAGCCTGAAAATCAAACCTGTGTTGCTTCTGAAAAGGATCAGATTTGGCCTTATTCTCATTTGTGGGTAAATAGGACAATAGGGTTTATCCAATCTGTAAAAGCAAAACCGGAAAGTGAACATGTTTACATCAGAAATTATGCTTTCATTTTCTCTTACTGAAAGGGCCTTCCAGGAGATGAGGAAAAGGTTATTTAGAGGATCTTGCTTTCTGTTGGCAAAGCATTGCAGAAAAAACTCAGAGATGGAGATAACAGCTGAGTGAAGCACCTGAAGAGTCTGTCTGAAGTGTTAAAAACTAATTTGGAGCACCCAGGAGTTTGCAACCTGCTCACCCTGTGGCAGCTTGCACTCTCCAAGAGCTTGTGCACAAAATTTACCACCCCGAGCCAAACCTGCACTGAAGGTCACCTCTGAGGGACAGTAAAGCTGCCACCTATGAAGGTTTGGAGCAACTCTCCTCAGGAAAATTAATGTAGTGAGAAGGGGTGAAGCTGCCCTAGTCACAGGGCTGGGCACTCTGCTCTCCAGTTGAGCTGGGAAGCTGTGAGTGAGGAATGTTCCTGGAAGGTTGGAAGCCTGGTCTGCAGCAAATGCCCTGCAAATCCAGTCCCCAGACAGGATTTCCCTGCTGAGCCCATGCAGGGAGTCCACAGGGATGACTGGTAAGGATCTGAGGTGAGAAGAAAAAAGCACTGAAAACAAACCAAGTCAAAGTCAAAAAGCTGGCTGCTTAACTCTTTTCATGAAAAAAAAAAAAAAAATTAAAAAGAGAAAGCTAAACAGAACCACATCTGCCTGAGTAGGGGAAGTCCAGAAGGGAAAAGAAAGGATTCTCAGTTTGAGATTTTCTCCCATTTTACTTCTGCTCTGACTCTGATGACCCAGCCTCTTGATTGCCAAAGCTGAAAATAATTTGGGAATGGAGACTCTGTAGCATGTTGCTCTCCAAAACAAAAATCTTTCTCTTCATCTTCATTCATCCTGGCTGAAGAGACAGCTTTCATTTTTTAAAAGAAAATTGTTTCCAGGAAATAGTGTCAGTTCCCTTGTAAAGGGCAGTCCTCCATCACTGTGGGCCCTATGTCCTCACCAGGAATGGGGGCACCTGGGGTGATCAAACCCAAAGTGCTGCCTTTTAAAGCTCCATTTTCCACAGGGATGTTCCAGACAGCTCCACAAAGGCACCCAGAGCCCAGCACCGTGCTGGGCACACACCCCAGCTCTGCAGAGCCCACAAGGACCAGGGACAGCTCCTCACTGCAGGGACTGAAGCAGCTGTGAATCCCCCAGGCAGTCCTCTGCTGCCTCAGTTTCTCCAAACCCCTGCCTGAACCTCCTTCCCAGCATCCACACACCTCCAGGAGTGGGTCTGCAAGAGCCAGACACAGAAATTACTCAGGAGCTGCGTCCTCAGGAGTTAGGAGCAGATCCAAGATGATCCGTGGCAGGACCCAGACATCAGAGGGTGAAAGTGTGAGAGTTTTGGAGCCAAGCAGATGAAGACAAGCAGCAATCAGTCCCAGCTGTATTGCTGCCATGCTCCAAGCTGGATAACGAGGTTGTTCCTTGCTGTTCCTTGCTTGAGCATGTCCAGAGGAGGCAACAAGGCTGGAGAGGGGCTGGGAACACAAATCCTGTGAAGAAGCACTGAGGGAGCTGGGGGTGTCCAGCCTGGAGTAAAGGAGGCTCAGGGGTGACCTTGTCACTCCCCACAGCTCCTGGAAGGTGCCTGTGCCCAGCTGGGGCTGGGCTCTTTCTCCAGGAACAGACAGAACCAGAGGTCACAGCCTCGAGCTGCACCCAGGGAAATACAGGTTGGATCAGGAAAAAAAATTTTACATAAATGGTGATAAAGTTCTGGAGTGGCTGCCCAGGGAGGTGGTGGAGTCACCATCCCTGGGTGTGTTTAACGAAGCCTGGATGTGGCACTGGGTGCCAGGGCTGAGTTGAGGTGTTGGGGCTGGGTTGGACTCGATGATCCTGAAGGTCTCTTCCAACCCAGTGATCCTGGGAATTTTGTGAATTCTGTGAAATTATTCTCACTGTCTTCAGGAGGAGGGTCTGACCGTGAGCAGGGTGATGACATCCATAGCTCCCTGGCTTTTTAATATTACATGTGCATGGCTGGAACTAGTAAGTCTTTCCCTGACACTTGCCCCAAGGTGCAGACAGCTCTGAGGACCAGATGAGCACACAAAATAAGGCAGCAGATCTATGTTGTCATTACCTTTAGGAGTGAGTTACTACTGCTGTTTGCTGTTTGCTATTTGCATAACAAGTGGTGCCAAAAGCCCCAGCCACCTACATCTGACTTGACTGACTAATCTATGCCTGTAATATTGCATTATATTCATGAAATAAATAAATTACAGTTACGGTTACACTCCACAGCAATATAGGAGTGACTTTTTCCTGAGCACATTCATAAGGGTTGCTATTCATTTGAGGTTCTCTGCAGCAAGCATTTTTGCAAACTCATGGTGCCTTCCAGGAAAAAATCCCAGAGCAATTTTCTATTTTTGAGAGCTAGAGAAGTCTGCAGAGGGTGAGATGCTGAGGGCTGCTAGTGCAGAATCCAGAGGTGTCATCAGCAGAAAGGAGATTGGAATTTGAGAAAGACAGATATTTTCATATTTTTCTCTACTGACAGCTCTAGATTCCACCCTGAATAGAGCGGGTGGGGAAAAAAGGGTGTGTCTAAATCAGAGCCAAAGGTCCCCAAGGTGGAAGACAGAGCTAGAAAACTTCCCAGGTGGGTTTGTGCTGCAAAAGAGGTGAGGGTCTGACCATCTCCTCTTTGAAAACACTGCGAGGACAGAGTGGACCATTGTTGCCCACAGAAAGGAATTGTTTAACTGTGCAGATAACTCAACTTGTTTCCAAATTATGCAGTTCTTGTTTCCCTCACATGCACCAGAAAAGGGAATTTCTCCCTAGAGATCACTTCCTCTGGCATTTTCCTAAGGCAGGTGACTGAGGGGTGCCCATGGAATTTGTTGTGGTGTAGAGGTGGAACTCTGTAATTAGGATTTGGCTGGAACACAGAATTTCAATATTCTGAAGTAACCCACATAGAAATGTCCAGGGATGTGAGATGGGGGGATTAAAGTTCCAGTAATAATCTTTCAGGGACTTTATCAAAGCTGTAATAATAATAAAGAAAATTCATGGCTGATGGTTAATATTCTGCTATGCAGTCTAATGCTAACCACTAAGAGGAAAAACATCAGAGGTATCTTGGATTTATTCCTTGCAGGATGTTTAGAGAAAGAGAGAAAGTAGTGGTTTAGGCTTGCAAAGCTTTCACAAAGTTTGGAGAGAACATGTGTGGATAGTTACATGTATGGATGAGTGTGTCCTTGGGACTGGGGAGAAGAATGAGCAATGAAAATCCAGTAGGAAACCCTTATTTTTCTGGTCTGTATCTTTGTACCAACAAAACTATGCCCAATTAGAGAGAACCATGGTGTCACTATTGGACATGAAATGAGTACAAAATGAGTACACAGAAACTTGGTAAGTTCAAAAGAGAAAAAGATCCAGTTTTATTCAAACACCTGGTATTTATGGAATTCCAAAGGTGACCGTGGATTGGAGGATGGAATTACCACCTCTCCAGCCACACTGGTCCAAAGATCAATCAATCCTTTCTCTCCACCCACAGAGAAATATGTAAACCATTCTATTTATACATGAAATTGTGTGGAAACTCTGACTCTCAGATGTGTAAACATTATCAGAAGGCTAAAGAAGTTTTATGAGAACTTTAAAACTTTCAAAAAAACTATAAAAGAAAACACTTTTAAAAATCAGGGCATCACCATGGTATCTTTCTCCAGGGGGTGCCTCTATCATGAAAGTATCTAACTATTACACTTTTCTCTCAGTGCCCTCACTGGAGTGAATAGCAACTTTTTCATCAGGAATTTTTTCAGCCTTCATTAGGCTATTGCAGGAGATGCTTGTGCACATTAATCTTTTTTTTAAGCTAGCTTCCTGTGAAGGTTTATCTTTCCTAGAGAGCCACATCTGTGTGGCTTTCTGCTATCAAAACACTGAGACAACTATTGTTGATGCTACACAAAATTCAGGTGAGACGTTCTGGACACCAGCTTTGCTTCCACAACTCTTGCAATAATAGGGAAAAATTAAAAAAAAATACTAGAATGGGAACTTTTCTTCAGTCTTCCACAACAGCTTGGCTTCTCCAATCTTATTCCCAGTTGTCAACCTGGCTCATATAGAGGATCCTTGATATTTCTGCCTTGATGTATCTACCAACAGTGGTAGTTGTTAATATTTAAATTTATAATAGTAGAAAAGTGGGCAAGATTTAAGGGGGTAGTATAATTGTAATTTATATTTCCATATTAACAGCAAGACTCAGCATAAATATACTCTAAGAGACCCTATAGACATAGAAGTCCAAATTGAGCCAGAGCTACTTCTACTTTTCTAACATGCAGTTCCTAATGGAAATTCTAATTCATGGTATGATCAATTCCTATTAAAAACAGGCTAGCCAAAACCAGGAAAAATATCTTTATTTTAGACACTAGGCAAACACAATAACTCTCACTTTCCTCTCATGCCTCTAGACTGTGTGTCTCCAAACAATACCCACCCTTAGAACTGAAAACAGCAGAAATATTCTTGAATCGTCAGAACACGGTTCCAAAGAAGTCCTTTCCACATTAGAAATTGTGGTACATTCCACTTACAGTCAGGAGACAAGTTAATTAGACAGATACAAGAAGCTACATAGTATTTTCAAAGTAAATCCACTGGAAATGATGGTAATTGCACAGACATTGATGTAAAAAGGCCCTAAATAGAAAAACACAGCTGAAATGTCTATGTACATATAGATACTTTAACCTCAGCTTCTTTTTGTTCTCTCTAAGTTCAAAATTCTGAGTCCCCACCTACCCTGTGCGCACGTTTCTTGGCAATTCATGGCTGATTTTGAAGAATTGTATCATTTTGTGAGACTCTCTGAAAGGTGTTGGATGCCTCTGGGCTTTGCTGGGCTGGAGCTACAGCCTGTGACAGATTGCATGGCTGAGCCCTTGGCCATTTCACCTCCACTCCATGATACCTCTCCATTAAACCTCATTTCTGCTGCAGGACAGAAGCAAAAGGAAAAAAAATGTATTGAAGAGACAGCTCATGTGCAAGGTGCTTTCTTGCTCACAGTGCCAAGCTTAGCTCACAGTTTCCTCGAGACCAAAAGCTGAAGTTTCCAGCCCTGTCTTCATGTATGACAATTTAATGTCTATTAACTTTGCCAGAGTTAACTCCAGTGCAAATGACATGAGAAGGAAGCTCTAGAGCTTTATTTGTTTCTAATGAACAATGTGTGTATGCTTGAAAATAAATGAAAGCACACACAGAAATACCAAGAAGCCCTTTTTTGAACACAAAAACTACCCCTTGCTGGAGAAAGCTGATCATTGACACCCAGAGCACAGACACACCACCTCTCCCACCCAGGATTGACAGGGCTTCCTCAAGGAACAGCAGCAGGACAGTGGAGTCAGCACCATCCTCCACAGGAAAGCCAAAATGTCCAGTGGCAAAGACTTGGACTGTCCCCTCTTGATGGTCTCCTTTTCTTCAGTGCCTGAGGAAAAACACTTCCTGAATCCCCCTTGAGGAAAATGGGTTGTGAAAAGTGGATGGGGACTGCTACAGTCGTTGGATAAAATGGAAAAGCTTGGAAAAGCTTCAGAAAGGAGTGGCACTCAGTGTCCCAGATATGTCCTGCAAGGAGGGGACATTTTGACTCCTCACATGCAGTCAAGGCACAAGCTGGAGGAGAAAAAAAACAAAACCCTTCAAAGTCTCAAACATGTATTCATGTATTTCTCCCCCACTCCCCACAGAGATTTCATTGTGTGACTCATGAAACATGTCATTTTAAATCCTTAGAGGATAACTTGTCAGAATACATTGTGCTTTAAAGCCTTTCTTTGGTCTCTCATTTAAATCTTTGAAAGACTTTGTAAGTTATTTTTTCTTTGCCTTCACTTTGGTTTTAGTATTGTAGAGATGAATGCGCCTTCTCTCTTGCGACTTAAGCACTTAAAATATTCTGGATAAGTGAAATGTGAGGCATGAATTGTGAAAATGACAATCCTTATGGCCCTCTATGTGCACAGCAGCTCCAAGGCTCCAGAGCCTTCAGACTTCCACCTCCTCCTTTGGTGGTTACAGCTTAACACCACACTGGCAATAAAAGGTAAATGAGTTCCTGCAGCAGAGTAAGTACCAAGAATATGAAGCTTTTGTGAACGTGGATGCTGCTCTTACCATTATGGGCAATTAGAGGGCTTCGAAAGTGTGTTGCCTGACTTTCTGTTGCTTGGTAACTGTGCACCTAATTCTTTCTCTAAGAGGTCACAGAAATGTCAGAAAATCTATTTTGTTAGGGCAGGGGAGGGTGGTGGAGAGACAAATGCCCCCATCAGAACAGCAGCCTATGGATTAATTAAAAGAACTTCATGTTTCCCATTAGCGGATAGGAAATATACTATTATTATGATTATTTTCCTAGCACCACAAAACTGCAATTTCTGAGCATTGCCAAGTATGTAACATGCTTACTGTGCCAAAAAGCTCAGGAATTGCAAACACTCTGATGAAATTTGGCATGATACAGGTCAATATAACTCCTGGATACACTGACAAATAGCCATTATTGGCCTGATGCAGAGCCTGGTGGAGTCAATGGAAAAACACACTGAAACAGCGACAGCACTGTGAAAATTATAAGGAATTTCTGAGACTGGAAGCTCTGCAAACATTTCCTGGCACAGGAAAAAAATTATGAACTTGGAAGGAAGCTAATGAGACAGAAGATAAAATTTTCTTGTCTGAAGAGATACAAGCTGCAGGTTCTGCATCCCCTGAAATACTAAATGACTGTCACCAAGAGTGAACAAATTAAGTGGTGTCTGTGAGGGAAGAGCTTGGCTATTTTTACTTGAATTTTAAGGAACAGGACTTCGGAAGTACATCTCATCCTCAGCAAGTGTCCAGATCTTTCCTCTTTGAGACAGGTTTAGTAATACACATTCCATGTTATACACTATTCCCACAAATGAATACTGTCAAAAAATAAAAACCTACTTCCCTGCAACTTGAGCAGTGTGCTCAAGTTTTCAAAATGCAGTTTAGATTAAATGAATGCCCCTGAGATTGAGTGAATGTATTTCAAGAGGGGCACAATATGCAGGTGTCCACCACTGGCCATCAATCATTTTTGTGCAGAGCTGAAGCTTTCCTGCAGTTGTCACTCTATAATCGCTCGGCAAGGATTTGCAGTCATTTTCTAAAAGCACATTTAGGAGGAAAGAAGGGCAGACAACACATTCTGCACTTTAAAAACTGGGCCCATTTAATCATAAAAACAAAGGATATTTTCATGTTGAAACAGGTCTTTTGTGAAATAACACAACTATACAAGCCTTGGGCCCCTCCATAGGGCAATCTTCCTGTGGGCAATGGGGAAAACAAAAACTCAGGGTTCCAGCCTACCTTTGGCCACAGATTTTCTGCACAATATTAGATAAATTGAACTCAGGCCACCACCCAGTGAGGGCAAAAGTATCAATGGAAAACTAGAACTTGATTTTTCCTTGTGATTGTCCACTGGGAGGATTTCTTCAGCTTAGAATGATCAAAAGGATTGTGAGTACCTACATATCCATTACTGGCAGTAAATGATTCTGTAATATAAATCACTATCACTGAAGCAAAAAATCACAGATCTCTAAAACAAGGAGGTCTTTAAAGTAAGGGGAAGAAGAAAATGCAATCAAGCTCCAATAAGGTCTGTTGTTCTGGAAGTACTTAGGTATATTTCTGTCACCAAATTTTCATCATAAACTTTGAGATAAATGCATGAAATCACATTGCTGGGACACTCTCATTTTTTTTTATATACAGAGTAAATGTGACTGAAGAACTCACACAAATAAAGATTTCACGCACGTCCAAAACAAAGCAGTAGCATAGAAACATATATTGGCAAAATCCAGCAAATGTTTGTGAAGATTCTTGCACCATTATTCTGGTCCACAGGCTGGCATGGATTTTGATGCACTTTAATGCATAATTAAATTCTACTGTGTTAAGTATGTTTCCCCTGACATGTTTTTCTGAAGATACCATAGAAGATGGGAAAATGTATTATACAACCCCTTAAAAATATATAAACTTACAGCAAAAACT
Organism: Lonchura striata; assembly: GCF_050655825.1. Lineage (NCBI taxonomy): Eukaryota > Metazoa > Chordata > Aves > Passeriformes > Estrildidae > Lonchura > Lonchura striata. The sequence continues at coordinate 114,673,230 of NC_140703.1, read as the reverse complement.
CCTGAAATATTTTTGAGGCAATCAGAGTTCTGTGAAATTCAGGTGGGTTGAAGATGCTTGGGAAAAACATGCTCTAGAAAAAACAAAGAAGTCAAAAAGTGAATAACTAGAAAACCAAGTAAACAGTAATAGTGCAATAAAAGAATATTTTTTTCAGTATTGACTGAAAAAATGACTGAAAATGAGCCATGCCAGCTACATCCAGAACCATGCAGGTCGTGAATTTGCTGACTCTTAAACCTCCCCATGTTTTCCTGTGGATGGTTTAAACGCTATGCAAAGTTTTTAAATGTAGTGAAATGGCCACTGGCATTTCAGCAGCACAAAAACTGCAGACAAACACATACAGCCACACACCCACACATTTTCTGTAAATAATCTGTCATCTTCAAGTTCAATGTCTGCATTTTGCTGCTCCACACACTGCATTGCTGGAACCAGAGAAGTGACTCAGGCAAGAAATGCTCCACAGGCTTAAACTCACCTGGCCAGGGCCAATGGCTCAAGTTCATGATGTCCAAGGGTCTGGTGTTTATCTTGGGTGGAGAAAACAAAGAATTTAGCTCATGAGGAACAGCTTCCCTGATGTGTCCCTCACTAAAGTGGTCTGACACATACCAGAACTCCCTGTATGCTGTTATTTTTTCCATTTCAGCCTCTTGAAGTTGCTCTGATTTCATGATACAGGCTGGGGGTGGAATGGCTGGAAAATGGATTCATGGAAAAGTCCCTGGGGGTGCTGTGCCAGGGGCTGGACATGAGCCCAGGGGTGCCCAGGGGGGCAAGAGGCCGCTGGCAGCTGGGCTGGATGAGGAATTGTGTGTCCAGCAGGAGCAGGGCAGGGATTGTCCCTCTGGGCTGGCTCGGAGAGGCCCCTCCAGGGCTGTGCCCAGTTCTGGTCCTGCAGGAGAGACCTGGAGGGGCTGGAGCGTGTCCAGGGCAGGGAACGGAGCTGGGAAGGGGCTGGAGAGTTCCTGAGGGAGCTGGGAAGGGGCTGGAGAATCCCTGAGGGAGCTGGGAAGGGGCTGGAGAGATCCTGAGGGAGCTGGGAAGGGGCTGGAAAACTCCTGAGGGAGCTGGGAAGGGGCTGAGCCTGGAGAAAGGAGGCTCAGGGGTGTAGCAATAAAAGGGAGAAGCCAGCAGCTCTGCAGGAGCTGTGGTTTCATCTCTGGTGTCAGGATTTGCCCTCCTGCAGCTCAGGTGGGTGTGGGCCTAAGGTTGTCACTGCTCTCACTGCTTCAGAAAACCAAAATAACAACAGGAAAACCTAATTTCACCTCAAACTAGCCAGGAAATTGTGCCACTCATGTTTAGATGTGGACTTTTGTTGAGCAAATGAGGCTTTCATCACCTTCAAGCTCAACTATTGCAAGGAATATATTCTCAAGGTGGAGTCAGCCACAAAAGGGCACTCAGAACCCATGGCTCGTTCAAATTTGTCTCCTGTGCCCAGTTCTGGTCCTGCAGGAGAGACCTGGAGGGGCTGGAGCGTGTCCAGGGCAGGGAACGGAGCTGGGAAGGGGCTGGAGAATTCCTGAGGGAGCTGGGAAGGGGCTGGAGAGTTCCTGAGGGAGCTGGGAAGGGGCTGGAGAGTTCCTGAGGGAGCTGGGAAGGGAATGGAGAGTTCCTGAGGGAGCTGGGAAGGGAATGGAGAGTTCCTGAGGGAGCTGGGAAGGGGCTGGAGAGTTCCTGAGGGAGCTGGGAAGGGGCTGAGCTGGAGCAAAGGAGGCTCAGGGGGACCTTGTGGCTCTCACAGCTCCTGCCAGGAGGGGACAGCCGGGGGGTCGGGCTCTGCTCCAGGAACAGGGACAGGAGGAGAGGGAACGGCCTCAGGCTGGGCCAGGGCAGGCTCAGCTGGGGCAGCAGCAGGAATTTCATCAAGGAAAATGTTGTTAGGCATTGTCAGGGGATGCCCAGGGGGGGTTTGGAGTCCCCATTCCTGGAGGTGTCCAAGGAAGGCCTGGATGTGGCACTCAGAGCTCCGGGCTGGGGATGGGTCACAGGCTGGAGTCAATCATCTCGGAGGGCTTTCCCAACCTCAGGGATTCTGTGATTCCATGATTCTCTAAGTGGATTGTCCCAGGGTCAGAAGCTCAAGGTGGTGTTTGTGCAGGCCCTCGGTGCTGAGGCAAACGTGATGACTGTGCTGGAGAGGAAGAAAGGAACACAAACCTCAGGCACAGAGAGAGTGAGCACATGGGTGGGCAGGGACCACTGCAGGTCACACCAAAGCCTAAGGGACTCTTCCCCATTGCTCCCAGCAAGCCTTGAGTTCATGCCCAGGTCTCTTCTATCTTCATTTTCTTTTTCCAGGATTAAAGATGCACTAGGAGAGGGGGTAAAATGCAGTTAAGCCAGAAAGGGGAAGAATTACTTGTGACTGTCTTCCAACACCCAACATTGTGGACTCCCCCCATCCATGACACTGTTACTAATTTCACATCTAAACAAATTCTGAGGATGTTTATGGTATATCTGGTTTTATATTTTAAAGTAAACAAGTAAATTGTGTTTCTTTAATTGTCCGTATGCAGCTAAAAGAACATGGTGTTTGAGCAAAACCCTGTAAGTCTGGCAGACCACCTTACCATGTCATTATATTAAGGGATGAACCTAATACATATGACATTTTGAAATTCAGTGTCTCATAAATATCTCTCAATAAATCCTTTCAAGTGCCAAAGCTCATTCCTAACAAAATCACAATTGAGGTGACAGGCAAGTTAAATTTTTTTGGGGGGGGAAAAAAAATCAGTTTTATCCTATAGAAAATCAGAGAAAATTATTTTTTTACTAGATTAGCTGTTAAAAAAAAATGAAAACAACAAATAAAAAAAAACTAAAACCCGAACCTTCTGGAGTTTTAATAAAGATTCAAGGATGTACTTGGAAAAGCACACAAGCCAACAGCACAAATATGAAAACTGTATTAGTTTAGAATGGATATTTCTCTATACTGGGCACATCTCACTGGATATTGCTATTCCAACCAGCAGCAAAATCGTTTTCCCCTCTCAAGTACAAAATGAGTGGAACACTTTTCACTGAAATACAGCAACTGTTTTGTCAATCTCTTACAACTTTGCATTCACATTTTTCAAAGACTTGCAGAGGACAGAAAGTTCTTCCAGTCAATGAAAAGGCACAACTTCCTCCCTCAGCATCACGCACACCCCCACAGCATCTCACAAATGACAGCAGGTCCATGTGGGCAGCACACGAGAAGGGGTCCTTAAATGTGTCCCCACATCTCCTGAAAGGATGCAAATCCACAGTCTCCCTCCCTCCTTCCTCTGCTGCGACCCTTCCCTCACCCACTGTTTCTGCAACATCATCTCTTGCTCCAGAAAGAATCATGGAATGGTTTGGATTGGAAGGAGCCCTTAGGGTGATCTGGTTCAAACCCTGCTGATGTGACCAGGGAACCTTCCAGCAGGCCAGTTTGCTCCAAGCCCCATCCAGCCTGCTCTTGAGCACCCAGGTTTTCCTTCCTGCCCCTTCTTAAATGTCACTGTCTGGAATCAGTTCTTAGGTAAAACATTTGCCTAAATAGCTTTTGCAAAGGATGTTGGTCACGTTGTTTTGCAGTAGGACAAAGCACACTGTGCCATGTTTATGACTCTGCAACCTCTGGTTACTGCCCTTTGCCTGATGCTTTGCCTTCTAGCTCTTCTGTGAAAGCATTTGAGTAGTCCCACTACTACTACAAGTAGTCCCACTTGTAGATACAAGATCTACAAGATTCTTGTAGATCTTGAAAATCTACAAAATTGTAGATTCTCAATCTTGTATTGATTCTCAATCAATATTGATAGATAATCTCAAGACTGTAGATTCTCAATCTTGTATTGATTCTCAGTCAATACAAGATTGAGAATCTACAATCTTGTAGATTCTCATGATCAGTCTACAGCTTGATCTTGAGAAAGGAAGAAAACACATCACCCTCTCCTCCTGGTCTGATGTCCAGCACACTCCATGGCACGGGCACAAATCTTGAGGGAGGATTGTGTTATCCATCTCAAAGGCTCTCCTAGTGCCCATTCTCTCCAAATGGCTGGTAAAAATTACTCTATATAGAGATATTATTAGGGGCCAAAGGAATATCTCAAGGCACAATATTTTAACTGTGGAAAACCAGGAATGGAATCCTTCAGAACACACCCAAAAACCAGGTCTGAGTGAACACACTCCCAGGTCCAAACAGAAGGACTCTGGAAATCTCAGACAGAGATCAAATGAAGGCTGATCTGTTGAGTAAGGATAAGGGGAGAAGAAGATACACCAAGAGCTGCCATGAGATTTCTCCAGTGTGTTATTCTTTTTAAGTAGAAACATGTGGTGGAAGATTAGGCAGCATCTTTTTAATCTCCGATTGTCCAGCTCCCCCTGCTGTAATTACAAATTGGACACAAATGGCAACAGATGTTCAGCGTCTAAGCTAAGAATTATATACTTACTCAATATCCCAATGATTCAAAACACTGACTGGGAGGCTGGAATTTAAATTTGCATGGAGTGGCAAATGAAAGAGTTCCTAGAACACCATGAGGCACAGAGAATATTAATGCAAACTTGAGGATGAACCCTTAATGGAAGGAGACAAACCGACTGAATACCAGCTAGAGTGGTTTTAATTACAGCAATTTGTCTGTAAATTATTTTAACCCATCCTCATCCCTGAATAGCTGAGCCTCCATTGTTATTTTTCACATAATCAAATCTCTACAGCCCTGTGTGTGCAGCTAGATAGAAGGTTCTTCCTAATAATTTCATCATCTATCAAGTGGCCAGACTAATTTCCCCATATAAAACTTCATAAGAACAGGTCTATCTGCCTGTATTTTATTTGTTTATTTTCCAAGATACACACTTGTCCATTATCCAACTACATGAAAGCTTTTTGCCTGATTTGCTGAGAATTTTAAGCAAGTGGCCATTGCTTCCTTTCACTAGACTTGCCTTCCTTTCCAATATCACAGTGCTTGGAAAGAAGATGCTTTAAATTGGAGAGATGCCTTACCCAGCACAGACATGAATCATCTTCCCTGAAATTTCAAGGTATCAAAATAAGAGAGAGGATGCAGTTCTAGGAGGACTCAGGCATGTGATTGCATCTCACTCCAACCAGTTTCTCATTTCCTGAATCAACAGACTTGCTCCATTTTCTCTCAAACATCCAACTCCTTCCACCCATATTTTGGGTACCAGTTTTAAGCCCATAATCTGATTCCTCCCACTGCAATGGCTCAGGCAGGAGTGCAGATTTGAATGTTCTGAGCACTCCAAGGTGCAGATGCACACCAAGAACACGTGTCTGAGTGTGACATAAATCCCTTTACTCATATGCACATCACAACTCAGGGCAGACACTTGTTTACTAAAACATTTTCTGATAGAAAACTGAAAACACGCTTAAGTCCATTAGTTTCACTGATCACTATGAAAATGTTGACTTTTAAAAGTGCATTTTATTACATATGATTTCATTTTTCTCGCAAGATCACAGGCTGGGATGCAAACCAATGTGCTGTTTGCTGCCAGATGGCGTGTTGGAAGGGTACAAACTTATTTCACACAGAGTGCTATGTGGCATGAGAATACTGTTCTTACACTTCTAAATAGTCATGTGTCTTTGAATGGCTTAGATCCCCAGTATTCTTTCAGTAAGCTCATAAGCTCTTCCCATTTTAGCTAAAGCCTTGTGAAGTTAATAGATAAATACCAGAGAACCACTGGTGAAATCTTCATGCATAACTAATCTGCTCCCTGTCCCTTAAATTTTCTAGATGCAGAGCTCGAAAGAGTCAGCAGGGCAGATCCAGGCACTGGATGATGGGATGATGTGCACAGGACCAGAAAAAAAAAAAAAAAAAATCATTGTCAGGTATTAAAGCAGCTGAGAAAGTGATAAATTGACCATAATGAATAATTCTGATAAAGGCAATAACCTCCATGTCCCTTCAGCCTGCACTGGGTCCTCCTCAGAGACAGGGGACAGCCCAGAGTGTGTGTTCCTCCAGCCTGTAATTCTGGTTTTTAACTGGGAAAATGCTGGTGATATCCTTAACAGCATCAGGGTCTCCAGAAAGACCGCCTATGCATTTTACCTGAACTATCAGAATGAAGATAAAAGTCTTCAAAACCCTTTGGGAAGAATATTTCGTGTGGGAATATCTACATCCAAAGCCATCTTACAGCCAGGCTAAACAGGTTTAATTTGCCCCAGCAAATCCTGTGCAGCAATCCCGCATGGCTGCCCTGCACATTTCAATTTTTTGACATATTTGCTTAGGAAAAGGAGCTGGGAGAACCTCTCTCGCTCTTTCCCTCGGCAAAGCAACGAGCACAGTCTGCGCCCGCTGCTAAAAATTGTATCGGTATCAATCTCCTCAGCATCACAAACACACCCACGTGCGTCTGAATCCTGAAACGCTTATTTTGCAAAGGATGTGCCAAAAGATTTACTTACTCTTTAGAACTGTTTAATGATGTTGTGGGGATCAAAGGAGCAAGCATTTTCATGACAAAAGGAATTTGTACTCCAGGCTCCACAGCACAGACAGTGATTAGTGAGTCATACATTAGAAGTGTCTCGATTTTCTCTTCTAAAGAGCTGTTGTAGCATTTACCTAAACATTAGGGTGCTGAATCAGAACTTTCACAAGTCTTCCCAGATTGCCTGACCCGCTCACCTTTACGTGGCAATATCCTGGTGATGGCTCCTCACCTGAAAAATGTGTTCATCTCCCTTCCTTTGCTATTAGCAGACATTAAAGATGCATCCAGGATTTCCTGGGGGCTTGGAAAGCAACTACTGCATCTGAAGATTTTAAAATATCAGTTCTAAATGTATTTTTATTCACAAAAAAAAAAAAAAAAAAAAAAAAAGTGTCTCATAGTGGAGCTCAGCTACCCCAAACAAACATTTTAATTCTATTACTTACTTTTTAAGATAATAATAACTACCCAGAACTGAAACACCCACTCTCATTGTGACACAACCCCCATCCTTCTCCCGAGGTTTTCCTATTTAAGCCCTGCTTCTCTCTCCTTCCAGAGCATCTTGAGAAAGGAGGAAAATGGGATTAAGGAGGGAAATGGGAGCAACAAGCACCCATCTTGTTGCCCTCCTTCCTTAAAAAAATGCTGTTTCTCTCTCCTCAGCAATTGCAGATGATGATGATGATGATGATGATGATGATGATGATGATGATGATGATGATACTTTCTGCACCCTCACTGCTCTCCCTGCCCCTTTTCCTGGACAATGTCCCTGCAGTGTTGCTCCCTCTGCAGTTTTGTCACATTCATGGCATCCAAATGATTCACCCCATGGTGATACAGGTTTGCTCTTGGAAATTGGGAGTGCAAGAGCGCTGAAAATAATTTTCTTTTTGTAATTGGCTGGAATAAATGGTCGTTTTTAGATTTTCTGGATGCAATTTGGCACCCAGAAACTTTTAGGCAAGTTGGATTTCTATTCACCCATGTTCTCTCTCCTCGCTCATCAAGGAAAGGTTTCAGTGGTGAAAATTTGCAGAAAAGACTTGCCTGTAATTTCTGTTCTAGAAAAAACCTACAGCTCCTTGGAGGAAATTAAAAACAGCAGGAAAACAAGTTGTTTCCTCACAAAAATAATTTTATGAAGAAAAAAATTACTGTCTAAGCTGGGATCACTTCTTATTTTTGATCTGCCAAGACTTCTATTCCTCTTTTCACAGATCTGCCACCAAAGATTCATTCTTTCATTAGCAATTCTCTCCAAGTGGTTCATTAGCAATCTCCCTACATTTTTGTTGGTTTTCCTCAGTGTGTCCCAATGGGGGGGACATTCAGGCATCAGATGTGACACTATGGTGACCCCAGTGGGTGACATGTCCTCTTCTGCTTCGTTTGGCTTAATTCCCTCATGCATGACAACCCCTGACACGAGTGAAAAAGCAGCTGAATAAAAGACTTCTCTGCTTTCTTTGGTGCTTGCCATTCTTATAACCCCTGCTCTGTGAAATGGGGAAATTCAATTCAACCCAAGGCTTGGTCCCAGCCCTGCCACAGTCCTCACTTCTCTGTCCTTCCACTGAGCCCAGATGGCTTCAGCACAGGCATCACTGCTCACCTGTCACCAGCTGCAGGGAGAGCTCTGTGTGCACTTCTGCTGCCAGAGATTATTTTAAGAACAGACCCTCCATGATCAGGAACTCTAAAAAAACATTTAGAAGTCCAAGATTGCAGGAAAAATCCCCACTGTTCAAAAGAAACCCTCACTGGAGTGAGAGCATTTTGCATGATTCATGGGCAGCACGGTACCTGAAATATTTCTGTGGTGCCTTTCCCTGGAAGAGCAGTGTTGGGATTACAAGGGAAAATGCCAAAGTACTCACAGAATTTCTGCACAGCTCCTTGAATAGATGCTGCTAAATGTATCTGAAGGAAAAAAAAAATAGTCAGAAAGCTGTGCTGAACTCCAGTGTCAAATACGGCCAAAAACTTGACATTTTCTCTTGTCTGGTTGCTTAGTGCTAGGAGGGGAGGAAACACAGTCAGTTATTCTGCCATATTAATAAGTTTATATCCTGACAAAGTACATCTCAAAGATGTTAACTCAAGAACCCTAGCCAAATGAGCTTTTCTCCAAAATTAGGAATATTCCGATGAAAACTCCAGACTTGGGCAAAGCACAAGGCTGAAATACCAGGATTCAGCTTAGCTTGGAAGCCTGGCATAGGAAGCAGATTTTTCTGCTGGAGCTGATGCTTGGCTTTTTGTGCAAGCAGGTCAGTCCCTCTGTGTAAAGCTGCAAGGCAAGGATGGCTTGCAGAATAAATCACACAGGACTCCATTTTCTTCATGGTGGAAGAAGTCCCTTCTTTATTCACAAAACTCTTTTTTTTAATCCAGTTTTGCAGACTTTACGTGGGACTCTAATTGGTTAGTAGTTTTTTGCCAGTTTTTTTATTTGTTACTAAGAAGTTGTTTTTCTGTATTGATTGGTCAAACTCTCAGTGTATACATGCAAGGGAGTTGTTTGTGAAAGATAATTTTCATTTTTCTCTCTAATGGTGTAAAAACAGTTTATACAAGTGCAAGTTGTTTTTTACCCAGGAATAAATTGTTTTACTAAAAAATTGCTTGCAACAGGATTGCTTTCACATGGGAACTTGCAAAATGCTAGCTTTGACAAGGCCAGCTACTGATTCCAGGAGAGCAGGCTTGATTTTATGAAGCCTTTCTTTATGATTTTTCTACCTTACTGAAACAGGATCCCATGTGCCTTTAGCTGAAAAACAGAGATTCTTCTGAGATGGCTTCAAGGTGTGTGACAAAACCAGCTTGCTGTCCATATTCCCTGATTCCAAACAAGAATTTCAGAGCCAGTCACTAAAATTCATGTTCTTGGCTTCATGTCTAAGCTCCTAGGTAGAAAAGCTTCTAGAGGCATGGAGCACCTGGAAATCTGATTTATGCTCACAGAATTCTGTACCTTTGAAACTTCAAGTCATTTGATATCACCAGCTTTTGACAGACTGAAGCATTTAATAGTCCAAATGCTGTATTTTTTAATTATCTTGACTAATATTTGAGAGCTGCACCTTCCCCTCTGCTGAGGCAAATTGCACAGACCTCACGTGGCTCATCACCTCCGAGTTGTCAACATCCCTTTGTGGAGGTGTTGACGTTGGAGCAGATGGCATTCCCGGGGTGATCTCGCTAATAATCAGAAATTCTGCCCCCTGCCTCCTTCTTTCATTGCTGTTTAGCAATGCCTCTGCACCACAGCTCATGCCTGATTGATTACCTGCTCCTGCCTCTGCTTCCTTTCCAGAGCTGCTGCCTTGGGAATGTGCTGCTCCATCCTCCTGCCTTTGTCCCTGGATGTGTGCCCTGGCATGTCACATTTGTAAAATCCATGTTGCTCAGATGAATGCTGCTCCTCAAGAGGCAAGGCTGTATCATAACCAGCTCTTTTTTCTGTTTATTCACCTGGGATTTATTGTTATTAGCTCTGAAGATGCTTAGCAGACAGAACTAAGAGCATATTCCTGGAGAAACCTGATGTTAAGATGTATTCACTCCCATATTCCAAGAACAAGGACAACTTTAACCCACCTTTGTCGGTTTGCTGCCTTTGTACTGATATTTCTTTTATCAAAGGGCCCACAGGACCTTTCAAATACCTCCCAGAAATCAGAGTAAATCACATCAACAGTGACTTCTTGCTTTATTAAAAACGATGAAGTTGGAGAATACTTATTCTGCCTGGAGGAAATGTTGGATGAGACAGCATTAAACAACCACATTTTAATTTTTGCCTCAGTCAAGGTGAGGCAAAAGGTTTTCTGGAAATCTTCCTGGAATTCATATCAAATGAATGAGCCAGTTTAAAGTTTCTGGGGTTAAACCTATTAAAGTTTCTAAAAATTAGCTTCTTCCAGTACTTTGCAACTTTCTTGCTAAAAGTCTACAGTGAATATTATCAAAAGTCTCAAGCAGTTCTTGTTTTGCCAACAAACTAAAAAAGACTCACATGGATTTTCAGCTGTTTCCTTCTCTTATCATTAATTTGTCTGTTTTGGTTTTTTTCCACATGAAAAAATAATGAAAAGCTGTCCTCCTTAAATCCCTTTTCCACGCCAATCTTTATTTCCTTCTCTGGCTTCTCTTCCAGTCTGTACACTTTCCACTCTGAGTTTTATTTACCCAGATGTCTTAGGGTTGGGTTTAGGTCTTTATCCCTCTGATAATTCTTTTACCAGAAAGAACCTGATGGGATCCAAAGCCCTCCTGTTTCAGCCTCTGGGTTCTGACACTGGCCAGCATCAACTGCTCCAGAGGCAAATATTGGCCATTTTCCTGCCCAAGTAATCTCTTTCTGATTTCTGATTCTTAAAGGTAGTTTTAAACTCCATCCTTTCTCCTTTCTTCTTTGCCAGAATCATATTTTTAAAGCAATACAACTAGAGGCAAGATAATGAGAGTAAAATCCAATCACCTGTTTTTCACGGGGATCAACTGTGAATCTTCTGAGCCAAGACTTTGGCAGAGAAATTGGCAGTTTCCATAATGGAACAGTGAATCAAAACACACAGTGAGGGATTATTATTGAGCTCCCATCCAATAAACTGGAAATGTATTTTTGAACTATTGCTTTTAGTACATATTACTCCACATTCACTACAGTTAAGCAGACAGCACTCCTTGGTTACAAGAGACAATTCATTATTGCTGTGTGAACTTCCAGTGGTTACTGCAGCCCTTGACCTGTGCAACTCTTAAACTTTCTCAGTGTTTTATATTAAATGAATACAATCAAAATGAGTAAGATGTCTTGTGCAGATAATGCAATATGCAGAATGAGTATCACACATTAATGATAATAACATACCATGCTCCTGAAAGCAATCCTATAGATTTGTGTTCTCTGAGAGGAGGAAGGCTGCACATACCAAGCACTGGATATCTCTAATTATTCCTGACCTAAGATGTGGCACCAAATTAATTGTTCTAAAGACTGGGGAAAAAAAATAGCATATTGTGAGAATGCACAAAAAAATTCAAGTGGATTTTTGAGTATCTTTATTCATGCAGGAAGGGAACACACCACCTCAGACCTCGAGAAATGACAAAGACCTGGAAGAAGAGTAGGTCACAGAGATGAAATGGGGCCACTGGGCCATGGCCACAGGCTCCCTCTTTGACAGAGATTTGTTGTCAGTGTCAGAGGTACTGGGGCATCCAGCATCCAGAGCAGTTTTCAGCTTGCCCTGGTCAGCCTGGGGGTTTTCCATCATGCCTCAAGTCTAGGAGGCAAGGAGGAAAGGCTGAGAGAATTGCTATTGTTCAGCCTGGAAAAGAGAAGCATTGGGGTGGCCTAAGTGTGGCCTTTTAGTGCCTGAAGAGAGCCATGAAGAAAGATGGAGAGACCATATTTACAGGGGCCTGGAGTGACAGGACAAGGGGGAATGACTTCAAACTGAGAGAGAGGAGGGTTAGAGGGGATATTAGCAAACAATTCTTGACTGTGAGGGTTGTGAGGCACAGGGTGCCCAGAGAAGCTGTGGCTGCCCCATCCCTGGAAGTGTCCAAGGCCAGGTTGGATGGGCTCTACTTAACCTGGTCTAGTGGAAGGTGTCCCTGCCCATGGCATGACTGGATGATCTTTCATCTCCATTACAACCCAAATCATTCTAGGATTCTGTGATTCCATAACACTACCTTCACTCACTTCTTTTTCCAAAATGATTTCCAGCCTCAAAGTTTGCAGGGAAGAGCCAAACAAATGTGCTGTGAATAACTCTGAAGCTAGAAGGCAAATGTGAAAGATTTCTAACTTATTTTCCGAAGTCTTACGCATTACTCTTCGATGCCTATTTTAGCCTGACTCATCTTGACTAAAAGCTTGGCAATAGCAAAGGTTGACAGTAATTCTAAACAGCATTTGGGTGAGAAATTAGAAGGCTGGCAGAGGTAACAGGGTTTGCTGATAAAAAAAAAAAAAAATCTCCCATTTTATCTGCAAAGTCATGCATGTGGTGAAATCCCAGGCATGCTGGATGGCGTGGCATGAACTGGAGGAGCACGAGGTGTGGCATTCCCATTCTCTGGACAGAGAGACACAATTCTGTCCCTCAGGAGAAGCACAGAGAGAAGAAGAGAAAACAATCTTTATCTCTGCTGCTTTGTTTTGCCCATGTGGAATGTGGTGTGGAGATTGTTCACCTGCAGGGATGGCTGGGTTGGATTCTGGTGAAGGTTGTTTGGGGTCAGTGACCAATGGATCCAGCTGTGGCTCGGGCTCTCAGCAGAGTCACAAGTTTGAGTTAGATAGGTAAGTAAGAAGTGAGTATGTAGAATAGGATAGCAGCTCTTTAAATAGTATATTAATGTAATATAGTATATTTTTAATAAAGCTATCCTTCAGCCTCTTGATCTGGAGCCAGACATCATCATTTCTTCCCCATCAGGGTTGCTTTTTTTTACTGTAACAGAGCAGGGAGAAGCTGCTGGAGTGAGTCCATGGATCAGGCATCCCTCTGCCATGGCAGCTCACCTGCCACATCCCTGGGGACTACAGCAGGAAAATACAGTTCAGCACACAGGGAATGGCTGGAGTTATTGTTTATTCCCTGCTCTTGTCCCTTTTCAGGAAAGCTGCTAGGTGCCTGCCCGATTGTTTGCAGGACCAGAAGCAAAAGTGAATTTTTCAGTGGTCTGTATACAACATGTCCAGGGAGCAGTTTTAAAGTAAAAAAAAAAAAAAACAACCTTATAATTATATTTTCCTCTTGGTTATTACAGTCTATACTAAAGCATTTCTCTTCTACCATTCATACTTGACTAACTATCTGTGATTTTAATGTCTTTTCAGGTTTTGTACCTTTTTTTAAGGACTCTTCATGCGCTTGTTACAGCAGGAAAAACTGCAGGACACTGGCACTGGAAGTCCTCTGAGCTCCAAGGTGACCTTTTGTTTGCTGATGAAGTAACCTCCAGGTGAGAGAAGCAGGAGAAACCATTCCTATAATAACCTGTCTCTTTAAAGAAAAACATAAACATCTGCAATTTCTCAGACAAATGCATGTTTAATGTGTCCCTGACATCTCCCTGCTACATCCCCAGGAATTCACTTCCCTTTTCTCACACAGTTTATCTGCCCAAGTAGCAAATCAGGAAAAAGCCTTGGCATTCCCCAAATTCAGGCTCATCCAGGGCTGGCTCCCAGAGTCAGAGCAACCCTGATGCTACAGTAAAAGTCAGCCAGTGACCAGAGAGTGACCCTAGAATATGCAGCAGAAATAAAACCATCCCAACAAAACCACCCCAGTGGCAAAAATTTTATGCAGAAAATAGTAAAATCAGGACTGAAATTGTGTAGAACAGGGAGATCAATTTGCTTTTTATTTTTTTTTTCCCTGCCTGGTGGATTTGCTTTAGTTTTGCATTTGTAATTACTTAAATGCAGTGTTCTTCACAACAGACATAACTCACAGGCCTTTAATGCTGTGCCTTTCAAAACAAACATGAGTCACAGCCCCTAGGTAAACTTCCTGGGCTGGCAGTGAATATCATTATTGTGTGATAGAGTGCAGCAAGCTGTTTGCCAGATTACTCAGTCTCCTAAAGCTAGCAAAATGCATTGCCATTTATTTATTATGCTCATGATAATTACAATTATCATCACTGCAGTGCCAATCTGTTTGCTGCAGAATGAAGGCCTCTTCATGATGTCTCCAAGGATTTCGTGTCAGGCCTGAGTAGTTAACCAAATTATGGGCCCTTGCAGGATTATTTTTTTCTGCAAAATGAGGGCTTTAAGAGGTAAAAGCAGCACTCTCCTGCTTGTTTAACAACAGTGTTCAAGAAACCTCTGCTACAACCCCCCCTTCTGTACAAAGGAATGTTCTGATCTTGCTTTGGGCACTGAAGATAGCCAAGCACAAGTTCCAGCTCAATATCAAGTATGCTGAACATTAAAATAAATATATATTTCCAGTGCCCCACAAACATGGCTTTTCCTGCATCTATTAGCCTCCACAGAAATTGCATAATGTCTGAGTATGGGTACAAAGCAAACATGAATCTGCCTATATTTCTAGCCCATTCCTGGGAGCGTCTTGGCACCCAGAAGGAGGAGTCAGAACATGCTGAGACATTAGGCCAGAGAGAGTAGCAAAACCCAGATTGTGAGCAGAGGGGGTGGAAACACTGAGTGTGGGCAGGTGAGAAATGTGAGATCATTTATCCAACCCTGCAGCAGTCTAAAAGAATACTCAGCTTCATATGGTACTTTAAATCTTCAGAAACCCTGACGAGCATTAGTCAAACTAATGAAATTACTCATCTAAGGTTGTATTCTTTTTATTTCCATTTTGAAAGGGGTTTTGTTGGAGAATTCTGATGACTTGCATTGATTTAAAGCCCTGCCAATGAGTTCTCTTAAGTTGCCTCGTGTTTCCCTTCACATACCTGCTGGCAGAGGATCTGCAGGTTGTCTGAACACTGGTTCCTTGAGGGCTCCTGACGAGATCAGGCTCTGTGTTTCCTGGTAACACATGTTCCAATGTTAGCTGACATTCCTCAGACGAGACAGGATCAGATCTCTGGGATTCACTGCAGCTAATTGGGTTTGGAGAGCTGTCTTGTCACCACACCCTCACTTTACTGATGTGGAAATACATTCAGCACAAATGCACTAATCTCTTCCATTTTCATACACAATGAGATGCTGAATTACAGCACTTAATAAAAACCACTCTGCTCACCCCAGTGGGAGTTGCAGACGATCACAATTAGTGTAAAACCACAGCGATCATCTCACCACACTGAGCCCTGGAAGTTCAAACGTGCATCTGAAGCCCTGAAGGCAGCTCTTGGGTAGATTCAGTGTTGTTATTAGTCATAGATTCATAGAATGTGCTGAATTGGAAGGGCACCACAAGGATCATCACAGTTCTGGCCTGCACAGCATCATCCCCAAAATCCCACCCTGTGCCTGAGAGCGTCATCCAAACTCTTCCTGAGCTCTGTCATGCTTGGTGCTGTGACCATTCCCTGGGGAGCTGTTCCAGTGCCCAAACACCCTCTGGGGGCAGAATCTTTTCCTAATATCCAACCTAAACCTGCCCTGACACAGCTCCAACCATTCCCTCGGTCCTGTCCCTGGTGACAGAGGGAAGAGATCAGTGATCAGTGCCTGTTAATTATGAGCCACTAAGACACGTGGAACAAAGAGAACATTTGGCACCTCTTTGGACACAGAGCACTAGCAGAGGTCTATCTCTGCAGAGCAGCAGAATAAACCATAGGTCACCCAACTTCTAATTACACCCAGGAACTTCTGGACAGGCATTTGTTCTGATTTTGCAGTGAGAGGGAATGTGAGGGGAGAAAAGCGAGTCCTGGATGTTCACCTTGTCAAAGCTCCCAAAATGATGAATGACAAAGTTTCACAGTGAGTGACCCTTATTGCACAGCAGCAATTTAGGCAAAAATTATCAGGAGCTGAAACTGTTTATCCTTCATTCTGTTACCATGCATAATGGACCAATTAAGATATATCATAAGCTGCTCATTGATGTCAGACAGGAGTCAGAGGTACCCAATAGATGGGAACTAAATCAGACTTCCAAGGACAAGTATAAAAGGGAAACATAAGCACATAAGGATAAAGGAGAAAGCCATAATTAAGAGACATAGAGGGTAACAAGAAACATTCCATAAATACACTAATAGAGAGTGAGAAAAGCTTTGTTCACTATAAGCAAGGAGAGTGTTACTCTGCTATTTAACAGGAAGGGAAAGTGACTGTCACAAGACAGTCAAGAAGACCACAAAGGTAAAAGCCCCTTTTGCATCAAATCTTCCCTAGAAAAATGAGAACAAGCATTTTTACTTCAAGTTAGTTTCATTTCTAACTATGAAAAGATGAAGGTCTTGAATTTAGGAGAGGCAGATGAGAAATATGGAGAGAGACTATGTATTGGAGCCTGTAGTGCCAGGACAAAGGGGAACAGCTTCAAGCAGAAAGGGAGTAGGATTAGGTTGAATATTAGGAAAATGTTCTATACTGTGAGAGTAGTAAGGCCCTGGCACAGGGTGCCCAGAGCAGCTGGGGCTGCTCCTGGATCCCTGGCAGTGCCCAAGGCCAGGCTGGACAGGGCTTGGAGCAGCCTGGAACAGTGGGAGGTGTCCCTGCCATGGCAGGGGTGGCACTGGATGGGCATTGAGGTCACTTCCATCCCAAACCATTCTGTGATTCTGTGTCCTCTCTTTTAACTTTAATAGGAATTTTTATTTGATCTGATATAACATTTACACAAGCAAGTTGCAAAACTCAGCCTAGGAGGAGCAGTCTGTGTGGACATAACCTACATTCAGACCAGTTCTGTGATTTCATTCATAGCTACAACCATGGAATAAACCTGGACGAAACTAGAGGCACATGGGAATAGAACGTAAAATTATGTGTGCAAACTAGCAAAACAGGGGAGGGTGAATGAAGTTCAATAAATGCAATTGCCATATCCCACACTCAACAGACAGTGCAAATAGTGGATGTGGAGGTTAGGTAACAGCTCTGCAAAGTTGGGTGTAGGTGTTACAGTCAATGACAAACCCTGCATGAGTCAGCAGTGCCACACTGCTGAGAGAATGGTGTCACACTGAGATACAGAAACAAAAATAAGGTTTCTGACACTTGAATCAATCCTTCTGTTCTACCCAGCACTGGCAAGAACACAGCTGGGCTGGGCACTGCACTCCAGGAAAGTGTGAACCAGAAGAAAATAGTCCAAAAGGAAGGAGGCATTAAAAGGACTGGGATATGCAGCTGAAAGCAGAGGAAAATGTACCAGGTAGAAAGCTGTCATACAGAGGGAGAGAATAACCTGTTCTTTGTGGAAATAGTAGATAGGAGAGAAGGTTTAAATCACAGCAAGAAAGATTAAAACATTAGGAAAAACATTTCACTGGAAAGGTTGGCAAAGGAGAACAGCAGAATTCATCTGCAGCCATCTCTCCATCACTGGAGGACTAAGAGCATGTTAGAGAAATGTGTCAGAAATCATCAGGGTCTTCTTCAGGGGAGTGGACCTGCTGAGCTCTAGAATTCTACCTGTGTCCTACACTTAACATTAATGTAATTTATAACTGCAAATGAACCCTAATCTTAATGAGTGACCTTGCTCCAGACATGCTGCCTATTGCCCATCACTCCACCTCAACATTGTTTTTCTGAACACAAAAAAATTTTGCCATTCAGCTCCTTCTACTAAATAAGCAACATTGTTGATTTTTAATTTACTTCTCCTTTCATTGTTGGCAAAGCTCTATCTTGTGTTTAAACCAGTCTTGTTTCAGGAAATGTAGACATGTCTCTCTTAATAAATAATCCTGTTTAAAAGGCAATCTAAAGAGATGCAATATTTTACTAGCACTTCCTAGCTCTTCTCAGAACTGGTACTTTCTGTTCTTTTCATAGACACAACAAAGTTTAAAATTTACTACTAAGTAACATTATTAGCAAAAGGAAAAGAAAAAAAAAAAAATTGCTGTTTTGATTCATTCCAAACTAGGGTTTATCTGTAAGCAGCCCATACCAATGAAACCAGAAAACCAAGTTACTTTACATCACGTGCAAGTTCTCTCACAGTGCTGACCCTCCTATTCCTGTGGGGAAAGTATGGACTGAATTCCTGTTACCAATACCTGCTCAGTGCCTTTCATCCGGCACCCTCAAAACTGATCACAAACTGATGCTATTCTCATTTTGCCAATGGGAAAACACCACCAGCCCTGCCTTCACCAAAGACTGAAGCCATTTTTCAAGGCCAAAAAGGAAAGCAGTGCCCAGGTCAAGAATTTTGCCCTTGAGCCCAAACATTTTGCCTGGGTTTAGCTCTAACCCTGCTGGTTTGAGCTGACAGGTTTTTCTGCATGAGGAGATGCCAAGTGCCCAATTTTAGACAGAATTTCCTTTTGTCCACAACTATGGGAACACAATAACCACTCTCACAGCTGTTTGTTTTTTTTTTCCAGAATAAACTGTACAGTGTTAACCACTGATGCTTTATTGTCATTGATTTAGTAGCTGTCACAGAGTTACAGGAGGAGACAGATTGCTGTTATTTTAGCCTATAAAAGGTCTTATGCCTCTGTCAGCAAACACTTTATTCCTTAAAATAAATAAGTAATCTGAAAGAAAATAAACAAGCTGGAGAAATCTTTCAGACAAAAGGGAAAAAAAAAAAAAACAGCAAAAAACCAAAAAATGCCACACTTTTTTTCTTTCTTATTTTATACCTTTTTTTACATTTTATATTTTAACTGCAGCATTGGCTATTTCTTTCTGGGTAACAGAGCTGTGTTTCAGTGCTTTAGAGGAACCTGAGAGTAAGTGAGTTCATTCTTCACACCCCACTGGGAATACTTGTACTGGGCATCACTGGCAGGATTTGGGTAGCAGAGGACTGCAGGAGTGACCTGTGTGGGAGGAGGCCATGAACTGCCCTGGGCTGATCACAGCCACATCCAGACAGCTCTGAAACATAAAAACACCCTAAATCTCAACATTTCAACAAGCCAGAGGAGCACTTGGCTCCTCTGCTCAGATGTATTTAAGAAATGGGAGCAAGCACTGAGGGCAGGAGAAAAAAGAGATAAAAGCCCCTTTTTTGGATGCCAAGGAAAACTGCGAAGAGAAAGGAAAAAGAGAGATTTGGAGGAATGGAAGGGGCATGTGGAAGATGCTCCTGAGAACAGGGCTGGAGGCAGAGTCCTGGGAGGACAGAAGTGCCAAAAGAAGTTTTCCTCTGCCCAAAGGAGTCAGTGGGGACACAGTGGCACACAGGGACAAGGGATGTGGGGAGAGGGAAGAAGGAGGAGTGTTGGACTGAAGCTTATCCCAAGAAAGGGAAGGAAAAGTGTTTCCCTAAGTGCTTAATCATTTCTCTCTCCATCTTTCCTCAATGTCTGAATCAGCAATTAGTGGCTTATATTAAATGACAATAAGTGAAAATCCTTGTGTGAAGACATTTTGCCTGTGATACTTCATGTTTCCTCATTATTCTGAAAAGAAATCCAGATAATTTCATCTAAACAAACCTGCCTTCTGTTTCCCACTCCCTAACCCAGGTTTTAAATTCAGCCCTGCTAAATCTGCTACACCATAGACCAGTTTTAGGCTGTGAATCCAAACTGGCCACTGATGTCAGAAGGACATTTGAGAAAAAGTTCAGAGCAACACCATGAAATACCACTGTGCTGCAACTTGGTTTTTCCAGCTGTGCTTAAAATGACAACAGGCATTTACCTTCCTGCTCCTGCACCTCCAGAGAATAAAAAAAAAACCTCAGGAGCAGCAGAATCTGCACAGGAATGTCTGCACAGCACAAGAAGAGCAGGGGAGTGTTATCAGTGCTTTCATGAGGCACCAGCAGCATTTAGCAAAAATATAAGGACTTGGCCAGCTCACTTCAATTATCTAATTTGTGGGGCTATGTTTCATATATGTTTTAGATTGATTTAATTAGTGTTAATTAACATAACTTTATGTATTACGAGAGACAGCAGATACCCATAAAGATTTTTATATTGAGCCGTATGGCAGCCAGCAATGCACCAGCCAAAAAAAAATATAATGAGGCACATAAAAAAAGCCTGCTGCACAACACTCCTTGGTAATTTTGGAAAATGAACGTCAGAGTTTGCACAATACAAGAGATGCCATCCTGTTCTTGCCTTCTCCAGTCTGGCTATGGAAGATGGATCAGGCTCTGCTTGGGATTAGGGAAGATGCAGAGTCCAAGGCTGATGTGGAGGGAGCCAGCCCACACCTCTGGATTTTCTCCTTCCCCACAAAATAGAGCAGATGGAAGTGTTTCCTTTAGTGTCCAAATGAAAGATACACCCTGAACTCTTCCCTAGGATCAGGGGATAGGCAGTTGTCTTTTATTTTTTTTTTGTTTTGTTTTGTTTTGGGTTTTGTTTGTTTGTTTGTTTGTTTGTTTGTTTGTTTGCTTTGTGTGAAGTCTGAAAAGTTTTGGATCATTTGCTGTTTGCCAGTTGTTCAAGATGGACCTGCCTGGTCCTTTCCAACCCCACCTTGCAACAACAAAGGCAAATGGAGCTTTGTGGGAAGGAGGTGAAGAATCTCCACCTCTAACCATGACCTGTCACAAGGAGCTGTGTGAGGCTGCAGAGCAGCAGCCACATTCTCCTAGAAAGCATGAAAAACAAATGGCAAGGAAGGTAATAAAGTTCTCTTGTGTCCCACAGTAAATATCCACCTACCAGCCCCAGGAACAGCCAACAGGAATCTTGTCCCATGCAGAAAAAAAAAAAAAAACAGTATTTTACTAAAAATATTATTTTTAGCATCACTTTCCTTGAATTACACTGCTGTCACCCATATGGGCAGGGACTCAGTTTGCCAAGGACAGGACAAGGTGGCTGAAAACCAAATAGAAAAATCAAAGAAAGAAAGAACTGATTCCTCAAGATGACTTCCCTCTTCCTTCTCCCAGCAGCACAGTTCCCATGTGCATCTGATGCCTTTCACAGAGTTGTATCTTCATTTTCAGATTAAGGCCCACCTCAGAGATGAGGCAGGGCAACAAGAAGTTGGAAAAACTGTAAAACGTGAGCATTGCAAGGACAAAAGGTTCCAATTAACTGTCCTTACAGCTCCAAAGACATAAATTCAGGGGGGTGCTGGAGAGATGCAGCAGCAGGTTGCTGGGGTTTTTTTCCTCTCACATTTTGGCCACAGGGATGTAGAATGAAAAACAGTAACACCAGAAACCCCAGGATGCTCATAAAGAAATGCAATCTCCTGCCTGCCACGTGCCCTAATTCCTGAACATCCCAACACTCCACACTCTGCCCTGAGTTCATAATCAGAGACTTGACCTTGGCAGGATTTTGGAGCCCTGAATGAGTGCCAGCACCAGAGTCAAAACTGTTCCTTATAGACTCCATTATCCCGGACCTGAAGAGATGAATGTGCTTTCCAAGACTGCCACGACTATTAAATCCTGGCAGAAAAGCTTTGCAGAGCTGGATTTTGGTTTTTTTTCTTGCGCTGGAGCCTCTTTTTATCTATATCATAGTGACACCCGGTGGCCATGAGCATGAATGGACCTCTGTGAGAGAGCTTGGCTGCTCCTGCTTTATTGAAGACAGAAATTCATCCCGAAGTGCCAACATGTGTGCAGAAAGTAGAAATTATTTATAATTGGACTCTTCTTAACAATAAAAAAAAATAGATGTATCTTCTTTAGAGAAATCTATAGAAGATTTTTATCTTCTTTTTTTGTGATAAAATAGGCACAGCTAAAATTTACATGCACACAGGATGTGTGGCTATTAGTCAAACAGAATTTTTTATGATGTTTACTATTTATTTTTATGAGGAACCAGTGCACAAGCAGAAATATTTTCCCACACAGAGACTGGTGCTCCCATCTTTGCAGAATCAAATTGGAAATAACCTTAACAAAAGGGACTATCCCTACCTTGCCAGCTTCGTCCGAGGTGCAACCAGAACTAAATTGCTTTTCTTTCATAAACTATGCAAAATATAACCACAAAAAAAAAAAAAAGAAAAGTACAATATTTTATTTACTATGGAGCTGGTGAGGACCTGGCATAGGGTAGGCAGAGTAGCTGGGGCTGCCCCTGGATCCCTGGCAGTGCCCAAGGCCAGGTTGGATTTGGGGCTTGGAGCAGCCTGGGACAGTGGGAGGTGTCTCTGCCATGGCAGGGGTGGCACTGGATGGGCTGTGAGGTCCTTTCCAACCCAAACCATTCTGGGATTCTGTTTATCATCTAAAAGATAAATCATTTGAGTGACAAGGACAAGATTACAGGATGAGTATCTGAGCTCTTTATCAGTGGTTATCTCATTTACATGATTTGGGACGATGTTGTTCCATTAGAAAGATCATTAGTGGTCAGAAAGACCAGAACTTGGAGAAGTCAACATTCCAGGGAGAAGGAAAGTGCCTGAATGCACAGAGCAAACTCCTGTGTGACTAATTAAATCAAGATCAGAGCTATAATCTCCTCCATGCCCATCATCATAGTGTTGGGGACTGAACTGTGTTTTGGGTGTTTGATTCCCATTTTCAGGCTCACAGACACTTCACAACCTCAGACCATAACAAGAATGTCATGTTCCTCCCTTGACCTGACATCTGGCCACGCTCCTGCTGCTCTGGAGGTTTTATCAGTGAGAAATTTACTGGTCCAGCCTTGTCCTCTGTTACCATCACAATTGTCACAAGCTTCTGTATCAACACATCAACACCTTGTTGGGCTTCCACAAAATCTTGCTTCACAAATCCCAGCATATAACAAAACTCTGGGAAATATTCCATTTCCAGGTATGAAATTTTGCCTCATGCACACCAAACAAAGCACCATCAGAGGAAATGTTATTATTTGAATGAGAGGCTGGGGTGGGAGACCCAACATGCAAGGAGGCTCAATGTCAGCATGCAAGGAGGCTCCATCTCCCACTCCATTTTTCTCTGAGAAGGCTTTAAAATGCAAAGTTCCTGGTAGTCTTCAACAAAATCCTCAAAAAAAAAAAAAAATCTTCAACAAAAGTTTCAACAAAATCTTCAACAAAATCTTCAACAAAGTCTTGCTTCACAAATCCCAGCATGAAACAAAATGCCACTTCCAAGTATGAAATCTTGCCTCATGCACACAACATTGTGCTCACCAAACAAAGCACTGTCAGAGGAAATTTCATTATTTGAATGAGAGACTGGGGTGGGAAATCCAACACATCAGCATGCAAGGAGGCTCCATCTCCCACTCCATTTTTCTCTGAGAAGGCTTTAAAATGCAAAGTTCCTGGTAACCTTCCTCATTAGTCATTTCCCTGACTACAACAGCTATCTTTCACATCTGATCCACTCAGTAATACAAATATCTGTAGAATATGCATGACTGGTAACCCCTTGAAGCTTCATCAGCATACTTGGCACAAGCATGGGGACACTGTCACACTGAAGGACTCCCATAGATCACAAAGTTACCCCAGCCTAAGTTTAAGCCCAGTTCTCATCAGCTTTCAGCTGCCTTAGCCCTGCAATTTATGACTGTCCTCTCAAAGTAGGGCCCCTTGTTTTGAACATGTTGTGATCTATGGAAGTAGTTAATTATTTATTAATTTCTTTCTCTGGTCAAGAACATTGGTTGTATGTGTTTTGTAAAACAGAGTTCCAGGCTGTTGTTTTAAAAATGCTGATAACACCATTCAAGGCCAAAATAAGAGATTACACTAGCTCCAATTTAATTTATTTTTTAGTGGTAATGACTCTATGAGGAAATGTTGTGTCTTTATGTGCTGGCCCTGCCTAGAACTCTAAATATCAGCCTTTGAGCTTTCAGAGAGACTTGGTGACATCTGGCCTGGCACAGCAGGGAATTTATAAAGATGAGCAAACATAGGATCAGGACAGTCCTGACCTGTCATCACCCCAATGAAAACCCCACTGGATGAAGTGCTGACCACCCTCTGCACAGCCCCACAGGGATTGCAGGGGGATCCATTGGGATTACCAGGGGGATTAGAGGTCACACCAAAGCTCTGCTCTCATAATTTCACTTTTCCAGCAGCTGAAGCAACACAAAGTCCAGCGCTTATTTGTCCAGTCCTGGCTGGGGGAACCCACCTGGACTTTACACCTCATAACTTCTTTTACTTCCATGAGAATGCAGCCAGCTCTGTATTTTAAATATCCTAAATATATTTTAGCTTCACTCTAGCAATTGCAGCCTAACTCCCAAAAAAAGAAAGTTTTCCTGTTTTGTATTCCAATACAAACAAACACTGCCAAATTTTTCCCCCTGTGTGCAGATATGAGAGTCTGCTGAGCTTTTAGATATCCCCAAGTACTTTCTGGTAAGTAAACTGAGAGTTTAGGCCAGCACATACAAAATTTAATGTTATTTATAAAGTCATTTTGGTGTGCTACTGTGGAAATTGTTGAGATGTAAAAGACTGGAGTTGAATATATACTCTGTCCTCTACATCTGGACTTCAAGAGTTCAGTAGTTTCCAGACAAGAAATCTTGGATGTTTCCCCACAGTATTAGTCCCAAAAAAATTGTTCAGGCTTGTTTTAAATGACTTAATGCTGCCACATCCCTTGAAGTCTTGTAGTGAAAGACTTCCTTGTTATCTGCCCTTGAACTTCATTTCATACTCTAATATCAAATTACACAATAATTCTCTTTCCTAATATTTATGCTGTTTTTAAAAAACATGCTAAAATGGTTGTAGACAAGGCAGATAACATAACACAAAGCAATGCATCTCTGATAAGAGGAGACAAATTGTAACATGGAATTTCAGTTCCCATGACTTTAGAGATGAGATAAAATCTGAGAAAAAAATCAAGGCTGAATAAGGAATCCATGCTAGGCTAACTGTGCAGAGATGAGATTCCAGCATTTATAGTCTTTGGAATTCTGCCCTGCAGCCCAGATAGGAAACAGATATTAACAGATCATGCCTTCCTTCCTCTGCTTTTTCCCTGGGGACTTCACCTAAAGCCACAGAAAATTCTGGTTAGATATGACTTCTGCTCCACCCGATTCCTCAAGGTGTGGCCAACTTCACAGTGAGATCAGGTTGATCCAGCCACATCCAAAAGGGTTTTGGAAGCTGTCTATGTTTGAAAAGACAGGTGTCTGCTAAGGAAGGAAGGAGCCTCCCCTGAAATGGAAAATCTAAACCCCCTCCCTCCAAATTATTATAAATTTGAAATTAAGACACTCTCAGGCAAAGATATGAGAGTAGAAATAACAGTTCTTTATTAGGGAAGAAAATTGAAATAAAATAAAAAATGCAGCAATACCAAACAACCCTGCCAGAGTCAGAACATGCCCTGACCCCCAGCCCCATCCCAGGGTGGCTCAGCCCTCCTGCAGTGCCAGCTGTGCTTCTGCTGGAGCAGGATCCTGCACAAGGGGGGAGTTTTCCTCTGGAGCTCCAGGGCTGGGGGAGATGGGCCTGGGCTCCTCTGGGAATGCAGGGGGAACAAAGCTGCTCCTCTGGGAATGCAGTGGGGAAGAAAGCTGCTCCCCTGGGAATGCAGGGGGAAGAAAGCTGCTCCTCTGGGAATGCAGGGGGAAGAAAGCTGCTCCCCTGGGAATGCAGGGGGAAGAAAGCTGCTCCTCTGGGAATGCAGTGGGGAGAAAGCTGCTCCTCTGGGAATGCAGTGGGAAGAAAGCTGCTCCTCTGGGAATGCAGGGGGCAGAGGCTGCTGTGCTGCTCCCAGGTCAGATTGTATCCAGGTAGGAATGTTTGGCTCCTCCCCTGGGCAGAGCATCTCCCCATGGATGATGGAATTTTCTCAGCCATGCAGGGACACTCACTGACCATGAACAGAAGATAATTAATAATTAATGGCCCAGATCTCCTGGAGGGAGGATTGTCTGTGGGAGAGATAAAGAAAAAACTGCCCAATGAACAGCAGAGAACTGTCCCAGCTCTGACAGATGGTGACAGAATACTCACATTACCTTGCAATCTAGGACAGAAGCCCCACAGGATGCAGCCACCACAGCCATCTCCAGGTACCTCTTCCACGACTGAACCCCTCTCTTGTGTGGAATACCTCAATTCCAGTACATCCTTCACCAAAGACTCATGAGGTGATAAATCTGCAGGTAATTTATAAACCAAACAGCTATGCAATGCTGCCAGAATGACATTTGTATTCCAAAATACCTGGTTTGGTAAGTGGCCAACTTCAAGACGTTCTATTCTCTGCCTCTCCAAGGTGGGCTGATGCAACTTGGGAAATTCCATGTAAACAAACCAAAAATCAGCCCAATACTCCTCCTCTGACATCTTTTAGAGTCCCTCCACAATCAACAGATGAAAATTTATCCACATTCCCCCAGTCCCATGATCATTCACCCAGTCAGATAGTTTCCTTTGTGAAGAGAGCATAGGGAGAAAATTTTGTCTCTTACGAAGAGCAACAGTGAGATTTGATGCCTTGGTTCCCCTTCCTAGCTCCCTGCAGTTCCAAGCAGCTCCCTGGATTACAACCCCTCGACGACATAAAATATTTTAAGCAAAACAGAGACTCAGAACACTTTGCCACCCCAAATGCTCAGTGCATATATCACCAGAATAATAAATAGCAAACAGGGAGATAGCATTGACACTTGGCCTGAGGCTGGCACTGCCAAGCCATGTTTAAGAATGTCTCTTTGAATTCTGAAGCACTCTTATGCTCTTTTCTGTTCATGTACCACTGCTTTGAAGTTCATAAACATTCCAGTGAATAGCTTTTTGATTCATGTGAATGCTTGAAAAATACCTATTCCCTGAAAAATGCCTGCACATAATTGAGTTTTTCAATGCAGCAGCACAAATATTTGCTGTTTGGTATTCCACTGCCTAAAAATCTCTTCTCCAGTCCATGAACAGCTATGTAACCACACAACCAGCACTATATCAGAGAGGGCAAAAAGTCAAACTAGATAGCTTGCACATGCAAATTGACAATTGTTTATCTATATTATCCACTGAAGAGATTTGCAGAGTCCAGATACAGTTAACAAACAGTTCATGAATAGCAAAAAGTATTTTCAGAGTACTCAGTATTTTCACTTTTTGAACTATTATTCCTTATTACCTTCTGCTTAAAGATATGAAAACTACCAGATATTTAAGTGCAAGGTTTCTTCATGTACATGGGTGACAAAGAATAGTGAGAGCCTGCCTCATTTTCACCTTCAGATGAGATAGTTTGGCACTACAAATCATCACAATGTTGTCTTCATGCAAATACCCCAGCACATTAATTGCCTCACAGAGGATTTGCTGGACATTTATTAAGTCAGGTAAGTTTTAATTATTAAAGAGATGGAAGTGTTTTGCAGCCTTCACACAGTTACACAGATTTATAGGCAAAAAGAAAAGAGTTGTGATTCAGGGTGCAACATTTGTGACAACACTAAACTTCAGGTATTCCCAAGAAGAAAATGAAACCCAGAACAAGCTCAACATAAGTTCAGTTCTGTGACTGAAAGCACTCCCTGAGAGGTGAATTCTGCATGTCAAACATCAGCCCTGCTCCCAGCTGTATTTTTAGCATGGACACCTGATTTTTTGATGTGGAAGGGAAGAAATAGCACAAGGCAACATGAGGCTTTACACAAGGCTCCTTTTCCACCAGGAAAAGCTAACACAATGGACTTTTTCTGGCATTTCTCCCCCTCCCTGCTGAGGGAGGGTCCAGTGAGATGATGCTGGCACGTGGCACACAACAGGGAGTGGCGTGGCTTGTAGATCCAGGTAACTGGAGCTTCCCCAAAACTGCCCCAGCTCCAGCCAGGCGTTGGGTGGAAGTTTGCCAGGCTCTGAGCTCAGAAGGTTTCATGGTCCAGTGCACCTCCCCAGCCACCCTCAGCTCCTGCAAGGAAAGGAGTCCTTCATCTCTGCTGCCTGCAGCAGGTTGCTGCTGCACAAAGCACTTGTGGTTTGACTTGTTTGTTATCAATTCACTGCCTTTCTGTTCCTGTAAGGAAACTTCTCCTGCTTTGAAGTGGGAAAGTGTTTCAGGGGAAGAAAAAAAAAAAAAAAAAAAGGCTTGTTTCATAATCTTTTAATCTGAACTCTTTAGCAAGTTATACAAGCACTGTGCTTAAGGTTACTGTGCAGAAGTGTGGCTTTGCCCTGCAGTTCTGGTCCACCTTAATCAAATTCCTCTGATCTCTCAGATAATTTGATTTTCTCTCATTTCAAATGATAGCAGAGAGGGACTCTTTATCAGTAACTGTAGTGATAGGACGAGGAGTAATGGGTTCAAATTGAAAGAAGGGACATTTAGCTTGGATATTAGGAAGAAATTCTTCCCTGTGAAGGTGGGCAGGCCCTGGCACAGGTTGCCCAGAGAAGCTGTGGTTTCCCCTGGATTCCTGGAAGCGTTCAAGGCCAGGTTGGATGGGGCTTGGAGCAACCTGGGACAGTGGAACTACACAATCTTTGAGGCCCAAAACATTGTAGGATTATTTTATTCTAAGAGTGGCCTGACCAACTCCTGCTTGGATCACTGGCTATCAGTAGAAGTAAAACAAAAGAGAATGTCAGTCCCACACATTTCTGTTGCCTTTGTCCTCATACAAACACCCCAAACAGAGAAAATATCCTGAGAACAAAGACTAGCCTGCCTCCCACCTCATTACTGTTGTGCAGCCCCCTCCAAAGCACTCCAGGGATTTCATCACACTGCACCTTAACAAATTACATGTACCAGCTGAGCCATGGCCATTACCTCAGCATTCCTGTGTTCTGAAGCCACACAAATCTTCAGGGAAAGGATTTAACACTGGCACACATTCCTCTGCATTAGATGGAGTTGTAGAGCACAATTGTTTCATCAGAGTCAAGGCTGCCTGAGTTGTTCTCAGTGACATTTTCAGACAGAGCACGCTGCACCTCAGCAAAGGCAGTTTTGAGTACTACAAACAGGGCCAATTTGCTGCAATGCAAAGGTATTATTTTCTCAATCACCACGGGCAGTTTGCACTAAAAACCCTCTGAGCACAGTGCCTGCACAGACAGCACGAACCTCAGCAAAAGGCACGCAGATGGGCAATGCAGAAAGTGGCAGCATGCTCAATGCTCATTTTTTTCCCCTTAGTATTCAAATTTCGTCTTGCTCAATTCCTTTGTGTTTTACCATGGAGATGGAGTCTGGGAATGATGACAGCAAACAGTGGGAGAGCAACTTGTTGCAAATTATACAGAAAAGCTCACTCAGACCTGCAGGAGTGCTGGAAGTGCTGGCTGATGTGATAGCAAGACCCCTGTCTGCCATCTATGCAAATCCCTGACAATCAGGGAAAATGACCTGAGTACCAGGAAAAGGGGAGCAATGCTGAATGTCAGAGCTTGAATCCAGAGGGATCCTGTAGAACAGGGGGATTGGGCCAACAAAAACCCTCCCGGAATGCAACAAGGAGAAGTCCAAAGTTTTGGAGCAGAGAGGAAACAATTCCATGCATCAGGACACACTGGGGAACAACTGAAAAGGGCTCAGAAGGATTTTCGGGGATGCTGGCACCAGGCTGAATAAGAGCCAGAGCTGTAACTCAGCAAACTCCTCACCAGGACACGTCTGGAGGGCCAGGACAACATATCCAAGGAATGGACTCTTCCCCTCTGGTCAGAATGGGTGAGATCACATTTGGAGCAGGCTGGGGACAGCTGTGGGAGCCCAGTCCAGCAGAAGAGGTACAGGCAGAGGGCTACAAGACAGCTCAGGGTGCACAAACACAGGACCTGTGAGGAGAAGCTGAGAGGAGCTGGGCTGCAAGTAGAAATCTGACTTCTGTACCCTCCAGAAACCTCCAACATCCAGATCTTTCCATGCTTCCATGATATTGAAATGATTGTGTCTCTATGTCTCATGTCTACAAGGTCCTCAAGATCACAGTTATGACCTAAAACCCACATAAGAATTTCATGGCTTTGGAATGTGTCTGTGTGAGAAAACAACAAAGAAAATAAGAATCAACTGCTGACATTGCAGTGCCACATGGTGACTTTTGCCTAGAGAGGAGTGCAGGCACTTCAACACAAATATTCCCGTGCTACTGCAGGTAGATGGGAAGTGCATGAAAATCTCCTCTTCCCACCCCTAAACTCAAATCAGCCCATATAGACTACTGCCAATTTCTATAATTTATTGACAAAATAAAGCCCAGGTGTGAGTTTGCATGAATGCTTTTCCATGGCATGGAAGAAATTATACCTCAGAGAGTTTTTTTCCTGGAGAACAATTCCTTCCAGAGCTATTTTCGGACAATACAACACCCTTCAGTGCAAGCAACAGAAAAAGGTCCACATGTTGAGTCCAGCATGAGCACCTGATTGATTCAGACCAGTTTTCTTAATCTGTATCCATCTTCAATTTGCAGCTCTGCCTTTACTTTTCCAGGAGACCACTGAGCAGATGTTCCCCAGACCAACAAATCTGCCTTGTTCAGCATAGCAGCACCTACACATACTGGCTGAGGCCCAAAATCTGTGCTGTGCAGTCTGGCATTCCAGAGAATTCCCCTAAGAACCATTCCTGCAGCTCAGCACAGCCTTGGGGTGCCAAGGAGGCAGCAGTAAATTCACTGTCAGAGCCCCTGAGCCAGACCCAGTGTTTTGATAACATATTGAAAGTGGCCACAGACTGCTCTCACCTTCCAGGACAGGGAGGATCATGACAAACCTCCTGCCCTCCCCCATAAAAACCCAGATCCCTCAATCTTCCCTTCCCCAAAGCATAACCTTTCCCTTTCTCAGGAGCACCTTCTTCCCCCTCTTCCTGTGCTGGTTTTTACAAGCCAGACATGAAATTTAATGTCTGGTCTAAATCCCTGCAGCTGTGCATCACTGGATTGCACAGGGAACAGCACCATCCTCCCAGGTCTCTAAAGATACTGAGTTTTTTACACATCTCCCAGCCTCACACCTCTGAAACAGAGGTGTAAGCCCACTCAAGGCTTAGGTAGAGCTAAGAGCATTTTAAGACACCTTAATCCTCCCAGGCATGGCCCCTCATGGAACAGTTTCTCATGACTGTCTCTCAGTTTCCTCAGTTTGTACATGATGGAGCTTTTCCCAGTATTGTGTCATATAAATGGAGCTTCCATGATTTTCCCATGGAAATTCTCTTTTTCCACTGTTTCTCTTCTTACAAAGGCCTACTGAAGGAATTGATCTTTCCACATCTCCCCACCTCTGGCAGGAATGAGAGCTATTTATATTCTGATTGTGATGGCAAATGACAAATCACCTGTCCCACAAATCAGGAAGATGGATTTAAAAACCACAGTATGATTTTTTTGTTGTTTTGAAGTCTTAGAAGACTTCATACACGTTCTGGTTTATGAATCTTTCAGACATAGTCACATCAAATGTTCTTTCCCCTAGAGATGTAAAGGATAGATAATGGGTTTTTTTCCAGTGATAGAGGAGAATTGCACCAAAAGTATCCATCTTCAGGAGCTGAGCATTGTCTCAAATACAGACAGACTTGAGATGGAATCAGCACCCTAAGCAACACATTGAATCACCAAGCCAGAAGTATTTTTCTCTGGCTTTCAAAGTTGGATGCTGCCTCCAGGCTTACAGCCACCCATCCAGCACAGTTTTGTAGGATTTTTCTTTCTCCTTGTGTCTCATTCAGCACTTCAGGAATCTGTGACCAACTGTGTTTGGCATTTGGGATGAAAACATATTGGATAAAAAAAGGCCAAGAAACTGTCTGCAGCCCAAGATGTTCCATTTAGCTGGGCCTTGAACCCTCTCCAAAGTTTTTCTTTCCCTTCCACAGTTGGATTTCCCAATGCAGTAATTTTTTCAGGCTCTGAAGAAGTTGTTTGTGAGTTCTTATATCTTTGATTCCTTTGAAAAAAAAAAAAAAAAAGTCCTCTTATATTTTTGTCTTCCTGGAAAATATAGTCTTAAAACTATGTTAGTTTTGAGCAAAAACAGAATAACAATGAAGTGGAAATAAAAGGTCCATACCCTTTGTAAAGGTTTCTAGTATGACACTTGAAGGAGGATTATATAAATAAACAAATAACAACAAAAACATAAAAACATCCGGCAAATTCAATATCCTCCAGAGCAGTATAGCCTAGTAAAGAAAACAAGCAATGCTGTTCTATAAGAGACAATATGCCTGGGATTAAGGAGGAAAACCCAGAAAGTCCTTTTAAGAAGGGATTTAAACTTCAGAAATAAATAAGAAGTAAAAGGAGTTAATAAAAAAACATAAAGTACAAAATTATAAATGCTTGATGTAGAAAGAGTAAGGAATGACAAAAGTATGCTAAAATGAAAAAAAAAAAAAGTGAATTGTCAAGTGATGAAGGGGATAGGAAAGATAAACAGAATAGCCATACTAAGCATAAGGTGAGAATATCAGACTACAAAAGGTACTCTCCAGAAAAGATGGGAATCATGAGAAACAGAAAAAAGTGAAAAAATCAGTCTAGCTTTAGGAGAGTGCAGGGTAAGGAAATGAAGAAATAATCATAGATAATATGGCTGATGTTGAGGCACAAAACAAAGACACATGGATGGGCTTATCCACTTAACCAAAATTAAGAATTGTGATAAACTGTGCCTAAAAATACACACGCCATGTTTTGATAGTGTGGGTGAGACAGGTCCAAAGCTGAGCACCACTGTTTTTTAAAAAGGTATTTTCTTGGCAATAACAAAACAAAACAAAAAAACAAAAAACAAAAAAAAAAAAACAAACAAACAAAAAAAAAAGACACAGACATTGCTAGTGAGGGGAGAAAGATGAATGGTGAGAATCAGAGGGGAAGAATAGAATTTCTGGGTTTTGTTATCTTTAAAGCAGTTGTAGCTCTCCAAGAGGGAGATAAGGGAGGCAGAAACAGAATTATTGATGAGTACGTGTGCAGACAAGAAAGAAGGAACATACCTAGGTGCTATGAGCATACCAATATCACTGGCCAGGAGCAAAAGTGCTGCTGATAGTGTAAATATAGAGATAACACACAGGCCAAAACAATACCCTGGGCACAGTGCTGAGAGCAGCACCTCAAAACTGCCAAAAAGTTGAGCAGTCAGGCTGGAAATGAGGCAAAGCACCAAGAAAAAGAAGGAGCAAACTGTTGGGTCAAACACAGCACTGGGGATGTGATTCCTGGGCAAAGCAAAGATGTCTGGTAGCAGGATGACACAAGAGATCAAGAGCACTGAAGGGCAAAGTGCTACAAAGCAGCTCACCTCTTGATGCTTGAGGATTATCATTAAGGGTACATTTCTTTCCTGCAGCATTTCTTTCTAGCTCAGTGCACACCTAACTTGGTAAATTCCACTGGCTTGTGTCTGGGGTTCTCTTCCCAGAAGGGGAAAAGCAGAAACAGAGGAGGGTGAAGGAATAAAGGCTGTGTGCAGAGAAGCTTAACACCAGCATTTTTCTGTGTTACAGCAGCTAAGCAGCACTGCCCACCCAAGAAAATGAATATTTTGACCTTACAGACTTCAGCTACAGCAGCACCAGGGAAGACTCTGAAAACAGTGGAATGGAAGTGCTTAGTGACCACAGCCAAAACAAATTACAGGGCAAGGATGAGAACAAGATATAAAGGCTGAAGCAGGACAGGAAGATGCCTCAGATGTCATTGCTTTAAGGGAAATGTGGGTGCCAGCTCTTATGGTAGGGAACCATTTTAAGCTTACAAGGAAATGCATGGAGAAAGACAATTCACAGAATCCCTGAGGTTGGAAAAGACCTTCAGGATCATCAAGTTCAAGTTTGACTGATGCCAACCTTGTCCCCAGCCCAGAGCACTGAGTGCCACCTCCAGGCTTTCCTTGGACACCTGCAGGGATGGGCACTCCAAACCTCCCTGGGCATCCCCTGACAATGCCTAACAACATCTTCCATAGGGAAATTCCTGCTGAATTTCTGCAGCTGAGCCTGCCCTGGCCCAGCCTGAGGCCGTTCCCTCTCCTCCTGTCCCTGTTCCTGGAGCAGAGCCCGACCCCCCGGCTGTCCCCTCCTGGCAGGAGCTGTGAGAGCCACAAGGTCCCCCTGAGCCTCCTTTGCTCCAGGCTCAGCCCCTTCAGCTCCCTCAGGAACTCTCCAGCCCTTCCCAGCTCCCTCAGGAACTCTCCAGCCCCTTCCCAGCTCCCTCAGGAACTCTCCAGCCCCTTCCCAGCTCCCTCAGGAATTCTCCAGCCCCTTCCCAGCTCCCTCAGGAACTCTCCAGCCCCTTCCCAGCTCCCTCAGGAACTCTCCAGCCCCTTCCCAGCTCCCTCAGGAACTCTCCAGCCCCTTCCCGGCTCCCTCAGGAATTCCCCAGCCCCTTCCCAGCTCCCTCAGGGATTCTCCAGCCCCTTCCCAGCTCCCTCAGGAATTCTCCAGCCCCTTCCCAGATTCGTTCCCTGCCCTGGACACGCTCCAGCCCCTCCAGGTTTCTCTGTAGGACCAGAACTGGGCACAACCCTCGAGGTGTGGCCTCAGCAGCGCCCTTAACACACTGACCTAGGAAAAACCATCCTGAAGGTCAGGTTCACAGTCCATCCACCCAACAACCCTAAAAACCCAATCCAGGGCATGGCCAGGAGGTGCCTCTTGTCTGCACAGAAAACTATTTGGGGGTTCAGGCCCCCTGGAGCAGCATGCTTTAAATAGGACTTTATATTTGGAACTGCGAGGGACTACTGAGCAATTGCACTGGGGTTTTCTCACAACAGGAATAGCAAAGAGAGATATTATGATATTCCAGGAACAAGAAGTCAGTGACATTTTAGGAGAAGCAGAGTGTTGGAGGTGGTATCTCTCTCTAATTATAAAGACTTGCTCTAGGATATTTCACCTGTGTCACAGAACCCATCTCTCAGAGAGCCTTTCAGTGCTCACAGCCCCACACTGACACCAAAGGGACAGCTAAGGAGGGAAAGTTCTCCATCCATTCCTCCTCTGGAGAGGAAGAGCTGCAAAATTTTCCAGCACAAACTGGGAATTAGAGAGTGGGGTGGGCACTACAGCACCACACAAATATGAAGAGTAATTTGCACCTCCCCAGAACTGTGGTGAGCCTGACATGTGCAAATCACATCTCACCACAGCAATGATGAGAGCATTCATCTCTCTTTGGCCACAAAAATAGCTTTAAACTGAAATACAGCAGATTTAGATTGGGTACTGGGAAGAAATTCCTCCCTCTGAGGGTGATGAGGCCCTGGCACATAAAAGTTGGTGGCTGCCCCATCCCTGGAAGTGTCCAAGGACAAGCTGGATGGGTCTTGGAGCAACCTGGAAGAGTGGAAGGTGTCCCTGCTTAACATAAAGGTTCTGCAAAGTACCACTTTGGTCTATTTTTTCTGGCATTTATCCTGCAATTCTTTTAGAAGAATAATGCAAGATGAAAGGTAACTTTTATACACTTTTCCTAAAGCCCCTTTACTCTTATGTGGAGCTTTTAACTGGAAGACAAAGCGTGTATGGAGGGAGAAGATGTGTCAGACTGCCTCACATCCACATGCATCTACAGCAAAGAGAGAACATTCATCAAAACAGGTAATGGGATTCTTCAGGAAGCAAAGAAACCCTTCTTGCCATGCTTCCCTCTTGGAAAAAAAAAAAAAAATTGTGCTGTAAGTTTAAAACTCTGCCTTTGGCTTGCGTGAGCTGCATTTCCTCAGCAGATTATCCCTGATCTCACTGCCCTTGGCAGCATTAGAGGGGGTCACATTTTTACACGGCTGAACTACTTGAACAATTTCTTCAAAGTATGAAATAAAAACATTCTTTCCTTCAAAGCAGCCGTGAACGCTTTCTTCTTTATTCTGTTTGTTCAGTTTCTCTTTTTAAGTCAATAAACACTTTATACCTTGCATTCATTGTGAGAAAAACAAATTCTACTCCATTACTTGTATCTACATTCTGTTTACAGCATCAGCTGCTGAAAATGAAGCATTTTGCATGTGCCTTCTACGATTTAAGTGCAGCCCCTAAATGATTTTCTCCCCGGCAAAAGTCTTAATTGCATTTGGCAGGAATGGAGTGGGGAGTGACATTTCTGATTATCTTCTGCCAAGTCTCAAAGAGCTGCTTTGTCCTCTTTCTCAGCTCCCAGGAGAGAACCAGTGCAGTAAACACCATCTCCTTAGGTACTACATGTAGCAGCAGCAGACATATTTGCAAAGGTCACCTAGCAGAAGGCATTCCTGCCAATTCCCCTTCAAATCCAAATGCTTATTATGAACTATTTAAAGCTGAGCCTGCTTATACAAGGTGGGGTGAGCCCAAACTATGTGTTCTAGCTCTCTTTTGTCATAAAGAAGTAAGATTTGCCAAAGCGTTAATAGAGTACAGGAGATGGATAAGGGCATTGCTAATGTGAGGTAACCAAAAAATTATTCAGCCCTTTCACACAAACATTATATTCAGCCTACAGGAGACCCTGGAAAATGAAGCAGAAATTCCTGAATGCTTTTCCTCTTTGAAAAATGTATTCTCTCATACAACTCTAATAAAGGAGATTACCTCCAACACTGAGTCAGATTCTATTTCTTTTTTTTTTTTTCTTTCATTTCCTAAATAGACTAATAGGATTACCAGTACTAAATCCTGAAAATCATATTCAAAAGCAACACCACCTAAACCTTTGTCATGGGGACCAGAGTAGAAGGTGAAACCCTGAAATTTTTTTTTGTGGTACTTCAGAAACTGTTAAAATGCAGTCAATAAACTCATCCAGTACAGAAAAGGATGGAAAAGGAAAGAAGGAAAAGTCCTCTGAGAATCCAGAAGGTCTCGTTGCTCTCAAAATAAGACAGAACAGATTCCTCTATGGAAAATCTTAATTAGTTACCAAACCACTTCATCCGAGGCGTGTTGGATTCCTGCACTCCCATCCTGATTTGGTGAGAAGTGCTCAAAGCTCCTGTGCTCTGTGCCACTGCTCCTGTCACCCTTTTCCTCCTCCAAGTCACGTCACCGTGCAGGACCTGTCTCTTTGTGCTGTCACAGCTCTTCTGTCCACCCCTGAGACAGCTGCAAGGTGCCTCCCTCCCTGCACCCTCCCAAGAGTCCCTTGTCACTTCTGTGCTTTCTGTCAGCACTGCAGTGCCCAAGAGCACAAACTCCAAGGAAAGTCTGACCCAGCCCCACAGCAGGACCAAGGATGGGGCAGAGCAACCAAGAGATGAAATGTGGTGTAAAAGGGGCCCTGGGAAGGAAGGAGCTGCCAGATGGGCTGCCACTGAGCACATGTAAGCTGATTTTTGTAGGAAAATAACCATGCTCACATTTGGTTTTATTATATATACTTCATAGGCTAATTTCCTTTGAGTCTGTTTTTTGTATTCTAACACCTGGACATCCCAGATTTGCTTCTCACACATGAACACCCCAAATGGACTGATTTTTTTTTTTTTTTTTTTTCAGCTACAGCACAATATGCTTTTCTCCAGAGCATTCCTCAGAAGAGCCAGGAACAAACTTGCAGAAAATAGGATGAGTCTCTGGCAGACCTGCAGCCCAAAAGAATTCAGCCTCTGAGTTCAACAGTAACAAGCTTCTCTAATTCGATGTTCTGTTCATTATCGATCAGAAATCATGCAAACAACTCCAAGAAATATATTTCTGATGCCCATCATAAGAAATATTTAAGAAGGAAAGACAAATTGAAGGAAAAATACCAGATCTTGCCCTTACAAGCAGCAAATCAATCTGGTTTACTTCAGTGGGCCCTACCAATACAAACGAGGGAAGAATCACCTGAAGTTTTTCAAGCTTGATTTTCAGCCTTCTGCCTCTTTTTGGCTGGCTGCCTGGCAGAGGCTGCAGCTCTGAAACAGCCTCCCTGATGTATTGTTTCCTGAAAACAAAGAATTCCAAGAGGCAAGCATAATTATTCTCATTGTTAGCTTCTGGAAACAAATGGCAGGAGACATAAATTATGAGAAGACCTCTGTGTCTGATGAGGAATAATGAACTGCTGGAAAGACAGAACGATTGAAGTGCAAAGTCATGTAACATTTTACACATTAATAACTTAATCAACTTTCCAAGGTGACAATTTTTTACTCATTTTTTTCAGAAAGGGATCAGAGTGTTTTGCCTTAGGACATTTTTATTTTTTCTGGACCATTTCATTACTGTCATTACCAGGTAAATGCAGGATAACAGCCCTTTTACTTACTGACTCTTAAACTTAAAGCACCTAAACCATTTTTCAGCTCTATCCTGCAGAAAGTCCAGCATTCACCGCTGAAAATGTTCATTATCACTTTTTTTTTTTTTTTAGAGTATGTGTGAGTTTTAAGTAGCATTTTGGGTTTATCATTAGCACAAACTCTCAAAAGTCTAAATATACCCTGGTACATCCTGAACTAGAAGTTCATTCTGTAAAACACAATTCCATTCCACTTTTCTTTGGCATCTCAGAGGTCTCCAGAGGCCCAGGAGGATGACAACAAGACCTCATTTTGCAAAGCTGATGGATGCAAACCTCTCTTTGGTACATCAGGTTTTCCCCATGGCTTAGAAGCCAAGAATGTTTCCATGCCTGTGGACTGCCTTGCTGGTGACATTTTCATTTGTCATGCACATGTTTGTCTTCACATGCATGAACTGAGAAACTTCAGCCTTTCTAAGAATTTTGGAAAAACAGATCTCAGTTTTTGGGGTTCTTTAATGGTTTGTGTTGGGTTTGTTTTTTTGATTCGAAAAAAATGGGATACAGAATAAGTTATTTTGATCTAGGTCGCCGGGAAGAGTGTAGCAATTTTTTCCAGTGTTTCTCTATTTTGGATTAAAAAAAAAAAAAAAAAAAAAAAAAAAGGGCAACAAAAAAAACCCAAACAAAAATACCAAAAACAAACAAAACAAAACAAAAGGATCATAACAAAGTATAATTTCAAGACCAAAAAGCCAAAAATGAAAAAATCAAGAGCTCATTGTCAGGTTGCAAATAATCTTTTATTAAAAAAAACAACAACAAAAACAAACAAACAAACAAACAAACAAAACAAAAAAAAAACCAAAACAAAAACAGAAACAGGGTGTTAAAAAATCTTTAATTAGTCCCACCAATTACATGTACTTAGGTTGTCCCTCTTAATTCTCCTTCACCCCAGAATCACTCAGGAACCTGGTTTGTGCTCAGCCTTCAGCACTTCAGATTGAATTTCCTACAGCAGCATATCTAAACTAGAATCCAGAAATGTACTGGCCCAGGAGGAGCGGAAAGGAAGGAATTTCTATGCCCAGCTGGCAGTCACTGGGTTGAGGACTCCAAGTTAAAGAAACTGCAGATTTTCATAGATTAGGACAAAATTGACCAGTCTGCCAATTTTGTCATAATCTATTAAAAAATTGGGACAGCAGTCAAGGTCAGCATCAGGGTCATAAAGAAAGGTGGACCACAAAAACCAGCAGATTATAAAGACAGGTTGCAGGAACTAATTTTGCCATGTGTGAGCTCCTTTATTTCTTGAACTTTCCAGTTCAAAAGCTATTGCCTAGAATTCCTTGAGGGTTCTCTATCCCAAGTCCTCCACTTCCAAGAAAATACTGTGGAGTCCAAGCACTTCTGGAAAGTCTTAACCAGGATGAGTGATTTCCTGAACACCCAGCAACAAACTATTCTTACAGTTCTTACTATTAACAATAAATGAATATCTACCACTTCTGGGCAAGTGGGTTGCAGCCCCACATTTATATCTGGGTAATCTCAGCAGTGCCAGCTCTCACTATGTTGTTTTTAAAGCACTGTTATAGTTCACTGCATGTTTAATTTTTCATAGTTTAATGAATTTATAACCATTGCTGTTTGTGGTGTAGGAAGGTCTGGAATCAGAAGGTCGATACTGGATCATTTGAAGGTCTAACCCACAAAATATTTCTTCCCTGGTGCCAGCTGCAGAACAGAGTTGAGGAAGCCTGCAGAACTTTCTGAGGAGAAATAACACTTTTGTGAGTGGTCAATGCATTTATCACAAGCTCTGCAGGTTGCCTCAGATGTGGGGCAGGAGCTCAAATGGCAGCTCCCTAGGCAGGAATGAGTTACACCAGACCAGAAATACCCAAAGAGAAGGTGGCAAACAGTCAAAGTAAACATAATACTGAATATATCAATGGTGCTGCAGCACCAGGGTGTTCATGAGCCTTCCCTTTAAGCTCAGCTCTGTGCTGCCATTT
Source organism: Lonchura striata (assembly GCF_050655825.1). Classification (NCBI taxonomy): domain Eukaryota; kingdom Metazoa; phylum Chordata; class Aves; order Passeriformes; family Estrildidae; genus Lonchura; species Lonchura striata. The sequence continues at coordinate 114,633,001 of NC_140703.1, read as the reverse complement.
GAGGCAATGTGGTCTGGGCAGGACTAACTTGGAGCCACTTGGGTCTGCAGCTGGTTCTGCCTCTCCTTCCTCGGTTCCTCCTCCTTTCCACAGAGGAGGGATCATGGCTTCTGCACAGCCCCTCTGCTCTAGCTCTGCAAGCACCAAACAAGGTGCATTTTGCATCTCTGCCCTCTGACTGGTCACGCACCACTTTGTTAGAGAAAAGGGGGTCATAAAATCATGGAATGGTTTGGATTGGATGGAAATTTAATGCTCATCCAGTTCCACCCTCCCTGCCATGGGCAAGGAAGCCTTCCATTGTCCCAGGCTGCTCCAAGCCCCAGTGCCAGTGGCCTTGGACACTTTCAGGGATCCAGGAGCAGCCACAGCTCCTCCAGGCAACTTTTTCCAGTGCCTTACTACCCCCACAGGGAAGCATTTCTTCCTGGTCTCCAATTTAAACCTGCTCTCTGTCAGTTTGAAGCCCTTTGTCCTGTCACCCTTGTAAAAAGTCTCTCCCCATTTTTCTTGGAAGGCCAAAATTAGGTCACCCTGAAGCTTCTTTTCTCCAGGCTGAGCAATCCCAGTTCCCTCAGCCTTCCCTCACAGGACAGCAGCTCCATCCCTCACATGTTCAACTGCAGTCAAAGGGAGATACCATCATTCAGAAAACTCACTGCACAGACAGTGCAGTGACCAAAGAAGACACCTCTACCCACAGATCCTCTACCCAAAATAAAGAGATGGATGCTGATAAGGATTTGCACCCACATCCCCAAGCACAGAGTCTTCAGCCACAAGATTCATTTTGCATGAGCTCTACACCCAGTGATGGAGCTCCACACTCCATCCTTTAAAAAGTCCCAGAAGTGTCCATGTCCTCTTTGGCACAGGAGATGTTTCAGAGCCCCAGGAATGGCACTGGAAGAGCTCTCCTGGGTGGCACATTTCTCATCCCATGGGCCAGCTGTTTTATCCGTGGCCTTTGAGGACAAACAGAGCCAAACCTTGGCAGACACAAAGCAGAGCCAGACCTCGTGGCCTCTGCTGCCCTTTGATTGTTTCCTGTTGCAGAATTTCTGAGAGAGAGAGGACATCATTTTTGTCTGGAGTGAGAATTGAGCCACCCCTCAGACCAGGCCCCTGATAAGTGGCCTTGGTGGGGCCTAGGAGCCTTTGATCCAGTAAGAATTTAATTGTGGTGCAGTTAGAAATTATGTTAAGGTATCTACAAAGTAATGAGCTGAGTGTGAATTAGGGTAGAGCTGCAGTGTGAAAAGCCTGACCACCTTAAGGCAAACAATGTTAGCTTGCCAGTGAGAGTGCCTTTGTAAACTGTAAACTATATGGAAGTGTATATAAACTGCCATCTTCTCATTAATAAATGGAGAATGTTTGTTTAACCATATTGGTTTGACGTGCGTTCTGTCCTGTCCGGCTTTCCTGTCGTATGAGGAGCCTGAGTTCATTTTACACCCCTCTTGTACAAGCAATCCTTCACTGGATTAGGCCCAAAATATGAAAAAGCTGATTGCAAGACAACCACAGACAGAGAATACATTTTCCCTCTCCTCTCCTCGGGCTACTGAATTCTGCGAATTAACCCTTTGCACACTGCGGGTCCAGCTGGGTTTCCTTCAGGAGCGTTGTGGAATTACAGTAAAGAACAATCACTCTTCTCAAAACCAAAGTATTGATTATGCTAAGAGCAAGAAGACAGAAAGCAGACACAGCAGTTTTAGGACAGAAGTCTTTGTGGCCATCTGCCCTTATCATTGTGTAACGCTAGCACAGGTCAGCCTGACTCCTTCAGAAGCTCAGCAGAGGAACACTTCGATCTGAGCAGTCCCCTAATAGCTTCCTCCTTGGGAGGGAGAGGATCTCTTTTTAGCCACACACAGTTCCTTCTGCTCAGATCAGCTCCAGCACTTCCTCTGCATCCTCAGATGCCTTCTCTGTTCTTGCTGGTTTTCTCAACAGGCCTGATTTAACATCTCCACAGAGCAACTGTCCCCTCTGACTGAGTTCACACACTCTGTCCACAGCACTGCATTTTTATGATGCTCTGTGCTCTGTAAATACTGGTGGAAGGTTGTGTTATAGAGACAAAAGACAAACCTTAATTCACTGTCAAGTCGTTCAAGGTTTAAAGCACCACGGTGCCATCAAATTGAATTAACCCAGAGTTGGATTAAAGTCAAGATTTACCTGAAAAATTATATTTAGACAGTTGACTTTAAGGAAAAAAAAAGGCCTATTCACAGAGACCGATACTTAAAATTACTTTTATTATTATTTACTCAAAGAACACATATTTGGAATCACAAAAATAGAGAAAAACAAGATTCACCAAACATTGTAGACTACAAAGTGTACAGACACTTAAACTTGAGTCTATTTCCAGCATTTCATTTCTTTTCTGTATGTGATACATAAAAAATCTAAACATGCATGTTGACTGTGGCATTCATCGCATACAGATGACTTCCCCTCTGAGGAACATCTTGCATGTTGTCACATTTGGCTCTCTGGGAGGACTTTTTTTATATCTCCTTTCCCAAGCAGCTGTTCACATTGCACTTTAAAAGGCCCATTCGTGCCCACGTTCAGAAATGCACTGTAACTTCTCACCTCTATGTGGCACAGCCTAATACTTAAAATAAATAAAGGAGCAGGAGAGGCAAGGCAGAAACCCCACGGCAGGCTGCACACCAGCCCTGCTGGGATGATGCCATGGGAGGGCAGGAAGGTTTCACACACAGCATCTCACACACAGCAGTTGCCTGATGAGCATTTACTGCGAGACTGATCCAGGGCTGTGCAAAACAGGACGAGAAGAACTTTTACCAAACAGCATGAAAAAAAAAAAAAAGGACAAGTTTTCTCTTCAACACTTAAAGGCTATGCTATGTCTTCTATGCTCTGAAACTATGCACTCCTTTGGCTGGAATTGCTTTAGCCAGGAGTGTGGTAATGTATCTTAGCAACAGCAGCAAGGGGGAAGACTTACTGTACTGTAAAAGAATTAAAACAAAATGCACATAGCTGCTGACTGTTCTAAATACATCCTTACCACTCTGAGGGGGTGTTCAATTATACTCCTGATTACTTTTCCCGTTCCCTTTTCTGAAGGGGTGGGGGCATTTCTCCAGTTTTCAGCTCACCCATGAAGAGCCCCAAGCATTTTAATTCCCCTTTGGCTTCAGCTGTGACTAGACAGGCCCTACAATGCAACCTGTCACTATCCCAGGCACGTTAGGAAAAGCCATTACTGTAGCACCCCGGAGATAACCTCTCTGTGTGAACCTGGCTGCCCCTCCCTCAGGTGTTCAGCTGCCATCAGCCCACAGCAGCATTTTCCCTCTGTCTGGAGCAGGTGAGACTAGACAGACCAGGGCTGCAATATTTCACCTTCCTACTTGTCAGCCAAATAGAAAGCTTTGTGCAGCAGGGGAACTTTGCACAATTTCACCTCTTACCAAGGTGTGTGGTTTTCCACAAGCATAACAACCTCCTGAGAGGAAGCTTCATTTATAACCTCTCCTCCAGCCCCCAGACAGGCCATGTTCCTTACAGGCTTCCCCTGCAGTATTTTCCTTCTTGCAGAGAGCCCCACCAGCCAGGACAGGGTCTGCATCCCCCTCCTGCCATAGATGCAGGAGGAAAAACATCAAGCTGCACCAGAAGCACTGATCTGATCCAAGGGAGGCCCGACAAAGTGAGCACAAGGACTCCAGATTTGAGGTGACAGAGCCAGAGTAATGAAAACATCCATAAAAAAATGTGAAAACACCTCTTTTCCTTCAGCAAGGGAAGGTGGGCTGGTGGGCTCCCACTTTCTTTTTAAGGATTATCTTCTTCAAGCAACTCTAACAAATGCCTACAGTTAACAGCCTTACCCAAGTATCCTTCCCCCAGACAGACTTCCCAGGAATGAACACTGCCTACTTCTTAATAAAACTTCATTTAATACGTGTGAAACACCTGGAAATCTCGTGGGCGATTACTCCAGCTCAAGGAAGGGAAGGGGGAGCTCTTTCAGTTTACTCTGGCAGAGAAGGGATCTCAGTCCACGCAGTCCTGCACAGATTTACACACAGGGAGGGACCAGGAGGTTGCCTAAGACAGCAAACTGATCAGGGGACACCGAGAGTACACATGACTTCAGCTGGCTGTTTTTCAACTTTATCTACAACCGAGGACTGGGGGAAGAGCCAGAAACAACCACGGAGTGACTCTGCTTAGACTTGCCCAGTGTTGTATTTCAAGGTTTTTGGACTATCCGCTCCATCCAACAATCCATCAGGTACCGTCATTACTCCAGAGATGTCGAGACTAATTCCACCCTAAGCGTTCCCATCTTTCAAAAGGCCGCGCTTGACTGCTGTTATATTAATTCCGTGCATGATGAAGACATTTAAAGCCTCGCATGCTCTCTCAAGCAGACGCCTTGCGTGCCTCGCTCTTGCCGGTGCAGCAGCTGAATTTCCACACGCACACGCCCGCTGTGCTCACACCAGCCGCCACCGTGCGAACCGGCACACGGGGACACGCTCCCGCATCCCCGAGTGACCCCGCATCCCCACCTCCAGCTCCTCCTGCCCCACCACAGCCCGGCCCCAGCCTCGGCTCCCGCGGGGTCGCGATGGGAGCTGGTCCCCCCGGAGGCTGCCGGAGCCACCCCGGCCACGCTCGCACCGCGCCGGGAGGGGAGCGGAGCCGCGGTCCCCGCTCCGCCGCTCTCCCTTGGGGGCTTTCGGAAACTTTTCTCCCCGCCGTGCCGTCACTCCGCGTTAGCGGGGCTGCGGGCAGGGCCGAGCCGAGCCGGGAAGTTTCTCCCGTGGGCGCTGGGTCGGAGCAACTTTCCCCGCACGGCCCCCGGAGCTCCGAGCGCTCCGGCTGCCCGTGCGGGAGAAACGCGAGGAGGAGCTCGCTTCGGGGGAGGGGGAGATGCAGCCGGGGCGTGGGTAAGCCGCTCCCTTCTTCTTCCTCCTCCTCCTCCTCCTCCTCCTCCTCCCGTCGGCTGCTCCAGTCTGGCAGCCAGGCGGCCGCTGCCTCCGGCCGGAGCCGCCGCGCTCGGGAAGCGACTCCCGGCCCCGGCATGGGGACGCCGCTGGCGGCTCCGGGATTGCTGCTGCTCCTCCTGGCCGGCACCGCGGGGCTCTGCCGGGCTCTGTTCTCCCTCCCGCTCCGCGTGTCCCACCCCGCCGCCCCCGCCGGGTCGCCGCCCGCCCCGGTGGTGCTGCGGCCGGCCAGCGGCAGCCGGCAGCAGGATGCCCCCGGGGCTGCGGACGGCTTGGCCTTGGCCTCGGATCCCGGCGGCACCCTCAACTTTTTAGCCATGGTGGAGAACCTCCAGGGAGACTCCGGTCGCGGCTACTACCTGGAGATGCTGATCGGGACCCCGCCGCAAGCGGTAGGAGCGGGCCGGGGGCTGCGGGCTGGGGGCGCTGGGAGGGATGGAGAGGAGGGGGTCAAACTTCTCCTGGGTGGGAGCGACTCGGCCGCCCCGCAACTCGCGGCTCCAACGCAACTTTGTCCCGGTGCTCGGCGCTGGCGCCTCCTCCCTTCCCCTTTCTCGCCCTCCCTTCCCGGGGGATGGGGCCGGTGCCCGGCGCGGGGGAGCGGCGGCAGCAGCAGCGACTTTCCGCGGACCCGCAGGGAGGAGAGAAAGGAGAGGAGCATGCCCGGCTGCCCCGTCCTGCCCCTGCTCGGGAAATCTGCGGGTCTGGTCCCCAGGATTTCTTTTAGGCTGTGTCACGGCGTCTGGATCCGAAGCGAGTTGCTCTGCCAGTCGAACTGACCGTGTTTTAGAGACAGCGGGTGCTTTTTTTGTTATCCTTTGCTTTTTTAAGCTGCTCTGCATCGTGATTGGGCGCTTTGGTAGATCTTCCCAGTGCTCCCGGGAGAATCACTCGGCATCTTCCTGCTAAACTAAGTGATGGCTGGGCACAACCAGCCCTTCTGTCGGGAACCCATGTGTTACTGATTAACGGGGCAAAGAACGTGTGTGCGTTCTGAATATTGTTTTCAGATAAAGCGTGTTGCCTTGAATCTTCCCTCTCTGCCTCCACCAGTGTGGCTGAAGTTTGTTTCGAGTTGGTTTTCTGGTTTTTTTGTGGTTTTTTGGTTTGGTGTTTTTTTTTTGTTTTTTTTTTTTTTTTTCCGTGTAGTTGCTCTTTCATCTGTGTCATGAGATCCCAGGAGGAGCGGTGCTGGGCTGCTGGTGGGATGACTAGTCAGCTGAGCGGGGATTAATTTCCTGAGAGCCCTCGGGGCTTTCCTTCAGAACTTTGTGTTTGCTTCAGGAGTTTAGGTCCTGAGGTTCCCAGTGTAGACAGAAAAAAAAAAAAATCTTTATTCTTCTGCTTAACTCCCCTGCGTAATAGAAAGCCGATGAATGCCAGAATGTGCAGCCAATGGGGAGCGTTCAGCCGTCATTGCATTTTTGGATGTCTGTGAGCTCTTTCTTTTTTTGCCCCTCGAATATAAGAGGATTGGCCACATCATCTCTCTAATCACAAGATATCACACTGCAATCAATACATGCATTGAGAAAGGCTGGCATTGTTTTATGATCAATAAATAGAGATTTTTTTTTTTTAACCCATAACTAGGTCTGACATATCAAGGTGTGGCCCAGTAGCCACAGAGGCCATTAAATATTTTTTCCTCTGTGTTGAGTGATGCATATTTGACTAGTTCTGTTAGTGTGGTGTGCTGTGTGCTTCATAACTCCAGGGAACATTCAAACATTCAATATTGGCTTCTGCCAGAATCAAGGCACCAGATTTGATTGGACTAATCACCCAATTCAGCATGTCTTAGATGAAAAAAAATAACTTCAGGTAGGAAAAGTGACTATCCAGTATATTATCTCCTTACATGTCTAGGGGCATTCTGAAATGGGAAAAAATGGAGAAGGAAAAATGTGACAGACCTTTAATAATATGACTGGAGGTCTAAGAGGGAGAAATGTGCTGCCCTCAGTACACCCACAGGCTTCACTTATGCTTAACAGCTTGTATCACTTTTATTACAGGTAATGGAAGGTTTCAGCTAGACTTGCCTCTGATTTTTATGTTTTCCACATTAAAAAAGCATTCTTTGAATCTGATTGCAAAGCTTTTACTACTTCAAACTAGTTCTGACTTATGCAAAGTTAATTATTTTAAAGACTACCACTGGTTTAGCACATGTGAGGTTTTATTCACAAGTAGACCCACTGAGGTTGTAAGTAAGATTATAAATGCTTCTGTTTCCCAAAGCAGATCTTGGTGTGTAATGACTCAGTGGAGTGCAGTTAGAATTTATTCTGTACTTTTGACGAGGATGAATTTGTTATCCCATTCCCTGCCGGAAACCAGAAAACTTAAAGATCACAAATGTACTTGCTGTTTTTCTGCTTTGCAACGAGTAGTATAAAGCTACAAAGCTGCTGCTGTTGGTACTTGAATGCTTCACATGCTGCTACTAAAAGCAAGTGTCTGCATAGTGCCAAGCGTTGGATTGTGTTAAACTCCTTGGGCAAGTCGTTGCTGGAGTTGGGAGTGGGCTGTGCGTGATGGTGTAGAAAAGGAAAAATCTTTCCCTGATTTAAATGCTCCTCCCAGCCTGACTTTGCTCCACGTCAGAAGCTGCTCTGCAAAGTGATGCTCGGACACCTTCCTTTTGCTTTTGTGCCCCTCCAACTTGGGGTTTCCCAGCTGCCTGCCCGAGCCAGGCGCAGGACTGCCAGCCCAGGGAGCAGGAGCGCTGCCCTGACATTGTGCCAAGGAGGAAGGAGGGTCTGGCGGCGAGGAGCGGCTGCGCTTCCGCGCTCCCGGAGCAGGAACGTGCATGGCACAGCTGCTGCTCTGCACAGGAGCACACAGGGGATGGGGAAATACTCACAGGACAGTGCTGGACCACGACCGAGCAGCAGGCTGTGAGAAGGGAAAGCAGATTTGGTGTCGTGGTTACAGTAGAGTTGGTGCCCAGTGACTTCGGGAGCGTGTGCGTCAAGTGTTGGAAGCTGCTGAGCCAGAATGGGGAATGAACATTTGTGAAAGGCTTCAGCACTACAGGGCTTGCTTTACTGCTCAGCTGCATTTTTAGAAATTTTCCTTTTTTAATTCCTGTTCTTGGAAGGAAGCTACTATGACAGAATCTCGTTTTTCAGGTCATTTAAGGCATACTTTTTGGCTTTCGTTCCAATTCTGATTTGTCATATAGCAGATAAACACAGCACAGAACTGCGATTCACAATGGCAGCTCTGAAACACTTGTTCTGATGGTACAAAAATAGAGCAGCTGCTGCGTGAAGTCAAAATTTATTTTATTTCCAAAACAGGAAACTTCAATGCAGTCAATCCAGTTTTGCAAAGTGCTTGCAGCCAAAGTGTTTCTGATCATTTCCAGTTTTATGATACAGTATCCTTCCTAATCCTATCAGATCTCCAGACCAGCTACCAGGTTGGTGTCAAGTGTTATTACTCCCACTAATTCTTATTCATTCACATGTAGACCTACTTAAGAATTATGTGAAAGGTGAAAACGGTCTGTTATATTGAAGGGTGTGATGTATTTGTCCCTTATTTCATGGATGTATTATTATGTGTCCTAATCCTGATGGACTATGGGCTTTATACCTGTCTGTATAGGTTCACTTCTTCCAGTTCCAGATTTAAATAAGAGGTGGCAAGAGCCCAATATGAATTGTGTGCAGTGTTCTTAGCTATTTCTTTAAATAATCTGATGGAATTCCTTTGCTCTACCTTTTATTATTTTCCCTACCCTGAGATTATAAGAATTGTGAGAAATTGAATCCAAGATCATTTAGGTTTTTTTGCTGTCTTCACTGCAGTCCTCTTCATATTAATTTTGTATCTTCTACAAGCTTTTGACCAAAAGAATAGTCAAACTCTTAAAAAAACCTCATGTTTTTCACAGCTTTCTTGAAGTCCATCTGGACTGCATTAAACATTTGCAGGGACAGTACCACTGCCTCATCTTGCCTCTTGTACAAGGTGGTGGTAGTCCTGCTGATCCCACTGCATTTCCAAGCTGTGTTTTTATGGAGAACAGGTAAATGTTACTCCTGCAGCTTCTCTGTGAAAGAGAGGGCAGGCATCAGCCCCTGTGAGCTCGGGTCTGATTAACCACAAAAGGATCCAGCTTGTGCTCTGAGTGCCACAGCTCCTTTCTCACAGTCTCAGTTTTTCATTCTGTTCATGAAGAGGCTTTTAAATCTGCTGTTTATCCTAATGGCAGTTTGTTCTGTGCACAGGGTGAGCAAAAACCCCTTCTATAAACTTGCTCCCAAGTTTTAAGGTCAGTGTGGATGTTGGGTCTTACAGCCCCCACTGCAAAACACAAACTTCAGTTCCCACATAATTGGTGGGAGGTTATCTTCCCTTCCATTTCTTCCAGCTATTAAAGAGAGGAATGATAAAGAAGGATATGTATTAAATACCTCTAGTGTGTCGTGGAGTCAGAATTTATAGCTTTGTGTTTTGAAGGTGATGTAAACAGACATTAACAAGTTCTGAACTTGCAGCCATTATTTCTTAATTGGTAGTAGTTCTCATTCCCTGAATGTTGAAAGGAATGAAGATCTGAGGAAAGATTCAATTGCTCTTGTAATTTGATTTTTGGTGCTGTACTATTCCCCAACAAGCTCAGCTCCGCTTTCTTAATTTTGCTGAAAAGGAGCTCACTGTCTTTCTAGATACAAGGAGTTTTAAAATTTGATCTTTCTTTCTTCAAATATCTGAAGGCAAGTTCCATTTCAAGTCTATCTTTCTGTCTTTTTTTTTTTTTTAGCAATTATTAAAGTCTTTTGTATTTATTTTTGAGTTCTTTAAGAAAGCTGAAAAAAACAAAAGGCTGAGAAGCAAAGACAAGTTCTATGGTGCATTGGAGTGTTTTGAGGTGACAGCATCAAAATCCTTCCAGATCTGTCTAGTGGAAATAGTATTGAAATGCAAAAATATTCCTGTTTTTAAATGGTGATTTGAGTCAATTTTGGTTGTTGTTGTTGAATACCTGCAAAATGAAAAGGACATGGACTTGGCAGTTGTAATTCAGGACTAATACAGTGAACAGCTGGGCTGTGGTGTGTTTTTGACCCAAGACAAGCAAGCAAATATTCCGGGTTTGGGTTGACCAAAAAGTCTCTACCTTTACAAATTAGCATTCTAGCACCTTCTTCCATCCAAAATTAGCTCTGGCAAAAGAGGCTGTGTGGGGGTAGTAGAGCCTGTACTATAGAAATAACCCAAAATGTGAGGGCTGATCTCACTGAATGGAAGAGGCTCACTGTGGTCATTCCTCAGGATGTGCTTCTCTCCCAGAGTTAGGGATCAGAGCCTCACAAACTGCTCCTTTAAAGGAGCTTTCTCCTCTTCAGAGGAGTGATGGAAGCTTTATTATCCAGGGTCTCTGGCTGAGGCAATCCTGAATTCAGATCCTGGTGGGTCAGGGCAGAAGAGCTGTTGTGGGGAGCAGGGGTGGTGGAAATAGATGTCAGGTTCACATTTTTTACCACTTTGCATTTCATTTCTTATCAAGGAAAAAGCATCAGTTATATCTGGAAAGAGAAAAGTAGAGGGCAAGCAAATAACTGTTTTGCCTGAATAAAGTGTAAATTAGTTGGGATTTGGAGTAGAAATGAGATGAAAATGAAACAGTGGATGAAAGAAAGCCCGTGTGCAATTTCCGTGTGTTTGGTTCATTTGGATTATTAAGGAAGAAATAGTTCTCTTCTTCTTTGGGTTTTTCTTGTGGTTTTTTTTCCTTTCCCCCCCCCCCCCCCCCCTCTAACTAGAGGAGTGTGAACTCTAGGGATTGCATCTGGCAAGACAGATTTAAAAGCTGCTACACTTTGCAGGGGTCTTCATTTTCTTGAAGAGCACTTATGACTTTGAGTATGTGAGGACACCTTAGCTATTACATTGCCTCCACATATTATAATTTTTGAAATGTCCTCACTCAGTGTAACTGAAACAAGTCTGACCTGAAGTGTTGTCTGGTCATTGTCAAGTACAGCTCTGTTTGAAAAAGGAAGCTGGTACAATGGCTCTCACACGTGCCTCTCCAGTGTGACTCGGACAGACCTCTCTCCCCCTTTTCCTACTGGCTGTAAAACACAGATTTAATTGTACAAACAACTGTGTAAATAAGTGAAGGAATCTGTTGCTTCTATTTCAGCATAGATTAGGGTTTGAGATCAAATCTTCAAAGTAAAGGAGGCAGCTCTCAGCTGCCTTAAAAAAAGGAAATGTTTTTTCCTGCTATTGACAGGCCTGCCTATGTTTTGCTGTTTTCCAGCTTGGGTTTGCTCTAGATCCAAGCTGTTGAAGCAAACACAGAACATGTTCTGAGGTCACTTTTACACCTGAATTTGTATCCATCAGCTCTGTGCCCTTCAAAGCACTTAAAACAGCCCAGGACTAGGTAGATCTTACTTTCCTTTCTGCTCGTGCTTCCACCACAGCAACTGGATGGTGGAGTTAAGGAGCTGGGCTGGCAGGACCCGGTCACTGGGCTGGGAGCAGCCCAGCTGAGAGGAGAAGCTCAGCATGAGCAGCCCACTGTGCTTTTCCCTTGCTCAAAACACTCAGGGAGCTCCTCCACCGCTGGCAGCACCTGAAGGAGGTCAGTGTGAGAGCTTGCCCTGGAGGAGATGGGCCAGAGACCGCCCACACAGCCACACCACAGACAATATCAGACCTCAAGAAATAAGAAGCCACAATTAATGACATCCACACAGCTTATGGTGAGGAGCAAAGGATGAGCAAAGGACTCTGGGACCAGTTGGGAATGGCCATGCAGATCAACAGCCCGTGATTGGCAGGAAGGCTTTTAGAACATTCTGTGACTATATATATAGTCTCTCACAGAATATATATATATATATATATATATATATACATATATATATATATATATATATTCATTCTCACAGAATGTTCTAGTGTTCTAGAAGCCTTCTGGCTAATATATATTGTGTGTGTGTATATATATTATATATATATGTGTATGTGTGTGTATCATCCCCACTTTGGGGTCTTCTGAAGCACTCTTTATGTTTTCTTTTGAATCCCTGTTCGTGAGGATTTAATTTATTTAATAAGAATGTATTTAATATAAATGTATTTCATTTAGTTAATAAATATAGTTTTTATTTTTTTAATAAATATCTTCAGTGTTAGCACTTCATATGTACCTGTCTCTTCCTTGTTGCTGTGCCACGCCGTCACAGCATCGCCGAGCTGCCAAGACCAGAGGGTTTCCCTGTGCACCCCACAGATCCCTTGGGGTGTTTTTGCCAGCCAATCTCTGGGGCTCTGCTCTGCTGCCAGCCAGGTCAGAGATCCCAGGCAGCCAGACACGTGCTGCAACAGCTCCAATCTGCACCAACCCCACAGCCTTGGTTTTGCTGCAGTGGCTCCTGCTTGGCACAGCGAGGGATGCAGCAGCCTGGCATCACCTGAGAGCCTGTGCCAGTTTGAGAAGCAAGATGTATTCCATTTGCCATCTGTGTGGCAGTTGTCTTCTGTTAAGTGGGCAGTTTTCCTTATCTCTTCCACAACCAATTCTCCCTCCAGAGAGACATCTGTTGATAATGGGCCAGTGAATGTCACTGCATGACTGATAAGAACTGTGACATCCCATTCTGAGATGCTCTGCCCAGAGGGAAGAGACAAGCATTCCTACCTGGATATAATCTGGGTTTTTGGGACACCAGACTCAGCCTTTCCACTGGTTCCCAGGAGGAACAGCTGGGATTTTCCACTGGACCTTCAGAGGAAGACTACACCCTTCACTGACAGAACAAGAGGACACAGTCTCAAGCTATGTCAGGAAAGGTATAGGTTGGATATTAGGAAAAAAAAAATTCACTGAAAGAATAATAAAATACTGGAATTGTCTTCCCAGGGAGGTGGGAACACATCTCTGGATGTGTTTAAAAAAAGACTGGACATGTCACTTGGTGCTATAGTCTAGATGTGGTGTTAGGGCATGGGTTGGACTTGATGATCTTAGAGGTCTCTTCCAACCTCATTATTCTGTGATTCTGCAGGATCACTGCTCCAACAGAACCACATCTGCCACTCCAGGAGGACTGCAGCCATTCCAATTTGGACTGCTACCAACACTGTGGTCCAAAGTATGTCTGGTTGTATTCTGACTCTGTCAGCGGTTTTCCTTTTGTATTATTACATGTATTTTGTTTCTTTTCCCTTTTCCTAATAAATTGTATTTCTGACTTGGAGTCTCTCGCTGGTTTTGCTTTCAAACCAGAACAGAGCCTCACCACAGAGCTCTGAAAATTTCTCCCCCTTAGGGTGAGAGCAGCTGCTGGTGCCCACAGGCCCAGCCAGTTCAGCAGCCTTGCCCCAGGTGTGGTTGTCTGATGGACTTTTGGCCATGCACATCTGAGTAGCAAAGTCAGCCCTGGAGCTTTCAGAAAGCATCAGGCCAGAGTTGATATTTGCTCCCTCTTTTGCCAAAGGTTGATAAAATAGCCCCTTTATTCCCCCTGGTCTCACTCCTCCCTCAGAGTTCTTTCCTCAATCTTCCTTTTGCCTGTTTTTCTTGCTCTCACTGCATTTTTTATGTCTAAGAGCATTTTTAAAGTCCTTCTCTAACAGTTGAAACCTGTGGGGTGTCATGGGGAGGGGATTTGAGGAAAACAAGCTAGATGGGGGAGAAAGATCTTATTCGAGTGAAAATTACAATTCACTGAATACAATTAATGTGTCATAATTAAGCCCTTTTGAAGGAAATCTGTTAAGACAGTAATTGCACTCTGCAATCCTTTTTTCCCCTCACCACTGCTTACTAATAATTTGATATTGTGAAAAACAAATTACTTGTAAATTTTGTCCTCTTTGCTCAGCTTGCAAGTACTAAAATTAGTTGATTTTATTTAGCTTTATGGTTGGCTTATTTTTGTACCTATTTACAAGCAAAAACTGCTATTAAGCTAGATTGCGTGTGTTCAGGGAAAATGCTGGTCTCACATCCTAGTCTGGTCTTATTTTAAAAGAGGAAAGGTATTAATGCTGCAGTAACACTTGGTAAGCTTCTCCTCCCTAAATATAGAGAATGATCCATCCTAAGGGATCCAAAACTCCAAAACTGGCATTTTTGATTTAAAGAAAAAACCTGACAACTCGAGAACTGAGAGTCACCTTTCCACTTGAGAGAGGGATTAAAGGCCAGCTCCTGCCATTTGACAGGGGAAAAATAATTGGATGCTTTTGTTATCCATCTCTCAGATAACTCCTTGATATTTATGAGTGGATTTGCCTGTGAGAGTGGCTCTTACCAGAGCACCTGGGAGCCCACCTAGTGCTCAGGCTCAGGTCAAGGCCAGATGTAAGAATTTTTTCACCACCCAGGCTCTTTCTGCTTCCTACTTTGCTTCCATAAGAAGCTTCACACCAGAGAACATCAGGATTTGGAGTTTCTGCAGGAACAAAAGGCTTACCTGCTTTGTCATCATATGGAAGCTTGGGTCCTGCATGTGCCAACTTGAACATTTTATTGTGGCATTTGGGAAGAAAAGAATTTGAAGAATTTGCCATTGGCAGCAATAGTTTTGGCAGAGAAAATAAAATACTGGGCTGTTTTGTTTTGGCTGCAGGATTTGGATCTGTTTTCAAAATTGTGACCGTGAAATCTCGAGGGAGGTTTTTTTCCTCACTTTTTTTTTTTTTTTTAATGCAAATGGAAACTTTACTTCCAGAATTCCATTATGATACCTGTTGATACAGAAACCTTGAATGTCAGTGTCTACAGTATAAGAAATTAACAGTTGTGGCATCTTTTCAAGGCCAGGTTGGATGGGGCTTTTAGAAACATGGTCTAATGGAAGGTTCCCTGCCCATGGCAGGGGGTGAAATGAGGTGACTTTTAAAGTCCCTCCCAACCCAAACCATTCCATGATTCTATGATTCAAGCCACTACAGCAGCTTGAGCTCTTCAGGGCAGTATTGCTGTGCTGCTTAAGCGTGGTTTGGAAAAGTTGTGCTTTTATTCACTGTGCTGCCTGGTAGATGTCTGCTACAGGAAAGAGTGAAGTGTGAGGCGTGTCAGAAAATGATTCATCATTCCTACCTTTTCTCTGACTAAAGTGATTTTTATTTAATTCATTCATTTTTCTTCTCAGCGACTCTCGGGTTGCAAATAAGACAGAAGGAGTTCAAAGGTGGTCACACTTCCCAAAAGTCTGGGAGCTGCTGGAGCACTGTAACAGCTGATGCAGTCACAGTGCTGCAGCTTAACTGTCAGAGAATAATCTTCTCATTACTTCTCAGAAGCAAAGTCCTTCAGGGAATAACACAGACATTTCACACGCTCCAAAGTGCCAGGTTTTTGCATTAGAACCACCAAGATAAACCATGTGGGGGATGGGGAAAGTTCACAAAATTTCTCAGGAGTTGTGGTTATGAACACTGGTGTGTGCTACATGTTCTAGCTAAAATTAACTTTCATTTGCACTCTGCTGAGCTTTCAGCTTACCTTGAATGACCTTTGGTAATTGGCAAGTGGCCAGATGCCAGTGGTACTTGCTGCAGCTTTTTGTCCAGGTTTGGGAGCTTTTCTCCATGGCAGGTGTGCACAACAGCATTTGCTTTGCCAGTGGGCAAAATTCCACAGCTCCAGTGCCCTGAGCACAACCAGCTCCAGTGGTGTGAATAGAATGGTTTGGGTTGAAAAGGATCCTCAAGACCATCCAATTCCAGCTCCCATCACGCATCCATCATCACACAGTGGGATGTAACCTCTGGCCAAAGTAGAAGAAAGCTGATTCCAACACTGGAATTGTTGCTGTGTGGAGGAATGGGCTGTAGGGAGCTGCTGCTATGGCATGTCCAGGCAGACTTTATCAACCCGAGAGCATAACAAAGTCTTTTAACTTCCTGCCCGACAAACTCAATCTGGTATCTGGAAATGAAGCTGTGTTCCTGCATGCCTCTGTGTTCTCCTGTGTAATCAAGATTTTTATAGTGGAACTTGGTTAACAATTGTAATGATGTATGAGCCATGGGTGAAGCTGGTTCATTTCCCAGAGCTGCTGCCTCTCCAGCATTAGCCAGGGGAAAGAGTAAAGTATGAATGTTTGAGGAGAGAGAGAAATAAACTACTCCAGTAGCAGGGGAGGAACAGTGCTGCTTTCAAAAAAGAGAATTTTTTTGAAAACCATGACTTATTTCACTTGAGAATCAAAACTGCCTTTTAAATTGTCCTGACAAATTTTTAAGTAAAAACATTAAAACAAATATGAGTAAAAAGCATGATTCTTATTTTTAATTAATCAAACACATCATTGGTTAACAGGTTTTTTTTCCTTTTTTTCCCCCCCAATCAAATAGTACTTCCTGCTAATGTGGAGCATAAAGCTGATTTCTCTTTGTGCCTTTTAACTCCCTTGTATGATTCAGAGGAACACCCATGATGACAATCAAACTCTGCTTGGCAATATCCTAAATAGGTCAGGTGCAATGGGGAGCAAAAGCCTTCCGTCTGTTGCATTCCCTTTATTAATTGCCAGGGAAATAAAACCACTGCAGTTGCATCACCTTGTTTGTGCTCTGAGACCTGGGACTCCCTGTGCACATTCCTGTGGCCACCAAAGATGGCATGGAGCAATGGGAAGCTGCCTGGCCCTACACCTTTTCCCCAGAGGTGTGGCACAACTTTTCTGACAGGAAACACGATCAGAATAACCAAATTCCAGCCTTTGTGCCTGACTTTGATGAACTTGTGGGTTTTATGCTGATCTTTCCCTCCTTCCCTTCCTTTGCCTGCACTGACAGATGCAGTCATGTCCCTTTACCATCCTACCAGCCCAGCAAGTGTGTGAAAGTGTGGGATGGTGGCTGTTGCTGGGCAGAAAGGGAGGGAAGAGGTGGGAGCTGCTGTGACAGGTGAGGAAGAGGTGGTTGAAGGTAGTTAAGAGGGTAGGATCAGCCTCTTCAGCTCCTCAGGCTGACACAACCCAGATCTCGTGTTAAATAAAACCTGGCAGTGCTGCAAACCAGGCCTGAAGAACAAGTCCTGGCATTTTTATAGCAGAGGTCATGCCTTGAAGTACAGGGAGTCCACAGCTGGCTTTCCAAGGTGTGTGCTTGTTTATTTACCTCACCATATCCAACAATCCTGGCCAATCCAGGGATCTCACTGGGTGAACGTGGGAATGTCTGTACTTTCCTGGCCTCCAGGAGGGACAGGCTGCTTTCAGAGCCCTGAACTTGTCTTAAGCAGCAAGCTGGCTGTTCCCATGGCATCATATCTGTTGGAACTCAAAATGTCCCTCAGACATTTTTGGAGATTCCAGGCCCAGGTCAGAAGCATTTGAGACCCTGGCAGGCAGCTGGAAACAGCTGTGATTTTGGGTTTGAACCATGGGATGATTTACCAACCTTGCAGGAAGAACAAGAAGTCACAAAAGTTTAGATATTATAGTAGAAGTAGTCACAAAGTAGAGGGAAGAATTTTTGAGTGCTGTACAGGGGGGTTTTGGTTTTGTACATGGGGGGGTCAGAAGTTTTAAGATGGAGGGATTTGAGCCTGCCCTGTCCTCCCTCTTTCTCCTTCTTTACCTCCATGTTCTTGGTGATGTTGGCACTCACAGATTGGTTTAGAGTAGAAAAGCACCATTTAATATAGGTAATAGGCATTGGGGAAAAACTGTAAATATGTAACACGTAATGTACCATATAAAAGATAGAAAAGCACCATTTAATATAGGTAATGGGCATTGGGGAAAAACTGCAAACACGTAACACGTAATGTCCCATATAAAAGACAGCAGCAGCCCTGGGCGGGAGAGAAGAAGCAGTCGGGAGTCAGAGAGGATGTCAGGGTGTGTGTGTGCCTCTGCCTGAGCTGTGAGCAAACCACAGCAGGTCCAGAAGAAAATCTTTTAGATAACTTGCAATAAACTGCCTTGAGACCGAACAGCAAGAGACTGCTGAGCCTTTCTTTGGAAGCATTGGTTAGATGAGAGATTTTTCCACCATATGGAACCCCTGAACCAGGCCTGGGTTCCGACACATATCCCTTGACTTCCATGTTTTGGGAAAGTTGGTTGCTTCACTGTTGTGGTGGGCAGATGGAGAAAACCCAGGGAAAACTTCTGCACTTTGGGTTTGTTACAGCGTTTTAGGAGAACAGACTGGAAAACATCTCTAAGCATTCAGTGTCCTTGAAGAGAAGCACCAAAAAACCAGGAGGAGGAATTCCTGAAAGCAGGCAGTAAGTGCAGCTAGGAGGATGCTGTAATGAGTGCTGCCCCACAGAGTGGGTATGGAAGTGCTGCTGGGAAGAGCTCGTTCCAGGGAGAACAGATAGACTTGATGAGTCAGGGGTGTCCTGCTTTCACCTCTCCTTCTCACAGCTCTCCAGGCTTTGAAAAACCTTTGCTAACAAACACTCCTCTCCAAAATGAACATCTTGAGAGAGGAGGGGAAAAAAAAACCTGGAAAGAATTGTGTCACTACAAGAGCAAGGTGAAGCGGGGAGGAAAGGTAAGAGATCAGACCTGACATGCAGCCTTATGAAAAATCTGATTTTTCTCACTGCTGTCCTGCAAGTCTCTTTCTTTCTATTTACCTCCAAAATGTAGCCTTTTCTCAGTGTTACTCACTACCTGCAAATCAAAGAATTATTAAATGGCTTGGGTCGGAAGAGAACTTCAAGATCATCTTGTTCCAACCCCTGCCATGGCAGGGACACCTTCCACTGTCCCAAGTTGCTCCAAGCCCCATCCAACCTGGCCTTGGACACTTCCAAGGATCCAGAGGCATCCAAAACTTCTCTGGGCAACCTGTGCCAGGGCCTCACCATCCTCACAGGGAAGTTTTCCCTAATATCCCATCTAACCCTACTCTCTTTCAATTTAAAGCCATTCCCCCCATGCTCTTGTAAAGAGCATCTCTAAAAAACAAAACTAAACTAAACAAAACAAAACAAACAAAAAAAATCTTAAGTGTTGCAGGAGCAGCTTTGGCTTGGTTTCACATCTCCAATGCAATTTGAAAGCCAGGATCTTATTTAAATTTGAGCTTGAAGTTCAAATCTTTGGTATGAGGGAGACCTTTGGAAGAAAGTAGGAGTAGAGGGGTGGGACTGAACCTCTCCTGCAGGGTTTCTGCCTTCTGCTGAAGGGCAAGGGGGCTGTGGTGTCTTTGGCAGAAGGGAGATTACCAAAAAAAGAGCAGTGCTCATGAAGCTAGGGATGCCTTCTAGCCTGTGCTCAAGAACATTAGGAATGGGCTTCATTCCCCTGATGAATTTTGTTATTTCCAGATGGCACAGTAAACATGGGCAGTGACTCACCTAGAGGGTGAGGAAGGTTTTAAGATTAGTCACTTCAAGCCTACTTGAGTTTGCCTAGCACGGCTTGGCTCTGTACATATGTGTAAAACTGTTTTGGTCTAACTGCAGTTGGAGGGTTGTTGATTTAGCTTCAAAACAAGCTTTTTTTTTTTTTTTTTTTTTTTTTACTATAGGATTTTTGAAGCTAGGTAGAGAAGAAGAGTTAAAAATGTTTCTTTTTTTTTATTATATTTGACAGCAGTTTCACTGAGTCTAATGAGCAATAGAGGAAAAGAAAAGAATGACCTGACAAAATAAATTGGAAGCTAATTTTGGAGAGCAAAAGCCTCGGAAAATTGAAATTCTGAACTGAATGCAGCTTCTAACTGTAATCATTCACTGGGTATAATACATTAATGTAGGCTTACTGATTTCATTTCCTTAACCCAACAAAGAAAAAAAAAAAGGCAAAAAGCTCTACTTAATATTGTATTCTGAAAGGTAAGGTAAGCATGTAAAGTAAGCATGATTTCTTTTTTTTTTTTTTTTGTGACTCCCTTAAAAAGCCCAACCTCTAAAGTTCTTTGACATGATTATACTTCTCAGAAAAATCATGCCCTAAGTAGTGCTGGTGAGCAGAACAGCCACAGCAGACATTTCACCTCAGACAGTGCCCTGATTACTGTGGAGCTGGAAAGGGGAGCCCTGTTCAGGTCTTCCTGCAGCATCCTCAGCTCCTTCTGATGTCCCAAAGAGCTCAAAAGTAGCTCCGCCCTGGGGTGGTGACACTCTGTGGTTTCAAGTGAGAAAGAGTTTTATGCTGAGAAGTGTGGGAGCTCAAAATGTCCCTCAGACATTTTTGGAGGTTCCAGGCCCACGTCAGAAGCATTTGAGACCCTGGCAGCCAGCTGGAAACAGCTGTGATTTTGGGTTTGAGCCATGGAATGATTTACCAACCTTGCAGGAAGAACAAGAAGTCACAAAAGTTTAGATATTATAGTAGAAGTAGTCACAAAGTAGAGGGAAGAATTTTTGAGTGCTGTACAGGGGGGTTTTGGTTTTGTACATGGGGGGGTCAGAAGTTTTAAGATTGAGGGATTTGAGCCTGCCCTGTCCTCCCTCTTTCTCCTTCCTCACCTCCATGTTCTTGGTGATGTTGGCACTCACAGATTGGTTTAGAGTAGAAAGGCACCATTTAATATAGGTAATAGGCATTGGGAGAAAACTGTAAATATGTAACACGTAATGTACCATATAAAAGACAGCAGCAGCCCTGGGTGGGAGAGAAGAAGCAGTCGGGGTCAGAGAGGATGTCAGGGTGTGTGTGCCTCTGCCTGAGCTGTGAGCAAACCACAGCAGGTCCAGAAGAAAATCTTTTCGATAACTTGCAATAAACTGCCTTGAGACCGGACAACAGAAGAATACTGAGCCTTTTTTTGAAAGCACGGGCTGGAGGAGAGATTTTTCCACCACACGGAGCCACCCCTGACCTAGGGTGAGCTCCGGCAGAGAAGGAGCCTGTGAAATGGGTGATGCCACTCACAAGCACATCTCCAAGAGTTAAGCTCTTTTTAGCTTTGGAATTATTGAATTAATAGCGGTGTCTCCAGCATCTTAAGGCCCCCTGTTCTCCAGGGAGGGAGGGGTGAGCTCTGGATGAGACTCTTGCTAATTTAGAACACAGGGCTTAGGCTTAGCCTGTCTCTAAACCAAGGCTGCGTGGGCACTGGGATTCCTCTCGAGGCTTGCAGTTAAATGTGAGAGCTGCTCCCGGTGGCATTTGGCTTACAGCCTCCCTGTCTCGTCAGTGCTGTGCTGTAATTACCAGGAAATTGATTAATTTCGTTCCTTTACACCTCCTAACAGGTGGAAACAGGCTTTTGGATTTAACAAGAGCTTTGTGTGCACTTAAACGCAAATAGCCGATGTCTCATGCATTTGTTCCTGAATTTCAGAGTGTTTGTGGGGGTTTTGTTAATCCTCCATTTGTCTAGGCACTCATTATCTTTCCATTCAAGAACGTGTGTGGTATAAGTACAGCAAATTTACAGATTTTCCTCACTGAAATTCAGGAGGATTTCTGCTGCTCTCAGTAAGCACTAACTCTCCTTGTGCTTAAGGGTTGGTGCCTACCCTGGGGAAGGCTGATGAAGGCACCTCTTGGCTTTCATGCAGGTTTGGCTCCCTTCTGAAAGGTTTGGCTCCCTGTGGGTGTCTATGGCACCCCTACATCTGTTAAAAGACTGTCACACTTTTCCTTCTTCTTCTCAAGCCATTTAAAGCTTGTCAACACTTACTTTACAGGTAATTTTTTTTCTACATCTCTATATTGTTATTACTCTGTAATTAGTCCAGATTTTCCTTAAAACCCAGTGCTATAAGCAACACATGACTCCAGCTGTAGCTGGTTTATGTGAACTACAGGATTGCTTCACACACCTGGTTTTGTCTGCTACAGGGTGTGAGGTGAGAGAGAGACTCATATCTGGGTGGGGGGAATAAAAAAGAGGGAAAAAAGGTTAATCTTTTCAGAAAAGGCAATGAGACAAAATTGCTACGATTCACGCAGCTCTAAGATAAGCAAGTAATGGCTCATGTTCAACAGCAAAGCATGTTCATATAGCATGAATAGGATGGATGTGTTGTATGATAAATCTAGACACAGCAAATAAATTTCAGCCTGAAAAATAAGATAGCACATGAGATGGCATGTGCAGAGAGAATGCTAATGTTTAGGGAACCGAGGGCATTGGCAGGAAGGAGAGCGTAGAAATGAAGAATAGATATTTTGTTTTGTTACCAGGATTGATTGGCTGACTATTTTTTTTGTCTTTAAACCATAATAGCCTTCCCTTATTGTCAAAATGATAATATATATAAAGCACTTCCTGTAATATTTTTCTTCAAAATTACTATTCATCAGTCCTACAGTCAGATGCTCATATTTCAACTCACAATTTAGTTTAGCAAGTTTATACTTCAAAGCAATCTGTCATTTTAGCATTTGAGTTTTTTATACAAATCTCCACCACAGAAGCATGCAGTGCTCTTAAACACGGATAGATTGGCTAATCCAGATAGTACTTTGTAATCTTCTGGCAAAGAGAGAGATTATTGCTTTTCAGGCAGGAAAAAAGAAATATTCCTTCCAGTCTAGCAGTGCAGATCATGGAGAGCTTGAGGGGAAAAACTCTTGGTCTTCTGCTGGGCCCAGTGAGGGTGTGAGAGTGTTTGGGAATGGATGTTTTAAGTGGCTGGGGAAGAGAGTGAATGTGAAGACAGTAAATGTAAAGGTAGGAAATGTAAATCCCAGGTCCTGGCACCACCTGGGAATGTGAGGGGAATGGCAGCAAAGGCCAAACACTCTCTGGAGAGCTTGGTCTGCTGCTGGCTCAGGTTCTCCTGTTAACTCCCCAGACTGCAAACACAGCACAGCTCCTGTGGCAGACTTCTGCTGTTGTGAAAGCAGGAGTTATCTTTGGTGATAAACTTGACCTTCTGGTTTGCCCACGTTTTCGTGCAGCAATAAATCACCTTCCTTTGCATCCTCAGAGCTGCAGCAAAATGTGGGCACCACCTGCTGAACAAACATCATTAGAAAATTAATCTTTTTTTTTTTTTTTTTTTCTCTTTCCTCACAATGCCTCTCTTATGTTGGCTGCATGGGTGAACCCTTGTTGTGACCATGGGAGGGGTTTTTTTGGAGGTAGGAGCAGATAGGTCTGTTTTCTCTGGTGAGGTGACCTCACTCAGGGCAACACTGGAAATACCCCTCCTGGACTTGGTGTAAAATGTGGGTCTGCCTTCCTTCTCCTCCTCTTCCTCCTCCTCCAAGCTGAATATGATTGCATTCAAGCTGCAGAGGATCATTTGGCTTTGGGGTGAGGTGTTCCTCCTGTGCTTGTGAGCAGTGAGAAATGGGAGAGCCCATCCTTGCCCCAGTCTTCATAGGCAGTGTGCCAGTCCAACAAATTTACCTATTTTTGTTTTCAGTCTTACCCTTTAAACAAAGTACATATCATTCTGCAAGCAGAAATCTGTCACTGTGGAGGCTTTTCAGGTTTATGTCTGACTTTGCAGACTTCTACATCTAGAAATGCTTCCAAAAATTTCTCTTAATTCGTCTTTTAAATTGCTTTTATTTCTGTATCTTCAGAGGAATAGATGAAGAATCTATATTAAAGCCTAGCCTTCTGATACTTGAAAGTAGGCTGTAAATGCTAACTCTAAGTAACACAGGGAAGAAAAGAACCCATACAGTATGTTTGTGCTTAAAAAGCCACTGTATATTGTAACATTGCTAATTTGTAGAAACAAATTACTGAAATAACCTGACTGACAGTCAGTGCCAATAATAACACGTAATAACTGTGGGCAAACAGAGCATATAGTTACTGGTGTTTTCTTTTCTGTGTGATGGTTGTAAGCAATTCTTGCCAGATGGGCTGATAATGTAATTAGGAATCATTGTGTTAAATGAGGCAGCATTTAAATTGCCAACTAATTTTCCTATCTATTAACCAGCTTGAAAAAGAAGAGCTGTTACCCAAATGATTTCTAGCTGCTAATCCCTAACAAGAAGCAGCACTTCTTTGAACCATTTCTTTTTCTGAAGCACTGTCTAGCAGATTATTTTCTGGAGGGTTTATTATGTGTGGGACAAAATAAGAAAGAGAATTAAGAGATAGTACAAGCTCAGGGGTGAGATGGGGTGGACTTCTACATCTACATTGTGATGTATGGTAACAGCTCCTGAGCAGGTAATGGGATGATTCCTATTTCTGGTCTCTGCATGAGGATAAAAACTTTTTTACTTTGTCATAGTTCACTGTGTGACATGCTCCAGCAAGCATATAGAATTACAAACCCTATTTTAAGTGGATGCTTTGGGAGAAATCATGAAAGCATGAAAAGATTTTGAGTGGCACAAGAATGTTACTGGTGTGGAATGGTTGTGCTCTTTACTGAGGACAAGAGAAAAGGGAAAAGAAAGGGGTGCCCTTGGGTCGAGTTAAAATCCCAGAAGAGGCATGATGGCTTGCAGTTTTCATCATGAAAAGAGATATCATTGCTAAAAAGGAGGAGGTTTAGATATCATTAAAAAATATTCCTTCAGGAGGGTGGGCAGGCCCTGGCACAGGTGCCCAGAGCAGCTGGGGCTGCCCCTGGATCCCTGGCAGTGCCCAAGGCCAGGTTGGACACTGGGGCTGGAGCAGCCTGGGACAGTGGGAGGTGTCCCTGCCATGGCAGGGGTGGCACTGGATGGGCTTTGAGGTCCTTTCCCACGCAAACCACTCTGTGGTTCTGTGAATTCTTACAGAGCCACTTTCATTGCTCCGCTGCCTTGTGAAGAAAACTATCAATTATCATTAAAGTTTTGACTGAACCCCAGAGTAAATGTAAGGTTGAATGAGATTGTTTTCTGTATTTATGACACTATATGTGCAATTCCTATTCCTTTTTTTTTCCCCCCACTCCCTGTGCTTCAGCTGAAGCAGGAACGAAGAGTCAAATATATTTTTGCAGTCTTGTTTCTTTACAGAATCATGGAATAGTTAAGGCTGGGAAAGACCTTTCAGATTAAGTCCAACCATCAGCCCAGCACCACCACCATGTTCACCAAAAAAAAATATGTTCTCAAGTGCCATATCCATGTGTTTTTAACAATTCCAGGGATGATGACTTTTCCACTTTCCCGGTCAGTTTGGTCAAGTGCTTTACAACAATTTCCAAGGAAATATTTCCCCAATATCCCAAACCTCCCCTGCTGCAGATTGAGGCCATTTCCCCTGATCCTGTCACTTGTGATCAGTGAAAAAGACTGACACCAACTCACTCCAACCTCTTTTCAAGTAGCTGTAGAAAGTTAGCCTGTCTAGTGGTGGAACTTGATTGCTTGACCTCAAAAGGATTGATCAGACTTGTGAACTTGGAAAAAAAAATACAGTGGATTTTTCTATGGACTAGTCTTTTGGCAGGGATGAAGAGTATCCCTAGTTCAGTGTGGGTAACCCAGGGAATCACAACAAAAGCAGCAGGTTTGCAGGCAAGCCACAGGATTCCACACCTGGAAAAGGCTGTGGATGCTAAATCATGCAGACAGCTGCTTAAAAAAATAAACAAACCATTTTGCACTTTTAGCCTGTGGGATTGGTTTCAGATATTTTTCTGGTTGTTACCAGAACCTCTCAAACTAAAACAGGGAAGAGGAACTTCTACAAAGTCTGAGCAGGGTGTGTGCCAGAACAAAGGCAACTTCTGTCCCAGCTAAGGGATAGGAGCAACCTCTATGCAACAAAAAATGAAAGATTGCTGCTCTCACTTTCCCTTGAAAATGTGAAGGAAGTCACTTTGTGAATGCATGGTGGATAACTGCAAATTGTTTTATGCCAGGCAGTTAAATGAGGCATGAATAGCAACCAGTCTAGTGTGGATGTGTCATATTGACATCACCTGCTGTACCAGGGCAGGTGCCTGAACCACAGACAGCCAAAGCTTTGCTGAGGGAAAAAATGATAACACATCAATAGGCAATTTTTGTTCTTTCTGGTAGCAAAATACAACAATATTTAGCAATGGAAGGCTTAAAAATATTAAAGACATAGTGGTAAGTTAAATTATTGAAGCTGTGTAGCATGCAGTAAGTGCTATTTGATGCTGCTGCTAAATCAAGCACTGGAAAGTTTAAGGGATGTATTGACAAAGTGTTTGACTTCCAGTTGAAAGAAATCATTGGGACTGGGGAATTTTTAGTGTCTCTACCCCTTCAGAATAGAAAAAAATGTAAAATGCATGACCTCCGAGGCTTCTGCTTTCAGTGCTGATGACTTCCAGTAAACAAGTTTGGATTTGCTTCTTTTTGCAACCACAAATTAATGGCATATAGATAGTGTCAGACTCTGTTAGTTTGTCATGGCAGAGGTGGATGTTCCTGTCTTGCTTACTGTAAAATAGGGATCTTTATGAGCCTCCTGTTAATAATAACAACTCTATTTGCATGTAGGAAATGCAGACAAATGCAGAAAATAATCTCCAGGTACTTTACTAGGTGCAGATTTCATTTGCAACAGCTGTGGTTAAGGTGACCTTTAGGGAGGAGAAACAATTTAGTGCATTTACTCTCAGTGTCTGTTGTGTGAATCTGAAATTGAACTTGGAAACTATTGTAAATGCAGGTGAACCCAATGGGAAGAAATGCTGATGTCTGACTCAATTCAGAAGGCTGAATGATTTCTTTATTATAACTATGCTAAAATACATTAATATACTATATAAAAGGAGGATATTAAAACTACATGCTACTTTCTCTGACCCTATCTCTAACACAACTCATGACCCTCTCCCAGGAGTCCAGCCCCAGGTGGATTGGATTGGTCATCAGGCTCAAACAATCCTCACCAGAATCCAACCAAACAATCACCCCAGGAAAACAATTCTCCACACACATTCCACATAGGAAAATCCAGGAGCAGAAAGAGAAATTGCTTTCTCTTTCATTTCTCTCTGTGCACCTCTATGAAAAATCCTGAGAGGGAGAGAAATGTGCTTGCCACAGGAATACCGCAAAATAAACTACAAAAAAAAAAATCCCAAAAAAAAGGCTTTGCTTCTTCCAAAAGCAAAAGGAAAGTAGTTTTTAATTGGTTTTAATGCTAATATCTGATCTAAACCCACTCTGGCAGTTTGAAGCCATTCCCTGTGCCCTGTCCCTCCATGCCCTGGAAATTGTCTCTCTCCAGCTTTCCTGGGGCTCCTCCAGGCCCTGCCAGGCCACCCTGAGCTCAGCCCAAAGCTTCTCCTGTGCAGGTGAACAATCCCAGCTGTGCCAGCCTTTCCTGCCAGCAGAGCTGCTCCATCCCTCTGCTCATCCTGGAGCCTCCTCTGGGCTCTCTGCAGCAGCTCCAGCTCCTCCTGGGCTGGGACAGGGTTGGGGCAGCTCTGCAGGTGGGATCTCACCTGAGCACAGGGACAAAATCCCCGTCTCACCTCTGCCCACGCTGCTTTGGATGCAGCCAAGGACACAATTGGCTTTCTGGGCTGCAAGTTGATATTCCCAAGGACATGTCCAACCTTTCACCCATCAGCATCCCCATGTCCTTCTCAGCAGGTGTCAGAATCTGTGGTATTGATGATTCCAGGATTGTAGAAAGTCTCTGTCAGCCCCGCTGCCAAAGCAGAAGCCATAATTGGTCTGTGCTGGTTTCAGGGTTGTTTATTCTGTTTATCTCTAACATGTTCTGCTGCCCTGCCCAGCTCTGTCCTGCAGGGCAGCGTGTGGGACTCTGCCCTCAGTGGGATGTGACAAACATTAAATACCACAAACCCCCTGGGCTGGATTTACAATAACGTGCCAATATCTGTCACCTACGTTGGACAGTGTGTCCCCAGCCTGAACCAACAGAAAAATGCCAACACCACAGTGAAAATGGAGGGCATGAAGAAGGAGAAAAAGGACAAGACACACCCAATTTCCTCCATCTTGTCCCCTTTGGACCCCTTATCTAGAATCCTAAAATTTTACTTTTGCACCCGTGCCACACTTAATTATTACTGATATCAAACACTCAGAGCTGGTAATTCATCCTGTAAGATTGAAAACTCTTTTCCATGGCCAGAGATCACAGACAGTGTCTCTGGGGGCTCTGTCCAGGGGGGTTCCTGACCCCTGCCAGAGTCCCAGACCTGCCAGGGCAGCCAGAGGGAAGCCCTGGACTCCCACCAGCAGGGCTGCTGTCCGTGGCTGAGTAGGACAGGACAGGATGGAAGCCCTGGACCATGGCTCCTTCAGTGGCCACCCTGTTCCTCTCCAGAGCTCGCCTGAAGCTGCCCCACCATCTCCGGGGAATCATGGAAGTGCCTCTTAATGAGATGTGAAGGCACTAAAGAAAATTCAGGAGAGAAAGGGAACTCAGTAAGTTATACCCACCCCAAATTGAGCTGCTAATCACTGGTGCTATTGTGAGGACTACAATAAATCAGTGTCTGCCCCGGCCGCCTGCATCTCATTATGCACAAACATGTGGCTGGAGAATGTCAGCCTCAATAGCATCTCTCATGTGAGCACTGCTGTGTCCGAGGGGGCTGGAGTGGCACGGTTAGCCAGCTTTGTGCTTTCCCTCTTTCTTTGTGGGGGAATATCCATTTTCTTCTGGAAATCTCCATTTGCTCCGTCCTGTGGGCAGCAAATCTGCCCTTTCCTTGGATGGTTTGTGAATTCTGTGACGATAACATTGTATTTAAGGTGTGGGGGTAAAATATCATTTGTATGTGTCATATTTAGTGATTTTTGTTTCGTTTTGGTTGGCTTTTTTTTTTTTTCTCCCCCATGTCCTCCTCCGTGTATGGTGCCATGCATATCACTGAGGCTAAGGCAACACCTACATGTATTTATACAGCTGATCTATAGTGCCCATTACTCAAGCATCACAAACTACCTGGGAAAGGCTAATTAATTTAAGCCCTGCAGCACCCCTTTGAGGCAAATTTTGTCAGTCCTGATAGATGCAGGCACACGTTGTAGCTACTCTTCGTTGTTTATTTTTAATATGATTTCTGTGCCAGAGAAGGGGAAATGAATTCAGAAATGAATAGTTTGCACTTTGTTAGGTAGTTGAAAAAAAATGTTAGGCTTTTGACAGCATTGAAATGAAGTATGCAGCAAACTTTGGATTTTATTGCACAGCCTCAGAGGTTCTTATTTTCTTTTAAAGCCTCAGCTGCTGGAGCCAAGTGAACTTGTGGATGTCCTTTTGTTCTTAGATGTCTCTGTCTAGCTCATGTGGTTGCAAAATAAATTTTAATGTATTGTCTTTGCTTAATCTAAAATCTGGGATGCAGCTTGGCTAAGGTTGTTGGTTTGTTTCTCTTTAGTCTTAAAATTTCTGCAAGATTAGGGCTGGGAATACCAATGACAGAGTGTGCCTGCAGTTCAGAAGAGAGTCTCAGAAATTACTGTTTGGTTTTGTGTTCTTGTTTAAATTTCAGAGTTTCTCAGTCCCATACTATATTAAAAGGGTGAAACAAGGGTAACCATCACCTCCCCTCTCCTCTATGAACGAACCAAAGATGTTTTTAAACATTGACTCACACTTTTTGTCTATGTTCAGTCTTATTAGAGAAGAATTCAAGCACATCTTTTTCAAATGCTTTATCCTCCTTGGTGTTTACACTCATTTCTGACCTCAGCCCTTTTTCTCCACTTCCTTTGTCAACACCAAACTTGTTTCCCTGATCATTCTCTCTTGCCCTTCCCACATCCCCTCCTGTTGTAGATCCCAAGCTACATCACATCTTAAGGAGTGATGGGACTACCAAAGGGGCTGGTTTGAGCTGGCCTTAAGCCAACCAGATTTGGCCAACCAAATCTTCATGTTTCACTGATTCCCACAGGAAAATTCCTAATTCTTTAATATTTTTCTGGGGAGGTGTTTTAAACCAATCCGTTGTCGCCAAAGGAGGGAATCGCCCATCTCTGGTATCTGCTCCTACCATATCCATTGGAGTGGCTGGCTGATATGGCAGATTGTTATTTTTTCATGGTATCTGTGGGTGAGGAACCTGATCTGGTTTGCATCACAGCCCTGTGGCTTTGCCAGGGAGACCTGGGAAGCATCCAGCCAAGAGCAGGGGAGAAGTGTGACCAGTGCTGTTGATAGCAGTAGAGTCTCTGACTGATTTAAACTTGCATTTAATGTCTCTGTACCTAATGTGGTCTCCAAGTCTCCCTGAAGGAAGTGATCCTGCTTTTCCATCCTGCAGCTGTGATGGAGCAGCCTGGTTACCTAGCTAGATGGGGAAAGGAGGTGTCCCATTTTGTCCATGTTAAGGCAATTTTCAGCCTAAATCACCTTCCCAATCAACCAAACAAGTGGCTCCCTCTTAGGCCACCTTTCAATCATGGTGTTAATAAATCTGCCAACCTCATTTTTAAGGGTGGTAAAGGCTATGGGATGTTGCTGCTGCTCAGGATGAACTGGGCATTGCTCCTGTGTTTTCCAATCCATGAAGCAGCTTCATGGTTCTGCTTATCTCTGTCCACACCTGCACTCTGCCCCTACCTTGAAATCTCACAAGCTCGAAGACAAAGAGAGCTTTAAGCAGTCCATAATTCAACCTGTGTTCTGGACAGGTTGCCAAGACTCATGGGTTGGGCCAAAAGAAAATTGAGATGATCAGGAACTCATCTGCTGTGCAAATGTGGGCTTGGGCCAAAAAGAAAATTGAGATGATCAGGAATTCATCTGCTGTGCAAATATGGGCTTGGTGGGTTTTCCCCCTTCCAGGAACAGGAACAGGACTATTTTAAAGCATTTCAGCAGGATCAGCTGTTTTGGATGGGCTGCAGCATATCTTTCCCGAAAGTGACACTAAATTTGTTTCTCGGGGCAATGCTCACCATGATTTTAAAACTGAAGATAGTTTAGACAAAAACTGCAATGCTTTTTTCCCAATTTGTTTAATTGTTTAATTGGATATGCAAATCACCTCTCCTTTCTTTTCTTTTTTCTTTTTCTTTTTTTTTTTTTGACAGTTAAATATTCTGGTTGACACCGGGAGCAGCAATTTTGCTGTAGCAGGTGTGCCTGATCCTGATGTCACATCCTACTTCAATCCCGAGCTGTAAGTACCTGTTCTGCACCTGTGGTGGAAATTAGGGGGATTCTGGCTCCTACATGCAAGACAGGATGATAAGGCAGCTCCTGGGGCTCCTGTGACATCCCCTGGGAGTGGGATGTTGGTTGCCTGGTGGGAATTTTGGATTTCCTGATGCAAAACCCTGCCTGACACCATGAACAGCCCCACTGGTGGCAGCACAGCTGAGCTCTGAGTGAACATCAGCAGTACTAATTAGAACTGGAGAAAAGAGAAGATGATTACAGGGTAAAAATCATTTGCAAAATCACACCAATTTCAGCCCATTTCTTACCTGAATAGACGTGCAAGGAATTAAGTTTCAATATGCTTTGCCTTTGTTTGAAAACAAAAATTAAAAGCCGGTAATTGTATTGGTTACTTGGCATTTCATCCAGAAGCAAAATTACTTAGTGAAAACCTAATTTCTTGTTCAGTTTGGCCACAGGCCTCAATCAATCAGTGATCTGGACAGACCCTGATGAATCTGGTTATTTATAAAATACAGCTTGGTGGTTCTGGTGTTTGTCATGCACTAAATTTGCTGTGTTTAGCATAAGCTGACATTAATCACAGCCAAGCTTTGTCTGAATCACACTTCTTTTTTCCTTTCTGCCTTTCTCTAGTTTTAATTATTTCAGGTAAACATCTCCAAAATGCAGTGTCTATCTTTAGCTGAAGCATATGGATAAAAATACTAAGAGTGCTGGGAATCTGGGGAGTATCATCATTCTCACTATCTCACATGTGTTTTAACATGGGGTTTTACACATTTTTTCCCAGTAAGATGCACTGGAAATGGAGGGAAATCTATTATTTCCATGCTGCTTACTAGAGTAGCCTCACCTCCTGTCATATATTTAGATGTTTATGGAGATATTTCACATAATGCTGATATGATACAGGTCTGGAAAATCCAGAATTTGCACTTGGTATCTATTTCTACACTATTGCAGGGTTTTCCATGCCAGCTAGCTATTCCCTTCCATAGGCAGTGGCTGGAGAAAACTTAATTGCAAGAATTAAAATTTTGCACAAGCATTCTTTCTCCCTTGTCTCTTAGTTGATGTTATTGAGACTGGAAGGACAAGGCCTGTCTCATCAGAAACACAAACCATGAGAAACAGCAACAGCAGAGCTTGTGTGTGGAGAAAGGCTGAAATTGTGTGAAGGTTACAGCCTCTGATCAGTGTTCTCATGTGTTTAGAGAACTTTGATATAAGGTTAATAATGAAACCTTGAAGTCCAAGCCCTAAAGAGTTAGTTAAGTGTGCTTTGTAAAATTACTGAAAACAGAGCAATTGCAGCAAGAGTTTCTGGTTTGGGTTGCACTGATGGAGTCCTGCAGTGGGCTCAGAATACAAACATGAGCAGACTCCTGGGTACAGCGTGCTTCTTCCATTTTAAATATTTTAACTACATTTAAATAAATAAATTGGAAGGATCCTGGCCCCAGTGAAATTAGGTAGATCTTATAAAAATGCTGTCTGCAGAAAAGCTCTGCAGGTCACCTAGCACACATCCCAAATGAGCTGGGGCTGTCGCCAGGGCAGGTGAGCCATGGCTGAGCCCAGCCAAGTCCTGTAAACCTCTGGGGATGGAGAATCCCTGCTCTGTCCAGGCAGAGTGTTCCAGTGCCATACCACAGTCTCCTGGGGAGGAAATATTTCCTGTTGTCCAACCTGAACCTCAAAAAATGTAACTCGTGGTTGTGGCAGCTGCTCCCTTTGGTGTAGATCCCATGCAAATCTGAGTGTGCAGTCTGTCCTTCATGCAGGTTCTTGATGAAGACCTTCACAGACCACAGAATCACTGAGGTTGGAAAAGACATCCAAGACCATCAAGTCCAACTTAGGACTGGTCCCCACCTTGTCACCAGCCCAGAACACTGAGTGCCACATCCAGGCCTTCCTTGGACACCTCCAGGGGGGATGTCCACCACCTCGCTGGGCAGCCTGTTCAGTTTAATGACCATTTCCATGATGAAATTCCTCCTGGTGTCCAGCCTGAGCCTCTCAGAACAGTTTGGTGCTGTGTGCTCTCGTCCTGTTGCTGTTGCAAGGGAGAAGAGCCTGACCCTCACCTGGCTGCACCCTCCTGCCAGGGGCTTGTAAAGAGTGAGAAAGTCTCTCCTGAGCCTCCTTTTCTCCAGGCTGTGGAGTTTTTCTTCCACTCAAAAGCCCTGGGGCTCTGCTCTGCTCATCACGAGTCAATGGCTCCTTTGGACCCAGAGCTGCAGCCCATCTTCAGCCCACACCATAGCTGGTTTGTTCAGCCCCACATGCTCAGCTTCCAAACAGGAATGCCATGGCAGGTGGTGTCCAAAGCCTGGCTGAAGCCAAGATGTGCTACAGCCACTGTTCTCCTCATCTGTGCCTCCAGTCTCGATGTAGGAGGCAGTGAGGTTGGTCAGCTGTGGTATGCCTGTGAAATTCCTCGTTGTGTCTGTGACTGCGTGATTGTCCTTCACGTGCTTGGAAACAGATTCCAGGAGGTTTTATTTGAGACTTTTCCTGACTGGAGGTAAAGCCCAGCACCTCTACTTCCTTGGGTGCTGTTGCTTGTCTCTTTTTGAGACTGGCCTTAGGATAGACTTTTCCCAGCAATCAGAACATTTTTCCTTGGCACTGTGATTTAAATCCCATGGCAATTCAGCCCCACACAGCCACTCACTCACTCATCCACCAAAAGCCCAAACATTTCCCCCTTCTTCCCCCAGCTGTATATGAGCATGGCAGCATGGTGTGGGATATCCCTGGGGTCAGCCGGGGTCACCTGGCTGTGTCCCCTCCCAAATTCTCGTGCACACCAAGCCTGGCAGTGGTGGGGTGGGGTGAGATGGAGAAAAGGTCTCAGCTATGTGCAAGAGCTGCTCAGCAATAACAAAAACATCTCTATATTTCAGCTCTGTTTCCAGCACAAATTCAAAACACAGCCTGTGTTAGCTGCTGTGAAGAAAATTAACTCTATCCCCCAGCACAAACCAGGACACTTGGTTGTCATAATTTTGCAGGGATGGTAAACAGGGGCACTGATATCACATCAGCTGGATCTGTAAAATTACCCAAAAGCAACCTTTGCCCACGTGTAAATGAGAAAAACGACCTATGGGCACTTTTCTTCCTTCCTAGGAGGAACACTTAAGATTAGATAAAGGGATTTCCTCTCATCTGGTAATCACTCCTTCAGTTTTTCCCTATATTGCCATGGAGTGCTTCTGACATTTTAAACTGCAAGTTGAAGACAAGGGGAAAGAAAGATTAGTAATTTGTTAAATTCATGGGTTATGAGTTATAGATGTGTGCTTATTAGAATATTCATGTTGTGTTGGAGAGAGTGATGGGGCTTAATTTCCTGGTGCCACACTCTTAGTTTAATTTTATTCAGATGATCAAAATCAGAAATTGAATGCATGATTCTTTTTGGACTGAAACTGAGGGGGGTGCATGGGGAAGGCATTATCTTTGTTTCAAAGGACCCAGAGAGTGTGTTTTTCAGGAAGAGCCCTCCTGGAGCAATTCCAGAACTAACTTGTTGAATGATGTTGTGTATCATATAATCTATGTGATATAATCCTGCTGTTTAATTATCTGGCTCTTTCTTTACAACGTGAGTAAAGCTGTTACCACGCACTCTTTTACAACTTGGGCTTTTGAGTGGCTCTGACAAACCTTTGCTGTAAAAACTTCTGAGTTTGCTGTGATAATCATGCTCTATAAGTCACCACAATGTATAAGGTTTTGCAAAATTACCTGATTTGTCCTGAACTGAAAAGAAATCACGGTGTTTGTTTCTCTTGCTGTCGAAAATAACAAGTAGTTTTGTTGAGTACTCTACTTATGATAAAAGAGCTACTTAAACAGACATATAAAGGGAATTTTATACTTGAAACCAATGATCAGTGGTGGCTCTGCAGCAGTATGTAAATCTGACATGTTCAGGGCTTTCAGTATTCAGGAACAGTATCCAGTTTTATTTCAGTAAATAAATAAGGAGTACTACTGCCTCACCATCTGAAGCTTCAAAAGCAAGCTGCTCAAGAGTTGATCTTTCCAAGAGATAGGGAGGTAAGAGAGATATAGAAAATAAATTGAAGTAATACAACAAGTTCTATACCATCAAACAAAAGAAATATAGCAGCGTGTGTTGGTGCTTTTGCAGTGTGATCCTGTGAGGTTGGTTGTGTGCACTGTACAGGTTGTGGTTTGGGGTGAATGATAAACATTTTGTGGAAGCCCTGCAGATTAGATGGGACTTCTTGGTTAGAAATCAATAATTTCTGTTGTATTTTCATGTCTGCTTTGTCTTAAAGTTGTTTGGTGAGGTCGCTGTTACATGTGGTGGATTTGCTGTTGCCATGTTGAGCTTGCCTGCAAAGGGATTGTGACATGAGAAAATAAGATTTTGGTTGTGTTTTGTCCTATGCTGTGTGCTGGTAATGAGGATTAACTCTGCAAGAGAAAATGACCCCATTGCTGGTTTGCTCAGCTGGGGCTCGAGATCCATTTGAGGTTTGAGGACCAGGGTTCTGGTGGCTGCTTTGGAGAGAAAATAGAAATGGAAGGAGAGGGAGAAGGGAGTAGGATCACTACAGCACCATGATCCCTTATCCCTTGCCAGAGGAATTATTATTATTATAACCAGAGCCCTTATTCCTTGCCTCTGGCTAAGATACACTTTGTCCTGCTGGAAGAGGTGAATTTCTTCTTTTCTCATCACAGCCAAAACAGCTTGTTTGTAATTTTCTTTTCTGTGCTGTGTGTTTGTTTTAAAGCACTCGGCCCATGAATTACAAGTCTCTAGTTTTAAACTCTAAAGTTTTCTTCCTTTAGATCAGTGAGGTAGAAAGGTGAAAAAAACAAGAGTGTCTGATCACCTGCAAGAGGATGGGGAAGTGGTTTTGCAGAACAGAACAATTTACTGCAAGATCTCTTCCCATGTTACCAATTTTCCTCCTTGAAGGAACTAATAAAGTCTCCTCCTCCTCAATATGACATTTGTGAACTTTGCAAATGAGATGAGTGACTTCAGATCCATTTCTACAGGTGGGGAAGCTGAGGCACAAATGGTGAGGAAGGGACTTAACTTTCCACAGGACAGGTCACCAGCTGTGCTGGAAAATGAATCCAGTCTTTCTGTGTCCTGGTCCACAGCTCTTCCTGCTCCTGGAAGAAGAGTTCTGTGCTGCTGTTCTAGTCATGCACTGCTTGTATCTGCAGATTTTTTTCACTTTATTCTCCCAGCACTCAATTTTCTCTCTGATTTCAGATGTTTACTGCTGCTCAGCCTGACACTTTCCTACATGAAGAAAAGTATTCTCCCTTTCGTTTCCTGTCCCCCAGTTTCCATTATGCTGCTAATTATTCAGACTCTATTTTGATTTATAAAATGTCCTGCCAGTGTCACAGAGGTGCTCTGGAGACCCTGCCTGAGCAGAGATGTTCCTTTGTGTAAGTGTCATACAAATGCAGAATTACACAGGAGCAGTGGAAGTGATCAGATGCAGGAAATAGCAGTATCTCCAGAACTCCTGTGCTTTTAAATATTATCTCACGTATTTCTGCTGCCTTGGATGTTAACCCTTGAAGGGTGAGGCCTTGAGGGTGTCAAGAACTGCTTTAGAGTTAGAGCCTGGCCTCCCTCCCATGGAAGAGTCAGCTGCATGGTCCATATGGCCAAAGTGTCCCTCAGGAGAAAGTGTTTGAATTATGGGACTTGGCCATGTTGCCATCCGAAGGTTGTTCCTCATAATAATGAAAATTACCCAAATTCATGCTGGTGAGCTCAGGCACAGGGCCTGTGAAGCCATGTCATGTGGCTGTTAGATTAAGGCTGGATTGATCAAAGTATCTGCAGCTGATAAACCCTTGCCCTCTCTGTTGTCATACACACATGTAAAGACACTGTTATAAATTTATTTTATGCTTTGTCTCCTCCCCCCCCTTAATTTACTTTCCAAAAAGCTGTGAAAAGTCTCTTGAGAGGAACTGAGTGTAGTCATCTGCCTCTCCAAAAGAGGAAGCTGTGTGCCAAGGAGAGGATCCAAAGTAAATTGTGAGGGATCTAGAACTTCTGAAGCTCTTCAGTACAGGTGTTGGTGGGATATGATAGCAATACTTATGGATTACAGGTCTTTAAAATGAAAAATCTATTTAAGCTTTTACTTTTTTTAAAAAAGCCTTTTAAACAGGATTCAGTTCCTTCTTTTGTTTGCTATACTCAACTGCTCCTTTGCTTCCCTGGTCCAGAAAAAAAATAGTTCCTTTTCTCCTCCAAGTCAGTGAATCATTTGTTGATGATATCAAATTCTACTTACTTCCTCAGAGACAGGTCAAACTGCAGGTTTAGGAAACCTCTGTCTTACTGCTGATACTCACAATAATATTCCAATTTAGCAAAAAAGGATCTTTTAGGAATATTAATGAGGTATTAGTCTACAGCTATTCAGTTAGCTTTGCATTTCAATTTTAGATTTGAATTCAGCAGCTTTCATTTCCTAGTGCAATTTAATACATTTTTTCTCCAGATAAAGGAGTGTTGCTCCTATGGACCAGTCTGAGTCAGGGACACTGCACTAGGTGACATAATACCATAGATTATTTGTTTTTTTTAAAAAAAAAAACACATTGTGAAGATCTGATTTATTGATGGCTTCTGGATAAAAAAACAGGCTTTGAGTTTTGGGGTTTTTTAATTTCTGCTTTTTCCTGATTTTACGAGCAGTATAAATACATATTTTGCATACTTATTTTCCCTTTTTTTTCCCTCTCTGAGCAAAATTGAGTTGGAATATATTCTGTTGTCTTTCATTATAAGTGAGCAGTCTGTGTATCAATGTGTCCTTTCCTTTTCAAGGTCAAGCACATACAGATCTGAAGGGATTGAGGTGACAGTGAAGTACAGCCAAGGCAGCTGGACTGGAGTGCTGGGCACAGATGTCATCACCATGCCCAAAGGACTCTATGGCAGCTACACCATCAACATTGCCACCATCCTGGAGTCAGAGAACTTCTTCCTGCCAGGGGTGAAATGGCACGGGATCCTGGGTCTTGCCTACAATGCCTTAGCCAAGGTAAACCATCCCTTCCCCCCTGATGGTCTTTCACAAGGATGATAAATAGAAATCTGTTAAAATCAAGCCAGCAGATGATCTGTCAGCATTAGGCTCCACCCTTCCAGCCACTCCTTCCTACAGATCTTCTGTCTTTGTTCCAGAAAGAATAAATTGGGTTGTGGTGGTAGCTCAGTCCCATGTGAGGATTTTGGCTTTTCTGGTGATGGAAATGCTGGTTTAACTCCTGTGGGATGAATAAGCTTTTACAAAGCTTTTAGTGGCTGTGGGATGTATGTTGAGGGAGGTATTAGAGCTCTGAGGATACTTCTCAAAACTGGTCGCAGGCAAAGTCCTCAGCAGTTCATTCTAGGACATTCTACATTCATCAAATAAAAGTTGAGGTGGATGGATAATTTCAGAACAAACGTTAGCTACAGTATTTCCAGGATCACAGAACCAAGCACATCCTGCTCCTCTGGAGGCAGGAAATTCAGGTAGAAGATTCAATTAAAACCTGAAATTTATAACCCAAAATGTATAACCTTAAAATCTAAAACTGAAAACGTGATTGGGAAAAGTACAAAGTTACAATTTTCAGCCTTCACATCCCAAAGTGAGTTCTACCTAGACAGAACAAAAGATTTCAGAACTGCCTCTGGAGAGTTGTGTGAGAGTTGGGAAGGGGAGGGGAGGGGAAGGGAAGGGAAGGGAAGGGAAGGGAAGGGAAGGGAAGGGAAGGGAAGGGAAGGGAAGGGAAGGGAAGGGAAGGGAAGGGAAGGGAAGGGAGAAGAGAGAAGAGAGAAGAGAGAAGAGAAGAGAAGAGAAGAGAAGAGAAGAGAAGAGAAGAGAAGAGAAGAGAAGAGAAGAGAAGAGAAGAGAAGAGAAGAGAAGAGAAGAGAAGAGGAGAAGAGGAGAAGAGGAGAAGAGGAGAAGAGAAGAGAAGAGGAGAAAGAAGAAGCTGTTCTCAAACTCTCCTTGGGGCAGAGTACTCAGGGCATTTCCTCTTCCCTTCTTCCAAGCATTTCAGGGTTTTTGGCTTCTGAGGCTGCTCTGGGCTTTGTGTAGTGAGAGCATTTGGCCCCTCTGACCTCCATGCACACAAATCTGAATTATAGGGAAGTTGCAACACTCCAGTGACTGCAAAGGAAAACCTGCAGTGGCAGGAAGAACCTGGCCAGTACCCAGCTGGAAAGAGCATCCTTGGGTATGAAGTTCTTTAAGAAAAACTAGAGAAAATTTGGGCCACTCAACTCAAAGTTTGTTACAATTCAACAGTGCTGAAAAACTGAAAATCTTGACTTTAAAATTCTGCTTTTTAACTATGGAAAGCTGTGAAAGGCAAGTTACCTTTGAGTGTTCTAATAACACTTTTCCAAACAGAAATTATCAGTGAGAGTTTCTGCCTGAAACTGGTGCTTGAGTTTGGAAACTGCAATGGAAAATTGCTCCTGTGTTTTAGGGATTAGGTGGCAGCAGCGCTGACAGTGGCCAAGAGTAAAAATGTTTTTAAAAACAGCAGAAACAGAAAAATGACAGATATTGGGATTTTAATGGCTTATTATGTCTAGAACTTTCATCAGCTGCTTGTCAGAAATTCAATTTACTCATGAAAAGTAGTCTTGTTTTAATTATTTACTGATTTCTGCAAAGAAACTTTCTAATGAACCCTTCAATTCTTTTTTTTTCTTCGTTTGTTTTTTGTTTTTTCAAGCCTTCCAGTTCTGTGGAGACATTCTTTGATTCCCTTGTGAGGCAGGCAAAGATCCCCAACATTTTCTCCCTGCAGATGTGTGGTGCTGGACTCCCTGTTTCTGGAAGTGGTACCAACGGAGGTAGTCTTGTGGGTATCTGTCAATAAGAGAGGGAAAATGTATCTTTGTTCATCTCTCTCCCTCTTTTCTCTGACTATCCTGCTTCTGCCAAATTTAGTGTTTAAATATATTTTCGTATTCTAAATATGTTTTCTATTTTTTTTAAAGAAAAGCTGAGCCCTTAGGCAAAATTTGAGTGTTATTTATTTTCATTCTCAATTCTTTTTTTTTTTCTCTCTCAAGTTTGAGTAAACTTTTCATCTTTTAACAAAGAAAAACATGGATGTTGTGGTGTTTCCTCAGGGCAGATTCTGCTATATTTCTCAAACTGAGTAGTCCCTTATTCAGCTGATAAATTTGTTCAATTTCATCAAAATGCTACAGTATATTTTTTATGTGATGTGAAAAGGGGGAGAGGAATCAAGGGTCTTTTTTTTTTTTTAACAACATATTAAAGGGAAAAAATCTGTAGATCAGATCTCCTGCTTTCTGTTACTTTGGGAAATCTTTCCATCATCCTTAGTGGGACCATGAATAGGCCCTTTATGCATCTGGAATTGGGAGATGGAATGACTGTTCCCAAATGGTGCTGAAATAAACATCTCAGCACAGGAGCTGACCCCAAATACTCACTTTGAGGAGAATTCACATATTGTAAATGTTTTTCATATAATTCAAGACCAAGAAAGAACTTTCTTAGGTTTAGCTCAGAGTCAGAGAGTCCACAAATGCTCCCGGCCATCCTCAGCCTAGGTTTTGATGGAAGCTAAGAGTGATAGCAGTGGCAGGATGGGATTCCATTTCAGATGTGTGTAAGAATAAATGAAATTTTCTTGGACAGTATTAAAGCTTTTCTGATCTGATAAAACAAATTTTTCACATGTAAGTTTATTATTCTGTCCCATTTTTATACACTGCCTAGATTTAACCACAGAAGAGACTGTTTTTAAAATTAAAACAGTGGAGTTTTCATAATAGAATCAGTGTGAGGTTGTAGATGAAAAAAAATGCTGATAATTTGGCCCAGTATGGGAATTCTGCTTGAAGCACAATCTGTTTAATGTCTAGTTGTTTCATACTGCTCTATTATTGACAGAGAACTTGACAGTAAAATCCTAACAAATCGTCCTAAATTAAAACTTGGATGCCCCTGAGTATCATAATTAAATATCTCCATTTTTGTGTTCCCTTGCCCCAAAATGAAACAGGTGGGGTTTTCAAGTATGTGACTTTTTTTTCTCCTCTCCCTTAGGTGCTGGGTGGAATTGAGCCAAGCCTGTACACGGGGGATATCTGGTACACACCCATCAAAGAGGAGTGGTACTACCAGGTGGAAATCCTCAAACTGGAGGTGGGGGGACAGAACCTCCAGCTGGACTGCAGAGAGGTATTGGCCCTTCTGTGTTCCTGTCTGTGAAATGCAAGTTTGGCTGAGAAAAAACAAAACAAAACAAAAACCTGCTTGGTCAGTTCTGTCTTGGCAAGCAGATGTGCATTGCAGTGTCCTGAAAATTGAATTAAAGCAATTCTGGTCAGACAAAGGAAATGGGAGGGTTTGGGTTGACCCCTGTAGGGCTGCCTAAGCTCACAGCTCATGATGGCAGTGGACAGTGTCACTCTGGGTTGCTTCCTAAAGTTCTCATCCTAGGCTTCCTTTTTTTATTTTATGTTCTTGCAATCAACTTTTGCTCTCTTGTGGTTGGCAGTTATTATTCCTGATGGATAAACTTTCTGTTCCTATTCTGTTTCTATTAAGAATAATGTTCTGCTGTATCTAGATCAGTCTAATGAGACTGTGCTGTTGCAATTTTTATTCCAAAGGCATTTCAATTTTTTTTTTTTTTGTGGAGGATATATGTGTATGTGTGTGCTTTATCTCTTTCTTACCCTTGCTTGTTGGTATTCATGCTTTGATTTTAGTTCTGTATTTTTTATGCCCCAATTTCTTTAGACATCCTAATTTCATTCTACTCTGATGCTCTTAGTTGGAGATCAATGGGATGCGATAAGCTTAACGCTTTTATATTTCATATAAATTAAGTGAAATTCATGATTCCAGTATAACATGTGCATAAATATTATATTTCCATGCAAAATATTGAAATCATATTGCCTTATCAATTATTTAAAATGAGTCACAGCATCTTTCAACTCAATAAGCAGAACAAGGTCTATTTAAATGCTTCTACTGTGCTGTTAGGAAAGCAAAACCACTGGTCCTTTAAAACAAATGTTTGCTTTTCTTTCTTGCCTTAAAAAACCAGGCAACATGTTTTTGAAGGGGAGCCCTTCAGTGGTTTAATACATGCTGTTGCCAGAAAACAGCTCACTGAAAAATTCAGTGGTGTGTCAGGAAAGTTTCCTGTAATTGTTGCTCTTTTCTGAGCCAGGGGTTGCTTTCACTGGTGCAGGAGGATCAAGCCTTCCTGGATCAAAGGAGACCTTCCCACAGGAATTCCACAGAATTTGGGAGGAAAAGCAGTAAACCAGGAGCAGCACAATGCAAGTTTGGCTGGTCAGGAGCTGGCAGAGGATGCATGATTCACTCTAGGATGAGGAGCTGTGTGCCCTCTCTCCTCTCTGTTGTTTTCTAGGAAATTGAACATTTTTTCCACAGCTTTTACCAGGGACTGCTCCTTTCCTTGCTGGGGAAAACTCGTCCTGTTGCTTCAATGCTGGGAATGTGTCCAGAGCTCCAGCACAGCTGTGGCTCCGAGCCTGGCAGCAGGGCTGGGAGGAGTCCTGAGCTGCCAGAAGTGCATTTTTCAACTGGTAAATATTAACCAGGGAAGCCAAGAAGGCAAAACCAGGTGCTGAGTGATGTGAACCATCCCACTACTCCCGGATTTTTGCACAGGTTTATATATCATTGGTCAACCCTTTTAACTACTTTTTTTTTCCCCAAGGGTGGCATCCCAGGATGACAGTGATTGTGTATTTTGTGGTGCAAATCTGTTCAAACGGACTCCAAAATGCCTTGGCATTTCTTTCCACTCTTTAGAAGTATTTCTGAGTGTGGAATAAATGGTTTCCTGTTTGCTTTTCTCTCAGCTCTGTGTGGCAACCCCATAGCATCTCTTTAAAAAAATGTGGAAATAACTTTCAAAAG
Organism: Lonchura striata; assembly: GCF_050655825.1. NCBI lineage: Eukaryota > Metazoa > Chordata > Aves > Passeriformes > Estrildidae > Lonchura > Lonchura striata. Next base: position 114,590,100 of record NC_140703.1, on the reverse strand, counting down.
TTACTTTTTCTTACTTTTTTGGTGGGTTTTATTTTTGTCAATGCCCTAAAGGGACTCCATGTGACTTGCTAACATCCAAACCAGTGTATTTTAAATTCACTTGCTGTTTGACCTCTTCCTAAGTAGCTTAGGCTGTATATCATCCTGTGTCTTATGATTATGCCATAAACATGTCACAGCTCAGTTATATTAATCCTGCTGCCTAAGCTGGCAGCAAAATTAGTTAATGCAAATATCTGCCACTGCTACTTGCCTTTTTTTCTCCACCCCCCCTACAGTTAATCATAGTTTTTAAAGAGTTCATGAAAAACGATTTACCCTTTTAAAAGTTTATACCTCATTGACTGTATCTGAAGTTTGCTGAAATCTCTTTATTTTAGGGTTGAACTTTTAGTAATAAGAGAGCTGTTTGCTATGGGTGGCTTTTTTTGGGGGCAGATTTTAAGGCAGCAAGATTGAAACTTCAAAATTGAAATTTTGTACTTGTTTGTTTTTTTTTGTGTGTGTGTGTGTGTGTGTGTTTTAGGGATTTTCAGCAGTGAAGGGATAAAGTGTGACATTTGTACTCTTGAGCCAGTACAGACATGTAATAAGGCCTAATTTTTTCTGCTTATTCATATATTGGATATGCCAGCCATTAAAACAGGCTGCTGTGTTTAAAGTAGAGTTGTTCTCATGCCAGTAGAGACCTTGATTAGAACTTAGAAGCTGCTTCAGGGTATTCAACACCTCTCTACTGAATATTAAAGTGCTTTTGCCCCCTCTGAGAGGGGCCAGAATTCACTTTTTTACAGCACCGTGACCATTTACACCAGCTGTGGTGACACAGTAATTTCCTGACCTGTGCAGATAAACCCATTCTTTCGTCTAGGCTGATAGTATCTTGCTTTTTTTTTCTTTTTTTTTTTTCTCTCAGATTTCGCTGGAATTGAAGCTGTCAGCTGGAGAGGGCTGCTGACAAGTGTGACATGCAGTTCTGGGAAGGCAGCTGCCAAAAAGGAGCAGCTTTGTTCTGCTCAGGAGACAGTGGGATCTGCATTACAGTAACTCCAGCATACAACTTCTCTCTTTTTTTTCTTTCTCCCCTCCCCAGTACAATGCTGATAAAGCCATAGTAGACAGTGGAACCACTCTCCTTCGACTGCCAGAGAAAGTCTTCAGTGCTGTGGTGCAGGCAATAGCTCGCACGTCCCTGGTAAGAAAATGCCATGAAACCTGCTCAGAAATGTGAAATTCCTGTTCAGGGATCACAGGGTCTTTGAAAGGAGTGTCATCTCTGCTGCCTGCCTTACAAGTCGTAGGTTTTTCACCCGGGGGGGAGCAGAACCTTCCTGGTCTAGCCCTGTTAATAAGGGAGAAATGACTGATGGAAAGGAAGAGGGGAGGGAAAAGGGGGGCCACAAGTGCAGGCAAGAAGTGTATGTATGGAAATGCATCAGAAATAAGGCAGAAATGGTGTCTTTTATTCTAAACATCTCAGAAACACAGACATAATCCCTGTTGCTCTGATTCAAAGTATTAAGAGTGCAAAAATCAGTCTTTTCATTCTAAACAGAGTGTTTATAAAGTAGGAGAACCTGCTGCTGCAAGCAGTTCCTTTCCAAGCATAATTCTTAGTGCTGTCTAGAATAAATGCCATTCATTAGGGTTATTCATATCAATAAAGCTGCTTTTGACCTTCATTATTGAATTATTTATGTTCCAAAGCATCTTTCTTTGGAAACAGAGTGGGCTTTAGAAGTAGGGCATGGGGATGGTGGAGTTCTCTGTGTGCAGAGTGGCTGAAGCAGCATTTTCTGATTAATAAAAACTATTCACAAATTTTTTGTTCAATACAAGGAACAGCACCAAGAAGGTTAAAGAGGAGGAATAAACACCAGCTATTTCAGTGTGAACAAACTCGGTATTTTTGTCATGGACTCACAATCAGACAGTGGTTGTTGATGCAAATCACAGGAAACACAGTAAGCAGCTGCCCCAAAAGACAGTGTTTGCCTGTGTGCTGATAATTCAAGATTGAGATCCTTTTTCCTTCTTGATGGAGAGCAGAGATTTGGCATGAAGTGTTCTTCACTGCCTGCAGATGTCCAATATCTGAAATAAATGTACCAGTTACGAGTTCTTCTCTTTGCACAACACTTTGGTGTTGACTGGAACAATTTCAGTCCATGGGGGGAGAATTGAAAGAAGCCAGCCCAGGAGCTCTTGTAATGTCACCCTGTGGATAAGGAATCCTCCTAGGAAGTGGTCACAGTGATCCACACTCCCCTCTGATGCTGGTCAGGACATTTGAAGTGGGGCCTTCCACCTCACAAGGAAACAGTGGACAGATCAATAAGGTATTAGAGGGGAACCACTCACTCGGCTTAATGGGTTTTTTTTTCCTGTTCCTATTAAAAATGCATGAAGAAGCTTTTTTTTCTGAGTTCTTTTTAATCTCAAGGACCTTCCTGCTCTACACCTTTCTCTCCAGACACCCCAGAATTTACTTTGACAGCTCTAAACAAAGAAGATAGTCTGTTAAATAAGAAAGTAGTTACAGGGTGCAGGGATGGGATTCCAGCTGTGTAGGAGCAATGTCAGGAAAATGGATATTTTCAGCAATTGTACTGCAGCTCTGTGCTTCTGCCAGGAGATGTACCACTGAAAAAAAAATGATCTGCTGTAGTCAGACACACTTTCCTGACCACAGGTGAGCCAGGTTAACAAGTTCCTGCTCCTCATAGCTTGTTAAGAGCAGCCCAGCCAGATGTTATTTTCCCTCTCAGATAAACTGGGATAACTGTGTGTGACACGTTTCTTTATTCAGCTCAGTTCAAAAACAAGGCTGTGAGCTCTATGCTCTTTAGTGGTGCAGATAGTTTTTTAAACTTAAATTATTTGAACTGAAGGCTTTCAGGGAGCAGCTGTTATGATGCAGTTTGGTGTTGAAGGGTGGTGATTTTGGCAGATGGGCAGAAATGAGCCAGGGAGGGGGGGCACCTACTACACCTCACTGAGCTGAAGTCAGGACAGCAGGAATACAAAGTTAAGTTAGAAAGTTGAACGAAGGAAGGCTCAGACAATCCTAAAATCTTTATTTTTAATAGCCTTTTGGGTGTCATGCACTCAAATCTCCCACATGCATTGCTGCAGTGTGCAGAAGGAGGGGAAAGAAATGCAATGCATTAAGCAGTTTTTCTGGGAAATTAAAGCAGGCACTTAAAACAGAGCACTTCATAGGCTTGGCCTGACCTGGCTGAGTGGTACCTTGCAATTTTTCTCAGATCTGCTCTTCAAGACCAAAAGGAAAGAGGGAAAGCTGTGTTTCTCAGCAGGTTTGGCCTGGGACTCAGCTGTGAGAGAGGAGTGCTCTGCCCCGTGCTAAGGGATGCACTCCAGCATGAGCTGAGAGGTCAGGGTAAAAGGCTTGCTCATGGTGAGAAATCTCCCTGTTCACATGTGTCTGTGCTTGCTGGGGCCCAGGAACAGGGCAGAGCAGCTGGAAATGGGAAGAAGTCTCTGTGCAGCCCTGACAAACACTTCATTGGCAGGTGTGCGGCGAGGGTGAGTGCCTGTCACCTGTAAAATGTCACATTTTAATGAATGAGCTGATGCTTACAGAATAATCCATATCACAGATAAATACAAATGAGGAGAGTGCAGAGGCTGGGTTCCATCTTTTTCCTTCACCCAGATGGAAGCTTTGGCTGTGCAGCCTCAGATCAACCTCCTCCCTTCTGCTGCTTTCTGGGGGAACAGGAACCAGCCAAAATAATGCAGTAAAATGAGGAAGGGTTTTGCTCAGATCTGGCAGCAGGTCAGCTACAGGGAGCAGGGACATTGAGCAAGATGTTTGTCTTAGCCAAATGTTGTGGTTTGACACGGAAAAAGAATTTTTTTAGAAGGAAGAGGTTAATTTGGATATTGACTAATTGAAGGTGGACACGCCTCTGAGAACATAGAGGGGTTAAAAGCAGAATTCCTAAGAGAACTTCTCTCTTTGGTTCCAGTTAGCGTGTAGTGCAGCCTTTTATAGTAGTAGCTTAATAAAGTTTTTTTCCCTGTTATTAAGCTTAGGCCTGCTTTGCTCTGTTCTCAATTGCATTTCACAACATTCATATGAGAGATTGCATTTTCATAAAGGCACTGGCATTGTGCCAGTGTCAAACCGTAACACCAAACAAGCTCTGTAGGGGTTGGCTTTTCATTTTGTTAGTTCATGAATATATTACAAAATACTGATAATCAGATTTATTTCAAAAGCATGTCAGGTTGTACTGGTAGGGAGTGACAGGGCTTCAAAAGAGACAGAAGGTGGGTTTCTTTCCATTACAGCAAATGATTCCCACACATGCCAGGAGATTTTTGGCTTAGCCCTTGGCTTCAAAACTCTGAGTAAGGAGCTGTAGATGCATGAGCAACGGAGAGGACCTCATTATCTCATTATATACTCACGTGATTTGTGTTTTGGTTTGTGTTTTTTATAAAATGTAAAATGCAAAACCATTGGTGTTTGGTCAGAGGGGAGGGAGGGAGGCAGTAAAATCCCATTGTGGAAGTGATTGCTCAGGGAGGCCACGTGTTCACTGCAGTAAAGGAAATAATGGGACAGAAATGGGGAGGGAAGGGAGACATAAACTTGCTTTTGCCTCTTCCCCCTTCTCCAGGTCATGATGGGTCATGACACACCTTGGTTTGAGTGTTGGGCTTGGGTTTTTGCCTTGGTCCTTAAAGAAGCAGCTCAGATTTCTGTTCTTGAATTGCTCCATGGAAATGAAAGAAGGATCAAATAGTGGCAGTGATCATTCACAAAGATCTATCAGAATGGCTGTAATCTCTAAGCATAATTTTGTTTGCTTTGTTTTACAGATACAAGAATTCTCTTCTGAATTCTGGACTGGCACACAGCTTGCATGCTGGGATAGAACTGAAAAACCCTGGTCCTTATTTCCCAAACTCTCCATTTACCTGAGGGATGAGAACTCCAGTAGGTCGTTTCGGATCTCTATCCTACCACAGGTCTCAACCTTCTTTGTTTATTCATCTGTGCATTTATTTTTTATTTTACAAAGCACATGATCTTAAAAAATAGGAGCTATTTTTGGCAGTAACAGGGAACTGGCTTATTGCATGCAAAGGAAACCATTTTTAATCAGATTTTAAAAATCAATTTTTAAATAGGGAAAATAACAAACTTGTCAAGCCCAAAAGCAAAAAAAGAAAGGGACAAAGCACAGTTTCCCTCTCAGTGCAGTCCATCTAGCTGGGAATTATTTTTTTGCAATTTGTCAGGAAAAACAGGCAAGTTTCTATTTTGCTTTCATGAGCTTTGGCCACATCAGATGTCAATACAGAATGCCTCTGCTTGTTTTGATCTTCTCATTTTGGGAAGGGAATTGATTTGTTTCTCGTGGCATTTTGAGTTGGAGCACTTCTTCTGAATATGAAAATCTTGACAATGACCCTTTGTGAGCTCTTCACCAGTTTCTGTAACTCGACTGGTTTATCTTTTATTAATATTCCATCCATACCATTATATTTCAAATATAATGTGCCACTTTTGTTTTTCTTCTCTGGCTTCTCCTCCCACAGTAAGTTGCAATACAGGCTGGTATTGTCTAACATTACTAATACATTCTTTTACCTCAAGGGACAGGCAAGAGCAATGGAAAGAATGAACCTATTAAGTACATTTTAACTTTAAATATAGTAAAGCCTTATGATAAGCTTCTTCTGTATTGATCATGTAGCTTGGCAATCATTCATCTTCCCTGAGGAAAAAGGGGGTGAAATGTGACTTGAATTTATAAAATCTAGAACCTTGAAGCTGACACTGAATGCTCTCTGAATCAACTCCGTCGTAATAATTCTTTTAATAACTAATTATTCTCTAATTTGAGTTCATCTCCCAAGTCCTTCCTCAGCCATCCTTCCCTTATGGAAAATGTGGTAAAAAGTGAGAATCTTGAGAATTTGCTGTTGACCTGCATGTAGTGACTGACTGTGTTCAGATTCATTTTAGAATCCAGGAGCTTTACCTCTTTACCACCTGCCTGTTAGCTTTGACCAGTTTTAAATCATGTACAAAAATCTCTTTGCCCCTATCCATTCTCCATGTCCAGTGGAATTTGCATGCCTGGACTATAAGAATGAAAAAATCTGAAATTCTACCTGCTGTGAGGTGTTGCTTTTTACACTCTGGCTTCCAATTTTTTTTTATTTATTTTTATTTTTGTTTTTATTTTATTTTTAACAGCTTTATATTCAACCCATCCTTCTGATAGGAGATAATATGCAGTGCTACCGATTTGGTATCTCCTCCTCCACAAATGCTCTGGTCATTGGTGCTACAGTCATGGAAGGATTTTATGTCATCTTTGACAGAGCCCAGAGGAGAGTGGGCTTTGCAGTGAGTCCCTGTGCAGGTAAGAGGAAAATTTCTCAGGATTTGGGGAGCAAAGAAACTCAGAGAAACACCTTTGCCACTTATCTGTTGGCAGAAAATGTGGGTACTCCTGCAGTGTGAAAGGTGTATTTTAAAGACATTCCAAGTTGCTCACATTTCAAAGGAAAGGGGAAAAAAAAGAAAACCCAAAACTGTATTGCATTATTATTTGGCATGAAGTGAATCAGCCTCAGCTCTGGGTATCTGTGTTGGGTTCTTCCCTCTCACAGAGATGATTTTTCTGGGACATCTGTCTGTATGTGCAGTTTCCCCAACAGTTACATCAGATGAGTCCCTGTTTTTAATGCAGCTTCATTTTGGGCTCCTGGGTTCATTTTGGGTTCCTGCTCTGAGCTGTGCATAAATGGATTCTTCAACCAACTCTTGCAGTGTGCAGTGAAGTGCCTTACTCACACTTTTCTCTAAATGTAAAATTGAGCCCGTTCAACCCCTCAGAAATTTGCAAAGAAAGAGTTGAGGTGAAAATGGGACTCACATTAAGACTTACAGCATTTGTGCTAATTCTAAACAATTATTTTTCTCATTGTAAGCAGAAAGCCATTAATTTATTAACTGGGTGCTGAGGAGATGTGAAAAAGCTCATCATTTCTGGCTGATTTTACTGTGCTGGCTAAATGTCATGATTTTTCTTTTCTCACCAAGGGTGGCTAAAACCCAAAAGTTTTGGGGTTTCCTCCCCTTGTTGTTCAGACATTGCTTTGACATCACAAGAACCTCCAAGTGGGAGAGGAAGGGAAGGATATGCACCCATATTCAGGTCTCTGTCCCAAACAGGTCTCTGTGCCCTGAAAAAACGTTGTCTCACCTGAGGTTTGCATGAGGAAAGAACTGGAACTTGCAGTGCTTCTTTAAGGTCTTAGAGCAGGTAAAGGTAGTTAGGATTGGAGTGCTTAATGCAATCATAGGGGGGAAAAACAGAGATACGGGCTGGCTGAGTTATAGCTTTAGAGAAGTTTAAAAGCTTTTTTTTTTTTAATCTCTCCATTGTTAACCAGCTCAGACTTGTTGGCTGTGGGAGTCCAGGGCTTCCCTCTGGCTGCCCTGGAAGGTCTGGGACCCGGGCAGGGGTCAGGAACCCCCCTGGACAGAGCCCCCAGAGACACTGGCTGTGATCTCTGGCCATGGAAAAGAGTTTTCAATCTTACAGGGTGAATTACCAGCTCTGAGTGTTTGATAACAGTAATAATTAAGTGTGGCATGGGTGCAAAAGTAAAATTTTAGGATTCTAGATTAGGGGTTCAAAGGGGACAAGATGGAGGAAATTGGGTGTGCCTTGTCCTTTTTCTCCTTCTTCATGCCCTCCATGTGTCACTGTGGTGTTGGCATTTTTCTGTTGGTTCAGGCTGGGGACACACTGTCCAACGTAGGTGACAGATATTGGCACGTTATTGTAAATCCAGCCCAGGGAGTTTCTGGTATTTAATGTTTGTAACATCCCACTGAGGGCAGAGCCCCACACGCTGCCCTGCAGGACAGAGCTGGGCAGGGCAGCAGAACATGTTAGAGATAAACAGAATAAACAACCTGGAAACCAGCACAGACCAATTATAACTTCTTTGGCAGCGGGGCTGACAGACAGAGACTTTCTACAATCTCAGAATCATCAATACCTCAGATTCCGACAATTGGTTTTGAGCTCACTCCCAGAGAAAATCTGAATATTGATATGTGTGAGGTGCCAGGCAGTGATGAAAGACACATTTTGAATGCATCTGGCAGGAGAGTGTAGCTGGACAAATACTGCAGGCCAGGTTTTCCTGCCTTTCATTCTTCCTGGTGCCTCCTGACTGCGGCTGGAGCGAGCGTGGAGCTGCCTCCTGTCCTGTCCTGCTGCAGCCATCAGTGGAGGGGGAAGGGGCATCTGACAGAACACATGGACCTTGTGTGGTCAGCAGGGGACACGAGGCAGCTGCTGAGCATTAGAACTGCTTTGCCAGCCCTTCTTTGTTGAGAAGAATAATCTGAGAACCACAACAACAACAACACCTTGGTGTTAGTATTGCTACTTGCAAGCAGTTTGGCCACTTCACCTAGTTCTGCAGAGAGGAAGAACTAAGCTTGCTGAGCAGAGCTGCCACTGGAATTTTCACAAGCCTGGACATGTGATTACACCCAGCTGGTGCTCCAAGCTATTTCCTCCTTGTCTCCTTGTCCACATTTTCTGCACATGTCTCACCCAGCATCACGGGAACTCGGCTTCCTGAGGAATCAGCTGAGACAAGCCACACAGAGCTGCCAGGCTCCACTCACACGAGGAAAATGACATTTTGCTGGATTGCGCCAGTTATGCTGAGTTTCACTCCTTCACAGCTTGTGGTTTCCATTTTTAACAGCACTTTGATGAGAGAGCCACATCTGTGAGTGCAGGATGAGGGATGGAGCTTCCCCTAGAGGCCAGCCCTGTCCTCCGTAGCAACTGTGTTAATGGCATTTATTTGGAGCCTCCTAGCCAGCTCGTGGGCATAAATTAAACTGAATTACTGGTGGCTCCAATCTTCAGAAACAGAGGAATGTTAAAGACCATTCAGTGTGGCTTTGCAATGATTTTCACTTTCTTAGTGTGAACATTAAATTTAATCAAGTTAATTTTGTGAGGTGTTAGAGCTGTACATGATGGATACAAAAATTATGGGAACAGGACTAAAAACCTTCATTTCATTGAACTTCCAGGTTACTTTTCAGACTTGGCAAAACATGAGAATTGGCTTATCCCATGTTATTCCTTGGACCATTTTCATTCTCCAAGATGTACCAAAAATGAGGAAAGTTAGATGGCTGTAGGAAGCTCTTCCATTGTAGCAGGAAATTTGCCTTTTCCTCATTACATGAAACCCTTTAAGACTTATTCAGACAAATAATTTTGAGTTGCCTGTTGATGACCTAGTGTTTACAAGATGATTAGGACAGGTTTTTGGATCAGGTCCCTTCTTGAGACAGGACGTTCAGATCAAAGAATTGGTTCTAGTGAAGCAACCTGGAAATGTTCAAGGCCAGGTTGGATGGGACTTTGAATAACCTGGTCTAATAGAAAGTTTCCTGCACATGGCAGGGGGTTTAAACTAGATAATCTTTAAGGTCCCTTTCTAAACAAAATTTAAAAAAAAATAAAAAAAAAAAAAAAAAGAAAAAGAAAAAAATATAGCCCTGTGGGAAAAGAATTGGGGTTCTACTAGGCCCTAAGCTGAATGCAAGCCAAGGCAAGTGAAAATGAAATTAGTTAATAAAGAACAACATCTACCAGGGACATTCAGGAATGTTGGACATTGGGGGAGTTTTTTCTTCACCAGGTGGGTGGTACAGCACTGAAACGGGTCCCCATCCTCTGGGTTTTACAAGGCCTGGCTGGATAAATCTGCCACAGAACTGATCTATTGATGCTGACAGTCCTGCTCTGAGCAGGAACCTGGTCCAGGTGACTTCCCGGGGCCTCCTTCAAGCTGTACCTTACAATTCTATGATTAATTTTATCTAATTCCAGGTTTACTGCCTTTGTAACCACCCAAGTGGGTGAGCTAGCATGTGTTGAGTTCTACACAAATGTTAGAAAATAGCATTTTTCCAGAGGCACCTTTTGGGTCGTGTAATCATCAAAAATGAAGAAAATCTCATTTATGCAAGGTTACACAAGTACTGTAGTTAGGTACCACCAGATATTCTAAAATAATACATCAAAATCCTCTAATTCAGTTAATGTGTAATATACTGGTGTGTGTGACAGTTTATGTTAAGGGCTTCTTTGAACAATTTAGGCAAATTTCCTCTCAATTTCTCTGGGGGTGGAAGAGTGTGAGGGAAAACTTTTTTTTTCCCCTTTTGGAGGGAAGAAAGCAGAGGCTGTGCTGTTATCAAGCATTTTCAAAATGCAATTTAAAATGTCAGCCACTATGGCAACAGTTTTGTGTTGTCTTCTTTAATAGGAGTAATTATTGTGCTGGAGCCAAATAATGAATAATTAGAGACTGTTTATTTTCAAAGTTATTTCCAAGGTGGAAAATTGTCCTGCTTTTTCTTTTCCCCCCACTTCTTCAAAATACAAATAAGTAATGATATTTAGGCCTTGCATTTCAAATTGGTGTCACATGTGGCTGAGTTTGGTGTTGCTGCAGAACTTCATAGAGATAAACCAATGGTGTGAGGGGGTGAGATGTCCAGAAGAAATAATTGCATAAGAAATAATTGCAAAGTGCAGTCCTGGGGCTCTGGACAAAAGGGATTTCTTCCACAGACCTTCTAGGCAGAATTTTACCATCTGATGAGTTTGGGGAGTGGGTGTTTGGTTATTCACTAGTGCCAGGGTCCTCGTGGGTGCAGCCTCGGGTGCCCCCAGTTTGCTCTCACAGCATATTCCTGCTCAAGGAGTCTTCCCACACTTAGGGGTGGAGAAAGGCTTGCTTCAGATGAGTGATTCCACAGAAAATTCCTTGTTTGGGCATTTTGTTTGTTGTGAAGGTTGGTCTCCCATCTGATCTGCGAGTTGCAGCCTCCCATTCCCTCCACCAACACGAGAGGGGCTGTGAGGGACAGGAGTGAGGGTGCAGGATTGTCCCTTTCAACACCAGCCCACCATTAAATGGAATTAAATCTAACAAAACCTAAATCTTAAAATAAGACAAGGTCTTATGAGGCCAGGGACTGAATGATGACCAAAATCTATGCAGATAAAGCAACCAATCTATTCTGCATTTCTTTAAAAACCTGAAGAACCTTAAATGGCACCTTTGCAAAATCCAGGCTCCCTTCTTCCTTCCAAGGGGGTAGTTTATGGTAATCTCTTTAAATGTGGTTTCAGCAGTTGTGACTAAGATATGTGAAAATAAGAGATACAGTTTTTAGTAGATAGGATCACTTCCAATCAGGCAAGAGTGTTCCTGTATGTAAAATGTGTGAGAAATAGGCAGGACAGTTAAAACTGAAACCTTCATGAAAAAATATTCAAATGTGTCATGGAAGTGGCTGACTAGGGAAGTGAATTATGACTGCTTCTTGTCTTGACTTTGTCATCATTTTTGAGTTGCTGGGTTAGTTCTCCTGGCCCAGCACTGTTGTTCTTTCATGTCCCTGTGCCTCGCTCCTGACACTGACCCTCCTCTCCTCCACTGCCCTTTTGTGGACAGCTGTCACCCAGCTCTCCTGCCTCACCACCCCTTCCTTCTGGATTTTCATCCACAAGAAGGTCTGTGCTGCTTTCCACACTGCACCTTGTGTTTAGGATAAAGTCCTTTCAGGTATCTGTGAGGCTGATGAACCTTCCTGCTGCTCCCTGGGAAGACAGAAAACACAGACGATCAAAGATGCTTTTCCAGTTGTTGGAAATCCAGAAACAAGCAAAAAAATGCCCACACCCTGCCCTACAACAGGGTGGATGTTGTAGGATATTTAAAATTATATTTATGAGAGATTAGTGCAGAGGCAAAGAAATGTTCCAGTGGTTTGGGATTTGATGGATTGAAATGCCTGTCCTCTCCTAGACAGCCTGTGGAGACATGGGAGAGTCACAGTCTCCTTGTGCTTCAGAATCCCTTTTTATAAAAGGGATGGGATTCTTGCTTTTTTGTCTTGGTTTGAAAATCAGGTATCTGCTAAGGAAGGCAGCAGCCTCCCCTGAAATAGAAAATGTAAACCCCCTCCCTCTGAATTATTATAATTTTGAAATTAAACGGCTCTCAGGCAAAGATATGGGAACAGGAATAACAGTTATGTACTAGGAAAATTAAAAATACAAATGCAATAGTACAAACAAATAAACAAAAAAAAAAACATTGCCAGAGTCAGAACATGCCCTGTCCCCCGTGGGTCAGGAAGGTGGCTCAGTCCCATCCCAGGGTGGCTCAGCCCTCCTGCAGTGCCAGCTGTGCTTCTGCTGGAGCAGGATCCTGCACAAGGGGGGAGTTTTCCTCTGGAGCTCCAGGGCTGGGGGAGATGGGCCTGGGCTCCTCTGGGAATGCAGTGGGGAAGAAAGCTGCTCCTCTGGGAATGCAGTTGGGAAGAAAGCTGCTCCCCTGGGAATGCAGTGGGGAAGAAAGCTGCTCCTCTGGGAATGCAGGGGGAAGAAAGCTGCTCCCCTTGGAATGCAGGGGCCAAAGGCTGCTGTGCTGTTCCCAGGTCAGATTGTATCCAGGTAGGAATGTTTGGCTCCTCCCCTGGGCAGAGCATCTCCCCATGGCATGATGGAATTTTCTCAGCCATGCATGGACACTCACTAGCCATGGACAGAAGATAATTAATAATTAATGGCCCATGAACAGAAGAGATCTCCTGGAGGGAGGATTGTCTGTGGAAGAGATAAAGAAAAAACTGCCCAGTGAACAGCAGAGAACTGCCCCACAGATAGGAGTAGAACACACACACCCATTTCAAACCTAGGACAGGTTTTTATTGCAGTGAGAACTGTGGCATAACACGAATGTGCTGAGATGTGTGGTGGCAGAGGGAGAGGGATGTACAATTACTTTTTAACTGGTGTCTGCAGTCCTGATGCTTTTGTTTCTGTAACTCCCAGAAGTTGACGGCTCGCCCGTCTCGGAGCTCGAGGGCCCTTTCACCACAGCAGACGTGGCCAGCAACTGCGTCGCCAGCGTTTCCTTCCACGAGCCCGTGCTCTGGATCGCCTCCTACGCCCTGATGAGCCTGTGTGGGATCATCCTGCTGGTCCTGATCGTGCTGCTGCTCATCCCGCCCCGCTGCCAGCACCGCTACACGGACAACGACGTGGTCAACGACGAGTCCTCCCTCGTGCGCCACCGGTGGAAATGAGAGGCTGAACCCCAAAAACAGACTTAAAAATGGGACCAAGGACAAAGAGCTCTGCCAAGGGGAAGAAGCCGATGCCTCCTCAGTCCCTTCTACGTTCCTACAAAATGCTGTTGAAAATCCCACCAAATACTCCGCATCGTGACTTTTATAGCTTTATTTTCTAACACCGGTTCTGAACCAAAGCACTGTTAACCACCTCTGAAGTGCTACGGTACTGGATTTGCTACTGCAGTACAATGAGCCTTTATGCTCTCTACAGTACCTTCTTTAAAAAAAAAAAAAAAAGAAAAAAAGTTTAAAAAAAAAGATAAAAAAACCACACCATGATGTTCTTCCACTGTCTGAACAAAATTGCCCATCTCTCTTTCACAAAACAAAGAGGAGCTGTCAGTATTTTCTAACTAATCGAGCCCTGACTGTAGAAAAAGAGAAAAAAAATAATAATCTTTCTTATTAATTGCATTAAATGAATACTGTTTTCTGTTTACATCAATTTATTTTGAAACTGTGGTTATGGTGTGGGGGAGGGAGAAAAGTCAGACTTAAGCAGCAGAGAAAAAGCAAGGGAGACCAAGAAGAAATGCTGGTTTGTGGTTTCTTTCCCTCAGGATCACTGCTGCCACTTGAGAGGGTCACCCTCCCTGAGAGCTGTAAAGAATAGTCCAAGGTGGTGAAAACTGGGAAACAAACTTGTTCAGCCTTAGAGTAAAACAAGACTACCTCTCTTAATTTACAAGGATGCTCACCACTGGTGAGTGTGTGGATTAGAACTGGTCTTGAAGCACAAAAGATGCTCCATACAACCAAATGGAACTACTTGGCTTTGAATTTTTTGGGATTTTATAAAAATCAATACTTCATGACTTTCTGCTTTGGTGCACAAAAGAAAAAAAAAAAAAAAAAGAAAAAAGAGAAACCTTTCAGTTTCCCCCCATCTCGTGTGGGGTTTTGTTGGGTTTTTTTCCGAGTTTGATATTTAGAAAAGGCTGATCTGCATATGTATGGACAGACAAGACAGCAAGGTCTGTGTTCTGCTGTATTTCTAGAGAGCATGTAACAGAAAGAAAACAAAATAAATATAACAACTTTTTTAAATTTGGCTGAGCTCAGCAACCTAGAAATTCAAAGGAGAAGTACCTGTCTTTATGGACAGGCTGTGAAGTGAAAGTCTTTATGCTGGCTTGTTTTTCAGCTTGAGGTGTTCAATTTGGCATCAATCAAATGAAAAGTGTGTGCGTCCTGCCTGGCTGAAAACAAACACGTGGTGGGACTGGAAACAATAGTGGGAGAGAGCAGGGGAGGATGTATTTGACCAGGCTTCCATTCTGCAAGTGCAGATCATCATGCTGAGGTCAGAACGAGGTGTTTTCTTTGCAGATAGGATAATTTTTCTTTTCTCTAGTTGCAGGCTTCTCTGTCACACTGGCCTGAGTGTTTGGATTGGGAAGAGAAACAGTGCAAGGCTGAGCATTTTTTAATACATTTTAAAAAAGAAAAAAAATATTTGTTTTCATTTTGATAGCAGAGCAGTTTGTATATCTTGTATGGGAAATGAGGAAATAAAAAAAAAAAGCTTAGCTCTGAATTTCTCAATCCCTTGCCTAGACAATTTTCTACCCAAGATCCCTTCGTATAGCTCTGTGATTCACACTGCCTTTGCATCTGACTCTGCATGGAATAAGGAAAGATTTTTTTTTTTTTTCAGGAGTGGTGCATTTACAGAGGTGCACGTCGTGTGTGAAAATAAAACACTGTGGGGGCTTTTTATTTAACTAACTTATGTCTTTCACGTCATGACTGGAAGTGCCTGTGGTTTTCTTTTCAATTCTTGCACTTTCAGATTGCTTGGCTCGGTAGAGTAAAATAATTGATGCTGTGATCCAACATCTGAAAATGATTTCTCGTGGAATTTGAAGTTGGAAACAGGAAGGACTTTTGAGCTTGTCTCCTTTCTCCTTTGCCTCTTTGTTTCTAAGAGGAGAAAAATTGAGAATTCCATTAAATAAGCCATAGAGCTTAACTGTTTTCTCAGTGTTCCATTTTCCATGTCTCTTTATTAATATCTTTTAATTAAGAGTTCCACGTCGTCCTCCTGGCTTTGGTTTTACACTTAACAAATAACTTCAGAGTTGTATTCCTCCTTTTCCTACAGTATGGCAATAGAAGTTATGCTTCTGTCACTTGTTTCAAACAGAAACACTGTATGGATTTTGGATGGATAGTGTTAAACAATAAACCCTTTTTCAATTCAGAAAGTGAAAACAACTTGTATGCTGTTAAAAAGTTTCATCACTGCTCCCCTCACCTCAGAACCTCCTATCTCCTTGCCACAAAGAATTTTAGGAAGGAATTTCTTGGGAAAGATTCTGAGTAGGATTTTTAAAGAGTTTTCTTCTGAGTTGGTGAACAAAGTCTTCGTAGTGCACTGGGTTTCATATAGCAGATTTAAGTATTACCCTTTCCCTTTGAATGTCCTTGGTCAAGATATTTTAAGGGAAACAGTTCAATTAAGAGGAGCAATAACCAAGTAGAAATACTGATATTCTTGAGTTTTCCTGGCATTCCTTCCCACTAGAAATGTGGCTTGTAGTGAAAATGCTGTGAGTGACACCTGCGAGCAGCACAAACTTCATCTGGGCTTGTAAATTGATACTTACAGTGGCAGAAATTCAGGTGAGCATTGCTTTGTTGCTCTGGCAACAAGGAGAGCAATGGAAGCCCTTGAGGGTTCATTTTTAGCCTACAACACATTAAGAAAAATTATGCTCTCGAGCAGTTTTGTATGGAAGATGAAACACAGTGATAGACTACACTACAACCAAGTGTAGTCACTTGGTAACTCATAGTGATCTCTTTCCCTGATATATTTTTTAAAATATATGTGTTGTGAGATATATTATGCTCCTGTTAACCAACTTCAGGTGTAAGAATACACCACACCTTAAGGAAAAGGAAAAATGGAAGAGGAGTGGAAAAAAAAAATAAATAAACAAAAAAACCAGAGCATTGAATAAAGATGATACAGAAAAAATATCCTTTATTTATTATGAGAGACAGGATGCTCCAAATCACAGCACTCCAAACCATCCCTTGTAAGGAATATCAATATTTCTTGCTGACCCAGCTCTCCCCTGATGGGAATGTAACACCACGTCCCAGGAAAGTGTCAGAAAGCTGCATTGCCCTGGCTGCAGCCTCGAAGGTAATTTGAAACCATCGGTGCCATGCCAGGGATTTATTTGAGGGGGTGTGGTTTGAGTTCCAGTGGTTAAACCTGAGCCCAGCCCTGGGAATAAGTTAATTCTATCCCGCTGCCTTCGCAACTTTTAGAAATATTGTCATGGGGTTTTTGGTGCAATTTAAATGCTGAGGGAAACAGATGAAGCATTTTAATAAGGCTTTTGTTCAGGTGCTGTAAAAGTTACGTGGAGGGGATTGTTCTGTTTTTAAGGTGAAGGATTGTGTTTTAGGATGTGCATGTTGAATCAACCTAAATGCAATGTGTCAAGGGGTTTTGCTATCTCCTGTGCTCAACAGCTGTAAAATTCATCAGTGAAAATCAACCTGTGAGTTGAACTAGTTTCCTGCTGTGTATTGGCTGGCTTTGTCTTACTGAAGGATGAGCCATTTGTCTACCAAGCTTTTCCTTTTAAATATTAAAAAGCTTCTGAGAGTTGCGTAGCACTGCAGTTCCAGGGAGAGAGAGAGAGGTCCTTAAATTTTCCAATATTAAAAAATGGTTGTGCTGCTGGAAGTTGCTTTGATTTCCACAGGGGTTTCCAACAACTGGGCTGTTCTTGGTTGTCATATCATCACCTCAGATACAAATATAAATTGCAATAGGAGCAGTGTAATGAAGGATGTTGGTACAGTGACCTATGGAGGTGCAATTAAAGGGAATTACAGAAAGAGAAATAAACAGGATTCCTTTAGCTTCATTAAAAATTGCAAAAGTGTAACAGATTAATCCTTTTCAGAAAAGGCTGCACTTTTTACCAAGACATTAGTTCCTGTCAAACTTGACTCTCTGATTGATAAATTGTTCAGTTCTGGCTGCTGAAGTCCTTGCTGCTGTTGAGAGAAATGAAGACGGGTTGGTAACAGGATATGAGCAATCTTCTGAGCCAGTTAGATTTGCTGGCTTTTGAGGCTTAATTAGATGCTAATCCAGGCTTGTGAGTAATCCTGGTTATGGCTCTTTGGGAATGCTAGCAGAAATTGTTGGCTTCAGCCAAAGCCCTGGGTGAGATGGATCCAAAACACAAAAGCCACAGAAAGACAGCAGCTGCTGTAGGTGCAACATCCAAGAGTCCCCATTTCCTTTGATAAGGGTCCACCTGCCTGAATATTTTGGAAAACTGCATTCCAAGGTGCCTTTTGGTGCTACTGGGAATTATTCCCTCCCAGGTGAACACAGGACACAATAATCTTTAGGGAGGATTCAGCTGCTGAATATTCCTCTCTCCACGTAGCTCAGTGCTGTTTCTCACCCCCAGCAGTGGCTTTTGGAAGCAGCAGGACAGGAAATCATAAAACCTGCTGACAACAATGACTGTGCAGTACTAATATAACAATGGTTTATATCTGCCTGGTGTAGTCTTTGAAATACTGGGAATTTTAGATTTAGACCATGAAGGCACACACAGAATTTCTTTTGAGCTAGCCAAAAGGTAAGACACAAAAGGTAATTTGTAGAATTTAAAAAGAAGTAGCCATCAAAAAGTGTTCTCTTCCTTTTTTTTTTTTAATTGATAACCATCACTTAAATATATTTTAGTATAGCTGCTGTCCCACTTATTCACTGGTTCTAAATCTGATTTTTTTTTTTTTTATTTGTCTTGCAGGCCATTCACCCCTTCTCATTTCCCCTCCCAATAAAGTTGCTAAAAGATTAAGGTCTTCATTTCCCAATTGCAGCTTTCTAACAAAAGATACATTTTTCTTGTTTGCCATTCACAGACCTGTTTTAAAGTAGTTCCTTAATGCTGTAAAAAAAATAACTGTAAGTTGAAAATATTTGCAGTGCCATTAGAAGAAGAATTGGAGCCAGAAGTTCACCTGTACCAATGGCCCCTGAATTTTACCATATGCCAAGAACTCCTTTGTGCATTTGGTTTATTTCCCTGCATTCTTTCACATCCCCCTTGGAAATATGCCCTGGCCCTGCATATTCTCTTTTTTCTCCATCCTCAGGAAGCACAGAGGTGGAGAGGAGAACCACAGGGAGCTGTTAGAGCTCCATCCATGACTTTTTTGGTCCTAAAAAACACACCAGCTGAGCAACTGAGTTTGCTCTGATTTTACATCAATGTGTATTTAGTCAAAACACTTGAATAAAGGACATTGTTTGTCACAATCCTCTCATCTCGTCCCCCTCTGATGAGGGAAATTTTCACAGGGCCAAGTCAAACCTACAAAGGCCATGTTTATTCCTGTGTTTTCAGAGAGGGATTATAGAGCTGAATGTTTAAATGGTTGTATTTGTAGCATGGTTGTCCTTCAGAAAATTCTGTGATAAAACAATGGAGTTGAGAATGTTTAGAGGTAACAAAAAGACAATTAACAATTTCTTGATAGCACAAAGGTGTGGATTACTGCAATATGTGCTGGAAAAAATTGCTTTGGTAGCCAATACTCTGTGTGTGCATAAACTATACAAAGTTCAGTGTTTAAGACTTACCTGAAAACAGGCAGTTCACTTTTTTTATTGCAAATTTTATATGGAGATTCAGACATCTTTTAAGGCTTTTAAAACTACAATAACTGTGATGCTATTCAGGAAGTATGGAAAGGATTTCGCCTTTAAGGTCAACTTACAGAGGCATTTCTTCACCTGTTGTTTTGTTTTGTTTTTATTAGACAATGTTTTTAACATTGACTGAAAAGAAAATGGGATCAATCTTTGGAACAAAGGGGTATAGTCTTTCTAATACAATCTTCAGGTTATATTAGGATCTCTATCCTACTTACTGTCAAGCCTCATTGCTCAATTTTCCAAAAATTGATACTTTGTATTTTCAGGTCTTGCCACTTTCACATAACCACTATGTAAAAAATCAGATTTTTATGCTGCGTAAAATAAATATTTAATTCTTTCAACCTGTCATGTGTGTCTTTTAAAATCCTGTTAAGAAGAACTCAAAGCTGATAAATTATATCCATCCAAATTCCTCCTGTGACTCTCAGTTCCAGCTTCTGGCTGTGTAGATCCCATGGCAGGAGGGGGAGGCAGTTTAGCTCCCAGGTGATTTTTTTCCTGCTTATTCCCGAATTACAGATATCCTGCTTGAATTTTTCATTTCAGAACCGAGCAGAGAAAGGATGAAGCTGAGAATGTGCGGCTGCTGATGGTTTGGTGTGGATTGGGGTCACACTTAGGGCTGTTCCTGCCCTGGGATGCGGATGGGGAAGGGACACAAATCCCTGTCCCAAATTCCTGCTCCGCGCTCTTCCCTCACCAGGTGGAGCCCAAGCGGCGTTTTCCAACTCTTGGAAACCTGATTCCTCAAGTTTTAGTTTGTCTATATTTCACATTCTGTGCTGCTTTAGTCTGTGGGTCTGGGCTTCACATGATGGGATGCTGAGCTCTGTGCACAGAGCAGGGAGACAAAACAATTCCTGCTCCAGCTGGGCACCAAGGACAAATGATCCAAACCTCAGCCCAGGAGCACAAACAGCGTGGGCTGGAGAGAGAAAAACAAGCAGGGTGGGACTGATGGGCTGGAGCTGGAATGGGACAATGAACTCCAAGGTGCCAATGGAGCAGAACTGATCCCAGGGAGAGCCCCGGGAGCGCTCGTGCATTTTGGGACCATTTTGGGTCATTTGGGTGCAGCCCTGGCTGGGCTCTGGTGCTGCCCAAGGTGGATCCATGGAGGAGATCCTTGAATAAATCCCTGCTTTATTCTGTAGCTCTGTCCAGCCTCTGCTCTAGGCCAGCTTTCACAAAGCATCAAGCCCTTTCATAACTTTCTGGTTTTTTCGCCCAAATTCCTTTAAAAGTTACTTTCACTTTCTTTTTTGAATATCCAACCTCAAAGACCCTTAGCTTAGGGTTTTCTGATCGTTTATCATCTCCCTCTTCCCTCCACCTGAACACCTCTTTACAAAGTCCATTATTTTAAGCCCTGAGCTTTTTAAAGGCAGCACGGTGTATTTATTGTGTATGTTGTAAATTTAGGGCATTAGTCAAGTTACAGGGTGTCACACCAACTGTTTAATATTTTTCCTTCAAAGCTGGCAGGTTTTGCTTATTTCTGTCCTGATATTCAGCGAACCTTCTCCTTTACTGCCACAGGTGTCCCCCAGAAGTTGTGGATGCTGCATCCCTGTAAGTGTTCAGGTGTTGGATGGAGCTCTGAGCAGCCTGTTCTAGTCAAAATTGTCCCTGCCCATGTCAGAACTGGATGATCTTTAAGGTTCCTTCCAAACCATTCCATGATCCCATTATTACACAGCTCTGCTCACAACTTTTCATTATGCTCCTGAAATTACAATCATCTTCAGAGCACTCTCCAGACTTCAGGCTCATTGAATCCTAAACTGTAAAACTGTTTATTCACACTTCTCTTGCTCATCTTTGCCCATGAAAACTGGCCAGTTTAGACAAAACAGCTTTTAAGTTTGTGTGTGAAACACAAAGGTAAGTATTTGTTGCAAGAATACAGCTTTTTTTTTTTTTTTTTGATAATGACAGTGGAATGTACACAAATACGTGAAGGTTGGCAATGCAAGTGCTCTGTAATTTTCCAGTACAATGTGTAATTCTGATGGCCACTTAAACAGTAAACATTTACTATTTTTCCCTTTCTCCACCACAACAAACTCTTTTAAAATAAATGGTTTGTGGTTTCTTTTTATTTTTTTTTTTCCTTGTAGAGGCTGACAAGTACCACTTGACTACACCTTGACTCATCATCTGTTTGGCTAGGGAATTCAATAGCATTCCCCATGAAATACAGGTTATTGTAAAGAATACAGAGATCTATGCTGGCAGTGCCTACACAAATATTAGAGTATTGGATTTTTACAGCTGCTAGCTAGATGAGACTGCTTTCTATGAATAAACAAGGTATTATGATTCTTCCAATTATTTCTTTTCATGCACCCAGAATTGTTCTGAAGTAGGAATACTATTTGCTTTTCCCTTGAGTGCTTTATAATTGTAAATTTAACATTACTTTCAGCTTTCTATATTCTTATTGAATGAGATTCTTTTTATTGTTGAACAACTTGAACATTCTCTAGGCTGGTGGTTTATACTGATTTTTAACTACTGATTTATTTTTGACTGCTGATGTATCCACCTTCTATCTGGATCAGATACAGTAAAATATATTCTCCATGTGTTAATCCTCTGGTTTAATAAAGCAGAGAAAAACAAACAAATTAGCCACATCTTTGTATTGCTCAGCAGGCCAGAAATGCCCCAGATTCACAAACCTTTTTTTTTTCCAGCTTATCAACTGAAAGTATTCAATGCTTGCTTTTGGCCCTTTGTTAAATGATCCATTTTTGCATATCTTGGGGGAGGTGTCTTTAATCCTTTATATCCACAAAAGTATGTAAAAGTTCTCATCTTGTTTTAAGTATATTCTCCTGCATTTCATAAAGACAGTCAAGGTATACCCAAAAAAAAAAAAAAAAAAAAGGTGGGGAGGGTAAAAAACTCAAACAAAAATCAGGAAAAAAATCAACAGCAATTTTATTGTAATAGACATTTACATCTCTATCTCTCTATGTTCCCCTTTATGTCACCACCACACAGGATGCTGAGTTATGGCACAGGCACATGGTGAATTATGGGTGAGTTAAATAACTGCTCTTCTACACTGCTGCCCCTGTTATCCACGGGGTGTGTTCTTGTCTGCCCCAAGTCTCAGGTAAAATTAGACACCAGTTGCACATTTTATGTAGGAAGTCTATTTTTCTTAAGTTCTTGTGAGCTCCATAGGCAAAGATTTAGTCCAACGTTCTCTCCCTGCCTTGCTAACTCTGCCTTCATTTTAAATCATTAAATTCTTTGAGCTTGTCCTGGCAGGATTGGAAATCCACTGCTGGCCATTAGTGGACAAGGAGAAAACACAAATTCAATTCTTACAACAGCTGGAATGACACTTCTGCTCATTTGTTAGTCAAGTGAGGTGGATGCAGAAGATCTCTGTTGGTGCTGTGGTTCAAAGGGCAAGCAGGAACTTGCTGCTGTAGTTTTTACTGTGATAGACTATAAACTTCCTCTGCTGACTGGGTTTTGTGGTGACAAGATAAGAGCAAGACCCTGTAGATGCATTCACCTGCTGCATTCAGTGTCATTTATTTCCTGAGTTAATATCCTGCTTATCACCAAAGGGTCTTACAGGAATTGAAAGAGCAGATTAATATTTTGCAAGTTTTTCTCTA